>NC_137456.1:59511340-62305090 GCF_964235325.1 Thermobia domestica | reverse complement strand
CCAAGGGGTGGGTCCGGACCCCCCCTTCTTCAGACCAGAAACGAAAAAATATTAAGGAAGGATGAAACAAAAAGAAAAAGAAGAACCAGCATTTAAAATAAAAAGCCACAGCAAGCGTTTGGCTACTCTTTCTTATGAGGAGCTATGTGTGGAGGAAACGGGGGGATTCAAGTTAAAAATGTATATTATTGTAATAGAGCATTTCGAATTCCATCTAGTTCCACGCTAATCCTATGGACTACAAATGACGATCGATAAACTGGTTCAAACAGACACTCTCAGGTAGAACTTAAAAAATGCTCCCAATCGCCAATAATATGAGCATGGCAACATAGATTCCAGTTACACTTGTTGAAGAAATTTTCAGTTTCTCGGCAACACTAATCCATTTTATAGGATGTGTTTACTGTCGAAAGAGATTTCATTGTCATCCTTGACGACATTAAATGAAGATGAGGAAAAGAAAAAGAAAGAAGACAAGAACTGAGTTCGAATGACCTCGGAAGATGATATCTTTTACAAAACGTTTTACATATTTTTTTACTTGAGATTTCTTTATAGTTTGTTATTAAAATACTTACCGACATATCCTCATTTTAGTGTCCTAACAAACCAATATGGGTATGTTGCCAGTAAAATAGTTTAGATGGATTGTGCCCCTGGTGTATAACCACAGTACTTCATGTCACGCCGCCCCTATTACCAAATACAGACTAAACGGACCAACATATGTTGCCAGTAAAATAGTTTAGTATGATCGAGCCCGTGGTCTGCTAACCACAGTATTTTGTCACGGACCCCCCCCCCCCTATTACGAAATCCTGGCTACGTGCCTGTTTACATAGTACAGCAATATACTCTATATTTTTTCAGAACTAAGCAAACCGGAAGATGAAACTCCTGTGATATTAGAGTGGAATGTTCTACAAAATATTCATAATTCATTGTCCTTATTTCTATCAGTACTTTTGCCACAAACTCAGAGCTACAAGACTAATAGAACTAGAAATGAAAGATTTCATTCCTTCTTTTCTCTCAGACTAAAAGACTTCTGCATTTTGCTGAGAATGTCATTCTTTTAAATATAAGCTCCCTATCTCGGAATAATTGTGGCTACTGAGTGATTCAAGGTAATCGGTACCCAAAAGTGTAAAGTTTGGCGACTCTGAAATCTCAACAGTTTGTTAAAAGAGATTTCACATTTCATGTTGTTTTTTGTTCATTACAAAAACACTCATGGTTTGATTCTATTCATGATGAATTATTGAACTTATACACATGAAAAAAAAATAGTGTGACAGCTAACACCGTGCAGCTAGACCATCCAATATACCCCTTCTTATCCCATAATCGTGTCTGGTAAAAAGACCACTCCTCTCTCTTCTCGTTTCCTTTCTCCCGTATTAAAATCAACAACAACATGAGCACAATGCTAATTTCAAAATATACATGTATTAGTATCAATAAAGTGAAAGAATAAAAATGAGACGAAACGAGATTCATAATTAATGTAGGGAGAAACTTAAACACTTCTCAATAAAGAATTGAAACGAATAGATATCTGTTAGAGGTACAGAAGTGAGACAGAGAGAAAAAGAGACAGAAGAAGAGAAAGAAAAGGGATCACAGATAAAAATATTCGACGTAGTAAAAGAACTTAGCATTATAAAGTTCCCTTTCCAGAAGTCCATCAGTAATATGAAAATAGCGTTTCTTTTTTTTAATATGTTTTCAGAAATATTGGAATATATAGAGAATGCTTGAAAGATTCATTAAGTCACTTTGAAAATGAATAGTAAACTTGGTGGTCAAATTAAATAATTTCCAGTGACACTGTAGAGTTCCGAGACACATATCATGCCAAAAGTTTAATACACACCCTTTCTTTCCCCATGGTTCGGTTGCAAATTCGGTAGTGTTCATTAAACGTACTCATCCGAAATACATTATAATTAACCTAGTAGGACTGTTCCTTTGACAACCACCGTAGAGGAAGCCAGCTCAAATCTTTAATACAGGTACAAAATGCACTTGATACATTCTTTGCTTCACGGCCCAACAAGTTCTAACGCGAAGGAATCCATGGCCCTCCAGAACGTTGGCAGAATATCGTCGATGCTGATGGGGACTATTTTAGATCTTCCAGGTACAACTGTGTTAAAAAGAAAAAATTGCTCTTATACTGTAACATATTTTTCCCCAATAACTTTGTTTCGTTACGTATAATTTTTTCTTTGAGTGTTCTTGGGAGAAAGAAGTTAGTATCTAATATTTCTTTAAAATTTTATGCAAAAGAAATGGGAAATGAAGATTAAATAAGCGAAAAATAGAAATCAATAACAACTTTCATCTCCTACCAACATAGTAGTGCAAAGTCCTTATATGCTAATTAACTCAGGATTTTACATCCAAATTAAATGAACTGAAATCTTTAAGTTTTACGTCTCACGTTTATGCCGGCTAGGCTAAAGGAGACAGTGATGATGAGAAATGAAGAAAATGGTGGAATGAAGAATGTGGAGGAAACGGGAGTATCCCCGAGAAAACCCACGCACACGGTGTTTATCCACCACAAAGTTTACTTGGCGCAAGTTGGGATCGAACCAGAGGTCAACGCTCTACCACTGAGCTACCGCGGCCCTCTACATCCAAATTAAGTTGCAATATAACAATTCTCGTTAAAAACCCAAATCGGCAATGTAAATTGAAGATTAGCGTATACTTTAGATAGGATGAAAAAGTGTAAAGAGCATACTCTAACTATGTGGCCGAGTGGGTGTCCTCCCCACTGGTCTAGTGGTTAGCACGTGAGCCTTTGGTAAACGGGGTCCCGGGTTCGATTCCGTGTGGGAGAGCTTTCGAAATTTAACTGTTCTCGATGTTTTGTGTGCGTGTCCCAGTCGTTCTAGGTTACTGGAAAATCAAGTTAAATAAGTAAAAAGCGAATAAAAGTAATTAGAAACGTACTAATAAGTAGATAAGCAAGTTAATGAGGCACGTTCGGTGCAACAGTTAACTTTAGAAAAAAAGTGAATTGCGAGACGGGTTAATAAATTACATGTCTTCTACGCGGCAGTTCGAGACCACCGTAATCCTTTCAATCTTTTCTTTTTAAAGAAATCCATCTTTCTAAACATTAGTACACACTACATGGGTAACAATTTATATTATGATATCCTATACCATGAGCTTTAAAAGAAAAAGTGTAATCACTCATTAATTATTACGTAGTAAGTTTTCAATAGATTCAGTGCTTGATCGTGCCGTCTGTGAATGTTATGAAATATGAATTGGTATTTTATTTTATGATAATCAAGGATGCGAATATGTGTGCTCACAACTTGCGCTTCCAGAAGCCTCAAGTTCACACGCGATAAAATAGCATTTCTGCATTACGCACCTTTTTCAACAACTTGCAATAGGTTTATTTATCATGAGAGAAATCCTCCACGAAATGTTTGCTCTATTGGATACTGTATTTCTGACGATGCTTTCATTATCAGATATGTAGTTTCATTTAATGTAGAATTTCATACGGCAAACAGTTGAAAACTTTATCATTCTTTTAACTTTACTTGAGTTGATTTTGAGTTTAACGTCCCTTTTAGCAGCGAGGCTATATGAGACGTGGACCTACAGATTAACGTGGGATCCGAATCACATGACGTCCCACTGGGAATCGAACTCGGCTCTCCCACACCTTAGCTTTACTTGAATTTGGACCCAAACGCTCTCAAGCCGATTTAAGAGTATGCATTTACTACCCCAGAGTTTTTCAATAAATGCATTTTTTGTAATTATATTAATTTTTCTTTTAAAAAGGTGCAATCAATACATTTGTTTATTTAATACGTAGTCATTGTTGAACAAAGTTCTCATCTTTATATCTGGCAATAAGATCCCATCTCTTCTGTCTCTAGACCCAGTCATATTACTTTTAATAAATGCCAAATTACGATTTTTATCAACAAAGAGAAGCTGTTCTACTAACTCTGGTAAATAATAATAATAATAATAATAATAATAATAATAATAATAATAATAATAATAATAATAATAATAATAATAAAAGCATCTGAATAATGAAGATATTTTTTCACCCTTTAAAATTTATGTGTGCTTCTCTGAATCTGGATATGTTGTTTTCTACTGTATAATGCAAAAAGGCTTCAAACAGGAATCTTAAAAATTATTTGTGTAAAAGACACAAACGTCTTATCAGTTGTGCTACTAAACAACTGACCTTGTTTCTGTTTGCCTTTAAACACAATGTTACGATTTACAAGGCACAGACAAAAGTAGAGAGCCACGTGATATTTCGCCTAAGGGAGCTTCGTTGCTAAAGTGAAGATTGGCATTCTGTCAATATATTGCATAGCTATCAATAAGTCACACTCACAGGTTCTTTCCAAACGTTTTGGTATAACAGGTTAATCAAACTACGTTGTTGTAGGTAAGGGATGAGACTCTGAAAGACCGATAAGTGTTGGAGCTCAGAGCCATAGCTAGAAATTTTGTTGCCCGGGGCGAAGTAGAATTCGGCCTCCCCGACACTTACCTTACGAAGCTTTGAGTTTTCCTTTTCGTGCTTTTAACATATAAGAGAAACATCTCTTTGTTGTTATGCTACGCTGATTTTTTTTTTTTTTACCAAGCTACTTGGACAGACCATTACAACAACCAAAAGCGATCGTTATGTATTCTTTAATAAATAAGAGCCGCTCTCAAGAGGCTTATTTTAGACATGCTGTTAAAATTGACAAAACTACTTTGTATACAAATCCATTTGGAGAATAATTATGAGAAAAGCATGCAGTCGATTCTCCTACGTCAGGGGGGCCATGTTACACATGGAGTTGGTGGACGCGAGTGGTAGCGTTGGAAAGGTCCGCGTCCCCTGAGTGCAGTAGTAATGTCAGAAATCAGGCCCAGGCCACGAAGGTCAAGAAATAGGGTCCTGACGTTATGTGCTAGGGTCCCTTCTATTCACCTATTAAACATGAAGTTGTTGGACGGAGTTGGTGGCATTTGAAAGGTTTTGATCCGTTGAGCACAATTGTGATGTCAGAAGTCGATCCCTAGCATTGAACCCCAAGAAACGGGGTCCCGAAGTTTTAGACGCGAGTCCTTCCTATTCCTCTTTTAAACATGGGGTTGTTGGACGCGGATGGTAACATTAGAAAGGTCCTAGTCGTTTGAGCACAGGGTAACGTCCGAAATCGGTTCCTGGAATCAAAGCTCCAGAAATGAGGTCCCGAATTGGCTCAATCTCAATACCTGGTTGCGCAAGATAGAACAATATTTATAGCTGTATTAATGGTTTTATCTCGCGTAACCAAAAACTGAGGTTTACGTCAGTTTACATCACAACCCAAATATTTGGGACCCGGATCTGATTTCTGACATCACCGCAATGCTTAAGGAACCAAGACCTCTCCAATGATTAAAGCAAGTCAATGATAATAATAGAAGAATTGGTGAAAAATGTGGGAGGAAGCGGGAGTACCCTGAGAAAACCCACGGATACGATCTTGTCCACCACAAACTTAATACGACGGGGGACGAAACAGTAAGGACCCCATGCACCAGAGGAAGGGCTCTACCACTAAGCTACCGCGCCCAATGATTAAAGCAAGTCAATGATAATAGAAGAATTGGTGGAATAAAAAGTGGGAAGAGGCGGGAGTACTCTGGGAAAACCCACGGATACGATCTTGTCTACCACAAACTTACTTGGCTGTCGATCGAAACAATAAGGGCCCCACGCACAAGAGGAAGCGCCGTAACAATGAACCAGCACTCCGAATGATTAAAGCACATCAATGATAATACAAGAACTCGTGAAATGAAAAGTGGGAAAAAGCCAGAGTACTCTGGGAAAACCCACGGATACGGTCTTGTCCACCACAAACTTACTTGGCTGGAGATCGAAACAATAAGGACCCCACGTACCAGAGGAAGCGCTCTACCACTGAGCCACCGCGCCCAATGATTAAAGCAACTCAGAGATAATAGAAGAATTGGTGGAATTAAACGTGGGAGAAAACGAAAGTACTCTGGGAAAACCCACGGATATGATCTTGTCCACCACGCAACCTACTTGGCTGGAATCAAAACAATAAGAGCCCCACGCACAAGAAAAAGCGCTCTCACCCTGAGCTACCGCGCCCAATGATTAGAGCAAGTCAATGATAATAGAAGAATTGGTGGAATTAAACGTGGGAAAAAACGAAAGTACTCTGGATAAACCCACGGATACGATCTTGTCCACAACACAACTTACTTGGCCGGGGATCGAAACAATAAGGGCCCCACGCATAAGAGGAAGCACTCTAACACTGGGCTATCGCGCCCAATGATTAGAGCAAGTCAATGATAATAGAACAATTGGTGGAATTAAACGTGGGAAAAAGCGGGAGTACTCTGGGAAAACCCACGGATACGATCTTGTCCACCACACAACTTACTTGGCCGAGGATCGAAACAATAAGGGCCCCACACACCAAAGGAAGCGCTCTACTACAGAGCCACCGCTCCCCATGATTAAAGCAAGTCAACGATTATAGAGGTATTAGTGGAATGAAAACGGGAAGAAGCGGGAGTACCCTGAGATAACCCACGGATACGATCGAGTCCACCACACAACTAATTTGCCGGGGATTGAAACAATAAGGACCCCATGCACCAGAAGAAGCACCCTACCACTGAAGCAACGATCCCAATGATTAAAGCAAGTCAGTGTTAATAGAAGAATTAATGGAATGAAAACTAGGAAGAGGCGGGAGTACTCTGAGAAAGCCCACGGATACGATCTTGTCCACCACAAACTTACTTGGCTGGGGATGGAAACAATAAGGGCCCCACGCATCTGAGGAAGCGCTCTACCACTGAGCCAGCGCTCCCAATGATTAAGGCAATTCAATGATAATAGAAGAATTGGTGGAATTAAACGTGGGAAAAAGCGGGAGTACTCTGGGAAAACCCACGGGTATCATCTTGTCCAACACACAACTTACTTGGCCGGGGATCGAAACAATAAGGGCCCCACGCACAAGAGGAAGCGCTCTAACCCTGAGCTACCGCGACCAAAGATTAGAGCAAGTCAATCATAATAGAAGAATTGGTGGAATTAAAAGTGGAAAAAAGCGGGAGTACTCTGCGAAAACCCACGGATACGATCTTGTCCACCACACAACTTACTTGGCCGGGGATCGAAACAATAAGGGCCCCAAGCACAAGAGGAAGCGCTCTAACCCTGAACTACCGCGCCCAATGATTAGAGCAAGTCAATGATAATAGAAGAATTGGTGGAATTAAACGTGGGAAAAAGCGGGAGTACTCTGGGAAAACCCACGGATACGATCTTGTCCACCACACAACTTACTTGGGCGGGGATCGAAACAATAAGGACCCAACGCACCAGAGGAAGCGCTCTACCACTGAGCTACCGCGCCCAGTGATTAGAGCAAGTCAATCATAATAGAAGAATTGGTGAAATTAAACGTGGGAAAAAGCGGGAGTACTCTGGGATAACCCACGGATACGATCTTGTCCACCACACAACTTACTTGGCCGGGGATCGAAACAATAAGAGCCCCACGCAGAAGAGGAAGCGCTCTCACCCTGAGCTACCGCGCCCAATGATTAGAGCAAGTCAATGATAATAGAAGAATTGGTGGAATTAAATGTGGGAAATAGTGAGAGTACTCTGGGAAAACGCACAGACACGATCTTGTCCACCACAAACTTACTTGGCCGGGGATCGAAACAATAAGGGCCCCACGCATAAGAGGAAGCGCTCTAACACTGGGCTATCGCGCCCAACGATTAGAGCAAGTCAATGATAATAGAAGAATTGGTGGAATTAAACATGGGAAATAGTGGGAGTTCTCTGGGAAAACCCACGGGTATGATTTTGTCCACCACACAACTTACTTGGCCGGGGATCTAAACAATAATTACCCCACGCACCAGAGGAGGCGCTCTACCACTGAGCCAGCGCTCCCAATGATTAAGGCAATTCAATGATAATAGAAGAATTGGCAAAATAAAAAGTGGGAAGAAGCGGAAATACTCTGGGATAACCTCTGGATACAATGTTCTTCACCACAAACTTACTTGACTGGGGATCGAAACAAAAAGGACCCCACGGACCAGAGGAAGCGCTCTACCACTGAGCTACCGCGCCCAATGATTAGAGCAAGTCAATCATAATAGAAGAATTGGTGGAATTAAACGTGGGAAAAAGCGGGAGTACTCTGGGAAAACGCACAGACACGATCTTGTCCACCACAAACTTACTTGGCCGGGGATCGAAACAATAAGGGCCCCACGCATAAGAGGAAGCGCTCTAACACTGGGCTATCGCGCCCAATGATTAGAGCAAGTCAATGATAATAGAAGAATTGGTGGAATTAAACGTGGGAAAAAACGAAAGTACTCTGGGTAAACCCAGGGATACGATCTTGTCCACAACACAACTTACTTGGCCGGGGATCGAAACAATAAGGGCCCCACGCATAAGAGGAAGCGCTCTAACACTGGGCTATCGCGCCCAACGATTAGAGCAAGTCAATGATAATAGAAGAATTGGTGGAATTAAACATGGGAAATAGTGGGAGTTCTCTGGGAAAACCCACGGGTATGATCTTGTCCACCACACAACTTACTTGGCCGGGGATCTAAACAATAATTACCCCACGCACCAGAGGAGGCGCTCTACCACTGAGCCAGCGCTCCCAATGATTAAGGCAATTCAATGATAATAGAAGAATTGGCAAAATAAAAAGTGGGAAGAAGCGGGAATACTCTGGGATAACCTCTGGATACAGTGTTCTTCACCACAAACTTACTTGACTGGGGATCGAAACAATAAGGACCCAACGCACCAGAGGAAGCGCTCTACCACTGAGCTACCGCGCCCAGTGATTAGAGCAAGTCAATCATAATAGAAGAATTGGTGAAATTAAACGTGGGAAAAAGCGGGAGTACTCTGGGATAACCCACGGATACGATCTTGTCCACCACACAACTTACTTGGCCGGGGATCGAAACAATAAGGGCCCACGCAGAAGAGGAAGCGCTCTAACCCTGAGCTACCGCGCCCAATGATTAGAGCAAGTCAATGATAATAGAAGAATTGGTGGAATTAAATGTGGGAAATAGTGAGAGTACTCTGGGAAAACGCACAGACACGATCTTGTCCACCACAAACTTACTTGGCCGGGGATCGAAACAATAAGGGCCCCACGCATAAGAGGAAGCGCTCTAACACTGGGCTATCGCGCCCAACGATTAGAGCAAGTCAATGATAATAGAAGAATTGGTGGAATTAAACATGGGAAATAGTGGGAGTTCTCTGGGAAAACCCACGGGTATGATTTTGTCCACCACACAACTTACTTGGCCGGGGATCTAAACAATAATTACCCCACGCACCAGAGGAGGCGCTCTACCACTGAGCCAGCGCTCCCAATGATTAAGGCAATTCAATGATAATAGAAGAATTGGCAAAATAAAAAGTGGGAAGAAGCGGAAATACTCTGGGATAACCTCTGGATACAATGTTCTTCACCACAAACTTACTTGACTGGGGATCGAAACAAAAAGGACCCCACGGACCAGAGGAAGCGCTCTACCACTGAGCTACCGCGCCCAATGATTAGAGCAAGTCAATCATAATAGAAGAATTGGTGGAATTAAACGTGGGAAAAAGCGGGAGTACTCTGGGAAAACGCACAGACACGATCTTGTCCACCACAAACTTACTTGGCCGGGGATCGAAACAATAAGGGCCCCACGCATAAGAGGAAGCGCTCTAACACTGGGCTATCGCGCCCAATGATTAGAGCAAGTCAATGATAATAGAAGAATTGGTGGAATTAAACGTGGGAAAAAACGAAAGTACTCTGGGTAAACCCACGGATACGATCTTGTCCACAACACAACTTACTTGGCCGGGGATCGAAACAATAAGGGCCCCACGCATAAGAGGAAGCGCTCTACCACTGGGCTATCGCGCCCAATGATTAGAGCAAGTCAATGATAATAGAACAATTGGTGGAATTAAACGTGGGAAAAAGCGGGAGTACTCTGGGAAAACCCACGGATACGATCTTGTCCACCACGCAACTTTCTTGGCCGGGGATCGAAACAATAAGGGCACCACTCGCAAGAAGTATGACTCTCACCCTGAGCTACCGCGCCCAATGATTAGAGCAAGTCAATGATAATAGAAGAATTGGTGGAATTAAACATGGGAAATAGTGGGAGTTCTCTAGGAAAACCCACGGGTATGATCTTGTCCACCACAAACTTACTTGGCCGGGGATCGAAACAATAAGGGCCCCACGCATAAGAGGAAGCGCTCTAACACTGGGCTATCGCGCCCAATGATTAGAGCAAGTCAATGATAATAGAACAATTGGTGGAATTAAACGTGGGAAAAAGCGGGAGTACTCTGGGAAAACCCACGGATACGATCTTGTCCACCACGCAACTTTCTTGGCCGGGGATCGAAACAATAAGGGCACCACGCATAAGAGGAAGCGCTCTACCACTGGGCTATCGCGCCCAATGATTAGAGCAAGTCAATGATAATAGAAGAATTGGTGGAATTAAACGTGGGAAAAAGCGGGAGTACTCTGGGAAAACCCACGGATACGATCTTGTCCACCACGCAACTTTCTTGGCCGGGGATCGAAACAATAAGGGCACCACGCACAAGAGGAAGCGCTCTAACACTGACCTACCGCGCCCAATGATTAGGGCAAGTCAATGATAATAGAAGAATTGGTGGAATTTAACGTGGGAAAAAGCGGGAATACTCTGGGATAACCCACGGATACGATCTTGTCCACAACACAACTTACTTGGCCGGGGATCGAAACAATATGGGCCCCACTCGCAAGAAGTATGACTCTCACCCTGAGCTACCGCGCCCAATGATTAGAGCAAGTCAATGATAATAGAAGAATTGGTGGAATTAAACGTGGGAAAAAGCGGGAGTACTCTGGGAAAACCCACGGATACGATCTTGTCCACAACACAACTTACTTGGCCGGGGATCAAAACAATAAGGGCCCATGCAGAAGAGGAAGCGCTCTAAACCTGAGCTACCGCGCCCAATGATTAGAGCAAGTCAATGATAATAGAAGAATTGGTGGAATTAAATGTGGGAAATAGTGGGAGTTCTCTGGGAAAACCCACGGGTATGATCTTGTCCAACACACAACTTACTTGGCCGGGGATCGAAACAATAAGGACCCCACGCACCAGAGGAGGCGCTCTACCACTGAGCCAGCGCTCCCAATGTTTAAGGCAATTCAATGATAATGGAAGAATTGGCAGAATAAAAAGTGGGAAGAAGCGGGAATACTCTGGGATAACCTCTGGATACAATGTTCTTCACCACAAACTTATTTGACTGGGGATCGAAACAATAAGGACCCCACGCGCCACAGGAAGCGCTCTACCACTGAGCTACCGCGCCCAATGATTAGAGAAAGTCAATCATAATAGAAGAATTGGTGGAATTTAACGTGGGAAAAAGCGGGAGTACTCTGGGATAACCCACGGATATGATCTTGTCCACCACACAACTTACTTGGCCGGGGATCGAAACAATAAGGACCCCACGCACGAGATGAAGCGCTCTACCACTGAGCTAAAGCGCCCAATGATTAGAGCAAGTCAATGTTAATAGAAGAATTGGTGGAATTTAACGTGGGAAAAAACGAAAGTACTCTGGGAAAACCCACGGATATGATCTTCTCCACCACGCAACTTACTTGGCTGGGGATCGAAACAATAAGGGCCCCACGCACAAGAGGAAGCGCTCTCACCCTGAGCTACTGCGCCCAATGATTAGAGCAGGTCAATGATAATAGAAGAATTGGTGGAATTAAACGTGGGAAAAAACGAAAGTACTCTGGGTAAACCCACGGATACGATCTTGTCCACAACACAACTTACTTGGCCGGGGATCGAAACAATAAGGACCCCACGCATAAGAGGAAGTGCTCTAACACTGGGCTATCGCGCCCAATGATTAGAGCAAGTCGATGATAATAGAAGAATTGGTTTAATTAAACGTGGGAAAAAGCGGGAGTACTCTGGGAAAACCCACGGATACGATCTTGTCCACCACACAACTTACTTGGCCTGGGATCGAAACAATAAGGACCCCACGCATCAGAGGAAGCGCTCTACCACTGAGCCACCGTGATCAATGATTAAATTAAATCAATGATAATAGAAGAATTGGTGGAATGAAAAGTGGGAAGAGGTGGGAGTACCCCGAGAAAACCCACGGATACGATTTTGTCCACCACAAACTTCCTTGGCCGGGAATCGAAACAATAAGGACCCCATGAACCAGAGGAAGCGCTCTATTACTGAGCCACCGTGCCCCATGATTAAAGCAAGTCAATGATAATAGAGAAATTGATGGAATTAAAACTGAGGAAGAAGCGGGAGTACCTTGAGAAAACCCACGGATACGATCTTGTCCACCACACAACTCATTTTGCCGTGGATCGAAAGAATAAGGACCCCACGCACCAGAGGAAGCGCTCTACCATTAAGTGACCGCGCCCCACAACAAAAACAAGAAAATTTGAAGTTACTAGGAAACATTTTGATAAGCAGTATCTTTCAAAGGTAAAGACCGCTGCCCAATGATCATCTTTTAATAGCGGTGAAATATCTTTTCACAAACTGTCGAGGGTTTAGAGTCGACAAACTTTACTCTTTCGTTTACCGATTACCTCCAAACCGCGGTAGCCAGAATTAGCCCATGATACGGGACTTATATGAAGACAATGAAAGTCTCAGGAAAATGCAGAAGTCTTTTAGTCTGAGAAAAAAAGGAATGAAATCTCTAATTTCTAGTTCTGTTAGTCTTGTAGCTCTTAGTCAGTACCAATGCACTGATAGAAATGTGGCCAATGAATTATGACTATTTTGTAGATCATTCCACTTTAATATCACAGGAATTCATCTTTCTGCTTGCTTGGTTGTGAAAAGTTATATAGTGTATTGGTATACTATGTAAAGTATGTGTACTGATTTGTTATAAAATCAGAAACAGAAGTAAAAGGTAAATTACAGTAATAGTTTTCTGTTAATAGTTTTGTATTCAAGGGGAAACGAAAAACCTACTTTTATCTTAACTTTTTTTCTTAAAATTTCTATTCGGGTTCACATCCTTCCCCCTCTACATTGAATACAGAAATGGAGAACTTATTTAGAATTTGATTGTTGACTCCAGTATATTTTAAGCAGCACTTCTCAGACCTGGGCATGTGATATGTCGATATATCGCTATCGTCGATATCTATATTATCATATATCAACATTCGATATCGCAAATATATGGACATGAATATATCATTGTAAATTTTCGATATCGATATTCGGGAGGCGGCGAGGTATAAGGGGCCTCTAAGACTTGCGATGGATGAAGAAATTAAACTTACTTTTTACAATATTGTTTTCTAATCATAATATCTTTATTACCATTAATTGCAATGTATATAAGTCCACTTGCAAATTTGCAATATTATATAGTATAATTTCTTAGGCGCCAGAACTTTTCTGTTCCCTGAAAAAAGACACAAAAAAAATCACTTGCAAAAGCACTTACCATAAGAAAGTTTTTTATTTCTCTCTCTTGGAGATTTCCACCCCTTTTGGGCTTTGGGGCCGCTCATTGACAAAACGTGCACACATGATCGCTATATGCATTCATGCTCTTAGGCAGAGTAAGATTTTGTAAAGGAATCGACTTTTTAATAATGATAATAATAATAATAGTATTATTATTATTATTATTATTATTATTATTATTATTATTATTATTATTATTATTATTATTATTATTATTATTATTATTATTATTATTATTATTATAACAATGGGGTTTACAACTAGGGTCCCATCTGTTTATCTTGCATGGGAGGGCCGCAAGTCTGTTACGCCACTGGTGTCCTCTATTCTGTGTTTGTCTCTTTTTCCTTTCGTTTAGCTATTTCTTTTTGTGCTGTGAGGCTTTTATATGAAACCTTTATATTATATAACTTTTCTTTTTATGAGTTTCTTTTTTGGGTGGGGTGGGGGGAAAGAGAGGAATGCTTTCTTCTTATATCTGTTTCTTACCATTCATCCTGTTTGAACTGCTTAAGTAAGTCATTTTGTAACTTTTGATGTCATCCAACTCCGTCACAATAATAAAATTGTCATTCTTAATAATTTGTTTTATTCTCTTATTTGCAGTTTGGCACACTGATATATTTGTGACAAAATTGAGGTTTGGTCCAACGCCTTTCGAATTTGCAACCAACCCAACCGCTGAGCTTTTTGGGTTGCCTGCTATTGCAGGAAAACGAGAATTGCAGGTGGTAATGCACTTTTGGAGTCGTGTATACAACAAGCGATATAATGATTAATTACTTATTGGGCAACAGATATATCTCAATCTTTTTGAAGAACACTTTCTCTCCTTGCATATTCTGCCAGAAAGAAATTAAAATACACATATTTTTTTTAGCAAAGCTCCCTTGTTCTATCTTTTTTTGTTCGTTTGTTTGTGACATTTTTAGGCTAATTTCGCTGTTTAATATATATTAATACTCAGAACACTGTAAAATCGTTTCTTAGTAAACTGATAATTGAATCACAGGAAGTTTCCAGTATCTTTGAGTTTTTAAAAGATCGTCTTATTTTAGCTTTCTGTTTTTATTTGTGTACTTGTAGTTTCTTTTTAATATATTTTAGCTCCTAAAAAAGTTTAGTACAGAAGTCCTTAGTGCAAAGGCGGGTGGAAGGTGGTAAAATAAAAATAATCGAAATTAAACCGTATCAGTGTCGTATCCTTAGTTTTCGGTGTTGCTGAAATTAATAGTGACGCTTAAGTCCAAATTCAAGGTCAATATAAGTGTCGAATAAATAGGTTTCTGGGTCGTTAAAATATAGGGACTTTCTGGATAAATTTTAAGTTCATTTTCAGTCTTTATTGGTATAACAGTTGAGACGGGGTGAAAAATGTCTAAATTAATCGAGATTAGTGTCGAATCCATTAGTTCTGGGTCGCTAAGCTGATTAGCTATGATATTTAAAGCAAAGTTAAGCATCCATTTTTATATACGGATGTATTTTTAGATTTACTTACACATCTTGAGTCGAAAGAAGATTCAAGGTTTTTCATTTCATATTTCATAGGTGACGAGACTTCATAATGTAAATCAGGTTACTGAATAAATTTCAGACTAAATGATTTATTGCGTTGTGTAGGAATTTTTATTGCGCAAGTCTTGTAACTTCATAATAAAATACGTTTTTTTATTATTCATTATTCTAGTTGATCACGGAAAAATATATGTATCATCGTTTTCTTTCTTTTTTGTCGTTTTTCCACCAATATGGGAAAGACTGAGTAGGTAATTAGATTACATATTCTGGAAAACTGGGAAAAGTCAAGGAACTCTTCCCGTAATTCTTGTCGCCAGCTTGTGAACGTTTGCCTTGGAGACACGAAATCTTTAAGGGCAGGAAAGCCTCTACTGGAATAAAAAGAAAATGAGCAAGAGTTTCATTCATGACTTGCTCATTCTAGCTTTTTTCTGCCATATTGATCTAGGAGACTGCCACTCTACTCATTTGGTTTTGTGATCGTGCCGGTACAGGAAACTTGGTAAGTTCCGTCACTTGTAATGATATTCTTTTAAAAATCTGGATTTTCATTACGCTTTTTTTAATGGCGTGAGATTTTTTTCGGTACAACAGCTCAGATTTTTCTCATCTCCAGTTCGTTGGTAAAAGTATGATACCGTCATTTTGTGGTTGAAGTTAAGCTCGTCTGCTATTACGCAAAAAGATTTTAGAGTGTTTCACATTTACATCATGCGTGTACGTTGCATGCATTTTAGACAGGACCTTAGTTCCCACTGTTCCCCACCATCAAAAAAGTGCCTGGAACCTCTCAACATCTGCGATCGCGACCAAGCGGCATCGCCGTAGGTTTGTTTTGCCTTTTGTACAGTTTCGGTTACGTTGTATCAAAGTTCGACACAAAACTTGATAAAATACTGTTGCTCGTAACTTCTTTCTCACATTTTCATGACGGTGTACAACTTAGGTCACAACGTTGAACCTTCATTTCACCTCTACACCAAAATGTTAACACTGACACATGACGCGTACGTACTGTGGTAAGTCATACGCGCAGTGTTACCAATTTGTGACTTTAGAATCACCTCACAACTTTTTTTACACACCTGGTAGAAAATACAGTGAACTCCCTATTATTCGCGGGCCGATTATCTACGGTATTAAATGAAAATTACAACGGTAGAATAAGATATGCAATAACGCCTATAACAGAACGTTACACCGAAACATGTAACACCATAAATAAAGGAAATGTAGGGAAGTGGAAGCACGCATATGGAAAGAAAATTCATTAAGTCATAATTGCATGTGAAGGACCACTGCTGTAAGTGAATATCACTGTAAAGATTATTTATGTCCGTCCTTTTTGGTGTGTTTTGTTGATTATCTGTGGTTACTATGCCGGCCAATTCTGTGGATAATCGGGAGTATTAAAAATAACTTCAAATAAGTATTTGAGATGTAAATGTACGCTAGCCTAATTCCTTATTACCCTTCTGTGTTTGAAGAAATGTTTTTGTCAGTATTAAGCCTAATTTCGTAATCTCTTTTTTTCTTAGGACAAAAACAAGTAGTCCATCCGGCGATGAGGGCATTGTCCCGCAACATGATGTCTCTCAAACAGGCGTGTCTGAAGAAAGCGCAACATTGGGGTCGGCGAAATAGTAAATCATGTTCTAGTTTGTTGCGGGCCGTTTTCCCCAACATTGCTTGTACCTTGTAACATTGTAACATTTCTTGTACACTCATGTCCAAAATGGTTGTCGCATATCTGTAACTATCTTCTTGTAAGAATATAATTTGATAATGATTTTGCAGTGTAGTTTTAATACTGATACTATGCGTATAATCGGGAAATGTATATTTGTGGTAAATTTCATAGGAAAAGAATTATAAATACGAAAATTAGAGAGAATAAAACAAAATGTTACTAAATGGACAAGGAAGTTTTATTTTCGTTTTATTGTTATTTACTGCTCTTTTGACATGAAATTTGCTGCATACAGGTCTTTACCGATTAAATACATACTAACATTATAAGAAGTACCGGGAGAATTCGTTATCAAATTATATTCCTACAACATATTTATAGACATGCGACAATAATTTTGGACATGAGTGTACCTTGTACTCAAGACTGAATGCGTCTTTATTCCAAAGTCTCAGCTTTGTTTTCTATTTTCATTATTGTAGTTGTAGATTATTTCGGTGTTGGTTGTATGTTGTGTTAGGTTGATATGTCGTGATGTCTTAAATGTTACCAAACTGTTAATAATGTAACTATTGTATTAGTTACAAGAGATGGAAAGTAAATTGTGAAAGTAAACGTACATACAGGGTGGCTCAAAAGTAGGTATACAGTACCGTACTGATCAGCTCATTGAATTTTATATCATTTCTTAATGTTATTGCTTAGTTTATTATTTGTTCTTAAAGCCTTTTGCTTATACCTTAATCTCGGAACAGTCGAAGCAAATAAACCCACAAGCTAGAATGTTAAACTTGATCAATGCGGGGTTGTATACCTACTTTAGGGCTACCCTGTATATCGGGTATCAAAAATTCAACCGACGAACTTCGAGAAGTGATTCCTCACATCAAAATAAGGGAAAATATTTATATGAATTCGTGGTCAAAAGTCCATAGTTTCGGTGCTATAGGATGCGGAAATATGAAAAGTTTAAGGGTTCATAGCCGCACTACTATAGGACCAATCTTAGTCGGGTCAAGACATCACTTAGAAACTAGTATGCACTCTATTCAAATATCCATGTTTCAGAATCATGCGGTAAAGGCGCAACGAATTGTACAGAGGAACTTGAGGTATTTCATGACTTCTCTTTTAAGTTAAAATATGTTGTGTGGTTGCATAACTTCTGAAAAATATTTTTAGCGTATGTTGTGTGTGGTTGCATAACTTCCGAAAAATATTTGTTGCTGCATGAAAGGGAAAAATGAAATTAGTGATTTTCGATTACTAATAGTAAAATGAAATGATTTTTAAATGTCATCCATATGACTATTGCCATTAATGCTTAATTAGTACTTAAAAGTATCTCCTCGTACTCCAACTTCCTCTATACAATTCGTTGCGCAAGTACCGCAAATATTTGGATATTTGAATAGGGCGCATACGGTTTTATAAGTGATGATCCGACTACGTTCGGTCTCATAATAGTGGAGCTATTTGCCCTTAAAAGTTCGTTTTTTCACGTTTTCGGCAGCCTATAGCTCTGAAACTATGGACTTTTGACTTTTTTTTTTTTTTTTTTAATGTGAGGTATGACTTCCCCAAGTTTGTCCCTTGAATTTTTTGACACCTGAAATATTACCGAGATAAACTTCCACTTGTGAATAAAATTCTAAACCTGCTAAAAATGAAGTCAAATCTGTTAATATAATATCTTAATTGATAGCATGATATTTCTTATCTCAATTCCGGTGCATTTCAATTCTCACGAAGAATCTTTCGTCAGAATTTGTTTTGTAAGACGTTCGAAATGCGATGAAAACAGTTACCATCAAGTCGTGCGTGGAAGTAAAAGGATCACACACAGATTGCTCAGGGAGCCTCATATGCAGAACCAGGGATACAAGCATGCTCTTCGAAATCTAATAGACTGCAGATTGATGCAAAAGCAGGGAAGTGTAGATACAATAAAAAATAGAAATTGGGAAATAAGTATCAGAGAAATAATATTTAAGGTGAGTGGTACGGAAATTGAGATTTTTAATAATATACGGGATGTTAACTATACCGACAAACTGTAGGAGGTGATTCCTTACATCAAAATAAGAGAAAAAGTTCATATGGATCTGTGGGTAAAAGTGCTTATTTTCAAAGCTAGGGCTGTCCAGAATTGCGAAAAAGCCAAATTTCAAAAGGCGTTATTTCGAATTCGAGAAACTGTGGACGGTGATCCTTATTAGCGTAAAGGAAGTCACGCATACGGAATCCAAAAATGCATCTTTCATTAATGTTCAATGGGTGTACAGAGTATTCCATACAGGGTGAAATTCCCAGACATGTCATCAGTCTAAATTTGAGATATGCTCTTTGATTCGTCCAAAGTAGGCAAACGATAAGTCTTGATAGCAGCAAACATGAAATCCTTTGGCGCGATATCGGAACTGTTAATGATCTTCAGCAACACGGTCTCTCGTACTCGGTCAAACGAATGCTGCAAGGTTTTCTTTCACGCTTAAAAATGAAGAAAACGTGAAATATACCGTGGCGAAATACATCGCATCACACGTTAATCCGAACACAAGAAAACATTGGGCTGCCGGTTCCTAACACTTCCGACTTCCCTCCGGAGCATTGGATGTCCATTGTTGTTAAGGCTTACCTCTTGCCTACTTTGTACCCTCCTTGAAATCAGGGTATATCTGGAAACTATAGAGAGCATATCTGAGAATTACACCCTGTAGGAAATACCCTGTATACCTATTGAAAATTGACAAAATATGCACTTTTGGGTTGTGTATGTGTGGTTTCCTTTACGCCAATAAGGACCACCATCCACAGTTTCTGGAATTCGAAATAGGGTCTCTTGAAATTTACCTTTTTCGCGATTTTGGACAACCCTAGCTCTGAAACTACACTCTTTTCTCCATAGGTCCATATGAACTTTTCCTATTTTGATGTGAGGAATCAGCTCTTACAGTTTGTCGGTACAGTTCATTACCAAAAATATATATTTGTGAAGAGTTATGATGCTGAAAAAAATAGTGGAAGTAAATGTGTTTTCTCTACTTGAAATGATTACAAGGAAACAAGCCTTAGAAACACGTTAAGCGTACTGCAAAATGTAGCGCTGTTGCATGTATATTGTTTGAAACAAAATTTTAAATACCAGGGCTATTAAGAATTATCCTGGCTAATGCTGTCATGTTCTAATCATACAACATTATTGTCGAAAGGTTTATAAGGAAAATAATTGTAAAGGTACACAAGTGTTTTTGATAGTTTTTTTTCTCACTGTTACAACTATTACGTACGAGTATGAAAGAATATTTCATAGTCATATCAATAACTATATCATAATCTTAACTACGTATCAAAATATATTTTTGTTTGTCAAACTGATAGTTTTGTTGTTCACAAAATAAATATGAGGTGATGGTTATACCTTTTTTTCGTTTTTTATTGTTCTAGTCATCTGAATAAAGGTTATTTTCAAATTGAAATATTCGTTGTCTGCTTATTGAATGAATATTAGACCATAACACACTAATGTAAGATTAATTAAATATTTTCTCTCATAATTTAGCGAGATGGCTTTATAACAGGATTGTCCTTGCAGGAACTGAGGGCTTCTGATCAAAAATTACAATTGTCAGTAGAAATATACAAATTTAGATTTAAATTTCGTTGCGAATACTAACCGAAATGGTACTGCTATTTATTATAATTTACTTTTTTTTTTATTATTATTGTTTTCGAATATCCTAAAATTAGGAATTCGTAGGAAACGAGGATAATCATTGCAGTTCATATGATGAATTGGTTGTAGGGAAACAAGGTAAATTTTCGCATTAAATTCAAGTTTTTTTTAGCTTAATTGTAATTGTTGTTTCGGAACTTAATTAAACTTTTTGTTTTTGTTATTATGGCCTGAGTTCGTAATATTTTTAACCCGTCCGGATTTTCTGATTGGGTGGAATAGGTAACGTGATTACAAACTGATCAAAATTATCACAGGAGTGTATTATAAAATGGTGGCTTCCATCCAAGATCTTGTTACTATAATTACCGATGTCTTTCTAATTATTATAAATTCCCTAAAAAGGCAACATAATATATTTTTTTCTAATGAACACCCATTTATCCAGTTCACAAGAAAGCAAAACAATACATTCTACTTCGTCAATAATTATTTTATTAGTACTCGATAAAAAAAAAGTGGACAGTCCATATATTTTGAATTCATTTCTGAATTATTTCCTCAGTTCTTTATTTCGTTCATTTGTTCGCGTCAGTTTGTAATATCATGCATTTTACTACTTTAATAAAATCTTCAACATTACTAACAATAAAAAAGTATTTTTAATGTCAATATCGAAAAATAATACTGTAAATTATAATTTTACTTATTTGGTAATATGAAAATAGTCCTGTTTTGTATATTTGCAACGGAAATAGGAACCAAAATTCACTAAAATAAAAAAAAACTATATATTTAAAAAACTAAAGTATAAAAAGTTGATATTTATTTTTTAATTTTGAGTTTCTAGAAGGTACTTTTTTTCACTAATGTATAAGAATTGCCCAAAAGAAAAGGCTCCAACTAGAGCCTTATTTACAGTGTCTGTGTGTGTGTGTGCAATATGCGAAGTATAGTTAACGTTGAACATGATACCTATACATAATTTCCATTAATATTGATCCCAGTGCATAAGTGAATGAATTGTTTCAGTGTACAAACACTGGGGTTACGAAGCCAGTTTCTCACAGGTGACTGTTTTAAGGAGCCGAAGAGGTGGAAATCACATGGGAAGATGCACTTTTTCTGCACGAAGAAATTGGATTACAGCTCCTTGCTCTGATCAGGAGGAATTTGCTGCACTCCTCCATGCGGCAAAACAACTTTCTTCTACTGAATAAACAAGGTCTAAGCTGCTCGGTACAACTGCAAACTGGCACACCGCACCATCTACCTGCGATCATATGTACCCTCTGTGATTCAGTACAATGCTGGTACAGTGAAAATGTCCTTTTCATTTGAGCATGCCTTACAAGTTTTTATCAGATGTAAATTAGTTAGCGTTAGGTACCAGTTTACTTAATTTTGAAGTGTTTTATAATGTAAAAAGATAGGATTATGTTAAATTAATTTCAGATGTGAATTTATGCAACGAAAATCTTTGATTCATTTTTCAAACAGTATTTGATATGTTTTTGATTGGTTATTGTAAGTAGCCTCAGAACACATTAAATATCCGCTAAGATTTTTTTAACTGAGAAATATTTTAAATACTGTATATTTTAATTCCCTTGGTAATATTTGATCGTCATCATAATAACAAACCTACATGTTTGAAATATGTTTTTCCTCAAAACGGAAGTAGATGCCTACTGAAGAAATTTTCCTACCTATAAGTTAAAATACTAGCATTTATTTTTACAAATTTGTGATGCTAGAAGTTTCCGTGTGTTTTAAACCGGTTCCAAAATACATAAACTTCTGCCACGCCATCAATTTATAAAAATGAAATCCAGATATTTTAACTCACAAGAGTTGGAAAACTGCTCAGTATGCATTTCCTTCAGTTTTGAAGAAATGTATTTCAAACTGTAGGTGTTATCGTGATAATGACAAAAAAAATTTCTGAAAGAATTTTATATATTTCTCTGCGAAAACCAGAAAATGTTAGAAAATATTTTAAGTACGTTCTGAAACTACATATATCAAATCAAAAGCATATCAATTGCTAATTGAAAAATGAATCGTAAATATTTTCTTTCTTACCATAAATTCATACCTGAAACTAGTTTCATATTTTCTAAACATTTTCTACTGTTACAAAACAGCAAGAAAACTAATTTGAAAACGTTTTTGATATGTCTACCTTATATTCTTTGAATATCTTGTCATGTAGAGAAAATATTCTTTGAATATTTTCTGTCATGTAGAGAAAATTTTCTTTGAATATTTTGTCATGTAGAGAAAATATTCTCTACATGTTTTCTGTCATGTAGAGAAAATATTCTCTACATGTTTTCTGTCATGTAGAGAAAATATTCTCTACATGTTTTCTGTCATGTAGAGAAAATATTCTCTACATGTTTTCTGTCATGTAGAGAAAATATTCTCTACATGTTTTCTGTCATGTAGAGAAAATATTCTCTACATGTTTTCTGTCATGTAGAGAAAATATTCTCTACATGTTTTCTGTCATGTAGAGAAAATATTCTCTACATATTTTCTGTCATGTAGAGAAAATATTCTCTACATGTTTTCTGTCATGTAGAGAAAATATTCTCTACATATTTTCTGTCATATAAAGAAAATATTTTGTCATAAACAGGAAAATATTGTCTAAATACTTTTTTTATGTACAGAAAACATTTTTCGTCATGTATGAAAATATTTTAAAATTATTTTACAGAATACTAATCTTTGTTAAAAATGATTTTAAAATCTTTATAAAATATTTCGACTAATGTACCCAATACATTGTAAAAATATTTTTAAAAAAATTCTTCATTCTTGACAAATTATTTTCTGTGTTATTGGTAAATAATTTTCAAATATTCCATGCGAAATATTTTTAAAAACATTCCGTTAACATTGTATAAAACGTTTTAAATACATTTTCAATAATGTTTGGAAATCGTACAGAAAACATTTTTTGGAAAACTTTTCTAACGGCGTATAAAATATTTCTACAACGTTTTTGAGTTTATTGCGAGAATATTTTCAGTATTATTTGGAAAATGTTTCCAACATCATATGGAATATATTTCCTTAAGGGAAGTAGGATACATTTTCTGAAGGAAAATGATGGCACGTTTTAAAAACGTTTTGAAAATATTTCATTGCTGTGTGGGATTGCGACCTCGATGTTGGATTAAGGTTTTATCTAGGTGTAGAAGCTTGGTATATAGGTCTGTTCGACCTTTAAAATCTTACATGATCTGAGTTCAGATCGGCGTGAGCCAGATCGGTTTCTATCCTTTATCTGGAAATAGTACTTTAGTACGAAAGGACCAAGTACTAATAACATTTATTGTTAAGGAATGAAAATAATAGGCAATTACTTTGGCAGATAATTGCATTAGATTTAGGATCTAATAATGGATTAGTTGAGTCCAGGTAATAATGTATTATGATTATGTTATAGGTGTGGTCTCTTATTTGATTTTGATCATTTGTGTTTTAATTGGAGTTGCGTTTTTAACTTTATTAGAGCGAAAGGTTTTAGGATATATTCAGATTCGTCGGGGACCTAACAAGGTAGGTATTTGTGGTTTACCTCAGCCTTTTGCAGATGCAATTAAGTTGTTTACTAAGGAGCAAGATTTTCCTACTATGTCTAATTATTATCCTTATTATTTAGCTCCTGTTTTTAGTTTATTTTTATCTTTATTAGTCTGATTAAGAATTCCCTATTTAAGTGTTCTATTGACTTTTTCTTTGGGTTTGTTGTTTTTTTTTTTTTGTGTTGTACAAGTATGGGAGTGTATACTGTAATAATTGCTGGTTGATCTTCTAATTCTTCATACTCTTTGTTGGGAGGTCTCCGAGCAGTGGCACAGACTATTTCTTATGAGGTTAGTTTAGCATTGATTTTGTTGTCTTTTGTGTTTTTAGCTGAAAGATATGGGCTGATAAATTTTGGCTACTATCAGGAAGAGTTGTGGTTTTTGTGAATTACGTTTCCTTTAGCATTGGTTTGATTTGCTTCTTGTTTGGCGGAAACTAACCGCACTCCCTTTGATTTTGCGGAAGGAGAATCAGAACTTGTTTCTGGGTTTAATATTGAGTATAGAGCAGGAGGGTTTGCTCTTATTTTTATGGCTGAATATGCTAGTATTTTGTTTATAAGAGCTTTATTTAGTATTTTGTTTTTAGGACATGATATTTTTTCTGTTTTGTTTTTTTGTAAGGTAGTATTTATTTCTTTTGGGTTTATCTGGGTGCGGGGGACGCTGCCGCGATTTCGGTATGATAAATTAATATATCTTGCTTGAAAATGTTTTTTACCTTTATCTCTTAATTATCTTTTATTTTTAGGGGGTATGAAGCTTCTTTTTATTTCTCTTTTAATTTAAGTGTATTAAATTGAGAATAAGTTCTTAGAGCTTTGCTCTGTTGTATGTTTTCAAAACATATGCTTATTCTCAGCCAAAGAACTAGATTTTATTTAATAAGTAATCTCATAAGGAGGAAAGATAAGGCACAAACAGGAAGTAGGCGAAGTAGATAACTGTAAGAATTTGGCCGGTTAGGATGTAAGGATCTTCGACTGGCCGAGCTCCGATTCAAGTTAAAAGGATTACTGTACTAACTATAATCCAGAATATAATTTGGTTAATAGGATAGAATTGTAGGCCTCGTATTTTTCTAGTGTGAAAAAATGGTATAATTATTAAAATGAGGATAGATATAACTAAAGCAATAACTCCTCCAAGCTTATTAGGAATAGAACGAAGAATGGCGTAAGCAAATAGGAAGTATCATTCTGGTTGAATGTGTACTGGGGTAACAAGAGGGTTAGCAGGAGTGAAGTTTTCAGGATCTCCTAGTATATATGGATTTCAAAGGGTAAGTAATATTAAGGCTATTATTATTGTCAGAAACCCAATAGTATCCTTAGTCGAGAAATAAGGGTGAAAAGGGATTTTGTCTTGATTTCTGTTAAGACCAAGGGGGTTGTTGGATCCTGTTTGGTGAAGAAAAAGAAGGTGCACCATTGATATAGCAGCTACAATGAAAGGTAAGAGAAAATGGAAGGCAAAGAATCGGTTTAAAGTAGCATTATCCACAGCAAATCCTCCTCAAATTCATTGTACTAATATTGTTCCTAAATAAGGAATAGCTGATAATAAATTTGTAATGACTGTAGCACCTCAGAAGGATATTTGACCTCAAGGTAGGACATAGCCCACAAAGGCAGTCGCTATTACTAGGAGTAGAATAGCAACTCCTACTCTTCAGGTATGGAGATATAGGTAAGAGCCGTAGTATATACCTCGACCAACATGTAAATAAAGACAAATGAAGAAAAATGACGCTCCATTAGCGTGCAAAGTGCGTAAAAGTCAACCAAAGTTTACATCTCGGCAAATGTGAATTACTCTGTTGAAGGCTAATTCAATACTTGATACATAATGTATTGCTAGAAATAGGCCTGTAGCAATTTGAATAATTAAACATAGTCCGAGGAGAGAACCAAAATCTCATCAGTATGAAATATTAATAGGTGCTGGAAGATCAACTAAGGCGTTATTAGCAATTTTAAAGAGGGGGTGGTGTAAGCGAATTGGTGTTGACATATGACTTAGAGGGCCGAAGAGGTCCTTGATATAATGAAGTGATTTTTACTACTGCAATTAATGTGATGAATAGATATGTTGCTAATATGATAGTATTTATTAAGATCGATGTTATGTAAAATTTTATACCTGGAATTTCTTGATAATTAGTTGTATAAAGTTGGGGATCTGGTAGTGAAATTATGTTTGGAAGTAGAAGAGGGTCGATAATTATTATAAGAATTAATAGGAATGGAACTATGAAAGTTAGTAGGAAAAGGTTAGGTGTTAAGGTAAATATTTCATTTGAGGCCAGTCTTGTAACATAAATGAATAAAACTAATATACCTCCTAGAAAGACTAAGAATAGAATATAGGAAAATCAGGGAGATTCTCTTATGGTTGAGATAGTTAAACAAGTAGTAATGGTGTTGACAACAAGTATTAGGCCTATTGATAAGGGGTGAGATATTTGAATTAGAATAAATCTTAAGACTACTAAGATTATAAGTAATATTCAGGTTATTTTAATTTCAAGAGGTAGTTTATTAAAATATTAGTTTTGGGGACTAAAGATAGGTTTGTACTTTCTCTTGATGCTTTTAGAATTCTATTCATTAATGGTTTACAAGACCAACGTTTTAGTTAAACTATAAAAGCTTATGAAAATATTATTTATTTTGTTTTCTTGTTTTCTAGTTATTTTGGGGATAGCTTGTTTTGTTATTCAGCGTAAGCACTTATTAATGGTTTTATTAAGACTTGAATTTATTGTGTTGATAAGTTTTTTACTTCTATCTTATTCTTTAGGTAGTTTGTATGTTGAAAACTATTTTTGTTTATTATTTTTAACTTTTAGTGTTTGTGAAGGTAGTTTAGGTTTGTCGATTTTAGTATCAATTGTCCGAACTCATGGAGGTGATTATTTGAATTCTTTAGTTGTATTACGATGCTAAAATATTTAATGTTTATACTGTTTTTAATACCTTTGGGTTTTAATTTTAAATTATGATGAGTTGTTCAGTTTTGTCTTATTGGGGTTTGTTTTTTATTTATATTAAGAAATAGTATAGGATTAGTCCCTTGGGAGGTGGGCTACTACCTGTGGAGAGATGGCTTGAGCTATTCCTTGATTTTATTAAGTATTTGAATTGTTATTCTTATAATTATGGCTAGAGAAGGTGTGTTGAGAAGTTCATTTTATAGTACGAGTTTTATTAGTTTAGTTTTATGATTACTTGTATTACTCTACTTGAGATTTTCTTCTTCTAGATTGTTTATATTTTATTTTTTTTTTTTTTTTTGAAGGGTCATTAATTCCTACATTATTTTTAATTTTGGGTTGAGGTTATCAACCTGAGCGGGTGCAGGCAGGTATATACTTGTTGTTTTATACACTATTTGCTTCACTACCACTTTTGATTGGCATTTTTTATTTGGAATATGTTAAGGGTAGATTATTGATGATTAATATAAGAAGTGTAATAGATTTAGGAGTTACATATTATATGTGATATTTTGCTTTAGTTGTTGCTTTTTTAATTAAAATGCCTATATTTTTAGTTCATCTTTGATTACCTAAGGCACATGTTGAGGCGCCTGTAAGTGGCTCAATAATTTTGGCGGGAGTTTTATTAAAATTAGGAGGTTATGGATTATTACGTATTATATATTTTATAGAAAATGTAGCTGTGAATATGAATTTAATTTGATTTGGTATTAGAGTTGTGGGTATTTGATCAGTCAGATTAGTGTGTTTACGACAAGTTGATGTAAAGTCCTTAATTGCTTATTCTTCTGTCGCCCATATAGGCTTAGTATTGATGGGCCTATTGACAATAGGATTATGAGGATTTAGAGGTGCTCTTACATTGATAATTGCCCACGGTCTATGTTCTTCGGGATTATTTTGTCTTGCAAATATTTCCTATGAACGATTAGGAAGTCGAAGACTGTTAATTAATCGAGGAATACTGTCTTTTATGCCGAGTTTGGGACTATGGTGGTTTTTATTAAGAATTGCTAATATAGCTGCCCCACCTACGTTAAATTTATTAGGAGAAATTAGTCTATTGAATAGAATTGTTGGCTGATCTTGATTGAGCATGTTAGGGTTAGCTTTACTTTCTTTTTTTAGAGCTGCCTATAGATTATACCTATATTCATATACTCAACATGGAATACCTTATTCAAATTTATATTCTTGTTGAGGAGGTAGTGTACGAGAGTACTTATTATTGATGTTACATTGATTTCCCTTAAATTTATTGATCTTTTTTGCAGGGCCAAGATTTTTATGACTGTAGTTGCTTAAGTAGTTTAGGATAAAATTTTAGTTTGTGGAACTAAGGAAGGTTTATTAACCCTTAAGCCATGGTTTGACCTTTTTCAATTTGTGTAACTAGATTTGTCTTTTTAAATAGAATAAGTATTTTTTATTTATAATAGGCTTGAATTTTTTAATTAATAGATATAGAGTATTTGTTGAGTGAGAAGTTATTTCTTTTAATAGAAACAAAATTATTATAACTTTTTTATTTGATTGAATATCATTTATATTTATAAGATTTGTACTTTATATTTCTAGAATAGTGATTTATTACAGTGGCCAATACATAGGATCTGAACGATATCTTAATCGATTTATTATACTTGTACTAATATTTGTTCTTTCAATAGTCTTATTAATTGTTTCTCCTAACTTAATTAGAATCCTCCTTGGATGGGACGGGCTAGGGTTAGTATCATATTGTTTAGTTATTTATTATGAAAATGTACGGTCTTATAATGCCGGCATATTAACTGCTCTTTCTAATCGTATTGGAGATGTAGCAATTTTATTAGCTATTGCTTGAATATTGAATTATGGAAGCTGAAATTATGTCTTTTACTTACATAGAGTCTTAAGTAATAATGAAATAGTAGTTATTTCCAGTTTGATTATTTTGGCGGCTATAACAAAAAGTGCACAGATTCCTTTTTCTGCGTGGCTGCCAGCGGCAATGGCTGCTCCTACACCAGTATCAGCATTAGTTCATTCTTCTACACTTGTAACCGCTGGGGTTTATTTACTAATTCGTTTTAGAGATGTTTTATTGAATGTGTATGCGGGAGATGTGTTACTTTTATTATCAGGATTAACAATATTTATGGCCGGTATTGGTGCTAATTATGAATATGATTTAAAGAAGATTATTGCTTTATCTACTTTAAGTCAACTTGGTCTTATGATGATAATTTTGTCTATAGGATTCCCTGTATTAGCTTTTTTCCACTTACTGACACATGCTTTATTTAAGGCATTACTTTTTTTATGTGCGGGAGCGATTATTCATGTTGAGGGAAGAATGTGATATTTACTCCTATAAATATCACTAAGAATTGGATTTTTAGTCATGTAGGATTTATTGTTGTTCCTCTAAATAAAGGGAATCAATGAATAAGTCCTGCTATGATAGCAAATACAGCACCTATGGATAGTACATAATGAAAATGTGCTACTACTTAATAAGTGTTATGAAGAACAATATCTAAAGATGAATTTGCTAGTACAACTCCTGTAAGACCTCCTACGGTAAATAAAAAAATGAAGCCTAAAGTTCACAGGATTGAGGGTGAATAAGTTATTTGTGCCCCGTGAAGTGTGGCGATTCATCTGAATACCTTAATTCCTGTGGGAACAGCAATAATTATTGTGGCTGCAGTAAAATAGGCGCGGGTATCAACGTCTATACCAACAGTGAATATGTGATGGGCTCAGACAATGAATCCTAAAAATCCAATTGCTAGTATTGCATAAATTATTCCTAAAACACCGAAAGTTTCCTTTTTACCACTTTCTTGAGTTACAATATGTGAAATTATACCAAATCCGGGAAGAATTAAAATGTAAACTTCAGGGTGACCAAAGAATCAGAATAAATGTTGATATAGAATTGGATCTCCTCCTCCTGAGGGATCAAAGAAGGAGGTATTGAAATTTCGGTCAGTTAAAAGTATTGTAATAGCACCTGCTAATACAGGGAGGGATAGAAGAAGTAGTACAGCAGTAATTACTACAGATCAAACAAATAATGGCATTCGTTCTAATGTTATTCCAGGAGTTCGTATATTAATTACAGTTGTAATGAAATTTACTGCCCCAAGAATTGAGGATACACCAGCTAGGTGAAGGGAGAAAATAGAAAGATCAACAGAGGCCCCAGCGTGAGCAATGGCTCTGGATAGAGGAGGATATACAGTTCACCCGGTTCCCGCACCACTTTCTACAATTCTTCCTGTTAATAGTAGAGTGAGTGAAGGGGGTAGTAATCAGAATCTTATGTTGTTTAGACGAGGGAATGCTATATCAGGAGCTCCTAGTATTAAGGGCACTAATCAATTACCAAAGCCTCCAATTATAATTGGTATAACTATGAAGAAAATTATAATGAAAGCATGGGCAGTAACAATCACATTATAAATTTGGTCATCACCAATTAAGCTACCCGGTCGACCAAGTTCTGCTCGAATGAGGAGACTTAATGATGTTCCTACCATCCCTGCTCAAGCCCCAAAGATTAAGTATATTGTACCAATGTCTTTATGGTTTGTAGAAAATAATCATCGTTGCAAATGAAATTAAATAGGGTGGCCGAAGTATAGGCGATAGATTGTAAATCTAGATATGGTTAATAAGACCTCCTATTAGGTTTTATAGTCAATATTTATGATATCGGACTGCAATTCCGAAGTAGTAGTTAATATACTAAGACCTAAAAGATTGCCTTTTATTTATAGCTTTGAAGGCCATTAGTTTTTTAAACTTAAAGTCTTTGTTTAAAGAATGTTAACAGTTAGGGGTAAAATAATTATGCCTCTTAGTGAAATAATAATGAATATTGATCTGATTGAGGTTTCTTGGCCTTTTTTCATTAAGGATGTTCATGCTTGGTTATGATGATTAATAATAAATGCAGCATAAGCAATTCGTATATAATAGAAAAGGGTAATAAGCGCTGTTATCACTATTAGGGTGAGAATAATAAATGATATTTGTTCGGCAGTCTTTATGATAATGATTCACTTAGGTAAAAATCCTAAGAATGGCGGCAAGCCCCCTAAAGATAAGAGACTAGTAAAAATAGCTAATTTTGTTGTAGCAACAATTTTATTGGAAAAAGTTTGATTGATATGAAATATTTTGTTTATTGCGAAGAGAGTAACTGCCATTGCTGAAAGCAAGGCATAAAATAGAAAATAGAGGGACCATGCCATATCACTTAATAGTAGGGCTATGAGTATTCAACCAGTGTGATTAATAGAAGAGAATGCCATAATTTTGCGTAGTGATGTTTGATTTAAGCCCCCGATTGAGCCTACTACTAAAGATAAAATTAAGGTTAGGTAGATTAGATTTGTAGGTTTTAAACTATAAGAAAGTAGGCCAAGGGGTGCTAATTTTTGTCATGTTATTAGGATAATGCAGTCTATTCAAAGTATGGCCTCTATCACTTCAGGTATTCAGAAGTGAAGAGGAGCTGCACCTATTTTAAAAAGTAAGGAAATAGTAATTAAATAATATGCAGTTTGCAGTCCTATGTAAAGTAGAATAATTGCTATTAGAAGTACCCACCCAACACAAGTACATACTGATCATGTGTAAAGAATGTTCCTCGAGGTACATTGGAATGTACATGATAGGTACGTGAATAGAGCAATCATGTGAAATACACATGTAAGGAATAAGGTTACTTCCGCCCAAAAGTACGTGCATGACACATACCGAGGAATGTATCTATTATGTGTATATCACGTACCGTGTATGTACTTGACACATTTACTTGGCATGTGCCAGGAATGTACTAGGCATGTCAGTAATGTTCCTTAGGGCAGTGCTATGCAACTGGGGGTGCGAGTACTTAAATACTAAAACCTTAACGCTTCATTTTTACGTTCGAATTTAGAAGCTTGTACTTTTAAAAAAAGCCAAGCAACTAACTCTGAAAATATATGCCCTCCTCCGGCATCTGTGTGGCAATTTAACTATCTATTAAAATACTACAGTAACATTTACGAGCGATTTTTTTTTTTGTAAGTGACTAGCCGTTCCGGCTAGAACCCTGTTAGAGGGTTATGCCCTCTCTTAGGGAACTGAAGTATGGGTAACAGTAGATGTGCCTGATTTTGAGATGGTCTCAGAGTTCTTTATTAAAGCTTGTTATAGCGATCAAGACTTAAGGACCTGTGCGGGCCTTAACATCAGGCAGGGAAAGGGTGGCAGAGCAATTACATGATGTATAAGATGCAACGTAGTTGTCATTATATAGGTTATATGCTGTGGAGATGAAGATGGTAGATGAGGCGAGGTGCATGGTCACATCACAATACGGGGAAAAGTTAGTTGACGGATGAAGTTATCTTCTCGCCTAGGGGCTACTCTAGGCATTGAAGAAGACAGAGGGAGCCCATGTTAGTTGTGGATGGATTTATTGTGCAGCATAGGATGGAAAGATGAGCGGCAGATGGTCATGAACTTGATATTCAGCAAGTAACTCTAGGTCTAGTGCATCAGGAGGTAGTGTGTAGCAGTACAGAGTATACAGGAGTGAGAGCGGTGGATGGAAATATCGAAATGCTGTTGGGTGGAGTGCCATATGATGCATAGTAGTCAGAAGTAGAGGATGGTGTGCTTCATAACGATTGTGTATGTAGGTGAGACGTAACTTTTCAAGATGAAACTGTAGAGATGGAAACTCAATGCGGTTGTATAATTCTGCTGTTGGGCTAGGTAACTTAATACGAAATGCAATACGTAGTGCATGTCTTTCTAAGATTAAGAGCTTTTCGTAGAAAGAGCGTGCAGCAGCTATCCAAGCAGTGTGACCGTATGTTAGAGTCGGTCGTAGGAAAGCTTTGTAGGTATTTAATACTGTAGTAGGTTTCAAGCCCCATGTTGTTCCGGTTAACCTCTTTAGAAGATTTAGTCTATTGTAAGCCTTGGCGGTGACTGTTTGAAGATGTGGTTTCCATGTTAGATGTCTATCGAATGTAATGCCCAGATAGGTCACTGTTGAGCGTGCCTGTATAGGTGTATGGTTGACATGAAGTGTGAGGCGGTTGGGATTTCGACGGACTCGTGAGGTTTTCTTAGAGGGAATGAATACAATCGCCTGAGTTTTCGTGGCATTAATTGTAAGTTGCCATCTATCACACCAGCGGAGGAAATCGTTAATAGCTGTTTGCAAAGATTTGTTTATTGATTGGATAGTCGATCCCAAAGCAAGGAATGCAGTGTCATCGGCGTACTGAAAAAGATGGACTTTATCTGGTAGTGGACGCATATCAGCAACGTAGAGAATGTACAGAAGTGGCGATAAAGCCGATCCTTGAGGAACTCCGGATAGCAGAAAAATAGGGTGTGATAGGCAGTTGTTAATAGAAACATAGGAAAGGCGACCCACTAAAAAGTTGTAAATCAGACGGATATATGTGAGTGGAAAACGGTGCCGTATTAATTTATAGATAAGCGCTACCGAGCTCTAACCTATAATCTTAGCATTCAAAACTTTGATTTACGGTTATTTGTGATTTCACGTTTATAACAAAGACAAATATTTTTAAAAGAGTGTAGTTTAAATAAATTACTGAAATAAATATTTTTCACAAAGTTTATGCTTTTAAATTATTGTTCAAAGGCCTTTGCCTTTAGTAAGCCTTCTCCGAAATACATGCAAATGAATTGTGCTGCCATCTTTGGAGCTCTTTTAAAATACACATATATGTTTCTCGACAATGAGATCTCAGAAACTACAGGCTCTAGAAAGATGACGTTTTCACTGATCGATTGCAAATTTCATGTAGATTGTCCAGTTCTAATTGAATATTTAAAAAACATGGGCACTATTTCTTTAGTACATTTTTACGGGTACATTGGAAGTGTTGAACTTTCAAAAAAATAAAATAAAACATCACATCCTAATCATTACACATTCCAACACCACACTGTTGTATATAGCGGTTGTATATGTCTCCGGCATTTGTTTCATAGCCAAATAATAATGGAAAAGGAAGGATAACCATTTCCTGAAGGATGTCTATATTATCAGGCTGAATTTCTTTAAGGAGTTAGTTTATACTTAAAATTACGTCTTCCCGAAAATTTTATTTAACGTCTAGTTTTAACGTACAGGTTTTGAACTAATTCTCTGCTGTGTAACGTCACAATATAACCATCAATGCTAATTTTATGAGGACAATTCTGCCAGTGGGGTTTAGAATGTTACAACCTAGAGAACGCATCAAACGTCAGAAAATTGCAAAATGACACACACAATATATTACAATGTGGCTAAACTCAGAAAGTGGCTATAGAAGTGAAAAGCATATGGCTAAAAAGCCACTATTGGCTCTTTGGAAATTATGTGACTAACGACGTTCTCAAAATGGCCAGATCTCGTCACAAAGTGGCTAAATTAGCAACCCTAGTCGCAATACGAAGCAACTTACGCACAACCATGCCATGGTACATGGGGTATGTGCCATTCACATTCCTCACATTCCAGTGAAGCATGTAAAAGTACCTTTCAAGTGTCAGAAATTCCTCGAAAGGCACGTACCTAGCGACACGTGCTATGCATATGAAATGTACATTTTTCAAGTACCAGGTACGTAAACGGTACATATGGAACTTAAATGGCACGTTCCTAGAATGTACCTGGTTGGGTGGGTAAGGATCTTGCAATGGCTTGTACTAAAAAGTATTTTAAGGCAGATTCGGTGTGACGTTGATTGTTGGTCTTTGAAATCAGGTGGATGAATGATAGGAGATTAATTTCAAGACCAATTCAAGTACCAAATCATGATGAAGAAGTTAGGGAAATAAGAGTTCCTAACACAAGTGTTGTAGAAAATAAAAGAGTCTTAGGATTAGTGAGCATCATGTATTGTAGTGAGCATTCTAGTAATGTATTAGTTCAAGTAAAGTAGTTGAATTGGTAGCCAGTAGATGGAGCGATGGTGCTAGTGTAGGAAGTTCAGATGTGATTGTTATTTTATGTATGTGTCGAGGTTGATACCTTTAAACATAACCAATTGTATAACCTTTTGATGTTTGATAAAGTAAAGAGGATGCTTAAAAGAAACTATTCTATATCGGTGGGAAAGTATAAATTGAAATACTCGCAGTGTAGAGGTGTTCCTTTGGTAGATAACTCTGTATATACCGTTTGGTGTTTCTACAACCGAAACGCCAGACGCAAGGTCCACCACCAAGGAAACCACCGTTGTTATCCGTCGTCATCAAGGGTGTCGATCCCGAGATAACTGACTCGGAAGTGGAAGAAGAACTTACTGCTGAAGGCGTGAACATTCAAAAATGTATCCGTATACGCAACAATACTGGCCCGACCTATCTAGTTAGAGTTCTGACAAACGAACAGCAAGCTATTGACCATTTATTACAATATGGTGCCTACATATTTAAACGCCGTCATAAAGTAGAACCGTCTCGTACACCCCCACCTCTTCCGATTCGGTGTGAAAAGTGCCAGGTTTATAACCAGCACCTGACACATAACTGTCCAAACACCTCTAAATGTGGTTACTGTGGTCAAAACCATCTTACTAAAGACTGCCCTAACGGAGCAGCGCCACCAAATTGCAACACTTGCCATGATGCGCATCCTACCTATAGCTACAAATGTAAGGCCAAACCTCAAGCAGAGCCTACTAAACCCGAACTAGTAGTGCCTTTACGTACACCAGATACGCCAGTGCCTCCGCACAATTCTCTTCGAGAACCTGTTACAGTCGAAGACATGATCCGCTTCTTTAGTCTTGCTCTCCAGAACATCCATCCTTTCTTGCGGACCCACATAATCCATCAAGTTGTATATGCAACTAAAATACTCTATAACCTAGATGTCAAAGCAACCTATTCTGGACAGACAGTGCATTTTCAAATTCATCCTCTTACAACCCAAGTTTAACTGTCATAATCATGGATACAGGCTTTATTATAACGTTTCTTTACCTCAATATCCAGTCACTCTGTACCAGGAAAGACCTACTTACTGCTTTATTACATGAACATAAGGTCCATAGTTTTCTCTTAAATGAAACTTTCCTAACTCCAAAACAATCCGTTTATTTTCCTGGTTATCAATTCACACGCCACGATGGACCACCGGGGCAGAGAGCAAATGGCGGAACAGCTATTGGCACTAAACATAAGTTACCTATCAAAACCATTAATCACAAATTCCCTGAACCTCTACCGGAGCATAATATTGTCACCATTTATTTTAAATCAAGGCCTATCACTGTAGCAACCATATACGTTCGACCGCATGTTCGCATACCTACTTCGTTTTTCACGTACCTGGATACTAATTTTCGCTCCTATATTGTCATGGCTGACATTAACTACCATAGCAGAAATGCTACTGAAAAACGGTTATTTTCTGATTTCATTACTTCTCACACGAACGGCGAAATTTGCCCACTGCCTAGAGCAACTCGCCCATCCTCTAATACAACTCCCGATGTGGTAATTGCCTCATCTAGTATAGTCCCATATCTTGATGTCAGTGTTCTTGATTCTATTGGTAGCGATCATGATCCTGTAAAGGTCGACATAGTTTCTCCTAATGGATCGAAACCACCTCAAGAAACTCTCCGTTCTCGGCCAAATTTTGACCGTGCCAATTGGATAAAGTACCGGCAGGATATCCACGACGCACTAGCAGATATTCAACTTCCATCTGACATTTCTACGTTCGACATGACTTTAGATCGCATTACGCAAAGCATTCAAACCAGCGGTGCAAATCACATTCCAGAAACCACAGGTAATCTTTACCGGCCTAAACTACCACCTCACTATCTCTCTCTCATCTCTCTAGCTCGAACAGCGTACAAGGATTACCTACACAGCCGTAATGAAGCCACACTGCGACTTCATCGTCAGTATCTTCGCATGGTTCAAAATTACATCCGAGCATTTAAAAAGCGCAACTGGATAAAGACAGTTAATGCTTTAGCTGAGGAGAGCCATCCAACTAAATATTGGAAACATTTCAACCGGCTAATTGGGAAAACCAGCACTCCTCACTACCCTCTACTCGACAAGAATTCTGCACTTACCACGGACTCTGCGAAAGCTGATGCCTTTGCCCAAGTTCTTCAAAACACCTTCACGCCAGAACCCTCTTTCCGAGATGGATCAACTCTTTACAGGCGCATTGCCAGATATACAAACCCTCATAATGGGTACCTTGGAATTAACATGGACCATACTCTGGATGATCAGCATCCTTTAACGGCCCCAATAACGCCAATGGATATTACAGACGTGATACGTCACAAGAAAAACACGGCACCAGGGTTTGATGGCATTACCTACCGCCATATTAAAGAAGGTCCTGCTATTTTACTTCATATCTTGGCAACGCTGTACAATTTTGTCCTCAGAACTGGCTACTATCCATCTGATTGGAAAGTATCTAAAGTACTTATGTTTTTGAAACCTAAAAAAGATAAAACAGATCCAGCTTCTTATCGGCCCATTCAGCTCACTTCCACACTTGGGAAAATCTTTGAGCGCATCATAGTCCGGAGACTCCATAGCCATCTGTTAGTTCATGATCTGTTGCCTAAACACCAAGCAGGTTTCCGACCTGAACATAGCCTCCTCGATAACTTGTTACGTCTTAGCACCATCATCACGAACCATTATAATAGAACTGCACCCTCATGCCTTCTTCTCTTCGATCTTGAAAAGGCATTTGATCGCGTGTGGCACAATGGTCTTATATATAAGTTACACTTCTTCGATCTTCCGGCCGCATATATACGTATGGTGTACCACTTTCTTACGAATCGTCTCGCATATATCTCCATTAATAATAGTTTATCTTTTCCAATTTTTCCTTGTACTGGTGTCCCACAAGGTTCAGCCTTATCACCATTATTATATATATTGTATGTTAGTGACCTGCCCGTGATGCCTGAGCCTATCTACACTTTCACATTTGCAGATGATACTGCACTGCTGGCTTGTTGCAAAACTATGCACCAAATCAACATTTCTCTGCAAAAAGCTATAGATGCTTTTAGCAACTGGTGCAATCGATGGAAGTTAAAATTGAATTGTACCAAAACACAAGCCCTAGTGATACTTCCAAACAAGAGACGCAGTCGAGTACGCCGCAATCCATCCTTACTCGCTATTAACGTAGAAGGTGTACCCATCAATCCCAGCTCTACTGTTAAATACCTGGGGGTAGTCTTTGATGCCAAATTATCTTGGAAACCTCACCTTCTATCTATTAAGGAGAAAGCACAAAACCGTTTAAATCTATTAAAACGCCTGGTTGGTACTACCTGGGGCCTGCACACGGATACCGTCCTAAACACTTACAAGGTCTTCCTTCGCCCATGTCTCACTCATGGTCACACCGCCTGGGTTAGTGCGAATGACGATTTCTACGAGCGCCTACGTATTATAGAACGCCACGCTTTGAGACTCGCATTTCGAATAAGCTTGCCTAGTCCCACACGTCTCTTATACGAAAGAATCACATTTCCGCACATCACACGCCATCTGGAAGATCTTCGCTCCCGCTACGTAGACAAGAAATGGAGAACTCAGCACCATACGCTTATGGACACTATATATCTTGATAGTAACTTTTCCACCTCGCCTAAGTGTTACTATCCTCCACTGCGACATCTACTCTCCATCTATGGCCAGAAGCATCCGGAACACCCTGACCATCATTTCTTCGCTACCTATCATCCATCAGAATTCAATCCGCACATATACCCATCGTTTGCACAGTGAGTTTCCTTCTAACAAGGGCTTCCCCCATGTCTGCCATCAGTGTTGAGTAGCCCCAACACAGAAGATAAGCTCATTTGTGAATACTAACACTTCCCTGTGTACTGTGGCGTCCATGCACTTCATCTCATCATTCGCTCAGCCCTTCCAATAAGCATATCTTTCATTATTTCAATACTCCTTATGTCTAACCATACATTGACCACTGTCTGTCTTCAGCACTTACATCTCAACCTTCCCCATCCATATCTGTTTGTTTTGTATCACATGGTTCACAACAACAATAATAATTCACCTCTGTATGAATAAAGTGACTTTCTTTATTATTGTTGTAGCCGAATCTCATAGACCATATATATGTATCAATCATAACCAATGTTTACCATATTTATCCCTCCCGAAGAGACGACGTTATCGTCTGCGGTTTAACAGTTAAAAAAAAAAAAAAAAAAAATTGGTGTTTCACCCTAGTTTCCCTTCAGTTCGTATAAATCTTTCGCCTTTTACTAAAGATTTCCGTGGAGGGGAACAATAAAGAGATATTAATGTATTTTTCGAGCCTATTAACTACGGGCCGAATAGTGAAATCCAAAATTATTAAAAGTGTAAGATTTTAGAAACAATTCGAAGATGAATATTTTCGAATTCTTTAATATAGTTCTTATATTTGTGTTAAGTAAGATTTGTCGCTAATACGTCATGAACTGCAAACTGTGAAACTAATGTTGAGAAATGTTTTTGTAGAGTGAGGGTCATGCTTGTATACTTCTAACGGTTCCCAGACAAGAATACTGAAACTTCAGTTGAATGCGGAAAGGATCTGTTCTTCAGTTTGAAGTACCAAGTTTGTCTACAGGATTGTTTCTTCTTATGTAGTGGTCAATCTTAAAATGTCTGTTGAAATGTCCTAAAAACCCATTTGTTTTATGCTAATAGATCTGTGGGATGTATTTGTTTTAAGTTTCCTCTTTAGCATATTTCTTCATTGTGTACAATTTCTACGAGGAATATATTAGCTCACTTTGTTCTCTCTCAAAGATGACAATGTGGGAACTCTGAAATAACGAAATGATTTTTTGGTCTTCTATATGTGTATTTTACTTTAAAACTTATACCGACATCATAAACCAGGACATATTATTCACTATTCAAGAAAATAGATGTGCTGCCTTCCTCAGACATAATCGGAGACAACTCTGTGTATTCACGATAAAATAGTCGATGACAATTCAATGTTTAGAATTGAATTTGACGATGTAGTGAAAAACATGTAGATTGTATTTGATTGGGAAGTATTATAAAGTTATCAAAGATGTCATTGTGTATTTGTTCAAGTAAAGTAGTTGAATTGGTAGCCAGTAGATGGAGCGATGGTGCTAGTGTAGGAAGTTCAGACGTGATTGTTATTTTATGTATGTGTCGAGGTTGATACCTTTAAACATAACCAATTGTATAACCTTTTGATGTTTAATAAAGTAAAGAGGATGCTTAAAAGAAACTATTCTATATCGGTGGGAAAGTATAAATTGAAATACTCGCAGTGTAGAGGTGTTCCTTTGGTAGATAAGGCTGTATATACCGCTGAGGACCGAAGACCTATCCACTCGAAGGCCCCCAGGGTCTTCTCCATGAACCAGCAGAGCAGGCCGAGCTGTTTGCAGACACCCTTTCGAACATCCTGCAACCCAACAACACCCCTGTTCCAGCGACCACCCGAGAAGCAGTACGACGGACCATCGAAGAAAGTAACTTCGAACACCCAACGCCAGCTAATGCACTCACCACCCCCAGAGAGATCCAGCAAGTCCTCAAACACATCAGCCTACATAGAGCGCCAGGTCAGGACAAAATCACCCCAGAAGCCCTGCGCAACATCCCACGCAAGGCCCTGGTTCTGCTCTGTAAAATTTTCAACGCTATCATGCTAACAGGACACTTCCCGCAAGCGTGGAAAGAAGCCAGGATGGTGATGATCCCGAAACAAGGAACAGCCCGGAAGAACCCCGTCAACTACAGACCGATCAGCCTCCTCTCGCACACAAGCAAGGTGTTCGAGAGGATCTTCAAAAGAAGAATGCAAGAGTTCATCGACGACCGAGAGCTCCTTCCAGAACATCAATTCGGTTTCCGAGCCGGACACAGCGCAGAACTACAGCTCGTCCGAGTAGTGGAACTCATTACGGCGAGATTTAACGAAAGAGGTCACACCTTGGGCGTCTTCCTGGACATAGAGAAGGCATTCGACAAGGTGTGGCATGAAGGGCTGATCCACAAACTACACCTACAGGACTTTCCGCACTACCAGATCAGGATCATCGCATCTTACCTCTACAATAGAACGTTCTTCGTCTCCCACGCAGGCCAACGTACACACCCACGAACCATCCACGCAGGGGTCCCACAAGGCTCCTGCATCTCCCCAATCCTATACGCTATGTACACGAGCGACATCCCAACAACCCCAAATACCACCCTTGCAACCTTTGCGGATGACACCGCTATCTTCGCGAGCCATGGCAACGAAAGATACGCAACAACCTATCTGAGACGCCACCTGCACCTCATTGACAGATGGACCCAAACTTGGAAGATCCAGGTCAACGCCAGGAAAACAGCTGTGGTAAACTTCACAAAGAGAAGAAACAGAACCCCTGCGCAGTTCCACCTTGCAGGAGGCCAACTACCCGAAGAAGACCAAGCAAAATACCTGGGGGTCCAGCTCGACCGGAAGCTCACTTTCGAAGAGCACATCAATGCAGTCACGAAGAAAGCGTTCCAACGATTCATGGCTCTCCTTCCCATCCTCCTCTCCCCGTCCCTCTCTCATAAGACACGTCGCCATGTCTATGAGATGAGCATCCGACCCATCCTACTGTACGCACACCCTGCGTGGCAACACTCCTCAACAACCAGACTACGTAAGATGCAAGTCATACAAAACAGAGCAGCCAGGGCCATCACGGGCCATTCAATGGACACGAGGTTCGAGCAGATCCACGAAGACCTCGAGCTCACATTTCTGGACGCAGAAAGAAGAAGACGATCTGCCACCTTCTGGCGTAAGATAACAGCATCACCACACCAGCATGTCAGACGCATCGGCACCGCAGACCCACGACGCAACTGCTACAGAATGCCACAACCACCACAATGAACGGAGAACAGAGATGAAACAAGGAGGGCGCGACAGTTGCGGCTCCTCACAATAGAGACGTAAGAAGAGGAAACAAACCATAAGCCAATCACACTAGAAGAAGGAAGGCAAGGGCTTCGGCCCGTAACTTCAAACAGAGGCAATCAAGCCTGCCATGAATAAGTCTGAAGTCTGAGGTGTTTCACTCTAGTTTCCCTTCAGTTCGTATAAATCTTTCGCCTTTTACTAAAGATTTCCGTGGAGGGGAACAATAAAGAGATATTAATGTATTTTTCGAGCCTGTTAACTACGGGCCTAATGGTGAAATCCAAAATTATTAAAAGTGTAAGATTTTAGAAACAATTCGAAGATGAATATTTTCGAATTCTTTAATATAGTTCTTATATTTGTGTTAAGTAAGATTTGTCGCTAATACGTCATGAACTGCAAACTGTGAAACTAATGTTGAGAAATGTTTTTGTAGAGTGAGGGTCATGCTTGTATACTTCTAGCGCTTCCGAGACAAGAATATTGAGACTTCAGTTGAGTGCGGAAAGGATCTGTTCTTCAGTTTAAAGTACCAAGTTTGTCTACAGGATTGTTTCTTCTTATGTAGTGGTCAATCTTAAAAGGTATGTTGAAATGTCCTAAAAACCCATTTGTTTTATGCTAATAGATCTGTGGGATGTATTTGTTTTAAGTTTCCTCTTTAGCATATTTCTTCATTGTGTACAATTTCTACGAGGAATATATTAGCTCACTTTGTTCTCTCTCAAAGATGACAATGTGGGAACTCTGAAATAACGAAATGATTTTTTGGTCTTCTATATGTGTATTTTACATTAAAATGTATACCGACATCATAAACCAGGACATATTATTCACTATTCAAGAAAATAGATGTGCCGCCTTCCCCAGAGGCATGATCGGAAACAACTTTGTGTATTCACGATAAAATAGTCGATGACAATTCAATATTTAGAATTGAAAATTTAATTGATTTTGATGATGTAGTGATAAACATGTAGATTGTATTCGATTGGGAAGTATTATAAAGTTATCAAAGATGTCATTGTGTATTTGTTCAAGTAAAGTAGTTGAATTGGTAGCCAGTAGATGGAGCGATGGTGCTAGTGTAGGAAGTTCAGATGTGATTGTTATTTTATGTATGTGTCGAGGTTGATACCTTTAAACATAACCAATTGTATAACCTTTTGATGTTTGATAAAGTAAAGAGGATGCTTAAAAGAAACTATTCTATATCGGTGGGAAAGTATAAATTGAAATACTCGCAGTGCAGAGGTGTTCCTTTGGTAGATAAGGCTGTATATACCGTTTGGTGTTTCATACTTACCTCATCAAGAAACCTAGCCTGTCTTGTGTTTGTTAGTGTGTCAGCGAGGACCAGGTATTGAAATACGTACCTGAGAGCATAACACATATACGGCACTTACAGGATAGACGAAAGTTATCGCTTTCGAAGGGTTCTTGTCTTTTGAAACTCATTACACTCATCTTATTTTCTTTCTCATCTCACATCTCATTGTTGCTCATCTCTCATTTCGGCCAGTGGGCCTGGGGCCCAGCACTGGTTGACCCGATATGGCGACTGGAGGACAACATGTCGGACTTCCTACGGTAATAGCTGGTCCTACCGTGTCCTCTGCAGATTCGGATATCAGACGTAGGCACCGAGATTCACACCGTACCGACAATAGCCCGGAAAGATCACGATCTCCAGTTATAGGTCACCATCACGCACCATCTCCGAAACGTCATCGCCGGGATAGCATCTCAGACTCTGATAGTGAGCGACTTAGAATCGACGACACGGAGTTCCCATCGCTATCTGACAGCACAAAGCAACCAATATATTCGTTCTTACTTACAAATTTCGACGCAAAATATCAGAACGAAAAGCAAATATATCTTCAACTCACTAAATATTATCGGCGAGCTCAGATTTCTCAAATTGTTGCCACCAGAAATGGGATGATCATCAAATCTCCTGATCAGAATCTTGCTACCACTATTCGTAACAAGTTCAGTTATGAAATTTTTGGCAAGAATGCACAACTCTCTAAATTGACTGACCGGAGAATCAAACAGCCGCCTCCGCCACCTCGCACGCCTGCTTTTTCCGTGGTCATACGAGGTGTAAATCTTGAGTTTACGGACGATGAGATTCTACACGAACTCACAGAGGAAGGGCACAAAGTTTCCAAGTGCATCCGCATTAGAAACGACCGAGGTCCCACTTACATGGTCCGAGTGTTATCTCAATCGCAGGACACCATCAACCAGCTTCTTGATAACGGAGCTTATATATATCGCAAACGGCATCGTGTCGAGCCCTCACGCACTGCACGACCAGTACCAATCCGCTGCGAGCGTTGTCAAGAATATAACACGCACACCAGCGCCAACTGCAGGAATAACTTGAAATGCGGATACTGTGCTGGACTCCATTCCACACGTACCTGTCCGAACCTGCAGCGCCCACCGCAGTGCTCAGCTTGTCCTGAACAACACCCGACTTACAGTTTTAAGTGTCAAGCTCGACCCGCACCTTCACCGGATAAACCTCACTTAGTGGCACCACTTCGCACTCAAAGTGAACCAATGACCGAACCCACTCCTTCCTCCAATATACCACCTGATTCGCAGCCAGTTACAGTATCTCAACTTCTTCAGTTCATCACATTAACGCTACAAAACGTGCATCCTTTTCTACGGCCGCATGTACTACAACAAGTACAGTATGCTGCCCGCTGCATATTCCACGTTACCTTCAATGCCACCTATACAGGCCAACGAGTTCACTTTCACACCACCCGCTTGGAAACATCTGTTTGAGATTATGAATTTCTTTATGGATATCGTTATTATCTTTCTCAACATCAGTTCCCTCAATCAACATAAACCTCTCTTCGAACAACTTCTTCTGGAAGAACATGCATCAGCGTTTCTACTAAACGAAACGCATCTCACACCTCGCATGTCTTGTAAGTTCTCAGGATACCAGATCTTTCGAGCCGACAATCAAACACCAGCCCTGCGCGCCAATGGCGGCGTACTCATTGGATTTGCTTCTCAGTTACCTTATCGTACTTTCCAAGCTCCTATTTCCAACCTTCCAGAATATCTTATCACAACCGTCTATTTCAAAGCTTTATACATAACCTTGGCGACCATCTACGTTCGCCCCGGCCATGCAATACCATACTCTTTTCTTCAGTATATCGCAAACAATTTTCGCCACTTCATTATCATGGCCGATATTAACATCCATAGTAGACCCGCTTGCCAGAAGGCTCAATTCCAGGACTTCGTTACAACACGCATACCTTGCATTCTGCATAAACTTCCAAAATCAACACGCCCTCTCTCAGATACCACACCGGATGTTGTCATCACCTCAACTACCCTTGGCGGCAAATGCCATATCGAAGTCTTAGACCCTCTTGGCAGCGACCACCTTCCAGTCAAGTTAACTATCAAACGTTCTTTTCGTCACCACTGTTCTGTAAACATTCCACCGAGGGAGGTCCCTAGATTTGACAAGGCTAATTGGGATAACTACAGACTTCATCTCACTTCTAAGCTTGAACATCTCGAGCCACCAAATACTGAGGATGAACTATACTCGGCGCTGGATACTATCACCTCTTCTATCCATACAGCATCTGCCGAGAATATACCTACCTCGCAAGTACATCCATGGCGTCCTCGATTACCACCTCAATACCTTCACATGATCAAACGTTCTCGACAATTTTACCGAGATTACGTACGTACAAAGAACGAAGAGGCTCTACGCCATCACCGACAACTCCAACGTACGGTTCGTAACTACGTTATAGCCTATAAACTTAGAAACTGGGTCAAAACGTGCAATACACTGGACGCAACTTCACATCCTACCAAATACTGGAAGAGATTTAATGCATTGACTGGCAAACTCACTCGAACACCTTATCCTCTCATTGACGGTGATCATCCACTCACGTCAGATAGTGCCAAAGCTGATGCCTTTGCGAATCACCTACAAACCATCTTCACGCCATTTCCTCCTGAAAGATCTGAACGACGCCATCCTGCATATACGTTTAATGTTGAATCTCGTCATCTTCAACCCAGTACAGAGCATACCTTTCCAGCTCATCACGAACTTACCACACCTATCACAGTTCCTGAAATTCGTGAAGTCACAGCTCGCAAACGTAACACTGCTCCAGGCATGGACCTTATCACCTACCGTCACATTAAAGAGAGTCCTTTCTGTTTACTGCTCCTGTTAGCCCATATTTTCACTTTCATTTTACGTACCGGTTTCATTCCCGTCAATTGGAAAACCTCTAAGACTTTAATGTTTCTAAAACCTAACAAGCCAGCTACCTCAGTATCATCTTACCGTCCAATCCAATTAACCACTGTTTTCTGCAAAATTCTCGAACGCATTCTTGTTAACAGACTTCATCCACATTTCTCTCGCCATCGCATCATTCCACTCCATCAAGCTGGTTTCCGTCCTCGCATTGGTGTTCATGACCAACTCTTACGCCTTACCAATCTCATTACGAATCATTTTAACCGCTCACAGCCATCATGTTTACTTCTATTCGACCTTGAGAAAGCTTTCGATAAGGTATGGCATCTTGCGCTTTTCTTTAAGCTTCTGTCCTGTAAACTACCAATTTGCTACATCCGATTCATTTTCAACTTTCTATCATGTCGCATAACATACATATCTGTAAACAACTCCTTATCACACCCTGTCTTTATTCATTCCGGAGTTCCACAGGGCTCAGCATTATCTCCACTTTTGTATCTGCTCTTCGTTGCCGATCTTCCTCCACTTCCTTCAAATGTACATCTCTTCCAGTTTGCAGACGACACGGCTTTTCTTGCTCTAGGCAAAACGATCCATCAATTGAACATAGCACTCCAATCTGCCATTGATATGTTTGTTAGTTGGTGCTCGAAATGGCGATTACGTTTAAATTCTGAGAAGACTCAAGGAATAGTTTTTCTTGACCCTAAGAGACGGTCCCGCGTCCATAGAAACCCAACACGCTTGAACCTTACTGTTCTTGATACTCCCATCAAACCTACCAAACACGTTAAGTACCTCGGCGTTACATTCGACACTCACCTCACATGGCGTCCTCACTTAGCTCAGATTATCACCAAAGCCTACAATAGACTAAATCTTCTTCGCCGACTTTCTGGCACAACCTGGGGCCTACGAGCAGATACCATTCTCACAACATATAAGGTGTTCCTACGACCCGTCCTCACCTATGGGTTCACAGCTTGGGTCGCTGCACACTCAACCTTTTACAACAAGCTCAAGATCCTAGAACGACACGCCCTGCGTATTGCTTATCGTATAAAGCTACCCAGCCCTACACAAGATCTGTATGATCGCATCTCCTTTCCTCACATCCTGTACCACATTGAAAAGCTTCGACTTTCCTACATCACCAATAGACTGGCTCAGAAACATCCTCTTTTCCTTGATATTCTACATAGTGATATCGATTATGCTCCACAACATCCTGTTCGGCACCCGCCACTCTCCCTCCTCTTTACTTTATACCGCTATTCACTCCCACCAAATCATCCAGATCAAGACATCGCAGCTGCCTTTGCCATTCATTCAGATTCGCACTACATCTTCCCATCATACGCACAGTAATCCATCTCTTCTAACAGGGCTCATTGTGTCTCTCATCATGATCCTGAGCAGCCCCAGGATCGGAAGATAACATGCATTCGTCTAACTAACCCTTCCCTTTACTGTGTTGTGGCGTTCAGTGCACCTCACTCTCATCTCCATCTCATCACCCATCCTAATGATTATGGCTAAAGGCCATAATGCCTACTATGGTACTTTAATAGTATATAATTTATGATCAATAAAGTTAATAGAAATTATTATATCACTTAGACCATCCCTGCTGCCTCCTTTCCATATTAATATTCCTTCTCTTCCCGAGAAAAGGGCGTAACCCTTGTAAGGGGCTGGCATGCCTTCAGCATGCTAGCATTGTAAAAAAAAAAAAAAAAAAAAAAAAAGTTTGGTGTTTCAGACTTTTCCAGAGTTCTGCTCTGAAGCGCCACCACTTGCATGGTGACGAGTTTTGCTATAACCTTCCTTTTCCATATCCTGGGCTTCTCTCACTGCCTCTTTCTCGAAAACCGTCTGTCAGACTCATCAAGCCAAGGGCAGCTGGTTTTACAGATCGAGTCAGGGGACCTGTCCCCCCCTGGACAACTATCCAAACGGGTTGTCCCACCTTCATTATCTTCATCAGCTCCACTTCATCTCTCATATATTCATTGTACTGCATTACGACATTCCAGCACACACCGGTTTCTTGCGATGGGAGATTCAGATGCTCCTCCTGGATCCTTAGGGGAAGGACGCCACTCTGGCTTACCCCCTGTTTTCGTCACTCCGTCTGCTTCGACCACGAAGGTGGTCAAAAGAAAGGATAAGGGCACTAGACAACGATCGCAGTCGGGCAGTTCAACTGCATCCACTGCTTCAAATGTGTCCACTAGATCCAGGTCTCCAAGGCAGCAGCAACTCTACTCCGAAACTATAAAACAACCTCACCATCAGGCCAAGAAACCGCACCGAGACAATACTTCAGAACCTTCTGACATGGAAACCGGAAACATTAGCACTTCTGTTATTCCTCAATTTCAACAATCGAACTTAAGCCAACCTACTAAACCTACTCTTCACTCCTTCCTACTTCAGCATTTCGACACTAAATACAGTAACGAAAAGTTCATTACCCTACAACTTCGGAAATATCTTCCAAGTATACCACTCACAGAAGTAATCAAAACTAGAAATGGTTATATCCTAAAATCCTCAGATCCACAGTTTGCCATCACAGTTAGGAATAAGGCTTCGTTCGAAATCTTTGGCAAGAATGCTACCATTACCACTCTTTCTTCTGCACGTCAGAAGCAATCACCGCCACCTAGACGTCCACCTTTCCTCTCTGTCGTCATCCGCGGGGTCGACCCATCCTATTCTGACAGTGAGATTCAAGAAGAACTCCAACTCGCAGGTCACACCATCCATAAAGTCATGCGTATACGTAACAATGCTGGTCCCACATATATGGTACGTGTACTCACTGCCTCACAAAATACCATAGATTCATTGCTCACTACTGGCGCTTACATCTATTATCGTCGGCACAGGGTCGAACCCTCTCGATCGCCTGCTCCTCTTCCTGTGCGTTGCGAAAATTGCCAAACTTACAGTGATCATAGCACAGATAGTTGCAAGAATCCACCAGTTTGTGGTTATTGTGCAGGCCCTCATCAAACACGCACTTGTCGGAATCTCGAACGACCACCCGAATGTCCAACCTGCCACGACCAACACCCGGCCTACAGCTATAAATGTAAGAATAAACCACAGCCTGACCAACAACGCCCACATTTAGTAGTTCCACTCCGTATCCCAGACTCTTCACCTCCTCCCAGCCAACAAACTACCGATGCAGTTACCATTCAACAACTCCTTCAATTTTTAACTCTCGCTTTACAGAACATCCATCCCTTTCAGCGCAATCACATTCTACAGCAACTCACAAAGGCCGCTAAATCTGTTTTCAACGTTAACTTCTACGCCACATATACGAACAACTACGTCCATTTCCATACATCTCCACAAGAAACAGCCGTTTAACTCTGTACATCATGGATTTAGTCTTTCTCTTCCTTAATATCCGCTCGCTACCCAAGAATAAAACTCTATTTGAAGCACTTTTACTTGAAGAAAACGTCTCAGCCTTCTTGTTGAACGAGACATTTCTTACGAAAACCACCTCCTGTAACATTCCTCGTTATACGCTTGTACGTCACGACAACACAGCACCAGCATTACGGTCAAATGGAGGCGTAGCAATAGGTTTTCGAAATCACATACCTCATCGCAATCACATTTGTTCCATACCTCACCTCCCAGAACATATAATTACTACCTTATATTTCAAGTCTATCATGATCACCTTCGCTACTATTTACGTTCGCCCAGGTCATCCTATTCCACTCGCATTTTTTAGTCACATGTCTCACACCTATAAAAATTATATCATCCTCGCTGACATCAACTATCATAGTCGCACTCCTGTTGAACGCATACAATTCTCCGATCATATAACCACCCACACCACTGGCATTCTCCACATTCCTCCGACTCCTACTAGACCTGTATCAAATACCACACCTGACATTGCTATCACTTCAAATACACTTGCTGCTAAGATCACCCTTACAGTCCTGGACCTACTCGGTAGTGATCATGCCCCGATCAAGCTCTCATATCATATGGGCAATGCTCGACCTCACGATGCACCTCCGCCAATTCGAACTCCACGTTTCGACAAAGCTGATTGGGATCATTATCGCAGCTATCTTACCACTGCCGTAGCTCATTTGCACCCTCCCACTTCATCAGATGAGCTTTACACACATATTGAAACGATCACTTCAGAAATCACCCATGCATCAGAACTGTTCATTCCCACCACCAGCTCCACCCCTTATCACCCTAAATTACCCCCGCATTACCTCACTCACATCAAACGTTCCCGGCAAGCTTATCGAAAATACATAAGAACACGAAACCCCGAAGCTCTTCAACTTCACCATCAACTGCAACGTTCAGTCAAAAACTACATTCAAGCATACAAACGCCGTCAATGGATCAAAGCCTGTAATAACCTTACTGACAATGCACACCCTTCACGTTATTGGAAACGTCTCAACGCACTCTGTGGCAAGTACAGCAAAACCCCATACCCTCTCATCATCGACAACAGTCACGCACCATCTGATCAAGATAAAGCAAACGCCTTTGCTGACTATCTACAAGACATCTTCACACCATCCCGTCATGACCACATTTTTGCTCATCCAGTCGATCATGTCAACACCGCACATCCTATCCTTCAACCAAATCTTAATCATATTTTGCCGCAGCATGAACTCACAGCTCCAATCACTGTTACAGACATCACAACAGTCGTGCAGCATAAACGAAACTCTGCTCCTGGTTTTGATTCCATCACATATCGTCATATCAAAGAAAGTCCTATTTCTCTACTTCTTCTTCTAGCCTCTATTTACACTTTTATTCTCAGAACTGGCTTTTTCCCCGCTGAATGGAAGCTGTCCAAAACCCTCATGTTTCCGAAGCCAAACAAACCTCCTAGCGCAGTCTCTTCCTACCGACCTATACAACTTACTTCCACTTTCAGCAAAATTCTTGAGCGCATCCTTGTCAACAGACTTCATCCATACCTCCACGCACGTAATCTCATTCCTTCTTTTCAAGCCGGATTCCGCCCATCTTATTCCATTAACGATCAGCTTCAACGTCTAACCACTCTCATTACAAATCACTATAATTCCGTTCGTCCATCCTGCCTTGTTCTGTTCGACCTAGAAAAAGCATTCGATAAAGTCTGGCACCTTGCACTTATTTTCAAACTCATCAAGCTCAAATTACCCATGTCTTACATTCGCTTCATTTTTCACTTCTTGGCATGCCGTATCACCTATGTTAATATCAACAACCATCTATCACATCCTATCTTCCTAAATTCTGGTGTACCACAAGGCTCAGCTCTGTCCCCTTTGCTGTATTTACTGTTTGTTTCAGATTTTCCTTCTCTTCCAGACGACGTGTATACTTTCCAGTATGCAGATGATACAGCCTTCCTTGCCCTTGGTCGCACCATCAATCATATCAACCTCATCTTACAAGAATCCATGAATCGTTTTTCGCACTGGTGTCATAAATGGCACCTCACCATAAATGCTTCGAAAACACAGGCCATAGTATTTCTGCCGCCACGCAAACGCTCCAAGACCCACAGAAATCCATCACTTCTTTCTCTAAAAATTCAAGATACAGCGATCCATCCATCAAAAACTGTTACTTACCTTGGTATTGTTTTTGACCATCATCTCACCTGGCTTCCTCATCTTAATTACATCAAAACCAAAGTATATAACCGTCTGAATCTCCTTAAACGTCTCACTGGCACTACCTGGGGCCCCACCTCAACCATGGTTCTCAACACATATAAAGCATTTCTCCGCCCTGTCCTTACATACGGTTTCACCGCTTGGCTCTCAGCTCCTACCTCGTACTACTACAAACTTGCAACATTTGAACGTCATGCCTTCCGCATTGCCTACCGCATTTCTCTTCCCAGTCCGACTAGATACCTATATTCACTCATTACTTTCCCTGCATTACTTTACCACCTCGAATCTCTTCGCCTCAAGTTCATCACTGTCCGATATATGCAGCAGCAACCACTTCTACTCGCCACTATGCACTACCTTGCCAATTCATCTGCTCGCCCTCGATATTACCATCTCCCTCTAAATTTGCTGTTTACATTATACTGTTATACCTTGCCGCCAAACCATCCCGACCTAGAACTATTACAGGATCATCGCTTGCATGTCCATCTTCCTCATATTTTTCCCTCGCATCAAGCACAGTGATTACCCTCTGTATCTAACAGGGCCTCCCTCGTCCTCATTGGCCTAGCGTCGCCCCTAGGCAGAAGATAACCCGCATTTGTTCTGCTAACATTTCCTATGTGTTGTGGCGTCATCTGCACTCATTTCATCCCTCATGATCATCTCTGCAAATAAAATATTTTTAATCAACTTGTTCTGTAATCTATAATGTATGCATGGTATGTATTTTCCTATGTCTTGTGTACCCTTTGCCTCACTGATGATTATGGTCGCAAAGACCATAATGACCTGATCTGTAGTAATTGTTAAATAAAGAAAGTCTCATAGCCCAACGCCCGTCATTCCACATCCATATACTTCCTATGCAACCCTTCCCTTAAAGAGGGTGTAGCCCTCTACAGGGTAGCTAGCCTGCGGGCTAGCATTAAAAAAAAAAAAGGTTGGTGTTTCACTCTAGTTTCCCTTCAGTTCGTATAAATCTTTCGCCTTTTACTAAAGATTTCCGTGGAGGGGAACAATAAAGAGATATTAATGTATTTTTCGAGCCTGTTAACTACGGGCCTAATAGTGAAATCCAAAATTATTAAAAGTGTAAGATTTTAGAAACAATTCGAAGATGAATATTTTCGAATTCTTTAATATAGTTCTTATATTTGTGTTAAGTAAGATTTGTCGCTAATACGTCATGAACTGCAAACTGTGAAACTAATGTTGAGGAATGTTTTTGTAGAGTAAGGGTCATGCTTGTATACTTCTAGCGCTTCCGAGACAAGAATATTGAGACTTCAGTTGAGTGCGGAAAGGATCTGTTCTTCAGTTTGAAGTACCAAGTTTGTCTACAGGATTGTTTCTTCTTATGTAGTGGTCAATCTTAAAAGGTATGTTGAAATGTCCTAAAAACCCATTTGTTTTATGCTAATAGATCTGTGGGATGTATTTGTTTTAAGTTTCCTCTTTAGCATATTTCTTCATTGTGTACAATTTCTACGAGGAATATATTAGCTCACTTTGTTCTCTCTCAAAGATGACAATGTGGGAACTCTGAAATAACGAAATGATTTTTTGGTCTTCTATATGTGTATTTTACATTAAAATGTATACCGACATCATAAACCAGGACATATTATTCACTATTCAAGAAAATAGATGTGCTGCCTTCCTCAGACATAATCGGAGACAACTCTGTGTATTCACGATAAAATAGTCGATGACAATTCAATGTTTAGAATTGAGTTTGATGATGTAGTGAAAAACATGTAGATTGTATTCGATTGGGAAGTATTATAAAGTTATCAAAGATGTCATTGTGTATTTGTTCAAGTAAAGTAGTTGAATTGGTAGCCAGTAGATGGAGCGATGGTGCTAGTGTAGGAAGTTCAGATGTGATTGTTATTTTATGTATGTGTCGAGGTTGATACCTTTAAACATAACCAATTGTATAACCTTTTGATGTTTGATAAAGTAAAGAGGATGCTTAAAAGAAACTATTCTATATCGGTGGGAAAGTATAAATTGAAATACTCGCAGTGTAGAGGTGTTCCTTTGGTAGATAAGGCTGTATATACCGTTTGGTGTTTCACGGAACTGGCCACCTGGAATCTCTAACCAGGTAAAAAAATAGGGTATCCGTTGCTGGCGGAGAAAAATAAACTAGTCCTCTGGTGTTTCTATCCCCATTGTTTGATTTTACTCGCGATCTTCTGTATACGGTTGGATTACTTGCCTCCTCGAGGTCCAAGGAAACAACCGTTGAATTGATTATAAGCCTCCACGGAGGCAAAAATACTAAATTGATCCTAATAGTTGACGACCCTTGCTATTGTTTTTGGCTTCTATATTTTTTGATACCCTCCTCTTTGGAGGCAGAGATACCTGTAAACAGTTGACGACCTTGGCATATGTATCGGCAAACGACTTCGTTTTCAGTTTTCGTAACACAGTACCATGGATTCTCCTACACAACCCTCATATCAGCATTGCGGATTACCACAGATCATCCCAGGTCCGGCTGACGCTGCTGCTCTTGACAGACAACGCAGGGAAAGCCACAAACGTGCTCAAGGCACTAGTCGATCTCCATCTGGATCTCGATCTCGCTCACGTTCACCAGCTCTTTCACGACAACCTCTGTCCCAGCCATCAAAGAAAGCACACACAATTAGCGATTCTGAATCTGAACTTCAGATAGATCTAGGAGACGACCGGCAATTTCCCCCATTACAAGCACCGCAACGTCCACCGTTATACAACTTTATCCTTCAACAGTTTGATCCTAAATTCGCCAATCTCAAAATTCTGCTCCAGCAATTCTGTAAGTACGTACCTCGTACGTCAATTTCTGAACTAATACCTACTCGCAATGGCATCATCATAAAATCCACAGATGAGAATCTGGCCTATAAAATTCTGAACCGCTGCAGCTATGAAGTCTTTGGCAAAACAGCCACTATGGCACGATTAGCCGACAAAAGAGCCAAACAGCCACCACCACCACGAAAATCGCCTACCTTGTCTGTAGTTATACGTGGTGTGGACCCGTCGATCACAGACGAAGAAGTTGCCGACGAGCTCAAACAGGAAGGCCATGTCATTACGAAATGCATCCGCATTAAGAATAATATGGGCCCGACATATATGATGCGTGTTCTTACTTCGCACCAAGAAACTATCGATGAACTTCTAACTTCAGGGGCATTTATCTTCAAACGTCGACACCGGGTCGAGGCATCTCGCACTCCACAACCTCTCCCGCTCCGATGCGAAAAGTGTCAAAAATATAATTCGCATCCAACATCAAAATGTCCAAATCAACCAACGTGTGGCTTTTGCTCCGGGTCTCACTTCACTAAGGTCTGTCCAAATACCCACCAACCGCCTAAATGTACCACATGTCCTGAACAACACCCTACGTTCAGTTACAAATGCAAAGCCAGGCCACCAGTGGACGAGACTAAACCTGAACTTGTGGTGCCTATCAGAACGCCCGAAACTAAATCTGAATCTCCGCCTATCACTTCAGTATATCAACCTATCACAATCGAACAACTTCTTGCATTTTTCACCGTAGCTCTGCAAAACATTCATCCATTTCAAAGACAATATGTACTCCAACAAATCCAACTTGCAGCTCAGGCAACTCTAAACGTCACATTAAATGCTACATATTCAGGTCCGTATGCTTATTTCCATGTTACTGCGGTTCCACCTAGCTCTTAAAAACCTCACTTACTGTATATCGATCATTATTGCTTTAATATTTCTGTTTCTTAATATCCGGTCTCTTCAATCACATAAACCACTGTTTGAACAACTGCTACTAGAACAACAAGTCAATGCATTTCTCCTTAACGAAACTCATCTGAAGCCTAAACAAAGCTGCAAATTTTCACGATACACACTGCTCAGACATGACACAACCATACCCATGTGCCGTGCAAATGGCGGAGTCGCCCTTGGGTTTTCTCCATCAATCGCCTATCGCCAACATTTACTGTCAATACCAAACATCCCGGAATACATCATTACCACTCTATACTACAAAGATATATATGTCACTTTGGCTACCATTTACATCCGCCCTGGTCATGCCATACCTCTAAATTTTTTTCAGTATATCTCAGACACTTTCCGCACCTACATCATTATGGCAGACATAAATTTTCACAGTCGAACAGCCCGCCAAAAGGAAGAATTTCTAGATTTCATTGCAACCGAAACATCCGGCACATTCCATACCCTGCCTCATTCTACCCGACCGATCTCGGATACCACTCCAGACGTTGTCATTACTTCAGCCAGTATCTCTGCACGGTGTACTCTCACAGTACTCGACCCGCTTGGTAGTGATCATGTTCCCGTTAAATTATCACTCACTTCTTCACACCGTCCAGCACCCCACTTACCTCCTGTCACTCGTACCACATTGCGCTTCGACAAAGCCGACTGGCCAGGATATCGAAATTACCTCAGTAGCATTTTTGCAAACTCAACTTTATCAGAAACGGAGGAAGATCTTCATAATTCTTTGGATAGAATAACTACAGCACTCCATGACGCTACCAGCCGTTTTATTCCGACTAGTACATCCCATAGTTATCGCCCAACGCTCCCACCCCATTATTTACCACTTATCAGACGTTCACGAGCGCTCTACAAAGATTACAAACGTACAGGAAATCTAGAGTCATTGCACTTACATCGTCAATTTCAACGCACAGTTCACAATTATATTAAAGCATATAAACTCCGTCAATGGATAAAAGCTTGCAATAATTTGGCAGACGATGCACACCCATCCAGATACTGGAACCGTTTCAACATGCTCACTGGTCGCAAGACCCACACTACCTATCCTCTTCTAGAGAATGAAAATCCTCTTCACACAGATAAAGAAAAAGCAGACGCCTTCGCAACCTATCTACAATCTATTTTCACTCCGTCTGAAGCAGCCATTCCTCGCAGGCATCCCACACATACCTTTAACATAAATTCACCAGAACTTCAACCCAGCACGTCTCATGTTTTACCCGCACATCCTCTTACTACGCCTATCACTGTAACAGATATCAACTCCGTCACGGCTCGCAAGCGCAATACTGCCCCTGGTCTGGACTCAATTACTTATCGTCATGTCAAAGAAGCGCCTCTCGCCTTACTACACCTTTTAGCAACTATATTTACGTTTATTCTCCGCACAGGTTATCTTCCCCCTCAGTGGAAGACTTCCAAAACACTCATGTTTGCTAAGCCACACAAACCACTAAATTCCGTATCATCTTACAGGCCCATACAATTAACTCCGACTTTCAGTAAAATATTGGAACACATCCTTGTCAAAAGACTTCACACTCACTTAACAGCGAAAAATTTGCTACCTTTACATCAAGCTGGTTTCCGACCAGGATATAGTATTAACGATCAGTTACTTCGCCTCACCAACATGATCACTAATCATTACAATTCTTCCAAGCCTGCCTGTTTAGTTTTATTCGATCTCGAAAAGGCATTTGATAAAGTATGGCACCTGGGACTTTTATTCAAGCTTCTGTCTTTCCGTCTTCCAATCACGTACATCCGCTTCATTTTTAATTTTCTCTCAAACCGCCTGGCTTACATTTACATCAATGACAGTGTCTCTTATCCTGTTTTTCTTCATAGCGGCGTTCCGCAAGGCTCTGCCTTGTCCCCACTGCTGTATCTGCTTTATGTCGCTGACATGCCGTCCTTACCGCAAAATATTCATACATTTCAGTACGCCGATGACACGGCTTTCCTGGCGTTAACAAAGACTATCTCTCAAATAAACACTGCGATGAATGAAGCTATCCGTCGCTTTAGCGATTGGTGTCGGACGTGGCGCTTAACAATAAACGCTACCAAAACTCAGGCCATAGTCTTTATTCCACCAAAACGTCGATCACGAGTTCATCGAAACCCAGCTCGTCTTGCCCTTACCGTCAATGATGCTGCCATACAGCACTCAAAGACAGTGAAATACTTGGGTATAACATTTGATCATCATCTTACATGGCGTCCACACCTCGCTACCGTTGTAAGCAAAGCCAAAAATAGATTAAATTTACTTAAACGTCTCATAGGTACAACGTGGGGTCTCCATTCTTCTACGCTTATCAACACCTACAAGGTCTTCCTCCGTCCCGTACTTACATATGGTTTTACCTCCTGGATATCAGCAAGCGCAAAACATTACGAAAAGCAGTTAATAATGGAACGACATGCTCTCCGCCTAGCCTACCGCATTAAATTACCAAGTCCAACCCGTGAATTGTACGACCGCATCACATTTCCTCACCTACTTTATCATATTGAAGCTCTTCGTATTAAATATATAACTCAACGGTATGACAACGAACACGCTTTATTTTTTTGAAACCGTTTACAGCGACGCTCCCTACACTCACAGCCATCACCACACGTCTACACCTCTCTCACTGCTTTTCGCATTATATAAATATACCGTACCTCCAAATCATCCGGACTATAACATCATCAGTATCCTCAGCACATCACACGTACCGGCCCATATCTCACCTTCATATCATGCACAGTAAACCCGCTTGTCACTAACAGGACGACCTCACGTATAATAAAATAACTAAATAATTAAATAAAACTTATGGCGGTTTAATACAGTTCATAAATGTCTCTTTGCCCAACTGAAAATATTTCTTTTTCCGACACAAATATGTTAAATCTCTTTCCCTAATAGAGTGTGTAGCCCTCGCAATGGGTGCTAGCTACACCATAGCTAGCTAACTTAAAAAAAAAAATAAAAAAAAATAAAAATGGTGTTTCACTCTAGTTTCCCTTCAGTTCGTATAAATCTTTCGCCTTTTACTAAAGATTTCCGTGGAGGGGAACAATAAAGAGATATTAATGTATTTTTCGAGCCTGTTAACTACGGGCCTAATGGTGAAATCCAAAATTATTAAAAGTGTAAGATTTTAGAAACAATTCGAAGATGAATATTTTCGAATTCTTTAATATAGTTCTTATATTTGTGTTAAGTAAGATTTGTCGCTAATACGTCATGAACTGCAAACTGTGAAACTAATGTTGAGGAATGTTTTTGTAGAGTGAGGGTCATGCTTGTATACTTCTAGCGCTTCCGAGACAAGAATATTGAGACTTCAGTTGAGTGCGGAAAGGATCTGTTCTTCAGTTTGAAGTACCAAGTTTGTCTACAGGATTGTTTCTTGTTATATAGTGGTCAATCTTAAAATGTCTGTTGAAATGTCCTAAAAACCCATTTGTTTTATGCTAATAGATCTGTGGGATGTATTTGTTTTAAGTTTCCTCTTTAGCATATTTCTTCATTGTGTACAATTTCTACGAGGAATATATTAGCTCACTTTGTTCTCTCTCAAAGATGACAATGTGGGAACTCTGAAATAACGAAATGATTTTTTGGTCTTCTATATGTGTATTTTACATTAAAATGTATACCGACATCATAAACCAGGACATATTATTCACTATTCAAGAAAATAGATCTGCTGCCTTCCTCAGACATAATCGGAGACAACTCTGTGTATTCACGATAAAATAGTCGATGACAATTCAATGTTTAGAATTGAATTTGATGATGTAGTGAAAAACATGTAGATTGTATTCGATTGGGAAGTATTATAAAGTTATCAAAGATGTCATTGTGTATTTGTTCAAGTAAAGTAGTTGAATTGGTAGCCAGTAGATGGAGCGATGGTGCTAGTGTAGGAAGTTCAGATGTGATTGTTATTTTATGTATGTGTCGAGGTTGATACCTTTAAACATAACCAATTGTATAACCTTTTGATGTTTGATAAAGTAAAGAGGATGCTTAAAAGAAACTATTCTATATCGGTGGGAAAGTATAAATTGAAATACTCGCAGTGTAGAGGTGTTCCTTTGGTAGATAAGGCTGTATATACCGTTTGGTGTTTCATACTGACCTTGCGACTCTAGACGAAAGTCTATGATTCGTGCGATCTTAACTCATCTTGTTATTCTTCTCGTTGTTCAGCTAACGTGCGGAGGATTCTGTTATAGAGTCGACATCGGCCTCACGGTCCGAGCCGCACAGTCTCTTTGCGGAGGATTCTCTTATAGAGTCGACATCGGCCTCACGGTCCGAGCCGCACATTTATAGTCAGGGCCTTTGTTACTAACTTGGTCGTACAGTCTACTTATACCTGTGTGGGGCGCTACACTTTTAGTGTGCGAAACACCAGGCACTTACTAACATCTACTAGTTGGCGACGTAACACTTCGGTGTTAGCACTCTCGCCTTTTCATCACTGATCATGCCGGGACCTCCTAACCCCGCTGACAATCCATCAGGGCGTCATACTCTCCCTGCAACTGTGATGGGGCCACCTCAGGATCGTCGTCCACGGCCACGAGAACGAGAACGCACCTCCTCAGGAGCTTCTTCTGTCTCTCTTGGTTCTCCTGTTCGAGATAGAGATCGTTCCCGATCACCGACTCACATCAAGAAGCTCAAATATACTGAGGCTCTCCTCAGTCCACCGAAGCCTAAACCGCCACAACCATCCGTAGCTTCTGCTTCTACCTCATCCGCTGAGGAGCCAATAATCATAGATCAACCATCTACGTCTAACTTTACCATCCTGTTCACTAATTTAAAACCAGAGTATTTCAACATCAAACCAATGTACCTCCAGCTCATGCGGTACTGTACCCGCCTTGATCTTCAGCAACTAATCAAAACCCAAAATGGCATCTTACTAAAAACAACTAATCCAGGCTTATATGACCATCTAATTTACAAGGTCGGACCAGCTATGTTTGGCACCAATGCAAAGATTACTCTTCTGAAAACACCCACTCAGAAAACTCCACCGCCACCACGTCGCACGCCCTTATTATCCGTGGTGATTCGTGGTGTCGATCCCAGCCTAACGGAAAAAGAGATCTTGGACGAACTGAAAGAGGACGGCTACCACCCAACACGAGCCTTACGTATTAAGAATGCTACTGGTCCAACTTACATGGTGCGCCTACTTACAGACGACCAGACGCTTATTGACGAACTTCTGCAGAATGGCGTTTATATCTACCGCTGCCACCATAGGGTGGAAGCGTCACGTACTCCACCGCCTCTTTCCATACGCTGCGAAAATTGTCTCGCCTATAATTCACATCCTACAAACAAATGCACTCTACCATCCGTCTGCCCCCACTGTAAAGGCACCCATAAGCTGAAAAATTGTCCTAACTTACAGCAACCTGCTAACTGCAATACCTGTGGCGGACCTCATCCAACTTACTCGTATCAATGCCCGCAGAAACCGAAGCCTTTACCCGATAAACCGGAAACCGTAGTGCCTCTTCGTATTCATCCGGCAACCCAGGTCTCTATAGGCACCCAAACATCACTCCTACCGCCACCTACAGTCGAAACCATGCTGCAATTCATCACTCTCGTTCTCCAGAATACCTTTCCCTATCAACGGGAAGCTATTCTCACTCATGCCACGAAAGCAGCCCATGACATCTTCCACCTCCATATGGCTGCTACATACTCTGGGCTTTCAACTTACTTTCATTTCCATTCTGATGCTCCATCATGAATATTCGCACGCAGGGGAAACGGCCAATTAAATTACTATTTTCAAACATCCGATCCTTACGGACCAATCGAGTCCTTTTAGAAACCATGGCGGCTGCACATACCGTTGACTGTATCCTGCTCAACGAAACTTTCTTAAAGTCCAGCGAACGTTATTATTTTCCCCACTATCATCTTACACGCGCAGATCTATCGACCCATCCAGCTCGCGGGGGAGCAGCTATAGCGGTTAAACACTCTATTCCACGGCGTCATGTTCTACCCCCTAATCCACAACGCTACTCTGAACATGTGATCCAAACCATCTACTTTCCGTCTATTACATTCACAGTTGCCACTATTTACGTCCGATCTACCCAGCCGTTACCGTACCATTTTCTCACTTATCTTGACTTGAACTTCCGTACGTATATACTTCTAGCAGATATTAATTACGCCTCTCGCACTGCAGAGCAGCAACAGCGATTTACCGATTTCCTGGCAACAACCCATAGCACTCTTCTTCCCCTACCTCAACACACTCGACCCGCTAGCAATACCACCCCTGATGTAGCCATAGTGTCTAACAATCTTTTATCTCGGACGTCCGTGGAAATTCTTGGTTCTGTGGGCAGTGACCATCTACCGATCCTACTGACTCTCACACAGACTTTACCAAAAACTGAAGACATCACTTCAACTCCTAAATATAACTTTACAGCAGCAAACTGGGATCGTTATCAAGAGCTTATCACCACTGACCTCGGCAACCTCACTCCCACACTGGACTCCATTGCCAACGTCGATCAACTTTGCGCTACACTTGAGACCGCAATAAACCACAGTACTGCATGTTCCATTCCAAAATACTCTCAACCTAAGAGCCGTCCAAATCTCCCTTCTGGTGTGTTAAATATCCTCGCACGATCCGATCAGTATTTGACTGAATATCACCGCACCAATGATCGTCACTTCTTACACTTACATCGCCAATTCCAGCGCATGGCAAAACATTATATTATTGCACGAAAGAGACTGAACTGGCGACTATCATGTAACCAGCTACGTGACGAGCGCAACCCCACTCGATTCTGGAACCTCTTCAAACGCCTAACATTCCAGAAGCATAGACCCCAATATCCGTTAATTACTAATGGCACTGCCCCTACTACAGACTTGGAGAAAGCCGCTCTCTTTGCCAACCATTTTGAGGCGGTTTTTACCACCCACTCATCGCCTCTCTATACTCATCCTAGTGATCGGCACATAACTGCAGTCGGTGATCCAGAACAAGCACGCTTTGCGCCGAACTTCATTCAACTCCCTCAACCCGACGATCCACTACTGGCACCCATTACTTCAATCGAAATCTTAGAGGTCCTCAAATACCGCCGCAATACAGCACCAGGTAATGACAATATCTCATATCGTCAACTTCTCCATGCGCCTGCCGTTTTTCTGCTCTTACTTGCACAGCTGTACTCCACAATACTAGCAACCGGCTATTTTCCTACGGCGTGGAAGCTGGCTAAGATAGTGGTCTTTTTAAAACCGCAAAAAGACCCCTCCTCAGTGGCATCATATCGGCCGATCAGTCTCACGAATGCTTTTAGTAAAACATTCGAACGTATCCTTATGAAACGTCTGCAGCCATACATTACCGACAAGGCAATCATTCCCCCTACTCAAGCTGGTTTCCGACCTTCCTTTGGCATTAACGACCAACTAGTCAAACTATCCTCCATGCTGGTCAATCATTTTAACAAACGCCTCCCGTCAGTCCTAGTATCACTTGATATCGAAAAGGCTTTCGACACTGTTTGGCACGCTGGACTAATTTACAAACTTACCTCCCTTCTGCCGTTTCCCTACGTGCGGATAATAGCCCAGTTTCTCCACCATAGAAGAGCATATATTCAGATTAATAACACCAAATCCCCAACCTTTATACTTCGTGCCGGCGTTCCCCAAGGTTCAGTGCTCTCACCTCTCTTATATTTGCTCTATGTCGCCGATATGCCTCAACCATCGCCTCCAGTCCATATGCTCCAATTTGCCGATGATACTGCGTATCTCGCACTTGGGTCTTCCGTTGACCAAATTAATCACATCCTTCAACGTGCGCTGGATAATCTTGTTGCCTGGAGCATCAAATGGAAACTGAAACTGAATCCACTGAAAACCCAGATGACCTTATTTGGCCTCAAGAGGAATAAGTTCTGCCCTACCCGCAATCCTGAGCGCCTCACAATTACCCTCTTAGATTCTCGTCTTCCGGTCCACGATACCTTAACATACCTTGGTGTCACATTCGATAAACACCTTACATGGAACGCCCACCTTCGTACTTTGGAAGCCAACATTCGCCGTCGGATTAATCTCCTTCGACATCTGAAAGGCACTACGTGGGGTCTAAATGCTAAATTACTTCTCTACACCTATAAGGTCTTCGTCCGACCGGCACTGACGCATGGCCATCTTGCCTGGCTATCGGCGACTACCAACTTTTATGCACGCCTCCAAATCCTCGAACGCCGTGCACTCCGCATAGCATATTCTCTACCGCAGCACACACCTACTGCCGAGGTCTACCGACGCACCACTATGCCTACACTTCTTCCTCATCTCCGACGCCTTCGCAGCCGCTACATCTTCCAGCGCATTTCAAATGCCCATCCTATACTCCACGAACTCCTGGACCAAACACCTACGGAGCCCAGATACGCATATCCGCCTGTCGATCATTTACTGGCCATTTATGAACAAGACAATTCGCCTGCGACGCACAACCCACTTCGCCGTATCTATCGCCACTACGGCCACATCCATAATCCATGATTCCACACATGGATATCTCCGTAGTTTAGCTTCCACCGTCTGAACACGACCATATTCCAATCTATGCAACATTCCATGCTCATCCCTACTCGACTTACCTCTACACATCTTTATTAGACGACGTATTTGCATCTTCATTGCATAACAGCCTGAGAACCTTCTCATATACATTCGCCACACCTTTTCCTCAATCACTGGCCATAGAGACGGCATAACCGTCTGCGGCCCGCCCATCCCCGGATGGGAATGAAAGCCTTGTGAAAAAAAAAAAATTGGTGTTTCACTCTAGTTTCCCTTCAGTTCGTATAAATCTTTCGCCTTTTACTAAAGATTTCCGTGGAGGGGAACAATAAAGAGATATTAATGTATTTTTCGAGCCTGTTAACTACGGGCCTAATAGTGAAATCCAAAATTATTAAAAGAGTAAGATTTTAGAAACAATTCGAAGATGAATATTTTCGAATTCTTTAATATAGTTCTTATATTTGTGTTAAGTAAGATTTGTCGCTAATACGTCATGAACTGCAAACTGTGAAACTAATGTTGAGAAATGCTTTTGTAGAGTGAGGGTCATGCTTGTATACTTCTAGCGCTTCCGAGACAAGAATACTGAAACTTCAGTTGAGTGCGGAAAGGATCTGTTCTTCAGTTTGAAGTACCAAGTCTGTCTACAGGATTGTTTCTTGTTATGTAGTGGTCAATCTTAAAAGGTTTGTTGAAATGTCCTAAAAACCCATTTGTTTTATGCTAATAGATCTGTGGGATGTATTTGTTTTAAGTTTCCTCTTTAGCATATTTCTTCATTGTGTACAATTTCTACGAGGAATATATTAGCTCACTTTGTTCTCTCTCAAAGATGACAATGTGGGAACTCTGAAATAACGAAATGATTTTTTGGTCTTCTATATGTGTATTTTACATTAAAATGTATACCGACATCATAAACCAGGACATATTATTCACTATTCAAGAAAATGGATGTGCCGCCTTCCCCAGAGGCATGATCGGAAACAACTTTGTGTATTCACGATAAAATAGTCGATGACAATTCAATATTTAGAATTGAAAATTTAATTGATTTTGATGATGTAGTGATAAACATGTAGATTGTATTCGATTGGGAAGTATTATAAAGTTATCAAAGATGTCATTGTGTATTTGTTCAAGTAAAGTAGTTGAATTGGTAGCCAGTAGATGGAGCGATGGTGCTAGTGTAGGAAGTTCAGATGTGATTGTTATTTTATGTATGTGTCGAGGTTGATACCTTTAAACATAACCAATTGTATAACCTTTTGATGTTTGATAAAGTAAAGAGGATGCTTAAAAGAAACTATTCTATATCGGTGGGAAAGTATAAATTGAAATACTCGCAGTGTAGAGGTGTTCCTTTGATAGATAAGGCCGTATATACCGTTACCACCACCTACTGTGGAAAGTATTTTGAAGTTCATCACTATCGTTCTACAAAATGCCTTTCCCTTCCAGCGTGAGGCTATTCTAAATCATGCAACCAAAGCTTCTTTCGATATATTCCAGCTCCACATGGCAGCTACATATTCCGGCCTATCTACCTACTTCCATTTTCATACAGACACCCATCATGAATAGTACAGGTCAGAGAAGGAAGACTATTACATTGCTATTCTGCAATATTCGTTCGCTACCTACCAACCGAGTTCTCCTAGAAACTTTAGCAACTCAGCACAATGCAGATAGCATCCTTCTTAATGAAACCTTTCTAAAACAATCTGACCGCTTCTATCTTCCACGTTATCATCTCATACGCTCTGATCTGCCACAAAACATCGCACGTGGTGGTGCAGCAATAGGCGTTAAGCATTCTATTCCACGGCGCCATATCATACCACCTTCTCCCGGGCAATATCCCGAACACGTCATACAGACGCTCTATTTTCCAGCTACTACTATTACCATCGCCACCATCTATGTTCGATCTACCCAGCCACTTCCGTATCGTTTTCTGACATACTTAGACCTCAACTTTAAAACATACATCTTCTTAGCAGACATCAACTACCATTCTCGTACTGCAGCTCAGAAACAACGCTTTCATGATTTCCTCCAAACTACTCATAGTTCTTTACTGCAGCTTCCGCATCCTACTCGTCCGGAAAGCGACACTAGTCCCGACGTGGCAATCATCTCCAATAATCTGTTACCACTTACTACTATAGATGTCCTTGGTTCCATAGGTAGTGATCATCTCCCAATACTTCTCTCTATAACTCCACGTCTGAAATCCACTGCATCTGCATCACCACGCACACCCAGGTATAACTTTAGCAAAGCTCGGTGGGATCAGTACAGCACTTATATTACTGAAAATCTGCCGGCTCCTGCACCTACTCTCACAACAGTTGCATCTATTGAAACACTCTCACATACTCTGACTGACATAATCTCTCACGCTACGGATTCCGCAGTTCCTAAATGTGCCAACAAATTCTCTAGACCTCGTTTACCAGCACGCGCCCTCGATCTTCTACGGCGCTCACACGAGTATTTAACAGAGTTTCGTCGCACACATGACCGCCGATTTCTTCTTCTGCATCGTCAATTCCAACGAACGGTACAGAGCTACATAATAGCCCGCAAACGACTAGACTGGCGTGCCTCCTGTAATGCTTTGCGCCAAGAAACAAATCCTACTAAATTCTGGAATACCTTTAAACGTCTAACATTTCAGAAACAGGGCCCACAATACCCCATCATTTGTGATGGCCAAGTACCAACGACGGATGCAGAAAAGGCAACTGCTTTCGCAACATATCTTGAGGGAGTCTTCACTCCACACACTACACCTTTGTTCACTTGTCCTACAGATACCCATATCTCACACGCTGGTTCTCTCGTGCAGCCATCATTTCAACCTGATTTCCACTACCACCTTGATCCCACAAATCAGCTCACTGCTCCAATAACATCAGATGATATTACAGCCGTTCTTAAATGCCGTCGCAACACAGCTCCGGGGGCAGACTCAATTACATATCGTCAACTGCTTAAGGCACCTGTGGCGTTTCTAGTCTTACTTGCTTCTTTGTATACAACTATTTTATCTACAGGCTATTTTCCAACTAAATGGAAACTTGCTAAAATTGTGGTCTTTCAAAAACCTCGCAAAGATCCAACTGCTGTGTCATCCTACAGACCCATTAGCCTTACTAATGTGTTTAGCAAGACACTAGAACGCATTATGGTAAAACGGCTACATCACTATCTAAAACTCACGAACAAACTACCAACTATTCAAGCTGGATTCCGTCCACTCTATAGCACTGCTGACCAATTACTCAAACTTTCTACACTACTAGTCAACCATTTCAATAAGCGTTTACCATCTGTTTTGATCTCCTTTGATATTGAACGGGCGTTCGATACTGTTTGGCATGAAGGGTTAATTTATAAACTCAAACGTCTGCTTCCTCATAGCTATGTCCGATTAATAGCCAATTTTCTGCATCACCGCCAGGCTTTCGTTCAGATCAACAGGGCAAAGTCACACACCTTTCAACTCCGCGCCGGTGTGCCACAAGGATCTGTTTTATCTCCTCTATTGTATATTCTTTATGTAGCCGACATGCCTCAACCTCAGCCCCCACTATATGCCCTACAATTTGCTGATGATACCGCTTATGTAGCATTGGGATCTTCTGTGGATCGCATTAATCAACTCCTACAACCAGCTTTGGACAAACTAGTTACATGGTGCCTGAAATGGAAGCTCAAGCTGAATTCAACTAAGACTCAAATGACTCTCTTTGGGCTCAAACGCAATAAATACTGTAACAGTCGCAACCCGGAACGTCTACATTTAACCCTTTTTGACTCTCCAATTCCAATTCAAAACAGTCTCAAATATCTGGGAGTAATATTCGATAAACATCTTACTTGGAAGCCTCATCTGAAACAATTAGAAGCTAATATCCGGCGCCGTTTGAACCTTTTACGAAACCTTAAAGGCACCACGTGGGGTCTTAATACAAAACTACTACTGTTAACATATAAAGTATTTGTACGCCCAGCACTCACGTATGGACATCTCGCCTGGTTATCAGCAGCACCAACTTACTATGAGCGTCTGAAAGTTCTCGAAAGACATGCCTTACGTCTGGCCTACTCTCTCGCTTTCGATACTCCCACTGCTGAAATATATCGTCGTGCGCAATTTCCAACCATTTTGCCACACCTCCACCATCTACGCCAACGCTACATAGCGACACGAATCCAATTGGCACATCCCATCGTCCATGAGCTCTTAGACCAAGTTCCTGCTGTACCACGCTATGCCTACCCACCACTGCATCATCTCTTAGCAATATACGAAAGTACCGAAGCCATAGATCAGTATAATCCTGACCGCCGTATCTACCACGAAAATCCACATATATATTGCCCATAACCTCCGTACATGTGCTCAAGAAACATTTTAACACAATAGCCAACTCTGACACATTCTCGTCAACTTGATTTTGCTATTGGTTCCCTACTTCAATCCACATTATTATATAGCCTGACATCATTCTCCATGTCCTATAAATCAAAAGATTGAAAATATCTCTGGCCACAGAGAACGTGTTGCCTTCTACGGCCCGCCCATCCATTGGATGGGAATGAAACTCTTGTTTAAAAAAAAAAATTGGTGTTTCACTCTAGTTTCCCTTCAGTTCGTATAAATCTTTCGCCTTGTGTGTTTGTCTGTCTGTCTGTGCGACCTGGGGACCAGACGAGTGGACCGAGAGTTCCCAAAATTTGGTCACGGGTACCTTAGTCCAGGCCCCAGATCAAGACAAAGCGTTTTTTTCAATTTCGAACCAGGGGGTCTCGGGGGGGGACGTTTACTGGGACCGACCTGGGGACCAGACAAGTTGACCGAGAGTTACCAAATTTTGGTCACGGATACCTTGGTCCAGGTCCCAGTCTAAGGCGAAGCGTTTTTGTCAAAATTGGAACCAGGGGGTCTCAGGGGGGCGTTTAGCGAGACATGTAGTAAAAGTAATCCAAATTGATCGACATTAGTGTCAAATCCATAGTTTTCACGGTCGCTGAGGTCAATGGTGACACTTCCATCAGCGATGACTTGCAAATTCAGCTACTACTGTATGCGGGCCGGGTGTCAGCGGGTGAGGAATACCGAGACATGTATAAATAGCCCATATTGATTGATACTAGTGTCAAATCCTTAGTTTTCGCGGTCACTGAAATGAATGGTGATACTTCCACAGGTGTTGACTTCCAAATACAGCCCCCATGCGAAGAATGGGTATATTAAGCTAGTATTACAATAAATGGACTGCTTGGATGCCAAGAACTAGTACAGATAAGTACCATCCACTTCTATGAATAGGTATTTTTTAAAAGGATTTTTGTAAACACTAAGTTATGAAACAATGAACTACATACAGTAGTTATGGTTTTGGTTCCCAACATAAAAGAAATATGGATTGTTCATGAGATATTGAACTTCAACTTTCACTCCTGGAAAATTTCAATTTTGGAGTTAGGCCACTTGGCATCAAAGCAGTTCACTGTAAGATAAATACATTCCGCACATTAGTAACATAGTTGTTCAGGGGCCTTCGATTTCCATCCTCTCAAATGAAAGCTGAATGATTGCTTGATACATGCTGACTATATAGGAGAAATAGTGTATTAAGTTTTCGAGCTTTGGTGCGTATCCGTATTTACACTCTGATATAACTTTAAGTTCACGCTCAAATCGAGCTAATTGTTTAATGCATTTCGAAAGCTTTTGTTTTTATGCAGCTCATTAAGGAAAATCTATTTCATAATCGTAACATTTATGTACTAAGAAACTATGAACGTAAAGTGGACTCGACCTAGCCCCGTGGCCGCTGTAACTCAGTGGCACAGCTCTCACCCTTGGTGTGTGAGGACTCTGATTCTGTGTGTGTGTGTGAACTCCGCGGCTAGTGTATGCGTACAGAGTCGGAAGCGGTATGTATTGTTTATACTACTTACAACGTTACCCCCCACATAAAATATAAATTTACCCTTTCTCCCTTCTCTTTTTCGAATACAATGAACCGACTCTTTTGCTGAAGAACGATGCTAAAAGAAAATTGAAACATCTGTGTCTAAACTTTCTTTGAAGCGCAGTCTTTTGTATTTGTAAGGTTTTGCGAGTGTTTTCGAGATAGCCAAATTTTTACCATGGACTCCTGCTGCGAACTGACCGTGAGTAAACACCCGATCTCGCTGTGCTCAATTTCTCTCTCACACGTGAAATGGGTTTGTTGTTTCCAAAACAAATAGGAAGTTACCTTGTGCTTTTGCATTTCTGCACGCACACAGGTACCATTGTTGTTTTAATGATCAGAAGAAATATCAAAACCATCCTATATATATGATACAAAACAGCTAACAGAGGGAGGCAAAGATAAAAGTAGGCCTATACCAAGTTTTCCGCGTGGTACCATTATGGAGAATAAATATTTGATAAAGTCACCTAGATGCGCTTAAACCTATTCCATCTGTCCTTATAATTTTTCTGGTCTCATCAATTTCTCAGGAGAATACGTACAACATATGTCCAAATTCCATATATACTCTTTCTAAACTAATGAGTAAACTCATTAAGAACACCAACTGATATCAATAAACAGGAAAGAAAACAATACTTTATACTTCTATCATTTGGTACACATCTCTATGAAGCACAGCTTGTTTCTTTTTGAAATAGCTCCTTCGTGTCACAGCTGTGGTTAGTTTTGTTTTGTGTTAGGATGAAAGAGAGAAATGCAATATTTGCTTCGAGGTGAAGTTATATATATTATTAAGATAAGCGATGATAAGCGAGGTTTAACAAAGAGTGTCTTTCGGATGCACAATTTAACGGGTAGTTGAAGTCCGTGTTGAGAATGGAACCAAAGCTATGTAAGACATGTTAATATTGAGCTCTTTTGTGGTAAAAGTGAACTTCAGAAACACACAAAAGACTTGAAACATCAAGCTAATGTAAAGCAATTGAAAAATAGCCTACCTATCGCTGCATCTTTTCTGTGGCTAGAAACGTGCAGTGTGTAGCAACAAGAATCGTGTTAAGGACTTTTTTTTTCGAACATAACATTCCCTTCCACACCATAAAAGACAATATAATGTTTGTTAAAAGAAAGTGCACATAATATTTTTAAATTTTGCTTGTGATCCTATCATGCACAATTATAAATAATGCCTTTCATACTACGAGAATGAGTTCAACTATACGTCATGGCCCCTCTAAAGCGGGGCCGCGGTGGCTCAGTGGTAGATCGTTCACCTCTGATGCTTGGGGACCCTGGTTCGATCCCAGCTCGTACCAAGTGAACTTTGTGGTGGACAAACACCGTGTGCGTGGGTTTCCTCGGGGTTCTTCCGTTCCTCCCACTTTCTTCATTCCACGATTTCACTAATTTCTCATCATCACCCCTCTCCTTTAGCCTAACCGGCATAACCGTGGGACGTAAAACTCAAAGATTTCACTTCATTTTTTCCCTCGAAAGCGATATCTTTCAAAATTATTTATTGTTAGATATTGTAAATTTACGGTATCTATTTTAGTGGACATGAAATTTTGCATCTAATCGGATAATTTCATGGCTTCTAACAGGAATTCGCAGTTACGAAATTTGCATCACTGTCTTTTGAAAGGATGCCTAGAAAAAATACTACTAGAAAATAACTGAAAACACAAAATGGATTTGATAGCCAAATTCACGTCATCTTGGTGCGTCATCATTTTTCTTTAAATATTTTTATTTAGTATTAGATTAGAGTTTAGTGTCCCTTTCAGCATCAGGGCTATATGAGACGTGAACTTACAAATTAACATGGGTTCAGAACCACAGGAGTTCCCATCGGAAATCGAACCTAGGTCTCCCGCACCAAAGACGCGTACGCTAATCATATGGACAAGGGTGTTCGATATTTAGTAATGTGTACATAAAGTTGTGAAATTGCGCTTGTATAATGGAATGCAATTCCTTCTACTGACATAAACCTTCACAATACTTAGCTGGACAAAGTATCTTTAAAAAGAAAATGTCACTCTTTATGTTTCAGTTCCTGGTTCGACTGAAGGATGGAACAAATTGCAGTGAGCGTTTTTGGATCCTACTTTGTGTAGTTGATTCATCATAAACTTGGTATTTGATACGGATATGAACTATTACACTTATTTGGTGTTTATTTCTAAATAATAAGTCCTAATACAATTTCATAAAGTTGTAATTCTTCTTTAGTTTGTATCACTTTACACAATGACAAATCCAAAAGGTGTGTTGTATCGGTGCAGTAACAGTTTTTCACGTTTTTCAAAATGTTCCAAAACCCAAAGAATAATCTTTAATTTCTGATATTTTAGTCGTCACAAATTACAATTTTATAATGTAGTCAATGTTTATAATTACTGGGCAGTTGGGCGTTTAAACTAATGACATCATAATAAAGTCAAAACCCTAATTTTAAGTTGAATTGATTCTGATTTTAACGTCCCGTTCAGCAGCGAGGCTATGTGAGACGTGGACCTACTGATTAACGTGGAATCCGAACCTCATGAACTCCCACCGGGAATCAAGCCCAGGTTTCCCACGCCAAAGGCAAGTATGCTAACCGTTAGCCACGAAGGAGCTCCACCATAATTTTAGTGGGCGATAAGAAATATCTCGCCAGTGCTTTTACAATAAATAAAATTTTATAAGTATTAAATAATAGTGGTAAGAGATTTTATAATAGCTCTTTTATTTATGAGATATGAGTATTTTGAAAAAAAAAACAACTAAAGAATAGGTTGGCGGAACCACAAAAGACTCGTAAAATAAACTTTCTTATAAATACATACGCACCTTACTCACCTTTTATAATTGCTATGCTTACGTTCTCCATAAAAACAGAAATTCTCTTTTAGTGATACTTTACACAAGATCATGAAGTGGGTTCAAATTTAATTAAAGGCAAAATACAATACAATAATCCACAAATATTGCCTCAAGTGAGTTTAAAGATTTCTAAACACTAGTGCGAAACCGGGCTCTGCCGTTGCGTTCGATTTACAGGTCTTGAGACGAAAGTAAGAAGGGTCTTACGCACACAGTAAGTAAAAACAATTAATATGCCGGTAACTTTCCCCCAAATGGGTGTATCTTAAAACTAATCTCACCATTATTTTTCTAATTAAATTCTAGCCCGAAATTATGTATCATATTACCCTATTCCCATTTTGAAAACTTGACCTTAATTCAAAATGGCGGATTTCAAGATGGCTGCCATCAAGGTCATATCTACCATACGACTTCCCCCAAGGACTTATATGTATCCACATGGTTTTTCTTCACTTTTCTTCATTAACGCTCCGTTTACAAAGGGTAGTAAGGGACTTCTGTGGTAATCTCTAATAACCACATCACAACTCTTAAAAGTTATTAAAAAAAATAGAAAACATGCACCATGGCAAAAATTTGTCATCACAAGTAATGATGCATACATGCCTTTTATCAGCAAAAAAAGTTTCATTGAAATTGGAGCCGGACATTTGAGTGATGTCCCTTGTGGGATGTGATTGAACGTGACGTCAGAACACATCGCCCCCCTTTCCGGAATTTACGGGAATTAGGTGACTGAGTGAGCACATGTGGTGCCAGCTCTCTCCAGCGACCTATCAAGGATCATTGCGTGTATGCCAAGACGTGTCGCCGTTTTTATCCATGCCAAAAGTCGACATACTGACAATTAGGTAGGTAGTCATGATGGTCTGGCTGATGTGTGCGTATATTTTAACTCGTACATTTTGTCTCGACTCGAATTCGAGTCGAGTCGAGACAGATACTGTCGAGTCGAGACAGAAACATATTTTCGAGTCGAGACAACATTTTCTCGAGACGAGTCGAGACAGACTTAAATCTCGACTCGACTCGACTCGAATGCATCCCTACCAATATTAGTATTGTTTATATAGATTTTGAGGTCACTTAGATCAATGTTAACACTCCAAACAGGTAGTAATAGTTGCTGCTGTTGTTGTTGTTGTTGTAGTTGGAAGTAGTAGCAGTAGTTGCAGGTAGGTGTAGTAGTAGTAGTAGTTGTTGTTGTTGTAATAGTAGGTGTAGTAATAGTAGTAGGTAGTTGTAGTGTTAGTAGCAGTAGGTAGTTTCAGTAGTAGTAGTGGTAGTATTAGTATTAGTAGTAGTAGGTAGTTGTAGTAGGTAGTAGTGGTATCAGTAGTAGTAGTAGTAGTAGTGCTGGTAGTAGTAGGTAGTTGTAGTAGTAGTTAGTGTTGTAAATAGAAAAAAACCGTTCGTATTTTTTCAGAAATATACGTTTTTTTAGAAAAAAAAACATTGGCTCTCGTTTTTTTCTAAATTTCGTTTTTTTTAAATAGTCATTTGTAATGTATCTCACGCCATTTAAGTCTGAAGTATTTTTATGTAGGTATAATTACCATAAAATGCAACATAAATTAAACACTAGATACTGATACGGTATAAATATTTTACAATTTATATGAGTAGCGTACCTACTAATAATCCGGGTTTCTGTAGTGTTTCACCAATATCAACCAAGAAATAAAAGTATAAATGAAAATTTGTTTTTTCGTGAAAGTAGGCCTATGCAAATAACTTGTCTGACGGTAAAAACTAATACTAATTTGCCTACTAATATTTTTCTAAATAACATATATAAATTATTTGTCGACTAGATATATAGTATGCATTGCCGGCTCTACCATATGTGCAACGCGTGCATTTGCACGGGGCTGCAATATCTGTCATAAATATTTCATTTAAAATAAATATTTCTTGTTGGAAACAGACTTTATGATCATGGTAGTTAAATTTACTAAGCTGACCTTCTATTTGAATACTACATTCATAAATTATGTTTAGGTCGCATAAGTTTAAGTCACATGGTCAGTGCTAAAGCAAATGGTAAAATAAATCCCAGAACAAATTGCTTGATTGTTGTCAAATACAAGAACACAATTCTCGAACGCCTGTCCCCTTTGGTTAGTTATCAGAGTTCTGATATGAAAGCTTCTCTTTTCTTTGTCGCAAATAAGATTGTTATCATTGAAGGTGGAAACAGCTTTTAAAAAATAACAGATGTAGATGGCAAATCAAAAAATAAACATAAAATAGCTAGTTGTACTTGAATTGCAAACTGGTATGTTGAGATTGAAACTCGATATTGAATTCTATAAAAAGGATCATCATCTTTCCTTTCGAAGTGTGTTTGCTTTGCCTTTCATTAACATAATAGATTATTATTTAAAGAAAAAAATAGACACAACGAGATTGTAGTAAGTATTTAAGCTTTTCTGAGTGCGAGTGAAGTTTCCCTCCCCTTCGTTGTTCAAGCTGGAGTAGCATACTTAAAATCGTGACTTTTAAGATTTGTTCTTTCTGGAGAAATAGGGGAGAAATTACGTAATTGCACGGGCGACAAATTACCTAGGGCCGACCCTGATGATATGTACACTCATGTTCAAAATAATTGTCGCATATTTATAACTGTCTTCCTGTAAGAATATAATTTGATAATGATTTTGCAGGGTACTTTTAATACTGATACTATGTGTATAAACGGGAAATGTATAGTTGTGGTAAATTTTATATGAAAAGAATTATAAATACGAAAATAATAATGAGTAAAACAAAATGTTGCTAAATGGACAAGAAAGTTTTATTTTCGTTTTATTGTTCTTATTTACTGCTCTTTTGACATGAAATTGCCACATACATATCTTTGCCGATTATACACATACTAACATTATAAGAAATACCAGACGGATTCGTTATCAGATTATATTCCTACAACAGCATATTTATAGACATGCGACAATCATTTTGGACATGAGTGTACATACAAAACATGAATATAGGATGACATAATTTGAAGTAATGCAGAGTGTTTCAAAATGAATATTAGGGTTTTGAAACTTTGTAGTATCTATTACAATTAACCTACAATTATAAGTATTATCAAATGAAAGAGCAACTCAAACAATTTTGTACGCACGCATGCACATGCATTGTTTTCTCTGTCTGCCGTTAGAAAGAGCAAGTAGCAAAGATGGAGACTAGAGACCAGAAAGCTTTTTGTGTTTTAATTTTGCAAAGACTGAATCTGTAGTTAGAGTGCAACCGTCTGTGTGAATTGAATGTTTCGTGCCATGTGGCGGAAAGTTGACGGGCCTTTCTCACCTACCGACTCGATGTGTGCCGTATAGGCGGATTTTCATGTGTCCTTTACCTCCGTGAGTTGCGAGCAATTGTGCTAAACAGCCAATGAAATCACGCATCGGAGATGGCGCGCTACACTCGCGTCAGAGTAGAAATTTGTTCAATTCTGACGGAAGTAGCGCGCGTACACTATTGTATTCACTGACTAACATGGCGGAGGTAAGAACAACGTTTGAAGAACTGCTCGTAGAACAAGTAAGAGAAAACAAAATTTGGACAACCTTAAGTATCCGAAATACAAGGATTCAGTATTAAGGACAAAAACATGCCATCAAATTGCTGAAAATATTGGTATCGATGGTATTTATTATATTTGTGTAATTAATTAGTTGTATTACCGGGAACAATAGATAGTTCATACAATAACTGGTATGAACAAATTATCAATCCTTATATAAAATAAAAGCAATGTAATTTGAAACATGCTTTAGTATGATTTATAAATATTTTTATTTGTTTTATAAAATTTATCCGGATCGGATTTTAATTCAAAGAAAAGGTTCCTGTATATTCCGTATTCTCGTCGAAGCTGGAAAATGGGGTGAACCCACCACATTTTCCTAACATACTTCTGACGGCGGCTTTTTGAAATATATTCCACAGTGGCGTATTTAGGGGGGGGCTTCCGGGCTTAAGCCCCCCCGAAATCTTACTTACTATAGTAAAGTATATGAAATATCTTGCAGAATTTTCACATTTTCAGGCAAAGCCCCCCCCGAAAGTTAGCAAAGCCCTCCCCGAAACAAAATCGTAAATACGCCACTGATATTCCAGCTAAAACGATAGCTCTCCTTCGGGAATCCATTATCACAAACTAAAGTCGCAAACTTTCTATTTTACGCATGCGCATTAGCTAGCGAGTAGTAATTTGGCGCAATACACGCACGGATGTATGAAAACGAAAATAATTTACGATGAATACGCTACATGTGATGCTTCCGTTCTAACGCGGGCATGAAAATCCGCCTTATGACGAATGAAGCTCGTATCGAACACTTGTTGCAAAAACTGTTTTGGTGTTCTTTTATTTGATGTATTGTTTATAATTGTACATAAAATGTAATAAGTGCTACGAAGACTTAAAGCCCCGATATTCATTTTGAAACACCCTACATTTCTCAGCAACAGTATTGGAACTAAGATGTAAAAAGGAGAGAAAATTTTCCTTATAAAATGATTGTTTACAACAACGATATTATTATTAGTCAATACTATAACTACTACAACACGAGTTACTAGTCAAAAAAAATTAATCAAATCTACAATAACTCTTTCAGATCCAGGTGGCCAAAGTGCCACATACGGGTGTGTCCCATTTTTACCCGCTCCTGTATGGACACTAATTAAAATATCAAGATTTTTTTTTTTTGCCAAATATGGTTGGACCATAGTTTATCATATTAGTTTCTTTTTCTTCTGTGTCGAATTTCCTTCTCAAATTTCACCCCAGTCAAAAATTCGAGAATTTTTGAATTTCGAATTTTCTTTATTACTTCTTATCTGTAGCTTTATTCGTTGCAGAGAGACCTTAAGACTTATCAGGTAGATACGTCGGATGGATACCTAATTGTTCACATCAATTGAACAGACCTGTGCGCATTGTTGCCAACTACGAAAATTAAAATTTCCTTAAATTTGGGCAAACAATTCAAATTTTTGTTATAAATCCGTATCTATAAGTCCCAGTGCAAGTCAACTTATGCCAGTCGAACATTTGTTCTTACTGAACAAACACGGGTACATATCGTTACAGTGGGGTAATTAGGGGGCGCACGAAAAATTTGGATTTAGGTTCTAACTCTTGATTTTACCCTACTTTTCTGTTTATCGAAATATATTTTTGGTAATTAGAAGCTTTGTTTCTTAAATATCGCCATGATACTTGTAGGATATATTAGTAATGTACCAGTGTTTATCTTAAGGCAGTTTTCGTCTGTCTGGTAGCAATGTTGCCAGCTACAGAAAATTTTAATTCCAGATTTTAGTGGAAAATTTTGGGAAAATTACGTGTTTTGTCTATTATTTCCCTCTTGTTAGCTACATCGGAACAAACGTACCAGTATCTGAAAGTCTTGTCTTTGCTCTTCACAACGCACTATAGAAAGTTTCAATAGGGTAGTTAGGGGAAGTACAGTTGAGGTTTGCAGTAGATCTTGTTCTCTAAGTGGAAAGATAACTGTGATTTTTTTTAGGTAGAATGAAATATTTTTAATGACCTGCTTACTTTATTCGATATCGTCACAATACTTGTAAGATATATTAGAGGGATACCAAAGCTTATTTTAAGATAGTTTGTGTGTGTCTGCCAGCACTGTTGCCAGCTACAGAAAATTTTAATTTTCGAATTTATGGGGAAATTTAAGAAAAATCCCTTTTTGTCTCTATTATTTCCCTCTTAATGGCTACATTCGAACAAACGTACCACTGTCTGAAAGCCTCGTCCTTAGCTTCACGGCGCACCATAAAAAGGTTCGGTAGAATAATTAGGGGGAGTATAGTTGAGGCTTATAATAAACCATGTTCTGTAAATGGTAAGAAAATTGTGAATTTCTGCGGTAGAATGGGATTTTTTTTAATTTCATGTTTACTTTGTTAGATATCGCCATGATACTTGTAGGATATATTCTTGGGGTACCAAGGTTTACTTTCAGATAGTTTACGTCTGTTTGATGGCATTGTTTCCAGCCAAAACAAGTAATTCCCGATTTCAGGTGAAAAATTTGGCAATTTCCATTTTCCTCTCTATCATTTCCCTCTAGCTCGCTACGTTGGAACCAGTGTACCACTACCTGATAGCCTTCTCTTTAGCCTACAGAACGCACCATAAAAAATTTCAATAGGATAATTAGAGAAGCTGTAGCCCCAGCATATCTGTTGATTTTTGCTTCTGAGGCGTAAAAAGTGTCAAAATTTCATGTGTATGGAAAAGAGAATTTTTTCTTTCTCTGTTTATTGAAAAAAAAAACTTCACAGAAAAAAAACGTTTTTTTACAACACTAAGTAGTAGTTAGTAGCAGTAGTAGTAGTAGGTAGTAGTAGTAGTAGTAGATAGAAGTAGTAGTAGTAGTACACTGAGAAAAATCCATTATCCGGACAGCGGTATATTGTACAAATACAAGGATTCGTTATGTTTACTAAGGAAATCTGTACGGAGCGTACTTTATCCATATACTACAGAGGTACTGCCTTTTACCCGCTTAGATGTTACATCATGTCGCTGCAGGATGTCTGACATCTAACAATTTTCCGTATTTTACATACGTATACGTATGTTAAATACTTCAGCTATACGTTATATACGTCCATCTGTGTGTAAGATCCAGACCGCCTATAGACACTCTTTCTTTCGCCATGGCTGACGTCATTGAACTACCGTCTTTTGCTTGCGAAACGAGGTTGTGTACAAACGGAACAGAAGAGAAGAAGGAAACAAAAGCCTGGGTAAGTACAATAGTTAACTATTACTTTAGTTAAATATTCCATTAATTATATATTCTTTTAGTGTAACTTGCTTTAATATAGTACTAAGTAAGTAATGTAGTTTATGACTACAATTCTTACTATTGTAACTCGTAAATGATTGAGGAGAATGGAATGGGTGAATCTGAATTTTGAAAAAACTTTGAATATTAATGTTTTGAAACATATTATGTTTCAAGGTAGCAAAATGAATGTTATGTGTTTATTCATTCCATTTTATATGTGACGATTTATTACTTGGTGCAGATTTACTACAGGACTGCTTAACATAATTGCTAATAAACCGTTTTCAGCGCGGAAATTTCCTTGTGTAGTGAAGATTTAGGATTTAGATTTCTGGGCTTTCGGCATCAATGGCCTTGTTACCCCATACGAGGGATGACTTTCCTCGGCGAGTACACTATCCGGGGAAAGGAAGGGAAGAAAGGATTGGGGAAGGAAGAAAACGGCCTGGGACCTATATGTTAGGTACCACTCCGGCATTTGCCTGCTGTGAATGAGGAAAACCCAAGGAAACCTCATTCAGGATGGCTGGACTTAAAATCTTTTGATACTTTTTCGACCGAGTTCTCCCCCGGGATCGAACCCGGAACCGTTCGCACCGAAGGCGAGAGCGCTAGCGACTACCCTACGCGGGGCCACTTGTGTAGTTTAGAAAACTCATTTTTACTAGGATATTTGCAATTTTTTTTTTTTTTTGCTTTTAGTTTAACGCCCCATGATTGTACATCAATGTAAGAGAGAAGGGGACAATGAGATACATGATAATGGTGGAATCAAGAAAATGTAAGGAAACTGGAAAGTCTTAAGAATAACCACACCTACAGTGTTCACCAAAAGGCTATTTGTCGGGAGCAGGAATCGAACCAGGGACCTAACGCGTCAGAGGTAAGCGCTCTACTACAAAGCTTTCTTTTGTTTAAAGAACTTGTTTACATTGAAATATATATATTTTACGAAGATACTGACATATTTTACAGCCTCACTGAAATTAAAAAAAAAAGTAGTCAGGGAGAGTTTACTTGTCAGATTTTTATTTTTTAATTTAATTTATTTTTATTTTTATTTATTTTTGCTTTGTTATGTTCCCTAGTTAATTAATGTTTGGGTTACTGAAAATTAAAACCTTTTTAGTATTATTGTTATGTCATCACTTTGGAACCAAAAAAGTTAGATTTTTTTTTCTTGTGTTTTCATATAGGAAGTTGGTAAGTTTGTGCCTTAGCATTGGTTTGGTTTCTAGAACGTAATTGAAGGTCATGTTGAGTTGAGTCTTGGCGGGTTTAGAGTTCGTGAAGTGTCAGGCACTGCTTGTGCCCCTGTCTTCTGTCTGTGATGTTTCCTGGCTTTGGGCTGTGAGGTATTTATGTTGAGGAGTACCAACGCAGGCCGCGTGATATACAGGTAGCTACAACACAGCTTCAACAGGTACGAGTGCCAGGTGTTTGAATTTCATCTTTCGTTACGGCGTGACTAATTCAGTATAGTACTAGGTTCAAATTCTATGGGTGGTAAAAATGGTCGTGGTGTGGTAAGAAATACAACGTAATTGTTATTAGTTTATTAGTGTTTCTTCATAGTATAGTTTCACTATTTCTAGAAGGAATTAAGTATTAACGAAGTAATAAATAAGCAAAAGCACACTTTGATTGGCGTTAACTATTTCTCATACTCCATTGAGAATGTTTTGATCCTCAGTTGCGCAAACATCCAGTGTGCGTTTTTTTGTTTGCTTACACTGCCTTATAGATGAGCTCCCTCGTGGCTAAGTGGTTAGTGAACACGCCTTTGGCGTGGGACACCCGGGTTCGATTCCCGGCCGGGGGCCGCGGTGGCTCAGTGGTAGAAGGTTTACCTCTGGTGCTTGGGGTCCCGGGTTCGATCCCAGCCCCGCCAAGTGAACCTTGTGGTGGACAAACACCGTGTGCGTGGGTTTTCTCGGGGTTCTCCCGTTTCCTCCCACTTTCTTCATTCCACTATTTAATTCATTACTCATCGCCGTCTCCATTAGCCTAACCGGCATAACCGTAGGACATAAAACTCAAAGATTTCATTTCATTTTTTCGATTCCCGGCCGGAGCTTATGTGGTTCGGATTCCACGTTAATCTGTAGGTCCACGTCTCATACAGCCTTGCTGCTGAAAGGAACGTTAAAATCAAATCAGCACTGTTTTACAGATGCAATTGTTCGATTCCGAGTTCGAATGAAGCTTTTTACGGGCAGGGGGCGACTTTTATATATACAATCCAAGGATTTTAGTTATTAGTCAGTGATGCAATATATAGACCTATATATATATTACAAAATTGAAAGTGACTATGTTTGTGACTCTTAATCTCTTAAGAGCTGCGGTGGCTCAGTGGTAGAGCGTTCACCTCCGGTACTTGGGGTCCCGGGTTCGATCCCAGCCCCCGTCAAATGAACTTTGTGATGGACAAACACCTTGTGCGTGGGTTTCCTCGGGGTTCTCCCGTTTCCTTCCACTTTCTTCATTCCACCATTTCATTCATTGCTTATCATCAGCGTCTCCTTTAGCCTAACCGGCATAACTGTGGGACGTAAAACTCAAAGGTTTCATTTCATTTTTTCTTAATCTCTTTGGAATCTTGTACTTAGGTTCACAGCGGAAGCGACGAAATAACTCGACTCATCCATTGTAGCTCTCTTCGCAACCAGTTTCCAAAATGTTGGCAATAAGTTTGTGAAACGGGATATGACGACTCCAATTTTGGGTGAAAAGTCGCTATAAAAAATAATAGAGAAATTCATTGTCTATAAGCATTGTTTTAAAGTTGTAGATGTAAACTAAACAATATGTTCTACTTACTGGCGCAAATCCGTGGGGGGGGGGGGGATGACGGATACATGTCCCCTCCAATCTTGGAACTGAGGGGGACTTCTCCCCAATAATCCGATTTGAAATGTGTTTTTTGGGAGAAATTTGATTATTTTTGTCCGATTGCTACAAAGGAACGTGAGATAAAATAGATGTCCCCCAGAATAAGCCTCAAATCTGCAGCCTCCCAACGCTGAAGACAACTCTGATCCTCCACAACATTGTTTTTCAACTTCATAAGTATTTTGGACATCGCCAAAAAAAGTATGGTAACGGTCTTACCCCCCCCCCCCCAATGTTGAAGACAGATTTGCGCCGCTGGTTCTACTCACATCTTTGTAAATAGGGCGCAACCAATCCTTTAATTCAGGGATCATTTCAGGTTGTTTCGGGTACTTTTGTTCATATTGTGGTCAAAATAGTTCCGAAATAATTAACACTACAGTACTTACGTTAAGCAATTTTTTTGTAAAAGAAAAAGTGCAGAATAATTAAAAGACCCCAAAGGACAAATATAACAAACATCTTCTTCGCCTTTATTCACGCAATCTATAGCTAATCTTGTTGTTATCGGTAATGATGTATTACGTGTGTTTCTCAACGGAAACTCTGCGAACTAAAGGACATCAAGTTTGTAGTTGTTCTTCGTTAGAGGGCAAGGGTAACATAACAATGCAGGATTGTGGGGCAGTGAGTATGCTGTATTTCCAAACTCTTCATCAGTTGCGCTGATTAAAACAAACAAACAGAAAAAAAGAACGTAAAAACTGTTTTGAACTAATAATGCTTCTCTACAGATGAACATTTTGTTTGGAGCAAAAAGTCGCTAAATGTGTAAGTAGGTAAATCGTCATTTAAAAATCACCCAAAAAAGTCTCCAATCGGAAAAAAATATTTTTTGTCGCTATCGTAGGGCGACCATACGTCCCGTTTTGACCGGGACAGTCCCGTTTTAGTGGCGTGTCCCGGCCGTCCCGTCAGTAGATGGAAAAAGTAGTATTCGTCCCGTTCTATGTAAATGAAAGAAGTAAATAACAAACCCAGTATCTTTACTCCTTTTAAAAGTATTAATAATTAATAATAACAAAGAGGCAAAAATTGAACTGAAATTCCCTATATTAAACATACTCTATAGTTAGCAGTACTGCTCGAAAGGCAGCAGAGGTTTTAGCAGTTGGTTGTGTGTTGAACAAATTTCAACGTGTCTTTCCTTTTTCATAAGTACCCGCTCTGTAACAAAGAGAGAGAGGAGGAAATCTGATATCAAGCCACTGATAAGAATAAAGGTAGATCTAAAAGTCTAGGGTTGCAAGAACCTGTCCCGTTTTTAACTGAAAATTTTATGGTCAACCTACGCTATCGTTGAGGTCGAATTCCCCTTATTTAGCGACTTTACCCAAAATTGGCAACATTGACCCCCACCGAACAACCAGGGTTGAATTCAGGGGGTAGCCCGGGGGGAATCTCCCCCCCTAAGAAAATTCATTCTCCCCCGGAGAAACTCCCAAAATTTCAGTCACAAAATGTAGAAATTACTTCACCCAATTATTTGCTTTTCTGTCCGTGTACGTGCAGACGAAATCCGATCTCTCAATATACATATAAATGACGCAGACCCATTCTATATAAATGTTAACATGTAACATCTAAGATAGAATACCAAATAGTGAATAAAACTTGTATTTCTTAACGCTATGACTGAGTTTGGCAGAACATGAAATTGTTAACTGTTGAAGAAAGGTTTGTATTTTAGTAGGTACAATACTCTCGCCCTATATTATATATTAGTAGGTAGCACTAGCACAGGTTGAGATACGAAAGGAAAGATAGGGAAGATCTTTCGATCATTCCATATAATCTCTCATGTCAGCAGACTTCAGTTCTTGAAAATATACAGTTCCTACATTATTTGAAATAGGGCGCCTAAATCCCATTTCTCGCATCGGAAGTAACAGACGTAAATGTGTTTTACGATTGTTAAAGTAAACACATCTTTCTTTAATTAAAAATAATTCAGTTAAAGGGTGAGATTCAGTGGGCGTCATTTAGAGGGATCAGGGAGGAACAGTTATCCCTCCTTGATTAGAGACTTATATAGAAGTTATCAATATGATAATAGTATATAAGTGAAAGATTGCTATTGAAGGTGGCCAAGATCCTGCTCAGTGCCGTTCCATGGGGGAGGGGCAAGCGGGGCGACGGCCCCGGGCGCCGAAGTAAGGGGTGAAAAATTCGGGAGGGAAAAAGAAAAGAAAAGAAGGAAAGAAAAACAGAGGAATGAAATACATGTGGACATATATAAAATGAAAGGAAAAAAGTAATGAAAAGTGCTCAAAATCAAGGAAAAGCAGGGTTTACTTTTTAAAATTTTCCCACCTTTGGCGGCTGGTCTGTCGACCTCACTCATATACGGGGATGCCGTCGTATACTCTCGCGCCAAGCGCTGATTTTCCACGACACGGCACTAATCCTACTGAAGATTTCGTCAACTAAACTATTGATGTATATGCAGTGAAGAAACCAAGGCTAATATGTTTGATTTAGAATCAGAAGTGTGAGAAAGAATGATAACTTTTTATTAAGATATTCCTAAGTATGTTTGTTTTAGGAGAAAAAATATTTCAGTTAATTTAAATCTTTTTAAAAATTTTTACATTAGTAACAAACAGTAATTACTGAATATAGGAAATAATAAAAATAGTTACTGTAAATAGCAGTTAAAGTTTAGTGTAAACTATTTTTGCCAGTCTTTAATGTTTTAGATGAAATCAAACGATTGTTTTCTTAAAATTATAATCTCATTGAATATTTATCAGCAATTAGTCTCAATATTAGGTAAGATGTGTATGTGAATGGAATTGTTAAATATGCTGCTTTCTTGAAAAAAATACAGAAAAATAACCCTCCCAGGAGCAGTTGACATTCCCCCCCCCCCGGGTGTAAATGTCTGAATTCAACACTGCGAACAACACCCCGTTATCTTTAGCCTAGCCAGCATAATAGTGGGACGTAAAACTTAAAGATTTCATTTCGAACAACACTCCCAGAAACCTATTGTTATACCATTCCCAAAACACCCTTTTGTACAGTTCTCCCTATTCGAAAAAAAAAATTGTAAATAGCAGTGTTCATACATAAATATGGAACTCAATTTCCCTGAATTTTCCAGGTTTTCCAGGTATTAATTTTTCAATTTCCAGGTCTAGTGGAAGAAACTAATAGTACGAGAACACATAAATTTTAAGAATACTATATTTATATATTTGAGAATGGCCACCCTTCTCCCCAATGAACGATTGCAATTAAATATTGAGTCACAAGAAAATAAATAATTAAAATAAATAAACTTTAAGTTGAAAAATATGAAGTTGAGAAACCTACTAAGGGAATTATATAATACTTTTGTTCCATACTTGAATACATTCAAAATATACAAAAATATTGGCTTGGGGAAGAAAAAAGGGCCCGCGAGATTTTAACTGATTCTTATAGTACTCGACAACAGAAATAAATTACTGAAAGAATTTTCAAAATCGGCGCAGGTAAAGATGCAGAAAATCGCATTTTCATGTACCGGTTCAAAATGGGGAAGAAAAGACGACCGCGAGATTTTAATTGATTCTTGTACACGACGAGAGAAATCGATTAGTGAAGGAATTTTCAAAATCGGCACAGGCAAACATGGAGAAAATGGCATTTTCATGTACCGGTTCAAAATGGAGAAGGAAAAAGGTTCCGCGAGATTTTAACTGATTCTTGTAGTACTCGTCGAGAGAAATCGATTAGTGAAGGAATTTTCAAAATCGGCGCAGGCAAACATAGAGAAAATCGCATTTTCATGTACCAGTTCAAAATGGGGAATGAAAAAGAACCGCGAGATTTTAACTGATTCTTGTAGTACTCGACGAGAGAAATTGACTAGTGAAGAATTGTCAAAATCGGCGCAGGCAAGCATGAAGAAAAAGGCATTTTCATGTATCAGTTCAAAATGGGGAAGAAAAAAGGGCCCGCGAGATTTTAACTGTTTCTTGTAGTACTCGACGAGAGAAATCGATTAGTGAAGGAATTTTCAAAATCGGCGCAGGCAAACATGGAGAAAATGGCATTTTCATGTACCGGTTCAAAATGGAGAAGGAAAAAGGTTCCGCGAGATTTTAACTGATTCTTGTAGTACTCGACGAGAGAAATCGATTAGTGAAGGAATTTTCAAAATCGGCACAGGCAAACATGGAGAAAATGGCATTTTCATGTACCGGTTCAAAATGGAGAAGGAAAAAGGTTCCGCGAGATTTTAACTGATTCTTGTAGTACTCGTCGAGAGAAATCGATTAGTGAAGGAATTTTCAAAATCGGCGCAGGCAAACATAGAGAAAATCGCATTTTCATGTACCAGTTCAAAATGGGGAATGAAAAAGAACCGCGAGATTTTAACTGATTCTTGTAGTACTCGACGAGAGAAATTGACTAGTGAAGAATTGTCAAAATCGGCGCAGGCAAGCATGAAGAAAATGGCATTTTCATGTATCAGTTCAAAATGGGGAAGAAAAAAGGGCCCGCGAGATTTTAACTGTTTCTTGTAGTACTCAACGAGAGAAATCGATTAGTGAAGGAATTTTCAAAATCGGCGCAGGCAAGCATGAAGAAAATTGCATTTTCATGTATCAGTTCAAAATGGGGAAGAAAAAAGGGCCCGCGAGATTTTAACTGTTTCTTGTAGTACTCGACGAGAGAAATCGATTAGTGAAGGAATTTTCAAAATCGGCACAGGCAAACATGGAGAAAATGGCATTTTCATGTACCGGTTCAAAATGGGGAAGGAAAAAGGTTCCGCGAGTTTGAACCGCTACGATGTGTGTTCACGAATGTCCCCGTCTTCTCAAATTTAGTTAATTACTGTGACACTGAAACATGTGACACAGAGTCACATTGTGGATGACTGCAATCGGCAACCACTGCACATATACTCCTCCCGCCCCACAGTTTGATTATTTCGATCCATTCCTCACGTGCTAACGTCATGGTTCAACATCTGCAAGAAAGAGGTAAATGTAACGTTCAATTGGCAATAGCTTTTCACCAAATTAAGCTGCATGAAATCTGATTGCATATTTGACATACTGAGAAAATTCTAGTCCGTGGCCATATGTATCACATATCCGATCAATTCATAAAAATTTTGAACACAAAATTACGGTCGTCCGTGTGACGTACTCCCAAAAGGCCTAATGTGTATCACCCACCTCACATTCAATGAAACCACATCCGTGTAGAATTTAGAAAGGAACTTCTTATGATGTATACAGGATGTCTCAAACGTTCCCTGACATAGGATAACTCTGTTATTATCAGAGTTACAACAAAATGTAAGAGGAAAAACATCTCGAAATATGACGTTTTCAATCTAAAGTGAACACTTTTTTAAAAAAATCGGACGAGATGTTTGTGCTGTATACTCTTTATGCACCCAATTTTAAATGAAAATGCAACGTTGTCATTTACCTGGACCCACAACATAAGTGAATGAAGTTACTGTTTGAAACGGGGGCTGGCCATCGACATGTTAGCGTAAAAGACAGTAACTTCACTCACTTACGTTGTGGGTCCAGGTAAATGGCAATGTTGCATTTTCATTTCACATTGGACGCATAGCGAGTGTACAGCGCAAACGGGTCATCCGATTTTAAAAATTCCTTCACTTTAGAATGAAAACATTATATTTGGAGACGCTTTCCAAAGTAGTATAATTTAGTTTGTTTAAATTTACAATTTAATACAAGTAGATTCGGATTTATATGCGTAGGATTTTGTATGCATCTAACTAATGAATTCTTTATTTTCATGCTTAACTTAGTGACTTGGCTTTGGACTGCAACTGATTATTGTAACCCATTATTGCTTGAGAAGAAACAAGATATCCGAATCTTCATTTGGAGAAATCAAACGTCTATTGGAAAGCTGGGGATTACAATCATTAATTTCTACATTTCAAGGTGCGTAAATTATATATTCTGTGTTTGTTGTTAAATTACTATTACTATTATTGGGTTTAGAATCAATCAAGCACTTCATGATATTTTATGGGGATCAAGATGGGTGCCGGATAGATAAGTATTTGAGCGTCAGGCTCTTATTTCTTTTCAATTTAATATTTATTCAATGATTATTTTTCTCCCTCATTATTCCACCAAATCGTATTCCAAGATCATATATCCATTTTTGATCGATATATCCATATTTTTGATCTCTTTCATATTTCTATATTTTCGATTCTTGATATTGTTTATATTTCGATATTGCTGTATTTTTCGATATTTCGAACAAGTTTCGATAGTTTGTCAATATCGATTATCTATATCTAAATTCGGATATCCCAAAGCCCTATCGAACCCCCTCCGAAATGAAGTTTTTGGCTATGGACCTGATTAGGGATGCGCACGAAACAAGACGAGACAGAATTTTTGTTACGAAATTCGAGACGAGATAGAGCTCTTCCAATAGAAACGGATCCAGTTTTCGAGACGAGACATAACTTTCGCGGCACCTTTTCGAGAGGAGACAATCTCAAATCTTTTCTCTTGCGCATCCCTACACTTGATCATGAGGTATCAAAAAAAAAAAAAGTTAATGAGAAATACCGGTAACATGTAAATACAATATAGGTAGCTAAAACATTTTTGTTTTCATTCTTCAGTAATGCATTATTATTAATCTCAGGGGGGCGCGGTGGCTCAGTGGTAGAGTGTTAACCTCCGGTGTTTGGGGTCCCTGGTTCGATCCCAACTCGCGCCGTGTGGACTTTGTAGTGGACAAACACCGTGCTCGTGGGTTTTCTCGGGGTTCTCCCGTTTCCTCCCACTTTCTTCATTCCACCATTTCACTCATTTCTCATTATCTCCGTCTCCTGTAGCCTAACCGGCATAATCGTGGGACGTTAAACTTAAAGATTTCATTTTTTATTAATCTCTGTATTTTATAGTGTATTCTCAAGCTTAAGGTGATGTATAATTAAATTTTGAATTCAGTTAACTTATTTTGTTTCTCAGATTGTTTTTAAAATGTATGTACAAACGTTTATTTTCATTCTTGAGAGTTTAAAGTGACGTATAGTTATTAAACATAGTATTTAATATTGTACTCTTAACGTGGAAGTGATATACAGTTAACTTTTGAATTCAGTTAACATTTTTCTCTCTGAAATTGCTTTAAAAAGTATGTAAAAACGTTTTCATTTTATTTCTTGAGTGCTAAAAGTGATGCAAAGTTATTAAGTTTACTACTTTATATTGTATTCTTAACCCTAAACTGACACACAGTGCGTTTTTGAATAAATTATGTCAAGTTATTTGAGTGACGAACACTGGTAGAAAATCCTGACTACTACTGGAACATTTTGATTTTAAGGTGACGACTACTGGTGCAAGGATTTTAAAGTATTGTTTTTCCTCCAACGGCTACTCCTTTTTTAATTCTAACTACATGGTCATTATAGGAAGGATCAGTGAGTCTTTCCAACTATGGTACAGCTCCGACAGATTCACGATGCTCAGAGAAGAGACAAAATAGTATGTTTTCAACCTTAAAGTGAGAACCACTGGCGTTTTTACCCTGCTATGCAAAAGTAAGTGAGTACTCCAATGGAGTTCCAATGCGGTACTTAATTTCTGCGTTTTAGATATATGGAAATACATGTCTCTAAAATGTAAAGAACTGATTTTTTTTTTTACTGAAATCTGCAACTCGGTAAGCCTTATGGATACCGAGGTATGGGAAAATAAACTATAGGTATGTGGGGCTTGCATACTTGACGCTACAATTCGGAAATTGAATTAAAATATGACTAACGGCTATCAAGATGTTGTCAAATAAAGGGAGGACCAACACAGTTAAGGGGTTTTCGTGTTAGATGCTAAAATTTCCGAAATCGGTCATGGAAAGTTAATAAACACCAGTAGCAATTTCATCTTAAAGTAATTAGATATCTTCATGGAGTGTTAGAACATCATGGAGTCTACCAAAATTAAATTTTAAAAGCTTTTGAAAATATAATCTGACATTTGTAAACAGTATTTGAAATATGTGTTTACCCAAAACTTCCAGCTAGTACATCTAACATCTGGAGAAACACTGTGAAATAAAAGCGTACGAGATCTTGAAATTTCGGAAACAATTATTGGTGGCAACAAAATTAAATAAGATGGTACTTCTATGGGTTAAATGAGTACCTCAGTACAATTTCGATCGAAAGATTAGTTCAGTCCTAGGTTTTCTTCAGGCAATTCCAAGGGTTCATCGAGCTGTGCAAAAGAATGAAAATTCGCTGTCAATATCTAAGATAGTAACCAAGATATAAGGAATTATATATTTTATGACGTAAAAATAGAGATCTTTACGGATTTGTACTTTTGGCTCTTTCCTATAAGAAAAAAAAATCAGAAAACTACTGTATATACCTTAATAGACAATTCAGTGGGCGGGGACACAGTAGCTTAGTGGTAGGGTATTTAACTAATCTTTTTTTGCAGAAACTATTGGAGTATTCACTTAACCTGTAGAGATACGATCATACTTAACTCCCTATTTAATTTTAAAATTAAATAAAAGGAAATATTTCAGTGTAGCGACCCACGATTATGCATTTTAGTCTCAGGGAGATTATGATTAAAGCAAGTGAATGTTGTTGACAGAATTGATGGAATGCAAAGGTGGGAGGAAAGAGAGTACCCCGAGAAAACCCACGAATACGATGTGCACTACAAACTGACTTGACCGTGGATCGAACCAAGAACCCAATACACTAGAGGTAAGCACTCTACCCCTAAGCCATCGTGCCCTCGCCCATTTAATTGTCTATTAAGGTATATACGGTTGTTTTCTGAAATTTCTTCTTCTTACAGAAAATACTCAAAAGTACAAATCCATGTGGGTCTCTATTTTTACGACGTCATAAAATGCATACTTCCTTATATCTCGCTTGCTATATTAGATATTGACAAAAAATGTTCACTTTATTTCAGAGCCCGATGAACGCTTGGAATTGTCCAAAGAAAATTTAGAGCTGAATTAATCTTTCGATCGAAATTGTACTGACGAGTCTGAGGTACTCACTTAATCCATATAAGTACCATCTTATTTAACTTTTGTTAGGATCAATAATTGTTTTCTGAAATTTCAAGATCTAATACGCTTTTATTGTATGGTGTCTCTCTAGCTGCTAGATGTACTAGCTGGAACTTTTAGGTAAATACATATTTCTAATACTCTTTACAAATGTCAAAATATATTTTACAAAACTTTTAAAATTTAATCTTGGTAGACCCCATGATGTTCTTAAACTCCATGGAAATACCTAATTATTTTAAGATGAAATTGCTACTGATGCCGGTTTCGGAACTTTACATGACCGGTTTCGGAAATTTTACCACCTAACACGAAAACCCCATAACTATATGGATCCTCCCTTTATTTGACAATATCTTGATAGTCATATTTTAATTAATTTTCTAAATTGTACTGTCTAATATGCAAGCTCCACGTACCTATGGTGTCGCTTTTTATTTCACCATATTTCGGTAACTGTTAGGCGTACCGACTTGCGGTTTCGGTAAACACACACCTCTAACGTTCTTTAAAACGTTATTAAGACATATTTTAGAATATTTAGAAATGAGAGTTCTGGGAATATCATGGTACCCGAAAACCCCCATCAGGGCGTGTGTGTAGTGTATTTAATTGAAACTTTTTTTGAGGTTGTTGTAAGCCCTCGTAATTACGTTTCCGAAACTGCACCATCTAGTGTGACGCTGAGTTCAAATATATGGTTACATTGCTCTTTATTGAAGGAATTGAAAAAGATAATTTTGATTCATATGCATTTTAAAAGACATTTTTCTCTCTTGACTTGCTACAGGCTAGCAACAGAAAAAAAGGAAATACGTAAACCCTTCTGAAAGTGACTAATGTTGCTTTTGCTGCGCAATTTTGTAGGAAGTTTACTTGTCGAAGATTACTCATAGTCATCCTACAGGATACATAATCATGATTTTGGCAACGTGACACCGCATTAATATGTTGAAATTGGTTATATAGATATGAATCTATAGATAAGTCTAGAGATCACGCCATTTAATTCTTCCGGCTGTGACAGTACACGTATGTACATGTGTGTCACGCCACGTATTTTGGGTGCGGCAGTCTCTAAGAGCCAATCAAAATGCAAAAGAGCAATAAGTTTCCATATTTGTGGAGATGATAAAACGGATGTACCGACGGATGTGAGGCTTGGGTGTGACCCTCGAGAATAATATAAAAGAACCTCAAGGTCTCAAACGGTTGATCACTTGTTCCGGTGCAAGGGTGTAGAGGTTCGAGACGTCGGTTGTGGCCAGACAGAATCATCGTCAAAGTTTCTAAGAGTTACAAGAATACTACCATAAGGTATGTATAATCTCTTGTTGCATCATAAAATTCAAGTTTAGAGATGTCATGCGGTACTTCAAAATGAATTGTGTACCTACCATAAAACTTTCAAGATTAAGAACTGTTGTCACATACTTGTATTTCATCTTCCGTATCTTCTAACTTAAATATTTCAATCTTTAGCCTGTCAATCAATATATATATAAGTTAGGTATCAATCTATCAAATGAACTATCAGATATTCCATTACTTTTGTTGAATCACTAAATCAAATGTTGTTATATATTACCATTTTAGTTATGTAATAAACTTACTTTTTATAAATAATGTTGTCATTCCCCTAGATTAAAACCACCTTTTCCCATGAAAATAATGGTGTAATTTAAGTATATTTCTTTGTGACATCCGCTACAGAATTAGCGTGAGCAGATCTCTACATTATGGTGGAATAAAACGAGCTAAATAATTAAAAAGAGTCTGCACATCGTCACAAATGGGGGCTCGTCCAAAGCTTTTCTTCTTTTTTCATTTTTCGGGACGAAAAATTTTGTGGTGCTGCTATGACATCTTTCCTTTTCTATTTTGTGTCTTATGTTTAGGTTTTGATATTATGTTGTTCATAGTGCATGTTAATTTAAGTGAATTATGTAAATTGTCGCATTACTGCAATTGTGTTATTTTGGATTCTAATGGAAATTAATGATCTGATTATATTGCTCATAGTGAAATACCCCCCCCCATTATTTTTATGATTTGAGTAAAAAAAAAATAGTGAAAACAGTAATTCGAAATGTCTTCCCATTGGTTCCCCTTTTTCAAACCTAAGAAATCCCCACCAAAATTTCATGCTTGGTATATTGCCAAATCGGGTGAAGCAAATTGCAAATTTTGTAGGAAATCTCTTGCTCAGAACGCCGCTCTTACGCAGGCTTTGCGCTCCGAAGTATGTCCCCTGGCAAAAGAAGCAACAGATTTGCCCGTGCAGCAAGCCAGTTTCCCAGTAGCCAGTTCGCCTACTTTACTTGAACCGCGGATAAACCATCCACAGCAGTATAGTTTACCGGATCCTGTGGATAGGCAACCGATAACACAAACGCAGCGTTATAAAGAAAATTTAGCTAAATTTGAAGAAACTTGTAATAAAATGTCATCCTTGACTCCTTTGGACAGTACACAATATAAACCAGTGGTCGCGAAACGCACAATTTTCCTTAAGCCAGAACAACTTACTGACCCTTCTAATGACGGTGCAGATAGTTCATCCGAAGAGTCTCCTGGCATTATGACGAGTGATTTTGAGTTTGACCCTAAATTAGCGTCAACACCTTTAAAGAAAGAAGAACAGAAGCAAGTAGTTGCTTCAGAAACGGTCAAAGATGAAGTTTATTTTCCATTTGACATACCACCTCATGTGGGCGAACCCTTGAAAAGTAAACTCCCAGAAAGTTCACCACCTGAATCAAGTAAATATGATTCAGAAGACGAAATTAAACAATTGGCAAAGAAGGAGCTCTATCAGGAAAAGACTGCACGTGACGTACTAACACCAAGTCCTTTCTCATATGACTCAGGTGAAGAACTCAAAGAGTTTATAAATGAAGAACCGTGTATTGAAAATCTAAGTTTTCTTAAATATCCGCAAATTACTTCTCACCCTCCTCAAGTGAAATATTCCCCCACTGCCGATAACGCACTTGCATTTTTGTTATATAATAATATTAGGCAAGAAATTTTAAATAATCATGAAGTGAAACTCCCTGAGAGGATTCATTACCCTTAGACGAGAATAAGGCAATAGAAGTTAATTCACCCCCTCCGAAAGAACCCCAAGTAGAAAATAGACAAAACCTTGATGAATCAAGTGCAAGAGAAGAAAATGGAGATCGAGTAGCCAGTGTACCGGTATTGAAATTGCCGAAATTTAAAGGAAGTCCTAAAGAATCTATTACTAGATTCCTTGATGAATAGCAGACCATAGTCGAGAAATATGATCATAATTTGGCAAACTAATTGAAGAAATATGTGTCTACTTCTCCAGAAGGTTGGCCTCTATTTGTTAGAACTGCTTGTTACGCTTATAATACTGCGAGACACGAACACCATCCTTATTCTCCTTTTGAATTGGTGTTTGGTAGAAAGGCTGTATTAGGTATCGAAGTCGAGACACCATGTCGAACCCTGTATGGGAAACTCGTGAAAAAGAATCTTAGTCGTATAAGAAAACTAGCTCAAAAGACCTTAATTAGTCAGCAGTAAAAACAAAAGCCAAAAAAAAAAAAAAGATAAGTGTAGGAAAGCCCATACGTAGAAGGAAAATGATATAGTCTTCATTAGAAATTTGGCAACTAAGCCGGGGTTATTTCTTAAATGTAAACGAGGAAGATCAGCCAAAGAAAGTTAATGTTGAACGAATGAAATTATATTATCTAAGTTCTCTAGTTCCAAACCTGATCGATTTTGTTAGATCATCCCACACTGCATAGTCAAATTAAAAATGTTATTTTAATAAGTTATCGCGATAGGCGTAGGAACTTCTAACGTGAAATTCAATGTTGATGCAGGCTTTCTGAAAGAAATGTTATATTAATACCTAAATAAATAATTAAGTAAGTAAATGGGTACCCAATCAAATATTTATATGTATAGAAGGAATAAATAGAGAAAAGAGTAGTTTAGAGAAGTACAAAATGGTTTTAAATCCATGCATGGTCGGAAACCCTGCGAAAAAAAAAGGAGAGAAAAGAGAATAATAAGAATATATATATATACAACTAAGGAACCAACTTGATTCCTTGCGTAGGTATTATATTCCTGGTGTTGACAGACAGACCGATGGCCAGACAGACAGACAGACAAACAAAAAGAAAAACACCAAGAGAAAGAAAAAAAGAGAAGTGGTTAGAAAAACAAAAATTATTTTTATTTGCTAAAGGTAAAACTTCCGTTAGAAGGATTGAAAATCGCATTGATGAGAATATAATTAAAAAAAAAGGATATTTTAATACAAGGAGAGAATAATAATTAAAAACAGGATACGCCTTTGTACTTTGTAGGTCCAGATAGGCTTTTGCCCACGCAACCTCATCTGAGCTTAGTAAACCATTGCCTTATTGGCAAGACGGAATGAACGTTTTCGAATTAAGTATGCAGTTCTAAGAGCATGTAACAAACTAGAGTTAATTATGAGTACACATTACATATTAAAAATGGTTTGAACCCCCGTGCTTTGGAAATTATCTTTACTCGTGAGCCAGGTCGTGTGTAAATGAAGTTAAGAGACTACTTAAATTGTATGAATCTGCTAAGGTTCAAGCAGGTTTACGTGCCCTCTCTGATGCTCCCTTGGAGCTCCATAATGTGGAATGTAGTCAACCAAAGTTAAAATCAATCGACAGAGTGTATTGATAAATCGTGGAGAACAATGATACTATAATAATAAGGGTCGTGGTAAAAGAGGTTATTATAATAATAGAGGTCAGCCGCATAATAGAGGGACGACATTCTAGAAGACGCCTTAATAGGGAGAGACAGAACAATAATGTAGGTAGAACTTAAAATGTAGAAATTCCTAATAATGCCCAAATCTCAAGTGCGTATTGGTACCCCCTCCCCTCACTTTCAAGAATTCGACAAATTTGAATTTGTAAATAAAATTCACGCAGGACATATCTTTAGAAGGAATTCGATCCACCAGATAACCTCCATAATCTGAAAAACAAGGCACACGAAAACAAAACAACACAAAACATATATTCATTTAGAATATATGAAGAAGCATGAATAAGTTCATAAGTTAGGTTAAGTTGCCTTCGATTACGGGATATTACTCCCCGCCACCAATCTATAACAGAATCTGGAATGTATGATTCGAGAGTACTATTCAAAAGACATCCGTGCACAAAAGCTAGTGCAATGCGAATGTTTAATTCAATTATGATTAATTCAAGTGGCAACAGTATAGTCTTCACTATGTATATAGTAGGCTTGCTGTAAATAAATGTATGTATATGTCAATATACATTTACTATACGTAAATCATTGTAATCATTTAGCCTGTGCACCTACTGTGCAGACTCAACTCGACAATGTGTTATTTGTAGACATCCGTTGTTAGAGTATAGAACTATATATTGGAATTAATATGTTAATGTTATCTGTTACAACGGTAAATATTAATTGCTTGTAAATTAGAAACGCACTTCCTTATTATACCATATGTCTCTATCTCAACTATGCGAAATTAGCTAAGTTGTTCTCTCTCTTTTCTATTTTATGCGACAGGAAATAAGATTTTTTGCGTACTTATTCGCTTTAAGTGTTCTTATGTTCTTCAAAAGTAAATGAAGTCAGTATAAATTCAATAAAGGAATAGAATATTATGTATATAATATTATTGCATGGCATTGTATGTACCCTTATTAGTTTTCGTTAGCTTAGTATAAGTTGTTCCTTAGTTATATTAGGAACTCTCATTTTTATGATATGTGCAAATATAGGTTATAAATTTCATATACACTGACTACCTATCTTATTCAAGTAGTAGCCTACTACCTTTATAAGCAGATGCAATTCATTATTAGTATTCTATTAGTAATCAATTCCATAATTCTATTAGTATTATTTTACTCTAGAACATTATATAATGAAGCAGTGAGAACGTAGAAGTTGTCATTTGAAAAGAAAAACAAAGACAAGAAAAGAACACGAGCGACAACAATCTTAATTTTGTATAATCATGTTTTGCTTCCTTTTACAGATAAAAGTCTCTATTAATTGCCATTGGTCGTAAGTAATTACGTCTTGTTTTGTTTGTATTATTGCAATGCAACATTATAGTATATTCTATATAAAGTATTATAGTTACATACATTATTGTATTACAAATATTGCAGATGGATGACGATTCACAATTCACTGTTTGCGTAAGCACTATAGGTAGCCCCGAAATACCTGTGTACCCCCTGTTTATTTTTTTCATTGGCATGAATGTAGGTATAGTACTCTGTTACGAAGCTAGGACGACTTCTTTCCCCTTTACTTTTTTTCCGGTCTATTTCCGGCCTGATCCTGCAACGTTCTGTACCCTTTTTAAAGGTCTCCCTCTCCAATCAAGTATATGTTTTGTTATGTATTTCATATTTATTAAATAAAATTTTGTTATATACTTCATATTTGTTAAATCAAATATTGTTTCTTTTCTCAACGATCTTACTTCATAACAGTATTATCTGCTATTATGTAATAATGTTCTCTTGCATAGTTTCTGCATTCCGGAAGTAAGTTATCTACTTCCTTACTCAACTGTTATCAGCACACACTCTTAGTTCTACTATTGGAATTAGGTCAAGTTGAATAGCAGCAACCTTACCCATAAGTTTTCATGCAATACTAATAATGCTAATACCAATAATAATAATAATAACAGTGATAAAATACATATGATCTGTACTGTCATCTAAGTTAAATAGTAATACTAATGAGTATATATAAGCTATTCACTTTTCGATTCCCCGTCTAAATTACCATCGATCTCCACTTACTTAAATTCGTTACATTCAATTGAAGAATGTACATGTTACATAACAATTGCCCTCATTACTCTTCCTATAACAATTATTGTATAAAACAAGTATTACTTCCTATAACAAATATTATTTGAATACCTTCTTCTAATACCACTACTTCCATTGTGACTACTTGCATAGCTTCCTGTGCGTATTTCTTGTGCGCCCAATATTGGATACGCTCCCTCCTTATATTAGTGAGACTTTCTAATCATTGTAACTACCATTTACTATTGCAAAGAATTTTATTTTTCTTTGCTCCAAATACTTTTTTCTTTTAATTTTGTTTCCTTACTATAAGTTCATTTTTTTTTACTACTTAATATATCTATATAATTTTTATCAACATTGCGTTAGGAAATTCTGCTTATAAAATGCTGTATCATATCAGTCTTTTAGTTAAATGGAGAAGTTATTTAGTTATTTATTAGTTATTTAAATCTTTTAATTGAAAATGATATATTATAAACTAATCGTGTTTTATTCTATTTTCATGGATCTAATTGACTTCTGAGTACGAGTTCTGTTCCTTGAAAAATGGAAGAATGCCTAAGAAGAGTAAAATTTGTAATTTGTAAAATTGGAAATAATTTGGAAATCCTTACTGTACTTCGGACATCAGACTACAACTTCAGGAAGTAATTGTCTTTAATGGTGTATAGTGGTGTATTTAATTCACAACGTGGCATTACATTCAAGTGTTAGAGTATTATACTATGTCAGAATATAGTTTCTAAGTTTCTACTTACCACTGGACACTTTACCCATGGTTATCCATAGGTAGGATGCTGAAGTAAATCACGCCGACGCGATTATAATATTTCCAAAATGATTTAAATCCCTAACTACCCGTAGTATTAAACGCACTTTTATATTTTAGTAAGAACTGATGTACTTGCATTCAATATGCATTTCTTACTTAAACAACACTCACACAAACACCTACATTACGATCACTTCGCGACTCTCAAGAATAAGAGTAACTACGATGTGCATGTCAATCCGCGAATTACCAACGTTTGACTACGTGGTCACAAGCTTTGCATAATACAAAATATCCGGCATCCACCCATCCGCTATTGGAAATAATTAATAGACCAAAAAGAATTGAGACACCTATTACTTTCCTTATATGATGTATGGTGTCATCCTTAGAACATTAACTCGAATAAGGAGTATCCAACCCGACACTTTATTTGTGAATTATGAACACTCAATAACACTCACAATTAAGCCCCTGATTCTTGTGGGTTCCAACAGTAAAAACAAAAAGGAATATAGCATTACTTCTTATTCAGTTGGAAATTTTGTAAACGTTTTCCTAGCTGAATTGGCACACGCTTCCTGTCTATGCAAATTGTAGACAGTAAACAGGAAATGCCTGCGGTTTTACCTAATCTAAGATTGTGAATAATCGCCTGTGGCAATGTACTTTAATGCCAGCGAGAAGTTAATAAAATGTGAATGATTAAAATTCTTTAATTGACTCAATTCGGTATACCTAATAAAACTCGCCCATGACCAGGCGGAAGTAAAAACCACTAAGTGTGAAGGTCCCAAATCTAAGTATTGGTTCGATTCTCCGAAGTTCCCGAATAATAAACAACAAAGGATCCTTTTCCTTCCTCGCTCCTTTGAATACACCTGTAAACTTTTAAAACGCACAAAAAAGGAGAAAGGAAAGAGAGGATTATTCATTATTTTGGAAGATTACTTAAAACGAAACAGGGTTCCAATAAATTTTAAATTCATAACATGTAGACTCAAGGCAATTTCTACGAGTAAACTCAATATTGTACTATTATTGTTTGAATTGTCACGCTTAAAATAATATAATCTATAGTAAAGAGATAAATTAAAATTCAAGATCACAATATCAACAGTTTGACAGTAGTTCCTCCTTGAATCTACATGCACTTAAATATTGGAAATTCATTATAATAAATTAACAAATCAATAGTAGTCAATAATAGTAATTCAACCCTTGTTGATATCTCGAATCCTTATGTAACCAAATCTCTACGAGCTATGTAACTGTAGAGATCTCTATTTAAACCCCATTAATAGTTGACGTTACTAATTACTCATTACCAATTACTTGGGGTGACTAAATTGTAATCATTCATTTATCTTTGTAAACAACGAAACAAGGCTGTCTTGCTATGTAATTACCCCAAATTATATATTGGCATATCTTCTTTTCCATTCATCTTAGGTGCCAATCTCTTAATCAATGGTTTATGTTCTCTTATTTCATTCAATCACTTCATAAGCACAATATTGAAATTAAAATATGTGTATAATGTAATGAAATAATGCAAACTATTGTGCTCCTGAGTATATTACATTGTTTATCTTTGTAAACAACGAAACAAGGCTGTCTTGCTATGTAATTACCCCAAATTATATATTGGCATATCTTCTTTTCCATTCATCTTAGGTGCCAATCTCTTAATCAATGGTTTATGTTCTCTTATTTCATTCAATCACTTCATAAGCACAATATTGAAATTAAAATATGTGTATAATGTAATGAAATAATGCAAACTATTGTGCTCCTGAGTATATTACATTGTTACTAATTATAACAATACTATTTCTTACTTACTTGTGTAGTGTTAAATTTTTTAATGGGACCCAATTTCGTTGAATATGAGATGGTACACATCTCACTAGATTGTAGTATTTAACGTACGTAACCGTATATTAATACTTACTTTCATTAAAGTTCAGAATTTGCCATTAGTGAATCTACTGTACTAAAGAAACTGAATTGAATTTAAGATAGTGTGCTGAACATTACAACATCACCGTTAGAATGATAAACCGAACGGTTCTCTGTTATTGTCCAGTAGTCTAATTCACTCTCTGTCATTACTTTATTCTCTGTCCTTTTTGCATATATTACAATTCCAATAAAATGTGGATACTTGTCGTTAAGGTTTTTATGCAAGATTTTTTTAAATAATGAATCTTTAGAACTGAGAAATCTTAGTTGTTAATGAACATATGTAGGTTGTTCTCCTGTTGCATTCTTGCAATCGTAGCATTTGTGACAATTGAGAAAATTGACTTTTTCTCTTAATGTAGCATGTTCAATATGTCATTGACTTTTCAACTTTAGTGTAATATTTCATTCAAGTGACTTCTTGCAAATTTTAGCACATTGAAATGTTGTTCATCTTTACTTTGATATAGTACATCAGTAATGTTATATGATGTGTCAAGCTAAAATATTTTTGTTAGTTGATGTTACTCAATCATAATCACTAAAATATTCTTGTTAGTTGATGTAATTCATTCATAATCAAATGTATTTCCATTTTAGTTGTGTTATGTGAAGGAACAGAGACACCATTTTGTTATAAACGTTCTCTGTATTATTGTTAAGAAAAGATGAAATGCGACTATGCTGACAACAGACTCATAAGTATACATAACCTATGCTTTCTTCACTTCGCGAAAACTTTTTTTTTAAATATATATGTATATATATTTTTTTTCGAGGGTCACTCGAAAAGTAAGGATATCTGTATTCCAGCTTCACCGCTCGCTTCTTGATGATTTTCGAGGTCGAAAATTATGAAGCAGTGGGAATGTGACGCTGAGTTCAAATATATGGTTACATTGCTCTTTATTGAAGGAATTGAAAAAGATAATTTTGATTCATATGCATTTTAAAAGACATTTTTCTCTCTTGACTTGCTACAGGCTAGCAACAGAAAAAAAGGAAATACGTAAACCCTTCTGAAAGTGACTAATGTTGCTTTTGCTGCGCAATTTTGTAGGAAGTTTACTTGTCGAAGATTACTCATAGTCATCCTACAGGATACATAATCATGATTTTGGCAACGTGACACCGCATTAATATGTTGAAATTGGTTATATAGATATGAATCTATAGATAAGTCTAGAGATCACGCCATTTAATTCTTCCGGCTGTGACAGTACACGTATGTACATGTGTGTCACGCCACGTATTTTGGGTGCGGCAGTCTCTAAGAGCCAATCAAAATGCAAAAGAGCAATAAGTTTCCATATTTGTGGAGATGATAAAACGGATGTACCGACGGATGTGAGGCTTGGGTGTGACCCTCGAGAATAATATAAAAGAACCTCAAGGTCTCAAACGGTTGATCACTTGTTCCGGTGCAAGGGTGTAGAGGTTCGAGACGTCGGTTGTGGCCAGACAGAATCATCGTCAAAGTTTCTAAGAGTTACAAGAATACTACCATAAGGTATGTATAATCTCTTGTTGCATCATAAAATTCAAGTTTAGAGATGTCATGCGGTACTTCAAAATGAATTGTGTACCTACCATAAAACTTTCAAGATTAAGAACTGTTGTCACATACTTGTATTTCATCTTCCGTATCTTCTAACTTAAATATTTCAATCTTTAGCCTGTCAATCAATATATATATAAGTTAGGTATCAATCTATCAAATGAACTATCAGATATTCCATTACTTTTGTTGAATCACTAAATCAAATGTTGTTATATATTACCATTTTAGTTATGTAATAAACTTACTTTTTATAAATAATGTTGTCATTCCCCTAGATTAAAACCACCTTTTCCCATGAAAATAATGGTGTAATTTAAGTATATTTCTTTGTGACATCCGCTACAGAATTAGCGTGAGCAGATCTCTACATTATGGTGGAATAAAACGAGCTAAATAATTAAAAAGAGTCTGCACATCGTCACACTAGTACGCAAACTCCACAGTTCTGTAGTGTCGCTCTTTATTTTCCCATATCTCGATATCCATAAGGCTTACCGAGTTGAGGTTTTCGGTAAACATATATCAGTTCCTTACATTTTAGAGACATATATTTTCATATATCTAAAAAATACAGACATTAGGTACCCCATGGTAGCCCGAACACCATTGAGGTACCCACTTACTTTTGAATGGTAATACATTTTGAGTTGTTGTTCAGCATCAATAAACACTTCATAGTTTTTCTACGTGCAACCCAAAAGTCCATACCTGACCGAACAGATTTTGTCCATTTAATCTCAAAAATGTTAAGATACTTTGTATTGTTAAGTACAACCAAATTAAGCACACTGAATATAACATTTTAAATATTTTCTGATTTTTGTTGCAGGTATTTCGTGCATCAAACCAGGATTCTGCTTGAAAGACAGTCAAAAGAAGCAGTGTAGGTTGTGGCTAAAAGTACGCCCTTTCTGAAGACAGACTCAGTTGTACTTACATTATTTTGTACGAATATATAACCCTAATAAAGATACTGTACTACAAATTATTTCTTTCTTCCATAAATTATAATAAAATATTATCTCTGTTTAAAGAAAATGATTGTTAATGTTAAGTCATTTTAATTTTTTTTCTCTGTAATAAGAACATTATCCCTAGCAATATTTTTTATCTTTGTGCTATTGCGATTGGATGAAGTAAAATTCTATACGAAGCACTATTATTTCAGACATGCATTAATAACTAATGTATTGTTCTGTATGTAAGACAATGTGTATACTGAACATGTCTAGCGAAGGTGTTGTTTTAATACAGAATCTATAACTCAGCTTTTCAGTAGTCAACTTTATTGGGAATCCGAAGAAAGAAGTTAAAAAAAAATGTTGGACTTACCAGCGTGTGTGTGTTCGAATTCTGGACTAATCCAAATTATCCAGAGAAATCATTATATATTTCTTTGTTGCTATTTCAGATGTATCCTTTATCCAAGTCGTATGAAACGGAGACTTCATACATCGCTATACTTTGTATGAACTATGTTCCGTATTTACTTAATCACTTTGTAACTTTCTCTAGTGTTGACAAGGCCGCAGGTGTCAATCGAATAGTTTAGTGTTTCACTCATGTCACCTTGTGACTAAGGTACGTCCTGTCGGTATATATATGGTACTGGGTTCAATTAGCGATAAAATACATTTTTAGCGTTAAACAAATGCAAAAATCTACACGAAATGAGATACCGTGATCTCTGACTTACGGATAACACCAAGCAACTAATGGTACTGAGTGTGATTGAGTTTACTAATTACTATTTGGCTAAAATCAGTGTTCCTTTATCTATAGTTCTTTTCGTGCTTTGAATTGCAAAGTTTGAAATAACCGTTTTAAATTATTGTGTATATATATCTTCCGAGTAATTCTGAGAATCATTGCTCTTTCTTTAAGCAATGTATGAGACTGTTAAATTGCTCTTTCCTTAAAATGTTGCACTAAGAAGGATGCATCCAGGAAAGTCCAAATTTGCAGAATGTCTATAGCAGGGAAGAATAAATATGTTTAGTCGATGGCTGCACAACGCCTCCGCTGTCACCACGTTGTCACACAGCGAATACAGCGAACGTTTAAGAGTATTCTGCACTTACTATTAGGTATCGGCCTGGGAACTTTGGCGCATCTACCCAGTCTCCTTCTTGGTGTTTCATTTTTAATGGCGAGTACTGAGTAGGAATCATATTGTAAGCGAATACGTTTCCGGCTGACACCACACTTTTAATTATTGCGACATTAAAAAAAAAAGACATACCTGTTAATTAAAATGTACAGAGAAGTTATTTCTGGAAAATTCTATTCAGGCCTCTTGTGGTAACAACTGCACTTTAGTAGAAGATACTATTAAGGAAAAGAATGAGGTAAAATAATCTTTATATCGTACAAGCAATGGATGATAACAGCTTAATAAATGATTGTACGTAAATCTTGTTTGAGTTTGAATATAGGATTGTATAAGGCTGTGCATTTTGCATTATTATTGAGGTGCTGCAACTAACTAACTGCAAACTATATGATAAATTCTTACAGTAATATATCACATATTGATTTACTCTGTATGGAAACGAAAATAGTTTAATATATGGTTAACCTCCTTTGTGCCAGGGGCGGATCCAGAGGGGGGCGATCGGGGCGATCGCTCCCCCCACAAGAGGAAACTTTCTTATTTTATATATAAATAAACCCATCCATAACAAGTTTGGAGCTCTTAAAAGTAGCAGTATTACCGCCGACCGCCCCCCCCAGAAGTCCGTCCTGGATCCGCCCCTGCTTTGTGCCCATAATTTTAAAATTAACGCTTGTGTCACTTTTCAACACTTGACTTTGCAGTAGCTTTCCAACGAATTAGCAGGAAGCCCAAACTTATAGGACACCCTGCAGGTAAATACATTTCTTTGGACAGTTTCACTGCTCCAAACTAAGATTTGAAAAGTGTAGTATTGTTAATTTTATTATTATTGGCACAAAGGAGATCAACCATATTTTAAGCTATTTTTGTTTTCATACAGAGTAAAACAATATTTGACAACATTACAGTAAGAATGTATCATGCACTTTGCAGTATGTTGCAGCACTTTAATAATGGTGCACTATACGTACACTCTAGATCCTGCATATGTCCGATCCATACATTACAAGAAGGCAATACGTATTCGATACAGGTAAAATCTGTATATTTCATATGGACAACCTATTAGCTATATACATCCAATCTATACATTACATATGGCCAACCTGTACGCGACATACGTATAATCTATATGCTGCATGCAGACAGTCTGTAAGCTACATATATGCACTCTGTATGGTGCATACGGATATTCTGTATGCTGTATCTGGACAAGCTGTGTGCGACATAAGGAAAATCTGTATAATACATACGTACAATACGTATACTGTATCTAGTCGTACGTATGGGGCACAAGTACAATATAGATGCTGTCTCGGGGTTGAACGCAAGAAACATACGTACAGAACGTATATTGCATACTTCTTGAAATCATGCTCCGTCCTGATAGTCAGTGTATGTCGTCATTATTAACCCACATGCTACATACGACCCTGACGTCACAAAGCTAGATATTACCTCCGTGTATACTTGTTACTGCAGATAACGTCACACGAATGACGTCATTGCACTTGTGCAGACAGTACGTATAATACATACTTTTTCAGCTATACGTTTGCTGCAGGATGTTATATACGGTTGTACGTTAAGTCCAGAAACTACAGGAATTACGAATGTAACCTACGTTTTTAAGTATGCCACCTACATTTTTTTCTCAGTGTAGTATAATGAAGTAGAAATAGGTAATAGTGTTTCAATATATTTTTAAGAAACCAGATCTCCCCATACGAAGTCGGGCGTTAAGGCTATTAACCTTTAAAAAATAGGAAAATACTGGGATAAACTGCATGTAACGTAAGACCAACTACAGGGTGGGCTATAATGTTTCAAACGAAAATTGGCAAGTGCACCACGAAAAACGTTACCCTCACTCCTATCTCCGAAACGAAGGGGAATAGACCCTATGTTTACATAAGCATTTGTGCTTAGCGTGACCTTCCCGATCCCCCCTCCCCATCATATCCCAAAATCTTTGCATTTCCTCACCGGACACCGTGTATACATTATAATATACTTATTGGAAATATCAGTATAATATTTCCAATAAGGGTGATGTTCGTATCAGAAGTGATATTCGAAAAATCTGCATAGAAATTTTCTAGAATTTCTGGTATGAGGATCTCTAATAGTGGATTATCACCTGTTGTCACTTTGTGTGGGGTAGGATACATTAAAGAGACTGTTTATGTTGTTCCACTGCGAACTACCGTGGATGAAATGGGGAATCAGTATTTTGCATATCGATAATACTCGGGAAGAAGAAGACGACTAGATCTACAGATTCTACTCTATAGCGTCTCACGGTGCCCCCTACACTATCTATCTTCTTGCGTAAACCGAATTTGAATATTGTTCTTCGTTCCAAAGATATTTTGATTTGTCAAATTAAATGTACATAAAAACCCTGTATATAAAAAGTGTATACCTTTTTTTAACTTTATGAAAATAATTTTTAATGTTGAAATTGTATTTAAACCGCATTTTATATGGTTATTACTTTTAACAAACATTAAAAAAACACCAATAGCTCAATACCCGCGAACTTGTACCTTTTCATACACACCCACAAATATATTCATTTTCACAAAATTTATATTTGGATTGAAATATTTTTGGTAAAAACGAACAAAGCAACTTTATGGAGCCTACGGTGCTACTTTCCGGGGTATTTATCATCTCCCGAACCTGGAAACGGAACGAAACTTTTCTGGTGGAAATTCACGCAATGCTGCTCTTTCAGCGCTAAACAAACTTATTGCTACGTGCTTTGAATGCAACAAATCGGCCCATTGGAATGTGTCCAGGCTTGTCGTTGGCCAACCTTGTCGTCAGCGATCCAAAATCGATCCCGACAAGCCTGGAAACCTCAGGAATGTGTCCAGGCTTGTCGTCGTCCAACCTTGTCGTCAACGACCCAAAATGAGATGTGTCCAGGCTTGTCGGGATTGATCACGACAAACTTGGACACCCCAGGAATGTGTCCAGGCTTGTCGTCGTCCAACCTTGTCGTCAACGACCCAAAATGAGATGTTTCCAGGCTTGTCGGGATCGACCACGACAAGCTTGGACACCTCAGGAATTCGTTCGAGTCTGGCGCACGAGGATAAATTGAGAAGTGTCCAAGCTTGTCGTTGTCCAGGCTTGTCGTCGTCCAACCTTGTCGTTGTCCAACCTTGTCGGGAGCGACCAAAATTAAGTGTCCAGGCTTGTCGTCGTCCAACCTTGTCTGCGTCCCGTTTTTGGTAGTATTGCAAATACGGATCAGTCATGACGACGACGACGGAAATGTAGTTTTGTACACACCGTTCCAAAGGTGAATGGCATACGATGACCTGTGCTATCCCTTATATCGATTTGTATTTGCTCAAAATTCATTTTTTCCACCGGAACATAATGTGCAGGATTAAAGATTTGTACTGCATGACTTCCAAAAGTATGATTCACAGGATCCATGTTGACAATTCGTAGCAAGGGTACCATTGTATCTCCAACAATGACAGATTCAATAATGTCACAATAGACGTACATTTGTGAGGGTAAGCCTAATCGTACATCCGGTGTATATTGTCCCTTTTCCCTATCTTTTAAATCACTTTTCGGTTCAAATCCAAGCATTAAACTAACACTTGGTGAGATTTGTACAGAAGTATGGATTTCCTTATTGGGATGTCTTATGAGGCATATATTATTAGTTGCGTCATGCGATATAAATAAATTGGTTTCTTTATGATGTATATTAATTGCATGAATAAGATCCCGTATATTGTTATAATAGCGTACAGGGATCGTTACAAACTTCCACGGTTCCTGATCACTACTACTTGATGATTTGTAATATATTTTATTGTTTTTACTGTTAATGTTCAGCAAAGAATGTGGATAATGAATCTCTACAATTGCCACATCCCATTTCTGGCGAAACTCTACACGTCGTTGTAATTTTGTAATATATGAAGTCAATGTATTTTCTGGAAAATAATCCATGGAACTATTACTGGGAAGTGTAACGTAAGTCTTCATCAGGTTCCATTCTTCTTTTTCTTCTTCAATGAAGTTGCAGGGATCCACGAATTGAATGAGGAAGGATATCCTTTCCACTGGACGAGATACTCCTTTCTGTGACCTTTTGTTCTTGTACGTAATATTTTATTGATGAGGAACGTCGAAGGGAGCGGCACTGGTTGTAATTCTTCTCTGTAGAAAACACCATCGATGAGTTGATGATTTAAATCCTCTAGTCGATACACTGGTGGGTTTCTTGGTACAATGGCTTTTACTCTAAATATTTCCCAAGTCCAGTTCTCGAGGTAACCCTTGTCAAAGATACGTTTTGTTTTACTTATACGAACAGTATCACCAACAGATAAATCCATATCTTGTTTTGAACGTTGTAGCTTTTTGTCGTATAAGTTATGCCACACCTCCAGTAAATTATCTTGAGAAACGTTTGCAGGTGCCCTTTTAATACTGGAATGCCGACTTTCATTGTATGCTTTTACAAGTAAAAGCAATACTTTGATGTAATTGTATGTTTGATATTTGGTAAAATATTTCCACATACGATGTTTCAATGTCTGATTAAATCTTTCTGCGATGCTTGCTTTAATATCTGGATCCTTTGTTGTAACATGTTGCACGTTGTGCTTCCTGAGAAACTTTTGTACTGTCTTGTTGGTAAATTCAGTTCCTTGATCACTACGTAGCACAATTGGTTTCCTGTCCTAGAAAATCATTTCAAATGCATTCACTATATCCTCGGCACTTTTTGATTTTAGTGGTACAGCCCATCCGTACCGACTAAACACATCAATCACTGTAAGAATATAGCGGTAATTGTCATTATAGTTTTGAAGTGATTGTAAATCAGTTAAATCACATTCCCATTGATCATCAATATTGTTGACAAGATAAAAATCTCTACGGAAACGACGACGTACAGGACGATGTAACGTGTAGGTAGGTTGTTTGTTTAACCAAAGTTTTATTTTGGCTAAAGGTATAGATTTTCCTGTGGCTTGCCATAATTTCTTTGCAGTAGAAAATGATGCATGGTGTGCTGGATTGTAGTAAATGGATTTCAACTTTTTGTTCATGGTTTGTACGTTGACCATTGTGGAATGATACGTTTTCTTTTTGGTCGGACTTCTAAAACATCATCATCATCTTCTTCTTCTTCTTCTCCGGAAGAAAATAATTCAGGTGCAGGTTTTGGTGGTGCAGATCCTTCAGATGCTGTTGTACTATTATGCTTGAGAATATAGTTTAATCTTCGTGGATTACCAATCAATTCTTGAGGTGTGTTTGACGATGCAAGGTAGTTGCGAAACAATTCCCAGCCTTGAGGATTAGAATGTTTCCTCGGTCGAGTCACATCACACATTAAATCTACAATATTGGATCCATGTAGTTTATTATCGTTGATGTACACTGTTCCTTTATGATCTCATGTAATTGCGTCATCTTGTTTTAAACGACGGAATAGTAGTTCGGCTTTCTTACGATACATTTGTGGTATTGCGGCTAAAATTTCTTGTTTTGTGCTATCGTCAACATTCGGAACGTCACCATCAGGTTTCATTGATGTAATTGTAAGTGGTATTGGTTCTTCTTGTTTACGTATCACATAAAGATATTTCTGTAATATTCTATTGTACTGATTCCATTTTTCTTCATCACTTGGATACGATGTATTCAATATAGATTGCATTTCACGATCGAGATTAGATTCTCGATTTTCACTCACACGGGCTGATGATGCATGCATTCGTTGAAGCATTTCTGGTGGCACTAAAACCATCTTCTTGCTATTTTCCATGATGTTTATTGTTTAAGCAAAATACAGGATAACACACTTCCTACAATAGGTGCAAGTAATGCAGGTAAGAATCCTCCTTGTTGTACGGCTAAATGTTTCTTCTTTTTATCCAATGATTTTCTATTGTCTACGAGATAGCAAAGCGTGTTCTTGTAACGCTTTAATCTTGACTTCTGCGCACTTGTCAGTGGAACATTGCCTTTTAAGACATTATAACAACATTCACAAATACTATGAATTAATGAAGCGTCTGCATTGGCAATAATAGCTTTACGCAATCTTGGTTTAGCTTTGTGCAGAGCACGTAGCAGATCAGCGTGTTTCACTGTAGGAGACATCGTGACAGACTAAGTCATTCTTTTCACATGCACAATAATTTAAACATGTTTTGTTGGTACGTAAACGTAATGATGCAAATCGTCGGGAAAAATATTTGTACAAAACCGCATTTCATCGGGTGTATCTTGTTTAAGATCCATCAGTAAATAGCCATGTGGATTTCTTGTTGCGTCTGCATAGCTTTCTTGTAGAAACAGTGGATGCTCAGGCATGATTTGATAACTCATATGCTTGATTTGTGATTTGTCACGTGGATTTTTAAACAACACCAAATACGAAGAATTTAAACTCATATTTCTATTTGCTTTACTTTGATGAAATACATTTTGTGTTATAAAAATCACATTAATATTTCGATGATGCGATCCTTTTGTGAACATATCAACAATATCACTATTCACTTCTCGCATATGGTCATCAATAATAATCAAATGTGGTCCATCTTGAGGCTGAAAATCTTTCATTCGTGGAAGTCCTTCGTGAAATTCTACTGGAACTGGCATTGTTGCATACACGTCTTCCCATTCTGCATAATACCAGTATATCTTACGAAATTTTGCATTGATCATGGTTGGGAGATGTGACAGTAATCGCTTCACAAAATACGTTTTTCCACACCCACTAGGTCCTGCGAGAATACATGTAAATGGATGTTTCCACTGTGTATCCATGATGAAAACTAACACCTTGTTTCAAAAATGATGCGTATTTAAAGCGAGTACAATTTTTTTTGTTTTAGTTTGTAAATTCTTGCACTCACTGGTAAATGTTGGCGAGAAACGGAAAATCCGTTCATCTGTTTATCGAATAGTTGAAAACCGTTTATTTGTTAATCGAATAGTTAAAAACCGGATAAAATTTAACGGTTAACCGTGAAAGCTAATCATTGTTTGATTTAAATTCTATTTGAAAATTTTTCGTTTGAAATTTGTTTTGAAATTTTTGTTTCAAAATTTTTTGTTTCAAAATTTTTGTTTCAAATTTTTAGTTTGAAATTTTTTTTCGTTTCAAAACATATTGCTTCAAACTTTTTTGTTTTCAAAATTCTTTAGTTTGAAAATTTTTTTGTTTCAAGTTTTTAGTTTGAAATTTTTTTTCGTTGCAAAAAATATTGCTTTAAACTTTTTTGTTTTCAAAATTCTTTAGTTTGAAAATTTTTGTTTGAAAATTTTTCAAAATTTTTCGTTTCAAATTTTTGTTTTGAAAATTTTTTAATTTCAAGATTTTCGTTTAAAAGTTTTCGTTTCAATTTTTGTTTTGATTTTTTTTAGTTTGAAAGTTGAAAAGAAGTTAAATGCCATGAATCTTTCCGTTCAAAGTTTCCACCTAATTCCTAGAGAACATTGGCCAGGGACATCTTCGCGCATCAAAACCAAGGACAATTTCAGTGGACCCATTGCAAAATTTTAAGAAGGGTGCAACAATATACCCGGGTCTTATGATAGGAAATAGATCCCTGTAATCATAGGATCTCATCAAAGGGGATAAAATGGACCAAAAAACCAAACACGTGGTACAACGTATTGCTTACGTTTATATTTTGGCAATTTTTGTACCCCTAAAAGGGAACGAGATGGTCCACCCAAATTTATAGTGATATATATTAGGGTCCAATACTATGATACGAAATGGTTAAATTTGGCAATTTCTACAATTTAAGGGGTGGGCCAAGGTGCCCTTCCCGGGGGTGCATCAATATACCCATGTCTTACGAAAGGGAATGGACACCTATACATGACCATATAACCATATAAGGTAATAGAACCCCATCAAAGGGGGATAAATTGGGCCAAAAACCAAACACGTGGTTGTACTAAAATTTGGCAACTTTGTACCCCTAAAAGGGAACGAGGTGAACCACCCAAATTTATAGTGATCTATATTAGGGTCCTATACTATAATACCAAATGTTTAAATTGGGCAATTTCCAAAATTAAAGGGGTGGGCCAAGGTACCCCTCTCAGGGTGCACAAATGTACCTGTTATGATAGGTAATGGACCCCTATACATGATCATATAACTATATAAGGTAATAGGACCTCATCCAAGGAGATAAATTAGGTCGAAAACCAAACACGTGGTACAACGTATTGCTTGCGTTTATATTTTTGGCAATTTTGTACCCCTAAATTTATCATAATATATATTAGGGTCCTATACTATAATACCCAATGTTTAAATTGGTCAATTTCCAAAATTTAAGGGGTGGGCCAAGGTACCCCTCCCAAATTTTTCAAGGGGTGCATTAATATACCCATATCTTATGAAAGGGAATGAACCCCTGTATACGCCCATATACCTATATAAGGTAATAACACCTCATCAAAGGGGATAAATTAGGTCAAAAACCCCCGAAATTTGCATTTTTGGCAATTTTTTACCCATAAAAGGGAACGACATAGACACCCAATACTAATAGAGGTACATACTGTAGTCCTAGGCTACCATACCAAATTTTTAGATTTGGCAATATCCAAAATTTAAGGGGGTGGTCCTATGTACCCCTGCCAAAATCTGGCCATGGTACCCCTGCCAAAATTTAGAGGGGGTGGTCCTAGGTACCCCTCGGTCACTGACCCCGGGCCAAGGTCATTAACCTTTGACCTATGACGTCACAAATGTCGGGGTCAAAGTCCAAAACGCGGTCAAGTCAGGCCATTACTACTACAGCAAACGTACAAATGAACGATGACAGTTTGTGAAAATAGCAATATGCGGTGTTGAGCGTGAAATTAGCGTGTTTTACACTCAAACTCACCTATATTTCGAGTTAAACTCAACTCAACACTCACATTTTCAAAACGAGTTAGCTCATTATTAAACTCACGAAAAAGGAGCGCGCTCGAGTGAGCTAGCTCAAATGAGTGCGCTCATTTACAATCCTGGTTTTATACAATACTCATTTCTTATCATCACCGTCTCCTTTAGCCTGACCGGCATAATCGTGAGACGTAAGACTTAAAGATTTCATTTCTATTTTCAACTTTTCATGTTAAATTACATGCAATATGGACACCTACGAAGAGCAAAATCAGATAAATCAGGGAAATATATAATACTGGGACATATTTTATCCAATGATTGTTATTCTACTTTATAAGGTCGTTTCCCTGTGAGTATTGAATGATTTTGCTAAATGTAATGAAATTGCACATCGTGGTTAACGCTCACCACACCACTTCAGAACAAAATAAATGGAAGTTGTTCAAATAATGCCAATGTGTTCTTCATTGTGAATGTAATGGCCAATGACAAATTACCAATCAAGATATTCAAAATAATTCCCAGATATTTCTAAAGCTGCTACTATGGCATTACTCATATAACTTCCATTTATTCTGCTTCAGTGTATATGTGTAAGCTCTAGAATATGTTCTAGTTCTAGTTGTGGTACGTGTTAACTACCAATTACTTCATTAGAATCCATGACGGAATTGTGTAACTTCTTTGGTGCAGTTTTACTATATGGTTCCACAGATTGTAAAATGTGCGGAAAAAATTGTTGAAGTCTTTAATTTGAACCATTTTATGTCGAGAACAGAACCCAACGAACCCCTGCGGGGCTTCTAACCCGTTCCTACTCCTACTGCTACCCAATCCCGGACTGGCCATGCCGGCTACCGAGGAATCGTCAGGGGTCCCCGACCCGGAGTGCCCTGAGTGCTGAAAAGTGAAACGAAAAAGAATAACGCCGAATGCTGAACATAGAAATAAAGTGGTATATATAAAAAAATTAACATCAATTTTAAGTTCTTGACACCATTTGCTTGATTTTAGATACTTAAAATTTTCTTGTAGAGGAGGCGATATTGACATCCTCATTATCGTAAATCAAGTGAAAGAAAGGGACCATGAACATAGGCGAAACTAAAAGGGGTCCTTGGGGGCCGGCCACCCCCAGAAGCAAAGCTGGCCCTCCCCAGAATTTTTCTACTGAACAAAAATAATGTTATTAATTTACCTCAATTTACGCATAACAATTTTAGTTACGCTTGCATTCGACATATTTAATAGTGGCTATACTCGTCTGCCCATCGATTTTTTAAAATATGGTCTAGTGCTTGGATGTAATAAAATCCCTGAACCAATGTTAGCCCTATAGTAAGCAGTATAGCGATCTCTCAACTTGCACTATATGAGTTTTTTTATTATTATTTGATAGCTTCATTAATGTAAATTATTTTTATATTGTTACAGGTAATTAACATTATTGACGTAGTAAGTTTTTCTTATGATAAACCACTTTTATTGTTATTATTTTATTCATAGCATAGTAATGTTTGAATAGTTACGATTATCACAACAAATTATTAAGGTACACTAAAAAAAAAAAAAAAAAAAAAACAGAAAGGAAAGAAGCCGAATTCTTAAACTGCTAAACTCGAGCGATTGTTCCTTCTACATACATGCATACAATACCCATTCAAAAGTCACTATTCAATAGTTTGTTGCTTTTCCTTATTATTATTATTATTATTATTATTATTATTATTATTATTATTATTATTATTATTATTATTATTATTATTATTATTATTATTATTATTATTTATGAACTGAAGTTTGTAGTTAGTCTTAAGGTATAAACTGTAACCAGGTGCATACCCAGACATTTTTGGTCAGGGTGTCGATAGTTGGGAGGGGTACAATATTGCAAGACACAGACACGATGTTATTCTGCACCCGAATAAACGATAAATAATTTCCAATAGCGGAAGTCGTGCACCCCAGAAACACTTTTTATATTTTGCTTTTGGAAAGTGAGTTGTGCTATGCTAAAGGAAGAAAATAAGGTCCTGATAACCTACTGTAAAAGTTACATGGGTATCGGAGCAATAACAAGAGCCAGAGCAATTTTAACCGAGCAAGTCATGTCGTCTCTTGGTACGGGGAGGAGCGTGTTCCGAGGAACTTAAATTATTGTACCTAGGAATAACCATAGATCTAATGATAACTGATTATTGTCAACTAATTTGTTAAATTAAACAATTATAAGTACAATATAGAAACCATAACTTGCTTCCTCATTCTCAATATAATGGGAAGTTTTGCATTGTCAAGTAACTTTATAAATACAAGGAATGTAAGGTTATATGAAACAAATATTATTACAGTTTTATCACATTATTTGCTGAAATTGAATGCAATGAGTATGGAACTTGGCATGTTGGTTTTAAAAAGTACAAATTCATAAGTTTATTAGCTCTACATCAAATAGCTATCATTATAGCCTATACGAAGTATTGTTCCCTTGGTACATGAAAATTCGTATCCCTTGGTACTTGGATCTCCCTATTTATAAATACAAATAAATTTAACGAAAGAAATGCATAACAAATTAATCAGAATATAGAAGCAATACATAGATATCTTAAATATGTTGGAGCATTTACTGCGAAACGTTGAATATATTGCTTATAAAATCTGATTTAATGATTTAAAATAATAGTCCTTTTATAGTATTTAACTCGCTTTCTTTCTCTCTGTTAAAATATTGCGATCAACATTATTATCCATCAATTCTGATCTTTGTTTTATTGAATTTTTGAAGTTTGAAATTTTATAATCACTTCTGCTTGTCCATCAGGGTCACTTATCATAGGTACTGTTCGTAGTTTAAGGGAAATTTCCCTAATCTAGGGAAATTTCAGAGGTAAATGTAGCAGAAAGGGAAAAGGAAAATTTTCGTTATAACGTTGTAACTGGCTGACCAATATAAATACTTATTTTTTTTTTAATAAATCAATACTTACAGTAGCAATAATTTGTGTATGTGTGTGTGTGTGTGTGTGTGAGAGAGAGAGAGAGAAAGAGAGAAAGTCTGTTCAAAGTAGCATAATTTGCACCCCTTGTTGACTGGTGTATTCCTATGCATTTGCTTGTATAAATAAGCGAAGGATAAAACTAATAAAGTAGTAGAAGCGAAAAGCAAATGAGTAAAACAAATGTGGTTGGCACTTCTTTTAATATAGCTAAATTAGTGTTATCACGTAACTTCTGTTGTAGGAATTCGATTCCCAACAAACTAGGGAAAATTTGATAAGGAAATAGAAAATGTTGAATAATTTGAGGGAAATTTTCTTACGTAAACCTACGAACACTGATCATAGGTCCTCCAGAAAATTTTAAATAGTAAGGTGTGTAATTTAATATTTCACTGAAAAGATGATGAAAAGCAAACATCTTTTACAGGTTGATATATATTATTATGTTTATTGGTAGGCAAGTATTAAGATACAGCGGTAATAAAAATGAAGGAGCTTATTCCCTTGATTCTGACAATAAAAATGGGAATATCCTACAATTAGTCTTATTAGTGTCAGAATATGATGGTATTTTAAAATCTCATGTTGACAAATGCACTGCGGAAAGTAAAACGAAAATGTTGTCTTCTTTGAATAAACATGAAATGGTCAGGAAGGCGTCGAGTGGGAAGAGGATCTCTTCTAACTTTTTTGTAAAAAAAATATTAATAAAATGGTGAAAATCGTAGTGTCACAGGGGAGAAACCTTATTTTGAGAGATCTTAATGAGAATGTTTGGTTTAGTTTTACGGAAGGCAGTACTCAAGACATTTCATAATACAGCAGTTAGCTGTTTGTGTTAGATACATTTTTTAAGGGAAAATCTATATGAAAAAACTCCTGGAATTGTGTTCCGTACAAGATTCGAGTGGATAAGACATTTACAATGAAGTCGTAAGTAAACTAGAGAAACAGGGAGTTTCCACATCAAATCTTATTGCTTGCTCTTTCGACGGTGCAGGAAATATGAAAGGATGCTACAAGGGTCTTCAGGCCCATCTGAAAGCTAACAATCCTAATATAATTTACACTCATTGTATGGGCCATGTTTTAAATTTAGTAATGGCTGACTCAACTATCAACATTCTCCTGAAGCAGAAAATTTGTTTGGCCTTGTACAGAAATCTGCAACTTTCTTGAACCATTCATACAAGAAGATATCTGTATGGGAAAAAGAGATAAAGAAGTGTCAAGCAGGGCCAGGAAAAGTGTACAGATTACAGAAGATAGGTGCTACACGATGGTGGAGTAAACATAAGACCATTCAAGCCATTGTTGATTTTGATTTACAAGATAAATTTCAGTCAAGTAAGTAGCAAACTTCTTTTTAAGTTTTATTAGAACTGATAAATGGAAATTTTGATTGCAAAATTAAATTTACAGCCGAAATTTGAATTGGTAATGGAGCAAATTTGAAAATTTGTAGCATTTGTTTTGTTGGATCTTCTTTCTGTGACGTCACCTGTCTCAGTGTTTCTGCTAAGCAAAACACTAGATTACTCAAAAGCATGGCATTTGGTAAATACGTTGTTGAGCCATGTAAGCAAAAAAAAGAACAGATGACAACTTTGAAAACATTGAAACTTTGAAATTGGGAAAGTACATTACGTTAATTCAAAGATTTTTTTAAAACAAGGACGTCAAAATGAAAACAGAAACTTCTCTTCGAGAAAAAAGAACCCCGCAAAAGAAAAAAATGAGTGGTGAACTCCCTGAAGATGATAGTAGGCGGATTTCTGCAATTCTAAAATAGAAAACAATATATTTCAATATTTTAGGTTCGGCTATAAACGTCATTTCCGATAGGTTTGTCTCAAACAAGGATATTTTGATTGACTGCTCTTGGTTAGACCCTTAAAAATATTATTAGAATCTAACCAACGAAGAAATCCCTGAAAATATGTCAGAAAGCCTGCACACTCACGAAATGCAGTAGGTCGAAACATACAGGAAGTGAAGCAGTTTGTCATATACTAGGCCAACTTTACATTCTACAAACTGAAAACCCCTCAAAGGCAAAGGAAGATTATGAAAACATTGAAGAAGGTAATAATGCCGAACAATGTGGTGAACTTCTATATGAATACTACAGCCAAGAGAAGAAGAAGTGCTCTAAATGTTTATCGTGTGCATTCAAAATTATGTATGAGCTTTCTTCCCAGTCAGGTCTCTTTCCAAATTTGTATTCAAGATTAAAATATATAATGACTAACCCCATTATGCAAGTAACTTGCGAGAGGGTTTTTTCCAAACTAAGAAAAAAAAGGCTAAAGGTCTTCTATGACCAACGAGATGCTCTCTCGTTTAATGCTTATTGCGGTTGAGACTTCCTTTCAAATATTGACAAAGTTCTGGCGAGTATGAAATAGCCAAATCAAGCGACGAACTGAAATTTAAGTTATTAAAATAAGTACTGTAACGTGAAAACAGGGGCGTCATTTAGGGGGGGGCAGGAGGGGGCAATTTCCCCCCCCCAAGAGTTTGAGGAACACATATACTTTAACCAATTGTATACTAATATACCAGTACAAAACATGAAAGTCTTATGTCAAGGGTGCTCTTGCCCCCCCCCCCCCAAGCGAAGTCTGAAATGACGCCCCTGCGTGAAAACTATTTATGTTCTAATATTGTATTGATTCTTGATCAGTTTTGTGTTTCTAGAAAATGTGTGTTTTACATTTTTGAAACTTGTAGTTATGGAAATATAGCCTGTGCTGTCTAACTATAATCCATTAATAGGCTGAATAGAATATCAGATTTATATATTGCTTATGTACGATTTTTTGGTGTGTAAGAAAACTTCATTTAAATATAACATTTTAAACTTTGGTTGTGAGTCTGGTTTTAGTGGTAATACGGAAACGGATCATTAGGGGTTTACAGAAAGTTACTTGCTCATTTACATTTTTCTAACAGTGATTTACAATTTAAATGTAAAATGACGTTACAAACAGTTTGGAGGCGTTTAAGCAGCTATCAGCGCCAAGGGCCCTCGACGTTGCCATTCCGGGCCTTCTGCTATCCCTACCCCTACTCTTACTCCTATTATTATTTATACTATGGATCCGTATAGTAAAACTGCACGACTTCTTTTGTGTATAAATAGGCTAGAACATTCCATTAAAGTATTGGAGTCCTTTAAGAGTCTTCATCCTGGCGAAATTAAAATACCGCTAATTTTACAGTAATTATGTGATATCGTCAAATAGATAAAAGATAATCGAAATGTGGAACAAGAGCGCCCTAGACAATATTATTTTACATGAGAAACCGTTATCACGACTCGCTTATCTGCTTTCGATTTCGAGCCATTTTGAAAATCGGCATTTATTTTCGCGTTTCTAAACGACTGAAAACGGAAAGCCACTAAGTGACTTGTGATAACGGTACCTCACGGAAAATAATATTGTCTAGGGCGCTCTTGTTCCACATTTCAATTATCTTTTATCTATTTGAATATATTACATAATTACTGTAAAATTAGCGGTATTTTAATTTCGCTGGGATGAAGACTCTTAAAGTTATTACAGAAATATCGTTTGAAAATCTGGTATAATTTAGGAAAATCAAGACACTTGTTGAGATTAAACGTGAGTCTCATGTGGCAACTCTGATTTGAAGTATGACGGTCTGGCAACACTAATAACTTCTTAGATTTACGAGAGGAAGTGTGTGGAATATTTATTAAGTGAAGGAATTTAGACAAAATCGGAAGAATTTCTCCTTATAATTGAGTAGAAGAGTTAAGAAAATCATTATCGTGTAAGTTACAATATGTCACAGCTAAATAATGTAATTAATACTGTTGCAAGGAAGTTTGGTGGAAACTCGAATATGACCTGTTTGAGATCTTTTCATTTTTCTCGCCTTGTTAGTAAAATATGATGTTGTGATGTTTTTTCAATTACAAGATAAACCTTTATTGCTTTGCGCCTTATATACATAATATAGTCTCAAGGTTGAAATTCCCGGAAGAACTACATAAGTTTTGGCGGGAACAATTTGTATTCTGATAAGTACTTCGGTGATGGACATCTAGCTGTCAGTCATACATTTAACAATTGAAGTTCATGGTTACTAATATTGGTGATTATTAGAGACAATATCTGTGGTTATTAGAGATAATTTTGATTTCGCTCAAGGCGTTTCAGGCAGTGCAGGTAATTTTAAAATGTCCCGAATGAAAAAGAAAAATGTAAAATTCATATCCATTTGTATATTTTCTTTTTTGTTACAGCTTAGTAATGCATTGGAATCTTGAGTGTTCAACTGGATTAATGCAAATGAGTGCTTAGCATGTGCCTTTGAGTTACAAACAGTTGTTTCCAAACATGTAACATTTACTTGTGATGCAGTAGTTATGATAAGAGAGCCATTGATATAATGTACACTCGCCGTTGGTCATGCGCCGGTAATTGTTTAGTAATGGGGGGCAAACACTAACGAAGACAGAAAACACTGTGCCCTGCGGGACTCCAACCCGCTTTCACTGGCTAACGCTCGCTTGACAATTCTGTCTGAATTAAATGTTATTAACCTAACCTAACCGAGTGTGAATAGAATGTCGCAAAAAAAAAAAAAAAAAAAAAAAAGTCGATTAAAAACCTGGTTACCCAAAGCTAAACATTAACCCATGCGCCTTTTGGAGACAGGGTTCTGGATCTATTTCTCTGTTGGAAAGTCGAGAAATTTAAACGCATTCAGGTCTTTCGAATTTCATATTAAATTGCAGGTTCACATCTCATAGCCTCGGTCGGTGCTGGTAAGGGGCGTTAAACTTAAAAGCACCGTGAGATAATACGAGCAATGCGCTGAAGTTGTGTATGGAACCGTATAGTAAATCTACAGCGTAGGTTTTATCCACTTAAAGTAATTGCATATTTACTTTTTTCTTTACGAAATGTATACCTAGTATCTTCAAAAATTGTAGGTGGATTGCACGTCGGTCTCTTTTTATGGGGACATAATATGAACTTTTCGAAACTGAAAATGCACTCAACCTATTACACCTAGAAAGTATTCCTTAAGGTACTAACTGTTTGAATGGGTTCAGGTTGACGTTTGCAGGGCTGAATGTTAATACAGCGTGTGGATATATGGCATAATAACTACAGTGCATAAAATAAACAAACTAACTTGTGCTAGTTATTTACTAAAATGGATTAATTAAATTTCTTGTTTTTCGGCTTCAGTAGCCATATTAGCCCTAACGTATGAGGAATGACGTCCCTCGGCAGTCACACTACCCGGGGAATTGAGGAGGAAGTGGCCTGAGAGTACCATCTCTGCATTTGCCTGGTGTGAATGAGGAACACTCAGAAAAACCTCACTTGGGCAGGTACTCATGACGGCTGGCCTGGAAAAGCTTTTTCAACCGAATCAACAGAAGCACAGCACAGCACTGCGGGTGGGGTGTGTCCATAGCAAGCAGGCGCGTCGCCAACGGTAGATATATTCATAAAGGTGGATAGTGGGAAAACAGTTTATAAAGCATAAAAGCACAGCTTTGTGACAACTTCTATGATCACTTTCTGCACTGTCTTCACGTAGCAACTCACTTCATTTTGTCTTTGTTGTGGATACTACTTGCTAAAGAAAACATCTTCCGTTTCGTATTTCTACTTTATTATACATGTAAGAAGTAGGATCCCGATATGTATTTTGATCACTTATATAACCCTATTGTGAAATCAAGTAGCACATTTCGTACATACGTTTAACACATTATGCCTCCAGAAACGAATTTCTGGGTGTAAATACACGTTCACATTGAAAGTAGATCATCAAATTATATATATATATATATATATATATATATATATATATATATATATATATATATATATATATATAATCATGAAAAAATTAATAACTCTTTGGAATTTTACGCATTTATAAGGACGTCAAAGAAGTTTCAACCTAAATATGCACAAATATACAATGATATATACTTTTAATTAAAGGAAATTTTATATAGAATCCAAATATACTCACAGGAGTTACGTATCTTTACAATTGATGATACTCAGCAAAATATGACGTCAATTGTTAAGTGAAGTGAAAGTAAATGAAGTTAAGTGAAGCGCACCCAATTGATTTTGGCTCAAGCTAATACTTGATTCCGAGTTTGCCAAGTGAGCCCAACCTGAAAAAACCCACCCGGGTTTTTGAGGGTTTTGTTAGTATATTATTGGTATAACACTTATACACTTTCAAGGTGAACACACTGAAAGTGATTTTTATCTGATTTTGGACTTTACACAACAACATTCAACATAAGACCTTTGTAAAGTTCTGAATGTACGGAATGAAAAAAATAAAAACCTTACCTTAGCTTGGGATAATTATGGAACAAATTAATGTATGAATTATGCTTACGATCTATTTTAAGTAAAATTTGCAATTTTACATTTTAGAAAATACTTTTCATGAATAGTGTGCTCGCCGACCCGGCCACGCCGAGGGACGTTATCCCTCATTTGTTTTACGGGTAAAACTATTAGTATTATTTGTTATTACCTTTGATGGTAACACAAGTATTTTTCAGTGAACTTTAGTTTTCCAACAACATTAGTTCAGTTGTTTGTTGCTACTCTTCAAAATAAGCATTCTGTAGAATCAACACAAGCAATAGCGTAAAAGTTCTTGTCAAATTTAAGAAGCTTAATGGTCAGAGTTGTGAAAACTACGAAACGCTTACTATTTCAAGTGCTTACTATTTCCGTACTAGTGGAAGTTTCGATGTACACACCTGTTCACAAAAAGCTGGAAACTCGTTCAGAAACCAAGTCCGAAAAAGTGAGCCTAGATCCGTCACAATTCCCGCATATCTATACACGGGGAATTGCATGTTCCCGCCGTTCTTTATATAGACACTAGCTCCAAACCGTACTGTCATCCGAGCGATGTGAAAATGTAAAAGCAAAATCAAACTACTTATTTCTGAGATTAATATTGATTGCACAGTTCCAATATGCAAAATCAACCATTATCTTAAGTAGAAATTGCTGAAAACGACAGAAAATGGATATTTAAACCTCCAAGTAGGAACCTATGCTTAAAGCGATTCTATTATCAATATTATAACACAATCTCTTGTAAGTTGCGTCTGTGGTCAAGCTGGTTTAGTACTGCTACTGACATTTCTGAAACGAAGGGCGACGGTTCGAGCCTCCGTGCGGAAATTTAAAGTTTTTCTTCCTTTTTTTTTTAATATATGAGAACTTTTTTATAAATATAAATTTCTACTGTGAAGTGATTGGAAACACATTATCCGACGAATTGTCACTTTTCAAATCCCTGTCATATTTACTAGCCCGGCATGTCCATAATTCATATACGAAAACTCTAAAATGAGAAATGTAAATACAGTTGAATACCTAAAACCACACGTCCAAAATGAAAATTATTCATATATATATATTTCGGGGGGCTTTGCTAACTTCATTTTTGGAAATGTGAACACTCTACAAGATTTAATCCACTTTACAATATTTTATTTGGATAAACATAAAATTTCGGGGGGGGGGGGTCAGTTTTTTGCATTACAAAAACTTAAGGTACCTCATAATCTGGATTCTTATAAAGCAATTTGAACAATTATTTAGAAAGTATGTACTGCTTAAAATCGGATTAAATCACAATATCAGTAATCTGTAATATCTTACATTTTTATTTATTTACATTGAATGTGTACTTGTTTTATACTGTATAGCATAAATATTAGCTGCTACGTAAGAAACAATTATCTATAATTGAATTTAAGTAGGAAATCAATATAGTTATTATAAGAAGCAGCTTGTGAAAATCAAGTGTATAATAATGGTTGTATCTGAAATAGATGTTGCGTAATGGTGTAATTGGTTACCCCGCCAGCTTTGGTATACTGGGCTCTTCAAACTGTCCATCCTTAGGGATGCGCAGAGTCGAGTCGAGACAGACTTTTCCTGACACAATTCAAGTCGAGACACAGCTCTTCGAATAGAAAAGTATACATTTTTCGAGTCGAGACATCACTTTTACAGCATATTGTAGAGACGAGACGGCCTTAAATCTTGTCTCGTGCGCATCTCTATCCATCCTACCTAGATAAAGTCAATTTTGGATGCGAATATTCAATTTCTTTTAACGATAATTGTAATCTACGATACAAATTGAAGTAAGATATTGGCTTGAACTGCTTTATTACCCACTTAACCTTCATATACTTCAATTATATCTAATTTTGGCATAAATATTTATTATTCTTAGAATGTAAACACTGAAGAATATATATGAACACACAATGAGGAAGAACTCAATGCTCGTAGTAATTAACAAATTGGTTGCAAGTTTATTTAAATTAACTCTCTTGATATCTAAATCATCAGTATTAGAAAAAGCAAGAGAACCGTTTTGTTAATTTGGACATATAAGAGTTTGAGGAATTTGTATTTAATCGAACAGAATATATGAAACTAAATGGAAAGGCATGTGGAACCGAACTTGAAAGAGGATAGAATGTGTAAATGAAAAAAAGCAATGGTTAACAGCAGTAGTCACTATATACAGCAGATGAATGAAATTTACCCCCCCCCCCCCAAAAAAAAAAAAGTTCAACAATTGTGAAACATAAGGACGTCACATTTTCGTCATTTCCTGACAAAATTGAAAAACGAATTTTGCATATTTTTCGTCTATACCCCTTCAATATACTTAGCTAACAAACCAAGTACGGTCGACTGACTAGACGTCAAGTGAGTGAAACTTATATAGAAAGTTGCGATACAGCGTTCATTGAAGTGACGCAGACGTGGTGTTGAAGCTTCTGGTAGGTGCTATTTCGTAATGGATTTTAGGTCAGTGAGATTTCTTTATACGTATTAGAAAGCTCTTTAACTCCATACTAAAGGCGTGTCGTATGATTTATTCAAATCGTCAGGTATTCGGACAACCATGAGCCCAATTCGTTTTGCTTCACTGCTCACAAGCTTAACTTGAAATAAATTCTTACTTTTCCACGGAAACACAAACTGTTTAAATGCTCATTTTATTATGGGTGAAATGTATAATTCTGCAAGTAATAAACATTTTCATGTCCATCTCCGAGATTCTATCCCCTCGTCCTTTGGCTCTGCAGTTCGACACGTAGACAACTAGACTAATTGTCGTTGTGTAACAGCTTGCAGGAAAATCAGTTTGAACTGCACGAAGGGAATTGAGGGCATTGATTATAGCTGGATTGAGGCAACTATCATGTGCTTCCATGTATACATAGTTTCGAAATACTTTATCCTTAAGTACTATAATGATGAATTGTTTCTACAGTACAGTTAATAACGGATCAACACATCTTATTACACTTAAAAGAGGAAAATACGGATTTACAGAATGTTTTCGATTGTGAACGATGGATTGTGGGTTCAAACCTATTATCTTTGGTTTATGTTTCCCGAAGATACTCGAAGTTGAACTTAGGAAATGTTTGCCTCAAAAGACCAATATTACACAGTCCAAGTTCAAAAATTAGTTCTTATAGCAACTATAGTGATTTCCTAATTAAATTTAATTTAGAGTTACCCCGTGTCGTAAGCGTCGGTGGACCATCGATGGGTAACTAGCGACCTCTCGCCAAAAATTGATGGCCTCACTGCAACGATCCGCGGTGGTCCCACTTCCGTTTTGAAAATTATACCACCAGTGGGCCACCGGTGGCAGAGACGCGATGAAATGCCAATGAATTACAAAATTATTCCACCAAAATATGTTAAACACTTTTCTTCTGTAGAACTCTGTAACACTTTTCTGCGTGAAAAATGCTGAACTACGAAAACATGACGTGTGCCTTGTCGGAGCAGACGAGTTTCTCAGGAACATGTATCTTTGATAATTTTGATAATTAATTCTACAGTGCAGGAATATCACGGATAATGTAATCCAAGTAACAAAGATGTTCCTTAATGAATTTGTATTGAAGACTGGGACAAGCTGTCCAGAAATGTCTACAGTAAAAACTAACTAAACGTATAAGAGTAGTTCTATTAACGTTGCATTTTAAGTTTAATGTATATCTCTTTTTTCTCTTCAGATAACTCTTCAAAATGTCTGGAATTGCAATTGCAAGACTTGCAGAAGAGAGGAAAGCATGGAGGAAAGATCATCCATTCGTAAGTTTTTATTCCTATTTTTACCAAAGATTTTAAACGACTTATACATATTTCAGTGATAATTATTTATTTTTTGTTTCGATTGTAATTTATGTGAGGTAATCAAAAACGTGACTAGGTTAAGATTCCTACGTTCTTACAAGTGTTTAAATTTTGGATTGTAATTCAATTGACATTTCTCCTCATCCTCCTCTATGAGGACGTATCAGGCACGGAGGACTCCGTCGTACGCTGAAAGTTCGAGACAACTCGACCGAATCGTTCTAAGTGTAGTAGTTGGATGAAGACGTTGGTGGTAGTTCGGAGGAGGCATTAATTGAGGGGAATATCTCGAAAAAAATATTGAACGTAATAATAATAATAATGAATCACCTTATGCGAGAGCTTCGTGGCTCAATCCCAAGCCAAATGAATTATTAGTGGTGGACAACATCGTGTCCTTGGATTTTCTTGTGGTTCTTCCTTCTCCCACACTGTATAATTTTGAAAATGTATATAGACAATCTAGAATCCATCATCCAACACACAAGGTGTCTATCGGTCACGAAAAAGTCACGAAATCAGAAAACGGCCATGAAAGTCACGAAAAAGTCATGAAATTTAGCGTTTTTTACTGTGCAAATGTAAGTACAGATTGGAAAATTTTGTTTTATAAAACGTCAAAATTCACCACCTAAAATGTCTATGGTTGGCTTTAGACGCTACCAAATCGCAAGCAAGGTACGTTTCTATCGCATGGATGAAAATTCGGCCTAATTCGCTCATAAGAATGTTAGAAAATTTTATGATTTGGTAAAGAAAAGGTCACGAAATTTCATCTTGAAATTTTAGTAGACACCCTGACACATCTTTTACTTCAATTATTTCATTCTGAATAGAACTTTTGTCCATTGGTTTTATATATATATATATATATATATATATAGGGCATTTAGATATTTTTTGAAAGAGATTATTAGAGAAAATGTGTTATTTAAAACAGCAGTAATTGCGTTCGCATGTCACGTGTTTGAATTTGAACAGTCACATCAAACCACGTATAATGGGTACAGCCCTTTGAACAGAGTAGACTTACGCGTCCGTCTCTTATGTGAGTTGTTAGAAATCATTTCTGCTATCCGCATATTATTACTTACCCTTTACCTGGATTTTATCCGAATATTTTAATTCCTGATAAGTTTCTGTCCGATATCCGAATAGGAAATTATCCGCATGTGGCCATCCTTATTTTATGTAGATTATACAAGTTGTGTGGATGAACACTTTTTTTGACTATGTACTTTTAATTTACCGTTTCCGTAATATCAAACAGCGTTTCAAACATTGAATTTCATTTATTTTATTTGCAATAATTCAAACATTTGATATTTTATGTATTGCGTTTAAGTTACGTTATTTCTCATTTGATCTTTGTCATTCATAATTTTGTTTAAAACTATTGAAATATTATTTATGGACTGGCACATAAGTCTAAATCTAGATATGGTTTTCGTTTCTACAAAGAAGAAAATTAACTTACAATAAGTTACAAAATCTTAAAAGTTCTAACCAGGGTGGATTGATTTAAATCAGTCTGATTTAAATCACGATTTTAATCAAGATTTAAATCACTTGATTTTTTAAATAAAAATCGTTGATTTAAATCAAATTCCGAAATGAATTAATTTAAAGTGAAACTAAGTAAAATCCCGTTTCTCTTCTGTTATTTCGATTATGGAAGATAATAATCATAATACAATAAGACTCAAATGTATGTAAGCACAGTATGAAAACGAGTATTATGTAGGGAACGATCAGGGAAAATCCCGTTTGAATGGGTTACGGGTGAACCCTGCTTTCTTCTCTTTGTAACACAGGGTTTTGAAATTTCTATTCCAAGGGGAAATCACCATGGACATTTAAGATGAAAACTCTTTTGTGTCCACGTCTATTTGTTTGTTTCCAGATAATATGGGCGTATTTAGAGGGGTCCGATCCCCTCTCCTAAACAAAAAAAAAATTGATTTTAAAATTTTGGGCGAAATTTATGTACTAAATACATAGAAGTTCCTCGGGATACATATTTTGGATGCGTTAAAATATCGAATAATACTTTTGATAAAGTGGATACTTGACCCCATTGCAGAACATGCCGAGCTCTGCGATGTGATCGCAGAAAATTTGCCGCGCCTGTGCAGGAAAAATTGTCAGAGGAAATAAAATAGCAAACAGAAAAGTATAAAACCGTGCCTGCTATGTATAGATGTCTTAAATGCACGGACAACTCGCATTTGAACTGCTTTTCACGTCACATAAAGCATATTTTTAACAATCACAAGTGTTTCTTCTGCTGGAACTGATCTTGATTTTTTATTTTATTTTACTTTATTTTATTTTATTTTATTTTATTTTATTTTATTTTATTTTTTTTTTGGAATTCCTGCAGAAAATTTTTGACTTACAAAAGCTCATCGCATAAAGACAAAGAAAGTTCTGCCATAGGCTAATGTATAGGATCAGAAAACGATAATCACGAGGTAATTAAATATAGACTGAAAGCAGGGAATTCGTGTTATTATTCAGTTCAAAATATTTTATCTCGCGAATTGTGTCGAGGAATTTGAAGCTTTAAAATGTATAAAACGATAATTATGCCTGTTGTGCTGTATGGTTGTGAAACATGGTCGCTTACGCTGAGGGAAGAACGCAGACTGAAAGTATTTGAGAATAAAATTCTGAAACAATATTCGGAACCCAAAGGAACGGAAATGAGGAATGGCGAAAACTTCATGATGAGGAACTGCATAATTTATACCATTCACCAAACATTGTTAGGGTCATCAAATCTTGGAGGCTCAGGTGGGCAGGACATGTAGCGAGAATGGAAGAAAGTAGGACCCCTTTCAAAGTTTTAACTGGAAGTCCAATCGGAAAACCACCATTAGGAAGACGTAGGCACAGATGGGAGGACAATATTAAGATGGGTCTCGCAGAAATAAGAATACAAAATAGAAACTGGATTCAGTTGACTAAGGATATAAGTCAGGAGAGCTTTTGTGAACATGGCATTGAACCTCCGGGTTCCATAGGTCATAGAGTGAGGTAGTTAATTTTAGGCGAAATTTATGTACTTTATATTTATTTCGTGCCGCTAGCTAGTTCCAATTGTTTAAAAATATGCCCCTGCCAAATATCAGTAACTTTCGTGAAAAGTGTCATTTGATATACATTGCTGTACTTTTTCCTTAATGCTTAAGAAACATTGTTTGGGATTGAAATAGGTTAACGATTGGGAATTAATTCAAAATTAAAACCCAACACTTTCACTTAAATGGCATAATTAACATTTAATACTAATTCCTAATGTTTTTTTTTCAGTTCGCGACTTGTGTTATACGAAGAAAAAGATTTGATTTAAATCAAAAAAATCGATTTAAATCAAAAAAATCAACAAAAATGATTTTTTTGAAAAAAATCATGATTTTTTTCCACCCTGGTTCTAACTAATTTTGAAAGTTTAAGAGTTTGAATATCTATTATTGTCGTAAATGTACAAAATAACGTTAAGAAGTTATTTTATTGCAGCAGTTCTGTTAAGTTTATTGGAATTAGCAATCAAATAAGCGGGAATTCAGTAATGACAACATTGCTGGCGTCTTTCCAAAACTTCAAATATCGCCTGAAGTATGTTAATTTAGTAAACAGTGCTTAATTAACCAAATGCATTGCTAATTTTCATTGGACCTCTAGGGACCTCTATCGGACATGAGTCGATATGGACTTTTTAATTGTGGAAACATCTAAAGTACATCCCCATAGTTCCTTGAACACCCTGTATATGGCGCAACATTCTTTTCGCCTTCAGTATTTAGTTTCTATCTTCTATTGTAATCTAAAATTATTTTAAGTATTTCTCTCTTCATTTTTTATTTTTATAGGGATTCGTTGCGAGACCTACTAAAAACGCTGATGGAAGCTTGAATCTGATGAACTGGGAATGTGCCATACCAGGAAAGAAATCAGTAAGTATGGAAGATTATATATACTACATAGAGAAAAACAAGAAACAGTTGATATTTTGAGGAGCACTTGTTACTCTGTTGTTTATTCGTATTTTAAAATTATTCTGACATTAAAAATGATGCATCAATTTTAGTTATAAAAGCAATTTGAGTTACAGACTCAAGTTTCAGGGAAGATGTGTAATTTCATGTTTTGTGCAGAAATTTGTATTAAGTGTTTTCTAATTTCATAATAAAACACTGTATTTGCTTTTGAATTATTCATTTTTCTATTTGATTAAGGAAGACTATATTACTTACGTATCATCGTTGTTGTGTTTTCTTGGGTTTTGTTTTTCCATGAACATATGAAAGTCTGTACGGACTGAACGCTTTCGATTATTTATAGCAGTTATTTTAGAAGAGCTGCAGTTTGAAAACTTTAGAAGAGCAAGTTTGGAAATCCCTTTCGACAGCAAATGGTGCATGACAGAGCTGATTTATTTATTTATTTATTTATTTATTTATTTATTTAGTTAGTTAGTTAGTTAGTTAGTTCGTTATTAATTATAGCATTTAGTTCAGTGAATTCTTAATATGAAGTATTTCAGTAATAAGTTAGTTACACACTATATATGAAAGGTTCGGAGAAACATAGTGGTATGTCACATTTTCTAATTTTTCGAGTAAATTGAGAAAAAGAATTCAACATTCCCATGCAATTCTGTGCAATAACATTTATCAAACCACTTCTTCTGCCATCTGCAGGTACACTCATGTCCAAAATTATTGTCGCATGTCTATAAATATGTTGTTGTAGGAATATAATTTGATAACAAATTCGCCCGTTATTTCTTATAATGTTAGTTTGTGTATAATCGGCAAATTTCATGTCAAAAGAGCAGTAAAGAAGAACAATAAAACGAAAATAAAACTTTCTTGTTCATTTAGCAACATTTTGTTTTACTCATTCTAATTTTCGTATTTATAATTCTTTTTTCTACGAAATTTACCACAAATATACATTTCCTGATTATACACATAGTTTCAGTATTAAAAGTGTCCTGCAAAATCAGTATCAAATTATATTTTTACAAGAAGACAGCTATAGATATGCGACAGTCATTTTGGACATGACTGTACATTTCCAAAATTATACTACCTACATATTGTTCTGTGATTCGATCCCAACCAATTCGAGCTAGTAACTCAGTCTCACCGGAAGTTGCGCTTACCATTATGTTCGCCCGAACCGGTAATATATAAACAGAAATAATAATAAACTATGTGATAAATTGTTTTACTAGCATACTTTAAAGACTGAAATTGACAGATTTAAATTGTTACTTATAAATGGAAACGTTAATTCTATTGACTTTGTCTGTCGAATATTTACTGGACGGTTTCGGGCACTTAAGCTGTGACTTTGTTCACCAGAAAGGTACTCCATATTAAGATCGAATTCACTTTATAACACAATTTGCACTTTTAGAGCAAAGGTTCATAGTTGGAAAGACATAGTGTTAAATCTTATTGTGAGTAACTTGCTGATGAACAAGAACACAGCTTAAGTGGCTGAAAGTGCACAGTGAAATTCTCACGTTCGCAGTCAACAGAATAAATTTTCACTTGTAATTTTTATAATAATTTATTTATTGACAACTCATCAGATAGGAAGGAAAGAGAGAGGAAGAAAAATATGGAAAGAAAGGAGAGTAAAATAACTTGAGAAATTTCAACTCTAGCGTCATATTGGCATCGAGAATACGTATTGTGCAATGATCTCAGTGTTCGAAAATATACAATATTAAATGGAAGCTACATAGATGAAAAATTCACATTAAATGTAACTGAACTGATGTGTACAGTACTTTCGCAAATATTTCGCTAATTAGTAAATATCATTACTAAGAATAAATCGCATGAGTACGTGTAAAAAAAGCATTGCATGAATGTATGTAATGCAGTCAATTGGCCACATATTTCTTTTATAGGGTCATTCCACGTCAACTCAACAAATTTCAGAGGAAATTCTGTCTTCACATCTCCGATTCTAAAGATATTTGGTACAGTTGTTGGCCTCATAGACCTATGAAAAAAATATCAAGTTTTAGGTCTCTTACATCATTGGTTCTTAATTTATTTAATTTTGAAATTTGGAAACTTCGAGAAAATTGGAAGCGTTTTGAAATCTTTCATGAAGTGCAGGGCAGCAACCAATTAAGATACAAACAGAGTGGTTTCGTTTAAAAGCTCTTTTAATTAGCTTTCATATGAGATGTTATTTGATAGGGGGTTAATTTTTGAAATAAAAAATCAAATTTGTTTTTGAAATTTTCAAAATTATCTTTTCAAAGTGCCAGTTTGAAAATTTTGAAAAAAAAAATCTCGAAATAAGTTCATAACGTCTCCTTACATTACCCAAAGTTTTGCTCTGGGATCTCCATGGGGTCAGGAGTTACAGTGCATAACACACACATATTCAGGAAAAAAAATGCACTTGTATTACTATCCATTCTTAAGACCGATAGAAGTTTCTTTCTGCAGAATTTCCAATGGCAGGTCTTACTACTGTAAGTCTGTACAAGTTTGTTCATATCCACACCTGACCATGAACTGCTTCTTCCACACCCAATAGCGAGTTGTAAATAGGGTTGCCAATTTAGTCACTTTGTGGCTAGATTTGGCCATTTTAAGAAACTTGGTAGCCACAAATTTTCGAGAAAGCCACTAGAGGCTTTTCTAGACATGTGCTTCTTGCTTTCAGCCATTTCTAGCAATTTTTGGACTTCAGCTACTCTGGATATATTGTATCATTTTCTATTTTCTGAAGTTTGATTTGTTCGTTCTTTAACTGAGATCTACTGCTAGAATTAACCCCCCTAAAAGATTGCATTGATGGTCATATTGATTCCGCCTCATATCTTGGTTACACAGTAGAGGAGTTCGAAACCTGTAAATTACCAGCAGACGCTGAGAAAAATCTTCGGGGTAGAAGTGTGAGTAAAAAAAAAACTCGTTAAAGAAATTCAGAATAAACTTCCTGATAACATAGACACCCTTCAGAAAATCTCGCTTTTTATCATCCGAGGGGATTTGAAACCACTGAAACAGTCTTTTAATGACTTAGTTTTTGTTTCACTTTGGAATTTGAAGATAATATCGACACAAAAACGCTTTCTTCAATTTTAAGAGTGAGATTTGGGTTGCGCCGTGTGTGAAAATATTGTTTTCTATACAAAATTTCAGCTACAGCTGCAACTAGTTGGAACTGAAGCAGCCGGGTAAACAATCGAGACAAATGAAGCATCGCCTCAACCTGAAGATGATGATATTGATGAGATTTACTATATTTCTGTTAGAGGCATCTTGTTTTAATTTTATGTTGTTATAGAAATCGAATTTATTTAGCATGTCTCAGCGCGAAAGCATACTTTTTCCCTAGCCATTTCTGGCCATTTTTAACTATTGATTGTAGCCACTTTTTCTAGTTGTGTTGGGAACACTAGCCGTAATCAATCAGTGGAGCTCCAGACCTGAAGGAGGGTAGTTGATCCATGTGAGTGCATTGTGTTCAGTGATTAGTCCTAGTGGGTCGAGTACTACATATCTGCAGAATGGGTCCTTCAGACAAGAGACAGAGTTCGAATTGTTTTAACCCTTTTGATAAACCTAACCATTCACACGTTAGGAAAGAACTGACACCTGTGACCCAGTGGATGTGTGCCTTGATGCCAGGAACAAATGAAAATTAAAGTGTGTAATAGTTGCAGAAAGATGCCGACGTTTGTGATTTACCTTATTCAAATACAGCAGAAGCACTTCAATCTCTAAACTGTTCTGTTTTAGAGATAGGAGAGTCACCTCTGGATAAAAGGAAGATTGGTCAGAACTTATATTCGAAGGAGAAAGCAGCAAGGATCAGTGTTGCAGTAGAGGAAATTGTTGAATGTACCTTCTACCGATGAAGACAGTGATACTGAATGTGGTTTCCTAAAATATGTCAAAAAGATATATGCAAGCTGTACTAGTAGAAAAAAAGGTTATGTTGCTGACTCTTGTTCCTGATAATTGGAGTATAAGAAAAACAATGGCAACAATTTTAGGCCCCAACTACATAGTAAGACAAGCGAAGATACTTTCGAAAGAAAAGATGTCACGCCCTGAAATGAAACCCGGAAAAAACCTACCAACTGAAACTGTTAACTGTGTCAAACTTTTATGCAAGTGACGAATTCAGTCGAGTGGTGCCAGGAATAAAGGACTGCATTTCTGCGGTGGACGAACAGGTACTGAAGTTAAAAGTATCCAAAAGACTAATGCTTTGTAATATATAGGAGGCGTACAAACTGCTCAAAGAAAAGATCGCAAGTGGGTTTATCCAACAGGATCAACACCTTCATTTTCCTATCCTACAGCACCTAATATACTGTGCAGTCAGTCCAGTCACAGCTGGTCGAACATACACTTTATCAGAAAAGGAAGTGAAAAAAAAAAAAAAAAAAAAAAAAAAGAATATGGAGACATTCCAGCAGTTCAAGGCTTGTCACTAGAGACAGTAAGTAATAAAAGTGCATTTTTTCCTGAATATGTGTGAGTGTTATGCACTGGAACTCCTGATCCCATGGAGATTCCAGAACAAAGTTTTGGGTGATGTAAGGAGACATTATGAACTTACTTTGAGAATTTTTTCAAAATTTAAAAATTGTCACTTTTTGAAAAAAATTAATTTTGAAAAATTCTAAAGCAAATTTTGATTAACATTTTCTTTTTCAAAATAACCCCTATCAAGTAGCATCTCATATGAAAACCCATTAAAAGAGCTTTTAAACGATACTACTCCCAGGTCTGTATCTTAATTGCTTGCTGCTCTGCACTTCATGAAAGATTTCAAAACGCATCCAATTTTCTCGAAATTTTCAAATTTCAAAATTAAATAACGTAAGAACCAATGAAGTAAGAGACCTAAAATTTGATATTTTTTCGTAAGTTTATAAGGCCAACAACTGTACCAAAATTCATCGAAATCCAAACAGGTCAGTCTCGATGACTGTGTTGAGTTGACGTGGAATGACCCTATACAACTGCGAGCATTTTAGCAAGAAACCTATTTATTCAAAACAATTCTTTCACTGCTTGTCTATGCTTTGTCTTTTCAGACTCCATGGGAAGGTGGTTTGTATAAGCTGAGAATGATCTTCAAAGATGATTATCCATCAAGTCCTCCAAAATGCAAGTTCGAGCCTCCATTGTTTCATCCAAACGTGTACCCTTCAGGTAAGTAAGCTCTGGCGTGACCTTTTTTGTGTGTTTTTAATGCGAAGCGAAAATAATATATATAAAGCCTTTGTTTTTATATATAGTGAAACCGCTGTAAGGCTACCATTTTTTCAAACTTAGAATCGCTGGTTTAAAAGTATGGTCTTTCAAATGAGGGAATCAGATTCATCTGAATTGTACAGCGTATCGTCGTTCGTATATATATTAAATCTTCCTTGTAAAAAAAATAATTATAGCAGAGGCAGTGAAATAGATCTCGAGTTAGTGTGTTTAGAGGATGATACAGGAAAGTAGATTATAATGACTAATAGAACGAATGGAATACGTATTCCAAATAAAGTTAATACGAAGTTTCTTGGTATTCCTAAGGAAATGGTATCCAATATTTCAGATATCTTATCGAATATCCGTTATCAAGGATCATAGAGTCTCAAAGCATAAGCAGCAGGAGTGTTTTTATATATTTCAAGCATCAACTTCATTTTTTTTTTTTAACTTAACGTATTTTAACTTAGTAACGCATTGTATTTTTTTTTGGGGGGGGGGACTACCCGGGTACTTCGTTCCGATTCCATGTGGGAACTAAAGACCCGGCAAGAAGTAGATAAAAAATTCGTAGTTACTTGCAAAAATAATTGTTATAAATAAAATTTCGTTGGTGTTAAGTGCACTTACTGAACTTAATTCCAACAAAGAAAAGAGAAACACACAGAGTACCTCTAAAAATACAAAAAGTGAATATTTGCGCTGAAGCCTTAAGTATGAGAATACCCTGTTGCGTATGTTTTAAACCTCAGCGGTCCTTGATAGTAAATACTTGACAAAGTATCCGCAATATTGATGTATTTTTTTAGGAAAAAAAGTTAATACTAATTTTAAGTGGGTGATAATTTATTTTAACACACTTCCACTCAGTTTTTCCTACTGTTAATGTACCACACAGGATACCATATTCGTCTTTAAGAAGGGAGTAAATAAAGAAAAAAATCAGTCAGTATGTTAGCGTGTTCTTGTAACTTCTGTAAGACTACTGTGGACTTGATAAAAAGGGAAATATTTGACAACTCGAAAGACAATAGTTTTTAAGCTTTTAACACTCTCACTTTCAGAATATTCCATAAATCATGTAGCACCTATCACAATACGTAAACTGAAGGGGGAAAAATCCTTCCTTGAGAAGAAAACCACACCGTAGGTGATTGTGTTTATTAGACTGTCAGTCAGTTTGTGAAGATTTGTAATTCCCGAAAATGTAACTTTCCGTTAAAAAATAAAAAAATAAAAAATAATAAAAACATCAACCCAAGTCATTAACCTTCGCACTATAAACGGGGAATACTTTGTGCCCACCACAGTATGTTTGTTTTTTTTTTTTTTTTTAAAGTACTCTTCGTCGTTTCTCTAAAATTGTATTTAAAAAAAAAGTTCAACATGTTTGGCTACCTCATATACTTTACAGTATAGCAAATTGAACGTTAGTATGTGTCATAAATTTACTATTTTGAGTTGTGGGCATAAAATACCTCCTCCCGTTGGTAGATGTGAATGACATTTAGAAGTCTCTCTCCTAGATGGCAGTATAATAAATAGCTCTATCCCGCCTTTTCTGAATTTGGCGGTTAGTCTTATCCCGTGTACTGTTCACTTCAACCACTGTATTAATGTGTCTCATAAATGTATTGTTTTCAGTTGGTTGGCACAAGTGCCCCCCCACACCCACCCCCGTTGGTAGGGAATGTGACTGGCATTTAGAAGAGTCACTCTTAGCTACAGGCCAAGAGAAATAGCATGAGCTATGACCTTGAGACCCGCAGTCAACACGGTTAAAAGATACTGCTTACCAGTAGTGTTGCCAACTGGCACAAGCGTAAACTAGAATTTGGCAATGTCTCGCATTGCTGGGGAGAAATGATAAACACGCTTTGAGTCTAACCCCAGGCTTACTTTTCTCGCATTCATTTAAACGATCTGATCACTTATATTCAGGTGTCCTAGTATGTAACATTCATTTGTTTTAACTAAATGTTCAAATGTACTAGGTGGATTTATGGTTACCTTTTACCTTTTTAATGCATGATGAGCGTATATTAATTTAAATTAAGTAAAAATTCCATCACATGACACGATCTATATTTTGAGCTGCGGTGGCTCAGTGGTAGAGAGCTCACCGCTGGTGCATGGGATCTGTGATTCAATCTCAGCTCGCGACAAGTGGTGATGGACAAACACCGTGTACATCTTCATTCAGTTAGTTCATTCATTATCGTCATCTCCCGTCTTCCTTAGCCTCGGTGCATAATCCTGGGACAGTGCAGAATATATTTAATCCCTGCATTCTACAGACCTGTCAACTTCTTTTCTCCTCACCCAGTAAAGTTTGTCATTTTCTTTGGTAAAGCAAAATGGTCCGTTTTTATCCTCCCTCCAGGAATGCTTATTTATGGAACACAGATACGGGGTGTCTTCAAGGCCACAATAGTTCCGAACTAAACAGCGTTTGTTCTGTGGAGCGTGGTAGGTTTTTGTAGAGTTCTATGCTGTTTTAATTTGTGTTTGTATGCTGATTTGGTTCCTTTTTACCACATGAAGGGCAAGAAGAATTACAACCGAAACTGAAAAAATTTAAATGAATTTTATGAAGAGAGAGGCTGATAGTTAAAAACCAAGCAATGAAAACAGGTACCGGTACATAAGCGGCTAGAGTTACTGATGTTTTAGTAAGTACATTAAAACGTGTTTTGAATGAGTGCGAAAAAGTCAAATTAATACAGGGTGTGTATCGGTCACGAAAGTTATGAAATCAGAAAACGGTCATGAAGGTCAAGAAAAAGTCACGAAATTTAGATTTTAGGTCACGATTTTTTTTTTTTTTTTTTTTTTTTTTTTTTAATGCATAAATATGGTATAGACTGGAAAATTTTGTTTTATAAAACGTCAAAATTCACCACCAAGTGTCTATGATCAGCTTTAGATGTTACCAAATCGCAAGCAAAGCACGCTTCTATTGCATACATGAAACGGGCAAATTCACTCTTGAGAATGTTTCTAAATTCTTTGGTTTGGAAAAGAAAAGATCACGAAATTTAATTTTGGGATTTTAGTAGACACCCTGTAATAAGAACGAGAAGAAGAAACGGACACAAAGGAAAACAAAAATCGGACTGGATGATTTTGACGAGTGTATTGTTCTTCGAAGTTGTCCACAATACAATCAATACCTTCCGTAAAAGCATTGTTGCAAATACTTGGAGAAAAGATTAATTTCATTGGAAGTACTTGATATTTACAGAAAGTAATCCGATCCCTAGAATTTCGGGAAGACAGCATAGAAGAAACAGAAGATGGAAATGATGAAGTAGAAGATATAGACGGCATTGAGCCTTCAAAAATATTTCAACCTGCATATATCAATTACGTTGAGTGTTTAACATTCATTGTTAAATTGTACTTATATTGAACGTTAGGATCCGTATGGGTTAGAAACACTATCAAAAAGGCCACCTTCTCTTACTGTTGCCACCTTCCTAACCACTAACGTTCTTCGTACCCTTCCGAGGTCATAGCTCATACCTTTATATAGGTCATAGCTATATATAAGTCATAGGTCATAGCTATACCTTTTGGCCTGTAAATAGCTGACTAATATAACAAGTAGTTGTTAGTCTTATTCCGTGTACTGTTCACTTCAGTCATTGTAGATTCTTGTGAGAGTTTCTAATTTGTTTCTTTTGCAAGATGTATTTCATCTTTTAAGAAGTGGGAACAAATGCCCCCCCCCCCCCCGGTAGTCCGCGTTACAAAAAATATCTAGATAGTGCGAGGGTTAACATTATTTAGCTGTGTTTAACACTACAAATATCTCGCCTGACAAAACACACAATTTGCATGTAGTAAAATGGCTGTGTTAGAAGGATGAGAGTAATATTGACTGTCAAAAAGCTATTGTCACCGGTTAGGAGAAGGTGTGGTAGGCTTAAAGGAGTCGAATTAATGATAACAATGTTATTTTGGAACTATAATTGCATTCCAGTGGAAATCGGCCGTGATAAGTAATGTTCCGATTTGTATGTAATTACATATTTTTTTCCTTCATATGTAGGTTCGTCAAATCCGTAAATGTTTGTGGTTCACATCTATAGGGTGCTTCAACTCAAGTTTCATATTACGTATTTTTTTGTACATATTTGACCAATATTATATATATCTATGTTTTTTTTTTTTTTTTTTATACATAAAACTGTCTTAAAATTTTGCGTTTACTGAAATTTTAATTTAAAATAAAATAAAAAAAAAAATACTCTCCAACTGTGCAAGGCTTGCATTTAGATTCAATTTTGTCATGTCTATCTTTTCGTTTCTTTACCGAAAGAGAAATATCTTTTTATATATTTATTTATTTATTTGTCAAACCATGTTTCGCAGAATTTTCGCCGATAACAAAATAAATATAAGAAGAAACAAGTAAAAATCCTCCGGGGTACATTAGCAGCGCCCTTTATTCTCAACTCTGGAGGAAGACAGACCATGTGCCTGACAGGCGACTGGCCAGGAGATTTCTTAAATGAAATCTATTTGATTATTATCGGAGGTCGGACGGAAAAAATGATGAAAGCAAATCCTGCAATTCCAGTTAAAACTGTATGCTAGTGTGCTTCCAGGAATTTACTGAAAGAGTTCGTTTCAAGAAGCTGGCGACAATGGCAATATCATAGCAGGTAACCTAAGCTTTCAAAGAACTTCGCTTGTTCAATTGAATGACAGGAGGACAGTACTCTAGTATTGCAGTTGCAAAACGCACGTGTTCTGTATTGACCGTCGAAGTTAGAAATGGCTCCGGTTCCCTCAACTTTATCCGCGAAATTGTGGTCGTGAGTAACTATCGATGATGCGTTTACTGCGGACGGTAAAGTGGTGTTGTGGCAAGTGTGTGATAAAAAAAATTGGATGTTCAATGAAATCTCAGTTAGAACATGTACGAAGTGCACTCCATGCAAGAAATAAAAATTTGCGAACTAAAAAAAAAAAAAAAAATACTCTTGACACAAATGCATCAAGATACTTCAGTGAGTGAGTTTTTCAAAGACTTGCGCCAAGCAATGATAGCAGCAAACATTCCTTGGAACAAAATTCAAGTGCCAGAATACCATGCTTTTCTGGAGAAGTACTGCGGGCGTCGAATTCCTGACGAATCGACTCTTCGAAAGTGTTATCTCGAAGTTTGTTATAGGGAAGCTATAGATATCATTAGGGAAGAAATAGATAGTTCATATATTTGGCTTTCGATGGACGAAACAACAGACGTTTTGGGGCCTTATGTAGCAAATTTAGTGATTGGAAAGTTAAGTGAAGATGCTCCATCTAAATCCTAATCCTATCTTATTGTGAGTAAATACTGGAACGCACGAATCATTCCACGATTGCTCGCTTTGTAAATGATGGTCTTAAAGTGTTGTGGCCGGGAGGAGTTCAGGAAGAAAAAGTCCTTGTTATCTATACAGACAGTGCAGCATACATGTTAAAAGCGGCTAGAGAACTTAGTTTTTTTACCCTCACTTAATTCATTTCACCTGTATGGCCCATGCTCTTCAACGTGTTGCTGAAGAGGTGACAGACAATTTTTGCGAAGTAAATCAACTAGTTTCTTCCCCCCCCCCCCCAAAAAAAAAAAGGTTAAGGCGCCACAACGTGTTCAAGTTTACAGAGATCAACTGCCAGACGTGCCACTTCCTCCGGAGCCTGTGCTAACGCGATGGGGCACTTGGATACAGGCAATACATTTCTACAATGAACATTTTCAAAAAATTAAGTCTGTTCATTCATTTCCATCGGAGTCTGCTGTGACAGTTGGCATTGCTCAGAAACTGTTTAATGACTCAAAAGTAGCGTGTGATATCGCATACATAGACAGCAATTTTGGTTGGCTACCTACAAGCATTAAAAAGCTAGAGACTGTTGGGCGGCCTCTTCCGGAATCCATGGAAATCATGGAGGATGCAAAGACACTGCTGCAAGGTGTGTGTGTGAAGATGTAGGAAAAAAAGTTCGAAAGAAACTAAATGCAGTGCTGGAAAGAAACCCGGGTTACGACAGCCTATTGGCAATATGAGATTCTCAGTGATGAAACAAGAACCCCCTGAAGATATTTCCCCCAACTACATCCTCCTGTTGAAATACGCTCCTGTTACCTCATGTGATGTGGAGAGATCATTCTCTGCATACAAGAATATTTTATCCGATCGCGGACAAAATTTTACTTCTGATCATTTGGAAATGAACCTTGTAATCCGTTGTGCAACAACACAGTTGAACTGCAGGCAGATCTTTAGTAAGCACTTTATTTAAATTAAAAATGTTCATTAGTGGAAATATTCTTCAATCTTAGTTCAGCTGGTATTGTTTAAAAGATATAGGACTGCTTTTCCCTGCATGAAATAAATATATATAAAACAACACATTTCGTCTTAAGTTGCTTTTAGTATTTAAATTTGTATATTGCGTATAATGCATTTCAAAATTGGGCCGTGGTGACGGATACGCATTTAGTGTAAAAGGTTCTAGATTTGAAACGGGACCACACCACGTAAGATTTCTCACGTACAAATGCCGTATGCGTTGCTTTTCTCGGGGCTTTCCTGTTTCTCTCTAGCCGATTCACATCTTCCTTCATTCGCATCTGATTTTTATTATCCTGCAATCAGTCACGTCAGTGACGTATGGCTGTCTCAGCTGTTCAAGCATTTCACTTCATTGGGGGACTTGCATTAAGCAGGATAAAGTGTAGTAGATTTTTCTTTTTATTTTCATAATTCGTTTAAATATTGCATACTCATACACATGTTAATATTACGTTTTCATAAATATGTAACATATGTAATATTACATACTCTTATATATTTCATATTACTTACATTTTTAAGTGATTTTTGTTATTTATTTATGTATATATTTAGGGGGTTGATATTACATAAAATTCCGGACTCTAGTGATAAGGATTGGTCTGCTTAAAAGAGATGGTCAATGAGAGGAGTTTATTTATATATATAATGATTTTTGAAGGAGAAAAGCAATTAAAAATAACGTTTTAAATCCATTATTAAATTTTGTTGCTAGGCACAGTCTGCCTGTCCTTGTTGGATGAAGAGAAAGATTGGCGACCAGCCATTACCATCAAACAAATTCTTCTAGGAATTCAAGATCTGCTCAACGAACCAAACATTAAGGATCCTGCGCAAGCAGAAGCTTATACAATTTACTGGTAAGTGTTGGCTTTTTTTGTTTCTTCAGCATGTGAGTAGGTGCGTGGACTTGCATCTACTTGACGAAGCTTTTGCTGAAGTTAATGTGTTCAACGTTGATAATCGTGTAATACAAGTCCTTTAGCTAATTATATATTTCAGAAAATACTAGAAAAATAACACTTGCTACTGCGTAGTGATTGAATATTTTCGTCTGCAGTAACATTGGTAAGGATATAGTTTTTGCTAAAGTTCATCCAACGAACCTTCTGATCCTGATGTAAACATTGCAGAATTGTATTACTCCGCCAGTCATCGGATGATTGGCTATCGGTCAGCGCTTCTTTCGAGAAGCACGTGCTTGTACCCTGTCGATGTTTTACTTATTCCCCGCATGTGACCATATTGTTAACTGTGATTCGCGCTAAAGTTGGGTCAAAACCACTTTCAATGCATGCGTATTCTCTTTTATTGCATTAATTCAATTTAGTTCTTAGATGAAGTGTTGTTTCTGTTGTCTAATTCTAAGGAATTCTGGTAATGAACCTTATAAGCAAAGACTATTTTCTTCTGCCGCATGGGTGTTCTAAGGCTCTCTAACCAATAAAATCAAACAATCACCACGTGTATTTGTTTACATGAGGTACTGAACGTTCCTTGAATAAACTTTAGATACCTATCACTTCTGTCTTTAGTAGAGAGTTAAGGATGGGAATGGAATGTATTCTTAAGATGCTTAACCATTGCAGAAAACAGCTTCTCGATATCTCATCATTTTTGGTCTGTAGTGATCAATGTAAAACTGGAAGTGATTGGTTTCTACCGGAAATGGTTGATTTCTACCACTTCCTCTTTGAATCTCGCTTCCAACAGTGAACTCGATTCTAAATTTTTGACCCTCTACATTCTGACCAAATTTGGTGCTGATCCATCAAGTACAGTAGAGCGTCGGTCAACCGAACGACCGCTTAACCGAACTGTGTACTCGCTCGCACCTGTTATTCTCCGACCCTACCGTCCATCATCCCCCTGACTCCCAAACTAAGTTTCCCACAGTAGTCGCCGCACTGAGCCACCGCTGGCGGAACATTGCTTCTAATGGGGCCTTCATAAGGCGCTGCTGACCGGCCAAGCCGCCAGTCGCTGTGTTTCAACAATCAGCACACTTCTGTCGGTTTGGCACTGGCTGTAGAAGTAGCGGCAGTATTAAAGCTGTTCACAGCAACAGCTGCGCCAGCTTAGAGTTGAGGCGTGCCGCTCCGCGCATGGCAAATAAACATGTACAGTTCGATTATCCGAACAAACCAGTTTTCCGAACACCCATGTCCCCCAATTACTTCGGATAATCGACGCTCTACTGTAGTCCTTGAAATGTTTAGTCTCCCAGACGGACAGATACACATGGACAAGGTAAATGTATCAGGTAGTCTAAAAGTTATGAACCTTTTGCTCACGAGTTGACGTTAGTGTTTCAAATCTCAAGATATGAATTGCAGCAGGTTAAGCCTAACGTCACTTGGGGGCTGCTGACAGTTGAAGATAGTAGATATGCGATAGGTGTTGAAATTGTTTTAGACTTAAGATATTGCACCGTGATGATGGGTGTACTTTTCGACAACTTCCCACTTGGCCGTAGCATCAAGCGCGATCTCCCTTACAAACGGCTGCCAAGTCAAGACAGCGTCCCAGCAAGCTTGCTTAGAAGTGCAGGAAATAACAAACACAACAGTGTTGCCAACAGCCGCACGAACAGTTTCCGTGGGTCCACAGCGCTTTGGAAATCTTGCTTTTGGGGTTACTGCTGTATGTTTACTTATGTTTATTAGGATTCAGAATACAGGGGTATTAAAGATATCGATAATATGTAATTAATGGTTGGTTGGTTCTAGTGTTTTATTGTATTGCGGGAAGTTTGACTCCCAATAAGTATTTACAGTAAGAAAGTAATCTTATACTGTATTAAAAAAAAAAAGGGAAGTCTGAGAATGAGATGGGTGGAGACCGATTAAAAGAATGAATATTTTTCTAAACAGCGTACTCATAACTGATAGTGTTTGTCATGGAAAATTTACTTAGTCATGGAAATTCAGGGAAATTAATGCCAGAATTTCATTGTTAACTGACAGTGTATGGAAACTATAGTTGTTTCCAAAACTAAACCAAGTTTTCTTATCAGCAGTAAAACTGTCAAATTGTTATCAGCAGCCACGTGCGGTTTGTCAATCAGGTGGATGTTGCAGGTATTACAACAGGGTGTGTATCGGTCACGAAAGTCATGAAATCAGAAAACGGTCATGAAAGTCAAGAAATTTAGCTTTTGGGTCACGATTTTTTTTAAATCTGTACAAATATAAGTACAGACAGGAAAATTTTGTTCTATAAAACGTCAAAATCCATCACCAAAATTGTCTATGTATCAGCTTTAGACACTACCAAATCGCAAGCAAAGCATGCCTCTATCGCATGTATGAAAATTCGTCCTAATTCGCACCCAAATTCGTTCTTGAGAATGTTGCGAAATTGTATGCTTTGGTAAAGAAAAGGTCACGAAATTTCATTTTGGAATTTTAGTAGACACCCTGTACAAGAGCTTAGCCGCTCTCCCTGTCGCCAGGGTAAACAATAAAGGCTGGAACTTCTCTGTACTGAGTGTTGCAAACCAATAAGCAGATAAATAAAACAAAAATAACATTCAAAATAGGAATAAAATATGTACAGGTCATTCAACGGAGTTCTCCTCTCCTATTAATATAATAATAATAATAATATGATTATGTGCTCATATTTTGTGCCGGGCTACTGTGCATTTTCGGTAATGCTCGGAAAATAGAATCGATCCTGGACCGCTTGTTGGACCGATATTGTATTTTTACCCGTATGAATCGGGTTTGCCCGATTGACCCGTATGAATAGAGTTGGCCTGATAACCCCATTTTTATGAAAACAAGCTTAGTCTGCCATGATTGTAAATGGAGTTTTGTTTCACCTTATTATCGTAACACAAATTGTTCTAATTACGAGCTCGTAACGAGTCTATCGAGTCAAAGGTTTAAACAGGCCAAACGGGTTTATCAGGTATAAGGATCGAGTAAACCAAACGCAACGGGTACCTGTTTATCCGAATATAGGTTAAAATCATACTTAATTAAGAGCTCTGTTGTTTCCATACACTTTTTTAGTTTGTTAGTTAGTTAGCCGACCAACGAACTTGCGGTTACATAAATATAAATGCTCAAATTTAAATTATTGCATTATGTTATTGCAATGAACATTAAACCTGATTTACTATTAGGAGTTAGCGTGATGCATTAATGTTAATCCTTTATAAAAACATTATTATTTATTTATTATTATTATTATTTCTTGTTTATGTCCTTCATGCAACTTAGAATCAATCTCGCATAAAGCACTATATCAGACCTGATTGAATATTATTTTGAAAATTCTCACATAAATAGATGAAATAAACAATTGGAACTTACTACTCCAAGAGTTTAAAACATGTTCTAGTTTTCGTTTTTCTCACTTTCTGAGGGCGATTGATCTATCCCGATAACATGATCCTTCTCTCCATCAAAAACATTTTTCAAGACATAATAACTTTGTTCAATGTCCTAGGGCAGCTTATTATTAATTATTATTATTATTCGACAGACCATCTGTGTATAATGACAATTTAAAACTTTTTTTCTTTAAGAAAGGAAATGGTTAAAAAGCTTTCTCTTAAGTACCTAGATCCTCATATTTATTATTGTATGTAGGTTAATATCTAAGTAATAAAGCTATCATTATTAATTTCGTGTGTGTAGTATCCTAATTTTGTAGTTTGTTCAGTTTTCATACATGTGATGAATCACATTAGAAAGAAACTGACCTACCTAATTATATCATAAAGTTAGAAATAATGTACTTAGGTACGAGCAGAGCAAACAGGCAGAATCTTTATTAAGCCTATTGCTAATATTATTATTAGCAATAATAATAATAATAACTAAATTCCTGGCGCAACAGCCTTTAAGACGCTTAGACTTAATGGCAATCATTCCTGTGGGGTAATGTGTTGTCAATAGATCGACTACCCTCGCCGTTAATGCTGGCTTCCTAGACTGCAGTTCGCTGCTTTTCTCAAGAAGCTTCCCAATTGTTCTCACGTCGCTAAATGAATGCCGCAGCGCCAACACCGTCTGGCAAGTACAAATGGCCACACCTATCTTTCCTCTGACAAGACCTAGGACTGCTTGACTTCGCTGATCTCACGGGGAGTAATATTTCAGTGTGGCTACAGCATTGGTATTAAAATAATAAATACATATTGAAATAGTGATGAAATCAGCTAGGAAATATAGATAAGTACTAAACTGGCTCTCTCGAGCTACGGTCCGTGAAGGGCTATGCCTGCCCAATGTCGCAATACAACAAGCATCAACTACGCACTGAAAATATTCGAGATAGGAAGATCTCGGTTTTTAAACTGTGTTGCTATCTCTTTACGCAGTGCTTGAAGTGGAAAATCTAAGGAAATATACCCCGCATACTCACCCCTCTTTTACTTAGAGCATTGCCTTTATGTCATTTATGGAGACAACATAATGCAAAGTCTTGGATCGGAAGTAGAGAAGTTTTGCTCTATTCGATAAATTTACATACCTCCCGACATAATTTACATCAAAGTAGTGTGTGTTTTAAGCTGAACAAAATAGAATAAAATACAGGGTGTCTGTCGGTCACGAATGTCACGAAATCAGAGAACTGTCATGAAAGTCAAGAAAAAGTCACGAAATTTAGCTTTTGGGTCATGATTTTTTTATCTGTACAAATGTAAATACAGATTGGAAAATTTTGTTCTATAAAACGTCAAAATTCACCACCAGAAATGTCTTATGGTCGACTTTAGACGTTATCAAATTGCAAGCATACCACGCTTCTATCGCATGGATGAAAATTCGGTCTAATTCGCACCCAAATTCGCTCTTGAGAGTGTTATAAAATTTTATGATTTGGTAAAGGAAAGGTCGCGAAATTTCATTTTGGAATTTTAGTAGACATCCTGAAATAGCTTTCATGTATTGTCACATGATGTGGACTGATTGCAAAGCCTAGCAACCGAAATGTACCTTCTTCAATCACACTGCAAAAGCTACGGATGCCAGATGGAACAAACGCTGTACAATGCTACTATGATAACAGTAATGGGGTTAGCCATACTGAGAGCTGAATAACTTCTACCTCAGTTGGAACGGCAACGCCGGAATCTAGTTACAAAGAAGAATTTATGGTAGGGACAAGTAAACCCTTAGATGACCTTCGAGGAAAAAAATCGGTTATGTTTTGTCGCGTACTATATTAAATGTTCCGACAAATAAACTGCCAAATATGGCAGAATACATGACAAGGTTGTTTATTTGTATTTTATTTAATTAGACTATACTGCATGTATTACAATTGTTTCTCCATGAATTACACATTTTTAATTTATTTTTTCTTCCAAACAGCCAGAACAGACTTGAGTATGAGAAGCGTGTTCGTGCACAGGCCAGAGCAATGGCTCCAACTGACCAGTGAAGGTGCAACTAATACTTGACTCAGCGCTCCTTCATAATAAAAATTATATAAAAGGCATTTTCTTACGTCAACTAAGTTACTGTGAGAAAATATAAATGTGATTCAAAGTACAGTTGGAAGACTTTAGTGACCTGAACTATGTGGGCGGAAGGTATTTTAACCGCTCGAGGAAAGAAAATATCATATCGGTGTGTGATATGTTCATTCTTTTGATTAAAGACTGCATATTTCGCTGTTGAAACAAAATGTTGGTGCAACTGCACTTCCTACAATTCGGTAACTTAACTAATGATATTAGTTTCTAAGTTGCTCTATTTTTTTTAAAATCCCTTTTCGTCTTGTTAATGTTAATAGGTAAGCTTTTTGTTTTATTATTGCATGTTTTACGTATGACCGTATAAATGTATTATCTTCATTACTTTCATTGAAAGCCTAAAATGGTATATCATGTTTATATCATTAATGCATTTTTAAAAATTAATACTGGTAAAAGCAAGATATATCAAATATTTATTTCAAGACAGTCCTTATTTTCCCAAAATTGTAATCAATTACGTATAAAACTATACAACAATAGTGGTTACTTGAAAAAGTATCATTCCCATTACAGTTGATGGATATAAGTATTACATATTTATATATATTTCTTCCTTAACATGAATATAAGTGTGTGTCTCGTTTTGTAGTATGTCAAAATTTAGGCTGTATACATTTTTTCTTCATTTTTTGTTTTAAAAGATAGATTAATAATCGTATTTCGGTGATGAAAGAATGCTATAATAAAATAAATGTATATTAGAATCAAAAAGTTGTATGTTTGTCTCAGTACCAGCAGACCTTTCAAGTAGCGAAATACACTGTGTTTCAAAAAGAATGACCTGATTTTGGACGGTAATAATTACGGAACTTGGGACGTGCGGGCAAGGAAATGAGTGTTATTGGAGTGAGCTTGGCCGACAGTTTCAGAAAATTGCCGTTAGATGTCAGTCAATGCACCTTCTCAGTTTGCAGTCAGTCAGAAGATGGCGTCCGTTCAACAGAAGGCGTTTTATATGCTGCAGTTTGCAAAGACTTAGTCAGTGATTTCGGTCCAGCGTGATTTTCGTAGGCGTATTGGCATTGATCCGCCTGCACCCAAAAACATTCGTCGTTGGTATCACCAATTTGAAGAGACAGGATGCTGTGCAAAGGTAAGAGTCCAGGTCGGCCTCGCACTTCCAATGAAATGGTGGAAATTTAGCAAACGTCTAGATGTTGTTCATGCTGCTATTGATGGACACATAGAGCATTTGTAATAACATAGTCAAAACTTGAAGATTTTGTGAGTATTTTGCAATTTATCCCATTTTTGTAACATGTTTTTATCAATACATTTGGACTTGTAAAATCAGGTCATTCTTTCTGAAACACCCTGTATAATGACATGAATTTTTCTTTCTTTCCTTTTCTTGCCCAGGAAATAGTTTCATGCACTTCGAAATTCTACTAAAATTTCTACTTGAAATAGGTTTATTTTATAGGCAGTGTAAATATTAAAATTTGTATGATTCATGATAATTTCCAGTTCAGTGCAAACTAAAGCAAACAAAAAATGTAGTAAATTAGTCACGGTTGTTGTAATTATTTGGTATATCATTTAAACTTCTAGTTATCTGAACTAATTACTTTGGTATATTCCTGTAAGATGAGTATTACTATTACAAACTGAAACAGGAATTCCTTCCTGAATGTACATCTTAAAATAGCTGCGATAAATCCTGAGATCCTCCCATAAAAGCAAATACAGAGCACTTGGAGCAGACTGTTTTAGAAATATAGTGTAAAATGTTATTTAAAGATATGGATTGACTCATACTTATACTAGTTTGTAAACGTCCTCTTCTATTTACTGCGTCTAATATTAATATGTATTATAAACTGTACTGTTTCGCGTTCCCTGACACTTTCCTCAAGAGATCTGGGCAACTCAACTGCAATACATCTGAATTCGTAGAATTTTATCGTGTACAGGGTGTCTATCGGTCACGAAAGTCACGAATGTCACGAAATCAGAAAACGGTCATGAAAGTCACGAAAAAGTTACGAAATTTAGCTTTTGGGTCACGATTTTTTTTAACTGTTCAAATGTAAGTACAGATTGGAAAATTTTGTTCTATAAAATGTCAAAATTCACCACCAAAAATGTCTATGGTCGGCTTTAGACGCTACCAAATCGCAAGCAAAGTACGTTTCTATCGCATGGATGAAAATTCGGCCTAATTCGCACGCAAATTCGCTCTTGAAAATGTTAGGAAATTTTATGATTTGGTAAAGAAAAGGTCACGAAAAAGTCACGAAATTTCACTTTGGAATTTTAGTAGACACCCTGGTGTATTATTTCGTGTGTACGGTAAACAGTGATATGATAATGTAATTTCCTTGCATTAGAACCATCATCTTTTGAAAGTCTCATTGCTGTGAAAAACTTACGCAAATGATTTTCATGAAGACTCCTATTTTTATACTAGTAGAAATCTTGCCCGTTTCTAACTGGCACTTTGTGCTGTTAGATTAATATTAGATCTTAGCTCTACATTAATATTAGACGTGATAAGGTATACGAGTCTTTTTGAATAAGGTAGACTGGCTTCGGAGGTGATTTTTCATACAAAATGAATATTAATAAGACGAAGCTACTAAATGAAGCCCTCAAGGATATGGTTTTTGTTTCTAAACATTGCTCTGATGCTAACCTTTATTTTTGCTGTTATTCCATGTTGAAATTCAAAGAGCAGGTATTTACATTTGGAATGATAATAGAACCCTGGCTTCCAGTTTACGTATCAGTATGCTGCCCAGTCCACTTTCGGAACAGCCACACATTTTCATTACTGAGGTTGATACTAAGTCATACATGAAATGGAACATAATTCATTTTGTCTGTGGAAACCCATATTAATGAAAATCTGTGATGATTTGAATAAGATATTATACGATAAAGAAGGAAAACTTTAATGGCACTATATCCTCTTTAGTGCAAATTTCGTAGGAAACCCAGGTTCGAGTTCCGACTAGTCGCTAATTTTCTTGATTTTTTGAATTTTATTGAATTTGCACGTAAAGAGAATATGATATATGAAAAATCGGTTTACTAAATGGACTACTTTCGAAAACTATATTTGAAGAAAAGCTTAGATTATCTATGTTTGTTAAGACTTCTTTCTCGTGGATGGTAAAAGAAATCTTATTTGATGTGTTATATGTGCAGCATCGTCTAAAATACCCCTGCCACCATTGTAAATTTTCAGTTAGGCTTCTCTCCCTGTTTATGTTTGTGAGCGTCACTAAAACGTATTTCATGGTTAACAAGAGAACGCGTTTAACAGATAAACTCGCGACTGGATAGGAATAATTTATTCAGACTGTTCCATGCTCCTTATTTGGGTGGCTGCGGTGGCTTAATAGCAGGGTTGGCAAAAACCATGGTTTTTATTGAAAAAAACAAAAAACCTGTTTTTTTTAATCCGGTTTTTGTTTGTTTAAACTAGGTTTATTTGGTTTAAATAATATGCTCTATGTATTTATATTACATATGGACAGAAATAAGTTTATTTCGCCTTGGTGTAATTATGCAACAAAGGGGTTATGCTGGAAGGGGTCACATAAGCTTTAAGCGGAATCCAAACCGCTTCTCGGCTTACATCCGAGAGAAATTGCTCTCCATTTGGACTCGAAACCGGGACTAATTGGCCACAAATGCGACGAATCTGCCAACTCACTCCGAAGAACAGACAAAAATACTGATCTTTCCATATTTGTTAATATAATTGTCAAGAGTCATTTCAGAAGGACAGAAAGATAAACAGTTGCACAAATGAAACCATTATACAGAATTATGTATAAATCGGGAAACTCCCGTCTTAGCCATTGGGAAAATCCTGTTATTACTTTAAATGCAGAGCAATAACGAAAAAAATCCCCTTATTGCTTCGCATGTAAAATTTTATGGTCCACGTTTCATAATCAATACGCTAAAACTGAGGTAATAAATTACAAATTTAGTATGTAGATATCTTTCAATTAAATTAAAACTAAAAGACCAGTCCAAACTAACGCTCGAAGCTACATATGCAGTCGATAAATTTTGCTAATTTTTATCAATATATTTAAGCAACCTTGGCTTCTGTATAAAACAACAGACATTCAGGCATATAATTTGGTTTCGTTTCGTGTGTTTAGGCTTAACATCCTTATGTAATATCGAGGTAAGATGATTTTTGCTTACAGTGACATCCGAACCGATACTTGGTTTACACTTGAAAAAAGGGTTGTGATTCGACCGAGAATTGAATATGGGACGCTATGATTAACAGGTGAAAAGGAGATAAAACTAATGCAGGTGGTTTGATATGTGGAAACGTCACCGTAAAATTCACACAATTTAAAAAAAATCGCTTTTTTTTTTGTTTGTTTAAACCATTTTTTTTAACAGCTGGTTTAAACCAGCCAACCCTGCTTAATAGTGATAGGCAGTGTGCATGGGTTTTCTGGGAGTTCTCCAGTGCATTTCCACTTTCTTCATTCTATTCATTACTACCACCACCTTTAGCTCGGTACATAATCGTGGGACATTGAAGTAGAAATTTCATTTCCATTTTTCCTTATTAGGCAATTATTTTCTTTCTTTTTTTTTATTTTCAGGAAAGAAATTGATTGATTGATGTCCCTTTTTAGCAACGATTCTATATAAAACACACACACACACTAACGTAGGATACGAACCACGCATCTTCCAACTATGAATCGAACTTCGGGATTTATGTTCCAAGAGTGACAATGCTAATAATTTACAGAGGGAGTTCTAAATAATCCTTTGCAACGTGAATAATGGCATTGTTATTGCAGAAGTGAGTGAAGGAAGAACAACAAAAAAGTACTTTGGAACATTCATATTCAAAAGATTTTAAACAATTTCACAAAATGAATCGTTCGTGTTAGCAAAGTAATAATTATTAATGAAATTGCAACTTATTGTAAAATGTATAATTACTGTACGTTGATAATTATTTATTACATAATCTTACGTACGAGGGAAATAGAAAAGTCGGTTGTTTTTTTTTCTTCCGAGCGTGTAATACATTTTAATACAAAATCGACATATACGAGCGATGTGGTAGGCTTTCCTTTGGAACGGCCCTAGAATTTCTTCCACTGCACGACAGTTATATTTGGTCTAGGAATTAATTCGTGCGGTTGGTACGCACACATTGAAGCTGTAGTACAAACACAAAATACATAAATACCTTAAGAAAAATATTGTCCATCGCTAGCCACCACTTTCGCCCATCTGTCAGGCAATGTACGGATTCCGTGGCGAAAGAAGTCCTCATCCTTGGAAGCGATCCAGTCAGAGACCCATGTTTCGATATCTTCTGAAGAAGTAAACCACTGTCCAATCAAATCGTTGTTCATGCAATCGAACAAGTAGTAGTCCGAAGGAGCAACGTCTGGTGAATACGGCGGGTGGGGTAAAACTTCCCATCCGACATTTTCTAAATAGGTTTTGACCGGTTTTGCGACATGTGGGCGAGCGTTATCATGTTGAACAATAAGTTTATCATGTCTGTTCTCCCATTCTGGTCGTGTTCTGGCCAGAGCTTGCTTCAAACGCATTAATTGTCGTCGATAACGTTCTCCATTCATAGTTTCACCCGGTTGCAGCAGCTCATAGTACACCACACCTTTCATATCCCACCATATGCACAGCATAACCTTTGCACAGTGAATATCTCGTTTTGGTTGTGATGGACCTGGTTCACCTGGTTTCACCCAGGCCTTTTTTCGTTTAGGGTTCTCGTAATGGATCCACTTCTCATCACCCGTAATAATTCGATGCAGAAACCCCTTTCTGCTCTGTCGTTGAAGCAGCAATTCGCAAATGTTTTTTTGTCTTTCAACGTCTCTGTCTTTCAATTCATGTGGAACCCAATGTGATATCTTTTGAATCATTCCCATGGCTTTCAAGCGTTTGGAGACTGTTGTTTGATCAACGCCTAATGCTGCTGCAAGTTGTTCCTGCGTTTGACACGAATCCTGCTCGAGCAATGCTGTCAATTCTTCGTCTTGAAATTTTTTTGGCTGTCCAGCTCGCTCTTGGTCTGCCAAGCCGAAATCACCACTTCTAAACCGTGCAAACCACTTCTGACACGTTCGCTCAGCTAGAGCATGGTCACCATACACTTCCACCAAAATACGATGGATGACTTTCAGTCGCACTTTTCTGCATGTTAAAGTAATGCAGCAGGACACCCCGCAAAAACACTTTATCAGGCACAAATTGCGCCATGTTCACTTAACTACAAACTGGTGTTGTTGACGCTTTAATCCACTGCCCTATACTACGAACGATACGCGATGACAGGGGTTTGCAACGCATGTGTGGATACACGGAACTGTGGGACGCTCCGTTCGTTGCGCCATCTCTTGTCCACCCGCACGAATTAATTCCTAGACCAAATAGGTTGCCAAAAATGGCCTGAGTGCTCAGGATGTCCACGCCACATGAGCAGTGAAGTGTTATTCGTTTTTTATGGTACAGTCCGCGGCAAAAAACCTGCAACATGAGCATATAAGTTTATTGTGAAATGACGAAGTCTTTTCCTCCAAAATAAGTGTGCACGGGAGGAGGCCGAGGTTTATCCTGGCGTGATTCGTTCCACTTAGACGTTATGTTCATTCCCTGTGCTGTTAGGCGTAGTTTCACAATAAACTTACATCTTCATGTTGCAGGTTTTTCGCCGCGGATTGTACAAGGGACACACAATCACATACATTCCTGAGGTGAAGCATCAATGCAGAGTGCTACTGTCGCAGACTTTCCCATTTGTAAGCAACAATTAGAAAAAAAGCGTCAGTGTATTCGGGATGTTTCTTGGGGGTAGGAGATCCAGGGATTACCATCTTGGAGAAATTTCTGGTGGGACCAAAGTTCATGAACAACATCGAAGCGAAGAGCGTTGTTCATCATTGGTTCCATGGTAGGGCGCCTGCCTTCTACGCAGCGAGCATCGGGAAACTTGTACGGTGGGACAAGTGCCTCAAAATGTGATGATTATCTGGAAAATAGACAAAGATGCATATAATATAGTGTATATCTTGTTTTCCATTTATGCTTTGTAATCTGGCAATCAGTAAGCGCAAAGAATTTTCTTCGATTTCCCTTGTACATCATTTGTACACCATTGTGTAGTTTCCCGTTTATATAGGCTACTGTGTTCTGAGCATATTGGAACAAAGAGACTGCGAAGCGGGAATCGAAAATGAATTATTTAACCAGAAAATAGTAAAAACATAATCACACATAAAACACCTATAAGCGACACTTGATAAACTCATCACTTTGCATTCTAACATGACTTCTGTTTAGATGCTTGATAGCTACCTTCTTTCCTAGTACTTTCCCTCCCTATCTACTGAAGCATTTATCGAAAGAGTTTACAATGTCACTCGTTTAGTGTTTTTGTGTGTGTGGTGATACTATTTGCTGGTAATTCAGCAAGCAATGTATGGAGAGTCATCCGACCGTGGGACTCCTAATCGATGCCAGACACCTATAGATTATCAGCCTATTTAAGTTATGCAAAAGATTTGCATATGTGCATTTTCTGGAGCATAGTGTGTGAAAATACTTTTCAAGTTGGCTGAACATGTGTAATCACCGACAAAAAGAGTATATTTTACATAAATATGCTATTATTTACTTTTGTCAAGAACTGTGCAGTGATACGAAAATAGTCCTTCATTGGAAGAGCTGCAGTGATATATGTATAAATGCTCACAATTTAATGCCAACACAACACCTGAAGTTGGAAACACGTCAGATGTATGGGTTAGCAACGGTCAGGTAGCTACCTCAGCCCCAGGCTGCTGATGTTAGAGCAAGCTCCGTACTACGTGAGGAGCAGTATAACAGCAGTGCAGTGAGCTGAGCAGACAATGATAGTGTAAAATGGGTGATTTAAAGAGAGCAAATTGCACTCAGGTATATAGTGTAAACGTGACGAAAGGGCAAGTGTGTCGTGAGGGATAGTGACGGCATAAAACTCATCACAGCAAAAACACATCGGCGAAAAGGAACAATGGCCAGGAGAAAACCCTCAGTGACAAATTTACCGAGTATTAAAGCGGATTGCCACCAAAGTAAATATTATATAGTAAGGAAACTTCCTTATACTGTGGACGATATGAAAATATAGTAGTGACTTAAATCGGATTATGGTTTTATTCCATGACTCATCATCATTGTTCAACATTGGAAGTTAAAAGAAGAAATTTGATTGGCTCGTTTTTAAAATGGACATATTTTTCTCTTTTCATGAAGTTGATGTATGAGGGAAAAGAATATTTATTTAACAACTAGGCAATTAAGACATTATTGCACCAGTCTAGAACAATATTTTCCAGAGTTCGTATGCTCCACACAAATGAAACAAAACTTTTTTTTTTTTAAGACGCGGCTGTAATTTCAATTCGTTTGATCAAGTGTTATTGTATTAAATTATAACTTGGTGTTATAGTAGAATATATTATTCTTATGTGTTACTCTTCAGAAATTCTGATATGCTGTCTATGCAGGGCGCAAAATTTCCGGTCGCTTTGTCGCCATTAGCGACTAGAAATTTAAAGCTGGCGACCCGTGTTTAGTAGGAATGGTTTCTGCCTAAACTCACAGGGCTGCGCAGTTTCTGGTTCGCACGAAATTAATTGTCACTGAATGAGAGAAAACACGGAATGTGAAGTCTTCACAACGTTGTCTTCACTTTCGTTTTCTTCATTGACGTTGAATTAGATACTGAAAAAGATTTACAGTGAAAATTTCATTACGAGATTCCCAAATGTGCTTCCAATTGTCACATTTTGTGCAGTTTTATCTGTGAGTACTGCTTCATGTGAAAGAGGCTTCAGCAGTCCCAACAGAGTTAAGACTGCCTACAGGAATTCACTGAAGACTGACTGACTGGATGGTTTGCTGACGATTCCCATCAATGGCCCTTCACTTAAGGACTTTGATCCGAAAACTGCAACCGACAACTGGTACTTCAGTGCAGAGAGAGAGCGTTACACAAAAGTGAAGTCTTTATTTATTTATTTATTTAATTTATTTGCCAAAGTTCCAGATACAGCAAGGTAGCCATTTTACACTGAAACTATATAACATAGAATATAAAATTAACAAGTGTAAACAAAAAGCTATATAAAGGACATAAGTGTAGCAATAATAAATTGAAAGAAAACTAAGGTTATATAAGTGTAGCAATAATTTCCCGTCGGAATACATTCTCAGATTTAAAAATATCCACGTCAGAAGCAATGGAGTTAAATTCAGAAGCCAGTCTATGGAACAAAGAACGCTGAATAATTGATAATCGAGGCGTGTTTCAATGAAGTAGTTCACTATTTCTAGTTCTTCTTGCAGGTACCCGAATATTAAATTTAGAGATTAGTTCTCCAGTTCTAAGTTTCCCATTTAGAATTCTATGAAGAAACATCATATCAAGTAGCATGCGACGAGATGAAGGTGTACGGAAGCCAAGAGCAGTCAACAATTCAGGTTTACTTAAACAGCGTACAGAAGGTATTCTTTTCCTGACAATGGCAAGAAAGAAATTTAGAACTAAGTCAATGCGAGAGAGATTTGATACGTTAGCCATACTCCAAATAGTGGAACAGTACTCTATTTTGGTTGAAATAAACGTTTTATAGAATATGCTTAAGGCTATAATGTCCCTAATCTCTGTAAACCTGTACAGGAGACCTAATAATCGCATAGCACTCTTGGTCATGGCACCAATGTGATCAGTAAACAGAAGTCTTTCGTCGAACACAACCCCGAGATCCTTCTGAGATGAGACCTTAGCAATAGGATAATCTCCAATGAAGTAGGTAGAAGGGATTTTGTTTTTCTTTAATGAAAATGTAATAGTAGAAGATTTTAAGGGATTTACTTTTAGATTCCACATGCTACACCAGTCCAGAAGATCTGAGAGGTTTTTTTGCAGTTCAATCACATCCTGAGCTGTCCTAATTTCTCGAAATAATTTGCAGTAGTCAGCAAAAAGAAGAATTTTGGTGTCAGATAACTTAAGATAAGACGGGAGATCATCTATGAAAAGATAAAAAAGAAGTGGGCCCAGAACACTACCCTGGGGAACACCAGAGAGAACAGGAACAAAATTCGAAGCAGCTCCAGAGAGAACAACACGTTGTTCACGTTCAGGAGATAGTCTCGTAACAATGAGAAGAAGTTGCCGTGAATATTAAATCTATGTGCTAGTTTATGAAGAAGCTTAGTGTCAATGCGATCAAAAGCTTAGTTAGGTCTAGATAGATTACATCAAGTTGTATACTATTGGACAGAGATTGAATTGTTTCCCAAAGTTTGAATTAATGTAAGATATTAATAATAATAAATAAAAAAAAAAAGTACATGAATTGTCGAATTTAAAATTATCTGAATCTAATTGTCTGCTTTTGAAATTTTATGCCCTGATGTAATCTCTTTTTGTCAAACCAAAGCCCGGGGGAAGGGAGTTGGGGGGTTGGACACCTCTAAATTTGTACGTGAGAGATACTGGCGACCAACATTGTTGGATTGCGCCTGAGTCTATGAGTAGTATTTGTTTTGTACACTTTATGCATAGAGGCTGATACATACTAAAGTCTATCTCAGACAAGTTGATAGGAACTTCTATCCCCACCACTCACCTGCTAGCTGCCTACAGTTTGAGACGGGGGTTGTGTTGCTGTTCTCTTTAGCAATACAAACCCCCATTCGCTGCTATGTAGATATTTAAAAAAAAAAAAAAGTATAAATAACGGATTGAAACTCTCTGGTAAACGTGTACGTACTTCTTGGTTCTTAACACATTAAACAGAATAACCAAAACGGGTTAACAAGTAACTGTCAACTCAATTTAAGTATGCTCATTAATTCAAAAAGCGGGGGGTGTGCAGAAGCGTTGGAATAGCGGACTATGTCTTAGTGATGGGCACTATCGAATGAATACTATCGAATTATTCGATAGTTTTGTACTATCGAATGTATTCGATAGGCCCGACAGACTATCGAATGATTTTTTTTCTTTGTAGAGGCAAACACTTGAGCTTAACTATCTGACAGGCTGCTTTCGTTCTCCAGACCAGACTATCGATAGTTTACCGTTAGGCGGCCCTGCTGCTTTGCTGTATGTTGAAAGGGAGAAACCAGAAGTGTTATTACCCCCTATTCCGGCCACGTGAATGAATGTTTCTGAACAGCAGCGAGTGAATTCCAGCCTGTTGAAATGTTTCGTACTATAGATAGTTATATTAAGACTTCAGGAGCCGTAGTGTCTTTCTATGAGGCCCTGAAGAAGGCTTATTATCACTACTAGCTTTTCGCTACCGAATGAATTTCAACCAATAGTAGACTGTTAAAAACTATCGAATGAATTTCAGCCAATGGCAGGCAACGGAGAATTGAGGAAAGAAGTGACTGCATACATATGCTCATTTTACAACGTTATCGTGTCACCAGAGGAGAGAGGGGAGCGTATAATTCCACTTCAAGTTCCATTTCGAAGGGTATTGCATCCCGAAAAGAGATGCCCCGATCTAAGAGGACAGTTAATTTACCCTACGTGGACAACTGTCATCTAATCTCAGCAATTTTCAAGCGCGCACCAGTTATGATAAAGATAAAATATATGTAGTATATGCTGCGAAGAGGAAAATCTTGTGATTTTACTTACCGTAATTAAAATTTTGAAAATACTAATCTTTCTTCTTCTGGCAATATTATAATTTCATAATTGGACTGAAAATATTTATAGGTTCTTAACTTAATGATGTTTTTAAAATAGGTTTCTTAGGGAATTTAAAGTAGAAATGAAACCTAATTTAGTGCCCAACAGTTATGCCTCTAAGTGGATTTTTTTTTTTTTTTTTTTTTTTTTTGCATAGTATTATGAGATAAGCGGAAGGTTGGTTAGCGCAAGGGACATTATGATACCAGTGGCTTGAGGACACTTTCTGACTGGCATACACAGTCATCATATTAGTATTCTTAGGCACTGGCGCAAATCCTGGGGGAATGAAGGGGACATGTCCCCCCAATAATTCGATTTGAAATGTGCTTTTTCGGGAGAAATGTGATGATTTTTGTCCGACTTCCTTCTAGTGTTGAAGACAACTCTGCTCCCCTGATCCTCTACAGCAGTGGTTCTCAAACTTTCCGATAACGCGGACCCCCTGTTCATTCGGAAAGTGAGCTGCGGACCCCCTTGCAATGCTAATTTGAAATTTCACATGCTATTAAAATATACTAATTAGAATTATTAAAGAAAAATAATGCAATAGGTAATTTATTCTAAAGATACATGATTGTTTCCTAGTGAACGAAATTTCAGTTGAAAATACCGTAATTTTAAGACTGAAAATCAATTTTTTTAAAAGGAAATTTACTTGATAAACAACGTTCTCAAATCTGTGGGGTCACTAATGTGAGAAATGAAATTCTTTGTGTTTTTCCATAATTGCACTGAAATGTGGAATAATTTTTGTCACCACCAATCTTAGGTCTGATTCCATTATTAAGACGATTTCGCTTTAAAATTCTAATACTGCAAAGAGCAGGAAAGGTCTGCTTGCATAAATAAGTGGTAGGGAAAGGCATCAAATGTTGCAATACCTTTTTAGACAACTCTTTGTACTGACAGCACACACACAAATCAATTTGAGTCATAAATTACTCGCAGTGGCGGATGTAGGAACATTTTGGGATAGGTTTTTTAGTTTCTTAAATACCAGAATTAGGAGAGGATTAATGTTTATAAGCATAGAAATGAATAACATTTACTTTTTTAAAAAAAAATGTGGAATTGGTGGTAGTGCTGGGAACTTTCCGCCACTTGAAGTACAACTGCTCTTGAAAAAGTGTCCTAACAAAGAAGAAATTTCTCTCACTTCAAGTAGTCCTATATAATGGTTGACTAGCCTCAGGGCAGAAATTTAGTAAAGTAGGAAAACATTTAAATTTACACACGTAAGTGTAATTTCTAATTGCTTTCTTTTTAGTAACTGCTTTAGTAACCGAAAAAATACTTCTTGCCTAACAGGTGTGAGTTCCATTTTATTACAACACATTTCAATTTTTAGGAGTCACAGACCCCCTGGCTAGATTCTGTATTGTTTTTCAACTTTATATCGTAAATATTTAAAACATAAATAGAAAATAAGGAATGATCGTAGCCCCCCCCCCCAATGTTGAAGACAGAGTTTCGCCGATATAGGCGAAGCATCATAAGCTATCTGAATAGACAAATATAAAAAAGGGGAAAAATAATGAAAATTAAAAAAATAGATATTCTTTATCGGGTTATGTCTACTCTACACACAAATACTGTTGCAGTCCCAACAATTAAGGAGATTGCAATTCTTATTTCAATTCTACCACGTGGCCCTGCGTGACGTAGTCGCTAACGCTCTCGCCATTGGTGCGAGCGGACCCCGGTTCGATTCCCGGTGGGGTTACTCGGTCGAAAAGATGTAACATCTTTTTTTGTTCAGCCATCCTGAGTGAGGTTTTTCCTGGTTTTCGTTAGTAAAGACTGCTTCAAAAAAAAAAAAAAAAAAATCGCCAAGCAATCTTTGCATTCTCGAAATGTATTTTTTGTTCCACTTTTACTGTTTGATATAATAGCATGAACATCATAAAATAAAAAAATAAATAAAATAAACCAGAGATTGGGTTGAATAGTAGCTGAGGAAAAAATCTGTTATAAACACTGCAAAGGAGAAACGAATTTCTTTAGTCGCCGACCTTTCATTCGAACGACGCGGTACCGCGCTTCTGCTTCTACTTGTAAACAACGCTCTTCCCTCCTTAACCGCCTTGTCAATCTGTGGACCTCTCCCTAGAGACTCCAGGGAGTCTAGTCCAGTGTACATTTGTCAGGCAGACTATCGAATGAATGTTTAGGTAGCAGAGAAGCACGTTAAGAACATGATATTTGAATGAATGAAAAAACTATCGGACTATCGAATAAAAACTATCGATAGTTCAAAACAACTATCGAATGATCATTCGATAGGAAAAAGTATTCGATAGTGCCCATCACTACTATGTCTGCTACTCGAATGCACATTACAACTGATGACAGGGTTGGACCTTGTACACAATTTATTGTATCAGCACGATGATTTTATCAGGTTTCTTTTTTGTTAATACACCAACATATACATGAAAAAAATTAAAGGACATATTTAGTTAACGTCTCGCACGTATGCCATATAGATTAAAGGAGACTATGATAATTGAAAATGAATGATAAGGAAGTATTGATGGAAGAGGAAAGTGGCAGCAAAGGGAGAACCCCGAGAAAACTCACTGACACGATGTCATTAGCCACGAATTTACATGACCAAGGACCGGACCGGAAGTAAGTAATTTACCACTGAGCCCCCATTCCCTCCGTAACATATGGCAACAAAAATATAACAACATAGGACAAGAAAACTAAAAAGTGTGTCGACTCCTTTTCAGGCTCGTATCAAAGGGGGTCTAGGGGGCGCCCCCCCTAAATTTTTACTGGCTTCCCTAAAATTTTCACTAGACTTGAAAAAGAACCATAATATGTTGATGAACTATAATGTGATTGGATCGCCCCCCCCTAAATTCTACCGGACCCCCTTTACATTTTTGGACTGGCTACTGGCCTGCAGCTTTTCATGAAGATACCGGAGATACTTTCTTCTCCAGATCACAATATCATCCCTATCAACTATGAAACCTTTCCTGTTGCGCAACACGTATTTTAATTTCATAACTTTTAATAGTCTGTGCAAAGTTGCACGAGAGAAAAATGGAAGATCATCATCGGTGTTTATTGCTGACAGAATTTTATCTAACGTTGGCAACTCATTTCGGAAAAAGAACTGATGTACCTTCGAATAGCCGACTTCGTAAAATCGTCGTATTTTTCAAGTAGGAAAGTGCTTTTGCGCGGTTTTTTTTTTTTTTTTTGACTTTTCAGTTTATTTTCATTAAATTTGGCCTCTCGTCGGATTCTGTACACAGTTGCTTGTCGCACCCCTGTCTGTTTTGCAGTCATGTCGGCCAATTGTTCTACATTTAAAAGAGGATGATGTTCTCTCAAAGAATTAAACACATTCAAAACGCAGCGCCTCTCACTACTTCTCAAAGTTTTTCCGCGTTTATGTTTTATCACAGAACTGGAAGACATTCTAGAATCTTGCTTAACACGCACACTAAAAACACGTTACAAATAAATAAATAAATATACAAGGTCTGTATGATAAGTAATGAGACTCGCCGCGCCGCGGCGCGCGTGTCGCTGGAGCGGGTTTGTCGGTGATGGAGGATGTAGGGGGGGGTCCGAGCAAAGCAACGCACCGCGCGTCAGTTGGCTCCGAGCCTTAGTGGAGCGCGGACAAGCCTTGGACAAAGCCCTTGTGAACATTCTTGTCACGGCGGAAAATCAACAAACATGGAGGGTTCCATCGAACAGCGTTATGCGATCAAATTTTGCGTTCGCCTGGGGAAAACGGCTACTCAGACGCTTTCTCTCATCACGGAGGCCTACAAAGAGGAAGCCCTATCCAAAGCCCAGGTGTTTCGTTGGCACAGTGCGTTCCGGAACGGCCGGGAAAGCGTTGAGGATCTGGAGAGGGCTGGACGCCCGACAACAGTGACTACGGACGAAACTGTGGCAAAAGTGAGGGATCTCCTGAACTCAGACCGTCGATTATCGTTGAGATTGATTGCTGATGAACTCGATATGAACCACACAACAGTGCACAAGATTGTGACGGAACAATTGGGAATGAGAAAAATCTGTGCGAAACTGGTGCCGCGAGTGTTGACTGACGAACAAAAGCAACGACGTGTTGATTGTTGTCAGGAACTGTTGAACCTCATGAACAGTGACCCTAACTTTGAAGATGACGTCATAACAGGTGACGAGTCGTGGGTGTTCCAGTACGACCCTGAAACGAAACGTCAAAGCGCGGAGTGGCACACTCCTGCGTCCCCGCGCCCCAAGAAGGCCAGAATGTCGAAGTCAAAGGTGAAAACAATGTTGATTGTTTTTTTTGACAATGTGGGGGTGGTCCACAAGGAGTTTGTACCCCAAGGACAAGCCGTCAACGCCGCCTTCTACAAACAAGTCCTTGAGAGACTGCACAGGAGCGTCAAGCGGAAAAGACCGGCGATCGCTAGCCGGTGGAAGTTGCATCACGACAATGCCCCTGCCCACACCGCCTTCTTAGTGACCTCCTTTTTGACCCGGATTGGGGTGGAAGTCCTTCCACAACCACCCTACAGCCCAGATGTGAGCCCGGCCGACTTCTTCCTCTTCCCGAAGCTGAAGCCACGCTTGAAAGGAACCCGTTTTGCAGACGTCACAGCCATCCAAGCAGCCGTGACCACATTTCTAAAGGACATGCCGGCTGCTGACTTCCAGGGGGCGTTTGCAGCGTGGAAACATCGATTGCAGAAGTGCATCGACGCAAGAGGAGAGTACTTCGAAAGCTTTTAAGTCCCTGTACAGATCAGATCAATAAAACAATGTTTCCAGACCTGGTCTCATTACTTATCATACAAACCCTGTATTTTTGTATGTATTAAACATACATCCACTAATACACTCCTTATTATATACAAGCACTACAGTATTTTCACACACGCTAAATTCATACAATCTTCACAGCGATATTCCACGTATTCAATGTCCAATCGAGTATACAACTATTTTTGTTTCTTTCTTTACAGTAGGAGCATATGTCAACTATTCCTCATAACTCTCTCCCCCCTTCTAACATCAAATAAAAGAATCAGCATAAATTTGGTTTATAAATAACTGTTGTTATGCTTTTTTTAAATGGTCAAATCAATATTTATTAGTCCTATAAAATACATAAACAATGCCATATCCTTTTCTTAAAATAACCATATTAATTGAAGTTGTGAATGATGGGTGGGTTAAGAGTAGCTAAAAGAAACAGCAAACTCCCTCACATTGACAGAAAGCGCCCGCGTAGTGGAGTGGAAAATTTAGATTTTAAACAATACTGAATGTCTCAAACGTTTCCTTTCCTGTCAGGGGTGGTATACCTGCTTTCCCCTCGCGGCAAGAAAGAGGAGGAGAGTAGGGGAGTTTTCCTATCAACTAGTCTGATATAGCGTATAGCTGATGTAAACTAATATATATATATACTAGTAGTAATAGTGGCCTTTATGATTTAAATTATATTTCCTGAAAAAAGAGCTCAAAGTAAAATAACAGTGGTAATGCAAAACTAATTTAACAAATCGTTCGTAATAAATTTGGTTCGGGATCTTTACAGTTTGTATTTGGAATAATTAAATATTTCATGCAGTGAGGAGGTTCAACAACTAGTAAAGTATCATAATTTAAGCCCGTTTTCTAAAATTAAAAGAATATACTCTATGAAATATATATATATATATATATATATATATATATATATATATATATATATATATATATATATATATATATATATATATATATACAGTAGAAATGACCACTTTAACGTACGTGGTAGAAAGTAAATTATTATACGCGGTGTTTTACAATATCCTCAAGTTTAAAAATAAAATTAAAAAAACTTCCTTTTTTTGCTCTATATCCAGATAATCCCTTACTTCTGGCACCACTTACGTCATTTCGGCAGAAACATGACATGGGGTCGTTTTTAGTGGATGAAGCTTAAAGGACTTTTCAAAGTTTATTTATACTGCACACTGTTTTTTTGATAATAAATAAACGTACAGCCCACTGCACTAAACTTTCTCGCTCCAGTTCCTTAAACTAAATCTTGTTGTGCTGCAGTTGTTAATGAAACATTTTGTTGTGAAGTGCGAACAAACTTATGACGTCTTCGGAAAATTTCGCCCAAGGAAAACTCACCCCCAAAAGTAAACTACCCCTTGTAGATTTTTCCATAATAAAATGACATGCAATATGTCGGGGTTATTAATGATATATTTGTATATAAAATAATAAAATTGCAAAACTCGTTTTCGTAAAACTGTCCACTCACACTAGCCCTTGTGGATATTCTCATAGAAGTTATTTGTGCAATGTTATAGGAATAATAATAAAATATTTGCTTATGAAATATAACTAAACCGCCAGAGTCGTTTTCGAGAAAGTAGTCTGGAAAGAATCGCACCCAAAAATAAAGATTTTTTTTCAAATGAGTTATGGCATATTATCAGGTTATTAATGAAATAATGAACAATATCGCTTTTCAGAAAATCTTCCGACCCCTCTCCCCCCCTCCCCCACACACAAAAGAGTAAATTACACCTCGATTTCTCCCAGAGATTTGTTAAATACCACAGTATATGGTTGCTATTGAAAAAAAAATGATGTATAAAATATAAAAATCGTTAAAAGCGTTTCTGAGAAAATCGCGAATTTCGATTTTCACCTTTTAGTGAACTACCCTTAATTTTAGGGGTAGGAAGAATATTCAGAAAAAAATCCTCGAGAATCATTAAAAACTTAAATTTAACCACTTATGGCATGGAGCATGAAATCATTTTTGTGGCCTATTACACGTTTCCCGTACGACGTACGTTTATAGTACTTTGTGTCCCTGCACGTTGCCCGTACAACGTACGTTCTGTATTTTAAACGCAATATAATGGACGTACACGTATCCGACACGACATTCGTCCCTAATGCATTGAAGAGAAGTGCATCATTGGCCAGTCAACAGATGTCAGCACTAGTACTATTCAGTGTTCCCTTCTTCTAGTTGAGCTCGACATCCGCACTTTGATAAAATGGCTTCTACAGACAGCCATTAGTATGTGGATGCTGACGTATTATAGATGTGCTTGGTGAATTGTCAGGATCCGACATAAATGACATTGATGTAGGAGATGGTGAAGATCAGATTTTCAGTTAGGATGGAATGACGGAGAAAGTGACAGTAGTTGCAGAATGATCCATGTGTAAGTTCATCACATAGTAATGTAAAAGGGAGTGACAAGATGGTCTTCTCGTAATGACCAACCGTTTTTGCCTGTTTTCGAAGAAACTGTAGGTTTAACGTTGCTCTTGATCCTTCATGTACTCCGTTATATTGTTTTTCTATTTTCTTTGGAGCACATATGTTCAAACATGTGAAATCGGAAACGGATAGTGCTGCTGATAAAATTCAATTGCTGCGTTGTCAAGGAAAGTTGAAACCACGTTCTATGTTGACACAAGTGGGTTACAGTGAAACTTTATGAACTCTATTACTTCTTTGCAATTATTCTTCATATGTGTGTTGTTCAGCTACCGAAATTAGAGGATTATTAGTCGAGAAAGACATTTTTCTGACTAGTTTTGCAACAAGCTTTATGACAGGCGACAGGTTTATGTCAATATTCTTTATGCTTTATTTGAATGTTTGTAAGTACAGATAAGCCTAAGCCACAAATAACTAACTCTTCAGATATAGAGGGAAAAAATAGAACTTATGGTAGTTAGGGGTTACATAACTGGAATTTAGTCCCCAACTAAGGAGATGTGAATATTCAAGAAGTTGCTAACTTCTATCTTTAGCAAATTAGCCCGTTAACATGTCTCAAGTGCTAATATAACCCCCTTAGTATTCAACATTACATTACCTTTTCGAGGTCAAAAAAGAGAGTACTCTTCTCAGGGAGTGGCAATATCCAGAGAATTTATTTCTTCTTAGTATCTTCAATACTATGCTTGTAATATAAGCTATCTGAATACACGAACATAAAAAAACAAAGAAAAATAGTAAAAATTAAAAAAGTGCGAGGGCTTACATTATAGGTCATGTCTCATGCAGCCTCAGTGCCGGAAGGAGAAGCTAAACTTCAAGAAATAAATCTTCGTCACATTTTAGCATGTTACTTGACATCAAACTTTTTAAGTTCTCTGTTATATCTCTTTCTCGTGTTGGGTTGAGCTGATTTTAACCCCCATTTCAGCAGCGAGGCTATGTAAGATTTAGGCCTACTGATTAACGTGGAATCCCAACCACATGAACTCCCGCCGTGAATCGAAACCGAGTCCCCCACGCCAAAGGCGCGTACGCTAGCCGCTTAGCCATGGAGCTCGCTCTCTTTCGTGTTAGGTCCACGGTGGTTCAATGGTAGTTGGTTCGATCAGAGGCTATGGGTTTATGGTAGACATGATGTCCGTGAGTTTCCAGTTTCTACGCATATTTTTTGATTTCAGTAGCTATTTTATAATCAGTCATTTTAATTAATCAACCGTCTCTTTTAGCTTAAGGATATAACGGTAGACGTACATCTACTAGAACTATCTTTCGTGTTCTTTTAAACCATTTCTCTTTCTTCCCCCTCCACAAGGTCTGACTTATGAATGGTAACAAATTTTCTTTTATTTCTTTTGAACACCTTTAGAACGTTTCTTGACTTTATTATGTAACAACTTGAAGTATACAAACACGTACACTCATGTCCAAAATGATTGTCACATATCTATAACTATCTTCTTATAAGAATATAATTTGATAATGATTTTGCAGAGTATTTTTAATATTGATACTGTGTGTATAATAGGGAAATATATATTTGTGGTAAATTTCATAGGAAAAGAATTATAAATACGAAAATTAGAAGGGGTAACACAAGATGTCGCTAAATGGACAAGATTTTCTTTTCTTTTTCCTTTTTTTTATAGTGTTCTTATTTACTGCTCTTTTGACATGAAATTTACCACATACATGTCTTTGCTGATTACACGCACACTAACATTACAATAAATACCGGGCGAATTCGTTATCAAATTATCCTACAACAACATATTTATAGGCATGCGACAATAATTTTGGTCATGAGTGTACATACAGAAAACCTAGACAAATAATTAATTTCTATCCTATGTGCTTCTGATTCTCACTCTCTGCTACCATCTCCAATTTCCTTTTGATTCCTCTTCCTTTATCTTCGTTTCTGTAGTATTTTCCAATTCCTGTTTTAATTTAGTTGTTTATATATTCCTTACTCCTTGATTTCATTGTAAATTCAATACCCAACAGAAAACCCAATACTACGCTCTACTAAAATGTAAACGTACTAAGACGGTAGTTTTGGTTTTACTTCTCGAAATTTTAATTCACGGAATTTTTTGCTAGTAGAGCAAGGTTTCTTCCTTATTTCAATTTGGTTTTAAGATTAAAATCAGATCTAACATGCACTAAAAAGCGCATGTGATATATTATTTAATATTCAGTATTTCGTGAAGTAGAAATAATATAGGAAGTACAATAGTTGTAAAATATACTAACTTCTTCAATAAAGACTTGATATTCTATCCATGTTTATTTTATTAGACTGCATTTATTGTCAGTTATACTAATTCGGAGATCTGTTATACAATTGTGATATAATTTTCATTTTTACGTTATAATAATTTTATATTGAAATATTTAACAATTAAATGTTATTATAAATTAACAATATTTAACAATTAAATCTTATAAATTAGATTGATTCAAATTTGTATTAACTCTTTATTTTCTTATTATTATTGCGTTTTTTGATAGTAAAATATTCCAAATTTCAAACTTTCTCTTAATGTGTTATCGTTTATTTCTATTTTTCTTAATAATCTTTTATACCCATGAATGGATCCACATATCACCGACGCATTTCCAAACAAAGTTGTACACTTTATCTTTTATTGTATGCTCTCTGATTCATTTAATCGTGTATATTATATATATTTAGTGCTGGTAAAAAAAAAAAAAAAAAAAAAAAAAAAATCTTTACACGGCAGTGAAACTACGAAATTGTAAGATTCAAGTATTTTATTGTGAGGTCTTCATTACAATTCGTATTTTGGCATGTCACCCTTATATTGTCACACTTTTGCGCATTGATTCGGCAAGGCTGACGAAGTAAGTAGAGTCCTTGGTTATTCATAGTGTTTTCGGTTCCTCCTTTAGATCATTGATGCTGCTGGGTCGTGTCTTGCATTCTGTTCTTCATGAAATTCCAGTCATTTTCTATGGGATTAAGGCCAGGAAAATTACTTGACACACTAAAACTTTAATGTTATGGCCACTAAGAAATTCAGTCACGGCTTTTGATAAATTTATCACATTGATGAATGATAAATAATCACATGTTCCAAAAAAATAACGTAATTGCTTGCTTTCACAGTCTCATTCTTAGGAAGTACAAACCTTCCTTGTCCTTGCTTCCACTGAATGTATCTCACACTATCACATTGCCAGGGCGTTTAACAGTCTTAGCTCATATGTTGGGTCATACCGTGATGCGGTATATTAACATTCTTCAAGCCTCTCCTGACCAACCTGGAAGTGTTCTCGTCACTGAACATGATTTTCTTCCACTGTTCAGATGTCCAATTTGTATATTTTTTTACAGAAGTCTAACCTTACCTTCTTAATTGTGCTTAATTCTTAATTGTGTGGTACGTCAACTCGGCAGTATCCGGTTCTTCTGCAGTTGATGACGAATTGTCAAATGACGACGTTATGAAGGAGCTCAGGGTGTTTGTTCTTGAGCTCAACGAAGGATATGACATCACTTTGCGCTTCAGAAGCTTCTTTGTCTTTCATGAGTCTTATTTGCACCAGAGCCTTATTTCCTCTGGGATACCGTCCCGGAGGTAATAACGACATTGACCGCTTCAATTGATACATTCTCTCTCTTGACACGCCGGCTACAGCAATCATCGGCTACCTCATATTTAGCATAGTCAAGGTAAGGTATTTCTCTTTAATTTTAAGCTTCTTATGGAACATTGTGTGCAGTGCGAGTAAAGGTGTGAGACCTCAAACTTTTAAAAGGCAAAGAAACACTGGCCGGCTGGAGCAAAGTACTTTCTACTTTACTGTAAAAGCCCACGAGCCTTATTGAGTTTTGGCTGGGTGGGTGAAAGTCGCCTGAGAGTCCCTAGTGCCGTACGTGATCACTACGCTCCATCCACATTTTTATGGCAAGAGTGGCAAGTAAAATGACGACTCGGATTTTATATGTAAAGATTTTTTTGCCGCGTTTTTTTTTTTTTCCGCCACTGTAATGTGCTCCTCACATCTAATCTGAATTGTATGTCCCATGTATGTAGTTCACATTCACTTGGGACTGAGTAAATACCTGAGGTGTCGAATCTTTCTTCATCTTTCACGGAGCGCAGTGTTTGATCTTTAAAGGTGGCATCTGAATTGTTTATCCATATTTCTTTTTCAGTAAACGACAATGCAAACCTGTGTTTTTCTTCCATTCTGTCTGAGTTCTGCTTCTTGTGGCAATTTAGCCATTTTATTATTGCCTTATTGATATTTTCGTTGTAAGAGTTTTGTAGAACTGTTTCAGATTACTTACTTCTTATAGGTGATAACTATCTTATATCCTCCTTGCTCTGTACAATAATGTATGTGGTAATTCTGGGACGGGCGATGATAGGAATTAGCTCTTACGTAATGACAGAAAGTCTCCATGAAAATTATGTAGAATTTATACTGACTCGTTAAATTTTCTAAGGCTAGATACAGCCTATTTTATGGTGGATCGCGATGGCTCAGTGGTGAACCATACACAGCTGTCACCAAGTGGGCTTTGTGGAGGACAGAAATCGTGTGCGTGGGTTCTTCTCTCACTATTTCGTTCATTATCATCACAGTCTTCATTGGCCTCGATGCATAATCGTGGGACGTTAAATAAAAAAAAAAAAAAAAAAAAAAAAATACAGGGTGAGCACAGAAACAGTCCCAGGTTTCAAATTAGGGTAAATTTAATATGCGAAGGAATATTTTACTGAAATTTTGAACAGTGATACATAAACTCAAAAAGTTTTTGTAGCAATAATTGAAATCACAAACACTCGATGTGCGCGCCATCTGTAACGCGGGAAATATCGAGGCGGTAATCTAGCTCCAACCACACGTTGTGAAGCATATCCGGTGTGATGGAGTTGACAGCATCACTGATGCGTTCTTGGAGATCGTCGAGAGTTGCGGGTAGTGGAGGTGCATACACTTTGTCCTTCACAAATCCCCACAGAAAAAAGTCACAAACAGTAAGGTCAGGTAATCTTGGAAGCCACTTGCAAAGAACTTGATCATTGACTCCAGAGCGCCCTATCCATCGGTTTGGGAGGTTCTCATTTAGAAACCTGCGTACAGCACGATGCCAGTGTAGCGGCGTTCCATCTTGTAGAACGAAGTCGTCTATCTCTGCATTACTAAGTTGCGGAATCAACCAGTTACGTAGCAATGCTAAGTAACTTTTACCTGTAATTGTTTGTTCCTGAAAAAAGAACGGACCGTGCACCCGACGCTCTGATACTGCACAAAAAACATTGATTTTCGGTGAGTCACGTTCCACATTTACAGTTGCATGAGGATTCTGGGTTCCCCATATCCTTACATTGTGTCTATTCACCTTTCCACTTAAGTGAAATGCGCCTCATCGCTGAAAATGATCTTCGTCAGAAAGTTTTCGTCGTCCTCCATGAAATTTTGCATAGTCTCACAGAACTCACGGCGCTTTACCTTGTCTTGTGGGTATAGCTTCTGAACCAACTGCAGTCGGTACGGGTAACACCGCAAACGCTTGCGTAAGATCTTCCTTACTGTTGTTTGTGGCATCTGCAACTCTCTGCTAGCTTTACGTGTAGACTTCTGCGGGCTGTGTACGAAGACTGCTCTTACGCGCTCCACAGATTCCTCGGAGACTGGACGTCGCCCTGAATGTCCTTTTCTTTGATCACAAATGCACCCCGTCTCAATAAACGTTCTATGCCACTTCACAATGGATTTGTGTGTGGGTAGATCAGCATTAAATTGTTGTTTTAAATCAAGCTGCACTCTCACAAAACTGCTTGTTTTTGCAAATTATAGAACGCACCAGCTTCGTTGGTGTGGGGTGAACGCCATTTTCGATGTTACTGTCCTGGTCAGATCTAGGATTCTGAAAAGATAGATGGGAAAATAGTTTGAGTTTACTGAGCTCTGTACAAAATTTCATGTAAATATACAATTAAATGTTAATTATATGCACTTTAAAATCAGGTACTGTTTCTGTGCTCACGCTGTAGTACTTACTGCTCATTAAGATATCAAAATAATGGAAACACCTGAAGTTTGCAACACAGAATATGTAAGTTGGTAGTAATATTGTGGATGAGCATACAGCGCCTGGCCATTGATAGTGTGTTTTGGCTGATCGTCTATAGTACGTCAGGCAGATTAGCATAGAGGGTAGATTGTCGTGGCATTCAAAGAGGTCACATTGTGAATGCTAGGTTAGTAGGCTTAAGTGTATCAAGGGCAGTGTATTAGGTGTGTCGCAAGAAACAGTGTATAAGTTGACGACGTTCTACAAAACATAGTAAACAACATTGGTACAGAGTAATAGTGGGCGGAAAATAAGTCTCAGAGATCGCCGAGCACTGAAAAGAATTGTCACCAATGACTGTAAGTGAATGCGCAACTCAAGCACCACCTCGAATAGCCTATTGCATGAGCACCTGAACGTCCACCATCAGGTTGCAATGTCCAAACCACTGATTACCGCCAACAACCCCTAGCGCGATAAGTGTTGCCGAGAACATGGATAGTAGCCACCAATGATTAGAAACGCGTAACATTACTCGATTAGTCCTCTTTCACTTTATTTCCAACACCCTAGGTTGTCTTTGTGTGTGGCGGATACCAAAACAAGCTTCTTTATCTCCGACTTCTTTTTTCCTACCGTGAAATATGGTGCCAACTTTGTGATGCTGTGATCCGTGGGTTCTGATATTCCGCTAACAAAGCACTTTACTGCCAATGATTATGTGGATATTTTGGCTAAGCACATGCATCTTATGGTCTAGATGTTTTCCGTTGATGTCACAGTTTTCCCACGTGATAATACGCCAATCATATTGCCGGAACTGTTGAAACATCATCATAGTTTCATAAACATTGGAATGAATAACAACACTTATCCTGGCTCAACTCAGTTCGCGAGCTCAGATTCCGCAGCAGATATTCTCTTCAGTCCTTGCTGATGGAATACTCAGATATCCTTCTTTATCCTCCCTGTGCAGCATGAGAAATTGTATAATATTACATTTTGTTCATGTGTTTCCATCACTTGATAAGTACTTGTATACGGTATATAGCGTACTAAATATTTGTTTCTAAATTCTAGACTTTCCCAGGTCTGTATTTTTTAAACGAAATAAAGTTGTTAATTGCACCAATCAGAAGGCCAGTTAATAAAAATATGCAGTAACTAACAAAAAGCAAGCATAGCCGTGTGATTCATATTTCTTGGTAGTAGTAATTCTTACGAAGAAGTTCTAAGAATTATTAATTTGAATTCTAAGCATATGTTAATTTGTATATTCTTCTTGGCCGGGAAGTGTTTTATTATTTTTGCAAAACTTGCTCATACAATGGATTATTATTAATTCGCACAAGTAGAATAATACATACAACAAAGTGGAAAAAAAAAAAAGAAAGAATGAATGACTAGCAAAAACAGAAATAGAGAAATTACGAATTATAGAATGAAAATATCCCAAAGTCTGGCTCAAAGGTAATATTTAGAAGTTCTTGAACTTAAAAAAGAAGCAATCCTAGCCACCAAGATTTTTTTTGTGTGCGCTTTGTGCTTGCACAACTCGGTAAGTAACAAAAAATAACATATACAGATCCGATTTTTTTTAAGTACACTTTCCGTGTTTCCTATTGACTTTTAAAATTAATTTTCTTCATGCAATTTCATGCAAAAGTAGTTACATAATATTAGAAGTAAATTACTTTTGGTAACAGAAAAATCCACGTTTCTGGTTAAATTCCAGGTTTTCCGGGTCAGTAGATACCCTCTTGTATTTCTCTTGAGGCTGGCCGCTTTGAAGCAACATTGTTTCTACGCGCGTAATAGTAAAGTTATCTCATGTACTAAACGAACATTAGACTGTAAACATGAATTTTTTCGATTTCTCAAGCGGTCTTTCTTTCACTGTTGATGTTTCGGAAGCTTGTCAAGTGTATGAACAGATCGGTATCATTTAAGCCTTGTCATTCATACTCAATAATGTAATTTGTAGTCCAGTCCACATATATTTTGTTAAAATTACAGCGGTTTTGTTATACCCTCCCAGCTTTAAGAAAGATATGATCACTTTAGAGATTCTGGAAAGATAAACTTATGATACAATACCGGCTGTAATATGTGCAGATTTAATAACAATAAGATCTTGTATTTCATTGATATTCCACTTGGTTTGACTGCATACTGAGATTATGCACGCTTATTTGGCAGTGAGGAAAAAATATTCTTATCTCGTAGCTGCTGAGAAAATCGAATAATGAAAAAAGAAAGTATCAATACAAAAAGCACAAAATGAAAACAAGGTGCGATTCCAATAGTTAACAATTAATCCTTAGTAAACGTCCACCATGATACCTTGTCACTATTACTAGTTAAAGATCATATAAGCCCATTGAGTAGAATATTACTCTTCTAAGCGAAAGACTTGATTCCATCTCACATAATTTTGTGGGAATTTCCATACACCTCTGAGCTTGATCAGCATCCTACTCATTAACTAATGGTAGAAACACCTGTTTCCATATGGAACATGATATTGATTTATTCCTTTTGAAAAAAGAAAAATATACTTTTAAACTGGAACTAAGACTTTTGCTTAGAAAGTCAGAATAAGCAACTAATTTATTTAGCTGTTTGACTTCTCTTGGTCATAAATAAAGCTGAAATTACACACTAGAATACGTTACGCAGGTTTTTAATTTAAATATGTATTTTCCATTATCCATACAAAATCTTACACATTTTAAGTCATTTACAATTGTAAGAAATCTGTCCATTCGTATTTTTAAAGATCACATCTTGCCAAATAATTACATAATTATGCGGTCTTTCCTACGAGAGACCTGAAGAAATTGGCTTATATCGGAAGTTCCAGTTTCAATGATTAACACGTACTTTCACCAAGTGACTGTTGCACAAACATCGTAACATCTTTTACTTTTTAAAAATTTGATATATCCCACAGTTGAAACATAAACGTACTTTAAACAAACAAACACACAAAAATTAAGGAAATATTGTCTTTTAAGATGAATTGCATTGTACTGCATGTATGTGATAAAAAAAAAAAAAAATCTTCAAATAAAGCAAATATGATACCAGTATGAGGGAAAGTTCTCCAGTATTATGCACTGAAACTATATATGTAAACTAAGATAATGCTGATATGCACTTCGTCCGTAATTATGAAACGGTAAACTACACACCACGCCTCATATGATTTGACACAAATATTTGTTGTACTTGACTATGAGCCATCACTCGTAACACTTATCTTCACACCGTTTCCTTAGCAATCGAGATTTCCATCTTTAAAAGCAATATCAAGCGCACAACTCAGTTCAATATTATAGTACCGAGCGATGTCAATGTTCTGTACCTTTTCATTCTCAGTCCCCAGCTGGTTTTCATGACAACAATGTCTTTTACCTCGAACTGCTTGAACTGGAATGGCTGTAACGCCTCCGCCGGGCAGGACTCCGTGACCTTGATCGGGATCTTGATCTTGTCCTGGGACGTCGCCGAGGAGGAGGAGATCTTCGGCGCGGTGGAGGCGGCGAGCGTCTGCGGTATCTGAAATAATTTTTAAGTAAATATGAATGAAAATAATATACAATACATATGGATTAAGAAGCATCTCGAAAAACTACCACTGAGTTTCATCCGATACGTTTTCAAAATATTAAGGGATGTGAAATTGTCACATCGGAAATGCTGGATTGGTCGATTTACAACATATTACACTGCAGTAAATTTTATAGGCATTAGATATTCAGATACATTTAGAATTTTGGCCCAAAGATTTGCAACAATTTGAAAATAATGAAGCCCTCCTCCCCATTATTATTAAAACGCATTACAGCAAACAATACAAATTTAACTTACCTGGGAGGGCTTCTTGCCCATCTAGGCGGAGGCCGTCGGGGTGGCAGTGGAGATCTCCTTCTCGGGGGTAGAGGCTGTGGTTTCGGAAGCAGAACTGGCGCCGCTGTGATTTCTTGCCCGTCAATCTGACCTAAGAATACAGGCAAAGAAAAGGGAGATTACTATTTAATATATTAACTAACACCATTTTAATATATTCATTACAACTAGCTCTTTACTACACGAAGCTGTGTACGGGTAACGTTGCTATTGTATCGGTTGAATTAGAACAAACAGTAGTTATACAGAACTTTACACATTACCACTTTCGTTAGAACAATAAATAATACAACTGCAACTGTTTTCGGCAGTTCTTGTAAGGGTAACTTCATATATTGACCTGTTTATAAACGCAACTATATGTATACAGGATTTGAAATGAAATCTTTCAGTCTTACGTCCCACAATTATGCCCTTTAGACTAAGGGAGACGGATGATTAACACATGTAAATGATGGAAGATTTGGTGGAATTAGTATGGGAGAAAGCGAGAGTCCTCTGAGAAAACCCATGGACACAATGTTGTCCACCACAAACTTACTAAGCCGAGGATAGAACCAGGGAATCTACGCACCAGAAATAAGCGCTCTACCACTAAGCCATCGTGCCCCCATGTAAAAGATTTCTTAGTTATCCCCTTTAAACCTAAGTTTTTACAACTGACATTTTGTATATGAGGCAACGACGTAACGCGCAGCAATGTTATTGGAAAATATTGCTACTTTCTTTCCATATCAGCTTATTAACGTGGGCCAATTTCTCAACCTATAGTAAGCAGTGGGACGAGCCGCTGTTGATGGTACGTACGACTTATGATGGTATTAATAATTAATATGATCTGATGGTACGCCCGTGAAAAAGCTGAGAACCTATGATGTAGGTTAAAAATATCGATTCAAAAAATATTCACTACTCGGCATTTTCATGCAATTTTCCTTCTACGGTATTAAAAAAAACTTTTGCCACCAATTTGAGCATGAACATCCTTGGCAGCTAACAGGAATCCGGTGATACGAAGTCAGTGGGTGTAGTGAAAATCAAAGCCAGAACCGAGACAACATTACTGCCATGAATGAAACTGTAACATCTGGGTAAACCCATGTGAAGTGGTCCAGAAAAGGAATAAATCGTTGCTCGACAATTTTTAAAAAATCTCATTTTTTATGTACAGGTAACTTATCATGTCGTTAGTTCAAAATAAGCATGATTTTAATTTTATTGGCTTTTGCTTTCGAGTGGAAGCCATATTTGTTTTCGAAGGTGTGCCATTTTGTGGTGTTGTAAGGGGTTACAGAATCTGAAATATCTCAGCCCCTAATTTCCCTATCGATGTGAAACCAAAACCAAAATGTTCAGTAATTCTACACTTTAATAGTGTATATTAGTTATTATCATTCATAAATTATGAATGGGTAAAATTAAAATTTGAGAAAGTAGGTGATTGGCGTTTAAAATCCCAACTTTGGCACCTATTTTTTTTTTTTTTTTTTTTTTTTTTTAAGAAGGGAAGGGGTCAGGAAGTCGAGCTTTACTGTATAAAGAGGTCTGATACGGTTCTTATCACTCACCAAGTTTCAACCCTTAGACGTGTCCCCATTTTTTCTCGAAATTGTCAAAAATCCAGAAAAGTGGAAAAAGTGCACATTTCACAGGTATATATCTGGTGGGGGACCTGATAAAAATATACAATTCCTCCCCATAACAGGTCTACATCATATTATTCTGTACCGAAAATTAGGAGTTTCAGATTAGACTATAAGTACCTTTATTATGAACACAAAGTTATACCTATAAATAAAGATAGGCAGAAAGTACGGATAAACGAGAGTTTACTGTATATCCATCATAAATCGGTTGGCAATGCATAAAGTGGTTAAGCACAACATACAAGAACAATATTGACTCTCACGAACCACTTAAACAGTTTGTTCTACAAAAAGTTTGGATATTTGATCACACAACTGCGGAGTATGACACCGACCCGTTGCTGTTGTAAGCTCATTGGGAGTAAGCTTTCATAAAATGTTCTTGAAAGGCACCCATGTCTTGTCGTCTCTTGAAATTTTGAATAAAGTTCGTGGTCCTGGGGGTTCGTAAAAATGCACTTTCATGTCATCATGTTCGATACTCACATTTTTAGCAATTCCAATGTACCACTTTTCTTAAAAATACATGCAACTGTGTCACCTGTTTGGAGGCAGTGCAAGGACGCTTTTCTCACATTTACTTCCTGAAAGTCAATAGAAACTGAAGTCCTAATTCAACATTATTGTTTCCGATTTTGCTTTTTTCTCGTACAACAAAGATTTTTGTGTAGCATGTAGCACATAATGATTTTTCAGGAATCAGATCTACTGCATAATTCTTGTCCTTTAGTAAATGTGCACTTGAAATTTCTGAAAGTTCTTTTGTTATAGTTTTTAAATGGATTTTTAGAGGATCGCAACACGAATTACCAAAAAGATGATGGTACTTTCGAGAAAACTCCACTTCATGGTAGTTGCATATGTTTGCAATGCCACTGCTTGTTCGCATTAGCAGAAGATTCCTCTTCACTGAAGTCACTAAGGGACGTAATGCATCTTGCTATCGGCCCGTACACACATTTATGACATTCTTCATCAACACATTTGCCTACATTACATTCCATTTTCTTCACTAATTTGATGCAGTATTGATACACAGATCTGCAGAAACACAACCGTCTTCTTGCGCTGTAAGCATCTGAGTGAAGCACCAGTAGTGAATTCCTAATTGATGTCTGAACACTATTCTGCATGTTGGAACAAGCACCCTGCTGAATTGTGTTTTCAGTACATTTGTTCTGTTTCCTTATTAACAAGATAACACTTGTTCTTGTATGTTGTGCTTAACCACTCTATGCATTATTCATCCATTGCCAACCGATTTATGATGGATATACAGTAAACTCTCGTTTATCCGTACTTCTGCCTATGCTTATTTATAGGTATAACTTTGTGTTCATAATAAAGGTACTTATAGTCCAACCTGAAACTCCTAATTTTCGGTATACAATAATATGATGTAGACCTGTTATGGGGAGGAATTGTATATTTTTATCAGGTCCCCCACCAGATATATACCTGTGAAATATGCACTTTTTCCACTTTTCTGAATTTTTGATAATTTCTAGAAAAAAAGGAGACACGTCTAAGGGTTGAAACTTGGTGAGTGATAAGAACCATAATAGACCTCTTTATTCAGTAAAGCTCAACTTCCTGACCCTTTCCCTTCTATATATATATATATATATATATATATATATATATATATATATATATAAAAAAATTAGGTGCCAAAGTTGGGATTTTTAACGCCAATCACCTACTTTTTCAAATTTAAATTACACCATCACAAAATGGCACATCTTCGAAAACAAATATGGCTGCCACTCGAAACCAAAAGCCAATAAAATTAAAATCATGCTAATTTTGAACTAACGACATGTTAAGGTAACAGCACACACAAAAAAATCAGAATTTTTAAAAATTGTCGAGCAACATGCATTGGACCACTTGATATGGATTTACCCATCTATATTATTATTAAACTCGTGCCGTAGGCTTCTAGGAATTATTCCGAATCAATTCCTTATTTTCTGCACATTAGTCTTAATCGAAAATGCTTACTCGATTGACGAAGTCCAAATAGATAATGCAAGTTGAACATTGACACAGTAAATAGTGTATGATATATTACAGAATAAAATACACTACACAAAATATTTCTATAGTGTTATAACTGCAATGGGATACAAATGCTTGTGTTTGCTTAGTATAGAAAGTGCCTATGTCATATTTCTAATAGCTGACAACATCAACTACGTCTAAAAGGAAGCTAATAAAACTCCTTCAACATTAAACCAAGTATGTGGTCTCAGGTATTCATTTTACAAACACGAGAACATTCCAATTTGGTGAATTCAATTGCTGAAAATGATTGGTAGCATTGGATTCAGCACCAAAAGAAACAGAGAAAAAGAGGGTGTTTAGTGGCAGACCGTATACAGGGTGGGAGATAAGTGATGGCAAAGTGCGAAGATAGAACTTAGAAAATGTCTAGAAATGCCATCTTAATTTTGAAATGAGTAGAGGGATTGAGGTCAAATGTTGGATATAAGGAATGCATGTAGAACTCCACTGAATAGGCGTAATGTGAATCAGGGGGACATCTGAAAAGCCGCCATGTTGGAATTACCGCAAGAAGAATATACGGAAAAGGGGTCATGTGACATGGCTCTCGACGAACACTGTCTGTTGAAATCAATAGTGGCCAAGACGGGTTGAGAACTCTGTTTAATTACAACTGTTATGGACCTTAAGAATGATTTTGTGGTTGATAGAAAAATGGAGACAACAGTGGGCACATTTGTAAAACGATCTTTATTGGTTCTCCATGAATCAACAAGGAGCAGCAGCAGTTTTATCTGCTCTATAAAAGGCCAGAAAACGTCAGTCATGAACTCCTTCAGGTTGTCCTTGGTCATATTTGCATTTTTACGAGCATGTGAACGAATATTGGGTGGATTGGGACGTTTGTTGGCTGGAAAGTGGCCTCATTCCTGTTTGTGGTTGTTCCTCATTCACATCACCTTTGCGACACTACTGCTACATTGCTATAGCGTGGAACACCTCCAGTTACAGCGGTCTTAAGCTGTATTGGCCACTATTGATTTCAACAGACGATGTGCGTCAAGCGCCATGTCACATGAACCCTTTCCCGTATATTCTTCTTGTGCTAAATCCAACATGGCGGCTTTCCTTGTTCCCTATGATTCACATTACGCCTATACAGTGGAGCTCTACACGCATTTCTCATATCCAACATTAGACCTCAATCCTTCTACTCTTTTCCAGATTAACATTTTATTTATTTATTTATTGAACAAATTCCCAGATACAGCAAAACTGCCATTTTACACAGGGAAATGTTAACAAAAGAAAGAAAAAAGAAAACAACAACACAGAACAGTATCAAAAAAGAGTGTAAAAGTAATATTATTCCGTCAAAACTCGTTTAATTGCCCTATCAAACACCGGGTAGCTCGAAAAAATATCCACATTAGTTGTTACTTGATTATAACAGTTTAGTATTCTGTAAAAAAGAGACCTCTGTATAATTGCCAACCTAGGACGGGCAAGATGGAATAGGTGAGTGAGTATTTCGGGTGATGCGGGAAGGGACACGTAAGGATAGTTCCTGAAGTAATATTTCCGATCTTAAGTCTCCAGTCACTATTTTAAGAAGATATTTCAGGTCAGAGATAATTCTACGTACTTCCGGAGTCTGGATAGTCAGATGTCGCAAGAGTTCCTTCTTAGATAATATTCGAAGTGCAGGAACACGGAAACGGACTATATCGATAAAGAAATTAAGAATAGAATCAAGTTTGAAGAGATGTGTAGGTGATGCCATGGCCCATGTGGGAGAGCAGTATTCGATCTTGGGCGCTATTAAAGAATTAAAAAGTTGCTAATGACGAAACAGAGCATAGTTCAGTGAATCGATAAAGAAGTCCCCAACATGCGCATTGAATTCATAAGTATTGAGGAGATGTGGTCAAAGAATGTGAGTTCTAAATCAAAGATGACACCAAGATCATTATGACTAGCAGAATGTGAGATAGGGGAATCATTGACATGGTATGTGGAGGGAATAGGAGACTTTTTCAAAGTAATAGTAATACTGTCACCAGGGTGGAAAAAAATCATGATTTTTTAAATAAAAATCATTTTTGTTGATTTTTTTGATTTAAATCGATTTTTTTTGATTTAAATCAAATCTTTCTCCTGGTATAATACAAGTCGCGAATTGAAGATAAAGCGTTAGGAATTAGTATTTAATGCTAATTATGCCATTTAAGTGAAAGTATTGGGGTTGAATTTTGAATTATCCCCAATCGTTAACCTATATCAATCCCAAACAATGTTTCTCAACCCATTTAAATTATGGCTCTTTTTAAAGGTAAATTATAGACTTTCAGTCAAGCAGCTACATCACCATCCCTATTTATCCTGGGATCATGGTACATACATCACTCTCTTTAGAATAGAACAGCTTTTGAAAGGGTAACATTCACATTTCCTTATCATGTCCCTGAAGCGGGAAATTTTGAGAGTAATCGGCATTTTTTTAAATTGGTCCCCTCTGGATACCTCTGTGTTACAGCACGGATCTCAAAATCAACTGGGAAATGCTAAGGGGTGTACTAAATGTGTGTACAAAATTTCAAGCTTCTCTTTTGAGTAGTAAGAGTGAGGAAACTATTTAACAATGAGCTAAGAACATTCCCACAATGCCCCAGATGACCCGGATTTAATATAAAAATTTCCTCAGACATCCCTATTTATTCTAAGATCATGATTTGTACATTATTCTCTTCAGAATAAAACAAATTTTCAAACAGTACCCTTCAAATGTCTCCACCATGTATCTGGGGCGGGTAAATCACGAAAAAAGGAATTTTCTGTTAAAAATGTCTTTTTTTTTTTTTAATTTTACCTCTGTGGACCCCTTTCCCTGTTTTAAGACAGAGATTTGAAACAAATCTGAAAAATACTGAGGGGTGCACTGAGTAAATGTGCAAAATTTCAATCTTGTACGTGCAAAAGTAAGCCCGTGAAAAATAATAATCCCCAAATACCCCAGATTCCCGTATAAAACAGGATCTCAGGTAACAGTTTCCTGAGACATCCCTATTTATCCTAGGAGCATAGTATGTACATCATTTTCTTCAGAATAGAACAGCCTTTCAAACGGTACCATTCATATGTCTTCATCTGAACGGGAAAATCACGAAAAAAGCTATTTTTTGTTAAAAATATCCTTTTTTAAACATTTTTGCCCCTCTGGACCCCGCTGTTTTCACGCAGAGATCTGAAAACATCTGAAAATTATTAAGGGGTGCAGTGAACGAGTGTGCAAAATTTCAGTCTTCTGAATGCAAAATGTAACCCGCCAAAAAATAATAATAATAATACCCATAACAAAAAATATCTTTTTAAATTTATGACGTCATCACACACTATGCCTCAACGCAGAAAGGCGTTGCAGGGTAGGCAAAAACCATGGTTTTTATTGGAAAAAAAATCAGTTTAAACCAGTTTTTTTTTAATTAAATAATTTACTCTATGCATTTATATCACATATGAACAGAAATAAGTTTGTTTCACTTTGGTGTTATTATGCAACAACCGCGTTGTGCTGGAACGGATCACATAAGCTTAAAGCGGAGTCCAAACCGTTTCTCGTCTCTTACATCCGAAACAAATTGTCCTCCATTTGAACTTGAAAACTGGACTAATTGGCCACAAATGCAATACGTCTGCCGACTCACTCACGAAGGACTCCTGATACGTTGTACTGATCTTTACATACTTTTAATATAATTGTCTAATTGTCAAGAGTCATTTCAGAAGGACAAAAAGATAAACAGTTGCACAATTGAAACCATTATACAGAATTACATATGGACAGTTTCAAAATACTGCAGAGTACAGAACTAATTTAGTCCAAATTAGTTCACTACGACTTTGATTAGTCCAAGTTAAAGAAATACAACGACGTAATTTTCATATCAGTAAGAAAAGTGAATAAAAATAAGAATTATTTGAGTCGACTTTGGCTCTGACCCATTTATACATAAATAGATACCACAGATATTTCTAATTTCAGTAAATGCCTCTCGGGCGGTTTGTATGACCCCCTTCCCCAAAGTACTATATTTTGATGTATATTATCAATTGTAAACATTACTAAAACGATACAATATTTAGAATTTTCCTTTGATTGCAATTGCATAACAATAATAACAAACTATTAAAAAAAATCACAAAAGAAACATTCATAACCTTACAAAAAAGTTGCTTTTGTAGTATAGGCCTAATTTCTTTGAGTAATGAATAGGGAATTTAAATTTGAATATAATAGGAATAATATGCGGGAGTGACACGCGATAACCCACTAATGTGTGTGTTGAAGATTTTACGAAAACTTACACTTTTACAATCATTTTTCGTTTTTTGCATGGTTTAAACCAGCCAATTCTGCGTGAAACCATATGTAACGTGTTCTAAAATGCCTCCAGCCTTACAGTAAACGAAGTAAAATGCTTTATTGGTAGGTCTACTTTTTAAATTGAATAATGAAGATTCTACCATATCACCTAAAAATAGGTGATATAATTTAAAACGTCAAGCATTAAGGAAAAAGTATAGCAACGTTTATCAAAAAGACACTTTTTTTCACAAAAGTTACTGATATTTGGCAGGGGCCTATTTTTAAAAACTCAGAACCAGCTTGCGGCATGAAATACATAAATTTCGCCTAAAGTTATAAAATTAACAAAAAAATTGGAGAGGGATAGGACCCCTCTAAAAACGCCTTATTATCTGAGGACAAACAAACAGACACGCACAAAAAAGAATTTTCGTCTTAAATGTCAATGGTGATTTCCCCGTTGGAATAGTTAACAATTTTAAAACCCAAACCCAATGTTACGAAAAGAAGAAAGAAGGATTGCTCCGTTACCTGTTCAAAACGGGATTTTCCCTAATCATCCTCTGCATGACACTTGTTTTCATACCATACTGTACATTTGAGTTTCATTGTATTATGATTATTAACTTCCATAATCGAAATAACAGAACAGAAACGGGATTTTACTTATCTTCATTTTAAATTAATTTATTTAGGAATTCGATTTAAATCAACGATTTTTATTAAAAAAATCAAGTGATTTAAATCTTGATTTAAATCGTGATTTAAATCAGACTGATTTAAATCAATCCACCCTGACTGTCACATTTCTTATTGTTGAGTTCCAAGTGCCATATTTCACACCAGCCTATAAGGTAATTTGTGTCTTTCTGTAGAGCAATTGTGTCATGGAGACACGATATTTCTCTGTATAACTTACAATCGTCAGCAAAAAGGAGAACGCCACTACGTTGAGCTGTAGAGATCATCCATAAACAGGACAAATAGCAGAGGCCCAAGTACACTTCCCTGAGATCACGGGTTGGGGGTTAGAAGTCGCCCCTGAAAGAACAACTCTCTGTTCACAGTCCTTCATGTAGCTGGTGATTAAAAAGAGAAATTTGCCATGTACATTAAATCTATTGGAGAGTTTATGAAGAAGATGAATGTAACTGACAGAATAAGGGGCCTTCGAGAGATCAAAGTAGATAACATCTAATTGAGTATTGTTATTCATACATTTGACTGCACAGGAAAGAAGAGTACTTAGGTTTGTGAGACTAGAGCTTCTCGGTAGAAAGCAGTGCTGAGAACTGTGGATGTAAAGTGAGGTGATAGACATTTCCTACGTTCTATCTACGCACTTTGCCATCACTTATCTCCTACCCTGTATACGGTCTGCCACTAAACACCCACTTTTTCTGTTTCTTTTGGTGTTGAATCCAGTGCTACCAATCATTTTCAGCAATTGAATTTACTAAATCGGAATGTTCCCTCGTGAGTATAACTGAAGCTGTCATAATTATCAAAATATACCTATAATTTAACATGTACATTTATACTACAAAATAACTAACAAGCTTTTATCAACCGGCTTATTAACGTAACTGTTTGACACTTTCATCAATTTTATAGTAACAGCATAAAAAGTTAACCACCATAATTAAAAATTATTTATATTTTCACACAGATTACCAACTTACTTTACTCAAGAATCTAACAACTCGTCCGGTTATTCATATACGCAGCATACAGATTACAATTAGATATGCGAAAGGCTGACAATTTGAAAATAAATTCTATGTTAATATTTGCTGATAGATGCTATAGGATACAGAACTTAAATAAAAACAGTCTTACGTTGTATTTTAATTTTTGTGATTCACTCAACTTACTCCAATGTTCTCCGACACGTTTTCGGTGACGTCTAATACTTTTCTAAAAAGCATGTTTCGTTTAAGTTGTGGAAAGTGATCATCAACAGGTACCTGGAATTTCGTTGCTATTTTACAGAAAGGACAAATAATGTTTGAAGGGTGGGATTATCTATTCCTTTCTCAGATTTCCACGCAAAGGGAGGAACATAACAATGCATCCAGTTCAGCATCTTCTAGACGTCACTGAAGAAAGTGTCAAAGAGTGAACTCTGAAATCATTTGAGTGAATCATAAAAATCGAGATACAAGGTAAGAGATTCATATAATAACCTTAGAAGCTATCTCCAAAATATGCCCCCAAACTAGTAACATACATATAAACAGAATCCATTTTATCCGTGCCAGCTTTGATTACGAAATATGTACTTGACCAAAGCTACACAATCGTTCTGTATTATTTTTATTAAATTAAATACAATGCAGCATAATATAATGTGCCGATTCGTTATAGGTAATATTGTATGAATTATTCTATTTCACTACTGGAAAGGTTTGAGGAATGCCTTCGCGTCTCATCCTAAACGAAGACAAAATCCCAATCTACACCTCCTTGCGGAAGAAAGTGGACAACGTGTTATAGGGACTATATACACTATCAGTTTTAACTGATCAGTCCGACTGACTTAACCGATAGTACGATGAACTGAACTGATAGTGTGTGGAGTACAGTCAGTTAATCGAGTTCAGTTTCATCAGATATTCTGTGGAGTGTAGTTCCCAGTTTCTTGAAATGCCATAGCTTTGTAATGTACACTTCCTCACCTCCAGTCCCCGATTTCTTGGATTCGTTCACTTTCCGCAGTTCCTTCCTAAATGCCGATCGTTGGTTTTTTACTTTTTTAATAACAGTATCGCGTGTCGCCTGAGATTTCAACTCTTAATTTTATAAGTAACACATACGCCTCCCCTCTTTTATACCTATTCTCATAATGCACATGTTGCATGTCCCAACGTTCGGGATGAGCACGGTAGGCTTCAATAAAAGCCAACAATGCCTCACTTTTATAAGCTGCCACGATGACAGAACCTGAATTGAGACAATTATGTTTCCTTCTGTTAATAGCACAGTTATCGTAGAAAAAGACTGTTTGTTCAGTTCAATATAACCATTCTTCAGTTCAAATAACCGCATGAAGAACTGATTGAACTGAACGAATTCCTTCAGTTCGCACAGTTTTTCCTTCAGTTCTGACGTCACAATTAGGTTTCCCTTCAGTTAAACTTATAGTGCATGGACCCTTTTAGACGGCTACCGTAGGTGGGGATTGACTGACACTCCCTGGATAAGAAGTCAACCTCCACTAGGTGCTAACGGCCTCCTCGAAGGGCGGATGAGCAGGTGGATGTCAGGGTACCTTATTGTCCTTAGGAGAGGTAAAAAGGAAACAGGAATACTATCACATTATCCACATTATCTTTTTCCCGGGAAGAACGAAAAAAAGGAGAATAAATATAATGATGATTCTTCCTGAGGTTACATTCCATTCGGATATCCGAGTCGGACTACTCCGGTAAAAATCATCTGAGGAGAAAATAACATAGGAACCTAGCAGCGTACGAACCTAACGACGTGAGGATACACTTAAAAATTTAAAAGTGGAAATGGATAAATGTACAGCAAACATAGTGGGTTTCAGTGAAACGAAATGGCCAGAAAAGGTGAGATACTATCGGGAAATTACACAATATTCTATTCAAGTGGCGTTAAGGCTAAGAATGGTGTCGCGATAGCAATGAAGAACGAGTAGCAAGAAGTGTGACCAAAGTGGAATGCTGCAGTGACCGGCTGATGTTTGTAAAACTAAGTGCAAAACCGTGGATGTTGTGATAATACAAGTATATATGCCAATAACGACCATGACGACAATAAAGTAGAAGTAATATATATATGAGATTAGTCACATAGTGCACCAGAAGGGAAGAGAGAAGATCAACGCCATAGTAATGGGAGACTTCAACAGCGTAGTAGAAGTTGCGAATAAGGTGGTGGCACCATTTGAACTAGGTAGAAGAAACGCACGGCGTCAAATACTTTAGGCAATATATGACGGTGACGAATATGTGGTTCAAGCAGGGTGGAAAAAAATCATGATTTTTTTCAAAAAAATCATTTTTGTTGATTTTTTTGATTTAAACCAAATCTTTTTCTTCGTATAATACAAGTCGCGAACTGAAGAAAAAACATTAGGAATTAGTATTAAATGTTAATTATGTCATTTAAGTGAAAGTATTGGGTTTTAATTTTGAATTAATTCCCAATCGTTAACCTATTTCAATCCCAATGTTTCTTAAGCATTAAGAAAAAAGTACAGCCAATGTATATCAACAAGACACTTTTCTTTTCACGAAAGTTACTGATATCTGGCAGGGGCATATTTTTAAACAATTGGAACTAGCTAGCGGCACGAAATACATATAAAGTACATAAATTTCGCCTAAAATTAACTAACTCACTCTATGACCTATGGAACCCGGAGGTTCAATGCCATGTTCACAAAAGCTCTCCTGACTTCTATCCTTAGTCAACTGAATCCAGTTTCTATTTTGTCTTCTTATTTCTGCGAGATCCATCTTAATACTGTCCTCCCATCTGTGCCTAGGTTTTCCTAATGGTCGTTTTCCGATTGGACTTCCAGTTAAAACTTCGAAAGCATTCCTACTTTCTTCCATTCTCCCTACATGTCCTGCCCACCTGAGCCTCCAAGATTTGATGACCCTAACAATGTTTGGTGAATGGTATAAATTATGCAGTTCCTCATCATGAAGTTTTCGCCATTCCTCATTTCCGTTCCTTTTGGTTCCGAATATTCGTTTCAGGATTTTATTCTCAAATACTTTCAGTCTGCGTTCTTCCCTCAGCGTAAGCGACCATGTTTCACAATCATACAGCAGAACAGGCATAATTATCGTTTTATATATTTTAAGCTTCAAATTCCTCGACAGAATTCGCGATGATAAGAGATTTTGAACTGAATAATAACACGAATTCCCTGCAGGAATTCAAAAAAAAAAAAAATCAAGATGATCTGTTCCAGGAGAAGAAACACTTGTGATTGTTAAAAATATGCTTTATGTAACGTGGAAAACAGTTCAAACGCTAGCTGTCCGTGCATTTAAGACATGTATACATAGCAGGCACGTTTTTATACTTTTCTGTTGGCTATTTTATTTCCTCTGACAATTTTTCCTGCACAGGCGCGGCAAATTTTCTGCGATCACATCGCAGATCGCGGCATGTTCTGCAATGGGGTCAAGTATCCACTTTATCAAAAGTATTATTCGATATTTTAACGCATCCAAAATTTGTCGTATTACGATCCCGAGGAACTTTACGTATTTAGTACATAAATTTCGCATAAAATTTTAAAATTATTAATTTTTTTTTTGTTTCGGAGAGGGGATCTGAACCCTCTAAATACGCCCCTATTATCTGGAAACAAACAAATAGACGTGGATACAAAAGAGTTTTCATCTTAAATGTCCATGGTGATTTCCTCGTTGGAATAGAAATTTTAAAACCCTGTGTTACAAAGAGAAAAAAGTAGGGTTCACTTGTAACCCGTTCAAACGGGATTTTCCCTGATCGTTCCCTACATGATACTCGTTTTCATACTGTGCTTACATGCATTTGAGTCTCATTGTATTATGATTATTATCTTCCATAATCGAAATAACAGAAGAGAAACGGGATTTTACTTACTTTCATTTTAAATTAATTCATTTCGGAATTTGATTTAAATCAACGATTTTTATTTAAAAAATCAAGTGATTTAAATCTTGATTAAAATTGTGATTTAAATCAGACTGATTTAAATCAATCCACCCTGGGTTCAAGAAAAGAAAAACCAAGCTGTTCACGTGGAAATGTCCAGGAGATAACAACCTCTACCAAATCGATTACGTTATTATCAAGCAACATTTCAGGAATAGTGTACGAGACTGAAAACGCTACCGCGAGCGGATATTGATTCGGATCACTATCTTCTGGTAGCGGAAGTGCAAACCTGTCCAAACAAACGAAAATGCTTTAAAACAGATAGGAGAGAAGAAGACGCTTTTATATACACCCTTCGTAGAAAAGCCAACTAGATTGGACACATCTTGCAAAGAAACTGTCTTCTTCATACCGCCACAGAAGGAAAGCGAGAAGTAGGATGAAGAACACAGCTGATAGATGATTTGAAAAATAGAAGAAAGTATTGGCAGCTAAAGAGGAAGCTGAAGATCGAGAAACGTGGAAAAAATATTTCCAGGCCCGAACCTAAATTTAAAAAAATAAACACCTCAAACCCATGTCTTTTTTGTTATTCCCGTCTGGAAAGATTATACTTCCCAAGCATGTGTAGGTTTTGATTTCTTGAATTCTTCCCAACCAGATTTTTGTTTTTGCTGTACATTTCTGTACGTTTGTTTTCTTATTTATTTATTTTCATTTTGCATTTTTCCTTCAGACGTTCGTTCAAAGTACAGAGTGCTTAATGCAGATACTCTTCGTTCTCTGCTACTAGTGCTATATCGTCTGCAAACCTAATTGTTCTGAAATCTGTCTATTTTCGTTACTAGCCAAGAATTCTTGTCATAGCTTCTTCTACATAGATGTTGAGGGTAGAAATTTGTTCATAGCCTGCGTAGCGTAGTGGTTTGTTCACTGACATGAAAAGCCAGAGACTCTGGTTCGATTTCAAATTCAGATGCACTTATAGAACCTGCATTCGCATCTATAATATTATATAGCGTGAAAGAAAATAGCATGTTTCATCCATTTGTCATATAAACAGGTTAAACGAAAACTACAACATAATTTCTATCTTCTAACAGCTACAAGAAGAAACTTCTTTAATTAGCAATGAACTTCGAAATTAATAAAAGTCCTTCTATTTCGCTAACTTAATTTATTTATTTTTTCCTAACCTACGAGTAACTTTGCGTATATTATTTTCGTATTTTTCCGTGCTCTGATTCCAAAGCTAATTTAGCCAGTTTCCTTATCCATTCACCTCTTTATATTTCTCAGCAAGTCACAATTTACTTGATCCTTCTAAGTTTTCACATAGCATTACAAATTCTTTCTCACCTTTAGCAGCAATTTCATCATTGTATTATCTTCGTTACGAACTACGCCTTGCAAGACTTCTGCTCAACACTAACCCTAACGTGACAGTCTCAAATCTGTTTCTCTACGTAAGTTGATCTCCAATTATCGATCAAATATTTATTATTTTCCTGTTTTCTGATGAAATAAAATGAAATGAGTTTTACGTCCCATTGTTATTCCGGGCAGACTAAAGGAGACGGTGATGAGAAATTAATGAAACTGTGGAATGAAGAAAGTGGGAGGAAACGGGAGAACCTCGAGAAAACCTACGCACACTGTGTTTATCCACCAAAGTTTACTTGGTGCGGAGCTGCGATCGAACCAGTGACCCAATGCACCAGAGGTGAACGCTCTACTACCGAGCCACCGTGGTCCCCTGTTTTCTAACGAATTAGCATATATGAACAAAATAAACTATTAAAATTGCATATTACATGCCAGTTGGGATGCTCAGTGAAGAAGAAAAAAGCTGTTTCTCGAAATTTTAAGATTTGGTTCAAAGTCCTAGCCACTAACAATATGAATTTTATAAACTAAATGGTACACACCCATATGACTATTCAAAAAAATGAAAATAGATCTACATCAAGACTTCTAGTTTTTTTTTTTTTTTTTTTTTTTTTTTTTTTTTTTTTTTTGGTAAATAATTATTTTACATGGCAAATACCTCTTTTATCCATTCAACCTTTTAAATAAAAATAAATAATTTGTTGTTATACCTCCATCCATATGTTTCATTGCATTTTCAGCTTCCGCAGGCGTTTCGAACTCAACATAAGCGAATCCACGTCCGGTAGGATGTAACCTATCCAGTGGAAACTCAATGGCCTTTACAGTTCCGTATGTGGAGAAAATCTCCATTATGTGATCCTTTGTTACATTTCTTGTTAATCGACCAATGTGGATTTTTGTTGGACGAGGTGTGGGAGAACGCTCCTTTTTCTTCCTTCTTGGTGTCGAAGACCTGTTGTCAAAAGAAAGGAAAAATTATAAGTGATAACAAAATAAGCAGAACCACTCCCTGATGACATGATACACTAACAAAAAATGCAAATTTGCCACATAAATTTTACAATGACCATGACAATAAAATTCACAATGACCGTCTCATTTTACTGTATTTTTGTTTCGGCTATATAAAGTTTCCAGTTTAACAAAAAATTAAGTTTACCTACCCTAAACCGATCAATTAAAAACTTCAAATAATAATAAATAAATAAATATTATAAAAATACTATATATCCGGTTTATAGGCAGGAAGCTTACAATTTGTTTAATGGCGTGATGATACGAACTGTATTTGTTATTGTATATATATATATATATATAACTAACTAACTCTATGGCCTATGGAACCCGGAGGTTCAGTGCCGCGTTCACAAAAGCTCTCCACTGACTTCTATCCTTAGCTAATTGCATCCAGTTTCTACTTTGTATTCCTATCTCTGTGAGATCCATCTTAATATTATCCTCCCATCTGCGCCTAGGTCTTCCTAATGGTCGTTTTCCTATGGGTCTACCAGTCAAGACTTGAAAGCGTTCCTACTTTCTTCCATTCTAGCTACATGACCTGCCCACCTAAGCCTCCTAGACTTGACAACCCTAACAATGTTGGGTAAACCGTATAAACTATGTAGTTCCTCGTTATGAAGCTTCCGCCATTCCCCATTCTCGTTCCTCTTGGGTCCGAATATTCTTCTCAGGATCCTGTTCTCAAATACTTTCAGTCTATGTTCTTCCCTCAGAGTAAGCGACCATGTTTCGCAACCATACAGAACAACAGGCATGATTATCGTTTTATATATTTTAAGCTTCAAATTCCTCGACAGAATTCGCGACGACAAGAGATTTTGAACCGAATAGTAACACGAATTCCCTGCTTTTAGTCGACATTTAATTTCTTCGTGAATATGATTTTCGTCTGTTAATATTGATCCTAAATATTTGAAAGTATCCACTTTATCAAAAGTATTATTTAATATTTTAACGCCTCCACATTTTGCCGTATTACGGTCCCGACACATTTCCATGTATTTAGTTTTCTCTGCATTTACTTCTAAACCCATGTCCCTGCAAGCGTTTAATAAGATCTCTGCATTTATTTCTACTGTTCTCCTATCATCCCCTATTAAATTTCCATCATCAGTATATGCCATAACCTGGTGAATGCCATTCAACTCTAGACCCTGGTTGCTATCTTTGATTTTCCTTATGGCGTATTCCAGCACAAAGTTAAATAATAATGGTGACAACGCATCTCCTTGTTTCAGGCCATTTTCGACGTGGAAGCTCGTGAACAAAAATTTTCCTACCCGAACTTTACTTTAGGATTCACTTAAACATATCTTAATTAATCTAATTAGCTTTCTCGGTATTCCAAGTTCTGTAAGAACGTTGTATAATGTTTCTCTCCTAACCGAGTCGTAAGCCTTTCTAAAATCAATAAATAGTTGATGTACCGGGTTATTGTATTCCCACTTCTTTTCGAGTATTTGGCGAATGATAAATATTTGGTCGATAGTTGATCGATTCCGTCTAAATCCGCACTGATAATCTCCAATAATTTCATCTGCGTATGGGGTCAATCTTGCTAACAGAATATTTGAAAGGATTTTATAGGATGTTGACAGAAGAGAAATGCCTCGATAATTATTACAGTCAGTTTTGTCGCCTTTCTTGTGAATTGGAACAATGATTCTTTCCACTCTTGTGGCAATTCTTCCTTGTTCCAGATAAGGAGAATGAGTTTGTATCTTGTTCCATAATTTTTCGCCTCCAGCTAAAATTAACTCAGCCGGAATTTCATCTACACCCGGAGATTTGTGTTTCTTTAATTTCTTTATAGCGGCTTCCACTTGTATTCGATTGGGTTCTGGAATATACGGTTCTGCGGTGTGTATCTCCTTTTCTCCACGCACATTAGTTTTTGGCTGCGTGTTCAGCAAATCGTCAAAGAAATCTTTCCATCTATTTAAGAGGCTATCCGTATTAGTGAGAACTGTTCCGTCAGATTTCTTTAAAATATAAGCACGAGGTTGATAGCCTTTCTTAAATTCGCTGATCCCCTTATACATGTCCCGAATATTTTTATTTTTACTATTATCTTCAAGTTCCTTAATTTTAGCTTTCAAAAAATCCCGTTTCTTTGTTCTAAAAGTTTTGGAAGTTTCCCGCCTGATATCAGCGATATTTTGTGTAGTTATTTCATTCGGATTTTGTAGCCACCGTAATTTTGCCTGTTTTCTCATCTCTGCTAGTTTAATGCATTCTTGGTCGAACCATGGTTTGTTCCTACGTATTTCCGCGTGTCCCAATTTTTCTATTGCTGAACTTTTAATGCTACCTCTAATTTCAATCCAAGTATCCTCAACACTAGTGCACTCCGATATATAACGTTCCATATAACGTCCCATAGTTATGCTGGCTAGGCTAAAGGAGGGTGTATATAATTGATCATTATTTGTACGGTTATATGTAGTGTACACTTGGACACTTTTTGAACTGTGGAATTTACTATGTTAATGTATATTCGAAACGTAATAATAGCACAGTATTTCAGTTTATATAATACGTGTGAGTAATTGTGAGAGTTATTTGCAGCAATTGATTGTCGGCTTCGGAGTTTTCAGATTTATGACATATACTTCTATTCTATCAGAGCTGATTAGTGTGTTTATAACTGAAAGATGATTGGACTCACCAAAAAGTCCGCCAAACACAATTTTTATGTTTAACTAATTGTCTATGGTTTTCATCGTGTTCTCGTATTCAAATTTGTATTCTGTATTCAAATTTAATACGCCATATGTAACTTGTTTAAACTCATAATGCAGGCACTCTAAAATACTTCTTATTTTAATACATATTAAAGTGAGCAAAGATCTTGGTGAAACTTTTGTTCCAGAAACTATAGCTACCACTTCATTTTAGGATCAATCCATTTGAAATCACCTAATGACGTTGCTGACAAGATTTAATATTTTGTAATTTGTGTACACAAATTTGTACTACATTTAGAAAACTGAAAATAAGTATTCATTCAACTTTTTAGATGCTCATTTTGTGTTTGAGTGGACTTGTAAAGACACGTCAGCCTATTTTGCTCTTTACAAAGGTTTGCGATAAACGCTGTAACTCCATTATTTTTAAAAATATTGTTTCAAATAATAAACATTTGAAAGAAAATTAAATGTGCAACATTTTATGTTCAATACACATTTCACCATACTGCACTACGAATACCTTTGAAAACATGGAAGTTATTTGACTTTTTTTTCTTTCTTTCTTTCTTTCTTAACAAAGATAAACAGTAAATTCTGAAGTTAGTTATAAAAGGAAAACTTCTAATAATTTTCCAGGAGGTAATGTACCTAAAATGGAAGCCACATTTCCTCGCTGAACTGCTATGCTGATACGTTGTATTAGAAAAGTATTAGCCCGCTTGTCACCAGTAAGGTGTACAATACGTTGGCCTACTTCTTTGATGAAATTGAGCCCTTCGAGGCCCCAATGCCGCTCGATTCAATGGCTACGGGCACGAACATGTATCTATCGAGCAGATCTTTATATTTTCTTCTTTTCTCGCATTCTCGGCGGGCTGCAATAGTTCCTTCTCGAGATGAAGAAAGCGTGAGATTAGATGACGCAAAAGTGTCAGAGCAGGTGAAATTTCAGAGAAGAATCCTTCCCCTCTTCCACGGTACCAGCGTCATGCCATAAGATCTGTTACACCCCACAGGTTCACGAACAGTTGGAACTTCCGCCGATGTGAGTGCTCTCCAGATAATGTCATTCACGTTCGAATGCCTCACATGGCTTTCGGAGCTACTTATACAAGACAGACCGTGTAGACCATTCTGCTTGACTGATGAACCACATTTAGAGCAGTTGTGTGATTCACAGATGTCTACTCCTAGGCGAAGTGCAACTGCAATACGAAAACTTTCGTTTGGAAGGTGCAGTCCTGGGGTGTGTGAAGGTAATGCCTGTAGCCAAGCACCTGAAATTGGTGATGAGGAGGCGAGAAGTCTAGCCTTATCCTCCTGACTGTCTACTTCTTGTAATAACACTGATTGATATAATTTGATGATTGGCTTGTCCCAAATTGATTGCGAGCTTCTGCCCGTTATTTCAGGAGGGCTTAAACCAACTAAGTTAGACCAGTTAGATATGCAGTCTTGGACATCGGATTCCATGTGAGGCTCATTCAGTTGGTTGAGGAGTATCTCAATGGTATGCCAGGAGCCATAGAACGACGCTAAAAATGAAGGATACGCCAAATCGACAACCCGACGAATACCAAGACCTCCAGAATCAACTGGAAGGGAGGCCTGTATCCATGCGTTGCTATTTAGGTTACAGTTGACTAACGATTCCAGTCCACATTTCAGAACGGTGTCAAACTTCTCTAGTACATCGACTTCACGCCAAGAAGTAGAGCAGCGTAAAAAATTTGGAAGTTAAAGTTTGGGACACGAAAATTGCCACTTTTTGAAACAATGAATTTTAAAAAGAACAAGACTTATTTCCTTATCTTTAACCTCTGGTGCATGGGTTTTCTCGGGGTTCTCCCGTTTCCTCCCACTTTCTTCATTCCACCATTTCACCTATTTGATTTCTCATTATTACTCTCGTTTAGCTTCGCCGGCATACTCGTGGGACGTAAAACTTGAAGATTTCATTTCATTTCATTAATTTTTCATCTTTAGATGCAGGCTTCGTGGGGTAAAAAAAACTTTAATAACTGAGAGTCTAATTCTTTCCTTTTCATGGGTCTTCAAATATTGTGATTTTTCGAAAATCGGCTATGTTCAACTTGGAATATCTCAAAACGGACAGACTTGAAAAACTTCAAAATTTTACAATGTTGTTTACGTTGTAAGAAGTGTTTAAAATTTGATCACTTACCTAGTTTTTGATTACGATGTTTTATTATGTGGTGAAAAGAATTAAATGAAATCTTTGAGTTCTATATCCTACGAAGCCGGCTAGGCTAAAGGAGACGGTGATGATGAGAAATGAATGAAAATGGTGGAATGAAGAAAGTGGGAGGAAAGGGGAGAATCCCGAGAAACTTATGCACACGGTGTTTATCCACCACAAAGTTAACTTAGCGCGAGCTGGGATCGAACCAGGAACCCCACACCAGAGGTGAATGCTTTACCACTGAGCCACCGCGACCCCATATTATGTCGTGAAATTACAAGAAGTGGTGCACTGCGCCAAGTATGATAAAAACTGTCATAAGGCGAAATAATACATCCTATCCTAATATGTATCTACATTTTATTTATACAATTGATATCTAAAGCAAACTAAATAACAATTGTTAATTCTTATCTTTTTCACCTTAAAATGTCATTACTGAAAAATATTGATTGATATCTAACATAGTTTTCGCTGATATTACAGCTTTGACTTGTAGTAGCTGTGAACTCCATTGGTGATAGTTTCCTTGGGACCTAACTGATTGGCGTCCGAACTTTTGTCATCTAGTGATTTGGAAAGCAGTTCTGGGGTCATGTGGATGAAAAAATGAATGAAGAGGTCTTGTTTGTCTCACTTGTATCTTTAATCTACCCGATCCACCAGTTCTTGTCGTAAATGCAAGCTATGGTATCTTGTATTTTCAATAACACACTTTCTTCTGGAATTTTTGTAGTGTTGCAATCAGTGAATTCTTCTGAATATGAGTATGCGTAACATCTGATTGTTGTTTGAGTCAGAGGTACAAACCTATGAATTAACAACGTCTGTGAAAGTTGCTTACAAAGATCAAATCTCCTCAATAATGTCAAGCTGTTTTATTACATTTCTTCTGGTGGTACATAAACAAAATGGATGCCTGATACACACTCATGGCAAAACCTATAGGTGTCCTCAGCTGGTAAAATTTGATTCTATATGATTGCTGCAGTCTTGCCTTAGTCATCTCTCTTTCTGTGGTTCCAGCGATTCCATTGCATGCGCTGATCCCGTATGAGCAAACAAATATATCAATTGTTGGTGAAGTTTCTTTTTTCCTAATATGGGCTGCTGGCACCACAAGTAAAGTACAACATTATTCTTTACTGCTGATGCTACTTTCTTGACTGTTTCAACTAAATATTCTTGAAGTGAATAGAGCAGCAATATTATGGTACATGTTATCCAAGATCACACAAACTCTCACAGCAAATTGTATCATAATTTTTCCTATAATAAAACACATAAGGGTGTAATGTTGCCGGAAAATCCGACCAATGAAAACAATTTGGCCGCGCCGACTTTAAAGAAGGTGCTTTATATATGTACTCTTTTGTATTTTAGTTAAACAGTAAGCTAAATCGGAACTCCTATTAATAGAGTGGTCCTGAGTATTTTATGAATGCGTAAGCTCAAAAAACTACGTAAGACAAAAGAATGTTTATTTTCTAATAATCATTTCCTTCAAAACACGGTTATAACTATTAATTTGTCCCAGTGAAATATTACAACAATAAAACATGCACAATTAAACGGAACCATATGTTTTAATGCCTAACAAATGTAGTATACTCGAAGAACGAACCATCACAATATATGTACTTTAGTTGCTAATAAACCGAATTTTGCTACACATAACGAGCACCATAATTTAAGAAGTAGTAGTCTCCACGATCAATTTTTAACCACCTCTTTCAATATAAACTAAGAAGTTTAGTGAAAATGTGAAATTTTTCAAGTCCGTCCCTTTTGAGATATTTCAAGTTGAACACAGCTCATTTTTTAAAAAATCGCATGTCTGAAAGCCCATGAAAACGAAAGGATGAGACTTTCAGGTATCAAACAAGTTTAGAAAGCAGTATACCAAAGCCTAAATCTAGAGCAAAATAATAGCGGTGAGTTATTATTTCTTTAAAAATTTGTTATCTCAAAAATGACAACTTCAGTTTTCCACACTAACTTTCAACATCCTTTTAAACGTATTTGCTGTTTACTAGGTTTAAATATGCACTGAATATAAAACACTGCATATTTGTCTTTCAAACGGTTTTTGCTTCGAATCAGTGTCTTCAAAATTAACGCGGCTACAGCGTTTATCGCGAACATTTGTAAAGAGCAAAATAAGCTGACACGTCTATATAAAATAAGCGCTCAAACAGAAAATAAACTTCTAGCAAATGAATAAATTCTTGTTTTTAACTATCTGAATATAGTACAACTTTAACATCACAAAATTAAATGGATTAACCCTTCTTCATTATTTCCAACATTTAAAAGTGTTCAAAATATATAAGCTTAATCCCTCCGCGTTATCTAGAAAAAGCTACGTAAATTATTACACGAATAACTTTAAGTCTGTTTGTCATGGTATATGGAGAAAAAACACTAACTTATCAATAAGAATTTTAAATGCTACATAAATATAAAACAATAACTAAAAAATATGAACACGTTTCACACAAAAAGAAACTACCTTCACATTTAGACCAAGACAGAAAAGAGCAACTCTTAAGATTGAAGCCATACGTTTATATCTCATTTAAATCAAAATTAGTGAACAACAAAAAGACATTGACGCTAAATAATAATAAATTTTTTGTCTAGAGCAACCTGTCAACGAATTATAAAATGTACAGAAGAATGAAGAACACAATACTAGAAAATTAAGTCTGGCCATACATCACTATTAGTTATACTGCACGTTACGCCGAAAAACTTAGGCCAGATCAAGGTCAGAATAAGATGAAGGAAAGAAAAGTAAAAATAACTTCTATAGTGTGATATAATAAAAGAATAAAGTAGTGAGACGCAAAGGATGAATAGGGGTGGGTTGGGATGAAGAACAATAACACTAGAAAAGGGGAAAAAGAATTTAATAAAGGTGGCTTCATTATTATTATAATTTTTATAGTTATTACTCGAAGGCAAAAAAGAGAACCCCGCAAAGAAAGTGTGAACAATGAAAATAGGATAGAGGAGTATATTCCACGCTCATGGCTAACAATGGACAGTCTTGTTCAAAGAAACAGAACAAAAAATAGCCACCCACCTCTCTTTGCAAAGCCCTACAATAGTAACATACAAATATGAATTTTTCTTTGGCATATTGAGATCTTTTATTTAAAGCCATTACCTACGCACAGTTGCTCGAATATGGCATTTTAAAGATTTTTTTGAACAAGTCTATAAACATGTGCAGGTTAATTTTTTTCATGCATTTTCGAGTCTGACGGTAATCGGTATCAGCAGAAAAGCACCAGAATTGAACAGATTTATTGTTTATAGGAATTACCCAATGCAAAGTATCAGTGGTCAGGAATCCCTATTTACTGACAGGTCTTATCCATACAATTTTAGTGGTGCATAGTAGAACTTGTTACTCCAGGCATCTCATGAAAAGGTGATCGTAGAATGAAGGAATGCCTAGTCTCACAGTCGTACACTTGATTTGGAAGTAGTAGGTAGTGAAAGAAAAAAAAATCGTATTGAAGGCACAGCTATGGGGATTTGAATGGTGTTAACACTGTGTCCATGATGGAATGCATGAGTGATACAAGGTCACTCGTATCTTCGAAAGTGGCACTAGGACCTGAACATGAGGTCCAACTCGGAATTTTAGCAATGGGGAAAACATTTGAAGGATTTGCAACAATGAAAAGGACTTTAAAATGTTGCGGACTTATTTATTTGAGTTTTACGTCCCATGTTGGTATCCTTCAAGCTAAAGACGATGTGAAATGAATATCGATAATGAAAAGAATGGTGAAACGCTAAGGGATACCCATGTCCTGAGAAGAATTCGAACTGACGACACAGAGATCTCGGATCACTAGCCTACGCCTACATCGCTCGACCATACCAGTCATTTATGTGTTAAGAACAAAAGTTTCATGGGGGTATACCCTGAAGTGTTTGATTGAGCACTAAATATAAAGATTCGATTTTTCTTTTAAAAATCATGGGAGGATTCCTTTTCTCGCGGGCTGCATAATATGAAAAGTCGTAGTTCTAGCAAGGTTTCAGAGTAGTAAGCTGCATATTATCTTATCGGCGAGAGGGATATTGATGCTGGAGTCCAAAAGCAAGGTTGAGACGACGTTCCGTCTGGTTAACAATGATCTCATTCCTCTCTACATTTAGTTATCAAGTCACCCTAGACTCGAAAGTTTAAAGTGTATTTATTGCCTTCAGTGTATTTTAGTCCGTACCTTCTATGTATGTATGTATTTATTAAAACTTCCATTTCGATGTTACAATTTAGTTATTCATTTAGTTTAGTGAGTTTATAACTAAAGAGAACATATTTACCGTGATCTTGATTTGGATTTGGCCTTTTCAGGCTTCTTCCTTTTCTCCTCTTTTTCTTTGACCTTCTTCTGGTCGGCACTTCTGCTGCGGCTTCTGCTATGGCTTTCATTTGGAACTCTGTATAAAGAAATATAGATTAAACTGACACACAAGTATACATATACAGCACAAAATACCGCATTTATCCGTGTATGCCGCGCACCTTTTCTGTACAAAAACGAAGTCAAAAAACAGGGTGCGCGGCATACACGAGGAAATGTAGAATTGACTGAGCCACCAAGCATTTTTAAAATCATGGGGAGTTTTTATTAACCTACTACTGGAATATTGTGAGTAATTTTACAAGAGTAGAAAAGTTTTAATATAAAATGACAAGTTACAGGTCATCTTTCCTCTTTGCATCAACCGGCCTTTCAAAACCACTTGCGGCGACTGTACACTGAATGGATGGCGACTGCAGTACACGAAACTACGCCAACTGGCCGAATTAAGAAACCTGCACTTCGCCTTTTGTGTGAATGGATTATTGAAGCATGGAATTCAATTCCAGAGAATCTTGTCGTCCGTAGCTTTAAAAATGCTGCATTTCCAATGCCAGCGATGGGAGCGAAGACTTTATTGAGTCCAAGGGTGATACGTGCTCCAGCTCCTCGGGAGACGACGGCGACGAAGAAAGCTAGGCATAGGAATGATTTCTGTTAATAATCACAGTATTGTTGGATTGTTTCTGTGTATAACGACTTTAATGATTAAAAGTAGGATGAAAAATACATTGTACTTTTTTTTTGTTGAGAAAATTGATGTGCGCTGCTTTTTTTTTTTTTACTTTGATTGGATACCAACGCAGATGGCTTTGGTACATTTTTACGAGCATCTTTCTCATTCTAGTGCTATACCTGACGCTTCAAAATAACCACTATTTCTCTTCTAAAAAAGATTATATCTTAAATTTAATTTACCACGGTTATGCTCTGTAGGCTAGAGGAGAAGGATGATTAATTTAAGTGAACTGATTACGAAAGAATTGATGTGAAAAACACGAGAGAATCCACGGGCACGATCTTGTTCACAACTAAAGCACATGGCCTGGAATTAAACCCGGATTCCTCGTACCAGAAGTAAGAGCTCTACCTCTGAACTATCATGTCCCCTGTATTTCTTTGTTTCGAGAGAGGAAAGGTGATTCAGCGACTTCGGACTATAATTAATGAATATAGTTATGAATGTAAAAGCTTTGAAAAAAAAAAAAAAAAAAAGACAGTACAAAACTGTACTGAATCATCATTATTTTTACTTACAAATAAAATTGTTTCTTACCTTCGCCTCGCAGGCGGCCTTGGTCTCGCTGCTGGAGAGCTTGAACTGGAACTGCCACTACTGCTTGAACTCGAACTAGATCGTGATGACGACCCTGAACTAGAGCTGCGCGATGAGCTAGACCCACTTGATGACCTTGAGCTGCTGTCAGAGGAACTAAAAGCAAGAAGAAACATTAATGTTTCTACAAGAATGTGTACTTCGTTTATTTCTAATATTCCCCAAAGGGTTAAAGAAAAAACAGAATTTCCAATAGTCAGAATTGTTACTTTTGTCCTAGCGGGCCGAGAGGTAATGTTTGATTCTAAATAAGTAATAAGACATCGATTAGATTGTTACCTCTACATTAATAATACAGTGAAACCTGTCTATCTTGGCCACCATCGGTTCCATCGAAAAGTGGCCAACTTACAGAAAATAAGTGTGATTGGTGTGTTTTCAGAATAGGATTTCTAGTATTACTTGATTGCAAAATTTTAATAAGCAGTGGCACGACAGCTACTTATAAATAATGTATAGAGAGTAACCATAAAAATATACAGTACTAGAAAATATTACTATAGTATGTTTAATATATGTGCATACCTTTCTTTTCCTGAAAACTAGTCTGGTACATTGGATTATTCAGATTGAAAACACAATAATACAAACAACCACGAAACAGAAGCTTATGTACGCAGTTTATTGAAACTGATATTATAGCACATTGAGTTATTCAGATTGAAAACAAGAAAAACAAGTTATAAATTGAGAAATTCATATGCAATTTATATGACTTCTTTTCAGTTGTTACTGAATAGTGGTTCATTCTAGACCAAGACGCAAAATTTCAAAGTAAGGCGCACTCGCCAATTCAAAAATTATGCTCGCCGGTATCTCTCACGTACAAATTATAAGGTCCCCCCCCCCCCCTCGGGCTTTGGTTTGACAAAGAAGGGCATAAAATTTCAAAACCAGACAATGAGGTTCAAAGTAATCAATTTTGAATTGCACAATTCACATACGTTAAAAAAAATCTTACCTTAACCCTTTTAGGATTTCTACTTTTTGAGGTAAATTTTAGAATTTCACTCAAACAGCTACTGCTTCCTTACTAGTTATCGTAGGATCATAGTTCATACCTGTTTTTTTAAAGGATAGACTATACTTTTTAACGGCACCACAATCTGTCCGTATTATACACCAGAAACAAAGCAATTGAAAAAAACAGGAGATTTTTCGAAATTGTGGTGCCCCTCTAGTCTGGGCCTGTGTTCACGTAGGAATCTGATTTAAAAAAAAAAAAAAAGAAAAAAAAACAATACGTTGTTATGCATATATGTGCAAAATTTCGTTCTTGTACCTTGAAAATTTACAGATCGGGAGAAATTATTGAAAGTCTGAAGGTGACCCATTTTTTTCACATATGTACACACACACACACACACACACACATATATATATATTCAAAAAAGTACTGCGTCATTTATATTTGACCTAAAGTCATGGTTCAAACGCCATTTTCTTCAGTATAATAAACCCTTTCCAACGGTATCACTCACATGTCCATATCATACATCTGAACTGGAAAAAATAGGGAAAAACCCGGAAGTATTTTTGAAAATCCAACCAAAATATTTGCTCCTCTGGCCTACGCCTGGGTTGACGTAGGGATCTGAATTGTTTTCTAAAATACATTGTTATGTACATAATACGTGCAAAATTTCAATCTTTTATCTTGAAAACAGAGGGCGGAAAAGATTGTTGAAAGTCTGAATTTAGGCTCCTCCTCTATATACACACATATATATACATATAAAAATTTACTGCGGCTTTACTATTTTGGGCTAGGGTCATGGTTCAAACGTTATTTTCTCTAGTATAACAAGCCCTTTCCAACGGTATCACTCACATCTACGTATCGTATACCTGAACCGAAAAATCGATAAAACCCGGAAAAAATCACCCTCTCGGAACACTTGCGCCCCTCGTGCCTGGACCGGACCCCGTTACCAGAAAAGTTTGAGAAATACCCAAAGGTACATACAATCCGTATGCAAAGTTACAATTTGATATCGTGAAAACTAAAGGCACGAAATTTTTTTTGAAATTTCCCTTAAGAAAAAAAAAAAGTCTCGCCTCTCAGCCCCACTTAGGTTAACCACCTGGTTCCAAAACGTATTTGGAGTGTTCTTTGGTGCATCCTTGACTTGAATAATTTTAAAAACCGGCTCAAATACCTATTATAGAACCTAAATAAACGATCAAAGACGATACTACGCCATGGTAACAAAGTCACCAAAAATCCTAAACGGGTTAAAGAGTTCACGTTTGTCTCTCTGCATTGAAGTACCAGTTGTCGATTGCAGATTTCGGATCAAAGTCCTTATGTGAAGGGTCATTGATGGAAATTGTCAGCAAATCATCCAGTGGCCTACTTAACACTGGTCACCAATTCTAAATTTCTAGTCGCGAATGGCGACCTGAAATTTTGCGCCCTGTTCTAGACATATTTCTTTTATTCTTTTTGGCAGATATGCACATTCTAATATTGTAGTTAACTACCTCTTGATAATGAGCTACAAGTGTTTCCCTCGAAGCAAAAGATGTTTTCAGAAAATCTTGAGGGAATTCTTATCTCAAAACCTCCGCTACCTTTTGACAAGCCCTCAGGTGCCAATAGTTGACAATTGAGATGGTTAGTTTTAACCTTGAGAATTTTCCGGAATTATTAAAGCTCCCCACTGATGAGACGAGCTGATATAGCTAATAGTTTTATCAAAACAGACAGGGTAAACAAATACGTACAACTATTTTCTGAATTCCTGTAGGTGCCTTTTCTTATTCACATCTTCCTTCACCATCCCTTTATCAGGCTAGTGTCCATTGACCTCCAAGAGCAAATCGCGGGAATCCATGTTTCTTTCCTCCAGTCACAAATATAGAACATCTGCCTCTCATATGGGAATACGAAAGAGTTAAGAAAAATAACAAAACGGTATTTTGCGTGGCCAAGATACGCAGGTAAATTTATCATTATCATCATAGGCTAAACATTGCTTCAGTGTGGCCAACTTCCATGATAGACAGGTGGCCAACTCATGCAGTAATAAGTAATGAATGTCTTATGGGAAAATGCAGGTTTAAGACGAACTAGGCCAAGATAAGCACATGGCCAACTTAGAGAGGTGGCCAAGTTGATAGGTTTTACTGTATTTTCACATTTCTGCTGTTTCTTCCATTTTCTCTTAGGTATTTTATTCCTATATTTTCACCACACCTTAATCCATTTCTATTATTTGTCAATTGAAAGCTGAATACTGGTGAATAAAAGCATATAGTTGTCAGTGAACTTCTTTCCACTGGACTCCTTACTATTCGCTCCTTGATGCGTGACCTCAAGCAACTACTGTTAAGTTAGCTAAAAATACTTTGAATAAAATGTGAATCTGGAAAGTAATATGCTCTTTCGAAAAGTTTAATGCGTCTGTAAAAGTAAAGGTCTCATGTAACACGTATTACTGAAGAAATACACAAACGAAATTTTTGCCTATGACACATGAACAGAAAGAATGCATTTAATTCATTTCAAGCTAGGTAAAGATCATTTGTTACAAGTTTCAGTGTGATGTAGATGTAAACCACTCATTTATTCCTATGATACCATTTGAACGAAGTAAAAATGGAAACCAATGATAAGGTGCCACGAACTTAATTGTAGACCTTCTTTATCACTATAAAGTTGTCAGCACTAGACAGGATTAATACGCCAGCAGAACAAGGTAGGATAGTAAGTTTCATTTCTTTTCTTTTGGTTTAAGAGTATATAAAAGCTGAATCGAAGGGAGTAGATTGAAAATTAAAATCAGGGACATTACTCATACGTTATTACATACGGGTACATAATAGAATTGAACTGCCACATCTCAATCAATATTCCGTCGATTTATCACATTCTCGTGTCTTGTAGTTAAGAAGGAAGTCAGATTTGTCACGGATGCTTAATCTTACAGTATCAGAAACAATGTACTTTTCTAGGAAAAATACTATTATTTATTAACCAACTTCATGTGAATTACTACTGTTCCGCACCGGAATCGACCTCAGTGACTTACTTCACTACTTTATATGGTATTTGAAACAAAAACAGACATGTGACCACTCCAAATTGCGGTAACTAATGAAATGTTTTTTTTTTTTTTTCTAATCAGAGTGCAACGATTATCTTACTATGTTGAAAAAGTTAGTTTTAAAAAAAATCAGCTGCAGTATTAACCCTATTTTAAATTACTTTTGAACACCCTCTTTCAGTACCAAACATAAATGACTGGTTTTTGAGTTTAGCGTCGCTTTCAGTAGCGAGGATACACCTTAACGTACCACAAAAAATCCCACTGGGAATTGAGCCCGTTTCTCCCACGCCAAAGGTCCATACGCTAATCGCTTAGCCACAAGCAGGCTCTAAGCCTAAATGAGCCGTAGTAAGAAATAACAAAATTACCAACCTAGGTTTGAACGTTAGGTTCACATTAGGTTTGAACGTTAAATTCATAAATTTACACCTAATTGATACGATTGTATTTTTTTTGAATATCTCATTTATAAGAATAATGCATTGCATTAAATAACACACAGTGTTGTAAAGTTTATTCTAATTGTGTAAAACATATTTTTAAAAAATAATGTTCGTTTTACGGAGGGCCGCAGAGAATTATCAGTCCGCTAGGAGTCCAAATAAAAAATAAATATTAGAAAACGTTGATCTAGTTCTTTTCTTCATATATATGAATGGCTGAGAGCCAGAGTTAACTGCACTGTAATGTTTTCCATTCTTTAAGCTTTGTTTTTAATAGACTTAAATCTGATTTAAACTACTCGTTAAGCAAAATAATGCGTTTATTGTAAAAAAAAATATATATTAATATGTAACAGTTTTGCCCACTATCCACTTTGGCTTTAGACACTATCATGGTTCAGAACTTGACCTGATATACAGAATATATTAAAAATAGAACATCACATCCACTTCTAACACAACTTTCCTTGTACACCCACAATCACAAATCTTGAATTCACTCTAGCAGACGGTTCTACTGAACACCAAAGCTAACCTGAAAAAGGTTAAGTGCTGTATCGCCGCACCAATATTTGGAAATTTACCAGGTGGATTGGAGAATTTATTTTGGTTTGTGAGGAAGACTAGTCAGGTGAGCAATAGTTTAAGTTAAGAAAGTATTTGTCGTAGTCTACTTCTGATGTTGTATGCGGCACTGTATGTGGAGGGGAGAACTATTTGGCGGAGAGATACACTTGTTACGATTTAGTAGCGGAAAGGCAGGTGTGGAAATAGCGATTATATGTCAAGATTTTGTTTTATAGAATTATACAAAAATAACTTAACATCAATTGTTGAAATTGTGTGAAAGGGTACGGTGTACTGTTTACAAGTGAAGCGTTACTAGTACGAAACCAGCCAAAACCCACGGGTTTTCATCACCCTCGGTCACACACATGCTTTCCGTCACTAACACGCCTGCTCCCTTCGGACGCACCTTTACGCTATCCCGCGGCCTCACCAGTTCACCCTACCATGACTCGGTTAGATAGTATTCGTGCTCTTTGTTGGCCACCTAGCACAAGTTCATTTGTTTTTTCGCACTAGTTTTGTCATACATCCGGACGCTGTATTTATACGCAAATACGACTTTTCTATTCCAAATTGTTAAAGTTTACACGCTCTGTTTTGAAGATAACTGACCTAACTAAACTACCCTAATGTAACAACCTAACGTGAGGTAATGTAATCTAACCAAATGACGTACATAATGGTATTTTTCTTCGACTTTCGTGTGGTTCGGTGATACAACACAAGTACCCCTAAAAATGCCAGAAATCTGTCTAAATTTGGTAGATCCGCCTGCTCGAATAATGCCACTCTGCCCACTATACGCAAAAATTTAAAATGACTCATTGCAAAGATAGTTACTTCGTGTAACACGGGACGGTACAACTCCCGGTTACGTATTACCTTGTATCAAAAGTTACTAATTTTTACGGTGAAAATAAGTGTATTACCTCCTGCTACTGCTTCCACTTCCACTACTTGAAGAAGCAGCTTTCTTCTTTTTATCTCTTCCTCTCTCTTTCTTGTTTTCCTTATCTGAAGCGTCGGAGTCAGAATCACTCTTAGCGTTTTCCCGGCGATTTCGAGCCCTGCGTACATGAAATAAACACTTGAAATCATGTATAAAAATAATAGTAAAACAATATTTCTAGGTACATAAGTATAGCAATTGTCATTTCAAATATGTAATCCTGCTTTAGTTATTTTCAAAGTTCAATGCAGATTTATTTGGATTTTATTTAGTTACTTACATTATAATCACCTACGAAGTTTTCCGGCATTAATCAATGAACTTCCGTTTAGCTTCCGTCTATGCATTGTAATGTCTATGCATTGTAACTACAAAACAATATCCATTGCGTGTGTTTTAAAGTTATAATTAATACAAATGAGATTAAAATAAATTCTTTAGTACAAAAATAATACTTTGTTACAGAAAATTATTTAGTACTTCAATACATCCATCAATACTTCCGGTGAGCAGTGGTACCAGCAAAGATTATTAGCTACAAAATACGTGGGATTGAGAAACCATGAACCTCATTCTGTTCCAGTTTTCGCAATATTTTCGGACTCTCAACACAATACAAAAAATACAGCTAGCAATTGTAAGTGCTGTGCTGATAATCGCAAGTAGATCAAATTGTGGGTTGCATTGATGTGTACCTCTAAGGAATGACAACCCTTGTGACAGTGTAAAAATATTCCGTTGGCACAATCCGTATTGCCCTTTGTAAATTTACAGACCGCAAAGCACCGTATAAAACATAAATCTACATAACATTATTATTGTTGTGTTGACGCAAAGCGCTTCTGAATGAGACCAGCTTCGAAACAATAGAATAGAATAGAATCAGTGGCGTAGCACACTTTTGCGGAGCCCCCCGCAAAGTATGGAGAAGGGGCCCTAAATGAAATGAAATTTTTGAGTTTTACGTCTCACGGTTATGCTGGCGACGATGAGAGATGAATGAAATGGTGGAATGAAGAAAGTGGGAGGAAACGGGAGAACCCCGAGAAAACCCACGCACACGGGGAGAAGGGGCCCTAGTTGTAAAGCCGACAGAAGTAAGGTTGAAGTTCTACTTCTTTAAATCTTTATTCATCGCAAGACTCCGGCGCCCCTATACCTCGGGCCCCCCGCTCTGCGGGGATTGCGGGATCAGCTGCTACGCCACTGAATAGAATTTATTAATATGTATATGATTGCAAAACAGTTGCTTAACAATCTTTATAAACAATTCAGGCTGGGCTTCTACTGTCTATGATTCTTCCGTTCATTTTTTTTTTTTTTACATATTAGTATAAGGCGGCAGGTAAATATGTGTAGCTAACACAAAATTACATGGAGTATAAAAACTTAATAAATTAATAATAATAATAATAATAATAATAATAATAATAATAATAATAATAATAATAATAATAATAATAATAATAATAATAATAATGACACACTACATAGCAGTGTCTCAACTTTCAAATATTCTTTCAGCTACTTTTTAAAATTGTTAAAAGTTTGTAGTTCTATGATAGTGGTAGGGCGTTCCAGGTCTTAATAAATTAGTACCCGACTTTTTAATCGTGGTCTTGTTTCTTCAAGTTTTTTTTTTTTTTTATGTGTACGAAATGAGTGCTTTATTTCAACAATTTGTGGTGAAAATATGATTGCATCTTTTTTTGAGGATCTGTACATCTTTTATCCTATAAAAGTAAAATTTATCTGATATTAATATGTTCAGTTCGTGGAATAGCGTTCTGTATGCGCAAGGGAATGTTCGTTTCTTTTTATTAATCTTTTTTTCTTCTTCTGAAAGGTATGGGTGGAAGAATACATTGTAATATATTCTTGGGATCGATTCCAGGAACATTTTTTATATTTAAACATTAACTCAGTGTATAGCGGATTTTTTTTCTGATTTCAGGACAATGTTTTAAAACTAAACACAAAAAGAGACTGAACAAAGCTATGTGTGAATATATATAAAACATACAATCACAACATAGTTTCAACACAATAACTGTGTCTTTATCAGACACCACTCCTTCCACTCCAAGAAAGAAAGAAGAAAGAAAACTTGCACACTGAGAGGAAGCTCAGAACTGTTTGAAGGCAATTTTTTAAAAATTAATTCCTGTTTACTAATATCACCTTTCCAGATCGTTGAAACCCATCCTTCCACAAATGACCGAGTGATTTTACTCTGCAATGATCATCCTAACCCACAATTCAATGCCGATAATAATTTTCGTAACTTGGAACGGAACTGTGTATAGGAAAAACCCATTATTTCATTTAACAACATTAGAAAATTCCGGGGGAAGGTATTAGGTTGATATGAATGATATTTCTGGCGCGCAACTTATCCAGACAGTCGGGAGGCAATGAGTTGTTGATCAGGGTCATATGAAAGTGCAATATAGAGAACACACAATTGCGAGTGAGTTTATTTACTATTCAAAATGGGACATTGTGCAAGCCAAATCCTAAAAATCATTAACAGTGTATTTGGGCCAGAAATGGTGAATGAACGCGCCTTTCGCCGCTGGGGATTGCCAAATTTAGTTTTAGTGACAGGACATTGCAAAATGAGTGTCGTGAACACCGACTAATATCATGTTCGGATGAGTTCCTCATTAACACTGTGGAAGTGACTATCAGTTAAATTTCTATTCAAAACATGTGTTTGTTTTCCCATTATGAAACTACGGTAGATTTCCAAACCATGCGAATTCAATGTTGAAACTGGAAATAGATCTATAACTTCCGGCAACAATAAGAGTGATAATGTGAGAGAAGAAACTTATTCCCCGGACGCTGAATCCTTATCAAAAACAATTTCTCGCTATCTCTTACAATTATTTTTTTAAAAAGTAAAAACATTACCCAATGGAATTTGAACCAAGTTTGAAAGCACTTAATCTTGACACAGAGAGGTAGGTTAACATGTACAGCTATCGCAACAACTGTGGACAGGACCGTTGCGTGGATTGTAAGCGCCCGGGGCGAGAATTCCCAGGCGCCCCACAGTGTGTTATGAAAAACAGCCAGAGTTTATTCTGTACTTCTAAATTTAAATATGGAATATAAGATAAAAGAAGTTGGTATTAGGCCAATCTTTTAAAGTGAATGGCTTTTGTAGTTAAAAATAAAAGGTAATGAAAACACAGTTTTAAATTATTGAAATCGAGTGCTTTCTTGTTTATTTTGAACTTGATACACATCAACATAGTAATAGCATAGAATATACGAATAACGATACCCATATTAAGTTCTAAGATTAAAAAAAAAAAAAAAATCTCGCAGAGGGCTGGAGAGAGTTCCAGTTGAATAATCCTAGACGATGTTTTACATTACCGGTAATTTTCAAGTTGAATACTCTATTGGTAGTCCCTCAAGGATCTAATCTAGGTCCCATGTTGTTTCTTCTTGTTATCGATCTCTGTATATTAAAACTTCTCAAGTTCTTCTTTTTGCCGACGATCTCAAATTGTATTCCAAAGTCAGTTCAATTGATAGCTGTGTGAAACTTCAACAGGATCTCCAGAGAGTTCAAATGTGGTGTGATAGAATAAATTAGTGCTGAAGGTGTCCAAATGTAAATCTCTATCTTTCACGAGGTAAGAAAATTCAATTAATTTTACCTATGCAATAAGTGGCACTTCCTACTTATACGTCTACCCCAAATACTACAAAGATCTAGGAGTAATATTTGATAGCAAATTAACCTTTGTTCAACACGTTGACGCACTAACAAGTAATGCATATATAAACCTAGGTTTAATTTATAGGATAGGACAGGATTCCTACAAAGAATCAACATTTATAAGGTTATATTTTCCGTATGTGAAGCCAAAATTAGAATACTGTTGTACTGTTTGGACTCCAAATATCACTAAATACTCTAATGCAATAGAAATTATACAGTTTAAATTTTAAAAATGCTTCCATACAAGAAAACCAGTTTGCACCCACAGTATGTCCTCTATGAAAACTTATGTTAACAACGAATTTTAGCTTTCAAACATTACAGAAAACGAGATGGGTGGTTGATCTGTTGTTCTTTCACAAATTATTAAATGTTAAAATTGATTGCCCAGAATTAGTTTCAGAAGCATTATTACTAGTCCTAATAGGTAAGACCAGAACAGCAAACATTGGGACATTCTATTGTAGAAAAGCAAGAACTAACATATTACATAAGTCTCCTCTGTGGATAATGTGTGCTTCATATAACGAAATTTTTAGATTTCATGTAGTAGATGCATTTGGTATGTCCGAAAACGAGTTCAAAACACTTGTCAGACAATAACTTCTTCATAATTAAACTATACATATTTGTGTACATATGTATATATATATTAATAAATGCATGTATAATAGTGTATGTTAAACAATTATGTGCACAACACTATAACTGGGCATTAAGCCTGTGTGTCCTTATAAAAATAAAATAAAGAAATAAATAAATTTTACTTAGCCGTATCCTGAATATTATTAAAATATCTGAATTAACATTATTTAAAAAAAAATCATTTACCAATATAATCTGAATTCCTTGAATTTTGTTGATTTGTCGTCCTAGAGCCCCCTGGTTGCGGCGCTCGAGGTGATCGCCTCGCCCACGCGACGGCCCTGACTGTGAAGTTAAATTTTAGTTGTATTGATAGCTAAAGAAAGTGTATCACCACCCGAAAGTCAGTACAGATTTTAGTTTACTCCCTTAACTACTGCGTAATGAAACGTTACATAAGGAGTGTATCGAAAAGTAGTTAGCAACATTGGGGGTGTCGGTGTGCACTTGCGAGGCTGCATAGACGGCAAAACCTGGAAGCACCTGGTCAGTTGAAGTCTTGTAAACGGATAGCTGCGTGCTTGTTGATGTGTTCCGAGTTGAATGGGAAATGTCGCGTATGAAACGGGAAGTGAAGTGGGAAATCCTGCACAATTGGTGCACCGTCAAAGGCATAACATACAATCAGATAGGAAAAAAGTGTGGGGTTCATCATACAACTGTGAAATCGGTCATTGGGAAATTCGGTGAACATTACAGCTTTGAAGATATGCCGAGATCTGGGCGAAAAATGGGTCCCAGAAACCCTGGACTCGACCGTGAAGTTGTGCGGTTGATACACCAAAATCCATCAATGTCTGTGCGGAATTTGGCTACCAAAGCGAGAACGTCCATAGGAATGATTCAGCGTATCAAGGCCAGACATAATTTGAAGACCTATAAGAAGCAAAAACGTGCGAAACAAACATCAAAGCAGCGACAAACGGCACAAACAAGAGCCCGCAAGCTGTATGACAACATCGTGAAGTCACCAGAGCGAAGTGTATTCATGGACGATGAAACGTACGTAAAAGAGGACTCAAAAACACTTCCGGGACCCCAATATTATACTGCACGCAATGCTGGGGATGTATGTGCTGCACAGAGGTACGTTGACGTGGAAAAATTTGGGAAAAAAGTACTGGTATGGCAGGCAATCTGCTCCTGTGGTTTGCGCTCCGGTATTTTTATGCAGAATCTACCATAAACGCTGAAGTGTACAGAAAGGAATGTCTACAAAAAAGACTGTTGCCATTGTATAAAAGGCATGCAATCCCCCCCTTGTTTTGGCCCGACTTAGCAACAGCACACTATGCTAAGACGACAGTACGGTGGCTCAATGAACAGAACATCGAGTTTGTAGGGAAACACATGAATCTACCAAACTGCCCACAACTCCGTCCAATCGAAAGATATTGGGCAATTGTCAAACGCAACTTCCGAAAGAATGATAAACCAGTGCGCAACATGGCGGACTTCAAGAGAAACTGGGCTGCAGCATCGAGGAAATGCACCGTCGAGACTGTGCAAAGGTTAATGGCTGGGATTAAACAGAAACTACGTTCATATGCACGACGGGACATGTAAGTTCTATTTTCTTTGTCATGTAGATACATACAGGTTCTCTATTAATAAAAATGTGGGTTTGCTTCACTTTTTATCTTTTCTTCTGACTTTCCTGACATATGCAATGTTCCTAACTACTTTTCGATACACTCCTTATTGTAAATATTGCACTATAAAGTAGTTTTGTTTCAGCCACAACATAAGGTACTGACTCACTTGGTTATACTGTATGTTCTGATATCGTAAAAGGTAAGAAACATCAAAACTTGATTCGTTTTACAATGAGCACACAAGGTGACATTTACTGTTAGATCTTACTAGATATGTATTCAGATGTACCCAATGATTGTGTGTACGTATGTGTAAGGTATTTTAAAGTAAATATCTCATTATAAAATAGATATATTGTTTGACTGCTTGTCCTGTTATGATTCAAGTTTTATTGAAATATTAACCTATAGGGTAAGAGGGTACAATTTCGAACACTTTAGAAACTTTATTTTTGGACAAACTATACGTAATAAAAGTACAAGTTTTGGTAAATACAAAGTTTGTGATCTATATGTTGTGTTACAGAAATATTAAGAAAAAAGCTCTGTTACAATGTCCATAAACATAATTTTTTTTGTTAGCACAGAAACGTTCAGATTTGTACCACATCAGGTACAATTCCGAACACTGGTAGGTACTATTTCGATCACTTACATTTTCCACAAATAAATTGTTTCTTAGCTTGTGCACCTACACACATTTCATGATACCACACTTGGCAAGACTGGCATCGTATCCAGTCGCTTTTCACGACGGACTCTTCACTGTAATAGCTCAACTGGCAAAAGCCATATATATCCTCATTTGTTGGAGTTAATGCCCTGCTTCTTTGTGGCTGTCTTGCAACTTGAAGCTTCTTTCCTGGAGTAGGCCGGTTAACAACACAGAATTTCTTAGCCTGTAATTCAACAATGTGAGCATTGTTTGTAAGATGGAGCGAGGTTAGGAGTTTTCTTTTACGTGTAGAAGGTTTCTTCTGAGGAGTTTTGAGGATGTTACGAACCAAAGCATTTTCCGGAGAATCGGAGGGTTTTGGTGTAGGTAAGGGAATGCTAGGCTTGTCTTCGCCTTGTGGCATAGGAGAACCTGAGGTATTTGGTGTAGGTGAGATAATAGTGGGTCTATCTTGATCTTGTGATGTAGGTGAGTCATCAATTTTTGATGTTCCTGGTGCACAAATGTCATTAGTTCCAGTGTTGCTCCTAGACTGATTTTTTTCTTCCGAAGACGATACGAACAGGAGGGAAGGAGCAAATTTGGACTTTGGAACAATGTCGTCCGAAAAGGGCATGATTCCAGTACACGCAAAACCTTTTATGGCTGATCCAAAAGAAGCTGCCTCGTTCCAAGCCTCGCAAAAGAGAGGATTAAATCTGAGCTTCGACAGAGCCTCGTTGGGATGGCGATGTTGCCAGTTTGTTGCATTCCTGTGATAAGTGTGCCTTCAGAGACTTGAACAAAGTTCTATCTAAAGGTTGAAGAATGTGTCTACTATGAGGTGGTAAACGCACGAGCTCGATCTCATTCTCCTGGCAGAATTTCATGGCATTGAAATTTTGTAGCTTCCATGATTGTCCAGTATAAGCAGAACTTTACCAGAAGTTTTGTATATACAAACATGTTCCAACCACCTAAGAAAAACCCTTTCGTTGATGTAACCAGACTCGCTCAACTCCACAACTGTGCAAGGTGGCAAACCATCATTGAATTCCGGGCGTATTCTGACACCGTTGAAAATAATCATCGGTGGAATGTAAGAGCCAGAAGCATTGCAACAAGCAACGACTGTCACGTTTCCCCCTTTTTCAACGTTGGTTAGTGACACGATCTCACGCTTTCCTTTTTGACTTACTATTTTCATGGGTCTGTTATTCAAGGGAATCCCTGTCTCATCCATGTTGTATATGCATTGAGGTTTATCAAACAAATTAAAGTCATTCATTACACCTTTCAGAATTCTAAAGTAGTTCCTCACTTCTTCTTCATTCATATCTGCAGCTCTAACTCTCGATAGTCCTTCTGGTTTCCTCAAACTTATGTTTGGGTGCCTTTTCATAAAGGCTTTGAACCAGTCATCACCAGCTATCTTCACATCTGGATTCCATGGGTGCCGAACTCCACAGGCCACATCCACATCAAAAGCAGCACGTTTTACTTGCAAGGGTGTAAGTCCTAATCCTCTGTTTTCGAAATACACTAACCTATTCGCCAAAACCTTCTCTGTTTCTTCCGATAGTACTGTGGGATGTCCAATTTTGCCTGTTATCGATGGAGGATCTGCCTTTCCTTTTCCTTGCCTACACGGTCATGAAGGGTGCCTAGTGGAATGTGATACAATGCCGATGCTCCTCTTAACGATAAATCACCCGATAAGACGTTCTTCACTGCTATTGCCATATTAGAAGGATCCCACAAAAGACGCTTCTTCTTTTCAGTTTTTCGTCGTGGCATTTGTAATGACAAAACACGAAAGGCACACTGAGAATGGTAGCACAACTGGCTGATATGTACCTTGAACCTAGTGTTCAGAATTGTCCCTTATTGGTGTTCGAAATTGTACCTTTCGCTATACTTTATCTGCGACTAAACAGTTACAAATGTTGCTCGTAGATAGCATCTGGTTTACCATGCTTGTTTCCATCATGGACCGTACAACATACTACAGTAAACTAACAACCAACATTTCGCAATTTAAAGCAACAATACAACGTCAAACAATGAGGTATTTTATAGTACGACATTTTCTATGGTTGATATACACACCTTTGGTTGAAGAATAATTTCTGTACGGCCTCAACAAACAATTAAACACACAACTCTATCAGAAACAAACAAGCACAAGAGTCACCGTCAACGCCATATTCTTCACTCAGTGTTGGAAACTGTTGTATTTCGAAAAATGGTGCAAAAGCTTACTGTGTTCAGAATTGTACCTGTTCGAAATTGTACCCCCTTACCCTATTTAAGGAAATAGATTTTGAGAAGAAACTTGCGCAGAACGCCATAATGCATCATTGCCAAATATGTGCGTTTGCTGTGTCAGTCACAGTAAGGCAATACCTTATTGTTTATATCGTTGTAGTTCAAGAAGCGGAACTTTGCTGTGAATTGTGGTAAGGACATCATAGAAAGTAATTTTACGTAGTGAAAGGTTACCTTGTTGATATATATTTACCATATCACAATTGTTTTATAATTACATTAAACAAAAGACAGACATTACTGCGTGCTGTGAACTCAGTTTATCGTAATAGGACAGTAGTTTTGTTTCTAAGGAGTTTGGTTTACCAAAACTCGATTACATATTTACCGTTTCCGTCCGTCCGGGAGACAACAAATCTCGAGCCCTACGGGATCAATCATTATCATATTGGGTCAAAAGTTAAGGAGTCGAGTTTGTTTATCGAGTTGTTACTCAAACCGGAAGCGATACAAATGAACCATTTCTGGTTTTAACGTTGATCGCTACAGAGTAATATGGTAATAGATAGAAAGATGTGGTTTTCTGAATCGATTAAGCGTCCCAACTATATACTGCCTACTCATCCTTAACCCTATACTGAAAAGGGAAGTGATATAAATCCATTAGAATTTCCGGCTTCAATATTGATTTACATAGAGCAAAAACAATAACAGGTAGCGAGAAACTGTTTTTGAAATCGATTTACGGTTCTAGGAATAAACACCATCTTTTCTCTAAACCCCCTATTCAAACGGGAAGAGCAAAAAATTCACAACTTCCCGTTGTAATGTAGATCGCCATTGAATAAAAACAATAACATATACCGAGAAGCTGTTCTCTGTAATCAATGAAGTGTCTCAAGAATATATTCTATCTTCACTCTAATCTCTATACTGAAACCGGAAGTAGCAGAAATCAACCACTTCCGATTTTAATATTGATCGTTATAGAGCGAAAACGGTAACCAATAGCGATTAATGATTTTCTGCAGTCAAATAATCATTCTAAGAATACATTCCATCTCTATTTTAATCCCTCCACTAAAACCTGAAATGGTATAAATATACTAACACTTCCGGTTTCAATAATGTCAAACAAACCAAACTCCTTCACGTGGTATATATGTGACACTAGTATTTGTTGAAGCGTGCATATCAACCGCCTTGCCCAGTGAGTTATTCTTATAAAGTTTGTGGTAATATCACTTCGATATTAGACAAAATATGTAAAGTTTCCTCTTGCCTTTCAGATTTCAAAACTATCCTATGCATAAATATCGGAAGCCTTATAGGACGGCTATGTTCTGTATTTCTTCAAGTAACAGAGCAAAATCGATATATCGATAATTTGCTTTTCGAGATTAGATTCAATGTCAGAATTGATTCCGTCTTGTCCGTTAACTCTTTCTTCAAACTAGAATGTACGGTGGCTCAGTGGTAAAGCGCTTCCCTCTGGTGAGAGGGGTTTCTGGTTCGATATCCGATCAAGTAAGTTTGTGGTGGATAATATCGTGTACGTGGGTTTTCTAGGAGTATTTCCTTTTCCTTCCACATTCTCATTCCAGTTCTTCCATCATCACTCACTTGCCTTAATAAGCATAATCATGGGACGTTAAATTTAAAATTTTCATTTCATTTCATTTTCTTTATTCGAACTGTAAGTATCAAAAAATTAACCATTTCCAGTTTTAACGTTAATTTCCATAGAACCAGAAAGGTACCAGCAACAAGCGGTTTAGTGGAATTGATTCAGTATCTCAAGAAAACATACCATCTTTACTCGCATCTGTTTACAAAAACCGGAAGTGATAGATTGTAAAAGCACTTCTGGTTTCAATATTAATCTCCATCAAAAGAGATAGCGAGATGTGGTTTCTTGAATCGATTCACCATCCTAATAATAGGCTCAATCTTCTCCGTTAACTTTCTATTCAAACTGAAGGTGATAGATATAAACCATTTCCGGTTTCAACGTTGATTTCATAGATCAAAATAGATAGCGACAAGCATTTTTTTAGAATCGATTCAGCGTCTAAAGAAAAGGTACCATGTCCACCAGTATTCCTCTACTAAAACTGGAAGTGGTAGAAATTTAACACTACTTCAGGTTTCAACACAGATCTTAACAGAGCAAAAACAGTAAGAGATAGTGATAAATGGCTTTTTGATGTGAATAGATTCTTAAAAGCATAACTTCCATCTCGATACTTCTTTCTCTATGCAAACTAGAAATGATAGAAATCTACGGTTTCCATAGTGAAAAATGGTAATGGATAGAGAGAAAGTTTTTTTTTTTTTTAATAAAATTGAATTTAGGATCGCAAGAATAAGTTCAATTTCCGATTTTATCCCTCTATTGCACCCAAAAGTTGTAGAAATAAATTACTACATCAGGTTCTAATATTGATTTCTACAATGAAACGGTAATAGGGGCTACAAATAGTTTATGGTATTTATTCCAAATCTTAAAAATAATGCTATCTCAGCTCCATTCTTCTATTAAAACCGGAAGTAATGAGAACAAATACAACTTCCGGTTTCAATACTGATTCCTACATATTAACTTTTCGCTGTTCTTGGTGGTTTAAAGTCTCTGATTTTATGGTTCCTCTCCTTCTTTATCTCTTCAGGAGAAGCCACAGTCCAGAAAGTCACAAACTGTTTGTATCTAACAATTTTCCAAACACCAAGGAAACTAATAAACTAAGTGTTTTTTTAAACGGTACGTATGTGCTATTAAATTCCTAAAATGAAGAAAATAGTTTATTCTTCCAAGTATGCGAATTGACGGGAGATGTCAGGGATATCCCTGCTGACAAAAATTTATCTTCCCTGGAGAAGAAAATGTTTGTTCCTGGCAAGAATAACTTTTCCTCCACCAAGATTTAATTAGAAATCGAGTTCGTTTACGGAGACGATATTCAAACCGGAAGTGATAGAAATAAAGCACTATTGTTTTTTACGTTGATTACTATGGGTTCGCAACACTCACTGTTAATCGTGTGCTATTGTGGAGTGTATCAAACAATGTCTCTCTATAGACATTTACAGGACTAGCTCAGGAGAGTAATGCTCCAGGAAGTAGGAACGAAAAACACAGTTCTGATTGGTTGACGTTATCTATGTCTTGCCACGTTGCATTCAAATAGCAGAATTCAGACAATCGTTGTTGTCGGTCCTCGTGGCCGAGTGGGCCAGCGCTATATGCTAGTAACGGAAAACTCTTTTGGCGTGAGTTCAAACCCAGCCCGAGGAAAGTTTTTTTTTTTACATTTTTATAACACTTTTTAAATTAAAATAATACGAAAATAATAGTCAAAAATGCGATTTACTTACTTTTGTGCAGATAAGCAGTAGTAGTAGTAGTAGTAGGAACGGGTTAGAAGCCCCGCAGGGCTGGTTTTGTTGCCCTTGTACTCCATGATATATAAGGCTCGTTTTGTTCCCCTTGTACTGAATGATATAGATTTTGTGACCAACTTAAAACAACTGACTAGGATAACGCGTAAAACAGCTGGCTAGAGTAGCGCGCGAAAAAACGTACTTCCGGGAGTATTACTCTCCCGAGCGGGTCGTATATTTACATGCTACAATATTTCATAAATTGTTGTAAATTAGTTTAATAGTTACAAGAGCGCTTCTAAATAAATTATCCACCCAATATACAGGCTGGCCACAAAGTCGCTTTCCACAATATGTGAAGAAATAAAACAAAAGAAGCCAGGTGACTTGGCAGTATTTATTGTACCGACAAATATTGTTCAAACTGTCTCTCACAATGTTCAATGCACAAGGTACATCTCTTCAGCATTGATTTGCAAATATCATGAGCCAACCGAGGATTGGCATCCAACCTCTCGAATGATCGTTCGATTAGCTCTTTCAAGTGATCCAAATTCTGCAGATGCTTGGAAAACACCTTAACTTTGACAATGCCTCACATGGAAAAGTCACATAGCGTGAGATCATAGAACGGGGTAGTACAGCGACCAATGGATTCATCAAATCTTGATCCAAGATATCCCTCATAACACCAAGGTGAGACGGTGCTCCATCGTGTTGCCACATAAAATGAATATTTTAGTAACGTGGGTTTCTTTCAAATTCTGTAATGACAACTTCCTGCAACATCTGAAGGTATGTGTCACTAGTAACAGTTCCTTCAAGAAAGAGTGGCTCTATGACACCACCACTCCAAATACCATCCCAAACAGTGACACCAGGGCCGTTTAACTCTTGTTTACACTTTCGTGTGGATTAGTATCACTCCAATAAGCACAATTGCGACTGTTTATGCGACCATTCATCATGGTATAAGTCCTAATCTGTCCACAAAATTAGCTTCCAGAAGCCTCTGTCAGATTCGTTTGTAATGAAAATAAAAAACAGTCATAGAATCCAATATGGCGGTCCTGATCAGATTCGTGCAATGCGTGCAGAAGCTTTGGTCACGTAAGATTTCATTTTCAAATTCTTTAACGGTTCCTTGAACAGGAAACTAGAATTGCGGCAATTCCGTTCTCTGGCACCTCCGAGAAGAGTCTAGATGCCATTGTGTTTGGCGTCTGTCCCATCTCACCTTCTCCGGTCTGTGAAAGGCCTATAAAAAGGAGTGGATGCAATACCCATGGTCCAGCTACAACACAGTTCCTGCAATGAAACTGCGATGCCGGTCAATAGTCAATAGAGGTGACCTGCAGATTGAACACAACTGGTAGGGGGAACATGACATTACTAGGTAAGTTGCTCATTTAAATTCGGCTCAATATAAATGAACCAACCTTTGTAAATATTAAATTTAAACATCAACAGCTTGTTCATGTATTTTTCCAAGGTTCCCTCATTTCCTCTGACATCATTGTTGTCTAATTCTATGTTAATTATTCACTCTTATTAATCATTCGTCTTCTTTACCTTACAGGACACAAGTATGGGACGTTAAATTAAACATTTCATTTCATTTTTTTCCCATAGAATTAAACACCTAATTTTCAACTTTGTCAGTCTGCAACATTTCTTCCTGCCTATTGACAGTCCGTGAGTTTAAAAAGATTGAAAAGGAATTCTCTTTTATTATTGTACTCTGTATTATCAAATTAGACTTACTTTGAACACTGAAGCTTTTACTTGATACTAACAAAGGCTTCCATGTGTTACTACTGCTAATAATTATTCACTGCCTTCACCCATCTTCTCCTTCCATATAGAAATCGAAGTTTCGCACAAAATTCGAACATATTGGGCCTTATGCAGAGTCGTACTGACGCGTGATTAGCGTCATACTAAAGAGTCCAACTAACATATGTTTCCTGCGGTTCAGGCCTTTAGTATGATGTTAATCATACGTCAAAACGACTATGCATAAGGCGGATTGTATCGACTGCTTAGTGAACCACTCCCACCTCTTTTTCTTCCCATGTGGGTTAAAACATCAAAGAACGCTGTTTAATTATTTTGAATGAATATTGAACCACGTATCTTCATCAATTAAAATGAACGCTGAAACATGTCTTTAATTATTTTAAATTAAAATTTTCAGTACCAATTTTTTATTTTTCTAACAAAGCTAAAAATGTTGTACCGAGTTATTGGCATCTCATTACAATAATTTTAATCCTCATTGTTTTCATCCCCATCTTTGTCGAATTTCTGAAAACCCTTCCTAATGGTACCTAATGTAACATTTGATGCACTGGAAAAGTTTCAAGTATCTAGTTTGAACTATTTCGTTTAGGCGTTGATCAATAAGTCAATCACGACTTTTTTTGTGATAGTTAAATTTCACTAATATAACTATCACCAAAAAAGTTGTCTCATGTTTACGTCCCATGCTTATTTCGTATAGGTTAAATGAAGTGGATGATTAATAAAGACGAATCATCGTGAACTAATTTGTGATATAAAAATGTGGGAGGAAATGGAAGACCCCCGAAAAAGCACACGGACACGATGTTGTCTACTACAAACTGATATGGTCTGGAATCGAACTACAGATCCATACCACAAGATGAGCTCTCTACCATTGAACCACCGTGCTCACCCACATTTCTCGGGGTACTCCCGTTTCCTCCCATATTCTCATTCCACCAATTATTTTCATCATCATTCAGATGCCTTAATCATCCGTCTCCATTCGTCTAAAGAGTATAATTGTAAGATGTTAAACTGAAAAAAAATTACTTTCACCTACGCTTCGTACGAAATGTGTACAAGATAGTTTACTTTCGAAGATTGAAGAGTGGCGGATCTAGCCAGGGGCAGGAGCCTAGTCTCCCCCAGTTTTTTGAGTGACAAAAATAATTGGAGCTATTATTTGCACATTTTTGAAAGTTTATAATAAACTCGTGATATACCGATTGTAGTCTGAGTTCTGGCTGGCCTCCCAGTGTTTATCTTCTAGATCTTCCACTGTTCAGGGGTAACAATTTCTCATCTTTGCTTCTTGAAGTGTGAAGACACCAATGAAAGGACATATAAATAATTTACACAAGAACAAAATTGTTATTTATTATGAAGATTCATAATATATAATTTATTAATTATAAATTATATATTTTTAAACTTTTAAGTATAAATTCTAAACTTTAATTTTAAATTATACAGCTAAGAAAAAAGTCTTGAATGCCAACAAAAATTGTGCGACATCAAAACAATTAGCGATGTGCACGAGACGAGACGAGACAAAATTTTCCTGACAAAATTCGAGTCGAGACACAGCTCTTCCAATAGAGAAACATACATTTTTCGAGTTGAGACACCATTTTTACAACATATTTTCGAGACGAAACAGCGTCAAATCTTGTCTCGTGACCATCCCTAAAAACAATATTTTGTTATTGCTTCGTCTTTTGGATGCTATTACACGTTTCATACTGTGGATGTCCTCGATTGTAGTGTGAAATGAACAATAAACATAAGCACTTTCACTACTCCGGTAGGTGCCACCACTTCTAAGCTTCCGCTGCTGCTTCTGAGTAGCACTAACTTCTTTACACCTCGCTGTTGCTTGCTGTGATACTGGGGATCGGGGGAAGGATCCGTATCAGACCAAGAATAAATTATGAGCATTGTTCCAGACTGAAAGAAATAAAATACAAAGAAATAAGAAGTCTTTTCGTTGAAAAATTCAAAGAAAAATATTCAAACTAGGAAAGAAGCGCAGGTAGCAATGCACGGTGGTAACACATTAAACTTTGCTTACAGCAGGCTGCAGAAGATGCAGTAGGTTATCGCGAACATAAAACGGCTAAGAAACCATGGGTTACAGAGCAGATGTTGGAGAAAATGAGGGAAAGGAAGACGTGGAAACATGTTGATACAGAAGAGGGCAGAAAGATGTACAGAAAGTTAAATAATAAATTACAGAGAGAAACAGACAGCGCGAGGAAAGAGTTTTACAAAAGAAAATGCGAGAACATAGAAGAACTAGAAAGAGTTGGGATATATGAGGAAATGTACAAGGCGGAAACAAGGGTGTATTAAGATGGCAATAGAAAATAAGAATGGGAAGGTAGTCAGCAAGAGAAATGAGGTCATAGGAAGGTGGAAAGAATACGTTGAAGACTTATATGAGAGTAGGGATAGACCGTGTAACCTAAATGATGAAGTAGAAAATGAAGTAGGTGAGGATGATAAAGGATTGAGACGAGTTGATGAAGGATTCTTCGTGATGAGTTTGAAAAGACTATATCCGAGATTAGGAATGGAAAGGCAACTGGGATAGATAATATACCAATCTAATTCATTAAAAATATAGAAGACAAGAGAAAGAAAGAGTTGTTCCGACTATGCAATGAAATACATGAAACAGGAGAGTGGCCAAAAGACTTCCTAAAGACCATCATAATACCGATGGCTAAGAAATCGAACTCAAAGAGATGTGAGGATTATAGAACTATTAGTCTCGTATCTCATGCAGCTAATAAAAGTTTGCTCCGAATACTGAACAGAAGGTTATATGGAAAAACAAATGAAGAAGTTAAAGAGGAGCAGTTCGGGTTCAGAAGAGGTAAGGGCACAAGAGATGCTATTGGATTATTAAGGGCGATCGGTGAAAGATTTATAGAAAAAGGGAAACAGGTGTATGTTGTATTTATTGATCTAGAAAAGGCTTTTGACCTCGTGAATTAGGAATTGTTGTTGGAAGTTCTAAATAAGATAGGGTTGGAATGGAAAGATCGAAGATTCATAAGAAACTTATATATGAACCAACAAGTAAGTGTTAGGATAGGGGAAGAACTGACGGAAGAGAGTGCAATTGGAAGGGTAGTTCGACGAGGATTCTGCCTCTCGCCAACACTATTTAATGTCTATCTAGAAGAGATAATGAAAAAGAGTTTACATGATGATGACGGCATTTCGGTAGCAGGTAGAATGATTAGATGCATAAGATTTGCAGACGATATGGCGCTTGTTGCAGAATCTGAAAAGAGAATCAATAAAATGTTAGAAAACCTGAGGTTAGTCTTTGAAGAATATGGGATGAAAATAAATGTGAGAAAAACAAAAGCCATGGTCATTGGAACGAAGAGGTCTGTGTCAAATATAAAAGTGGGAGGAGAGAAAATAGAACAAGTGGATAGTTTTCGATATCTAGTTGGTATTCTTAGTAATGGCATGAAGTGCGAACGTGAAATAAAAGCAAGGATAGGAATGGCGAAACAAGCCTTTAGGAGGAAGAATAGTCTGTTTTGTGGTACCTTGAATAAAGAGTTGAGAAAAAGACTCATGAAATGCTTCGTGTGGAGTGTTGTACTGTATGGGGCGGAAACGTGGACATTACGTAAAAGTGATGAAAACCGAATGGAAGCTTTCGAAATGTGGGTGTGGAGAAGAATGGAAAGAATTAGTTGGGTCGAGCGGAAAACGAATGAGAGAGTGTTAGAAATGGTGGGAGAGAAAAGAACACTTTTAGATTCGGAAGAGGAAGAGAAACTGGTTGAGACATTGCCTAAGAAGAGATTGTATCATGAGGGACGTCCTAGAGGATATGGTGATGGAAAAGAAAGGGAGGGGGCGAAGGAGACTACAATTAATGGATGATATAAAAACAGAAAGATCATACGTGAAGACGAAGAGGTTAGCGGAGGACCGTGGAGCATGGAAGCTTCTCAACTGCTGCAAGTGACCTGCCAGCAAGGGCAGAAAACCTATTATGATGATGATATTATATTTGCATGTATTATAAGTGGTATGTGCGTCACTGTTAGGAAAATCCAACAACAGTAGATACAGTCTGCTGCTTAACAGTATATGATTTCATATGTTGCACATAAATAAATAAACAGTTCAAGCAGAACAAAAAATATTAACTACATCAAATTGAAAAAAAAGAGACGCTTTTAAAAAATTGTTCCTCATGATTTTCTTGAAAACAGCACATGAGAATTAACTGAGATGAGACAAGATCAGACTTTATGCAATCTTGGTCTCGTCTTGGTTGACAAATAGCTGTCTCGACCTCGGCCTCGTCTCGAATCGAAAATCACCGTCGTAGTCCTATCTCAATCAACAGATGCTTGTATTGATCTCGATCTTGCTCTCGAGGGCCAAATCTCGATCTTGTCTCGATAGTTTCACAATAAATTGGGTGAAATTAAAAATGTATAAGTATGATCATTTTGCAGCCTGTCGCTTCCTCTTTTTTTCTTTGGAAATTTTCTTCCATTTTTCTCCTATATTTTCTATCATACCTTCGATCATAACTCTAAGAGAAAAATGTTTCCAAATAAAATGTACCGAAGCGATTAAAAATGGCTTATTCAATGTTCATATCTGCCTTGTTTTTTCCTCGTAATTACTACTTTAACGTTCTGCTCAACGGAATTTCTGCTCAACGTAGTAATTGGAATGATGAATTTTATTCAATCTTCAAAGTAAAGATATAGGTATACAACTTGGTTGTGAAACTTATAATTAGTTATACATCCTTCATAATAGTCGACTGCTATTGCGACCTGGATTTATCAGCATTCTTAGATGGTTCTACTTTAATCTTTACACAGAACAGAATATAAGTATAATGATGATTCTCAAAACTGAACTGTAAAGATTTCTGATGGTTGGATTTTTTCGAAAGAGCATCCGTTTTGTTTTATTTTTCTCCAATAAATTTTCTAGTGTTGTTCTTCTCTCCCCAATTTTTCTACCACTTCTTATTGATTTTTAATTCACATCTATAATTTCTTCATTATTTTTCCATAGTCAAATTCCAAACGATTCCCACTATATTTTGTCGCTGTTATGTAATGTCTATATTCCTACTCCGTACAGTAAAAATACTTTACACAAAACATATCATGAGTCTTTTCCGTAACTCTTTATCTAATGAACCATAGGAAAGCTATTCTTTTTCCTGACAGGTGCTTCCGTCATTTCTATCCACACTTCAATTTCCTATTTACATTTAAGATCTTAATTAATATTACAAAGAAACCTTACATAGTTCTTTGTTCTATTTTCTCTCTTCTAATTTCATACTTGGTATTGTTTCCTTTTTCTCGAATCGCTACTGCTTTATCGTTGTACTTTCTGCGACAACGATAAGAGTGAAGTTATAGCAATTATGAAAAAAAGTCAAAATTTCAATTTACATACTGCATGATTCCAAAAATATTTTTGAATTCGTTTGCATTTACTAATATATCAATACCGAATTTTAAACTTGGGCTTTAATTAGATTTACCAGCAAAATTGTTACGATTTTTCCTTAGTCTAAAAAGAACCGTGGTTTGATAGAAGATGAAAATCGAGAATTGGAAGTATTGCGTTTTTTAGGGCATAGAAATCAATTCCAATTTCCTCATTAAGGTAATTAGGTGAATTTAGAACAATCTATCTGTGATTAATACAGAAGATACAACACAATATCACTGTGGAAAAATAGTCATTCTTAAGATATCGAAACTCAATGTATAGAAGGAAACTCAACCTTCAAGAATAAAATTGAAGGTTGTTTAAAAGAAGCAATGGTTTTGTTTTTATGTTGGTCATTTTAAGCTCAGAGACTATGCGAAAAGTGGACTTAAAGCGTATCGTGGAATTTGAATCACTTAGCTCCAACCGGGAATCGAATTAAAGTCTCATATACATTAACTATTTAGCTATCTAAAATAATGAAATAAATTGGTTAGGATCTTATTTGGTAAAAGAAATAAAGATGTGAAGGAAGATAAGGAAGGAAACAAACCAAGAAGTGGAAGAATATTACAATGAACGATTTTAAAAAGGGAAAAACTTATGTCAAAACTAAAGATTAACTTAGGACCGTGTTGAATGGAAAATCCTAAATTTACGTGAAGAAATGTTACACTGATGATGCAATCCTTAGAATGATGGTTAGTTTCAAATAAGATTGAATGTTTATGACGCAAGAGAAAGAAAATAAGTAAGCAAGTCTTCTTGCCAATATCTGCAGTTCCCACGTAAATAATAGCTACAATTACTATAATCAGTATTATGTATTTCGTTCTCTGATGTCAAATTGTAACAACCTCTGTAATAGGTAAATCTTCCAAATCCCTTTTAGTCACATACTAGCAGCGGTTTGTTCTCCATAGAGAAAGAATAAAGTTTACGGAAACTATCTGAAAGATATTGAGTTGGAGTGGATCAAATGTCCCTTTCTAAAAGGAAGAAAAATTAAAACTACAATACTTGCCTAATTTGCATGTAATAACTATTTTTCAATTTAATTATTACAAAATAGGACGTGGGCCGTAATCATATTTAGATTTTAGCATTACTTTGGTTAACCGCATTTTGGTTGGTGGGCAAACTTAAAACCAATAACAATATAAAATATCATACAGTATATAAAATAATAAATTAAGAAAGAAAATGTACGTAAAATAAATAAATAAAGTTGTTAAAAGCAAACAATTAAGGTTAATCAAGAGTTTGTTATAATATATAGCGAGCCGAATGCTCGGGCGCGACAACTAGTTACCTTACAGTTTATACTTTTTCTAACTTTCTACGGATATTACCAAGATCGGATTTACCAGGCCTGGGATTAGGGACGTACCTTGAGCGAAAATTTAATTAACAAGACGAAAAAGATCCGAAAAGTTGATTAATAATAATTATTAAAATACTAAAGAAATTTTCTCATCCAGTTTCATGATATCATTTTCTCCTGTTTCAGTTACATTTGTGATTTTAGTGCGAATAATAAAAAAAGAATCAAAATAATAATGTTGAAGTAGACGAGAAACGTAAATTTCAGCAATCAAAACAATTATTCAATTCGCTTTGGTGATATTTCTGGTGTTGAAATATTTACATTATTACAGACAAAAATTCAAAACTAATTACTTTTGTTTTTGCTCTAGTGCACATTGTAAAAGGAAAACAAATCATTGTCGGTAACATAATTTAATAAAAAAAAGGTAAATTTGTAACTATTCAAATCTTTCTTTACAATAAATTCAAAATGAAAATTATTTCAAATTTATATTTTTTTAAAAAAAATTGAAACAAAGCTATGCAAAAACAAGTTCAATTTTTAAAAATCTATTGTGTTAAAATGTTCTGCGTCAGTGTGAGGGGCAGCAAACACTTTTCGGCGTACGGGCGGCAAAACATTAAATCCGGCCCTGGATATGAGAGGTTTATAATTATCTGTCTGAAATATAATTGCACCGCCTCGTCAACTTCTTCGTGTTATTGCTTTTTAAAATTATTTTTTTCTAAATCGTTTGTTGGTTATTATAGCCTTTTTGCATTTTAAAAACTAATTATACAGGCATTGCGTTTAGTTGTTACACAATATTTTAAAATAAAATCAATATAACCCGTTATCAATTATGTTTCGATCCCAGCTCGCGCCAAGTGAACTTTGTAGCGGACAAACACCGTGTGCGTGAGTTTTCTCGGGGTTCTCCCGTTTCCTCCCACTTTATTTATTCCACAATTTCCTTCATTTCTCACATCGCCGTCTTCTTTAGTCTAGCCGGGATAACGTTGAAGGAAAATCTTAAAGATTTCATTTCCTTTTATCAATTGTGTCTCAAATATTAGCAAATGTAATCTTTCTCGTGACTGTTTGGTCGAAGAAGTTTAACAATAATTCTATTGGATTTCCCGTCTACAAATTATGAAAAAAGTGCAATTAAAATTTTATTCAAATATCGTACTTTTACTATTGGCATAAACGGTAGTTTTTCTGGATAATTTTCTATAAAACCGTATCTGAAATCTAAATATAGTTTTGTAAGATTAAAAACAAACCAAACAAATTTATAAAATAAAGTTAAATACAAATATAAACAAAAAAAGACGAAAAACTATGTTCGCACAATACACAAGTAATGAATTAAATATCAATTTCGAATATGATAGTCCCTAAAACAATAGTAATATTTAATCTAATATAGGCATTTGTTGAACTATTTGAGAATTTCTATTCAATGCTGGCAGGAATTTAATTTGCATGAAAGATTCGTGGTACTGAAAACAAAGAATGGTGAAAGGATCGGAAGTTAATTACCTGGATCTTGTGAGAACACCTCTCTCGACACTCTCCTCCGATCGATTGTTCAATCTCAGAATATCTGAATATGCAGATGACATGCATGAATTTAAAGTCGAACTGTAGCTGCCTCAAACTGAGAGAATGTTCCACTATACTAGGTATAAACAACATATTTCTACCACTGAAACGAGATATTTCGTTACACGTATTGTAGTGGATAAAAATGCGGGGAAAATATGTTTTACTATTTATATTTTTTTTTCCATTTTCGAAAAATATGATTACTTGTATTGTGACGTGGAAAATTTGTTATCTGTATTCACTTAATATTTAGTACTCTTCACACGTACACACTACTAAAAAAATCTTATAACGTTTGTGGCTAAACGGCTAACACGTATTCCCTATGTGCTCATGGTTCCGTGATTGATTTCGGTGGAGTATTTTATCTCATAAAAAGTAATTCAAATCTCACATAACTTATCGAAATGATTGAAAATGAAATCTTTAAGTTTTACGTCCAACGTTTATCACCGTATTATTCATAGCAGGTGTTTCCATTTAACTGGAATTTATATGTAGGCCTACTACTTAAATATCTATAGGCCTATATAAAATAAGAAGTCCAGGTCAAACCATTTAATCTTCAAACTTGAAATTTGAACAGTGCATAGGAATTCGTGACGTAAGGCACCACTAAGGAGGGATTTTATTTTTTGAAAATTCGACGGAACACGAAGGAAATACGGATGGCAGTTATCATTTCAAAATGTCCATATCTCGGAATTTCTTAAGGTTAGAGACACGAAATTTAGTATTTTGACTTCTCGTTAAAAATAATAAGGTACATGTTTCAGCGTGTTTACTCATATTTGATCTGGAAAAGAAGAAAAGAGGGTGGGAAGAAAAAGGGACCGAAATTACAATTATTACAGTAAGAGTCCATAACTTAGCATTTCTTATGGTTAGAGACATAAAAAATTCTCTAGGTTAGAGGCATTTAGGTTACTCATTTAACAGCGGCGCAAATCTGTCTTCAACATGGGGAGGAGGACAAGTAAGACTTTTTTTTTTTTTTGCTTAAGTGATGTTAAAAATATTTGTGAAGTTGAAAAACAAGCCTGTGGATGATCAGGGAGCAGAGTTGTCTTCAACATTTGGAGGCGGGCAGATTTTAAGCTTATTCTGGGGGGACATCAATTTCATCTCACTTTCCTTTGTAGCAATCGGACACAAATCATCACATTTCTCCTCCCCCAAAAAATACATTTCAAATCGGATTATTGAGGGGACAGTTCCCTCCAGTTCCAAGATTGGAGGGGACATGTACCCCTCATCCCACCGGGATTTGCGCCAGTGTCATTTAAAATAATAAAACACGTGCCTCGCATTTTTTTTTTTTTTATATATTTGAGCTAGAATGGAAGAAAATGGTGTAGGAAAGAAAAAAGGGATGGGATTACCATAAGAATAGTATTGCGTAAACATGCATATGGAATTACATTAGGGAAGTTGTATTATTTCTTGAATTACTTACACACTAGTGACTTCATGGACTCTTCGTTCTTCATTTCACTTAAAGAAAAAGTTTAGTGTGTAGGCAACTGGTTCCTGAGTTACCGGTATTGGCCATCAAGTTGGGGATTTGGGCTCAGTCAAATTTTCTGTAAACAATTTTCAACTAACTAGTATTTAAAACAAGAATTAGGGAAAAATAAAACTCTGGTAGTAACAGTAGAGAGGATCACACGAAATATTTCCATGTATAGGATATGGAAATCCACCGTTCATAGTTACCCGTTAATGTTAACGGATTGACTCAATTGATGAACTCCGCAGAAATAATTGCTCTAGCTATCTATTGCGAAAAACAGAATTCAAAAATTTGCTTACATGTATGAGATATGGACTATAGATTGGTACCGTTAAAGTAGCCGTTATCCGTTAATATGTTAACGGGCTGAGTCCAATAACGAACACGGCCGAGTTATTTGTCGTAGCTGTCAATTCGAAAAACAGAATTTTAAAAAATTGCTTACATGTCTATTTTCTACATACTAGTACTAGTAAGTGTCACTGACAAGGAACCTTTAATGGTGTCACACGAAATGTGGAACGAGACTATGGTCAATTGATTTGTGTTAGTCAACACGAAAATCCCTAGGCGGGAAAAACCCTCGATCGCAACAGTTCCGTACTTATTGGGGTGGAGTAGGGGCACTGCCAACACAACACGTTGTGAATAACGAGACGAACTATGGAGCGAGTTCGATTTAAATTTGCATAGAAGAGTAGAACCAATTTTCTTTGCTAAATACGTATGAGCTGAGAATAATTCCCGTCCATTATGAAGGGTTACTAAAACGTTGGGGGTAAAAGAAAACTGTCGTGTCCGTATCTGATAATATCCTTAAGTGCGATGTTTTCTTCCATAATAATACATGTATTTTTTTTTCAGGAGAGAAAAGAAATTGTCCTTGTTATGGAAGTATCCGTTAAGAAGAGGTTTCACTGTGCTATTACTCGGTTTTACATCCATTAGCACTAGGTATTCCCTCCAAGTCCTCAGCCTGCTATACACTATAAGTTAAAACCGTGCTTAATCATAAGTTTTAATTGTTTACATTTAACCAACTAAATTGTTATTTATTTATTTATTGAGTTTCCCCACCAACTACCCAAACTCCATTCCATATTTCAGTAATTATTCAAGGATTCAATGTCATTCATAATGTTATTCATAACACTGTGTTGATTTAAATCAGTTTGCAAATTTGAAACTATTGTCACCATTTAACTGTAACTTAAAAATTACAATTTTTCAATTTAATTGGTTTTAAAATAGGACATTTGCTGTAACTAACTATATTTAGAAAATAAAAATGAAATGAAATCTTTAAGTTTTACGTCTCACGATTTTGCCGGCTAGGTTAAAGGAGATAGTGATGATGAGAAATGAATGAAATGAAGAAAGTGGGTGAAAACGCTAAAACCCCGAGCAAACCCACGTACACGGTGTTTGTCCACCACAAAGCTTACTTGGCGCGAGTTGTTGGTGGTTAGAAGTTAGTTGATGGCGAGTTGATGGTGAACAAAGTGAAAAAAGGGTGATAAACGTCAACAATATACACTATGTGATCAAAAGTATACGGACACCTGGCTGAAAATGACTTACAAGTTCGTGGCGCCCTCCATCGATACTACTGGAATTCAAGATAGTGTTGGCCCACCCTTAGCCTTGATGACGGCTTCCACTCTCGCAGGTTATCTTTCAATCAGGTGCTGAAAGGTTTCTTGAGGAATGGCAGCCCATTCTTCACTGAATGCTGAACTGAGGAGAGATATTGATGTAGGTCGGTGAGGCCTGGCACGAAGTCGGCGTTCCAAAACGTCACAAAGGTGTTCTATAGGATTCAAGTCAGGACTCTGTGCAGGTCAGTCCATTACAGGGATGTTATGGTTGTGTAACCACTCCGCCACAGGCCGTGCAGTATGAACAGTTACTCGATCGTGTTGAAAGATGCAATCGCCATCCCCGAATTGCTCTTCAACAGTGGGAAGCAAGAAGGTGCTTAAAACAAGAAGGTAGGGTAGGCCTGCGCGGTGAGAGTGCCATGCAAAACAACAAGGGGTACAATCCCCCTCCAAGAAAAACACGACCACACCATAACACACCACCTCCGAATTTTGCTGTTGGCACTACACACGCTGACAGATGACATTTACCGGGCATTCGCCGCACCCACACCCTGCCATCGGATCGCCATATTGTGTACCGTGATTCGTCACTCCACACAACGTTTTTCACTGTTCAATCGTCCAATGTTTACGCTCCTTACACCAAGCGAGGCGTCGTTTGGCATTTACCTGCGTGATGTGTGGCTTATGAACAGCCGCTCGACCATGAAAGCCAAGTTTTCTCACCTCACGCCTAACTGCCATAGTACTTGGAGTGGAACCTGATGCAGTTTGGAATTCCTGTGTGATGGTCTGGATAGATGTCTGCCTCTTACACTTTACGACCCTCTTCAACTGTTGGCGGTCTCTGTCAGTCAACAGACGAGGTCGGCCTGTACGCTTTTGTACTGTACGTGTCCCTTCACGTTTCCACTTCATTATCACATCAGACACAGTGGACCTAGGGATGTTTTGGAGTGTGGAAATCTCGCGTACAGACTTCTAACACATGTGACACTCAATCACCTGACCACGTTTGAAGTCTGTGAGTTCCGCGGAGCGCCTCATTCTGCCTTCTCATGATATCTAATGATTACTGAGGTCGCTGATAATGAGTACCTGGCAGTAGGTGGCAACACAATGCACCTAATATGAAAAGCGTATGTTTTTGCGTTGTCCGGATACTTTTGATCACATAGTGTAGCTTTTAATTAACCATGATGTTAACCTATAGTGTACAGCGAGCCGAAGGCTTAGCGGTAACAACTAGTTTAATTAAAATGACTCTCAAAACCATGGTATTCGACAAGGTATAAGGAAAATCACTGTAATAATAACCGTTACAGTGGTTTTCTTTTTCTCTCTTTTTAATCTCGGTTGGTAGTTGTAAAACTTCTCTCGTTTGTTTGGGATATATATTTTACCTTTTGGCGCGCTGTCTGTTCTAATATTTCATTTATGTACCCTAATCGAATGTATCAGGCTTATTTTGAATACAGGGTTAGTTCATTGACTGTCGTAATATCTACTTTGTGTATTTTCTCTAATTGGTATTAGCCCTCCTTGAAATATCGTACTCATATCTTCAATCTTAGAAGGGTCGTAAATCTTACATAATCTAATATTAGAGTTTATAGTTAAAATAAGTACATGAATAAATATTATTAAAATGCAGTAAAATCAGAGATTTTCCATCCTTTGTACTCCTTTAAAATATTTAGTACACATTGTACTTCTATTTAGATGAAATACTTTTATTTAATAATTATTCTTACTGAGAAAAACCTGGGTTCGGTTCCCACAAAAGAAGTGGATATGTTATGTCTGATGAAGGATATGTTAGATATCCGAAACCGTTACAAATTATAGTTTAAAATACGTATGTGTTTAAGCTTTGGGCAGTGTTTCTTTTGTTACAACTTAAAGTGGTTTAAAGTTCACATCATATTGTAGTTCATGTTCAATGTATAGTCTTATTGCTGGAAAGGGACGATAAGCTATCAATCTATTATCCAATTTCACTCACATTTAACACCACTTGGCTCGCCTCACCTTAAAATATAATAAATGTTGTTTAAACATTTTGCATTGTCACTGTTTGTAGCTATATACAATGACTGGTGGGCCAGTTATCACATATTATTGTTCTCGTGGTATTCGACTCCCTCATTTACCACTAATACTTCAAGCTAAATTCTAATTATATATATTGTCATGGACAGATACTGTTAAGGTTATTTTGTTTTTACCGCCATAGCTCATTATTTTCTTTACCCTTGAATGGTTCAGTCAATACCCAAGGTTAGGAACCACTGCTCTAAATAATAGAACACAAGGAACGCAGAAGTAAGAATTCTAACCGTAATAGAAACATCATGGCTGTCGTCTGTGATAAGTTTCCTTTTTGCTCGAATCACAGTGTGTGTTGCATTCTCCTCCCCTCCTTCCAGCGTCCAGTTTTGAACTCGGTCTAGTTTTGGTCGTCCATTCTGATCCGCCCAATAGTCCTGTGGAGATAAAGATTACAATTAGAAATTTAAAGCGCATACTTGACAGTGACACATATGAGACGTGATTCTGGTAGAAAGCTGTAAGGTTTAATAAATACCGGATTGAATGTTGCTTAAAGTACGAAAATGTTATTATTCCCCTTATTTATCTTCATTTTTAAAATTCCCGCACAAACAGCAGCTTTCGTGTGTCTCTCCACTCCTCTCATTTTTATATCTTCATTCTCACCATCGTGATTAATCCGATTGGATAGAAAAGCATGATTAACTAAGCAAACTCATCACCATCAAAACGCCAAACACGTATTTCAGACTTTGACCGTTTCTGATTTTAAAAATGCTCCTGTGCAAATTATAAGTGATTACTCGGCACAACAAATCATATGCAATAATTTTCTTTAAAGTAAAAGTAAAAACTTGTTGCGACTCTTATCGAGACGGTTGGGTTGTGAGTGGAGCAAGCAAGAAACATTTGTAACTAATCTATTTCTTTGCAAATAATATTGATTTAATAGGGCGCCAATACTTTTTCGGGGCAACACGTCATTTACTCATTTCCAACACTTTTCCTTTCTTCTTGCTCGTTCGGCGCCCTCTTGCTATCAGCGCCGATCCGCTACCCTCCTTATCTACGGCTCTGGTTACTGTCATTGAAATTTGTTATTCATAGATGCCGACAATATATTTGTGAAATATTACACAATAATATTTAAAATAGGCTTGGAAAACGTTCCTCTGAGTCATTACCAATAAAATATAAACCATATTTCATGAAACTCTGGTAAGTTCTATAAAAATATGATTAAACGATTTATATTTATGTAATTTGTCCATCCTCTTGCCCCTGCTTGACTTCAACCCTAAGGAATGTGATGATTGTGAAACCTTAAAGAAAATATAAAGTATGTTTCTTCAAAATTTAATGTAGTTTTTTTTCACTAAAGTCGTTGCAAAATTATTTAGTTATCAAATTGTGTATACGTGGAAAAATCAAGCTGGGGTTAATTTGGAGAATTGAGTGTCAGAGTCGCCCAAGCGGCAAAATAGAAATTTCTCAGGTAGGTTCACGAACCGCTCCTACAGAAGCCATTCTTTATCCAGGAAGATATTAACTTATAGGGAAACATGGCTCATTCAGTGCTGAAAGGGCGGCGATATCTTGTTACGTTGTTAAAACTCATGGAAAAGCTGGACTTCAGGCGCAACTTTCTCGAAAGTATGAATGTGCCACATAGGCGACTCTAGCACTCAATCCTTAAATTTATCTCCTCATCCTTGATCGATGTCCATCACCAGCAAATATACTTCTTTCCTAAACCTAAAAGAAAAAGTTTCTCCTCAGTAATCGAATATACAGGGAGTAAGTGATGTATATGTTATAATTATATGATATAACGGCTTGAGTATTAATTAATTACTGTGATTTTTTACGACAATTATAAAAATCCTGAACCTGAACTACGATACTTTTTGTTGAAGGATACTTATTTCTGCAGTTATTGGAATAGGGAATATGAAATACTGATTTAAAAATTGAAAAGGGAAAATATTTAAGTGCAAAGCAAAAGTTTGAAAAAAGTCAAAACCTTTAGGCTTATTATTCATCTATAAAGTATATTATTTAAAAGTCCTGCGTACGTTTAAATTTGGGTAGATGACGTACTGATCCGCTATCGTATGTCCCTGCTAAAGAAGCATATATGATACGAGTCATCCTTCAAAAGAACTCAATCTTATAACCTCGTTTCCGAAAAGAATACTGGCTTTCTATAGTTTCTGATGTTTTCCATCTTTTGTTGGTTTGTCAATTAAAGACAGAAGAAGAAAAAAAGAATTTTAAAATTATCTTAATCGGAGTCCCATTTATTAAATTTCAGACAGGAGCTAAAGAGGTGCTAGAATTGCATTCAATCAGGTGTACAAATAATTACATACGACTATTGGTGCTATTGTTTATGTTGAGAAGTTAAATTCACTCAGACAATCCCTCGTCGAGTAAGCTTGGGCAAAACCTAAACAGATATAACGGGAATGCCCGTTCCCCCTATATTTAAGATGAGATAAAGATGATAATGTAAATTGGTATTTACGCCAGTAGGCAAAACAGGAATAGGCGAAACGGGAAGACACTCAACAACTAGTTACTCTATAAATTAAACATCATGCAGCAATTTCTACTAAGATATAAATTATAAAATTACGAAAAATATATGGGTTATAAAGATCCAGGTGAAGTTTTTGTATAGGGAAAAATATGTCGCTACAAATTGCAATGGGTGTCAAAGTCGCAAATTATGTTCGTACTTGCTAGTATAAGGTGAATTTTAAAAAACGGGAAATTTTGAAAATTAAATAATTTCATGAAAACATTTTTTAAAAATATTTATCCCATTTAATAGTAAAAATAATGCCATTTTAGAGTACTTACGTTACAATTTTTATTTTAGAGATGACATCTTGCAGATGAGCTTCTTCTCTACACAAACATTCTTGCAGTCTCTTCGTTACGTTGTTCATGGTATGACGTGACATCTCAATTGGAATTTTGGCTATTGCTTCTCGGATTTTGGTTTTCAATGCTTCCATTTTACCAGGTCGACTAAGGAACACTTTGCTTTTAAGATGACCCCACAAAACAAAATCACAAGCTGTCAAGTCAGCGAATCTGGGAGGTAATTGAATGTCATCATTTTTCGAAATTACACGTTCCCTAAACAATTGGCGTCCCACTCAGTAGCCATCGATATTCGTGCTGTGTGGGACGTTGATCCATCTTGTTGAAACCACGCTGTGTCAATAATGTGTGGAAAACTCTGTAGTTGTTGCACAACAAAGGTTTCAAGCATGGCGACAATGATTCAATATGACTGTAATCGCATGGCCATTCTCGTCATCATAAAATAAGAACTCATCACACCATATATGATGACATAGTACACCGTACAGTAACTTTTTTCTGTGCAATGGACGCTGGTGTAGCTCTATAGGATTGTCTTGTGAGTAGTATCTAATATTTTGTTCGTTAATAAATCCACTGAGGTGGGCATGGCCTTTGTCTGACATCCACAATTTGTTAATAAACAACTCGTCCTCGTTCATCTTTTGAAACATTAATTCACAAAATTAAATCACGTCTTTGTTATGACAGTCCCAGATCCCCTTATTTATCAGCTTGTGATTCCGTTTTGTGGGGTCATCTTAAAAACAAAGAATTTCTTAGTTGATTTGCTACAATTGAAAAATTGGAAGCCAAAATTCGAAAAAGGAATTACCCGAAACTCCAGTTGAGAAGTTACGTCAAACCATGAACAATGTAACGAAGAGACTGCAGGAATGTTTGCGTAGAGAAGCTCACTTGCAAGATGTCTTCTTTCAAAAATAAATTATACTGTATGTATTCTAAAATGGCCTTATTTTTACTATTAAACGAGATAAATATATTTAAAAAATTTGTTTTCATGAAATTATTTAATTTTCAAAATTTCCTGTTTTTTGAATCAACCTGAAGTTGTGGTGTTGGTCAAACTTTATGCTGCTCACTGAAGTCCTGAAACTTTATGCTGCGCATATCATGGATCGAAGGAAAAAGGATTGAAGATGTACTAAAGGAAGCTAATGAAGGATGACAGATCATGAAGATAATAGGAAAAAGAAAAAAAAAACATCTTGCTTGGCCATCTTGTTCGGCACTCTGATTGAATCACTGTGCTGATAGAGGGAAAGGCAGAAGTAAAACCAGGAAGAGGAAGACCAAGGATAGAATATTTAGATGCAGTTACGAAGAAGAGACCTTATCAAAGTATAAAACAGTTCTCCCAAGAGAGAGAAAAGTTTCAAAATTTCCATGTTGCCCACCAACCTATGGTTGAGATGAGCAAGAAGAAGTAGTTGTAGTTTTCGAGATTTATTAGAGTCTACATAATTGCGAGCTGACTATAAGTCGTTATGTACGTTAATGTATTTGAGTTAATAGTAGACCTATATTTTTAAGAAATTGATCTTTAGATTTTCTTACTTTTGTCAGGACAGTGATTAAAAAGCTTGGCTAATGCACTTATTTTTCAGTTTATTCCTGATCAAACTTTATGAAATATTAGGTTGATATCAATGAAATGTTCACTTCTGATGCGTTTCAAAGTTAAAAAAAACTACAATACCTGGTTAATCAAAATAGTCACCGTCTGCAACCCCAGATTTTAAACATTTCTCAGCCAACGATTGGATTAAGTGACGAAAGAATTATGGAGTATGCACCGTCCTTTGTGCGACATGTGAGTGAGCATGATCGTACAAAGAGACGCCATGATTGTTGACTATTGCTTTCTGCTTGCGTTGCTTTTCATGGAGTTTAGTACTGTAATGAACCTCGTTTGATGTCACGAACTACAATTAGCTGGTAGATTGGAGAAAATGTAAACTGTCCCCCTTCAGCATTAGAAAGCTTGACAACAGAAACTTATGTATGACATCACTTATGTATGACAAATCTGCTCATGAGTTTGAGTTATTAAATTTTCCATGACATACTCAGGAAGTTGAAAGATGAGTCAAACTTGTCACAGAATCTGCAGGAAAAATGTGCGGACAGAAAAACAGAAATGGCTACATTAGAGGAATTTCTCTCTGAAGACTCTCAATGCCAAAATTTGATTTTTTTAAAATCTGATTTTAAGGCTAAATCCTTGACTAAATCAACATAATTTAACACACCCTAATTGGTAGAATAGTTGGGAAGGGTGTGGGTGGGACTCGAATTGTAACCAGAGCTCCTTCGTGGCTAAGCGGTTAGCGTGGGAGACCCGGGTTCGATTCCTGGCTGGAGCTCATGTGGTTCGGATTCCACGTTAATCAGTAGGTCCCGTCTCACATAGCTTCGCTGCTGAAAAAGACGTTAAACTCAACTCAACTCAACTCGAATTGTAACCACCTCCTAGTGGTGAGTTCTGGGTCATTTCAAGGGGAAAAAGTTGAGAAATGGGCGAAGAGCTGCAAAATCATTATGAAAATGAAATGTATAAAATCATTCACATTAACGAATTATTAACAAACATGAGCCCACACAACTAAAATAAAGTACTTAAATGCTATAGAAATGAAAGAAAGTAATCTGTATATTTCTTGCATAAAGGTAAATATTTTGGTAATTTTTTTTAACAAACTTTAGGATGTTTGAGCGAACTGAAGATCCAAAGTGTGATTTTTTTTTCGTTATTTTTCCATTGATTAACTCGTAAATACACAACTTTTGAGCCCTATTAGAATTCGGAACTCGAAAATCTGATTTCCTCCCTCCACCCTAGTGTATAGTGTTATGTAGTTTCTCTATCCACGCATTGGAGGGCGCAGTGGCTCAGTGGTAGAGTATTCACCTCCGGTGCTTAGGGCCCCTGGTTCGATCCCAGCTCGCATCGTGTGGACTTTGTGATGAACAAACACCATGCTCGTGGGTTTTCTCGGGGTTCTCCCGTTTCCTCTCACTTTCATCATTCCACAATTTCATTCATTTCTCATCATCACCGTCTCCGTTAGCCTAACCGGCATAACCGTAAAACTAAAGACTTCTATCCACGCATTTCATTATCATTTCCTTTTATTGTCTTCTTTAGCCTAAGGACTACAAGCATGGATGGTTAAACTAAAAATAATAAACACTGATAAAGGCAGTAAAGAGGATGATGCGAAACATAAATTTATGAATGGATGAGCTGGCGTTTATAATGAAGATCTCAATATCTCAATATCTTCGCCTAGATGTTTATGCAACCCTTAAATTAAAAGTTTTGTGGATTACATATTAGCGTTATACGGAGCTTACACTTTTATGAATGAATTAGCTGAACCTGCGCTCTCTACACAGCGCAAGGGATACCATAAAAGGAAGATTTTTAAATTATTTTTTCAGTATCTCACACCGTTTGCAAGATTTGAGCCTACTTCCGATTGGTTTGGTTTGTTTGTTTGATTTTAACGTCCCACAATTATGCCTGGAGTAGTAGTCCCCCCCGTATGGCTTAATGGCTCAAAGGTCAAAGGTCAATGACCTTAGCCCGGGGTCAATGACCGAGGGGTACCTAGGACCACCCCCTCTAAATTTTGGCAGGGGTACCATGGCCCACCCCCTAAATTTTGGCAGGGGTACATAGGACCACCCCCCTTAAATTTTGGAAATTGCAAAATCTAAAAATTGGGTATGGTAGCCTAGGACCATAGTATGTACCTCTATTAGTATTGGGGGTCTATGTCGTTCCCTTTCATGGGTAAAAAATTGCCAAAAATTCAAATTTCGGGGGTTTTTGACCTAATTTATCCCCTTTGATGAGGTGTTATTACCCTATATAGTTATATGGGCGTATACAGGGGTTCATTACCTTTCATAAGACATGGGTATATTAATGCACCCCTTCAAAAATTTGGGAGGGGTACCATGGCCCACCCCTTAAATTTTGGAAATTGACCAATTTCAACATTGGGTATTATAGTACAGGACCCTAATATGTATTAGGTTAAATTTGGGTGGTCCACCTCGTTCCCTTTTAGGGGTACAAAATTGCCAAAAATATAAACGTAAGCAATACGTAGTACCACGTGTTTGGTTTTTGGTCGATTTTATCCCCTTTGATGACGTGTTATTATCCTATATAGTTATATGGTCATGTATAGGGGTCCATTACCTTTCACAAGATATGGGTATATTTGTGCACTCCTTTAAAAATTTGGGAGGGGTACTTTGGCCCACCCCTTAAATTTTGGAAATTGCCCAATTTAAACATTTGGTATTATAGTACCGGACCCTAACATGTATTATGATAAATTTGGGTGGTCCACCTCGTTCCCTTTTAGGGGTACAAAATTGTCAAAATATAAACGTAAGCAATACGTTGTACCACGTGTTTGGTCTTTTGGCCCAATTTATCCTCTTGGATGAGGTGTTATTACCTTATATGGTTATATGGTTATGTATAGGAGTCTATTCCCTATCATAAGACATAGGTACATTTGTGCACCCCGGGAGGGGTACTTTGGCCCACCCCTTAAATTTTAGAAATTGCTCATTTTATATATTTGGTATTATAGTACTGGACCCTAACATGTATTATGATAAATTTGGGTGGTCCACCTCGTTCCCTTTTAGGGGTACAAAATTGCCAAAAATATAAATGTAAGCAATACGTTATACCACGTGTTTGGTTTTTGGTCGATTTTATTCCATTTGATAAGGTGTTATTACCTTATATGTTTACATGAGCGTATACAGGAGTCTATTACCTTTCATAGGACATGGGTATATTGATGCACCCCAGGAGGGGTACCTTGGCCCAACCCTTTAATTTTGGAAATTGCTTAATTTCAACATGTGGTGTCATAGTACTGGATCCTAATATGTATCATGATAAATTTGGGTGGTCCACCTCGTTCACTTTTAGGGGTACAAAATTGCCAAAATATAAACGTAAGCAATACGTTATACCACGTGTTTGATTTTGACCTAATTTATCTCCTTGATCAGGTCCTATTACATCATATAGTTATATGGTCACGTATGGGGATTCATTTCCTATCATAAGACATAGGTACATTTGTGCACCCCTTTAATTTTGGAAATTGTCCCTTTTATATGTTTGGTATTATAGTATAGGACCCTAATATAAATTACTATAAATTTTGGTGGTTCACCTCGTTTCCTTTCATGGGTACGAAATTGCCAAATTTTAGTACAACCACGTGTTTCGTTTTTCACCTAATTTATTCCCTTGGATGAGGTCCTATTACCTTATATGGTTATATGGTCATGTATATATTGGTCCATTTCCTATTATAAGACATGGGTACATTGATGCACCCTTTAAATTTTTGGAAGGGGTACCATGGCCAACCCCCTTAAATTTTGGAAATTTTCCAATTTGAGCATTTGGTATCATAGTACATGCCTCAACATGTATCATGATAAATTTGGGTGGTCCATCTTGTTCCCTTTCATGGGTAAAAATTGCCAAAATATAAACATAAGCAATATGTTGTACCATGTGTTTGGTTTTTGGCCCAATTTCTTCCCTTTGATGAGGTTCTATTACCTTATATGGTTATATGGTAATGTATATGGGTTCATTTCCTATCATAAGACATGGGTACATTGACACACCCTTTAAAAATTTGGGAGGGGTATCTTGGCTCATCCACTCGGTTTTAGAAATTGTTTAATATAAACATTTGGTATTATAGTACAGGACTCCAATATGTACCACTATAAAATTGGATGGTCCACATCGTTACCTTTTCATAGGTAAAGAACTACCAAAAAATCAAATTTTGGAGGTTATTGACCCCTATTTAGCATGTTATATGGTTTATTACCTTTATATGTTTATGTTCCCTTTTAAATTTGGGAATTATCAAATAACAAAATTCGGTAAACGTTTTCTAGGACCCATTGGTGTTCCTCTTATGGCCAAATATTCAAAATTTAAAGGTTATTGACCGGCTTTATTATTGAATAAGTACAGGATTTATTACTTTTTCATAAGACACATGCGTATTTGTGTACCAATCTTAAATTTTGGGAGGGGTACATTTCTTATTGTCATATCAATAATTGGTAATTGTTCATTGGGTAAATCATTATGATCACGTGATCAGTTATTAACCTATGATGGGATTAGGAGTCCAGGACATTGGTACATTGAAACTTTGTAGGATAATTTGAGAATGTGTCATTGGTTTTGATTATTCCCGCCAAATATAAACGTAAGCAAGACGTTGTACCATGTGATTGTCCTTGATGAGGTAGTGTACAGGGATTCATTTCCTTTGTTGTGGTACTTCTTAAGTTTGAGTACACACTTAAACAGTTGGTTCTACTCAGGTAAACAATTGACGGACATTATTGACCTTATTGAACATATAATGATATGATTAACTCTAAGACTTAGGTATATCAAGAGAAGTATTCTTTCAATTTGGGAATGGTGATAAACAGAATTTTAACATAAGGTGCGAAATTTGAAACAATACATTGAACTTTAGTCACAGCTCATAGTCTAAGATCATTGGTGGTGATTGATTTGAAATCTGATAGCTAACCTTATTGAATCTTATGACTCATAGACGAAAGGCAATACATGCTACAACAGTTTGAAATTTAATCATAAGGTGATGTAATCTGACACTAGCAAAGTTATTGTTAATGCAATTTGATTGGATGATCACTATCTTTCCTGCAATCTGATTGGTTGATCACTATCTTTCGTGCAATCTGATTGGTTGATGATTTTCAAATCTTTGCTGTATTCAGTTTTAAGTTTTGTTTAACATTTAAAAATCTTGGTTTCGTTCAACATTTTGCACTCACTGAAACCGTTTATTTGTTAATCGAATAGTTAAAAACCGGACAAAGTTTGACGGTTAACCGTGAAACGTAAAATTTTTTTAGTTTGAAATTTTTTTGTTTGAAACTTTTTGTTTCGAAATTTTGTTTGAAATTTTTTTTGACAACTTTTGTTTCAAAATTTTTTTGTTTAAAAATTTTTCGTTTCAAAATTTTTCGTTTCCAAATTTTTTTGTTTCAAACTTTGTTTGAAATTTTTTTTCGTTTCAAAATTTTGTTTGAATTTTTTCGTTTGAAATTTTTTGTTTGAATTTTTTTCGTTTCAAAATTTTGTTTCAAAGATTTTTGTTTGAAATGTTTGTTTCAAAATTTTGGTTTGACATTTTTAAAAGTTTGTGCACTCATTGGTAAAGAACCGAAACTGTTTAGAACTAAAACCTCTGGCAACATTGTGGTGCAATAGTACACGTCAGAGCATGATAACGCAACGTCATCAGTTTTGCATCATCGTTCGAGTTAGTATTCATGATAACATCATCATGGCTACTTGTCTGCAGTTTCTAAACACACGTGATGTGATGAAATCATTTACCAAGATTACTGATTTACAACAGAATGTACCTTATAGAATCTTAGCTAGCCAAATGATCCCTACAAAGTTTGGATTAAGAATCGTAGTGAAGCTTGAAAATGATAAGAATATAATTTTACCAGCAAGATATTTACCCATGGAAGCATCAAAACAAGAAGAACTGCTGCGTTTCTTAAATACTGGATCTGTATCTTTATGCTATAAAAGACTTTTGGGTCGAAGTCATCAACTTGAATTTAGTACACAGCCGGATTCGTCAGCAAAATCATGAATCAGCACATTTCTTTCCAATGACGTCAGCCGTAGTTGTATGAATGTGGTTGGTCGGCAACTGTGTTGAAACCATGAATTCAAACGTCAGCACATTCCTTACCAATGACGTCAGCAATAACTATAAATCAACCAATACAGTGTCATCCCACGAAATCATTTGAGCAAGTGCGTTTCAGGAGGAAAGATGTGTACTTCTAACGATAAAGAGTTCATCTTCGCAAGCTATTATCCAATAAATATATTTCAAACAAAGCATGTGATGATTGGTATCAGTGCTAGAACATTTGACCCAGTGATTCGATTCGGCAAAGCAGAACAATTTGGTGTACAACTGACCTGTGAAGAATGGCAAATATTATGTTCACGAATCGACCAAATGAACGATTATTTTCATGATGAGCTAAATGTGACCATAGTCAAATCATTAGGCTCAAATCATGAAGTGGTGCTACGTACAGTCCTCGAAGAGAAGATGGTGTTGTTACGTAAAAAGGGTACATTTCATGCCCCTCGCAACATGGTGTATCTAACGGAAACAGAATGGAACAAATTTATCAGCGTACTCCAGTGTGTGAAACATGCAGTGGAAGTGTGCAACAAAACAAGTATATTCCTGAAAAAGTACTATTTTGAAAAATGTGTTATGCATATTGTACAACATGTATCTAGATATTTTGATGGTTGTCAACATCGTTCTTGGGTGCATAACTGTATTGATAAACAGTTTATTTGTGATCAAATGGACATTGAGTTTCCACCAATTGATATCGCAATAGATCTTAAAAGACTTCAACTGGAATTAAAATTATATGCTAAAGACAAACTAGTACAAGAAGTTCAAAATACATTGTATCGACAATATCCAGAACCACTATCTGGTATGGATGTATGTGGAGTGTAATAAAATGATCCATTTCAATGATTTGTGTTTTTTCATTTCAAGTACAACCCCATGCTCTGACGTGTACTGTTGCACCACAATGTTGCCAGAGGTTTTAGTTCTAAACAGTTTCGGTTCTTTACCAATGAGTGCACAAACTTTTAAAAATGTCAAACCAAAATTTTGAAACAAACATTTCAAACAAAAATCTTTGAAACAAAATTTTGAAACGAAAAAAATTCAAACAAAAAATTTCAAACGAAAAAATTCAAACAAAATTTTGAAACGAAAAAAAATTTCAAACAAAGTTTGAAACAAAAAAATTTGGAAACGAAAAATTTTGAAACGAAAAATTTTTAAACAAAAAAATTTTGAAACAAAAGTTGTCAAAAAAAATTTCAAACAAAATTTCGAAACAAAAAGTTTCAAACAAAAAAATTTCAAACTAAAAAAATTTTACGTTTCACGGTTAACCGTCAAACTGTCCGGTTTTTAACTATTCGATTAACAAATAAACGGTTTCAGTGAGTGCAAAATGTTGAACGAAACCAAGATTTTTAAATGTTAAACAAAACTTAAAACTGAATACAGCAAAGATTTGAAAATCATCAACCAATCAGATTGCACGAAAGATAGTGATCAACCAATCAGATTGCAGGAAAGATAGTGATCATCCAATCAAATTGCATTAACAATAACTTTGCTAGTGTCAGATTACATCCCCTTATGATTAAATTTCAAACTGTTGTAGCATGTATTGCCTTTCGTCTATGAGTCATAAGATTCAATAAGGTTAGCTATCAGATTTCAAATCAATCACCACCAATGATCTTAGACTATGAGCTGTGACTAAAGTTCAATGTATTGTTTCAAATTTCGCACCTTATGTTAAAATTCTGTTTATCACCATTCCCAAATTGAAAGAATACTTCTCTTGATATACCTAAGTCTTAGAGTTAATCATATCATTATATGTTCAATAAGGTCAATAATGTCCGTCAATTGTTTACCTGAGTAGAACCAACTGTTTAAGTGTGTACTCAAACTTAAGAAGTACCACAACAAAGGAAATGAATCCCTGTACACTACCTCATCAAGGACAATCACATGGTACAACGTCTTGCTTACGTTTATATTTGGCGGGAACAATCAAAACCAATGACACATTCTCAAATTATCCTACAAAGTTTCAATGTACCAATGTCCTGGACTCCTAATCCCATCATAGGTTAATAACTGATCACGTGATCATAATGATTTACCCAATGAACAATTACCAATTATTGATATGACAATAAGAAATGTACCCCTCCCAAAATTTAAGATTGGTACACAAATACGCATGTGTCTTATGAAAAAGTAATAAATCCTGTACTTATTCAATAATAAAGCCGGTCAATAACCTTTAAATTTTGAATATTTGGCCATAAGAGGAACACCAATGGGTCCTAGAAAACGTTTACCGAATTTTGTTATTTGATAATTCCCAAATTTAAAAGGGAACATAAACATATAAAGGTAATAAACCATATAACATGCTAAATAGGGGTCAATAACCTCCAAAATTTGATTTTTTGGTAGTTCTTTACCTATGAAAAGGTAACGATGTGGACCATCCAATTTTATAGTGGTACATATTGGAGTCCTGTACTATAATACCAAATGTTTATATTAAACAATTTCTAAAACCGAGTGGATGAGCCAAGATACCCCTCCCAAATTTTTAAAGGGTGTGTCAATGTACCCATGTCTTATGATAGGAAATGAACCCATATACATTACCATATAACCATATAAGGTAATAGAACCTCATCAAAGGGAAGAAATTGGGCCAAAAACCAAACACATGGTACAACATATTGCTTATGTTTATATTTTGGCAATTTTTACCCATGAAAGGGAACAAGATGGACCACCCAAATTTATCATGATACATGTTGAGGCATGTACTATGATACCAAATGCTCAAATTGGAAAATTTCCAAAATTTAAGGGGGTTGGCCATGGTACCCCTTCCAAAAATTTAAAGGGTGCATCAATGTACCCATGTCTTATAATAGGAAATGGACCAATATATACATGACCATATAACCATATAAGGTAATAGGACCTCATCCAAGGGATAAATTGAGCCAAAACCAAACACGTGGTTGTACTAAAATTTGGCAATTTCGTACCCATGAAAGGAAACGAGGTGAACCACCAAAATTTATAGTAATTTATATTAGGGTCCTATACTATAATACCAAACATATAAAAGGGACAATTTCCAAAATTAAAGGGGTGCACAAATGTACCTATGTCTTATGATAGGAAATGAATCCCCATACGTGACCATATAACTATATGATGTAATAGGACCTGATCAAGGAGATAAATTAGGTCAAAATCAAACACGTAGTAGTAGTCCCCCCCGTATATTGAGCCGAGTCAGCAAAAATTTTTGTGACGTCATAGGTCAAAGGTCAATGACCTTGGCCCGGGGTCAATGACCTAGGGGTACCTAGGACCACCCCCTCTAAATTTTGGCAGGGGTACCTTGGCCCACCCCCTAAATTTTGGCAGGGGTACATAGGACCACCCCCCTTAAATTTCGGAAATTGCCAAATCTAAAAATTTGGTATGGTAGCCTAGGACCATAGTATGTACCGCTATTAGTATTGGGTGTCTATGTCGTTCCCTTTTATGGGTAAAAAATTGCAAAAAATTCAAATTTCGGAGGTTTTTGACCTAATTTATCCCCTTGGATGAGGTGTTATTACCTTATATAGTTATATGGGCGTATACAGGGGTCCATTCCCTTTCATAAGACATGGGTATATTAATGCACCCCTTCAAAAATTTGGGAGGGGTACCTTGGCCCGCCCCTTAAATTTTGGAAATTGCCCAATTTCAACATTGGGTATTATAGTACAGGACCCTAATATGTATCGTGATAAATTTGGGTGGTCCACCTCGTTCCCTTCTAGGGGTACAAAATTGCCAAAATATAAACGTAAGCAATACGTAGTACCACGTGTTTGGTTTTTGGTCGATTTTATCCCCTTTGATGAGGTCCTATTACCTTATATGGTTATATGGTCATGTATAGTGGTCCATTATCTATCATAAGACATGGGTACATTTGTGCACCCCTTTAAATTTTTGGGAAGGGTACCTTGGCCCACCCCTTAAATTTTGGAAATTGCCCAATTTAAACATTAGGTATTATACTACAGGAGCCTAATATGTATCATGATAAATTTGGGTGGTCCACCTTGTTCCCTTCTAGGGGTACAAAATTGCCAAAAATATAAACGTAAGCAATACGTAGTACCACGTGTTTGGTTTTTGGTCGATTTTATCGCCTTTGATGAGGTGTTATTATCCTATATAGTTATATGGTCATGTATAGGGGTCCATTACCTTTCATAAGATATGGGTATATTTGTGCACTCCTTTAAAAATTTGGGAGGGGTACCTTGGCCCACCCCTTAAATTTTGGAAATTGCCCAATTTAAACATTTGGTATTATAGTACCGGACCCTAACATGTATTATGATAAATTTGGGTGGTCCACCTCGTTCCCTTTTAGGGGTACAAAATTGCCAAAATATAAACGTAAGCAATACGTTGTACCACGTGTTTGGTTTTGACCTAAGTTATCCCCTTGGATGAGATCCTATTACCTTATATGGTTATATGTATAGGGGTCTATTCCCTATCATAAGACATAGGTACATTTGTGCACTCCTTTAAAAATTTGGGAGGGGTACCTTGGCCCACCCCTTCAATTTGGAAATTGCTCATTTTATATATTTGGTATTATAGTACTGGACCCTAATATGTATCATGATAAATTTGGGTGGTCCACCTCGTTCCCTTTTAGGGGTACAAAATTGTCAAATTTTAGTACAACCACGTGTTTGTTTTGGCTCAATTTATCCCCTTGGATGAGGTCCTATTACCTTATATGATTATATGGTTATGTATATTGGTCCATTCCCTATTATAAGACATGGGTATATTGATGCACCCCGGGAGGGGTACTTTGGTCCACCTCTTTATTTTGGAAATTGCCCAATTTAAACATTTGGTATAATAGTATAAGACCCTAATATATATTATGATAAATTTGGGTGGTCCATCTCGTTCCCTTTCATGGGTACAAAATTGCCAAATTTTAGTACAACCACGTGTTTCGTTTTTCACCTAATTTATTCCCTTGGATGAGGTCCTATTACCTAATATGATTATATGGTCATGTATAGGGGTCCATTTTCTATCATAAGACATAGGTACATTGATGCACCCCGGGAGGGGTACCATAGCCAATCCCTTAAATTTTGGAATTTTTTTAATTTAAGCATTCGCTATCATAGTACATGACCTCAATATGTATCATGATAAATTTGGGTGGTCCACCTTGTTCCCTTTCATGAGTAAAAAAATGCCAAAATATAAACATAAGCAATATGTTGTATCACGTGTTTGGTTTTTGGCCCAATTTATCCCGTTTGATGCGGTTCTATTACCGTATATGGTCATATGGTCATGTATATAGGTTCATTTCCTATCATAAGACATGAGTACATTGATGCACCCTTTAAAAATTTGGGAGGGGTATCTTGACTCATCCACTCAGTTTTAGAAATTGTTTTAATATAAGCATTTGGTATCTTCGTACAGGTCTTCAATATGTACCACTATAAATTTGGATGGTCCACAAAATCAAATTTCGGAGGTTATTGACCCCTATTTAGCACGTTATATGGTTTATTACCTTTATATGTTTATGTTCTCTTTTAAATTTGGGAACTATAAAATAACATAATTTGGTAAACGTTTTCTAGGACCCATTGGTGTTCCTCTTATGGCCAAATATTCAAAATTTAAAGGTTATTGAACGGCTTTATTATTGAATAAGTACAGGATTTATTACTTTTTCATAAGACACAGGTGTATTTGTGTACCAATCTTAAATTTCGGGAGGGGTGCATTTCTTATTGTCATATCAATAATTGGTAATTGTTCTTTGGGTATCTCATTATGATCACGTGATCAGTTATTGACCTATGATGGGATTAGGAGTCCAGGACATTGGTACATTTAAACTTTGTAGGATAATTTGAGAATGCGTCATTATTGATTATTACAGCCAAATATAAACGTAAGCAATACGATGTACCACGTGATTGACCTTGATGAGGTAGTGTACAGGGATACATAGCTAACCTTATTGAATCTTATGACTCATAGTCTTAAGGGAATACATGCTACAACACTGGCAAAGTTATTGTTGATGTAATTTGATTGGTTGATCACTATCTTTCGTGCAATCTGATTGGCTGATCACTATCTTTCGTGCAATCTGATTGGTTGCTGATTTTCAAATCTTTGCTGCATTCAGTTTTAAGTTTTGTTTAACATTTAAAAATCTTGGTTTCGTTCAACATTTTGCACTCACTGATAAATATGATCAAAACCGTTTATTTGTTAATCGAATAGTTAAAAACCGGATAAAGTTTGGCGGTTAACCGTGAAACGTAAAATTTTTAGTTTGACATTTTTTTGTTTGAAACTTTTTGTTTGAAAATTCTTGCTTTCAAATTTTTGTTTGAATTTTTGTTTCAAAATTTTGTTTGACATTTTTTTGACAACGTTTGTTTCAAAATTTTTTTGTTTAAAAATTTTTCGTTTGAAATTTTTAAAAATCTTTTCGTTTCAAAATTTTGTTTAAAATTTTTGTTTGAAATTTTTCGTTTCCAAATGTTTTCGTTTGAAATTTTTTGTTTGAAAATTTTTGTTCGAAAATTTTGTTTAAAATTTTTTGTTTGAAATTTTTTGTTTCAAAATTTTTTCGTTTGAAATTTTTTGTTTCAAAATTTTTTTTGTTTGACATTTTTAAAAGTTTGTGCACCCATTAATAAAGAACCGGAACTGTTTAGAGCAAAAACCTTTGACAACATTGTGGTGCAATAGTACACGTCAGAACATGATAATGCAACGTCATCAGTTTTTCATCATATATAAGTATCGTTCGAGTTAGTATTCATGATAACATCATCATGGCTACTTGTCTGCAGATTCTAAACACGCGTGATGTGATGAAATCATTTACCAAGATTACTGATTTACAACAGAATCTACCTTATAGAATCTTAGCTAGCCAAATGATCCCTACAAATTTTGGATTAAGAATCGTAGTGAAGCTTGAAAATAATAAGAATATAATTTTACCAGCAAGATATTTACCCATGGAAGCATCAAAACAAGAAGAACTGTTACGTTTCTTAAATACTGGATCTGTATCTTTATGTTACAAAGGATTCTTGGGTCGAAGTCATCAATTTGAATTTAGTACACAGCCAGATTCGTCAGCCATTGTGATGAAATCATGAATCAGCACATTTCATTGACGTCAGACATAGTTGTATGAATGTGGTTGGTCGGCATGACGTCAGCAACTGTGATGAAATCATGAATTCAAACGTCAGCACATTCCTTACCAATGACGTCAGCAATAACTATAAACCAGCAAATACAGTGTCATCCCACGAAATCATTTGAGCAAGTGCTTTTCAGGAGGAAAGATGTGTACGTCTAACGATAAAGAGTTCATCTTCGCAAGCTATTATCCAATAAATATATTTCAAACAAAACATGTGATGATTGGTATCAGTGCTAGAACATTTGAACCAGTGATTCGACTGGGCAAAGCAGAACAATTTGGTGTACAACTGACCTTTGAAGAATGGCAAATATTATGTTCACGAATCGACCAAATGAACGATTATTTTCATGATGAGCTAAATGTGACCATAGTCAAATCATTAGGCTCAAATCATGAGGTGGTGCTGCGTACAGTTCTCGAAGAGAAGATGGTGCTGTTACGTAAAAAGAGTACATTCCATGTCCCTCGCAATATGGTGTATCTAACACAAACGGAATGGAACAAATTCATCAGCGTATTTCAGTGTGTGAAACATGCAGTGGAAGTGTGCAACAAAACTAGTATATTCCTGAAAAAGTACTATTTTGAAAAATGTGTTATGCATATTGTACAACATGTATCTAGATATTGTGATGGTTGTCAACATCGTTCGTGGGTGCATACCTGCATTGATAAACAGTTTATTTGTGATCAAATGGACATTGAGTTTCCACCAATTGATATCGCAATAGACCTTAAAAGACTTCAATTGGAATTAAAATTATATGCTAAAGACAAACTAGTGCAAGAAGTTCAAAATACATTGTATCGACAATATCCAGAACCACTATCTGGTATGGATGTATGTGGAGTGTAATAAAATGATCCATTTCAATGAATTGTGTTTTTTCATTTCAAGTACAACCCCATATTCTGATGTGTACTATTGCACCACAATGTTGCCAGAGGTTTTTGTTCTAAACAGTTCCAGTTCTTTACTAATAAGTGCACAAACTTTTAAAAATGTCAAACCAAACTTTGAAACAAAAATTTAGAACAAAAATCTTTGAAACGAAAAAAATTCAAACAAAAAATTTCAAACGAAAAAAATTCAAACAAAATTTTGAAGCGAAAAAAAAATTTCAAACAAAAAAAAATTCAAACAAAATTTTGAAGCGAAAAAAATTTCAAACGAAAAAATTTCAAACAAAAAATTTGGAAACGAAAAATTTTAAACAAATAATTTTAAACAAAATTTTCGAACAAAAATTTTCAAACAAAAAATTTCAAACGAAAAAATTTTCAAACCAAAAATTTCAAACAAAAAATTTGGAAACGAAAAATTTCAAACAAAAATTTTGAAACGAAAAAATTTCAAACGAAAAAATCTCAAACAAAATTTTGAAAAATTTCAAACAAAAAATTTTTAAAACGAAAAATTTCAAACCAAAATTTCAAACAAAAAAAATTCAAAAACTTTTTAAATGTTAAAACAAAACTGAATGCAGAAAAAGATTTAAAACTCATCAACCTATCAGATTGCACGAAAGATAGTGATCAACCAATCAGATTGCAGGAAAGATAGTGATCAACCAATCAAATTACATCAACAATAACTTTGCCAATGTTGTAGCATATATTCCCTTAAGACTATGAGTCATAAGATTCAATAAGGTTAGCTATGTATCCCTGTACACTACCTCATCAAGGTCAATCACGTGGTACATCGTATTGCTTACGTTTATATTTGGCTGTAATAATCAATAATGACGCATTCTCAAATTATCCTACAAAGTTTAAATGTACCAATGTCCTGGACTCCTAATCCCATCATAGGTCAATAACTGATCACGTGATCATAATGAGATACCCAAAGAACAATTACCAATTATTGATATGACAATAAGAAATGCACCCCTCCCGAAATTTAAGATTGGTACACAAATACACCTGTGTCTTATGAAAAAGTAATAAATCCTGTACTTATTCAATAATAAAGCCGTTCAATAACCTTTAAATTTTGAATATTTGGCCATAAGAGGAACACCAATGGGTCCTAGAAAACGTTTACCAAATTATGTTATTTTATAGTTCCCAAATTTAAAAGGGAACATAAACATATAAAGGTAATAAACCATATAACGTGCTAAATAGGGGTCAATAACCTCCGAAATTTGATTTTGTGGACCATCCAAATTTATAGTGGTACATATTGAAGACCTGTACGAAGATACCAAATGCTTATATTAAAACAATTTCTAAAACTGAGTGGATGAGTCAAGATACCCCTCCCAAATTTTTAAAGGGTGCATCAATGTACTCATGTCTTATGATAGGAAATGAACCTATATACATGACCATATGACCATATACGGTAATAGAACCGCATCAAACGGGATAAATTGGGCCAAAAACCAAACACGTGATACAACATATTGCTTATGTTTATATTTTGGCATTTTTTTACTCATGAAAGGGAACAAGGTGGACCACCCAAATTTATCATGATACATATTGAGGTCATGTACTATGATAGCGAATGCTTAAATTAAAAAAAATTCCAAAATTTAAGGGATTGGCTATGGTACCCCTCCCGGGGTGCATCAATGTACCTATGTCTTATGATAGAAAATGGACCCCTATACATGACCATATAATCATATTAGGTAATAGGACCTCATCCAAGGGAATAAATTAGGTGAAAAACGAAACACGTGGTTGTACTAAAATTTGGCAATTTTGTACCCATGAAAGGGAACGAGATGGACCACCCAAATTTATCATAATATATATTAGGGTCTTATACTATTATACCAAATGTTTAAATTGGGCAATTTCCAAAATAAAGAGGTGGACCAAAGTACCCCTCCCGGGGTGCATCAATATACCCATGTCTTATAATAGGGAATGGACCAATATACATAACCATATAATCATATAAGGTAATAGGACCTCATCCAAGGGGATAAATTGAGCCAAAACAAACACGTGGTTGTACTAAAATTTGACAATTTTGTACCCCTAAAAGGGAACGAGGTGGACCACCCAAATTTATCATGATACATATTAGGGTCCAGTACTATAATACCAAATATATAAAATGAGCAATTTCCAAATTGAAGGGGTGGGCCAAGGTACCCCTCCCAAATTTTTAAAGGAGTGCACAAATGTACCTATGTCTTATGATAGGGAATAGATCCCTATACATATAACCATATAAGGTAATAGGATCTCATCCAAGGGGATAACTTAGGTCAAAACCAAACACGTGGTACAACGTATTGCTTACGTTTATATTTTGGCAATTTTGTACCCCTAAAAGGGAACGAGGTGGACCACCCAAATTTATCATAATACATGTTAGGGTCCGGTACTATAATACCAAATGTTTAAATTGGGCAATTTCCAAAATTTAAGGGGTGGGCCAAGGTACCCCTCCCAAATTTTTAAAGGAGTGCACAAATATACCCATATCTTATGAAAGGTAATGGACCCCTATACATGACCATATAACTATATAGGATAATAACACCTCATCAAAGGCGATAAAATCGACCAAAAACCAAACACGTGGTACTACGTATTGCTTACGTTTATATTTTTGGCAATTTTGTACCCCTAGAAGGGAACAAGGTGGACCACCCAAATTTATCATGATACATATTAGGGTCCTGTAGTATAATACCTAATGTTTAAATTGGGCAATTTCCAAAATTTAAGGGGTGGGCCAAGGTACCCTTCCCAAAAATTTAAAGGGGTGCACAAATGTACCCATGTCTTATGATAGATAATGGACCACTATACATGACCATATAACCATATAAGGTAATAGGACCTCATCCAAGGGGATAACTTATGTCGAAACCAAACACGTGGTACTACATATTGCTTACGTTTATATTTTGGTAATTTGATACCCCTAGAAGGGAACGAAGTGGACCATCCAAATGTATCATAATACATATTAGGGTCCTGTAGTATAATACCAAATATGTAAAATGAGCAATTTCCAAAATTTAAGGGGTGGGCAAAAGTACCCCTCCCAAATTTTTAAAGGAGTGCACAAATATACCCATATCTTATGAAAGGTAATGGACCCCTATACATGACCATATAACCATATAAGGTAATAACACGTCATCAAAGGGGATAAAATCGACCAAAAACCAAACACGTGGTACTACGTATTGCTTACGTTTATACTTTGGCAATTTTGTACCCCTAGAAGGGAACGAGGTGGACCACCCAAATTTATCACGATACATATTAGGGTCCTGTACTATAATACCCAATGTTGAAATTGGGCAATTTCCAAAATTTAAGGGGCGGGCCAAGGTACCCCTCCCAAATTTTTGAAGGGGTGCATTAATATACCCATGTCTTATGAAAGGGAATGGACCCTTGTATACGCCCATATAACTATATAAGGTAATAACACCTCATCCAAGGGGATAAATTAGGTCAAAAACCTCCGAAATTTGAATTTTTTGCAATTTTTTACCCATAAAAGGGAACGACATAGACACCCAATACTAATAGCGGTACATACTATGGTCCTAGGCTACCATACCAAATTTTTAGATTTGGCAATTTCCGAAATTTAAGGGGGGTGGTCCTATGTACCCCTGCCAAAATTTAGGGGGTGGGCCAAGGTACCCCTGCCAAAATTTAGAGGGGGTGGTCCTAGGTACCCCTAGGTCATTGACCCCGGGCCAAGGTCATTGACCTTTGACCTATGACGTCACAAAAATTTTTGCTGACTCGGCTCAATATACGGGGGGGACTACTACTCACGTGGTATAACGTATTGCTTACGTTTATATTTTGGCAATTTTGTACCCCTAAAAGGGAACGAGGTGGACCACCCAAATTTATCATGATACATATTAGGATCCAGTACTATGACACCACATGTTGAAATTAAGCAATTTCCAAAATTAAAGGGTTGGGCCAAGGTACCCCTCCTGGGGTGCATCAATATACCCATGTCCTATGAAAGGTAATAGACTCCTGTATACGCTCATGTAAACATATAAGGTAATAACACCTTATCAAATGGAATAAAATCGACCAAAAACCAAACACGTGGTATAACGTATTGCTTACATTTATATTTTTGGCAATTTTGTACCCCTAAAAGGGAACGAGGTGGACCACCCAAATTTATCATAATACATGTTAGGGTCCAGTACTATAATACCAAATATATAAAATGAGCAATTTCTAAAATTTAAGGGGTGGGCCAAAGTACCCCTCCCTAATTTTTAAAGGAGTGCACAAATGTACCTATGTCTTATGATAGGGAATAGACTCCTATACATAACCATATAACCATATAAGGTAATAACACCTCATCCAAGAGGATAAATTGGGCCAAAAGACCAAACACGTGGTACAACGTATTGCTTACGTTTATATTTTGACAATTTTGTACCCCTAAAAGGGAACGAGGTGGACCACCCAAATTTATCATAATACATGTTAGGGTCCGGTACTATAATACCAAATGTTTAAATTGGGCAATTTCCAAAATTTAAGGGGTGGGCCAAAGTACCCCTCCCAAATTTTTAAAGGAGTGCACAAATATACCCATATCTTGTGAAAGGTAATGGACCCCTATACATGACCATATAACTATATAGGATAATAACACGTCATCAAAGGGGATAAAATCGACCAAAAACCAAACACGTGGTACTACGTATTGCTTACGTTTATATTTTTGGCAATTTTGTACCCCTAAAAGGGAACGAGGTGGACCACCCAAATTTAACCTAATACATATTAGGGTCCTGTACTATAATACCCAATGTTGAAATTGGTCAATTTCCAAAATTTAAGGGGTGGGCCATGGTACCCCTCCCAAATTTTTGAAGGGGTGCATTAATATACCCATGTCTTATGAAAGGTAATGAACCCCTGTATACGCCCATATAACTATATAGGGTAATAACACCTCATCAAAGGGGATAAATTAGGTCAAAAACCCCCGAAATTTGAATTTTTGGCAATTTTTTACCCATGAAAGGGAACGACATAGACCCCCAATACTAATAGAGGTACATACTATGGTCCTAGGCTACCATACCCAATTTTTAGATTTTGCAATTTCCAAAATTTAAGGGGGGTGGTCCTATGTACCCCTGCCAAAATTTAGGGGGTGGGCCATGGTACCCCTGCCAAAATTTAGAGGGGGTGGTCCTAGGTACCCCTCGGTCATTGACCCCGGGCTAAGGTCATTGACCTTTGACCTTTGAGCCATTAAGCCATACGGGGGGACTACTACTCCTGGATAGCTAAGGGAGACATAAATCTACAGATTACAATGGAGTCCGAACCACTTTTCTCGTTCAACTGTACCCCCACCGGGAATCGAACCCGGGACAATGCACATCACAGGCAAGCGTGCTAGCCCTAGTCCAAGCAGGGGTCTTACTTCCGACTGGAGTTTCTAATTCATGTATGATCAGTGTTTTTTTCTTCTTGAATGCAATGTGTTATACATTACACACACAATTAATTATAATGTTAGTAATATATGATGTTAATTGGGCAAAACACTCCAAACAATAAAGATCCATCTTTACACTGGAGAATTGGTTATCCTTCGGTTTTAATTATCATTTGGCCATGAAACAAACGCCTGATCGGTATACAACCCCTGTATACAATTATGTGGCGTTGGAATTTATAACCGTAGGATATGTTGCTTTACTTTTTAAAAATTTCAACATTTCCAGTGTACCCCTAAAAATGTAATAAAGAAATAACGGCCATGTTTTTTTTAATATTCAATTAGAACTGGACAATCTACACAAACTTTGGAATCGACTAGCGAAAACGGCACGTTTGTAGCACTTGTGATTTTCGAGACCTCATTATCGAAAGGATTGGAGACAAATATATAAACTAGTATTTTAACATATAGAATATAATATAGATAACTGCTGTTAAAGTTGACGTTACCCGTGAAAAGCTAACGAATGGACTTCATTAATTAACTCAACCGAGATAATCGCTCTCTAGCTATCTATTGAAAAAAGTAAAAAAAAAAAATCATTCAAGAGTAATCATATGGGTTCAGGGCCGGATCCAGGATGTTCTGAAGGGGGGCGCACTAAATAACAGCCAGTATATTTGAATTAAATTTGAGTTTTTGAAATGCCTTTAGGCATCTGTGGTGTGAATGAGGAGTTGCCCTGGAAATGCTAAGTATCTGCTCTCGGTGAATCCTTTTCCTTCAACCTTCAGAAAACTGACTGAAACTATTGATTTTGCAAAACTCAATGCTAGTTTCTCACTTTAGGTTGTGTATATTTACAATGAAAGGGGGTGTGCATGTGCACCTTTGCCCCCCTCTAAATCCAGCCCTGTATGGGGTAACGTATATACCAACATTACAATCTTATAAGGCCCTATATAGATTTTTTAAAAATCTTTGCCAGTGTACAAAGAGTAATTTTTAAAATAATTGACGCATCTTATATACGAACAAAATAAAGTGATCCATTATGCCATTTTTCAAATAAAAGTTTAGAGAATCTTCGTGAAATGTAATTTTTATACTTGACTAATTTGACGATTTAAAGGGCGATGTTATTCCATAGGTCAACTATAAACTTTGATGGATGTCCTCCAACTTGGAAAAGTGCCATTACAGTTTCTCAGTAGAAAGCCAAGGCTAAATAATGGCTTCTATACATTTGCGTCTTCCTCCTTTCGGATCAACGTCACTTGCAAAGCTACAAATTTCTGGGTGAAGCAGCGGGAAAGGGACTTTACTCTATTCGAAACAGTGTCCTCTTCTAACAAATAGAACCATTAACTTACACTATTATATCTCTTTTTAGAAAATAAAGTTTAATTAATTTGAGTGAATACAAGTGTTCAAGAAAATAATGAAACTTCATTAATTTGCCCTTAAAATGGAAGAATTTAATACTCCTTCTAGCCTAACACGTAGATAAGAAAAAAATAATAATATAATCTGTTCTTTGCGCTGGCTCAGTGGCTAGAGCGTGCACCTCAGGTGAATTTAATCTCAGTTTCAATTCTGGGTGAGAGAGTATTGAAATTTGTTATTGTGGTTCGGATTCCACTTTAAACTGTAGGTCCATGTCTCATATAGCCTCGGTGCTAGAAACGGACGCTAAGTTTCAATAACACAGTCCTCCAAATTGAAATTTTTATTTTGTGACATAAAGTGAAACACGTTTCTTTTTAATTTCGGTGTGCTGATTTCAAATCTACCAATCATTTTCCCGTAATATGTACCGTAACGATTTTCAACAACCTGCAGATGAAGTACTTTATTGACTAATATATTGTAATTGTAATTCGTAATTTGATTAATGACCGAATAATTAGTAAAATATTCAATATCAATGACAACAATAAATGTGTATAACGCTGACTATAAGCAACAAATTGTAATGAAAATAGATAGGAAAACAGAATGAAACTTGAAAGTCACGAAATACAAATAATCTGTTTTGCGCTTAGTTGCAAATCGTGAACAAGAACTGGTTCAAATGTATTTTTGGAGTATATTTAACACATTGAGTATATTTAACACATACTTTGTATTTATTTAGCACATTGAGTGCTGCAGTAAATTTTGCTGTTTTTTTCCCATGGGGCCGCTATTATTATCTCTATACAGGAAGTTCTAACTGACTGACTGTCAACGTCTACAGTACACCATACCCCACAGACTATACTATATGCAAGTTGGAACAGGGGTGGGCCAATCATAGAGGACTTGCTGACGTCGAGGGTCGTATGAAACGATGTATAACATTTTCACAACAATCGAATGACCATATTTAATTTAGAAACTCGTTCATCTACACTAACATGACAGAAACACAAAAGCTATTATGAAGGCAACCACAATGTTTATTTACTAAAGAAAAGCAGAAAAATCTATTTATTTATCATTTTAGTGAGGAATTTGATTTTTCATGTTCTGAACTATATTCTCTCAATGTTCCGTGTTACACTGGATGTTCCAACGCGGACGATATTTTCCACGGTGGCCATCTGCTATACAGGAAATACTTTCAATTCAGTTTAAGATTATGTAAAAAAAAGTATGTTTTCAATAAGGGCCCAGGCAGGCCAAATGAAAGAGTTCAATGAGGCGGGATTGGCCCGGGAATCGGGTGTTGAGCATGGCTGGTTTAGACCAAACTGTCTAACATAGAAACTAAAAATTTGGACAGAATATATAATTTATGACGTAAGATACCACTAAGGAAGGATTCTTTGAAACTTGACGTGGAAGGAGGAAATGCAGTTGCAGTTATAATAATAATAATAATAATAATAATAATAATAATAATAATAATAATAATAATAATAATAATAATAATAATAATAATAATAATAATAATATGTCCATATCTTGAAGACCCCTTGAGGTTAGAAACATACAAATTGATATTTGAATATTTGACTTGAAATAATTAAACACCTGTTCTAGCAGTTTTTGATACTTCAGCTAGAAGGGAAGAAAAAGAGATGGGAGTGATTCACTGAGATGTCCATACGAGGTGTTCGAATTTCAATAACGACCATAACAATTGTTTAAATAACAAATAATTACTCAGGTAATTGTTCGAATATTGAAAACTAATATTCGGATACTTGAATAACAGAAGTAAGATTATTTGAACAATTTTAACAGCACTAAACAAAAATAGTTGATAGTATCATAAGAAAAGTAAATCGACCAGAGTATACTTTAGTGTCAGTTTCATCTAACAGGTGGCGTGGCTATCGTATATCATCAATTTTTAGGTCTATAAAAACATGTTTTTCTTCCATTTTCTCGAAAACTATGCATGATGATTTACGCTCATCCATATTAGTCTATTTAGACTCATAAAGTGCTTCGTGTAGTATATTGTGCTGTATGAGTCAGAAACATGGACATTACTCTAAAATGATGAAAAATGACTGGAAGCTTTCGAAATGTGGATGGGATGAAGAATGGAGGGAATTAGCTGGGTCGACGAGAACAATTTTAGATGTTATTAAGAAAAGGAAGAGAAACTGTTTGGGACATTGGCTAAGAAGGACATGTATCATGAGGAACGTGCTAGAGGGTATGCTGACAGGAAAGAGAGGGAAAGAACGGAGATTAAAATTAATGGACAATATCATAACAGAGAAATCGTACGTGAAGACGAAGATATTAGTGGAAGGCCGTGGAGCATGGAAACTTCTTAGTTGCAGCGAGTGACCTGCCAATAATGGCAGAATACCTATGATGATGATATTGTAGTTCAGTTCAGTAAGATCTATTTATTGGTGGCTATATGTTTTATCTTTGGACAAAATTTTATCCGTTAAACGCTAACAGTATTGTTGTTATGTACGAACAATGAGGAAACTGAAAGTAAATTGTCAGCGACTTTCTTTAATTACTGAAGAATTTCAAGTATTCCTATTCCTATAAAAAATCGTGCTTTATAATGTTTTTATCATCATTTTCAATCCCCTTCTGTACTCCATCCTTCTTCATTGCTAGCTGTCTTCTGAGATGTAGTGGTTATCGATCAATCCAACTTGTTCCGCCTTTTCATTTAACCTTTGAGTTAAAAAGTCGAAGGCAAAAGACGGTGGCTGCCACTTCAAACTCTGTCGTCCTCTGTCTGCCTTCTCTTTTTTTATTTCCCAACTTCTCAACTTCCGTAGCCAAGTGGAAGAGTCAATCTCTTCAGCTGCTTCGATTGACAGAATTCGGAATACTTTAAAAGTCGACGACGAACATGACAAAAGCGACCACAAATTATTCGAAAGAAAATATTACCTTGCCAAGGTTTCTCACCTCGCTTGAAATAAAGTATGACGTAATTTAGATATGAGGAAGTAAGCAAGTGCAAAAAAAAAAAAAAGAAAGAAAGAAAGAAAAAGAAAAAGAAAAAGAAAAAAGAAAGAAAAAAGAAACGTTTGAGGTTTGTTAAGTGTAATATAGGTATACATTACTGTGAATCTCTTCTAGGCTTGAGATAAATATATTATAGCACTCAGACCCGGTGATATGGTCAAAATCCACTCTGAAGGAGGTCTTCAATCAAAACAGGTTTCTGGCTAGCCAGATCACCTTTTAATTCGTTATTAGAAATTTAAGATTTTTTTCAGAAAAATTGCAAAGAATAACCCCATCAGGATGCCGCGGTCGGCAAGAGGGATTGCCGCCGTCGACGGTGGCAGGCCGCCGGTAGGCAGCCGGCACCCGTCCGCGGCGGCACGACGATCTACTTGTTCAAAATTGCCGACCTTTTGCCGAGGCGGCAAGCGGTCGAAAATCGTAAAAAATAATGCCCTTTGCCGACTCTTTGCCGACTGTTGCCGACCGCCAGAGTCGGCAAAACAGTCGGAAAGACCTCTTTCCGACCCTCTGCCGACTCCTTATGCCGGCCTCTTTTCGACGGCGGCGCCGGCGCATTTACTGCACCTTTACGGCTGTTTGCCGACTGCTCGGCAAGGCAACTTTCCGACGGCGGCGCCGGCGCATTTAATGCTCATTTCCGGCTGTTTGCCGACTGCTCGGCAAGTCAACTTCTCGACGGCGGCGCCGGCGCATTTAATGCTAATTACCGGCTGTTTGCCGACTGCTCGGTAAGGCAACTTTCCGACGGCGGCGCCGGCGCATTTAATGCTCATTTCCGGCTGTTTGCCGACTGCTCGGCAAGTCAACTGTTCGACGGCGGCGCCGGCGCATTTTATGCGCCTTTCCGGCTGTTTGCCGACTGCTCGAAAGGACCTCTTTTCGATGTCGGCTTCCCGATTCTCCCACTGGCGGCATCCGACTTCTTGCCGCCGTCGAAAAGTGGCCCTTTGCCGACTGGAAATCAACGCTTCAGGAAGGCAATCATCAGCTTTTCATCAGCTTTTACATTAGTCTTGCCTAAGTCTTCCTCCATGCTATGAATTCTCGACAAGGAGCACCCTTGGAAGTTCTTGAAGTATAATACTTGCATTTTTTTGTGTGTCCCAGTACAAAATTTGTTCTTTTTGCTTTTTTGCAGCACTTTCAGCCAAAAAACAAGAAATTGAATGGGACATGGAAGTATTATATACTTTCAGAACTAGCAATTGTGCCCTTCATGAGAAATCATAGCACGGAGGCAAACTTAGGCAAAGCTACTCTAAAAAGTGGTGAAAATTTTGCCTTCCTGAAGGGTTGATATCCAGTCGGCAAAGGGCTACTTTTCGACTGCGGCAAGAGGTCGAATGCCGCCTGTGGGAGAATTGAGAAGCTGACATCGAAAAGAGGTCCTTTCGAGCAGTCGGCAAACAACCGGAAAGGCGCATAAAATGCGCCAGCGCCGCCGGTGGAAAGTTGCCTTTCCGACCAGTCGACAGACAGCAGAAAAGATGCGTAGCACTGCAATGAAAATCATGGCGGATTCCCACCAGTAATAAAAATGAAATGAAATCTTTAATTTTACGTCCCACGGTTATGCCGGTTAGGCTAAAGGAGACGGTGATGATGAATAATGAATGAAATGGTGGAATGAAGAAAGTGGGAGGAAACGGGAGAACCCCGAGAAAACCCACGCATACGGTATTTGTCCACCACAAGGTTCACTTGGCGGGAGTAGGGTTTGAACCCAAGACCCCTAACACCAGAGGTGAACGCTCTACCACTGAGCCACCGCGCCCCCCCCCCCCACCAGTAATATTGCACTCGGTACATACGCAGTACATTTCTACAATTCTCAGTACGATTTAAGTGCTATATAGAGGAAAAGTATCTGGGAATGACTTACAAATGCTTAAAAGCGAACTAAAAATAACAACTGAGCAGCTAATAATGAACGTTAAGAATAATTCAATTAACATGTCTGTGCGCCTAATGTGAAAAACTTATAACAGTCAGTACATTTTCCCCCTGAAAGCACATCTTTCACTATCACGACCACTAGGAACAACACTGTTCTATGCAATCAAAATTTGCTAGTTGCAAACGCTTTCTTCGAAAAAAAAAAAAAAAAAAAGCCGCAGCAATCCGTCGGAAATACGGTCTTTTTAGGTTGTCGTTTTCCCATCAACTATTGGAAAAGAATTTTAAACGTCAATGATTTTCTAAATTTTTTTAAAGTACAGGGGTCACACTCCCAATGGAAAATGAGATTTAAATAAAAATTAATGAAGTAAAAATTATAAATAAAAATACTGTAATAAAAGGTATGTGGTGGCGGAGAGATTCAAACCGAGCCTACAAGCAAAAAAAAAAAAAAAAGGTTAAAGTAAACAAGAAAAAGGTGGACAGTAACCATGTTAGTTTGTCAATATATGGAAAACAGAGACGTGTATCCAAGCAGCCAAGCCAAAATGTCTCTGCATTTGTTGTAACTTTGGTATTAAAAAAAAAAAAAAAAAAAAAAAAAAAGTGGCCGGAGCGATCACTTGTCTGCTTACACCCATGACTATATTCGTAGAAACCAAACACTGAAATGCACTAAACACAAGTTCTAACGACTAAGCTGTTAGTTCTAACTCTATGCCTTAAATATTTATTTAAATACACTTTAAAAGTGGAATTCATATTAAGATAAAATAACAATTAAGTAGGTAACTAATTGTTCATTTAATGCGTTCCTATATGATTTATACATTAATTGTATACAATGAAACAGAAAAATGTGAGAAAATAATTTATATCGTAAATGAAACAGCCACATGTACAGTATACTCATAGTGCATACCCATTATATAGAGAAAAAAGGTTAATGAAGTCATTTACATAAAAAATGAAGTGTTTTAACATAATACTTTGCAAAGATCCTTTGTTTTAAAGGAATTCTTTAAGAGAATAAATGAAGGGAAGATCACAATTTTTTTTTGGTCTATATGAGCACTAAAAACACACCAAATTGTATTAACAAAATACAATGCACATCGTATTAACTTATATACATTAGCCTATGTAATGAACCTTATCATCATTTAGAAGTTATATGTAATATACCTTCGGATGTACTACTACTTTTTTTTTTTTTTTAAACAGAAATTTGTAGCATTCCATAACATTGAGTTTTAACACAGATAGCCTTCATACAGTATGTAAAATCAGAAAAGCAAATATATATGAAGTGATTACAATGTTCAAAAAAGCACTATATTATTCTAAAGAATTCCTGCTATCCATATTTTGTCTTGAATAACTCAGCCATTTTTCTTTTTTAGCCCATTGATATATACGAGGAAATCTTCCTCTGTTTCTTTGAGATTTTAAGGGTTTTACTTTTTATTATTTTTCTTCAGGTCTATTTAAATGTCTCTTACTTTGTGGAAATAAAATTCTGTGTTGTATGTTTTTAATATTCATAAATGACATCTAATTTAAATAATAATATACTTATATATACTAAAAGATCATTTTGACAAAGCAAGGGACATTTAAATAGATATTCAGAAGAAATCAGTAAAATCAGAACATCAAAAATTTTATTCATTTCAAAGAAAAGGAAGAATACTTCCCCTACAAATCAATGGGATAGAAAAGAAAGGAGGCGATGGTACTGAACCTCACCGTTAAGGAGCTTGTACTCTGAGAAATATAATTACACTTTCTCTCTTAACTGATTCCACGCAAAAAAAAAAAAAAAAAAAGTGAAGAACAATATCAAACAACAGTTGTCTTTATAATTGAAGAAAACTTCAAACCTATGAAATAGTAATGTAGAATTTAAATAGCTCAGAATCACGATTGTGAGAATATAGAGAGATACAGAAAATTTTACAACACTGCATAGAAAAGATGAAGTAATAATAAAAAAAGAATTTAACGACAAAAACTGGGATAGGGAGACTAAGGTAATATTGGCAAAACAAAAATCAATTTCAAAGCCGTAATTCTCAATATTCGCTTCAAAGGTAAGTGATGACCATAATTCCCGTGTGATTTGAAATAAACCGCATTAAAATGGGAAATGTTTTACAAATGTTCTGATTGAATGAAATTCACCCGTTCTAAAAGGAAAAAAAAAAAAACTGTAGTCCCACATATATCCTACCACTCTTCACAAATATCTTTAAGGATGTTAGTACATATGATTTTTGTCAATACTCTCCGTTAGTGGCGTAGGGAAGGGGGGCCCAGAGAGGCCGGGCCCCCAAAGAGATCCGACAATGTAGTTTGATGTTTGTAATTTTTTATATATTTTTATGTTTATATATTTTTTGTTTGGAATTGTTCCATATGTACCTATAACAGCACTTGCCCCACCAAACACACATCCTGGCTACGCTACTGCTCTCTGTGGGTCTTCTTCCATTGCAACACTTCTGTATTTCTTGAGCAACATTTCCCCTTGCTTCCAGAAATAAATGAACTATCTAAAATAGAACAAATATAATGCTTTGTAAAATATACTCTTCAATGTGTACGGCGTTGGCACATCACGTATATTTGTTACAATAGAAAATATACTTCATCACACCAAAACCAAACCAAACTACACAGTGTAATAGACCTTGTTGCAATGAACCGGCTTCAACGCTATATGTTAGACGCTATATGTTACAAGAAAACCTGTAAGAGTAATGAAAACTATAGTCACTGATGAAGAATTCAATTACGTCGAAACAGTTAACTTTTACTTAATCTTTATTACAACAGTACGGTCGCCACCCCAAACGAGAATCAGAAAAGAAAAGAAATCCTGCCGTATATCTAATGGTAGGAATTTGAGTTTCTTGAGAAATCTTTGAAACATTACCTTGAAGCTGCAAGTTAAACAATAAATCCCTAAGTCCCTCACCAGACAAAAAGATGTATTAAAATAGAATATTATATTTAGTGAAGATAGCATTATATTGCTTTGAAATAGAACTTCGATACGCGTCAGGGTTTTGCGACACTATTGTATTGGCAATTGAGAATTTTGTATTCGGCTGAATACAAAATATTACATCTTAAAATAAAACCTTGTTAATGGAACAAATAAAATGCACATATACTTAAATAAACTACAGGTAAAATCGATCAGGTGGGCGAAAATGATAAAAGTTTCAAAACAAATACATTTTATGTTCTCCTAGGAGTCAATTTGAGTAACATATCTAAAACACAAACCATCTGTAATAAGAATTCAATCGAATGAACATAACTTTGAGAAACGCTATAAAAAAAAAAAAAAATCACAAAACTATAACTTTACATTTGTTCGTTTGTCTGCCGAGCTCCTTTATGGCTGAGCGGTTAGTGTACGCGTCTTAGGCGTGGGTGACCCGGGTTTGCTTCCCGGAGAGAGCTCACGTGGTTCGGATTCCACCTTAATCAGTAGGTCCCGTCTTATATAGCCTCGCTGCTGAAAGGGACGTTAAACACAAAACCAACTCAACTTTCGGCCTTTTAAGTTAAAATTTTCAGAGTACAAGCACAAGACACTCTAAATTCCCTGTTTAGATTTTGGCGGCATACCAACGTAATATATCAAAATGGCGGCCATTTTGTCAAATGAACGAGTATCTACGCTACGAAGCGCAATTTTCAGTCTTTTAAGTTGAAATTTTGACGGTAGAAGCACAAGATATGCTAAATTTGCTGTGTAGATTTTCTCGGCGGTCCAATGTAAAAAAAAAAAAAAAAATAATCAAAATGGCGGCCATTTTTTCAAAACGGCAGTGAGTAGAAAATTGTTGCAAGTTGTGACAATGACAATATTGAAATATAAATCACATTTTAACACTTTTACCCCAAAGACATTGAAATATTTCGAAAAAAACGATTAAACCCGAAAAAACCCAATTAAACTCGAAAAACACCCGAAAAAATGGGCCCAGGTGGGTTTGGCTTTTTCAAAAACGCCCGGGTTATTTCAAACCCTCGTTCATGATGAGCTTTTCTCCTCAAAAAAGTTTTAATAGTAGTCGCTAATGGTTTTCTACAGATGTTAATGTTAAATTGTTAAATTTTTTCAAACTTCCGATGTCCAAGTTTTTGTACCTACACATCGTGAAACAGTGTCAGGAGAAAGGGTTAACACTCGGAAAATGAAAATGAAATATTTGAGTTTTACGTCCCACGGTTATGCCGGTTAGGCTAAAGGAGACGGTGATGATGAGAGATGAATGAAAATGGTGGAATGAAGAAAGTGGGAGGAAACGGGAGAATCCCGAGAAAACCCACGCACACGGTGTTTGTCCACCACAAAGTTCACTTGACAGGAGCAGGGTTTGAACCAGGAATCCCATGCACCAGAGATGAACGCTCTACCACTGAGCCACCGCGGCCAGCAAAAAATCAAAATAAGACAGTCTGGTGCAGGTGTAGTTTTGGTGCACTACATTTTGGAAGATTTACAGGTAAAATTCAATACTTTCCATGAAAAGACATGATTATAAGGAACGAATTTCTACAGGTAACTTAATTACATACAATGTAATACAACTGTATCTTACGTTTACTAATGTTAAACCATTACAAGTGCTTTACGACGAATAAAACAAATGAGTGCATATGAAAAATGGCTCTATTAGGTGTTATTTTCCACGGGCGGCTTATTTCTGCACCGTGTACACCGGCATCATATTTCTGCACAGCGTGCAGAACCTGTATTTTGTTTACAAGTGGAGAGTTACTAGTATGAAACAACAACAAGTGTTGTTGAAACTTGTATTATTCTCAAAACGCACTTCCTTCCACTACCCTCACTTCTCCGCATACACACTATAGCAGACGTGCCTGCTCCCTTCGGACGTATTCCAGCGCGGGCCCACCATCTTCGCCCTATCTGACTCGGTTCGATAGCATTTGTGCTATTTAGTGGCCACCCAGCACAGATTGTTTTGTGCTTTTTTGCGCTGTTTTTATGCTAGACATCTGAAAGCCTTATTTATACGCAAATCGTAAAAGAATTATAATTTTTCAACAATTACTTCTAGAGGAATTTTATTTATGCCAAGTAAAATATATTCCGCCCATTTGAAACCGACTAGGGGACAATAAAAAAGAAACTGGTGAAAGAATTATAATTTTTCATTTTTTTTTTAGTATTGCGCCACAAGTAAACCTGTACACAAGAGCGTTTAACCACTACCTCATTTCTCCTGTTTTTTTTTTTTTTTTTTTTTTTTTTTTTAATTGGAAGTTTTCGCTCACATGTGAAACAAGTCCTGCAGTATATAATCTAGTGGATCTTATTAGGTTACTAAAGATACACTAAATACTAGAGAATACTAAAGGAACACAAACCTTGTCATGGCACAAGCATTATGAGAAATTGTCCACGTTTCTCTAAGATAATTTAGCACCAGGTGCTAGTTGGCCACTAAAGAGCACGAATTCTATATAACTGAGTCAGAGCAGGGCAACGCTGATGGGCCCGCGCGGTAGCGCGGGGGTGTGTCCGAAGGGAACAAGTGCGTCAGCGACGGTGGGTATACGCGTAAGCGAGGGTAGTGCAAACATATGGGCTTTGGTAATCATACATTTTTCAATATCACTTTTTATGGTTTCATACTAGTAGCGCTTCAGTTGTAAACATAAAATACAGCTTTCGTACACTGTGCAGAAATACATTGGCGTTGAGTTAGAAGACACTTATCTTAAAAACTAAGACATGTAAACTTTTGCAATTTCAAGAAGAAAATAATGTACTACAGTTTCTTAACTGTCCCTCGTTTTGTAAATAAAAATTAAGTGAAACCTTTAAGTTTTTTGTCCAACGGTTATGCCGGTTAGGCTAAAGAAGACGGTGATGATGAGTAATGAATGAAATGGTGGAATGGAGAAAGTGTAAATAAACGGGAGAACCCCGAGGAAACCCACGCAGACAGTGTTTGTCCATCACAAAGTTCACATGGCGATGGCTGGGATCGAACCCGGGACCCCAAGTACCAGAGGTGAACGTTCTACCACTGAGCCAGCGCGGACCCTACAATTGTAAGCGAGTTCTTGATATACCGGTAACTCTTTACTTTGGGCAAGGCAATGATATCCTGTCATTACATAGTATTGCCGAACGAGCGTTAGCGAGTGAAGGCGGGTTAGAGCCCCGCAGGGCACTTTGTTTTCTGTCTTTCCTTCTTGGGAACTGTAACTATAATTGCGGGAACCAGTTCAGATGACTTGATTATTGTCACTGCCTTGCCTAAAGTAATGACTTGCCGATATACCTTAGGGGGTTCGTGAAGGTAAGCAGCAAGGCAACAAATAGAATCGAAGTTAATACACAGGTTGGGCTAGGTAGTACCATTTAAATTACTTTCTTTGATACCCCCCCCCCCAAAAAAAAATTTATATGCCAGAAACGCCAGTGCGCGGGAACATACTATAACCGAATCTTTTTCATGCGCAGCAGCAATTAACATATGTAACACAACATATAAAATTCATGACAATTTCAAATGTATATACATAATATTAAATTAACTCACCCCATGTATATGCATAATAAGTGCAATAATATATGCAAATGTATATGAATAATATTAAATTAACTCACCACTCTCTCATTTCATGTTTTCGTGGTACGTATTTGCTTAACCAGCAACTGCGTACAGTTCCAATGAATGAATATTTTTATGATAAACATTATTTTTCCCATTTGTAAACTTATCTCAACGAATTTTTTTTGAAGGACTTTACCCACACTGCATCACAATGTGACAAATGAAGAACGCGAACCGAACATACAGGCAGCGCAACCAGACTACGATTTCTGCAATCAGGCTCTTCAGCGGCAAAGGCGGCTCGGCGCCTGTCCGAGCATCTTTTCAAGGTCGGTCCATCCGCTGTTTGCCGACCTTCTTTCGGCTCCTTTACTTGTCGGCACGCCGCCAACGTTTCGGCGTCTTTCCGACAATATTTGCCGCGGTCGCCGTCCGCTGTTTGCCGTCTCCTTGCAAAATGTTTGTCAAGGATCCTCTCGTACTTGTCATTTATTTTAAGTATTTACTTCTCATATACCCTTTACGTGCAGTCCCTTTACTACATTTCTTTTCATGCATTTACCTTTTTCGTGGTCGGCACGCCGTCAACGTTTCGACGTCTTTACAACCATCCTTTGACGCTGTCGTTCCGTCCGCTGTATGCCGACTTTCTGCCGACTCCGTTTTCACAAGACATATTTTATGGAATTAGTGCCCACCCACAAGAAAAACCTTCGGACAGTTTCAATTTTTACTTCATCATTAAAGAAGATACAGGCTCTATTCATTTTCCAAAATTCGACTCTTTGCCGCTGGTACGCGTTCTTGCAACTTTCGCCGACGTCGTGCCGACGTCGCTTTTCAAGAAATTGCCGGCAGTCTCTTTTTGCAGTCGTCGTCCGACTGTCTGCCGACTGTTTCGAGAAAGCTTTATACGAGGGAAATATAAGCCCTAATTCGTATTTTAAAGCAACAAATTACCTTCTAACTCTCTTTGTTTTCTATTGGTGAACGAATCTCTTTTTGCTCGTCGCGGTCGAAAATCGAGCGGAAAGACGCCGGTGTCCGGCGCCGGCAATCCGACCGTGGCATCTGGTCGGCATGCACAAATTGTCCGACTATAGGCGGCAGGATCCTGATGGGGAAGTTATATAGATAATGAGTATGGGAGTAGTTATGAGGTCTAACTGTTAAGGGTAAAAACGAAGTATGCGAGAATTCTAATACAAAAGATTTATAATGAATACTTCGGTACGAGTTTTATAAACTCATACAAAATACCATAAAAGAAACGGTTAGGTAACTGAAGTGGCTAATGTACCGATTGAGTATATTAAAAATATGGAGATAATGTAGGAAATAATAATAATTGTAGCTCTGTAATAAATATACAGAGCGATCCATAATAATACTCATATTTTTATTGACGTATGAGTGTATCACTGTGTGAACTCGCTAGTTCTTAAACATAAGTATCTACGTCAGCAGGGGTGCCCACAAGGGGGGCTGTGACGCAAACTGCGTCATTGAAATATTTGGGGGGGTAAAAATCTATATAAATATGTTTGAGAGGGTGTAAAAATTAATCGAAAAGATTTTTTTCAAGGAAGAACACCTACGGATAGGCAATTGAGGGGGAGGGGTGCGTCATTGACATGAGGGGGGTGGGCACCACTGAAGCAACACATTTTTATAGGCAGAAATGAACGTTCATCGACAGCTCGTCGCAAAATGTCTTCTGGCATTATCGCACACTCCTCTCTAATCATAGCTTTCAAAGTATCCAAAGTATATTTTTTGGCGTACAGTACACCATCTCTTTAAAACTTAGAGAAAAATCCAAGTCTGGGACTCTCACTGGAAATTTAACATTCTGGCTTCTTCCTACTAGGGAAAACCTACATGGTCGATACACTTTCTTGCTTTATACACGTCCGACCGTGAATCAAGCTATTTTGCAACATTACTTTTTTTTAAGGATAGAGTTGAGTGGGGATAAAACCACTACTGTCAACTTATAGCTTACTGAAAATAATTTAGTCACAATGGGTCAGTGAACTAGAAGAAAACGTGCTTTTGTTGTGAAAACTTTTGACAAGTACGGCAACAGTTACATAATCGCTCAGCATAAATTTCAAAAACATTACGCAATTGGTATCGTGCTGTTTCCCCAACTTGTGTCATTAAGACTTGGGTTCGAAACTTTGAGGCTAACGGTTCTATGTTGAAAAAGAAAGATAGTAGTGTAGAAACAGTACACCCGAGAATGTTGCGATAGTGAGAGAGGCCTTTGAGCTAAATCCACACTGGTCAGTGCGTCGCCATTTTGTGTCTGACCGCAGTATACGGTGAATTTTGCAAAATTATCTACAATTTCATCCCGTACAAAATTCAAATCATTCATCCATACACAGTTTCGAACCCAAGCCTTAATGGGATGAGGTTATACAACACGATTGCGATCAATTGCTTAATGCCTTCGATATTCAGGCTGAACAATTATGTAATTGTCACCGTTCTTGCAAAATGTTTTCACAGTAAAATTATGTTGTTCTCCAATTCACTGCTCCGTTGCAAATAAATTATTTTCAGTAACCTACAAGATGCCAGTAATGTTTTCACCCTCCACCCAACTCTATCCTTAAAGAAACAGTGTTGCAAAATCACCCGATTCACTGCAGTACCCTGTGCCTTACAGAAAAGAAAAAAAGAGAGAACATTTTACAAGCTAATATTACCAACCAAGTGACGTAGGAAAGGAATAGAGATTTTACTTTACATTCGGGAGGTCCCTGGCCCTAATTCTGCATTTAGACATTTTAAATTTAAATATTTGGGGTTCCTGCTCAGTTCCACGAGCTAATGAACCCTGGTCGACTTCCTTTCAATAAATTATTTTCCTTCCAATGTAAAATAGTCACACAAATGTACATGAAAATATATAAATAATAATAATAATAATAATAATAATAATAATAATAATAATAATAATAATAATAATAATAATAATAATAATAATAATAATATGTAATGACATTAGAGATACAAAATTAAGCATCGCTGGTGAACTATTAATAGCACACGCGCTAAACGAACAATATCAGGGAACAATGTCCAATAAAATAACAAAGTAAGCGCATAAGTATTGTTATTTGATTTCTACCACTTTGTTGTATAATCCAACAGTACATTATATATAGCATTCTCTGCTGGTATAGTGTCTAGCGCGCGCGCCTTTGGTGTACGGAGTCTCGGGTTCGATTGCTGGAGGGAAAGCCTTGAAATTTGAACTTGTTATTAAGGTTCGAATTTCACTTTAAACTGTAAATTTACGTCTCATTTATAGCCTCGGTACCGAAAATGGACGATAAATTCAAACTAATAGAATCATACAGCGCATGTGTTCCTATAGGTAAATCGCAATCCAAATATCAATGTTACCCAAATGGACAAGTTTTGGGCCACTATTACTCAAGGATGGACAGATTAATAAAGGCTGTCTTAATTGATAAACATGTATGATCAAAATCTAATATTAGCTTAGCTCTCCGTCATGCTGATTACCAGGCCCGTATTCAGGGGGGTCTAGGGGGCCGGCCCCCCTAAATTTTTGCTAGCCCCCTCTAAAATTTTCACGGTAGGCTTGCAAATGAACTATAATATGGTGATGAACTATAATATTGTTGGATCGGGCACCCCTAACTTCAGCCGCCCCCCCCCTAAATTTTGGGGCTGGCTACCGGCCTGCTGATTACCCGCTCATTCATTGTGTGGCTTTTCCCCGAAAGATCAATGTTATCGTGGCCTTTGCCCGAAAAGAACTGGTCTTGCCAAAGGGCATGATATCAATCATAGTAGAAAATTATATACTTTCAAAGTTATACTTTCTAATATATAATATTAACCTATTATGAAATTAAGATACTTGTAACTAAGGATTGTGGAATTAACCATCAAGCAACTTACCAGCTTCAAAATTTGACCCAAAAATTACTCATTGTTATCACAGTTGTGAATTATGAGCAATTTCAGAGAATATTTTTGTCATATCTGCTCACAATATGCAGAAATTTCACATGAATTACAACTCTGTAGAATAACAATAAAATCCCTTATCATGCATAAACATTACAACAAAGGTAATGAAGGAGAATCTGAAATGAAATTCTCTGAAAGATTAGAAAAAAGTAGATTAGTATAATAAAAGTACTTCATCCATAGAAGAGTGAAACACATACAGGAAGGTAAAAATTAAATGAGATATCCATTCATGCTTCACAAAGAAATATATAATTATATTTTCTTTAACATGAAGACCTTTTCTTTGCTCTAAAATATTTGTAAATAAATTGCAAATTAATAGTTATTTTTGAAGGATATTCACAATTCAAAGAAATGAACAAAACAGTTAAGGATGCCATACAATCGAACCAATATTAAATCAACTACATAGAAGCAGTAGCAGCTGTAGAACTTGTTTTCTTCCTTCTCTTCTCAAATGTATCTAAAAATTTAACTATTTAAAATGTTTTTTTCGAATATAGTATGTCGTTTTGTTTCCGTTGAAGATGAAGCGGAAGCAATTTCAGAAACTTTTTCGAGGCTGGTTATCTTACATATTGTTGTTGTTCGCGATTCAGGTAGAGCCAAGAATTTTTTAAAACTTAGACTCGGACTCATGTCTTTCGGGATCAGCCACAAGTAAAAGATCATTACGAGCAATTACCACGACGAAAGAAAGCCAAACAACAATTAGCTTTCTGTTCTTGACAACGATCAATAAAATCTTTATCTATGTAAAAATGTGTGTGTGTGTGTGTGTGTGTGTGTGTGTGTGTGTGTGTGTGTGTGTGTGTGTGTGTGTGTGTGTGTGTGTGTGTGTGTGTGTGTGTGTGTGTGTGTGTGTGTGTGTGTGTGTGTGTGTGTGTGTGTGTTCCACCATAACTCTGGAACGCCTGAAACAATTTTGACGAAACTTGATACATTACTTTAACAAAAGAAACACTGAGCAAAGCTTCAAATCCACTGTATTTTAAACTATCCGGTTTCCTTACATATTATAGTTTCAAATACAGTGGGTTTGAAGCTTTGGTCAATGTTTCTTTTGTTAAAATAATCAATCCAAACACATTACTTGTAGTCTGGAAAAGAGTACTGTTGGGGCAAGACTTACCTAGCACACCCAAGGCGGAGGGAAAGGGGAAGACATATAAAAATGATCGAAAACGGCCTATATTAGTGTCGAATCCATAGTTTTCTGGATCGCTTTAATAAATAGTGACACTCTATATGGAATTTAAGTTCAAGTTCAGCTCCCATTAGCACACGGAGAGGAGGGAGGTGAAATTGTGACATCTAAAAACAACCGATATTAGTATCGAATTACTAGTTTTCAGTGTCGCTAAGTGAATTGGTGGTTAATTGAAAAGAGATAATCAAAGGCGACCGATCGAATTCATAATTTTCGAACTCCTGTTGCCGTTTACGACCAAGTCCAGTCCACTATAAATGCAAAAGCTCATTAGAATTCCTAGGATGAGTGGGATTGGCAGACGTAAAAATGATAAAAAGAACGACCAATACAAGTGTTGAATCCATAGTTTTTGTGTTCCAAATTTGATTGGTGACGGTTACGATTACTTTTAAGTTCGAATTCAGCCTCTAGTAGAGGTACGATCTAGCACACCTAGGGAGAGTGGAAGGGGTAATATATAAAATGATAAAAAGAAACGAGCGATATTAATATAGAGTCCATAGTTATATCCCTGGGTAGGAGATACTAACTATGGACACTATATTAATATCTCCCTGAGGAGATAAAATGATGACATGAAAAAGACAATCAAAGGCAACCGATATTAGTATCGAATCGAAGATTTTCGGGGTCCTTGAGTTGATAGGTGACATTTCGTATAATATTTAAGTCTACGTCTAACCTCTATTAGCACCCCTAGGGAGATGGAAAGGGGTTGGCAGGTAAAAATAATCGAAAACGATCGATATTAATGTCGAATCCATATTGGTATGGGGGTGAGAAGGCGTGAAGAATAAAATGTCTCAAATGACAGATTAGTGTCGAGTCCATAGTTTGGGTTCGTCAAGCCATTAGATTACAATTGCGATGACATTTAACCCCGAGTTTAGGCATGAACGAGCATGTCAGCTGGATTGGAAATATACAGGCGTTGCTCGCACAACTATCTATATTTGGATGTAATTGTATGAATGTATATTTTACCGAAACTCCAAAACATCTGTAATAATTTTAACCAAACTAGTTAGATAAGTGATGTTCAGTCTGAAAAAAATATATTGTGGGAATGAGACACCCTAAGGGGTGGGAATTGGAAGGAGTGGTATGTAAAAATAATGCAAAGCGACTCATATTATTGTGCAAGTGCAATTCATAGTTTTCTGAGTCGCTGAAATGAACACTGACACTCCCAATGGCTTTTAAGTCCAAGTTCATCTCCATTGGTGGAGGAGGGGGATAGAAGAAAAATAACATGTCAAAAATGACTGCGATTTGTGACGAATTTGTAGTTTTCAGGGTAAAAAAATGTTTGACTCATTTGAAATGACATTTGGGTAGTTAGTACCCACTTCCAGCTGGGTGTTTTATTCATATCAACTTGATTAAAGGAGTATTCTCTGGGAGTAAGGGTGTTTACTTTTATAATTACATTTTCATTCAAATAAATATTCTAAGGGGGAAGGGGATTCATATTTTTCCCATAAACCTATTTTTCCCGTGCGAAGAACAGGCATTTCAGCTAGTCAAAAATAAACTCCTAGTGCTTGACTTCACTTTAATAAATAAATAAAGTAGCTTTAGTGGTTTGAAATAAAATCTATTTATCAGAAGATTTAGTAAGGTTACTTATCAATACATTATGCTTCTGTTTCAAATCGAAAATTCTTTGAAAGTAATTTAAAATAACTGTATGCAGTTAAAGTAACAGTTCGTGTTTTTCGTGCCGAGTGCACGGTTAGCGTACGCGCCTTTGGAGTGGGAGGCCCGGGTTCGATTCCCGGAGGGAGCTCATGTGGTTCGGATTCCACGTTAATCAGTAGGTCCGCGTCTCATATAGCCTCGCTGCTGAACGGGACGTTAAACTCAAAATCAACTCAACTCGTGCCGAGTGCAATTAGGGCCCGATACTACAGCGCCTAGTGCTATAGGCAACCCACACAACTGTTATGAACATAGAGTTGCATACGTATCAGGTATGGAAGCTTTTAGACTTCCCAACTGCGCTATGGAGAAGTATGGAAATCATACGAGATATAGGCCTACAGTAGAACGTCCATGCCCGTTCGTTCGTCTGTCTGTTCTTTCGAAAGTTTGGCTCCTATCTGTCGACAGGTATCAGAACAAAAACGGTAAGAGACAGCGAGAGAGGAACTTTTAATACGGATTTAATGTTCACAAAATAGCTCCATCCCCTTCCTTTACCCTATATTAAAACAACGGTAATAGTAATCAATCATTTTCGGTTTCAAAGTTGATATTCATAGAACGAAATCGGTAATAGAAGGGATTTTTTAATGGATCTAGCGTCTCAAGTATAGGTTTCATCTCCATTTTTGTCTCTGTACTAGTACCAAAAGTATTTGAAATCTACTAGAACTTCCGGTTTCAATACTGTATTGACTGCTAGTTTCTATATCCATGTCGGTCCCAGCGTCCCCCACAGGGGACATAAAATATGACGACATTATTATTGCTTTCCAACTTTAAAATCCGACTGGCAACATTGAAAACGGTTTACAATGGGATCCATCTATGATTATGGGAGGGGATGGGAAATGCTGGAAACTTCATAGCAGGGAAGTGAATAATTTATACTGTTTAACAAACATTGTTAGAATCATCAAGTCTAAGAGACTCAGGTGAGATGGTCATATAGACAGAATGGAAGAAAGTAGGAGTGCTTTCAAAGTTTTAATTGGAAATCCAATCGAAAAACGACCATTAGGGAGACCTAGACGTAGATGGGAGGACAACATTAAGATGGATGTCGAAGAAATAGGATTACAAAGTAGAAATTGGATCCAGTTCTGTAAAAACAGACGTCAATGGAGAGCTTTAGTGAACGCGTCTCTGGGTTCCATAAACCATAGAGTTAGTTTAACAGAGCAAAAACAACAACATGGGCGACATACTTTCTTTTATATTCGTTTAGATTCTATCTCAGATTGTATTCTGTAATTGAAACTGAGTTTGCAGAAACTAGTTCAACTTCCATTTTCGTTATTGATTCCTAGACAGTAACAACTGTTAAAGAGATAGCCAAAAAACTTTTTTTTGCATGATTTCAGCATTTTAAGAATTGGTTCCGTCTCCGACCTCTATTACAACCGAAAGTGTGATATACTTTCACTTTCGATTTCAATATTGAACGCTAATGATTGGAAATTTACCATAAATTTCACAATGTGAAGCGAAACTCACTAGTATTTGTTCAATAAATGTATGAAATGAGGATAAAGAACTGATCCTTTTCTTTTCATTCACTATTATTTCAGTGAAACTTACTTCTAAGAAGGTTCAATAAAAAGCAAAAACATATTAGTTTATTTATAACGCTAATATGCAAATTTCAGAACATTTAAGAGTAACAGGTTGCATAAGCATTAATGTATACATTTTGGTATTTTTAATCCTTCTTATAAACGCACAAAGCCCCAGTCTCTCAGTCATTCTAATTCTTAGTAGTTCACATTCAAGCTATAGCTGTCGCTAACTGTGCTCCTCCTACTAAATGTCAAGAGATGTCTCTAGCGCGCAGAAAGTTTGTAAACAAACCAAAAGCTTGGAGGCTCGGAGGGAATTATAATCATTTTAGATTTACAAGATGTATCCCAAAAGTCATGAAGTATATTTTTTCTGTACCCTGACAGCTTGCAGCACGCTCGGCAATGTTGAGTTAGATGGGTTAACTTTTCAGCGCACCCTTGGTCAGTCTGCTCCGAGCATCGGTAGCGTCAGGATATTTGATTTAGAGATTCCAGTTTTGAGACCACGCCATGCCGGATACTCTCAAACAACACTAGGTGATCAAGTTCGGCACAGAACTTGACAAAAATGCTGCAGAAAAGGGTCATCCGAGTGCGAAGAGACATCGCCGTTACCTGACTGCTCCATCAGCACAATGCGCCCAGCCACACGTCTCTGCGGGTCCGTGAATTTTTGGCGAAACATAACGTGACAACGCTGACGAATGCACCCTACAGTCTTGACCTCGCTCCAGTTGACTTATTTTCGTTCCTCAAGATCAAAAAATTACTCAAAGGACGCCATTTTGACAGCATTTAGGCTATCCAAGCAGCTTTGACAACAGCTTTAAAGGAGATTCCCATCAAGACAAGGGGGCGTACCAGGCATGGGAGAGTGAGTGGAAAAATGTATAGATGCTCATGTACAGTACATCGAAGAATATTAACCTTTCGTACAGATTCTGTCAATAACTCTTTTGTTTTTGAAAAAAAAATTCATGACTTTTGGGACACATTGTTTGGAGAAGAAGAAATTCTAATACTGTCATAACTTACAAAAAATCTTAACGTAGTCGAGCAATAGAATCTTTGCTCCGAACTGAACGATTCCCTTCTTTTCTCCAAATTTTAACTATGTCCCAGAGGACTAAAGCGAAGAGAAACAGTAAATCAATACGAATATTCATGTGTAAATATGGAACATGTAGTTTCCGTTAAGTTTCGAAGCTGAAATTTGATGCAGCGGCGCCAGAATGCTGATGAAGTGTACCGAATGCTGTCTGATATTTTTTGCTCCCATTCCTCTTCCGTTATATTCGCTTTACTCTTTGTCAATAAACGTTGACAACGAAGTCTTTTCGGGATGGGAACAAGAAAAGAATGTGTTTACGATGTGAATGTAACTAATCGAAATATTAAGTTCCTGAAAATAAAAATGATCACTTTTTAGTTAGTGTGATGTTGCTTCAAGAGACCAATTCTTTAAAATAATTTTTAAAAAACTTTAATAACAATATGAAGAGTCGTCCACAAAAACGATAAAAAGCTATAATAATAATAATAATAATAATAATAATAATAATAATAATAATAATAATAATAATAATAATAATAATAATAATAATAATAATAATAATAATGTAAATCATTACTATTATCTATAAAAATTGTTGAAGTCTGACCCAAGCCCAATAAATTAATACCTGATAAAATTACCATCTGAACTAATTTTATATTAGGCACTAATTTGTTTGGCTTGGCACAGTTTTCAAAAAAAATTATAAATAATATCAATGAATTATTATTATATTTTCTGCTACTAAGCGCTTTGTTATTATTATTTTCTGTTTTTAGCGCTTTTTTAAAAGCAGGTTAATACTGTTTCAAGATTTATTTTCTGCTCTTCAGTGCGTTCTGAAGTCGGTTAATTTTCTTTTAAATTTAATTATTTTCACTTTTTCGTTAATCCGGTAAAGTAGTACAGTAACTTCCTATAAAATGGGTTGGCGTACGGAACATGAATTTTTACATAACCTTAAAAAAACAAATTGTGGCAAAACTAATGCATCAGAGATATAATAATCATTATATAAAATAAATTTCAAATGAAATAAATAAATACTAATAATTCATTTTTCTTTTAACGTGGTGAACAGAATAGAAGGTATTTCGAAAACAAAGTAGATGGCTGCGATGGCTCAGTGGTAGAGCGTTCACCTCTTTGTGCATAGAGTTTCTAGCTCGATCTCAGCTCGCTTTGTGATGGACAAACACCGTGTGTGAGGGTTTTCTCAGAGTTCTCCCTTTTCCTCTCACTTTACCCATTCTACCATTTCATTCATTCATTATCTTTTAGCCTATCCGACGTATTCGTGGGACGTAACACTGAAAGATCTCATTTCCTTGTCCAAAACGAAGTATTGAGAGAAATATTAACACCAGAGAGAGATGTAAATAGAAAAATTACGTAATGAAAAACTCTACCATACGGAATCAATAACGAAAGTGCATGACTTTTTTCTTCTTATTCTATCAATAAATTGGCTGTCACTTTAGTGTAGTTTTCGATAGCTGACCTAAGGATATGCCTTCTCTCCGTTGCAATAAGTTCCTTCATTCCAAAGTTCAGTGGCGGATCTAAAAGGTAAGAACTGGTGGGGAGGGCAGCCAGTACCCATACTATGATAGGTATATATAAAGTATAAACTTTCAAAAATATATAATAGCTTAAATTATTTTGTCACTGAAAAAACTGGGGAGCCTAGGCCCCCGGCTCTTGCCTAGATCCGCCACTGCCAAAGTTATAGATAAACTGATAAGTACGGGAAAACGGAAAATTTGGTAATGACTATAATGATTGAAAGAGATCGAGGCATTTACGATGTACGGAACAAGTCTCTCGTATGCTAGACACTTGTGTAACACAGGGTGTAATGTGAGATATACATGACACTTATTTGAAGTACCAATAGAATCATATGATATAATTTAGTGCCTAACGTTTCGTCTTAAAGTTCGATTCCAGTTAGGAAATTAATCAGTTTAAGACAAGAAAGTACCAGACAGAAACATGTCTTAGCACTAAAACGCATAAATGAGTCAATTGAAGCAATATTACAGCATAAAATGAAATTGTACACTAAAATATCTAACATGGTGAATCACTTATTAGTGAAAAAATGAAATGAAATCTTCGAGTTTTACGTCCCACGGTTATGCCGGTCAGGCTAAAGGAGACTGTGATGATGAGTAATGAATGAAATGGTGGAATGAAGAAAGTGGGAGGAAACGGGAGAACCCGAGGAAACCCACGCACACGGTGTTTGTCCAGCACAAAGTTCACTTGGTGGGGGCTGGGATCGAACCCGGGACTCCAAGCACCAGAGGTGAACGCTCTAGCACTGAGACACCGCGGCCCAATCACTTATTAGTATATGTTTAGTTGTGAAGACTAACGTATAATTAACTTTACCACACAACATTTTTCGTAATTTTCATGTGTGTTAACGTATGAATAAATGAAAGGTATGTAGTGTGAAAAGTTATGCTAAACAGTTTTTGAACAAAAGTTGGTGACATAATATAATGACATGTATGTTTTAAATGAATTATTTAAAGAATTATTTAAAAGAAGAACAATGGGACAATTGTTACGATGCACTGTGAAGAGCTGACGTCATTATCTATATCTTCACCAATAACTATCATTAAGATTTTTATTTGTATTTATCTAGTTATTAAATGATGTTTTAAAGATAATTTTAGATAATGACTAATCTGAAGTTATGTATAGTCTGTAGCAAAAAACCTGCAACATGAGCATGTAAGTTTATTGTGAAACTACCCCTAACAGCGCAGGGAATCAACATAATGTGTAAGTGGCACGAATCATGCCAGAATAAACATCGGCGTCCTCCCATGCTCACTTAATTTGGCGCAAAAGACTTCGTAGTTTCATAATAAACTTACACGTTCATGTTGTTGGTTTTTTGCTGCGGACTGTACAAAACCAATTTGTGGTAAATCATATGCTGATAAAAATGTTATGCAGCTATACACACACAAATGGAAGGATATTCATGTATTCAATAAAAGTAATGTAATAAAACCGGAAATAATTTCTGTTTTTGTGCAGCTACATGTAAACTGAAACGAAATCTGTAGTGTAATGTCAGACATTTATGGTTTATAGGCCAAAGTAGAAAGATGACCATTGGAAATAGTAATTCTGGTATAATTGATGGACTGAGAAAATGTTATAAGAAAACATTGCTCACTACAAATTCTTATGAGCTGTGATAGACCCAGGGACCCTTTGCGCCTGTAGCTAAGACCTACGAGGTATTTCAGTTCTAATTCTCAGTGAATTCCTTCAATATCCATCTCCTTAATATCAGCATTTATTAATCATTTTGAACTAAAGAGAAAATATATTGCTCTACTAGCATGATAGTAGCTTAGTCGTCAGGAAACGTCAGGTAAGTGAAATTGAACCTGTCTTCGTTCACATTATTCAGTATAGTCTGGAGGAAATCCATCGAAACTAAAAATTTCAGTATGTCTAATGTTTCTCCGTGGCTTTTACCTAATTTGAGGGTGCTAAATCTGAATCTGCCGGGTGTACAAATGTACACCTTGAGCGTTTCGAGTAATTCAAGATGGCGGCCAAGATGGCGGCTGTAAAATTGATAGGAATATTTTTGTATATTTTATCAAGATGGGTATCAATTTATATGCTTTTTGGGTTGCAGATTCCAATAATAATGTCAAAAATGTTATGAAATTGATACAAATCAAGGTATTCAATATGGCACCCAATATGGCGGTCGTAAAACTGACAAGAATATTTTTGGAGTATTGTATCGACATGGGTATCGAATTATATGTTTTTTGGGTTGCAGATTTCAATAGTTACTTCAAAAACCTTATGAAATTGATAGAAATCAATATATTCAATATGGAATATTCAGATTCGCGACCCTCGAGCTAGGTACATACTTAGAACAATATCTGATACACTGAAATTTTGGATTTGGTGTTGATGCTTTCTCCGTCACCGCAACTCACCTTGGTTGCGCTCCAGAACATTTTTTCCACATTTTGGGCTTCTCTATATTTATTTACAAAACCATTCCTTTCTGTGTGCAAAAGAAAACAAAAAACACAAGCTTAGGTTTGAAGATTTTCTTATATTTTTTTCCTAGACGTTTTCTTAATCAAGAATTATGTTGCTGGCCACATTAATGGGAAATATGTACATTTACAATACAAAATGCCGATGTTTCTATGTTACTCCGCAACAAAATAATAAATATCACAGATCAGTCACTTGTCAGTCTTCGACAGAAGAAGTACGGTATCCATGTTTTCATCTTCTAGATTCCTAGTATTTTGACGTGTGAAGATATTCTGGCATCGTTTAGAGGCTTCACAATTGCAGAAGTCAGTGCAGCTATTATGATTTGACACAACGTCCTTTACACATGTTTTCAGAAGAACAGCCGCAAGTCACCATCTTCAAGATGTCTTTCGGTGCCATCACAGTTCCTGGTGGTACAGTAACTGGTTCCAATGTTTTGTTCAACTCATTACGATACCACCCAAAATTTGTCGGATCCATGTCTGGTGGGTCTGGTTTATCTGCTTGTTTCCAAATACAATCCTGGAAATGAGCTCTTTTTACATTTTCAGAGAATGCCTCTGTAGTTGGTGGCAAGCTCTTCAATTTTGGGATATGTACGGCAGACTTCTTTGACAATTTCTTCAGCCACACATCTCTTCTGACATCAGACATTGTAGAGCCAGTTATCCTGCTACCATAGCAAGAAGATATAAACTCAGTTGCCTCCTGAATCACATCTTCAAGTAGTGATGTCTTATTTCCAAGCTTTTGAAGCTCCTTCCCACTTTGTAGTACTTTCATTGCCTTCTGCTTTCCAAAGCCATAAAGAGTAGGAACTGTATCGCAGCCAGAAAGAGAATGAAGTGCTAGTAAGTTTTAAACAATATCACGGTATTTGGACACAGACAATCCAATGTCAATAACTCCTCTATGACTTTGAGTTGCCTCCATAAAAATGTTACAAGTAAGTTTTTGTGTGTGGTAGTGGTGCATCAGGAGGGGAAGAACATCCGTGTCATCACTAATTACATTTATTGTACAATTTCTGTCCAGCTGATTGGCTACCATCACTACTTGTGTGATAATTATGACATCAGCCTCTTCGTAAGTGTTTTTCATACCTGGACGTTCCTTGATACAATCAGCAGTTATTTCTGTTGTAACATCTTCTGGTCCAGTGATGAATAGGCTTTTGGTGGAATATGATGGCAACACTTCTGTCATTAGACACTTGCAGATCAGTTGTACTAGTTGTACCTTATTCTTCGTAACATTCAGCACAACTTGTTGGGAGGGCAAGGACATGTTGAAAGACAATTTATGATACCTGCTACATATTGATCCTGTTCTGACGCTTCTTATTCCTCCTTCGGTGCTGTACTCCTTATATTAGTCAAATATCAGGTACACGTTGCATTTGTTCAATTTTTCAAGCACATATGACCGATAGAATTTTATGAAGTTCCGTTAGATGGCCAGTTGATATACCCACAAAACAGCACAACCATCAAGTATGATAGCATCTTCGTGCTTGTACGATCTCATAGACTTTTCTACCTGTAATATTTGTTTCAGTTTTGACTTACTTTTGCAGAACCTGGGAGTCCCATATTCATCAAACAAAGATGTGAGGACAGCGGCAAGCTCATATGAAATCACTCCTTTAGCATCAATATCTCTTGTAGATGTGAGACACATTGCACGCGTGTACAAGAGTTATGTGTCAATGACACCAATACTAGCTGTTCTCTTGACGTCATCGCAGAAAACATTACGAACCGTTGTTTAGATTGGATCGTGAAAACCAGTTGGTAGTTTTTCTTCGTAAGAACACAACGCCTTCTCACCTATCTCAACAGCATTATCAACATTCAATTTCTGGGAACAAATTTTCCCTGTCACAATATTCACAATAGTTTTTGGGTGTTCATCGGTCTTCAGAGGATCTATACGAGACAGCTTTTCCTTTAACTTAATTTGGTCTGCAGCATCTCCTTTTACTCGAGATGGCATTCCTTCCTTATGCTTAGTTATTTCCATATCTCGTGAAGCATCTCTCATGACATAAATGTCATTTACTAAACGACTGCAGGTGTGAAGGCTGAAAGTCCATCGCTTCACTGCTAAAGGATTTAGCGTAAGTCCGATTATTCCTCCTGGTCATTGGCCATAACGCATAAATATATTCTCAATGAACATGTCTGACCATATAGCATTCCAGATACCTGGTTTGTGACGCAGAACATGTTCGCCTTTCATAAATCGTTCTAGTATTTCACTTTGAAGTATCTCTTATTTTGTTTCTAAGATATTTTTCCTAAATTCTATGAAAATGCAGCCATCTGTGAGCACAAAATTAAGATTTTACGATTTATTATTACTCATGTCAGTAAATATTTTTTCAAAAATAGGTTTCAGAAATGACAACATAAACTTCATTTGCAGCCGCCATATTGAATATCTCGATTTGTATCAATTTCATAACATTTTTGGCTTTATTATTGGAATCTGCAATCCAAAAAACATATAATTTGATACCCATCTTGATAAAATATACAAAAAATATTCCTGAGCCGCCATATTGGCCGCCATCTTGAATTACTCAAAATGCTCAAGGTGTACATTTGTACACCCGGCAGATTCAGATTCAGCACCCTCAAATGAGCTAAAAACCGCTGAAAAACATTAGACATACTAAAATTTTTGGTTTGGTCCAAAAGTAGGGTTTTTCCTCCAGACTAGTAATACGTGATATACGAGATTGACAATAGCAAATATAATATTCTCTTCTTGTTTTGAATTTTAGTATAGTCGAGTCTTCGGACACCTTAGTATAAATAGAATTTAAAAAATAATAGCCAAGACGTTTCGATTCATTATTGTCTTTTATTTCTGGTTTAACTTTCTTTTTCAATGTTTAATCCAAACTACATTTAACCTTTCAGAAATAAAACATTGGTCTATCTGACCTGCAATAACGATTAGGTTACAAGGAAATAAATGAAAATATTGTCAAACGTTACTGGCAAATAAATAATTTGTTTTTACATTATGGTTTTAGATGCAAAATCATGTAACAGATTTATGTGTATGTATTTTAAAAGCAGATCCTATTAGATTCGTTTTGAATATAATTTCCAATTAGTGTGATTTTGGCTGCATAATTATGGAACTAATTGCGTAAGTCACGAGAGGAAAATATAACTGCGACTGTACAATGAAACTTCATGATGTCATATATTACATGTCTTCACCATAACATAAAACGTCATATAAAATATTCCTTACAATCCATTCCTCATTTATAATTTGCTATTCATTCAAGAACAAGAAGTGTTTATATATGGATAATTCTCTACTTATTTCCTTTTGGAGTTTTGTAAATTGGATATTCATGATATTTATTTTAAAATAAAGCTAAAACTCAAACAAAATTGTAAACTGCTCAAAAATTTTAAACTCAGAATTTTATTTAGAAGCAAGTTGCAATATCACACTGAAACATAAAGAAGTGTGGTTTGGTTTTTGGTATGCATTTGGGTCCCCTATTAACAAATGAAATTTTGAACCCTAGAATTTAAAACCATATTATTTCTTATTACTTCTATGAGCTCAAAAGAAACCATTAACTTTGGCGCCCTAGAACTTAAAACCTAAATAAACATTTTTATTATTTTTTTGGGTTCCAATTGGTGTTTCATTGAGATATGGTCCAGAATACATTTACGATTCATATTAAGGAGACAGTATTTTGTTCAGGTGATGAGGCAGCAGAATTTTAAATTATCAGTTCTTTTGGAAATGACATGATAAGCCCAGTTCATGTTTCACAAGTTAAATTGAGGGCGAGACAAATAAAAGCCTTAGGAAATATACTGTATATCATTTCTGAGGATCCTAATAGAAGATATTTTAAAGAAATGGCATAAATCACATTTTCATTTTTTTTCTTTTTAAATGTAATGAACTTATTCCATGGTTGATTTATACATTCATCGCATCATACAAAGTAACAAAGTTTTACCTTAAAGTGCCGCCTTCGAAAAGCAGGAAGCTTAAATGAGAGAACAATTGCTCCTCCCCCTCCACAAGCTACGACCCTGGATGGTTGAATATGCGAAAATGGTAAATATTTAAGTCTTTACATTTAGATTGAGTAGAAGGTCATTTAGTTTTATTTCACGGATAGATTAGTATTTTGTATCCTGATCATTATACGAGCCCGGTAATCCCAACAGCGCCAAGGGTAGTTCATCAAGCTAGGATAAATCCATAAATCCATAGCTAGGATAAATCAAGCTAGGATAAATCCATCCTATAGGGATATACGGGGAAACGATTGTTGATTACCAACATCTTGAGATAAACTGGATGGATCATCTCTAGCGACAGACTCGATTCCTAGCTTTTGACTCTCTACATTCTGGCCAAAATTGATAGTGATCCATTAAATAACTCTTGAACGGTCATACGGATAGATAAGAGTAAATACATAAAGAATTTTATTGTGAACCAGATCTTAAAAGTGAGTAAAACTGTTCGTTAGTATTTAGCAATTTGATTATCTTGTAGCTAACGAAATGTCTTAATCAATTTCTATCTGAATGGATTTCGTAATACTAGTCAACTTAAACTAGTTGCAAAATTAATTAAGCTAAAGAAATGAAGTTAAAATAATATTGCTTTTTTAAAAAAGAAATGAAATCTTCAAGCTTTAAGTCGAAAGGTCATGTTCTTTAAGCTAAAGAAGATAGATGATTAATGAATGAAAGTCAATGTTTATTAAATGATTGGTGAAATGGAATTGTAGAGGAAACGGCAGAACCTCGAAGAAAACCTACAGGGACAATATTGAGTATCTCAAACTCATGCCGTCTGGAATCGAAAAAGAGACTCCTCGCACCAGAGGTGAGCCACTGTGCCTCCATGTATTTTTGTGTTCAGTAGCGTTAGTAGCCTATTAGTTTTCATATGTGTTGCTTAACTAATTTTGGTCTCCTTGCATCTACGTGAAGTACATTATTAGAATATTCAATGCATAAGAATGAATAGTATTATAGAAGGCTATGTTCGTCCGTCTGTCTGTTGACAGGCATCAGAGCAAAAATGGTAGGAAATAGTGGGAAGCGGTTTTTGCAATTGATTCAACGTGAAAAGAGTAGACGTTTTTGTAACCCTTATCTCTAAACTAAAACCGGAATTAATTGAAATCCTTTACAATTTCTGATTGCAATATTGATCTTAGCAGGGTAAAAATGGTACGAGATAGCGAGAAATGGCTTTCTTATATTTATTCAGTGCGCCATGGATAAGTTTGATCTTTACCCTTATTTCACTATTCAAACCATAAGTACTGGAACTCTACGATTTCACTTTTCCACACTGATCGCCATAGTGATAAAATGACAAATAAAATGACAAATCAGTTTTTGGATGTGGATTTAGTACCCATAAATAGCTTACATTTCTGAGTTCATTCCTTTATGTACCAGTCTAGTGTGTGTCATAACATATTTGTGTTGCGACATTTTACGAGAGTAACTCAAAAAATATCCGTGATTTTGACATAACTCTTCTTATATTGTTCATATTGACCTCTGTCCTCGTTTATTTTATTGTTATGCTGTTGTGGTCATGCTATGAAAGTTTGATCCTAATCCCTAAATTTGTCATCCTTTTGTTGCAGATAGATCATGACCACTCCATTAGAAGTTTGCACCAAAGAGGAACAATGAACAGGGATACAACACGGGAACAGTGTCTTGCCGCAACGGAGTGTTTACGAATGGATTGAAAAATTCAAAAATAGTCTCACAAGTATTACGCACGAGGAAGGAGCCAGAAAACCATCTACGGCCACAAATGTTGACAACATTGAAGTGTGTGCGTGACATAGTTCTGTTAGACACTCCGCTGCGGCAAGACACTGTTTCCGTATTGTGCCGAAAGTCCTTGACGCATTGCAGCCCTTGAGACACCTCCCGACCACAGTTACCTGATCACTGTTCGTTGTTCCTCTTTGGTGCAAACTTCTAATGGAGCGGCCATGATCTATCTGCAACAAAAGGAAGGAAATGCAGGAATTAGGATCAAACTTTCATAGCATGACAACAACAGCATAACAATAAAATAAACGAGGACAGAAGTCATCAGTATGAACAATGTAAGAAGAGTTTTGTCAACCTTGCGGATAATTTTTGACTTATCCTCGTAGAATTTTAAAATCACGATGAATTTAATAATAGTTAAAATCAATTTTGATACAAACTGTACCAGACAGCGCCTTCACTGTCAGCAATAATGCTCAGTATTACATAGAGTAACTAATTCATTGAAACTTATAATTTTATTCGTACTACTATGATGTATATTATTATCGATAAAAGGTCAAGTAAGTATGTCCTGATGTGGACGCTCATTAAAGTGTGTTCTCAGTCAAAAAAGGTTAGGAACCACTGCTCCATTGCAACCGGGAGTGGTAGAAATCTACTACCATTTCAGGTTTCAATTTTATTCTTCGTAGTCCAAAAACGATGACTTCTTAATGTGGATTCAGTGTATCAAAAATAAGTTTCATCTTAGTTCTACTGAAACCAGAAGTAGTAGAAGCTACTACAACTTCTAGTTTCAATATCTGTTCTTATATATTAGTAATTGTAATACATAGCAAGAAACTTTTTTGTTATGGATTCAGAATCGAAAGAACAAGTTTTATCTCGAAAAGTTATAGATCTACGACTTCAGGTTTTAGTATTGAATATGTATAGTTTGGAAATTACCGTTTTACATTGTGATTTCGCATCTACGTTACGAAATCATAATGTAACACAAAAAATAACTCGTTTGAAAGAGACAAACAAAAAGTAAACACAGCATTAATTAGCTGATCCATTCTCTTGTGTTTATTTACCAGTGTGCCTGAATTCACTTTACTGAATCGCTTTCTTGCGTTCGGAAACATTAACAACTAACCACATATCATGAAACATAAAATGGAATGAAGTAAACGAAAATAAACTAGTTATCATTGATTTTGATTTGATTTGATTTTGTTTTTAGAGTCCCTTTCACCTGTAAGGCTATTTGAGACGTAGACCTACAGCTTAACATGTAGACCTACAGCTTAACATGTAGACCTACAGATTAACATGTGATCCGAACGACATGAACTCCTGTCGGGACTCGAACCCGGTCTTCCATGTCATAGAGCACTCAGCAAAGCGTGAACAAGGAAACACGAAAAGCATGTGCAAACGTCACGGTATCTCGTCGACATCAAAGAAGAAATACAGACATGCATCTGCGTTCAAATAGTAGCCTGCTCACGGGAAGGCGCATCGCGAAATTTGTTCGCGTACAGCACATGTCGCCATGAAAGTGATGCGTATGTGAACATAATGGACAGGAAAAGAACCCTAGACAACAAAAATTGGACAGTGTCATACTGTGACCACTCTACAGGATGACAAACATGTCCGCATTGCTGTAATGAACAGTAGGCCACAGTTGATAATATTAGGTCGATGCTGAAGCATGTTAACGAGTGTGGACTTATTGAGAGCGTACTCTTCTTAATGTTGGACTGACAGCAGGTATGTCTTTTTGTTGACTTTATTTACCCAGAACCACAAACGCAACGTGTAAACACCGCCACTAGCATGCTGACCATGTGAGTGTGTTTTCACAGAGTTCAGCTTCTACCTGTCTTATCTATGGAAATGGTCACATATGGACTACACGAACTGCATATACAGTATAAGGGTGAAAGCGCCATACGGCTGCTATACATTGACAGTAAACTTAACCAGGGTTCGGGGTATATCAGAGAAGTTAAAGAGGCTGAAGTTATGCCCTTCGTTTAGACAACTTCGAACTTCATATTACAGTAGGACAATGCTCCGCCATACCTATATTTCGGATGAAGAACAAAAGGTATCACTACTTCCGTGGTTTGCATGGGCGTCTATGGGATATACTTGATCGGCACATTCTTAGTCACAAGCTTCTGACACATCGTATCAACATCTTGTGGAGTAGCATAGAAATATCGAGGCTGGAACATATTCAACACATTTTTGATTCATTGTCTCAACGTACGGATGCTGTAAGAGGTTAGAGGGTTACTATGCTACAATCCTAAAAACCTAAGCATATAAGTAGAGACATGTAACGGTTCTTTGATATAAAATTTAATTACAGTTACACTCGCCGTTTTGTTATTGTACTTTTCACAGTAGAAGTGTACATATGTAAATTAGAAGTAGTAGGTGGATAAAGAATATACCACCGTTAAGTAAAGACAGAATAATAGATACAATGCGCTAGTTCAGCGTTTTATCCTTTGGGGTACACCAAAGTACGTTTCTAACTTTTGCGACATCCCTGCATGTGATTTTTTCCTAGATGCAAAAAAAAAAAAAAAAAAAAAAAGAAAAAGAAAAAAGAAAAAAAGAAAAAAAGAAAAGAAATACATAAAAATACATAGGTACATTTTTTATTATGGAACGAGAATGAGATACAAATCTCACAAGCAAATTATGTAAGACTTTTAAATAAAAACATATTAACATAAAAGAAACCTATGACTCTTAAGCAAGAATATGGGAAAGAAATATTACCATCAGAATTTTGAGAAGACATCAAACTTAAAACTAGTGAGATATTTGTTCCTGGCGATTTTTTTTTTTTACAAAGGATATCTATGCGTGGATGAACTCTTGACAGACACACTCTCATCTCGGCATCCACATCAAGTCGATTGGCGATAAAATTTTATTTTCTTCTAAAGATCTTATAAGACTAAAAATCTCACGACACACCTGACATGTATTAGCGACACATCAATGTGTTGCGAAACAGCGGTTGAGAAACGCTGCGCTAGTTAACAGTGGATCTTGCTACATACCGTATACAACGTAAATAAATAAAAATTTCTTCCAGCAAAGTAAAAAATTGGGAATTATTATTGACAACGAACAAAACAGTTTTTTGCGCAACAGAAATTAGTTTTTATTTATTTTCTCTAAAAGTACGGATGCGAAATTACTCTTGAGCATTCATTAGTTCAGCTTCATGGAATTTACTATTTGATATACGTGTCACATTTGCACAATAGTTTAGTTAAACGGAAATTAAAATTTAATAGTTGATAACAATTTTGGTTTATATCTCATTAGCCATACTAATGCATTGTCTTGCTAAAAGATCTTAACTCTTAGTTACTAATGTGGATGTCCAGAAGATCCACAGCTTAAATATTTTAGATGTTTCTGCTTAAAAAAAGTTGGTAGCAATCCTGTCTTTCGTTGTTATTTCAGTTAGTAACAGCTCCCTTGTTAATTTACTGATAATTACTGTTAATTTACTCACAAAATGCTTTGTGTGGAATATTGTACTTTATGTGTCAGAAACATGGACATTACGCTACAGTGATGAGTTTTCAAAATGTGGGTGTGGAAAAGATTAGTTGTTTCGAGCTGAAAACGAGTGGGAGTATGTTACAAATTGTGGGCGAGAAAAAACAATTTTAGATATTATTAAGAAGAGGGAGAAAAATGGTTGGGAATGAACTGTATCATGGGGAATGTGCTAGAGATTATGGTGGCAGGAAAGGGAGGGACGGCGCGAAGAAGACTTCAATTAATGAACGATGTCAGAACATAAAAATCGTGCGTGAAGACAAAGAGGTTAGCGAAAGACTATTGTGCAATTTAAGCTTCTCAGATGTAGCAAGTGACCTACCAATAATGGCAGAATACCTCTAATTAAGATTATTGTTAATTTTCACATGGTGTTTATTGTTTGGAAGTTATTTTGTGGTTGTGCTGCTCACAAATATTAATGTAAATATCTTTGTTATAAAATTGAAGAACGTGTACAACAAAAATCATTATAATTTATTTTCATTTCAAATATTGAGGGGTTCCTGAGGTTCGAGATAACGCACGAAAAAGCTCTGAGAAAGTTAGTGGGTGATGTTTCAGACAAATGAAGTCTAAATTTGGTATAATTTCTCATGTGGGTCTGAAACAGACTAGCCAAAACAAGTTAAACACTATTTTGGAAGGGGTCGGTTAACGTTCCGCGATTAGGCACAGAGGTTAAGGGAAAGGGTACATGTGAGAAGGATGATAATGGTGAAATGACGAAAGTGGGAGGAAATGGAAGAACCCCGAGAAAACCTACAAACAAATACACATGGTGCTTGTACAGTCAGAAACAACATTAAGTATAAGTTGAAGGTATAAGAAATGATAGCTAGAGTCTGTACTTTCTATACTTAATATTGTTTCAGACTATATATCACAAAGCCCATTTAGCGAGAGCTCGGATCGAACTAGGGACATCTCTCGCCAGAGGTAAGCGCTCTACCAGTGAGCCACCATGGCCTCGTTAAACGCTAATAATGTTTTACAATGTATGTGCTATATTTTAAATTTTACGTACAAGTATTGTTTCTAAAATATAGGTGTTTACTTGTAAGGCCGAAGAGTTTCTGAATGGTCTAAAATGTAAAATCATTGTAACCTATCATTGAAGAAGATTCTTCTTTCATAATTCATCTCTTCCATACGAATACTGCGTTTGGCCATCCCTACCACGATTTCTCTTTGAGCTTAGTTCCAGCAAGTGAAGTCCTTGATAATGCTTTTAAAGATAAAAAACCTGATCGTCATGCTTTTGAACTTTCCTTAAGGCTGCAGACTACTAAATATTTTTGAAAAACTAATAATTTTTCTTTTGCCCGTTTCTCGTAAGTGGAAAGAGGTAATAAAATGTAACTTACCACAATAATAGATAATGTTATTCTACACCTGAAAATACAAATCGGAAGAATTTTCAGTGTTGCCATCCATAGAAATTACAGTGTGACCAGAATTTGAATTACTCAAAAATCTAGGTAAAGGCAGCGACTAGAAAAATGAATTCAATGGTAATTGATGACTTATCATGCTGTCTATCCTTCTTGTTTACTACTTTTTAAATAATGTTTCTATTTATTTTGTAATGACTTATTTATTTTGTAAGAATTTATGTAAGGTTTATAAAATAAATAGAAATATTATTTAAAAAGTAGTAAACAAGAAGAATAGACAGCATGATAAGTCATCAATTACCGTTGAGTTTATTTTTCTAGTCGCTGCCTTTACCTAGATTTTTGAGTAATTCAAATTCTGGTCACACTGTTATTTCTATGGATGGCAACACTGAAAATTCTTTCGATCCGTATTTTCGGGCGTAAAATAGCATTATCTATTATTGTGGTAAGTTACATTTTATTACCTCTTTCCACTTACGAAAAACGGGCAAAAGAAAAATTATTAGTTTTTCAAAAATATTCAGTAGTCTGCCCCCTTAACGCTTTCCATTCTTATTATACATAGAATAAAATTAGCTCATGTTAGCTGTTAATATTAATATATAAATAGTGCGCTCATGTGTAATGGAATAATTAGCGCATTCGACAAGGTTTAGCCGCGGTGGCTCAGTGATAGAGCGTTCACCTTTGGCGCATAAGGTCCTTGTTTCGATCACAGCTCGCGCCAAGTGAGATTTGTGGTCGACAAATACCGTGTGCGTGCATTTTCTCGGCTTTCTCCCGTTTCCTCCCACTTTCTTCATTCCACCATTTCATTCGTTTCTCATCATCAAAATCTCCTTTACCCTAGCCGGCATAGACATGGGATGTAAAACTTAAAAGATTTAATTTTATTTCATTTCGATCAGGTTTCGAGAACTAGAATTGTTGTAGTTGACTCAGCCTTGCTGGGTGATATCGAAAGCGCTTGAGTTAACAGGAAACGAATATCAACATAAATTATTTCATTTGGTATTTACTATTTCTTTCAGCACCGAGACGATGTGAAATGTGGACTTACAAATTAACGTGGAATCTAGATCACATGGACTTTTATCGGGAACCGAATACAGGGTCTCTTATGCCAAAGGCGCATACGTTAACCATATAGCCACTAAGAAGCTCCAAAGAAAACTTCAGCCTAGAAAACCAGTAAAAATTTTGAGAGCCGATGTTCTGACCACACATAACATCCAATCTAAAGCCTCTGGTTTGTCATTATAGTCATTACTAGAGGGCGGATTTTAAGGTGCAGCACCTTTTCTAAAAATGTAGTTGTTATAACAACCAAAGTTCAAAATATGTATTTCCGGGCGTAAAACGAACTGAAATGAATCTACTTCGTTGTACCTTTTTCGTGAATGTTGCACCTTTTTGCTAGGGTAATAAAATTACCCTTTGAGCACCTTTTGTTGTCCCTTTTTCTCTCTTTTTTAAACGTTGGACAGAACAGTATGTTTTATTTTCAATCTAGTTTACACATAACATTCCATAAATTTAGATGCAGTCTTGACTTATTTGCTAGGGATAAATTTGAACTGAAACCGGACGTAGAAACCTTTGCAACATCAACTGAACTTCCTGTTCATGTGCTTACAAGATATGAACTACTGGTTTCCGTTGATTTCGAAAGAAGTTTCTCCACATATAAGGCTCTCCTGAGCTCCAAGCGACAGAAACTAACATTCGAAAACATAAAAAATAATAGAAATGTTGTGTATAATCAAGTATGACCAGTTTCTGAAAACCCAGTAGTATGTAACGGTTTCTCAAGCCACAATATTGCTAAATCAAACTTTTTATTTAAATACAGAGTTGGTTTTAACTACAATTTTATTTCAAGAATGTTGAATATTGTACAAATTTGGGATTAAATGAAACAATTTTGCAATTTATGTCCAATGTTTAAAGCCAAGGTTTTAAAAATATTTGCTGATGTAATGAATAAAGAATATTCATGTAACTGTACACTAGTACTTAATAAAGATATCCTATTAGCACCTTTTTGAATGACTTTTCAGCCCCTTTTATTCCCTTTTTCCTACCACATTTTTGCACCTTAAAATCCGGTCCCTAGTCATTACGTTTCGCACTCGGTAAATGCAAAGCGTAAATAAGTACAAAGCATAAAATAATAAGACAAAAATAATATTATTAACTACATACTTACTTGAACATAAGAGGTACCATTCTCTGCAACCCAGCCAATCATCAAATCCGCTCCAGCCATTGTTCCAGTGCGCGAAAGTCCAAGACCTACATATCCCCGAGTTCGAACCCCAACCTCAAAATTAATTTCCCCAGGAGCCACTCTTGAAGTGTTCCACTGTAATTTAAAATATCCATCTGGGTCCAAGTTTTCTCGATGCTGCCAGTGGTTCCCAGAGATGCGCCCTCCAACAAACACGGTCAGGAATAATAGACGCTCCATGTTCCACGGAGCGAGCACTTTCCTCCTTCCTTCTCGTACGAAGATTTGTTCGTCAGCGCAGTCTGTGTGTGTGTGTGTGATAGAGAGCCTCTAGTGACAATGTTGAACCAAAACGCTTGCGCACACGACACTTACTTGATATATAATTTAAAAAATAAAATGATCCCCATTTGTTGACTTGTTGGTGGACGTCGTTGAAACCCAAAAGTAATTGTTTTCTCTCATAACTTTACTTACATTGATTGAATACCTGGACTGTACACGACGCGAGGTTAAAACCGTGCTCAATTAAAAGATGTAATAACTTACAGTTTTCTTTTTTTTTCAACTTGTCTACCAATTAATATGGCAGGGATGTATATACTTGAACTGTACATGGTTCAAGGCTAAAATTGTGCGTAATTAAAAGATGTAATAACTTAGTTTTGTTTTTTTTTCAACTTGTCCATCAATTAATATGGCAGGGATGTATCCGCGATGTCCAATGGGGCTCGACCTAACGATACCTTAGACCCAAATGTGGTTCATATGGTACATGTTTATTAAACTTATTCAATACTTACAGCAAATGTAGTATGTTTTTAATGGATTATACGGAAATTTTACGATTATCTTTGAAATAGTTTGATTGCTCTCTAACGTTTGTATAGTTAAAGGCAACGCCAGTAAACTTACAGGGCTTATTGTGATTTATTCCGCATATTTATCTCCACTTTAAATATTGTTTTATTTGGAATTCCCACCCAACCAAGTACATGCTAGGCACGTACCATTTAACTTCTATACCAATCGTTTACGTACCTGGTACTTAAGGAATGTATATTTCATGTTCCCAGTATGTGTCGCTACGTAAGTGCTCTTCGAGGAATTTCTGACACTTGAAAAATATTTTGCATGCTTTACTGGAATGTGAGGAACGTAAATACCACATTTCTCATATACCACGGCTGTGTCTCGTGTACATTGCTTCGCATTGCGGCACTCATTTTCTACGCCAGATGCAGTTAGTTAGGAAAAAGGCGGGTTTTAAAGAAGGCGGTATTTCATCGTGAGATGTGTAGTGATTGTGTTTAATTATTTTAAAATAAATTAGGAAGATCATCTCCAAAATTTCTGTTTCTTCGAGGTAAGTTACGTATGAAAGTCCAACGACTGTTGTTTTATATATTTAGCAACGTATGCATGCGACGTGTTTTCATTTCATATATTTTCCATACCACTTATACATTCAAACTTTTGCATATTACAGTATATGATATTTATTAGATGAAAATATTAAATTATGTAAAATTGTTCTGGATTATAATATAATTAGCCTGCGGCTTGGCTTCGCTCTACCTTTTTAACAGCTGCTAAAGTCACTAATATAATGGTACATGCGTAGTACAGTCCTGGCACATACCTGTAAGTGTGTCAAGTTCATACCCGGTACGTGGTATGAACATGGCAGGTACATTCCTCGATATGTGTCAGGCATGTACTTTAGGGCGAAAGTAACCTTATTTCCTTCATGTGAATTTCATGATTTCATGATTTTCTTCATGATTTCTCTATTCAAGTATCTATTATGTATATTACAATGTACCTTGAGGAACATTCTTTACACATGCCTGGCATTTACTTGTGTTGGGTGGGTGGTTGCTAGATTTTCTTTATAAATTGTTCTTTTATATTTAAGTATCTTCTTATAATTAGAAAAGATCTTTTTTTGTTTTCTTTCTTATAAATTGTTTCTATTTCCTCTTACACTTAGTTTATATTTCGTTCACATTTTCATCTTTAATAAAAATATGTTATAACAAAAAGGCATCATACCTTCGATTAAAAATCTTCGTTAGGGTTCAAGAGGCGTTTTAATCAATTTCACCCCATTCCGCTTCCCCTAAATTTCTTTCAAGAATCTAAATTCTGATTTTTACCTTCTATCGATTTTCGGAAATAATTCTTAACATCTTATTGGCTATTAGATCTAAAACATTACTTGCCGTAGTAATTAATCTACGTATACTTGAACTTGTAACAAAAAATTATAAGCCCCACTCCCGAGAGGAGAGTAATTTTATCCTATTGTAGAGAATCTCTTTGTGACATTTTCGAGTTGCGGATACGAGTGCTAATATAGCCAATACTCGTCGTTCAGAGATGAACTTGGGGAAATTCAAGACTTTTCAATTTTACCAAGCAAATATTACTAAAACCTTCTTCTTATAATGGAGGAAAAGACTAAGATATTTCGACGTGTAAAAATTGAAGCGAAAATATGCAAATTTCGATATTTATTGCTGTTCTTGTGTTAGCGTCATATTTGATCACATTGACCGCCATATTTTACTAGATGTTGAAAGAATTTAAGTCCGTATTATCCTTTTGGAGGAGTCAACAAGTGGTGAAACTAATTGCTAATTAGTTCCCTTAGTTCCTGATTTTACCGTAAACTGTTTATATTCTATATATCTGAAGTTTTGAGTATTCATCGTCAGTGTTAAAATAACGAAAGATGTAAGATGTTAGATTCTAATCTGAGAAGAAAGCATTACAATTAATTTCACAGTTGAGTAACACCAGTAATTTCCTACTTTTTTTAGATGTCAGTTTAACAAAAATTCCACTGGCATTGAGTGCAGTGTTTCATTCAGAAAAAATGTTCCAGAGGTGTACACTCAGTATTCGTAGGGGCACATATTATTTTTACACGGTACTATTCTATTTATAATCATATTATAGACGTATTATTTTGGTCTTCTCCGGGAGGATACTTTTAGAGTAGAGGGGGCAGCGCCCCCAAAACATGTCTGGAAGAAACACTGATCGTACACACAAGTATGGTATGGACACTATTAGCCATTGAGGATTTCTTAGTCTACATCCTAATGAACTTAGACTACTGAGACCACTGAGAAAGTTGAAATGCGAAGTCGTGATTTCTGGCGAACGTCCTGTCATGGTCCTCATTGAAAACAGAAAATGCGAAGTCGTTCATGATTGCCAAAATACCCTCTAAGTGTGTTGAAAGTTTGAACTTCAATATGTTAATTCGGTAAATAACTGAAACAATTTATCATTCTACTATTCTACATATTTCTTTAATGGTTATTCAATATCGGATTTCCGAAGACAAAACTAATTGAATTTATTTATAGTTCCCAGTCACGAATTTATTTATACTGCGCCTATAGCGACAATTCCCAGTCACGACTTCCCTTCAGCTTTATTTTAAGATAAGTGATTGAGAAAGAGATATATGAAAGTCAGGAGGGAGGTAGAATAGGGAGAGGAAGAAGAAGGAGCATAGAAGGAAGAGAGAGAGAGAGAGGGTTAGAAAAATTTTCTAAAGAAAATCTATTATGTTGGAGACAGGGAGAGACCAGAAGAAAATCTTACAGGAAAGGGAATGTCGGCTGATCTATGGTTAACACAGAAGAAGCTAGAAAGAGGAAGAGAAAGAAGAAAATAGAAATGAAGAAATACGGGATAATTATGTAAATATAGTAAGGAAGCTTAAATAGATATTAGAAGGTGCTTCGTTACTTGAGAATCAATTCTGAACTGTTCTTGATGAGAGACATACGACTCTGACCTGGATCCAGGTAACGCACAAGTTGGAGTTATCCTGACCCAACCCAGATGATAAGAAGTACTGATTTAATCATTTACTTGTTGTTTCTGACAGTGTTCGAAGTGAGAAGGAACCAGAGACGGTATGTTATATTACGATTTTGACTTGACATACCGACTACCTAAATGTTGATATACAGTGAGGGTATCTTGCCTAAAAGATTGCATTTCTATTTAGATAATGATTCAAAACTATTGGAGAATTTCTCTGTAGTAACGCAGGGGGGGGGGGCTTGGAGAGACTTTGGTCCCCTCCAACCTTCTGAAAAAATATCCCCTTATGTTGTATTATAGATAATTATACATGAAAATTCTCAAAAACCGAATGAGGATATTAATAGTTTTCTGCAGGAAAACTCCCAGTCTCCCATTCAACTGTGGGGTATTCGAAACACCCGGAAGGTCCGCTTCCACAACAGACAACCCCTAAACCTGCCCATGCTCAAAACATAGCATATATATGCATTAAGGCAAGAAAACACACATACACACATAAAGAAAAAAAATGCAATATGGCACATCGAAATATGAACTAGGTGACTTCTTTACAGTCACCTCTTTTCAAAACCAAAAGTTAAGAAAAATGTCGGTGTTGTCACCTTTTCTACATAAGAAATAAAATCTTTTACGTGCAAAGTTATTCGTCAAATACAGTGTCTAAAAGTGGATTAAAAAGGTATTTAACCTTTACTTTCCAGTGATGGTATGTTTTAATCATTGGAAAACAAGAGACGGTATGCCTTCATCACTGAAAAAGCAGAGGCGGTATGCCATGCCACTGCATATCGTCTCACTTCGACCACTGGTTTCTGAGCATTAAACAACTTTCATCCAGTAATTGATTTTACATGGTGAAGGTCGAACACAGCTAGCCAAGGAAAAAATTCAAATGATACACATCTTTTCCACAAATCGGAGTTCTTGAAATTTTGAAGAAACTGTCATTATCTCCAGCTTGTCCCGTTGCTTCGGTTTGCCTCTCAGAGCCGATAGATTAAATTGGGCTTAGTTACCTTCATGACCTTGGTCATGAATTGTATATACATATGTTATAGTAATACACATACATAATAAACATACATAATAAACATTATTTTATATTAACTTTAGAATTTACCACTCAAAAACTAGAGTTATTCATTCACACACACACATCGGACAATGTATTGCTACATGTAAATCGGGTAAAATATTTGTAATATTAAATCATATCTCGCATATTAAGAGTTTTTATTTATCAAACGAGTCTTTTTCTCGTCGTTTCAGATATTTTATTTCACATGTCTATATTTCACCTATTTAGCGTCCATGCACGTAGTTCATCTTTATTTGAATATACACATGACATGATATTTATTTGCGACTAACACGTATTCAGTCTATATAATTATTTATATATCTATATCCGTTCGTAAATTAAGGGAAACAAATTCTGCCATCAGATTCAATTCGACTAAATCATTCACCTCATTATTTAGTTTGTTATTTCGTCAAATCGATATAACTTGTCTCACATTGCAGTCATATTTGTACAATTTAGAGAAAAGAAAATTTCACGAATTCGTAGGGGTTTGTTATAATAGTCTTGAAGAATATTTGTATGGTATTACAGACATTACTAATCACTTTTGCACCAAAATCACGATCACGGAGATGGAATACTATTTGGGTTTTGAACATTTACACATGACAAGGGAATTAAGATACGAGTATATGGTAAGGTTCCAGGTTCATGGGATTAAGGGTATACTTGATAGTAGTTCCAAGTTACGATAACCAACCTTATTTACATGAAGCATGCGATTAACGACATAACATTACGATGTTAATATGCACACATAAGTTAATCACATTATAAAACCAAGGATGATATTTAAATATATGGTGGTATATTCCAAATTTACGTTTTACATTTGTCGAATTTATGAAGTTATGGCAACAAATGCAACCGTTCGGGATAGGTAACAAGGCCCTTTATTTACATTAATCAAAGTATTTCAACATTATACGATTCTCTTCAGTATCACACTTACATGCATTACATATCTATAATTCAATATACATATATTTAATTATTTTCTTACAATTTCAAATTAATTACCCCGCTCAATAAAATTTTAAGGTTGCACCACTACAACATGTACCACGACATAAACTCGACATAAGATGGCTAACCGCGCGATACTATAAACATGCTTACATCCTTAAAGATTTCGAAATATAGACATTAAAGATATCAGGCAGGTACGTGAACTGATCTATAATACTTAAATTTTCGTAGTTTGCAACCCAGATGATAAAACCTTAAAATTTAACATTCATCCATGGGCCCATGTATTTATACAGAAAATCCATGTCTATGGAGCAGCATTGAAACGAAATTGGACACGATAAGTACTATAAAGGCGAAGATCGAAGTATGTAGCCAGGAATGGTGGAGAAAACGGAAGCAAAGTTAACCGGGCGATCGCTCACAACGACAGCAGGTCAATTAGCGACGGAAATGGTCCCTTGATATATGACGAATGTAGATATCCCTACGAATTATATCTTGCAACATCTCAATAGAATGTTTAAGTTCAAACCAGATATGCTAAATGGTTATATGAATTGACAAGTTAAAAAAGGGGGAAGGTAGAAAAAATCTTAGAGAATTCTTAGAGAAAAGAGACAGAGACGGGCCAAAAAAGATAAGATAGAACGCTACGTACTACAAAGAAAAGCTGTCGAATCTAAAAACATATATGCAACAATCGTGACTTCAGAGCCAAACACGTATTTTAATATGCCTAAACAGTTGGTCTATTAAATGCGTAGCCTAAAATATCTCTCCAAGTGCGAGTGCAAGTCTGTGCCCATACTAGGATTTTCACAGTCAAAGGCTTTATGAAAATCCTACTACCCACTGTATCCGGCCAATTCCTTGGAGATCCCGGAAATACCGGAAAGATAGGTGTGGTCTCTTAATTTAGAAATTTCTAATACAAAAAATATCCGACTCCTCAGAAAACTGAGAAGAGTTCAAGTTAAACTATGAAGGAAATAGTATAGAAGTCGGTAAATAAAGAAAATTCTAAATGGGGTAGGCAAAAATAAAAAATAAATAAAAATAATTTTGTACTAGCAAGTGGTTTGCCAAATTCTTGCTAGAGCTCCCCATCCCGCAAGGATGCTAACCTTGGGCTCCTGGTTCCAAAATAGTTTTATAATAATAGATATAAAATAAAGGAAGGGGGAGAACATTGTAGTCTGGTACGGGATAAATACACCTTTACCGTAGTAAACCTACTATACTATTCACTCTTATTCGTCCCGTCACCTCTATGGACGATGACGAACTCGACTTAGCAAAGTAACGTTGGAGGAAAAAACTCAAACAGCAACTAAATACTATCGCGCGTTGGAGGTTGGACAAGTACACTTGAACTACACTATAATTGCGAATCAGTTATACCGTTCTGTAATTACTCTTGTGCTGTACTGAAATATTTGCTGCACAAACATCACTCTCACATCGTCAGACCGGGTAGACAGTTAATACATACAAATATTTACCGATCAAAAATGAAATGATATCTTTCAGTTTTACGTCCCACAATTATGAATGTTAGGCTAAAGGAGACGATGATTATGTGAATTGAATGAAATGGTGGAAAAAAGAAATTGGGAGAAAACGGGAGAACCCCGAAAAAACCCACGAACACGGTGTTTGTCCACCACAATGTCTACACGGCGAGAGCTGGGATCGAACCAGGAACACCAAGCGCTGGAGGTGAACGCTCTACCACTGAGCCACCGCACCCCCTATTTATTTACCGATCAAGTTCACTCGAGTTACTAGAATGTGTAACCGAGGGAAAATTGTATAAAATTTACGAAATATTAATATATTAATAATCCTTCTTTAAAATACTTCCTCGGCTCAATTTAAATAATTACAACTAACCAATAGGTTACCAAGTGCAAACATAGTCATTTGTACATAACACTCCTTTCCATACGTATTTTTGATGTAGGGGTCACTGCTCAGCATTTATTATCATATATAAACAGTCACTACCTTAACGAGTGGCAAAAAAATAAACTGGGCTCACATATATATTAAGGTGTCCTGTCATTTAATTACACTCACTATATTATCTATCTATATTATTATTCACTTATATTTATTCACATTTCATATTGTAGATTCATTTTAAGACACCCGATTCTTTAAATACGCCTAAAACTGTTCAAAGCAGTCATATTCTATACATTTAAAATCTATACGTCACTAAATAAAATTCTCAAAAACTGACCAATACATGAAAATTCGCATTAACCAAGACTCACTTATTTCAATATGAGCGACACCCTATATTTACACTTTGCGGCCTAATGACCGTACATACGCAAGTAAAATTCAGTATTATTTACTTTATTCTCATTTCTCAAATGCAAATTGTTGTGTAAAATCAATCGTAATTCTGCACTGTACTTATTTATAAATATACTTGCATTCGAAATCAGCAATAGGATTATTTGTAGAAAGCAAGGAAAGGAAAATTTTAAAACTATGATCTGACGATGGAGTAGCGTTCTATATACTGGCTTGTGTTTAAGCGCAAACGTAATGTTTATTTTAGTTTACTATTTATTTCACTACAGAACTGATAATACTCTTCAGGATAGGTAATCAGTAATGTACTTTATTGATTTAGCTGCTCATATGGACTGCGGCTATTATATAATTTCAAATATTAACGACAAATAGGCAATATTCACTTTACGAATCTTCTTAACTATATTGACAAACAGACGACTGGCGTTGCGCGATTGTTTACTAGCTATTAGGGGCTGCTGTAAGGTAAAAGTAAACTTTGTACTGAAAAATGGTTTGTGCACTATTTATAACAAAGTATCTATACCATATCACGAGACAAATGTGTAATATTATAACGGCTTTAATTTAGGGATGAGTTAACTATCAGATTCGACAGAAAGAGATGAATAATTAATAAATCAACAATACATTGTCCCTAAATTAATTTATTTAGGGACAAATAAACGCTTTCACACATACATCAATACACACATACATGCTACATTACAAGCAAAAACTACACACATCACTACACAAAATCACCCACTACATATCTACGCTAAACAATCCACTGAACATCACCACAGTTTAATCGACTCTGATGCTAAAAGGAGGGGATAGTTAGGCAAGGTGGCCCTTGCAACAAAACTAACCCATTTTTCAATTATAATATTATTATTGGTTACCCCGGAGGGACATATCAAAGAAGAAAGATTCCTTTCTTGAAGAGGAAGGAACCTTCACGAAATTATTCAACCCATGTTGTGTTGGAAGCTAAGTCAATTTAAGAGTAAATAGGAGTCCCTACAGGAGGTTACTCTGACATTTTAATATTTAACTTAACATAAAATCCACGTACATCGTCTTGTCTTCCTAAATTACAAATATACTACACACAAAACGATGTCCAGGACAGGTTACCGCAATCTAATTGAAATGTGAATGAAAGGGAATACTTTGAGCGTTTCAAAATCTCCAGATATTTGAAAAGATCACGCAATTTGAAAATTAAATCACTGGCTCTCTGAAAGTGTCCTCAAAGTCAAACATGGCGATCCTAGTATGAGATTTCATATTTCATAGTTCTGCTTATTTCTCGGATGAAATTCCAATAATTCAGGACTCCACTTTGACGCTGGGCTTTATCTAACTCTTTATATTATTATTACAAGCATTTTCTGTAGTTTTCGGGTGAAATTTATTAGATTTTACTGCAGTGAAGCGAACGGCGTCGTTGACCCAACGGGCGACAAAAGACAAAAGACGAAGTAAAGACGGGCCAGAACACTGAGGTTGAATCTAGTTCTCAATCACGGCGCAGAAAATTTTGCGATGGAAAATATAAAATGAATGAGAAATAGTGAAAATTGGATCAAACCGGATTTTAGCAGAATATGGATATCTCATCAGGACGAAGGAGAGTCTAAAATATCCTATCAAATATTGGATTGGTGGAAAAATTCTACCCAATTGCTAACCTATGCATTACATCGAAATAAGAATATAATTGTTTTATAATCATCCAAATGAAATGTCCATGCTCCAAAATTTATGAAGGAAAAATAATATATGAATAAAAGAAATCATTTCCTGAAAATGTAATTTTCTTAATTATTGTGAAACTTCTGGATTATTTTTTCTTGGGTAAAAAACAAAAGGGATTTAGTAAGTAAACTGGAAACTATATTCCAAATGATCACTTTTCCCGTAATATTACTTATGACATACCTCACAAGAATACCTGCAAATAAAACTCAGCGTCAAACTGAATTACGTGATAATGTTTATTTGCACAAAATAATTATTTTATGGCTGTAGGATGGACTATTGAATAAAGCTGTTCTTTCATCATTCGATTCGTCATGTATCATATCCAGAAAATCCATTGTACACTGTGATTTTATAGTTAGATGTTGAAATGTTCTAATTCCGGGAATTCCTCCACCATTTGTTAAGTAAACTATTGCAGCTTTACATAGATTTACCACCTCTTTGTCTACTATGTATTTACTTTAATTTTGATGTATTTTATGCATTTCTTCATTTTACCTTTATGCTTTTGCATTCCTCTCACAACTACAATAGCTCGTACTAAACACATCGTAACAGTGTTTTTGATTGTAACAATTCCCCTTTTTAACTAAATAAATCCATTGATATCCAATTAACTTGTTTTGCAAGCCATATCCTGGGAATCCTTACATGATGAATGTTTACTGATCTCCATTAATGAGGCAGGATACGTCCCTTTATAGTACACGCTCTAAACTTTGCCATACTAATCCACTGATAGATTTCTGGCCCTTCTAAATGAAACCCAAATCCCTCTATCTGATTTGTAATGGTAATCCCAACGTGATAATGCACTTCAAACTACTTTCTTCTGTGCATTTCCTTCTTGAGCTTTTCTTTCGATCGTAGTTTCTTCTTGTGTTCCTTTTTAAATGTTAACTTTTATCTCCAATAATAGTTGATAATTCTCTTTATCATCTTCATTTGCAGCTGATAAAGGACAGGAGGACATTCTCCTTTACCGAAGAGGTGAAACGTAAGACAGATATTTCATAGGGGTCAAAACACAACAAAGAGAACAAGTGATCAAATTTTATTTTGCTTCTTCGGTGATGAACCTTGTCCCAAACTCTTATAGCTCTGCAGTTGCAAAGTCAAGACACACTAATCTAATATCAAATGATTGTAACATGTTTTTCTATTTTTTAAATCCGAAGTTATGAGTGATGATTTTCCTATGCTCTATAACAGAATAAATAAATTCCATAAATTATACAATATTGGTTAGAAGTATTGTTCCGGAGATGTTACTCTTGAGAATGCAAGTTATTACAGTTTGAGGAAAGAGAACCTAAACCATGTTTCTTAGCAATGAACCCTGTTCTTGTTACAATCAGGATATTGTTATATTACTCACAAGCATTATAACAATATTTTCTTCCCACAACAATAGAATGCGTTACTAAGCAATATGGTTTAGGTTGGCTTTCCTTAATTTGTAATAACTCGATTCTTGAGAGCGATTCCTTGAGCGCAATACCTTCAGATCTTTGTCCTCTGCTGTATAAAATAGTAATGATACATTCAACAAATGTACCTATACACAAATCGTTAACCACTGGAGAAAATTTCGTGCTGGAGGATCCAATAAGTTTTCTAGTTGTTTCCTGTCCAGCAACGCAATATTGATATTCGTCAATGTCCATGAATCATATTGATATTGATTCAAGAGACAATTTTCTTGTAACTCTTGAGTTTTGGCGCCAGCTGATTCACTTAAATCTGGTAATATGTTTTGCTAGGATGCCATAGAAAATGCATGTACTCGTATATGGAATGGTAGTTTGGATAGAAATGGATATTATATGTTATGCATTTCTTCATTTTTACCCTTATGATTTCGTATTTCTCTTCACGTAGATTGTTATATGCTTTCGTATGCCTTTTCATGTATATTGTTATATTGGTTTCTCCACACCTACTTGGTCCAGCAACACTCCATGAAAATGGACTGTGTAATACAATGTATCAACGAATCAATTCAATGTTTATACTCAAATTTTTATACATAATCTCAGTTTTTTCTCAAATACTTATACATAATCTCATTTCAGTTTTCTTCTACCACTGAAAAAAGCAAGAAGTATTAAGTGTTCAAGTTATTCTTTTCATGTAGCAGACTCGTCAAGTCTTGTAGCAGTTTTGTAACAAGTCAGTGTATCAGTCACTTCTTTGCTACCTTCTTAATTTTCAAACCTTCGGTGCAAATAACATACATTTATTATAGATTGCTCCACAAAACTTCATAAGCATAACCGAGGGACGTTAAACTAAATCAAATCTTAGTAATTCAAGTCGAGTGAAGTAGCAGAAAAGACAAGGTCATTTGAAGGGCAGTATCCATATGGTACTGTGTCATACAGTGTATCAATGGATCAATTCAATGATTATATTCAAATTTTTATACATAATCTCAGTACAGTTTTCTCAAATTTTTATACGTACTATAATTTCATTTCAGTTTTCTTCTACACTTAAAGAGCAAGAATATTAGATGTTCGCGTTATTCTTTTCATGTAGCAGTCTCGTCAAGTCTTGTAGCAGTCTTGGAACAAGTAGTGTAACAATCGCTTCTTTGTTACATTCTAATTTTCTCACCTTCGGTGCAAATAACATGCATTGATTATACTGTACATTGCTCGACCAAACTGCTTAGTATTGCAAGTCGAAGGAAGGAGCAGAAAACAAAACGACAAAATCACTGCACCAGCTGTAATCAACAGAAAGATGATACAGATGCACAATGCAACACAAATAAAGGATAATACAATTAGGGTGTACAGGGTGATCAGAAAGTTCACAGCTTAAGGTAATACCTGTTATATTAGATTTTAATATTGATAAAACGTACATAGAATAGATTGAAAACATTGTTTGGGAGCGTACTCCTTTTGAGTTTCTATTCATTAATTCCATTGCCTAAGAGTAGATAAGGCAATTTTCCTTTTTGGAGAAATTAACAGGATTATAAAGTTAAGATCGACAATCTTTCAATAGCAGTTTTCGGGTATATACTTAGAGTTTAATGTTGGTGAAGATTATAACAATAATTTTTCTACTAGAAACATAGGTGAAATCTAATGGCTGTAGGACAGCCGGAGGAGTAGAAACATGATGGTTGTCATAGTTAACCACAAGTTTTATGTGACCAAAATAATTTGTAATTTCTTTCCTACTGAGCATTTGCTTAACAACAAGGATAACGAGCACTCCATAGGCAAATTGAGCTACAATAGAACGAAAATATTCGGTGGTATAAGAGATATAATGTGGTAAAATCAATACCCTACATCCATCTTGAGCTAAGTTCACTAGAGTGAACCGCATCAGAAAGTTTAGTGATAACACATCAGAAGGAATAGTCCAACACATTTTATAAATCAACTAAAAATAATATTCAACAATCAGAAGCTGTAGGGATAAGTGAATTACATGTTCCTTTAGCATGTTACTGATGGCAAAAATGTTATATGCTATAAGCTAAAAGATGGCAAACCGCAGAAAAGTAAAATTATAAGTGGTTATTATCCGCTCGTACATAATTTAATTGATGGATTAAATAAGTGTAAAAAGATATAACATTTTCTGTATCAAATATCGTACACTTAGAACTTAGGGACCGCGTTGAATTGGTTTCTTTGTCACCAACATTAACATTACAATTAGAATTTCGCGAAAATAAAAATCTTGCACTGTACTTCATTCTCGCAAATTTAAACAACCTTACCTTGATATTGGTTAAGGTCTATATCATGCATTGTATATTGACAGTTTAATTCTCTTTTCAAATTAATGAAGATTACCAAATGGTACTGAAAGTTTAGGAATGTTGATGTAGTTAAGAGAAATCGCAGACTTGAGTTTAGGACTTATTCCCCTTAAGGGTAACAATTACATGTCTACGAGGAAAATCGAGATTCATGGAACAGTATGTGATGTCCGGAAAGGCCGATCAGAGCAACCTTGCACGGCTATAATACAAATGATGAATCCCCAGCTGCTGTTCCGGAATTGTTTCAGCGTTCACTATTGGTTCAGTATTGTTTGGTCAGATGAAGCATAATTCGAACTTTATGAAACTGTCAATAGGTATGATTGCGTGTAGTGAGATGAAGATAATCCATACATTACTTTTGAAAAGGCTGCGAATTTGTTTATGATAAATGTAATGTGATTTGTTTCCTAGGGAACTCATTGGGTCTTTACGTTTTGACGGCACTGTAACTGCAAGAAAGTACCTAACAATATCTGCTGATTCTATTTTCCTTGCCATTCGTACAATGTATGGTTTAATAGCCAACAAGATGGCACCCCACTACACTATTATAGGGATGTGCGAACATACCTGGGTCAAAATGTACCAGGCCAGTGGATAGTATGCAGAGCACCAATTGAATTTCCTGCAATCTGTACAGAAATTATGCAATTGATTTGTTTTTGTGGGACACAGTAAAAGATGAGGTGTATCGTTGTACTTGTAAATCACATAACTTTTATACACTTTGGAATGAGAAACGATGTGCAGAAACTCCATTATTTATTTTATTGATTTATTTTGAGTTTTACGTCCCGTTCAGCAGCGAGGCTATATGAGACGTGGACCTACTGATTAACGTGGAATCCGAACCACATGAGCTCCCGCTGGGAATCGAACCCGGGTCTCCCACGCCAAAGGCGCATACGCTAACCGCTTAGCCACGGAGGAGCTCTTGCAGAAACTCCACTGTGAACCCAGATGCAAAGAATGAAGCAGTCATGATTCGTAGCCAGATACGTATCGATGTTGACGGAAACCATTTAGAACATGTACTTTAACGGCCATTTGGAACATTCGTTCGACCAACCTTATCTTACCCAAAATTTAACCTTGTAGGTTGGAAAATTTTCTATTACAGTTCAAAACTTGTATACATTTTTGACCCACCTGGTGTACGTTACTTGCGCGTATTGTGCATGCAAGGATTTCTCCGGCCACTCGCAGGTTCGGTTTGTGCTATGCGTTAGTGTACCAGGGAAAATTACAATTCTTTCGCGGAGCATAATAGCTGGTTGACTAGGGCATTCTTTAAAATGCTGTCACATTTTTATCTTGGGCGAAGAGTATAGACAAATCTTTCGGGGTCTTTATTAGCAGGACTCTACAATCAATATTTATTGACTTGTTTTTAGTTCAACGTTGTGTAGCTTTATAGGTTCACTCGTTCGTTTATCGTTTTCGTGCAAAATATTTTCTCAAATATTAAATCATATTAACAACAATTAAAGGTATGAGCTATATTAATTTGTGAATCGCATTTAAACTGAAATATTTTCCTTCTTACATTCTGAGTATATATCTGAAACAATCTAAAAAAATATATATATTTACTGTCAAAGAAATGTGGAATATACTAGAATACTTGCTTCTTATCTTTTAAGAAACCTCGATTTTTTTTAACGTTTTAGATTCATCTTCGTATGATATTTTTCTTTTCAAAATTATATACGAGGGCCATCCAGAAAATATAGACCGTTTAGTTATATAAAATGAAAAACACAATATTTCTGGGAAAAAACAGTTCTGTTACATAACTACAGCTTCCTTCACTTCTCTACCATAATCACTTCCTACATTTAAAAATTTCTCGTATCTGGTCACGAACTTCAGAATTCTCATGTTACACTCTTCTGCTGCCAGTTTTTAAAGCCAGGTCGTCACTGTCTTCCTCTATGCAAAATGGAGTTTCAAACGTCAGCGTTGATAGTAGACTGTCCTGACGAAATCCAATCCACAATCCACCAAACGGCTTCAAAATCAGTTCAGTCAATGCCAGTGGAATTTTCGTTAAACTAATATCTAAAAGAAGTAGGAAATTATTGGCGTCACTCAACTGTGAAATTTCTTCTAAAATTAGAAGCCAACATCTTAACATCTTTCGTTAGGTTAACAGTGACGATGGATACTCAAAACTTCAGATATATGGGATATAAACAGTTTACGGCAAAATCAGGAACTAAGGGAACTAATTAGCAATTAGTTTCACCACTTGTTTACTCCTCCAAAAGGATAATACGGACTTAAATTCTTTCAACATCTAGTAAAATATGGCGGTCAACGTGGTCAAATACGACGCCAACACAAGAACAGCAACAAATATCGAAATTTGCATAATTTCGCTTCAATTTTTACACGTCGAAATATCTTAGTCTTTTCCTCCATTATACTAAGGTTTTAGTAATATTTGCTTGGTAAAGCTAAAAAGTCTTGATTTTTCCTCAAGTTCATCTCTGAACGACGAGTATTGGCTGTATTAGCATTCGTATTCGCTACTCGAAAATGTCACAAAGAGATTCTCTACAATAGGATAAAACTACTCTACTCTCGGGAGTGGGGGTTATAATATTTTTTGTTACAAATTGGAGTATACATAGATTAATTACTACGCCAAGCAATGTTTTAGATCTAATAGTCAATAAGATTATTTCCGAAAGTCAATAGAAAGAAAAATCGGAATTTACATTCTTGAAAGAAATTTAGAAGAAGTAGAATGGGGTAAAATTGATTAAAACATCCTGTTAACCCCTAACCAAGAATTTTAATAAAGATAATCTAAGATATGACGCCTCTTTGTTAGAACAGAATTTTATAAAGATGAGAATGTACTAAAGTAAATTTATAAATGTGAACCAAATTAAAGGGAAATGGAGAGAATTTATTGGCAGGTCACTTGCTGCAATTCAGAAGCTTGCGTGCTCCATGGTCTTCCGCTAATCTCTTTGTCTTCACGTACGATGTTTCTGTTTTAATATCATAGATTAATATCGTAGTCTCCTTCATCTCCTACTCTTTCCTGCCACCATACCCTCTAGTACATGCTTCATAATAGGCCAGTTTCCCTTCCTTTTCTCAATTGTTCTTTTCTCCCCCATCATTTCTAACACCCTTGCACTCATTTTCAGATCGACCCAGTTAATTTTCTCTATTCTCCTCCACACCCACATTTCGAAAGCTTCCAGTCTTTTTCATCATTGTAGCGTAATGACCCATAAAGTACAATATTCCACACAAAGCATTTTATGAGTAAATTAACAGTAATTATCAGTAAATTAACAAGGAAGCTTTTAATAGCTGAAATAACAACGAAAAGCAGAATTGTTACCAACTTTTTTTTTTTAAACAAAAACATCTAAAATTTTTAAGCTGTGGATCTTCTGGACGTCCACGTTAATAATAATTATTGGTTAAGCTCTTTTAGCAAGACAAGGTAAAGTTTGACTAATGGGAAATAGACCAAAATTATGAATAACTATTAAATCTTAATTTCCGTTTAACTAAACTATTGTGCAAATGTGAGACATATATCAAACAGTAATTTCCATGAAGCTGAACTAATAAATGCCCAAGGGTAATTTCTCATTCGTACTTTTACTCTCGCCTTCGGTGCGAGCGGTCCCGGGTTCGATTCCCGGTGGGGGCACTCGGTCGAAAAAGTGTAAAACGCTTTTTCAGGCCAGCCACCCTGAATGAGGTGTTCCTGGGTTTTCCTCATTCACACCAGGCAAATGCCGGGGTGGTACCTAACTTATAGGTCCCCCCATCCTAACTTCCTTCCTTCCCCCATCCTTTCTTCTTTCCCTTTCCCGTATTATGTGCTCGCCGAGGGACGTCATCCCTCAAACGTGAAGGGCTAAGTGGCCTTAGGTGCCGAAAGCCCAGAAATCTAAATCCTAACCTAACCTTATTCGTAATTTTAGAGAAGATAAATATAAAAAAGGAATTTCTGAAGCGCAAAAAAGTGTACTGTTAGTTGTTAATAATAATTCACAGTTTTTTTTTATTTTGCTGCAAGAAATTTTTACTTATTTATATTGTATACAGTATGTAGCAAGTTCTACTGTTAACTAGCGCAGCGTTTCTCAACCGCTGTGTTGCGACACATTGGTGTGTCGCGAATACATGTCAGTTGTATCTTGGGATTTTTGATGTCTTCTAGGATCTTACACAAAGAAATTATCTTTCGAAGATATGAAGTAATAAAAGTTTATCGCCAATCGACTTGATTTCACACTTGTCTTCCAAGTTTAAAGCTGGGAAAGTTTCCTTTTAACGCTGTTCGTTTTTCTTTGGAAAGAAACACTGGGCACAGAAAAGTAAATTCAATAACACTACAGGTCTCGCCTCTTTGATGTGGACGCCGAGACGAAAGTGTGTTTGTCAAGAGTTCGTCCACGCATAGATATACTTTGCAAAAATCACCAGGGACAAATGTCTCACTAGTTTTAAGTTTGGTGTGTTATATTTCTGATGGTAATAATTCTTACTCATATTCCTGCTTAAAAGTTATAAGTTTTGTGTTAATACAAGGGATGTTGGGAAAGTCATGTCTAATTACCTTTATTTTCTTTTTTAGGTGAATTAAAGCAACCTGGCCATAAAGGACAAGATTTCAAGGGAAAATGTCAAGTGACCGGGTCAGCAGTGCCTCCAGAAGTGCTCAACTTGAGCAAAACCCAAAAAACAGTAATTTAGAAGAGGGACATGTGATTCGTATTTTCTATCGTAAGGGCGTCAGTGTTTAATGAAATTCATCAAAACTTGGTCGAAGTTTATGGTGATGATGCACTATCGCATCGACAATAAGCACGATGGATAAGGTGATTTAAGTATGGTAAAACATACATCGAAGATGAGCCTAGTGAAGTGGTCGACCAAAAATAGCAACTTCACCTGAAGTCGTGGAAATTGTACAAAAATTAGTAACGTCCGATCGACGAAAAAAATATTAGAGAAATAGCGGAGGAAGTAATGATTGATATTCATAGTGTTTGCGGTATTCTATACCAACACCTTCGGCTTACAAAGGTCTGTTTCAGATGGGTTCTTCACAATTTGAATGTTTTTCAGAAGCAAACTCGGGTGCAAATGTGCCAAGAAAATTTGAATTTTATGGAAGGAGATAACTACTTCTACCAGCATGAAGTGACAAGGAATGAAACATGGGCTCACTGGTATGACCCAGAATCTAAAGAAGAATCCGTGCCCTGGAAGCATCAGGTTTCACCAACTACAAAAAATTCAGGGCAAAGAAATCGGATGGCAAAGTAACTGTTTTCTGAGTCAGGGAGGGAATTCTTTTGTTTGAAGCTATACCAAAGGGACAAACTATCACAGGGACTACTTACAAAAAGCACTTGAAAATTTACACCGAGCAGTTCAGAATAAACGACGCGGAAGTGCAAATCGTTGAATTTTGCTTCATCATGACAATGCGTCTGCACACACATCCCATCTTGCGCAAGATGCCATCACAGAACAGGAAATGACTCAACTTTTCCACCCACTCTGCAGTCCTGACCTAGCACCAAGTGATTATTATCTACTTCGTCATTTGAAAAATATCTCAGGGGCCAGCGATTTTCAAGCCACAAGCAGGTAATGGGTGCTGTGATTTAGTTCTTTGACTCCAAGGAGAAATCTTTTTATGTTGAAGACATTGAGTCACTTGGAACAAAATAGAGATGTGTAACTGGAACTGGAGAACTGGAAGGTGATTACATTGAAAAATAGTAATGTTTCTTTTTCTCAACTCATGGTTTTCTTGTTAGCCCGCTTTAGACATGACTTTCCCAACATCCCTCGTATATTTCTATTCAATAGTCTAACGTAATTGCTTGGAGATTTGTATCTCATAGTCGTTCCATAATAAAAATATGTATTGTATATATATTTTGTGTTTGCTTTTTTGCATCTAGGAAAATAAAACACATGCAGGGGGGAGGGCCGTGAAAGTTTGAAATGTAGCTTGGTGTGCCCCAAAGGAAAAAAGATTGAGAAACGCTGAACTAACGCATTGCATCTATAGTTGTTTTGTCTTTACTTAACGGTGGTATACTCTTTATTCACATACACCTTCTAATTTACATAGTACACTTCTACTGTGAAAATTACAATAAGAAAACGACGGTGTAACTGGAATTAAATTTTATATCAAAGAATCGATACATGTCTCTACATACATGCTTAGACCTTTAGAATCGTAGTATAGTAACCCCCCTCTAACCTCTAACCTCTTACAGCATCCGTACTTTGAGGCATCGAATCAAAAATATGTTGAATATGTTCCAGCCCCGATGCTTCTATGCTAGTCCACAAGATGTCGACACGATCTGTTTAAAGCTTGTGACCAAGAATGTGCCGATCAAGTATATCCTATAGACGCCCGTGCAAACTAAGGAAGTAGTGATACCTTTTGTTCTTGTAAGGTGGCCGTAAATATAAATGTGGCCGCCCATTGTCTTACTGTAATATGAAGTTCGAAGTTGTATGAAGAAAGAGCATGACCTCAACCGCTTTAACTTCTCCGATTTATAACGGACACTGGTGAAGTTACTGACAATGTGTAGCAGCCGTAAGGCACCCTTATCGTTATGTTTGAGGTTCGTGTAGTCTATATGTGGGAGGTAGAACTCTTGTAAAAGCACACATTGTCAGTATGCTAGTGGCGGTAGTTACGCGTTGCGTTTGTGTTCTGGGTAAACAAAGTCAACGAAAACACATACTTTCTATCATTCCAGCGTTAAGAAGAGTACACCCTCTCAAGTTGTTTACACAGAAAAGTCAACACTCGTTAACATGCTCCAGCATCGAGCTAATATTATCGACTGTGACTTACTGTTCATTACAGCAATGCGGACAACATATTTGTCATCCTGTAGAGTGGTCACAGTACGCGATCCGCTGTCTGATCTTTGTCGAGGAGGATTCTTCCATTGCGTTCACACATGCATCACTGTCGCTTCGACATGTTCTGTACGCGCACAAACTTCGCGATACGCCTTCCCGCGAGCAGGCTATCATTTGAACGTAGATGCGACCTTTAATACCTGGCAGTGATGAAAATTTTCCGGAAAATTTTCCGATTCATAAAAACATACTTCACTTATTCTTACCTCGTTGTTTAGCAGTGTTATGAGGTGGAAAATTTTCTTCTATATTCTTCCGGAAAATTTTCCGTTCTTAAAAAATATCAGTGATCAAGTAACAGTTCCTCAGTATTCATAACATTGATTGAAATCATGTATTGAAATGTTAAAAAGTGAAAAATCGTTTAAAGAATCTGAAAATTTTCATGGTTCAGACAATTTTCAGTACTATGTAGGAACAAGTTAAACAATTTTTCATCAATCGAAATATTTTCTGTCGTGTATGGAAAAGTCGAAGAACTTTTTATGAGTCGGAAAATTTTCATCATTTTTGAAGCAAAAAGTAAAACAACTTTTTGTGAATCGGAAAGTGTTATTGCTCTGTAGAGACAAATGAAAGGAATTTTCATGAATCGGAAAATTTTCATCACGATGTAGAAACAAGTGAAAAAACTTTTCATAATCCGGACAATTTTGGATATTATGTATAGTGACGTTTGATGGAAAATTTTCCACTATATTTAAGAGCACATTCAGCTATAAAATTCAATTCCTGTAGAGGAAAGTTAGACAGCAACAAATTATCATTTTCCAATTAGCTTTCGGAAACCAGAAAATTTTCTAATATTTCAAGTTGGGAAGTAAAAATATACAATGTTTCTCTCTCTCTCTGTGTGTGTGTGTATGTGTGTAAAGTGCAGGAAAGATACATCGAGTTCGTAGAGAACAAATATCGCATTCCAATGTTTAAAATGTAACAAAAAATTCAAAAGAAACCTTTGTGAATTTATCAATTTCAGAAACAGAAAATTCCACTACTTTTTCACATGTAGGCCTGCCTATGTAATGAAATAACTATATAAAAGTTCCTTATGAAGATTATTTTTGTAACAGAAAATAATCTTCATAATTATCAGAAAATGATTTTATTGTGTTTAACACTCGTAAGTCATAATTTCAATATTGGAATTTTGTATAATCAACATCTTAGAGCAGATATTTGTATGGTAAAACTACTATTATTATGTATAAAAATGTATTAAAAAAATGATATATATATATTATGTATACTTTTACATATATGTATTACAATTACTAATATATAAGAACAGATATTAAAATTAGAAGTTGTAGTAGCTTCTACTACTTCTGGTTTCAGTAGAACTAACAAGGGAAGAGAGGAAGGTCATATATCGAAGTGGAAAATGGTTTATACACCAATCGAAAGCACTAATGACACCTATTACGAAACTGTAATAAAAATTTTCCAAATGATATACTGTGCGAGTTACATGAATATATAGGGTGTCCGGAAAGTCCGTTGCTACACTGAGAAAAATCCGTTCTCCGGACAGCGGTATATTGTACAAATATACGGTATCCTCTTGCTTACTATAGAAATCAATACGGAGCATTCGTTATCCGTATGATACATAGGCACTGCCGTTTGATGTTACATCATGCCGTTGCAGGATGTATGACATCTAACAGTTTTCCGTATATCACATGTATATACTTATGTTACCTTCGTCAGCTATATGCTATATACGTCCATTTGTATGTGAGATCCTGACCGCCTACATTGTTTCATACAGAAAGTACGTATAGATGGAACACTTATACAGAAAGTATTATAAAACATGCGTTTTCAGTTATACGTCTGGTGTACGTTAAGTCCAAAAACTACAGGAATTACGCATGTAACCTATCTTTTTAAGTATGCCACCTACAATTTTTTTTCTCAGTGTGCCCCTAGAAATCGCAAACGGTGAGAGAGATGCCAAAACAGGAAAACACGTTTGTCATCATTTCAAAAGTACAACGTATAAAAGTAAAAAGTGTTGTCCCAGGGTCACCCGCAGGGTCCCAGGCGGGGTCCAACTCAAAAATTACAAAGGTAAGGGGATCAAATAGCATATCGCTAGAAAGCTGTTGAGAAATGAAAGAAGACGAAAAAAGTCTCGACTCTCTAAAATTACCCTGTGCAAAATGGCGGCCGGTCAAAATGTACATCCTCATTTCGATTCTCCGAGCGCATTTGCTCTCCATTTTGCAATCGGCACTTGTTGTCACTGTGAGACACTTGGACGTATTCGCTTTTCCTGGTGCAAGAAAATTTTTGTTTGAATCGTTTTATACTTGTTAATCCAGACAACGCGCGTAAGTATCACTATTGTACATTATATGTTAACTAGTCAGTTCCATGCTTAAAGGTGTCAAATGTTATTTCTTTTCTTTTCTTTATTTCTTAATTTGCTTTTATTTTATTATATTTCTTTATTTATTTAGACATTACTGGGCCCAAAGAGCAGAATCTCAGAAGCAAGGAAAACGATATACAACACTTATCATCAACAAATTTTAAAAGATTTTGATTCAGTAGAGGTATTTCCTTTATTTTCATTGAGTATAATTAAACTGAAAACAAACTAAAACCCGACTACAGAAAGAAGAACTAGAAATCAAAATGTTTGCACAGTGTTATCATAGAGCGTCGAGACTTGTTTCATCTACTTTCATTTAGCAACAGCTTTCAAACGATATGCTACTTAACACCCCCTTCCAATTTGAAAATTTTGAGTAGGACCCTGTCTGGGACTCTGTGGAGGACCCTGGGACAAATATTTTTACTTTCAATCATTGTATTGTAGAAATGATGACACACGTGTTTTGCTGTTTTGACATCTGTCTCACTGTTTTAGGTTTTGTGGGGTGGCCGTAGACTTTACATAGACGTTTTTGCTGACATTTTGATCGGCCACCGTTTTACAAAGGGTAATTTTAGAGAGTCGAGACTTCTTACGCCTTCTTTCATTTTACAACAGCCTTTCAATCAGCTGTTATGCCCGATATGTTACTGATCCCCTTACCATTTGCAATTTTTGAGTTGGACCCCGCCTGGGACCGCGTGGGTTGCCCTAGAACAACAATGTTTGCTTTGATACGTTGTACTTTTGAAATGATCAACCACGTGTTTTCCTGTTTTTGGCATCTCTCTCACCGTTTGCGATTTCTAGGGGTGGCAACGGACTTTCTGGACATCCTGTATATTCATATAACTCGCACAGTATATGCATTCGGAAAATTTTTATTACAGTTTCATAATAGGTGTCATAGTACTTTCGATTGATGTATAAACCATCTTCCACTTCAATATATAATCCTCCTCTCTTCCCTTGTAAGGTGAAATGTATTTTTTGATACACTGAATCCAAATTTAAAAGATACGATTTTTGGACTATGAAGAATAAAATTGAAACAAGAAGTGGTAATATATTTCTACCACTTTCGGTTGCAATAGAATAATGGTTTCCAACCTTTTTTGATTGACGACACATTTTACTGAGCGCCCACAACATCACAACTCACTTACTTGACATTTTAAGGAGTCACGAGAGATATAGAAAGAAATTCACAAAAGATACTATAATACCTGTAAATCACGACAAGGATTTTACGATCAATTTGACCTGGAACCATTTTCAGTGCACATTGATACTAGTTATGTGATAAATATGGCTCTTGTCTTTGAAATAAGTCATTGAGTACGGTACTTGCATTCTAAGCGATCTCACCTGAGATGTAGAAAACGGTTCACAAAGAAATGTTACTAAATACCTGAAAATCGTGACTAGGATTCTATGACCTGTTAGATCTGACATACTTTTCAGCGCACATTGATCTGATAAATGTGATAGACGTATTCTATTTCTGTGAAAAAGGCATGGAGTTCTGAAAACTGATGGGGATCTCCTGAGATATAGAAACAGATTTACAAAGAAATATTTCTAAATATCTGTAAATTATGACTAAGATTCTATGATCGGTTTGAGCTGATACACTTTTGTGCGCACATTGATACTCGGTATGTGATAGATCTGTACCTTGCCTTTGAATATGCGAGAGGTACTGGGATCGACATCCAGCATCTCCACCATGAAACGTGACTGGATTTCTGACATTTCCAGCTAGATTTAGTGGCTCAGATTGTAATATTGCCACGGGATGAATGTCGGGAATGTACATGAAGTTCAAACAATTCGTGTTAAATAGTTATATGTATAACTCATAATAGATGAATTCCATGCTTAGCAGTGATTCTATAACATAAGCCAGTAATTCAATTAACTTTAACCAATTATATTTCAATTTTGAAATAAAACACAATCTTTTAATTTTGAATAGCACAGCAAACTTTAGAAAGGTTTTGGTAGAGCAAAATGTAAAGGTAATTAGGGATGAGCTTATGTTGTCCGGTGTTTAAGTTCTGTCTTGCCGAAAAGATACATTACCTTCAGCTGTTGCGAATAACTCATTGTCTGCTCTGTAGTGCAGCTGAAGGAATCCCGAAGTTGTAGACTCCGTGGCGGTCCTGTCTCCTTCAGCCACGAGAAGCCTCGGCTTCCCAGTTTTGTTCAAGTTGCACCCAGTCTGCCGGGTTCCACCATCTCCTCGTATGATTCTCCAAATATGGTCAAAGACATCCACCTAGACGCCTCCTACGTCTTACACATCAAACTAACGTCACACTCGATGTCTACGGTGCAGAATGTCCTCTTCCGTGGCGATGTCCTCAAGATCCTCACTAATCAAAATCGAAACCGGCTAAAACTCGATGTTCTGGCAGAAAACATAAAACCTCTTACTCTTGAAGAAAACACGGAAGATACATACCTAAGTAAAATGTTGTCTTCCTCGTTGCTGATCACGGAAGCAATCGTCTTAGACAGAATTCAGCATTTCATCATGATAGTCAATGAACGGCGAAATAAAGCATAAGCGGAAAATTAAAAGGAAAAGGTAAGAGACTTATAGGATGTTTGCTTCATGTGCTAAGTTTAATTACAGAAGAAAGAAAATTATACAAAATGCTCTATGAGCCTGGGTCGGACGGGAGTCGAACCGAAGGCTGGATCCTCAACAATTGAGTTCTTCATTCTAAGTGGGTCACCTGAATTATATAAAAGAAGTCAGAAAGAAATGTTTCTAAATACCTGTATTTATCTTTACAATTATGATCTATTGGACCTAATGTAGTACATTTGAGCGCTTCTGTTAAATCTGATGGACTTCTTTGTCTATGTGGAAAGTTGTTGAGTTCTGAGATGTGAGAGGGGTCACCTGATATAGAAAGGGATTCACAGAGAAATATTGTTATATACCTGTAAGTTATAACTAGCATTCATATGATCTGTTCGACATAGTAAGTTTTGATGTAAAAATGTTATTGTTTGTCACTATAAAATAAATTATTGATTATAGATTCTGAGAGGATCAGTAGAGATATTGGAGAAGATTGATAAGGAAATGTTCTTAATATGTGTAAATTTTCTGTTGGATTCTATGATCTATTCAAGCTGGTGCAGTTATGAACGTAAATTGGTACTCATATATGTGATCGATTTCTGTTCTGGCTATGAAATAAGTCGCTGAGTTCTGTATTCTGACGGGAGTCAACAGAAATGTTAAAAAAACGTTAACAATTTTTTAAATTGTGTTTAAAATATTTCTAGATTTTTATGAACTATTTAACGTACCATTAGACATTACACTGATTGTCATATATGTGGTAAACTGATGTTCTATATATGGAATAAGTCACACTGAGAAAGAAAACGTATGTGGTGCACATAAAAACGTAGGTTACATGTGTAAATCCTGTAGTCTTTGGACTTAACGTACAGCAAACGTATAACTGAAAAAGTATATGTTATACATACTTTCCGTACAAGTGTTCCGAATAAACGAACTTTCCGTACGAACGAAAGAACTGTATGTAGGCGGTAAGTATCTCACATACAGATGGACGTATGTAACATGTAGCTTACGTAGGTAGCATACATATATGTAGGTAATATACGGAAGACTGTTAGATGTCATACATCCTGCAACGGCATGATGCAACATCTAAGCGCGAAAAGTAGGTAGCATACGGATAATGTATACTCCGTACTGATTTCCGTAATAAACATAAAGATTCCATCTATTTGTACAATATACCTCTGTCCGGACAACGGGTTTTTCTCAGTGCATTTAGTTCTGTGTTGTGTTTCAGTAGGAGGGGGGGGCACCGTAGATATTTTAATTAACTTTTGATATATAATTTATTTTTGTGTATTGTCAACACTGAATGCTTCGATTTCGAAAGTTAGCAGATATTTTCTAAGATTTCTTTGGTATAAATTAGGTAGTATGATGATGACAATATGAACTAAGTACCATTCACACACCTAAAAATGACATTAACTTATGGAACACTATTTATGAAGAACCACTTTAAAGTAACATTCTTTAGAATGAGAAAAAAACATGTCACATGTACTATCAGAGTGAGATTAGATTTACATTCAAGTTGCTACCCAAGCGTGATGTAATGTCACGTGGTATTATCATTGTGATAAAGGTGGAATAAAACGAGCCCTACAGGGCTTCTAAACCCCTTCGCTTGCTGACGCTCGCTCAGCTTTGTTTCATAGCCTAAGTAAATAACTTCTTTTAAAAAAATCAATAAAGTTCTGTGTGCAAAGTGGAGTAATACTACGTGGTATTACATCACGCTCGGATGGTGCAACTTCAATGTAAATTTAACCTCACCCGTACTTATCACACAAAATAATATAAAGACACACGTAGATGAAGGTGAGAAGAACCTAATCTACACCTGAATATAATACCCTAATTAAAGAAGAAGAAGTAGTAGTAGTACTTGGAAATATCAAGCACTGTTGATAAAAATAAGGTTGTTTCATACCGCACGATTTATTAAAACTCAAGTTAAACTTAGTGTGAATCCAAAAATGTGTCAACTTAAGTATTTGCAAATACTGTACCATGTTGTTTACTCCATTCGATTGGTAAGAAATGATATAAATAATCCAGTTGTGCTTTAAATTGATATTTTTGTTTTGTTTTGTTTCTTTTAAAATTTTGACTGCGAAAAACTAATGATAGTATTACTTGTAAATAGGGTACTGGTCAAATTTAGGCACATTATTTTTTAAAAAATTACAGGTAAAATTCAACAACTCTGCATGGAAAGACATGCTTACAAGGAACAGACTTTTGTAGGCGACAGAAAAGAATAGTAAATAATACAGTTGCATATTATGTTTACAAGTATAGGATTACTAGTGTAAAATCATTAGATGTGCTTTACGATGATTATAATTGAGTGCATATAATAGACGGCTGTATTAGATATTACTTTCCGCCGACGGGATATTAGTGTTCAGTGTACGCTACAAAAACTGGGATTGAGTCTAGTCCGCTACCCTCAGAGATTTTTTAACGAATCATAGTTATTCTAACGATTCATATTAGTTCATAATGAATCGCAATCGCATGTTATAAAGATGTAAATCTTGTGGTAAGGAAGCTTTAGTATAGTATAAGTAGTGGTAGTAGTAGTAGCGATAGTAGTAGTAATAGTAGTAGCTGTAGTAGTAGTAGCTGTAGTAGTAGTAGTTGTAGTAGTAGTAGTAGTAGTAGTAGCAATAGTAGTAATAGTAGTAGTAGGAACAAGTTAGAAGCCCCGCAGGGGTTGGTTGGGTTCTGTTCTCGATATAAGTAGTAGTAGTAACAGTAGTAGTAGTAGTAGTATCAGCAGCAGTAGTAGTAGTAGTAGCAGTAGTAGTGACTCTCCCAGTTCTGGTGACAAAGAACTGGGGGGAGCGGGCTATACACAAGCCGAAACCTGTATTTGATATTTATAAGTATAGCTTTACTAATGTCAAAACATTACAAGTGCTTGTATTATCGTGTAAGTCCACATGTTTTCACTACCTTTGTTTACAATATACGTTCGCTGACGCGCCTGCTCCCTTTGGACATAACCCCATGTGGGCCTACCTGCTTCGCCCTGCTCTAACTCGATTAGCATTCGTGCTTCTAGTAGTAATCTAACACAAGTTGGTTTGTATTTTTTGCACTTTTACAATTACATCTGGTGGCCCCGTTTAACTTCATTAGTGGTAAGTAGCAGTGGCGTACTAACGACGGGAGTCCACTGAATCCGAAGTCCCGCCCCAGAACTTCCCAACTCAACGTATATTTGTACATTTTCTCAATAAAACTATATCTGTTTAACAGGGAAATCAGGGAAGCATCAAAATTTGATCTTACACTTCATCTCTACTCTTTCTCTAATAAAAACAATTTAATTATATCATTTTTTTTCTGAAAATGTAAGTGAAAGTATTTTACTTTTACTTATCGTATTTTCAGTTGCAGAATAATACCCGTTCAATACTTAGTAGACGTAGTAGCTTGTAGTATTGAACCTTCCAAAGCTGGAACACCTCAAAACAAAACTATTTGGGTGTGCGCCTGCTAAGCGGAGTATTTTGTCGCCCAGCGCAAATCTTTTAGAGAACAATACGCACAATGTCTTGTTTGTCGGAGCTTGTCCATCAAATAGACCGAACGGCCGTGGGCTCGCCCTCCACACGTGCACGTAAATGTAGATATAGTAGACCATTCGATCCTGATGTTCCAGAAACTGTAAGTGCCGAAAAGGAGGACTCCAGTGCAGTGTTCGAAGTGGAAAAAAAGCAGAGGCGGTTTGTTTTATTGTGATTTTGACTCAACATACCGTATATTTAAATATTGTCTTGATCACTGGAAAACCAGAGACGGTATGTCCTCATTACTGATAAACCAGAGGCGATATGGCATACTACCGCATACCACCTCACTTCGACCACTGCTCCACTGCACATCCATGTGTGGAGAATGTGCAGGAGAATCATGCACAAATAAACTAGTATAAAATTCATTAGAAGACGACGATTATATTTGTAAAGATCTTGAAGAAAGTTAGAAACAATCTTCTAAAGGATTTTGAAACATTAATGAATGGAACAGTTAAAAGGAAATTGTAGAGAGCCAGGTTATGTAATTTGTAATGCAGTAAAGGGTTTTTTAATTTTGATTAAATATGTATGTTATGTTGTTAAACAAAATTTTAAATATGTGTTATTTTATAACAAAAACATTTAATATTTACTATTTTAAATAATAATTTTGTTTGATAATATCATAATGTAAAATGCAGACTGTTTCCATTACAAAGTATAGTAAATTAGCGATATCAATGTTACTTTAAAATACTAAAACTGTTTCTTATGAATGTATCTGGTAGTTTCATAATCTGATTTGAAACAAATACAATGAAACGGAGTAAATTATTTTTTAAGATAACACCCGGTATACCTTAAAATGGCGGTAACAAAAAAACGATATTAACTGAAATCATTTGAATCATGTAACTTTAACTTGGCACCAGAACGACGTTCATATCTCAGTTCTGAGATGAGATATTTCCTATAAGCATAAATGAATGTATTCGCATGGTCGCCATATTGATGACGTCTTTTTAGGTGGTTGCTCATGTGCTATTTTTGACGATTCTCTCAGAAGTCTCAGCGGTTTAAGAGAATGTATTAAATGTTTGTTTTTTAAACGTTTTTCCGCCTTTAATTATAAAATATTCTCACATCTTTAGCGTAATATAAGTACTAAAAATTCAACTCCTTGCGCTACAGAAAATGGAGTAGTTCACTTAATTGTTAAGATACAGAAATAATATTGGTATCTTTAGAAAAGTGAGACTCCACTCTATAACGTTTACTTTGAGGTGTTTTTCCGTATAGCTGGTAGTTTCTTAGCAATCTACTTTAAAACAAACAAAATGAAACGGAGAAAATTAATTTTTAAGATAATAACCGCCATATTTAAAAATGACGGCAACACGTAAAAATGATATTAGCTGAAATCACTTATACAATGCCTTATCTTTAATTTGGCACCAGAACGAAGTTTGTATCTCAGTTCTGTGATGAGATATTACCACATAAGCATAAGTAGTCGTAGTGGCATGGCCGTCATATTGATGACGTCATTTCAGGCGGTTGCCCACGTGGGATTTTTAGGACTTTTCTGTGGAGTATCAGGGGAGTTCATAAAATGTGTTAAAATGAAAGTTTGCTTTCTAATATTTTCTTTCCGTCTCCAACCCTAATTTGCCTATACTATTAGAGAAGAATTTTCGTGTATAAAATCACATGTAATTATAAACATTAAAATACATGAAATTTAGTGTTTTATGTGATGCTAATAGAGAATACTTTTGCACCATGTCGATTCTGATAATAATAATAAAACAATACTGATTTCTGCTAGGTAGGTAACTTATATCGTGAGGCATTTCTTACATGAATTTATTTGAAATGTTCTTTTCAGATCTTAGGTGTTGTCGCACTGATTATGGTAGGATTTAAGTATAATGCGGTTAAAAATTATGATATGGTGGCTGGTACCAACTCGACTCCCATATGTTGGGGAGATTTTGCATATACCACAATTGTTATAATGACGACCTTTATTGCCATGAATGCACTAAAGTCTAAATCTTTTTTGATAACGGTAAGTATATATATATACTAATTGTATGTGTGGTGCTCAGTGCACAAATGATTCAGTTTTCTTTTAGTCATTTTGGACATATTTCATTTCTAAGACTTCCACCTGAAGCTCCCTTCAGAGCTTAAAAGATTAATGCCCAAATATTGTAAATAACGCTTATCATGTAAAAACCATTGTTCGCTTTTACATGATTTAAATGTAAGATGCAAACTATTTTTACAACGTTGACAATTGAACTTCAATTACTTGTGCTTTTAACTAGGCTTGCTAACCATACGATAATTGATAGTGATATACGATAATTTAAATCATGCTACATACGATAAAGCCTTTGCGATAATAGGTGAATATACGATAAATTTTAGAATGAACACTCTTTCGCAGTTTTTGAATGTGCAAATAAATTATAGATGCGCATTAAACACTTATAAAACACTTAGGCTGAGCTTTTAACAGTCATTTCCGCTACGATAAATCTATAACAATTTGCGAATTTGCAAATGCCAACCCTGCATTCATTCGTTAAATTCAATTACGTTTACGAGGAAGTGGAAATATTGTTGTTCAGAATCGTGTTAATAAGGATTTTAAAAAATGTTGAGGACAGTGATGTCGATTTGGAGTTCGAAACTGAATATTACTAAATAAGTTTATTATACAGTATGTTGTTGCTATTATCTGCATATATTACGTGCATAACAAATATAGGATTTTTTTTCTTTTTGGTAATTTACGATAATCTTAAAGACGAAAATCGATAAGTCTGTTCCCTAAGGTTAACAACTCTGCTCTTACGGCCTTATATTGGGGTGAGTATGTGCTTGCAGATAAATATTCATGTCCTTATTCCTCTACATGTTTATGAGATAGTAGGTGAAATGCCTATTCCTCGCACGGGGAGGATAAGGTTTATTCAAAATATCTGAAAATAAAGACGTAAGAGAAAAAATAACTAAAGCTTGGTTGGAATACTGCAAGAATCTTGTAGCTGCCATTAAAAAAATCTTACAGGCCTACACGATTTCTCCATGTAAACACAATCTTGAAAGCGACATGCAACATTTTTTTCATCTTGCAATGAGTCAAACCATGTGCAACTTTCAGGGTCGTCTTGCTTGCTACCTGCAATCGCCCTCCCACTGACATAAAGAAAGAACCAGATTCGCCGCTTCCGAAACAACGGATTATTTTGGACGAGAAGAGGAAGCGCGCCAAAATGCACGTTTTAATGATGAGGTTCACTGTTTGTCCACTAGAGTGCAGTGCTGCATGGGTGGAGATACCCTACTTTCAGAAAGTTGTAAAGTATAAACAGTAAATAGAAAGATGGGGTTGTAAGACATTTTAATAAGAGCTACAAGATTCTTGCAGGATGGCAATCTTGCTTAAGAAATACTAAGCAATACGATTAATTTGTCCCGCTACGTAAGAGAGCATAACAAGTATGTATCGTTGGTTGCATAAAGGCGAGGCATTGTTGGAACCAGTCAGAACTGTGTATAAATGTTGACTTGCCCATCAATTCCCCGTCAAGCTGAAAATTGAAAGAAATAAGGCTTCATATGAGATTGAATCTGGTGAACACTCATCCGTGTACGAAGTTAGGTGGCTACTTTCTATACAAAAATCTGATGACAAACATACATTTATTATTATTATTATTATTATTATTATTATTATTATTATTATTATTATTATTATTATTATTATTATTATTATTATTATGTAGAAGAATCTCATAAACAGTAATTTATCCGTCCAAAAAATAAATTATACAGCTAATTAAGAAACTTCTGTTGCATTTTCACCCACTATCTTTGAACATCGATATGTTACCTAAGTCGTACCTGGAAGATCAAAAATAGTTCTCATCAGCTTCGATGACCTTCTGCCAAAGTTCTGGAAGGACATGGATTCCATCGCGGTTAAACTTGGTGGGTCGTGAAGCCAAGAATGTATATCAAGTGTATTTTGCACTTCTACTAGGGATTTGAACTAGCGTCCTCTAAAGTGAGTGTCCAAGAAATGGAACAGGCGATAATCGGACGGCGCAATGTCCGGAGAGCATGGCGGATTCAATATTGTTTCCACCCAAGGTGTAGAATGATGTCCCGGTTCATCCTAGTCACGTGGGGCTTAGTGTTGTTTTGCAACAGGAAGACCTCTTTGCGATTCAGAAGTGCTGGCTCCAGAGTTTTGAGTTTTTCTTGAACACGTCTCTACTGCTGACAGTACAGAGTAGCATTGGTGCTCTCACCAGCTGGTAGCAGTTTCCGATGAACGAAGACTCGAGCAGTCCACCAAACACACAGGAGGACCTTTTTCTGGTGCAGTGCTGGTTTCGGCTGTTTTGGAACTGGTTCATGGGATGCTAACCTATGATGATGGCGCCGTGGAGCTTCGTACAGGACCCACTTCTCATCAGATGTCAGCACCCTGTCCAGAGATGGTTCCTTCCGTAGACGAGACAGCAAAGAAACACAAGTGTTTGCTCACGTTGCTTTCTGACCTGGAGTCAAATCATGCTTGTCCCATCGATCTAACTTGTAGTGCTTCCCAAGTTGATGGAGGTGCTGCCGAATGGTTTCTCCACTCGCACTGAATTGTATTTTCAGTTCCTCACATGTGTGGCTACTGTTCGCTTGAATTGATGCCTGAACATCTTCATTTTGTGCATGTGTTGGTCTTCTGTCAAGTGGTGCGTCTTCAAATGTTTCGTCACCGTCCTTAAACTTGTGAAACCACCGCTGCACTGTCCGCGTAGTCACTACACCCTGATCGAAGGCCTGGCATATCTTTCGCCCCGCTACAGCGGCGTGTGAGCTCAGTTTGAACTCGTACAGCATATACGCCCTTATGACGCTCTGTGGAGATCCCATGTTCACTTTGCCCTTACACAAGTTCACGGTGTAACTGAACTACCACAACCAGGTAGTATGTTGGATATACTTACAGAAACAACTGACCTTCCCCTTATCTACATTCACATCCAACTTACGGTGTGCGGGCCAATTGAATACAGACCTCCACAAAAAACGACAGAACTTTCTTGCTTACCTTACACTTTTTTGATATTGTAGCTTCCAATGATAGGAGGTGCAGAAGCATGTTATTTTGAAAACTAAAGTATAATTATGAGGTTCCAATATCGAGAAAACTATTCAACCTAGGTGCCCTGCATACCATAGTCTCTAATTCTCTCACCTTTCGGTGCGATCGGTCCCGGGTTAGATTCCCAGTGAGGGCACTCAATCGAAAGAATGTCGTAGCTTTTTAAGGACAGCCATCATGAGAGAGGTTTCCCTCATTCAAACCAGCCAAATGCCGAGATGGTACCTAACATACAGTTCCCAGGCTGCTTCTCTATTGTCCGGATAGTGTGCTCGCCAAGGGACGTCATTCCTCATGCGGAATGGGCTTAGGATCATAGATGACAGTAGTGCCCAGAAATATGTAAAAATAAATTATTCAATCTAAAGTGTTACCATAATTGCCGGCATATTATAGGTTTCATAAGAAATAAAACCAGGAAGCATCTAATCTAAAATATTGGAATAGAGTAGTGATCTTTTCGTTACTCTATGGTATTATGCTTCAGCTTTCTCCGTAGTAAGGTGCTGCTGAACCGAGATCTATCGCTGAAAATTATGGGATGTCACTGGTTAGCAATCCATGGTTCGCGGTTACGGAAAACTCCGAACATACCTACATATATTGAGTGTTAACCGAAGCATACGCATAAGACGGCAATTCAGTAATTCGGCTGCTGCTACTGTCCGACCAATGGTTCAGGATGACACGACGCGTTGTAGTGAGTCCATTGCCTGTGCCCGGTTACAATGTGCTTGGAGCACAATATGCCAATCCTCTCTTGATATGATCAGACTTTGTCGACTGAACCATTGACGATGTGTGGTGTTCCTCACGTTTTCATTCAGTCCGAACCATTAATATCTTAATGCTCTACATGCCTGGATATTGCACGATTCAACCAGACGACCACATGCACAGCCACAAAGAGATTCCTTTCAAGAACTGTCAAGTGCTGGTAATGTTGTCACACACAGCACGTGGCGTACACACAGCACGTGGCGGTCTTTCACAGTGTTCAATAACCGTCTGACTCTGCGCATTCCTCTTACATACAAGTGTTCGTGGCTTTTCTCTGAGTTCTCCCGTTTTCTCTCACTTTATTCATTCCACTATTTTCATTCATTTCTAATTATCACCGCCTCCTTTATTTTAGCCGGCATAACAGTCGGACATAAAACTGAAAGATTTTTCCTCTTATATACTCCATTAGGCCTGAAAACACGGTCTCATGGTGACAACACTAATGCATTCTGGTCTAGTGTACGTTCAAGCTGGCACATATTATTACAACTCTAAAAACTTATATACCAACCGAAGGCGGTGGTGGTTCAATGGTAGACTGTTCACTTCTGGAGTGCGGTGTCCCTAGTTTGAAAATGAAATGAAATCTTTGAGTTTTACGTCCCACGTTTATCCCTAGTTTGATCCCAGCTCTCGCCAAGTGGGTTTTGTTGTGAATAAACATCGTGTGTATAGTTTCACAGGGTTCTCCTATTTCCTCCCACTTTCTTCATTTCATCCTTTCATTCATTCTCATTATTACCCGTCTTCTTTAGCCTACGCGGCATAACTAAGGGACGTAAAGCTGAAAGATTTCATTTCATACATATCCACCAATAGTATGCATGTGTACGAAATTACGTCGACATCGAACTATTCCTTCCAGGTACTTAACTTTTTGTCAGTCAATGTATTATTATTATTATTATTATTATTATTATTGAGGCATGGAAGACCGGGTTCGATTCCCGGCGGGAGCTCATGTGGTTCGGATTCCACGTTAATTAGTAGGTCCACGTCCCATATAACCTCGCTAAACTATAAATCAATCAAATTATTATTATTGAAGATTTGATAATTCAATGCTGTATCTAAAATCCCATAACCAACGAGAGAGAAGGAGGAGGTGTGAAGTATTTAGTGGCTACTTAGGGGGACCAGTGGCGTATTTACGATTTTGTTTCGGGGGCTTAGCTAACTTTCAGGGGGGCTTTGCCTGAAAATGTGAAAATTCTGCAAGATATTTCATATACTTTACTATAGTAAGTAAGATTTCGGGGGGACTTAAGCCCGGAAGCCGCCCCCCTAAATACGCCACTGGGAGGGACTCAGATAAACAAGATTGGGAACCACTGGTTTATAGTAGCCCTATCATTAATTCTCTACCGCATAAAGGAAAATTATTATGCATCGCTTTCAGGTTTGAAAGACTATGTTCTTTAAAAGTTCTCGTTCGAAATCAGCTCGAGTTGGAACACATAATTTTCGACATTTTTCGATGATCCAGGATTATGACGCAGTTAGGGAACCACTTGAATTATGAGGGATCGAACTATTGTCTATGGATTCGGGGTTGATGTGCTGCCCACACATCATTTAACTAGCTCGAGTCTTCATGGGCTGTAACCGCACGGGACATATGATGTAAGTGACAATATGGATTCTTTAGATTTTCATCTTGCAGATTCAACTTTGTAAATAATCATCTCTTTCAGTTTCTCGTTCTAGTGTTTTCAACTACTGTACTGAATTTTGCCATTTGCATTTTATCTTATGAGGCTCTTACTAATACTCGAGACTTAACTAAAGCACAAATTTTAAAAACAATGAAAGACAGGCTGAAGAAGCTTTATAATGACCCGGATTTGTTTCGTTCTTGGGACTACTTTCAAGACAAGGTACGTGTTAAATTTAAATGTTTAATGATAAATTGCAATTCATATGTTCATATGTAGTGGTGTTGTGTCACAGATATGTAGAATAGGACCGTAACTAGAGGTTTTGTAGATCCCTAGCAAACTTCTATGGTGCCCCCCCCCCTCTTCAGATTTCTATAAATGACAATTGACATTCTTACAAATTTTATAGTAATTGAATTCTTTTAGATCCTACATATTAGAAATACGCAATTAAAATATAATTTATATGTGAAATATACAGGGTGTTTCAAAACACGCCGACAACGTTTGGGAGGTGATTCCTGACACCAAGATAAGACAAAAAGTATAGACCAACCTAGGTGCACAAGTGCCCCCTTTCGTAGTTATAGGCTGCCGAAAACATGAAAAAAATGAACTTTAAAGGTCCATAGCTCCAAAACTATGTGACCTACTGTAGTCGGGTCAAGACTTCACTTAGGAACTAGTATGTGCTCTATCCAAATATCCAAGTTTCAGAATCCTGCAGTACTTTCGCAATAATTTGTATAGAGTTAGTTGGTGAGTACTTCAAGTTATATGCCCGTAGCCGAACTCCCTTTATAAAAATTGTTGTGGGAGTATCTCAGGATTCTGAACATGGATGTTTGGATAGCGCAGATATTAGTTCCTAAGTGAAGTCTTGACTCGACTAGGTAGGTCCCATAGTATTGGAGCTATGGACCTTTAAAGTTCATTTTTTCCAATTTTCGGCAGCTTATAACTCCGAAAGGAAGCATTTATGCACCCAGGTTGGTCTATACTTTTTGTCTTATCTTGGTGTCAGGAATCACTTCCCAAACGTTATCGGTGTTGTTTTGAAACACCCTGTATATACTTTATTTCTAGGTTAATCTATATTTTATAGCTTAAAATTCCTACCTTCTTACTTGAACTTCTGCAAAGATATCTCTTACTTCTTCGATATATAGATATACATATCTATATATATCTACATATAGATATATAGCCAAGAACTACTCTATGCAAAGAAGTGCTGCCTTCTTTCAATCTTTCTTGGCTCATAGTGCTCCCCATATACGAGTTTTTAAGTTTGGAAAATGAACGCTCCGCACTCACAGCTGGGACATGAATCTTCAGAAACATCATCAAAGTTGTACAGGCTTCCGGAAAACTGGATAAAATAAAGTGGTTTATTACAATAAGAAGAGAATCTAATGTACTTATTGTCACTTAAGAGATATCATTACTAAGTGCAAACAGCATAGCTGAAATACTCAAGAAACAATTTTGCTGTACGTTTTTGCGAACTTTTGAAGCTTTATGTAAAAGATCAGTGTTGTTTAAATTTTGTAGTTATTTAGGTTAGAACACGTCATAGTTTCATGTCACGTTATTCACAATATTGAAACTACCTTGTATTTGACTTATCACATCTAGCCTCGAAAAAACACGCGAAAGAAGATTTCAGTATCCCTTAATCGTTCGTGTTAAAAAATTTCGTCCTAATAACACCGCAATTCCCTATCTCGATTATGAAGAAATTCAGGTAGAATTGACCAGCTATATGCAATTATCTTCACCTCTCCCTTCATTCTTCAAATTTATTTTTGATCGTTTTTCAGCTTTGCAAGGCACTTGTGTAAAAGCTGTGCTCCTTTAGACAAATCCATATTTTCGATTGAATCCAACGTTCGTTTTGATATTTTACATTGGAATATCATTAAGTATACCAAATTATAATTCTCAATATGTTGTTTTAGGGCTTCAATTTCATTTCTTCGTCAGACTTGGAAGCCATTTGAAATCTTGAAATCTCACTTTTAAGGCAAAAACTGCTTCATACCTTCCGGCCCATCTTGTTGGGTTAACTCTTCAGTTACATTTTGATAACCGGTTTTAAAAAAAAAAGATTGGTGAGTATATTTCACTGCGTAGTATTGTGCTCAAAAGTCAGTTACTATTACTTCGTCTTACATAAGCATAAGACTAATATATGTAACTTAACTTAAATGGCGTATGATATAGGTACTCTATGAATGCCATATTTCTTTCGCCATATAATACGTACTTTCATTAATATAAGTACTTAGAACGCTTTCTTACAAAATAATATTTAAAAAAATAAATGTACATGATCACGAGTCAGAACTTTCATCTTGTGGGCTCCTGGCCTTCTGCCAGTCCAATCACTCTGTAGTTACGGCTCTAACTCAGAAGATACGAAAATAAATTTTATGGAAAAGTGAGCATTATATCACTGTATTTGCCTATTTTCATGAAGCAACTATTACGGTAGAAAATATTTTCACATAAAGGATTTATATTTGATTCTGTAAAGTAGGACATAACGACTATTTTGAGGAAAATACGGGTCCTACTAATCGTTCCTAAAATTGACTCCCAAGTTATAGTTTTGACTCGATGTAAGCAAGTGTTATTTTGGGAAGAAAATCCATGGTATAACTTTTCGCTAAAGGTCATCAAAGGTAACGAGTGTAACTGAGATGAAGATATTGATTGAACATAAAATCTGGAATCTTTAAGTGATTAGCTCCCACGATTCTAAGAAGTTTATAGTGAACGATTAAGTGTTAAGAAAGGCTTTTGTAGCATATTTTCAGTAGTGTTTAGCTTTGGATGAAGTAAAGTTCGGTCCCCATTATTCTAACGTCAATATCACTCACTCTGGTTGTTCCCATTAATGTAACAGATTCTTAAGTCTTAGAAGGGATAGAGGCTACTTAAGCTGCTTCATTTATCATTAATTTGATCATCATACATCTGCATCTTCTTTGCCTGTTCTCGCAGTCTGTGAATACCGCTGCAGACTCGCGAGTGTTTGATTGGAATCTTAGAAAATGATGATCAGTGAGAGTCTTCTTTTGCTTGAGGTGAATGTACACTCCTCCACCAAGTCTGTGCGTGAGCAAGTATTTTACTTATATTTTCATATAAAAGCTATAAAAACCAAAGACGCTGTAACATATATCTACACGGTGGCCCATTTTAATCTTTCCATGGAAGTATCTCGAAAACGATTGAACATAAATGAACCGAACAAGAACTCAAATAGGAAATACCATGGGGCACATCGAATGGTGTTATCGCGGTGCCCCCAGGGCTGTTCTTCATAGGGGCTCAGGGCCCAATTTTAGAATTTTAAATGGAAACATAGGGCTAGTGATACCTCGTTCGATAGATCTTGAAACACTAAAAAGCACTGTTGCAAAAGTTTTTTTTTATCGGTCAGCGTATAGGGGAAGGCTTTGTACCTGTGAACACTTTTAGAGTCTTCGAAATTTTAGTGCTAATATTCAGCACTTTTCCCCCAATTTTTGTCGTATATTTGAAGTGCCATCTCTTTGCTATCAGATAGGATGATTTTTAAACTTGTTACATAATTACAGTATCTTTTATACGATATAATAAGAACTTATCCGTTTTGTTCACAGATACATTATGGTCGTGTACCATTGAACAGACCCTCTTGTACCCTTGAACAGTGGTAATTACAACGTTTCTGGGGCAATAATATAAAAAGAATCCACAAATATTAATAGTTATAAATTGCAATAAAAGGTTAGGCTATAAAAAGTTCCCTAAATTGAAATTTTATTAAATTAAAAATTGAAGAGAAGTTGTAACAAAAACTTGTGAACAATAAAGTTGAGCATTGTTATACAATAAGCAAATATTTAGATACTACTTAAAATTATAATTAATAACTTTATATCCTAACCTAACCTATATAAAATATACCAATTGTTTTAACTACTTACATTGTGTAGCTTTAAACAGTATTATTTATCGTTCAAAGGTAAACCATGCATTAATGTTCATAGGTACAAGAGGGTCACCATTAAGAAAAAAGTTCTCCACTAGCTTAAATATTAAACAGAAGTTAAAACTAAAAATATTACTGTATTCACCAATGATTCTACCCCAAGTTTGGACAAATAAATATCACAAGTCGCGAAAACCGAAGAGCAAAAAACTCAAAAGGAAAGTACAAAAAATCTTCGTTTTTGGGGGGGGGGGAATTAAAAGGAACATTACTCGACACAACACTCAGTAAACAACAGCCAAACGCGTTTGTAGTACTTTTTTCCATTTAATCTCTCAAACGAATTTTATTCATTTCACCTAGATAGCTCTGAGTTCGAGAAAAGCACAGGTGTTCAAAGGTACATTGTTTCAAAGGTACAACACCTTCCCCTACAAAATGGCTGCCGAGACATGGTGCCTATATCACATAAAATGTCCAGTACCACTAATAAGAAAACGGTTGGAGATAAATGAACAGAACAAAAAGTGAAACAGGAAAATGACATGGGGCACGTAGAATGATATATCCCAGTGACCTCCAGGGCCGCCTTTTGTGGGGGCCTAGGACCAACTTCGAAATTTTAAATGGAAATTTGGGTCGAATGATACCTCGTACGATAGATCTTCAAACACTAAACAGTGTTGTAGTAAAAGATTTTTCACATGAGTCACCGTACTGGACGTTGATCTGACACAAGGATGATGTCTTTGCGGCCATTTTGAATACAGTGACCGATATGCAAGATCTTTTGCTACAACGCTGTTTAATTTTTAGAGAATTATTGAACGAGATATTAGTTGACCCATGTTCACAATTTTGAAGTTGGGCCCTGGTTTCCATGAAAGGCGAAGCTGTGTCGTCACCGCGACATCACTCGACGTACCCTATGCAATTTTCTTGTTTCACTTTTTGTTCTGTTCATTTATCTCCAACTATTTTCATGTTAGTGGTACCGGTCGTTTTATCTGATACTGGTACCATGTCTTGGCGGCCACTTTGAATACCGGTACTGTGATGAATATGAAAAATCTTTTGCCACAACGCTTTTTAGTGTTTGAAGATGTATCGAACGAGGCATCACTCGCCCCGTGTTTTTATTTAAAATTTTAAAGTTGGGCCTTGGGCCCCAATGAAGGGCGGCCCTGGGTGCACCGCGAAAACATCATGCGATGTGCTCCATGACATTTCATATTTTAGTTTTTGTTCGGTTCATTTATGGCCAACCGTTTTCGAGATATTTCCGTGGAAAGATTAAAATGGGCCATCCTGTATACCATTTTATTTATTTATTTTGGATTCCTCAATGTATTTACGTTAATTTATGCTTCTATTCTTTTTTGTTTCGCTAGGATCATGTGGTTTTGTCAACAAAGATGGTGCTTTGCGCCTTTCTTATTCTACTTCATCATATATGGCCCCATGCTAATTCTTCAGTGAGAGCAAGGCTACGGGGTCGCAAGAAGAGTAGCGAAGTTTTCCTCATGAATTCTCCGGCGTGGTGTTGCGCTATCACATACGGTTTCCATTTTTAAAATTTATCGGATAATAAGGCTTTTATGGTTAAAACAGTAATTAATTTCAGCCTCGGGATGACCGGTTGTTAAAAATCCTAAACTTGACGTAAGTGACTCTCTAGAGTAGAATATGTAAAAAAGACAAATATCACGATTCCAATTGTTCGATATCTTGGAATCAAAGAAAATAATGCAAATGCTGTTGGCTAGATTTAGGATCGATATGCAACATGTTTTCGGGCTATATGTCCATGCTACATTTGCGCATACGAGAATCTCCCCGAAGACCAATTTGCTTGTCATTTTATTACAGGTTTATGATCTTCCACTATCGCTATTAACTTCACCAAGGCTCAACTTTTGGTTATCAAAGGCAAAAAAAGAACTTTACAACTCAGGAATACCTCCAAGAGTTTGGAGCTTTGCTAGAACAATGCCAAAATTTTAAGGTATTTTATATGGATAGTTTCAAAAGCGAGCATTTGGTTGGCTATGCCTAAGTCACAGGCGAGTGCAGTTTGGAATTTACTCTGCATCTCCTGTTTTTAGTATTCACTGCTGAACGGACACCAGTTATGGTTATCCTCGAGAATGCGCTTGAGCTTCTGCTCTGTAGGTGCTTATTTACACTGACTCAAAAAGGTTATTATAAGCATGAAGAATGTCTTTAGTAAAAAAGCCCTATACTGCAAGGAATTCTTGAGAGATGACATCAGGTACAGCAACAGGGCCGTATCCTCGTTATCTGGTGGGTGTCTGGGTATATCGGCACACTGAAGAACAGAACAAGCTGAACACACAGTACCTAAGAACTCCGCGTTGGCAGAGGTTTTACCAGAGTGTAAAGAGGTCAATATTTATTGATTATTGATTTGTATTGATTACCACTCATTCATTTATTGACTGTCTGAGATACATAATTTTCATTAAGGACTGTCATCAGCGTTGTGAAGATATTTTTTTCTTAAATACATAAAGCTGATTAGTACACATCAAGAAAGTTAGACATTCGAAAAACTTAGCTAATGAAATTCATTCACGTCTTGGAATTCGGTTAATTTATTCTTCTGTAGTTTTGTGTCTTCATTGCTGAATCGTGAAAGTGTTTGTTTACGTTTATGTAAAGTATTATGTCAATGTGTATTTTATGTAATAAAGCTGAAAGAGTTCCTTCCCTGATTATCTAATCATCTCTGACGTCAAAAGTACCTGTTGAGACGAAATCATCTCATCGACACGTGTCTAGAGTCAGCAATAACACCAGAAGATTGGGATCCTTAAATACTCCGTTCAACCCGGAAACGGAGAGTCAGTCCCGGAAACAGGGAGTTCATGAGAATCAGTCGGCGACAATCTTTGGAGAACGTCGGAGTCGGTTAGTTAGAAAACTAGTCGAACAATCTTTAATTCGGTCAACGGCAGGGTCGAGCCCAGTGGCTTGAGAAACAGTTTGCGTTATAACCAGAACGGCAGATCACCGGTCGATCATCGAGAGAAAACCAAGAAGTCCAGCAGAGATAATGGAACAACAAGTACTTTGATATCAGATTTCATCCCTTCCTTCCCTCGACCCTCACTTATGCTCTCTCTCTTCAAATATCTTGAAATCCTCACTTTTATTTCTCTTATTTTGAGACGGGTGTCGTCCGGTCCTAGGACCCAATCTACCCATGAGACACATCCGAAGAAATTCCTGTTGACGACATAGCTTTCTTTGAAAATCTATTTCAAATTAAGCACCCGTAAAAGAGTACTCTGTTCCTTGCTTCGATTTTAGTAGCTTCTTTCTCAAACGGATCCACTTTCACTGGTAAGGGTATCGAACTCAGAACGAGAATAGAGAGGACACTTAGTAAAACATTTTCTGAGTGATTGGCAGTCATCGTAGCGTACTGGTCACCAAAATGAAGGGGTCATGACATGGTTGTGTATAGAATATTTTGACACATTCCTATTTAGTGCGTCGTGTTTAAAATCCGTATTGTGTAGACTGTACCGTCCTATCGAGACGGGGACATATAGCCTCGTTGCTGACGTCCCCATTAATCTCCCCTACTCATGTATCGTCCTACTGTGTAATCAACGCATTGTAGAATGTCCAGGATACTCAAACCTAAAAGGACTTTTAGGTTTGCCTAAAAAGCTTTAATGCAACACTTCCCCAATGTAACACTCTGATTTTGATAAAATTTGGCAGGTAGACACTACACATGAAATAAACGTATACGTGTTTTTCATTTTCTGTGGAAAAACGCTTTTAGGATGGGGAAAACTCCCATCCAAAAAATTGAAAGTTGACGCTCGAAAGGCAAGAAGAAGTGGATCAAAGTGAATGAAGTTGTGCACAGATATTGTAGACGTAAAATGAGGGAATACGTGTTTCGTATTTTCCTGAAAAAAAAAAACAGTTGGGTGGGACACAGACCCTTCCAAACCTTTGATTACGAAATATCAAAAGTGCTAATAAGTATACGTCAGAAGTACCCAAAGGATATTTGGAATTACAACGAAACTTTGTGTAGGGACAATACGCAAATACGTGTTTTCATTTTCTGCGGTAAAACGGTTTTAGGGGTGGGGCAAAAGTCCCCACCCTAAAGTTTGAAAGTTGACATCCAAAAGGCAAAAAGTGAACCGAAGTGAATGAAAATTTGCATAGGTATTGTAGACGTAAAATGAGGGAATACGTGTTTCGTATTTTCCTGGAAAAATGGTTAAATTGGGCACAGACCCCTCCAATCATTTAATCACGAAATATCAAAAGTGCTAATAATTATACGTCAGAAGTGCCTAAAGAGTGGAGTAGAGTAGAGTAAGAAATTGGCTGGGTGTGTCGACTCCGTGGTCTTTTTGCACCCATACAAAGTAATGACTCAAAAGGGAAACCAATTGAACACAAAATCAACAATAATAAAACTAGAAATAAGTTAATTAAAATACAAGAAAAAACATCCACACACGACCTAAAATTAAATCGCATGCCAAACCTGAAGCTCTTGTAAAAACAGCAGCAGTCCAGAGATAAAACGAGTGTCATCGCCAAGGAGCAAGTGCAGCCGACTGGGAAGTTGTAATGTTGTCGATGTCGAGCCAGAGCGGATCAGTCGACAAAATGACGAATAGATAAAAGGTCTTCACACACACACACACACAAAAAAAACACACACACACATTCTGGAACTCCACTCCACGTAGAAGATATGCATGCGTCAAATGACTGTATCCAATACGCAGTCGAGTTAAAAGTATATCTTCACGACGAGAGTATCGGGAACTAGAGTTCCAGACTCCTAAGCGTGGATAATGGCATGCAATTTGTTGGCATGAGCGAGATCTCATTTCTACTGCCACTGTTGTAAATGACAGATATGAACAACGGATAAAGATCAGTGCAAGGGAGAGGCGTTACGAGTGCAACACCATGAAGAGCTGCATCTTTTGCCACAGAATCCGCCTGCTCATTACCAAGAATGCCTACATGACTAGGAATCCAACAAAGGTAGTCAACTGAGCCGGCATCAAGTAGGGAATAGCATTTTAACAAAATACGTTGAACCAGAGGACATGGAGAATTGCAACAAAACTGCGTTTAGATATGATATACAAAAATAAGCGTACGTGTGGTTTTTAGTTTGCGTGGGAAAACTGTGTGGAGGGAAAGACCCCCTCCGAGAAAAAGTAAATATTACCGCAGAAGCGCAGGAAGGAGTGGACCGAGGCGAATGAAATTGTGCATAGATATTGTATTTGTCAAGTAAGGCAAAACGTATTTCACAAGTGCCTCTATCCGATTTGCTTCAAATTTGGCACATCAACAGTTAGCACAAAAAATCAACACGTTTTTGCTTATGCGGAAAATTATTGTAAGGGAGTTACCCACCGAAATATTATTATAAAATACGGTATAGGTAGGAGACGGCTAGTGTTAAAACAGCGTAAGTCCGCCAATGCATAGATAGTTGAAGCAGAGAATACTTGTTACTTTGTCCCCGGCTGTATGAAGAAGCAAATAACTTTTCAAACATCAAACATATTGAACCCTCGAAGTAAAGACTGGGAAGTAGAAATTAAAGAAAATATCTTTATAGAGATTGTGTTCACAGAAAGAGATATATAGATTGAAACATATCTCCGCTCCTACACATTTATGTGTATGTACACCAGTGGTGCACACACCCCCTTATGTCCATAACGCACCCCCCCAATTGTCTATCCGTAGGTGTCCTTCCATGAAAAAAATCTTTTCGATTAATTTTTACACCCCCTCAAACATATTTATATAGATTTTAAGCCCCCTCAAGTATTTCAATGACGCAGTTTGCGTCATAGCCCCCCTTTGTGGGTACTCCTGTGTACACAGATATATATATGAACATATTACACAAGTCACTAGATGAATAACGCCTTAGAGGTTGTTGCCCACAAATGTCATGTAAGTGCACACATTTTTATAGAGACATCTACGTACCAAGCATATTTGAACACATTTGAAAAACCGAGTTAGATGAAAACTGATTATGAGCCAAAGATTGATGCTTTAAAATATTGTTCCGTAAATGAAGATTAACGTCGTATTCCAAAAGAAGAACTATGTCTGAAAACAGCCGAATAAATGTCTTCCACAAGCGAAATGCGTAAACGTCTAATGGTTGTAATCTTCCAATCAGCCACTTCGTTAGTTCGAGTAGCGTTACATTTCTTCCCTCTGGTAGAGCTGCATCTATTACGTAATCACAATGACCAATCCATGTATCCAAAAGCAATACGGTAGTGTCCGTTGTTGAAGGCAAATATACGTTTTCCAACCACATACTAAAATGTTCTGTTCTAAGTTTTCCTGATTTGGACGCCTTAACATAAATGTTCTTCGGTAGGGAAAAACTTTCCTTTACTATTGGCTCGAATTCTCCACTTGTTTCCATCAGAACTATAAACAATGGGGATAAGAATGTACCATCAGCTGGTATCAAAGGCTGTAAAGTATAACTGTCAGTCGTTGAAGACTCTGACTGTACAACTAACTAACTAACTCTATGGCCTATGGAACCCGGCCACAAAAGCTCTCCACTGACTTCTATCCTTAGCCAACTGGTTCCAGTTTCTATTTTGGATTCCTATTTCTGCGAGATCCATTTTAATATTGTCCTCCCATCTGCACCTAGGTCTTCCTAATGGTCGTTTTCCGACTGGTTTTCCAGTCAAGACTTTGAAAGCGTTTCTACTTTCTTCCATCCTAGCTACATGACCTAAGCCTCCTAGACTTGGTGATCCTAACAATGTTTGGTAAACCGTATAAATTATGTAGTTCCTCGTTATGAAGTTTCCGCCATTCCCCATTCCCGTTTCTCTTGGGTCCGAATATTCGTCTCAGGATCTTGTTCTCAAATACTTTCAGTCTATCTTCTTCCCTCAGAGTAAGCGACCATGTTTCGAAACCATACAGAACTACAGCCATCCAATTTTATGATTCTCTGCACAGCAAGACTACGACCACCATGAATCTTTAATTGAAAACCGATCTGATCACAATTAAATACATTGTCTGCCCCCACCTCTACTATATGATGTTTCACTGTCTCAATAGAAGTGTCACTTTGCACTTGTTCGTCCACTTTGTTTGAGCGCTGGTATTGATTTTCGTTACAAATTTCGTCACTTCTCGCGACACAATATGATGCGCCTTCTTAAATTTCTAAACACAATGACAATCTGAGTGAAGAAACCGGAAGCAACCTGCCAAAATGGACAGCCCATCTTTGTATATCTATATCATGAACCGGCATATTTGCTAGCAATGCTTCCAAAAATTTTTCTAACACAAACGTCGATATTTGCTTCAGCTTTTCTTGTTTTGTGCCGCCTACTTCTACATGTTTCAGATAGCGATGTAATTGGTTCCGTGACGTTACTCTCCCTAATTTGGCTTGTACAGATTTGACGGAAAGATGTTTTTTTTGCCACTCTTCCAGTAGTCAACAGCGTTTTTGTATAATCTATCGTAAGGTGGCCTTCTACACTTCCACACCAAACAATACTGGCATTATTTTCACCTTCATATTCATCACTAGAGTCCTCACTTTCACTTGGTTGAAGGAAGCTACTGCCTTTCGAGAAAACTAATGTTGTTTCGTCGGTACGTTGGAACGTCCCATCTTCGCTTGTTCTATAAAGGTAACCAAGAATTTTCTGGCGCTTTTTGTGGAGGTCTGTGTTCAATTAGCCCCCACACTGTGAGTTGAATGAGAATGGAGATAAGACGAAGATCAGTTGTTGTGTAGGTATATCAAACATAACACCTGGTTGTGGCAGTTCAGTTACACCGTGAACTTGCGTAAGAACAAAGTGAACATGGAACCTCCACAGAGCGTCATAAGGGCGTGTATACTATACGAGTTCAAACTGGGGTCAAACGCCGCTGCAGTGGGGAGGAAGATATGCCAGGTCTTTGGTAAGGTGACTACGTCGACAGTGCAGTGGTGGTTTAACAAGTTTAAGGACATGACGAAACACTCGAAGACGCACTACGCCCCGGAAGACCAACACATGGAGAATGAAGATCTTCAGTCAGCAATTGAGTGTCCAGATGTGAGAAATTGAGACTACAATTCAGTATGAGTGGAGAAACCATTCGGCAACATCTCCACCAGCTTGGAAAGCACTACAAGTTAGGTCGATGGGTTCCACATGATTTGACTCCGGGCTAGAAGGCAACGTGAGCAGATACATGTGCTTCTTTGCTGTCTCATATGAGGAAGGATCCACTTCTGGACAGGGTGTTGTTATGTGATGACAAGTGGGTCTTGTACAAAGCTCCACGACGCCATCATCATAGGTTAGCATCCCATGAAGCGGTTCCAAAACAGCCGAAAGCAGCACTGCACCAGAAGAAGGTCGTCCTGTGTGTTTGGTGGACTGCTCGCGGTATCGTGCATCAGGAACTGCTACCAGTTGGTGAGAGCATCAATGCAACTCTGTACTGTCAGCAGTTGAGCCGTGTTCAAGAAAAACTCAAAACTCTGGAGCCAGCGCTTCTGAATCGCAAAGGGGTCCTCCTCTTACAGGACAACGTTAAGCCCCACGTGGCTAGGATGACCCGGGACACCATTTTGCACCTTGGATGGGGAACACTATTACATCCACCATATTCCCCTGAAATTGAATCGTCCAATTATCGGCTGTTCTATTCCTTGGATGATCACTTTAGAAGACAACAGTCAAATCTCTAGTAGAAGTGCAAAATGCACTTGATATACATTCTTCGCTTCACGATCCACAAAGTTCTACCGCGATGGAATCGATGGCCTTCCTGAACGTTGAGAGAAGGTTGTCGGTGCTGATGGAAACTATTTTTGATCTTCCAGGTACGTCTTAGGTGACATATCGATGTTCGAAGGTTTTGCGTGAACTTTCTTGGTAACCTTTATATAATGTCTCGTATAATATTTCCGACTTTGTCGCTCGGCGTCATTGACTTCAGTTTCTTGCAAGTTACACAATCAGGCCCGGCCTTAAGGCGATTGGACCGATTACTCCCAATCGGGCCCCGCGCTAATTCCGTTAACACTACTCTCCAGTCTAATATACTCTCCAGTGCAGTTTTAACAGCATATCGGGCCCCAGAGCAAACAAGTGTATTGTGATCCCTATGACTGAATTTTGCTCCTAATACATGTAATTAATATATGCCATTCTATTCGCGAGGCCCCCGACCAAGTGGCTATGATACCTTTAAGATGGCTCTACTACTTTCAGTTGTCAAGTATGCACAGAAATGTATTACAATACAGTTATATTCTTGGACTCCACAAAGAAGGATATGGCCCCTCTCTAACAAGTAAATGAATAGTTTGTATTAAGTTTTCAGGGCATAAGCAAATATTTTCTGATTTTAATGCTGCAGTAGTTTATTTATTTTTTTTACGTTTACAACTTCTGTTGTAAATACATATATATATTATGTTCCGGAAATATTCTGCACACCCTCAACATCCCTAACGCTTATCCAAATTTCCTTACACACATCCCTGGGCGTAAGAATATTGTTTTCTTTGAGTTTGTGTAAAAATGTATATCATTATTGTGGGTGCACACCTTCTTTTATTTTGAACAGCTCACTAAAGAAAAGTTTCTGGCGTTCTTACTGATTATGTGATGTGATACTACCGTGAATACCGAGATGGTATCAAATAATTCAGTCTCGGTGTGACTTCTTTTGCATATTCTTTCTCTTATCATAGCTATTTTAAAAATACAACACCAGAGGACCAACTTTGCCCTCTCCTGCGAAAAATCCCGTGGATTTATTTAAAAATCAAGTCAAGAAAACCGAATGTATACTAATGTGTACTGAATAGGTGGCTTACGATGGTTTGTCTTCTAACTCAAATAATCCAATAGAAAATATGTCCTCCATCTTCCATCAGTTTCTTAAGGTTTGTGATCGTATCATCACCATTTCACTTTGTCTACAGTTGATAACGATTTCAAACTGATTCTACCTTTCATAAGTAGCTACCTAATATGTTCTCACGAGCATAGATTAGGTTTTCCTGACTTGAATTCTTTTCAAAAAGATACAGTTGTTAAGAAATCTTTGAACCAACGAATTCATACCAATATGCATTTCATTGTCTTACAAATAGAAACTTATGGAAACATAGACTATACCCTTGTATTTCTTGTAAACGTCTAGCCCAATTTGAGATATTATATGACTCCCTTTCTATTTAAAAAAGTTTGGCGAGGTACAAGATGGCTGACTACAAGATGGTGGCCATGATAAGCATATACTCAAGTAGATGTCTACTTCCTCCCGATTTTCAAACTTGAAACATATTGTTATGGCTTAATGCTTACGATCATTTCTTGATATTCCACACTTCTCTGCAACGTTTGGTCAAGAAACTAGATTTCGACATCGATAGGTTTACTTATAAGAGAAGAAAACTATGAAATAATTATACAGAACTTTCTTGAAAAATTTCTAGGCACAAGGGTGAAATACGTATTTTAAAATCCATTCGCTATCTGCATTTCCGTTTGAGTTATTTCTCTGGAAAATTAGCCGCTATAAGCAATGAACAACCTGAGCGTTTTCACCAGAATATTTTGCAGATGGAAAAACGTTATAAAGGGAAATGGGACTCGTCCATGATGAGAGATTACGTACTGCTAGTTCCTCTTGAAAGAGGACTCCACAACGACGGGAAAATGTTTCGAAGCTGTATTTTGCTGTGAATCATTTTTCTTAATCAAGCTTTAAGTAAACATGCAGGGTGTTCCGGGCATAAACTGGCAAGCTTATCTTATATGCTCAGGATCTCAATACAAGAAAAATGTTTTTCTGTGCCTTTGGTCGAAATCGCTTACTTACGGAGAGAGAGTTAATTAAACGTAATTACTGGAATTGGTCCTTCCTCTTACCCTTTTATTATCCCTATCTCCGTAAATAAGCGTTTTCGATCAAAGTTGCAGATTTTTCTTGTGTAGAGTTTCTGAGCACATGCGAAGTTTGTCGCTTTTTCCCGGAACACCCTGTACATAATATGTAATAATGATATACACATGATATACACAATAATATATTTGCAATGTTTCATATCACATGCACGTATTTATTTCATTAAAACACAGAATTTACCTTCATAAGCACCTTTTATTTTATATCTCAAATTACATTTACTCCTGTCAGCAGTCAATCATCATCATTATCATAGCAGAAAATCTGAGGCTGATACGAGAAAACTAACTGCATTTTCGTTTTTAGCGCGTTTGGTTTAGTAAGGATTGCATTGTTTTATCTCTACACATTTTTGAAATTTTGTGATATGTGCGTACGCTTGGAATACGCTGACCATATATTTAAATATGGATAACTAATTACAAACGCGAAAGCAATAAAAATTCGGAGAAAACGTCAGCTCGAGCATATTTGGTGCGTTTCGGAACAATAGACCGCCTGCTGGTTAAAAGATGTCAAAAGGAAAACTATGGTGAAAACTGTAGTAATTGCTATGCCAAACAGTAAAACAATAACTTCAAGGTCACTATACGAATATATGCCTCACTCTCTTTCCTTTCTTCCCTTTGAACAGCAGGGATTCTTGGGAAACTCGATTTCCATACCCTCAAATAAAATGCAAGCATGTTTAAAGAATAAAGACGACGTTAGCGAATACAGCTTGTCTTGGAACTGTTTAGTGACATATTTTGTTTTGAAATAGGGTACATGGAGGGCAATTGTTGCTTCTTCCGAGAAAAAATTACAAACATCAAAGTACCAAAGTACATGGTCAGAATCCTATGGGGGGGCTCGGCCCCCTGGGCCTTCCCCTTCCCTACGCCACTGCTCAAGTTAGAACATACATGTAACTAAGTCATGTATCCTCGTGAACAAAAGTGCGTTCCCATTGCGCTTGCAGATTGTACGACCATGATCTACGCAAAGCAAGGGCAACTTCTATAAGAATCTGTGATACAGTTTTTATTTTGACTAGAGAATTAAAGAGTAACTCTACATAAATAAGACTCAGTTTTGCAGCCTCAGAGCAATATCATCTCGGAAATGATCAGATTCTCGTTTTCTTGATTTATGGTCTAATGTAATAAACTAACCACCGTAACATGTATCGGCAACAGTTTTGTTCGTCTTACTTTGGAAATTACCTCTGCAGCCTGTCAGAATATTCATATCCAGAAATGGTCCACAGAGAAGAGAAAGAAAGAGATATAACCGTCTGTAAGATTCGTTCGTTATTCAAGTGTTGGAAGAAAAAAGTCGATTTACAAAAGTGATAAGATAGTGGAAAGGCATCCAAATATCTAAATATTTAAGAACATCAAAGAGAGACCAAATATGGTTAAAATTGCCAATATGGTGATGAAATATTTCTCTGTGTTCTCATATTTTGTATACATATTTAAACATTCTAATCTCTGAATCCAGGATTATGAGATAAAGGGAAAATAGAAAAATCACCCCTTCAAAATTTAAATCAGAAAAAAATGCTTTGTGATGAGAATTTGTACCCGCGACTCATCTGCTATTGAGTGTGTATTCAACACTCTTCCGTTAGGCTTAATACAAGTAGTATAGAGGTTGCCTTACCTAATTTTTGTGACCCTTCGTTCCTAGCTCCATGGGACATGGTCCAGAGGTACCTAAAACCACCCTTTCTAAATTCATGTAAAGGATAAATTGGCTAAGCCCCTCAAATTTCGAAAGGGGTGAAAAGAATTACGATTTAAATTTTGGAAATTGCCAAAACTAAAAGTTTGGCATCCTATACTATAGTATAGGATCATAGTATGTACCTTTGTAAGTTCGGGAGGTCCATTTTGTTCCGTTTCATACGTTAAAAAACTGTCAAAAAATCAAATTTCAGAGGTTTTTCTCCTAATTAAACCTATTTGATGAGGGTTTATCACGTTATATGGTTATACATATGAAAAGGTACTATCGTGAAGTGTCCCCTCGGGATTCATGTAAAATTGATTCATATGCGAAGTTCTCCACAGTTCAATATTCGTGAAGTGCCTGACATTTAACATGCAACACCTTGAAAATGGTATAAGATGGAGTGTACTCACTATACCAGTGAATTTCCGAGAAAATTGTATATGAATTTGATGTATGATTTGCACCTATTTCCATTTGAAAAAACGAAAGTTGAACCTTATATGGTGGATTTAAGATGGCGGCCGGGGTGTGTGACATGTATCAGAGAAGCAGTAATTGATCCTAATTCTTTTTCATATGCCCACATTCATGTCCAGTTAAATCTAGAGAAACTAAATGCAGTTTTGTGTCCAAGCGTTATAGTAGTTTGTAATTAAATTTCAGATATAAGAAGGCTCATAAATATGCAAATTAACGGTATGGGCCGCTAAAATTAATACGATGTAGGCTGCGGAGAACTTTGCATTTCAATCAATTTTACACGAATTTAGAGGTGACACTTCACGCATGTACTTCTGATTATAGGGGTCTATTCCTTTCCATAAGACATAGGTATATAACGTAATCCTCTTAAACTTCGGGACAGTACATAAGACCACCCATTAAATTTCATAGTCGTCAAATAAGGATATCTGATAAATGTTTTCTAGGACTTGAATGTATACTTCTCTACATTTGGTTGGTCCTACTTGTCCCATTTTTGGGTAAAAATGGTTAAAAAATGAAATTTTGGAGCTTTTGGACCTAATATACTCTCTTTATGAGACTTTAACAAGTTATATTAATATACGACTTAGTACTGAGGTCTACACTTTTTCATAGGTGTATTGAGGCTCCCTTCCCAAAATTTGGGAGAAGTTACATTGACACATACTTTAAATTTACAACTGTCAAAAAATAAAATTTGTTAAAGGCTCTATAGGACTCGAGTATATAACTGTAAATTTTAGTGGCCCGGCTTACAATGTTTTACGAGTAAATAATTGCCAAAATGTTCGTACTGATACGTGCTCACTAAGCCTTTATCACATTATATGGCCATATGCTCATATACCACAGAATATATGCTCATACACCACAGAATATATGCTCATACACCACAGAATATATGCTCATACACCACATACCATATGGGTACATTGATGCTCAATCTTCAAAATTTAGAAAGGGTACATAGGACTATTTCTTAAATTTAGGAAGTGTCAAGAAATAAAATTTGGTCAATGTTCTGTACGACTGGAATATATAACTGTAATTTTGATTTGATTTACCTTTAATCTTTCTATGACCGAAAGATGCCAAAACTATACGTGAGTAACACTGTATTTTTTTGGCGAGAATTTTGAATATTGGTGGGAAATTTGATGTAGCATGAGACGAAATTTTGAAAGTTCTACACCAAGGTTCACTAAGATGAGACTCTATTGCAAGATATGATCATATAGATGAGCACATTTTTTTATTTTGTCGAATAGGAAAGGGTACTATAATATATCCCTTTAAAATTTAGGAACTGTACATAGGCCCAGCCTAAAATTCTGGGAATTGTACAAACTAAAATTTAGTAAATGATCTCTAGGACTGAGTTATGTATTCTGTAAATTTACATGATCCTTGTTGTTTCCTTCTATGGATAAAAAATTGTCCAAAAATTAAAATTTGGAAGGTTTGTAACCTAATTGTATTCTAAAATGTAGTTTTATTGTAATATATTATGAATACAGGGTCTAATTTTGTTTCAATGAACATCAGTACCATGAGGCACTTTTTGATATTTCAGGGTGAGTATGTTTGGTCCACTCTTAAATTTAGAAATTGTCAAAAAAAAATGGTACTTATCTAAGTTGAGGACATTGGGATTATGATTGTATATTGAGATAGTAATGGTGATCCTTTGCATGGGTAAAAAATTGCATAAATATAAATTTGTTTTTTAAACGGTATCTAATATAAGATTGTATTAAAATATTTATGAAAAGTTTTTAAAGAATTGTAATTTTTTACTTTGAAAATTTTTCTGGATTACAGTTTGAAAATTTTTGAATCTTTGTTTGTACTAGTTACGACTTATAGTCTTAGATCATTAGTGGAAACTTATTCTTGATGCAATCTGATTGGTTGACCACTTTCCAATTATTATTATTATTATTATTATTATTATTATTATTATTATTATTATTATTATTATTATTTTGGAAAATGTTTCAAATATTTTGTTTGAAATTCTTAGGTTGAATATTTTTTTCTGCCCATGTTTGAAACTTTATTTTAAATGTCTACATTGAAAATTTTTGAAGCTTTGAATTGTAGTTACAACTCAAAGTCTAAGATCGTTGGTGGAAAAAAATTAGCACTTGAAATTTGAAAGCTAATTATAAATACCGATTGATACGAAACAACAATTAGTTTACACTTTGATTTTTCCTCACAACGTCTAGTCTAAATGTTGGAATGTTATTAATTGCGGAAAGTTATTCATGATGCATTCTGATTGGCTTATTACTTTCCAAATCATCTTTTATTTTTTTCAAAACTTTTTGAAAACTTTATTTTGAAAACTTTCTCGGTTGCGGTTTAGAAATTTTTGTTTGAAAATATTGTTTGAATGAAAGTGAACCTTAGATTTAGCACTGTAAATTTGGTAGGTAATATTTAAAACCGATTGATATGCAACAATTAGTACCTTTCCTCACAACTCATGCTGTAGTCGTAGAAAATTGGTAGAAAATTATACGTCTGCAATCTGATTGCCCTTCTTAGTAATTCACACGAAGCGGGAAAGTAGTATGCATGTAAACTACAGTTTGACGTTGATAATATGCAGTATTGATAGGCAAACGAAGAATAAAAGCATTGTGGGTCTACTCGACGGTTGTGCAACTATAGGGGAGAGGAAGGTAATGGCGATCAGTTGGGAATTGCAATCAGCCCACTTTGCCCTCTTGCGTGACCCGAGGGGAAGTCAAACTAGTGCTGCCATCTGCCTCTTGTAGCAAGGTTTCTTGTGTATTGTCGAGGAAGATGTCAGAGAAGACTGAAGTCTACAGTGTGCTGAAACTTGTTTTTGTTGATTTTCTTATAAGGATCTGCATATTTCAACTCACGATATAGTGGGATAGCTAAACCTCCGAAGTCGGGAAAATATTTCACTTCCGGATACCAGTCTGTCCTTTTCAGCGCAGTAAGTATAGGTAATAAGAAATCGAAAAAGACCGGGACACAGGTTTTTCCTGGTCTAGGGTGGTCGTGGCTGCCATTTTCCAAAATGGCCGCCCTGTACCACAAAGTGTAGGTGTAAGTCAGGTGCAAGTATCTCAAATGAGCAATATCGGTGTCTATTTATTGGTTTTTGATGACGCTGAGTCGATTGGAATAGTTTCTTAACATGTAAAATACATAATGAATGACAAAGCCGCCATTTTTAAAGATGGTGGACCTATAATGCTATTAAGGAAGTAAATCAGGAAGTAAAAGTCCTACAAGTGTAAATTTGGTGTCCATTTATAGGTTTTCGAGGTCACCGAGTTGATTGGAACAGCTTTTGGAATGGACAGAGAAATTCCTTACAATCTGTCATTTATCAATATAGTCTCATTAGTAAAATTGCTTCACATCTATTTTTGGTAGTAAAATGTCAAGGAAATCAATATCGTGTGGCATGACCGTATTTCCCTGGCGTATCTTTATTATTTATCAGGGTTTTTCAAGAAAATGTTTATAACTGCACATTGCTCCCTCCCAAATATATATCTACAATGACAGTGGAGACATTAGAACTTATAAGCCAATGGACATTTGCCCTGGATGCTGTTCATTATTCTCGGTGGTTGCCTGTATTTGTTCGCACTCTGAAGGAGTTACCAACCAGACATCCACAGATTTACGCGGAATTCTGCAACAGCCATTTTACTAGTTCTAGAACTGGAGCATTGTTTTCATCTATCCCCGATGACCAATACCACGAACAAAACAATAAGCTTGTGAAAGGAAATGGAGGTGCCATAGGAATTCTGGATAACAAAGACGCTTTATTGAAGTGGATGTTGGCAGGTCCTACACTTTCTGCAATGTTATCAAAATCCGAGGAGAGTATATTTTTTCAAGCGCAATCAACATCATCGCGACCACTGGATCATCACGAAGATACTAATGTTCATAATGAAAGATTTCGGAAACACGTGAGAAATTTTATTGCTGCTCTAAATGAACATGGAAATCCATTTGAAGGCGATGTCTTGGTATCAATTGACATTCGGCAGATAATGCCAGAAGATGAAATGAGACAGAGAATTAAAGAATTTCATGAGAAGGGACTTCAGCAGTATGAGGAATACGTAACAAATCGTCTCGATTATGTTTAACTCTCTATACACGATGTCATTCCGAAAAACAATATTTCAATATTCAACACACCCGTGAAGAAGAAATGTGCCACAAACGAGAAGATAGTGAATTTGTGAAGAGATTAAAATCTCTTTTGTAAATTGTTCATCGCATCACAATCATGTGAAAGTGATATTTATCAGTTCTTTGCTCACGAGAACCAACCATGTCCCCCCCCTCTCTCTCTGACAACGGAAGACTACGTCAATCTGCTAACAAACAAGACATACTGGAGTGTATTAACATTGAAGAGAAGGAGAAATCTGACGCACCTGACTTCAGTGCCACTGTTCTAGATGGTGCGGCTATAGTGCACATTCTTAAGGTCGGTAAATTTAAGACGTTTCAAGTCTACTTCCACCAAGTTTTTAAACCATATATAAATTTTGTGTTGAAGACCGTAACTCGAGTAGATGTCGTCTTTGATACGTACAAGTCCACTTCTTTTAAGAGCGATACCAGGCAGAGAAAAAATGCAATAGAGGCGTTTACGTACGTGTTCGGCCATCTACTCAAGTTCCTAGAAATTTTAGTGACTTTCTGAAAGAAGGCAGTAACAAAGAACAGTTATTTACGCTTCTAGCGGAGCTGCTCATCCAAGAAATATATATTGGTAAAGAAGTTGTGTGTACTGTTGGCGAGAATGTTGTGACTTCATCCTTAGTGCTAGATGTGAGTGGTATTTTACCAGCATGGCATGAAGAAGCAGATGGACGACTTATGTTACACGTCGAACATGCAGCTGAGCATGGTCACAGAAAAGTATGTATTCGAACAGTAGACTCAGATGTTGTAGTAATTGCGATCAGTGTGTTTAGCAAGATACAGCACCTTGATGAACTATGGATTGATTATGGATGTGGAAAGTTCAGGCACTATATCGCAGTTCATGATATCTGCTCCCGCCTATGTCCCCAGATCCAGAAAAATCTACCTGCATTTCATGCTTTTAGTGGGTGTGACACTGTGTCAGCATTCTGTGGAATAGGCAAACGAACGGCGTGGAAAGCATGGATGTAGTACAGAGAAATGGATTCAGCATTTCAACATATGTACGAAATGGGTTTTGAGGTAGAGGAAGAGGTGCTTGCTGTTATTGAGCGGTATGTAATTATCTTATATAATAGAACGTCTCATTTGAATGATGTGAACGAGTGTAGACGGATACTGTACACGAAGAAAAATCGCGCAATAGAAAACATACCACCTACAAAGAATGCACTTATTCAGCATATAAAGCGTGCTGCTTTGCAAGCAAAACTATGGCACAACTGTACAAATCATGACTATATGACACCAGATCCAGGCAGCTATGGATGGAAACGAAGTGGAGATCAGTATACACCTATTTGGACAACAATCCCAGACATATCCAAAAGTTGTAAGCAACTCGTTGCATGTTCTTGCAAAAAGCACTGCTCTACATGCAAGTGTGTGAAAAAGAGTTTACCTTACTCCCAACTGTGCACATGCGAAGGACACTGCTCTACAGCTGATTTTTCGTAAAATTAAGTTCAAATTGTTCACAACTTTTTCCTTTATTAACTATTGTAAATGCACTTAATAAATGTAAATGTATTTGTTAAATATTCCAATAAACTGAGTCACCTCTGAAACCTATAAATAGACATGAATTTTACACATGTAGCGCTTTTCCTTCCTGATTTATGCTCAACTTGAGCCTTATACGTCGGCCATTTTTGAAAATTGCGGCTTTCGCCAATCAAGCATAGTTTCTCACCATTCCAAAAACTGTTCCAATCAACTCAGCGACCTCGAAAACCTATAATAAATGGACACCAAATTTACACTTATAGGACTTTTACTCCCTGATTTACTTCCATAAATAGCATTATAGGTTCGCCATCTTTAAAAATGGCGGCTTTGTCATTCATTATGTATTTTACATGTTAAGAAACTATTCCAATCGACTCAGCGTCATCAAAAACCAATAAATAGACAACGATATTGCTCATTTGAGATACTTGCACCTGACTTACACCTACACTTTGTGGTACAGAACGGCCATTTTGGAAAATGGAAGCCACGACCACCCTAGACCAGGGAAAACCTGTGTCCCGGTCTTTTTCGAGTTCTTATGACATATATTTACTGCGCTAAAAAGGACAGACTGGTATCCGAAAGTGAAATATTTTTTCGCTAAGCTATCCCACTAATAGGAACAATTTTAAGTTGAAAGTTCTTGAAGTTGCTATTATATATTTATAATAGTAATAGTTTTTATAAGATTTATAAAAAGTTATATTTACGTCTAATGTACGACACATAGTTACATTTCAAATAAACTTCGTTTTACAGTATAACCAGCTCAATTTTCAAAATGGCACAATGTTGGGAATGTCGATAAACGTTGTCGGTTTACCATCATGGTGATCGCCATTCCGAATAAACTTTTGGAATACTTCTCCAGCCAAAAATTATAAAAGAGGCTAGATCTAAGATAATTAATACGCCTACTTGAGTCAAACACTGAAACTTTGCTATCGGTGTAACCTTTGTGGATCGCGGGTGCATGCTGACTGTACTGCTGTGGACTCACCACGTGGATATATCTGTGACGTGTCTTTGAAAAACGTCAATAAAACATTTCAGTTGGCGTTTCTCAGTCTTTCGAAGGCGCAGTTTAGGAAAAAAATGAACTGCCTATGGAACTATGTTTGTTTATTAAGCTTGTACTGTCATCGCCATTACCAACATGTGATGGAAATGGCGACAAAGTAGCAAGTTGAGTTTTTTCCATCGTGTTCCCGAACTGAAAGAATTATCCTCTCTTTATTTTACACACTTATTGTAGAAGGATTGGAGTATATATTTACAAATTTGTTTCAATATATTTTGTAAATGAAACTACGTAATAACCTATTTTTCTTAGGTGATCGCCATTGCCCACCTCTCCCCTACTACTCGTAGATTCATGCTCATTCGTACCTTTCAAACACCTGTTTTCAATATTCCCCTATCTCATCCCCTCTCCCATTTGCTTGTTTTCTCACTGATTTGATTTGATTTCCAGTTTAGCGTTCCTGTCACCAGCGAGGCTATATGAGACGTGAACCTACAGCTTAACCTGTGATCCAAACTACATGAGCTCCTACCGGAAATTGAACCTGGGTCTTCTATGCCATGGGCACGTACGCTAACCGTTTAGCCACATGGGAGCACTATTTTTCTTGCTGTGATTTCTCGTATTGTAAAAACTCGTCGTTACGTCATACGTCAATCAGTTGAAAATAGCTTCTCTAGAAGAATACGTTGAGAACCGACAACAATGAATTTGAACCTCGGTTTTGAATTCTATTTTATTATTCTTACGAAATTATAATTAGCATTCATTATCATTAAAAAATTGTAGTTGCTTTAAGTTACTTCCCCCCTCCCCCCTCAACACACTTTTAATATGATGGAATGTTTCTGTATTTGCAGCTCAAGTGCTGTGGAATAGAGAAAATTAATGATCTTCGTGATTATGTGAAGCCACCAACTTCATGTTATAAAAACAAAAAAGCAAAAATATTTCATAAGAAAACATGTTGGAAAGGTTCCACAAATTACTATCTACGTGCATTGAGATTCATTGTGGGTTCGCTGACAGTTACGATAGTGGGAGAGGTAAGTGAGAGAGAAATTTTATTAATGAAACGATTAATACCAAAAAATTTTGCATGTAACATGACTGAACAGATGTTCATCGATAAACTTGTTGAGAATTCCTACTCACCTTCATGTCTCGAGGCATGCATATAGTTATTACTATGCATGAGACGCATATTTTTAATCACGCTCCACCCTAGCCATAGGAGCCAAATACGCAGTTCTGATTGGTTGAAGTCATCCGTTTCTCGCCACGTAGCGTACATATAGCAGAAATCAAACGCCAGCTGTTGTCGGTCTTCGTGGTCGAGCGCGCTAGCCCAACGAGCCAGTAATGAAAATGACTTTTAGCGTGGGTTCCAACCCGGTGCAAGGAAAGTTTTTTTCTTATTTTCATAATACTTTTACCATTAAAGTAAGAAAAAATAATATTAATTTGCCCTTGGACTAATATATATGGCATAAAAAGTGATTTATATATGATACGAAACAGCTGAGCGAACGGCAAAGAGCGAAAGGGGTTAGAAGCCAGCAGGGCTCGTTTTGTTACACCTTTACCCCATGATAATATCACATGACATTACGTCACACTCATGTGGTCCAACTTCGAACTTCACCCGCTTCCTTGTGACCAAAATGCATATTTTTTTAGAGTAGCGATTGAAAAAAAAAATGTCTCATGTTCTTGCGAAATGTAAGCCAAACATAATTACATTTTTATTTTTATCAACAGACAAAGTGACAGTTTTCTTATACAACTATAATACACAATACAAATGCACCAGAAGGTGTGGACAATCGCAAAGTGCAACCAATCAGAAACGTATATTTAGTCATATGGCTAGAGTCAAGCGTGAAAAAAACTATGTGTCTGAGACAGATACGATTCTAAATCACTAAAGTACGCCTCCCCTTCATTCGTCTCACTATTTTAGTCTCACCCAACACTGCCGAAGATACTTTCAGCAATAAGCAAGCATCTATATGAGAACATTCTAAATCAGTTACTATCTTACAAGTTTTATTTATTTTTTTTAAATATCGTCACAAAGGTTTACGTAGCCCATGAAGTGGACCTTCATTTTCATGACAAAAACACAATAACTTAATCAGGACAAGTGTTAGTTTCCTAATACTTATTGTAACCAAATACCACCTGGATCTAGTTCATTCTTACATTTTTTTTTTTGAAATTTGTAAATCGAATTTTCCTTTTTTTTGCCATTCCAATAAAAAAAAATGAAATAGCAAAAATTACATTTCTTGGTCAACACCGTGGAATAGGTATGTTGATGTGTCATTTATGAATTACTTACCAGAGCTCCTAATATTAGAGGACAGAAAAGGAAGGAACTGTTAAAGTTACCTGTTTTCATTAGTTATACAGGGTGTCTCAAAAGTCCCGTGATATTGGGTAACTCTATCAGAGGTACAACAAAATGTAAGAGGGAAAACCGTCTCCAAATATGATGTTTTCAACCTAAAGTGAAGGAAATTTTCAAATCGGAGAGCCGTTTGGGCTGTACACTCTTTATGCGCCCAATATTAAATGAAAATGCAACGTTGCCATTTACCTGGACCCACATCATAATTGAATGAAGTTATAGTTTGAAATGGGGGCTCGGCATCGACACGTTATCATAAAAGACAGTAACTTATTAACTTATGTTGTGGGTCCAGTTAAAAGGCAACGTTGCATTTTCATTTAACATTGGGCGCATAAAGAGTGTACAATAAAAAAGGGTTCGTCCGATTTAATAAAATTAATTCACTTTAGGTTCAATATTGGAGACAATTTCTCTCTTACATTTTGTTGTAACTCTGATAATAACAGTTACCCTATGTCAGGGGACTTTTGAGACACCCTGTACTTTCCAAAAAGTAAGCTGAGGTGTTACATTTTGAAAGAATATTAAGGCGCCATATTTTCATTACGTTATAAAATGTCGAAGTGCACATTGTTTCTTTGTCGTCAATTCTACAGCCAGTCTCAAGTAATATAGTTTTCAATCCATAGTCCATTTTCACGTGTTAATGAAAACCAGAGGAAAACGTAGTATTTTCGAGGGCGAAATTATCATAACTACTTGTGATATAACAAGAATTTTGAAAAAAATGGAACAAAAGATTGCGATATTGGTTAATAATTAGTTTTTGGACCAGGGGCCACAAAATTTTTGAATGGCCCCTAAACAGAGGAATAAGCACAATTTTCGTGTTTTCTATGGAATAAGCACATCATACTGAGTTAAATGATTGTTTGGGTTTGGCTACACTATACGTAGTTCTTCAAATATAAGGCCTACAGGAATTTTTTTCATTGAAATATGTTAGGTCTTTTGGGCCAATTGGATCAGGGGTCAAAAATTTTTGAACGGACCCTAAATAGAATTTTCGTATTTTCTACAGAATAAGCGCATCAAACTGAGGTAACTGATAGTTTGGGTTTAGCTACACTGTATGTAGTTCTCCAAATTTAAGGCTTACAAGAAAATTTTTGGTTGAAATATATTGGATCTTTTGATTCAAAAAGAAATCTTTTCTCATAGAAGAAACGCTATGGTAAGCTGTTTTGTCGTAAAAAATACCTCACTTTGTTAGTAAATTATGATAATTGATATATCGAATATTGCGATGTAAATTTTCGTTGTATCGCAATTATGTGATTTTGTGTAACAAACTACGATGCAATACCAGCTAAGATACACTGATCTATCTATCTATCTTACAAGGAACCCCTTGAGTGCGAGGTCGGAAGTGCGATGTCTAGTAAGGCTCATTTGAAAGTGTTGTGAACAATGATGACAGGAAAAATATTAGCTGCTAATGACTCACCATGTGCATCAGGAGGGCGACAGAAAATACGTGTCCGGGAGGTGCAGAGATCAACCTTCTACGGGATATATGTATTACACTTCACAAAATGCACATCGTCGAAATTAACGAAATATTCAACACAAACCATTCTTGCACCATGAACACCGAATGAAAAATGACGCGCTACAGTGATCACAAATGTTCGCACCATCAAGATCGAAGGTGAACTTCTTGGGAGTTACAAATCATACAGGACGTTCAGCTAGGTATCCACTTTTAAAGAATGGACATAGAATCATATTTATATATTGGGGAGATGAGAACTGATGGAATGTGATGGCACCCGTTACACTAATTATAAATAAAATTCAATAGGTAACTCAGTATCTACATGACCTACGTCTCCTTGAGAAAAACCTCCAGAAGAGATACTATATATTCAAAATTGTCTTGAGTAGTTTTTCGTTGTCTTCAATTGTTGATCCATCAACTACTTAAGCTTGTGGTTTTTTGTATATCTGTGATACTCAATGTTTTCTGAAAAACCTGTACGGTATCTTGACTAATTTAAAATAATCTTTCACATTAGGGATCACTGAACAACTATGAATTATTATAATATGAAGTTGATGATTACAGAAATTAATATAAGAGACTGATTACTGAAGTTCTTCTTGTAATAGTTTTTGAACACCTCCGTTACACACTGCCATCACACTAGCACTGTCATAAAACTGACTTCTTCTTTTCGAAATCCTGCTTTGGAAAGAGCTTTTTCTAGTATGCCTTTAGATGATAAATACGATAATTTAGAAAAGACCAGATAAATGTTCATGCACCTTTCCTGCTTGTATCTCACAATCACTGACAAATTCTACACCAGAGGAGAAGACTTGTGTTTCATAGGCTTTCAAGCAAAGAAACTGTTACTCATTTTGATCATATTCTGTTTTTATTTTGTCCAGTACCATCTCTGCCAACACTTCTATTATTTCGTTCTGAACTTCAGGTGACGTATATTGAGCCTGCTGAACAATGCACCATATACAACTGACTTGAGTTTAGAAAATTTTCCATTGTGAACTTGAGCAGTGCTGTAAGAAATGGAGTAGAACTTAATTCGTAAGTACTTAATTCTTGCAGAGCTTTGAGTCCTCATCCTGAATCTCCACGATATGGTATTTATAGCTCATTTACTGAGAGAACCGGCACAACCTCAACTACACACATAACATGGTACTGTTTCTTACTATCTGTTCCGCACCTAGAATATTAACATCTTTTCCCCTGCACAGTCGTAGTTTAAGTCCTTCCTAAATTTCAGTTGTTTCAATGCTGCTTTTAGAGGAAGTATACTTATCAACTCTTTCCCCTCTACAATGTTTACTTCCAATTACAAAATCCTGTTGCAGTAAAAGTTTGATTCTGCAGACTGTTTCTTTAAACTTCCTACAAGGATAGCAGATTGCTTGGTTCCTCAAAACGAAATATTTTAACCAAGGCCTTGTGTGATACCATTCACTTTGGAAACTACATTCTTTTTCAGCGAACTTTGTTTTGAGGTACTTACGTACGTTGGGATGAGCAAGTCTTTCGTCCCCAAAATCCGTCGCTTGTGCAATGCAATTCGAGGTTGTAGCTTTTGTCTTTGACAACTTGCTCTGAATATTAACTACTGAATCTTCAACACCAGGTATTTCACTGTAACTATTCACGTTGATCTCTTATGGTGTGGAACACTGGTTTGAGCGTTTGGTTCTCTCAGTCAGCGAATAACAAACTTATCCATCCTATCGTGAAAAGATGTTCACAAGAAACACAATCATTTTGAAACCACAATATTTTCTTTTCTCATAACGACACTCACATTTTCAAGTGCAATTGCATTTCCACCGGAAGGTAGGCGTACCGCGGGAGATAACGCCTTCTTTGAGGTCATGAGCATTCATTTATTGGTAGTTTCATTGGGAAATGGATATCAGGATTAATTTATTTATTGACATATTTATCTAGTTAGACATACAAAAGAAGGTGACTAGAGCATGGTATGTAATGTATATGATAAAATGAAGTGCAAGTAACAAAATACAAGGATATACTCGTATGATGTCAGTTGCCACGAGTGTGTTAATCTTCTGCTCAGAGCGGGTTCAATCACTTGGAGCCCTGTTAGAAAACAAAGAAGTACATTGATGTAGTTGTGTGCAATGGATGAATGGATGGCGACAATATGTACGACAGCGGGTTTATAAAGAGCAATGTCCTGATCATGTTCATTGATAGCAAGAAGGTGATCTAACGATGAGTATGCGTAACGTGATAAAGCTGGAGTTTGGTCTAAGAGCTCACGGAGAATCGAATGAGCGTCTACTATGCGACATTAAATGTAACGAGAGCGAATACTATACAGATGCGGTAAGAGTATTAATATAGATGTGCGCGGACTTCCTGTGTTGGCGTCCATGGTGGTAAGGAATAAGACATGACGTTCAGTTCTGTGGGGCTGATAACCAGGCGGCATGTCCATGCGTAAGAGCAGGACGAACAAAAACTTTATATGGATAAAGAATGAGTTTGGGTTAAGATTCCAGTTAGTGCCTCTCAAACTGCGTATCAAGTTGATTCGACGGCGAATATTAGCTTGTAAATTGGAGAGGTGGGCATTCCAAGAGAGATGTTTGACGAAGGTAAAACCAAGGAACTTCACGCCTTTTTGCAATGCAAGTGGCGAACCTAGCAATGTAAGATGTAAATGTTTTGGATTTCATGTTAAGCAGTACTTGTTTCGTTTAACTCAAGTAATATCATTTGAGTTTTAGCTGGATTTAATTTAAGTTTTCATTTGAGACATTAACTAGCAAGTTTACCAATTGCTGGTTGTAATGCTGGTTTTATTCGATCTACTGAAAAATACATATAAAGCGAGATAGGCAGCAAACTGAAGTGCATAAATTGGTGGTTTTGGTATTGGCATGACAGCAACGTATAGGATATATAGTAATGGTGACAAAACGGAACCTTGAGGAACTCCGGCCTGTAGGATGAAGTGATGGGATTGTGCCTGATTAATTTGTATGAAAGCCGCGCGATTATGAAGAAAATAGGTATAGGTCGAACTTACGATAATGGTAGAATGCAGCATAATTTGAAGAGAAGTCCTTGGCGCCAGACTATATCAGCGCTCTCAATATCGAAACAAATAAGGATAGATAGCAGTCGTTTCTTGAAGTGGATAATAAGATAGCTTGATAATTTTAATAGTTGGTCAGCAGTGCTAAATGACAGTCGAAAGCTTGTTTGTGCTGAAGGTAGATGAGAGTGATGAAGGAAGTAAGAATGGAGTCACTTTACCAGAATTCATTTCAATGTTTTGACATTCACATTTTTTAAATTTGCAATTTCATTTCCATCCAAAGATGGGCGGGCTGTAGAAGGTAACGCCTTCTCTGGAGCCATGAACTTTCATTTACTGGTATTATCATTGGGAAATGGGTATCAGATTTATTTATTGATTGATTCTGATTAGACATACAGAAAGTGACCTGAGCGTGGTATGTAATATACAGTATATGATTAAATAAAGTGCAGGTAACAGAACACAAGGATATATGATGTTGGTTGCGAAAAAGGTGTTAATCTTCTGCTCTGGGGCTACTCATAGTGGGTTAAAACACTTGAAGCCCTGTTAGTTAGAAAACAAGGAGTTCATTGATCAAATTATTTGCAATGGATGAGTGAATGGTGACAATGTATACGACGACAGGGGTTACAGTGAGAGATGGCCTGACCATGTCCATGGATAGCAAGAAGGTGATCAAACAGTGAATATGCGTAACATGATACAGTCTGATCTAAGAGTTCATGAAGAATCGGATAAGAAGCGTTGAATGTAACGAGAGCGGAGACTGTGCTAATGTGGTAAGAGTATTGGTATAGATGTGTGACGGTAGACCTCTTGTGTTGGCATCCGTGGTGGTAAGGAATAAGCAAGGTGTAAGGCATGACATTCCAGAACTTGTAGTTTATCATAAAACTTGCGTGGAGCCGATAACCAGGTAAGAACAGCACGAAGAAAAACTTTATATGTATAATGAATTAGCTTGGTGTTAAGACCCCAGTTAGTGCTTTTTAAACTCAGTAACAAGTTGATCCAACGACGAATATTAGCTTGTAGATGTGGGCATTACAAGAAAGATGTTTCTTGAAAATAACACCAAGGTACTTCACGCTATTTATAACAGAACCACAACCTTCTAGAATAAAATATAATTTCGCCAAAGTTGACTGGAACAAATATCGTCTCTACATCTCGAGCAGCTTCAATCTAGTAACACTACTATCGCATTCTTAGATGATATAGACAGTGTTTCTGCATCTTTAAGTACCATCATCATCAACAACGTAATATGCGATTCCAAAAAGGAGCTTCCACTTGGTTTACCTCTCCATGCCATCACACTTCTTCATCGCTCTCAGAACCGACTAGAAAATACAGGAGGACGCACATCCACCATTTCCTACTGCTTCATCGCCAATTCTAGTGCATGGTCAAGCATTGCAAGGAAACGATTGGATTTGAAAACTTCTTGCAGCCAATTACGAAATGAAACAAACTCTACGAATTTCTGGAATTTATTCAAACGCCTTACATATCAGAAATGCGTTTCACACTATCCAATTCATTTTGAAGGTACTGTACCTACCACTGGTACAGAGAAAGCAATAGCTTTCGCCAATCATTTCGAGAGTGTCTTCACCAAGGGCGATGATCCTGAGGGGGCCGGGCACCCCCAAAGCTCATGTGGGTCCCCTCATTGTATTTGTAAATTTACAATATTTGGCATAATTTGAATGCATTTTGTCTTAAAATCCTCATATATGCTTTCTGCATCTGAATGGCCCCCCCAAATTTACAGAGAATCGGCGCCCTTGGTCTTCACCTCTCATTCTATCCCACTATTTACTCATCCAACTCATCGACACACTAATAGAATTGGTAATCCTGAACGAGGATTATTCACACCATCCATAGATCATCAAATTGGTCCGACTCAATCTATCACTGCATCAATCACCTATACCGATATCGTCGATGCTCTCCACAATAGCCGAAATACAGTTCTTAGGGCCGATACTATCAGTTATAATCAACTTCGCCGGGCACCGATAGCTTTTCATGTTATCCTGGCTATGTTATATACGGCTGTACTCACAACCGGCTTTACTCCTACTTTTTTGGAAGCTTGCCAAAATCGTCGTCTTCTTAAAACCCAATAAAGATCCTACTAACATTGGCTCCTATCGGCCAATCAGTCTTACCAATGTATTCTGCAAAACATTGGAACGAATTCTGGTAAAGCGATTCCATTCTTACCTTTTACTCACTCTCATCTACTTTCAACATAAATAGGCTTTCGACTGTTATTTAGCACTACTGACCAACTGTTAAAATTATCAAGCTATCTTGTTAATAAATTCAATAAACGGCTGTAATCTGTACTTATTTCCTTCGATATTTGACAGAGTCTGGCAACAAGGATTTTTTCTTTAAATTACACTGCATTCTAACAGTATCGTACGTTCGACTTATAGCCCATTTTCTTTATAACCGCTCCGCTTTCATACAAATAAATCAGGCACAATCTCAGCATTTCATCCTACAGGCCGGAGTTCCTCAAGGTTCTGTCACTATTACTACATATCCTATATGTTGCTGACATGTCAATATCAGGGACACTAATTTATGGACTTCAGTTTGATGATATAGCATATCTCGCTTTGTGTTCTTCAATGGGTCGAATAAACGTAACATTACAACTAGCAATTGATAAACTAGTCAATTGATGTCACAAATGCAAACCTAAATTAAACCCATCAAAAATACAATTGACGTTATTTGGACTTGAATGAAACAAGAACGGCTTAAACACGAAATCCAAAACGTTTATATCTTACATTGCTAGGTACACCATAACATTCACTCTTTAGATGAGCAATATAAACACCGACATAAAATAATATACCTTGAGAATTTGAAACAATTATTTTTTAGATAACGTTAATTTGCTCTACATTGAGAACTTTCTACATTCATTCACTAGCCTGTTGTGAATAATATTCCTTTATTCGAAAATGTGAATTTTTAAACTTTTATAGTACCCGTACATTTGAATCCAAAGTTTAAATTGTTAGTCCATCTAATGATGTTAATCACGTTACCTTTATGTAGGAAGAAATGTGTAGTATCGACTTAGAAATGAATGAAAAACAAATGATAACTAGCCTAAGTATTTTTAAAGAGTGAGTGCGAAATGCCATATTTTATTAGTATGATCGCTCTCACCAAAAATATGTTTTATATATTCAGTGGAGATTCGAAGGAATAGCTGAAGGAAATATACAATGATTTAATTTAGAATATATACTATCTTGTAATACATCATAGAATTTATGCTAAAAGCTTTGGTGATTCAGATCCCTGGGATTTTCTTCCTTCACATCGTCCAGAACTCGGTATGGTTCCTAATCTGGTCACTTTCTTTATTTCCCTCGTCCGAAATAGTGTGCTCGCCGATGGAAGTGATCCCTCATACGTGACGGCCATAGTCCCGTAATTCCTAGAAATATGAATAAACAAATTAATAACAGTCCAATGATTGTTGCTTCTCGCAATACTTCCTCACTTACTTATTGTATTCTCATGGGTGTAATGGGGCGTGTACATATTTTAAATTTTTTTCTTATAGTCCTGGGTATAATCGTCTTCAATTTTTAAAAGAACGAGTGAAAATGAAATCTTTGAGTATTGCGCCCCATGGTTATGCCGGTTAGGCTAAAGGAGACAGTGATGACGAGAAATGAATGAAATGGTGGAATAAAGAAAGTGGGAGGAAACGGGAAAACCCCGAGAAAACCCACGAGCACGGTGTTTGTCCACCACAAAGTCCACACGGCGCGAGCTGGGATCGAACTAGGGACCCCAAGCACCAGAGGTGAACGCTGTACCACTGAGCCACCTCCACCCCCCTAAAAGAACGAGTATATATGAGGTTGGATATATATATTTTTGAAAATAGTCAAGCTTATTCCTATCAAAAATCCTACCATTATGTTACTGTGTTTTCAATTTCATACAGTTCAGCGTTGCCAGTTTAATAATTTATTTTAAAGCATGAATATGAAATAATTGTTTAAGTTTTTCAATTAATAATAACACCAAATGCTTTGATTAACTTAATTCTTTTCTTCTTTGGTCTAGGTTATAGTACTCATTGTTGTTATTATCGTCCTTGTTAAATATAAAAGTATAAAAGAACTCGAATTATAACCCAAGAAGATGTTTTTCATTATTTGTAATCATGTGTAAATATCATCGTTTTAAATAAAATATTTGTATATACAGCTTCATTTTGACAATTAATCAAATTGACAAGTGTTGAAATTTTATTCTCTTTATTCTTATTGTTCATTCGCTTATCGTAAAGAATGACAATAAAGTACTGACTGTGAACATTATCTTCTTTGTAATTTAAATTAGATAATAATGCTAGTACTACAAGGTGCGGCACGTAAAACCGGCCCGTCGTACGTAATATTCTGGTATATTGGGTTTTTGGCAACATTTAAATAAACATCCTTCCTACCAAGAGATGGCGTGTCGAGGTCGGGTCGACTTACGTGACCTGCAGCAGTTACGTGCAGCTGCAGCCAATGAAACTTGTCGAAACCAGTTGAGAAAAAGGCCTCGTTGTGTTAAGCCGGGTGAGTGTCAGTATGTGATAATGCCGTATTCGATACCCGAGCGTGTTGCCATTGTTGAAGGGTTCATTCTCACTGGATCTTTTGTGAAAACAAAGAATTTGTTTCGGGAGAAATTTCCAGGACGTTCTGTGCCAGCAAAAAGCACCATTCAGGAATTGATTGAAAAATGGCGGCGTACAAGATCGGTTCAAAATGCTCCCAGGAACAGACGACCATCTGTCTGCACACCAGAATTAAAGATGCAGGTGGAGGAGATAATGACAAGAAGTCCTCGAAAGTCAACCAGGAGATTGAGTCAACAGGTTCATGTGAGTGAGAGAAGTTGCAGACGTGTTTTAAGGGGACTGAAGTTAAAACCGTACCGGATAAGTGTTGTGCAAGAACTGAAGGAGCCTGACCTGCAGAAGAGGGTGCATTTCTGTTCATGGCTGTTGAGCAATGTTGCCAGTGGTTTCTTGGATCCACTAATGCTCATCATGAGTGACGAGGCGTGGTTCCACCTGTCTGGGTACGTAAATTCCCAAAACAACCGGTATTGGTCGACAGAAAATCCACACGCAATCCACCAGGTACCCTTGCATAATGAGAAGATTGGTGTTTGGTGTGCCATTTCCGCTACACGTGTTATTGGGCCCATATTCTTTGAGACGACAGTGAACAGTGACGTGTATATGGGAATCCTGGAGGAGTTTGTGTGTTGTAGTTAATCATATTCAATACATTACATTTCATTTTATGTGTTCACTTTACGGGCCGGTTTTACGTGCCGCACCCTGTATAATGTATATTGATTTATTATTTATAATTCTAAAACGTATCAGAAATAAAAGAATGATAAATCTTGAATGGTTGGCACTGGGGCTGTTTTATTATGACTGTTCAAGCAGTGTTGCCAACAACCTGTGAAGAAAATGGGCTAGATGGCCTTCAGAAATAAGCTTTTTTACGCAAAAATTAGCTAGATTTTAAACTGCTAACGTATAACCCACATTGTAGATTTTAAACCCCTTTTTTGTGTGTAGGATTGTAAGTGAATTATAGTAAAATTTGAAATGTTGAATTTCATTCGCTGAAGACTAACAAGCAACATACAGACTTAAATTACAATAAAATCCATCAACAAATCATTTGATTTGTGAAAGTCAACAGCCATGTTAAGTTAAATTGAAATAAATCATAATCAATGACATCGCTACTAGCCGAGCAGCTAGAACTGAATGCACTATCATTGGATATTGAATTGGTTGTGTTTATGTAGATTGCCATTGTCTCAATTTTCAGTAGTACTTCTTTCGGCAGGACATAGTCCTAGTGTTGCCAGACCAGTCAGTTGGAAAAGCAGGAGATTCGAAGATAAAAAACAGGAGAAATCAGTGGACACATACAGTGGTGGCGTTTCAATGTAAATCCGGGGGAGGGGCAATAAAATTTGCCATTATTACGGGCGCAGTAGTCAAAACAAGCAGTTCAGAATTCATTTCCGATGAACTACGTTGAGCAAATGAAAGGGAGAAGTCCCGATTTATATTAATTTTATTTGACACACACACGTCTGTGAAGTAAAACGTAGTGAAAGAGCAAAGTGCAGTGGGAAAATGTCTTTTCATGCACGTAGCGATAACGTAGCTATATGGTACAGTCACACGTGATCGTGGAGTAAGACGATTTCTTGCTGACGATCGTGGAGAAATGATCTAAACCACTCTTCTAACCCAAATCCCAATCTAAACAACACTTACTTGTAAATCTTACAGAAAGTCATAAAAACGCTAACCATAATGCATATACAAGATGATATACAGTTGTATCCTTTGGATTCATATTATATACAGTAAAGCTCTATAACTATATGCTCTACAGAGCATTGTGTATTATAACAGAGAAATTTCATCTTTTTATGTGAGGAAACATTGAAAATTCAATATTAATAATAATATATTTCTTTAACTTCTCGAAGTAAGGAAAAAGCAGGAGATGGTTTATTTTTCATTTTCTTTCGCAGTAGATCAGTAGAACGTAGAAAAATCAGGAGATCTCCTGCAAAATCAGTAGATCTGGCAACACTGCATAGTCCTTACAAACAATTATTTCTCCGTACACACCTACATGAATTATATCCTGATTGCATTGAGAGTTTCCAAAGCTAATTACATATCCTATTTTTTCCTTCAATAAACAAAAACAATCTCTATGGCTTGAAGAACCGAACAGTTTATTAAATTTGTATTGATAAAATTAAAATAAATGCTAAAATTAAAATAATTAAAAAGTAGCAAAAGGGGCCGTTACGGGAGCGACATTTAAATTCTTTCTGAGTCGATAACTATTGTTAAGTTGTTGTAAATCTGCGGGTGGGGAGAGAGAAGAAGGATGAAAAACAAGTGATTGTAGCATAATAAAACACCCTCTGTCTAGAGAAATCAGCTAGTAAGATAATATATAATGAGAAATAGGCTAATTTTGAAAATTACATTTTATTTTCAAAGAAAAAGTACTTTTGGAATTAATTTAACTGCTCATTAAAAAGCCAAAAATGGCAAAAGAGTTTCATAAAATAAGATATATTTAAGGCTATATGCATTTCATAGATTTGTATGCCTAAATGCCTCTCCAAATAGGCTAGATTTAACCAAAAATTGGCTAAGTTGGCATCACTGTGTTCAAGTTCTAAGGTCACCATTTTTTTTTTTTTTTAATTCACAAACTACTTACGTCAGGATGTTAAAACTTGCGTCATCTCTTAACGTTTTCTCCCTTTACACATACAAATTTGATTCCATGTTCTTTAAGAACGTTTCTTCAGGGTGTGTTCTGACCACTGGGAACTCGTTTTTGACATTTCGATCCGTGTAGAAACTGAGCGTCCATGGTGAGCGGCCTTCATTGTTGGAAACTTTCAAAAATCGATAGGTTCAAGGTATCCGAGTAGAGAGCATGAGATAACTAGTTCAAAGCTGTTGCTACGAAGAAAATCCTGAATTTGGAGTGTCCGCTTAGCAGAAACAGGCCCGTATTTATATATATTGTGCGACACTGTGTTTTAAATAATTTGCCACCCTCCTCCCCGCACATACTTATGTCAAAAAACAAGGAAACAAGCTGTGATTTTGCAAACATACCAGCTCTTGATGAGTAGCAGTTAAGGTGTTACACAAGTTACAACGTAATTTTAAGTGGCATATATATATATATATATTAGGGATGGCCAAAATTTTCCGGAATCCGGATTCCGGAAATTTTGTTTTCCGGAATCGGAAAATTTACTTTCCGGAATTCGGAAAAATTCCGGATTTCGGAAAAATTCCGGAATTCAGAAAAATTCCGGAATTCGGAAAAATTCCGGAATTCGGAAAAATTCCGGAATTCGGAAAAAATCCGGAATTCGGAAAAATTCCGGAATTCGGAAAAAATCCGGAATTCGGAAAAATTCCGGAATTCAGAAAAATTCCGGATTTCGGAAAAATTCCGGAATTCAGGAAAAATCCGGAATTCGGAAAAATTCCGGATTTCGGAAAAATTCCGGAATTCAGAAAAATTCCGACATTCGGAAAAAATCCGGAATTTAGAAAAAATCGGAATTTTTCCGAGATCCGGAATTTTTCCGATTTTACTTTCCGGATTCCGGAAAGTAAAAATTCTGGAATTGGCCATCCCTAGCTAGTAGCTGTTAAAAGAGAAACACAATAATGAATATATATACTGTATTAGTTTCTTGTAGTTGGATATGTCTTTATCACTTACGTAGACAATTGCTACTGCAGTTATTTACTGCTTTATGAGAAGGTCTTATTTTCACACACAAAAAAGTCGCCGGTATGTCTCAAACATTATCGCGTTCCCACCTGCAGCTGCTCCAAAGCACTGCAAACTACTTTTTAATCAGGCGAAAGGCAGTGAAGGAAAAGAAATCTCAACAAATATTCTAATAACATTCGCTTATTGTCAACATACCTACAGTGAGCGCAGAAAGTGTTCGTACACCGTGCATACTTTATATTGAAAACAGCTAGCATGAGAACGGGAGGTGGAAAATATATATATAACCAGAATTAAGACTACACATTCATACATTTTATTTCTATATACAAGAGAAAGGCCAAACAAAGACAATCACTGTTTTGCTAAGAAGAAAAGAGAGAATTCCTTTTTTGTAAACGCAAAAAGTCACCGTACACTTATGATTGAATTAATGCTTATAAAGTATATTACGTTATTTATTATTTTGTGGTATTACCCTGTGCGTTAATGATTGTCTGTAGTCTTCGTGGCATTGATTTCACCTGTAGTAGTTCGTAGTTCTGTAGCTTCGGGACTATAGAAGTCAGTGGAGAGCTTTTGTGAACGCGGCATTGAACCTCCGGGTTCCATAGGCCATAGAGTTAGTTAGTTAGTTAGTAGCTTCGGGACTGATTATGTCCCATTCTTCTTGAATAGCTTTTCTCAGGCCTTCTTTAGTAGAGAAGCTGTGCCTTCTGATTCTTGTCACCAGAACAGACCATAGATGTTCTATGGGGTTCATGTCTGGGGATTGGGGAGGTGTGCGAAGCTGTTTCAAGGTATTATAGAGTAGCCACAATCGAGTATTTTCCACTGTATGTTTGGAGTTGTTGCCTTGCTGAACAATAAATTGTTTTCTGCGCACTAGTATGGAGATTTTCCTTTAATATGTTAATATACACTTTGTGGATCATCACTCCATCGATAAAGTGGAGACGACCCACTCCTGAGGCACTCATACAACCCCAGACGAGCACGGACCCTCCTCCGTGTCTTACTTTAGGGACGAGATTTTGAGGATTCATCTCTGTATTCACCTTGCGTCATACCATACGCCTCCCATTGGATTCGATAAGATTAAATTTACTTTCGTCCGAAAATATGACCCTATTCCAGAAAGAAGCCTGATCCCTTATCTTTATACTCTTTTTCAAACTTTAGTCTCTTTATACGATTTGTCTTGTTCACCCATAACATTTTCCTGGCTATCCGAGCATGATACCCTACAAATATTCCGCACTGTACTGGCAGATACTTTAACACCGCGTGTTTCCAGATCCGTTGCCAATTGCACAGCACTACTTTTCGGAAACTTTTTTCTTTCCCTAATAATGTAACGTTTATCTTGTTCACTCAACACTCTTGGTCTTCCAGTTTTTTTTTTTTTTTTTTTTTTTTTTCGCACAGTGATAGAAACATTATACATCGCAATTATTGTTTGTACTGTTGAACGAGGTCTGTCTGCAAGGTTTGCTATCTTTCTCAAAGATTTACCCTTCTTATGCAATTTAATAATTACTTTTCTTGTCTCCTCATTTGTTTCTGTTCGGTTGCTTCCCAGTTTTACAGCCCACCGTGCAGTTTTTTCACTCCTATCCACAACTAAACTCATTCTGTTATTCGTCATGCTATAAACAGAGGTGTATAATCAGGTGAATACTAGTGAACCCCAGTTGTGGTATCTTTGTTTCGTATTCGTACGTCAGGTGTACGATCTCTTTTTGCGTCTACTCTATACACTTTCTACGGAATTTATTTACTTTCTGACCATTAAACTTGTCTTTTTGTTCTTTATTGGTATATTCATAAAGCTTAGTTTTCATTATTCATATTGTGTGTGTTACTACACTTCTTAAATTTTCTGTTTCTTTTTCGCAAGCATTCTCGTTTCAATAGCATAGGTGTACGAACACTTTCTGCGCTCACTGTATGTACAGTAAATACAAATTTATAATTTTTGACTTTACGAAGTATACAATGTAATTGTTCAATAATTAACATAAGCAGGCATTCATTAATTTATATTAATATAATAATTAATAAAACTAATAAGCGGGTGATTGATGACTCAGTGGTAAGTTTTCATCTATGGTATTCTAACCCAGGACATGTGGGTTTTCGATGGCTGATTTTGTGTTCGAAAATTTTTCCGGTGGTAGGCCTACTCTTGGTTCCCTTTCTTATATTTGTTCCATCATCACTCATTAACGAATTTAGTTTATCAAAACTCTATAGCCATATATTCATTCTGTCCGTCAGTGAAACAAACAGTCTCAAGTACTATCTGATGGATTACCATCAATTTTGGCCACGATGTACAGAGTCAATAGTTAAGAATCGAGTTCCCTGATGAATGTAATATTCAAACCGGAAGCGGTACAAATCAACCATTTCCGGTTTTAACGTTAATCATTATATAGTAAATATGGTAATAGATAGCGAGAAACGGTTTCCAGTAATCGACATATATAACATTCATGTAGATAGAATGTTACCCAATTTGTGCATCTGCTGAAAATAATGAGCTTAAGTATTTAGAGAGCATTTTCCGCTTTAGAAAATGTGTGCTTGGTAAAGAATGTAGAGAATTAGCTGAGTCAGGCACGTAGCTAGAATATGGTAATAGGAAGGGGGGGTCTGTCACGAAATACTGTGGTTATTTACCAGGGGCTCAATCATTCTAAATTATTTTATTGGCAACATATATTGGTTCGTTTAGCCAAGATTTCTAATGGAGGGATGATATGAAATACTGTGGTTACACACCAGAGGCTCGATCAATCTAAATATTTTTACTGACAACATACCCATATTGATTGGTTAGGACAATAAAATGAGGATATATTAGTAAGTATTTTAATAAGAAGCTATGAAGATATCTCGAGTAAAAAATTATAAAAAAGTATTTAAAAAGATATAGTCTTCCGAGGTCATTCGAACGGTGTCGAGAATTTTGCGTCTGGGAAATTTGCGCCCTACCTCAAGAACAAGGAAAATTGCGCCTGCAATGTACCTCCACCGGGAAGTTTGAGCCCTGCGAAATAAAAGAACCTATTCGAGCTTACGCATTTGCTCGGAAGGGCTGACATTACAGCATAAACAATCCTCCCCCCACAACCATGCCATTTGTGATTTATTTTCATTGTGGCTATATAAGGGGAGAATAAACTTCAATATAAGCCAAAAGAACACAACGGATCAACGCAATCACTGCTTCTTCCAGAGATGATTTTGGGGGAACACTGGCCTCCCCAGAGCTCTCAAAGTGCCCCCTCGGAGGAGACCAAAATAATACGTCTATAATATAATAATAAATAGAATAGTACCAGCAGTGACCCCCTCCGGAATACTAAGTGTGCCCCCCGGAACATTTTTTCTGAAAGAACGACTGAACGCAATTGTGTGTTTAAAGTGTAATTCCAGCAAGTAAACACACTGTACATAGTTTTCTTGATAATATTACTGAACTGATTTTAAATTCACTTTACATTTTCTTTTCTATATTTTGTGTCCTAAAAAGCCAAACAACTCGCAAGGATTGTGAACAGAGATATCTGGGTAGAGCCAAACAGCCTTTTGTAGAATTAATTATACTCTTTGATTATATTAATAAATAATTATATATCAGTCATTTATACTTTTATTGTAAATTTTGTAGTATAATGAAAAATAGTATTTGTATGGATTGCCCTTCTGTGAACTAAAATTGTATTTTTTTTTTTTTTTTTCATTTGTTCGGAATATTATAACGGATGGAGTAACTCGCTGAGACGATGAGAGGCAAGCCTAGTTCAAGTGTGAGTGGAAGTTACTTTACACAGTACAAAAATAAGTTGAATTGTAGGGCGCTAACATCCCAGTGCAAATATATAGCCGGCGCATTTTCCCCTCTTTTTGCGGTAGGCCGCAAACATCCCAGTGCAAATATATTGCGAGCGCATTTTTTCCTATTTTTGTGGTAGGGCGCAAATTTCCTGGGCGCAAAATTCTCGCATTCAAGGGAAATATAATGTCCGTGAAGTTGACAAGCCACTTATGTCAGACTCCAATTTCGACTTTAAACGTCGCTAGTGCTATGTTAGTGTTCGATAGTGACGCAAATCGTTAGCACTCCACAGATAACGTGTGCTTTTTAAATAATGGATATGTCTTCTAACTGCATGCCAACACGCCCACTTCTAAGAATCGTCTCAAAAATGAGGTTAACCGTTAGAGCAAGTAAGTGCTCATTAGTACCATTAACATTAACGTTAATGCCTCCATTGTACGGCCCTTTGAGTAATAATTACACCACGTATAGTCTCAATGGGTCCCTATATTCTCGCGAACATTCTGACGTGCCCAAGTTAGTAGTCTACTTTTTTTTGGAACTATTGTTTATCTGTTATTGTTTATTGTTTATTGCTAGTCTGCAGAGTAGTCCTTACATTAATATGCCATTGTCCTTGATAATCATTGCGTATTTACAAGCAGTTTGTTATTATTGTTAGAAGATATCAAAAAACAACAGATAAAATCTACTACTTAACGGTTCATATTTTTCTTTTACAGTACACAAACGATTAATAATAATAATAATAATAATAATAATAATAATAATAATAATAATAATAATAATAATAATAATAAGACTATTCCAGCATAAAAGTTATCAATTGCATCACACTGGCAACAAGCGACGCATATTTTAACTTCATAAAAATTCGTTTCTCACGATTTTCTGGAAAACTACGTATGATATCTTCATTCTGTCAAGTTGTTTATCTCAGTGTGATATATGTATTACCTCAGGACAATATCACAGTAAAACAAAAATTAAATATTAGGAGTGTATCGTACTTTTGGACTACATCTCATTAACCATGGGAAGATTGAGTAGTGTATACTTTAGGATGTAAGTTTCAGCTTAACTTGCATCATACATTCTTAGAATTACAAAAAGGAAATTTGTTCGTTTGCATTTGAACAAAATTCTTAGGATTACAAAAAGAAAAAATAATTTTTCGGAATTCCGGAATTTTTCTGAATTCCGGAATTTTTCCGAAATCCGGATTTTTTCCGAATTCCGGAATTTTTCCGAATTCCGGATTTTTTCTAAAATCCGGAATTTTTCTGAATTCCGGAATTTTTCCGAAATCCGGAATTTTTCCGAAATCCGGAATTTTTCTGAATTCCGGAATTTTTCCGAATTCCGGAATTTTTCCGAATTCCGGAATTTTTCCGAAATCCGGAATTTTTCCGAATTCCGGAATTTTCCGATTTTACTTTCCGGATTCCGGAAAGTAAAAATTCCGGAATTGGCCATCCCTAATATATATATATATATATATATATATATATATATATATATATATATATATATATATATATATATATATATCTTTGATGATTATGATGTGGTGTTATGCCCGAAGGTAGGAATTTGACCCAAAGGTCTCTGAGCAAGGTAAGCCCATGGTAGTTTGGAAGTGGAAGGGGAGCGACATCCGAGTCCTCATACAGAAAGAGAGTAGTCTACTAGAGATCTAATGGGGGCGTGATTTTGAAGCTGGGCTTGGTTGACATTTATTGGTGGGCGTCACTGTGAGACACCAATAATTATTGGTGATAACGCATAAGAAAAATAATTGTTTACATTATTCACGGCCAGTAAAGGTTTAATAGCATCTATATTAATAATACAATAAACTACCTGTCTAGCGCTTTTCAACTCGAGAACCGTAACAAATAGAAACATGAAATTTTAACATTATATGTTTCAAAGCCCTCAAAGAAATGATCTAAATGACCTGGAATAGGTTCCTAGGTCCCAGCTGAGCTGAGATATGGGGGTACAAAGTTCCCATAAAAATAATATGGGGGCATTTTAAAAATAATCGAAAACGACCAATCTTAGAGTTGAATTGATAGTTTTTTGGAGTCGCTGAGATGAATAGTGACAGTTTTAATCCAATGCAAGGTCATACTCCACTCCCCAGGGAGAGGGGGAGATTTTAAAATTAATCGAAAACGACAGTATTAGTGTTGAATTCATAGTTTTCGAGGTCACTGAGTATAACGGTATCAGTTTCCATTTTGTTCAAGTTCATCCTCACCCCTTGGGTTGGGGAGGGAGAGGATGACTTTTTTAAAATTAATCAGATAAGCTAGCTAATTAGTAACTACTGTAATAAAATCTTAAGGAAGAAATGAAACAAAATCTAGATCTGGTAAATAGTTCGTGAAGTTAGATGAGAAGATAATGGCGTTGGAATAATTCTTGGAAAGCGCTTAAAGGAGAAGGTAGTGAAAGTAAAATGTATTGATGATAGAATTATGAAGGTAAGACTTACAGGGAAAACGAAGGATCTAGTGATGATTCAGACATATACACCGACGACTTCGCATACAAATGAAGAGCTAGACGAAAATTATGAGAAAATAGAAGAAATTATAGACAGGAAGAATAGGGATGCATGCGTAATTGTAATGGGATATTTCAATGCAGTTGTGGGAGAAAGACAGGAAGATAGTATCGTAGGCAAATATGGTTTAGGAGAAAGAAAGGAAAGGGGAGAGGGACTGGTGAACTTCTGTAGACAGAATTCACTAGTAATTGGGAACACTTGGTTCAATCAGCACAAGAGAAGAAGATATACATGGAAATTCCCAATAGATAGGGACGTGAAGTTTTCGTTTTAACAACAACATCGAAAACTTGAAAAAGGCAAAGTAAACTATATAGGTATACCTAAATATATGCTAGAAGGCCGTGTTTGGTGTTTTTAAATCGCGAAATAACGCGAATTTGGTACTTCAAAAAATAACACCGAAATGCACTGCATAAAGCGATAGATTCGCGAAATCGTCATGTTGGCCGGTAATACTAATAAAATAACATAAGTTTCCTTTGCAACCAAGTGTGTTTCACAGAAGACCATAGTTCTGTTATTTTTAGACCGGTCGGTTAGTGAAAGTTTGCCCTGAGATTTTGCTGCCTGTGCTCTTGAAGCAATATTTTTATCAGCTTCCAACAATGATTCTGAAAGATATTTTTCAGAATGCAACCACGTAGTTACCGTAAGGAGGCAAAACCTTAAAGAAGAAAATTTGGAAATATTAACAATTTTGTCCTCTGAAAAATAAGAAACATTGAAGAAACTATAAATTCGCTATTATGTGAAAACGTGTGTTGATAATGATATGAATTGCGTTTTAAATAAATAGTCTATACTGTGAATTAATTTTTTTGAAGTGAAGAAAATGTTAAGAAACTATGCTATGAATTGCGTTTCAGATAAGTATATTCTGAATTGTTTTTGATTTTTTATTTTGAAGTGAAGAAAATTTTAAACACGCAGTGTGGTTTTTAGTCGATATATGTACTCAAATCATAAGTTAAATAAATCCACGTTTAGGAGGGATATCGAGCCATTTTTCTCAGATGATAAGTCCAAAAATATAATATAATTTATGCTTTAAAATTTAAGATGTCAAAAAAATTAAAAATATTCGTATAATTTTAAAATTATATTTTATTTTAATTAGCTTTCACAGACCACTTTCTCTGTTTACAATATACTTGCTTTTCAAAACTTTACAGAATAAATCAGATAACTCCTAATTGCTTGTATTAAATCGCGAAAAATAACACCGATTTCAGGGATAAAATAAAAGAAAAACTTCACGTTCCTACCAATAGATGGCGTAAGATATCAGATAGACTATCTTATGATTCAGGTATCAGAATAACTTGAAGAACGTGAAGACCCTTCCCGGGGCTGACATTTTCTCTGATCATAATTTTGTGCTGGCCGAAGTAGATATTCAACTTAAAAATGTAGACAGAAGAAACATAGCCAACAAAGTGTTGAATACTGAAAAGTTGAAAAACGAGGAAGTAAGAAATCTTTCGGTTGAAACATTCGAAGAAAAATATTTACACGAGAAAAGGATATGTGCAGGTAGTAACGGACGGTGAGAACATATTAAACTTTGCATACATAAGACTGCAGAAGAAGTAGTCGGTTACCGCGAACACAAAACGGCTAAGAAACCATGGGTTACGGAACAAATGTTGCAGAAAATGAGGCAAAGGAAGACGTGGAAACAGGTTGATGCAGAAGAGGGCAGAAAGATGTACAGAAAGTTAAACAGTGAGTTACGAAGGAAAACAGACAGAGCAAGGGAAGAGTTTTACGAATGAAAATGTGAGGACGTAGAAGAATCAGAAAGAGTTGGGAAAAATGAGCAAATGTACAAAGAGGTGAAATCAATGGAATTTCAGAGGAAACAAGAGGCTATTACGATGGCAGTAGAAAATAAGAATGGGATGGTAGTCAACGAGAGAAATGATGTCATAGGAAGGTAAAAAGAATATGTTGAAGACTTATATGAGAGTAGGGATAGACCGTGTACCCTAAATGTTGAAGTAGTAAATGAAGTAAGTGAGGATGGTAAAGCGTTTAGGATTCTTCGGGATGAGTTTGAAAACGCTTTATCCGAGATTAGAAATGGAAAGACAACCGGGATAGATAATATACCAATCGAATTCATTAAAAATATGGGAGACAAGGGTAAGAAAGAATTGCTCCGATTCTACAATGAAATATATAAAACAGGAGAGTGGCCGAAAGACTTCCTGAAGACGATCATGATACCGATGGCTAAGAAATCGAACCCGAAGAGATGTGAACTATTAGTGTCATATCTCATGCAGTTAAAATTCTGCTCCGAATATTGAACAAAAGGTTATATGGAAGAACAAACGAAAAGGTTGAGGAGGAACAGTTTAGGTTCAGGAGAGGTAAGAGCACAAGATATGCAATTGAATTATTATGGGTGATCTTTGAAAGGTTTATAGAAAAAGGAAACAGGTGTATGTTGTATTTATTGATCTAAAAAATGCATTTGACCTAGTGAATTGGGAATTGTTGGGAGTTCTAAAGAAGATTGGGTTGGAATGAAAAGATCGAAGACTCATAACAAACTTATATACGAACCAACAAGTAAGTGTTAGGATAGGGGAGGAACTGACAGAGGAAAGTGCAATTGGAAGGGGAGTTCGACAAGGATGCTGTCTCTCGCCAACATTATTTAATATCTATTTAGAAGAGATAGTGAGAAAGAGCCTACATGATAAAGATGTCATTTCGGTAGGAGGTAGAATGATTAGATGTATAAGATTTGCAGACGATATGGCGTTTGTTGCAGAATCAGAAAAGAAAATCAATAGAATGTTAGAAAACTTGAGGAAGGGCTTTGAAGAATATGGAATGAAAATAAATATTAAAATAACAAAAGCCATGATGATTGGAACGAAGCGATCTGTGTCAAATATAAAAGTGGGAGGGGAGAAAATAGAACAAATGAATAGTTTTCGATATCTGGGTAGTATTCTTAGTAATGACATGAAATGCGAACGTGAAATAAAAGCAAGAATAGGAATGGCGAAAGAAACGTTTAGGAGGAAGAAAAATTTGTTTTGCGGGACCTTGAATAAAGAGTTGAGAAAAAGACTTGTAAAATGCTTCGTGTGGAGTGTGGACGTATGGGGCGGAGACATGGACAAAGTGATGAAAAACGACTGGAAGCCTTTGAAATGTAGGTGTGGAGAAGAATAGAAATAATTAGTTAGGTCGAGCAGAAGCCGAACGAGAGTGTGTTAGAAATAATGGGGGAGAAAAGAACTTTTAGGTGTTATTGAGAAGAGAAACTGATTGGGACATTGCCTGAAAAGAAATTGTATCATGAGGGATGTGCTAGAGGGTATGGTGGCAGGAAAGAGAGGAGGACAGAATTAATGGATGATATAATAACAGAAAGATCATACGTGAAGACGAAGATGTTAGCGAAAGACCGTGAGCGTGGAAGCATCTCAGCTGCGGCAAGTGATCTGCCAATAAGGGCAGAATACCTATGATGATGATGATGTAATTAGAGCGAATTAAACACATTAACATATTTTTTTCGTGCTTGCGGGGATTCTGCTGGTTGCTAGTTTTATATATTACTTTATTGTGAATCTTAAACAAAAATCCAAAATTTTGCTACCCCTAAATAGTGCCGCCCTGTGCTCGAGCACATAATAGCACTTACCTAAATACGGGCCTGAGCAGGAGCGTTGTCTTGATGGAAAAGCACATATACAAGCTTCTCTGCTTGCAATGCTATAATGAGTTTAGTCTTCAAAACCTGTTGGTAAGATGCAGCAGTCACTGTACTGCTTTCTGGAAAATCAAGACTGAGGATTACAACCTCGCTGTCCCAAAACATACCCTTCAATTTCTGTTCACGAGTGTCAAGAGAATAACTTAATGCTGACGGTGAGTTTGTGTGCTTCCATTGTGACAATTCTGTTCCATTTTAGGACTGAAAAGCAGAAACTTATGTCTCATCCTTCGTGGAAATTGACAGAAAGATAACACCATTCATAGATCATCACGTATTAACAATAACTGGCTCATTGTTACCTGCACAGCATTGTGGTAACCGTCAAAGATTGGGATTCTGATCTTAAAGAAATTTTTCACATTTCCCTAGGTCATTCCAGCAAGAAAAAGTATAATTCAGACATTTTCCTACACTGAATTCTCAGGTTTACACAATAGTAAATATAATTGAATTTCAATTCATTTTAGTCTCGTGAATTGAGGATTTCATGAACAGAATAATCCTCGAACTTAAGACCTGCCATTCATAGTAAATAAATTATACTCAGACGTAACTTTTAGAGTTCCAAGTTATGCCAAAGGAAAGTGTGAGAATCCTTATAGAATGGGTATATCCGTATGTCTTGTCTATCGATAAATGCCAGAGAGAAAACGGCAAGAGCTATCGAGAAGCAGCTTTTTAATCGATGCAGCGTTTCAAGAATAGATTGAATCTCCAGCTTTGTATGTCTACTAAAACTGGAAGCAATAAACATTTATCCCTTCTTCTGGTTTTAATATTGATCTCATATAGATATCCATACGTGTGTTCAAATTTCATCTGAGACTTCGTGTTGACACGAATTTTACTTGAAAGACGCAAAGAAGGAATGCAAACCATTACACACAGCAACATATGGGTGCTAGTGTTATAAATACACCAGTAGACGGCACTAGCGAATCGTGGTGCTCATCAGCAGAGGGAAGCAGGCTTTGTAAGCATCATTATCAGGAAAAGATCGCACCAAATAAGCCACGAGAGATAATCAAATACGTGATGATTGTTGGTCCCCTTGAAGCAGGTCAGAATCCCAGAACCTTCACATGTGATGGACGTATCAAAGATGGTCCTTTTTGGATTTATAGTAATTGATGTAACAAGAGGAATAGCTTTGCATCGTGAAGATCGTAGAGGTGTATATCAGTTCGACAGATTCAGGTCATAGATCGGTTTACAAAATGGAATCGACCTGTCACTCATGCCCAAAGTGCTGACGCCTTTAATATAGTCGTGCTTTTGGTATCCGCGTGTCTCTCAGAATCATTTCTCGTCGACTGAAGTAATGTTGGATTGTATGTCCGGAAATCAGTGGTTTTTCCATTAGCTTATCCTTTCAGCACTGTCGTGCCGATTTGAAGCCATAAGGAACATTGTAACTGGGACCACACGAGATGGTTTAATATGATGTTCTCAGGTGAATCACGATTTCATGCAAGAAGTGATTCTTTACGTCACATGGTGTCGAGAGAAAAGAAAAAACGAAATATCTTTAAAATCTTTCAGTATAACATCTTACGATTATGCTCAGGAAGAGGGATGATTTAGGCCAGTGAATGATGATGGAAGAAATGGTGGAATTATAATGTGGGAGAAGACGGGAGTACCCGAGAAAACCAACGAACATGATGTTGTCCACCACAAACTAACTTGGCCGAGGTTCGAACCAGGGACCCTACACTCTACCACTGAGCCACCGTGCAAAAAAACATGGTATAATTCACAACACATCCGTGGATAGGACGGTATTGGAGTCATGGAGCTATATAATGAGATGCCATAATGGAAAGAGGAAGAACACAATTGAACATCATCAACGCAGGATCCGTTGCTGGAGAATGGTATTAATTCATTAGTTGGACTTTAAATGAAACATCAGTTGCAAGGCTAATTTTTGCGGTCACGATATGACTAATGACAAACACGTAGTGTTTATAGAATAAAATATAACAGTCACTTTTTTTAATTTTTAAGCTACAGTATTTTGAAATATAGCATGTAATTCACATATGCTGCATATAACTGTGCAAACCAATCTGAAGATACAAGGAAAAATGACCACTCTCTTTATACTCTATGTGGAAACCATTTGTGACCCGACAAATGTCGACGTGATAATCGAACTCTTACCATACACAGCCCAACATGTCTTCTTAGACTTTGGCTGTTACTTGTTCAATTCGCCTTTTGAGCTCTATATATTGTGGAAAAGGAGGGACATATACAAGATTCCTTATATAGATCCATAATAAAATCACAAACACCATTTTAGCACGCATTGGTCGGTTGCTCTACCAGAACCAATAAAATGATTGGGTAGCTCTGTGTTCAGATCAGGGACGGCATTAAGGGTGGGCGGGGGTGGGCAACCGCCCACCCGATGGATGGTCTCGCCCACCCATCCGCCCACCCCAACAGAAGTAGAATAATAAAGGTGTACCTGTACTTCAAAAGCAATAGGTGCTAGTATCGATTGTAATGTAATAGGTTCTAGAACCCTGTTTAACTCTGCAATGAACAATGATTATAAGTGGGATAAGCAATCTTCATCCTAAAAGTGAACACTTCCTCTCATTTCAGAAAATTGAACCACTTGCACATAATGGATGTGATGTCGATAGTGCAGAGGTGGAACTGAAACTTCCCCCGAAAGTTTTGAAACGTTATGAGGAAGAAAAGCAATGCAAAATTACTTTCGTTTCCCACAAGGACACTTACGGAAGTGTCCCTCACCGATTTGAATGAAACTTTGCATACTTGTAAAACATCGAAAAGTAATCGATACGTTTTTTTTTTTTTTTTTTTTGGTTTCAGCAATGATGAAGATTTAAGGGTAGAAACCACCCTTTGAACCTTAGGGGTGGTCTCTAAGTACAGACCGAAAACAACCATTTAATTTAGAAGAAAACATACTGCGAGAGGGGGGGGGGGGGCGGGTTTGATAGCTGATTCAGAATCTGACGCTAAAATTTCAAAATTCAAAATGGCGGATCCAACACAATTATAATTACAATTACAAAATGTCTTCTGGTTTGAAATTCTCTGTAGTTAGCTAAGAATAATTAGCAGAGATTACTGCGAGGAGGTAGCAGACCAATTTGAAACCCCCTTCTGTACTCATTTTAATAGGATGTTTGATTAAAGTGAGTCTTTGCATCTCTCACTATTGCGTTTACAGCCACACACAGTAGAAAGTGCTTCACAGTCAATAAATCTGACTCACAGCTACACCATACAGCTTTTAACTTCTGAAAATTGTGTTCTGTTATCACCGTTGGTAATTATTTTCCAGGAAAAGAATAGAACATTTGGCCCTATAGCCCAAACCATCCTTTTTTAATCTGAAAATGTCCTTGTGAAAGCATCAAATTCGGGAAAATTAAGATCAGGTCTTGTGAGATCATGGTTTCAAGGGGTCTTTCTCCCAGCGTCTAATGCAAAATCCATTTTGTTATTGGGGGCCGCGGTAGCTCAGTAGTAGAGAGTTCAACTCTGGTGCATGAAATTTGGGTTCGATCCCATCCCGCGCCATGTGAACCTTGTAGTTGACAAACACTTTGTGCATGGATTACCTCTGGGTTCTCCCGTTTCCTCCCACTTTCTTCATTCCACCATTTCATTAATTTCTCATCATCACCGTCTCCTTTAACCTAGTCGGCATAATCACGGGACGTAAAACTTTTTTTTTATTTTGTTATTAGATTCGTGGAGTGGTCAAAATTAATCAACTTTTCAACCTATTTTACGAACAAAAGAGTACCTCAAAATAGAAACCATTCAGCACTAACAACTGATAGGATTCAGCTTCTTGATGCGTTCGTGTTTAGGTCGTGGAAAAACTTCTTGATATATTTTACTGCTACTGTCCTCTACAACAACTATAACATAAATTTAGATCTCCGTAATAATATAATTTAGATCCAAATCGCTGATTCATAATCAGTTTTCTTCTCCCAGATTTGCAAATCTTATTAGATATGCGTGATACAAAAACAGTTATTTGAAAGAAGATTTGTTGTGTTTTGCGATTTGTCACAGTTATTTCTGTAATAAGGTGAGCTTGGTGTAAACAATGTTTATGCATCGTTATGCGGTTTTTTTTTTTTTTTTTTTTTTTTTACGAAATGTCATTACTGTCAAGCGTTTTCCAATGTTTATGATATTTATTTATTTATTTATTTTTTGCGAAATATTACTGTGAAGCGCTTTCTCAATAAATTAATAATTATAACAATTGAGGCAATGTGAAGTTCTAACATACTGAGAGGCAAGGGGACTCACTATACATAAGCACCTCGAATAGGGAGAGGTGGAGAGATTCATTTTAATCAAGCATTATGTTAAGATAAAGGGGTTTCAAATCAATAGAGAGCGATTTCAAATCGATCTGCAACCTTCTCGTAGTAACCCTTACCAACTATAATTTCGATTGGCTAAGTACAGAGAATTTCAAACCAGAATACATTTTCTAATTGTAATCACTATATTGGATCCGCCATTTTGAGTTTTGTAATTTTGACGTCAGATTCTGAATCATCTGTCCTATAATACCCCTGGCAGTTCTTCTATATTAATTCACGCAGTCCATCCTAAGTCCTGCATTTCTTCAGTCCCACCAGGCGGATGCCGGAATTATACCTTCTACAAGGGCAAGACAGCTGTTTTCCACATCCTTGTTCCTCCCCTATTTCGGTCTGAGCCTTAGCTAACTAAACAGTATAAAAATTGAAACTTAATTATTGCCCAAAAAAAAATATATATATATATATATCTACATTGCCCAGTTCTTATTTTCATTGTCCGCCCACCCAGAAACTAGATCCGCCTCTTTCTGCCCACCCCATCAAACGTTTCTGGCGCCGTCCCTGGTTCAGATTTGGCCTAACATCACGGTGAAAAAGTGGGGATTGCCAACTAACTGAAGAACAGAGTTCTCTGTGCAACAATGGTTAACCACACCTGGAACATCTGAAGGAAGGGCTCTCCAGTTACAGTTTGTTCTTTAAAGAAGAAAGGGCATAAAGCTTTTTGTAAGACATGTCACACACACAAACATTGACTTTTGGAAAACTTCACTCATGTTCAACAATGTTTTGCGGTTTTCTTTCCCAAATTTTACAATTATGCCTCTTTGCTTTACGATTTCTCTGAAATGTTGCATAGCTCGAAAAAAAGATATCGAATTCACTAAAGCATTATCTTTGACCTGCAATGCACAGCAGATCTGGAATGGTTGGTCTTTGTTTTTAGGATAAAAGTTTTACACAAACTGCAGTTTCTGCGATTTTATGTTTAACGTTTTTACACACAAAACCCCACGTAGTCATTGTTGATATTTCCACCTCACCTAAAGCTCTGCATACAAATTTTCACGGACTCCTTTTGAAAGTTTCTCTCACTTTTTTAATGTCATTTGCCAGTGGCGTATTTTCGATTTTGTTTCGGGGCGGGCTTTGCTAACTTTCGGGGGGGGGGGGCTTTGCCTGAAAATGTGAAAATTCTGCAAGATATTTCATATACTTTACTATAGTAAGTAAGATTTCGGGGGAGGGGCTTAAGCCGGAAGCCCCCCTAAATACGCCACTGTCATTTGCACTCACACCTGGTAGATCTTTCTCTTCTTGACACGTGAACACCCAGTTTCAACAAATTTTACCTTCCAATTGCAGATTCCTTCCTGGTTGATGCTGCTCTACCACATATCATCCTAAATTTTCGTTAGACATCTGACGCATTACAATTTAGCATCATGGTCACAATTTACGTTATATATTTATCAAAGATTCCATCAAACTGAAGACTGAACGTGATGGATCCTGAATTGTATGCAAGTTTTGGGTTGCATAGAGTATTTGATGCAATGTTATATTTTCATGTAACTTACTTAAACAAAACAAGTGAAAAGAAGTATAGAGTCACTAGTGTCCTCAGTATCATTTCTTGATTTAAATATTCACTTTCTTATGTTCATCTCCATAAGCACTAGCATCTCCATGTCCACTAGCATAAAATTATTCGAGTGGTAGCTGTCAGCTGTCACCAAGGGCGCCGACAGTTAGGGAGAGACTCATAATTCCCAGGATATAGTTATCTCTGTTTGGACCTTTTTCTTGAATGTTTGACAAGGAAAAACAGATATCTGAATGTACTTCATCAAAGTTATACACAAATCTGCGAATCTGGCTTTCATGTAGCAAAAATAAAGCTCTTGAGAATTAATATTTGTATGCTCAGATCATGAAAAATACTCAAAGTGTCTTAACAGAATAAAATAAATTCAAAAGACAAACATGTTGGGATGCAGTTTAGTGTATAGAACATCTATTCATCTATTGGGTCGATGCATAAGTTTGTGCGGTTCTTAAATTTTATATTTTATTTTTATTCTGTTGTTCTGTTCAAATTCAAATACAAATACAACATAGACATAACATTAACATATTCTGCAACAATACATTGCATACACATTCAAATACTTGCGCCATTTTCCGCGTTATTTGACGAGGATTCTCATGAAGTAACTCATTCAAGCGACTTTTAAGCGGGAAAATCATTTCTGAGCTGTTCTTTCAGCAATTGCTTCATTAACGTACATTGCACAAATTGTTCTCGCAGCTTCTGCTGCACTGGATTCTCGGTTAAACTCGAAGAGTAAAATGTGACGGAAATGATCACTTTTCTCAACTTGATATTTCATATTAGTTTGTCTGAAATTCATACAATAATACGTTCACAATAAAAAAAAAAACTGTATTTCACAACACACAAATTCCAAACTACAGTAAAACAACGGAATAACGATAAACAATCCCTTCACGATGCATTGTTGCCAACCCCAAAGAAAACCGCACGAGCTTATGCATCGACCCAATACCTGTTCAAATTTAATCATTTCATTTCGGTAACATTGCAGAAATAGGAATTGATCTTTATTTATATCATTCTCTATAACATTATGTGTCTGAATAAAGAATCGATGAAGAAATATTGTCAAGTGAGTAACAAAATTTCTTTAATATTTGATTATACATAACGCTTGGTTTTTAAAAGTACTGGAGAGGTTTGAGAAAAGCCTTCAATTCCCATCCTAAATGAAGGGAAAATCCCAACCCACACATCCTCGCAGGAGAAAGCGGGTAACGTCTTTGGCGGCTAACGTGGGTGGCGACCGACCGACTTCCGGGATAAGGAGTCAGTTTCTACCAAGGGCCAACGGTCTTCTTGGAGGGCGATTGAGTGGGTGGAGGTCAGGGCATCTTCTTGTCCTCAGGAGGGGAAACTGTCCTGAAAGGCGGATGAACCACTAGATTGTCAACGGCATGGAGATGTGGAAAGAAAATGGGAATACTACCACCTTAGCTTTTTCCCAGAAGGGATGAAGGAGAAGAATAAATAAATATGATGGTTCTTCCTGAGGCAAAAAATTCCGGAGGTAAAATAGTCTCCCGTTCGGATCTCCGGGTGGGGACTACTCCGGGAAGAACCATCAGAGGAGAAAATAATAACTTTCATTTCAGCATGGGAACCTGGAACGTACGAACTCTACGACATGTACTCTAATTAGAACGAGTATGAATTGACAGTATACCCCTATGGATTCTAGTTAAGTAGCCTTTTGTTTGCTATATATGTAGGTTGAATACTCCCTAAAATACGGAAATTTTGAAACTTTCCAGATGAAAATTTTCGTTTCTTTTTTATTTCGCTTGTAGCTTGCGATTTCTTAAAATACATGTATTAGAAGTCTAATAGATGTACTAATAATAGTATAAATCTTATATTTTGTATTGTTGATGATGAAAAAATCCACTTCTACCCTTCGCTTCTCTCCTACTCTCGAAAATAGGCAATATATTGCAAACTTTCTTAGGTACTCTCAAAGATATCAACACAATTTTTACATGGATCTTTTGCAACATAAAAGAGTATGGGAATAAATTTGAAACGCGAGATTTTTTAAAATTAAAAGTCCTCTATTAGTTCTTTTCGTACATTGTGCCCCAACATAACATATATTGAAAGAAAGCACACTTAACTGCAATTCAAGCGAGAAATAGATTTTACCTATACGTACTCCAATCAGAACGTATATGAATGAACATGAACAATGTCTTCTATTTTGCTGGAATTAATTTTCCACTTTTTTTTCTGACAAGTGAGAAAATATTGTATTTTTTTTTTCTCATTGTAAAAAAAAATAAAACAGCAAATACTTTTAGTGCAGATGTTGAGAGGGAAATATATCAAAGTGTGTGTTTATAAATTGTGCTTTGCGTGTCCAAACGTGTTCATTGTCAGAAAACAGTATCCAGTATGACATATTTAAACTTCTTCTCGGCAACCAGTTCGAAAACAAAGTGATGACATACATTTTGCACATTTTGTACATATATCTGGGACATACTTGGACAACACAATATCTACAAGCGGTGAATATGTGTCATCTGGAGGTGTTCAAAGAGTGTCGGTAATGTGTACAGTGTCCTACTGTGTCTAAAAGTAGTTTCTGTATTTTTTTGCAGTGCAGGTACTGTTGGGGCAATGAACACAACATTCAATAGTATGATGTGGTATCAAAAAGTTTCGAAACTAGTTCTGTTTACAAGAAAGTATTTTATTTATCTACGTTTACACACTATCATTATCAAAATAGTCACCGTGTACAGCAATACAGCGCTCCCAGCTTTTCTGACACAGCTGGAATATGTTCTGGAAGTCTTCTTTCTTAAGTGTGCCAAGCACCTTCGATTCGCTCTGGATCTCCGCAGTGGCGTCCAAACGTCTACCTTGGAGCTGGAGCTTCAGCTTCAGCAAGAAAGTGAAGTCAACAGGAGCCAAATCTGGTGAGTAGGGCAGGTGTGGAAGTGCGATAATCTTGTTTCTGATAAGAAGCTCATGTGTGGGGAGAGTATGGTGACAAGGTACATTGTCGTTATGGAGCAGCCAGTTTTTCGAGAACCACAGATCTTATCATTTTCGCCGAATGTCCTCCTTCAGATGCCTTAAAACTTGGCAGTAGAACTCGCTATTGACGGTTTGGCCCTAGGGGATGAATTCAAAACGCACAAGAGCGCGAACGTCGATGAAGACGATGAACATGCACTTAATCGACCAGCGGACCTGCCTGCCTTGCATTTTTTGGTCATGCAGATTATGAGCTCTTCCACTATAAGGACTGTTGCTTTGTCTCGAGGCGACAGCTCTTCCACATGGTCACCAAATTTTCCAAATTGTGGGAAGGTCTGACTACATGTATGCTGCCAAAAATAATCTTTTAATTATGTTGCTGTGTTACAGAGATTTGAATTCATTCATTAGCGTTTACTACGTAAATTAGAAGTATGAAACAGTGACGTCATATATGACGTAATATTGAAAATTGCCCAAGGATGTCTAGGTGGCATCAATCGGAATCTGCAAAAGGACATTCTATTTTATAATAAAAAGCAAAGAAAAAACTTTATACCACATGGTACGGTTCCCTCCTATATCTGTCCGACTAATAAGATTTGAAGTGAAAGTTCTATCATTAAAAGTTGCAAATCTATGGTCTAAAATTAGTTAAAAATTGAAGGACGAATCTTGTTGGTTCCTAGATGAGACCTTCTGTCATTTTCTGAGATATATTAGCTGTAGTCTTAGAAATTGTAATTTATATGTTTCTAATGAAGGCAAAGATACCGTACTTTGCCGGGACTGTAATAACATTATTTATTATATAGTATGTGCTTTGGTCAGAATTTGTCTTTTATTTTATACAGTAGAAGTTTTTGTGTGTAGCACCGTTTACGAAATGGCTACCATTAACTATGAGTCTTATGTTATTATGCAATAATACAGAAATCAATTGTGTTAACTTTGCAACGAAAGACTATTCCCTAAAACAGTTGTTTGCTTCCCATGATCCATTCAATGAGAGGTCAAATTACATTCCGTAAAGTTTCAATTTTCGACTTCTGACACTTTCTATCTCACTATTTATGTTGTTAGAGTTGTAGACCAGAGGCACTTAGCATCTTTAAGAGCCTCATTAATATAAATTTTGATTTTATTTATAAGGGAGATGTAGATTTGATACTTTTAGTATATTGTAACTTAATGAATTTAAATCTATGTATTTGATCAACGTAATGTTGCTTTACTAAAAAATTAATTTTACTATTATTGCTGCCACTCAAATGTCTATGAGTCTTCTTTTCCCGTTCCGATGAGCTACTCCTCTTACAGTGTCGAGTCAAAGCATAAAACTTGTGTTTTTGAAAATAAAGGAGGAAATGGAAACAAAAGATTCAATGAACGAAGCAGATCTGGAACAAACCCCACTGAAAGACTACATGAGTAGAGGAGAGAGAAAAGTAAAAAATAAAAAATAGAAATAACGATGAGGGCAGGGAAAGGGGGCTCATGAAATAATATAAAAAGAGAAACATTATTATGAAAATATCTTAGAATTTTTAGAAATAAGGGGCCATAGTTCCCCAACAAAATATCCTATTTACACCAACGCAAAACAAGAAAAATCGAGAAGCGCGCCAGATGAAGGAAGAGTAAAACAGAAAATTAAAAAAGAAACACAAATTTAGTGCAAGTGGCGACACAGACTAAACTCTGCTCCAAGACAAAAGTTACGAGGGCTAGTCAAGAAAGACTTGGACTGATTTTTTTTTCTAGGCAATTTATTATTACTCAGCAATAGGCACATGATCCTTTTCAAAGTAGTCCCCGCCCATTTGAATGCACTTTTTCATTCGAGTCTTCCAGTCCTCAAACACGTGTCGCAGGCCATTCTTTGAGAGGTCCTTCAAAACCGCCTCCGATGCCTTCAGAGCCTCGGAATTATCGGAGAAGCGGCGTCCACGCAGTCTGGATTTTAGGGCAGGGAATAGAAAAAAGTCGCACGGTGCGGTAGGCGTCTCCACCATCCTTTGCAACAGCTCCCTGCAAGTCTCCACTCGAACGGCCTTCTGCTCTGGTGTCAGGAGTCGCGGAATCCATCGTGCACACACTCGGCTCATGTGGAGGTGGTCATGCAAAATTTTGAAGGTACTGCCATGAGATATGCGTAGTGCGGCTGCCAGATCGTCGATACTGATGCGGCGATCTTCTCTAACAATGACTGCTGCCGTGTTAATGTTCACCTCAGTAACAGCTGACGCTGATACACCTGGTCCACCAGCTTTCGTGATTGTCATTGGGCCCTCTTTAAACTCTTTGAACCACCAGAACACGGTACTTCGTGGCAGAGCGTCATCTTTGTAGGCTGCTCTCAACATTCCTAGAGTTTCTGTTGCACTTTTCCGCAGGCGATAGCAGAACCGTATAGCTGCAAATTGTTCATCTCGTAATGACTCCATTTCTTCTACAGGCGACTTCTAGAGGCGGTGCAGAACATCACCTGCAATAAAAAGTCGTGGTTACCAAACATGCAATGATTCCTTAACAACATTTTATATATATGCACAGCAAGACCCACCCTACTTGTATGCCAAACTATGAAGCTCCAGCGTTAACAGAACTGCCGGGAAAAAAATCAGTCCAAGTCTTTCTTGACTTGCCTATATTTTTCAAGAAAGGAAGGAGATCGGAACAAGATTTATCCGACATCTTTGATCACCACACATAAATTTTTGTATTAAAATTACTATATTTCAAAACAATTATTAGACTCCAAAACTATGCTACGCGTGTCAGAAGTCTTATAGAATGGCGTCCGTCCGTGTGACGATACCTATCAGAGCAAAAACGGTAAGAGATAGGCCTATCGAAAAGTGGTTTTCTGGAATCAATTCAGCGCCAAAGAATAGGTTTCCTGTATTCCTCTATTTAAACGGAAGTGATTCAAATTAACCAGTTACGATTTCCATGTTTACCCTCATAGAACAAAAACGGTAATAGATAGCGACAAGCTGTTTTCTTCAATATATTTAGCGTCACAAGAGAACCAAACCACAAGTAGCTGAAATGTCCAATTCTAGTACTGTTTTCCATTGAGCAAAAATAGTAAGGGATAATGAGATGCACTTCTTTATAAACGATTCAGAGCCCCTAGAATCGGTTCCTTTTCCCCCGTTAATCCTCTATTCAGACCGGAAGTGAATCAAATTAACCATTTCCTATTTCAGCACTTACCACCATAGAACAGACAAGCAGGTTTCTGCAATCGATTCATAGTGTTAAAGAAACATGCCATCACAAGCCGCAACATCAATACCGGAAGTGGTTGAAAATTACTACAAGGTTCGGTTTCAACACTGATTGTCTCAAAACGGTAAGAGACAGCAAGAACTTTTTTTGTAGATTTTATCCCCCTTAATCCTCTATTCAAAGCGGAAGTGGTGCCAATTAATGATTTCTGATTTGAAACTTTATCGCCATACAATAGAAACAGTAAGGGATAGCCAATGCTTTTTTTTAAATATGGATTCATGGTCCAAGACGGGTTCTAGGTTTGATCTTATTCAGGGGTAAAAGTGAAGGGGAACACGGAGGGTTGCCGTCCCCCGACCTCGAAAATATATGTTCGGCGTTCCTCCAGTTCCTAAAAAATTACAATGGGCAAAGATATGCAGGGGGACGGCGTGAGGTCATGCCGCTACCTACCGTCCCCTCTACCTTTCCATTTCTACTTTTAGCCCTGATCTTATTAATATATTGTAACCAGTAGTTACAGCTATTAGTTCAAGTTTAAGTACTGAATTCACATAGTCTGTAAATCTATAGTTTCACACTGTGAAACGAAACTCACTTCTTCATAACAAAACTCCGTTATATAGGTGACTAGGACCTAGGTCTACACCTGAAGATATGAAACTTCAATTGAGGTTAAGAAAGAGAAACAAAGAATATTGGATTAGGGAAAAAGCATATTCGTTTGTAAACAATAATGACACTTTCTGCTACGAATACTTGCCTTCGGAAAAGAAACGGCAACATGAGTTACAATTAAGTTTACTTCATATGTGGAATGAAATTAAGCTAGTCGGCGATTTTCGTCGACTCCAGGAGAGTTCCTAATTTGATAGCTGGCTCTTCTCGGATCATGACAACCAAAATGTGTTATCTTACTTCTATAAAAGTAATTTTCTATACGCTATCCCTAATTCAGTCTGTAAGTAAAATATTTGAGAAATTCGTGGAAAATGAAACTAGTGATACATATGGCGCGTTCAGTGCACAAGGGAATCAATACAACTTTGGTCAAAATGTATATATATCATCTTCAAAATCTCTATTTGAAACTCCTTTCACTGCTTAAAAAAATCATGTACAGATATTGTAAATAACCCTCGTAATGTTTAAAAAAAACCGTTAACATTTCTATGAAGTTAAGTGTGACGTACAAACTTTGTCTTTTTTCCTTTCAACTTTGGTTATTGGACTAGAATCCCTTGCGCTTTGGATGCCTTATACTGTATGTGTAATGACTATATTGCAAAGAAAATCACTGTAGGATATAGTATACAACAGGTCCTCATCATTTTCCGAGGACTCACGAAATTCAGTTTTTTACGGATTATTCATTGAGGATCTAGGAACTTGAAAATGGGGTAACAAAGAGACTTTCATTTACTTATCGACTGAAACTTGTACATGACATACCACCATTTCCGTACGTGGCAAGAGCTTCAACTATCCTCGAGTACGGTGCACTTTATGTGCGCCTCTGTAGTGCCCTTGTACTTTATATTTCACTATGTGTGTGTGGGGGGGGAGGGACTTGAACGCATATTGCATGTCTTGTGCTCGTGGATAGTTCTTACTGTTGCATTACGTACAAACGTGATGGTATTTCATGTAGAAGTTGTAATAGCACACATAAGAAACGCAGATCACGGTGTACTCATACTGCATATTCCAGTGTGAGTACAACATGATCTGGGTTTCTTATGTGTTCTATTAACACTTGTACATGACACATCACCATTTCTGTACGTGGTGCAAGAGTAAGAACTATCCTCGAGTACGGAACACGATGAGGAGCTGTTATATACTATTACCTCACTGTAGTTGTTAGTATATAGTCCAGCCAGATTAGGTCAAAAATTAGCAAAACCTACTTAGTAACATTTTGAAACTTGGGGATAAGTTCTTCTGATTCTAAGGAGTTACATCCTAAAAGTCCCCGCAGCTAAGGACTTGCGGTGGTGATATTCAATATGACGGAAGCCATTTGTACGCCAAGCTTGTTCTCCCACTTTTTCATGTCATAACATTTCGATCTGAACTATACTTGGGTATATCATACATGAATACCTGGCGCATGCATTGATGTAACATGGTACACTCCGCATAAAAAATTGTGACAGCTAACGCCGTGCAGTTAGGCCACCTAACATACACCTTCTTATCCCATAATCGTGTCAGGTAAAGACACCCCTTCTCTCTCCTCCTTTCTTCTCTCTCATACTAAAATAAGCTATCAACATAAGCCCAATTCTAATTTCAAACTATACATGTATTAGTCTCGATAAAATGAAATAATAAAACCGAGACGAAATAACATTCATAAGTTGATGTAGAGAGAAACTGTAATACACACAATGAAAAATTGAAACCAATGGCTATCTATTACACAGAGATTCAGAAATGAGGCAGAGAGAGAGAGAGAAAAAAAGAGAGAGATTGAAAGAAGAGGGAAGAAGGTAACGAAAAGGGAGAACAGATAAGAATGTGGAATAAAAAAGTATTAAGAAAAGAACCTAACATTATAAAGTTCCGTTTCCAGAAATCCAACAGTAATATAGAAATAACGTTTATTTTTACATATTTTTCTGAACTATTTGAATATATAGAGGATGCTTTAAACATTCATTAAGCCACTTTCATAAAGGATAGCATACCCAATTTCGAGTGGAATTGTAGATCTCCGAGACACATCTAGGGATAATGTCAAAAGTTTAGCAAACATGCTTTGTTTCCGCGTGGTTTGATTGCAAATTCGGTAGTGTTCATTGGACGTAGTGATCCAAAATACATTCTAATAAACCCAGTAGGTAGCGTTGGTCATATTCTCCATTTCAGAATACTAATGCAAACTTAACAAAAAGCGAAACGAAACGAAAAGAAAGAATAGAAAAAGAATATAGAAAGAAAGAGAAAATTGAACGAGTGCTATTTTCTTGCTAAATTTCTATCAGAAATACGCTATATTAAAACTCCAAACTGTATTGTAATGAAAAGTTACAAATGTTTGAAAGGAAAAGTTTATGTTCCTCATAGATGTAGCACGTTTCAAATTTCAACGTGAATAAAACACATTGAACTGTAACATGGAAACAAATTTTGTGTCGAACTAGTATAAATAAAATTTTGTTTTCAAATAACCAAAGAGGTTACCATTTTCTAGTCTTTCAGAAGATTTGTCTGTTCTGAACATCCAGCATCAACTTCCTCTCTTGCGGATATAATATGATTTGCACAGATAGAATGCACAGGCTAGAGCTCGAACGGATCATTGTGTCAGTCAGATGATGTTGGTTAGGTTATAGGCCACCACTGGGTCAAGGATTTAAACCCGTAGTGACCTGGTAATTTCAACTGAGACTCAGTGACCCAGAGCATAAAAAGATATTCTACTTATTCCCTTGCGTTTTAACAGTATTTCTGTCAGAGATGACCAGGACTGGAGCTGTTATCCGCAGAGCACGACGACAAAGATTCCAGTTAATTAGATTTTCCAGAAAAGGTATATCGGGCTCTTGCTCCGTTTTAACTTTGGGGCACGCACACGCATATGAACTGCGTGTGTGTGCGTGAGAGAGAGGAGAGGAGAAGTGAAAGATATAAAGACAGAGTAGGGAAACGTCAAGAAAGAGAGAGATTGTTGGGGACGAATACAAATATGAAATATACTTATTATTGCAGTGTTTGATGTAGAACGCACACACTGTTTACTAGAATAATCGCTAGTGATGCTTTCTAAGTTCTCCAACGGAAGATGAACCTCGGTTTGCAGCCATTATTTTATGCGAAAAAATCAAACTACCTGATGGAGAATCGAACCAAGATTTTCCATTTGGAAGTCTAGCACTTTACTATCGATTGCTTTTCCCAAACTTTGTTTAACAAATGGTGCAGTGTTTCTTTCTTAGAACGATAACACGAAAAGTTTATACTGTAGATCAGTTGTGTTTGGAATGACCTTCCTATTCAAGGCCAAGAATGTTACTTGTTTATACTTGAGAGGTAAGCATCTCCTATTGTCCTTCGATCCACACTACATGGCTATCGCTGGTGTTTACATTCTATGAGCATAAACATAGCGTTTACAAATGTGTCGGGAAGTCCAATGTTTTGCAAGGAAGTGTTTACCGTGTGTTGTTTATTTATTTATTTTAATTGTTTATACTTTGTTTATGCAAGCAATTCCTAATTCTACTTCACGATCTTACATCTCGTTAAATATTCGAGGGATTTCTAGTGACAGTAATCGTAATCTATTACGTAATTTTATCATGCAAACATCGGAATGCAAGAAGTAGCGTTTCAGAATTTTGACTTTCTCCCTATGTATCGAGCCTATGTGAACGTGGGCCCTGAGCACCGAGATACTGCCATCTTGTGCAAAAGAGGTGTCGAGGTTAGGAATGTTGTGTATCTTCCATCTGGCAAGGGTATCGCCATAACTTGTGATGATCTTACTCTGATTAACATTTATGCCCCGAGTGTCAAATAATAGGAATGCAAGAGAACAGTTTTACAATGAAGATATTTTACCCCTATTTCCCACTATTCCGAAAAAATAACATTCGCAGGGGACTTTAATGTTGTGAATCGTGGGATAGACACTACCTCGAAGTTCATTCCTTCCCTTGCTCTCCAATAATTAATTTTCTCCCTCAAACTCAAGGACGCTTGAGTTCAACACAGCCAGGATCTTTCGTTTACCTATAAGACTCAAAATATGTCTAGTTGAATTGATAGATGTCATTCAACACCTCACTTAATAGCTTCTGTCACCGATATTCATTTACAGATTATACCATTCAGTGATCACGCAGCAATACTCTGGACATGTAAGTACAACCTAGGTGTTTCGGTTACTTACGGCAAGACTGCGTGGAAATTAAACAATCAATTACTTAATCATGCTGAAACCAAATGCATCTTTCGTGTGAAATGGGCGTACTCAGACAACGTCATTACTATCCAACCTTAAATGAACGGTGGGTTAAATACGTTAAGCCGAAAATACCGAGTTTTTTATTTTTAAATGGCAAACATTCCTTCGTTTATCACAAACTGTGGTTTACGTTTGTTTACTAGTTTTGCTGGTCAAATTCAAACTTGTGCCATCTGCAACTCACCCAAACAGTTTGTTCAAGGGTGTCCAAAGAAAAGGAATTCACGTCCTACTGTGCTGTATACAGCAAACAATTCCATTTCTCCTATTGCACGAGTACCCCATAATTTACCAGGTGATCCATCAGCTCTTGACACCGGTAGTCACAGTGTTTTTCCAGTGCTTCATAAGGATGTTCCGGAAGTAACCCAGTAAACATCAATAATGGTATTTTGCAAGGTGATCGAATGTCAAGTCTATTATTCAGTTTGTCCCTTGCCACACTTAAGTATGCGACTGAATGTTTACTCCCTGGTGTCTCTGTCTACAATACCAAAATAGCTGTACAAAGTTACATCGATAATTGGCACTATTATTTACAAAATCCGACCGACATGATTTGTTTACAACGGTTATTAACCTCGTATCCACAGGCTTCTGGAGCGCAACTCAACCACAGGAAAATAAAAATATTATGTATTCATCCAGAATACAATGCTTCATATAGCAACTCTATAACACAGTTCATTGTGTAAAATACTTGGTGTATGGTTTTTCAATAATATCAACCAAACCATAGAACATTCCTCTAATCTTGCAGGAAATAAAATCCGAAGTGTTCTTATGACTCATAGACAGCGAAACATAAACATTTATAGTAGAAACTTATTTCTCAAAACGACCGTTTTTAGTATTTTAAGCCACGTTGCACAGATTCAACCAATGCCAGTTAAAATATGTAACCAGTTAACTAGTCAAGCGCTGTTTTTCTTATGGCATTCCAAAATCTTACGCGTGATCAAGAATCAACTCTATCTATCCTTTCGTGAAGGAGGCATAGCCTTTTTACACATAGAAGCATAAGCACGTGCCCTTCTTATACATAGAAGTTGTAACCTTGTTTGTGAACATGAGACTTCGATTACGGCTGCCGTTATCAATGTCTGCTTCCACTGTTTAGACCTTCAGGCGCCAGTAGACGTGTTTCCTTGGAGCTACAAATTTCCTCATTTACGTGATGTCATACTTGATATGATAAACGCCTTGCTAGCAAAAGATCCTATTGAAACTGGTTTGGTCAATAACCTTTACAGGCGCTATGTTCGCTTGTGGGTTACTAGTATACCCGAATGTCGTCTTAAAGCCCCCACACAGAAATTGGAATGATTTTTTTTTAAAAAAACATCAACGCTTCCATTCTCTCCCCCAACCAACGAACCACCTGGTATTTCATAGTCAATAATATATACGAAACATTGGAGAAACTTCACAATATAGGTATTGTAAATAGTAATATATGCACATACTGCAACAATATCGATACGCTAGCACGTAACTTTCATGCCTGTTCCAACATGCCAATCATCTGGACATATTTTTGTATTTTACTTAGTAAAATTTGTCGTCTTTCACCTCATAATTTTACTATAACAGAACTTATTTTGTGGCCTCATTGTAATTACTTTCCGACATTTAAAAATAACGCTGTTATCTGGCTCGCTATGCAGACTATCATATTTCTTTTGTATACTAATCGGCCTTATCATATAGAATTATACAAACAATATCTGAAATATCAAGCCAGCTTTCTCTCTCCTGCACGAAAAAGAAAATATTTTCTGAATTATTTAACTGTTCTTACAGAGTCTTTTTCCATGCATGTAATATAAAACAAAACAGTGCTATGTCACCTCAGCTAATGATAATGTAGATATAACTCATGCTAAAACTACTAATGATAATGTAACTTGCCTGCCTGTGCAGACACCTCTGTATATATGCATTGTCTTGGATCATTATTTCAAGTGTCTTTAACATTCTTTATTTTAATGTTATGTTTTTTTAATTTACAATATGTTCATGTACTTTTTGTTCGTTGCTTCTCAATAAAGAAGATTGTTTAGAAAATGTAGTGTTGAGGTAACGTAACGAACTTGTGAATAGTACAGCTATCTAACTTAGGTTCAAATCCTGGTCACTCACCACGCAACACACACACCTCTATTTTCAGCACAAATCTCCTTCCTCCTGTGCTTACACAAATGTGTTGTCATTCTCCTCTTCACCGACGGACAGTAAAAGCAAATTTTTCTTGTTCTTCGTGGCGGGTTTGCCATAGGGTTAGTGATGGTGATGTGCTCCATGAGCAGTATCACTAGAGTCTTCATCAGAAGATATCTCATCCAAAAATCTTCTTATTTGTTTTCACGTTCTTCATCACTGTCACCCATCAGGCATGTAGACAGGATTTTGTGAAGGGGGGGGGGTCCGTCACTTGAAACACTGTGGTCATCATACTAGGGGCTCGATCATTCTAAACTATTTTACTGACAAGATATATTGGTTCGTTTAGCCAGGACTTCGTAACGGAAGGGGGGGGGGGGTTTGACATGAAATTCTGAAGGCCCAGGAGCTCGATCAATCTAAACTACTTTACTATCAATAAGTATTCTTTTGTTATTACAATAAAATGAGGATATGTTGGTAAGTATTTTAATAACAAACTATGAAGAAATCTCGAGTAAAATAAAAAATGTATTGAAAAAGATTTTACAATATTTACGTCCTTACTCTGTTCATTCAAATATAACAATTTTCCTTTCATTATGACCTCAACTATTATAAAAAGTACATATTCACTATTATAAGAAGTACATACTAAATAATATCTTGTAAATTATTTTACAATATCTGTTTTTCTTTCTCTGTTGAATCAGATGTTAACAGAACTTTCTTTCCACATAAATTTTTGTTTTTATTATTTCGTCAACTGCTGTCTGTTCCAAATGACATGTTAAAGGAATAGTAGAAAATTGTTTTTGAAATAACATGTTTGACACTGCAAGGATGCGATGACGAAAAATTATGATAAAAAATGTCCACGCTGATACGCAACGGCACTATGCTTTCGGAAGCTTGAAATCTCCCTGACTAGTAGCAGAAATTCTGAGTATTCCGTAACTTTTCTAGATATTTCAAATTCCCTGACTCTTCCAGGATATCTCACTCACCTCGCCACCATGTATTGCAAGTAATACAAATCTCCTCATAAGAAAGAGTAACCTAAAGCTTCCAGTAGTTTTTAATTTCTAACGCTGATCCTTCTTTTTGTCATTTCATTTTGTTTCATCCTTCCTTAATTTTTTCATTTCTGGTCTCGAAGGGGGGAGGGGGGTCGGACCTCCCGGATCCCCCCTTGGCTACGTGCCTGCACCTATAGTTTCTCCACCGACGAAGACAAAAAATAGTTACACAATCCTTTGCACAGTTTATAGTCCAGAAAACACTCATTTCATGTTAAAAACAAGAAAGTAAATTTGTCAAAATTTGTGGAAAATAAAACTAACGTCGTTACAAACCTTTCGTAAAAATTACGACTAGATCTTCACAATATGCATGATGAAACCGACCGACACGGCTGTAAAACCAAAACTAGCCTCTGCTGTAAGAACTAGGATGGTATTGGGGAGGAGGGCGGCAGCGCATTCGCGGTTCCTCGAATTCAACAACTTTGTCATGCCGTTTCGTAAAATTTACGAATGGTTTGTAATCCAGGGATATAACGATCAGGGTTTTTGAATCAATATTACACTTACAATACAAAATCTCTATTAAACAATGGCAAGGGAAATCAGAAGACAAGAAAACCATAGTTAAAGATACGAAGAAAAGAAATTCAAATTAGTTTCAAAGAAGAGATGGGTTTGTTAGTGGACGTCCCTGAGCAAGGCCATGGCAATACGAACGACGAGAACACTTCAAGGAGGTTTTCTTGCTGACCACGAAACTGTTGCCCGAATATCTGGTTTGGATTTAAACTTGATAAAAAATGTCAACATTATTCTGTAGGCAATTTCTAGTGGCCATTAAATAGACTTGCAGAAATGTCAGAACTTCGCTACTGCCACTGAAGAACTTTAAGTAAAATTATATAATTGGTACCCATTGAACAACTCTGAGAGGAGGCAGCTGAGGCTAGAAACAAACATTTTCGACTTACAGGACGCACTTCAGCAATAATAGAAGCCGTCTTCAATGAACGACATCCTAATCACGTCTTCTAGCCAAACAGATAATTTCGATTCTTTCCTCTCGAGTTAATATCCCATCCTACCTACAAGAAAAAAATAGAGACAGTCAGTTTCCGTCCATATAACTCTCCACATATACCAAAATTTAAATCTGAAAGATAACAACCTATCCTAAATTAATTTACAACTTCAAAACCGTTGGAGAGTTTGGAAAAATAACTTTACCGTTGGATTTCGCTTCGAACGGGGATGTTGTTTAATATGTCGCATGATCATATAGCCATTTAAAATAAACAAGTCGAGTTCAATATGCCGGCCACCAAGATAGAAGACGATAACCTTAACCACGTCATAATATTTTTCCCTACCTCCAATATTGATCCCAATTGACTTCGGATCGACTGCATTTGCAGTTTCACAAATATTTAGCCCGGTCCAGAATTTTGTCCACACCCTGCACAGTATAACTAAGAAAGTATATTGCTGTTTCTATCTTATGTTTATATTTCCTTTTTTATCCATTATTTGATGTAGTAAATGCTAATTAATAGCAGAACTAAGAATTTTCTCTTAAATTGTTTCAAAGTATTTACCTTAGACAGTTTAAATCAATAAAAGAATAACTAATAAACAATACGCATATATTTTCACTGATTTTCCTCACTGTTCAAAACTGCAGGACCGGGTTTTGGTTATAGTGTATCTTTAAAACTCTAGATAAACACAAATTAATTTGATTTAATCGATTATTTTATGACACGAAATGGTAAATAATTTTGTCTGGGTTTCAAGACTAAGTACTCCACTATGCGGCGCAAGGGAGACCTCCAACGAAACCAAATAATTCCTGGGCTGTTTTATCAAATATTGAATGAGCAAAATAAACAACAATCAAATAAAATATTAAGAAACGAAACTCATACTACATCGTTTAAGTTAGAATAACACTGTTAGAATTTGAAAGAAGGAAAGATAGTACATATGTTTGATTGATCGATTTTGTATCAGTACGGTTATACATTTTACATTAATGGAGATGAATGATAAATGAAAGCCAATTATTGTAAAATAATTTATGGAATGAGAGTATAAGAGAAAACGGAAAAGTACTGAGAAAATTCACAGACACGATTTTCTTCAATACAAATTATCATGGTCTAAGGATCGGACGAGAGACTCTTCACGCCTAAAGTTATGGCAAATTTCGTGTTGCGCTGAGGTTTACGGAATGTAACTGCATCTCTTTCTCGCGCTCTCTAAGTGGAACACCGTTGCCGCATTTCCTCTATAGACCTCTAATTTAGAAATCTATACACGTATTTCCAAGATTCTTTTCAGACAAGGAGTTGCGCATATTTGCGCTTTGACTTTTAGCTAGGATTGAATCTGATTACTTGTCTCTAAAGGATATTATATACGATAGTCTCTAAAAGACAATGCAAAAAGTACTATCTGACAAACAACAAACCTTTTTGTGAGCATGGCATCATGCATCGAATGCTGTAGAGAATATGGCAATTAAATAAGTGAAATCTTAGTTTGATGTAGGAGGCGATGAAAGTCTGACGCACACTTCATGAGAACAAAAGATATAAATAAAAATTACGCATACTAGGGATGAAAGTCATCAACATAAAAGAGATACAAAAAATATAATGAACTATACCGACAAACTGTAAGAGGTCATTCCTCACATTAAAATAAGAGAAAACGTGCATATGGACGTGTGGGGAAAAGTGTATAGGCCTAGTTTCACACACAAGAAGGATATAAAAAAGACTTTAGAAATGAAATATACAGATCACACACGTATAAGAAGCTAATATATTCTTTGTTTCATTTATATGCATGACTTTAAACACGGCAGCGGATGTTGGTCGTTGGAAGGGGAAAGAATATTCTGTAATTTTGGTCGTTGGGATGGGGAAAGAAGATTCTGGAACTTTCCAGGATGCTCTCAAGGTTATTAGAGTTATATAAATACCGACTCATTTGCATGATCCGTACAACGTATACGAGATAAGAAGTGCAAGTATAGTGTTGGAAGAAGAAAATCGACATGTAGAGGGCACTTGTAGAGAAAATTATTGGTAGCTACTAACTTTGTAGTATTTCCATTCTTGTTTTTATACTTGTTCATTTTTCTTTTTTATATGGGAAGTGACATTGTAAACGAAATACATGTAAAACATACTGTAATTGTCAGGAGTATAAGGGAATGGAAGTTTGTTTTTACCGGTAATTGATTGCAGATTTTCCGACATTGAAAACCATATGAGTCGGTGTACTTATATAGAATAATAAATTAACTATGATATAATGTAATGTAATATACAGGCTACAGGGAATCTAGATTATTCATTGCGCCGGTACTCGAACGAAGATTCTTTCACTAGGAAAATTGTACGTTAAACATTTCGCTCGCAGTGCGAACTTTCTTACTTAATATGTAATTATAAATGGTCAATACTGTGTAAGAACAATTTTATATTGAACAGGAAGTCAGCACACTCACCAGCAATCGAACGGGAGACTAACGGGAAAACTTTGTGCACTAAACATTTTTGCTTAGCAGACTTTGTTACTTATATGTAGCTATAAATTTTGTAAGATGTATAACAGGTATTTTTAAAGTATATGTTAAGAAGGAAGGTATATTGGAGACGGAGCCATCACACTACCGGGCATTGAAGCAGGAATGTTTTACGTGGAAAACTACGCCAATCCTTTTTATGCTCGCACTATGGACTTTTCAGTTATATATAATTATAAATGGTATAAACGTTACTCTGTAAGAAACTTATATTGGATGGTAAGTTAGGAGACTCACCGGGACTCGAACCAGGGTTCTCCACGTGGAGATCCATACGCTAAATCTTTTGCTTGCACTGCGGAGTTTTCATTTATAAATGTTATAAAATTTATTGTGTATGAACAAATTTATATTGAACAGGGAATTGACAGGTTTACTGGGATCGAAGCAGGCTCTCCCACGTGGAAAACCGGGCGATAAACATTTTGTGTAGCAGGTTTTTTTACTTATATGTAGCTATGAATTGTGTAAGACGTATAACTGGTATATATAAATAAATTATATGATATGAAGAAAGTATACTGGATAGGGAGCCATGACACTGCCAGATTTAAAGCAGAAATTTTCCACCTGGAGAACCGTACGCTAAACCTTTTGCTTGCACTGTGGACTTTTCAGTTATTAATGTTATATACTTTACTGTGTAAGAACAAACTTATATTGAACAGGAAGTCAGTAGAATCCGCACCGGGAATCGAATTTGTGTCTCACATGCAAAACCAATATGGTTGGGAACGTTAGAGCTACTTTAAATATTATAGGAATATTATATTTTTGTAACTTGAAAAGTAGTAATGCGGTATGTAACTAATGGAAACGAAAACTGATATAATCAATAAAAACACTGGAGAATAAAGTCTATTTTCTTGAATTGTTTGCTGTTGAAATATAGCGGTGTTTTAGGGTAAAGGAGTTATAGGTTGGTTTTAAAACATGGATTAACTGAAACCTTTGGATCTCAGTACAAGAGGTGAAAGTGATTTACAGAGTCATCATCTTTGCAGGGGACAGAGTTTTCATTCCAAGCGGAGGTGATCCCGCAACCTCCACCACTGGAAACAGAAGTTAGCCCGGCAAACTTGAATGTATTGACGTCTTTATCGGGGACATCCCAACCGGTGGTGAGCTCGCAACCTCCGCCACTGAAAACAGAAATTACTCCGTCACTTGATGTATTGTACGCGTATCGTGAAAAAGAATATCCCCATACACCTTCACCAACAATGAGTAATTGCTGGTTCAGAATTGGGAAATGGAAGAATTTTTGAAGTTACCATGTGAATGTAGTGTAGATGGATTGGATTGCATAAAAGTATGCATAATATACTGGAAACCAGACGATGTATGTATCTGTATTGCGTACAGTTTTATTGAAGTTGGACAGTTAAAACATGATTGTTTGATGTTGCATACGGAATCGCTTGAATAGAAAGCTACAGATGTAAGGAAAGTTGTGGTTCGTAAAGAATTATTATCAGTTTATAGAAAAAAGCATGGACATCTGTTTGTGACTACATTGAACTTTATTGAACGTTTCCGAGATCTTGTGTGTGACTGAATATAGACGTATATTAGTTAAAATTTTACTAGAGAAAGACTTTGGGAAATATACTGATATGGTATGTACAAGAAGAACGTACGAAAGTACCTTAAACGTAACCTTATTGTGAATAAAATTTTTTTTATCTTGAATCAGAATTTGTACATTATGTGTAGAAGATATTACCAATAACAATAATAAGACAAGTGTATAATTTTATTTTACTATTTGTTCTTACACAGTAAAGTTTATAACACTTATAACTGAAAAGTCCACTGTGCAAGCAAAAGGTTTAGCGTACGGTTCTCCAGATGAAAAACCTCTGCTTTAAATCCGGCAGTGTCACAGCTCCCTATCCAGTATACTTTCTTCATATCATATAATTTATTTATATATACCAGTTATACGTCTTACACAATTCATAGCTAAATATAAGTAAAAAACCCTGCTACGCAAAAAGTTTATCGTACGGATTTCCACGTGGGAGAGCCCTGCTTCGATTCCCGGTAAACCTGTTAACTTCCTGTTCAATATAAGTTTGTTCATGCAAGTAAAGTTTATAACATTTATAAATGAAAACTCCGCAGTGCAAGCAAAAGATTTAGCGTACGGTTATCCACGTGGGAGAATCCTGGTTTGAGTCCCGGTGAGTCTCCTAACTTACTATAGAATATAAGTTTGTTCTTACACAGTAACGTTTATACCATTTATAATTATATATAACTGAAAAGTCCATAGTGCGAGCATAAAAAGGATTGGCGTAGTTTTCCACGTAAAACATCCCTGCTTCATTGCCCGGTAGTGTGATGGCTCCGTGTCCAATATACCTTCCTTCTTAACATATACTTTAAAAATACCTGTTATACATCTTATAACATTTATAGCTACATATAAGTAACGAAGTCTGCTAAGCAAAAACGTTTACTGCACAAAATTTTCCTGTAAGTATCCCGTTCGACTGGTGGTGAGTGTGTTGACTTCCTGTTCAATATAAAATTGTTCTTACACAGTATTGACCATTTATTGACCATTGACCATTTATAAATACATACAAGTAACAAGTTCGCACTGCAAGCAAAAAGTTTAACGTACAATTTTCCTAGTGAAAGAATCTTCGTTCGAGTACCGGTGCAATGAATAATCTAGATTTCCTGTAGCCTGCATATTATATTACTCTATATCATAGTTAATTTATAATTATATATAAGTACACCGACTCATATGGTTTTCAATGTCGGAAAATCTGCAATCAATTACCGGTAAAAACAAACTTCCATTCCCTTATACTCCTGACAATTACAGTATGTTTTACATGTATTTCGTTTACAGTGTCACTTCCCATATAAAAAAGAAAAATGAACAAGTATAAAAACAAGAATGGAAATACTACAAAGTTAGTAGCTACCAATAATTTTCTCTACAAGTGCCCTCTACATGTCGATTTTCTTCTTCCAACACTATACTTGCACTTCTTATCTCGTATACGTTGTACGGATCATGCAAATGAGTCGGTATTTATATAACTCTAATAACTTTGAGCGCATCCTGGAAAGTTCCAGAATCTTCTTTCCCTCATTGCAACGACCCAAATTACAGAATATTCTTTCCCCTTCCAACGACCAACATCCGCTGCCGTGTTAAATGTCATGTATATAAATGAAACAAAGAATATATTAGCTTGTTATACGTGTGTGATCTGTATATTTCATTTCTAAACCATTTCTTAACTATTCTAACAACGGAAATCATTTATTATACGTCATATTCTCTTTTCCTATACAACCTCTGTAATATTAGTAATTCATATTTGTATATATTATCGTATTTCTTCTGTGTCATTTAGAAGATCATTAATATGAGGAGGAAGGTGTATCAATTACTCAAACTGTCGACCACCCGTGAATAGAACTAAAACATATCATTAAGAACATTTACAATATCAGAATATCGAGACTTATGAACATTTATGAGTGAGGAGAAGGTGCCAACTACCTATTATGCATGCGCATTTCGAAAATTGCACATTTCATTAATGTTCAATGGGTGCACAGATTATTCCCTGCAGGATGAAATTCCCAGACATGCCATCAACCGAATTTTGAGATGATTTTATGATTGGTCCAAAATAGGCAAACGATACGTTGGCGCGAATGGCAATGGCCGCGAAAATCTTTGGCGCGGTGTCGGAAGTGTTAAGGATCATCAGCAGCACTGTCTCTCGTACTCCGGGAAATGCATGCTGCGATGTTTTCTTTCACGCTTATAAGTGAAAGAATCAATGTGAAATGTGAAATGTATCGTGACGAAATACATCGTATCATACGTTTTTCGCAACATAAATAAAAACGTGGAGTTGCCAGTTCCTAACACTTCCGACTTTCCTCCGAAGCACTGGATGTCATTGTTGTCATTACTTACCTCCTCCCTACTCCGGCCCCTCCTTGAAACCAGGGTATATCTGAAAACTCTATTGAGAGCATATCTGAGAATTACATCATGTAGGAAATACCCTGTACTACTATTGAAAATTGATTAAATGTGCACTTATTCAGCCCTAGCTTTGAAATTATGCACTTATTTATTTATTTATTTATTTATTTATTTATTTATTTATTTTACAGTTACCAGATACAGATCTGAGGCCATTTTATACTGGATATACTCGTATAACAATAAGAATCGAAAGAATTTGGGAAGGTATCGGCCAGGGCCTGTTTTAGTATGTACCATCCCGGCATTTGCCTGGTAGGATTGAGGGAAACCCTGGAAAACCCCAATCAGGAAGGTCGGCAGCGGGAATCAAACCCGCGACCTCCCGAATGCGAAGCCAACTCTCTACCACTTGAGCTACTTCTCTCGGTTAACTTTCCACCATAAGTTCATATGAACTTTTTCTCTTCTCTTGACGTGAGAAATCACCTCTTACAGTTTGTCGGTATAGTTCATTAACACCCTATATAACAAAAAACATTGAAAGATTAGGAGTAATTTCACATTCGAATTACTACAAGAGCCTCAAGGGCAAATGGTTCAATACAAAGTGGTAATGATCTAATGAATAGCCTCTCCGCTAGTCTAGTGGCATGCTGGTCTGCGTTTGGTATACGGGGTCCCGGGTTCGATTCCGGGTGGGAGAGCCTTTGGAATTTTAACTGTCCTGGATATGTGTGTGTTCGTGTCCCTGTCGAATTTGGTAATGGTTAAAAAAACCTTGTGTACGAGGAAACTCGAGTGCTCAGGAAACTGAGGTATGATCGGTTGAACCTTTTAAAAAATGGTTAAGGCAAGAGACTATCAACCAATCTAAACAGCTTCAGTTCGAATCCATTGAAGGAATTTCCATATTTTAAATTTTTCGTGCTTGACAGGAGATGCCAAACGTTTTAATCTTTTATGGTAAAGTAAGATAGACATGCTATTATTGTTGACGGTAGTTTGTGACGTTGAAAATGAAGTTTGCATGATCACGAACACGATAGTATTTATTTTATTCTCTTGTCATGGGGAACTTTTGAGACATTTTGGATCGATTGTACCAAAGTATCTACTATTGATTTTTTATTTACGTTTTTTTCGCACTGAAGGTATTTAACGTGGATTCCGATCCATTCGGTCGCACCAGGAATCGAACCCAGGACCAGGCGCACCAACTGTGCCATGGAAACTAGTTACAAAACAAGATGTCATCCCAAATTTAAGGGATCAGTTTGTATAAACTATTTGACAGATCGAAAAGTATTTTGCACTACTTGAAAGTATACAAGGAGTTGTAATAACTTTTCAAATTCCATTCCAATGTTTTCATAAACTTCGGGTATCATATATCACAAAGAATCATAAGTTAACTGAATGTTATTCAAAGTACCTGCAGACACGAAGTAAATATACAGTTGATTTTTATTGATTGCCCGCCGAATCTCTCGGGTAGAGATTTCCTGTATATTTTTAATCGATAATACAATGCCAATGAGTGTTATTTTATGAAAATTAAGAAAAAGTAATCTGAATTTCATGCACCCAAAATATTACCGTCTTTGCAATGCACGAGTCATATATTTAAATACTTGAGAAGTTATACCACTTCTACATGACTGATCATTCTAAACTAAAATGCAAGGCAAGTTTCTCTACAAAATGAAGAAATGAGCTCCCAGCTATTTTTTTTTATCTGTTTTTGTAGAGGTGGCAATACAGCACCACAATCTAGTTAAACAGAGGCTTACTGCCTGAAGTTACTGGAAACGTTCTTGGATACATCTATAAATATGATGAAGTGGAAAATAAAAGGAAGCTTTCATTAAATTAGAAATAGAACAGAATCGAACCCTCAGCCTTAGAGTTAAGAGAGCATTCTGTTCACAGTCTTTCAGCCATTCACAGCACAGATACCGACACTCTAATCACTTTCAGTTGTGCTGGAATTATGTGTGATAAACAAAAATATAATTGTTTTCTTCTTCGTTTTATTTTTGCAAGAAAATGTGTTTATCTAGGAGATTCAGCTTTGAAAATTTGTTTTCCAAATAACTATAAGTTCTCAACTATTAAAGAAGAAACAAATCTTGGTTAGGCCTACTTTGTAGTCAATTACGGGAAACCAAGCTTAAAGTGTCACAACACAAGACAAGAACATGAAGTTTAAGTAATATGTATGCTTTACTTTACTATGCCAGAAGCCGCGTCTTGTTCCATATACTTTTTAGTTCATTAATGAGATTTGTTTTCAAGAACACCCAAGTATTTTACAATTTTGTTTGATTGTTTGTAGATTGGATCCGAACCCATGATAAAAGGGAAGTGTAAGTCTGACACGTTTCCTATTGCACCAGCTATTTTCCTTCTTTTAATATTATTTGTTGTGTGTCTTCTCCACATGTCAATTATATTTTTGATATATGTAATATGGATATTATTGACGCTCATAAAAGGAAGTGAAAATACATTTCCCTTAGACAGATCTTAAGAAATTTAAAGTAATACAAACTCATTTCTGGAACTTACGTTGGTCTCTAGAAGCGACTGCATTTAAGATGTTCTGAAGTAGACGTTTCAAGTGAATATGAGCTACATCACACAAAGGACTAGCGTAGCTTTATGGAACAGAACCAAAAATGAATTATCCAGCCATACTGATTTTTGTTTATTAGTAAAATACCAAACAAAATATTTTATCCTGTATAAAAGTGAATGTCAGTTTCTATCTGATCAGATCAAGCAATAACTATTGAAACAATTACAATGGTACTTGGCATGGTTATTAACCTTAGGTCTCCCGAGGATTGTGATATTAAATTAATTAAAATGCATATTCTAAGGGAAAGTCAGAGTTCATAATTTATAAGGAAAATTGTACACCGTGTATGATGACATGTAAAAATAATCCAAAACGACGGATATGAGTGTCTGATAGATAGTTCTCGGGATTGCTGAAATGAATATTGAGATTCTCAATGCCGCTCCTTAGACTACCATTTTTTGTTAATATAATGATAGCATCATATACCATTGTCACATTCGTGTTAGATAGGGTCGTTATAATTTAGACATGATTGATTATGCTCATATAATGTAGTGTGGAAACTCGGGGGAAACTGGTACGTAGTGATTCAATTTCTGTATGTTCATTCTTCCATTATTCTTTATTATATCTGAAGAACTGTTTCATTTCAGATTGCTGGATTGATTACTATGGTTTTAACTGCCCTGTACTTTCCCAACAGTCAACATTTCGACCATATTTCTGGTAGTGATACTAGTGCTATATGTGTAGCAATTTTAGCGTATACTTTAGTGACTATAGTAAATGGCGTTGAAGGGTTTTTCTCAGTAAAGTCTAAGGAGGACTTGAAGAGGGTAAGTAAGATACGTATATGATAAGGAAACGTATATCGTATATCGGGTGTTCTAAAAATGGCGCCCACAGATCACTATATATATATATATATATATATATATGAACCAAGAGAGGGAGAGAAGCGAAACTGCACAAAGCAACTATAGGGGGACATCTATCCATATATAGGGTAACATCACCAGATGAAGAGTGTCGCCAACCCAATATAAAGTTATATATATATTCAAATGGAATGACCTAAATTTAATTTCATGATTTGAATCAGCAATGAAAGCAAAGACGAAAGAGATGCCACTCGCAGATCCGTGTTGCATACTTTTAGAGAAATAATGTTAAACATGTGTCAAATTTAAATGCTTTTAACACACACAAGTAATGAAGTAATAACTATTTGTGCACATTAAATTAAATACTGGTAAGAACTCTTTAAGATAACCTCAAGTTTTTGACACCATTAATGAGCTGAGCCGAATAATTGGTCTAGCTATCTATTGCTGAAAACAGAATTTAACAATTCTCATTTCTTGAAAACTTATCATGTGGAGTAACGAGCGACGAACTAACCTAACAATCCATACGATTCACTAACGTTAGTGTAGTAAACAAGAAAATGGAAAAACAAGCATTCTATTCTAATCTTCAAAATAAGAATTCTACATACTGCGCAGGCTAACCACAACCATTAGAATATAGGGGAGAGTGTTGTATCTAGAGCATAACGTACCTGGGAACATTTGTAATTTCTGGTAGGCGCTGCAGCCTGTCGGCGTTCTGCAATGCTAGATAGAGAGGAAGATAGCAGATATGACTGCAGTGCGTTTGTCTGTACCATTGAACAAGACTTGCGGTGGTGAGAGGTGATACAAATTTTAAGCTGCGTTTTGTAAACATTTTCGTAGTAACAATTTTGCAAACTTGTATTAACCGTTGATGAATTTACAATCAACAACATAGTCATTGTTTTCAGCGTTTCTCGGTAAGAACAATACACCACTTTTTCCTTTCTGTAGTTCTAACTTATAAGTTTGAAAATAAAACTTCTGAAATATGGCGTCCTGTTGTAACAAGGAACACAGACACATGATGTACCTTGGAACATGTTCCTAGGTACATCAGTACTTTTTTGTTATTTTATTGCAGATTACAATACACGAAGTAAATCTGGTGTAAAGAAGGTGCCTGTCGACCCGGAAGCCATGAAAAAAGCTATTGAAGCTGTTACAGTTGAACCTGGTACGAAGTTCTCAATTATGGAAGCCTGCAAAGTACACCACTCGCTATGCTTTCTAGGAGTTTGTCCAACTTTAAGAAATCTGGCGTACAGACTTACAAATATGCTACAAATTTTCATGTGAAGCGGGTGTTTAGTCTTCAGGATAAATCGATTGATGAAAACATAAAAAAAAAAAGTTGCAAAAATGAGCTATGGTTTGTCAAAAATTGTGTAGGACTATTGGAATACAAATATGCGGTTGCAAATTGTAAGAAACTTCCTGACACTTGGAATGTGGAGAAAAAGGCTGAGGAGCAATGTATGCGTGGTTTCATGCGAAGATATGGCAACGAATTGTCAATAAAAAGCCAGAACCTACGAGTTTGGCTTGTTCAACAAGCATCATCAAAGCAAATGTTCACTGCTTTTTCAAAAAATTTGAGGATGTCCATAATTACTTCGGCCTCATTCCCCAGGGGAGGGATCTTTTCCTTTGTTTTCCGATGATAAAGAAGATAGTGCGGATGAAGGGTGCATATACGGCAGACAACCTTATAGGGAAGATAAAGGCGAAGAACAATAAATTCATTGTGTGAATTGACTTCGATGGACTCACGAACAGTGTGCCGATTCTGGCGAGAAGACTTGGAACACTTACATCTGTGATTTTTCTAGGGCTACTCGTCCCTAAAACTGATTTCGATTTTGAAAGAGAAAAGCTATTAGTTCCTAACTTGAAATTTATCCTGTATGCTACAATTTATTATTTGTAGGCAATACCGGTGGTTAACCTAAGCTCATTTGAAAAGCCTTTCTGAAGAAACTTACTATAATTATTATTTCGTAGTGTGTTCATTTCTTTTATTCATTTTAATAATTGTTGTCTAGATCGCAAATACTAGTATTTCAGTTCAAATTGCGTTTCTAATTTTTACACAAATGCTGTGTTCCAAGGTACAAAGGGTACTGTTGCATGGTACGTCAACATGTTGTACCATGGAACATTAATAACCATGTAACTAATTTTTCATTTATTTCTACAAGACAGTGGTATTACAACTTATAATTATGAAATTAATTAGGGTAAATACGACAGTTTCTGGTGGTGACATTTATTACTTTCTTCAATTCAAATCAATTATATTTAAGAGCAGTTATGAAAAAAGTGTTCCATGGTACAACACTCTCCCCTACCATTAATGACATAAGAAACGCAGCGTTGTCGATTCGATATGAACTTGTATTCAAATGATTCTATGTTACGTTATTACATGTTCAGAATGTCTATGTAACGGTGCAAAATGTATGTATTACTTATATTGTAAATTACACGAAACAGTATTGCGAGTTTTGAGAGAAATCGCGAGGAGTCAAATCGTATTAAATTGCGAAATATAGTACACGATTTAACAAAATGTGCCAAAATTATTGCACAAAATCAATAAACTTTTCTTTCTTACTTTACAATCTGTTAGTCAGTACTTGAATTTGTATCTACGTATTTCTTGAAGTTTACAATACTACTTTCTATGGAACATATATGTATATTTTGTACCGTGCTATACAGAATTTTGAATATATAATAACTTGATGTTGTGTCATTTGAACAACTAAGTTTCTACTCAGCTGACAATACTGCATTACTATGCCGTTATATCTACGTGTGTAGATACCTATACGAAATCTACCTAATGTATTATCAAGGTTTCTCATTAATAAGACATTTACATTTGGAGATACTTGAATCTTTGTGCTTAGAAATCTTTACCGAAGACTTGCTTTTTTTTTTATTCCTAAATCTACATTGAACCATATTTTTGTTATTTATCTCTGTTAGAAGCTAAGATCATGCATTTAAAGGGTCTACTAAACTTCTAAACCTGTTTTACGGTTGCCATAACTATATACTAGCTACGAACTTAAGGACAAAAAGGAAAGAAACAGAAATTATTTACTGAGAATTGAAATCAAGAAACACAGTCTAAAATTGGTTTGTATTCTGGCCTTTGGTGAGATGGGCTGTCTACAGAGATTTTTTTTAGCAATCACACCAATCCTATCTACCTTCTGAATCAGCAATACGTTATGACAGTTAGATACTACAATCACAATACTATTACCATGAAATTTCACTAAAACCATGTCACTTTTAGCTTTGAAAGAGAACGAACCTTTCTTCTCCTTTTTCAGTGCCTTTGTCTCTTGCAGAGGACAATTCTAGACATGATTCTCGTTTGTATCACAACAATCATTATTATTTCCATTTGGATAATTCGAAACATTTTTCTTCAAAACGTTTTCGGTAGCTCAAAGATCGTTCTGGTACACCTTAGCCTTCAATCTAATATAGACTTAACTCACTAAGGAACCTATCCAAGTGTAACTCTGACTTCGGGTCGAGACTATGGCCGTTGGATACCTTGTCCGAAAAGAACTTAACACGAAAAGGGATACATCCTCGATCTCAACCGTTGCGGAGATAGAAGCGTGAAAAGTTACAAATTGAGCTCCATACTATACATTACAAAGTCAGATTCCGGGTCAGATTTTTCGGAAACGGTCGAATAAGGAAACTCAGTGAATACATATCAAATTAGTGCGGGGAGCCCATCACCTTTTGAATGAAACATTTGTGTCCCCGGGGTACTCGCAGTGTCCCCAGGCGGGGTCCAACTCAAAATTTGCAAATGGAACCGGGGGTCAAGTAGCAAGCTATTGTATGAAAGCTATTCTTAAATAAAAGAACATAGAACAAATCTCAACTTTCTACGATAACCCTGTGCAAACGGACAACTTGTCAAAATGTCAATATAACCTACATCTGAAAATCTATGGCCACGCTCCTAAATCCGTTAAGTTGCGACAATAACAAAACAGAAAAAACACGTTTAAAAGTGCATGGTATTGAAGTAAAACATATTGTTGTAGAGTCTCTCACAGAGTCGCACAACCGACCTTATCCAAGTATAAGTGTAACTTCGAATGACCAATAGACCATAGAATGACAATGACCATTGGATTTCGTGTCCTAGAAGAGAAAGGATACATTGTTAATCGCAATCGTCGTGGAGGGTGAGAAGTTCTAAAGGCAACGGCATATGCTTCGCGAATCGGAACCCCAAATTCGCAGAGTGCACCGTGAAATTTCTATCGGGGGATTTACTGAACGAGAAACATGATGGTAAAGGCGAAAAGGAGTGACCTTGAAACTGTGAGGCAACTTGCAGAGGAGTGGGGTTGGAGAAAACTGGAATAATGGTGTAGAAAACTATGGCCACGCTCCTAAATCCGTTAAGTTGCGACAATAACAAAACAGAAAAAACACGTTTAAAAGTGCATGGTATTGAAGTAAAACATATTGCTGTAGAGTCTCTCACAGAGTCGCACAACCGACCTTATCCAAGTATAAGTGTAACTTAGAATGACCAATAGACCATAGAGTGACAATGACCATTGGATTTCGTGTCCTAGAAGAGAAAGGATACATTGTTAATCGCAATAGTCGTGGAGGGTGAGAAGTTAAAAGGCAACGGTATATGCTTCGCGAATCGGAACCCCAAATTCGCAGAGTGCACCGTGAAATTTCTATCGGGGGATTTACTGAACGAGAAACATGATGGTAAAGGCGAAAAGGAGTGACCTTGAAACTGTGAGGCAACTTGCAGAGGAGTGGGGTTGGAGAAAACTGAAATAATGGTGTAGAAATAAAATATATCGGAGGGTGCTTTTCTAGGGCTATAGGGAAAGGTTAAGAATAATATTTCGTTAAAATATGAAGTTGGAAACCAGTTTGATAATTTAACTCGGGAAAGAAAACGATAACCAAGTGGGGTGGGAGACGAGCTAACACATCCTTATTGAAGTAATATTCTGTAAATATACCAACACGTATATGCGAAGTTGTATATCTATTTTCTTTGCAGATAGTTTTGTTTACTTTTATTTCATCCACATATTCTTCCTATAAATTGCATATTGCTGCAAATCAATATTGTCACAGGGTATTTTGTGTGCCAATATTCTATGAAACACTATCTTCTGGTACGTTCACTATGTTTTGAGTTGGACCCCGCCAGGGACCCTGCGAGTACCCCGGGGACACAAATTTTTCATTCAAAAGGTGATGGGCTCCCCACACTAATTTGATATGTATTCGCTGAGTTTCCTTATTCGACCGTTTCCGAAAAATCTGCCCCGGAATCTGACTTTGTAATGTATAGTATGGAGCTCAATTTCTAACTTTTCACGCTTCTATCTCCGCAACGGTTGAGATCGAGGATGTGTTCCTTTTCGTGTTATGTTCGTTTCGAACAAGGTATCCAACGGCTATAGTCTCGAAGTCAGAGTTACACTTGGATAGGTTCCCTAGTCCGAGTTGATATATGAGTAATATATCACACATGCACTTGGTATGCGACATTAGAATTCTATTATATAATAAACTCAAAAAAAATAATTCCCAAACTCTGTTACAAGACAAGAAATAAAGAGTTTATTTATATATATATATATATATATATTACAAATTTAGGAGTACTTTTATTCATTTCTGAGCAAAATTTGTTTCTGGAACGTAAACATGAATATTTAAAGATTTTGTTGTAGCCATTTCGAAAGAATACAGCGTACAATCAACCACTCAGCCAGCAGCATACAAATTTCCCTGCTTCAATTATTAGCCGCTAAATGAATTTGAAATCACACAGTGGTGCCAGGTGATCCTAAGAATGGTTACTTCCTAAACGTGTAAACAACAGAAATATCTCCTTCAGGTAAGACAAAGGAGAAATCTAACTTTATATTTTCTGTAAGGAAAATTGGGCGTTGACGGGTTAAGGTCACTATCATTTCATAAAATTTCATAATTTCTAACCTTCTTTGGAAATACCTTGTGCTACCTTGCACAATTTAGTATTATCCAAGTTTCAGTAAAGATGCTGACGAGTCTTTCACGATATCATATTGCATCAGCTCTACAGCAATGAATTTCGCATTATTTAGATCCAATGTTCACTTCCTCATGCTGTCGGGAGCATGTGGCTTTTAAACTTTATTTTCCGCTTATCTTGTTTTGTCACAATGAATTCTGTATCGAATGTTTTTTTTTCTTATTAATGAATCATTTTTTTATCTAAATTTTAAAATACTGAAAATTTATAAGTTGCAAATATAAAACACATTAACGTGCATTACTTCTCTCTTTTCAGTATTCTGTCTTAGTCATTATTCTGTTCTCATGGTGCATAGTTCTGGCTGGACTAGCCCTTGTTAAACTGCACAAATACCATAAAATAGGAAAAACAGCAATGATAGAAGAGTTAAATAGGCAAAAGGACAAGCAATATAAAAATGCGACTTTTCAGAAATCATGGGATTATATGCAAAAACAAGTATGAAACCTAATAAATTCTAATTTATAGAAATAGGTGATAGTATAATATTCTCCTAGCTTGTACATATCTGGTCACAAAAACGTAGACTGCCTTCCAGGACTAAGTGGAAATAATTATCTACATTGTTACGAATTCCCTTTAGGTCTGGATCATTTTCCCTGCATTTTTGCCACAGTTTAACTAACTAACTCTATGGCCTATGGAACACGGAGGTTCAATGCCGCGTTCACAAAAGCTCTCCACTGACTTCTATCCTTAGCCAACTGGACCCAGTTTCTACTTTGTATTCCTATCTCTGCGAGATCCATCTTAATATTGTTCTCCCATCTGCGCCTAGGTCTTCCTAACGGTCGTTTTCCGATTGGTATTCCAGTTAAGATTTTGAAAGCGTTCCTACTTTCTTCCATCCTGGCTACATGGCCTGCCCACCTGAGCCTCCTAGACTTGATGACCCTAGCGATGTTGGATAAACCGTATAAATTATGTAGTTCCTCGTTATAAAGTTTCCACCATTCCGCATTCCCGTTTCTCTTGGGTCCGAATATTCGTCTCAGGATCTTGTTCTCAAATACTTTTAATCTATGTTCTTCCTTCCAAGTAAGCGACCATGTTTCCCAACCATACAGAACAACAGGCATGATTATCGTTTTATATATTTTAAGCTTAAAATATCTCGACATAATTCGCGACGACAAGAGATTTTGAACTGAATAATAACACGAATTCCCTGCTTTTAGTCGACATTTTTGCCACATTCAGGGATGGAAATTGAATGTGCATAATATTGCATTATGCATATAAAAATTTCGTTGTAGTTAAACAAAGTAGCTACTATACAGGAAATTACAGTAATTTTAAATCGCAAATTTGATATATTATTTATACTTTTAATCTGAAACGATTTTAAAGCAGTGGAAGTACAGATGGTGATCAGAAAAATGGAAACACCTGTAGTTGGCAACACGTCAGATGTATGGGTTGGCAGCGGTGTCGTGGCGTCCGCAGCGCCGGACCGCTGGTGATGGTGTGTTAGGTCGGTCTCCATACTACGTCAGGCGCAGTGGAACAGCAGTGTCCAGTGGCTGCAGCAGGCGGAGGTAGTATAAAATGGAAGACCTCTCAGATTTTCAAAGAGGGCAAATTGTTGGTGCGCGGTTATGTGGAGTGAGTGTGACGGCAGTGGCTACTGTGTTAGGTGTGTCGCGTGGGACAGTGTCGAAGATGATGACGGCCTACACAACACACGGGAAAACCACATCGGGGAAGCGGAACAGTGGGCGGAAGAAAATCATGAGTGACAGGTCACGTCGGGTATTAAAGCGCATTGTCACGCAGAACCGTCGTGCCACTGCGGACCAAGTGACGGAGCAACTCAATCAACATCTACCCCACCCTGTTTCGACAATCATAGTCCGCCGCGAATTACATGACATGAACTTACGGGGTCGTGTTGCACGTGCCAAACCGCTCACCAGGGACCATAACACTTTCGCACGCCGCAAATAGTGCCGCGACCATGCAACTTGGACCATTGAGGACTGGAAACGTGTGATATTGTCGGATGAGTCATCCTTCACCCTATTCCCAACCACGGGCCGTGTTTATGTGTGGAGAACGCCCAAAGAAGCTTATGATCTGCAGTGTCTCCGCCCAACTGTGAAACATTGCGGCGGCTCGGTGATGCTGTGGGCCGCCATATCATGGTTTTCATTGGGTCCTGTGGTCACACTAGGGATGGCCAATTCCGGAATTTTTACTTTCCGGAATCCGGAAAGTAAAATCGGAAAATTCCGGAATTCAGAAAAAATCCGGAATTCGGAAAAAATCCGGATTTCGGAAAAATGCCGGAATTCAGAAAAATTCCGGAATTCGGAAAAATTCCGGAATTCGGAAAAATTCCGGAATTTGGAAAAAAATATTTTTTTCTTTTTGTAATCCTAAGAATTTTATTCAAATGCAAACGAACAAATTTCCTCTTTGTAATCCTAAGAATGTATGATGCAAGTTAAGCTGAAACTTACATCCTAAAGTATACACTACTCAATCTTCCCATGGTTAATGAGATGTAGTCCAAAAGTACGATGTACTCCTAATATTTAATTTTTGTTTTACTGTGATATTGTCCAGAGGTAAGACATATATCACACTGAGATAAACAACTTGACATAATGAAGAAGTTATCATATGTAGTTTTCCAGAAAATCGTGAGAAACGAATTTTTATGAAGTTAAAATATGCGTCGCTTGTTGCCACTGTGATGCAATTGATAACTTTTATGCTGGAATATTATTATTATTATTATTATTATTATTATTATTATTATTATTATTATTATTATTATTATTATTATTATTATTATTATTATTATTATTATTAATCGTTTATGTACTGTAAAAGAAAAATATGTTAAGTAGTAGATTTTATCTGTTGTTTTTTGATATCTTCTAACAGTAATCACAAACTGCTTGTAAGTACGCAATGATTATCAAGGACAATGGCATATTAATGTAAGGACTACTCTGCAGACTAGCAATAAACAATAAACAATAACAGATAAACAATAGTTGCAAAAAAAGTAACTAACTTGGGCATGTCAGAATGTTCGCGAGAATATAGGGACGCATTGAGACTCTAGCAATGAGCGTGGTGTTATTATTACTCAAACGGCCGTACGATGGAAGCATTAACGCTAATGTTAATGGCACTAATGAGCACTTACTTGCTCTAACGTTTAACCTCATTTTTGAGATGATTCTTAGAAGTGGGCGTGTTGGCATGCAATTAGAAGACTTATATCCATTATTTAAAAAGCACACGTTATCTGTGGAGTACTAACGATTTGCGTCACTATCGAACACTAACATAGCACTAGCGACGTTTAAAGTCGAAATTGGAGTCTGACATAAGTGGCTTGTCAACTTCACGGACATTATATTTTCCTAGAATGCGAGAATTTTGCGCCTGGGAAATTGGCGCCCTACCACAAAAATAGGAAAAAATGCGCTCGCAATATATTTGCACTGGGATGTTTGCGCCCTACCCCAAAAAAAGGGGAAAATGCGCCGGCTATATATTTGCACTGGGATGTTAGCGCCCTACAATTCAACTTATTTTTGTATTGTGTAAAGTAACTTCCACTCACACTTGAACTAGGCTTGCCTCTCATTGTCTCAGTGAGTTACTCCATCCGTTATAATATTCCGAACAAATGAAAAAAATACAATTTTAGTTCACTAAAGGGCAATCCATACAAATACAATTTTTCATTATACTACAAAATTTACAATAAAAGTATAAATGACTGATATATAATTATTTATTAATATAATCAAAGAGTATAATTTAATCTACAAAAGGCTGTTTGGCTCTACCCAGATATCTCTGTTCACAATCCTTGCGAGTTGTTTGGCTTTTCAGGACACAAAATATAGAAAAGAAAATGTAAAGTGAATGTAAAATCAGTTCAGTAATATTATCAAGAAAACTATGTACAGTGTGTTTACTTGCTGGAATTACACTTCAAACACACAATTGCGCTCAGTCGTTCTTTCAGAAAAAAATGTTCCGGGGGGCACACTTAGTATTCCGGAGGGGGGTCACTGCTGGTTCTATTCCATTTATTATTATATTATAGACGTATTATTTTGGTCTCCTCCGAGGGGGCACTCTGAGAGCTCTAGAGAGGTCAGTGTTCCCCCAAAATCATCTCTGGAAGAAGCAGTGATTGCGTTGATCCGTTGTGTTCTTTTGGCTTATATTGAAGTTTATTCTCCCCTTATATAGCCACAATGAAAATAAATCACAAATGGCATGGTTGTGGGGGGAGGATTGTTTATGCTGTAATGTCAGCCCCTCCGAGCAAATGCGTAAGCTCCAATAGGTTCTTTTATTTCGCAGGGCTCAAACTTCCCGGTGGAGGTAAATCGTAGGCACAATTTTCCCTGTTCTTGAGGTAGGGCGCAAATTTCCCAGACGCAAAATTCTCGACACCGTTCGAATGACCTCGGAAGACTATATCTTTTTCAATACGTTTTTATATTTTTTACTCGAGATTTCTTCATAGCTTCCTATTAAAATTCTTACTAATAAATCCTCATTTTATTGTCCTAACCAATCAATATGGGTATGTTGTCAGTAAAATATTTAGATTGATCGAGCCTCTGGTGTGTAACCACAGTATTTCATATCATCCCCCCATTAGAAATCTTGGCTAAACGAACCAATATATGTTGCCAATAACGGTTGGAGTAACTCACTGAGACGATGAGAGGCAAGCCTAGTTCAAGAGTGAGTGGAAGTTACTTTACACAATACAAAAATAAGTTGAATTATAGGGCGCTAACATCCCAGTGCAAATATATAGAATGATTGAGCCCCTGGTAAATAACCACAGTATTTCGTGACAGACCCCCCCCCCTTCCTATTACCATATTCTAGCTACGTGCCTGACTCAGCTAATTCTCTACATTCTTTACCAAGCACACATTTTCTAAAGCGGAAAATGCTCTCTAAATACCTAAGCTCATTATTTTCAGCAGATGCACAAATTGGGTAACATTCTATCTACATGAATGTTATATATGTCGATTACTGGAAACCGCTTCTCGCTATCTATTACCATATTTACTATATAATGATTAACGTTAAAACCGGAAATGGTTGATTTCTACCGCTTCTGGTTTGAATATTACATTCATCAGGGAACTCGATTCTTAAATATTGACTCTGTACATCATGGCCAAAATTGATGGTAATCCATCAGATAGTTCTTGAGACTGTTTGTTTCACTGACGGACAGAATGAATATATGGCTATAGAGTTTTGATAAACTATTCGTTAATGAGTGATGATGGAACAAATATAAGAAAGGGAACCAAGAGTAGGCCTATCACCGTGAAAATTTTCGAACACAAAATTAGCCATCGAAAACCTACATGTCCTGGGTTAGAATACCATAGATGAAAACTCTACTACTGAGTCATCAATCACCCGCTTATTAGTTTTATTAATTATTATATTAATATAAATTAATGAATGCCTGCTTATGTTAATTATTGAACAATTACATTGTATACTTCGTAAAGTCAAAACTTATAAATTTGTATTTACTGTACATACAGTGAGCGCAGAAAGTGTTCGTACACCTATGCTATTGAAACGAGAATGCCTGCGAAATAGAAACAGAAAATTTAAGAAGTGTAATAACACACACAATATGAATAATGAAAACTAAGCTTTATGAATATATCAATAAAGAACCACAAAGACAAGTTTAATGGTCAGAAAGTAAATAAATTCGATAGAAAGTGTATAGAGTAGACGCAAAAAGAGATCGTACACCTGACGTACGAATACGAAACAAAGATACCACAACTGGGGTTCACTAGTATTCATTTGAGTATACACCTCTGTATAGCATGACGAGTAACAGAATGAGTTTAGTTGTGAATAGGAGTGAAAAAACTGCACGGTGGGCTGTCAAAATGGGAAGCAACCGACAGTGACGACGCCAGCTTTAAGTTCTTAGGGGGGCAAAGGAGGGGCAGATACATTTTCGGGGGGGCGGCTATTTGCCATACCAAAAATGACATATTTATTACGTTTGACTTATTTTACATTACATTGTGTATTTCGTTGCTGTTTTCATATTAGACCTATGTGATTATAAATTAAACTTATTTCAAGTAAAATTTGTAACTAACAAATAAGTAACATCTGCACATGAAATATTTTTCAATGAAACTTTTGAAGCCTGAACATAAATTGAATTACTTTCGCCTATGCTACAAGTAACACATCCGTCTAGTACTATATGCTAGTCTCTCTCTCTCTCTCTCTCTATATATATATATATATATAGGTCTATATATATATATATATATATATATATATATATATATATATATATATAGAAAGAGAGAGAGAGGAGCTGCTGAAAATGTCGTAGTCCAATCCAGAAGGAGTGTAGGTACTAGGGAGAAAAATGAAACCGTAGTTTAGAAAAAACATATCTCTGTATGTACAAATACAAATTTTCATATTAATAATGAAATTCTTATTGTTTCTCGGGCCTCTGAAGTGATTATGTGTGCCCAAACAGATAATTTAACGAACATCCAGATCCTAACTGTTATAACATTTTTGTTCCACCAAGGAAAGTCACCGAAGTAAATTAATTAGGAAATCATTGAAACACCACGGGACTCTCCTCCGTTATATACAGTGGTAAAGGAGTAAGTGGCTTAGTATAAACGTGGCGATTTCTCAACAAATTATCCTTTACATCCAGGATGATTAAAACCGATGACTTCCCGAAATCATGGATGGAATTTGTGACATTATTCTTGCAGCATTTCAGCCAGTGGTGGATATAACCCTGGGTCGGAGGGCTTAGGCCATTTTAGTTTTTGAGTGACAAAAATATTTTAAGCTATTATTTATATAGTTTTTAAAGTGTATAGTAAACTAGTCTGAGTATATAGTTATAGTCTGAGGTCTGGCTGCACCCCACTTTCTCAATTTTTACCTTCTCAGCAAAACTTGTGTCAGAGATTCTGGGCATTTCTTTTCAAACGCGTTGGTAGCATAATTCAGAATGGCTTGGGTATGCTCAAATTCTCGGCATAATGGGTTCCCAAAAAATGTCAGGAGAATAAGAGTGACGGCATTAAGAGAAGTCTTCTTCCAATTTGACCGTAATGCTGATCAATTTCGCTCACGAATAGTAACCATAGATGAAATATGGTTGTACCTTTATGATCCTGAATCGAAACAACAATCAATGGAGTAATAGCACTCCGTTCTTCATCGCTCCAAGAACTTCAAGACACAGAAGTAGGTTGAGAAACTGTTTGCAACATTCTTCTGGGATAAATATGAAGTGGTACTCATAGACTACCTCCGCAACGGTCAGATATTTAATCCAGAATCTCTACATTACTTACAAAACTGAAAGAAAAATTCAAAGTTCAACGCCGCGGAAAGTTAAAAAAAAAAGGAATTATGTTCCTTCAGGAGAATATACCTGTCCATAAAGCCCCTGCGAACACAACTGACATTGCATAATCTAGGATTTCAATTTCTAGATCATCATTCTTATTCCGCAGATTTAGCTCCGTCTAACTATTACGTGTATTTATTTCCGAAACTTAAATAACACTTGAAAGGACACCATTTTAGATCTGATAGGGGTAGTGCTACGAACAGTGGTGCGAGGAATCTTCAGATTTTTTAACTTTTCTGCAAAAACTGGAGCACTGTACAAGGTAGTATATTGACTCTCGGGGGAAGTGTAGAAGAAGTAAAACTTCACCATTCCACGTGCACTGCTTCTGAGTTGGGCTACAAATTTTTCAGCAGTTCCTAGTCAATATGGTAGACGTCACGTCAGTACTTTGAAACAAAATAAGTAAGGGAGCACTAGTATAAACCAATTACTAACTAAAGATCAGCACTCTGACAATACGTTTTATTGGGAATCAATTTCATTCCATAAATTTATTATTATCATTTGCAGGAAGAGAAAACACAACTTTTTTTATCCCTTTCAAAAAGTTAAGCCCTGGTAGTTGCAAACTAAGCTGTTATAAGCACATCCTCTGAATATTGAAAGCCGAGAATAATGTTTCAGAAAAAAGAAGTATAGAACCTTTAAATAAAACAAAATATGAAACTGAAAACTTCAAACCTAAATACAAATAAGTTACGTAAATGGTTTTACCTTTCTTTTGTTTCCAATCGAAGTTGATCCAATGAGAAGAAACCAAGCCGACCAAATCTACTATTGTTCGCTAGGCACAATAATTGAAAATCGTAAGAAAGAAGTAGAACTAAAATTTACCTCAAAAGGGGCTAATTAGAAAACAGAAATATGCGTGCATACCCAGACGCTCAAAGAAGAAAGCTTGAGGACTAATCAGCCACACAGTAAATGCATGGAAAGTAGACTACAGTTTGACAATGAGATTGGTTATGATACTGATATAAAATACTACATGTAGAATGTTTAAAAATTGTAGGGGTCTGGGGGGGCAGTCTAGGTGGCAGTCAGGGGGGCAGAAGTAGCTACTAGGGGGCGCTCGCCCCCCTTGCCCCCCTCTGGCGTCGTCACTGGCAACCGAACAGAAACAAATGAGGAGACAAGAAAAGTAATTATTAAATTGCATAAGAAAGGTAAGTCTTTGAGAAAGATAGCAAACCTTGCAGACAGGCCTCGTTCAATAGTACAAGCAATAATTGCGATGTATAATGTTTCTATCACTGTGCGAAACAAACAAAAAAAAAGAAAGAAAGAAAAGAAAAAGAAAAAAAACAAGAAAAAGAACTGGAAGACCAAGAGTGTTGAGTGAACAAGATAAACGTTACATTATTAGGGAAAGAAAAAAGGTTCCGAAAAGTAGTGCTGTGCAATTGACAACGGATCTGGAAACACGCGGTGTTAAAGTATCAGCCAGTACAGTGCGGAATATTTGCAGAGAGAATGGGTATCATGGTCGGATAGCCAGGAAAATGTTCAGGGTGAACAAGACAAATCGTATAAAGAGACTAAAGTTTGAAATAGAGTATAAAGATAAGGGATCAGGCTTCTTTCTGGAATAGGGTCATATTTTCGGACGAAAGTAAATTTAATCTTATCGAATCCAATGGGAGGCGTATGGTATGGCGCAAGGTGAATACAGAGATGAATCCTCAAAATCTCGTCCCTAAAGTAAGACACGGAGGAGGGTCCGTGCTCGTCTGGGATTGTATGAGTGAGTGCCTCAGGAGTGGGTCGTCTCCACTTTATCGATGGAGTGATGATCCACAAAGTGTATATTAACATATTAAAGGAAAATCTACATACTAGTGCGCAGAAAACAATTTATTGTTCAGCAAGACAACGACTCCAAACATACAGCGGAAAATACTCGATTGTGGCTACTCTATAATACCTTGAAACAGCTTCGCACACCTCCCCAATCCTCAGACATGAACCCCATAGAACATCTATGGTCTGTTCTGGAGACAAGAATCAGAAGACACAGCTTCTCTACTAAAGAAGGCCTGAGAAAAGCTATTCAAGAAGAATGGGACATAATCAGTCCCGAAGCTACAGAACTACGAACTACTACAGGCGAAATCAATGCCACGAAGACTACAGACAATCATTAACGCACAGGATAATCCCATAAAATATTAAATAACGTAACATACTTTATAAGCATTAATTCAAGCATAAGTGTACGGTGACTTTTTGCGTTTACAAAAAAGGAATTCTCTCTTTTCTTCTGAACAAAACAGTGATTGTGTTTGTTTGGCCTTTCTCTTGTATATAGAAATAAAATGTATGAATGTGTAGTCTTAATTCTGGTTTTATATATATATATATTTTCCACCTCCCGTTCTCATGCTAGCTGTTTTCAATATAAAGTATGCACGGTGTACGAACACTTTCTGCGCTCACTGTAGGTATGTTGACAATAAGCGAATGTTATTAGAATATTTGTTGAGATTTCTTTCCCTTCACTGCCTTTCGCCTGGTTAAAAAGTAGTTTGCACTGCTTTGGAGCAGCTGCAGTTGGGAACGCGATAATGTTTGAGACATACCGGCGACGACTTTTTTGTGTGTGAAAATAAGACCTTCCTCATAAAGCAGTAAATATCTGCAGTAGCAATTGTCTACGTAAGTGATAAAGACATATCCAACTACAAGAAACTAATACAGTACGTATATATATTCATTATTGTGTTTCTCTTTTAACAGTTACTAGCTAGGGATGGCTAATTCCAGAATTTTTACTTTCCGGAATCCGGAAAGTAAAATCGGAAAAATTCCGGATTTCGGAAAAATTCCGAATTTTTTCTAAATTCTGGATTTTTCCGAATGTCGGAATTTATCTGAATTCCGGAATTTTTCCGAAATCCGGATTTTTTCTGAATTCCGGAATTTTTCCGAATTCCGGATTTTTTCTGAATTCCGGAAAATTTTGGCCATCCCTAGGTCACACTTAGCGGACGAATCACTGCCAATGATTATGTCGCAATTTTAGGAGACCACTTGCATCCTATGGTCCGGGTATTGTTCCCGGACAATGACGCCATCTTCCAGGATGATAATGCACCCATTCACACAGCTGGCGTTGTTGCAGCTTGGTTTGAGGAACATCGGGATGAAATTCAACACGTCCCCTGGCCCGCCCAATCCCCAGATCTCAACATAATTGAACATCTGCTGTCCGTCTTGGAAACACGACTCCGGCGACGATTTCCACCTCCATTCTCTCTCACAGAACTGGCCGATCCCTGCACGAGGAATGGTGTAAAATTCCACTTGCTACCATTCACGACCTCTATGCCTCCATCCCACTCGCATCAAGGCTGTTCTGAAGGCGAAAGGTGGCCCGACACCATATTAATCTGGTAAGTTGAAATTTCGTTCAGGTATTTCCATTTTTCTGATCACCATCTGTAGAATTATCATAGCTACGAACAGACTATAATGACCAACCACTAGCTTCACGCGATTTCCTAATTGTTTCATTAATTTACGAAAAATCCTTCGAAATGAGCAGGGTAAGGCAAGAATATGTGAAAACATTCTGTTTTCTTCTGGTATAACATATGATTCATTCGACCTATGTTTTGCATAAAGGCTGAGAGGAAACTGGGCTTTGTTTCTAAAAGGGCTGGAGATGTCAAGGAACAAAGTAAAATCACATTTTCTTGTAATGTCAGTATTACAAACTAGCAGAAAATAAACCAAAACATGAACGAAATTTGCTTCTTATAAGGTGAGTAAATTTTCTTTCTTTCTCTTTTTACACGCTGGGATCTTAAAACTACTTTTTTTTTTAGGAAAACAAATGAAGACTTTTGGAATATATTTCAGTTCTGTAACTTCCTCCCACTTTCTTCATTCTATCATCATCCATCTCATTAACACCATTTTTAGCCTCGGTGCATAATTGCAGGACGTTAAACTAAACACAAATGTCCCTCTATTTTTAAATTAGACCTTCCAAGAAGAACTATTTCTAATTTCATGACATTACTATCTTTTGCCAGGAAGAGAAATTTGGATATTTAAAATCAGGAATACTGCTGATATTTCATTATGTTGAAATAACCCTACCCATTTTAAATTAATAGCATCCGACGACTGAAAGAAAGAATACTATTAATAACGCGTATGGGTTATTATAATAACATCAGCAGTATTCTTGAATTTTAAATATCGAAATTTCTCTTCCTGGAGAACGTAGATTTGCAATGAAACTTAGCTTAATACAGTTTTTGAGGGGCCTGATTTCAGTATTTTATCATTATGAATATTTACGTCACTTCGCATTTAATAACGATCCCACACGCAGATGAAAACAAACAAGAAATGTTGTATCTTTGCTTCTCGTTTCTTTGCCTTTATGACGTAGACTAATGTTAAACTACAGATCACAATTGCATTCAAGTTTAACTTAGCAGATGCTTTTACGAGTCTTTGTTTCATTGGCTCAAACTGCTGTATCTACAAAATATTTCCTTTATATTGAATATCTTAATTCAATGCATAACCCTGTATGAATCCAAAATACACCTATAATTTCCAACCTTGGGGTCATTTGAACTTTACATTTCAACATACTTTCGTGAATTTTTTAAACATTCTTTTTCTGCCATAAATTTATTTTACACGGTACTGCAATATTGTAATAATAATACCATAACATGGATTTGCGTATAAATCCATGGAAATCCATATTGCACATTGTAAACTTTTGAAAATAGCTTTAGGAAAACATGAATTGCATACTTCACTCTGGTCCTTTTGCATGAACTGGAAATGAAAGAAAATTGCTCACTGATGAAGTAGTCGGATAATAAGCAGCGTAAAAAATACTAAAATAATGAAGCCCAAGTGGTTATAACAAGGCCCTAAACCAGCCACATAAGTTTGGGGGTACCATGAATATGTTAGGGGGGCCAAGTCATTAAAATTCTCTTAGAAATATCTAAATTATGATTTTTGCATTAATAATAGCATTTTGTATTGAGGTCTGAAGGGGCTACGGAAAGTTTAGGGGGCAGTCCCCCTAGCTCCCCTCTGGTTGCGGGCCTGGTTATAACCCTCCCAACGATCTGTGATTTTTGTAGAAAAGCTGTGGTAAAGAAGATATTACGGATTTACAATATTTAATAATGACGCAATCTATACCAAGAAACACCTTCTTCGTGTCAAAAGAATCGTCCACATTAGGAATAAATAAACTTGACTACTTTCTAGATTTGATTCATCTAGGTTGTAAGGAGCAAAGTCGTGGCAAAGTGTTATTAAGTCCCGTTCTTATTCCTATTTTTACACCTTCTGCCTCAGTTTCACTAATAATGTGAATACCTATAATACTTACAAGGAACCCTAGGTATCTATCAGAGCCCGATTTTCATGAAACTTGGTATATAGAGAGAGTACCTCGGGAAACTCGCACAGCCAAAATTGTAGCTGCAGAGTCCAAGACGTTGGGACACTAGGACCCGAGAAAGATCAAGAGTGGAACGTCAGTACATTAAGGACATGGTGACAAAATGCACGTTTTTGTTTAAAACTAATCATTGTAGCGACACGAAATGAACATACATCGATACGAGATGGTCGATATGATCTGTTAAAAGTTATAAAAAGAATATCCGCCATCTTGAAAGAGGCCATATTGAAACTGCTGTGATTGGTGTAAATGAGAAGAGGGTCACCCGATGCATTAATTTGAACGTAAATAGCCACAAAAAGCTGTTGGTGAAGTCTGCTGTGGGATTACATTATTCCTGTGCTTCTGGTAGAGTGATTTAGGTACAAGATGAGCAAAGTATCTTATAACACTCGAGCAAATGCACATTATGGAGCGCTATGAGTGGGATCAGTGGAACTAGAAAACCGAGCACAATATAATTTTAGCACTACATCATTTGTGTCAGAGTCAACATGTAATTGGTGTCGATGTGCTGATATGACGGGTTCAATCTTCATAATAATGTCATGGTTGACATTAACTTGTAACTCTTTATTAGACTTAAATTAATTCGAACAGAAATCAGAACGTGATATCAGTTCACCTATAGCCCTCCATACCCTCCATCTGCTCGAGTGTCATGAGATACACTTTGCTTATCTTGTACCTACACCACTACCAGAAGCACAGGAATAATATAATCCCACAGCAGACTTCACCAACAGGTTTTTGTGGCTATTTACGTTCAAATTAATGCATCGGATGACCCTCTTTTCATTTACACCAATCGCACCAGTTTCAACATGGCCTCTTTCAAGATGGCGGATATTCTTTTAAAACTTTTAACAGATCATATCGACCATCTCGTATCGATGTATGTTCATTTCGTGTCGCTACAACGATTAGTTTTAAACAAAAACGTGCATTTTGTCACCATGTCCTTAATGTACTGACGTTCCACTTTTGATCTTTCTCGGGTACTAGTGTCCCAACGTCTTGGACTCTGCAGCTACAATTTTGGCTGTGCGAGTTTCCCGAGGTACTCTCTCTATATACAAAGTTTCATGAAAATCGGGCTCTGATAGATACCTAGGGTTCCTTGTTAGACTTTGACCAGATTTCTCATCAAAATACGTATTGCAAGTTCTTAAAGATTCTGAGTGATTATACTTTTAAGAAAATCATCACGGATATTGCATCAAACGTCAATCTATTGATTGTTCGGGTTTGCATTTAATTTCCTTTTTCAGCGCAGAGACAGTATGAAACGGAAAGACTGAGCTGCACCGAGAAAATACCAATCAATATGTGTAACGAAGCAAATGAAGAACAAATTAATAAATACATTCTTTGAGTTTTACGTTCCACGATTATGCCGACTAGGCTAAAATAAATACATTCTTGTTTAATGTGAAACCTGATCTACTACTTGGGTTTGTATCCGCGACAAATACTCTTACCACGAATCAAACGTGCGCTAGAACGTGCGTTAATCACTGACCAGTTAAGATGTTCTCGTGGACCTATTGTCTGATGTAGAATGTAAACATGTATTATCACAGAGAATGAATCTTGCATATGCGATGAAATTTACTGTTAAATTAACTGATTATTGAAGTTTCTATCCAAGAGAAAGTGTTTCCATTAAATTGTGATTTTTGAGTTCTGTCTAGAATTATATTAGTAAGTGAATAATAATACAAATGGTAATTTATAGGTAGTCTATATCAGGGTCAGAATTTACTTTACTTAATATCTGAAGCTTGTAAGTCATATCCCTTAATACTAAGTTTTCGATACTTGCATTAAGCTATTTAGAAGGCCGCAGCTAGTTTCGTTTAATACCCACTTTTCAATGTTTGGATTAAGCGATTTAGAAGTAGACAACGGTTGGTTTGTTGATGACAGTTTAAAGTTCATTACAGAAGCTAGGCTATATCAAACGTGGTCCTACAGACAAACACGGGACCCGAACTACATGTACTCCCACCAGATATCGAACTCTGGCCTCCCGCGAGAAAGACGCGTATGCTAACCATATATCCACAAGAGAGCTAATTAAAAGTATATTGTAATGTCCCACGTGATGTAGTGTATAAACAATTCCACACGCCAGTGTTTACAAACACCACCACGCGGTTTGGCAAGAAGATTTCACACCAGATGGATCTACAATCACTTGCAGACGACGGCTTCTAGCCCCTCCCACGGAGCAGCAGTGCCACCGCCACAGACAAAGGATATATCCTTTGTCTGTGGCCATATCCTTTGTCTGTGGCCACCGCCACCCAAGGAACCCTTTGAATTGGCTGGACGACGGCAATTCTGTATGAGTTTTCTGGTGACCCTCCTACTGTTTGCAACAGAACATTAGGACTACCCTAACCCCAGGCCTCTAGTCTACTACGGAACTCTTGGCCTATCCTTTCTCCTGGCTTAGCCTGCTACGGAGCTCTGTTTGGGAATCCTAACCTCAGCCGCTTAGCCTGCTACGGGGCTCTGTTGGCCACTTAACCCGCCTTTCCTCTCTGCGGCGTGTTGGATCCTTAATACCCCTCTGCTTAGCCTGCTACGGGGCTAGGTAGAGATCCTGTCTGCAACCTTACGGTGAAAGACTATCTATAACTAACCTTGTATACCAGAGAGATTATTTGTACAAAATTTTGTAAAAATACTTTTATAGTGGAAAAGTTTTATAATAAAAACCGGTAGCGGGAGTCGATTCCGGACACTCTTTTTATTAACGCTCTACCTAAACCTATATGGGACAAAGTTTTACAATATAATATGATTGGAAAATGTTTGCCCTTGTTCTTCCTTCAAACTTATTGATTGATTGGTTGATTTGTATTTAAATCTAACAGTGAGGAGTGGCGGTATATACAATGAAACCCACAGTATAAGTAAGGATCTGAAGGAGTGTAATGCGTTTGATGTTCTCTCACTGCGAACTGAGCTTTCTCGTGGCTATAGGCTAGCGTACGCGTCTTTGTTGCTGGAGACTCGAGTTCGATTCCGGAGAAAGTTTATGAAGTTCGGATTGCACTATAGCTGTAGAACCACATCTTCTACAACCTTGGTTCTGAAATGGACGCTGAACTCTAATCCAACCATCGGAAATTGAACTCAGAATCTCGTTCACCGAGGATACATGCATCAGCCACTTTCTTGATTATTTTTAAGCAAAACTGAAGCACTAAATGTAAATAAAATTGCACATGCTTCTCAGTGGAACACGAGGTGGAGTTTTTTGATGTGCACCCTGTAGCAGAGGTGCGGAAGGAAGCGTCTGTATAGGTGGTGGATATTGGTACTGCTGCCAATTAGGGGTTTGATTATACAAGGTGTCATTTGATTGCTGACTAAAAGTAGGTATGAAGGAACTAGCCACTGGAGATGAATTTAGGTCACTAATTCATATAATGCTTAAAGTTTTTCTGCAAAGAGAATAAATGGCTTGTGATAACTCTACATAAGTAGTCTCTTTCTATTTTATAAGGTCCTGTGCAGTTTCTAATACATGGAGATGCCCTTACAACGTTTGTACGGTTTCAGAAGTTTCTAATGCAACTTTTTGTATAAAGATTTTCTTCAGTCCTAATTATAAATAGTGATTTTTTTTTTTTTTTTTTGTCTCTCGTTGCCTGGAGCATTACTTGCATAATTACTTTCAATTTCCGTTAAAAATAAAAAGCATCAATGCGTTCATTTTCATCCTTCTGTATTTGAAATATTTGAAATTCCGTCTTATAAGCTAGTAATTTAGGTAGACTTAGATTGATTAATTTGGATTTAAATTTTGGTACCTGGGCTTTTAATTACATTAAACGTAATTATTACATTATTATTATTACAACTGTCCTGAAACGTATACAAAATTTTCTATACAGTGCCTTCTATTTTAATACTAAAATTCATAGAATTAGCAAGTAATTGTTTTTTGTATGGAAATCTAAACGGAAGTAATGTTGAAAGAAATATGAGGAAGGAGGACAAAGAAATGAAAAAATGAAATTTTTGAGTTTTAGGTAGCACAGTTATGCCGGCTAGGTTAAAGGAGACGGTGATGATGAGAAATGAATGAGATGATGGAATGAACAAAAATCAGTGGCGTATTTACGATTTTGTTTCGAAAGGGGCTTTCCTAACTTTCGGGAGGGGGGCTTTGCCTGGAAATGTAAAATTCCGCAAGATATTTCATTTACTTTACTATAGTAAGTAAAATTTCGGGGGAAGAGCTTAAGCCAGGAAGCCCCCTAAATGCGCCACTGGGAAAGAGGGAGAACCGCGACTAAACCCACGCACAAGGTGTTTGTCCACCACAGAGTTCACTTGGCTGGAGCAGGGTTTGAACCCGGGACCTCATGCACCAGACGTGAACACTCTACCACTGAGCCACGGTATCTTTTTTCATCTTGATGTAATAAAAGTAATAGAAAACAATGTCTTGAATGCATGTTAACCCAGAACCTTACTTTATGAACATAAGTTTATGCAAATATCAGTTCTTACTTAAGAACAGTAAAGATATTGGGATTGGTATTCATCCAACGTTAGCTCTTTGTCAGAGGGTTTAATAGTTGCAGAGTGCCTTTCACCACATTTAATTCGTTTAACAACATAATCTTCAGTATTGAATGAAGAAACGTACGAACCATTAATATTCACAGATTCTACTGTTTTAGCACTTAAAACTTTCCTTTACATTGAAGGTTCAAACTTTAAAAAAAAAAAAGTCACATTTCGCGTTTGAGATTTGAAGATCACCGAGTTTTAGGTACAGTTTCGACGGGTTTCATTCTATGTAGCCAGGACTAACTCTGTCGAAATCTTGTGCTATCGAAATTCCTGCAAAATTTTAGATGATTCGTAAAAAGAAAACTTCAACTTTTCTGAAATTTAAAATAATTCTTAATAACCATACAACCTTTTAGCTGATTCCTTGGGCCAGTGCGAATCTATCAACATTACGCTTCCACTGGAATTTTTCTGGGAAAAGCTATATTTGATGTTGTTCACAGCTTTGAAAAAACATGTAATCTTATCCGTTCATATCTATGAAGAGACCCCTTTGATAGTTTCATTACTAGAACACCATGAAAGGTACAATATTTTTGCAAGGGGGACGCGGTGGCTCAATGGTAGAGCGTTCACCTCTGGTGCATAGGGTACTAGGTTCGATCCCAGCTCTCGCCAAGCGGTGGACAAACACCATTTGCGTGGGTTTTCTCGGGATTCTCCCACTTTCTTCATTGCACCATTTCATTAATTTCTCATCATCACCGTCTTTTTTAGCCTAGCCGGCATAAGCGGGGACGTAAAACTTAAAGATTTCATTTCAGATTTTTTTCTTTTGCATGGGGCAACAGAAGTCATCCAGAAATCTACAAACTTCAGTTTATAGGGCTTATTATACATGCATTCAATCTTGGACACAGTTGTTATGATGAATGGTGATCTTGGAAATATGAGCTAAGTGTTTGAAGATATTCCAAAATATCCCGAATTCTGGTCATTTCATAAATAAATGTGCACTTTGATAGTTTCTAAATCTGGACAACCCTTAGCACTTCTATGGAAATACAGGGTCGTATCCAGAAGTAGTAGGACTATCTTTTTTTTTTTAATTATTGAACATTTTGGCTCATCGACTTTATACTCTTCAAAATAGGCCCCTTGGGCAATCACGCACTTCTGGTAGCTAGCCTTCCAGGATGAGAAGGCCTTCTGGAAGTCGTCCTCCGGGATGCCGTTCAGCGCCCTCGTCGTCGCCGCTTGGACCGCTTCCACCGAGCCGAAACGATGCCCCTTGAGCTGCCTCTTGATATGGGGGAATAGGAAGAAGTCCGGCGGTGCCACATCAGGGCTGTAGGGGGTGAGGCAACGTGGAAACACCAAATTTGGTCAGGAGATCCGTCAGAATCCACGCGCCGTGGCACGGCGCGTTGCCATGGTGGAGCTTCCATTTCCCCACCAAGTCTGGTCGCACGCGTGTGATCCAATTTTGCAGCCGTGTGAGCACTTCCACGTAAAATCTTGCATTTACTCTCTGTCCAGGAGGTACAAACTCGTTATGGACAATGCCACGACGGTCAAAAAATGCAATTAACATCGATTTTACTTTCGATTTCGACATTCTGGCCTTCTTTTTACGGGGTGATTGTGCGGCTCATGGTATCCTCCTTGTAGGCCTCCGTAAGCATGTCCTTGGCTTCGGTCGCTGATTTTCCCAATTTGACGCAAAACTCGATGGCGTACCGCTGCTCCAAATTTCACTTAATCGCAACTGACGACGAGGCGTCACAACAGGAGGTCAGTAACACAGTGGTCCACACTCAACTAACACTCGCAGGCGACTTCCGCCGCTCGACACCTGTATCCCAAGGCTCCCCTCCATAACATCCGGCCTTGCAGCCCCCCCTACATTGCACCGCGCGCACTGGAAAAAATCAGTCCCACTACTTCTGGATACGACCCTGTATGTAAAACTATTTTTAAAGTATGCCACTAAAGTAGGAGAGCACTTCCATGAAGGTTGCACTAAATAGTTGAAGACAACATTTACCATACTTCAAATATTTTGTTTATATTATAAAATTTCACTCATAGGTTCTTTGAAACAGTTTCAATTTCTCGTTATTTATTTATTTATTTATTTATTGTGGCATTGAGTGCTAATAAATACATGAACGCCTAATTCCTTTTGCATCAACAACACAGCACCACTTGTTCCTCTTTGCATGTTACCTGCCCCATCTACATAAACAGCAAGTCATTTTTAGTGATGTGTAGTATTTATGACTGCCTTACAGATATGTTGCTTAATTGTTTCTTGTAGTTTATTAAACCCTAAAAGTATGTTGCAGCATTCCTGATAAAACACTGTGCTTGGGTTCATGTGCAGTACAATAGAGATAACATCTACAATACTATAGCCCTTGACAAATGTTGTATTGCTAAATATATGGGAGTGGTTAGGATTTTAGAGGAGTAGAAAATATTCTTCCCACCCTACAAAAACAATAATTAAGTTAGTGACAGGGAAAGGAAAGCTAATGGATTTTCCTGGCTTCTTCTTTACAAATAAATTACTAATGACATATGAAAAATGTTATAGGTATCATATGAGTTCAAATCATGAAAAAGAAAAGAATTCAAATCATGTTAATGAAAAGCGGTAACCACGATCTTAACCTCCTGAGTCCCAATGTACTTCTGGAAGGACATTAAATTTCACTTAATGAAGTCCGGGAATAAATATGGACAATGTAGTAAGAGAAGTCTAATGTATATACTTTTAAAAGGACATTCATTTTTTACCTCCTTGAGTCGTGAAAAATGTTTTGCTCAAAATCTTCAGTTTAGCTATATATTCTGACTTATAGTTGTGAACGGTATTCGAAAAAAAAATGTTTAAAAATTTTCGCATGGTACAAGTATGTTTTCTAAATGTCCTTTGAGAAGTACAGTACATTCGGTGTTGGTTAAATAACTTGAATGAATACTGATGTACTTTTACAAGGATCTTCGGTCTTTATTACAAAATAACTACATAGTACCAAAGTTTATTTTTCTGAATGCTATCTACGTATTGAACACAATTTCGTTTACTAGAAATGCACAACAGCACACAGTTTATTTTATTATTTTATCCAGATTTTCTCAGAATTCTTTCATAAAAAGCTTTTGTTTTCAGTAATTTACTGTTTTGTCCTACAACTTTGTGTACGTATGTTACTGAATACATACATGGATAAATTTTGTATATTATTGAAGATCAAGTTAAATTTATTGCCTTCTATGGAAAGCGGAAAACAGTTTCGCTTGTTTACGAACCAGAGATAAGTACCACATCTGCTGCAAAAGACGCTTGTTTTCATTGTACAATTTATGTTCCATCGCCTTTTCTGAATTCCTGAAGGGGTGGCTCAGTGCTAGAGTGTTCACCTCCAGTGCTTGGGGTCCCCAGTCCGATCCTAGATCGCGCCGTGGGCACTTTGTGGTGGACAAACACCATGCTCATGGGTTTTATCAGGGTTATCCCGTTAGTAGTGAATATGTACAAACGTCACCATTTTTGACCTTGAAAGTACTTACACTTTTGGTACATATTGTCGTTGAAGTAATGAATATTGTAATTACTCTAAGTACTCTCATTGAAGTACAAAGGTTCAATTGAACTTGAATTATTACCGGTACTTTAGGTACAATTACTGACATGTAATTATGCTGTACCGGACTGTAGTCTCATTATTTTGCGTACGTAATAACGACCTACATATTTTTTGTTCACTTTTTTTTATATGCGTTCCTTTGTAGAGCATGTTAAAGTGACAGGATGAATTATTTTTGATAAAGGTTTAAATATGAAATTGAACGAAATGGTTGGCTGTGTTTGTACTTTATGTTGATTAATTATTTCTTGTGTACTTTGTAACATTTTGAATGTCTAAACAGAGCTCGCCCATATGTAAAGTGATAAGTAAATGCATTTGTAATGAGGGTGTGAGATAGAACGAATCGGCAGACTTTGTAGTGCTTTGAATTATAGCGAAAAATGTAAAGAAAACAACATTAGTTACTGAAAATAAATTGTTTTGGGTTTAAATGAGAAAATAATGTTAATTTAGTTCTGGGTAGGGTGGACATTTTAATATAAAGGAAGTAATAATGTAAAGAATTCACGCATGTTTCTTGAAGTGTATAATTAATGTCAACCGTTTGATTTTGAAAGACTTTTTTTGAAACGGAAACGCAATCCTTTAAAGATTAATTGTTTGGGGAAACAACAGGCAAACAAAACTGCAACCCGGCAGGTTTAGGACGCGACAGGAAAATTAATTCAGAACGACAAGGGTTCTTTAAGAAAAGAGACCGCCATCTGTTTAAGTGCCCGCAGGGGAGGTTGGGCGACACAGAGGATGTAATATATGAGTTATGGAGAGTGAGGTTCTAGAATTTGGTAGAACTTTCTGGATTTATTTTTGTTGGTATACAAACTTTGATGCAAATCAAGTGGTTACATTTGAAGAAATAAAAGCACGATGCGTTTGAGTTGGTGAATTGTATTCTATAGAAGTTAACAGAGAAGAAGAATTTATCTGTAAGTACTGGCTTTGTTTTTTTCTTGTTTTATGTTTATGTTTTCTTTTTTTCGTATGAGAAGGGACATTGGAAATGAAATACACGCAAAACATTTGTAATTGTTGGGAGTATAAGGGGGACGGAAGTGTTTGTTTTTATCGGGAATTGATTGCGGATTTTCCGGCATCGAAAATCATATGACTCGATGTACTTATATGTAATTATAAATTAACTAAGGTGTAGTGTAATGTAATATGGAGGCTACAGGGATTTAATATTGGTCATTGCACTTGGATTTGAACCAGGGCCCTCCCACGTGGAAAACCGTACGCTAAATATTTTGTTCGATGGAGTTTTTACTTATATGGCACTAAAATTGAACACAATCTGTGACTTGCCGGGAATCGAATTATGATCTTCCGCGCCGAAAGCCAAACACAATAAACAAATAGCAAGGAATTTTGGATTGTTTGGACCTCTCCGTCAGAACGAGGCGTAGTTATTATTTTACATATTAAAAGAATAGTTGTATAGACACACAAACGGACACATTTTATAATAAATATGCGATTATTTTCTTGTTCATAGGACCATAGCATATCTTCAGAATATAAGAAGTTAGTGTTACATGAAAAGACCATTAAATGATGTGTGAAACTGATTACTTATGTAATATGGTATTAATTTTTATTATTTTGTGTGTGGTATTAACATTTACAGTAGGGGAAAGGAACTGGGTAGCCTACACCTGCTTTGAATTTTATCTTTAGTAATATTGAACTGAACATAAGTTTGAATTTTGAATAATACTTTTATAATTGTTAGCATATGTCAGTGGTTTCCAACCTTTTTCATTTTGAGGCGCATTTGGAAAAAATGTTGTTTGTAAAATGCAGGAGCTGAATAAAAGCTTGGTATGTGATACTTTTGTAATCATTTTATGAGAAAATTTAGATTTTTTCTTATTGTTTCTTGATGGTACAAATAATCGTATTTGATTTGAAGTTTAGCGTCCCTTTTTAGCACCATAGTTATGTGGGACATGGACCTACTGATTAACGTTGAATTAGAATCCTTGAGCTTCCGCAGGGAATTCAATCCCCACGCCAAAGGCGCGTACGCTAACCACGTAGCCACAAAGACCACGTAGCCACAAAGAAGATTTATTCGTGTTTGAAACAGTTACAGGAACTAAAATACGGTATATAGTTAATTTTTTTTTGGTAAGCTTCGTGTTTTATATTATATATTCACCTCGTGATTTACAGCGGTCCTAAACTAATAGATAGGAATTTTGTGTTGTAAATGAGAGGAGAGTATTTGAAAATGTTATTTAGCTCAAAGTCGCGTCTCAGTTTCATTAATTGAATGCCGGACAAGCGCCTTTTGTAGGTATAGAGCATATGGTTTTTTACTTTAACGTTTTAGGCTTACACTTCCTTGCTATGAAAGATGGGAAACTAGTTTAAAAAAGTAAAACGATTATTATGGTTTATATGAAAAAAGTACTGTGAATCAAACTTGGACCTACGTTTACGAAAAGCGCCCTGCTAGCCATTAAATTATCGGAATATATTAGACAGTATGGAGAACAAGAATTAGTACCAAGATTGTAATTTTACGTGCGTATGTGACATACACGCTGGGACGTTTTTATACTAACATTATCAGTGAGATTATTTTGTTTCGATAGTATTATATATCCAGGTTTTAGGGTAAAGTAGACGGATAAAAGCGAATACTTATAAGTAATTTATGAAGGGAAGAAATAATAGTGGTAGAGGGAAACAGACATAATGTGTTTTAGGATGAAAGGGAGACATTTCGTATGAGACATAACCATACTATTTTATTGAGGCATTAGGTCATAGATTTTTAGATCAAGAATTTTAGATGGGGATAATGTAAAAGTAATTAGAACATGATACGGTATTAGTTAACGAAGAATCTTCTTTATTGAAATCTGTGTATGAAATTAGTACACAGTACTAATACTGCGTACTGCAGTGTGCTAAAATGAACCGAGAATAATAAGTTGTCTAATATTAATCACGTTGATTGCATGGTTTAAAGACACTTTTTAAATATAGAAAACATATTTGTTTCTCGCCGAGCGACTTTGTATGAGAAGTGACTAGTAAGAGGAGATATATATATGTAATAACAGGTAGTGTACGTTAGGGACAACGTGTAGTCATCTAAACAAGGAAAAGTATCGACACTTGTTGTTACGGAATATAAGAGATAAACGTTTATTCGGCAGTGCAGGTAACGGCATCTAATAGTGTGATTAATGTACTTATTATTGGAATTAGCCTTATATACTGATTATAGTATTTAAGTTTATGACAAGATTTATTAGCTTTGAAATTTTGTAGGTCCGCAAATTTCCTGTACACTAGCGCCATGTTTGCCGTCAGATACGAGGCAGCTCAGATAATAACGACAATTGGCTTAACCGACCTATTAGGAATTACCGTGACTGAGTTACTGAGACGCCTTGCTGTTACAATAAGGATAGTAGTTTTAATTCGGTAACAATATCTACTGTATAAAAACAAGCAAATGAAAAGTGGCTTGTTTTAAGATAGCACTGGATAAAGCATACCATTTAACTGGCCTACACACCGTCTGCATGATGTAACTAGCTCTATTAAGAGTTAGGATGGGTTGCATTTTAGATATAATGAAAACTTTACGCAGTATACTTGACATTTATGCTACGTAAAAATAACGTATTTTTAAATAATGTTTCATAAGTTTCTTTTTTGGAAGTTTGTGATTTCTGTGACAAAAAATTGCATTAGGAAGTGTGCTGCAATCTATTTTGTATTTATATAATTATTACTATAATTATATTTTCTATACTTTAAACAAAATCGAGACTTAGCCCTAATAAATGACTGCTTAATATTTTTAACAAAACATATTGCATTCAAATTGTTTTGTTTGAAATATAATTGTGTTCTTATATTTGATATTGAGGAATTTCCGGCTATACTATGATCGTAAGACTTCTAAGAAGGAAGTGAAGAACAGCAAGCGAAACGAAAATGGCCCTAACTGTGTGTAAATCAGCAATTCACAACTTTTAATGCAAGTTGGCTACTAGTATGTAACTGACAGATTGTTAGATTCTTGCAGATGCTCGCTTGCTGCTAACTTAGAGATCAGATAACTTTTTAAAGTTTCGCAAGTCTAGTGCAAGTGAAGCGCAAACTTATGCTATGTAGGATGTGACATACTCTGCAATGAAGCAGAAACAGAACTGGTGGGTCACATACCTAGAACAGATAGAAGATGGACGAGAAATAACATACATTGGATTTTCTAGAGATAAGAAGCGATGTACATAGAAGACAATCGAATACAAAATGTATAGATATAACCTGCCGTTTAGCAGAAACTGTACAAATGGAAAAGATCAGCTGATGGAAACATGTAGAAGAAAATGATGGAGACCTTCGTTCAGGAGATGATTGATATCATTTGAATACATATGAAAGTTACACTTTTATATTTAAGCTGAACGTTACAATTTTTCTACAGCGATAGGAAAATGATCTATCAGTTGGCAACACTGGAAAAAACATTAGAAGCACAAACGGTGGATGATTTAAATTATTTATTTGTACGTCCTAATAGTTTTTAGTCTCACATACATTAATTGTATTTTCGTTTCTTTATTATAAACATGATCATGCAAAGCATTTTGTTTATACGGTTAGTTTTAATTATTTGGTATTTGATGCTGTACTGATTGGTATATTATTTCAATTACTAGGAGATAGTTGAAAAGTTTTGTGTAGCTAGACGACTATGGAAACCTTAGAGTATTGTGATATGAACATGTTTTAAGTTACAGAAGAAGGGTGAAACAGAATTATGCTGAAAAGTTGTAGAAGGAGAATGTGTAAGGAAATAAGAGATTCGTGAATTTAGAGAGACAATTGAAATCATATTTAGTTATTAAACTAAAATATTTGATAAAGATTTTTAAAATTTTCTATAATTTTATCTGACATATCCAGTTAAAAACGCGCATGTTATTCACAAGTAATGTAGTTAGACACGTATTTGAAGACATTTATTGGTACTTTGATACATTTTTAAAGATATGCCTGAATATTATTTTTAACGTTATATAATTGTTTGACTACATAGATGAAAAGCAATCATACTGATATGTATTTTTGGTTATATGTTTTGTTTTCCAAGGCCCTAATACGTAATATAAGCTATTCAGCATTTTATGAACTTATTTCGTTCATCCACTACTAAATTACATCCATCAGTTGCACATTTAAATCAGTAAATTTTTTAACTTATGAATTAACTAGTTATTAGTGTGAAGAATACGTTACATCATACTACTCCCGTTTCCTCCCACTTTTTTCATTCCACCATTTCATTCATTTCTCATCATCACCGTCTTCTTTAGCTTAACCAACATAACCGTGGGACGTAAAACTCAAAGATTTCATTTCATTTTATGAATCCCTAAAGAAATGTCAGGCAGATGATTTTCTCCTTGAGTTCGTGTAACTAAAGTCGGAAGAGGGCTTTTCCTTCCATCTTTGACGTAGACATTCTCATCCCCATCATCTGATTCTTCATTTGTATTAGTGAATGCTGCAAGGCCGTTTTCTTCTACCAGTTTCTGTCCATGTTCCAGGTTGAAAGCTCTGAACTGTGGTATGTCCTTTGATGGCACATTTAGAAATTATTTTGGTATTACGATACCGTAATCATGCATTAGTTAGCGCCATGTCCATTAAGTGGAGCACGATTTTGTAATAAAGAGTACAAAATAAATAACTTTTAATTATCAGTAGAATTATAATACAAATATTTAAAAAAGTAATTAACAAGGAACACAGACAGCATGATAAGTCATCAATTGACGTTGAGTTCATTTTTCTAGTCGCTGTCGTAACCTAAATTTCTGGGTAATTCAAATTCTGGTCACACTCTAATTTCTATGAATGGCAACACTGAAAATTCTTCCGATTCGTATTTTCGGGTGTAGAATAACATTATCTATTACTGAGGTAAGTAACATTTCATTATCTCTTTTCACTTACGAAAAACTGGCAAAAGAAAAATTGTTAGCTTTTGAAAAATATTTAGTAGTCTGCCCTCTTAATTAATAAGTCTGTGATTGGATATTTTATAGTTACGTTTTAACATGTTTGGTAATAATTGTAAAGGAATTTCCTTACCTACCAAGTCCTAACAAGAAACGCGTTTTTTTCTTCTTTGGTGAAGCCATGTTCGATTTGCTGCGTTTTCAATGACATGCGTCACTCTGATCTAACTGCGAACTGACCAAGCGTCTGCGGAATATATACAAGATTTGATTTTTTTGTATAGTATGTCCTTTCAAAAGGACATTAATAATCTGTTACTACATTTTTTTACATGTTAGGACTCAAGTCAGTCATAGAAAAAGAGCTTTTAAAAGGACATTCGGAATTTGATAGAACAATTTCTTATTTTGTGTCAGGTCTTAGGAGGTTAAGAAAATTTTACTACAGGTGAGGTCAAAGCTAACGTCAAGTCACATCACGTTTACAAAAACTGATTTGAAAGAAATTTACCATACCTCGTTGTAGTAGTTTGTGCATGTTTTCAACTGTGTTTCATATATTTTTGTCAACATAAACGCATATAAATCATGACTTACAAAATTTTTTAAGATTCCATTAATTATTAAAGATAAACGAGGTTTTTTCTTTAAGCTTAGATGCTGTGGAATCAAGTCAACAACAGATTGGTATGAAGGAAATGGAAACCTTATTCCTAAGTCTTGTAGAGATGACAAGACTGGTTATGCTTTTACCAAAGCGTGTTGGTCCATGATTAAATTACTCATAACGAAGACCATGGGAATCGTCGTAGGAATTCTGCTTCTACTTATGTTGGATCTGGTATGTGGACAAAAAAGTCTTTTTATTGTCTTGCCTTCAATTGCTAATATTTCACTCTTTTCTCAAATAATAATTTTTAACTTAAAGCAATAATTTTAAGACGGTGTCTAACGTATTGAGCTATCATCGGTTCCTATATAATAACATGGTGAACTTCTTTCCAAAATATTATGAAAACTATTGGTCTTATGCAGTTCGAACTTTCTCCAGATGTTAACCTACCCCAATACTACATGTTCACTTTTTATTTTTAAACTAGCTCTTATTGTTCATTAATATTAGGCTACTTTTTACAAGGAAATGTGACAACGCTGGAAACAACATCAGGGTTTGATTTCCTACTTGTGGAGGTGAAGAAATAAACATGCTCTCCTGATCCATTCACATTATTGTTCCTCAGTGATCTTCAGAAGGTTGGTAGGGGAGGGAAACAAGTTACGAAATGAGAAAAGATCGTTCATCTAATAATGTGGAGAATGGATATCTTCAAATTTATGTTAGTTGACAATCTGATTATATGATTCGGAGAAAGAAAGGGTTGCAGGAGGCAAGACTGGCCGCTGTCAGAAACAAGACAACGTTATCAACCTACACATCTTTTTACTTGTATTTTAGAACAAGATTTGTCAAACAGGGTGAACTTTCCCTATTTTCATTTTTCAACCATTTTTGATCCTAAATCTCGATTTTTGCGAGGTGAAAAAAAGAGACACGACAGAAGGGACACAAAATTATTGTAAAAGCATAATCATCAATATTTTACATTTCAAAATAAGAAATGTTACTTTAAACAACAAAACTTATAACTTTAAAAGAAATATCTGGGAAGATGAAAGAACAAATCATGGCATTTTAGGAGTGTGCGTAACAGTAATATACAATATAAATAAATAAATAAATATTACAATGTTTTTGAGGGTCTAGATCATTTTGACCAGATATTGGTATTCTAAAGGTATACAAGTAAAATATTTTTTTTACTTGATTTTGACTGAAAACGTGATTTACAGAATTATATATATCCCTTTCCGACCGTGCCCGCACAATCGTGCGGGTAGCTTTGCTGTATTATACAAGCGAGAATTTTACATTTTTCACGCTCATTACGGCTTCGATCGATTGAGGGAGTTCCGTATTACGAATTTAATCTGTTTCTTCGTTGCAATTTAGCAAACCATGTGGACTTTGAAGAGTTTCATTCAGCTGAACTGAAGCCGGCATGGCTCGTAAAGGTAAATATTTTTATTTTTTTAAACTTCTTTGTTGTTTCAATATTCGATGTCAGGTTATTTTGAGACTTACATGTCTAAAGAATTTATTATGTTAACAATGTAGTAAAATCGTTTGTTCTACGGTATGTAATTTAGAAGAAAAATACAAGTAGCAGATCGTGCAGGTTAGGCTTTGTTTCTCGTCTTGTAAATAATATGATCGACAGAAGCACTAGATTCCTCTTGAGCCTTTTCATCAACTATAGCATGATAAAAGTACTTAAATTTACTGTAATTTTAGGATAATGTTTTAATGTTATGTACAGTGAGCCACACAAATTTCTGATGTACAAAGTCCGTGAGTTAGGCAACCCAACTAAAGCCCGCTCCAAGATTAATTACGCCTGGTAGAGTAGCTAGAACAGCAGCATGAAGTTGTCTCACCTCTTAAAACCACAAATAGTAAAGAGTATTTTTGTGCAGAAGTGGAGTGAAACGTTGGCCGAAGAAATGACAAAAGGGAGTATTTGGATACTCGTACTCACAATACTGCCCGTTTGTATGATGCACATGTAAAACTATACACAGACACTTGAAAAAATATACGGATAACAGAGGCGCTGATGAGAAGTTAACAGTCGGGGGACTTAGTTAATCTTATAATTAACTCAAATGAGGATTATACAACCAAGTATATTTATGTCATATAACTATACATATCCGTGTATCAAATAATATACGGATAGATTATGAGGTATATATGGTAGGTTATTTTCTTTTAACTAACCCAAAGCTTTACGTCGAGTTTCGCGCTAGTCCTACCTGCAAATCAATTAAAAGTATGGATGGGTCGTTTGAGGGGAAGAATCCAACCCCAATGAAAATTTTGGGGGTCTAACAGGGCGTGAACTCCTAGGTTCCGGCGGTGCTTATTCATACGTAATACTACTTTGAAAGAAGAAATTGTTGATTTCATTATTTTTGAAAATACTAACTATTGGCAATTTATTTGTAAATATTAAAAAAGCAAAATTCGATAACACTCAAACGACTTGGAGAACTTATTCCTTATTAACGTATTTCCGTTAGGTTACAAATATAACTGAGGGTTCATGATTTGTACAATATTTGTGAAATTTTACACATTGAGACACAAAGGGAAAAGGAGATAATATAGTGTCAATAAACAACTTAAAAATGCACAAAATTAACGGATAATATGAAATATAGAACCATCCACAGAATTAACTCTTTAACTCGTTTTCTCCATTCATTTTCTTTCCTTATTTTCAGGATTACATCATCACTGAATTTCTCCACTGGAGATTATCTTTCATTTAGCAGCATCCAACTGGAGCTCAGCCTTGTAAATGAAACATTTTTAAAAACGGCGAAGGCGGGAATCGAACCCAGGCCACCAGATTAGAAAAGCTACAATTCTAACCACTCATCTAAACCGTTACCTCTTCCGGTTCGCCTAAATAAAGAGCGTTTACTGTTCGCTCAAAATAGTAGCTTGTTAATAGTCAGATTAATTGGCACTCAGGATCGGAGGGCATTGTATCATTGTATTCACTAAATTATCAACATTACAGATTTTTAAAAAACAAAATACAAAACTCCTTTATTTTGAATTAAATACGGCGTGTGTATTATACTCGTTAACAAACTAAAGACAAATCAATTACTGCGTAGTAATCGTGGTTAAGTGGTCAAGGCGCTAGACCAGTAATCTGAACACTGGCGTCGTTAGCTTTTTAAATCTGGCGATGTCGGATGAATCAAAATCAAAATCCTCTTTCCGACGAAAGTTACATATACAAAGTAGTATAGTTTCTTTAAATATACTTGACTAAAGTCTGGGGGGACGCGAACCCCCGACCCTCCCGCTAACGACGCCCGTGATCTCAAGGTAGTCGAATCGAATCGGATCCACGAACGACCAGTACATTTTATTCACTTTAGAATTTTTGGTGGCGATTGATCGGCGATGACACACGTTTTATTTTCTTCTGATATTTGAATACTTGAACTATCAAATCTTCACGAATAATAATAATAATAATAATAATAATAATAATAATAATAATAATAATAATAATAATAATAATAATAATAATAATAATAATAATAATAATAATAATAATAAATCTTATAGAAGATTAAAAGTTAGGAGCTTATAATCGCTCAGGGCATAACATTACAAGCAGAAATGTAACATTTGGCAAGAATATTTCGGTTTTGTTTAGTGTTGCTCACGAGAAGAGGAATTCCTCATCTCGTTTCTGAAACAAAACAAAACAACGCTTTGGTTTAAAATTTTGGTAGTTGCAGAGGTGTCCTGAAGGTCCAGACGCCCTCCCGAAATCCCGTCTTATCTGTAAGTTTTGTCTAATTTTAGACAACTTTAAAAATTTTAATGCCATTATTATTATTATTATTATTATTATTATTATTATTATTATTATTATTATTATTATTATTATTATTATTATTATTATTATTATTATTACTGAAAATTTAAGACCTGAATATTAGGTCCTATGGCAATGTAAATAAGCGTACTGAAGTTGATAGGAAAAGAAAAGGAAAGGATAAGAGATAGTGATAGGGAAAGGATAAGAGCTATTAGTATCCGAAAGGAAACGAAAGGTGAGAAAGAAGGTGTCAGCTCCTGAAGAATATTAATATCGAAACTTCGGATGCCTAAACAGAAATTAAGTAGGATTTGTCTTCACCACGATACATAGTAACACGCTTTCTTTAGCTAAAAGACTTTGGATTATGTATGCGTTATATTGATATTTTAACAAAATATAATACCAATATAAAAAAGAATAGTTCCTATTTACAAATTTTGGTTGAACGGATATATACAACGTGTTGGAAATGGCGAACGAAAATATTATTATTTCTAGCAGTAGGAGTAATAGTAAAAGACGTTCGGAATAATTGCTCGGAAACAATATTGTTTCAGACACATTTATTAGTCATACTAGGTTCTAAGAATGACCCTTAGGGATCGTATTCATGAATTGCTTGCTAGACACGGTACGTTTTCCATCAGAGTACGAATCCAGGTTGTAGACAGACATGTGACGTCATTTTGCTAGTATTTCCCCTGTGAAGAAAGCTGTCTCCACTCTAACTCGTAAGAAACTGAGCATTTTTCATTTTAAAAACATCAGAAGTATGCATATTGTAGTTCATAAAAACAACTTACCACACCGTGTATCGAACCCGGGACCCTTGAATTACGATACGAATGCTCACACCACTACGCTAAGACTTCTCTGTTAAGCAGAAGTTAAGTAAAAGTTAAGAAATGGCAGCGGACGAAATGGCAGAAGGACAGAATGGCAGGAAGTTAATTTGGCAAAAAAAATATTACTCCTAGGGCTCGTATTTTTAGGTTTCACCTATTGTGTTTGTTAGTAGGTAACGGTTCTCGATTTAGTCATTTCTGCTTCGAATGTCCAAAGCATATAAATACAGCTAAATTGAACCAAGAGCGTAAAAGAAGGTAAATATCAGTTATCCAAACTTAACCAATTTTCAAATTGATATCTTGGTCTTTAACAATTCTAACTACAAGAAAATATAGATTGAAAGCAAACAAGGTAAGTAACTGAAAGAATGGTTACTATTTGTTCTTCAATACTAATACATATCATAATTCCTTTACAGTTACAGGAATGACAAAGTTTTCTTTTTCTAATTTCCTATAACATATCCTTTAAATTATAAAAACAGCTTGTAGTTGTAAGGATAACTAATTACATATATCTTTCTTAATTCTCAATAATAACGGATATCGTAGAACAGATTATAAGGGTAACACCGTGTGCGTAGGTTTCCTCGGGGTTCTCCCGTTTCCTCCCATGTTCTTCATTCCACCATTTCATTCATCACTCATCATCACCGTCTCCTTTAGCCTAACAGGCATAATCGTGGGACGTAAAACTCAAACATTTCATTTTCAGATTATAAGGAACACTCTGCAGTCGTCAGAATGACCAATTACTTACATCATCATTAATTTTATATAACAAAACTAATCTTTGGCTAGCTGGGGACTCTGCCCCCAGACCCCCAGGTCTGCTCGGCCTACGGCTTCGCATTTCTTATCTATCGGCCTTTGCATCAACAATGAATTTCGTGAACTTGCTCTTCGTATTTTCTGAATCTGCCCATCCGGGGGCTAGAGATGCGCACGAGACAAGATTTGAGGCAGTATCAACTCGAAAATGTGCTGTAAAAGTTATGCCTCGACTCGAAAAATGTATATTTTTCTATTGGAAGAGCTGTGTCTCGACTCGAAAAATGCATATTTTTCTATTGGAAGAGCTGTGTCTCGACTCGAATTTTGTCAGGAAAATTCTGTCTCGTCTCGTCTCGTGAGCATTCCTACCGGGGGCTACGCCCCCACACACTGTCTTTGCTCGTCCTATGGCCTCGCATCTCTTAAATCCATAATTCTATTATTTCTTTTTCTATTTCAACTATCTAAAAGATAAGAGTTTGTATCCAAAGGAAACGTCTGTTTAAATAACATGGAAATCTCTTCATCCCCCTTTAGACCCCTAAAAAATTAAAAATATTCACTTGTGGCAATTTTCCTGTGGGTTTGTCCCGGAAAGCTACAATCATGCCAAATTTAATCATTGTAGCCCTACAGGAAGTGGTCAAAAATTTGGGGGGTGTAGAAGACGTCCCATATAAATAATATGGGAAAGATTTCAGTTCCACATAAAACCACTCAACGTTGGAAATTTTTATTTCTGATGATTCACTTAGGTAACGTTAACGAAAACGTGGAAATTCTTCCGCCCCTCTTTAGACCCCTTAAACTTAATATTCACTTTTGGCAATTTTCCTGTGGGTTTGTCCCGAAAGCTACAATCATGCCAAATTTAATCATTGTAGCCCTACAGGAAGTGCTCAATAATTTGGGGGTGTAAAAGGAGTTCCATATAAATAACATGAATAAGATTTTTCAGTTCCCTATAAAACCACTCTAAAGTTGGAATTTTTTATTTTAATGATTTACTTAGGTAGTGCCAACGAAAACGTATAAACATACCTAATTTCAAGTTTGTATTCCAATTCTAAGTACCTAAAACATGAGATTATATGTGCAAAAGAAGGCCCATTTAAATGACATGGGGAAATTCTTCAACCCCTCTTTAGATCCCCTAAAAATTAAAAATATTCACTTTTGGCAATTTTCTTGTGGGTTAGTTCCGGAAACCTACAATCATGCCAAATTTAATCATTGTAGCCCTACAGGAAATGCTCAATAATTTGTCAGCTCATGTAGTTTTATATATAGTTAGGATAGGATATATCGTAATATAGACTATAAACACACTTTGCAGTCGTAAGAATGACTAGTTACTTACAGTGTCGTGAACATCCTATAACATATATCCTAGAATATGCTATAAAAACATTCTACAGACTTAATAAAAGAATGGTTAATTATTTACACCGTCTTTAATTTTATATAATAAAATATACCGTAAAATAGACTACAAAAACAATTTGCAGTCATAAGAGTGACTAGCTGCTTACATTGTCGTTAATTTCAAGTTGTGATCAATTCCCGCAAGAATGTTCCAAGAGATCTTTTGTTTGTGTCATAATTCACACATAGGTTCCTCAATATATGTTGCAGATCAACATAAACCTTTTAGTTTTCTTGATGGAGTATCGTACTCTTTCACACTAGCAAATGGTAGAATGAACGGTGAAATTTTCTTTCTGGAGGCTTTGTATGAGTTTCCATACCGTTGGGTGGTTGTGTTCAACCAAATGGAAAAACTTTTGATTGCACCCCTCACATAAGTTATTTGTGAGAGGATTGTTAGACAGAGTTGCCTCATGAGCATTCCAAACTTCCGGCGGAAATCTTGGTGGCACTCTCTTAATTCTTATGACATTAGAATTGTCAGAATTGAAATATTATTAGCAGTTCGAATTATGGAACATAATGAATAAATCGAAAATTTATGTTGAAATCTTCATTTACCAAGTAAGAAACAAAATAGTTTAAAACCCGATAATTCAAATTATACTTTCTGTCTTTATGTCCGCCTGCCATTTAGTACCTTGCCATTTCGTGCTCCTGCCACTTTGTCCTTCCATTATTTCCTGCCATTATGTCCCCTGCCATTTTGTCCTCCTGCCATTCTGTCCGTTCCCCTAGACAGTAAGTACCACCATTTAGTATACCGTCCGTTTTTCCTAAGACATCTCTTTGATCTATATGTAAACTTTTGTCAGTTAATGTAACAAATAAGCGAGTTTGCTCTAAGCTATACAGTTCGAAACTAATTTTATAAGATGAACAGACTTCCCTCACTTGAAAACAACATAGACAGATTTTCTGAAACTTTCGTGCCGAGAAGTTTACGTAGAATCAAGGAAATCTTTACGATCTATGAAGAGAGAGAAAACAGATTTTGCTTATATCTGCTGTCAATCTGCATTCCATCGGTTTCTTTTTCTTCGAGGACAACCCTAAGTTCACACACGTGACCTAGCGGCTGTTCTGCACTGTTGCAAAATTCAGCCAATATCTAAACAGCTTTTAAATGGAAAAAAATTAATTTTTAATTAGCGCGCTCTAATATTACCTTAGCAAGAAAAAGTAAAAGTGAACATGCAATATTAATAGTAACAAACATTTGGCCGAATTTTGAACTGTATAAAATAAATAGTTTTCATAAAATTTTGGAAAGAAACATGCAATGTTATTATATAGAAAAATCCTATTGCATTCCGAGTGTTGGACACAGCCTTAAACCCTGTAAATTTTTAACCCTTTTAATACCACTGTTTCCAAATGGGAACAATTTATTTTTATCAATTTTTGTCTGTGGATTATTTGTTGTCGATTTATTTCGTTTTTTACAATAAGGACCTGCTACCAGTCCATATTCTACTACTAACATCCTCTTGAGCTCTTTTGTGGCTAAACGGTTAGCGTACGTGCCTTTGGTGTCGGAGACCCGGGTTCCATTCCTGGCGGAAACTCATGTGGTTCGGATTCCACGTTAATTGGTAGTACCACGTCTCATATAGCCTCGCTGCTGAAAGGGACGATAAACTAAAATCAACTAAATCAGCAATACTAAAATCCTCAAAATATATTAAATGAGGTCAGAATCAATAAATTTAGATGGAATTAAGAAATTCTGAAACAAAAATAATTTGGGATTAAATGGGTTAATAAGGAGAAAACTTCTAAGTATCCCACTAGGAGAAATTGCATTTGGATTGTAATATTGAAAACAGGACCAAAGCATTTCGAGCTCAAATGTTATAATATCGAAATTTCTTTAAGACACCTGAGGGTGCCAACGTTCTTTCTTGTCTGTAAATTAAAAGAGTTTTATCACGTTCTTATGGTTATTACGAATTAATAAAAAGAAACATAACTTTAGAAATATTTTATTACACAAAGCAGCTATAAAGTGATTGCAGACTATTGAGAAGTTGCAGGCAATCTCATGGCATTTTAATGTTTCTTGAGTTGAAAATTAGCTCTGCAAGAAAAAAAAAAAGAAGCAAGAAGCGTCAAGAATCGAGGACCGTTTTAACAAAAACTCAACAAACGCCATTTATAAAATGTTACAGGAGAGGTTTTTCTAAGTTGTACTCAATATCGTTGATTCAAAAGATTTCAAAAATTTAAAACTGGTCATCCATTTAGATAGGAATTAGTGAAGAAATAATTGAAGTTAATCACTTACTGCCTTTATTCAGGGAAAAGTGTTTAAAATTACAAATTTTTACGAAACTTAACATATCCACTTTTTCATGTATGTTTCTTCTTTATTTTATTAGGGGGGCGCGGTGGCTCAGTGGTAGAGCGTTCACCTCTGGTGCTTGGGGTCCCGGGTTCGATCCCAGCCCCCGCCAAGTGAACCTTGTGGTGGACAAACACCGTGCTGGTGGGTTTTCTCGGGGTTCTCCCGTTTCCTCCCACTTTCTTCATTCCACCATTTCACTCATCTCTCATCACCGTCTCCTTTAGCCTAACCGGCATAATCGTGGGACGTAAAACTCAAAGATTTATTTTTTTAATTTTTCTTTATTTTATTAAGGCAAGTGTTATGAATACATTCCAAGCATTTAAATTCAATGGCTCTTAAGGGGGGCGCGGTGACTCAGTGGTAGAGCGTTCACCTCTGGTGCTTGAGGTCCCGGGTTCGATCCCAGCCCCCGCCAAGTGAACCTTGTGGTGGACAAACACCGTGCTCGTGGGTTTTCTCGGGGTTCTCCCGTTTCCTCCCACTTTCTTCATTCCACCATTTCACTCATCTCTCATCACCGTCTCCTTTAGCCTAACCGGCATAATCGTGGGACTTAAAACTCAAAGATTTATTTTTTTAATTTTTCTTTATTTTATTAAGGCAAGTGTTATGAATACATTCCAAGCATTTAAATTCAATGGCTCTTAAGGGGGGCGCGGTGGCTCAGTGGTAGAGCGTTCACCTCTGGTGCTTGAGGTCCCGGGTTCGATCCCAGCCCCCGCCAAGTGAACTTTGTGGTGGACAAACACCGTGCTCGTGGGTTTTCTCGGGGTTCTCCCGTTTCCTCCCACTTTCTTCATTCCACCATTTCACTCATCTCTCATAATCACCGTCTCCTTTAGCCTAACCGGCATAACCGTGGGACGTAAAACTCAAAGATTTCATTTCATTTCATTTCAATGGCTCTTAAGTATATTACATTTTGTAGATAAATACGTATTTAGTAATGATTTTACTTTATAATGCTAAGCTCGTACAGTTATATCTGCTTGAAGATGTCACTTTCTAAATTTTATTTCTTCGCTATCTTTACTAAATGGAACTTAGTAGAAAGTAGAAAACGAAATTAAATACAATCATGTTTTTCTACAAAAAGGTAATAATGGGAAAAATGCTTTTAAAGGATTGAGTTATACTTTACTTTAACATTTTTAGTCATTACACAAATACGTAATTTCTTATATTTTGTCTTATGAACCAAATGATACACGATAAGTCTTAATATTATGTAACAGATACACTTGTATCGTAAAAGTTTTGTAAAGTAATATACGAAAATTACACAGTTCCGACTACAATTACTACTACAACTACTATTCTATTTTCCTATTCTTATTAACTTTGTAACCTCCTTTCCCGAATTTTGTAGCCTCCTTTCCAGGAAGCAATGTTCCAGGACAGAATAGAGCTTCCTCGTGACTAAGCGGTTAGAGTATGCGCCTTCAGCGTGGGAGACCCAAGTTCGTTTCCAGGCGAGAGCTCATGTGGTTCAAATTTCACGTTTAGCTCGTCCATGTCTTATATAGCCTCGCTGCTAAAAGGGACCCTAAACTAAAAATCAAATCAAATCCAGAACGGAATATCTATTACAATTATTTTGTTATGTCATGAGAAATTATCTGGATATTAGGTCTACACCTGACCTAATGTAGTTATAGCAGTCAGGGAGGGTTGTTGACTGGACAACATGGGAAATGTCAAACCTTAAAGGTGCCTGTTAAATCTATTTTTCACATTTTTTTTAAACTCATGTAGTGTTTGGGAAGGATTCTTTTCATCTTAAAAGAACAAACTGTTGATGCAAAGATATGGAAAAGAAATAAACTTGTACAATATTCCACACATGATGACCGTTTACAAGATGCCCTTTCGAATATTGTTTTGATATTTCAAATTCTCATGAAGGAAAACAACCCTTATATTATACATCGATTAAATGTTTTGTGGTATTGCCGAGTTTGTTTCAATCGATGTTGACTATTAACATTAGTATTTCACCTAATCTTGATGACACACAACTTTTGCCTTTATACAGCATTAAGTATTCCGTATTTAGCTGGCTGTTAAACAAATATTTAGATAATGTGGGTAATGAAAGGAGCTTCCAATTATCTCCGAATTTTAATTTACCTAAAAATGTAATCCCTATCTCACTTTACGATGCTTAAATTAACATTACACCATTACTTCGTTATTAATAATACAGCTTGGAGAAGGTCAAAATCTTAAAGGGTTCTACTAAATGTGATTTTCTAATTTTTTAAAGCTCATTTTGAAATGGGTGGGAAGGATTCTTTTAAGCTTAAAAGAGCAAACTCTTGATAAAAAAAAACAAGGAAAGAAATGCACTTGTATAATATTTCACAGACGATGACCACTACACCTAATATATATAAAGTACTACCACAAATAACCATTCTTCGCACGGGGAGAATAAATTTACAGGAAAAATTTGAATCCCTTTCGCCCTTACTGTACGCATTTCAATGAAAGCATAATGATCAAAAATACATAAGTAACTCTAGTTTTGACAAATTTTGGATCACCTTTCCTTCCTTGAATATGGATGTGCATTTAATCGAAGTGATTTGACTAACCCAATTTGAGGTGAAAACCAACTATGTTCCAAAGTCATCTAATATGAATCATCCGTTTTCCATACCCCGAAAATTATTAATTCGGCACTGATTTCGGCCATTTTAGACATTTCCCACCTTATGCAGAGTCGTTTTGACGTATGATTAGCGTCATATGAAAGGTCTGAATACTGCAGAAAACAGCGAAACTCTTTAGCATAGCACTAATCACGCGTCAGATTGGCTCTGTATAAAGCCCTTTCTGTTTCACCCTTTTTTTTTACCCCATGTCGATGGGGATTGAATTTGGAATTAAAAGGTACCGGGAATGTCAATATTCCTGTCACTTAGAGACCCCGAAAACTATGGATTATACACTAATATAGGTTTTTCTGATACTTTTATATGTCACTCATCCCCACTTGCCTCTACGAGTGCTAGGAATATTTTACACCACAGAATACTACCACAGTATCTTGTCTTTTTTTTTCTTTGTACATATTGCAAGTTATACGTGTACCGGTACCAAGTTTGATTGAAATTGCCCAACGTGTTCCAGAGTTAGGCTGGAACATACATTAATATATATAGATTTTATCTTGGTGACATAATGTAATACAATGTAATTTTTGCCTTTGAGTATTTCGGATAAGTATTTTTCAAATTCATATTTTCTCAATAAATGTTATGTAAATGTATAGATAATGTTGGCACGTTAAGTAGAAGAGTGAAAGGAGTTTCCAATTAGGGTTTGTGAGAATGTGTAATAACATGCTTTTATAAATTATACTTTATAGAACACGCTTGTTTTTCTCGTTCCAGTTAGTTCTGACCATATATACCATCTATTTTATTATTGAATTCCGAAAGATCTCCGAAGAGGAGCTTCTGAAACCCGAAGATAAAATATCCGAGGAAGAACCTGTACCAGATGAACCAATTATGCCGGAAAAAACAGTTGAGAATCCAGGATAATATAACAATCAAATATATTTACTGTATATTCTTTACGAATGCCTCTAAAATAAAAAAAAAACGAAATGAATGAAAACGAATCCTTATTTGAACTTCTTATTCGATTTATTTGATTTCATTTTTCTCTACCAGTAATCTGACGATAATAGTTGAATATGATGTTGTGAATTTCATAGTTTAAAGCATAGTTTCAATAAAACACAATCTTACTTAAGTATGCGTTGATATAATTATCCCTATTGTTAATCGTAGTTATTGTTGCCAGTTCCCAGCCGCCCCTGGAGTGTCCGGATTTTTTTTATATACATTCTACGAGTCTACGAGCCAAGGAACTAAATCCACAGGCTTTAATTTCATTATATCTGTCATTAAACTCTATTAGTATATATTGTACTTGTTACTATTAATTATTTACAAGGATTTTTATTGTAACAATAGACTAGGTTCAGATATGTTTTTTTCACCCGTTTTAGTACGCGACACCAACACACTTTTAATTTATATAATTATTTGCCAGAGCTAGGGTTGAAACTTAAAACTTATAAAGTATATTTTCGATAGAAATTAACAGTACACAGCAACAAATGTTGGTTTTAATACAACTAGAGTGTAATAAAGGACAATGGTCCCAGTATAACCACTATTGTAGCGTGTTATTTCAACACCAAGAGTTCAGATTTGCAGTTAACACGGCTGGTAGAACCCACTTGGCACAGAACCGGTGATGAGCGGTGTTAAATAAAATGATGGTGTTGATTTTGCATCATGAAAATGACAATACTGCTGTGTTAAAGAACCAGGTGAATGAACAAATAATTGTATAAATAGGAATAATACCACGGTGTTCTGTCAATTGTTTGATGTTAATAGCACCCCAACCAGCATGGTGAACACACGTCATTGAGTTAAAATAAAATACTGATAATTGTAAACTTTTATTTTCTAATAACAGTGACTTAGCTAAGATATTACAACACCTTAAAATTCCTGTGTCGAATAGATACGTACTTACTACAACTATTAGCATGCACACTTTCTTATTAATGTCATAAACATTGTAGCAACTGACGTTGAGAATTTTTATTAGTTTATATTTTTGTAGACTGATCAATAAAGACTATAATTATCAGTGTTTATGAGGTGATTACAACAGCAAGGCATAGGAAACGAAACACGTCTGTGTAGTGGGAGAAGTGACGAATAGATCGAGCAAGTTTGGAGGCTATAACGTCAGGAATGTGACCTTGACAGCCGTTCAAGCACACGTAATTTCAGTTTCGCATAAGGTATACGCGAGAACAGTATAGTGCATTGAAATTTGTTTTCGATTGAAGAAAACAGCAGCTGAAGCATATGAGATGTTACAGGACGCGTACGGGGGGTCTGTTCTTCCCTATAGCACAGTGCGAAGATGGTTCAAAATGTTTAAAGATGGGAGACAATCAACTTCAAAGGAAGGTGGACCCGGCGCTCCAGTAACTGCTCCGATGGAAGTGAACATCAACACCACTGCTGTGATAGTGAGAGAAGATCGTCGAATAACGGAGAGAACTAGCGCAAAGAATGGACATTTCATTTGGTTCCGCTCATACTCTGCTCACAGACAAACTGCATATGTTACCTGTGTGTGCGCGGTGGTTTGCACGATTGCTTATTCCCGATCAAAAAGCTATACGTGTGGAGGTGTTCGGAGTGGAAATCAAAGCTGCGAAACGATCCCATGTTTCTGTCGAAAATCATCACTGCCGACGAAAGTTGTCTTCATCATTATGATCCTGAGTCCAAGCAGCAAAGTTCTGTGTCGAAGTCTCCTTCGTCACCAACACCCAAGAAAGCGAGGGTGGTTGCTTCTGCTAACAAAGATATGGTCATTTTTCAATATTCGAGGCATGGTATACCAGCATGTCGTCCACTACATACAACTGTCACAGGAGTGTATTATAAGGATGTATTGCAAACCCTCCAAGGTCGCATTCATCAGACACAAGCACATCTGAAAGAAACAGGATGGATGCTACACTATGATAATGCCAGGCCCCATATTGCGAATGTTGTTATCGTTATTGCAAAGAAAAGCGTTCCGTGTATATTCTATCCTCCATATAGCTCTGATTTAGCCCCTTGTGATCTCTATTTTTCTAACTTTGAGGAACACCCCTGGAGACTGCGTTTCGCATCATCAGGGGCAGTGGTTAAAGCTGCAAAAGCGATTTTGAAGGATCTGTCCGAAAATGGCTTCTAGTATGTCTTTGATGACTGGCAGAAACGTTGAGAAAAATGCATTGCATGTAATGGGGACTATTTTGTAAAAAGCCATTAACATTTGAAGAATTAGTACAGGTAATTATGTTTATTCATTTATTATCATAATTGATCAGCCCTCGTAGTTACGCGCAAAGCTTTATGCGGTGTTTTTTTACATTTATACCAAATAATGAACAACGTACTTTTCACGAAAGTGATATTGGAAAGTGCTGCCATATGTTTTCGATATTTTTACACTTGTTTTTCGTGTATTTGAAAACATACAAAGATTCTTTAAAATGGAACTAAGCGACGAGCACTTGGCACTATGTTTGATTACTTCATTTGTCAATGCTCTTCTTTCATTCAGGAAGCGTGGCTGTCAAATTGCAACATTAAAGTCCACAATATGCCCCTTCTGCTTTCACACGTTCAATATGTGACAACCCACTTAAATGTAATATATGATCTACAACTTCACCTCTGACGCTCCTTGTCTTCATCCATCTTAGCACTGGCGCAAATCCTGGGGGGATGAGGGGGACATGTCCCCTCCAATCTTGGAACTGGGGGGAACTGTCCCACCCAATAATCCGATGTGAAATGCGTTTTTTTTGGGGGGGGAATGTGATGATTTGTGTCCAATCGCCACAAAAGAAAAATGAAATCTTTAAGTTTTACGTCCCACGGTTATGCCAGTCGCCACAAAAGAAAGTGAGATGAAATTAATGTCCTTCCAGAATAAGCCTCAAATCTGCTCGCCTTCCAATGTTAAAGACAACTTTACTCCCTGATCCTCTACAGGATTGTTTTTCAATTTTACAATTATTTTGAGCATCGCTTAACAAAAAAAAAAAAAAAAGGAAACGGTCTTACTTCCCCCCCCCCCCCTCCAATGTTGAAGACAAATTTGTGCCGCTGCATCTTAGTTTGCCATACTCGGAATTAACAAATGCTGCGATACCATCAAATTTTGATGCAGCATCTTTGTCACTGGAGCAAATTCCGGGGGGATGAGGGTGACATGTCCCCCCAATAATCCGATTTGAAATGTATTTTTTTTGGGGGAGGAAATGTGATGATTTGTGTCCGATCGTCACAAAAGAAAGTGGGATGAAATTGATGTCCCCCTAGAATAAGCCTCAAATCTGTCTGCCTCCCAATGTTCAAGACGATTCTGCTTCCTGATCCTCCACAGGATTGTTTTTCAACTTCATAAATATTTTGAGCATCGCTTAATAAAAACAACAAAAAGAAAGAAACGGTTTTACTTGTCCTCCCAATGTTGAAGGCAGATTTGCGCCGCTAATCTTTGTTCACAGTTTACTTCAGTTCCATATAAACAGGAACACGAAAAAAGGAATGATTATATCTTTAATAACAGTACTCCTTCGGACAGGACTTCTTTAGCTCTTGGACGTATCTTTCTGATGTTAAGAAGCTTTAGTAGGTATATTATCATCCATGGAGTATAATCGGGTGTATTGCATACAGTGAAATTTCTATAGAATGTCACATAATATTTATGATCATTTCGACAATAGTCTGGAAGGTTTTCACATACATGACTCTATTTTCATCTCTTCTACGAATACTTAATAAGTCTATAGCAGCAACTTCTTTAACCTTTCTGCACATATGGTTTTTAAATTCTGTGGCTTCAGTGTTAGGGCCTAAGCCTATCTGTATGAATAACGCATTCCATTGTTTCTTTATTAGTTTTTCCATTTTTATTCATGCATTCCTGAAACATAAATGATTTGGCGCAAACATGAAAATTATTATGAACTATAAAAACACAATTTATAGAGGGAACTATAACTTATAATTAGAGAGAACTATAAAAGTGCGATTTTCCTTATTAAACACAAAATAGTGGCGTGAAAAGTTAACATGTGAAACTATTTTCATTGTGTAATTAGCTACATTTAAAAAAATAATTCTGTAGCATTTTCAAATAGCTTGCTACATACAATGACGTGGTTTGACGAATTACTGAGCCGGCGTCCATATTGATTATATAGTTCGTACCCTCACAACTGATATTTACTGATACTTCAATATTTTGATTACATTAGTGGTAGGCGTCTCTCACTTTGCTATGTCTTTTATTTTATTTACCATAGACATAGTTCGACACAAGAAAAGTACATGATCACATATATAGTAAAACTTAACCTACACCTAGCCTAACCTACTCTAGCCCAATCTAATCTAAACTAACTTAACCTATTACAAGAGAAAAATTCTATTATCACCAATAAAACATTCATAGCCCTCACATCACACCTGAGTTACAAATAATGTCAACATTACGAATCAGACAGAACGAAATTAAGAAAAAAAAATAAAAAATATCTCCAGACAAAATTAATAAATACAGTATTAAATATTTTATTTATATTCTCTTTTTAACAGACTTGAATAAGGTCCACGAGCTATCCAAAAGAAATTCTTTTGCCAGAATATACCACGATGCACCCACAACGTTTACTTGCAGCGGGTTTTCAAAGTAAATATTTATCGTAATTGAGAATATAAATATTTTTATTCGGATCTACTGCTAACAAGCCAAAATATGTTTTAAATTTTATATATATACGTTAGGAGCAGTATATTTGTTACATCAGAATAAACTGTCGTTTTGGTTAAGTATTGTTCTATTGAATTACATTGTCGATTAAATATATTGCGACAATTAAATCGTTTAAAACCCCTTCCCCCGACTCATCTGCGTAGGAAGCGTCGTTCACATGATAGATGGATGTGATCACAGTTTCTAGGGAAACATAATTTACGTTTTAGAAGTGAATGAAAATTTCAGACACAATCACTAAACACATACTAGCCATCACTTTAGTCCAAAACAAAATTCCGAGGTTAAAACACACTAAACCACAAATTTAGTTTCCAGGCGGAGAGGTAGAGCACAACAACCTAAATTTCCATGCATCTGAACCAGAAAGAATATAGCTACTTACTTAATTATATATTTGCACCGATTTTCGCAATGAAAATCTTCTGGTGCTTTAAAAGAATGATGTTTACCTAAACTCCTTCCTATTACACGAACATGCACGTTAACTACCAATCGGCTTCCTCAAGGAATTCGTTGCTCTGGTACTCGGCTCATCATCCATTGAGTGTTTCACCACAAATCCAATTACTTATTTTCATTTTGACCACCACTAACACAGTTCACATTAAATTCAGTAACACAGTTTACATTAAATGCAGAATTTTGACGAGAAATTGAATTGCATGTCCGATCTCCAACACGGTTTTAGGTAAAAGACAAAGAATACCAGGGGGAAGAGCGTTAGTTGGTTCTTTAGTGACGCAACAAAAGGACAACACATAAATCTCGACACATCAAAAGAAGCCGCACCAATGATAAAATCTGGATGAGCCTCAAAACAAACTGAGATTTCGTTAAGCTCTAATGAGAAATAATTTCTACCTAAACAAACGGATGTGTCAAGAAGATATCGTGGCTGATACAAAGTTAAATTTTTAGTTTCTTTGCGAACATTCCCTACATCTAAATTTCCATGAAAATAGCACAAAACCTATAAGAAACTACAAAATACACACCTTTGATCCCTCATAACTTAATACCAAGAACAAAATATGCAACAATTATAAAATATTATGTTATATGTAATTTTATGAAAACTAATTTTCCTACATTACTATTTTGACGAAATATTACACGTCTAAAGTGAACCCTAAAATATAATAATGATTTACAATAATGTGTAACTGTCTTTTGAAATAAATATAAACATAAATATACAGGTGGTTCAAAAAATCACGGACCATGATACATTATACGCAGATATAATGTAACATCCTCCGGAAGCTTCAAATTTAACAATATGTGTAAGACAAAAATATATTGAACGAAGCATGAAATTAAATAAACAACAAAATATCCAAATTAACTTTAAATCTACACATGCCAATATGAACACCCTATGACAAAATAGATTTCCTTAACCTAATCCAAACCTAACATACTTTTTTAAAAGAAGTTTCTACCCATTTAGCAACTCTTGCTTCTTTTTTTCAGAACACCGGGAAAGTTTTAGATTATCAAAATGTTGGATCCCAATATCCTCTCCATTTAGAGGTTGTAGTCTGGCATGTAAAGATGTTACCAAATACGGTCTTACATATGTATACATAAATTTTGCGAAAACTTTTTTGGGTATTGAGGAGATGTGATGAGTTTTCATCAGTGATCCTCTCACTGCAGTATCTTGTTGTTTCTTTTGTTTCTTTTCTTTCTTTGGTAGAACTGCTGGAGTGGAAATTATTAATTTCTTATCTTATGATACTTTCGTAGTCTCTTTTGACCAAAGGAAATTATCTCTGAATTGTTTTGTCGTTGAAAACGACAGGAAATGTTCTGTTGGAGTACATCCAAGTGCTTCACACCAAGAATGATTATTTAAATCCTGAGCTGTTTTCAGAAATTTACACCATCTGGATTAGTTCTCACTGCAATAGAGGCGGAGGAAACGATGGAGGTCACGATGTCGTCTCTCAATAATACCATGGGAGGCAGGGTATGTTTGATACGATGTTTTTGACAAAAATGCCGCCAAACTCCCGACAAGAACTGCGGACCTTGGTCGCTCACTAAGTACTTAAAGTAGGGCAGATGATAATAGTATCTTTTTTCAAGGACGCCATGATCTCCTTCGCGTGTGCCGTCCGTAATGGGAAGAAACACACAAAGCGACTGTATACGTTCAAGATGAGTAAAATATACTTATAAGCTTGACTCTTAGGAAGAGGTCCAACCGGGTCGAGACATTGCTTCTCATAACAAGAAGACGTCTCAACATGGCAGGACTCGTTTCTAATTAATCACCCTATATGAGTACTTAGTACGCACACAAAGAAGGCATTCTTGAATATATTTTGTAAAGGTTTAACGCATCCCTCCCCAATGAAACATGGTCTTAGCGAAAGACAAACATCGTTTGACTCAAAAATGAACTCTGTCGTGTTGCCGAGACAACATTAATATGTAGTTGCAAATGGCTACTTTATTGGTTAAAGCGAAAAACAAATGTTAACTCGAGCGGGAATCGAACAAGGGACCTTTTGCATGTCAGTCGTAGATACTCCTCTCTCGGCCACACTGTCACTTATTAACTATACGTGTAGTAACATATATGTGGCGGGGTGGAAACTTTGGGATGCTTTTTCTCCATCATTTCTAGCTATTGCGCTCAGTAGAAGCAGACAAAGTATTCTACAGGTACCGTTAGGTACTATAATTAATATAGAAAGTAATGGTCTGTGTTGGCAGCCGGTTGGGTTAGGTTATTATGGTTTGATGACCTTGTTACGTGTATTAGAAAGTTGTTATATTTCTGTTTTTAGTTGTGCTGACATGGAAAGGTCATGTGTTCTTTTTCGAGTTTGTATACGTGTCTGTAGAGACTTTATACTGGGTATTTTTAAAAATAATAATAATGGAAATTTGAATTAAATCTGTTGATACGTCATTCTGAGAGAATAAAAGATTACACGAGCAATATGTGAGAGAGAATAAAAAGATATTCTCCTAATATATTTAACGGTTCGATTTCTATGAAATCTCATAAAGTGGTAGGAAATTGTTTTATTTGTTAAAAATAAGAAGCTCAGAACACTTATAATGTGTGACACGCACTGGGATCGAACCCGGGACCCTTAACACCAGAAATGAACGTTGCATTGTACGAGGATTAAATATGGGACCCTTAACACCAGAGATGAACGTTGCATTGTACGGGGATTGAATATGGGACCCTTAGCAACAGTGGTGAATGCTGTATTGTACTGAAAATGAGCCTGGTACCCTTAGCACAAGAGATGAACGTTGCATTGTACGGGGATTGAATATGGGACCCTTAGCACCAGAGATGAATGCTGTATTGTACGGGGACTGAACCCGGGACCCCAAGCACCGGCGATGTATATTGTATTGTACTGAGAATTATTGCAATTCTCACATGTAAATTGGCGAGAAAAAAAAACATATGGGAAATACGAAGTGTGTGTATGTATGATTGAATGGATTATTTATTCATCGTTTTATTGATTTGTTTATTTATTATAGTTAACTTCGTGTTTACAGCCAAGTTTGAAATACGGAGCGAGTGAATTGTTCTTCCGTCTCTGAGAGAAGGCTGTCTTAGAATGAACAGCGTTTTATTTTTGTAAATTCCATTATTTCCGGGTCGTTGCCTTACACGCTTTCACCTTGCTTACGTTAGAACTATGACTTGTGACACGCATGTATAGAGTGTCAATGCACTTTCTAATTTTATTTCCGCTTGTACTGGAATAACCTTAGACACTTTCTCTCTTGACCATGAGAAACTGTCTGGCGACATACTGAAATATTTTTCCATGAACGATGTTTGTCACTGCGATACTTATCTGCAGTGATGAAGAAGACAGATAGAAATTTTATGTTTCTTCCCCCTTTAGAAGATGTATTTTTGTGGCAATATCTGATTTTTGGCAGAATATCTAATATCTGATGAAAGTTTTACATGTAAGCATTTTTCCTTAAATAGATGAAAACCGTACATAGCCTGTCCTGAATGTTGATCGATCGATACCCTGTCTGAATGAGATTTCTCCAGCGGTTGACGAACTTGAAAATAAGAAATTTTTAGATTTCTCGCTGTGGCAATGAATGAATAAACGATGTTAGCGGACATGATGACTTTATTTATTTATAATTAATGAAATCGGGTTGAAAACCCGGTAAAAACATGATGCTTGGGGGAGGGACATAATGAAATCCTTATATATATATATATAGTATTGAAATAAAGTTTGTTATTATTGTTTTTACACAGTTCCATAGTGTGTGTGTGTTGATCTTTTGTGTGTTGAACTTTTTTGCGAGTGATTTAACAGAACGAACTCTGATTTTTTTAAGGTGAGAACTTTTTAAATGCCATGTATTATTCACTTAATTATAATGAAAGTTTTTTTGAATAATTATTGGTAAACTACACGATTTGCTTCTGAGAAACATTATCCGGGAAATAAACCTACGACCATTTTTTGTAATCATGCAAGAGGGACATTATTATTATTATTATTATTATTATTATTTTACGGATCGTATGTTATACTCTGAACAAATTTATTTGTGAACGTTTTAAAATCGGTGTTATTTGCATTTTTTCATGCTTGGTACACAAGCTAATATCAGCTACGCTGTAAACTTGTAAAATAAATCGTTTGTTACACAAACTCGTTTTTAAAATATTTTATTGGGTCGTGTTATTTTATTTTATTGGATCGTGTTATTTTATTTTATTGGTTCATTTGCTTAGCAAATTCAAAAGAGAAACTTTGTTTCGAAAATACTAAGTAAGCTCGTTTTTAAAATATTTTATTGGGTCGTTTGCTAAGCAAACTCAGAACACTTGCAGTGTGAACCTACAAATAAAAGGCCTAAAGACGGACCATTTACTTGTAGAGTTTTATTTGCTTAATTATAGGATGCTTAATTACAATATGTTTGATTCATTTGTTACGATTTTTTAACTGCTATACCGATCACTTTAAATCAGTTATACCTAATATATATATATGTGTACGTTGTACAGATGGGACTTGAACTGTTTAAGTAAGCTCATTTGCCAATAGATGTCATACTACTACGCTTTGGTAATACAACTGATAATCTTTTTAGGAACGCAAATGTTTGAACTAAGACTAGTATTTGCAGAAAGAAATGTTTTAGTCTTGGGGGGAGCGCTTTTCCCCAACATTATCGTGTTTTAATAGTAAATATTACTGAATGTTAGCCACATAGCGCAAACAATAGCTTTAATGTTAAGAAAATTTTACGGAACCCCCTAAATACATTGGTTATTGAACACTGTCTTTTGACTTGAAAACCTGTTGTATATCCGCGAAGCAAAATGAAATGATGTATGGGTTTTCCTATTTGTAGCATGATCCTCAATGAAGGGGGCTTTTGCCTGCAAGATAGATTGCCTAGATTTTAACAGTATTATCTTATAGCAAAAAAAAAGAGAATTATGTACGACTATTTGTAGTATATTTTTACAAGTAACGGGAGCCCTTCCCCATTAGTTACGGGTTCCTCTAGATTTTAGCGTATTGTATTACAATGAAGCGAATTGAAATTATGTGTGAGTATTCCTAACATGCTCCTATAACTGACGGGGGCTTTTGCCTGCAAGATAGATTGCCTAGATTTTAACAGTATTATAGCAAAAGAGAATTACGTACGAGTATTGTAACACATAGCTATAACTGGCGGGGGTCATTTTCCTTAGTTATAGGTGACCCTAGATTTAAACAGTATTGTATTACAAGGAAATTATGTAGTCCTATTTGTAGTATAACTGGCGGGTCCCTTTCCCATTAGTCACAGGGTTACTTAGAAAAAAAATGAAATGAAATTTTTGAGTCCCACGGTTATGCCGGTTAGGCTAAAGGAGACGGTGATTATTTTTGGTTCGTTTCTTATTTTTATATTCTCCTAATAAATTAGTCGGAGCAACTTATTTTACGGATCGATTTCTATGAAATCTCATAAAGAGAAACTTGTTTCGAAAATATTTTAAAAATTGCGAACTTGCAAAATAAATCGTTTGCTGTGCAAACTCGTTGTTAAAAATAAGGTGTTTGAACTAAATATGGGAGCTAAAATAAGCTCTTAAAAGTATATAGGAAGTGGGAGGAAACGGGAGAACCCCCGAGAAAAACCCATGGACACGGTGTTTGTCCACCACAATTTATAAAAAAAATAAATCCAAACAATGTTTGTCATGAAAATGTTGAAATATTTGGTGCGAACCCGGGACCCCAAACACCAGAGGTGAACGCTTTACCACCGAGCCCCCGCGGCCCCCCAGGCTTACTTAGATTTTAACAGTATTATATTATAGCAAAAGGAAAATTACGTAGCTATAACTGGCGGGGCCCATTAGTTATAGGCGACCCTAGATTTTAACAGTATTATATTATATTATAGCAAAAAAGAGAATTATGTGGGGGCTGTTTTTTTACCGGTTCTTACAATTGTGGGTTTTTTTGAATAGGTAATAACATAATGATGATAATTATGTTCAACTGAAGGTCCATATGTGTTGGTGGGTCCCCCTTAGGGATTTGTAATATAATGAACGTTTGGTGGTTTACTGATAGAAGAAGAATCAACTATGCCCTCACAAACTATGTTTTATTAACAGAACACAACTGCGAGAAGGGTACTTATTTAATGCTATCAGTAATATTTAATGGCTAAAAAGAAATATATATATATCATACTTTACCTTTAAAATATAAATATATATTCAGGACTAATAACAAATACGTCAACACGATGCACGGGTTAAACTAAACTAAAGTTAATTTAAAAGTTCTCCGACAGATGTCACTGTTAGTGGTGGGAGGGGGAGAACACTTGATAGAACATGATATAACATGTATTTGATGTGTACGATTATCATTTTTTCTTACGTCGGCGTGCGTTAAAGATCACAGAGAAAGCTTTCCTGATTATTAAACCTATTTTAATAGTATTAAATAAAGTATACAGGATTACCACTATATTTATTGAGACCTGTTTTATTACAGATATTGAAGCTGTGCTAAGCGTTGTGGTGCTAGCAATTAATTAAAAGTACCGAATATCCCAGCTGAGATTTCTTCTTTTTCTTTTTGTGGATTGTGAACGGAGAACTAAGCCTTGAAAGGTATGTATTTCTTATGGTTATTATTATGATTTAAAAAAAAGAAAGAAATTATATAGTTTTTAATTGTACTTGATTTGTATTTAACCAATATTAATGAACAAAGAGATACTCACTCTCTCTCTCTCTCTCTCTCTCTGTGTGTGTGTGTGTGTGTGTGTGTATGTGTGTGTGTGTGTGTGTGTGTGGATATTTTTAATAGAATAGTTTATAATTCAATATAGGTGAATATATTTACTGATTTTTCATAAAGTAACTTGATTGATTTCTATTTACATATTACTAATTAACTAAAGGTGATTAATTTTTTCTTTTATATGATATTATCATGTGAGCGTTGCTTAAAAGATGTATTTATTTGATCTTTTTTTATTAAAGTGGTGTTGATTACTCAAAATAGTTTTTCTTTGTTTTATTTTTTAGATGGATTTCTTCTGCCCGACTGAAGAATTTAACATGATTGATGAAATCTACCTGCAAGAGGTCTTGCGCGGTCTCAACGAGTACCCTAGGGTTTTTAGTACGTGGAAAGCCATCATGGAATTAAGCAGACTTGGCCACAGGGGATCGGTGAGATGTGAAGCCTTATTGCGGGCCCTTCGTGTCTTTGAAGGTAATGATACACTAATTCTCCAGCACTGTGTAAGCAGTGCTGACGTACTGGATTTGTTTGTGTACGGTTTTTTCCGTAGTAAAGAATCATATGAATTGGCTCTAGATAAAGTTATGTATTTATTAGCTTGTGGGGAAGGTCAGGTAGATAGGATAAATGATACAGAGTTATCTGAGTTTTTTGATTTTGGCTCGCGATTTGTTTTGGAACCATGCTTAATCCCATCTGAAAATAATAATAATGCCATAGTCATGACCCCTCGAGAAACTCATAACTTGAGTTCTAATAATTTATATTTGTTATCAAATGAAGATTTAGCTTTCCTAAATGATAAAGCAGATGGGATTGGCAATTTAAATTCCGTTGAATTACCAATTGAAGAAGAAATGAGGAGATTGGTTGAAAATGCGGACAATGCTGTGGTTATACCCACGCAACAGGTCCAGGGAGAAAATCCTGTATACAACCCAGCTCAATATTGTGTACAGGATAATCATGACTATGGGAACCAATTGATTTTTTCTCCTCAGCCTGGACCGTCATCTGCTAGTGTCCCACCAATGGTTGGACATGGCAACATAAATAAGAATAGTGCAAGTAGTACTACTGGTAGTCATAATAGTGGTAGTACAAGTGGTAGTAGTAGTGATAATAATAATGGCGGGGATAATCAAAGAAATAGTAATTTCGAAGTTGTAAGACAAAGCAGACAAAGGTTTCGTAAGTTTCATCTTACGGGCCATGAAATTGTCGTCAGACCTGTGGGTGATGAAAGGAATATTAATAACCCAGAGGCCTATATCGAGAGTTTAATCGATTTTGCGTTGGAACATGTGATCTCCAATGCACGCCCCATGGACTACATTGGTTTATACGTTGAAAGTAGTAATAGTACTAATAACAAACCAGTGTATGTGCCGTTTAGAAGAAAGGACAATTTCACTGCTAGAACAGTCCTCACTTCAATCGAACGAGTACTAAATTCGAATGAAGTGTTCCTTTTAGGGGAAGAAGTATTGTTTCGATTCCATATAGCAGAGAATTTGCACGGACAAGGAAGACCTAATGCAATGAGTGCTGTCCGAAAATACTGCAAATACCAAGATTACTTGGAAAAGCGATTAATTCGCATTGAAAATAAGAATATGTACTGCCTCCCCATGGCCATAATATATGGAATAACAAAACATACCGCAAGTAGTAAAGTTTTATATCATTTAAAAACAAGAGATCATAATAAGTGGCTTTTTAAAGCAGAAGTTCTCTGCGAAATGGCAGGAGTTAACGTTCAAAGTAAGCAAGGTTGTGACATCTCTGATCTGGACCTCTTTCAAGCATATTTGAAAGGGGAATATCAAATCGTTGTTTATGAGGAGGTTGAAAAGAATAATCGGGAATATATAGTACTTTACCCGGGAGAACACGCAGAAAATAAGATTTTTATCCTATATCAAAGAGGTAACACTATTGGTCATTTCGAACCCATTCGTAATATTACAAGTTTTCTTAGCAAACGGAAGTATTGTTATTATTGTTTGGAAGGTTATGATGAAAGATATCATGCACACAAGTGTAAAACTCGTTGTACTTTTTGCGAACATACTCACGAACGGGACGATACTGCAAACAGAATTAAATGTAATGCATGCAATAGAGAGTTTGCTGAGAGTATTTGTTTTGACAGCCATCTGACATGTAATAAAGCGGCTAAATCCGTATGTGATAATGTAAAGCTCTGCATCGATTGTGGTATCTTTGATAAGAGGGGGCGAAAATCTGAACACATGTGTGGTGAACATTTTTGTTCAACATGCCGCGCGTATGTTGATACAAATCATACATGTTTTGTTCAGAAACAGCAACCTGTTCATACGAAAAGGTTTATGTACATCACCTATGATGTAGAGACAATGTTGAAGGCGCCGAATGAGCGCGGTGAAAGGGAACATGAAGTTGTACTGGTGTGTTGTCATCATGTATGTCACGTCTGTATACGAAAAGGTATCGATGAGCCTTGTAAAACGTGCGGTGACAATATTGGAAATCGTTCGTTTTCTTTTAAGACAATGACGGATTTTATTAACCACGTGTTAGTAGAACGTCCTGTCTTTCAGAAAATCCTGGCGATCGCTCATAACGCTTCGAGATACGATGGTCTCTTCTGTCTTAGAACTCTAATAGATGACCAGCATATTGTACCTAGTGTTCTTATTCAGGGTCAAAAGATTTTTAATATTAACATAGGTAACCGTATTTTTTTCGCGACTTTTTCCTCTATATTGGTGCTAAATTATCCAAATTACCGAAAACGTTAGGCCTTAGTCAAAATTTAAAGAAGGGAGATTTCCCATATTTGTTTAATACTGAAGAAAATCAAAATTATGTCGGTCCCTACCCTCCGCTTAAGTACTATGACCCTGAGGGACGAAGCACAGAAGAAAGAAAACAATTGGAAGCCTGGCACCAAGAACGTGCGGAAAGTGGCGAGGAGTTTAACCTGCAGAAGGATATGTTGGCTTATTGTAAAAATGATGTTAGAATTCTAACAGAAGCGGTCATCAAATTTAGCGATATTATTGAAGAGAAAACGGAGGGTTTGCAATGTTTCATAACATCATCAACCATTGCAAGTCTTGCAATGCGTACATATCGTACCTTGCACTTACCGGAAAATACTATTCCTATCATTCCCGCGTTGGGATTTCATCATAAGACCAAGTATAGTACAAAAGCTATGCAATGGCTTATGTATATGGAAGACCAATTAGGGATAGAAATCCAGCATGCTAGGAGAGGCGGGGAAAAGTATATTGGTAGGTACAAGGTCGATGGATGGCACGAAGGACTCAACGCTGCCTTCGAGTATTACGGATGTTTTTTCCATGCCTGCCGCCATTGTTTTCCCTTTAACCGTGACGCGGTTTTGCACGATGCACAAGACTCGTACAATACGATGGAAAAACGCTATGAGCAAACCATGCGCCGCCGTAAGTACCTGAAAAGTATAGGTGTAAACCTATATGAAATATGGGAATGTTCTTGGGATAATAAGATAAAGACGGACAAGGAAGTGCAAAAGTTTGTTCAAGAACGTTGTACTAATCTACCTGATTTTCTTATTCCTAAGAACTGTTACAACGGTGGTCGCACGGAGGTCTTTCGTTCTTACGTCAATTGTACGAGTGATGAGCGTATATCTTATGCCGATGTAACTAGCCTTTACCCATGGGTAATGGCACGTAAACCTATGCCGGTTAAATCACCTAAGATTCACACGGGACCGGACTTTCCAGATGTGGAAAGTATTCACGGTGTAGTCAAATGCACAATTGTCCCTGCAAAGGACCTCTATTTTCCGATCTTACCATACGTTGCGGGAGGTCGATTACTTTTCGGCCTTTGCCGCACATGTATGGAAGAAGAAAACACTAATGAATGTACTCATAGTGATGCTGAGTGTGCTCTCACAGGAACATTTTGTACTCCAGAGTTACACCTTGCTCTTAAAAAAGGTTACAAAATAATCGATATACATGAGATATGGGAATTTGAACTCTTAGATCCTGAAGAGGGGAATTCAGGTGGACTGTTCGGGAGCTATGTGAATTCCTTCCTTCAGATGAAGCAGGAAGCCTCTGGTTTTCCTGCTTACTGTACCACTGAAGAAAAACATAAATATATCGAAGAATATTATGCCCATGAAGGCATACGATTAAATTATGATAATATTAGGACGAACCCTGGATTGAGGCAATGTGCGAAACTATACCTCAATTCATTGTATGGAAAGTGGGGGCAACGCACAGATATGACACAGAGTATAATTGTTAGTGATGAGGTTACATTTCTTAGGTATTTAACTACGGCAAGGTATGAAATTCAAAGTGTGGTACCAATTGATGATGACCATCTCATTGTCACATACAGAGACATTGAAAACGAAAACGTTCCGTTAGCGTTTTCTAATGTGATACTAGCCGCATTTATTACTTCGTGGGCTAGACTTAGACTTTACGAACTACTGACAACTGTAGGACCTGACAGAGCCATTTACTGTGACACTGACAGTATCATGTATCTACAGAAAAAAGATGAGGAACCCTTGTTACCGCTCGGAAACTATTTGGGTGATCTTACAAATGAAATTCCTGAAGGTTGGGAGTTTACAACCTTTATTGGTCTTGGCTGTAAAAACTACGCAATGCGGCTAACAAATGCCCAAGGGGATGTTCGCGATATATTCAAAATTAGGGGGATAACACTAAAGGATAGAACCTCTCAAAAAATTAACTTTGAGAGTTTCTATAAATTAGTGTCTGGACAATTAGAGTCCACAGTAATAGAAAACCCAAACAGTATCGTTCGTAGACCGGGGTTCCGTATCTTTAGCTGTAGGGAGACAAAGACACACCGTGAGGTCAACAAAAAACGAAAACGTATTGACGAACCTGACGTAACTGACGATGAACCAGTACAAAAACGTGCAAGTGTACCTTACGGTTATAGACCCACGAATGAATGAATGTGAGTTGTATGAATGTCTCTTTTTAAACCGGCTCGTATACTCGTTCTTAAAAATATTTAATTTATTCCTAATTTATTTTAATTTATTCATAATTTATTTTTTTTTCATTTTAAGCTTTAATCTTATATCCCAGTGATTTTTTTTATTGGTTCGTATACCAGAGCAGCTACGCTGTAAACTTGTAAATAATTCGTTTGCTATGCAATTTTAGTTGGTACGCTTCTTATTTTTTTTATATTCTCCTTTCTTATAGAAAGTCGTAAGAGCAGCTACGTTGTGATTTTATTTAAATTTTCGTTTTGAAATTCAAGCTTTAATCTTATATCCCAGTGATTTTTTATCCGTTTCATTAGTATGTATACTCCGAACAATCAACGATTGTGAAAATATTAAAATTCACATGTTGAAAAATATGTGAATGTATGAGTGTGAGTGTGTATATAAAGCAGTCTCTATTGATGCATTCATTTGATTACAAGATGTTAAAGTTTCAACATCCCTCTACTATTTTAATTGCTGGTCCTTCAAGGGCTGGTAAAACTTGTTTTGTAAATCGTTTACTTAATGAATGTGATCAAATGTTTAGTATAAAATTTAATGATATTGTTTGGTGTTATGGTGCAGTAATACCAAAATTAGATGCAAATGCAAAAATACGTTTTGTAGAGGGAATACCTGACATGAATAATTTTGAAATTAAAGAAAATTCATTATTAATACTTGATGATTTAATGTCGGAAACTAATGGCGATGTTGCTAATTTATTTACAAAGTATGCACATCATAAAAAGTTAACTGTAATATTTATTATTCAAAATTTATTTCCAAAAGGAAAACATGCACGTGATATTAGTTTAAATGCTCATTATATTATAGTATTTAAAAATCCACGTGATAAATTACAAATACAATATTTAGCAAGGCAGATTATGCCTCGGTATAGTAAAGAAGTCGTGAGTGTGTTCGAAGAAGTAACACGGGAGCCTCACACTTATTTATTATTTGACTTGACACAAAAAACAAACGATGCATTGCGAATACGTACAAATATTTTTCCGAATGAAATCATGCATGTGTACGCTAACGTAAAAGACATGCATACAGAAATTTTTGTTTAGTCGGCATCAAGATGTTGAAGGTGAAACAACACTACAGCACGCTCCGTGCTCTGTGCAAATGCAAAAATGCAAAACGAAAACAAATTTTACAAAATGCTTCAGGGGATTTAATAAGAACAATATCTCAAGTAGCTAAAAACACAATAAAAGGAAACATTCCTTTAAATTCTCGTCAGAAGCAACGTTTACGTAGACATAAAAAGATCTTACGTGCTCTATCTCAGCAGCGTACTGCATTAAATAAAAAGAAGTTGTTACTACAAAAAGGTGGTGCGCTTTTACCGTTAATCTTGGGACCACTTCTTGCAGCAGTAGGAAGTAGTATTTTCAGTCGTTAAATATGTCAGAGTTACGTAAAATTATTTTAGTTCCTGAAAATGCTGTACATGAAATTCAATCAAATCTTAAATCCATAGATTCACATCAGTCACGTTTAGATGAAGAAATGAATAATATCTTAAAACGCCGTGATCTTAGTGTACAACAAAAGTGGAAATTATATCAACAAGCTTGCATCGTTATTTACAGTATACATTTTCTTCTTCACATAAGCCTATTACTTTACCTATCATTCAAGAAGAAGAAGAAAAATTATCATCAAGTTCCAAACAAGATAGCAATACTTCTATTTTACCATTTGTATCAGACATTTTACAATCAGTACCGAAAACACTTCGTAGGAAAACAGATCTATTATTAAAACAGTTGACAAGTTCTGATAAAATTCAGTGGGATAAGTCTGGCATTGTACGTATTCAAGGAAAAACAATACCAGGTTCAAATATTATAGATTTAGTAAATGATGTTGTTCGTACAAGAAAATATTCAAGAAATCCTTTAGGTATTCATTAATTTAAAAATTTATTAGAAGATCTTAATGTTCCTAAAGAATTTATTGGTACACCTATTAGCACACCAGCATCAAAAGTAAATAGTAGTAGTAGTAGTAGTAGTAGTAGTAGACAACGTATTCGTAAAGTAAGAAAATCTACTAGTCCTGCAGTAGTTGCTAATTTATTTAAACAGTGGAAAGAATATAGTATGTAAAAATGACAAAATTATCAAAAATATATTATGATTATTCAAATCCTGATTCTTTATCAAGTATACAAACATTACAACGCAAAACAAAGTTATCTAAAAAGAAAATTAAAAATTGGTTAGCTTCTCAAGATGCTTATACATTACATGCACCAGCTCGTAAAGTTTTTGAACGTAAAAAGTATTATGTTAGTGCACCAAATGAAACATTACAAATGGATTTAGCAGATATGCAAAATATTGCAAAGTATAATAATAATTATAAATATATATTATGTTGTATTGATATTTTTTCACGTTACGCATATTGTGTTCCGTTAAAAACAAAGAAAGGTCCTGAAATGGTAAAAGCAATAACAAAAATTTTTAAAAATTTCAAGTTACCCGTGTTTAACGTACAAACAGATTTAGGCGGTGAATTTTATAATCGTCATGTAAAACAATTGTTTAAAGAATATAAAATTAATCATTATAGTGTTCATTCCGAAATTAAATGCGCGTTAGCAGAACGTTTTATACGTACATTAAAAGAAAGATTGTATCGTTATTTTACTGCAAAGAATACTTATCGTTATATTAATGTATTAGATCAAATTGTAAAAAATTATAATCATTCACACCATTCAAGTATTAAAATGGCACCTGCACAAGTAAATGATTCCAATGTGAATCAAGTGTGGGAAACATTATACGGAAATAAAAATAATAAAAAGAATATAACATGTAAATTTTATGAGGGTGATTATGTACGTGTTAGTAAGTATAAACATGTATTAGAAAAAGGATATTTACCTAAATGGTCACAAGAAATATTTATTGTTGACAAATGTATTAAGTCAGATCCTGTCACTTACAAATTAAAAGATTGGAACGGTGAAGAAATTAAAGGAATATTTTATGCACAAGAATTACAAAAAGTAATTATAAATTCAAAGAAAACATATCTCATTGAAAAAGTATTAAAACGTAAAAAAGGGTGGATGTATGTAAAATGGTTAGGATATCCATCAAGTATGAATTCGTGGATTAGATCAGATTCTATTCAGTCTGCAAAATGAATTCAAACTTTACACACGACTTTTACGTTACTCTTCCTTCAAATGCAAGTAGCAATCTTTTTGAGAATAATACTACATCATCATTTCGAGTTAAATTGGCACAACCTATTGATTTAAGTGATGGGGAATGGGGTGTTGCATTAACACAAATTAATATTCCGTGGAATTTTTACAATGTTGGTGAAAATGAAGAAATTATAATTACTAGTGTTATCGATGATAAAGTTGAACGCTACCATGTTCCAATAACACCGGGATATTATTCATCAATTGAATCAATTCTGCAATTAATTCCTGAAAATGTTCGTATGTTACACTATTTACAAAATAAAAATCAAGTTGTTATTAAACATTCTTTAAAATTAGAAGATCAATGTATGATTGGTGTTACACCCGGTTTACAACAGATTTTTGGATTTATTAATGAAAATACGCTTGATGTTAAAAATGTTATATACACAAAAGTTAAAAATGTTGATTTAATATTAGCACGTGGAAAATTTCCATGTGATTTAGATTATAATATTCCCAATACAATTAACGTTTGCATTGATATTGTAAAACAACAACAAAATATAGGTCCATTAGTTCGAAAACTTAGTGTATATAATGTACAACACGGTCATGTAAAATCTTTTGTATTTCACACACCACATTATGTTAAAGTTGAAAAGAAATATTTTGATACAATAGAAGTAAACTTAAAAGATGAACACGGGTTAAAATTACCATTTCGTTTTGGAACTTCAAACCTAACACTTCACTTTAAACGAAAATGATTTCTGAAAGTATTGATGATAGTTTTTACATTACATTAGTTTCAAATGCTAGTGCTGATGTATATCCTACAAATAGTCCAACACATTTTATTAATCAATTAAAAAATAATATTCGTTTATCAGAATCCGATTGGTATGTAGGATTAAGTGAAGTACATATTCCATTAACATGTTATAATGTTACCGCGGGTGAAAACGTTATATGGTACAAATTTAAAAATGCAGAACCTGTGAAAAGTAAAATTCTTGTTGGATATTATCCATCCATTCATCATTTACTAGAAGAATTAAACGCAATATCGAGTTTTATAAGATTTAGTTTTTCAAATGTTGTACATGTTGAATGTGATGAACATGTAGAATCAGTTACATTGTCGCCTACATTAGCTTTACAATTAGGTTTTTCTGAAAAATCAGATCTTGTAAAAGAATCTCATGGATTCAAACAACCATACATAGATATCGGATATCCACATCAAATTTTTATTTATACAGATATTATACAATATCAATTTTTAGGTGATACAAAAGCACCATTATTACGTATAGCAACAATCTCTGATATTAAATATGGAAAAGTTCAAACAATTACATTTGAAGATATTCATTATATGCCACTTGCAAAATTTTGTTTTAATACAATTGAAATACTATTAAAAGATCATGCAGGGCGAAATTTGCCATTTCGTTCTGGGACACTGACCGTAACACTACATTTTAAACGCTCTCCGGCATCTTCTAAATAATAATAAAAAAATGAGGGCAAGACGTGTTACTTATCATCGTGGGCGCGGAATACCATATTTTCAGGACCTGTATATCAAAGGGGACATGGTATAGGTAGTTTCTTTAAAGGATTATTTCGTTTTGCTTTACCATTTCTTAAACAAGGTGCAAAAACTGTAGGACGTCAAGCATTACAAACCGGTATGCAAGTTGCGGGTGATGTATTAGAAAATCGACCATTTAAAGAATCGGTTCGTGCACGTGTAAAAGAAGCTGGTAATAGTTTAAAGACAAAAGCAATTAATAAAGTCGGGCAGTTGCTAACTGGTAACGGCAAGAGACGGTCACGCAAGAGGAAAGCTCCTGCAATTGTAAAGTTTGGACCACCAACAAAACGTAAACATATACAGGACATCTTTTCATAATGGCGTTCCTAAATTCAAATAGTTTTGAATGTTGTACCAATGAATTTGATTTCTTTTCTATACCAATGACACAAACAGCTATTGAAGCAACTACAAATGCTGAATATCGTCCTATTTCCACATTAACCTCAGAAGGACCTATTGAATTTGTTATTCCGGGAGAAACAGGTGAATTTATTCATCCTGCATATCTATATCTTTATGTACGTTGTAAAATTACTAAAGCTGATGGTACAACTTTAGCTGACGATGATGTTGTCGCACCCGTAAATAATTTCTTACATTCTTTATTTAGTCAAATTGATATTTCGTTAAATGATAAATTAATTAGTTCTTCATCAGGATCTTATCCTTATCGTGCATACATTGAAACATTATTAAATTATTCTCAGGATGCTTCTCAAACACATTTAACATGTGCCATGTGGCATAAAGATACTGCAAAAAATTTTAATAAATTAGATAATACAAATGCTGGTTTTCAAAAACGTGCTAATATGGTAAAAAATAGTAAATCTTTTGAAATGTATGGACGTCTTCATACGGATATTGTAAGTTTAGATCGTATGCTTCCTAACAAAGTAAGTTTGCGTGTAAAACTACATCGTAGTAAAGATAATTTTTGCTTAATGTCTGCTGAAAATACAAGTTATAAAGTTGCACTTGAGGAAATTATTCTTCATGTACGTCGTATTGATGTAGCTGCAGATTTAGCGATGCAATTAAATACACGAATGGGTTCGGAAACAGCCAAGTTACCTCTGACGAGAGTGGAAACAAGATCTTATACTATACCTGCACAAGTAAAGTCTTACAGCCTTGATAATCTTTTCCTGGGTAATGTTCCTAAAGGCCTGATTATTGGTTTCATCTCCAACACAGCCTTCAATGGGAAATCACATCTTAATCCCTTTGAATTTCGAAACTTTAACGTTAACAAACTGCAATTACAAGTCGGTTCAAAATCATTTCCTCCCAACCCCCTCACACCTGATTTTAATAATAATTTATACCTTCTAAGTTACTATACTTTGATTTCAGGTACTGGTATATATTATCAAAATTATTCACATACTGTTACTCTTGATGAGTATCCAAACGGATATGCTCTGTATGCATTTATTCTATCTCCAGCAGGAACTTTAGATGATAACACGTGGGATGTAGTACGCGATTCCCCTGTAAATTTAAAAGTATCATTTTCAGAAACTTTAACTGAACCTGTTACATGCATTGTGTACGCACAATTCGATTCTTTAGCACAAATAGACAAAGACAGAAATATTTATACTGATAACACCTTCTAATTTATTTAGTTGAGTACAATGCGGGTTGTTGTTCACTTCTCGGCGTATCATGATAACGAAGATGAGTTTATTATAAAAGAGTTAGCCATTGTAAATCCTGACGTTCCCTTTTTTCAAAATTGGGTTTTTAAACCACCATTTCCTTTAAATAACTTATCTGAGCCAATCATAAGCACAAACAAATATCTAGGTGAGAATGTGTATGGCATTACCTGGCACGAAGGGGATGTAGAATATTCACATCTTAAGGAAATTCTTCAAACATGTTGTTCAAATACTACAACCATATACACATACGGAATAAATAGAAAGTGTTTTCTTCAAGAAATTCTTCAAAGAGAAGTTACAAATTTGGAAGAAATAAACTGTCCAAAGTATACTGCATTAAGTTTTCACGTTCATCGGTGTGCACATAATAAGCATCGTTTCGGACAATATAGATGTACTGTTCATGAAGCATTACTGTATAGTGAATATGTGAAAGTGTATGATTATGTGTTACATGTGAATAACAGTGATAATTACATACCTACTACAATTAAAAATTATCTTTATCATGTATAGTGATGAATTATTAAAAGTGTTACTAACTGATAAAGTGACTGGTGCAAGTGTTACTGGAATTTACCCTATTGACAAACTTCCTGTAACGGTAAAACCTCCTGCAGCACTTGTAATTAATCTTGATACATCTGATTCTGCTGGTTCCCACTGGGTTGCAGTGTACATCAATAAGAAAAAACATGGGTACTACTTTGATAGTCTTGCTATGGACATTCCCAAGGAAATAAAAAACTTTTTGTCGAAAAATACTAAAATGTACTTTACAAATATTCAACAATATCAACATGATAATTCTGTGTTATGTGGTTATTTTGTCTTATATTTTCTGCATCATATTATTCGCACTCAATCATTTGAAAAGTGTTTAAAATTGTTTAACAAGAAAATTTTGAAAAAGAATGATACTATTGTTTATAAACATGTAAACAAATTTTTAAAAAGAAAACACAAATATTTTTTTTAAAATTTTTTTTATTTATTTTTTTTAAATTTACATTTTTAATTTACAATAATTTTTTTTTAAACTTACACCCATGCATTTTATTTACAATTCCTCATTACAATCTTGATAATGCATTAGTTAATGCTGTTGATCTTTCATATTTCCACCAATAATTCAACTGTTGTGCATTACGATATGCACATCCTGATTTCTTTACAATACTTGTGTGAAAAGAACAATATTCATTAAATGTATTTCCACATAATTCATTTAATGAAGGACAATGTTTTGTTTCTAAATCAATGACATTATCTAATGCAAATATTCTTTTAATCCAAAGAGATTTCTCTAAACCTTTACAATAAAAGGTTGAATTCTTTGCGCATAATTGATATACAAGGTTTCGTATGCATGATACAGTATATCCAGTTTTGCTATTCCATTTCAATCCATGCAAATTTAATGTTAACCAGTCAATTTGTTTTTGACATCCTAGTGATAATAAATTATATTCAACTGGTGATTTTACCAAGCAATGGAAATTTACTGTATCATCGCATGCAGTTAAACAAAACTCACGAATAATAAATTCGTTATCAGACATTTTAAAACCTTGAATATCGATAATATACTGATTTACACATGGTGAAATTTCATTTGTATGAAAAATAAAAAACGGAATTATCTGTCCAACAAATTCTGTATTTTGTAAAAGATCACAAGTTTTTTGCATAAAGCATCGAAATGAAATTTCACTATGTTCTTGTTCAAACACTTCAAAGAGTTGACTAAGAGTTTTGTCAAGAGATAAATACTTCACTGCAAATGATCCAGTATTATGAAAATGTCTACATTCATGGGGAAGATGTAACTTGCATTCCACGCATTCCAATGGATTATTGTTGTGTAAGTATACTTTTATAGTTTTTATTACACAGTTCACATTAATGTTTTCACCATTACATAACACACATGAAACACTAGCACTATTCGAATACATTTTTTCAATCTGAAATATTCGCTTTCCGTTTGTCTTTTCTTATGAAGATCTCTAGTAATTCCGGTAAATAGTCTGTATCACTTAATAATTCCACATAGGCGTCATAAAATTTTTCTCTTGTTAATAGTCCGATAATATGTGTGTTTGCGTACAAATAAAACACATCATCTTCAACACTAGGACTTGCTATAATACTCCAAGCACGGATTTCCAATAATTCTGGACGCGTCGTCATACAATCATGATCAAAATCATGATTAGATCCTGTCGTACACCCATCACATATTAGTGTTTCATTAAAATTCCATTTTTCAATGGCCTTCTTTATACATTCGCGATCCACTTTTTCACTATTACAACAACAATCTAAAGCCCAAAATCGTGATGTTCTTGATAATACAATTGGAGATGATGGCGGTGTTGGTGAAACTGTTAGCGCTGGTGAATCTATTGCATCAAAATCAAATTCTTCATCTGACGATGATTCGTATATTTCTGTTTCAGCATCAGATATTGCTTCAATATTGCTATTGCAAAGATCCTTCTTCTCATACGACTGCATGATGTATCTTTATATATTTTGTCTCTTATAACCTGTATTTAAAGTATTTTCATAACCGCAAGGTAATCACGTGTTCGGCATTCCCAACATTAAAGTTATTTTTATTAGTTTGTCCCCAATTTGTGATGCTTATCTCCCACGTCCGCAATCTTCCTTTTGTTCCCCTACCGCGGGGCCAAAGTTATTTCTATCAGTCTGGCGGTATTCTGTAATGTTTACCAAACGTGTCAACGGTCTTCCTTTATATTAAAATTCAAGTTTTAGCAAGCACACATCATCACTCCTACCCAACCGGGTTTCCAAAAGCGCGGGAAAAGTTCAGTTCATGTCTTAAGTTCATCAACAACAGACGTACGGAAACCACGCTCTGTATATGTACCATCATAGTGTATCATACCGTACACGAGGTTTTACCACGCTCACCGAGTATGCTATGCATACGATCCAACAAATTAAAAAGTCACGCATGAATAAATATTTCCCTCCCATCATACAGTATACACCGCCGGTGTTAAGGGTCCCGGGTTCGATCCCAGTGCGTATCACATAAACTTTTACACATCTTTTATTCTCTCCACATATTGTTCGTGTAATCTTTTATTCTCTCTCACATATTGCTCGAGTAATCTTTTATTCTCTCTCACATATTGCTCGAGTAATCTTTTATTCTCTCACATGTTGTTCGTGTAATCTTTTATTCTCTCTCACATATTGCTCGTGTAATCTTTTATTCTCTCTCACATATTGTTCGTGTAATCTTTTATTCTCTCTCACATATTGCTCGTGTAAATTTATTACAAGAGGTTAAATTAATAAAAACCGAACCGTTAAATATATTGTTCGTGTAATCTTTTATTCTCTCAAAATGACGTATCAACAGATTTAATTCAAATTTCCATTATTATTATTTTTAAAAATAGCCAGTATAAAGTCTCTACAGACACGTATACAAACTCGAAAAAGAACACATGACCTTTCCATGTCAGCACAACTAAAAACAGAAATATAACAACTTTCTAATACACGTAACAAGGTCATCAAACCCTAATAACCTAACCCAACCGACTGCCAACACACACCATTACTTTCTATATTAATTATAGTACCTAACGGTACCTGTAGAATACTTTGTCTGCTTCTACTGCGCTCTGCCAATTTCTAATATTAATACTTTAAATGTACACTACTACCTTCCGAAAGATTCCCTGAAGTTCATTTATCAAAGTCTGCTTTTCCGTTGTTAGTCAAAATTGACGCTGATCCACGAAATAATTCTTGAGTTTTTTTTTTTTTTTAGTTTCCCGGAGGATGAACGGACATAAAGTCATACAAGATACATGTATAAAGAAGTTTTGGTAAACAACTCCTTAAATGTACCTTTAAATTTTCCAAAAAGTGACCCTCTTATTGTTAATCTGCATCTTTTCAAGCAATCTGAAAAATAAAAAGTAATTTTAATATGGACAAGTTGCATACTTATCAATTTTCAACATACTAACACAGGATTTAGGAATTACTAATTTTATTAGACCGAGGAGTTATTTTGTATGTGGAAGAGTTTTATGAGTTTACAACGTTTTAAATACACATAACTAATTATAATAAGAACAAATAAATTCTATTTTCAATTAAAGTGTATAATATTTTCTCTTCTAGATGTATAAAATTCAGAGGTGTAAAAGGTAAATAGTATGAAAAAAATCTCATTAATGAGTGAGTCAATGAAATCTGTTTTAACCTCAAAAGCCGCTGGATACCCGCTCGATCAACATCAGTATTTTGATATATAGCTAATAACCTTTGATTTCCATGTCTTGCACAGTGTAAAATACTTCCACACTACGTAAACTTACTTTGATTTAAAGGCGATACTAAATACAGCTTATTGTCTACGAACTCGGTGATTCAGTGGCAGAGTTTATTGTCTACGAGTATGTGATCTGTGCTCAGGACATACGAACCTTGGCTCAGGATAACTAATGCAAATGATGGTAGACAATAGTGTACTTCATCCAAAGCATGTGTGATTACTAACAACGAAATTATAAATTAAAACAAATTTAAATTGTGGACAATTTAGAAACAATATCTCTACTGCCGTCATATCGCCATACTCCTGAATAATTATATACATAAAACAATTATACTCGTAAGTTAAAACTATTTTACATTTGTAGCATATAAGAATGTTGCTTGTTCCGTTCAACTATTGTTTTCACTAATAAAAGTATTGAAGAAGAAGAAGAAGAAGAAGAAGAAGAAGAAAACACTACATAGCTTTCATTTACAGTAGTTCATTTATGTTACTATTTTGTTATTCATTAAGAAATGAATAAAGGGTGTTGTACCTATTTACAAAATAGAGGAGAATATTGACCTGGGCTTAAGCATATTTCAGAGTTCTAGTTGACAGATAGAAATGATAGTAGAAATGTTAAATAATGTGCAACCGAAGATTAATTTGGTGTAACTTTCGTATCACTAAATCATTGTTTTACACTGCATGTATCCTTACATTGGTAAATCTTTATATTTTTATGTTCTTAGTGCTGCATAAAAAAGGTGAAGTTCGTAGTTTGGTAATTTACATGCTCAGCTGTCCTTTGTGCGGAAATGACAAACAATTATTGTTATTATCTTTAAATATGTTTCACTCAGAATATGAAATTGAAATTGGAGTTTATTAATTTTAGGTTACTATTTTAAAACTAGCAGGTAAAATATAGTAGTTCGAAAGCAAAAGGGTGCACTTAAACAGATTAAAATGTATAGGGGCTGTATTTTAAGTAATGAGAATGTTTTTTTCTGATGCGACTACGTCAGAGCGCACTGGGATCGGTTGAAGTCGGTAGTGGGATCTTTGACCTTGAAAGCGCTCCAAGCGGCAGTTGCCTGCTGACTTGTCGAGGCATGATCAATTGTGGTGTGGATGTCTGCAAACAAGTGTGTGCAAGAGCAAAATGCAGCAAAGCATTGAACCTTTGCTTTTGGTTCGTAACAAATTTTGGTTCACCTTGGAAAATCTAGTACATCAACGCTGGAAATGATTCGGCAAGCGTACGGCAGTGAAAGTTTATCACAAAGCTCATGGTTTTAGTTGGCAAAAAAAAGTTAAAACAACTCCAGGAGAATGTGGAGGACTAACCCCGCGCAAGTCGCCCGTCAAGCTCAAGAACCGGAGACAACGAATAACGTGTACGAGATTTGCCACGCGTGCTCTGAAGGCTGTTCCAGTTGCTGACTTTCAGCGAGCATACGAAGCGTGGAAAACTCGCCTGCAAAAGTGTGTTGACGCTCAAGGGGCGTACTTTGAAGATTAATAAAGGTTTGTAACGATATCTGTAATAAATTTTGATTTCAGGATTAATTCTCATTATGGTACTTAAAATACATCGCCTGTAGTACTTCACCAAAAAATGGGCAAAAAAGACCAATGGGCAAAAAACACATTAATAGAGATGATATATTTGTAATTACAACAAAATAACAAGGTGGAAATAACATTAGTTAATATGGAAAATTCCACAAAGAAGACTTTGACATAGTCTGGTGACTCGAACACCTTTATGTATTTTCACCATAGTACTTTAAGTGACTGACAGCAACTAGAGTTTGCTCCAGCCCATATCCTTTTCGCATCTCTGTCAGTTGAATTCATTGAAACTCCAAAATATCTTTCTTCAATACGTTTTCGTATATCGGGGCCAACAAATACGCCCTCTTTCACTTTTCCATAGAACAAGGATGAAAATTCATTACATTTAAATTTAAAACATTGTTCCTGTTTGTCAAGTGTTTTCACAATTTTTTTTTTGATAAATCCCAACTTACTGAAGAGATGGAAGTAACATTTTGTAATGATGAACTAAACATTCATGTGGAATCTTTTAGATCTGGATTCCAGATTACCTTTAACAGCCACTTCCTTCTTACCAAACGTTGAATTCTTGCTCTACTATCATACTCGGAATAAAGCGTAGCATCTTTGTATATCTATATTGTTGTCCAAGTAAAATGTCCAAAACCTTGAAACTCTACATCACTACAATATAATTAACATTTAATTTTATTTAGAATTAATTTCATGATTTCGTAAGTTTCTTTCATTGAAATCGAATGGACAATACGGTACAGATGGGTACTTATTTCTATTATGTGAAAGAATACATTTTAAACTTTTGTGTTAGAATCAACAGTTTATGCTAGTCGAATGTACAGCATAAACTTAACTCATTAAGCAAATCCAGCACATCACAACAGTACACAAGAGATTCCAGGGTGAAAATTACTGTGTACAAAGTAGGGTGAAAATTGTTTTTCTTTACGTCTCTACCAGACAAACGTTGTTCCAGAGGAAAGAAAGTTCCTTTCGTGAAGCCTAGAACGAACAATTTCTGTTGATTCCTTCGACAGCTTCAAGTTTCAAACCAAATCATTAAGATCATTTTGTAAAAAATGTATAGGCTGAAATGAATCACATGGCTGTTCAAAGTTGCCATCTTCTATGTTACTTTCCTAACTTGGCGAGCTAGAACCACTAACGCACTCTAGAAGTGATGAAGGTTTTGGGATAGAAATGTCTGAACTGTGACCTACGTGTTTTATGGCTGATGGAATGTTTCAGTAAACTACCTTCTTAAATCTTGCATTGAGCTCAACAATTTCACAAGAGCAGAAGAAGCAATCATCACTATGATGCCTTGGCTCCCTCTAAACCATAGGAACTCCATATGGCATAGACATTTGTTTTCCCTCACTCCAATTTCTCAAAGATTCCTCACAAGAACGATACACTGTATGTGGAGCGCATGGTTTCGATTGGTTACTAAGAAAATAAGCTTAAGATGCGTTTCTAGGGAAAATATTCGTGATGCCTTGCCTTTGTCTCTTAGGAACAAACTCACAGCAGATATAACAAAACACATCCTGACTATCTTACAACCACGATTTACCATTTCTTTGTCGATAGGACATGAGTACAGGATCACAGAAGTAAACACAACTTAAATCCTAATGGCTTTTCATACTGTAGTTTCATTCTCATCAATAGATGGTAACACCTTCTCTTGGGCCAGTGACGTCAATTTATGAATAGTAAACAGTATTAGGAGTGGGTATCAGGAATTATTTATTTATTGATTTAGTTCCGTTATCCTAATGTTTCTTTGATCCGTCGTCCCATTTAAAGGGTTTTGCCCTTTCTTCAGGTAAGTGCTTCATATATAAAAGTTAATCCTACAGTGCAAGGTTTTTTTGTATTAAGTGAAATAATATACAGGCGTATGATAAGGCACTTCTAATTAATATCCGAATAGAAAAATGTCCTAAAGTAATTTTTCGTGCTAAAATATAAAAATACTTTGTATCACTTATGATACATTATGCATGAATAATTCATGTTGCTGTCTCGTATAAAATCAAATTATAGCATACATAAAAACAATTAGAAAACTTACTTCATGAACTTGAAATTTTTGCCCTTCAAAGTAGACGACCCATAAACTCTTCTATTCTCACCTTCGCTAAGCACGCGCACAACTTCTTTCTCTCTGTACTGAAACACCATTTCCTGACATCTACCGGATATATGGTGAACTATGTGCTCAGGAGAAATATCAGATATGATACAATATGTATTTGTGATACAGCTCACGACCTGAACACTAATACTAGCAATAATTTATTTTGTATCAAATATGATACAATATCCATTGTAGGGTTAAATTGTACTTAAATGTGGATGGTCTAAGAGTTATACATATATTTAATATTTATTAATTTGTTTATTCCATATACATACAGACAGATGAGTAAGGGAAAAAATAACATATAACAAGGTACAAGCATAATATAATAGGCCAAGGGTGTGACATAATATTTAAAAAAACATTTATTGGCATGGCGTATTGAGTTTCGGTGAACGGAGTGAATATATTTCAAATGCAGTGGGAGAAATAGATGGAGAAGAAATGCAGTGCTCTGAACTCCAACATCACAGAAATTTGTTAGCGCTGACGAATGCAAGTTATCTTCTGTTCATAATGTTACCCTCGTTCATTTTTTCATAGGTTAACTGAAATAAATAAATTTAGGAACTACAAAACAATTTACACCAGAAGTTTTAAGGGGCATTATTATGCACATTACACAATTTTATTGGTAGATAAAAATGAATATAGATTACATGAGCTAAATTTATAACTTATTTTCTTTCCTCATAACTATATCTGCTGTACAATTGCTTGTAAATGGATGACTACCATCTACTATGCTCTTGATGAATTATAAAGTAAACAGGTACTAGTAGAACTAGCTTGGGAGAGTAATACTCCCGGAAGTAGAAACTAAACACACGGTTCTGATTAGTTGGCGTTATCCGTTTCTTGGTACGTAGCATACATATAGCAGAAATCAAATGCTTGCTGCTGTCGGTTCTCGTGACCGAGCGTGCTAGTAACGGAAGTCGCTTTTGGCCTGGGTTCAAACCCGATCCAAAGAAAGTCTCTTAATTTTTTAACCCTTTTACTGGCAAGCATTGATAGCATTACCATTAAAATATTTAGTTTGCTTTTATGTCTTCCTGATCATAATTTCGTAATTTTTAAAGTATTCTTGTACTTTGGTTACAAAATACAGGGTGTTTATTTCAAAGCAACATTGTCATAAAATAGGTCTTATGTGTAGCTACTGAGCAGCATTGCCCTATTATGGCAAAATATCGCAAGAATACTCTCAGTAATTATCAACAGTTTCGTTGAAATATTTTCCAACAGAGCAAGAAACCACAAATAAAAAAAAATAAAAAAGAACTTTCGCGGAACGTAGGAGATAAAGCTTCTACAATACTACATTTGATCCAAGATTACAAGTGTCTAAAGAAGCGACCCGCAAATCATGTATATGAATATTGTATGAAAGCAATAATGAAAATTAAATTATCAATTGAAGCTTAAAATATACAAAACGATAATCATACCTGTTGTTTTGTATGGCTGCTAAACATGGTCACTTACTCTGAGGGAAGAACATAGACTGAAAGTACTTGAGAACAAGATCCTGAGACGAATATTCAGACCCAAGAGGAACGGGAATGGGGAATGGCGGAAACTTCATAACGAGGAACTACATAATTTATATGGTTTACCCAACGTTGTTAGGGTAGTCAAGTCTAGGAAGCTTAGGTGGGCGGGTCATGTAGCTGGAATGGAAGAAAGTAGAAACGCTTTCAAAGTCTTGACTGGAAGACCAATTGGAAAACGACCATTAGGAAGACCTAGGCGCAGATGGGAGGACAATATTAAGATGGATCTCACAGAGATTGGAATACAAAGTAGAAACTGGATGCAGTTAGCTAAGGATAGAAGCCAGTGGAGAGCTTTTGTGAACACGGCATTGAACCTCCAGGTTCCATAGGCCATAGAGTTAGTTAGTTAGTTATGAAGTTATAATTCGTGTGGATAACACAATAGAATGCGATGTTGCTTGAGAGCAACAGTGCCCAATAAAGGGTTAAATTTTCGTAACACTTTTTTTTTCATTAAAATAAGATGAAAATAATACTCAAAAAATGGTTTTCTTATTTGTGTGCAGATAAGTAGTAGTAGTAGCAGGAGGAGGAGGAGGAAGAAGAAAGGGTTGGAAACCCCGCAGGGCTCGTTTTCTTCCACCATGACCCCCTTGATATAAATTTTGTGCGCTAAAGCTCGCTAGGGTAGCACGCGAAAAAACTTACTTCTGGGAGTATTCGTCTCCCGAGCGGGTCGTCTAGTAGATTCGAGTGTAACTAGTGAATTGCTAGTAATTCTAAGATAATTAGGAAAAAACTAATGTCAGATTCTGAATGTGCAACCTCGAAAACATGGAATCTACCTCAGATTTTGAAAATAAGAATACCCATCCGAACCAATGTCATCGCAAACTGAAATGCAAATTTTGCGTTATCTGTAAGCAAAACGGCATGCAACAGAATGCGTGGCTATCGAAGTTTCAACAGATTTTTAATGAGCTTTTATTTCTTTGTCTTCGTAAATTGTAAATACAGCTGGCATCAACATTTCATTATCACATTTAAAATGATGGATTACCATACATCTTATTTCCTTTTTTGTAACTTTACATTTAAAATGATGAATTACCATAGATCTAATTTCTTTTTTGTAACTTTACATTTAAAATGATGGATTACCATAGACCTTATTTCTTTTTGTAACTTTTCAGAGTATGGGTTTCACCGGTATAATTGGAATAGCCGAAACTTATAAAAACGTTCACTACTACGACCAAATAGCAGGATCTAAATTTAAAATAATTGTGGAACAATTGCTAGCTTATTACACAATAGTTCTGATAAGCAGTGTGACTGGTCCCCTTGCTCCGAGGCGAAGATGGACCATAATCTTAGTAAGTTCTTATATTTATAAGTTTTTTTTTTACCTTGATGGATTTTTCCTTAAAATGTCGGTACTACAAAGCCTAAGATTTTCCCGAAAACCATGCACATGCAACAATTGACAAGCCACGTAATGATCGTTAGCATGATAACGTTCGGGATTCATATGAAGCATGTTGCATTGAAGATAATTCAATTTTGAATTAAGGGGCCGCGGTGGCTCAGTGGTAGAGCGTTCACCTCTGGTGCTAGGGGTCTCGGGTTCAAACCCTACTCCCGCCAAGTGAACTTTGTGGTGGACAAACACCGTGTGCGTGGGTTTTCTCGGGGTTCCCCCGTTTCCTCCCAATTTCTTCATTCATTACTCATTATCACCGTCTCCTTTAGCCTAACCGGCATAACCGTGGGACGTAAAACTAAAGATTTCATTTCATTTTTCAATTTTGAATTAAGTTTTACAAATGCGATTGACAGCTCAATTGATTTGTTGGTCTCGTAGAGAAGGAGTTATATTATTCATGTGGTCATTCCACGCCAAAACAGCACAGCAACGTTCTCACTCTCTCTCCGATTTGTACAAAACATGATAAAGATGTTCGCTTTTACATAAACATATCTTACATCTAAGAGCGTTTCCCTTTGTTCCAATTTTTCATTAGTACATAGCGTATTCTTAAAGTGTCGTTCATCAAAGTAGTTTTTTCTTTAAACTGTAATACCTTCAGTTCTAATAAAAGCTAGAGTAGTCATTCTAAAATCATTTAAAAAGTTACTGGAAAAATAGCTCCAGAGAAAGAAAAATAAATGTTTAATTTGTATAAATTAGTTCGGAATCTTTAATAGTTCTTCTTCTTCTTCTTCTTCTTCTTCACCTCAACCATAGGTTGGTGGGCAACATGGAAATTTTAAAACTTTTCTCTCACTTGGGAGACCTGTTTTATACTTTGATAAGGCCTCTTCTTCGCAACTGCATCTAGATATTCTATCCTTTGTCTTTCCCTTCCTGCTCTTCCTTCTGCCTTTCCCTCTATCAGCACCGTGATCCATCGGAGTGCCGAATAAGATGGCCAAGCATGCTGTTTCTTCTTTTTCTTATTATCTTCACGATCTGTCGTCCTTCATTAGTACCTTTAGTACGTCTTCATTCCTTTTCCTTTCGGTCCATGATATGCGCAGCATTATGCGCCAACACCACGTTTCAAATGTTTCCAGCTTGAATATTTCAGCTTTTCTCAATGTCCACGTCTCTGATCCGTAAAGCACCACGCTCCATAACAGAGTCTTAATAAATCGTTTACGAACGTCCAGCGACACATTTCTTGATGACAAAAAAATTCTTTCTAAATCCATCCAAACCTCATAATAGTATTGCGATATTGAATTTGTCCTGATTTGATCATTATTACACCCAGAAGCCTAGAAGACGACAGTAATTATCTGAACCGATGATTGCAGAAAAACCTGAGTCAATTTGGTGTAGCTTTGAGATATTAAAGTAAAAAAATGCTTGAACCAGTACTGCAGACCTCCCTTTTACACTCAACCTATAGTTCAATGTTGAATTGACATCGTTGTAACACTTTCTTACAAACTTTTTGTATACACAAAATTACGTACACTCCTACAGAACAGTAAAAGTTCGTAAACTACAAATTTTAGAAGAATATTACTTGGGTCCTCTCGATTCATTTGTTTTCAAGACATCAGATCATGCTGAAAGACGCAGATTCGTGTATTTCCCATATGTCCGAGAGAACAATAAACATAAGAAACACTTTCCTTCTCTTCTACAATCGCTTTGCTGGATTTTTCTAAGCATCAACTCTAGTGCTAACTGAAATTTTCCTACCTCAGCACCTGGCATCAACCTCTTCAACCAGAAACACGAAGGTACCCTGGCTAAACAGCATTTGAACGCATATAAGAGGATAGGATACCAAGATCTATCATCACAGATCAGAACCATAATTTTGTTGGTGTATGTCTACCGATCCTAGAGATGACTACAAGAAGTTCTAGTACTCGAATTGAGTTCCTTTCGTTTAAAGCCAGCATCACATTGGATATACTAGAACCCATGGTTGTTTGTAAAGACATGAGAAACTATTCAATCCCGAAAATTCATCCTCCTAAGTCGATATATTCTTGGCTTGTTCCACAGTAAATTTTTCTCTCTAAATATAATTGTCATCTGTAGAATGACATAGTACCTTTTTCTCTTCTAAATACAATTGTCATTACTTCATTATTTTGCTTTTCATTATAATACTTATTTCAGATTTTTTTTTCAAAATCGCCATTTTTATTATTTCATTTTAGTTTACGTCTCAAGTTTATGGCCTGTATATTAAAGGGGACTGTTAATTAATGAAAGTGAATGATTATAAAAGAATATGTGGAATGAAAATAGGGAAGAAATAGGATAATTTGGAGAAAACATTACTATTCCATGCCCTTTATTAATATTATTTTTATTTATCATAATAATTCGTTTTCTTCGCTGTCAATGCTACACAAAACTTATAAAAAAAATGTCTGCGCAAATTTGAGTTTTGGACCATTATTGTATACATGGGTTCTCCCGTTTCCTTCATTCCATTAATTTCTTTATTGTCATTCATCATCACCATTACCCTTGGCCTTGCAGCATAAACGTGGGGCACTAAACTCAAAAGATTTCAATTCATTTTCATTTTTCCAAGCTTATTTATATGGGAGTTTACTACACAGAAAGTAAAATTTTGAGAAAAAAATTAAAAAATACTGATACAAACAGTAACTATAGAGAGAGATTATACAGTTTGTCTCAAAAGTCCCCTGACATAGGTTAAGTCTATTATTATCAGAGTTACAACAAAATGTAAAAGGGGAAACCGTCATAAAATATGATGTTTTCAATATAAAGTGAACGATTTTTTAAAAAAATCGGACGAGTCGTTTGGGCTGTACACTCGAAACGAAAATGCAACGTTGACATTTTCACCTGGACCCATAACATACTTGAATGAAGTTACTGTTTGAAATGGGGGCTGGCCATCGACATGTTAGTGTGAAAGACAGTAACTTCATTCACTTATGTTGTGGGTCCAGGTAAATGGCAACGTTGCACTTTCATTTAACATTGCGCTCATGAATAATGTACAGCCCAAACGGCTCGTCCGATTTTTTTAAAAATAAAAATTTCTTCACTTTAAATTGAAAACGTCATATTTGGAGATGGTATCCTCTTACATTTTGTTGTAACTCTGACAATAACAGAATTACCCTATAACATGGAACTTTTGAGACACCCTGTATACACGTATTACTTTAGAAGATAAAACGTTGTGCAAAAGGCATATTTATACTTTTTGAATGTTTATCTTTCAGTTCCTTTTCATAGTAACCTGCACACTCATTTGGGCTATTATTCTATCAAGTTTAGCTTGGAAAATTATATTTGACTACAAAATGAAGATTGATGATGACAGTAAACAGTTAAGCAAGACAATGTGGGAACGTTTGAACAGGCATAAAAATGAAAAGGATTTCTTGAGAGGATGGGACCATTATCAGCAAAAGGTACGTCCACACTACCCTGACATAAATAAATGAGACATCCGTAGAGTAACACTATTTTGGGAGAACATCAAGCACATGGTAACAGGACCAGCTCAGGAGAGTAATGCTCCCGGAAGTAGGAACGAAAAACACAGTTCTGATTGGTTGGCGTTATCCATTTTTTGCCACGTTGCATTCAAATACCAGAAATCAAACACTTGTTGTCGTCGGTCTTCGTGAGCGAATGGGCTAGCGCTATATGCTAGTAACGAAAATCTCCTTTGGCGTGAGTTCGAACCCGGCCCGAGGAAAGTTTTTTTTTTACATTTTATAACACTTTTTAAATTAAATTAATATGAAAATAATACTCAAAAAAGTGATTTACTTACTTTTGTGCAGATAAGTAGTAGTAATAGTAGGAACGGGTTAGAAGCCACGCAGGGCTCGTTTTGTTCCCCTTGTACTCCATGATATAAATTTTGACCAACTAAAACAAATGGCTAGGATAGCGCGTGAAACAGCTGGCTAAGTAGCGCGCGAAAAAAACGTACTTCCGGTAGCATTACTCTCCCGAGCGGGTCGTATGGTAACGGCCAATAAGTATGGCGGATGTGCCGGTGTGACTACCATGTCGCGCGAACGTGGCAGTGAGAAGTTTAAGAAGTTTAAATTCGAGGTTGCATAATTTGGAAATAAGAGTATGGCAGAAGTCAGCGCACCCAACTTTTAACAGGATTATAGTGCATTATATACGGGGGAAAAAGAATACATAGGCTCAAGGTCGGATGATCTGGGATCAGCGTCATTGATCCTGAAAATTCAAACGTTGAGAATGCACGGACCCAGATATTCAAATGTTCGAGTGTAAGCGAATTCAAGGTAGACATATCAATGCCGTAACTGTTTAGCGGTATTTACTTATTCCAGGAACATACCGACGAGTCGAAAAAAAAAACCTATGCTTACAACAACACAAATAATGAATACAAAATTGGGCCACCGCCATGGATAAGAAAATACAATACTTTTGGAATCACGTTACATTCTCCAATGAAAGTCGATTTTACAAATTTTCGGATAGCAGTAGGTAGACCACCATTTATCACTATTCTACCATCCTGTGGTGAAATACAGTTGCGTAACACTTATAGTGTGGAATGAAATTTGGAAAGGTGCTCCTAGCAACCTTACTTTTGGCAATAGGGACATCAATGCCGCTAAATACATCGAGGTTATTGCAAGATAGATTGATATCCTTATTGGAAATAGGCAAATTGGACGCTGGACGCTATGCCATTCATGGATGACGTAATACTAAGTCATAAGGAAAAGCTATTGCTCCCTCATCCTCCAGCTGGAGGAAAATCGAGTTTAAACTCTACTGTGGACCGACAATGCCCGCATCTGGATGAAGAAATGGGCTCTCAGACTCGCAAATAAAAGTACAATTATCTTAAACAGTCTGTGAGAAATAGTACCATCTGATATAGAATGTCATTGATGGCTTACTGGATACCATTACACGTAGATTTAAAACTTTACATGCTGCCCCCAAAAGGACACCTCTAAGTACTAAATCCACCACGAGAAGTAGTTCCTTCTGTGCACCGCTACGTAGTATGTACCTAGGTTCATTTTTCCGGTATCTATTTACTTATAGTATTATATATATATATATATATATATATATATATATATATATATATATATATATATATATAATTATTATTATATTATTATTAGTGAACGGCAATAATACAGAACATAGAATCAGAAAACTGTTTGTACTCTCGAAACTTCACGGAAGTAACTCTGGTCCCTTTTTAAAATGCGAATTGACTCGATAAATTAAAACACATTAAATTTTCTGCGTATTACTTTTGATAAATTAAAATAGTCCAAAGCTTCCATAGTAGCAATAAAATTTCATAGTGAGGAGACGTAATTTAATTCACAAAGTTGAGTTTAGATGCAAAAAACTAATTGGTACATTTACTTTTGTGAAATATACTATTTTGACCTTCGTATATAGCTCTGACAACTGGCATGTTTTCAAGAATTCAGGGTATATATATATATATATATATATATTTAAAAAGGATTAAATTAAATAGACTTGGAACATCGAATAAATAAGAGATTTTAACTTAAAAGTTACAATTAAGTAAAAGGTATGTCCAAAATCTATACTAGCTACTTACCAAAAATTTTATCTTAGTAAAACTATTAATTAAGAATAGATTGTCCTAATGGGCACAAACGGGATCAAAATAAGAAAACACCATTTACGATGCAAACCATACAAAAGATTCCACTATTATGTTGACATATTAAAGTCGACTAAACAATTCGCAAGGAGCGACTGTCCGGTACCAGTGTGAGTGGTAGTAGTGAGCACGCACTTCGTTCTCTTAAGGTGCCCTTTTACACGTTCCCATACCTCTAAGCATATTAATATAAAGATCGTTTTAAAGCTAAAGAAGCGCTCTACAACTTTTATTTCAAGCTTTTCTACAAATTATCGAATACACAAAATATGAAAAGAAAACGAAGAAAGAACATAAAAATGTAAAATTTTACATATTTCTACGAATATTTCTTGAAGTATTAGACCTAGCGAACATTGTTTAGAATAACTTTTTCTAGATCGTAGTTCAAGGAAGAGAAGTGTAAAAAGAGTTTGAAAATCAGATTAATAATCACGGAGATACGAGTGAAAATCGAAATTCTTGGAAATTGGATGTTAAAGGGGGTGGACGGGAAAGCAAAGGGGAAGGGATGGGGACTTTTGGGAAAATGTATCTCTAGTTGGGTCCTAACAACTGGCACAAATTCAGCTTGTCTCGAATTATTTCCGACAATCATGGATTTTTTTCTTTCATTTCCTGGGCTATTTAGTGATTTACTCCAAATGCCGATAAAGTTGAAGAAGCAGCATGCATATATCAATATTGAACACAAGTTAGGTTAGACAGAGCCATTGTGTTGAATTAGTTTTGATTGTGTAGTATCATTTTCCCATATGTTCCTGAAAGTGAAATCTTTAGGTAAGTTTTGCGTCCAACGATTATGCCGGCTAGGCTAAAGGAAACGGTGATGATGAGAAATGAATGAAATGGTGGAATGAAAAAAGGAGGAGGAAACGGAAGATCGCCGAGGAAACCCACGCACACGGTGTTTGTCCACTACAAAGTTTACTTGGTGCAAGCTGGGATCGAATCAAGGATACTATGCACCAGAGGTGAACGCTCTACCACTGAGCCACCGAAGTATAATCATGTATTAAATAATAAGATTTTGTGTGTTCTCGACTGAATGCTGTAACACAGGTCTGGAAAAATAAAACAAAGCTAAGCTGTTTCGGTTTAGTTAATTGATTCGTATGTGTTGGAGTGCGCTGAATCCAGGAATGACAACCGTTTCGTCCTGGGATGTCTGGGTTTCGAACAAACGGGTGGTCATTGTTGAACAAAAATATGAACGCAAATATGCGATTTACAGAAACACCATTAACAGCGTAACACAAATTAATGTACAGAAACACTCACACACGAGAAGACAAAAAAAAGTAATACCACCGTCAATCAGATTGCTTGTGAAATCGTATTTTTTAAAGATCAAACTTCGTTTGTAGCTTGTCCTTTTGTAGATGGCTGCCGGAAGATCCCTAAACAACATCCAGCAGTAGTATGCTATCATCGTAACACTCCAGTTCCTCTGGTACGGTAGTTCCATTTCTTTGAAATATTGATGGAAACACTCCCCCTGCTCTCCACTCACTGCTCCCACATTGTCAGGAAAGTAGTCAAGGTGGGAGCTGAGAAAATGGACTTTCAAGCTCATAGAGCAACCAAGCTTTCGAAGTGCGTGCAATATTTTTCCCACCATTTCCTTGTACTGTGGGTCCTTTCGGTTTCCCAAAAACGTTTTGATGACCACAGTACAGGCAACCAAAGCCTCTTTTTGAGTTGGAGTCATTGAACTGATGAAGTCTTTGTCGGATATGAGTTTTCTAATATCAGGGTCAACAAAACCCCGTGTACTCGAGCACTCGTAGTATTTAAGCAACAATCAGTGTAGCCAGAACTACTACCAACGTTTTACAAATCTAAGATATAATCTTACTAAGTTCGTTTAAGAACAGATTTATTTTGTTTATTTTTCTTTGCAATCTCGTACTCTCATTCATGACACATTACGATATGTGTCAGTGATCCCCATCTGGACCAATATACATGTATTTTCATGTTTCGGAGAACACAAATACATTTAATCTTCCATGTTCGTTTTTATTTTCATGTGATGCATTTACGATTCGGCGATTTCCAGCTACCAGTTTGTCCACGTTACATTTCGATTGTGCAAAAACTTGACGTCTCAGGGAGAAACGGGGGTAATTTTCGACTTCGTTGCACCAAGAAGCGTAAAAATCAGCTACACTTATGCAAACAGCTTTTTGGTTGCAGACCCGTGTAATCATTCTCGACGACAACTTGGTCGTTTTAATTTACAATACAACGACGGCACTTTATGGCGGGGAGGGGAGAGGCGGTTTCGAAAGCATGTGCAAGAGTGTGTTAATTTGGCCCTGGAGGGTAACATGGATGAGAACTGCCTGCTTACTCTAAATTAGTTGATAAATACATGTCCAGATATATTTACGTAATCTCAATTCGTTTTCTTCCCAAGATATTTATACTACAGTACATATTACGTATGCTACGTATGTAGGCTATACTACATATTAAATTTGTATAATAACACTATCAATCCTGGGCTAATCTGGCCTTGTTTATTCCAGTATCCTGGGGTTTCTAGGCCTTTTTTAATATATATATATACATATATATATATATATATATATATATATATATATATATATATATATATATATATATATATATATACAGTGAATGTAAAAAGTATTCATACACCTCAGAAAATGGTAACATATAACTTATCACGGTGAGAAAACACCACTTGAACTGAAAATTTGTATTTTATTTCTTCAAGTGTAGGAAATATAACACGAAAATACACTGATGTGAAACAAATTAGGACTGTAGCTGAAAAGGAAGCTACTATTCGTGCAGGAAATTCAAAAAGTTAGTGAAAAGAAAGAAATATCAACCAACAAAAAGTATTCATACATTTCACTTAGTGCCTTTGTTTTGGTCAGATTGGGCCACTTTAGTACTTCGTAGGAGATCCTTTAGTTGCTTTAATAGCTTTAATACGATTTGCCATTGACATTCCCAAAATCTTGGTCTTTGATAAGGGGATTTTCTGCCATTCCTCTTGCAGAGCATTTTGCAAGTCTTGTTTATTCTAAATCGGTCGTTTTCTAATCTGTTTGTCAAGGTAGTCCCATAGATGCTCAATGGGATTAGTGTAGGAGGATTGGGGAGGTGCTAGCATGTACTTTGGCGTATTGTACAAGATCCAAAGGCGCGTGTTTAAAGCGGAATGCTTTGGATCTTTGTCCTGCATGAATATGAAGTTTTGTCTAATGCCCATTTGGACAGCAGATGAATGGAGATTCGATTTTAATATAACAGTGTACAGATAATGGGTTCATAATATCATCTATAGAGTGCAAGGACCCTACACCAGATGCACTCATACACCCCCAAACCATGATAGAACCACCACCATGTTTCACTCTAGGTTTCAGGTTTTGTTTTCGAAACTCTGTATTCTTTTGCCTTTACACCATGGTTCGTCCATCCGATGCAAACATGTTGAATTTGCTTTCATTCGTAAATATCTCACGATTCCAGAATTATTGTGGTGTATATCGGTGTTCTTTGGCAAATGTTAACCTTTTCTTCCTATTGACTTCGCTCACGAAATATTTTCTTCGGGCTACCCGACCATGAAAGCCACGCTTTCTCAAGTAACCGCGAATCGTAGAATGTAAGACATGCACTTTAACTTCATTATGAAGCTCACTTGCAAGCTCTGACACACTCAGACCCAAATGATTTTTGATTTTTCGAACTATCAATGACTGACAACATGTATTTAATTTCACTGGACGACCTGTTCTATGTGCATTTTTCAACGTTTTTCTCTGTCCCATTCTATCAATAATACTAAGAAAATAGTCCCTCTACGCTTACCAACAATGCTTGTGATTTCAGAAAGTGACTTACACTGGTTATGCAGACGAATTATAATTCTTCGTTCCTCTTCTGTAGTTTCACGACCCTTATGCCCCATACTTCAGCACTTCCAAACTCCGCGATAATGTTATAAACTTGAATGCACTCCACGGGAATGTAGAACAAATTAGAGTGCCTTTATAGGCCTGTCATTCCTTTCTGTACACGGAGAGTGAGGTATTCCTGTGAGAGTTGTGGTACTGTATGAATACTTTTTGCACATGAATTTTCAGACTTTTCCATTTTTGTCCCTGTAGAGAAAGGTCAAAATAGCATTTGTTGTTTATACTTCCCCCAAGTCTTCCTTCCCGGAACAGCTTTTTTCAATTGCCCAGTGAGTTAGATCTACATATCATGGAAGCGGGACAAAATCACATTTTTTACAAAAATATTGCGTGTATGAATACTTTTTACACTCACTGTATATATATATATATATATATATATATATATATATATATATATATATATATATATATATATATATATATATATATATATATATATATATAGTTCATTGCTAAATAATAATAGACGCACTAAAACATCGTAAACACACTTTTGGATTTTGGATTTTATTACGAATATGTAATTTGATGATGTCAAGAAGGGGTAGTTCACTACACTGCTGTTTGAAATATGTGCTTTTTGAACAATGAACAAAAATTTTTACAATAGAAAAATAATACTCCCTCGGCTTTGAAGTGTGAGGAGTGACAATGGTGTGCAATAAGGGAAAATCTGCGGGAAAACTTCTGTAAAATGAAATAGTTTTCGAAACAAAATATTTCACCATTTTATCGAAGGTGCCGCAGTCAAACGCAGAAAGTTGATCACAGCAATCAACCTGCAAAAGTTCGTTTACTCTTCGCTGGATGTCAGGTGAATAGGATTTCTTCAAGGACTGAGTCTCAGTCAGGGGTGGATCTAAAAGGTATAAACCGGTGGCGGACACACAGAACCCAGACTACGATAGGTATATAATGAGTTTACTATAAACTTTCAAAAATATATAAATAATAGCTTAAATTATTGTCAATAAAAAAACTGGGGACCTAGGCCCCCGGCTCAGGCCTAGATCCGCCACTGGTCTCAGTAAGTATTTAACAGGGATGCAAATGAGGAACAAAATTTTACTCGCCCAAGAACAAAGCTGCTAGCCTACATCCCACAATAGAAATAATTTACTTATCTTCGGTATGATATTAAATACTCGCCCGCACCGATGAACAACTCGCCCCGGGCGAGTGGCTATTTGCATCTTTGGTTTAACATGACCGACAACCGAATGCAACCCATAATAAGTTACATAGGGGCCAGTGTGACCACCCAGCAAAAATATTTCGTATTAACCTATGCAGAAAAAAGTACTAGGTCTGGAGGAAAAAGTACTAGAATTTTATCTGCTCTTGTTTCACCCTATTTATACCATGTTACGATATTAATATCTTATTAGAACATTTCTAGCAACTCCCCTCCCCTGTGGTTGGGGAGTGATCCCCACACTCTTGAAAGATCCCCCAACATTTTTTTTACAGTCAACATTCGATATAAACCGTGAAAACCACTTACACCCTCCCAATTTTGACTGTATGCTCCCAAACTAAAACTCCTGCGGAAATCTCTGCTTAATTGTCGCATTAGAACTCACTGTAAAACCACTAACGTAACCCAAGTATGATAAATATAGAGGATGTCGGAAGAAAACAGGAAATATAAAATGGGTTTATTGAGAAAATCGAGTTTTAATTCCTTAATAGCCTACTGTTTAAACGGATCACCAAATATGTAAAATTATTTACTGTGGTCATTTAGTAGTTGGAGAAGGTGACCGGATGGCACCTATGTCCCACTTCCGCTCTTGTAAATACCCGCGTTTAAAAAAAAGGAAAAAATACCAGAAACAGTAAAATTTTCGTACATTGCCAATTCTTCATGCGATTCCTTTTTCTCTCCCAAATGTATTTATGAACAGGAGGAGAAAAGTACTAGATTTGTTGGCGAACGTACTAGAACACTAAAATATTATAAAAGGTACTCATCTAGTACGAAAGTACTAGCCGTGGTCACTGATATGGATTATTATGTAAAAAACGAGTTGAAGTCAGGCTCCGGCATTTTGGAATAAACAGACAACCCGAGTCTGACTCGGGCTTAGGATCGAAAGTGTTAAAATACATTTAGTATTAAGCAATGTATAATGTATATAATGCTTAATTTTAATTCTTACATATCTGATTTTAACTTCTCAATAAGTAAAATCGTAGTATACTTTCCCCGTAGTAGTAGCGAGGAGCTTTGCTTTTTTGCCAGTGCCATTAGCCACCATGTTTCGGCATATTCAACACAGAATCAACGAAAGCGATCAATATTCACTGCTGTATATAAAGGATGCAAGTATGGTAGATTTATAATGATATTTTATACTTTTTATTGTAGGCTGAATGTTGTGGTATAGAATATCCAAATCAGTGGTATGTTCTCGGGGACAATCAAACTGGCCTTCCTGACTCTTGTTATGTCAACCGAAACCGTTATAAAGCAAAATATACTGAGGGATGTTGGCAGAAAATTACACAAATGTTCATTCATAATGCACGAATAGTTGGATTGACTGTAGTACTATCATCAGTATTCGAGGTAAGAGAAATCTCTATTAACATTACGAATTACGAAAAGAACATGGTGGTATTATTTTAATCTATAGCTATCACTGAACTACAGTACGCTCTTCCTAGTCGAATTCTGTAGAAGTCGCTTATATAAAGCTTTTCATCCGTAATTACTTTTCAATGAACAAAACTGCACTTCATATTTCATATTTTGAAATGCAAAGATGGAAATCTCTTAAGTTTGAAAATTGATATTGTAAGGTTTCATATCCTCACGTGTAAGCAACTACTATAAACACACGCTTCAACTATAAACACGTGTTATTGTGTTTAAAGCATAATCACCAGCAGACGATGAAAAGAGGATACCAGGAAGACACGATGTTTATTCGGAAATTAAATGAAATGAAATCTTTAAGTTTTACGTCCCACGGTTATGCCGGTTAGGCTAAAGGAGACGGTGATGATGAGAGATGAGTGAAATGGTGGAATGAAGAAAGTGGGAGGAAACGGGAGAACCCCGAGAAAACCCACGAGCACGGTGTTTGTCCACCACAAAGTTCACTTGGCGGGGGCTGGGATCGAACCCGGGACCCCAAGCACCAGAGGTGAACGCTCTACCACTGAGCCACCGCGCCCCCCTATTCGGAAATTAAACCGAAGACGGACGACTCTCTGCTCACAGACCTCCTCTTCAGAGGACATTCATAAAAGAGGACCTCAAGTGGACATAAGCATCAGTTCCAGCGCTGATCGCTAACCTTCCTAAACTATCTTCCAAGACTGCCTTACGTTACGGAGATTTCCTTAATCCCAAGTCCAGAAGCCGCTATGGACAAAAGGGTACTCCTATAACTACCTACTCGAAAGGCTGCAATGAGCAAAAGGGTAATCCTTAACTACACAATCTGCTGAAACTGCGATGAATAAGAGAGGCATCCTTTGAATCATCGTCCGACGTCGCTGTGGGCTAGGACATTCTACCTTTTGAATGTGAAGCCACTTTTCGTGTGCTGAAATTGTGTATCCACACTGGAAAATACTTTATAAACTTTGTATTATTTACAAGAATTTTGTAAATTTTATAAGACAATTTTTATAATAAAATGGTGAGTGGTTCCCAGACTTTTAATTGACTCTACAAAGCAAAATTTTGCAATATTAATTCGAAAACAAATTTCAAGAAAGGACATATTTTATGGAGTGTCAGGTACTCGCATCGTATCTGAACAGAAGCAAAGTTACATTATCTGCTATTAGTTGTGAGAGGGTGGAGTTGGATTTACTTTCCCAGACGAAGCGCCGATTAGCGTGAGATAGAAAAAATGTATTTACAATTATTTTTATTCATATTAATATTAATCGAGAGCCCAATTTTCCGCATTTCGGCTAGTGATTTTCTATATTTAGTCAGGGGCCGCATTGGCTCAGTGGTAGAGCGTTCGCCTCTGGTGCTTGGGGTCCGGGGTTCGATCCCAGCCCCGCCACGTGAACTTTGTGGTGGACAAACACCATGTGTGTGGGTTTTCTCGGGGTTCTCCCATTTCCTCCCACTTTCTTCATTCCACCACTTCATACATTACTCATCATCACCGTCTCCTTTAGCCTAACAGGCATAACCATGGGACGTAAAACTCAAAGATTTCATTTCATTTTTTTTCTATATTTAGTCAACTTTAATTTCTACATGAACTTCACCATTTGCATTTGTGTGTGCATGTAAATATTTTCTCTAAATAAAAATATAAATTCTAAATAGACAGCAAAATTCTTGTAGAGAACAAAACGATATCACAGATGGAAATGAGTTTAGTTGACCAAGAATAAAGATTATTAACCAAACTAGGGCAGTGACATAAAAAGTATGAATAAGATAGAAAAAAGTATGAATGACCAAATAACATTGAAGAAGAAATCGTATTTTATGAATGTTATGAGTGTTAGTAAAAATAGTTAAGGCGAAAAACTTTATCAATTGTTTTATTAGAAACTTAAACTGTTCACACAGACATATGGGCACTCTACCTAATAATATAAGAAAAACAGGAATATTAGTTAAGTTGAACTCAAAAGTACTGAATAAGCAATGGAAAAAGTAGAACAGAGAACAATATGAGATCTAAATAAACAGGAAAAGTAACTGGTTAGAACATAGAGATTAAATACTATAGATTATGAAAAAAAATAATTAGTGAACTAGCTGAACCTGCGCTCTCTACATAGCGCATCATTCACATATGAGCATGAGTCTCCTTGTCATTCCTCACAACATCTGTACATGTTCCTTTACAGACACAAGTGAAGGACGTCTTGGTAAAAATCGGCAAGGGGTACCTTAAAGGGGAGATTTTTTCAATATCTCACACCGTTTGCAACATTTGAGCCTACTTCCAGTTGGAGTTTCTAATTCATGTATGTTCACTATTTTCTTTCTTCTTATATGCACTAAGCAAATACATACTGCATACAGTCCAATTCATTATAATAGAATTATATCGAGCACACAATTAATTATAATGTCAGTGATATATGGTGTTCATTGGGCAAAACAATCCAAACAATAAAGATTCATCTTAGACTGAAGAAATTGTTATCCTTCATTTTTCATTATCATTGGAGCTCCTTCGTGGCTAAACGGTTAGCGTACGCCGCCTTTGGAGTGGGAGACACGGCTTTGATCCCCGGCGGGAGCTCATGTGGTTCGGATTTCACGTTAATTAGTAGGTCCCATCTCATATAGCCTCGCTGCTGAAAGGAACGTTAAAATCCACTCAACTCTACTCCAGAGAGATATACACTGGCGTCTCTGGCATGTAAATTTTTGGGGGGAAATAAAAAAGCTACTTAAATGGTACTACTTAACCCAAGCTATGTATTATCTTTGATTCCATTTGTTACTTTCCCGGACCCCTGAGAACTCCGAACTCTGTTATAATGGTTTCACAGCTTGAATATTATATTCCAAATACTGTCGTTAGTAAATAAATTAAATTAGAATAAAATATGGAATATTTTGTACTTCAAAATATTGGGGGGGACGCGTCCCCCTCGTCCTCCCCGCCAGAGACGCCCATGGAGATATACTAGCCCCGTGTACAAATGTATAGTGTTGGAATGTATAACTCGTAGGATATGAAGCTTTACTTTTTTAAAATTTCAATACTTCCAGTGTACCACCAAAAATGTAATAAAGAAATAACGGCAATTTTTTTTTAATATTCAATTAGAACTGAACAGTTACACAAAATTTGCAATCGATCGGTGAAAGCGGCATCTTTCTAGCGCTTGTGGTTTCCGAGATATCATTGTCAAAACAATTGGACACAAACATATAAACTTTTCTTGACCACAAACATATAAACCTAGCATTCAAATAGATAGATAGCTAAGGAACACTGCTATTTCACAAAGAGGTTAGAAGGGAATTTTGCTGCATGAAAGCGCCTCTACTTGCACCATTAGTGGCCTGTCAGTGGTGGCAGAGGACTTGAAATAGATCAAGTATAACATGCGTTAATTTTAAGTGCAAATGTTCCAAAACTATATTGGAAATATATGGAAACTGAGTACTTTTAATGCAATAGAACAGGTTTTCTTTTCGTTTCCTTCAATTGCAGATCAAAGACAATTTTCTTATATTTCATAAACAAGCCCACAATCTCAAAACAACTGAAGACACTATGAGTAAGAATATTTCTTTAAAATCTTGTTCATGTAGCATAATTCTTGTTCAATAGCTAATATTATGCTCTTTTTCTCCGTTTCAGGTTTTACTAGTTGGTTTCACAATAGTTACTTCTTGTTTTGTTCATAAACAAAAGGTGAAACGAGACCGTATTATGAAAGGTAAGGAAATCATACATTGTCGTACTTGAAACAAGTTCACATTTATTTCATAAAAAGAACCCAATCTCGTCTCTCTACAGGTATTATTTATGTATTTACATAAGGCATTACTTGAAAGTTACTTTTAGATTTGTGGAAAATTATTCATGTTTTCAAATTTCAATACTCTAGCCTATTTTACAAAGCAGTACTATCAGACGAAAAGAACATTAGTTCCAATGTATTAGTTATAACGATATTCCTTATGACATCTTAATGAGTTGTTCAAATATGAAAATTATTTGCAAAACAAAATTATTATCCACTTAACAAAATTTCTGTCTCCGATGGAGGATTTAAAAAAATCGTTAGGAAATACAGAAATTTGAGTTTTACAATCAACATACACTTCTCTACTTGTAGCCTCGCTCTTAATTGATGTGTGGGAAGTATTATCAGCTTTTGATATATATCTCTTGCGATGTTGATATATATCTCTAAAGACAGCCAGTATAATTACTTTAGAAATGAAATTTTTTGAGTTTTACGTCCCACAGTTATACCGGTTAGGCTAAAGGAGACGGTGATCATGAGAGATGAATGAAATGGTGGAATGAAGAAAGTGGGAGGAAACGGAAGAACCCCGAGAAAACCCACGCACACGGTGTTTGTCCACCACAAAGTTCACTTGGCGGGAGCAGGGTTTGAACCCGAGACCCCAAGCACCAGAGGTGAACGCTCTACCACTGAGCCACCGCGGCCCCACATAATTACTTTAGATTCGAGTTTCTGCCATTGTTCATAAAATTCTACAGAGAGTAGCAATAGATTTGAATGAATTAGAAACACAATGGCTTATTAAAGAAAAAGAAAGCTGAGACAAAATGATTGTATTATGTTTGTCATTTTCAAACTCTGAATAGTTTAATTTTGCCGCTCGTAAATGAATTGCAATGATATGATAAAGATTATAACATGGCAAGATCCCTTTTTAAGGTAAAGAGCTAAATTTTAGGATATAAGTAACGTGGACTTGATAGACAGAGTTTACTATACCATTTTCCTTCCTAACAGTCTGTAGGTTCTATAATGTTAAAAGTCCGATAATCTTCTGTATTTTTCCGTTATGTGGAAGACAAAATGTCAAACTCAAAAATAAATTAGTAAAAATTCTAAAGAAAACTGAGCCAGTATAGTGATTCACATATTAATAGAAAGTGTATACACATGTCACACAAATGAGTTATACATATACTCGTATTATCAAAAGATAATGGTCGAATAGGGTAATATCCAAATACTAAGTTGTCTATCTTTAACGACTTAAGAAAATGAGGAAAACTCGAATTATCTCAGTATCAGCATTTGGAAAAAATGATATTCTCACTCCAGTTGTGTATAATAAGAAAAAGAAGCCAGAGAATCGAGCAAGGATATTCGAGTCTTACCATCTCAAAAAATCATGTTTCGAGCGGCTTAACCAACTAATAAAACTTAATGGCGAAAGTATGTTTGGTATACTGGGTCTCTTCCTAGTGGTATGGAGCAATAGAACTTGGCTTATACATAAAAAGTAGTCTACAGTATAATACAGGAAATAACAGGAACATGTGATTAGAAGGAACAAATGGCACTTTTATATAGAGTCAATAACTTTCACTGAAAGCACTGCGACTCATGATGACTCCTGACATTACAAAAGGAGAAAATGGTGCTTATAAGGATAAGTAATCACCATGAACAACACGGACGCATGCTCTGCTGCAATGTTCTCCCACGCTGCCACAAGGCTGGTAATGACATATTGTGGTATGGAATTCCATTTGTATTCCAGCACTTTGGAGAAACGCTGGAAGATCCATGGTACATCTGGAAATGCTGTAAAACATCTCCTCATACGATCCCAAACTTGATTGTGGGATTCAAGACGAAAGAACAGGCAAATGAGTTCATTCTCCGAATATCCGCTCGTTTCAAGAGCTCCAACCCTGAGCTATTCGATGCGGTAGCTCATTCTCACCCAGAAGGATGAAGTTGCGGTCGACTGCATCTCTAGAAAGACATATGTAGGCAAGGACTACAGTGTTACAATAACGATGATCGATGAGTGTATTGCGTTCAAAAATCTGCGTGTTCCCACATCTCACCAGATGAGTGTACGTCGAGAATGTACTTAGACACAATTTGCTCTTATCCGAGAAAAGAATGCGACCCCATTTTTTCTTGTTCAAGCCCTGATGTTCTTAGCACCACCACAACCGGTGCCGCCAATGTTCGGCTGTCAATGGAACACAACGTAATGAAGGTCGGGCGTATATACCGCCCTCATGTAGTCGATGTGCCATGTGGAGCGTGAGATTGGGCGCTTTGCGGTCCTGTTGAATGTGTTTACAACTTAAGCAACTGTTTAACTTCGGTACCTTCGTGCTTGATGCGCAATTTAACGTTTCTCCGCTGCTGAAATAGACCGTGGTCGACCACCATCTCTCCTTCGCACAGCATTACCTGTGGTTCGGAACGCTCTCCATGCTGACGGCGACACTCGTCACACTTTCCCTTCTTCCAGTTTCCCAATGATTCTTCTCCGTCTGAAATGATCAAAATGGTGTCTCCTGGACATCTTGTTTTAAGTAAAAGCAGCACAATGCAGCTTAACACCTCTCTGAGAGACATACTACATTGCTTCATCCCTTTCATTCACCTACCTTGTTTTGGAGAGTAAATCCATTCGGCGCTATGGTTATGCTAACGTCACGCCATAAAACCTCTTGCTTCCTGTGTACATATCGGAGACCTCTAGCAACATGCAGCTGGACTTTCATTCATTTCATAGACTATACAGTATTTTATGTTACTTTATCTATCTCGTCCTTAAGTTTTAAACATTAGTCTATAAGCGTACATATCTCTGTTTTGCGCTGACACATAAGGTTTGCAATATATAGTATAATAAAATTAAATTTTCACAAAAATTTCACATACCTTGCTTTACACTGACAGACGCAAATATGTTTATTTTTTCTGTAGTTGTTTTCAATGTATGTGTATAGTGTAATGTGAAATTCATTTTAATATACATTTCAGATTTTGAAAAATGTAGAAGTGCAGCAGCGAAAGAAAAGGAGCACATATCACCGGAGCAAAGCGTACACGAAGATACCACTGCACCAGCAAATGTGAAGTCTTAATCTAAGTACGGTTATAAAAGAACGTATTTTTGTACCCGGTAAATTATATTTTTGTAACTTAAATTTGATGGTATATACATTTGATTTTGTATTTACAGTAAGCGTATCCCACCATGAAGTAAATACATCATCGCGTAAAGCAGCTCCAAAAATCTTACGAAAGTTGTTATTTACGACATACAGCTTCCATTTCTTCTGTATAGTTCAGACACGCAAAAAAAAAAAAAAAAAAAAAAATCATAGTCTATGCAGCAAGGAGCTCGCAATATCAACCTGCTTGCCTCTACGTCCAGAGGTTAAAAGAAAAATTTTCCTCTTCTGAGTGGTAGAATTTCGGGAGGGGGGAATTGAAAAATAGAAAGTTAACTAAGTGATAACACTAAAAATAATAATTATACTAAAAATAACCAGAATTTACAAAATAGTTTTTTTCAGTAAAGATAACGGCTCATAAAATCACTTTTCCACTTTTTTAAATAACTGTTTAGTGTTGGTTATTGGTTGGATTTGATTTTAGCTCCCTGTTAGCACCAAGGCTATATGAGACGTGGGATCCAAACCATATGGGCTCCCTCTCTGGATCGAACCCAGGTTTCTCTTATCAAAGCCGCGTTAAGCTAACCCTATAGCCACGCGGGAGGTCATTGATTAGGAGTTTAACTGGACATAAGCAAGTTATCCAGTTGTACAAGTAGGCTATATAGTAAAATTTTAGATCATTTATATCCTCCCCCCTCCATCGAGGCTGAGTTTTCAAAAAAAATTCAATATATTATTTATTATAAACTATACTCTGTTACAATGCACATCCAATAAGTCAAGTGCCTCCTTCCTTTATAGGAGCTACGTTGCACTCTCGCACATGAAGAAACAATATTCGTACTCCATGTGTCAAAGAGCCTCCATGTAACAAATTTCCAGATTCCACCTATACTCATATCATATCTAATACAAAACCTACAGTTTATGCGTCATAATTCAGTTTTCAAACTTTTGACATAAAAAAAAGTTAGTTTTCGTATAATAGGTTTATGGATAAAGAGCTTCAAACAAGTTTCTTGAAATCTCCATATATATATAAAATTGAAAATCACTATGTTTATGACTCTAAATCTCCTGAACCGCGCGACCGATCTCGATCAAATTTGTAACACGGATGAGATTCAAGGCTGGGCTGGTTTCAGACTATTCACTTTGATGGTATAACTGAGGGTGGGGGAGGGAGAGGAGGTATAAAAAGTAAATAAAACTTAATAACTCCTGAACCACTCGACCGATCTTTATCAAATTTTCAACATAGATGAGGCTCAGGCCTGGGATCGTTTTTATGATTTAAATTTGACGAAGCAACTTAGGGGAGGAGAAAGAGGGGATATATATATATATATATATATATATATATATATATATATATATATATATATATATATATATATATATATATATATGAAAATGAATTTATATAAGACTGAAAGTGACTATTTTTGTAGCTTAATAACTCTTGAACTATCCGACCGATCTCAGTGAAATTTTCAAGATACATGAGGTTTGGATCTAGAAACATTTTTGTTATTTCACTTTAACGGTAGATTATAGGGGAGGAGGAGGGAGAGGGGGACGTATAAATAAAAACTAATAAAACCTAATAATAGTGATTTGAACCACCCAACCAATCTCCATCAAATTTTCAACATATATGAGGGTCGGACCTCGGGTGTTTTCTGTCGTTTCACTTTGACGAGTCAACCTAGGGAAGGGGGAAGATATATGTAAAAAAAATAATAATAATAATAAAAAAAATGACTGCCTTTGTGACTTCATCACTCTTGAACTACCAGACCGATCTCAATCAAATTTTCAACATACATGAGTTTAGGGGCAGGGATTACTTTAGGCTATTCACTTTGACGATGTAACGTAGGGGAGGGGGAGAGAAATTTAAAAATGATCAAAAATGATCGATATTAGTGCTGAATCCATAGTTTTCGAGGTTGATGAGAGAAACAGTGATACTTCTGATGTTGTTTCAATCCAAGTTCAGCCCTGATAGTTGGGAAGGAGGAGGGTACAACAAAGGGGAGGAAGATAAACATTTAAAAATGATCGAAACTTACTAATATTAGTGTCGAATCCATAGTTTTAGGAGGAGCTGAGATTAACAGCGACAATTTTGATGCAGTGTGCCACTTCACGGAGGAGGGGGAGGGTAGCTTTATATAATAATGATGGAAAATGACCAATATTAGTGTCTACTTTTCGGGATCATTCAGATGATCAATGACATTTCCGATCCGGTTTAAATCCAAAATCAATCCCGCCACTTGGGGGAGGGGAATATATATATATATATATATATATATATATATATATATATATATATATATATATATATATAAATCATCGAAAATGCCACTATCAGTGTCGAATTTATGTTTTTTGGGGTCGCTTAGATGAACAGTGAACAATGATACTTTCGATCCCGTTTAAATTCAAATTCAACCTTGCAATTTGGGGGAGGGGGAGGAAGATATTTAAAAAATATTACCGATATTAGTGCTGAATCCAAATTTTTTGTGGTCGCTGAGCTGAACGGTGACACTTCCGATGCCATGAGGAGTTATATATATACATATATGATCAAACATGACCGATATTGGTGTTGAATCTATAGTTCTTGGGGTCGCCCTGATAAACAGTGACACTTCCTATGCTGTTTAAATCCAAATTCAGCCCCGCATCTTGGGGGAGGGGGAAAGAAAAATACATAAAACTGATCAGAAATAACCCATATAAGTGTCGAATCGATAGTTTCCGGGGTCGCTGAGATGACGGGTGACACTTCCGATCCCGTTTGAAATCAAAAATGAAATGAAATCTTTAAGTTTAACGCCCCACGGTTATGCCGGTTAGGCTAAAGGAGACGGTGATAATGAGAAATGAGTGAAATGGTGGAATGAATAAAGTGGGAGAAAACGGGAGAACCCCGAGAAAACCCACAAGCACGGTGTTTGTCCACCACAAAGTCCACACGGCGCGAGCTGGAATCGAACCAGGGACCCCAAGCACCGGAGGTAAACGCTCTACCACTGAGCCCCCCCCCCCGTTTAAAATCAAATTCAGCCCCGCAACTTGGGAGAGGGGTAGATAATAAAATGATCGAAAATAACCCATATTAGTGTCGAATCCATAGTTTCCGGGGTCGCTGCGATGAACCGGTGACACTTCCGATCCCGTTTAAAATCAAATTCAGCCCCGCAACTTGGGGAGAGGGGTAGATAATAAAATGATCGAAAATGACCAATATTAGTGTCGGATACATGGTTTTCGGGGTCGCTGAGATGATCAATGATCTTCCGGAGCTGTTTAAATCGATGCCATTAAAAACGAAAACAGCATATTTCACGGGTACTAAACACATGAGATATGGAGTTGTGCATTTAAATTTTCATTTCAACGCAGCGAAGCGGATAATATATGCTAGTAAAAATATAAAATGATGTTTCTAAAAACATAAATAGTCAGTGACGTTTGCTTTTTTGCTGTTTTCAAGATGATTCTATGAAGTAGGATATTTCTATATTTTTTTCAATTTACAATGTTTAAAAACACATACAAAAGAGATTACAGGAATAGCAAGAACTTATAGTACAATCATGCATTGTGTATGTTAAACAATTCACACCAGTTACGGAAGTAAAGTTGGTTTACTGTGATTGAGAATAATCCCTGAGAATTCTTTAACAAGGTTATAAATGCAACGACTTGAAGATATTTTATTTTATTCGAAACAACTCAACAGTAGATTTTATTTTTTGAAAGCGAAATAACTTTCACATTCCTTCTTTGTGTTATCACAGAAATCACATATAACATATTTTTATTCAGTCTTGTACTTAATTCTTGCGCAACTTTGAAAATAACATAAAAATATTTATGGAGTTCTTTCTTTTACTAATGATTTCTCTATTAAAGCAACACTCTCCCACAAATCTTCTGCAAATAAATCTGGCTCTTCAAATGCTGCAAAATGTCCTCCTCTGGGCATGCTGTTGACTCTTAACAAATTATAATACTTATGACGAAGAAATGATTCTGGCATGTTCAGCATTTCGTTCGGATAATTGGAACAGACTGTAGGTACATAAGTAGGAATGCTAGAAAAAAAGAGATTTTTTTTTAACATTAAAATGTTTAACACATGTTAGACTTTGTAGTAGATAACATTTTAAAGTATTCTTTTTAATACCAACCCTAAAGCCAAACGATTGCTCCTATAATATACTAGTAATAACTCGATTGGCACATTCGTAACTTAAATAAGGTATACTGCAACCACAAATATAAAAGATACGCGATGAAATGTTAAATTTCCTTAGCATATCATGCAATTTCCTGTTGTTGGAACCTAGATTAACATACCTGAACGTCATAGCATATAAGGAGCAGCTGATAGGTTCGCGGCCTAAGTCATTAAATTAAAAGAAAGTTGCAATTTTAAAAAATCTCCATATAATCTCCCTCTAGTGAATTGCATTTTTCACATCGGGAACATAGAGCTTTAATACCATGAAAGAAATAGTTCTTTCTTTGCTTTTAAAATGGTTTTCTACGGGCGCCTTGAATTCGTTTCCATCATCAAATTTCCGGCCTCGTAACTCCTTTTCCATATTGGAAAAAAGAAAATAGTCGCTCGGGGCCAGGTTTGGGCTGTAGGATGGCTATATGACGTATTTTTTAAAGCGTACCTCAAAAACAGCCTCCGCGCCTGAGTTTCCCTGTCGTTCCTATAAGACTGCCTACGAACTTGAAGCAATAAATATGCGTAATATTGACTACTATCGTAGTCTCCGTTGGCAGATTATCGATCAGTAAAATAACTTCGCAATCCCAAAAAGCAGTCGCCATAAGCTTTGAAGCCGAGTTTTGATTCTTGAATTTCTTTGGTGGTTTTTCTTCTTTTTTAATCCACTGAATAAACTCCTGTTTCAAATTCGGATCAGATTGACGAATCCAAGTCTCATTTACAGTTTCGGGCGCAAATTTCGTCGAGATTGTCTCCGGCTAATTAAAATAAATACTACTATTTAGTCGTCGTTGCTTGTCGAGCGACGTAAACATTTTCGCAAACCCAGCGCGCGAATTTTATTTTCTCCGACCCGTTTTTTACTAAACTGCAACTCTTCCGCTATCTGCCACAATTTTGTTCTTCGGTTGACCAGAACTAAATTTTCGACTTTTGCGATGTTTCCTTCAATGACTACCCCCACAGGACGCCCTGGACTGGAGTCATCTTCACAGCTCTCTCTCGCCTTTGAAATAAGTGGGCCCATTTTTTGGCCATTGTATACGAAGTTCCAGAGTCCTTTAGTTTTGACAATGTGTTTTCAAAAAAATTCTTTTGGCATTTTTCCTTTTTTTCACGAGGTATTTTATCATGTGAGAATTTTCGGATTCAGCTGGCATGGCGATTTGTCCTTCCACAGATTTTGTGCCGCCATTTCTCACGGGCGCGCTCGAACGAAATTTTTTCGGCCTGAAATCCTTTCATTTCGTGATTTCTAACGATATGATAAATTTAGTTAAGACTGCACACATATAATGGGAAATATTGAGGGGGAAATATGTTAAAATGGAGCTAAAGAGCTCCGCTCGCTGAAGTTCGTCATTATCACTACCAATGGATTTTATTGTTATAAGTGGAAACCATATGCTTGTTTGCGTGATAACTTGATTTGTAGAGATAAATACGAATGAAGTTCTAAAAGTAAACAGATACGAAAAGGTATCGGACAGTTTTAATTATCACTATGAACTAATAGAGACAGAATGTCGAGTTTTATGCCCTTTCTCGACATCATTATCTAGTCTACGTGCAGTGTTACACATTTACCTCACAGTTTTTTGGTCTGCCAAAGGCCGTCATTATAGAACTCTGCAAAACTGCATGTAAAATCGTTGTTCCACCTCCATTATGACGTAATTTATCAAAATGACGACACTGAAATGGACTCTTCATCAGTGGCAACATGAGTTGAGTTGATTTTGAGTTTATCGTCCCGTTCAGCAGCGAGGCTATATGAGACGTGGACCTACTGATTAACGCGGAATCCGAACCACATGAGCTCCCGCCGGGAATCGAACCCGGGTCTCCCGCGCCAAAGGCGGTGGCAACATGAAGAAGTCAATTGGTGCCAGATGAGGAGAATAGGGCAGGTGGGGTAATATTTCATCTAGCAGCATGGGATGCATGAGCATGTGCATTGTCCCCAAGGAGGCATATTTCTTTCCTGAGTATACACAATGTTTTTGCTTAACAGCATCTGGTAACTTCCTCAGAAGTGAGAAGTAGTATTTGCTAGTAATAGTATTATCCTTCTGAAGATAGTCTGTAAGGATGATCCCACAACAGTCCCTAAAATCAAAAGTATGACCTTACTAGCAGACTTTAGCACTTTTGCCTTTTTTGGGGAAGATAAGGATGAATGTTTCCACTCCTTGCTCATCTCTTTTGTCTCAGAATCATATAGGTAGATCCATCATTCATCTATAGTTATCAGACGGGAAAAAGTCATCCTCATCTTGCTCCAAAAGATACAAGTGACTCGACATATCACGCCGTATGTCTCCAAATAGGAGTCACCAAACGCGGAAACCAACATGCGTGCAATTCTTCATGAATTATTTTCCACAAACTACCATAACTGAGTCCATTTTGCTAGATGATGTTATAGATGGTTATTCATCGGTCTTTCCAGGATCAGCTCTTCGATTTCCCTCACTGTGACGGCGGTGTCTGTGACTGATAGATGTCCAGGTCTTAGGTCATCTGTAAGGAGCATGTGACTTGTTTTGAAATTCCACTTCCATCTCACGAGAATGTCATAGGATGAACAACCACCACCATACACAAGCTTTATTCATCATAAATATGTCGGGATTGTATCCCTTCAAACGCAGAAACTTAATCACGCTACGATATTCTACCTTTATCTTGTACCATACTGACAACTAGTGCCATCTGTAAGGAGAGTAACTGATATATAAGTAAGGTGCAATGTTTATACAGGTCAAGTTATATAAAAAAATCACCCAATAATTTCTAGGAGATAATTAAAATTTTCCGATACCCCTCGTACTAATCAGATGTAATATCTATAGTAGATTACCTAGTGGTAGTTGGTTGTTTATTAATACTTAATACTTCCGTAATATTTACTATTACTTCATCTTATTTGAAATTAATCACTTGACTTTCTAGGTCGAAGATATATATTTTGGTAAAAGAAGTGGAGTAAGAAATGTCCGTTACTCTGTCATTTGTTTGAAAGGACTAAAGATGGTTCAGGCTGGTCAGCTCGAACAAGATTTCACCTTTTTGTCAATTAATGATAACTGTCTCCTGCTTGGGTCAAATATCTTTTTCCACTGAAAGGAATAGAAATCCAACTTGGAGAACTAGCAGTGTACAACCGATTAAAATTTATAATTTAATGCAAGTATTATTCTCTACATTTTCTCTTACTTGTCTAAACTATATGTGATGTATTTGTGGTTCAGCGTCTCACTGTATAGTCGCATGGCCGTAGTGATGGAATTGGTAACCCAGTAAATCATAACGTTGTCCAACAGACCCTCCAATGAATATTTTTGTGTCAATCCTCCATCCGGTAAGTTTTTCCATGTTTGATTGGTCCATGTAGAAAATTTCTCCATGAGATATGCAGCCAATCCAATCGGTGAGTCAGACAAAGCAACTCCTACAGAAAGAAACAAGGCAATGTAATGTGAGACAAACATCTTGCCACAAATATAAGTATACTGAGCGACACGTGTAGTTATTTATGTCATATTTATGTAGAGGATGTGAAATGGACTCAACTTGTATGATAAAGTATTTATATTATTGTTGATGCATTTTACAATTATTTTAATGATAATATAGGTCTACACATTCTACTATAAAACTTGTAATATTTTCATAAATACTTAATAAAAATAATTAACTTATTTATTAAATGTATTAAGTACTACATAAATTACTATAAAAATTATATGAAATTAATCTCAGCAATGTAAATTGCAGCTTTGAAATATTGTACAGAACTTATTTAAATTGCTTTATTAAACCTCTGAATTTTGAAATTATTGTTAAGAATAGCACAGTGATAGTTCTGAATTACACAATTTAAACTATGGATAAACACAATTTAATACAATCCAATTAAGGGATTCTTTTTTTTTTAAGATAACTTATTACAGCACCTGAAAATAAATATTTTGGAAGGATAGATAACTATTTTGATACGTTTAATGACTGAATGAAAAGGTAGACAACATAATTTGTCTCTTAATTTCTTTCTTGCTATATATCTATATCTATCTATCTATCTATCTATCTATATATATATATATATATATATATATATATATAAACAAGATGTTTCTGTTTTCTATGTCTCTAAGTTAATTAAGATTACCCTTACATTGATGACGAACGCAAACTTAACAGCAACTATCAACCACGTATCTTTTGAGAATCCCACAGTTTAAACTTAGTGTTATTAACCAGAGGAAGTCCAACGAGGAAAACTACTGGATTTAGTTTGGGAAAATATAAAAAAGGATAATCTTTGTGAAGAAAACTTATTTGGGTACCTGAGAAGCTGAAAAACAGACCCTGTTGATTGCTTCTGTTTAAACATTATCCGCAATACAACTACATAACACCTTGGTTTTATTTGTAAAAGTTATTTTTACTTTTAAAATAGTTCTATTTCTGGTCTTTCCGGATAATCCCTCATGTAGTCTCCTTGTCTGAAGAGTAATGCTTATTATAAATATTTTACTGGCAGAATTTATGTAAAATCCTGTGATGACTAGCTAAACGTTTAAGTTTAGAAGCTCTTGAAGTTGGTAATTACTCCATACTTCGTACTTGCTTCATATCTAAACATACTGGACGATTCCGATATTAACTTTATTACTTCAAAAATTTACAATTTCAGAACTTACCGACAGTATCTGGTTTCGATGCTTGTAGATGTAAATATCCTGTCTCTTCGAGGGCGAAAGAAATAATCTTGCCAACAGGATACAGTTTTTCTGCTAGTTGATTGTCCATGAATAGTGAGGGCCAAAACTGACCAATTCCTAATTTCAGATGTACGCCGATTGTATTAGCAACGCAAAAGTTGGCATGCATTCCACGAACACTGCAACAGACAAATGAAAATAATGAAAATTAAATTAGAATAAACCAATAATGTTTCCAGAAGTCTACATACACAAAGTTTTGATATATATCAACCTCACAAGTGCAATTCCAAATTATCAAAAGACTGAAATTAGATTTACTATCAATCTATTTTGTAATTCTGGTTTCATCAAGTGCTACGTGGGAAGAAGGGAACAGTTCTGAACACAAAATTTTTCCAAAGGTGGGAGGGAATGAAAAGACCGACACGTAAGAGAAGTCGCAAATACACACACACACCTTAATGGACATAATATTTCACGTAAAATAACACTTTTGAAAATGAAATCTTGAAGTTTTACGTCCCACGGTTATGCCGACTAGGCTAAAGGAGACAGTGATGATGAGAAATGAGTGAAATTGTGGAATGAAGGAAGTGGGAGGAAACGGAAGAACGAGAAAACCCACGCACACAGTGTTTGTCCACCACAAAGTTAACTTGGCGCGAGCTGGGATCGAACCCAGGACCCCGTGCACCAAAGGTGAACGCTCTACCACTGAGCCACCGCGGCCCCGAATAACACTTTTATTTAAGCACATTTCGTAACTTCAGTAATTACAGTAAGTAACTATATTAAATACTGATGTATGTGTGTAACTAAGCAAATCTAATATATTTTGACATGTATTTGAAAGAACCGAACCGCTTTCGATAATCCAAGTGGGCAATTGGCTCCAGCTGTGGGTGGCCATGGTTCTGAAAGCCTCGGTTATACAGGATGACACAATATAAACTCCCACATTTTAAAGGTAAAAGCATTGCAGATAGAAATGTGTTTATTCAAAAATACAAAAGGGTATTGAAACCAGAATGTAATCGCTTTGTTTGAATTTGAAATTAAACAACTGACAATACAATTTGAAAATGATTTCTGAACGCTACAGTCTGTAATTACTTAGTATTCTCAGACATATGAGCACTTTTAGGTCGGCTAGATTATTTTTTTCAACACTGAGCCCATTGTTCGGAAATTCTCAATACAGTGCAAGTTAGTCGTACGTGCAATAACGAACTTTAAGCGACAAGCTCTTTGCACAGTAATCACAGAACTGCTGCTTTTTTAAAAACCTTTCAAGCGCATACGCGCAATGAGCTCCAGACCAAACCGTACTGACTGAAACCAGCAGTGGAATGATAAGGAAGGAATGAACGCTTATCTCGCCCTTCCACTAACAGCATTACAACAGATAAAGAAGTGGGGGAGGAGATTATTTGGGTATTATTGACAATACCATATTGTCAATTGATGTATAATTTCAATGCACAAGAGAACAGAGTGTTCAAATCAGAACAAAGCAAATTACAAACTCTTATCAATAGCATTTTATATTTTCGAATAAATAAGTTTCTATCTGCGATACTTTTTGATGTATTACTCTTTAAAATACGGAAGGTTTCATTGGGTCACCTTGTACTATGCTTAACAAGTGTGAAATTTAGAACAGAGAAAATTGTTTTATGCTTTCTACGGCTCCGCAATCACAAATGTTCTATATGTAGTCGCATGCCAAGTAAACAAACAACAGCAAAAGAAGAAATGGTGTTAGCTTATGTAGTGTGTACTACTCGTAGATGTTGTAACTTCAGGATGTTCTCTTAATAAATTTCTAATACACCGAATTTAAAACTGTTGAATGACTAGTTATTCAAATGGTCCAAATCAAATGTGCTCTGCAAAACTATCATGACAGATATGAAGGCATATGAGAGAATATCGTAAATTTTAATGCACGGAGATTAATTTGGTTACATAGAAATCTGGACTACACGATGCACTCTATACGGACCCATAGCATGCACGAACCATGGCTCTTGCTGGTTAATGATATTAATTTCTTCTCGGTTATAAACATGAATAACACTTAAGTGAGAACAGTGAGATTATTATCTCTGTGAAAAGCACAACAAAAGAAGATTAAAAAAAAAAATAGACAATGCTAGGCTGATGTATTACCTACTTAAAGAAGTAGAACGAAGGTTTTATTTTGACGCCACATACAGATGAAGTATTCCGTATGGCAAGTGTATCTCTACCTATTGAAGTAGATGGGTGAAATATAGGACAAAAAGGGAACGTTGTAATTCCTTTAAAAAAAAAAAAAAAAAAAAAAAAACCGCAGACAATAATATCGAAAGTTCCGCTAACCTAAGGAGAGAATTTTTCCTATTCCTGGGTAAGAAGGAACTGAATCATAAGGGACTTGCTAAAGGGTATGTTGGCAGGAAAGAGAGGAAGAGGGCGAAAAAGACTACAATTAATGGACGATATCAAAACAGAGGAATCGTACGTGAAGAGGAAGAGGTTAGCGGAAGACCATGGAGCATGGAAGCTTCTCAGTTGCAGCAAATGACCTGCCAATAATGGCAGAATACCTATGATAATATACATTAAATATTAATTACAAATTTTGATGATTTTTTTTATTTTATTTTAAAAAAGCCTCAATTACGTTAATGCTTTGCCCATTATCCAGATTAAAGATGAGTATTTTCGTCACACACACCCTAGAGTACGATAAACTAAATTCAATATCAAGGTCTGCCTTTTCCTTTTAAAATAATCTTCCTATGTTAACCTCTGAATAGAATTAGATAAACCTTTATCTTTCTGGAGGTCAAAGATCTAGGACAACTAATATTTGTAGACCGACAGAATAGACGGCAAGTTATATGACTGAAGTATTGCACGAAGTCTGCATTAACATATTACACGACACTGAATCATTCTTTATAATTACAACTACAGATTAAAGTATTCTAAACATGTAATTCATGTTACGTATAAGTTGATTTTTTTAAAATAATAAAATCTGAAGATCATTACCATACTTGCTTATCACATCGAAATATTTCAGAACTTATTTGTCAATAGCGTTGGCTGATTTAATAGAATTTATACTGTACTCTAGAACTTGTTGAAACATCTAGTACGAGGAACTAACATTAATTTCAAAAATGAGATTAACAAATGAGATGCAGACACGATTGGTTAGTGATAGAGCGATCACTTGTGGAGCGAAGAGCCTCTGGTTTGATCCCAGGTCATGTAACTTTGTGGTGGGCAAAATCGTGTCTGATGGTTTTCTCGGAATTCTCCCATTTCTAGCTCATTCTCATCCTACGAATTCTTTCAAAATCATTCACTTTCAGTGATAATCCAGCCTACGAGGCATAAACGTCGTATTTAAAATAGTGGTGGGCACAAAAACCGGTTTTTCGGTTTTCGGTTTTAGAAAAACCGAAACCGGTTTTTGAATTTTTTCAAAAAACCTGTTTCGGTTTTTCACCGAAACCGGTTTTGGTTTTCTTCAAAATCGGTTCGGGTTTTCTCCGAAACCGGTTATCGGTTTTCTCCAAAACCGGTTCGGTTTTTTACCTGGTCCGGTTAAGGTTTTCTTCAAAACCGATTCCGTTTTTTTTTTCAAAATTTGTTCTATTTCTGACCAGAAAACCGAAACCGAACCGGTTTGGAGAAAACCGAGATGTCGGTTTTTCGGGTTTCGGTTTTTATAAAAACCGGTTTTGCCCATCCCTAATTTAAAACTGCAAATTTTACTCCATTCTTTCTTAAATGTCATACTTTGTAATCTTAAAGAATCAAGATCAGCAGTGAAGGTACGTAATACGTAAATACAGAACAGTATACGTTGGAGATGTAAATAGAATATAAGAAAGAAAGATACTTACTTCTGCGGATAAAGCGTGGCCATATACATAGCGATTACTGCTCCCCAATCTCCACCTTGAACGTAGAAGTTGTCAAATCCCAATCGTCTCATCAGTGTCCTCATCATAACCGCCACTTCTGGGCAGCCGAGACCAGGTTTATGAGCTCCTTCTGAAAATCCATAGCCAGGAAGAGATGGGCAAATCACTTCAAAAACAAAGTCCCTCCCTTTTTGCTCTTTCGTTAACTTCGGAATTACTTCATAATATTCACGAACAGAGCCTGGCCACCCATGCATCAGTAGCAATGGGATCACACGAGTTGTTGGCGACTTCACTTCAGGTTTTGCGTGAATGAAGTGGACGTCCAGTCCTGAGATCTTCGTTATGTATTGAGGTAAACTGTTCAGGTACACTTCTCGCTTCTTCCAGTTGTACTCATCCCTCCAAAAGTCTAACACTTTCCTCAAAAAATCAGTATTGAAGCCATAGCGGAAGTTGGCGCCTTCAAGAGGGGGAGTGAAATTGGATGCTCCTTCAAGTCGGTCCTGTAAATCGTCTATAATCTGGAAAAGAATCAATTGTTAACTTATTTTTAGTAAGTAGTATGGTTATTAAGAGTGATTTAAAAGTAAGATACATGATTAAAGGATAATTAGATATGTAGCCTATAGAGAATGCTAGTAAAACAGTATTGCCGACAACGTCCGCTATTTTTGTCACCCATATCTTTGGAAACGTAAGTTTCTCTTGGAATTACGTAGATCAGCTACCTACAATTGAATTATCTAACAAGAAGAGGAGAAATAAACATATTTCACCCTTTTAACAAACTGTATTCGCCATATTTCCAGCTTCTTTTCTATGTTTTATTTTAGGAAATAGCAAAAAGGAAATATTATACAAAACAAAGACCTGGAAAAAAGCTACCTTATGGTAAATGGCGGTTTCATTTGTTTCTTTATTTTTTCTTTTTATTTTTAGTTGACTTGTGAGGGTCAAAAGATCCTTATAAACTTCATTTAACAACATAACCAAACAGATTATCTTATAAAATGTTTTGAAATGATGTTAGCTTAATGTCACCTCCTTCCGAAATTCGAACGTGTTCATCCCATACAGAAAATACAAAACTGCTTTAGAAAACTGCCATTTTATGTTTTTCTCGCGGAAAGGAACAAGTTTCACCACCGACATACGTTCACTACCAGGGTTAATGTCAATGCTATGCAATGATTAAAACATTTAAACCTGAAACTCAGAGAAGCAAATGCTAACAAGCCCTTTCCTAGATGGTGCGCCACTAACATTTCGGCATTGATTCTATAGTAACGAGGTACATTTTTGCACTATCTACAACCCCCCCCCCCCCATACGTGATTCTAAAGCTTTATAATTATCATTTTAATTAATAAAGACTAGTAATTATAGGCATACTTGCAATCAAGATCAATAAATCCTTGAACTATGATCTCACCCTGCTGTTCCAGATTAATCATACAGATTACAGAATAGATGAAGGTGATCAATATGTCAAGAATATTTTCTTTGTCAATGCTATATGCTATAAGAAATCAGAATGACTTAGTGTTAAAAATAGGTCTCATTGTAACTACCTCTGATAACTTGTGGGGATGGCCCATACAAAAATTCTCTTGGAGTCATTACCCAATCGTATTAAATGTGCATTACCAATATTTCCACAGTACTACTTTCATCCCCTGTACATTGAAAGACTTCCCCGGATATGAATGGAAATATTTTCCTCCAATATGCAGCAAAGAAACTGGAAGGATGGATGAATTAAAGTTTAGCATACCTTACAGCACCGAGGCTGTATGAGACATGGAAATACAGCTTAGGATGCAAGTTGAATCACATGACATGAGCTCCCATCAGGACTCGAATCCTGGCCTTTCACGCCGAAGAACGTACGCTAACCGTATAATCAAGAAAGAGCTCACAAAGAAATTAGACTTAAAGTATTACTACAAGAAAGGGGAAAGTGACGCAGACAGACAGAAGCTGATATGCCAATTTCTGTTTTCAAAGTGGTTCATCCTACGTCAGGTCAACACTTTGACCCTTCACTATACAGTATTTCTTCAAATCCTATTACAAAAGGCTAAATATTTCTATCGAATAAAGCTTCAAATACTCTCGTTACCAATACTGCCAAATATATATTTCTGACCAATAATGAAACTCACCTTAAATATGACGAAAAATATACTTACATATCACTTCAGGCCTAAATATGGCCTAAAACTAAAATATTGTTCAAATATGCACTTATATGACCATTAGAAATGTGTTTACACTTAATTAAGCATGTAAAAAGATGCCAGGATAAAAAATACAACGTCATAGAAATCCGATCCTTTTATTATTATTATTATTATTATTATTAAGAAGAAGAAGAAGAAGAAAAGGAAATTACTTCCAAGACGACAGAGTAATTTCAAGATTACCAAAATTTACCTTTCTCCCTTCTTCACCTCACAGTTTTAAAAAAGAATACTTACCTCATTTTGAACGTTGATTTTGAAAGATCTAATGGATTGATCTACTTTCTTTGGTCGACCAGGGCCCCACCAAGTTTCTTTCAGATCCGGGAGGGGTGGTGTTCGCAAAAATGGTCCTAAAGCCATCCATACAAGCAGAGAAATTATCCCAAACGCTATAGCTTTTCGAAATAATCCCATGATAACGACAACACTGATGAATCACCTATAAAAATAAATATCAATAATTACTTATATGACTACATAATTTTACAAATTGGTAAAAGAAAATTTAAACCAATAATAATAATATAAAGCTACCTTAACGTCCATAGTAAAGTTTTTCTTTTTAAAATGTACATATTGAAAAGGTTCTTGTTTATTTCGAGTATCAAACCTAGTTACACTAAGAAAACATTAAAATGAGGAGTATCAGCGGTTCTTCCAGGTTATAGAGACATAATTTCGAAGTAATATAGATTTAACCTATAGTTATAAACAAGCTTGCTGAAATGCTCATTTTCCCATGGGAAGAATAGGTTAATAAAAAAATGAAAAGTAGGAGTATATTTCAACTTGTCCTTCCTCTCAGAACGTTATTTGAATAGAAATAATATGATAAAAACCCAGCTGAATTCAAGTGTTATGTTCAAAAATTCATTTTAAAAAATGTAGCCATTATTCTTTGTGAAAAATATAAACCATTTCCCCACCACCACCACCCTTTGGTTAAGCATTTCAGTCAAAGCGTAATGATAAAACCCACGTCAACCCAGTTTTAACTATTCATAGAAAAATCATTTTAAACACTATAATCGTTTTCTTATTTTTGTCAGTTTTATGAATAGAAAAAAGTTTGAAATTACAAATTACAGAAATGGTCTTCTTTCATCCCTTTAGAGGCAGAATTTTCGAAAACGCTTGCACAAGTTTTAACTTATTTTTAATGAAGAGTTAATGAAGAGCTGCAAAATTTCATCTCACTTGTATGAAAGGATCTTGAGACACTATATTTTTAACATACCTTTTATATCCCCTCTCCATCCACAGAATATACATTTTAATAAAAGTAAATAAAAACCCGGCTTCACCCAAGTAATAGTTCAAAAGTTCATATTAAACCATTCAGCCGTTTTCTCGTGATGATGAGACAAACAACATCAATTTGAGTGTGAAGGAAACAATTATATAATACTCCCTCCCTAAAAGCGGAATAACCTCGATCGAAGTTAAGATCGATCTGCAATAATACCAGGCACGTTGGTATATTCAAAGTTGACAGTTCGCACTTGAAATTACTCAGGGTACAAACGCTAAATTGCCTTTCTGGAATTGAAATCGACAAGAAATAGTCAAAGACGCCAGAATTTTCATAGTTGCCAATTCAGATAGAACAATTTAAGTAATAACATAAAATAATCATACGTGTTTGTTTAGAGTGCAATGAATCGGTTATGCGTCAGGATTTATAAAAAATACAGCGTGTACACGGCCTGATTTATGCTACTTAGAATGCGTCAATTTGAAAGATATGATGATGAGACGTATATAAGGTCGAAGAATCAGAAATGGCGATGATATAGTTGCTCAAAATTAAGACATAAAAGAGTTTGTTCCAAGAAACTGTACCTGAAGATTTAATTACGGTCGAAAAAATGCAGAAAGTACTGAAAGTACTGAATGAGTTAAAGAAAGAAAAAGCAAATTTCGGAAAACAGAATAGAAAAACTAAATGTGACATACGAAAGTCGCTGAACGTTTTACATGAAAAGTTAAATCAAAACACTGATTTAATTTTAAAAAGATAATGTAAAAAGTTGAATTAGTGTGTTGAAAAAAATTCAAATTTAGTGAGTGAAAATGCAATATTAATGAAGCAATTAGCTGAGTACCCTATTATATTAGATTAATTAATTCAATAGACGTAATTCTACTGAAATTTATGGTGTACCCGAAAACCAGAACGAAAATGCTTTTGAAACTGTCAGGAATGTCTGTAAAGCTTTGGACATTGATATCAGGAAAGATCAAGTTTACATTTGTCAGAGAATGATACATGTGTCGAATCAAAAAGACAGAGGTATTATTGCTACATTCGTTAGGAAAACGGATAAGGAAAAGGTTGTACGAAGATGAAGCGAAATTAAATACAACCAATTTGAGTTTGAATGATATGCAGACAATCTATGTTAATTATAGTACAACTAATTACATAAGGAATTTATTTTAGGAAAAGCAAGAAAAATAAAAGAAGAAAAAGCTTATATTTGTTTGGGTGATAATGATGGAGTGGTAAAATTAAAGAAAAGAGATACTGATAGAGGTATTGTAGTATTAAAGATAACGTATGATGTTTAAAAATTGTAAAACTTCCAATTCTCAGAGATGAGCTGTGTAACACATACTAATGGCAATAAATGATACTAATATATGAATATATTACCAAAATGTAAGGGGACTAAACACAAATCTAAACGAATTTTATTTTAATAGCGCCGATGCTATGTATGATATGTAACTATGCAGAAAGTTGGCCGCATAGCTGTCCACAGTTGAGAGTTCATTAGTAATAATTATGTTGTTTATAGAGACGAGAGTATGGATAGGGGTGGGAAGGCATATTAATATTATTTATATCTAATAAAAGAGAGTTTAAACGTAATATAGAAAGCCTATGTGTCAAGATAAATATAAATGAGGTTAAGAGTGTCGTACACCAGCAAATTTTGTTGTAAAAAATTTAAACTATTAGATAGGTATTTCAGAATTTTTGGTAAAATACCCCATTACATACCGTTGGAATTAGAAACAGAAATAGAAATTTATTTAAACATGACATTTCAAGAACTGAAAAATTCAAGAACTGAAAAATTCAAGAACTCCTCTTTAGTAGGTTGGTGCAAATTCTATAATAATCTATCATCAAAGAATCCAGTTTTGGATGTAGGAGTTCCCTTGATAAAGTATATAAAAATTATAAAATCTATAATTAAAGATTCAAATGGCTAATGGTAGGAATATTCTTGAAAATCGTTGTCAAATTTGAATTTTAGCACTGTATTAGACACTCGGTAAATATAATGTTAACAAGAATAAGTTCCCCGACATGAATATTAGATTACTGGATAGTAGATTTTAGTATGTAAGTAGCAATTTATTTAGAGCGTTTCTTTTCATTCTTTGGTTTTATCTTCATATTTTTTCTTTTGTTATATTTTTTTCTTTTTACTATGCATGTAAATAATTTTTGTACGTTATTTAGCATGTAATTATTTTATTGTATTGCTCATTGATATATTATATATATATAATTTATGTAAGCATTATTTGCAAGCCTTCTTTAATTGGAGTTAATTACTCTGTTGAAGCCATAAATAAATACCATTTCATCTTAACTTGAGAGTCTTCTCAGATATTTTTGGCACATATCTTGAACTTCTTTTAGGATGCGCATTTTATTCAAGTTGACATAATAAACATTTAATTCTGACCTTTGTTCAAAAAGTTCATTTGAAACGGCTCAGTCATTCTTTTTGTAATGATGTATACAACGGATAACGTTGATTTCATTTTTAGGATTTCTGTATTAAGAATTAGATTTTGGCACCTATGACCATGTTAGTCTGTCACGTATGAGGGATAAGGTCACTCGGCGATCACATTGCCCAAGAAATTGGGGAGGAAGAGAGGAATGTGGAAGGAAAGAATTGCCTATGTGAGGATCATCCTGGTGTGAATGAAGAACCCAGAGAAAAGCTCACTCACGAGGGCTAGCATGAAAAAGTTGTTACACTTTTTCGAAGTGTCCCTACCGGGAATCGAACCCGGAACTGCTCGCACCAAAGGCAAGAGAGTTTGCGATTACGCTATACAGGGCCACTATCTCACTTTTATAATAGATATGGATATGTAGATGTCAAAACAAGCAGCTTCTAGATTTTTTTCAATGGTAGCAGAATTTCGAAGAGAACAAAATACGTAGACGGGTGGAGGTAATAATGGGAAACTCTAATACTTGACGTTAATTTGCCATGCCGCGTCTGTACTTCTCTGGTTGCTCTCCATCTCGAAACAATAGTAAATAGTTAAGAACTCGGCCTCTATTTCTTCTGGCCTTCTTGAGTTTACGGGTATCTCGTAGTCTTTAGCCACTTTCCCTGCCCAGTGACGGGTAGACAGTCGTCAACATGTCTCGTCTGGTTCGACATCTTTCGTGATGAATGACTGACTGTGAGAAGAACTCCTGAGCTCATCCTTCGGAGTATTCCCATGAAGAGAAATGCTGGTTGCTGCTATCCAAAGGTTATGTCATTGAAGATCCGGAACTGCCTCATTGTCTAATTAATACACAGCAGACTGAGACACGTGAGAGGCTTCAAGAAATCATTATGTAAGGTGAGGAAAATTATGTTGTTTTATTATATAAAATATTTTGTGTATGTATAATTGTCAGGCACTTCCATGTTTTGCAACTTACAGAAAGTTTCTTTGGACATTTTAGACGGATTGTTTGACAGATGACAAAGGTTATAAAGTCAGGTATTTCTCCTTTCTTTCTTTATGTTAAAGACGATAGTATTAGAAGGTACGCCCTATAAAAGCACATGAGAGTTCTTTTCATATGAATATCACACTCAAGGTACTACCATCGAGAAACTATCCAACACTTACAGGCTTACAGGGTTTCAATTCGCCCCCAGAAAGCAGAAAGGTGCTAAGCGCCAAAATGTAAATTTCTCAGGAGAGCATAAAAACGAATGAAATACTAATTAATTACGATTTTTTCTTTTTTTCTAGAATTCAGTTTTTACTGCAGACCTTTCATATTGTCTCCTGCCACTTGTCTCCTTTCTGCACAACATTAAACATGAAATGGGTACGTCAGGATGTACACTTAGTTGGAAATCAAGGAAAGTGGCGCTTAGCACCTCTCTGCTTTCTAGGGCGAAATAAGATATGTCGCGATATCCAGCAGATTTTGCGAAATATCCCTCACTAATCACGTAAACTAGAGGAGAGTACCAAGCGTTATGAAGGACAATTTTCACCTTCAGACATTTAAATTAAATATTTTCCACATGTTCACTATTTACACATTGCCATCACATACATACATCGTGGTGGTTCTAGTCATTTTTCTCAGTCAAAACATCTCTGAATACAGTCAAAATAAAATGAGAAAATATTGCCTTGGATAACAGAGAAAAGCGTTTTCAGAGCTTCGACTCTAATTTGATTATTTCTGAGTTTTCTGATCAAAATTTTCAATAAGCTAACCACTGGGACAAACTAGAGTTGAGTTGATTTTGAATTTAACGTCCCTTTCAGCAGCTAGGCTATATAAGACATGGACCTACTGATTAAGGTGGAATCCGAACCACATGAGCTCTCGCCTGGAATCGAATCCGTGTCTCCCATGCAAAAGGCGCGTATGCTAACCGCTTAGCCAGGGAGCACATAAACTAATGTAGACTTGATGGTTTTGAAGATTATCTCTACCCTTGATTATATCATCAAGTGTAAATTCCGCTTTACGAAAGTTATCTTGGAACTTTTTTCTTTTACAAAAATTGGTAAGAGGGTGATCATTAGGGGCTAATTCATAGTTCATTCCTGACTAATTTTAAGGCCCAAGCACTGAGAACTGTAAAAAAACTAAAATTCTATAAACATTGGATACAAAAGTTATCGTGCCGCTCTTTAAAAGAATTAGAGGGGGCGTAAAACTCCTCTTTATTTTTAACTGATCTTAGTTTCATCCAGAGGGATTTATTCGGAAGCCTCACAGAAAATATATACCACGGGTGAGGGGATTAAATTCATCTTTTCACTCTTGGAAATTTTAACTCTAAGTTGTAGAAATCATTGGAATCCCTTAAAGAAACTACGGTTTAACTAAACATTGTTTACTCTGTTAAAACTAATGTTTTAACTAAACATTATGTTTTATTAAAATCGAATAACTGTTACGTTGTTACTCCTGCAAAACTGTTTTGTATGTATATGTTCAAATCTTGAGCATTGGGTGGCTTTGATCCCCTTTCATCGCAATAGGCTTAGTTCAGAAGGTTAGAGAAAGTAATAGAATAAATTTCATTAAAATCGGATACGTTTCACGAGAGTTATCGCGAAACAGACACAAACACAAATGTCAATCGAATCAAATAGCCTACAGGGCATAATCGTGGGATGAAAATTAGAAATTCATTTTACTTTTATTCGAAATACCTTTCAAAATGTTAAAAGAGATGAAAATCTTGCAGTTTTTACACAGTTACATGTAACGAGAAAAGCTAAAAAGGAACGAAATCTTTCGGTTTTACGTCCCACGATTATGTCGCGTAGGCTAAAGAAGGCAGAAATGATGAGAATGAATGAAATGATGGAATGAAGAAAGTGGGAGAAAAACTAGGAAATCTTGAGAAAACCCTAAACACCACCGCGTTCGTCCACCACAAAGCCCATTTTGCACGGGCTGGGATCAAAACAGGGACCATGCACCAGAGTCACCGCAGGCTCTAGCTAACGTACCGTTAGCTTTATAAACACACAAAGCATTTCACTGATTATTATCAGATTACAGATTAGGAGACCCTTGCCCTTTGTTCCTTTCAGATGTATTTAACTAAAGAGTTATTTGTTTATAGTCCTTACAAGAAACGCAAGCAAATTAATTTGCCACAATTTGGTGTCTGAATGATAATACATTTAATTTCAGCATTGATTTCGATTAGCTTGAACATTCTCTGACATCAATTAGATCAGATTAGCGGAGTTTCAGTATATTGAATGCAAATGAAGGGACTACATTCATTTGAATTCATGAAGTCACCGGCTCTCATATACTGCAGAGGAGTCATCAGAAGATAGTCTGTGAAGCTTCTTATCTCGGAGAGAAAATACAACCCCTTTTGTGGTGCTAGTGTTACCAACCATGGTCATTCTGTTTTACATAATTAAGAAAACTGACATTATAGATGCACCGAAAAAGCTTTGACACGTGCGTAGCGTTCCGAGCTGTTAGACACTTCTCTTGCTGGCTATCCTAGTGTGTTCGGAAAATAAAACCGATACCTGTACCGCTCGCTCTCCCTTTGGATCGATATTCTAATTTAACCCGTAAGAAGCAGTTGATCCGATAGGACCGATTGATCTGTTAGATTCGTTTAGATCGTTTGACTTATTTGCCTCGTTTGGACTGTTTGACCCCTTTGGATCGTTTAGGATCCTTTGACCGATTAGACATTGTGTACAGAACAGAACCTGTAAAGCTAGTGAATACTTCAGATAAGCACAAACACAAACTAAAGGTGAAAGAAATTTACGATTCCAGGATTCAGCACTGATCTCCATAGCAGAAAAACAGTAATAGAAAGCGATAAAAAGTTTCCTTATATGGATTCAGTACCGTATTGATAGAGTCCAACTCCGACTTCGCGTTTTTTTTTTTTTTTTTATATGTGTTCCAAGATTGTTTTCATCTTAGCTATTATTCTTCTACTGCAACAGGAAGTAGTGAAACTAATGCAATATCCGGTTTTAATAATGCTTCCTTATATTAATGGTTCCAAGACTTAGGGGACAGCGGTGGCTCGGTGGTAAAGTGCTCACCTCTGGTGCGTGATGTCCCTGATTCGATCCCATTCCGTGCCAAGTGAACTTTGTGGTGGACAAACATCGTTTGTATAGGACATTAAACTAAAAAATTTTGTAAGAGATAGCGAGAAACTGTTTATATATATATGGTGTCTGAAGAAAAGATTCTATCTCAGACTTTCTCTTTTTATTCCGCGGTGGCTCAGTGGTAGAGCGTTCACCTCTGGTGCTTGGGGTCCCGGGTTCGATCCCAGCTCCCGCCAAGTAAACCTTGTGGTGGACAAACACCGTGTGCGTGGGTTTTCTCGGGGTTCTCCCGTTTCCTTCCACTTTCTTCATTTCACCATTTCACTCATCTCTCATCATCACCGTCTCCTTTAGCCTAACCGGCATAACCGTGGGATGTAAAACTTAAAGATTTCATTTTTTCTCTTTTTATTGCAACTGGAAACTGCATAATCTTGGGACGTTAAACTTGAAGAAAGTAATATAGTTTAGAAGTATCTTGTGGTTTTAAAATATGAAACGAAACTCATTTTATTGGGAGTAGATATGAGTTTGGAGAAAAATGTATTTTAAGTTAACACATACTAGGTAAATGAAGAGTTCTTAGAAAATTAGTCAATGTAAAACAGTTAAACAGATAAATTATTAGAATGAAATGTTAGATTATTAATATGTGAGTATTCATATTTCTAAACATACGTAGACGAAGGTATGGAAGGTATTCGATACATTACACAGTAATACAGTGAAACCTCTGAATAATGAACACAGATGGGACATGAATATTTGTCTGTAAATGAGAAGTGTCCCTTAGCGAGAGGTTATACAAATTTAGATTACTCACAGCTCATGTGGTAGTTTTATGCAGTACATTAGTTTTAGTCCTAAATGGAAATATACTCTAATATCGAAATAGTGTAATCAAGTGTTTGAATTACTGGAGAATGAGAGGAAATCCCTCTTTGTAAAAAAAAAGAAAAGAAAAAGGATGTGCTTATATGAGTGTGTACTGCAAAATTCTTGTGTGATGATTTTCTTATCAAATAGAAGTCATATCTATACGCCCTTAATTTGCTTACTAACTATTAAAAGTAGAAGTTAATCCAATAAGAGCATACAAGATTATTATTACATGCTTAAAATGTAGACAGAACTATCCTGTGCATCCAGGTGTGCATATGCGCAACACGTTCATTTGCAGGGGCGGCAAAATCTGTCATAACTATATTATTTAAAACAAATATTTGTTATTGGAAGCAGACTTCATGATTATGGTAATTAAATTTACTCAGCTGACCTTCTACTTAAATACTACATTCATAAATCATGTTTAGGTCGCATTAGTTTAAGGTCACATAGACAATGCTAAAGCAAATGGTCAAACAAACCCCAGCTATTGATTGTTGTCAAATACAAGAACGCAATTCTCGAACAGTAACGAACACCTGTTCCATTTAGTTAGTTATCACAGTTTTGATATGAAAAGTTCCTCATCATTGAAGATGGAAACAAGTTTTCTTTTTTTTTTAAAAAAAAAAGAAAGAAAAAGAAATTAACAGATATAGAAGACAAATCAAGAAATAAAGATTAAAGAGCTAGTTGCACTGGAATTGCAAATTGGTATATTGAGATTGAAGTTCAATATTGAATTCTACAAAAAGGTTAAAATCTTTCCTCTGCGAGTGTGTTTGCTTTATCTTTCACTAACATAATTGATTGTTATTTAAAGGAAAACACAGAGACAACGAGATTGTATTTGTAGTGTTTTAGTGCGAGTGCGAGTGTTCTTTCCTTCCCCTTCGTTGTTCATGATGAGGTAGCAAACTTAAAACTTAGCTATTAAGATTTGTTCTTTGTGAAGAAAGGGGCTGGCAAATGATACAATTGCACGGGGCCGCAAATTGCCTAGGGCCGGCCCTGTGTGCATTGTACGAGTCAAAATTAAAATTATCATATGATTCAATAATTATACACGTTAGCAACGTTGACGTCACTTAATGGTTCATTTGGAATGTTGTGACCTGTCTGTTAATGAAATCACCGAAACCTATCTTGGCAGGCTCCAACTAAAAGATAAAAGGGTTTCTGCGAACCAAACAAGAAAAATCCAGTAAAAATTGTCCCCTTTTCTAATTTAATTTTGCCGAGAGTCACAAATTTGGGTGCATAATTGCCATTCTAACACAGTATATTAACTATTATTTGTGAAATTTTGATAACATTATAAATATTATCTCCGAGATATTAACACTATAAGTATTGTACGACGAACTAACTTAGTTCAGTGCGCGATTTCTGATAATAAATCCAAATATTAATGTTTTACCTGTAATTTTCCTCAAAATTGGCACCTGGTACGGAACACAGCAACAACACTTCACTTTAAATGTAATGAAATTTTTCATACGCTGTGAAACACAACTGCAATATACAACTTCTTATTTACTATACTATACAAGGAAAACAGAAGATTGCTGTGAAAGTATTTACCTTGACATTCACCGCTGTTACTACATAAACGTTTTGTTTTTCTGCGTAACTTCTACTGGCCACGAAATTGTCTGTGAATACGAAGGTTCTGTGAAGGACAACTCAAGACTTTGATCTGCGTGATGATATGGTGTGACCTCTAACTCTGCCTTCGTATATTATCTGTTCCTTATTCAAATTGTTAACTTTAGACTACAAATTTGTTTGTTCATGCTAGTTCGAAACTAATGCCACATTACGAAATACGAGGGTCATTTCATAAATAAAGCACACTATTTTTTCTGACTTACATGTTTATTGTTTGTAGAGGATCTCTTTACATACCTTCAATGTAATCCTCTTGCTTGGCAAGGACGGAATCCCAACGTCCGAGTCCTTCTGTATTCCATCAAGGACGCCATCTTTGTGAAGCTGTCAAGTGGTTCGGGTAACGGCTGCAGAAAGTCCTGACATTGATACTGACGTCCACGCATACGTTGTTTGAACTTTGGGAACAGGTTGTAGTCTGGTGGACTCATGTTCGGACTGTAGGAAGCATGAGGTAACATTTCCAAACTGTATTTGTGAAGCTTTGTACGCACACCATTACATTAGCGGTGTGCGGGCGAGAGTTGTCATGGAGAATCAGTGGACCCGCCCCCTGAGTAACTGCGGTCGGGTTTTGTGCATTTTTCTGTGCAGTTTCAGCAGGAATTCATTATAATAGGCTGATGATCGTAATAAAAAAAAAATCACCATTTGCTTAATCTTTAATTGAAATCAACGACACTTCTTTCTGGTTTTGGAAAAGATTAAGCCCTCCGCTCGTTGGATTGTGATTTCAACTACGGCTCAAATAATATGACGCAGAAAGTCCTCACCTTCAACGTTGAATCTTTGTTTCAGCACCGCTACGTTGTCCAGATGTGTCTGCTTCTGTTCAGCAGTCAAAAAGTGGGGAACCTATCCAGCAGAAAGTTTTCTCTTCTGTAAATCACTTGTCAGAATTCGATATACTGACGCAATGGAATCCCCGAGATGTCAGAAAGTTCCTCACATGTCACACGGTGATCTTGTTCAATACATCTATAAAAGTTACACACTTCCTCTATCGATTGATGCTTTCGGCCTTTCTGATCTTGCATCATCCTTTATGCTCACACGACCATTATGAAAACGAGAAAGCTCAACGAGAAACTGTACTACGGTTCACTGTTGTCTCACCATAAACTTCACGCAAGGCACTGTGAAATTCTGTGGGGGATTTGCCATGTAAAGTTTCAGTCTTTATGTAGGACCTCTGATCTTCAATAGAAACGTTAGACGGGCAAATTGAAATTAACTGCAATTACAATCAATTGCAATTAATTTTCAGAGCAATTTCTTTCAACTCATTGATTAATTGCAATTGATTTTAATTTATTAATGCCCAACATTATTTCAAATAAATACCTTGGATGATTTTCTTCCAAAATTTCTTTCCCATTTAGTTTCAGGTTTGGCAGTTTGGTTAGCGTTCTTTTTTTAATACATAGGCTATCTATTGTGTATAAGACGTGGACTTAAAGTGTAAGGTAAAATCCAAACCACCATCATGTACTCAATGCTCTCCCACCGGAAATCGAACTCCAGACCCCGTACACCAAAGGCATGCGCGCGCTAACAACTAGGCTAGCGAGGTCAGTGGCGTAACTGAGGAGCCCGCAGGGCCTGCATTGCAGTGGGGGCGCAGAGTTTGGGGGCTCACCGCGAAGCAAATGCCAAGAAATATAGGCTACAAAAATGACCTGAATACGGAATATCCATTTCCCTGAACAACATTATTTACTTTTGAAAAGAAACATATGCTCTGGGTGAAAATTCATCCTTTCTAGCAACATCAGTTTTAAAAATCATCTTAGCACTCGAAGGTTAAGGGAAAATAATTTTTGCCTTTTTCGGTGAGTATTAATTTTAATTGTAATTTTATTATATTCCGCGGATAACCATTGTCTTCTACAGGGACATAATATTTGGGAAATTAATGGGCAGGGGAAGCGGGGCCCAAAAATAATCCTGCGGGGAGGCCCGACATTTTTGCGTTACGCTACTGAGCGAGGTAAGGCTAGCTTTAGGTTTCTTTTGAAGTCTAGTGTACGTTTCAGCGCCGAGGTTGTAAGACGTGGACCTACATCTTAACGTGGGAACCGAACGACATGAGTTCTCATCAGAAATCGAACCCAGATACCCACGGCGAAAAAGAATGTGCTAGGCACATAGCCAGCACGAAGTGCTTTCTTTTCTCATCTCATATTGTCAATGACCTCACTCTAAAATGTCATTATTATATGCCTTAACTGGAACTTCATTAGTAAAGAAAAGTAGCCTATTTAACTATTGTCTCCGTCGTTAAATTCAAAAGCATGTATATTTGATACTCATATCAAAGCTAAATTATAGAATGAGATAATAGTAATAAATAATAATGACAATCATTATTTTAAAAGAAACACGTCTCACTCTATAGCACTCATCGTTTCATTACGTGTGCTGCATGCCTGCTGACAATAGATGGTGCTAGCGTGAAGGCAATTTCCAGATTCAAAGCTAGTGTGATGGTGTCTTCCTGTTTCGCCTTACACAAGTTTTCCCGCTTTTTCTGCTCCTGGCATCTTTACCAACATAACAAGATCAAACTTTGGTTTAAGGCGTAACAGGAATTCCTGTTTTGCCTTTTTCTGTTTCGACTTACAATTTGAAGGGAATTTAATATGATTAGAGGATTTTTTAAAGGGGATAATTCATTCAACAAAATTATTATTAAAACGAAAATGTTCTTAAAGTTACAAAAGGCGGGTTGCGATTGGTCTGCATGGTATGGGAAGCTGAAGCTACTCTGTTTCAAGGAAGAATGTTACTAAGAACATAAACAATCAAACAGAGGGCAGTACAAAATCCAAGCAAAAGTCTGACAAAATGGACAAAACCCAAGCGAATAAAATCCAAGGGAAATAATCTAGGCTATTCTATATATATATACACAGAGGGGTTAAACCGGAGTATTCGTGAACACTGAAGTAATGCCGAACGCCCAAGTTTATGCCCAGGGAAGCTTGTTAGAAAACAGACGATTTTGCTTCACGTTGGCGGTGAGACCTGGAAAAGTGTAGCATAAATTTTGAAAATGAAATGAAATGAAATATTTAGTTTTACGTACCACGGTTATGCCGGTGAGGCTAAAGGAGACGGTGATTATGAGAAATGAATGAAACTGTGGAATAAAGAAAGTGGGAGGAAACGGGGGAACCCCGAGAAAACCCACGAGCACGGTGTTTGTCCACCACAAAGTCCACACATAGTATTTAATATAAATTTTGAGACAGTCAGTTGAGTGGATTGTCAGGAAGAAGACATTTCGTTGTTTTTGTCGATTCACTTATAACGTTGATTCAACAATGTGAGCAAAGTAAGTTGGCTCTTATCTATATTGTTACCGATGAAGCTATATATTCCCCTATATTTGAGCATTAGTTCTTTGTAATCTTACTAGCCTATATGCAGTCAACAATTAGTTTAAACTTTAACAATAAAATAGTGTCTCATGGGGAAATGTCAGACATGTTCGCCATTACCCCGGAGTGTTCGGGATTGCATCATGGTGTAAAATTTTCAAAAAAAAAAAAAAAAAAAAAAAATTTATTGAAAAATAAGTAATAAGTTAATGAAATTGGTTTGGGAAATAGATCATATCTTGTGTTATTAGCTTTATTAATTAGAATAGTTCGATATATTTATTATTTGCTATATTTATTAATTTATTAAAAATTTAAATATTATATTACGGTATAGTTTTAATGTATTTTAACGCATTTCGCTTGTTTCGTAAAGGAAAGTTTAAAGTAAACAGTATGTTCGGGATTACCCCGACCATTGGGGCAATCCCGAACATAGGTACATTTTTAAAACATTTCACTGATTTGTTGAAAAATGTTAATTATATATATATATATATATATATATAAGAATGCAACGAAATTCCTATCCTGTTGGTACCAGGGACGTACACAGGAATTTATTTAGGGGAGGGGCTACAAATTTTCCGAAGAGATCCAAACTCAATATGAGGAAAAATTGTATTAAAATTTGTAAAATTGCCCCTAAAATCAGACAAAATTTTCAGAAAAGTCTGGACATAGGAGGGTTCGGACCAGAAGCATCATTTGAGAGTTTGCTTGCAGGGAGCAAGACGCCCATCTACATAAGAGTTGCACATTTTTTTTATTAGATATAATATTACATCTTTTTTTAAAAATATATAACATTATATCTGATTCGCAAAATGGTTTTCAGAAGGAAAAAACGATAGAGTCAACTACTTTTTTACTTATTTAGAATGCATACAGGAAACACTAGGACTACTTAAAGTAACTCCGTTATTCTACCAGCCATATACACATATTTCACATTTTGGTATTTGCTAAAGAAAATTTGATCAGTATTTCAGAATTAAAATAAACATTTATATAAAACTCAAGAAATAAGAAAAAGATCTCTATAGGGTACCTCATAAGAATGAAATTTAGAAAGAAAATATAAATATAAAGGTAATCACTTGGTATAAAGGTAATTGGTTACTTTTATATCATCACAATTACTTTTCACAATTAAATGAATGATCTTACAATAATATGCTGAGCATATTTTAGATGCATTACATGTATAATAAATAGAAATAGCCAGACTTTTTATATCAATATGCGTAAAGGCAATTAAAACACATTTTCATATGGGTGTGCGTAAAAGTAATTAAAGCTCATCTGCCCTCTAATTATAACATTCTTATATTCATTGGGTTTTCAGTACTTTAAAAATAAAACATTGTTATTTCATTAAATTAGAGAATTATAGATATCATTTTAGAATTTATGATACTTGATGAAAAAATCTACTGTTAGGGTTTTATTAAGGTGTAGACGGGTACATCCCGTACCTAGTCCTGTGGTTCTCTCACTTGGATTTTTTTTCGATTTGATTTTCTCTCTCTCTCCAGAATTTTGTTTGAGTTTGTCCCCTTGGATCTTTCTGCTTGGATTTTGTTCCCGATCTGTGTTCACCTCACAAAATTGTTATTAATGTATATTATCTTAAGCTTACGGGAGATAGGCTGTGATTGGTCCAACAACTATGGAAAGCAATTTTTTTTTTTTAACGAGATTAGTTTCAAAGAAGAATGTTGCTAGGATCACAAACAATTTAAGAGAGAGAGAGAGAGTTCACCTCACAAAGCTATTTGAAATTCATTGATTGAAAGAAAGAAAAAAATTACAATAGTACACTGGAAATTCCAAATGTACAGAAGCTTATTATTCACACACACACACACAAACACACACACACACACACACACACACACACATATATATATATATATATATATATATATATATATATATATATATATATAGTAGAGCGTCGATTATCCGAAGTAATTGGGGGACATGGGTGTTCGGAAAACTGGTATGTTCGGATAATCGAACTGTACTGTACTGTACTTCTACAGCCAGTGCCAAACCGACAGAAGTGTGCTGATTGTTGAAACACAGCGACTGGCGGCTTGGCCGGTCAGCAGCGCCTTATGAAGGCCCCATTAGAAGCAATGTTCCGCCAGCGGTGGCTCAGTGCGGCGACTACTGTGAGAAACTTGATTTGGGAGTGAGGGGGTGATGGACGGTAGGGTGGGAGAGTAACAGGTGCGAGCGAGTACACAGTTCGGTTAAGCGGTCGTTCAATTGACCGACGTTCGGATAATCGACGCTCTACTGTATATATATATATATATATATATATATATATATATATATATATATATATATATATATATATATATATATATATATATATATATATATATATATATATAAACATTTCGACAGAGAAATAGCTAATAGCTAGAAACAAGAACAACGTGAAAATGAATCGCAAATGCATCTACTTGAAGTTGGAAATGTTGCGAAGAAGCTTAAATGGAAACGTTTGGATAGGATGATTCAAGTATTAAAGACAAAATTCCAAGAAGGTGAAATTGATATCATATGTTGGAATCTCGCATTATGTTCATTTAGACTCATAAGCTTTCAGGTGTTTGGACATTTATGATAATAATGTGCAGTGCAAATTACATTTATATATCGTCGCATAAGAACCAGGGGAACGTAACTCCAAACGTGCGGTTTCCGTTTTCTTCGTGTTTGGAAATAATTTTGAAAGCCCCACTTTGTGTAAATGGAACGTAACGCCATCTGTTCTCCTTGTCAATCATCTCTTGTAATGTTGCTCAATTACCATCTTATTAAAAACACATCTTTCTAAGAAAATAATATTTTTGTCCTCTCGCTTGTAGACCTACGAAAATAGAGTTACGTTCCTCTGGTTCTCATGCGACGATATATACGTCATTCTGATAATATACTGAGTTTCTTCTAGTTTGCTTTTATTTCGTTTGTAGAAATTCCCAACGTGAGCAGGAAATTCCCCTTTGAGAAATTTTGCTTCGTGTTGTATCAAACATTAGGGCGAAGCGGGAATTCCTGTTTCACCTTAAGATAAGAAGCTTATCAACATGTTTTCTAATATGGCTTAAAGATGTAAGGCGAAACAGGAAAAGGCGTAACAAGGAGGAATCATTGTGACACTGTATCAACATGTTATGTACTCAGGGGGTGCGCAGAATGGATGATATGACGCGCAGATTGTCATGAGTAATTTTGAGAGCACAGAAATATTTCCATTAATTTGATTTTCTGTCTAAAATTATTTTACAATTTCATCTGAAACTAAGAATAGTGCATTGACCACTTTCTCTAGTGGTCATGATTATAACTATTCACGGGAGATAATGTGTTTATTTGGGGGATGTCTAAATTCATTAGCTCGAATATTTTCTCTAATTTTGGTTTCTAAAGCACTGCCAAGTCCTGGTAAATTTTATTAAAAATAATAAAACATTCACTGTCAAATCGCTCGCAATCGCTTTGCGTCGAGCGATAGAAATAATCATTGAAAATGTAATAAAAATAATATTATTATTCGAGGAGGGAAGCTCAGGGAGTATTCCATATCCCCCTCTGTGAACGGTAGAAACTACCCACATGTAGTATACGAATTACTGAGGGTAAAGCGAAATCCCTATGGTACTGAATGACAGTCATGCGCAATTTGGAAGGTGGATATTTTACCTAACTTACTTTCTCACCTAAAACTGATTTATTTTTCAACTAGTACTTAGATTTGGTTTGATTTAGTTTAACATCGCACGGCTATGCCTGCTAGGCTAAAAGAAATGTGGGTCTACTGATTATAGTGGAATCCGAATCACTTTGGTCGTTCAACTGTATCCCCACCGGGAATCGAACCCGGGACCACGCGAATCGAAGTCAATCGTGCTAGCCACTAGACCAAGCGGGGGTTCTATCTAGTACTTACGAGTAGTTCACCGAAAATAGTTCTTATTCTCTCCTCTTGGGAATGATTAAAGTATTCCGACAGAGGTAATGATTGATTTATAGGGGGGCATGGTTAGCAACTTTCATCCCTTAAATTTTTTTCGTCTCCCCCTCCCCTCCCCGAAGTACCACAAAGATCTGGTGAATTACTAAAAGCTTCAAAGCACTCTGCTATACTTCTTTCGGAGGAAAGGACGACACAACAGAAATATTTGCTGGATATATATCTAACTATAAGAATGTGTCTTATTCATTATGGTTGCGGGAAATGAGATATTAACACTAAAAGAAATAAGAACAATGGCTAAAGTTAGCCTACTTAAAATAGGGATACGGATGTTTCGGTGTACAGGCTTTTCAGTGTAAGTATGTTTAGAAAGGTAAAGCTGGGTCAATGTAAAAATTCCAATCTTTACACCGAAACGTCCACTATTTGTAACAAAAGTTACTCATTACGTAGAAATAAGTCCTTGCAAAAATAAAAGAAAAGTAAAATAAAAATTAAGTACTGCAATTTATGTATTTTGCATGAACTAATTATCTTCCTTGTTGATTTTTTGAGTATTAATTAAAAACACATGTTTTTTTTTTCTATGTTGCTACCAATAGAAGATAGAAATTTTATTACAAACCTAAGGTATTATTAGTGGAAGTGTCAAATGAGAGTTAAGCATTTGTTGACGTTTTCCAACTTCGGACAATCAGCCATATTAGGTAGATATTAATCAGCTTTAGATTGTTTCAGGAACGTTGTGCAGTAGATTTATTTGTTGACGCCGAATACTTTGCATTAAGTAATGTATATACTACACATAAATACCTAGGTAGAATCAGTAGTAGTAGAATTATATTGTCTTTAAATATGTGAGAATTGCTATAAGGTAGTATTCAGTACTACTGTTTCCCAGGAATATTGTGGAATAAATATATTTATTGACACTGCGTATTTTATATTTATCTGTATAACATATATAAATGACATATAAAACGTATATATTACGTATGAGCACTTTTGCTCTTTAAATTAAACTTTTTAATTAAATTTGAGTATTATTCGTCATGTTTTTCCACAGATTGATAATTCAGTAGTAAATCAAAGATATTAGCATGAACTCATTTCATTCTATCATGAACGCGATGTATTACAATTCTGTAATTGTCTCAATAGCAATGTTAAATAGTTTATATTGTCGCATAGTAACTACATTATGGCACTTCGAGTATCAGACCGTGAAGTTCAAATTACTTTAAAAATAAATATTTCAAGGTTTTCTTTTTTTTTTTTTTTTTTTTTTTACGTTCTGTGTGAATTAATTTTCATTTTCTCTATTCCATGACTATTCCTTACAAACATATAATTAATGTTCTCTACGTATTGCTACTGTTACTACTCACTTTGTGTTTTTGCTTTAAAACGCAATATGTTTGCGCAAACGCAGTATCATGAAAATTCCAGATCCACGATTAAGACATAATTAATCCCGTTCCCACTCTCTCCCAAAAAAAGGAGACGCTTGTACATGAATTTTCCAAAAGATGAAATTTCGGTAAATTACTTTCTCGTATCCGAAAATTTATTCTCACCAAACTTTATGAAGGTCATTCCAGCTGTTTCCGAGATAAAAAAAAAAATAAAAAATAATCAAGTTAGCAAGAATTGCTCGTACTAGATTAATCTATATAATACACACACACATCAATTAAGTACGTCCAAAGAAATTTTTACAACAAATATTTTATACACTGAAAAGTATTTTACAGCCAAATATTCTCATATCGAAATGGCCGTACACGGAAACATCCTCGACCCTAAAACATGGGACAGTTAAAATAAATCAGGTAAACCTAATGCGCCTTATGCAGAGTCGTTCTGACGCATCATTAGTGCCATACTAAAGAGTTCGACTAACATAATGGTTCTTGCAGTAGTCAGACCTTTAGTATGATGCCAATCATATGTCAAAACAACTCTGCATAAGGCCCAATATAACCTACATATTAAGAGATCTAACCATGCCTATAAACATAGGCGTAACTACACGAGGGTCAGGAAGCAGGGCTCTTAGAACAATATTGGCACCACTATAACACCTTTGGACCATAGGTATAATTTTTCAATTATCAGAAGTAAGAAGCCACGCTGCCTCCTAGTAAAATATCCCAGTTACGGCAATGCATTGGGGTAAAAAGCTTCGAAAATACAAATGTGTTCATATTTTTTAACATGGATGTACAATACAGATGCATAGGAAATAACATGACTGAATACTTGCAAATATGGGCTAAACATAACATGAGCAGATTATATTCATTCAACATGTACTCACCGATTTTTCATTCTTGTATTTCTTCTACTTCGCTCCGATTTTTCCGTTATTACCTACTACATTATCATAATTTCTAATAAATGTTGACTTACGCACTTGCAACTCGCGATATAACTGCACAGGAAACACGTGAAAGTTCTATGAACTCTGTGTAGTGTGCTGTGTACGCCTCAGACGTGTGTGATTAGAATTATAAAGCTAAATGAACTTTCAAACATATAACTGTAAAAATGCCAGCGGCAAGACAGCTTTCAAGGTGGTTTTGTACTTTTTTTTTAAATCATTATAGAATAAACTACCACACAAGCAACAAAACAATTGAAATTTCTTGAATGGAGTAATAAGATGATTTACGAATAAAACATTCACTTCCGGAGCAAGATTCGAAGCTTCGAATCCTGGTCGTGCATTACACGATTTGTGGTGCACATAATAATATAATCTCAAAGTAGATTGTTACAAGGAAATGGTTCCAACCTCACAAGTCCGAATTGAACGAAATTTCGTCTAGATACTAATTTGAGGTCGGTGAATAACGTGGGAATAGTCATTCGATTCGCTTTTGCGTACTTTACGAGGTATACAGGGTGACGCAAAACACAATGCAACATAAGACTACTATGTAATCCCAGTCCAAATTGGACGAAATTTCGTATAGATACTAATTTGAGGTCGGTGAATAACGTGGGAATAGTCATTCGATTCGCTTTTGCGTACTTTACGAGGTATACAGGGTGACGCAAAACAATGCAACATAAGACTACTATGTAATTCCAGTCCAAATTGGACGAAATTTCGTATAGATGCTAATTTGAGGTCGGTGAATAACGTGGGAATAGTCATTCGATTCGCATTTGCGTACTTTACGAGATATACAGGGTGATCCAAAACACAATGCAACATAAGACAACTATATAATCCGAGTCCGAATTGGACAAATTTCATATAGGTACTATTTGAGATCAAGGAATAACGTGAGAATAGTCATTCGATTCGCTTTTGAATACTTTGCTAGATATACAGGCTGATGCAAAAGTAAAATAACATAGAAGCATTCTGTAATACACCGGTATAGAACGATGAAAGCCCACACGTGGATACCAAAATGAATATGCGGAATCTTATGGCGATAATGAGGAAAGCAGTGGCGTCACAGGAAAATCTCCCGTTGAATAAACGTGTCACACATGAAAATGAAAGGAGAAACCGTGTTCGATGTTGAGATCCAGGAAAGAAGTACGAGTCTTTGAGGACACTTGTCCCTGAAATAGCATTGTTTACCAATTGCAGTAGCATCTTGGAAGGTCAATATTAGAAAGGAAACTAGTTACATTAAGGACACGATTTTACATATGTTTCCAAGAACCGAAAGAAGAGTTCGGACCTAAAATTAAACAAGCTCTAGACAGACACCTTGCATTTAACCTTGTCACTGATGCTAACAAGTCGGGAAAACTCACGAAACTACATGTAAAAACATAACTGATGAGCGTGTTCATTCCTGATGGTACGGATGACACGTTACTGCTATTAGATTTCTGGAGTGGACAGACTGATCATGATATTTTTAACGACTCCCAAATACAGCAGATGTTAAACAAAAAGACGCTTCGAACACAAATAATTCCTCCCAAGACTACGAGATTTGTGTAGCCACTTGACGTTTACTTTTTCCGGTAGTAGAAACTTGCCATTCGGAGAATTGAAGACACAAGATTATACTTGAAAATAGTACAGAAAAGTTACATGATAAAGTCTTTATAATGAAATTACATTCCGTGGTCTATCATCAATTCTGTTCCCCTGCACTGCAAGACATGTTAGTGTATGCGTGGCGCAAGGCTGGATATGTAACAAAAGAACTGAACAGTGGTTTCCGAAATATTCTTTAAACTCTATTTCAAGTTGACGATGATATGTATGTGCAACAGAAGATTGTGAGGCAGCAGCATTTCTTACCTGCACGTACTGTTCCATGGCTTTTTGTCCAACTCACTTCGTTTGCAACCCACACTACCATCGATAGGGTATGTATCGTTTTAACTTCCATTCAATATATTTTAACTGTAGTTTCTTTCCTTTGTGTGCTAATATGACATGCATTAGGGTAAAGCGTAGATCTTCAGCACTTGCTTCTTAATTGTCTTATGTTGCATTCTGCTTTAGATCATCCTATATACATCATAAAGCACACAAAAGCGAATTGAACCACTATTCCCACGTTATTCACCGACCTCAAATTAGTATCTATACGAAATTTCGTCCAACATGGACTCGGATTACATAGTAGTCTTATGTCGTATTGTGTTTTTCATCACCTTGTATATTTCGTAAAGTATGCAAAAGCGAATCCAATGACTACTTCCACATTATTCCCCGACCTCAAATTAGTATTGACACACAAACATAGTCAACGTCTTGCGAATGAAATCAGAAAAATAAACCCACTGCTGAACAAGACTGCACTTATTTAATATAAAAACACATTTACACGTGACGTTTCGATCTTCTAGCCAAGATCCTCATGAGTGTACGTCTGATGAGGATTTTGGCTAGAAGATCGAAACGTCACATGTAAATGTGTTTTTATATTAAATAAGTGCAGTCTTGTTCAGCAGTGTGTTTATTTTTCAAATTAGTATCTATACGAAATTTCGTCCAACATGGACTCAGATTACTTAGTTGTCTTATGTTGCATTCTGTTTTGCATCACCCTATATATCTCGCAAAGTACGCAAAAGCGAATCGAATGACTATTCCCACGTCATTCACCGACTTCAAATTAGTATCTATACGAAATTTCGTCGAATTCAGACTTGTCAGGTTGGGATCATTTCCTTGTTAGCTTGTATCACTTGCCCAATATATTCATTTACAATCATCACCGACAACTTTAGTCAGCAATGAATAACAGTGGAATGTTGAAAAACCTAAGTATTATTTTCATCAATACATGCACGAGAAATAATGGAAAAGGGGGATGTAACAAAACGCTCAAGGATGATAAATGGCAAATCTCTCATCCCCGGTCTAGTGGTTAAAGTGTGTATCTTCCATACTCGAGGTTCTGGGTTTAATTTCCGGAGGGCGCTGTTGTGATACAGATTCACTTTTTTCTTTCTATGCCCTCCCCCCACTGTTGATAAAAGACGTAAAGAATAAGTAATAATATCACGTGTTACCATACAAAGGAGTTTGTCCCATAACATATCTGGATACTGTACATATGGAACTTATACAGGGTGCGGCAGAACCGGCTAAACAGTTTCTATTGATTACCGCGAGAGCTGTGGTGCAGGTAGGCAGTTGCACGTGGTCTGCCTTTGTTCAGTCGTTGACCCCATTTCAGTAGCTAATATGGTCTGGACTTAGTCTCGGTCTCGTCTCGGTATCGTCTCGAATTATCGAGACGAGACCGAGACGGCCTTTTATATACCGAGACGAGACCGAGACCGAGACGGCCTTTTATCTACCGAGACGAGACCGAGACCGAGACGGAGCTCTATAAATCGAGACGAGACTTAGGTGAGTCTCGAAAGTCTCGGTCTCGTCTCGAATATTGATATAGAAAACTATTAAGATTGACCTTTACTCAAAATTGCTTTCGTTCCTGTATTAGGTATATGGGAACAGTTGACTAATGTTCAGTGGCGTATTTAGGGGATGGCTATCGGACTGAAGCCCCTCCCGAAATAGATTTGTGATCAGTTTTTCGCATTGCACGTACAATAAAAATATTTCTTACTCGTTCTCAAGCCTCTCCCGAAACAAAATCCACTGCTGGTGTGTATAGTCATCTCTATCTCTCTCTCCTTCTCTCAACACACACACACACACACACTCACACACACATTTATACACACACACACACACACACACACATATATATATATATATATATATACAGTGAAACCTGTCTTCAGCGGAATCGAGCGGGACTCGTAAAAATTTCCGTTAAAGACAGGTTTCCGCTTAATGGAGATAGACCTCTGCGTTAAAAAAATATATATGCTTATAACGGACATAATGAGAAAATATATTGATGTACGCAACTTGTTCAATTACAGTACTTTTTCCTTCTACGGATTAATACCCCCCCCCCCAAAAAAAAAAACTTAAGATAAACACAAAATATGCTGTGTATACTTTCCTTTATTTTTCCCAATATTCAAGCAGGATTTTTGCATACATTGCTACTACTTGGCTGCGGTATACTTCAGGACACAGAAAAGCTTTCCCTGGAATTTTGAAAGTCCTCTGAACTCTTTCCTCCTTGTTTTCACGACACGTGATGGAGATATATAACTTCTGCTTTACCTCAATTTCTTTTTTCCAGAACTTTGTTTTGTCAGATTTTTTTTTTTTTTTTTTTTTTTTTTTTTTTTTTTTTTTGCTGTCGCTAGTTGCTACAGAAGCGGAACAGAAGTACGCCTACAAAGAAGACTGGCAGCTGACATGCTACGTAGGACTAGCGAAAAATTGTGGGAGCTGAATATGAGTAGTGATTGACGAAGGTTAACACTGCCTATAAAGATTTAACAAAAGAACGAAGTATTTATCGCAGACAGTATATGTTTACCCTCTCACAGGATGTTTAAAAATTTTCTAAACGATGTAGTCTGAAACTCAGAATTTTCCGTTAAAGGTTTATTTTGCTTTCCGTTGTCCGCATAACACAGTTTCCGCTTAATGAAGGGACTTTTACATGTCTTTTACTCCAAAATCCATGGGACCATGAAATATTTCCCTTTAAGACAGTTTTCCGTTTAATAAAGGGTCCGTTGAAGGCAGGTTTTACTGTATATAGATAGATAGATAGATAGATAGATAGATAGATAGATAGATAGATAGATAGATAGATAGATAGATAGATAGATAGATATTACCAGCGGATCGAGGGTGGACATTTTATCCAGTGTAAAGAAAGAAGTAGGATTGAAGCCCATTTTATACAGTGTATAGCTGAGCGTCAGAGGGAGGTATAACCCCTTTAACACCCCTTAGATCCTCGCCTGTATATCATATCTAATATAAGTAAAAGGAAGAGTTTGTTTGTCTGTGTGCCTGCTTGCCTGTCTTTCTGATTGCCTGTGCGCAGCCTGGGGACCAGACGAGAGTCCAAGAGTTACGAAATTTGGGTGACTAGTATCATGTCCAATGCGTCAGACCAAGAAGAAGCGTTTTTTTTTTTTTTTTTTTTTAATTTTGAATCAGGAGGCGTTTACCGGGACATGTAAAAGTAGTAGAAAATGACCGATATTAGTGTCGAATACATAGTTTTCGCAGTCGCTGAGATCAATGATGATACTTCCATTAGCGATTACTTTCAAATTCAGCTATCAGTACATGCGGGCCGGGGTTCACCTGCTGGGGAGGGGGTACCGAGACATGTAAAAATAATACAAAATGACCGATATTAGTGTCAAATACATAGTTTTCTCGGTTGCTGAGATAGTGATACTCCCACAGGCCTTGACTTCCAAATACTGGTCCCATGCGAAAAATGGGTATTTCATCTAGTAATAGTGATATATATTAAAAATGCTGATTTTTTTTTAACATGTTGTGTGAAATATGGAAGGGGAAATTCTTCTAGATACTCTGCGATACCACTAGATAAACAAGCAATGTTGCCAACGCAACATAAAGTTGTAATTTCTCAAATTGCACTGCGTTTGATATTACATATTTCTGTTCAGTTAATTTAGTTTAGTGCGTGGGTTTTCTCGGGATTCTCCCGTTTCCTCCCACTTTCTTCATTCCACCATTTCATTCATCTCTCATCATCACAGTATTCTTTAGCCTAACCGGCATAACAGTGGGACGTAAAACTCAAAAATTTCATTTCATTTTTTAATTGAGTTTAATGCCTCTTTCAGCAGCGAGGTTACATGAGACTGAACCTACTGATTAAGGTTGAATCTAAACCACATGAGCTCCCGCCAGGAATCTAACCCGGGTCTCTCACGCCATAGGCTAACTGCTTAGCCACGAAAGAGCTCTACATATTTCTAATTTAGATATTAAATAAAACCACAAAAGCACATATATTATTCAGTGTAACAAAGGACAATACATATCACTAACATCAACATTTTGGAGATCTCTAATAACTCAAATGGCAGGAACATTATAACATTAGTGTTCAGTAGTTTTAATTACAAAAAGTCGCAGTTACATTATTTTAAGCAGTGTTGCGAACTTAAATAAATTGCTAAATATTATTATAAATATAGTACAAATAACGTAACTAAAGTGCAAAATATTTTAAAATTACTCGTAATTTGTTTTATGGTGCAAGAATGTTTTCAGAACACGATGTTTTTCATAGTCTTTGGACTACTTATAATGTTAATGTCAAAGTTTTCGTTCCAGCAATACATGTAAAAGCAAATTGTAACTGAAATTAAACGTAACTGACAACTTTTCAGTAGCATTAGTTGTTCTCCCTAAGCCTTAGGCCTGTTTTTTTTTTTTTTTTTTTTAAGATTAAAACACTGCTTTATTAAAATTTTAATTACGCCCTAACTGCATTTCATTTATTATAGTTTGACCACCGACCTTGATCCATACCATATAGCTATATGCAATTATTCAAGGACTTACAGTTAGTAATACACATTGTGTTGATTTTTGGTTTGTTTTGTTTTAGTTTAACGTCTCACAGTTATGCTAGGGCGGCTAAAGGAGACGTGGAGTTACTGATTATAGTGGAATCCGAAAAACTTCAGTCGTTGAACATTACCGCCACCGGGAATCGAACTCGGGACTATGCGAACCAAAATCAAGCGTACTAGCCATTACAGCAAATGGGGGTTCTTACATTGTGTTGATTTAAATAATTGAGTCAGTGTTGTCAGATCCGAAAATCAAAAAGTAGTGTCTGTGCTCCAAAAGTACAGGATATGAACTATTTGTAGCCCAAATATATAGAAATGAATTATTTGGCAACTAATGACTGGTACTAATGAAATAATGTTTAAAATAGACCGGAAAATGTGATGAGCATATTGCAAGACGAAATTATGATCGATAGACGAAAACAATTTTAGATTGGATACCACGTGACAAAAACAGCCTAGGAAATGTCCGCATACAAGAAATTCTGGCAAAATCAGGAACCACTGGGGAGTAACCTGGAAAAGAATTACCCAAGATAGATAGTTGATAATGCTTGATTATGATGATGGCGATGATATATCGAGACCTCAGAGGTAAACTAAACCACGACATAATTTCGTATTATATATACTGTGTAAATTTACTAGGTAATGTAGGGTAAAATTGGATCCAAAATTTAACGAAAGACATACAGCGAAAAAAATATTTTTGACTATTTAATACTTCATGTTGCTGCAAAAATTACGAAAATGAATACAAAAGAAAACTAGAAAGTTAAGAATCACTTGTTTTGGCGAGAGAGAGAAAATAGATACAGCTAGCTTGAATTACGTATATACTTACATAATAGGGGAAGGTCGTCTGGTATCGGACACCTTAGCTTTTTTTAGTCTGTCAGGCTGAAAAATACCTATATCCAATTACTTAATGCACAAAACGATACCTTGGTATCTTATACAGAACATGCTAAAAGTGATTTGACAGGTAGAAGCTAATAATATTTATTTTTGTAAAAAATCAAAGATAATAGAAATTAGCGTCCTTAAAAAGTGGAGGGTGGTATCGGACAAACATAAAACTATAGATAATCGCTCTTTTGAGGTAATTTAATAAACCAATTACTTATAGAACCACTTACAATTGCTAGCTGTTTACTTACAGGAGTTCTTATACACAAAACACAGTTTTATTAGGCTTTGAAACAGTCTAAAATAAAAGTAAAACACAAATTTCAAACTTCTTAGTCTCATCTCCACTTATTTTTTTTATTGTAATACAAATCACAATGATAAAACAGTTTGTCATCAACATTGGTATATTGTTCATGGACCCAGTCTTTATATACGTTACACTACATCCAATCTTCATCAAAACACTTCCCACAGATTATGCTGTTTAGTTTTTCAACAAGTTTGTAAGTTAGTTTTAATAATTCTGGTTTGCTTAGTGGCATTAGTTGACTATCCAAAGCCTTTACATGACTGTATAGTGTTTCCTCTTGGTCGCGATCAAACGTTCTACTAAACGTGCCTTTGTTATCCGAGAAGCAAGGCTTCTTTTCCTTTCAACAGTTTTTCTCTTTTTTTGACACAATCTTCTAATGTACTCTTAGGAACACTAAATCTAAAACCGGCTACACGTAGTGCCATTTATTTGGAAATAATTTTATCCATGGCCAACCTTATATTTTCTTCATCCCAATTGCCATGTACTTTCCCAATGGTTTCCTGAAAAAGCCAGAAACGTCATGTTTATTTACCAATGTAATGTCTTATACCACCCGATTCCACTTTGTCCGATACCAGCCGAATGACTTGCAACGTATGAATGGCTATCTACCGGATTGTAACAACACGAATGCAACTATACTCCTAAATTATAATATATACATCCTAATAAATGTTTTGATAACAATAATATATCAAAACACTTATTTTGTAATAAGTTATAGCCACATAAATCTATCTCCATGCACCTGATCACTTGCAAAAATACAAAAACCTTGAAGCACGAGACACACCGTTCATGGGACAAATCTACTATGGTGTGGGCTTGGTTAATTCATTCCGATCAACTCACTGTAAGCTTATTAGGTGCTGTCCTAAGCGGGAAATAACGAAAACTGCTTTTGTCCGATACCACCCGCTGTCCGATACCGGACGACCTTCCCCTATGTATGTTCATGTTTCGCAAGTAATTTTCAATCAATATAAAATTTCAACGTAATGAACGCACGATCGGTTTTCTCGAATAAAGATCACATGCACCGCTAAGAGCTCAGGAATAAGCTTAATCTATGTTACGGCAGTGGATATACGTATGCGTATGTAATGCATTACAACTTTAGGAACTTGTATAAGAAACAATCCCAGCCCTCACCAAGTGAACTTTGTGGTGGACAAACACCGTGTGCGTGGGTTTTCTCGGGGTTCTCCCGTTTCCTCCCACTTTCTTCATTCCACCATTTCATTCATTTCTCATCTTCACCGTCTCCTTTAGCCTAACCGGCATAACCGTGGGACGTAAAACTCAAAGATTTCATTTTGTATAAGGAACAGAATGTACTTAAATTTAGGCACGAACTATGCGAAACATCTGACTTTGAATCTAACTTGTTTCGTGATGCAACCCGAGACCACACATAGCAAAGATGAGTGCAGTAGCTCCCACCACAAAGTACAGGAATTTCGTGTTATAAGGTGTCAATTAAACACGTAGATGTGAAACGGTAATAAAGCATTTGATCAATTTTAAACAAAATATATTGTAGTAATAATTTACCCTATTTGTTCAGATAATGAAAGTTATATTATGTTTTTAAAATGACAGTCAAAACAGAATGTATTGGATAATAAATGAGAAATTGTAAAATTTCAATTTCGGTACGATTAAATACATTCATGCTGCTATGTGTTGCGTTATCCGTTAGAATGTATTGAACAATTCTTATTCTAAGAAAAGAAATAAACTACTGTATAGTACTGAAGTTAATTTAATAGAGTTTAATTGTATAGGCAGTACTGAGGCCATATGAGAAAGTCTTTTGCTGAAAGTGAAAAATGGGTTACTATTAGAATTTTATCCCAGATATGATATACCCACTGATGATTGAACCTGGAACACACACATGGAAGGCATCAGCGGTAGCAAATTAGCTCTGAAGAAGTACACCATACTATAATTCTAAGTCAAGGATAAGGCCAAAAATAGGAAGCAGAAACGACAGACTTTACAATAAAAAAATTTTGACAATTTTAATTTCATCTATTTATTTCGAGACTTTCGAGACGAGACCGAGACGAGACCGAGATTTGGCCCTCGAGACCGAGACCGAGATCGAGACAAGCATTTGTTGACCGAGACGAGACCGAGACGGCAATTTTTGACTCGAGACGAGACCGAGACAGATATTTTTAAACCGAGACGAGACCGAGACTGCACAAAGTCTCGTCTCGTCTCGTCTCGATACCATCCCTAGTCTGGACCGGTGCACATCATGGTTTTGCCGTTCGCGCTTATTATGAAAACAACAGATCTGTGATCGCTACACAATGATCTTTGAGGGGTGATGTCGAGTGGCCTGCGCGATCACCAGATTTAGCATTTGTGACTACTTTCTTTGGGGATATCTGAAGGAAAAGGTTTTCAAAAACCCGCCCTCACATCCTACCAGAGTTAAAACAGTGGATATTGACTAAGTGAATGCCATACCCCGCGATATGTGTGCAAGAACTGCTCGAAACTTCAGGGATCTTCTACAACAATGTATTGATGCTAACGGCCGCCATCTTGAGGACATTATTTTCAAAACTAAATTAATATAAAATGGTATATTGTACTAATTTAGAAAATAAAAACATTTTTTCTCTATATATCCAGATTTACTTTTTATTGCTCCTTAAAACTGCTTGGTTGGTTCTACCGCACCCTGTATATAGCGTTGGCCTATACACATTATAATAAAAGAGAGAATTGTAATTTTTGTCTAAATTAAGAAAACTAGATCAAAAATAAGAAAAGTATGTAAAGGTGGGGACTGTTTATGAATTATATACCGGCCTAATGTTCTTCTAATAAAGTGCCCTTGGCTGCTTGAAGAAGACCTGGGATCGCTTCCCAAGGGAAGTACATAGATTTCATTAGTACCATTCAACCTCAGCAGCATGTTTATCAAATAACCTGTTACCAGACTTGCTATAAGTATTAGTGTGTCATTATCTTAACCTGTTCATCGCCTTTGAGGTACAATCTTTGAAATCTCTAGAATTGTTCAAATGTCTTTGGCAATGATCCGTTCCTCCATACAATAAACAATGTTGTACTGGCAACTATGCTAGCCCGCCTATATATATATATATATATATATATATATATATATATATATATATATATATATATATATATATATAAGACCTTCAAAGATACTATAAAAACTTGCAAGAACTAAATGAGTTACAATTAGTTGTGGTATATTATAGGAAACAAAAATGCAATTGTTTGACATTACTAGGTTATAATATGTGTGGGAGTTATTCAATTATATAGTAGATAAATGATAATGATACTAACAGAGAACAGAATTCAATTTTAAGTGATCGTGTATTCTCCTTTCTACTACTCTAGTGTAAAAAGGCATGAAATCTAAATAGTCTTTCTTCTTTCCCTAACATTTAATAAATATTAAAGTGTTTGGAGTATTTATCAGTTTTCAATCAACAAATATTGGTGTTGATTGTGAAACTACTGAATTCGATAGTGAAATTACTTGAATATAGGAGTTAGTCTTGTATGCATAGTAGAAGCATATTCCCAGATAGGAAGTAAAAACGTACCGCAATTCTAAGTATTAGACATATCTGAATTATCAATGTTTATTTGGCACATATTAAAGATGTACGAATCCAGAATTTTTATTTTTCGGATCCCGGAAAGTAAAACCGAGAAATTCAGGAATTCGGAAAAATTTCGCATCTCGGAAAAAATCCCAAATTCGGAAAAATTCTGAAATTTAGACAAACTCTGAATTCGGAAAATCAGTTTTTTTTTTCATATAGAGTCTGTACAGTATGGAAATAAATTATCTTTTTGATCAGAATAAAAGCTGCCAAATATTATTGGCAACAAACGACATATAGTAAGTCCGGTAGAGATACCCCTTTTTTCTGAATCCAATTGCGCATGTAGAGCATGTTTTTCTGTACGAAGTCCAAGAAAGGACTTTCTGTAACCATAACTAAAGGATCAAAAAAATATCTATTTCTACCCGAAACTTAAGGTTGAAAAAATGGCTGACTGGTCCATCTATCCCACAGTAGTACGGGTTAGATGGAATATGCACTGTGAAATTGATGACCATATGCAGGACCTAAATAATAAATAAATACATAATTTGAAACAGTTTTGTCTTTAAATACATTATATTAATAAAGTAGATAGATATTATACAGCTACCAAGTTTTTACTGAAATCTAATACTGATCTCATATAATCTAATACTGATCTCATATAATCTAATACTGATTAAACCAGGGGTGCCCACAAAGGGGGGCTATGACGCAAACTGCGTCATAGAAATATTGGGGGGATAAAAATCTGTATAAATATGTTTGAGGGGGTGTAAAAATTAATCGAAAAGAAGATTTTTTCATGGAAGAACACCTACGAATAGACAATTGGGGGTGTGTGTCATGGACATAAGGGGGGGGGGGCAACACTGGATTAAACTAATATGTAAGACAGAAACATAGAAAATCTAAAAGTGAACTTGATTTTAACATGGGATCTAGAAAAGAAACATTTGTAAATAGCATGAATACATAAGTATCATGTTTTAAAAAGAAAAATGAGTGCCAGTTGTAACACTAAAGGATAACTCATACATTGCACCGTACATTGCATATTGTTTTGTATATTTGAAAACTTTGCCACGGAAATTAAAACATTCTGATATTTCCTATGTGGTCCATCTCTCCCACAATGACAGTGATTCATCTATCCCAAGAAGGAGAAATAAGAAGGGTGGTTTACTTGTCGTAGGTTTTGAAAGCGGGAAACGTCATTGCTTTCATTAACACATTCTTTTATGACGAAATGTGCTAGTAAAAAAACAAATCCGAGGAAATCTACATCAAGAACGTTAAATAGTGCTTTCAATGAAATATGGTAAATAAAGTTTTCATCTACCTAAAATAAAAAAAAATCTTGTGCACTAAAGAAATGTGTGGATTTCTGCTTCAGGAAAACACACGGGGCCTTATGCAGATTCGTTCTAACGCGTGATTAGTACCATACTAAAAAAGTTCGACTAACATGTTTCTTGCAGTAGTCAGGCCTTTAGTATGATGCTAATCATACGTCAAAACGACTCTGCATATTGTTTACGGTGTCTAGCATACGCATATCATGACACTACACCAATATTCGCGCTGCACTGTGGTGGACAGTTTACGAATTATGGCCCTGGTTCGTCTCAACCAGGGGGTACATCTCTACCTTACATTTTAGTGCCTTTAAAAAAAGATTAGTTTTTAACTATTTTTCTCGAAAAACTGTGCATCGAAATTTACCTTCCAACGTGTCATTTTGTTCAGGTTGATGTCTATCGATTGAAATATGCATCATCATTTGTACAATATGATAATTAAATGAAAATTAAAGTTTAAGAGTTAATAATAATTTCGGCCTATTTCATTAACTATACCAGGGGCGGATCCAGACCGACTTCTGGGGGGCGATGGATTGTCATACTGCTGCTTTTAAGTGCTCCAAACCTTGGGATGGGTTTTATTTATATATATAAAATAAGGAAGTTTCCTCTTCTGGGGGGCAATCGCATCGATCGCCCCCCCTGGATCCGCCCCTGAACTATATTATGTACTGTCATCTTGTTAGTGTCATAATGAAGAGCTTAATGAGAGTGTGTTTCCATATCAGTTTCACTTCACTAAGTAGCATGGTTCTCGTATAGCATCAATGTTTAGATTTACAAAGAAATTCGTTTGTCTCCATTTTCTCAAAAAAAACTATGCACGACCTTCCACATTCATTCGTATCATTTTGTTCAGCTGTGTGTGATCTATCGATTGGTACACGTCCCATCTTTGGACTATTTTTTCTTTCTTTCTTTTTCTTTTTCTTTTCTTTCTTTCTTTTTTCTTTTCTTTTCTTTCTTTTTTTTTTGTTAAACGCTCAAATATTTTAGAATTTCCTAAAATAGAATAGAAGTTACTTGAAACAGAAACTGCAAACTATTGACGACATATTTATTAATCTTGAATTTCTTAGCTGGACGGGGGTGGAAAGAGTGTCATAATTATTAAGTTCATCGGTAATTGCATTTGTACTTTAGTTTTCCATAATAGACATACTGTATCTTCTGCTACTCCATGTTGGAAAGTTTTAAAGTCATGGTTGATACGTATGGCAACACTAGGAGAAAGGAAAGCGTGCGAAAAAGCGAATACACTATCGGTAATACGAGTTAGTTTTTGAGACAATGAGCATTCTTAATAATTTCACCATGATTGTCTGTATAGAAATTAAACGTGGAAATATTTGATATTCCGACGATTCCTCTCTTCTCTTCATAATGAAGTCTTAGGACTATCATACAAAACAGCTATAATACACAATCTGACATTCCTCATTCAAAAAAAAAAAAAAAAATGTGTGTGGGCCCACAAGTCATGAAGCCCACTAAACTTGAAATTTTTTTTAAAAAAATCTCATTCTACTTTAAAAATTTACTATTTTCTTATCACTTACCACTTACAGAACAAAGTTTATTGTAAACCTCAACTGTACTTCTAATTATCCAGGTGAAACTTTTTATGGTGCGTTGTGTAGGCCAAGGAGGAGGTTTTCAGATAGTGGTTTGTTCGAATGTAGCCAACAAGAGGGAAATAATAGAGGGGAAAAGGATTTTCACCTAAAATCAGGAATTTTGGCTGCAAACACTGCGACCAGACAGACGCAAACTACCTTTAAATAAACATTGGTAAACCACTAATACATCCTAAGAGTATCATGGAGATATGTAAGAAACAAAGGTTCTAATTACACAAATAGACGGTAAACAGAAAAGTAGGGAAAAACTAGAAAAATCAAGGGTTGGAACCTAAATATGAATTTTTCGTGCGCCCCCTAATTACCTCATTGTAACAATCTGTACCCGCTTTTGTTCAGTAAGGACCAATGTTCGACTGGCGTAATTTGACTTGTGCTCGGACATATAAGTACGGATTTATAAACAAAATTTCGAAGTTTTTACCAAATTTAGGTAAATTTTAATTTCCCTAGTAGGCAACACTGCGCGTGGACCGGCCCAATTGATTAGGTATCCATTCGAGGTATCTACCTGACAAGTCTTAAGGAGATCTCTCTATAACGAAGAAAGCTACAGGGAAAAAAGAAAGAAAATTCGAAATTCGAAAATTCTCGAATTTTTTACTTTAGGCTGAAATTTGAGAAGGAAATTCGACACCCAGAAGAAAAAGAAACTAATACGATAAACTATGGTCCAACTATATTTGGCCAAAAAATATCCCGATACCTTAATTAGTGTCCACACAGGAGCGGATTAAAATAGTGACACACACGTGTGTGCCACTTTGGTCACCTGCGTCCACGAGAGTTTAATGATATGATAGAAGGTATGATACGCGATAAAAAGATAGTCCTTGAAGAATGCTATGAAGGATAGACTCTACTAAAGAGGGAAGGAATATCTTCAAGAGTCTTTCAAAGACCGTAGGTCAAGAAGGCTTCTCAATCGTTGGTATGTGGCTTATATTTAAGATGATGGGCTGATTAGATAGGTAAGCATCTACATTTAAAAAAAATATATATACTGATCTTCCGATTTATCAGTACGATTCCATTCCATCTCGCCTAATCCCACTTCGCCTAACGATTTATTGGCCACTCACGTCTTCAAGATAAAAATGACTGCCATTCCTATCTTGCCTGCTCCCCTCGCCTAAAATGGCGGTAACATGCAAGGAGGGAATTTCTGCACTAAAGAGGGAATCCCTGTAATACCGCTTTAACCAGATGTTTCAATCAATATTGGTAATCTCTGTCAACTACAATATAACTATATAATAAGTAATATACAACAAGAAAGCATAGAGGGGAGATGATTTAGTGAATTTTCACTTTTGGTTTGCTTTGGGAGTATTGGAAGGTGATTAGCAGACAGGAGCTAATCAGAAACAGGATAGAAATATACAGGGTGTTTTAAATATCGACAATGTTTGGGAGCTGGTTCCTAATACCAAGATGAGACAAAATGTATAGACCAACCTGGGTGCACAAATGCTTTCTTTCGGCGCTATGACCAGCAAAAAATCTGTCGGAAAAATGAAAAAAAAAAAAAAAAAAACCAGCTATAACTCGAGAACAGAATGTCGGATCGAAGTAGAGGGAAAGGGAATGTCTATTATTTTCGCCGTAGTTTCCATTAATACACAATTTCATGTGGTACAGGGACGGCGCAAGGGTCATAACAAATAAATTGAAGAATTCCTGGGATATTTTATCGAACGTTGACTAAGACAAATTAACTACAATTAAATACGATATTTCAACTAACAAAAGTCTTAGAACGTCATCCAAGTTACAAGAACATTGTTAGAATTCGAAAAAGGAATCGAATATGTGTGTTAGTATCTTTCGAAAGGAAAGATACTAATACACATTTGTCTCAGTACAGAATTGGCTATCGAGGAAGAACTGAAATTATATGAAGTCCGTAACCTTTAAATGTTATGCCTTGTAGGCTAATGAAGACAGAGATCACTCATGACTGTGTGGGTAGCGTACGCGACTTTGGCATAGCAAACGTAGCTCCGATTCCTGGCGGGAGCGCAAGCGGTTCGGATCTCACGTTAATGAGTAGTTCCATGTCTCATACAACTTTGCTACCAAAGGAGTGCTAACTCAAATCCAATCCAATAATAGAGACAAATAATAGATGGAAGCTAATTATTGGGAAATAATGAGAATGTACATGAAAACAGGATAATCCTGAGAAAACTTATGGTTACAATGGTATCCACCCCAAATTTTATAGTCTGGGAACGAACGAGGTCCATCCCGCAACAGAAGTAAGCGCTCTATCTCTAAGCCACCATGCCCCTACTTTGGAAAAGCACTATGATTCTGACAGAAGTGTTGGTCTAGTAAATATTGTGTGATAAACCAATATATAAGAAGTACAAACGATCAAAATGTGGAATTCGTAGAGTTTCCTTCATTCGGAAACGGTAAGTACGTTTTTCTAAGTCAGTTATTCTTAACTGTTTGACCGCGTCTCTCAGGGATTACGGGAGGCACAATGACTCAGTGGTAAACAGCTTGTTTTGTGGTACGTGGGTCCCTGATTCGATTCCCAGCGAAGTAACTTCGTGGTGTCCACCAACGTATCATGTGTGGGTTTTCTTGGGATACTCCAATTTCCTTCCACATTCTCATTCTACCATATCTTCCATCATCATTCACTTGCCTTAATCATTGTCTCCCTTAGTCTAAAGAGCATAATTGTGGATCATTAAAACTGAAACATTTCATTTTATTTTTCAGGGGTTGCTTATACCCTACAGTTTGTTAAAGGGTCACCGTTAAGATACAGTAGTTTTCAGTACGTTGTATTGTTGTTGCTATTCTTTGTAAGGAAGAAAGAGTCTATGGGGCTTATAATTTACGAAAGGCTGAGAACTACAGTTGTAGGTTGATTGTAATTAATGTTAAAGGAACGAACTAAATTCGATTTGTGAGTCTTTCAGCATTATTGGTCGTATTATGGACAAGAAATAGTTTAGACAATTTTCTATTTTGGAGGAACGGGGAAAATAATTCTACAATGACTGAGTAAAGAGGCCCATAGCCAGGAGGAAAAAAACGTAGTGGCAGGATAGTGCGCCGAAAAATAACACAGGTTACTTCAATTCATATTCGATAAGGTCTAGACATTAGTGAGAATATGTATTGAGCACCCCTCATATTAGGATATTCACATTACGATTAAATAGGCGTTTCAAGGTCATTTCTACAAGAACTACGTACTCAACAATAGTGAACTACATTGCATCCATTGCTTCATTAACTCTTTCTTAACCTATAAAATATTAGTGAACATATTTTAAATTCGAATGAAATTGATACAGGAACTCACTGAAAGATTCTTAACAGTGAACGCCAGTTTTAATTAATTGAGTGGGGGTAAGCGGGGGGACAGAAAAAACTAGGATACAGCAAATTTTTGTGTACGAAAAGGGTAATTTTATATTACTTTACCTATATCATAATCCAATTTGTGTGCGAGGGGCCGGAGTCGTCACCGTGGACGGACGCTCGTACTTCTATTCCCCTCTGGTGTTATCACTGATTCCTAACTTTTACATAATTCGGGGTATCACAAACATATTAGGGCATGAAAAGTGGAAGGGCACCACGAACGAAACGTGTGTATGAAACTTCTACTAGCAGAACGTATTAGAGTAAGACGGAAAAGACAGTCAGGTAACATATGTAATAAAGTTAGAAATTCGTATGATAGTAAGTTCAATAATGAATTAGCTCAGGAATGAAAACACACTAAGGGTATATTTTAAAATTTAAGAAATGAGAGAGAAAACGAAAACAAAGAAAGGTAAAAGAGAGATTAAAGTAATGGATTGGTTATAAAATACAAAGCATTCTTAATAATTGCTGTGCACTCCCAAAATTTGAAATTCAGGGTAGGCGGTAGGAAGGCGGATGACCTCTAACCAGACATCCCTCTCTAGGGGTAATCATATAAAACTCTAGATTGCACCTTGTCACGTAGTTTTCTTCCTTTCTTTTCGGATTCGTGGTTGTGAATATATGACGTTTTCCGTCGGTGTATTCTTTCTGACACACCCTGCATTTAATGTAAATTATGCATCATTGACAATGACATTTGGATCTTGACTTGTTAATCTTTCTCACGTTGCAGCATACACAATATCTTAAATTTATAAGCAGAGAGGGGGAAATTCGCCGTCCTGTTCCCCCGTTCTAGAAACGCTCTTGTCTAGCTCTGTCCTATGAAACTCAAGCCCACACTACACCTTTTCACGTGGTTTTTGGTTCATTTATTTCGGACTTTTCGCTACGAAGTTGCTGAGCAAAAATGAACCTCTTTGAAAATGAACTTGGATCCTTGTGCTCTGAACGACCCATATCTAAAAGTATTTTTACAAAACTCTAAGTTGGAGCCAAATTTATCTTGCAACCCAAGTTTGTTCGATAAGTATAAAATTAGATTCTTTGGTTTACTCGAAATGGTGTCCTTTTTTCTTCCTTAAAACTCATGTTAAACGATTCCAAGTTGTACGAAGACTGAGAACCAACATGTACAGTATGTATTAACAAATGTATGCGATATTTTAATTTCAGAACCACAATTTAGTAAAGAGCCCTTTGTCTTCTGAATACAACATAAAAACTTGTTTCAATGACAATTCTTTTATTTATTGTTTAATATCATTTCTACAAGTAGTCCAACCTTCGACTACAACACTTTCTTCCAAATTAACTGATAAGCATTTAAGCAATACAATAGACGATAAAGAAAAACAATGGAGAAAGAGATGAAATAAATTGTGGATCACCACATCGACCTACAGTAGCCAAGAGAAATCAAAACATTCACACGGGAACAGTGTTGTCACAGTCCTAGCTCTGGAATGGGCTGAAAAATAGTATCAAATTAATACAAAAAGGGCTGAATTCATTATTTTATCACAGTGTAATACATGGCTCTTTAATACCAAACTAAAAAAAAACTTTAATACCAAACTCTAGAACACTCGGCTCCCTTTTTCCAAGAGTCCAAATCAAGAAATTGCTCTTTTTAAAAATTACTTTTTAAAAGCATCCTAATGTGAAAACCCCGAACAATTGTGGAAGTAAATGAAACTTTTCTCGCACGTAGGAAGTATAACAGCCCACAAATTAAAAGGGAAAACAGTTATCATCTTCGATATGTACTGTAACGAAACCAAACGCGCCTCTATTTCAAAGTGACCAATAATCCAGAACGGTATTATGGCCATATACGAAAAAATATATAAAATGAGGAACAAATCAATCAATCATGAGATGTGGAAAAGTCTTACTGACACTTTTGAAAATGTGCCAAGTATCTGTTAAATGGTGTTGAATTGGATAGAATTGTGCCAACTTTTTTCACAAAAGGGGCTGAAAATGCCAGTGTGGTACCAACGGACCGATGAATGACAAAAAGGGCTGTAATTGATAATTGTACCAAGTGTGGCAACACTGTACGGGAAGAAAATAGTCTTCTGAACGGGATCACTTTTTGGTAATTTTCTTTCTCTGGCAGATTTTTTTTACAAAAATTAAATAAAATAAACATATGTTTAAAACAAGCCTTAAAAATACACGTATTTAAAACAAAATGTTTAAAACGTATATAAAATTTGTTTTAAACAAAATCAATTGTTTAAAACAAGTTTTAACCATTTGTTTTAAACATTTTGTCTTAAACAAAACAACCCTGATACAAAGTACGAAGAACATTTACAAAATAGAATTTTGAGTTTTGTAAAACAAAAGTAGTAAAAATTATAAATAAAATTATATTGCACTTCACAAAAGAATTTTATTAAGTTAAACAGTCTTCTCTGGATTTTCACAAGCTGAAAAAGCAAATCTCTAAAAATATTAGGAATTATACAAAAACGTTTTGTGATAATAGCACTGATAATATCAATTGTTTCTTTCTTACCAGAACATTGAATAATGCACATGAAAATTCAATTCTTCAATTGCAAGATTATGATTACTTTTATATATATACCAAAGAGTTAATCTAATGTTTTATATATACAGTAATATGTCGTATATACACCAAAAAGCTAATGTTTTTATATATACAGTAATACGCATGGCATTACAGCACATTTCACAGTTCAAGGTGCTACAATAATGCTTCAAATATATAGCAATTACTAAAACATTCTTTACAAGGCAATTTATATTATGGCATCCAATTAAAAAATGAAATCTTTGAGTTTTACGTCCCACGGTTATGCCGGTTAGGGTAAAGGAGACGGTGATAATGAGACATGAGTGAAATGGTGGAATGAAGAAAGTGGGAGGAAACGGGAGAACCCCGAGAAAACCTACGCACACGGTGTTTGTTCACCACAAAGTTCACTTGGCGTGAGCAAGGTTTGAACCCGGGACCCCAAGCACCAGAGGTGAACGCTCTACCACTGAGCCACCGCGGCCCCCGGCACCCAATTAAGTACACCTCTTAATACACAATATTCATTAATGTTAAAGGAATCAGAATAATGATCTCTCACACACAATTTTTATGCATTTTTATTTATCCTAAAAAAAACTTGAATTTCGTCCAAATATTCGTTATCAATTGTAGGTTTTTTTTATCCAAGATTAAAACGATACACAAGCGTTGTATTCGTTCGTACTGGCTTCAGGTTTAAGAAAATTCTATAAGCATAAATAAGTTGAGTTCCTTGATTAAGGAATTCCACTAATTGGCTCTTTTCAGCATCAAATTTAGATAAATATTTATGTAGTTTCACTTTTATTATAAAGAGCATGTCCAACACAGTACTGGAAGACATGTTTGATATTTTTTTTTAGTTTTTCAACACAGAAAACACTGAATTTCCTGCGACTGCATAGTTTATTTTAATTTTTCTATTTACAGAGTTCGGTAAGAGATTAACTTTTGAAGAGAAATTTCATCAGGGTAATGATATTTTCCACTAAATGAAGACTAAATTAGTTTCTTTTGAATTATATAATAAAAATTCATTTAATTTCAAACTCTTTTTAGTTAAAATACAAGTTTGAATATCTATATATTTATTTTCTTATGAAACATATAGTTCGGTATCCCTTGATAACACGTAATCGGTGCAAGAGTCCTCTTGACTAAACCTTTAGCTATAAATGAATCACTTCAGTTTTACAAGTTTTTACATGCACAGACACGCTACAAACTTACATTGATGGCTTTGTACAGAAATATTCTACATAATTTTACATGAACACATACACATTTGTGTAAAGTTAGAAATTCAGTATACGCAAAACTAAAGCGCAATAAACTGTGTGATAACTTATATATGTATCATGATCAAAAACGCCAATAGATTATACAAATAATATATAAGCCATTTTTGTATACAAATATATTTTATTTGTATACAAAAATGGCTTATATATAAATTAAAATTATATTCAATAAATATGATCCTAGTATCATCGGCATTGTGTATAATTTTAAAAAAATATTTCTTACGTGAATTATTATAGCAGTTCGAATGTTCACATTCTTTGCGAGTAATTACTTTGTTAAGAGCAAGTTTATCTTTACATTAATTTTATTTAGATCCGTAATAATTTACGAACAACTTACAATACTCACACATGAGTCTTTATATATTCTAATTAATGGATTACAGGTTTCTTTATGTGTTAATATGATCAAAGCACATTCTTAATTTTTATTATACATTCATGCATTTCCAATTCTTCAGAATTCATAAAACATCGATTACAAATTAAGATAAAAATATAATAAAGGTTTATTTGGTTCGTATAATTAGGATGTTTCTTTACAGCTTACATAAATACATGTATTTGTACAAAGGCAATTCATTTTTATGAAAAATTACGCAATAAGTATCTGACGCGAAAATTCTAATTCACAGGTTCTTTAATATCTCGTAAAATAACTCTTTAATATCTCGTAATAGTACTTACATACAAAATTTCACGATTCATATGATATACAGAACTGTACACAAGTATTGGGCTAAAACATATAAACACCAACTAACAAACTGTTTAAAAATGACAAACTAATCCTTGTAAATGTACATGCTGGCGTCTTTATGTAGTATGTTAACTACTGACTGTATGGGTACGGGCATAGTTTTCAAAATATTTGTTCGTACGAGACGTGCTACAATTTATGTGCAAAATTTTAAACTATGACTTATCGTGTATACAGAGTGGGCACAAAGTCACTACTCTAACAAATATTCCTTCACATATTGTGGAAATCAAATTTGTGGGTAACATTAAGTTACATTATGCAATCTGTAAACTTGAATAGATTTAATTTCACGTTGTTTAGCGCTTATTTAGCAGCGAGACTATATGACACGTAGACCTATAACTTGACGTGAATCCGAATCACATGAGCTCCCACCGCGAATTGAACCCGTGTCTTCAAAGCGAAAGATGCGTACGCTTACCGCTTCACCATGGGAGCTCTTAATTATCTCAAAACAAGAATAATGAAATTAATACTAATCGTTAAGCATGTTGTTCTTAATTACTACATTAAACGTAAACAATTCTTAGAATATATGTTGAATAATTACCACGATAAAATTAATTTATAAATATAAAACAAATATCAAATATATATGTATTTTATTACCAAGTGTGCACATATATTTAAGCATTTAGTTCATCACTTTACCATTTCCTTTTACCCTTATTTAAGAAACTGTTTACTAATTTACAAAAAAACTTATCTAAACATATCATATCCCCATATACTATAAATTGGCAATTTCACAAAAGATTTTTCACGTTTGTTTTCAAATGTTGAAATTTCTCAGCGTACTTCTGTCACTAAGTATTTATAATGCATGTGCTTTTATTCCATCAAAATCATGCACAGCATACTCATGTAGTTTCACGTTCGTATCCATGAGTACTCCACTACACAAAGTTGTCCTATCCGTAATCCGTTCTATAAAACATTACTAGGTACATTCTAATGCAACTTTTATCGGTATACATTGTCATTCGTACATATCACCGTGTAGACAATGAAATGGATTTTCTTTTTATCGTTCCAAGATTATGCCCTCTACGCTAAGGGAGAAGATGATAAGAACAAGTGATGGAAGAATTGGTGGGATGAAAGTGGGAAAAAACGTAAGTAACGCGAGAAAAAGATATCATCAGTAGATAATTTAACATTTTCATTTATTTGCAGTTTGTTTCCTCCTATCATTAAATGGCTAATTATAAGATTTGTTAGAATTCCCAAAAATAAAAAAAAAAACTTTTCACCAACTATTTCAACGTCTTTGATAACTGATGGAAAATTATAGTGGAAATATAAGCTTATATCCAGCGTAACGTGTTTAAATGTTATCCAATATCAAAGTAAAACTTAGCGGCAATGTAAAATGAAGGAACAAAGACATTCCTAAGGCCGTACTCTAGCGTTCTTTAGTTACATATTTGCAAGTCAACCAAATAATTATTATCTTTCTTCTCTAAGTTGTTTCAAATATTTCTTTATGGCATTTAACTATTTCGAACCTAAGTTTAAATGTTTTCAAACAATGCTGTCCTACGAGTAATTTATTCATTACATTGCAATTCTTTAGTGTATCAAATGGCTTCTACCCTTATTTTCCGAACTTGTAGTTTCCTTATCGTCAATTTTATTAGGAAAATTAAAGCTACGATCGAAATAAATTTGAATTGATCATGCTAATAATACGAAGGATAGTAAGTTACAAAAGAAAACATTTCAGTAAAATGATATTTGAAAATTGTCGAAGTAAGATTTAAAAATGTTCAATCTGAGAAACAAAATACAGAATTCTTAAACTAAAATACTAGACAGAAACTAAAAAGCAATATGCAAATACTACCTGATGCGTTTTAAAATTCAAACTGTAAAAAGTAATATGTAACACAATGAAAATGTTAAATGTAAAAATTAAACCTTAATGTACCAAAAGTAAATCTAACATACAAAATAAACACATTAAATACAGAAAGTAACACGTTAAACGCAGAAACTAAAATATGAAATACAAAACGTAAAATGTAACAAAATAAAAATCTTAAATGTAGAAAGTAAAACGAATAACACAGGCTAAAATGTAACACAAAACTGAAAATCTTACACGCAAAGGCGATAATACAAAATGCAGAAACTAGAATAAAATTTTCAAAAATCAAATATAGTGTGTCAAAACAAAATGTTAAATGGATAGACTAAATTACAAAATGCAAAACCTAAAATGCTATATGCAAAATTAGAATACAAAAATGAAAATGTTAAATGAAAAAGTAAATGCGTTACTATTAACAATTTAACAACGATTAATACATATTAGGAAAATAAGAAAATAAAACTTGAGAAAATAAAAAACATCTAAATTCAAAATTGCGAAAATAAAATTACAAAATACACTTAATAATTATGTAAAAACGAATAATACATTTGTATAACAGAAACAAAAATATCAAAAAACTTTTAATGTTAAAACCAAAAGTAAAAATGTAATTTAATTATTTCCGCGCCCGTTATTTAAAATTTAGTGATTGAACTTAAATCGTTAATTGTGAAGTATTATATATAAAACGTAAATTATTAAAAATGTTAGTATCCAAAATAAGTTTAGTTGTATATCGACTTCAAACAATTTAAACGTATATAAACGTTTACACATATAAAAGTGTATAATATCGTAATATCGTAAACATATATAAAAGTGTATACTATTTTTAAATAAATATTTGTTATTCTGCAATAACTAACCCAAAGATCTCTATACTATGAAAAGAAGTGTTAAACATTTGTTAAAATGGGGAAAATTTCAGTTCTTGATATCGTGATCATAAGATTTATGCTATAGAGAATTTACCTATAGATGTTACAGAGTATCTGCTTCATTTATAATAAATTTAAATACTTTTACTGGATCGTATTGGGATCACCGTCCATTACATTAATGACGATCAATGCGAATATTATTTTGACTGTTTAGCAAATTCAATATCAAATGAAATCGAAGATCGTCTTAGTAACAATACCAAGATTTACTTCGAAAATACTCAACAAAACACAAGATCAAAAAGGAACATTATGTTGATATTTACTCCTATTGTTCATCATATTGATGAAAAAATTCAAAAATGTCGAAACTTTCACGAAGAAAAATCTTAAGATGGTTGTATATAACAATCAAAAAGATTGAGAAAAATCCAAATAATTATAAACTTTATTCTACAAGTAAATATATTTTATTTATTTAGAAAGATAATTTCCAAAGAAACAAATCTTATTTATTTCATTTATCTATAAAATCGAATAATTTTTAATGATTATGCCTCAATGCCTCAATGTGATATAAATTACATATTTGTAAAAATTAATTTCATACAAAGTACATTTTAAAACCATGCATGCACAGTATCTTTGAAACACAAAATAATGTAATTATTAGGTAACTAGGAAAATTCACTTGAGGTAGTGAATTTCTTTTAAAAAACATGTATTTCAATCACGTAAGTATGAATGTAATATTAACACTTCTGTATGTCCACATTTCTAGCAGTTTTGAATTATTTTAGATACTCAAATTATTATTTTCACTTTAAAAAGTTTATAATTCATTTCAGTTTAATGAAGAGCAGTTTACTTATTTTCGACGTCGATAAATCTAAAAACACATTTTATTTATGAATATAGGTGCTTAGTATATATTAAATTATCTTTCTTCAACAATATATTGCAACTTTATAATTCGGGGCATAAAAACAAGTATCTACAATCAATACTAAATATCTCACGTAGATGATCACAATGCCTATCTGTTTGGAAAAAGTATAACGAATTTCTTCTCTTACACTGCGAAACATTAATTCGCGTCTTGCTGTACTTTTCAACATTTCAGATTGATTACAACTATCCTAATTTCTGTTTAATTGTTTAATGTAACAACAGAAAAATATTGTTTCAATTTTTCAATGTATTTTTGAACTGTGTATTCTCATTTTTACACGGTAACCTTGGATATACCAATATATTTCCGACGGTGTAGATTTTGGGATCACCGACACTAATACCGGTACTGCGTTAATGTATCCTTCCTTCCATCAGAAACAACAGCAATTTCTTCTGACAAAGATCTACAACTTCCATAAACTTCTTCCCTCTCCGCAGAGCATGTGCGGTACAAGTTTACGTTTTAACTTATATATATCTGAAGAATGTGAATAATCAACTTTATTTTCTTAACTACGGCCATTTTGCTATTAGTATTCTTACTAAACTGTTGGTTCTCCATTATGAACTGGTCTATACACTATTACTGGCCTATTATGTATTTAAGCAGTTTAAAATGAAATGAACATTTATGATATGCTTATACTTTTACATTGTCGTTCACACACACGCAATTTGATTAAACAGTATTTACACAGTTCCTGTTACCACTTATATGTTCAGTACAAACAAGGTTTTCACAATTATAGCATTTCTAACGCCAAATTAATATATGTAAAATTCATTAATTATTTATGAAATCCCTTTACCAAAAAATTTAAAGTTCATTGGACAGTTTACTTCTTTCGAAATGTCCACATACATCATGCTTCCAGCCTTTTATCACCTTTCTCTTGATCTTTCCCCAATAAACAATTTAATTTACGTAGTAATACGCTCCTCTTAGCACATTAAAAAACTTACAGTGTAACCAAGTGCGATTCCTCAAATATTTCATTTTCAACACCTGACCTAAAAAATTGTTACAATGTCAGTGTTTCCAAAGGTACTTGCTTAATATGTACCATGACCAAGCTGATTAAATAATTCTCAAACACATACGTTACACAGTAATGAATGTGAAACTGTTCATTTCTTAATGCTGCCTTTGACAGTTTTCGTCAATCCATAAAAACTACAATCAAAATTTTAATTTAAATGTGTAATCTTGTTCACTCTTTGGAAATATTTTACAATATTAATAAAATTAAAGTAACCAAAGCACCAAACACACTTTGCATATTAATAATACTTGTTTTTTTTTACAGTTTTGGGTAGTGTAACATTGCCTTCATCAGACTCGATGTTATTCCCGATACTGTTACACACGTATTAATAATATACACAGTATATTTGATGCTTTGGTCAGTTTTGTTTTATTAATATTGTTGATTTCAATAAACGTCCAACAATGAGGGAGATGAAGAGATGGGCTCACTATTGGTAAAGAAGATATAGATTGAAAACTTTCCACGTTTTCCAGCCGTCATCCTCTCTCTACATTATGTTTATCTATCTCTGCTTCCGATATAACATCATCTTCCGCACCATCACTAATATTTCATATTCAATGAATACCTATAGGGACTTGGATAAACACAGTAAAACAAAAATTGTTTCCTGCGAATCATCATAGGAATATTAGTGTCAAAATCAAACGCTTCAACGCCTTTCAACCCTCTTAAAATTACGCTATCTTAGGAATCCATGGATAGTTTGATAAAAAAAACATTTTCAATCTACTATTTAAAGACAATTTAGATTATGTAAACAGTTGTGTGTCCATGCTAAAACTTCACATAACATAAAAAGACGATTACAAAATATTCACAATTTTACTCGTGTGCAAAACTTTATACCAAATGTCTAATATAAGCATTCAAACAAAAGGTTTCATATTCATTCTCCGTATCGAAATCTCGCATTTGCATCCGGAGCCGCGGTGGCTCAGTGGTAGAGCGTTCACCTCTGGTGCTTGAGGTTCCGGGTTAGATCCCAGCCCCCGCCAAGTGAACTTTGTGGTGGACAAACACAGTGTGCGTGGGTTTTCTCGGGGTTTTCCCGTTTCCTACCACTTTCTTCATTCCACCATTTCATTCATTACTCATCATCACCGTCTCCTTTAGCCTAACCGGCATAACCGTGGGACGTAAAACTCAGATTTCATTTCATTTCATTTTCGCATTTGCATCCGCCCCACAATAACCGCTGCCTTTGCCCGCATTTCTTTGTGTTACTTCAGCCAATGTTTTCCGCACACCAAAATTTAAAATCTACAACACACTGTTGATGTTAATCTAAATATATAATGTAACATAACATGTTGCAATCCTAGACCCACGCCAAGCTATCCTTCTACTTTAAATAATAACGTTCTTCAACACAGAATCACTTTTACCATTAGTGTATCATGTGATATAGGTACCTTAAACAAAACTGTTTCACACCGAGTATGCTACGAGTCAAACGCTATCTTCATTGTGTTTTACACAAACTTTAAAAGTGTATTACTATTATATTCCTTATTGTTAAATAAGGTTTTTATTAAATAAATCATAATAGGTGTTATTCAAAAAATACGGTTTACGATGCAAGAAAATAAATTAATTAGAAATTTGTTTTTGACGCAATAAAATCAATTATTCCCAAGAAAAACGACGAAACAAAATGTTCACAAACACGCCGTCAGGAAAACAAAAAATTACAATATCGACATTACAAAACGCCAGAATTCTGCTGAAACTATTAAAATAAATATATGTGACCTCCAATTATTTTATGGCACTATCAATATAGCGGAACAATTTAATGCAATAAAAACAGCAATGAAAACATTCCTAGCAAAAGGTGAAACAATATAAATGCAGTAAAAATGACAATTATTCCAAAAGGCGGAACGAATTAAACATTTTATACCCATACATTTAGAACATCAGTGTATATCTTCCCCTCCCCTTTTATTATACCTTAAGAACAAAGAGTGATAAAATCTATTTAAAACAACAGACCAGCAAGCTTTTGCCATCGTCTTGGATTTGCGTACCATAATACCCGTCAGTACGTATAGTTTATCCTTTGTAAGAGGATACGGCTCTCTTTTAGATTTCAAAAATAATTTTTGATGTCTTTGTCATTTGTCTCCTCAGTATTAATTTTTGTCTCCTCTAAGAAATCAGGATAGTTATAACCCTACTGAAAACTGTCCAACATACAGTAGACATTGCTATCTCCGTTGGTCTAGTCGGTAGCGTGCGCGCGCTGGTTGTAAAGAATCCTAGGTTCGGTTCCAAGTGTATGAGCCTTGAAATTCGAACACAGTATTATGGTTTGGATTCCACCTTAAACTTTAGGCACAAGTCCCATATAACTTTAGTGCTACTGGAAGGGACATTAAACGAGTACAACCCAATACAGTGAAATCTGTCCAAGTCCGCAGCATAGGGTTCTAAAAGTAATGATCCAATATATACCAGTAGACATTTTAAAGAGCTTTCTGTATCTATTGTGTAATATAATAAACTCGATTAAATACAGTAATAGATTAACCACAGATACTCTGAAATTGCTATGTATAGGAAGCTTGAAAACCTGTGCGAATCATAGTTAATAAATAATCACTAGAGGGAAAATTGGGACCACTATCCATGTGGCTCAAGCTACATGCATGTGTTGACCATTGAGCAGTTATTTGTCTTCCAATTGTATGGCTGCTACTTGTTTCACTGTATAAGCGACGGTATCAAATGAAAATCCACACAAGATTTGTGACTAAAATTGACTTAAAAGATATCAATAATTTAAAAACAAAGAACTTCTAATGAACTAAAACACCAACATATTTTCGGAGTGTGAAATAATTCAGGTTTTTATTGTTTTTATGAATTAACTAGGACAGGTACTTGAAAGTGGAGTAAGAAAAACTATGCAAATAAACAGTGTGCAAATGATATAAAAAAACAATAAATATTTCAACCATTTGTACACCTCGTACGACAAACGTTATTGATACCTAAACACCTTCATCACCTATTCAGGTTTCATTTCAGTTGTCCAATAAATCTTCATAAAACGAAGAAATATATTTAATTCCGTCTAAGGGAAATGTTAATCAACAAATTAATTACATAAAATAAGTAGTTCCACTAATGGCCGTGTGCGTCAATGAAGTTCAACTGTTGAACGAGGGTCATAACCAAGCTCGGTGAAAATGTCTGTTGCACCAACAACGTTCAAGATTAAGTCTAGGTCAAATGATGGATAAACTTGGTTTTAGCTTGAACGGCCGAATTTGGTGGTTTAAACTTCGTTGATCCAAGTCAGTTTGTAATACTAGTGGAATTTGTTATTGTGGTGCACGCTATATCCGAAAGTAATATTTAGGATTTAGAGTATTTAGGATTTACAGGAGATTTGGCCTCATAGAGTAATGAAAGATCGCTGTAATCCATTTGAAATATTCAGCGAGAGATTTTCGAAAAAAGATTCTGATTGAACAAAACTTCAGTTTTAATGTTGTTGGGGAATATTGGAGAGCAGTTAAGTTTAGGACTAGCTCGGGAGAGTAATATTCCCGGAAGGAGAAACTAAATAAGCGGTTCAGATTGGCGTTATCCGCTTCTTGCCACGTTGCATATATATAGCAGAAATCAAACGCTTGCTGCTGTCGGTACTCGTGGCCGAGTGTGCTTGCGCTACGGGCTAGTAACAAAAACAGCTTTTGGCGTGGGTTCAAATCCGGCCCATGGAAAGTGTTTTTTAATTTTAAAAATGCATAACACTTTTTCATTAAAATAATATTCGAAAGTTATTTATTTACTTTTGTGCAAATAAGTAGTAGTAGTTAGTAGTAGTAGTAGTAGTAGTAGTAGTAGGAACGGGTTAGAAGCCCGCAGGGCTCGTTTTGTTCCACCTTGACCCTATGATATAAATTTTGTGATCAACTTAAAACAGCTGGTTAGGGTAGCGCACGAAAAAACGTACTTCCGGGAGTATTACTCTCGCGAGTGGGTCGTGTTGTTTCCCAACAAAAGGAACGATTGTGTTTCGCCTTTAAATTGCTTGCTAATTACATTGCGTTTTTGTGCAACTGCAACCTCATCATCAGTCCGTTTACATTCAATAATGTCTTTGTATTTTTCCACTAATAAAATAACAATACATTTCTCGTGCTCAGAGAATTTTTTTGCTTGTGGTTTCATTATTTTTTTCATCACAATTTCGATCACTGAAATTAGATACTCACAACTCTATGCACACAATCTCGAAAGTAGGAAAGACTGGTACGCTGTGTCTTCTTCATTTGTTACTTTGTTAAACAAAGATTAGAGACAAAAGACAACCAATCAGAGTCGATTTTACAAATTGATCGAAGTTTACTTAAACGAGATGTACTAAACTTCGACTTTCAATGGTGCGCCAAAAGTCCTGGAACTACTTTTAAACTTGAAAGTTTAATGTTGAATGCGTTTAAGTGAATGCTCGTTTAAACTTCGTTGGTGCACACGGCTGTAAGCAAAAGAAATATACATTAAGAGACCGTCATTTAGCATATGTTTTAACAGCCATGAATATTTTACGCTTAATATGAATATTAAGGTGGATAAAGGGGGATTCTTCGTTCGCAAATAATAATGATTTACATTATAATTCCCAAAAGAGTTCTACAAACGAACAATGTTTCCTTAATTGTGACTGTATCCTGTTTAGGAAATGAATTATGCCGTTGACAAAAGTGCAAGCAACACAAAAAATTATGCACTTATTCGCAATAAAATTATTATGAATACCGAGAAAGAAAATATCTTCATGTATATAATCAAATCAAATCAATACTTTATACAGTCGTCAAAGAATACTTTACATTTGGCAGTTGTCAAAAAATAAGTTTGAACAGTTTATAAAGGACTCTTCGGATGTAATTAATGGAACGAATTAATGACAATTTTAATTGTATACACTAGGGGTCTCAAACTACAAATTTGCTTAATGAATATAGCTACATGTTTAAGGAAACTCACTATCAAGTGACTGGTCTTTTAGAATACAAAAATAAAACTCCTGATGTTTCTCATTTATATTAATTTGGAATTATGTTCAAATTCTTGATCGAGGGAGACTTAATTCATATTTTTTTATTTAGTATGTAAAATCAATGACGATTTCTGGAGGTTTCTCTCGTACGGAGACTCGAAATAATCATGGGATGAAATTAGTACTGTGAATATATTGGTGACCCTGAAAAACATTTCTTCGTGATATAGGTGAGTCGTACCTAGGTCTGCACCGGAAGATATAAGACTTAATTAAGGATATGAAAGGAAGAAAGAAGTTAAGAATCACAGTTTCGCGAAGAACTGACATTTATTCATACATGCATTTTCAATTTAATTATTTGAAAGTCAATACCAATTTTATTTATTGATTTAAGTAATTTATATATACCAGGCTAAATAATTTAAATCATTGTAAAAAAAATTAAGACTTCGGTAAGGATTTATTGTTTGACAAACTTATTGTACAATATATTGCTATATTTAATATCATAAGATTATCTACCTCAGTGAAATTTGACATGTTATTTCTTACAATGATTCTTACTTCAAGTGTGACATTGATCTCATTTCAATTGACACAGATTAACAATATGGTCCCCATTTCTATATATATTACTATTCTGACTTTAAATAATGCCATATTTCTACAGTATATGCCCCAGCAGTTTCGTACACATTGATATGCGTATGTAGTGCTAACTAATATGGCGTGCTAACTATTATCCATGAGAGAAATAAACCAACTTGTACTAGGCACTAAATCAGAAGGAAGGGTTCTGTGTTTGAATTGTTAGGTAGTTACTAAAGCAAAAATGGGCTAAATTGTTGCTGATGGTACAGTGGCGTCATTTCAGATTTGGCTTGGGGGGTCAAGACCCCTTGATATAAGTAAAATTTCGCGTTTTTCACTAACTTACTTATATTCTATTGATAAAATCTATATAAATCTCAAACTCGGGGGGCAAATGCCCCTCCCTGACCCACTAAATTACGCCCCTGTGATGGCGGCCTCAGATAAGACCACACGAACCAGTTTTCAACGTCGTTACTAGTTATCTTTTCTTACTTTCAAATATTTTATCTATAATTATCCCTGTTTTAGGCATTTATTCCGAAGTTGGTCATCCGCCTGGTTTTCGCCAAAAAGTGTAATAACAGCTACGAAAATTTAAAAATCATGAATTTTAGGACCGCTTTAAAAGGGTGTAATAGGGTAGGTTAGGGCAGAGTAGAGTAAGGTAGGAATAAGTAGGGTAGTGTTCGCTTAAGGTTAGGACAGTTTGGATCCATTTTGTTAATAGATGTGTAATTTCTTTTCCCTGAGTAAGGACACCAACTGGAGCGTCTCTGAGACCTGCAACCATGTTCAGAATACAAATGCTAGCTACTTTCCCAAAATTTAACCACGTGGTAACCTTGCGCGAAATAGTTCCCTCAGCTTACCAGATCGTCCCATGTTTATAACGGCAGGTTAACTGCCGCAGATGGCGGCTCCGAAATACAAAATTTAGGGAGAAATGAACAGAATCAGACTAAATATGATAAGAGATTAACAATGTTAGAAAGGTCATCACTGTAGGGTGATTAATAAGAGAGAAAACGTAAGTTCGATTGTGCACTCTGTGTGTTCGCGGATTGATGCTATATGTGGTGAGGTGGCAGTCTGACAGTGTTTCTGACCCACTGTGTTATTAACTATGCTGCTGTATTATCATGAGGTCAAGGTAGAACAAAACTAGCCCTGCAGGGCTTCTAATCCGTTCCTACTACTACTCCTTATACTATGGATCCGCATAGTAAAACTGCACGCACTTCTTTACCAATAAAGTTCTGTGTGCGAAGTGGACTAAATACCACGTGACATTACGTCACACTCGGGTGGTACAACTTCAATGTAAATTTAACCTCATCCTTTGAAAAATGAACTGAAATTGTTAAGTTTTACGTCCCACGCTTATGCCGATTAGGCTAAAGCAGACGGTGATTATGAGAAATGAATGAAATGGTGAAATGAAGAAAGTGGGAGGAAACGGGAGAACCCCGAGAAAACCCGCGAGCACGGTGTTTGTCCACCACAAAGTTCACACAGCGCTAGCTGGGATCAAACTAGGGACCCCAAGCACCGGAGGTGAACGCTCTACCACTGAGTGACGGGAAGACATAATCTTTAATCGGCCGCATTGCTTTAGTTATTAACCAGTAGTGTGTACTTTGCAGCACTTAACAGTTCCACGGACTAATTTTGCGCAGTGATACTATACTGATATGTATGTACGGGTGTAGAAAAGAGCAAAAGGAGCGAGAAAATAAGATATTTATGATTAATAGTGAATACTGCTAGAATGAAACAGGGGATGAAATGAAACAATTACTCCTGTAACTATAAGTAAAGATAAGTTGTAATTACAGGGTGTCTACTAAAATTTCAAAATGAAATTTCATGACTTTTTCGTGACCTTTTCTATACCAAATCATAAAATTTAGTAACATTCGCGAAATGGGTGCGAATTAGGCCGAATTTTCATACATGCAACACAAGCGTACTTTGGTCGCGATTTGGTAGCGTCTAAAGCTGGCCACAGACATTTCTGATGGTGAACTTTGACGTTTTATAGAACAAAATTTTCCGGTCTGCACCTATACAGGTACGTAGCCAAGGGGTGGGGCCGGGGGGTCCGGACCCCCCTCCCCTTCGAGACCAGAAATTAAAAATTAAGGAAGGGTGAAACAAACAAAAAAAGGAGTAAAAGACGAGGAGCTTTGTGTGGAGGAAACGGGGGTCAAGTTAAAAATGAATACTTATTGTAACCGAGCATTCCGAATTCCATCTAACTCCATGCTATTCCTATGGACTACAAATGATGATCGGTAAGCCGGTTTTATCAGATAGACTCTCAGGTAGAACGTAAGAAATGCCTACAATCACCAATAAAGATGAACCTGGCATTATAGATTCCACTTACACTTGTTAAAAATTTTCAATTTCGTGGCAACACTAATCCATTTTATAGGATGTCTTTACTACCGAAAGAGATGTCGTTGCTATCCTTGATGACATTAAACGAAGATAAGAAAAAGAAGAAGAAAGAAGACAAGAAGAACCGAGTTCGAATGTCCTCGGAAGATTATATATTTTTCAATAATTTTTATTCATTTTTTATAATTAAAATACTTATTAACATATCTTCATTTTATTGTCCTCACAAACCAATATGGGTATGTTGCCAGTAAAATAGTTTAGATGGACCGAGCCCATGGTGTGTAACCACAGTATTTCATGTCACGCTCCCCTTCATTACGAAGTTCTGGATAAATGAACCAATATATGTTGCTAGTAAAATAGTTTAGAATGGTCAAGCCCCTGGTGTGATAACTACAGTATTTCGTCACGGACCCCCTCTATTACGAAATCCTGGCTACGTGCCTGACCTATATTTGTACAGGTAAAAAAATCGTGACCCAAAAGCTTAATTTCTGACTTATTCATGACTTTCATGACCGTTTTCTGATTTCGTGACTTTTTCATGACTTTCGTGACCAATAGACACCCTGTAATACAACGTTGAAAACAGATTCATGTGGGTTTCATCCGGGGCTGTCTGTCATCTACGGTGGTTTAGCCAAAACAGCTTATAACAGAAAATATACACAACTTCCGCTCTCCTTACATATTAACAAGCACACAAACGAGTAAATTATCCATTTCTGCCCGGTAAATTTTCAAAATTCTGCTAAAAATGGACGAACAAATTTGGAACGTAACCCCTCTTTTATTTCGGGCATTCACTATTCACTGTTAATCACAAATATTTCTTATTTTCATTCTTCACATTTGCTCCTTCCTACATCCATATACGTATATATAGTATTACTGCACAAAATTAGTACCCTCGAACTTTTAAGTGTTGTAAACTACGCACTGCTCTGAAATTACTAAATGAATAAATCTTACCTTCTTACTGTGATGGAGGATATAGCTTTGAAACTGGTAGGCCTACTACAAATTCGTGAATTATATTATCCTATCTTGTTACGTATTTCAGGGGCGCTTGGGGTTCAGTCCCCTATCAAAGACATGTTTCTGGCACATTAAAAGTTACAAAACGCATAGGAAAATACTTCTTTCCTGCGTGCTAACCATTCAGTGGAGGAATACTTATATTTCAGCATTACATGTTGGCTACTCTTACTAACTTAGAAAATGTTTCTTAAAGGAGGAGCTCCAGTAATAGAAGCAGACTGATTTCACGAGGGCTGAATATAAATACAATGTGTAGATTATGGCTTAAGAATTACAGTGCATTAAGCTCGAACCAACTTGTGCTAGGTGGCTACTAAAAATACGAATGCTGTTTCATCGAGTCAGGGCAAAAGCAGGGGCCCCGAGCGGCAGTGAGGGCGTGTGTCCGCAGGAAGCAGGCGCGTCAAAGATGACGAGTATACGCACAAATCAGGATAGTGGAAAAGCATTTCATATGGCACAAAACATATGCACTACGTGTCGCAAAGCTTTGCGACATTTGCATTATTACTTTGCATACTGCCTTAATATAGTGCTACTTTTCATCATGTCTTTGTTATTGAGTATTATGTGTTACAGAGGACACTATTCACTTCGCAGTTCTAACTTATTATACATCCCTAATGTGTAACATTCCGCCATATATTTTTTATTGTTTTTACAAACCTATTGCAAAAAAAAAAAAAAAAATCTGTGGATTTTTAGAAATGCATGCCCTATAACAAAGGATATCACCTAAAATTTTGCTCCATTTCACTACATTTATCTCAGATGCAACTCCCCTCTTACTGGTTTCCGCTCCACATTTATATATTTGCCTCCATTACAGCAACATACACATCTTACGTTAGTTAATAACAGTGAGTTTGAAACACTGTCATATTATGCTCTACTGCCTGATCACCTCATATTGCATCGCTCCGTATTACTAATTAAAAATTAACATCTAGAAAATTTGATTAAATCAGAAATTAATTAATTTAACCATTAATCTTTAACGGATTAATTACAAGCCTCTCCTTAGCACATAAATAATTTCTTTCGAAATTTCCGATCCGGGAAGGTAAACTTCTAGGGATGCGCACGAGACGAGCCGAGACAGAATTTTCCTGACAAAATTCGAGTCGAGACACAGCTCTTCCAATAGAGAAGAATATATTTTTCGAGTCGAGACCACTTTTACAGCACATTTTCGAGACGAGACAACCTCAAATCTTGTCTCGTGGGCATCCCTATAAACTTCTAACGTTTCAGAAAGTTTCACTACAGCTAAAATATAAAAGAAAATTCATTTCGCTTTAGTTTCCATAAAATTTTATTCATAAATTTTTGATTTTATAAGTTTACAAGACAAAATTTAAAATAAAATTTTAGTTATTTATATTCTGGCCTCTTTCAGGTAACAGAATATGGACAATGGAACAGCAAGAACTATTCTGGTAACGACTTTAATTTTGTTTTACAGTAGTTTTAATATGATATTCATGATAATTTTACAGTGAAAATAATTTGTACGTTATGCAATGTAGAGTAAAAGTTATAAAATTTGGAAAAGATGTTGATTTCTCTTCACTGCATGATTAATGTGGAGTGTAATTCAAAAATTACACTTCTACTTTGTACTAAATCATAATGTCAATTCGAAAGATGAACTTCTCAACTCTACAATTTTTAACAAGTTTGAATGCATATACCACATCAGTTAATTTCACTCGAAGTGAAACAATAATTTTCGTTATACGCTAACTTCCAACCATATAATTTGCGCCCAGTCTTTATACACTGAAGTGCATTTCTTTCACTGAATCATTTGCAGGAACTTCTATTCTAGCCTGCTACATCACTAATCAGCAACGCATTTCGATTTAACTTGTGAATCACTTGCAACATGTGCGAAAGAATATGCATTTGGCAAGGTATTGGTCCTTTAGTATTCATTACTAGTTGCAAATATAAGAGTAATTAATATAAAGTGAAATCATAGTCACTTTTTTTTTTTTTTTTTTTTTTTTGCAAAGATTTACAAAGTTGAACAAATGTTCAAGCTTTAGGTTCAAATGTAATTTCATGATAAAACAATAATGATATGATTATACAGTGTCCGAATTGAAACAACCTAATTGCAAATACTCATAATAAACAGGTAAGAACAGTTTGTTAGGTGACAGATGGTAGCTTAGCTGTAAGAGTTTTAAATAGATAATGAATAGCAAGGATTCGTTTATTTTTTATCGCTACAAGTAGTGGAAAATAAAAACGACAATCAATGCTGAAAAAGCGCCAAACTGTGTGGTAGTACGCAGAGCTTGTGTGGTAGCAGTTCAACGGTGGTTCCGTAAAGAGTATAACAGAGAATATCCGGATGAAAAGAGAATTAATACGTGGAAAGACGTGTTTCTAGAGAAGTATATGTCACTACGAGTCACAGTGGTGCCGATCACAGACTTAAAAGGAAAACAGATGCATGGGCAAAAAGTCCTTTAAAAAAATCTGTTCGTATGGCGTCACATGATTTTGCTCTTCCAAAATCTACAGTCCAAAATGAGTTTCACAAGTGTCTTCAGATTTATGCATACAAATTACAAGTTTTACATGAGTTAAAACCAGATGGCTAAGCTAAATGAACATTTGCCGTAGACACTCTTGAGCGCATCGATATAAACAAAACACTCTTTAGCCAAGGTACTCTTTTCTAATAAGGCATCATTTTACTACACAGAATGATCAATAGACATAACGTGCGTTTGGCGTAGAGAACATTTTCGAGATGTCGTGGACTATCAGTGCGACCCTCAAAGACAACATGTGGTCTGGATTAATGGTGGATGAAATCATCACTTTTTCTTGCACAGAAAACTATCACTTGTTTCATATATCTTGATATGTTCCAGAATTTTGTTACCTCAGATAAAACATTGACATCCAAACTTATCTTTCCAGAGGAATGGAGCACCCCTACACTGGCATTTGAAAGACCGTAAGCATTAAATGAAAATTTCCACAAAAAAAGTATTGGAAGAGGTGATCCTATTTCCTGACCACCGCGGTTGCATGATATTATTTCACTGGATTTTTTTCCTGTGGGGGTCTGTTAAGCATATGCTTTATACAACAAGAGTTACAGCTATAGAACAGCTTCGTTAGAGTATCCGCTATACCATTGAGAGAGTTACGCCACAGATGTTGTAGAAGACCTAGATAAATATTGAGTATTGCCTTGACATCCTCACTGCCACTCGTGGAGCACACAGAAATTTACTGATTGTACAGGCAAAACTTCACGCCTATATGTATTCATTGTTGTATAAATCGACTTAATGCATTACATTTCGTTAAAATTAGAGTATTTCAATTCGGACACTTTGTATATTGAATAATTAAAATCTTAACAAAATACAACTTACCTGCTTAATAAGACTTGGTCCACTTTTAGCCTCGTAGTGGAACCGAGATACATTTTTCGTGAAACAGAAGGAAGTTCTGGTCTGGACTCTGGTACGAAAATGGCCAGCGGTGTTAAATACTCCTTAAGTCATAGAGGACTGAGGAGACTAGTGTATGTATTGAGATTCATCCTGCTGTTCTTCAAACTATGCTTGAACATATCTGGTTATATATCATCTTGGAAAACGTATTGTTAGGGAACAACTAACTGTACTTAAATATGTATGCGGTGATACAAATGTTAGCATAATCATCGGCAGTAGTTTGTTCTTGGAAGCAATAATAATACGAATGGAATACCATCAATCTGTAGCCCATGCGACATAGAGTCACCTCCATGTTGTACAGATTTATAGAAATTCAAACATAAACAACACTAGCTACTTATTATAAGGCCTTCATTTTCCCTGTAGTACAATCGTATTTGTCTATTTGGTCTATAGCCTGTCCCAGAGATCTTTCCAAGCCAGACACTATTTTCAACTTCTTTTTAGCCATCGTTCGTAGTTTCAGGGCTACGTAGATCTAGTAATGAAACTATCATGAAAACATCCAATATAGAATCCCGTCTACTTTAGCCTAACCGGCATAACCGTGGGACGTAAGATTTCATTTTTTCAGTATAGAACCATGCAGTACTCGTCGCAAAAAACAAATAAATAAATAAAGCTTATATTTAGCTTCTACATAAAATAGTAAATGGAAAATTAAACTCTCACCCTCTACTTACACACAATTTCAGAGTATTATTACAGAGTGCAATATGGAGTACGAGTGTTTTCTGTGTATCGAAATCTAGAATTGGAATGGTCTAAAACTTATTTATGTTCATGCTTTCCTAGTGGGTTCAACATACTTCTATCTACCACATATATCTTTACCACTGAAAAAATCTCTCGATTCGAATTGTGCAAAATTAAGTTCTAAATATTGATTGTTATATTTTCTTGATTTTTTTCAATTTCTGTTATATGTTTCAGTTTAAAATGATTAACATGCTTTATTTGGAACTAGTACTGCAAAAAAAAAAAAACTCTCGTCTCGATTGTCGTGAGACCAAAGTTAAATTGAGAAGTACTTTTGTAAAAAAAAATCGAGACGAGACGAGAACATTACAATTCTAGTCTCGTTTCAGAGACGAAAAAATTCACAAGTTTCGTGGGAAATACTAGTTCACCTACGTCTTATATCTCGAACACTCTTCTAGTCTTACATGATCCATACTATTTAAAATTATAAATTGATTAAGTGATTGTACGAACACAACGATTATTTATCAACGTTTAAAGATACACAACTCATTACACAATATATTCTAATAACAAATATGGTTTAAATGTTGTTATATCACCACCTACGTAGACCTCTCATGATGCAAAATAATTATGATAACGTCTAGATGAAACTATTTTTAAAATCAGGGCGTAAATTTTGTACACTTTATTCCGAAACGAATGAGTACATTGATTATGGTTATTTTGAGGTAAAAAAAAATCTAAGTTCAATTTCGGGTATCTTCGGAAACAGTAAACCAACCAGGCGCCAGGTTCGAACCTTAAGCCAACGTTCGCAATTTGCAAAATTCAGCACATATGTTCTTCTTTCAAGTGTAATAAAATACGTTGAAATTGTAAAAAAAAAAAAAAAAAAAAAAAAAACATTCATTAAAATACATAATAATAATATGGTATGTCTAAACTATGTATGCATGTGAGCGCATGCTGGTTTTGTCGCCTACATAAAAGAGCATTTCCATATGTAAAAGAACATTTTCAATGAAAGGAAAGACAGAGAACACAGTTCTCGCATCCATAATGGAATGAAAAAGACAAAGGAAAAAAATTGCATCGAATATCAATGCCATTGTCTTTGAAATTCAGTTATATTTCTTCAAAAGGAGCTCGGCAGGAGTGTTCAAAACTTTAACCGAAACGGGAATCGAACTCACAACCTTAAGAGTAGAAGTTTCGCGGTTTACCACTCAGCTAACATGAACACTCCTTACGGGCCCCTTCTGAAGAAATATAAGTGAATTTCTAAGACAATGACATTCATATTCGTTGCAAATGCTGTTCTTTTTTCTTCATTGTCTTTTTATTCTACTATGGATGCAAGAACTATGTTTACTGTCTTTCCTTTCATTGGAAATGTTCGTTTACGTATGGAAAAGTAAATGACAAAGCCAGCTTATACTCACAAGTGTAGCTCCTAAATAACGTGTCATTATGTATTTCCATGAATGTTATTTTCTTCTACACTTAAAAGCATTTCTACATGTCTTATCACACTTAAAAGAAGAAAAAACACATCTGCACATTTTTTGCTGATTGCAAAGATTGGCTTGGGGCTCGAGCCTAGCATCATTGCTTTACTAGTTTTCGAAAATACACGAAGATGGACTTATTTTATTTTTATTTATTTATTGATTTTTACCTCAAAACAGCCATAATCAATTTTCTCATTCTTTTTGGAATAAAGTATACATACATTTACAAAACGAGACGAAAGAATTATTCGAGAATCGAGAAAAGAGTTCTACAAAACTTACGAGACGACAAGAAAACGGCTTACCTTTAGTCTCGTTTCCTGAGCAACACTATCTGAAACTATACTCATATTAAAATAAATAATAGTAGAGAGTAGGCCGTCTGGAGCACACCACTCTTTAGGTGTCTGCCGTATATAACCACGGCTTTTTGAAGCAAAGAAGGATGAAACTGACAATATTACTCCCGTTCAATTACCAGCGGTCCATGACTTATTCTCGATACCATCTTCTTCGCGCTATTGGGTTGGTGGGAGTACTTTAAACTTAGCTGCAGATGATGAGGTTAAGCAGCTCTTGTCGGATTGTGATTGTAGAAAAGTCGTTTCAAATTCTGATTAAGTTAAATCGCATTAGATCTAAGGATCTACCGTTCCGATATGTATCTTATAATATGACATAATTGTTTCTGAATAACCCATAAAGGATGACTTCTTGATATGCTGAGGCTTCTTCGGACGAAGCTTTCCTTAAACACTTACTACAATTTTGTCATATTTCGTAGGTAAGTATTTCAGTACTAATTCCAGTGCGGCATAACAACGTAAGAAATGGAAGCAAGGAAGTTTGTCATACAGTTTGTTTCAATCAAAATAATGTTTAACAAAGAAACAGGGAAGGTGGGTAAAAGTATGGGAAATAAGAATGGGTAATCAATTATGCATTTTGTAGGGCTCATAACTTAGCCCTACAAAACAGTTAATAAAGTTAAATTCTCGTTTAAAAATTTTATATTACGAATTATATTTATCAATAGTATTAGTCAACAACCGTATTTTGCTCTATTTACAAAATATTCAATCCTCTTGCTCAGGCCATTATCTTAACATATTTTAACTTTCGAATTCGAATGGACTCGAAACAGTGATGATTTCGGAGGTGGTCCGGGGGGTAATTTTCTCCTCCCCGATGTTATAAAATTCCTCCGGGGAATTTCTTCATTATGCACAGCCTGGGTTAGCAGTATTTTTTCAGCACTAACTTCATCCCCCGGAAAAAATGTGAAAACATCTCTGACCCCAAGTTGTCTTAGACAACAGATAAAGCTGCAACTCAGTCAACAAAATTGTAACTCGGCTGACACTGTCAGGTGAAAAGAAGTTTATCCCTCTTCAGTGTATTAAACTGCACAAGAAGATAGCTTTAGCTTCGATCGCCTTTTAAAGCAAAATTTCAATCAAACTTGTGCTCACTTTTATCATGACTATGCAGACATCCTGACGACTAAAATCACTCTGAAAGTTCTGCCGCACATATGATTTTGGCCTTTTACAAAGCGTTTATCGTTCAATAAATGTCGTCCACTTCTTTTTATATATGGTACTTCATATATCGTTGCAGCATATGGTTGTATCGTGGCGGACATAAGTCTTTGACTGGGTAATGGCAACTGCTTTGAAATAAATGTAGAGTATGAGAATTAAATATGTCATATCTGTAGTTTCGTGTGGAGAAGAAACAAACTTGTGAACCAAAAGTTTCAGAACAACTCAAGTTATTAATATAAACTTTGCTGAAAATTATTCACTTATATCATCATACAAGAAATACGAAAGACGTTTTGAATCGAAGAAATATAACACAACTTTGCAAGCGGAGGCAAAGAAACCTAACATAACCAGACTAAAGACGAATCGTTTATCTCGTAGTGATCGCGATTCAGTGGTCAAGGCGCTTGAGCAGTAATCTGGAGGTTCTTGGTTCGAATCCATGTGGGGCATTTTTTTAATTCAGGATTTTTGCTGCTGATTGATGGGCGATGAAATACGTGTTATTATATTCAGATATTTGAATACTCGAATGTTTCAATACTTGAACTATCAAATCTACAGGAATGATAATAATAATTATTATCTCGTAGAAAATTAAAAGCTAGGAGCTAATTATCGCTCAGATCATACCATTAGAAGCAGAAACGTGACATTTGAAAAAAATATTTCGGTTCTGTTTAATGTTGCTCACGAGAAGAGGAATTTCTCATTTCGTTTCTAAAACAAAATAACATGAGACTTAACATTTTACATTCGAGACGGGACAAGGTTAACTCAAATAATCGTCTAGCTTTGGAGATGAGAATCGAGACGAGACGAAAAGTATCGTAAACATTCCTAGTCTTGTCTCGAAATAGTGTATGTCCATTCTTTCAGTAATAATTCCTCTGAAGACTGAATCTTATTGGCTAATTTTGTTACTTTGTATTTCAGAGCTCACTCAATTATGGTTTGGGTAGACATTTTGGTAGTGAAGCTTTTATAATTACCTCTGCATATCCTAAAAGTTAGTTTATTATATACCTTCCTGTTGCGTGATATTAAGTTATTTTTATTACAGTTATTTTCCTTAAAACATACAGTAGAATACTTTCTACATGAAACTTTAGTGGAACGCTTTAGTTTAAAATTTGGGTAGTTTCAGAGGTGTGTCTTGATGGTACGGAACACCTTCCTCGAAATCTCTACTTTTAAGTAAGTTTTGCAAATTTTAGGGCAATTTTAAAATTTTGAATACCATTATTATTATTATTATTATTATTATTATTATTATTATTACTAAAGTGTTGTGAATTTAATGGTTCACTCTGTTCCACAAACTTCCTGTCTAGTACGCATTGTGCTGGACAAACATCGTATGTGTAGGTTTTCTCCGGGTTCCGCTCCCTCCCACTTTCTTTATTCCAAAATTTCTTTCATTCTCATCTTGGACGTCTACTGGAAACATTCCGTTTAACATTTAGCTAGTTATAGGGACGTATGCAAAGGATATGTCCTGATGATCCTGACACTTCTCTCCAATCCCGACAATTTTGTAACTTTTGCCTAGCGCTAGGGGCGATTTTACAAATTTTAATACAATCTGTCCTCACAAGGAATTTATCTTTTTATTATTATTATTATTATTATTATTATTATTATTATTATTATTATTATTATTATTATTATTATTATTATTATTATTATGATTACTGAATATTTGAGACCTCAATATTACTTCCTATTAAAATGCAAATAAGCATCCTGAAGTTAAGAAAAATGAAAAGATTTTTTTGGAACCTCTATAAGGATGAATTGCCTTATAAGATATACTTTGGAAGGAAAAGAAGGGGAAAAAGGTGTCAGCTCCTGGACAATACGACAATCGAATATTAGAATGCCTTAACAGAAACTAAGTAGAATTTGTATTCATCACGGTACATAGTAACGCCCTTTCTTTCGGTAAAAGACTTTGGATTATGTATGCGTTATATTTATATTTTAACAAAATATGCATACAAATATAAAAAGAAAATAGTTCCTATTTATAAATTTTGGTTGAACAGATGTATGGACCCTGTTGGAAATGGCAAACGAAAATATTATTTTTTCTAGTAAGAGTGGAATAACTTATAATCAACTCCACAATGAAACAATAACGTTTCAGACACATTTATGACTCATACTTTATGTATTCATGAATTGTTTGCTAAACACGCTAAATTTTCAGAGAGTACAAATAGAGATTGTATACTGTGACGTCATGTAGTCAGCAGGGCTATTTTCCCTGTGAAGAAAGTCTTTCAAATCTAACTTGTAACAACAAGAGAAATTGACTATTTTTCATGTTAATATACGTCAGAAACATCAACATTGTAAATTATAAAAATTGTTCTTAATTTCCTCACAGGGAATCGATCCGTGAACTCCTAAGTTACGAAACGAATGCTCAGGCCACTACCCTAAGACTGCTGTGTTAAGTGAGAGTCAAGAAACACTTGTCTATGTAGCAAACTGGATACGTTTAGGATTCCAATATTTTGTTAACGATGAAACACTGATTTTGGTCATAATAAAATATTATAGTCCAGAGAATTCAAATTTAAATTTAAAAAGACTTACAATCATGAAGAACATGAAGGAGAAATAGTCTTAAGAATAATTCGAATCCTTAACCTGGAGTCTCAGACCTCTGTTTTTTCTGACACCGATAGTATCTCTGTAAGTTGTCTTTATTATATTCGGTTATTCTCGTTTTACAGTTATTTCCAGTGACCCTGAACGACAGGGACACGAACACAGATACATCGAGGACATTTAATATTTAAAGGCTCTCCTACCGGGAATCGAAACTGAGACCCCATCTACTAAAATATCTGATGGGTGGGATACCTGGTTCGTTCCCAAGGCATGTAAGCTTGAGACAGACATCGTGCTCGTGGGTTTTCTCGGGACACACCCACTTTCTCATTCCACCAATTCGTACATCATAATTCACTTGGTTTAATCACAGTCTTTCTCAATTTAACAGACATAATCGTGGGACACTAAACGTAAAGATTACATTTTCAGGCTGTTAACACAAACCAATCCGAACCGAAAAGGTTGTATTTTCCATTGCTCATTAACGTGCTTTCACCAAAAAAATATTACAGAGGAAAAAACATGGGGAATCGTAATTCATTCGAAAGTGAAACAGCAGACTCATAATACCTTAACCTAAAACGAAACCATTACATATGGTTTCGAACTTTTCCAAAATATACACGGATATTCTGAAACGTGGCAATATAGTGTCCGTTTTCAAAAACTGAACCAAATTACGGTTCGTTTTCTGAAATAAACAGTCACATTCTGTTTCAAACTTAAACAGAACCCAAACCAGTGTCATTGAAAACTTGACCCACGACCCACTGACCCACCAGCCACTGTGACCCATGACTCACCATCACCCACCACCCACTGTGACCCATGACCCACCATCACCCACCACCCGCCGTCAACCACTCTGACCCATGATCGTCCACCCACCGTGACCCACTCTGACCCACCACCCATTATGAACCACTCCGACCCACCACCCATCATAAACCACTGACACACCAAAACACATCGTCATCTACTCTGACACTTGATCCACGGCCTCTTTTCTACCGACTAAAGAGTTTACTCTTAAAATAAAACCAGGTTGTGAAATTCTAACTAATTGGAGTTTGAATTTCTATGGTCAATCGCTCAAGCACCGCTCTGTTACAATAACGATGGATCTGACCTTTACGATATAAAATGGTAAAGTGTTTGTCTTGGGTAAAATTACGATGCATTTCAATTAAATTACCATCCTATAATTATTTCCTTGTTGAATTATCGATACTTTTCAGTGGAGAAACGGATGAAATTTTTTAAGTCCGAAATCAAGGTAAGTTCGTTCCCAAGGCAAGTAAGATTGAGATGGACAACATCGTGGTCGTGGGTTTTCTAGGAACACCCCCGTAAATGTGTCTGAAACGTGTCCCATAGTTATGGAGCTATGGGCGTTTTAAAGTTCATTTTTTCTTGTTTTTGGCAGCCTACAACTCCGAAAGGAAGCATTTGTGCACCCACGTTGGTCTATACTTTCTGTTATATTGGTGTCAGGAATCACCCCCCCCCCAAACGTTGTCTTTGTTGTTTTGAAACACACACACACACACACACACACACATATATATATATATATATATATATATATATATATATATATATATATATATATATATAGTGTTAACGAACTATATCGAAAATTGTAAAAGGTGATTCCTCACATCAAAATAAGAGAAAAAGTTCATATGGACCAATGAGCTAAAAGTGCATAGTTTCAGAGCTAGGGCTGTTAAAATCGCGAAAAAGCTAAATTTCAACAGGCCGTATTTCGAATTCCAGAAACTGTTGATGGTGGCCCTTATCAGCATAAAGGAAGTCACGCATACACAATCCAAAAATACATATTACATCAATTTTCAATGGATGTACAGAGTATTCCGCGCAGGGTATAATTCTCAAATACCCTCTCAATAGAGTTTTCAGATATACTTTGATTTCAAGCAGGGTTCAAAGTAGGCAGGAGGTAAGCCTTAACAACAATCGACATCCAGTGGTTCGGAGGGAAGTCGGAAGTGTTAGGAACCTGCAGATCCATGTTTTTTGTGATCCGAATAACGTATGATGCGATGTATTTCGTCACAGTATATTTCACGTTTTCTTTACTTTATAAGAGTGAAAGAAAAAATCACAGCATGCTTTTTTCCGAGTACGAGAGACCGTGCTATTGACGATTCTTAACACTTCCGACTTCGCGCCAAAGGATTCTGTGTTACGGATGTCAAGGCAGATCGTTGCCTACTTTGGACCAATCATGAAGTCAGAACATATCTCTAAATTGGTTGATGGCATGTCTGGGAATTTCACCCTGCAGGAAATATTCATCACACCCATTGAACATTAATGAAATATGCATTTTTGGATTGTATAGGCATGACTTCCTTTACGATGATAAGAGCCCCAACTGCAAGATTTCTCGAATTCGAAATAGGGCCTCTTAAAATTTGTTTTCTCCTCGAATTGGACAGCCATAGCTCTGAAACTATGCAATTTTTCCCACAGGTCCATAGGAACTTTTTGACTTATTTTGATGTGAGGAACCACCTCTTACAGTTTGTCGGTATAGTTCATTAATACCATATTATATATATATATATATATATATATATATATATATATATATATATATATATATATATATATATATATATATATATGAGCGGAAAGAGCGGACTATAGGAGTTTTATCTCTAATGGCAGTTTATTTCACGATACAATAGTAACATCAAGTACAATCTAGATACTAGACGTGCTCCACCATAGTTGTTGGAGTGTGTCAGTGGCTCAAGTGGGTCAAGTTTCTGAGTGGGTCGTGGGTTAACAGCATGTGACCCACTGCGACCCACCACCCACCGTCATCCACTCTGACTCACAGACCAACTCTGCTTACTACATTGTAGACAGCATTTTCTGAACATATTTTTCTTCACCCTCGACTCTAGCCATAGAAATTAAAACACATTTCTGATTGGTTGCAGCTTGCCATTGTCCAAACCTTCTGGTGTATTATAGTAGTAACAGAAGAAAATTGTCACTTTTTGGAATTGAAGAACATTGAAGAAGCAGTTGAGATTAAATTTATGTTGGAATTGAAGAACAATGAAGAAGCAGTTAAGATTAAATTTATATCATGTCAGTCAAGGTGGAACAAAACGAGCCCCGCGGAGCTTCTAACCCATTTCTCCTCCTCTTCCTACTACTACTACTACTCTTACTAGTACTACTACTTATACAGTGGAATCGTATAGCAAAACTGCACACGTAAGGTAAGTAAATCACTTTTGAGTATTATTTTTTAATAAAAATAAAATTCCTTAGCCCGGGTTTGAACCCACATAAAAAGCAATTATAATTTCGAGCTCATTGCGCTAGTACGCTCGGACACCAAAACCACTAGTAACAGGCATTTGATTTCTGCCATATTTTGGTACGTGGCGAAAGACTGATAACTCCAACTAACAAGAACCACGTATTTAGCTCATATTAGTAGGGTCGAGAGTGATCTAAAAATCCGCTTTTGAACACTGGCGAATTTATCTACGTTTTATTTTCAAGGCCTTCATTTCCCTTTTTCATTTGTTTCTGTTCATTTTCCTAAGTATCTCTAAGTGAAAAAATAGAGCCTGAGGCATTTTTGAATAGATATTTATAATTGTAATAAGAGCAATAGGACTTATACTACTACTTGGGTTACAAGACACACAGCCTGTGAGTTTTTAGAGGAGCTAAGTACTGGAAAAAATAGTTTTGAATCACTGTAATATATAAATTATTATATAAAAATGTATGTAAATATGTGCGCCTAATCATCACAGCCAAATGGCAGTCAAATAAAATGAAATTTGGTCTATAGTTAGGCATCAATCCAAACGGATGTTACCATATTGCTTTTATTATAATAATTTCCTAATAGATAGTGCGGATACGAATTTTTGCGAAAAAATTGAGTATCTAACAAGCTGCTCAACTTACGCAGCTCAAATTCGTATATTAACTATACTGAAAATGAACAGAACGTTTTCTAGCATCTTTTCAACTTCTCCTTTATGGAGAAGAGCGGCACTTTCTACCTAGGTATATATGGTAAATTCATAGCGGGTTAGTTTGTAAAAATAATCGAAAACGATCGATATTACTCGTAGGTGAGAAACAAGCAATACAGTGCTTCCTATCATATATCCATATATGCTTACCATACGCTTTCTACTATAATAATTGCTGAAGCTTGTTTATTATATGGAGCACTTAGAGCACAAGGCAATCAATCCACAAAGTTGAGAAAAATAGACATAAAATTTGTAATGTTAGCTTCTGTCTTAGTTTCGATTCCCGGTGGGAGAGCCTTTAAATATTAAATGTCCTCGATGTATCTGTGTTCGTGTCCCTGTCGTTCAGGGTCACTGGAAATAACTGTAAAACGAGAATAACCGAATATAATAAAGACAAGTTACGGAGATACTTTCGGTGAATCAGAAAAAAAAAAAGTGGTCTGAGACTCCAGGTTAAGGATTCGAATTATTCTTAAGACTATTTCTCCTTCATGTTCTTCATGATTGTAAGTCTTTTTAAATTTAAATTTGAATTCTCTGGACTATAATATTTTATTATGACCAAAATCAGTGTTTCATCGTTAACAAAATATTGGAATCCTAAACGTATCCAATTTGCTACATAGACAAGTGTTTCTTGACTCTCACTTAACACAGCAGTCTTAGGGTAGTGGCTTGAGCATTCGTTTCGTAACTTAGGGGTCCACGGATCGATTCCCTGTGAGGAAATTAAGAACAATTTTTATAATTTACAATGTTGATATTTCTGACGTATATTAACATGAAAAATAGTCAATTTCTCTCGTTGTTACAAGTTAGATTTGAAAGACTTTCTTCACAGGGAAAATAGTCCTACTGACAACATGACGTCACAGTATACAATCTCTATTTGTACTCTCTGAAAATTTAGCGTGTTTAGCAAACAATTCATGAATACATAAAGTATGAGTCATAAATGTGTCTGAAACGTTATTGTTTCATTGTGAAGTTGATTATAAGTTATTCCACTCTTACTAGAAAAAATAATATTATTTTCGTTTGCCATTTCCAACAGGGTCCATACATCTGTTCAACCAAAATTTATAAATAGGAACTATTTTCTTTTTATATTTGTATGCATATTTTGTTAAAATATAAATATAACGCATACATAATCCAAAGTCTTTTACCGAAAGAAAGGGCGTTACTATGTACCGTGATGAATACAAATTCTACTTAGTTTCTGTTAAGGCATTCTAATATTCGATTGTCGTATTGTCCAGGAGCTGACACCTTTTTCCCCTTCTTTTCCTTCCAAAGTATATCTTATAAGGCAATTCATCCTTATAGAGGGTCCAAAAAATTCTTTTCATTTTTCTTAACTTCAGGATGCTTATTTGCATTTTAATAGGAAGTAATATTGAGGTCTCAAATATTCAGTAATAATAATAATAATAATAATAATAATAATAATAATAATAATAATAATAATAATAATAAAAAGATAAATTTCTTATGAGGACAGATTGTATTAAAATTTGTAAAATCGCCCCTAGCGCTAGGCAAAAGTTACAAAATTGTCGGGATTGGAGAGAAGTGTCAGGATCATCAGGACATATCCTTTGCATACGTCCCTATAACTAGCTAAATGTTAAACGGAATGTTTCCAGTAGACGTCCAAGATGAGAATGAAAGAAATTTTGGAATAAAGAAAGTGGAAGGAAGCGGAACCCGGAGAAAACCTACACATACGATGTTTGTCCAGCACAATGCGTACTAGACAGGAAGTTTGTGGAACAGAGTGAACCATTAAATTCACAACACTTTAGTAATAATAATAATAATAATAATAATAATAATAATAATAATAATAATAATAATAATAATAATAATAAAAATTTTAAAGTTGCCCTAAAATTTGGCAAAACTTACTTAAAAGTAGAGATTTCGGGGAAAGGGTTCCGTACCATCAAGACACACCTCTGAAACTACCCAAATTTTAAACTAAAGCGTTCCACTAAAATTTCATGTAGAAAGTATTCTACTGTGAAAAACGAAAATTGAAATGAAATCTTTAAGTTTTACGTCCCACAATTATGCCGTTTCGGCTAAAGGAGACAGTAATGATGACAAATGAATGAAACGGTGGAATGAATAAAGTGAGAGGAAACGGGAGAACCGCGAGAAAACCCACGAGCAGGGTGTTTGTCCACCCTAAAGTCCACACGGCGCGAGCTGGGATCGAACCAGGGACCCCAAGCACCAGAGGTGAACGCTCTAACACTGAGCCACCGCGCCCCCCAAAGTATTCTACTGTGTGTTTTAAGGAAAATAACTGTAATAAAAATAACTTAATATCACACAACAGGAAGGCATATATTAAGCTAATTTTTATGATATGCTGAGGTAATTATAAAAGCTTTGCTACAAAAATACCTACACAGACCATAATTCAATGAGCTCTGAAATGCAAAGTAACAAAATAGCCTATAAGATTGAGTCTACAGAGGAATTGTTACTGAAAGAATGGACATACACTATTTCCAGACAATACGAGAAATGTTTACGATACTTTTCGTCTCGTCTCGATTCTCATCTCCATAACGAGACGATAGTTTGAGTTAACCTTGTCCCGTCTCGAATGTAAAATGTTCTCATGTTATTTTGTTTGTTTTAGAAAGGAGATGATAAGTTCCCCTTCCCGTGGGCAACATTAAACAAAACCGAAGTATTATTTTCAAATGTCACGTTTCTGCTTGTAATGGTGTGATCTGAGCTATAATTAGCTCCTAGCTTTTAATCTTCTACGAGATAATAATTATTATCATTCCTGTAGGTTTGATAGTTCAAGTATTGAAACATTCGAGTATTGAAATATCTGAATATAATAACACGTATGTCATCGCCCATCAATCGCCATTAAAAATCCTAAAGTATAAAAAATGCCCGATATGGATTCGAACCAAGAACCTCCAGATTACTGCTCAAGCGCTTGACCACTGAACCGCGATCACTACACGGTAAACGATTCGTCTTTAGTCTGGTTATGTCAGGTTTTTTGCCTCCGCTTGCAAAGTTGTATGTTATATTTCTTCGATTCAGAAAGTCTTTCGTATTTCTTTTATGATGATATAAGTGAATAATCTTCAGCAAAGTTTATATTAATAACTTAGTTGTTCTTAAACCTTTGGTTCACAAGTTTGTTTCTTCTCCACACGAAACTACAGATATGACAGCCTTAATTCTCATACTGTACATTTGTTTCAAAGCAGTCGCAATTACCTGGTCATACTAATGTCTGCCACGATACAATTTTAACATAAACGTAACTTCGTACTGCAACCACGGGTGTCTCTAGCGAGATTACAGCGGACAAGTCCCCTTAGACTTGAAGTGGAAACAGATGAAGGGTGAAAGTACCTAATTGGATGAAATAAAGCAATAGGAAGAATAAATGAATGTTATATCTGTTGTTAAATAGTAACATCACTATCTGTTTATATGAAACTTGTCTTTTGAGGAGGAGTTGTCTTCTGAATACCATATTATGAAGGAAGTAAAACAAAAGAGGTAGACAAAGACTACATATAATAGATAATACAGAAGCATTATAACCTCTAATTGCTATACCAATACAAAGAGGTAATCTAATGAAATTTGTGTATGGAAACCTTTAAATTTGTAGCAAGTCCCTACAAGTACGACAGAAAATTATGATCCACGTAAGTGCTAAGAAAAAAAGTTGTCAGCACACAGTCTTGACTATACTGAATCCCATTGATAAATGTAACCAGTATGGAGGGTAGGAGATAACAACTTAGATACTGGAAAGTTTAAAGATATAAAGTGGAAACATTTGAAATTTTGAAGAAATGTATGAATTGAGTGGAAGTAGCCACAAGAACTAAATAGCGCTGGGAGTATTTTCAATTTCGCAAGTAAGGTACGGTATCATGGGCATAGTACAACGAAGCATCAGATATAAAAGAAACTTTGGAAAACTACTGAAATAAAAATATGGAAACAGAGTTCCATTGAAGATGTAAAATAATGTGTAGAAAGATGAACCATGCATTCAGATGGGAAATCGATAAAGATGTAACGAAGAAATTAAATGTCGACTAAAAACAGGGAATTTGTGTTATTATTCAGTTGAGCTGAGTTGAGTTGATTTTGAGTTTAACGTCCACATCAGCAGCGAGGCTAAATGAGACGAGACTTACTGATTAACGTGGAATCCGAACCACATGAGCTTCCGCCGGGAATCGATGTTATTATTCAGTTCAAAATCTCTTGTCTTCGCGAATTCTATCGACGAAATTGAAGCTTAAAATATATAACCGATAATAATGCCTGTTGTTTTGTATGGTTGTGAAACATGATCGCTTACTCGGAAGGAAGAACATAGATTGAAAGTATTTGAGAACAAGATCCTGAGACGAATATTCGGGCCGAAGAGAAAGAGGAATGGCGGAAACTTCTTACCGAGGAACTACGTAATTTATACGGTTTACCAAACATCGTTAGATCATCGTTAGACTCAGGTGGGCAGGTCATGTAGCCAGAATGGAAGAAAGTAGGAAACCTTTCAAAATCTTAACTGGAAGACCAACGGGAAAACGACCATTTGGAAGACCTAGGCGCAGATGTGAGGACATTAAGTTGTATTTCGCAGAAATATGAATACAAAGTAGAAACTGGATCCAATTAGCTAAGGATAGAAGTCAGTGGAGAGTAGTGCTGTTGAAATCGGTTTTTGAAAAAACCGAAAACCGGTTTTTGAAAAAAGTGAAATTTCATAAAAACGAAATGTCGGTTTTCAAAACCGCATTTGCGATTTCGGTTTTGAAAACCGCATCTGCGGTTTCGGTTTTAAAAACCGCATCTGCGGTTTCGATTTTGAAAACCGCTTTTGCGGTTTCGGTTTTGAAAACCGCATCTGCGGTTTCGGTTTTGGAAACCCTTTTGCGGTTTCGGTTTTGAAAACCCTTTTGCGGTTTCGGTTTTGAAAACCGTATTTGCGGTTTTCGGTTTTCAGAAAAACGGTTTTCTCAAAAACCGAAAACTGCAAAAGTAACAAAAAATTCGACAGCACTAATATCAAGTAACGACGAGAAAACAGCAAAGAATCTTTCCCATCTTCGGCTCACAGTTGCCAGATGGAGGGAAATTTCCCTCGGCGTAGGGAAAAAGTGTTCAAAATTTGCAGAGGAGAAAGAAGATATTTTTTCTTAAAATGTCTTAATGTGTAGGGAAATTCTTGTTTAGTATACTTTTACAATTGGCAGAATAAAAAAAAAAAATAATAAGTTGCAGTTTCTCACAAAGAGGCACGGCTATCATTACTGGGAAGTAAAAAGATATAGAATAAAATATGATCGGTGTTTCCTTCACGTATGAACTATTGCAGGTGTCTGGGACCTGCGATAAGAAACCAGTCAACACATGCAAAACCACAACATTCACATTTATCGGAGTGGCAACAAATCAACAATAAAATTGTGTATTGCGATCTAAATTTTTTTCTTTTCTTTTTTTAAAGAAAGGGATGTGGTGTTTTTTGTTAACAAAAGAAAGAGTGAGCAGTACTATTTAAAAACAAGGTGAAAGAGTAATGATAATATAAAAGATCTCAGTCTAAGCGGATGAGATTTCAAATTGGATTTCATGAGTTGCAGGTGTAGTAATCTTAAATAGGGATATACCTTATTTTCTATTTAGCTTAGTGTTGTCATATTACCCGATTTTTGCGGGTATCACCCGATTTTCAGGTTCTATATTTGTCCCTCGCTTAAACGTATCTTAATCACGAAAAACCTCCCGCTTTTTGGGATTGGAGAAAAATCTAAGACGACTTAGTGGATAAAGTGTTGGTATATTCAAAGTAAACCGCTACACCTCTGACAATCTTAATCGCGATTGAGTTAAATTTGGACTCGCGCTCAGGCTCAGGCTGTGAGCTATCTGAGCAGTGCGCGGGTGTAGGGCCATTTGCTAATAAGAGATCTGCTGTAATGCACAATAGTTTTCTTTGTGTAGTTCATGTGTTTTTAATGTAATGTATTGGAGGTTCTATACGAATGAATATTCGTTTGTAGATGTTGTGACAAACATACTTGAATTATTCATGCCTTCATAAGCTACAACAATGCCGAACGACAATTTCAAGTGTAACTTTAACGACTCTTATAGAAGCGAATTTACGTATGTTAGCAAGGGCAGAACTCAGTTTGAAGCAAAATGTACAGTCTGGAAAACTCAGTTTCGTTTGAAAAGTAGGCTGCAGGGAAGCAAACTGGACCCCACCTGATTTTTTATGCATTTTGTAAATTAGACCACGAGAAACACGAATCTGGAGGAATTTTGACATTCCGAATTTCGTAACTCGAGATATTCGAACATCAAGTGACCACGGAAGTAAACCTGATTTTTATATATTTCGTAAACTACATCACAAGGAAAAGGAACACGAATCTCAAGGATTTTTGACATTCCGACTTCCGGAACTCGAGATATTAAAACTTTACGTTTAATATAGATATATTCTCTATACGAAACATATTATATCCTGTGAGATATATAAAGGTAACCAAGAAAGTTCTGTCACTTTTTCTGGAGGTCTGTGTTCAATTGATCCTCACACCGTGAGTTGAATGCGAATGGAGAAAAGGCGAAAGTCAGATGTTGGTGTGGGTATATCCAACATTCTACCTGCTTGTGGCAGTTCAGTTACAACGTGAACTTGTGTAAGGACAGAGTGAATATGGAACCTCCACAGAGCGTCATAAGGACGTGTATGCTGTACGAGTTCAAACTTGGATCAAACGACACTGCAGTGGGGCGGGAGATATCTCAGGCCTTTCATGAGGGTGTCGTGATTACGCAGACAGTGCAAGGGTGGTGTAGAAAGTTTAAGGACGGTGACAAAACACTCACAAAAGACGCACCACGTGCCGGAAGACCAACACATGTACAAAATGAAGATCTTCAGGTAGCAATTGAGGTTAACAGTGGAGAGACCTGTGAGGAACTGGGGCTAACATTCAATGTGAGTGGAGAAACCATCCGGCAGCACCTCCATCAACTTGGGAAGCACTACAATTTGAGTCTATTGGTCCCACATGAATTAACTCCGGGCCAGAAGGCTACGCGAGCAGACACCTGTGTTCCTTTGCTGCCTCGTCTGAGGAAGGAGCCATTTCTGGACAGGATGTTGACGTATGATGAGAAGCTCCATGGCGTCGTCGTAATTGGTTAAAATCTCATGAACTTGTTCCAAAACAGCTGAAACCAGTAATACAACAGAAAGTCCTGCTGTGTGTTTGGTGGACTGCTCGCGACATCGTGCATCGGGAACTGCTACTGGTTGGTCAGAGCAGAACATTAATGCAACTGTCTACTGTCAGCAGTTGAGCCGTGTTCAATAAAAATTCAAAACCCTGGAGGCATCCGCCATACTTCCTGGACATTGCACCGTCCGATTGTCATCTGTTCCCTTCCTTGGACAATCACCTTAAAAGATGCCAGCTCAAATCCCAAGTAGAGGTGCAAAATGCACTTGATACCTTCTTCGCTTCACGGAACATCAACCTCTACGGCGATGGAATAAATGGCATTCCAGAACGTTTGCAGAAGGTTGTCGATCTATTCTTGATCTTCCAGATACGTGTTAGGTGACATATGAATGTTCGAAGGTGGTGGGTGAGAAAGCGATAGAACTTTCTTTTTTACCTTTATAGATAGGTTCTGTGTATTGAAATAGTTATGCACAAAGGTATAATGTTTGGTCGGGGGCAGTAGTTCTTAGTTAAACATAATACAAACTATGTGTAATATAATTTATGAGATTAATAATAATAATAATAATAATAATAATAATAATAATAATAATAATAAGAAGAAGAAGAAGAAGAAGAAGAAGAAGAAGCTAAAACAGTGTTTTTAGTTTTCCGGAAGGAAACCAAAATTTTCCTGTTTTTTTCAGGCTTCAAAAACACTAGCTGCAGCACATTTTTTTAGATTGTAGCTGGCCCCCCTTCAAAAACGACGGGCCCCTCCTACAGAAACCTGCTGGCTACACCCCTGGTCTTAGGTGACATATCGATGCTCTAAGGTGATATGTCAAAAAGCGAGAGAACTTTCTTCGTTAATTTTATACATACTATGTAAAACTATTGTATAAGTTCTAGTATCTCGAGTTCGGGAAGTCGGAATGTCCAAATTCCTTCAGATTCGTGTTCCTCGTGGTCTACTTTACAAAATATATAAAAATCAGGTTGGGTCCAGTTTTCTTCCATGGTCACTTTATGTTCGAATATCTCGAGTTCCGACATTCTAAATGTCAAAATTCCTTCAGATTCGTGTTCCTCGTGTTCTAATTTACAAAATATATGAAAATCAGGTGGGGTCCAGAGTTTGCTTCCCTGCAACCAAAAAGTACATCGGAAGTGTCATCAAAGAAGTAACTAAAAAAAGTGCCAAGGATCCCAGGTCAGTATTTGTAACACACAAGTTCACATCAGTACTTACGGTTTAAAACTCCCCACTTTTCTGATTTTAAAATATTGCAACCCTAATTTAGCTGTGACTTGTACAACAATCGAACTATCCCTTTCGCACAGTGCTGCATATATTACCATAATAGTCTTGGAGCAAATAAAAAAAGTTAAAACACAGACATAAATCAATACAATTGTCTCGATCGATAGATGCTTTCACAATTGTTAAAAGATGTAATTAAAAACATCAAACATTGTTTCTGCTTTGAAAAGGACAAACAGGGTTTCGTTTATAAAACCGCAAACACGGTTTCGGGTGGCTTTCGCTTTCGAAAAGAGCTTTTGCGGTTTCGGTTTTGAAAACTGCATTTACGGTTTTCGGTTTTCAGAAAACCGGTTTTCTCAAAAACCGAAAACCGCAAATGTCACAAAAATTCAACAGCACTAGTGGAGAGCTTTCGTGAACGCGGTATTGAACTTCCGGCTTCCATAGGCCATAGAGTTAGTTTTTTTTTTAATCGATAAAGATCGGGAATTATACAATACACGTAAAAGAGGGAAGAGGAATAATGTATATGGCGATAAAAGTCAGTGGAAATAAAAAGGTATCAAGGGAAAACTACTACGACAATATAGAAATTAAGGATGAAAATGAATTTTTAACGAGCAAAATCCAGATTGAGACAGATGGAAAGGATGCACTCCGTTTTATAACAGAAAGAATAAACTGTGGATTTTGGGCATTAAAAAGGAGGAAACAGTAATCAGGAGTGACAAAGAAATTACGATGCTAACGGTCAAGTTCAAGAACATACAGCGAAATGAAAAATGAAAAGGTTACCTATTGTATTTTTTAAGAATGTAGGAAAAGAAGGGAGGGAACATATAATCAAATGACGAGAGAGAGTTGTCATAAGATTTCTTACAGAAAGCTAAGATTCCATTAACTAACAAATCAAATAAAATATTTCAGGACTAGGAAACTACACTGGTATAAATACATTTAAGAACACACAGTAGTATTCATAAATCTGGCTCAAAGTTGTTACAACAAGAAGCCGATGGTAGGTACTACTATTCCCAACATACATTTAGCATCCATGGCATATTCCGAATAAGTTGCAGAACATAGAGTATTTTGCTTAATGGAACTTGTAACTATAATAACTTGGCGCACAGCTGTTTGGACGCGTAGTTAGTAGGCCATGTCTGTCTGGGAGATGGTAATTGTCGGAGCAGGCTGTTGGTCAAGGACCGTTCCACCATGCCGACGCGTGCTCGATAACGCTTGGGTTCGGAAACCTAACAGGCTAGAGTAGAAGGCGTATACCGAGTAGAACAAACTGTGCTTATGCGGTATTCAAATTGTATCTCATAAAGTGTCCAAATAAGGAAGGAGGGCAGGATTGACGACACCACGAATGCACGATATACTAGTCATACTCCCCTTAAACTAGTCGATATACTAGTCTCATAAAGATCACAGGCGAACAAAACACCTAGGCTCGTAGCTTACTCTCCCTCTCTTATCAAATACCACAAAATCAAGCGTGAGTCCTGTATGACGAATGAGAACACACTGATTTTTTTTTTTATTTCACCTGCAAGTTCAGATACGAGCACGGGACGGTCATAATACCTACTCTCTCATCGCTGAATACTACCACCCTCCATTCACCTTGTCTTTGCATTCTCTCCCGATATGACGGAAAATGTTTTTGGCGATGAGCTGTTATCAAGAGTAATCAGAAAAAAACACAAGATAGTAAACCAATCTTCAAGAATCAAATGTTTAGTGTTTGTGTACTTACTGTGGTGCTTAGCGTTCGGGGAGGCATGGTGGCTCTGAATACACTGGAGGTCGCAGTCCTACCAGTTGTGGCTTGAATAATTCTTATTATTTGTAGGAACACTCCGATACGTCGTGGAAACATTGAAAGGGTACATCGGCTATAGGAAAAGCTCTGCCTCCCATCGTGTATTCCGATATGACACGCGAGCGGCAATTCAACTCAACAACTATAAGACTTCTCGCTGTTTTAGTATATGATCACGCTGGAAAATATTTAATCGTACAACAGGTGTTCGCTGGTGTCGTCCTGAGATTATACACAGAATGTGATTCCCACTTAATAACACTCTTGTTGTCTGACAACATTCATACTACTAGTAGACCTACCTCTATAGACACTACAATCAGCCTGCCATTCATGGTGACCGGTATGCTGGGACCTTCAAACTAAGATCAGCATACCTTCTAGAGACACATAGTCTGTTGCGCTTATTTCGTTCGAATCGGGCAATGTACTGTACTCTGATGACCTAAAATACTTTCACAATAGTGTCTTAGTTCACATTGCACACACCAAAAATGCAGCTTGGAATATGAAAGAGATTATATGGACGAAGAATTAAGGAAGTTGGACAGTTTTGATTTAAACAGAGATACAACAGAAAGAAGCAATCATTATCTTCCATCGAACAATGTAGGTGAAAGCTTCACAAACAAAGGGAAGGAAGTGTATGTATGTAGTATTTTGATTTAGAGAAAGTTTTAAACTGCTTGAAGTAGATAATCTAGAAGATCCTTGGAATAAAATGAAAGGTTATACTCGACAGAAGCTTTAATATGAACCTACCATTAAAAGCTAGCATACAGCAAATGATTTGGATAGTGGACTTACAAAAATACTGCCTTTCAGTGTCATAATTCATCAACAGAAGAGCAGAGAAGAGTTTGACTACGGATAGGGTGATTTGATAACGACTAGACGGACTAGTGTTTGCTTTTCAGATAATATGGCTACTGTTGCGGAACCTGAATCGAAAATTAATACGATCTAAGAAAAGATAATTAAAAGCTGTGAAATAAATTTGAAATGAAATTAAATATAAAAAGAAGAAAGTAATGATGACTAGGATGATTAAGGCTGTAACAATTATAGAAGTTTATCTTTAAAGATAATTGTGGTTAGAATGATATACGTTAGTTACTGAATTAAAAGTACAAAAAGTACTCACATGTAAAGTAGTACATTATACGGAGCAGGAACGTTGATATTACGGAAGGGCAACAAAAATATTGTACTTGAGTTCTTGGGCATTTGAATGCTGAGGAGAACAAAAAAAAAAAAATAAATAAAAATAATAATAACTGATTGGACCAATAAACTAATGAAGGGTATTCGAAATAAGAGGAGTGAAAGAATGAAATGTAAAATAATTTAATAGAAGTTAGGATATTGTTGGGAAAGAAATTATACTTCTTCGTAATAGACAGAAACCAACGGAAATCAAGGTGAAGTTTCCTAAGGTTAATAGCATATTTTCAAACATCTAAATATGTAACAAGTGATCTACCAATGGGGAAAGAAAATTAAAAATCAATTGTACTGATGGAGGTAGAAACCGGATTCCAGTACCACTTAATTCAAGTAGTATCCCATTTCGCTCATGATTTTGACATAAATTTAGTTAGGTCTTCCAGCATTCTTTGTTTTTGTCATCTCCCTCAATTTTTACATGCCACAGACACCCATGACCATACGCAACAGGCCTGTTTTGTATTGCAATAAGGATTAACTATATCTGCAAAGAGATTTCCACGTACTTATTGACCTTAAACTTCATTTGTCTCTTTCCGAATATACTGAACCAACTGGCTGTCTATTTAATAAATTACTAGATAGTGCACATAATGTATGCTCAGTTCATAGATACAAGATATCCTAATACTGAAATTTACTTCTGAAAGTATGAAGCTTATTTACATTGTGCACTACGCATCAAAAAAATTCCGATAGCTAACGCCGTGCAGTTGGGGCACCCAATATAAACCTTATCCCATAATCGTGTCAGGTAAAGAGACCGAGATAAAAATGTGGAATTTAACGTAGTAAGAAAAGAACTTAACATTATTAAGTTCCGTATCCAGAAATCCAACAGTAATATAGAAATAGCGTTTATTTTTACATATTTTTCAGAACTATTCGAATATATAGAGGATGCTTTAAACACTCATTAAGACACTTTCATAAAGGATAGCATACTCAATTTCCAGTAAAACCGTAGATCTCCGAGACACATCTAGGATAATGTCAAAAGTTTAACAGACATGCTTTCCGCGTGGTTCGAACGCAAATTCGGTAGTATTCATTGGACGTAGTGATCCAAAATACATTCTAATAAACCCAGTAGGTAGCGTTGGTCATATCCTCCATTTCAGACTACTAATGCAAACTGAACCCTCCCCCCGTCAAAAAAAAAGAAAAAGGTAGAAAGAAAGGGAAAATTGAACGAGTGCTTTTTTAATGCTAAATTTCTATCAGAAATACGCTATATTGAAAGTCTAAACTGTATTGTAATCAAATGTTACAAATGTTAGAAAGGAAAAGTTTATGTTCGTCATAGAGGTTTCATCTTTCGAATTTCAACGTGAATAAAACACATTGAACTATAGGATGGAAACAAATTTTGTGACGAACTAGTATAAATAAAATTTTGTTTTCAAATAAGCAAAGAGGTGACCGTTTTCTAGTCATTCCGAAGATTTATCTGTTCCGAACATCCAGCATCGATTTCCTCTCTTGCGGATATAACGTAATTTCCACAGATATATGCACAGGCTAGAGCTCAAACGGATCATCGTGTCAGTAGAATGATGTTGGTTAGGTTATAGATCAGCACTGGGTCGAGCATTCTAACCCGTAGTGACCCGGTAATTTCGACCGAGTCTCGGTAACCCAGAGGACAAAAATGATATTTTCTTATTCCCTTGCGTTTTAAAAATATTTCTCTCAGACCAGGACTGGAGATGTTATCCCCAGAGCATGAAAAACAGGATGACAAAGTTTCCAGTTAATTAGATTTTCCAGAGCAGGTATATCGGGCTCTTGCTCCATTTTAACTTCAGGGCACGCATACGCATATGGAGTTCGTGTGTGTGTGTGAGAGAGAGAGAGAGAGAGAGAGAGAGAGAGAGAGAGAGAGAGAGAGAGAGAGAGAGGGAGAATTGAAAGATACAAAGAGAGGGTAGGGAAGCGTCAAGAAAGAGAGAGAGGGAAAGAGGGAGACGAATATAAATATGAAACATACTTATCATTGCAGTGTATAATGTAGAACGCACACACTGTTTACTAGAATAATGCCAGTGATGCCTTCTAAGTTCTCCAACAGAAGATGAATCTTTGTTTGCAGCCATTATTTTATGCGAAAAAAGCAAACTACCTGATGGGGAATCGAACCAAGATTTTCCACTTGGAAGTCTAGCTCTTTCCCATTACAACACCGATTGCTTTTCCCGACCTTTGTTTAACAAATGGTATAGTGTTTCTTTCTGAGAACGATAACACGAAAAGTTTATATTGCAGATCAACGATGTGTTTGAAATGTCCTGGTACTTACCTTGGTCTTTCCCAACCAACATTCGTAAATCGTCTCTATCACGATACAGGTGTTTGCTTCAACATTCTTACGTATTGCTTGTCCAGTATAATAAGCTGATTCTTCACAATCACTTTGTGAAAAAATTAACTTTGGCGTGAACAGGATTTGAACCTATGTTAGATAGTTATATTATTAAGAAGGCTATTACGTTACTCCTACTCTGTCAATGACACCTTAAATTACCAAAAAATATTGCTTACTTTAGCTCTGATCTTTGGAGCGAACCGGCTTCTTCCTGTAAGGTTATCTTACACCTATGTGTGTAACGAAATTCATTTATTCGACTGCCTAGAGAGAAATTATTGTCCACTAATAAAGGAAAAAGAAACCAGGAAAAAGCACAGAAATAACACATTTCGAAGTAATTTCGCCTTGTAAGTTCAAAAGTAAGTGAATAATAATAACAATAATAATAATAATAATTGAGTTGAGTTGAGTTGATTTTAAGTTTAACGTCCCTTTTCAGCAGCGAGGCTATATGAGACGTGGACCTACTGATTAACGTGGAATCCGAGCCACATGAGCTCCCGCCGGGAATCGAACCCGGGTCTCCCGCACCAAAGGCGCGTACGCTAACCGCTTAGCCACGGAGGAGCTCTAATAATAATAATAATAATTATTATTATTATTATTATTTACATTCACAGTATAGTTGTCTATTATTATTATTATTATTATTATTATTATTATTATTATTATTATTATTATTATTAGCAACAATTACCCGCTTCCCTGGGTTAAATTGAGAAAAAATAGTAACATATTCCGTTATTCAGTCACTTTTTACTATTACTAAAGCGCTCTTTGATATCGCTCATTTTCGACGAGTTTTAAATATCCCCACCCCGCTCTAAGTTGTGGGTCATGGCGTCTGCAGTGTCATTGTTCATCCCAGCGAGCCGGAAAACTATGAATTCGGCATTGATATTGGTTATTTGTGTATCTTCGAGGTAAAGTTGAGACCAGTAATGGATTGCAGAAAGAATATCTTTCAACCATTAGAAGAGGAAATAAAGATAATAGCAGAGGAAATAAGGGGGGAACAAGTAAGTAATAGAGTTAAGAATACAGAAGAAGTCAAGAGGATGATAGAGAAAGTAGGAAGAAATGAGAGAATACTGATGTTTGGCGTAGATGTCAAAGCAATGTTTCCCAGCTTAAGAAGGTATTATATTTTGAAGGTATTGGAAGAAGAAATGGAGAATAGAACAATAAGGAAATGGAAGAAAGATAAAGTGATAAAAGCATTAAAACATATGGGAGAACAGTGTGTGTACGATAGGAGAAAAATTAGTGAAAATAAAGGAAGGACTAAGTATAGAATCGAAACTAAGCCCAGTGTTATCAGAAATTGTGATGAATAAATGGGAAGAGAAAGTTAAGGAGGAAGGAGGCGAAAGACTGATTATGTTTTGCAGGTATGTGGATGATTGTTTAGGTATATGGAAAGGAACGAAGAGACAATTCGAGCAATTTGTGGGAAGGATAGAAGATAAAGAAAAAGGAATAAGCCTGGAGGTAGAATTAGAGGAAGAGAGGAAAATAAACTTTTTAGATATGACAATAAGGAAAGTAGGAGGGAAATTTGAAACAACATGGTATAGAAAAGAATGTTCAGCAGGTGTTTATTGCCATAGAAGAAGTGATGTAGATGAAGGAACTAAAAGGAACTTTATTAGAAACATGGAAAGAGAAAAGAAGACATCGAGCAATTTCACAGTTTATTAATCCAGAATGGATATAGTGAGGATAGATTGAAGAAGAATAGCAAGAAAGAGGGCAAAAGGCAGAAGGAAGTGAGAGAAGATAGAGAAGAAGAAAAGAAAAGATGGTTCGGGATAGAGAGCATAGGAGAAAAAACGGAAGTATTAAAAAACTTATTGAGAAAAGGAGGAGTAAGAACGTACAGAAAAGGTAGCAGAAGAATGTTAGATGCGTTGCGAACGAGGAAAAGGAAGGTAACAGAGATTCAAATAAGTGATGAAGGGATTGTATATAGAATTAAATGCAAAGAATGTGATATGAGTTATGTAGGGGAAACAGGAAAGAGGTTACAAGAAAGGATTAAACAGCACAGGGACGACGTTCGATTGAAGAGAGATAGTAACGCTATATATAAACATGTAAGGGAGACAGGACATGAAATAGACTGGGAAGGCGTAGAGGGGCTGGAAAAGGAGAAAAGAAGCATTATAAGAAAATGGAAAGAGGCAGAATGGATAAGAAAGGAAGGAAGCGAGAAACTTATGAATTGGAATAGCGGACTAAATATACATGATGTATGGAGAAAGATATTGGATAAAACAGAGAAGAAAGAAGAGGTAAAAACAGATGTATTGAACAACGGATAGACAATTAAAAGTCTGTGTTTTTCAAAGTGAAAGTTATTCATACACAGGTGTGCCAATTAAAAGTTTAGCTCTTAAGTGAAGGTTGATCATTAAAAGTTGCATTTGTATTAATTAAAAATTGTTAAAGGAAAGGACGAATATGATTGGTTCATGGAATACCTCCTCTTACTTTAAGAAGTATATAAGCTGTAATCTTAGAAATTGTATTTCATAATGTGTCTGATGAAGGCAAAGTTAATTTGCCGAAACTGTAACGCTATTATTTATTAGTTAATATATGCTTTGGTCAGAATTTGTCTCTTATTTTAGGTTATTATTATTATTATTATTATTATTATTATTATTATTATTATTATTATTAGCGTACTTTTGAAGTTGCATGCTGAAATTACTGCATAATAGCTTTTATTTATGTAATTTTTCCTTGATTCTATGTTATTTCCTTTCTAAGTGGGCACTAATTTCTCTCTAGGTCGTCGGATAAATGAATTCGTTATACACTTTGCTGTAAATAACCTTACAAGAAGTAGTCGATTCGTTCCAAAGATCAGGGCCGGCTTGTAAGTAGGGTAGGTAATATCTGGGTTGAATTTACACGTGGTAGGTAGTATTGGGGTAACGTAACGAACTTGAGAATAGTACAGGTAACTTAGGTTCAAATCCTGTTCACGCGAAAGTTTTTTTACAAAGTAATTATGAAGAATCGACATCATTCTAACGAGCAATACCTAAGAAGGTGGAAGCAAACACCTGTATCATGATAAAGATGATTTACTAATGTTGGTTGGCAAAGGGCAAGTCAATTATCAAAACGTTCGAAACACATCATTGGTCTAGTTCAGCGCTCGCAACGAAGCGAGTAACATCGTCTCTGCCGTCGCTGCAGTTTCGAGAAATTGTTTCGTTGTGAGAAATCGAACTACTTTCTCTACTTTCTTGTGAGAAGTTAAGTTTCAGTGTGTGGTCTATTTTCAGTTTAAACGTTATAATTTAATAAGGATTTTCAATGTATATTTACTATTCTTTATAGTTTGGTGACGTTTATCGTCGAACTACTGCCACGAGTTGCATAGGAGCTAATACATTGCGCATCAACTTTGTCACGGTGAGTCAAAAGCCCACGTCTATTGCCGTTCATGAATGGATCCGTAAAGTATTTAAGTTAATGGTTGACCAGGTACTGTCCATTGAGATGGACTTTATCCGTAAGAACTTATATCTGAAGTTAATTAATAAAGTGTTATGTGAACAAATACTAGCAAGTGCTAATCGAGTAGTGACCTATTCAGATAATAATGGGGAACGTGTTGCCTATTGATTTGGCGGATAGCTCTATGGTGATAGTCAAGGTGTCCTTATACCCCATAGAACTTAGTGACATGCAATTAACATGTGTGCTCTCCCAATATGACAATGTCACTAGTATTGTCGACGAACAATATTCAAAGGAACACATCTATGCTACTCGCACGGCCGTAAGCTTGTTAAAATGACTATTAAATGAAACATTCCTTCGTTTATCACAGTCTGTGGTTTACGTTTGTTTACCAGTTTTGCTGGTCAAATTCAAACTTGCGCCATCTGCAATTCACCCTAACATTTTGTTCAGGAGTGTCCAAAGGCAAGGAATTTACGTCTTACTGTGCCATATACGGCAAACAATTCCATTTCTCCCATTGTACGAGTACCCCATAATTTACCAGTTGATCCATCAGCTCCTGACACCGATAGTTACAGTGTTTTTCCAGTGCTTCATAAGGATGTTCCGGAATCAACTTCTTCAATCCCACCGAACGAAGAAGACAACCAGCTAGCAGATCCCAACATTCAATTCGACCCGGTTCCTGCACAACCTGTGCCTTCTAATACCATGGAAATGGAAGAAAATCAGGGTCCCGCACTTTTTCCAGCACCCATACCATCTAGCACCGCACCAGGTCTTTCAACAGTCGTCTCATTGGTTTCTACGGTAAGTGATAGTGGTTTAGTCAAAGACACTTCTTCCGTCTCTCAGACCGAACCCTTAGCTGTTCCACCAGGACTACCTCTTAACTTACCATCACGCTCTCATGGTAATGACTCCACAAGTGACTCCGATACTGAAATTATTCATAGTGATAAACGCAAAGTCAATAAATAAAGTACTCAGTAGTGTGTGTAGTAAGAACTTGCATCCTATACATGATTCTTCTATCAATTATGCACGCCAAACGCGAGCTTTCACCAAAAAGTTCAAATCAGTGGTTAATTCTAAAGGAGAAGGAACATAAAACTGTAGTATCATCATCATACTGTATTGTGTTTTCTTTCTTCTTTTTGCAGTAATATTACCTCCTATTTATCATGTGTTGTTACGCTTGCAAATATTTCTTGTCTCTTCTTGTTGTTATGTTTACTTTTCGTTTAGCGACTATTAATCTCAATAAGTTCACTTCTTTAGTTAAACACCATGCCCTGAGTGACTTTATACATCAAGAAGAAATCGACGTTTTGTTTGCTCAGGAAGTCGCAGTCACGGAATTCCATTACTTACCTAATCATTCTCATGTTACCAGTGTTAGTGAAACAGCTTCAGGAACAGACATTATTTACCGCAGCGATCTCAATTTTGTGGTACCTTTACAACATCCCAGTAAGCGTATTACCACCGGAGATTTGTAACATATTCGTTTGTGCAGTGTCTATGCTAAGTCTGGTTCTTCGTATAAGCGGGAACGAAATAATTTCTTTGCCAGTGAACTCCCTCCGGCTTTGTATAATGGTCGCTCCCCATGTATTCTAGCTGGCGATTATAATTGTACACTTCCCCCCTCGATGCTTACTCTCATTTCAATGATTCGTCTGCTCTACGTCAACTAATAGCAACTTATGATCTAGTGGATGTGTGGCACATATTTCATTCTAATGAACCAAGACATACCTTTTTCACGTCTGGATCGTCTTCATCTCGCTTGGACAGGTTCTACATCAGTAAATCTCCTCTTCATAGGGTTGGAGATGTACAAATAATACCCATCTGCTTTAGTGACTACCTGGCAGATACAATGACCATTGATCTACTCGTCTCAAAATGTTTAAAACGAAGTGGGTTGTGGTATTTTAATACCTCCATCCTCCAGGAGCCTGACTACATCCATCTTATTCGAGAAGAATGGGCAGCTCTTTTACACCATCATTAATATTCCAAAGGCTCCTTTATTAATTTCTGGAAAAAGCGAGTCAAACCGAAGTTTCGAGTGGTTACTCAACAATATTGTCAAGATCGGAATGCTTCATATTGTACTCACTCAATATCAATATTACACCAATCTCTTAAGAGACTACATGAAAGAACAACTTCAAGGTAGCAATTTTCGACCTCAAATTCAAGAAATTAAAGCCTACTTATTAGCCATGCACAAACGCCGCATCCAAGGTTTCACAACTCGCAGTAAAATACATCAATAATGACGACTTAGAAACTCCAGAAATTGTACAAATCAAAAGAGAACTCATGCAAGGAAAGCAGAAATTTATATCTCAGCTTAAAGATTCCACAGGTCACGTGTATGTAGGTGAGCAAACAGCTATATGCCAAGCCTCCTTCCGTCTATGACAGTCCTGAATTCTCAACTATCTTCCTACAGTATTATAGGGACAGGATCTAGTCCATTTTCAGTAGACGAGGTTAAATCAGCCATTGCTTCTGGAAGACGGAAAATCTACGGGGATTGATTCCCTACCTCTAGAATTCTACATAACCTTTAGTGATATATTAGCACCCTTTCTTACAAAGCTTTTCAATGAATATAGGCAGTCTCTTGTTCTAGGTGAACCTCTCCGTACAGGTGTTACACTTTTAGTACCTAAACATTCTCGCACTTCGAGTATTCATGATCTAAGACCTTTTTCCCTTCTGTGTATGTATTTAAAGATTTTGACGTGCTGTCTTATTGCACGAATAAAAGTATTTAGTGACAAACTGTTAAGTTCCTCTCAACATGGAATTCGTCAAAACAATCCGATCTATAAGGCTTTATTAAATGGTAGATTTCATTTCCTACAACGAATCCACTGCTCCTTCACCTGTTGCTCTTTTAGCCACGGATTACTCCCAAGCTTTCGATAGGATTAACCATGAATACTTATTCAAAGTCCTTGAGAAATAGGGTTTTAGGTCCTCCTTTATTTCTCTTGTACGATGAATTTATACACATAGACTGACAAAAGTTAATGGTGGCTTAAGTAACCCAATAAACATCACTTATGGTATTTTGCAAGGTGATCCAATGTCAAGTCTATTGTCCAGTTTGTCTCTTGCCCCACTTATGTATGCGACTGAATGTTTACTCCCTGGTATCTCTGTCTACAATACCAATATAGCTGTACAAATTTACATCGATAATTGCCACCATTATTTACAAAATCCGACCGATATTTGTTTACAACGGTTATTAACCTCGTATCAACAGGCTTGTGGAGCGTAACTCAATCACAGGAAAATAAAAATAATATGAATTCATGCAGAATACAATGCTTCATATAGCAACTACTATGACCCAATTCAATGTGTCAAAATACTTGATGTATGATGGTTCAATAGTATCAACCAAACCGTAGAACATTCCTATAATCTTACAACAAATAAAATCCGAAGTGTTCTTATCACTCATAGACAGCGAAACATGAACATTTATAGTAGAAACTTATTTTTCAAAACGTCCGTTTTTAGTATTTTAAGCCACGTTGCACAGATTCTACCATTACCAGTTAAAATATGTAACCAGTTAACTAGTCAAGCATTGTTTTTCTTATGGCATTCCAAAATCTTACGTGTGACCAAGAACCCACTCTATCTATCCTCACGTGAAGGAGGCATAGCTTTTTTACACATATAAGTACAAGCACGTGCCCTTCTTATCCATAGAAGTTGTAAGCTTGTCTGTGAACACGAGACTTCGATTACGACTGCCGTTATGAACGTCTGCTTCCACTGTTTAGACCTTCAGGTGCCAGTGCACGTGTTTCCTTGGAGCTACAAATTTCCTCATTTGTGTAATATCATTTGATATGATATACGCCTTGCTAGCAAAAGATCCTATTGAAACTGGTTTGGTCAATAACCTTTACAGGCGCTATGTTCGCTTGTGGGTTACTAGTATACCGAATGTCGTCTTAAAGTACCCACACAGAAATTGAAATGCTATACGGAAAAACTTCAACGCTTCCTTTCTCACCACCAACCAACGAATCACCTGGTATTTCATAGTCAATAATATATACGAAACATTGGAGAAACTTCACAATATAGGTATTGTAAATAGTAATATATGCACATACTGCAACAATATCGATACGCTAGCACATAAGTTTCATGCCTGTTGCAACGTGCCAGTCATCTGGACATATTTTTGTATTTTACTTAGTAAAATTTGTCGTCTTTCACCTCATACTTTTACTATAACAGAACTTATTTTGTGGCCTCATTGTAATTACTTTCCGACATTTAAAAATAACGCTGTTATCTGGCTCGCTATGCAGACTATCATGTTTCTTTTGTATACTAATCGGCCTTATCATATAGAATTATACAAACAATATCTGAAATATCAAGCCAGCTTTCTCTCTCCTGCACGAAAAAGAAAACATTTTGCGAATCATTTAACTGTTTTTACAGTCTTTTTCCACGCATGTAATATAAAACAAAAAAGTACTATACCTTTGTCACCTCAGCTAATGATAACGCAGATATAACTCATGCTAAAACTATTGATGATAATGTAACTTGCCTGCCTATGCAGACACCTCTGTATATATGCATTGTTTTTGTTCATTATTCCAAGTGTTTTTTATCATTCTTTTTTAATTCACAGTATGTTCATCGACTTCTTGTTTGTTGCTTCTCAACAAAGATTTTTTTAAGAAAAGTAGTGTTGCAGTAACGCAACGAACTTGTGAATACAGCTATCTAACATAGGTTCAAATCCTGTTCACGCCAAAGTTGATTTTTATCACAAAGTGATTCTGAAGAATCAACTTATCATACTAACGAGCAATACCAAAGAATGTGGAAGGAAACACCTGTATCATGATAAAGATGATTTATGAATGTCGGCTGGGAAAGGGCAAGGGAATTACCAGGACATTCTAAACACATCATTGGTCTGCAGTATAAACTTTTTGTGTTATCATTCTCGCAAAGAAAAACTACACCATTTGCTAACAAAGTTTGAGTAAAGCAATCGGTGGTGTAGTGATAAAGTGCTAGACTTCCAAATGGAAAATCCTGCTTCGATTCTCCATCAGGTAGTTTGATTTTTTCGCATAAAATAATGTCTACAAACAGAGATTCATCTTCTGTTGGAGAACTTAGAAGGCATCGCTGGCGATAATTCGAATAAATAGTGTGTGCGTTCTATATCATACACTGCAATAAGTATGTTTCATATTTATATTCGTCCTCCCTCTCTTTCTTGACGTTTCCCTATCCTGTATTTGTATCTTTCACTTCTCCCTCCTCTCTCTCTCTCTCTCTCCATGTGCGTGTGCGTGTTTCAAAGTTAAAACGGTGCAAGAAAATCTAATTAACTGGGAACTTCGGTGTCGTGTTTTTCGTGCTCTGGGTATAGCATCTCCAGTCCCGGTCATCTCTGACAGAAATACTATTTAAACACAAGGGAATATGTGAAATATCTTTTTTATCCTCTGGGTTACCGTCTCAGTCGAATTACCGGGTCACTACGGGTTTGAATCCTCGACCGAGTGATGGTCTATAACCTAATCAACATCATCCGACTGATACAATGATCCGTTTGAGCTCTAGCCTGTGCATTCTATCTGTGCAAATTACGTTATATCCGCAAGAGAGGAAATCGATGCTGGATGTTCGGAACAGATAAATCTTCGAAAAAGACTAGAAAATGGTAACCTCTTTGGTTATTTGAATACAAAATTTTATTTATACTAGTTCGACACAATATTTGTTTCCATCCTATAGTTCAATGTGTTTTATTCACGTTGAAATGTGAAACATGATACATCTATGACGAACATAAACTTTTCCTTTCGAACATTTGTACCTTCTCATTACAATACAGTTTGGACTTTTAATATAGCGTATTTCTGATAGAAATTTAGCATTAAAAAGAACTCGTTCAATTTTATCTTTTTTTCTACCTTTTTCTTTTCGTTTCGTTTCGTTTTTTTAGGGGGGGTTCAGTTTGCATTAGTAGTCTGAAATGGAGGATGTGACCAACGCTACCTACTGGGTTTATTAGAATGTATTTTGGATCACTACGTCCAATGAACACTACCGAATTTGCGTTCGAAGCACGCGGAAACAAAGCATGTGTGTTAAACTTTTGACATTATCCTAGATGTATCTCGGAGCTCTACAGTTCAACTGGAAATTGAGTATGCTATCCTTTATGAAAGTGACTTAATGAATGTTTAAAGCATCCTCTATGTATTCGAATAGTTCTGAAAAAATATGTAAAAACAAACGTTATTTCTATATTACTGTTGGATTTCTGGATACGGAAATTAATAATGTTAAGTTCTTTTCTTACTACTTTTGAATTCCACATTTTTGTGTACTCTCTCTTCGTTTCCGTCTTCTCTCTCTCTTTCTCTGTCTCATTTCTGAATCTCTGTGTAATAGACATCCATTGGTTTCAATTTTTCATTGTATGTGTTTCAGTTTCTTCTCGGATGTTGTTTCGTCTCGGTTTTATTATTTCATTTTATCGAAACCAATACATGCGCAGTTTGAAATTAGAATTGCGCTCATGTTGTTAGCTAATTTTAGTATGGGAGAGAAGAAAGGAGAAAGAGGGGTCTCTTTATCTGGCAAGATTATGGGATAAGAAGGTGTATATTGGGTGGCCTAACTGCACAGCGTTAGCTAACGCAATTTTTTGGTGTGGAGTGTACACCATATATTTTTTAGAAGCATGTGAATGTTTTTCTTTTTTGATATGTAGTTCAGAATAACCAAGACTGAGCACGAAACTAACAATTTTGACTTTAAGAATTCGTAATGTATTCAATACCATCATTCTACTTAGGTTAGCTAACATCTCTGGTTTAATTATTTCTAAAACTGTAACTGTGAATTTACTGTAATTCATCGAATTTACAATATAATTTTATTGACAAATTTCTTTTACGCATACAAGTCGAATCATAGTATCACGTAACTCACATAAAACAAAACGTTTCTTTACAGTGTTTGCGACTTGCGGTCTATGCTGGAATTCTGTTTATATTCATGGCTAGCGTAGTTGGTATAGGAGTTTATATTTACTTCAAACCAAAAATTCGTGAAACTCCCAAACTAAAGAACATTTGGTGGGGATCAGGACAACCGTTATATGGACAAGAAATTATTCACAACTTTTTCATAAATATTTCCGATGATGTGAGTACACATTATTTAATCTTATACCTAAACTTTTAAAAATTACAGGATTTCGAACACAAATGCGATCACAATTTTTACAACAACGAAAAATAAGGTTAAGACAAAAGTCCTAAGAATAAGATATAGTGATATCGTAAGTAGGATAAATTAAAAAAAAGCTGCATCTACAAAAGATATGAACACAAAATGGAATTATATTTGTTACATCAGCAACCAGCGAACTATTAATTCTAAGTTAATGCCAGAGTTTCAGAATAATATTTTAAGAGAATATGAATTAAAATATAAAACATAAAATGGATACAGCTCATCTTAACGTTAAAACTGTAGAATAAAAATTCTCATCTTTAAGCACCACTCTGCAAATTAAATTTTGTTCAAAAGAAACTAAAAAAAAAAAAAAAGAACCTCTACATCTGACGGTTGAATACCTGCATTATCCTTGTTTAGTTCATCCATTTATACGAGAGGTTATTTATCTTTTTTTTTTTTTTTTTTTTTTTTTTAATGAGCTGGAATTTTAATTGACTGATTTTTACTTATTTCTTCTTCACGTCTATGTTAGTGTCTCTGCCTTTGTGAAAATTAAATTTGATTTTATATATATATATTGTAAACTTCTGTCCCATATAGGTTGTAGGTAGAGTGTTAATAAAAAGAGCGTCCGGAATCAACTCCCACTACCGGCTTTTATTATAAAATTTTCACAATAAACAGTATTTTACAAAATACTCTTCCGTCAGCAGTAACCACTTCACCTGTGAGTGTAGTGGTGTGAAAGTGGTGCGGTAAAATGTGCGACCTGATAGACTTTCAAATAGGCATGACCGTTGGTGTCCGTCTGGTTGGAGCTTCAGTGGCAACAGTGGCGAGCATTGTGGGGTTATCGAAAAGCACGGTGTCCAATGTCACGAGGCCATACACAATTCATGGGCAAACGACGTCTGCAAAACACAACAGTGGTCGAAAGACAATCCTGTCAGATAGGGAGCGGAGGGCATTAAAACGGATTGTAGCAGCTAAAAAGATCACTGCAATGAAGATTTCGTCTGAACTCAATTCCGGCCTACAGAACACGGTTTCATTGAAAACAGTGCAACGGGAACTTCATAAAATGAAAATTCATGGCAGGGCCGCTATCGCCAAACCCCTGGTCACAGCAGTAAATGCGAAGAGGCGTATCCAGTGGTGCAAGGACCACAAGGTGTGGACTCATGAGCAGTGGAATCACGTAATGTAGTCCGATGAATCGACCTTCATCTTGTTTCCACCAACCGCTCTTGTTTCCATCTTGTTTACGTATGGAGAACACCGTCGCAGGCCTATGATACAGACTGTCTACTCTCAACTGTAAAGCATGGGGGTGGTTCTGTTACAGTATGGGCAGTGATATCGTGGTTTTCTGCAGGTCCCATCATAGCCCTGCATGGAATGATGAATGCTAAGGAGTATGAGGCCATTTTGGGGAACCAGGTTCTACCCATGTCCCAAATATTGTTCCCTGATGGTGATGGCATCCACCAAGATAATTTGGCATCCTGTCACGCTGCAAAAACGGTAAAATCGTGGTTTGAGGAGCATGACCAGGAGCTATCACACCTCCCCTGGGTCCCACAACCACCAGATCTAAACATCATTGAGCCATTGTGGTCTGAGTTAGAAAGGCGTGTTGGATCCCATTACCCTTCACCAGCATCCCTTAAGGAATTGGTGCATGTTTTGGAGGAACAATGATACAAAATTCCACATACCACGATTCAGGAGCTGTATACGTCCATTCCACGTAGGATCCAAACTGTTTTGGACACAAAAGGAGGCCCCACCCCATCCTAGGTATGATTTTCACAATTTTGCAAACGTTTTAGATTTTTTTTGTCCAACCCCTGTAGGTAGTCTTTAACCGTTAGTTCGTAGACAGGATCTCTACAGAGTCCCGTAGCAGGCTAATCAGAGTGGAGTTAGGGACCCAATGCTCCGTGGCAAGCAGAGAGATGGTTAGGTGGCCAACAGAGCCCCGTAGCAGGCTAAGCGGCTGAGGTTAGGATTCCCAAACAGAGCCCCGTAGCAGGCTAAGCCGGGAGAAAGGATAGGCCAAGAGTTCCGTAGCATACTAGAGGCCTGGGGTTAGGGTATTCCTAATGTTCTGTTGCAAACAGTAGGAGGGACATCAGAAAACTGGTACCTATTTGCTGTTGTCCATCAAATTTATAGGGATCCTTGGGTGGCGGTGGCGCTGCTTCTCCGTTGTCATCGTCTGCTCCGTGGGAGGTGCCAGAAGTCCGTCGTCTGCAGGTGATAGTGGATCCATCTGGTGTGTAAAATCCTCTTGCTAAACCATGGGGTGGTGTTTGTAAATATAAGCGTCAAATTGTTTGTATACAGCACCACGTGGGGCATTACAATATATATATATACCGAGCGAGTCAAAAGTCCCTTGCCATAAGCCAACTAGGTAACTACTATTGAAGATATGAAAAACTGATAACAGAGCATTTTGATTGCCAAGTGTGGGTTGCCAATCTAAAATTTGGAATTTTCGTAATCGGACCAAACGTTTAAGCTCGACACTCATATAGCACCCAATAATAAAGAAAAATGCAACGTTGCCACGTCAATGGAGGACAAGATGGAATGAAATAATCTGGAGCGTGAAATACCCTGGGCCAAGGAGAATAGAAAGAGGAGCAAATTAAAGAACAAAGGCGCAGACTTATTTTAATTTGTCTTCCTCGTATACCTCCTCTCTCCTTCCCCCTCCCCCTTGTGGTGCTGATGCCACCGTCGTGGGCCCTGTAAATAGGTCTTTTCCTTTGTTCTTTAATTTGCTCTCCTTTCTATTCTCCTTGGCCCACGGTATTTCACGCTCCAAATTATTTCATTCCATCTTGTCCTCCACTGACGTGGCAACGTTGCATTTTTCGTAATTATTGGGTGCTATATCAGTATCGAGCTTAAACGGTTGGTCCGATTACGAAAATTTCACCATTTTAGATTGACAACCTACACTCGGTAATCAAAATGCTCTCCTATCATTTTTCATATCTTCAATAGTTACCAAATTGGTCTGGCAAGGGACTTTTGACTCGCTCGGTATACAGGGTGTTTCAAAACAACACCGACAACTCTTTATTTTATTTTTTATTTTATTTGAACCTATTACAGGAAATAAATTCCAATTACAATAGGCTTACATATTAGTAAAACATCAGTGAGTATAATACAAACAGGAAAAGAAAAAAGTGAAAAGGGGAGGTGATTCCTGACACCAAGATAATACAAAAAGTATAGACCAACTAGGGTGCACAAATGCTTCCTTTCGGAGTTATAGGCTTTCGAAAACATAAAAAATGAACTTTAAGGGTCCATAGCTCCAAAACTATGGGACATATCTCAGTCGGGTCAAGACTTCAGTTAGGAACTAATATGTGCCCTATCCGAAAATCCATGTTTCAGAATCCTGCGGTACCTCCGCAACAATTTTTATAGAGGTAGTTGGTGAGTATTTTAATTATATGCCCGTAGCCAAACTCCGTCTTTAAAAATTGTTGCGTGAGTACCTTAGGCCGGTCACCGTATTCAAAATGGCCGCCAAGATATGTTGCCTGTATCACATAAAAGTCCAGTACTATTAATATAAAAACGGTTGAACATAAATTAACCAAACAAAAACTCAAAGAGGAAATGCCATGGGACAGATCGAATGGTGTTGTCGCGGTGCCCTCCAGGACCGCCCTTCATAGGGGCCCAGGGCCCAACTTTGAAATTTGAAATAGAAACATGGGACGAGTGATAGCTCGTTTGATAGATCTTTAAAAACTAAAAAGCGTTGAAGCAAAAGATTTTTCATATCGATCACCGTATTCAAAATGACCACCAAGACATGACGCCTGTATCAGATAAAACGTTCAGTACCATTAATATGAAAACGGTTAAAGATAAATGAACAGAACAAAACTTCGAATAGAAAATCACAGAGGACATTTATCATTCCACGGCTCGAGAATGTTGCAACAGAGGAAAAGATGATTAAAGTGAAAGTGTCATAATGTAAGGGAGAAAATCTAATTCCTAGGAAATTATCGCTTCAACTTCCCTTTGTAAGTGGGTGAAGCGGGAAGGAACAGTGGAATTGCAAATGAGAACGTTAGTTCTTGCAAATTGTATCTACCCAACAAAATTATCTGAAATGTGTTTTTATGAGATAGATATCTCTGTAATTGGAAAAAAGTAGGTAAAATTCTTGTTAAATCATACTTTCCATTTTGATTGCAGGCAATGATTGGATGTAAAAATGAATCAACCTGAATCAAAATGAATCCTTATTGGTATGCAACCATGCACATCATATTGCATCGGTTTGAAGGAATATTATTGGTGAATTGGCAATGGCTTTCATGTTCTTGACGCTAATCCTTACATTTCCGACGATTTGAACTCACGTTTACTGAGTATGAGTGCCTTTCTGGGCATTTTTCGTTAAGTGTTTCCACACATGTGAATCACCCTGCTTCATCTGTTATGCTCTACCGACACTCCAGATGTCTTTCTAGAACATTTGAGTACAAATTCGCTACAATTAATATTCAGAACGTCACTGTTGGCCTGCATCCGTACCTGGCGATTATGCAACCACAGACAACGGGCATAAAGGTATCCGCCATTTTGTATTTGTTCCAGATATCGACTTGAGACAAACGAATTATTGTTACCTAGTAGAAAGCCTATCGATTCATATCCATTTAGATCAAGTTTCATTTGGCAGATTATCCAGGACTCCCTACGTTCCTTTGGGGAATCCCTTGCGCGTGCACGGTAGGATTTGAAACATGCAAAATTCAATAGAGCAGGTATGACTTCTTCAGTGAATTTTTTACCCGCCCTCTTTATGCTGGATAGTTTCCGAACTATTGGCGTCCGAAAGTCATTTTCCCACGCTTTCGGCACCTTGTAGATCTGAAACTATGTCCGATAGCAGAAAGTTGAACAGAACTTTTTTTTCTTGTCTCAGTGCCAGGAGTCACCTCCCAAGAGTTGTAACACTTATTTTGCAACACCCGATATATACAGTATATATATATATATATATATATATATATATATATATATATATATATATATATATATATATATATATAGGATGTCTCAAAAATCCCCTGACATAGGGTAACTCTGTTATTATCAGAGTTACAACAAAATGTTAGAGGGGAAACCGTCTCCAAATATGATGTTTTCAATCTAAAGTGAGGGACTTATATATATACAGGGTGGTTCAGTAATGTTGGACAGCCCTGAATAAATCGGAAACCAGAAGAGATATTAGCAAGAGTGTGGTGGATCCAGATACTTGTGGAAGGGGGACGTCTTTTGAGGTACCACACAATGTTACCAGGTCAACAGTGTTGCCAGCTCAGTACAAAGTTTTATTTTTTTAAATGGAACATATAGAAGTTTATGCCATCAAAAGAATTAGTACAGAATGTGAATACCAACAAGCGAAAGCGCATCTGTCAGTGTTGCCAAATAAGGAAGTTATAAAGCTTCAAAGAACAAGAAATTAAAGTGTCCGTAGGGCAAAACTAGCAAAAAGGCAAGAAAAATAATACTACGGAATGAAAAGGAGTAACAGAAAGAGTAAACCAAAGAACGCACAGCATCCAGTGAGTAACAGGGTTGCCAAAGCAAAGGGGGGAAAAATTGAAAATTTTGCAGTTGCTATAGGAGGAAAAGTGCCCATATGACATAATGCTGGAAACACCATAGAAAGTCTATGTAAGAGTCAGGAATCCTAATCGCGTTTGTTCGAAAGCGATATCTCTAACCGTTTTCGAGATAAACCAAAGTGTGCGGGGTTTGCAACACTGCATAATTGATTTGACGATTAGACCCGTATAGTTCTTACATTTTGTTGGGCGTATCATTTTCATTACTCGTTCCTGTAGTTTGGAGGGCGAGGGAATTATTATGCAGTGTTGCAAACTCCGCACAGCTTTGGTGTATCTCGGAAACGGTTAGAGATATTGCTTTCGAACAAACGCTATTAGGATTCCTGAATCTTACATAGACTTTCTATGGTGTTTCCAGCATTATGTCATATGGGCACTTTTCCTCCTATAGCAACTGCAAAATTTTCAATTTTTTCCCTCTTTGCTTTGGCAACCCTGTTACTCACTGGATGCTGTGCGTTCTTTGGTTTACTCTTTCTGTTACTCCTTTTCATTCCGTAGTATTATTTTTCTTGCCTTTTTGCTAGTTTTGCCCTACGGACACTTTAATTTCTTGTTCTTTGAAGCTTTATAACTTCCTTATTTGGCAACACTGACAGATGCGCTTTCGCTTGTTGGTATTCACATTCTGTACTAATTCTTTTGATGGCATAAACTTCTATATGTTCCATTTAAAAAAATAAAACTTTGTACTGAGCTGGCAACACTGTTGACCTGGTAACATTGTGTGGTACCTCAAAAGACGTCCCCACTCCACAAGTATCTGGATCCACCACACTCTTGCTAATATCTCTTCTGGTTTCCGATTTATTCAGGGCTGTCCAACATTACTGAACCACCCTGTATATATATATATATATATATATATATATATATATATATATATATATATATATATATATATATATATATCAAACGAGCCATTTCAGTTGTACATTCTTTATGCGCCCAATGTTAAATAAAAATGCAACGTTGCCATTTACCCGGACCCACAACATAGGTGAATGAAGTGACTGTCTTTTACACTAACATATCGATGGCCAGCCTCCATTTCAAACATGCCCCATTTACTTGGTATTGTAGATCCAGGTACATAGCAACGTTGCATTTTCATTTAACATTAGGCACATAAAGAGTGTACAGCCCAAACGGCTCGTCCGATTTAAAAAAAAAATCCCTTCAATTTAGATTGAAAACATCATATTTGGAGACGGTTAACATTCTTACATTTTATTGTAACTCTGATAATAACAGTTACCCTATTTGAGACACCCTGTATATACATCAGGTGTTCTAAAACTGGTCAAAATAAAGAGAATATGTTACATAATGGTATACTCTTCGGGGCCTCCTTCAACTGCTTTGGGGAATCAAAAATTTTACAATGTGGCAACGTCGTAAATTAAATTGGAACTACTAGCATTGCTCTACGAATCCATCAAACAGTTATATCGATTGTCACGCTAACAGATGGTGCTAGGTGTGAATGTGTACCGAGTTTAACTTCCTTCTGGAAAAATCGATGGAACTATTTGATGGATTGGTAGATGTATTATGTGGTTCTTTATCTGCGACGCTGCCATGTACTACAATTCGTGTCTTCAGACGAGAAAAGGTATATGATTATATATATTTCTCGCTTTATTTTGACTTGTAGAATTGTGCTCTGTAGTCCGTGGGTGCCATTTTTAGAACATACGATATATATAATATTCATACATAAATATTAATATTATAATTTTAAGATTTAAAAATGTAATTTACATTTGATGCAAAATTATTTTGAAAAAGCAAGCGATATTTAATCATGGAAATTACATAATTAAATTCCAGCTCATTTCACAGATAAGATAAAAACTTTCTTTTATTAAAAAAAATTAATCTACTTCAACAAAAGCGTTAAGCAGAAAATAATTAAATATAATTCTCCATTTAAAAAATTTGAAGTTTGTGCAGAGCAAAAAAAAAAAAAATTAAAAAAAACGAGAAAAAAGAAAAAGAAGCAGTCTAATATAAAATTAGTTTCGGTACTAATTTCTTGAGAAATTCATTTATTTGACTTGGCACAGACTTAAAAAATTTGTATGAATAATCAGTGGCGTATTTAGGATTGTTTCGGGGACGGTTATGCACATGGGAAAGAGGGGCAATTGCGCACCTGAGTTTGAGAATTAATATTTTAATTGATTGTCTACTAATGTACTAGGAAAAAACGTGAAGCTTGCATGTCTGTAGAGAATCTTACCCCTTAGGCAAATCTGAAATGACAAACCTGCAAACACAGGTTGAATATTTGCAATCTTATTTCAACTTAAATGATTTCATTTTAGAAAAAAATATAAGTATTTAGTTTTATCTGAGTACGTTTTTACCTGAAAGAAAATGTTGAGATAAGCTGAAGGTGAAATATACTGCTTGTAGTTTTAATGGCAAGAATTGCAGACTGGTAAATCTTATGTGCAGTGGCGTATTTACAGCGGGGGGCTTCTGGGCTTAAGGCCCCCCGAAATCTTAATTACTATAGTAATGTATATAAAATATCTTGTAGAATTTTCACATTTTCAGGCAAAGCCCCAGGCCCGTATCCAGGGGGGTCTAGAGGGCCGGGCCCCCCTAAATTTTTACTGGCCCTTCCTAAAATATTCACGGTAGGCTTACAAGTGAACTATAATATGGTGATGAACTATAATGTGGTTGGATCGGGCCCCCCAAACTTCGACCGCCCCCCCCCCTAAATTTTTGGGCTGGCTACGGACCTGCAAAGCCCACCTCCCGAAAGTTAGCAAAGCCCCCGAAACAAAATCGTAAATACGCCACTGCTTATGTGATATGATATACACAAAAATTTAGCAGTGATTCTAACCTTTAATTCTATTCATAGAAGGAAAAGAATGTATCCTCTTGCCCTACCTAATTTTCCAGCCTACTTATTCCAGCCTCTTGATTTTCTTTAATTCAAACATTTATTTTTATATAACTAAACGATGTAAATATTCCTTTGCTATAATAACTATCTGTGCAAGTTGTGTGGAACACCAGTTTCACTTACCAGCTCCTCTTGGTTTTAGTGTTACTGGTGACGGTCGACAACTAAGAAAAAGAAACAGCAGAGTAGACTGGACGAAAGAAAAAAAAAAGAACTCAGTTCTTACATGGAATGAAATTTGATAAATACAGTTATTTCTGAACAAAAAGCATAAGAAAATAGAAAGTCAATGAAATTCTTAGAAATGGCAAGAAGGATATTGTTTTATGTGGAATGCAAAAAAAAAAAAAAAAAAAAAAAACTATCAAATTTATTTCGGGCGGGGAGGACGGCTTGAGCCCGATAGCCCTTCCCCTATATACGCCACTGAGAATAATACTAATGCATTACTTTCTGTTTTCAAGCGCCTTATTACTATTATTTTATCCCTTTTAGCGCTTACATTATTTTTTGTTTCTTAGCGCTTTTGTTAAAGCTAGTTAGTATTGTATCTTTGTTTTATTTTCTGCTTTTCAGTGCATTTTTGAATTTGGTTATTTTCTTTAAAGTTGAATCATTTTTTTTTCACTTTTTCGTTACTCCAGCAGTTTATTAGATATCTAAAGGTACGACATTTAACTTCCTGTAAAATCAGTCGGTTTACGAAACATGCATGGCTAAATATATATTTTCTTTTAATCAGTCAACGTGTTACAGAATTATACGTGAAGGTACCTACGATATTAACAATCAGTTATTGAGAAGTTTTATTAACTAACTTCAAAGACTGTCATCGGATTCTGATAAAATGTTCATGGAACTTGCGAAAAATATATTTTTTGAAGCTAAAAAAGACCAATCCAAATCAGTACATCTACCTGTATGTTGATGTTATACGTAAACGCGCACACGATGAAGTGGTTAATAACAATATTAATACTGTCAGCCGTTGAAGAACTCCGAAGACTATCATTAGATTCTATAGAATTTATATGAAACCACCGCGACAGTATGTTCTTTCAAACAAAAAGTAAATTAATACAAGAATTTTAGGAATGATCAAAAAATGGATCAAAAGATTGCGATCTTGGCCAATAATTTTACGAATGATCAAAAAAATGCATCAAGAGATTACAATCTTGGTAAATAATTAGTTTTTGGATCAAGAAGAACAAAATTTTTGAACGGTCCCTAAATCGATTTTTCTTTTTTTTTTTTTTTAACGGAATAAGCACATCATACTGAGATTAGTTTGGGCTTGGCTACATTATATGTAGTTCTCCATATATGGGGCGTACAAGAGAATGTTTGATTGAGTTACATATATTAGATCTTTTACATCAGGGGCCACAAAATTTTTGAACGGCCCCTAAATCGAATTTTCGTATTTTTTTACGGAATAAGCACATCATACTGAGGTAAGTGATAGTTTGAGCTTGGCTACATTATATGTAGTTCTCCAGATATGGGGCGTACAAGAAAATTTTTGATTGAATGAAATATATTGGATTTTTTAAAGTGCAGCAAAATTTTTGAACGGCTCCCAACTCAAGTTTTCGTATTTTTTACGGAATAAGCACATCTTACTGAGTTGAGTGCTAGTTCGGGTTTGGCTACACTATATACGGCGTACAAGAAAATTTTTGATTGAATGAAAGATGTTGAATTTTTTGGATCAGGATCCACGAAAATTTTGAACGGCTCCTAAATCTTTTTTTTTTTAACAGAATAACCACATCATACTGAGTTAAGTGATAGTTTTAGTTTGTCTACACTGTATGTAGTTTTCCAGATATAAGGCCTACAAGAAAAAATTTGCCTGAAATATATTGGATCTTTTGATCCAAAAATTGGTTCAAATATATATCTGTTATGTGTTATACGCAAAACAGGATTTCTAATGATCTAGAAAAATCTATTTTCCTGACTTCTCCCTGACCTTTGGCAGAAAAATCCCTGACTTTTATGAGAGGTGTCGAATGACGTTGACATGAGTCATTCCATGTCAAATCACCTAGAGCAATGTACTTCAATCAATCACATTCTCTTCAAATTTTTTTCATACATAAATACCAATGAAATTATGCTAAATTATTTCTTTTTTCGACTTTTTTGGATGAGAAATGGGCCAGGGAGAAATTTTTGGAAAATATGAATTTGACGCCAATTTCACTTTTCGGCACTCCGCATCATGGAACTGAAATTACTATAACTTCCTTATTTTCGAAGTTATTGGGCTCATCCAGGTGTCAAATGAAAGCTTAATTTTCGCTCTTTCAGTAGATCCTAAGAAACCTTGCAAAATTACACTGTCAAACATAATGGGCATACAAAGCAAATTTTAGGTTTTTTTACGAATTACAACTTTTGATATTTTTTTTTTTTTGTGCATTTATCTTAACACGTACGTACACGGTATGGTTAAAACATAAAATGGGTGTTTTTTTGTATTTTTGTAATTATTATTTTTTAAATATTTTACATGTACGGAAATATACAGTTTTAAGTTTTGTTACAAATTGTGTCATTGCTCGTAAGTTACAAACTATGAAACTTTTGAAACTTTTTTTTTTTTTTTTTTTTTTTTTTTTTTACATCAGAGTGCAATTCATGAATCGCTCTGGGCCTTCTATATTCTACTGGCCAGAAAATGAGGACTTTTGTTGGGTAACTTTTGAAAATATCATCTGGGAAGTTCCTGTTCCATCTCTTACAAGCCAATCAGCCCGGACTTACGCAACTGAAAGCAAAATTAAAAGAAGACATCATATCATCAATGAAAAGAATGAGCTGTGAAATATAGAATACAACATTTTGTATGTAAATCTATGTAAGAAGTATTGCCGATATGTATGTTTTCATCTATGCACATTAGTCTATTATTTCTTATTTCTGTAGATAGGTTTTGTAATAATCACTCAACCCCTTACATTGCTAGGCCTATATTTTCCATTCACAAAATCGCAAAATTATTACAAAAAAAGGTATCCCTTTTTGTTATTTAATCATACCTAGTAAATGCAAATTAATCCTATAAAAAGTTTTTTAAAAAAGTTTGATAGTTGTAAGCGATGATACAATTAGGAAAAGTACAAAAATATAATATTATGGTAATACCAAAACTACACATTATACCAGTTCTATTTTTAAGCATACGTAATATTTACTAAGATGATTATTTGAAGAAGTTTTAAAGTGTGACAGTTGTCACTTCATAGTGGGGATGGCCAACATTTTTCGGAATCGGAAATTTCACTTTCCGGAATTTTTCCGAATTCCTGATTTTTCCGAAATCGAAATTATTCCGAAAGTTTTCCGATCTTACTTTCCGGAATCCGGAAAGTAAAAACTCTGGAATTGGCCATCACTACTTCAGAGGATAGGCATAATCTGTTACAACAGTAAAACTGTGTATTTCCGTACATTTAAAACACAAATAAATAATAATAATAATAATAATAATAATAATAATAATAATAATAATAATAATAATAATAATAATAATAATAATTATTATTATTATTATTATTATTATTATTATTATTATTATTATTATTATTATTATTATTATTATTATTATTATTATTATTATTATTATTATTATTATTATTATTATTATTATTATTGCAAAAATACCAAAGCACCATTTTCATTTTTTAATCATATCATGTATGTGTTAAAATGATTCTATAAAAGGAGGCTTCAAAAGTTTCATAGTTGTAACTTATGAGCAATAACAATTTGTAACAAAACCTTAAACTGTATATTTCCGTACATGTAAAATAAAATTTAAAATAATACATAAATACCAAAAGCACCCTTGTCATTTTTTAACCATATCATGTATGTGATAAAATGATTCTATAAAAGGAAGCTTCAAAAGTTTCATAATTCTAACTTGCGAGCAATGACACAATTTATAACAAAACATAAAACTCTATATTTCCGTACATGTAAAATACCCCCCCCCAAAAAAAAATAAAACGAGTAATTACAAAAATACCAAAAGCAGCCTTTTTATTTTTTAACCATATCATGTATGCCCTACGATGATTCTACTTAAAAAGTTTCAAAAGTTTCATAGTTGTAACTTACGAGCAATGACACAATTTGTAACAAAACTTAAAACTGTATATTTCCGTACATGTAAAATATACAAAAAAAAAAAATATATATATAATTACAAAAATACAAGAAACACCCACTTTATTTTTTAACCATACCATATACGTATTAAGATAACCGTACAAAATGTTTCAAAAGTTTCATTGTAACTTTTGAGCAATGACACAATTTGTAAAAAACCCTAAAATTTGCTTTGTATGCCCATTAATGTTTGACAGTGCAAGGTTTCTTAGGATCTACTGAAAGAGTGAAAATTAAGCTTTCATTTGACACCTGGTTGAGCCCAATAACTTCAAAAATAAGGAAGTTATAGTAATTTCAGTTCCATGATGCTGAGTGCGGAAAGTGAAATTGGCGCAAAATTCACATTTTTCAAAAATTTCTCCCTAGCCCATTTCTCATCCAAAAAATAGGGAAAAAATAATTTAGCATAATTTCATTGGTATTTACGTATGATAAAATTTTGAAAAAAAAAAATCTGAGACATTGAAGCACGGTCATGTTTTAAAATTAGATGATTTGACATGGAATGACCCATATATAAATAAGGAATAAATAACTGTGAATATTTATTCTATAGAAACAAATAGTAATCAATTGCTCATACGTACATTCCCTTACCTCCCATAAATGTTTGGGCAACGTCTCATATAACGGTTGCTAAGCAGAAATTGGTCTGCAATTAATGTTAGAAAAAATATATTTTATAAAATTTTCCTGACTTCCCTGATTTCCAGTCTTTTGCCTTGAGCTTCCCTGACTTGCACCATTTTCCCTGAGTTTTCCCTTACCAGTAGTAATCCTGCAAAATAATGGTACAAACACTATCGGCCATTGAAGCGTTTTACAGCCTAGATCAGATGACCATAGTTAGATCCTTATGAAGTTTATACGGCATCACTAAGAAAGAATACCCTTCAAAAAAAAAAAAAAAAAATCAAAATTGCTGCACCTGAATGCATATTAAAATCGGTTAATCACTGTTTTCACAGAGTACCTGCTGAGATGTTTCTTGTCTAGCTCCGAAGACTATCATCACATCTTAATGAAATTTGTATGGAACCATTGGAAAAGTATAGGCTTTCAAACAAACAAACAAAAATTATAGGGTCGAAATGAGAATCTCTTCCTTTTTTGAAGTCGTTTAAAAATTTAATTTCTTTTGTAGATCAATGACCTAATTTAAAAAAAAAAAAAAAAAAAAACGAGTAGGTACTCAACAACAACTTTTTTTTCAATGGACTTATTGGTTTTATTCTGTGATTGTGTCACCATTTATACGAGTACTTTCACTGATTGTATTAATAAAGTAATTCTCTGCATTAGTACTAGAACTGGTCGAAGTCTGATATTGTTTCGTTTCTCTCAAGGCATAGTAGGACATAATTTTTAAAACATTGTACTCCTTCACTTAGCACATAGTGGCTATTTCTTTATAGATTCCTTATCATCTTGACTAAACTTGTTTTTTCCTTAGCAATAATTCAACGCTTGTCAAAATAATTTGCTTATTTTTCTTGTTTGGTTGAAAACCGTTTAAAAGAATTAGTTTCCTTGCGTCTTTTATAGATTATCCACGATCTTCATGAAAGATTAGAAGACTTGACTGAACTCTCACCTCCTTTAACAAATGCAAACTTTAATTACGGCACAAATTCTGATTTTTTAAAGAAACTTGTGACTTATTGGTTAACACGATATCAGTGGCGAGAACGGGAAAAGTTCCTTAACAAGTATCCCCAGTACAAAACCAACGTATCAGGATTAGGCATCCATTTCATTCATGTCAAACCTGAAGTTGATGACGGCGTAAATATTGTGCCTCTGCTACTATTGCATGGATGGCCAGGTTCGGTGCGAGAATTTTACAATCTAATCGCACGCCTAACCACCAAAATGAAAAACAAGGATTTCGTCTTTGAAGTTGTTTCCCCATCGTTACCTGGATTTGCATTTTCAGACGCCACCAACAAACAAGGACTTGGTGCTCCAGCAGTTGCCACGATAATGAAGAAGCTAATGCAAAGATTAGGATTTGAAAGATTTTATGTACACGGTGGCGAATTTGGTGCCATTGTAGCCGAGTATATAGCCATACTCTACCCGGAGAAGTAAGTGAATGATAACTTTATTTGTAGTTACCATTTGTTGGAGTAGATTTTTTTTTTTTTTTAAGTTAATGCAACAGACATATATAATTGTAGAATTATAGTTAGTATTATTGATGTTAGTGATTCTTAAGAAGTATTCAAAACAGGAGCTGTAGCTATATAAATACAACAGAACTTTAAAAAAAAAAAAAACACATTTACACAAAGTGTGCAATAAAATATATCTGCATTGAAATCAACATATTGCAAATCAAAGGTTACCCATGTGATTCATTGAAGTCCAATCTGAATAATGACCATAGGCTACATAAGCCTACACAACGCGGAAATTCACAACAGCTATAAGTCTCCAAATATCATAGGGATAATGCAACAAGACGTATAAGATGGCCAGGTAACTATCGAGTGAAATACTGTACACACAATGCACAGATTTGTACTCGGGAAGCCCAAAAGAAGATTCTGAATAGACAAAAGAGTTGGAAGGATAATAACGTATAAAACGGTGCGTTAGGTAGGGGGACAATAATCCAAACTGGTTTGGAGCGGCAGAAGATAACGGCCAGTGGACATGTTTTTCTTTCTGTTGCGACGAACATCCAAGTTCCTTACCACATAAAATTAGCTTAATAGTTATTACGAGAAAGTTAATGTTACAATACTTGTCGAACAGTATCCTGAATTGCAGATGTTGTACTGACAAGAGTTATCTACGATACACTAAAATAAATAAATAAAAAATTACAAAATGTAAAATGTGTGGTCACTTACATTTGTCGTTGTTAATATTGAAAAAAGAAAATTAATGTAATGGCAATTTTTTAACGTAAGAATTCTCGCTACGCAAAATACTGTAATACAAGTTTACACGATGTCATCTTTCTATCCTGCTTTCTGTGCAATAATATGCAGTAGAAGCAAATGCAGAAGTTGTAATTTTGTTAGGCAATACATATATTTGAATGTACTATACTATTTACTACATTTAGTATTTTATATTTTCTTATATTTGTACATAAATTTTCTTCGTCAATAAAACAGATATTCTTTAGAAAAAAAACATAATTTTTATAGATAGAATTCGAAATCATGCTAAAATTAATATCTCCATATAGATATGTGATCCTATCGACTACACAGAGACACTACAAAGGTAACTCTATGCTTTCTATTCTAATCTTGCGCCTTCTACAGGCTTGAAGCACTTATCACTTAATAAGTCGGGTTTTGATTTTTTTTCTTAATTAAGCTTGTAACTGTTCTCTACATGTCAGTTACATATTTGTATGGTGGAAATGTTTGGATGTTTTACTCATCTTATATACACTGCTCCACAAAACTTAAGCAACCCGAGAGAACGTGGTATAAGTGACGTGTGGGGCCTATTCAACACTGGTTAGTGGCATGCACATACACAGAGACACACAGGCAAAGCAAGCACCCACTCCATCGCATAAGCAGCACCGTTGCAAGCGCGATAAACAAATTATGCCATGCCCAGTAGTGTCCAAGGCTCGAAGCATTGAGTTAGTGTTCTTGTGTGGGGTACACACCTTGCAATGGCTGGTGGACGACATTTGAGTGACTTCGACCGCGAGCAAATAATTGGGCAGTTGGAATTGGGCCGATCGCAAGTGGAAGTGGCGCAGGTATTCAACGTGAACAAAAGTGTTGTGTCGAGGCTGTGGGGTCGCTTACAAAATGGAGGTGAAGTCAGTAGACGTCGTAGAGGAGGCCGTCCGAAGAAGACGTCGGCCGTCGAGGGCCGATTTCTCACAATTTCTGCCAAACGTAACCGTCAAGCTTCATACTCTCAACTGGCCAATGAGTTGCTTCAAGCTACAGGACAACGCGTCAGTCATGAAACTGTTCGTCGGCGGCTCAATAGAGCAGGACTGTATGCAAGAAGGCCTGTGCTGTGTGTGCCATTGAAACTGGAGCAAAAACGTGTGCGTTACACATGGTGTCAGGAATATATTGCATGGGGGGAACACCAGTGGGCGCATGTCATGTTCTTCGATGAGTCGAGATTCAGCCTGTCGTCTGATTCTGGTCGGAATTTAGTGTGGAGAGCGCCAGAAACACGCTATTATCCAAACTTCATTGCTGAACGGCCGTCCTATGACGGTGGTTCCATTATGGTGTGGGGTGGAATTATGCTGGATGGGAAAACGGGCCTCCATATTGTGCAACATGGCACTTTGACAGCACAACGATACCGGGATGAAATTCTCAATACACATGTGCGCAATTTCCGCGGAGCATTTGGCCCAGACTTCCTGTTCATGGATGACAATGCCCGCCCACACCGTGCACATCTTGTGTCCGAGTATCTGGAGAGCGAAGACATTACGCGTATTGCATGGCCTGCATATTCTTCGGACTTGAATCCCATCGAGCATGTGTGGGATGCTCTTGGGCGGCGAATAGCGCAGCGCAGTCCACCAGCACGCACTCTCCCTGACTTGCAAACAGCTCTCCTCGAGGAGTGGCGCCATCTGCCGCAAGACTTAATCAACACTCTGATTTGCAGCATGGAGGCCAGATGTCGTGTTTGTATAGCTGTTCGTGGTGGTCACACGCCATATTGATTGCCTATGCCCTCGCACAATCCAGCTTCACCTGTTGAGGTATCGTTGTGCTGAACTTTTTGCTCACTCTGTACATCCTAACTGTATTGTTCGTCTTCACTTGTGTTGCATTGTGCATCTGGACCGTCTGTTTGTTCATTATACTTGGTGCAGTGATCGTGTCGTTTTATTTTCTGCCACTTTCTTCGAGTTGCTTAAGTTTTGTGGAGCAGTGTACATACTAGAGCCTTTCTTTTTCAAGTATGCCCTAGAAAAACATGTGAAATATACTTCGGCTCCACCCCCGCCGTCCTCTTATGAATGACCTCGGCTGTGTTGCCAGTTTGTCATTCAATCAGTTGGTCTTGGCAAGTGAAGATCGTAGACTACTAAGAATGGCTAACAAGACAGTGCACAGCGAAGCCCATGAAATAATTCGGAATATTTCAATTTGACAACGCTGTCCATATCCAACTATTGAAAGATTTCGGCCACAGCAGCAGCTTGTCTCTCCTTTTTCAAAGGAGGTACGAGAAAACACACATCGACAGCAGCGCCAACAGAGGCACGCTTGAACTAGAAAGGCTCTATGCATGTTATACTCTGGAGTAGAATGTAAGGAAACGCATTTCCCTGTATGCAGATTTGTGGAAGTTGTAAAGGATCTAAGCTCAACCTCTTGAACTTTATAGTCCGGAAGTCGTCTATGGTTTTGTGACCAAGATTGTTCCTTGCCATTCTGCAGTGAATTTTTCCTTTCTAATTATCTTTCTTCTTTCTTTTTTCGTTAGTGTTCGTGGGCTGCACTCAAGTATGTGCACTGTTGGTACACCTAATGCCATATTACTCTGTCTACTTAAAAACATCACTAAATGGTTTTCTTCTGAATTAATGGGCATAAAGAAATATCAGTTACTTCTTTGTAAAAACAATCATCTACTTGAGGAGACAGGATATTTGCACTTACAGGCAACAAAGCCAGACACTATTGGTAAGCAATTAGTATCGAAATTACAACTAAACTAAAAGATAACTATACAAATCCAGTTAGATTTCAAAATTTCTCGTAATTATCTGGCCTATTGCTTAGAATTCTCACCTTTTAGCGTGGGAGATCAGACCGCTTCTCTGTAAATAATATTTTATATATATATATATATATATATATATATATATATATATATATATATATATATATATATATATATATATAGTGGCGGATCCAGGATATGATCAAGGGAGGGGCTAAACCATAATTTGCCGTTATATCCAGTATCCAGTGTAAAACTGAATTGAAGCTCATTTTATCCAGTGTCAACCTGAGCGTCAAGGGGGGGCTATAGCCCCTTAGACCCCCTTAGATCCGCCCTTGTATATATATATATATATATATATATATATATATATATATATATATATATATATATATATATATAACTCCACATATCCCTGCATTAAAAAAGAGCAGAAATACTGATATAAATGGTGGTGGCACAATCAAAATGAAGTTGTTTGGAGTTTAGCGTCCCTTTCAGCACAAGGCTATATGAGATGTGGACCTATAGCTTAACGTGAGATCCGAACCGCATGCGGTCCCACCGGGAATCGAATCCGGGTCTCCGACGCCGAAGTTGCGTATGCTAACAATATCACCATGAGGGAGTTCTGAATGAAGTCTAGTCGTAAGTGAAACGCTTTTCAGAGCTATTCTTAGTACATGATACTGCTTACATAAAATTGATATATGTGCAAGTAAAATGCTGCCATGATATAAAATTAGTTTAAAATAATTTTAGGAAGTAGAAAGATTGTTGGATAAAATCAGAAGCTGCACATAGGGTCTCGAAGAAGAAATAATTAAAAAAAAAAAAACGATTTCGGAAAACATGCGAAAATAATACACATACACATGCTTTTACCGTATTAGTCTGACGAGGGAACCTATCCAAGTGTAAGTCTGACTTCGAGTCGAGACTATGGCCGTTGAATAGCTTGTCCCAAAAGAACATAACACGAAAAGGGGTACATCCTCGATTGCAACCGTTGCGGAGATATAAGCGTAAAAAGTTAGAAATTGAGCTCCATACTATATATTACAAAGTCAGATTCCGGGTCAGATTTTTCGGAAACTCAGCGAATACATATCAAATTAGTGTGGGGTGCCCAGCACCAGAGTCTCTCTCTCAAAAGCTTTCTCCGATGTATTTTATTTCTGCACCATTATTCCTGTTTTCTCCAACCCCATTACTCTCCAAGTTGCCTCAGAGTTTCAAGGTCACTCATCTTCGTCTATACCATCATGTTTCTCGTTCAGCAAATCCTCCGATAGAAATTTCATGGTGCAATCTGTGAATCTGGGGTCCCGATGCGCGAAGCATATACCGTTGCCTTTTGACCTTTTCACCTTCCACGACGGTTGTGATTGACAATGTATCCTTTCTCTTCTAGGACACGAAATCCACTGGTCATGGTTGTTCTATGGTCTATTGGTCATTCGAAGTCACACTTATACTTGGATAAGGTCCGTTGTGCGACTCTGTGAGAGACTGCAGCAATTTGCTTTACTTCAATACCTTGCACTTTTAAACGTGTTTTTCTGTTTTGTTATTGTCGCAACTTAACGGATTTAGAAGCGTGGCTATAGATTTTCTGATGTAGGTTGTATTGACATTTTGACCAGTTGCCCGTTTGCACAGGGTTATCGTAGAGACTTGAGATTTGTTGTATCTTCTTTTATTTAACAATAGTTTTCATATAGTATGCTACTTGACCCCAGGTTCCATTTGCAAATTTTGAGTTGGACCCCGCCTGGGACCTTGCGAGTGCCCCGGGGACACAAATTTTTCATTCAAAACGTGCTGGGCTGTCCACACAAATTTGATACGTACTCGCTGAGTTTCCTTACCCGACCGTTTCCGAAAAATCTGAGCCGGAATCTGACTCTGTAATGTATAGTATGGAGCTCAATTTCTAACTTATCACGCTTATATCTCCGCAATGGTTGCGATCGAGGATATATCCCTTTTCGTGTTATATTCTTTTGGGACAAGGTATCCAACGGCCATAGTCTCGACTCGAAGTCAGAGTTACACTTGGATAGGTGCCCTCGTGAATATATTGTTTATTTCTTTGTTGAAGTTTAGAGTACCTTTCAGCAGCGAGGTTAGAGGCATGAGCCTACAATTAAAGTGGAATCCGAACCATTGTAATGCACTTCAACTATAATGCTCCCCCACCAGGAATCAAACCAGAGCCCTGAATGTAGCATGGCGTCCAATTTAATACAATATCAACTAATTCAGATTATTTTAATGGAGAAATAAAACTACCCAGCGCAAAATATTACACAAACTTTGAAAATAGTACATAATGGAAAACTTACCAATTTCAAGCTCTTTCTAAGATATAACTCCCTGTCTTCATTGCGCGTTCTTCTATTGGTTATCTCTTCCACACTCCATGATCATTATCTTCTTCAACCATCAAAATGATAATTTGAATAAATCCCCAAGTAGTCATCCACAATAATTAGTAGATGGAGGTTTTCGTTAACTCTCGCCTACTTAATACGCTTCGAACAAACATACGCGTACTGTACCTACTGGTAAATAATGTTTTTTTTTTTAAATTTTTTTTAAGTGTAAAGAGTTAGACTGCGATTATAATACTATTATTTTTTTTTTTTTTACGATAGCATTTTCCTATTGAAACTACCAAACTATACTCAAATCAATACGTTATATAGATAGTTGACAAGTAGAATAATATTTCATTACGATCAATTGAAACTACGAAGAATATTGTCAATCAGATTTCCTTAATACGAAAAAGTCGTAAGTTCATTATTAGCACATGCTTTCTTACATTTATACTTAAACATAAATTTTAGGAAAACTAAAATGGATCGAGAGATTACGATCTTGGTTAATAATTAATTGAGTTGAGTTGAGTTGATTTTAGTGTAGCGTCTCTTTCAGCAGCGAGGCTATATGAGACGTGAACCTACTGATTAATGTTGAATCCGAACCACATGAGGTCCCGCCGGGAATCGAACCCGGCGTTTTTGGATCAAGGGTCACAAATTTTTTGAACTACCCCTAAATCGAGTTTTCATATTTTCTACGGAATAAGCACATCATACTGAATTAAGTGATATTAGTTTGGGTTCGGCTAGACTATATGTAGTGCTCCAGATATAACGCCTACAAGAAACTTTTTGATTGAAATATATTGGATCTTTTGATCCAAAAATAAAATAAAACAAAACACTGCAGTCTCGACTTTTATCGAACAAGATCCAAGATCTTGTGGTATGGATTTTCCTGACTTTCTATAACTAAAAAAGTAACTTTTCCCTGCCCGCGACCAGGGCCGTGCCGTGGAAAATCATCGCCCGGGGCGAGAATATACGACGGCGCCCCCATATATTCCAAGCAATTTTGACTATCTTTTTTCCTTTTTTCTCCCGAATTTTTCGCCCCCTTACTGCGGCGCCCGAGGCGGTCGCTCCGCTCGCCCCCCCCCCCCCCCCGACGGCACGGCCCTGCTCGCGACACTGCAAGCATTATTGTTTATAGTTTTTTTAGTTGCACTCCATAGATGCCCAACGTCTCCCTTATCTTTTAAGTACAGTATGAGCTTAATTTCTAACTGTTACAAAAAAAAATATATACACTAACGATATCTTTCATTATCTTTGCATTCCGAATACATTCATAAACAAGTAAACACATATCATAATTTGACCTCTCTCCTTGAATAATGTAGAACGTTCTTCAGTAGAATTTAAATTTTATATTTAATTTGTTCTTTTGCTTTCAAAGCTTGAAATTTTAAAAAAATTCGGGTCTCCTCAAGCTTCTTTATTTTTAAAGATTATTTTCTTTTTCCAACCTTTTTCTTATCATCATCATCTTCAATATGTCTTGATTCTTTCGGCTGTTGTTCTGTGGACAGCTAAAAAAAAAAAAAAAAAAATCCCCAGCACCTGTGAAATATAGCATATTTCCCTAATTTTCAGTATATTTTGAAGTATTTCCCTGACTTTCAAGGTCAATGCGAACTTAGAATTCTAACTTCGCCAACATAATTCTCACTTACGTTTGAAGTGGAGCAAGAACGTATGGAAATACTATGCTTCTTTTAGAAATCGTATTAAAAAAGTATACATGAGATCGGAGTTGCCATAAGTTTTCTCAAATAATTTTTATATTGGTACACATGATTTACACCGCTTCATATGAAATCTATAGTTCATTTACTTATGCTAGAAGCATACACCAACAAAATACACAAATACTAGGCTTTGGGTCTCTGTCAATAACTATTCAGTTTCTTGGAGTAAAACGTATCTTCTCTAAGAGAACTCCAACTCTCTATTTATTTTCTTAATTGTTATATGTAAATAATTTTACCCTCAAGGAAAGACTGAACTTTCTGCTTTCCGAAGAGTTTTTTACTTTTCAATATAGTCTCCATCGACGTCGACTTGCGCCAACGGTGCATTAGTTGTTGCATGATGTCGGTTGCTGACAACACCAAGAACGTACTGAGTTAATGACCCCCATGTTGGATGCGAAACGCTACTCTTTCAGGTGTTCCTTAAGCTTTGGAAACTGCCGGAAGTCACAGGGACCCAAGTCAGGGCTGTAAGGTGAGTGCGGCAAAACACTGAGGCTTCTGCAACACAGCTGTGGTCTCCCTGCTTCTGTCCAGTCTTGCATTTCCTATTGAAGGATGGCACTTTTGTGAGGACGAACTCTACGCAGACGTGCATGCAATTTCGTTAGTGTCTGCACGTAGCACTTGGAGTCGACAGTGGCTCCACATTCCAAAAAATCAAGCAGCACCATACTTTTACTGTCCCAAAAGATGGTGACCATTATTTTCCCTGCTGATGGCTGTTTCGAACTTTTTAGGACGGGAGGAGGATGGATATATATGTACTTCAAATTTCAACATCTATATCAAATTTCAATGTACTAATACTTATACTACCTAAGATCAATAAATTTTTATGTAAGTTTGATGGTAGTTTTCAGAATTTTAGAATTTAGAGCTAAATATTTCAAAAGTATGCGTTTTATGAAAAACTGTTTCTCTATTAAAAATATTGTGTTATCTGTGTTCTATAAATGTATCTCCTTATGTTGAACCATAACGAAGATATTGCTATTTTATCTGAGTATTGCTCATTTGACACTTTCAGCGGCCATTTTCTAATATGGCGGTCGAAGGTCAGGTGGGATTTCAGGGGACTTTTAGTATGTTGTTTAGAACATCATTCTCAACATCTGTACTAATTTTCCGCTTGTTACTAATTTATTCCTTTCTTCATTAAAATTTGAGCTTCATATACTGCACTAACATATTCTTCTGTTTAAACATTTAAAATGTCGGACAATAGTTTTATGTCTCTCTCCCTAGCATTCCTTCTCTCTCTCTTTCTTCTCCATATTTCCGACGAGTATTCGCCCACGAATACTAAAACCTAAGCGTTTCTGTTTGACGCCTTCAGTTTGCGAGTGAGTCGTAAAGAAGAATATATATATATATATATATATATATATATATATATATATATATATATATATATATATATACAAGGGGGTAAAATTTACCACGAGAAGCTGTAACACAGTGCAGAGAACGTTAGAAACATACAACGTTCTGGGGAAATACTTTCTATAACCTTGGAAATTTACATATATTACATCATAAATAGAGCAAAGCAAAAGCATATAAAGCATAACAACACTTTATAGGCATACGGTTGCCACCACGGACGTAAGTTTGGTCAGATAAAAACTAATGCTAGAATTTGATTTAAACTATTCACTAAGCAAAACAATACGTTTATTGTAAAAAATTTATTTACGTGTAACAGTTTCGCCAACTATCCACTCTGGCTTCATCAGGAGCCAGGATAGTGTCTGATGAAGCCAAAGTGGATAGTTGGCGAAACTGTTACACATTAATAATTTTTACAACGTGTAACAGTTTCGCCAACTATCCACTCTGGCTTCATCAGGAGCCAGGATAGTGTCTGATGAAGCCAAAGTGGATAGTTGGCGAAACTGTTACACATTAATAATTTTTACAACGTGTAACAGTTTCGCCAACTATCCACTCTGGCTTCATCAGTAGCCAGGATAGTGTCTGATGAAGCCAAAGTGAATAGTTGGCGAAACTATTACACGTTAATAATTTTTACAATAAATATGTCGTTTTGCATAGTGAGTAGTTTAAATCAAATTGACGTGCACTATTGTAAAAGCAAAGCAAAGCTTAAACAATGGAAAATATTAATGTTAAAAGCACAATAAAGCATGATTTTAGAAAAAAAGAATAAAAGTGCCTGTTTAATGAATTTAAAAATATAATAATGCAGTCCTGTAAAGAACAGGACAGTAATTAAAATCACATTACTAAATGTAAAGTATCGCCCACTTTGAATCAGAACAATTAAAGGGTAAGGGAAAGAAAGAAGGAATGTCACAAAACTGCATTTTCGAGAAAACTGCGATTTAATGTTGAAAACCGCGTAAGAAGAATAGGAATAGTTACATCTTTTGCCCCTTTTTACATAGACAATTTTACATCTACGTATGCATGGCATATACAGTCAAATAGTACCAAGAGTCACACAACAGATAGGGCTAAGCACCCGAAAAAGCACATACATGGACATTCCTTGTTTTTTCCCCTTACCCTTCAATTCATTATTCAACTGAGAAAAGCATTTCTATGCTCAATTGGATTTTGAATTCTAAAAGATCGTGTCTGTCACAAGAAACCTCTGACTACGTAAAACTAGCAATTAACTAATCTCTCAATGGTAATGCAGATAAAAGACTGAGAGTGACACTTATGACTAGTTTCATTCTTAGGCATTGCTTAATTATTATTGCAGTGTGTACTTATATAACTTTAGATTATTTTGCAATCTTACTTTACTGTCACAAAAAATTAAATAAATAAATAAAATAATTACTGATTTTGATATGCAGCATTTGATTTCAGTTTATTGGTATTAAGGAAACTGGTATATATAAGATATAAATAAATAGGCAGAAAATAAGATATTTAGAATAATGCTTACGTTTTACTATTTATGTAAAGACACATTTAAAATAAAGCAGAATCTGCACAAAGATGAAACATAATTATCAAATAATAATAATAATAATAAATTTATTTTCAGTGCTGTGGACAGCTCATTGGCAAAAATACAGCACTATGTTAAAACCATTATACAATCATTTAAAACAGACCAGAAAATTTGTAGGATAGAATAAATATTAGAGCAGGTTAAGGCCCTTGTCAGAAGATTACTATATTCAAATTACAAGTTTCAAGATGATTATAAAACAAGATTAAAATAGAAACAGTCAATAGCATAAAACACTATTTACAGAACTATGGAAATTAAAGCTCCATTTAACTATCGTTATTACATATCCGGTATGCAAAAGATCCTCGTTATTAATGCTACATTTTCACATAAAAGACTGGTTCTTTCTGAAAATATATAACAACAATAAAATCAAACCCCTTGTCATAAAGTTAAAATAGTTCAATTTTGTAAAAATTGCTCTATTGTTTCTCCCAACATACGTTCATTTTAAATTGTTATAAGACATTGTCACTTTTCTCAATATTTCTCGTTTTGAATTTAGTGTTATCAATGTCGACTGACTTCTTACACTGTAACTCGGCACTCTTATTCCTATATTTTCCAAGCAGTACTCGCTACTATATTTATTATCCAATACCATTTGAATAAAATATTTATCCACAAAATTTCTTGTTTCTGCTAGAGATTGAAGTCCCCACAAAGTTAATCAATATTCATATTCGTGTGAATAGTAGTCCTTTTTTCATTTTATAACATGGTACGTAGTATAAAATATTTCTGTACTGCTTCGAGTTTGTTAACAAGTATATTAGACAAATTGTTCCACACGACTGAACCAAATTCAAGTTTGGATCTAACAAGTGTCTTATATAGTACACATAAGATCTACCATTTAAAAGATCAGGAGTATAGATAAAACCTATTGTTTTTCTCGTTGATTGACTGAATCAATTATGTGATTACCAAATTTCAATTGTCTGTCATAAATAATACCAAGATCCTTAATTTGTTCTATTTTGTTTGTTCTTACTCCATTAATTTTATATTTGTTGACAAAATATTGAGTTTTATTAGTAAATGTCATATATTTTGTTTTTTCAGAGTCAATCATACTCATTATTAACTATTCTAAAGAGCTTTATGTCATCTGCGTATAATAGTATTTTTGAGTACTTGAATTTTCCTGGTAGATCATTGATAAAGAGTAGTAGTAGTAGTAGTAGTAGTAGTAGTAGTAGTAGTAGTAGTAGTAGTAAGAAGAAGAAGAAGAAGAAGGGCTATAACTAGAGAACAAGAAGTAGGATTAATGTTGGGTTCATGGCCACCCATAGAGTGGGGGAAAAGGGAAAGAAATTGTCCTCCCCCCTTAATCTTTCGAATGGCATTCAGTTCTTCAAAATACATCTTAAAACATATATTCTCTTACACATTAAATTACAAGCGCAATAGTAATATTGTTGTTTAACATCAAGTATGCACATGTGCTGAAGGTGTGTATATTCGTGACTGAGCTTATGGAGCAAGAGCTGTGCAAGGGCTAGCCTTAAAAGAAAAGAAATATTTCACCAAAAAAACCGATAAACCAGAAAGTGTAAACTGGTCCACATTTCACAGCCACTAGTACATTGATGAAACCCACGATTAAAAATAATCACAACTATTTTTACCTGACCTTCATCCGATATTTCATTCTCAATTTATAGCACTGAAATGACGCATTTGTGTATCCATGTTAGTTTTTACATAGATTTGAGTATTCATATAGGTTTTGATTTCGAACATCCCATACATACTATAATTTTCTTAAAATATACTTTTATATGTTAATCTTAGAAACATGCCTATACGCCAAATCGTTCATATCGGCAAAAAAAAAAAAGTCTTGTTTTTTATTAATATATTTACTCTCATAGAAAATTGTAAAATCTTACCATTTGAATCTTTTAATCATGCAGGAGTTTCCTTATCGGATTCACCAGCTGGTCTTGCAGCATATATAATAGAAAAATTTTCGACATGGACAAACTTACAATTCAGAAATTTATCTGATGGTGGTTTGCTACAGAAGTACAACCTAGATGCGATACTTGACAACATAATGATATATTGGGTAACAAATTCAATTACCACGTCCATGAGATTATATAGCGAAACTTTCACCTGGGATTATCTCAAATATGACTGGGACAGGTAAGGATACCTTTTAAAAAAATCTGTACTGTAAAATAATGACTAGTTTACCTGGAATTCACTCACTGTTCGAACTAGGAAAGGAAAAAAAAAAACGAAGTTCCTAAGATGCTGGTGATAAAAATGTGAAAATCAGGTATTATTTTTAACTAGATGTGTAAACATGATTTTCGTAATGGAACACTATAATGTTGTGAGACTTGATGTTAGACGATGTTGTTTTATTATTATATTAAATATATAATTTAAATACCCCGGAGTCTGTTTAATTCGAAGTCCAATGGGACATGAAAAACGTTCGGACTATCCCAAATTCAAATTATTCAAAAACTGTACAAAGTCTAAAATCAGGCTAGCAAAGCTCCTCTACCTACATGAAATAATAATTTATACGGTTTACCAAACATTGTTAGGGTCATGAAGTTTAGGAGGCTTAGGTGGGCAGGTCATGTAGCTAGAATGGAAGAAAGTAGAAACGCTTTCAGTCTTGACTGGAAGACCAATCCGAGAACGACCATTAGGAAGACCTAGGCGCAGATGGGAGGACAATATTAAGATGGATCTCGCAGAAAGAGAAATACAAAGTAGAAACTGGATCCAATTAGCTAAGGATAGAAGTCAGTGGAGAGCTTCTGTGAATACGGCATTGAACCTCCGGGTTCCCTAGGCCATAGAGAGAAATTATAATAATAATAATAATAATAATAATAATAATAATAATAATAATAATAATAATAATAATAATAATAATAATAATAATAATAATAATAATAATAATAATATAATAATAATAATAATAATAATAAGAAGAAGAAGAAGAAGAAGAAGAAAATAATAAGAAGACTACTTTAAAGGGGAATATTACCTAGGTATTTTATGTGATCCAATACCGCAAACAAAAGACATTTAGTCGCACATAAATGTCATGAAAATCACTAAAGTGCAGTACCGCACATACTGAATACACACACAAAACCCCATACACGGATAATAATTATCTGTTTTCACTTAAAAAAAGTTCGTAATCTTTGTTTGGTTTGATTGTTTTTATACGGTCAATAAAATCTTCAATTTCATATATTGTGTGAAATACGTTTAGTAACATTTGGTTGTCATTCAATAGACTCTCTTGTTAAATTTTCAGTCATTTCGAAAGCTTCAGACGAAGCTGCCACACGCTGTTTCTTTACTACATCGCCAATTTGGTCTTTTTCTTCTTCTTCATTATAAGGTAGATTGTGTTTCTGTGTCACTCTTCTCTGTGGCTGCCTCTGGATAACTTAAAACCAGGTGAAACTTCATTCCTCTCTTTGGAATCTGTTCAACACTAAAAATCTTGCACTGTATGACTTCCAACTATTTAAATAAATAAATAAATAAATAAAAAACGATTTATCGACAACTCACCAATGATCCATAAACAACCAGAACGGGAAGAGCTCAATGAACTCACTAGACACAGCTTTAATATCCTACTAAACTATAGGAGTATGTGTCAGTAAGGTTCAATCAGTCATGTAAACCATGACAATATTTAGCAAGATGTTTTCGATATGGTTCTTGGCCTCTACATAGAGAGCCACAATTATTCAGAAATACAGGAAATATTCACGCGAAAGTATTCGAATTGCTGATAAAGAGGTTGCCCAACAACAGTAACTGGTGATACAGAAAGATTGACGCCTGGTACCTCAAGATAGTTGTTATTTGACGCATCCTTACACATACTAGTAGAACTATGGACAAACCTTTAGCTTTGCGTGTCAAAGATTTCCCAGGATTGCGTCTATGAGATTTTTGGGGGGACGTAATTTTTAATCGAAAATTGGACAATCGAACTTTTAACTGTACCATAATGTGGTTCTAGAAACGCTTACTTTGAATAAAATTTTGTCTGCAAAGCAAATTATCTTAGTTTTGTCTCAATTTTTACTCCAGTATCTCTACTACTTTTCTTTCTGGAGAGAAGGTATGGTAAATTTGGGAAGTTGCGCTTAAGCACTTGGAGGATGGATGGACATCGCTGTTCCAGCCTGTATCACTCGATGTATGGATGAAGCTGTGGGTGGAAGTACTTCGAACATTTGCTGTGTTCCCGTGTGTTTCTTCGCCACGTTGTAACTGAACAGATTAACACTATATTTTTATAGAGGTAACTCTTGAATATCAGTACAGATGCATTTTTCCTATGGCACTCATTCTTCAAGATCCAAGGAAATGAATGTATTATGTATACGTTCACAATGTTAATGCTGAAAATGATGAAGCGAATCGACCAAAAATTCTGTGAAGTTCGTACATGTTGGATCTTGCGAACAAGGATTCCCATTTTCTTCAGACCATCCTCACAAAGTACCTAACGTGGATGTGTGTGTACAGCCCAGTAAAGAAGGTGCAACTGACTCAGTGGAAGCATGTAAGCTCGCTAGGTGCGTGGCAAAATCAAAATAACGTTGACTGAGTTCGAGTGTCCTGCATTGTGAATCATGAGTATGCAGAGGAAAAGACGTATGGTGCTGTTCGTTGAAAATACCCTTTGGAACTCAGAATCTGCCAAGATAGCGTCCCTGTTGACATGGGTCATGTGATCCAACACACTGGTGATTCAAGCTCCTTACTGTTCAGACTCAGCAGAAGACTAGTGTGCAGATGTGTTGTAATGCCCCATCATCTTGCGTGATGGCATTACAAATACATAATTTCTGTACGTTCTTAATTTCCAAATACTTATTCATTTATTACTTTATAATTATATTTTAGATCCATCCATAATTATTAAATGATTTGTTAATTTGGTGGCAAGTAAAGACTTTAAATTCTGCGCCAGGAAAGCTACTGTTGCCTGAAGAAGAAGAAGAAATATATATATAAAAAAATACAGATTTCAACTATGGAGTGAAAAATGTAAATGAAGATTTTAAAATTGTATCTTTTAAGAAATATTTTAGTATGCGTGGCTTTGAAGTTGTGTATCTAATTATGAACTGAATTTTTCGAACCCACTCCGGGTTCTCATAAGTAATGTATCTTCCGATATAGCCTCGTCAAAATTCCCTGTTAACTTATACTATGTTATTTGTGCATTGGCTATTCAAATGGTATCAGTTCCAATGGAAGAAGGAAGTCGTTAATGTAATGTTTGCAAAAGAGTGGTTTTCGTACTACGTACATACTATTTCGAAGGTTGCATGTCGATTGGGGATTACGTCGGAAGGAGACGTACTTACATACTTCTGCTTGCAATAGGTTGATGCAGTATTACATACGTATTTGATCTATTGGGTTCACAATTGGTGCATGTCTGTTAAATACGTATTTACGACGAATAAAATGAAAATAAATATAATGATATTAAAATATTGCAACGAATGAAATGTTCTACGATGAAAGTTAATATAAAAGTTTATAATAAATATAGTGAAATAAACAAGTAAATATAAGAAAGTATATACTGAAATATGATGAAAATGAAACAGACATAGCTAACTTCTATGAACCAAGTGCTATTTAAAGTTATATAGTTAAGCAAGAGTCCCTAGTGTTAACCTAAAACCAAGCATGCTAAACAACATAAACAACCTTCTGGAATAACATCAAACAACTCAACGGCTTGCAAATAATAGGAACCTACCAGGAACTAAACCTAAGTATAGAACTTAATTTACACCTAGTTTCCGTTACAAACTAAACCTACAGACAATGTATTTATTCATCACTGGAAACTCCAATCATTGGATTCATTTAAAAAAAAAAAAAAAAAAAAAAAAAACTGAAGAAGAAAGAAGGCAAATAGGCCCTATTTAATGATGCACAGATAACAGAATATAGAAACAGTTTTGAAACTAAAATATTGTATTTCAAATCTTGCTCTGTTCCAACTTATTGAGTTTGTAATAATAATTTTGAATCTGAAATTTCCTTGGTCATTTCTGCTATATATCTTAATAAGCTAAGTTGATACATATGCTCGATTCCTTGGGTAGAATGTTTTTTACTCCGGATCTGGAAAGCGTTATCTGATGTGCTAATGTTTCTGGAGCTACTCTCCAGATGGCGACCCAAAATATAGAGCTGCGTAGAAGGAGAAATATAATAAGGGCTGTCTCAGTGTAAATTAGAAGTCTCGTGTGCAGATGTTTTGAGGTGGTTTGATACAACTGAAATCGCACGACTAGAATAATATCATCATATCCTGATAGCTGTACTTCTGTTCAGCTGAACAACACGTCTTTTGTTGTTATTATTATTTACACAGAAAATATTAAAATACAAGCATGGGGTCCCTGGTTCGATCCCATATCGCACCACGTGGGCTTTGTGGTAAACAAACACAAGAGTGCGAGGATTTTCTCGGATTTTTGCTCTTCTCCCACATTTTCATTCCACCATTTCATTCATTATCACCACCATCATCATATGTCTCCCTTAGCATTGGTGCACGAACGTAGGTGGAATGTTAATAATAATAATAATAATAATATTCTCAAACAATATTATTCTCAAACAAAAATAATTATGTCTAACGTCGCAGATTGTAAATATTGCAACATGAATAACATAGAAACAAATACAACGTATTTTATCCTAAAATTACAGAACACTTACCTAATAATAATTCCTGCACAAAGCAAGAAATTAAACATCTTCCCTGAAACATGAATCTGTAACGTTAGTCACATTAAAGTTTCGTCACATATGAATGGAAAAAGTCACAGTAAGACACCAAAATGATGTATGTATGTACACAACACTCGTTGACGAAAACGATCATATCTTTAGACAATAATAATAATAATAATAATAATAATAATAATAATAATAATAATAATAATAAGTAACCCACTTCACTTCAAACGTTTTATTTCCTCATCATATTGCGTATAGCTTCCATTTTTTTTTTAAATTATCTTAGCTTCCAGCTCGTTCAGAAAGATCTTTGTTTTTCCAATCTTAGACTTCGTTTTGTTTCTTTTCTCTTCCTTTCATCGTTGATTAGTTTCCTTTGAAAACGTGTACGACTATTCCGTGCATAATGAATCATGGATTTCCTTATAGTAGACAGTTTCTCAAGGTCATCAGAAGAACATACTGAATCGTACACAAATCTCAGTGCTACTGAAGTTTCTTCTTTTAAATTATATGCTACACATTGTGCATTGATTGAAAATTCTGTTTCTGGATTGAATTTTCATGAGAGAGAAAATCAAAACCATTTTATCAAAATACGTAGTATCCAGTTCTAAAATACTAACTTTCAATTGCCTTACAACTTTGATTCGAACAAAACTCTTTAAACTGCCTCAAAACTATATCTGTCCTATAGTCATTTGACTAATAATTTTCAACTAGCATAGCTAAAAGAGACGTCATGCGATTCACTCCAACATGAGACCCTGCTTAAAATAATTAATATTTAAACTCGAAATAGTTTTTGTCAATTTAAAATTTAAAGGTGACTTCTTCAGCAGTTTAAAAACAAATTTCTGTAGACACTTTCTGGCGAAAAGACAAAATGTTCAAATAAGTTATGGGTTGACATTTCTTAAAAGTAGTATGTGTAGCAAAATCAACGTCAAAGTTTTCACAGGAAGATTTTCTTCATTTTCCACGTCAATTCGTATATATGAAAAGCTTCTGGTTTTACAAACTTATTTTGCATCACTTTTTTTTTTTTTTTTAAATCATGTTCGATAAAGTGTTGTAAAGAAATGGACTAAAAGGATAGTCAGTTTGAAATTCAGTAAGGAAAAGTTCTACTTGTGAAGCAAGTGCTTTATAAAACATTAGGAATGAACACTTTATCTTTTTTCAACATGTCTGACACGACCTGGTAGCTCCAAGAGCTGGAAACTTTCTTATCCTTTGTGACACGTTCAATGTATAAAGAAGACATGGATAAATGTCAGTGGCTTGCTGGGTAACACAGGGTGTCCGAGAAGTCCTTCCCTGATTACAGAAATTGATAACTCAGGCTAGAAATAAGATAGAAATATGAAACTGGTGTTGAATTGTTTACAAACTATAAAAGTTTTTGTCTGTGTTAGGTTTGTTCTGTTTTACCAAGTCTCAATTTTTTTTTTTTTTTTTTTTTTTTTTTTTGTTTTGTTTGTTTTAGGTTTGTAGTACGTAAGTAAGAAGCCCAAGAAGCCATGCCAACCAACCAGGAGAAGGCACAGTGTGTCCTGTGGTACCATGAGACACGATCACCAACCACGGTGCAGAGACAGTTCCAGACAACATTTGGGAGGACTCCACCTGATGTCAAGAGCATTAAAGCCTGGTACGAGAAGTTCAAGAACACAGGGTCGGTTGCTGACCTTCCGAGGTCTGGTCGACCAAGAACCTCAGCAGACATGGTGGAGGCTGTGCGGCAGTCTTTTCTGAGAAGTCCTAAGAAATCGGTGCGCAGGGCCTCACGTGAATTACAGATGCCAAAAAGCTCTATCCATGACATTTATTGTTTCGTGCTTACAAAGTGCAACTCGTTCAGGCCTTGTTGCCCGACGACGGTACACGTCGATATGACTTTGCGGTCGAAATGCTATCACGTATTGAGGACGATAATGGTTATCTCAGACGAATTGCCTTTTCCGACGAAGCGACATTCTTTGTCAGTGGAGTAGTGAATCGCCATAATGTACGCATTTGGGGTTCAGAACCCCCCAGGGAGGTCAGGGAGTTCACCAGAGGCAGTCCAAAGGTGAATGTTTGGTGCGCGTTATTGCACGATCGAATTATCGGGCCATTCTTGTTCGCTGAGGATACCATCACATCTGCAGTGTACCTGGATATGTTGCAGCTGTATGCTGTTCCTCAGCTGCTTCAGTATCGCCCAGATGTCGTTTTTCAGCAAGACGGTGCACCACCTCATTGGGGTTTGGACGTCCGTGCCTATCTCGATAGGACATTTCCTGGGCGATGGATTGGTCGTGATGGACCAACAGCTTGGCCTCCACGCTCTCCTGACATAACCCCATTAACTTCTTTTTATGGGGTTATGTCAAGGATGAGGTCTACCGAACACGTGTACCAGATCTTGAAACCCTGCAGCAACGAATAACCACAGTCGTTGCATCGATCCCTCCAGTGATGTTGGCTAATGTGTGGATGGAAATTGAATATCGCCTAGATGTGCTACGTTCTACCAAGGGTGCTCATGTGGAAGTGTACTGATGTGACCAAAACTTTCATAGTTTGTAAACAATTCAACACCAGTTTCATATTTCTATCTTATTTCTAGCCTGAGTTATCAATTTCTGTAATCAGGGAAGGACTTCTCGGACACCCTGTATTACTTTCAAGTCAACATAGAATAAAACTTCACTGGAAAATTTTCTAAGTGTATTTGGCACAGCGTGGTGAAACATCCTTAAATAATAAGTTAAACATAAGTCTTAGAAATTCAACGATTCTCTAATTTGTCACTTCAATTGCAGCTTTAAAAACACCCTGCTAAGTATGGAACCCACAGCTTCCTATATAAAGTATACTGGGTCATTTGGCGACGTCTTAATATCTGACTTGAAGAGATGCAGAAATGTAAAGTTTACTTAGCTAGGGTCATCCATTGAACTTGAAATAATATTTTATAAGTTTAAGTGTGAAAGCGTTTATTTGAAAGCTATTAAAAGATCAGAAACTGTACAATTCCCTTAAATCGAGCACACCAAATAGTACATGCCCATTTGTCTTTTTACGGTACACCAGAACCGCATATTTATGTCGGTAATAACACATAAGTGTATACTGTTTTGTCACGTTGAAGCTATATTTCTTCGGCAATCTCACTTTCTGAGAACATAAGTGATACATTAACATCTTTAGCAGCAGTGTACATTGATGTATGCCATGACACTTTCAATACAAAATTGTAATTCTGCATTTGTAGTGTTATCATTCAGTAAGAATCCCTGTAAACTACTTAGATTCGTTCCCGAACTCTTTCCAACTTGCATCGTAGAATCCACATTTGAACATGCAATATCACCAGAAGCCTTTAAGCTCTACATAGATGAGGTACAAATAAGATGACACTATAGAATCACAAATACGATGAGGTACTAGCTTGTTACCTTAATTCACAAAGGCATCACTGTTCCCAATATTCAAAGGGACGTAACCATTTGCATATGCTCTTTAACTTTCATGTAAATATACTACAGTTCGCCGTCCCATATAACTTTGCAAAAAGACGCTCCTACAAATGGAGCAAGCACAAAATTTGTCACCTTGTACTTACCGAATCCATGATAATTATTGAATACCAGGAAGGATCGAACGTGGTCTTGGATTACTTAGGAACCGGCATGCTTGTTACCTGCAAAGGAACACTGGATACAACGAACACAGAATACCAGAACTACACCACATCTTCACTTTTGATCCTGCCCCTTGAACAACCACGCTACACCACCAGAAAGCTGTTACTATGCACTTCTCCCCCTTCTCGGCTTCTCAATCGCCTTTCTATACAACAATATGCTGTCGTTAATAAAAGTCTGTTGTTAACTATCGTATAAAATATTTTTCTGCTCTTACGTATGCCACCCCGATCCACTGCATTAAATCAACTGGCATTTGCTTTTTTTATTTATTTATTTATTTTTTTTTACACGCAATTTTTGTGTTTGGTCTTAATATTTAAGCTTTATTAGGTTCCTAAGGTAAGAAATGAATATGCTCAAGTAAAACATGTAAATATTGCGTCTTAATACATACTTATTCCCAGGTTACTAATTATTCATTTAGGATAATTTGTAATAATGTCTTTATTACTATGTGTTGACTATTAAGTATACACATTTAGATATTTACAAAATTTTATTTTCCAGCAAGAATACTGTCCTGTCCAGCAAGCAAAGTGAATTCCCACGCCACAAATCGAGCAGAGAACAGTCTATTCTTGAGAAAGTAAAAACGTGTCCCGGAACATTTTTTACACGAGTAAATGAAGTTAACCATTGCAAATTCATACTTTTACAATTTCCGAACGCACCTTCCAGTTATTGACAGAGAATACTAATTGCTTAGCATTTATACTTCACATTAAAGCATTAGTTTAACGTTCCACACACGATATACTAATTACTGAGTTAAGATATAAGAACGAAATGTATGTGAACAGAATAGGGAGGGACAGAAGAACCCCGAGAAACCCGTCCGCTCGACACTTATTTACCACGAAACCCATATCGTCCTCCAATCGATTAAACGCAGGAACTTCGACCCTTGAAGTGACCGACTAAGCCACTGAATTTATTATATTTATGTTAGTATCAACAGGCACAATATTTCAAACCCGCAATCCAAAATATGATTGATCGCTTGGATCATTTTCCTTCATTCAATGTAACACATGATAAGTAACCGTCACCGTTAGCAAGAAGGAACCTCGTTGTTTCCCTAGTTCAAAACCGCTGAATATCAACCCAATGTATATGCTGATGTGCAACTTTATCAGCTATTTTCGTAAACTCATCAACACTCCCGAAATAAACCTCCTTACGAATTAAAGAATATTACAATAAAAACACAGAAGCTCAAATAGAGTAACCGTATTCCAAAATCCATTTATTTGTGTGATAAGTACTCTCATTTAATACAGGACAGGAAACTCCGAAAAATCGAAACTACTGGGATCAAAAAAGAAAGAAGAAAAAAAAAGTTACAATTATGCGTGTCGAAAATGAACTTATTATTGGAGCGTTGAGATTTAGTTACATTTGGTGGATGATTCATCAATATGATATTGCACTGCACAAGCGAAAGCTCGGAAAACAGTGAGAAGTTTCTAAGTCTGAAGATGCCAACCATAAAACAAGCATCAACCAGATCTGAAATCGTCTTGTCATTTCAAATGTTATTTTTAAAATCTCATTCTCAGCAAATCAAAATTCCCTGGCTCTCAGTGGGATTCCCTGACTTTTCTAGTCTTCTCAAATACCCTGACATTTTTCAAGTTTCTCGCCATCTTGATTTCCGTTCATAAATTCAGAGAGGCAGCATCGTTCTATAAATGAGAATGAAACAAGAGGAAAAGAAACTGGTTAGGCAGTGCTTCTCATACATTTTTTTGATTCACTGCTTAGTATATCACAATATTTCGATTCTGCGTTAACTCAGAATATAGGAGAACTTACGATACAGAGGTCGATCCGTTTCTTTCTGAACAAATTCAAGTTGCTGCTTACTAAAACATTCCATCCTGCCACTATCTGTCATGTTTAATGTAATTGACTCCGGTATGGACCTTGACAGGGCATCACGGTTTTCGATGCAGCAGACTTTGTTCCAGCTGTACCAGCAATAGATTAGGTATCTCAACACTGTATTCCATCATAAAGTTTCTACTTAAAAACCGGAAATGATAGAAATCCACTACGACTTCCGGTTTCAATATTGGTCTACATAGACCAAAAACGGTAAGAGATAGTGAGAAGCGGTTTAATAGAATTAATTTAGTGTTCTAAGAATAGGTACCATCTTCTCCCTTACCCCGCATTCAAACCAAAGTGGTAGAAATCAACTATTTCCGGTTTTAACATTGATTGTTATAGAGTAAAAACGGTAACAAATAGCGAAAAGCCATTTTCTGTAATCAGTCAAGTGTCCCACGAATATATTTCATCTCTTCTCTAATCTCTCTATTAAAAGTGGAAGTGGCATAAATCTATATTATTTCTGGTTTAAATAATTGTGAAAATATCATACCTACAAACCAAACTCTTTCACGGGGTGTACCGTACACGTGACACGGCTACTTGTAACTGTTTGTGTTTTAAGTATTTTCCAGAAGCTCCGATTAGTCCAAAGGTTAGAATGCTAACGTTTAATGCAGTCCTAAATGCAACTGTGTTCCATCAAAGTAGTTCAATATCCACCAACTTGTAAGGGCACAAACATAACCAACATTGGAGCAAACAAACATTGCAGACCATTGTGTAATTAAAAAGAAAATTCAGTAATGAATTAACTTTAACACAAATGCCACGCTATTTTTATGAAGATACTCTAAAGTAATCAAGTGGTATTTTGTTGTATCCTTTCAGTTATATCATAGAAGTGCCGACAGCGTGTGCTGTGTTTCCAAATGCATTTGTGGAGACGTCTTCTAAAAGTGCTCTTCGCAATCGCTATTACAATCTAATGCAGTACAGTCTTATGCCAAGAGGAGGTCATTTTGCAGCATTTGAGGAGCCTAAGTTGTTAGCCAATGATATCTTGACATTTGTGGAGCTTGTAATGAGCATTACGTGTGAGAACGAAAGCTGTGACTCTTGCGTTGAGGAGCTGGCAGACGGAGAATGCAGTGATGAAACGTTGTCCGATGAAGTTTCAACGAAAATAAATAGTACCACTATTAGGCACAGTAAGAAGAAAAAGCAACCACTACCAGAATAAGAAAAGAAGCAAAAAGCTTCAATCTGTATTTAATTAGTTATTTTAAAATATTTATATGGCATTTTACACTTGATTTCGATAATTTTGAAACGTGTTAAAGAAGCACAATGTACTTAATTCGAAATGAAATAAAAATTTACAATTAACTACAAGTATATCATGTTGTCTAACCCTGGGGTTGCGAATTGACCGGTATTCTACCAACAAGGTAGGAAATTATATTACTATTCTAGATAAGGCCAGTAACCGGTACAGAATACTTATCGGCCATATACAGGGTGTTTCAAAACAACACCGACAATGTTTGGGAGGTGATTCCTGACACCAAGACAAGACAAAAAGTATAGACCAATCTAGGTGCACAAATGTTGTCGGTGTTGTTGGCAACAGATTTTACAGAGGTAGTTGGGTGAGTACTTCAAACTATATACCCTTAGCCAAACTCGCCCTACAAAAATTGTTGCGTGAGTATTGTATTTTTGGATAGGGCACATATTAGTTCCTAAGTCAAGTCTTGACCCGACTACGGTAGGTCTCAGTTTTGGAGCTATGGACCCTTAAATTTCTTTTCTTTTCTTTCTTTTTCTTTTTCTTTTTTTTTTCTTTTTTTTTTTTCATGTTTTCGGCAGTCTATAACACTCAACGGAAGTTTGTGCAGCCAGGTTGGTCTACAGAAGTTGTTCAGTTTACATTTGGCCAATTTCGACTTACCTAAAAATTTAGAAGAATCCATGGCGCCAGGTCCGTAAGTGCTCGATGTGTTTCCCTTGGTTCCTAACAATAGCCCGACAGCGTAATTTCCACTGTAATAGGCTTCTATGAAGAACTGGTAGGGGAATCTTGTCCCATTCCCTTTGCACAGCTTTCCAAAGTCCTTCACAGTTGTTCCGTTTTCCCAAAGCCCGCTTCAGCAATCCATATCCACAATAGTCCATAGGACTTGCATCTGGAGATTTAACAGGTACCTCATTGAAAGGTATCACCTGTATACCACTTGCCTCCTCCATCTCCCTGTAGAATGCGAGGGACGATCGTGAGGTATGTGATAAGGCCTTGTCCATGTGAATGCGCACCAGATTGGCGTCATTTCCGTATATTGTTGGAATTTATGCTCGTAGATCGACCGCATGATCTACTCCTGAAAATACTGCGAATTTATTTTGTAGTTTTTCGCCACCCTACGAATCTTCAGTTTACCTCGGTAACAGTAGCCAGTAACGACCATGAACCCTTTTGGGATGAATTCTTTACAGACACGGACCCACCTTCTGAAGTTCTTGGCGTCTTTCTCTCGGTACATGATGGCTCTCGGTTTGCCGCAGTCGGAAAGGTAAATCCATGCTTCATCGAGCGTTACGACGTACATCCACCTTTGTTTTGCCAAATGCCGTTCGTACAGCTTCCGGGCGTTACACTTTCGTATCTTTTGGTGGGCATCCGTGAGAAGATGACCGCGAGCTTTCATGACTGTTTTCAGCTTAAGTTGGTGTAACGTCAAGACACGTCAAGACGATTAGCCATACACCTTTGTGTTGGCGGATTTTCTTGCATTGCCATTTTGCGAAGTTTCCTCTGCATGGTGGAGGTGGCCTTGGTGCATTCCCGCTTCCTAGGCAACTTCGTTGGTAATCCAAATGGTGGAGCTTCGTTGCCCTTGTACTTTTTAATAACATTTTTATTCCACTTAAACTGATGTTGCAACCATTCTTCTTGCACTGTTTTTTAATGACAGAAACACTAAAGTGGGCGTCATAAAGAGCCGCAACATAGCCTTCCCAAAACCAGGTTAGTTTGGGCGGCATTTTGGTCACAGAGCGGAAACCTACACATTTGGAAACAAATTTAACACAACCCTCACAACAATGGTCCTGTTTTGTGCGTTATTGTCGTCCACGCGGAAAAACAACTCCGTTCCCAGGAAGCCACGAGCCAGGTCGGGTAAGTCCATTCGGCCCGGGAGGGGGAAGGAACGAAATCGGCCAAACGTAGGCTGAACAACTTCTGTATACTTTTTGTCTTATCTTGGTGTCAGCAATCACCTCCCAAACGCTGTCGGTGTTGTTTTGAAACACCCTGAATATGACTGGTATTTTAATTTTAAAGTAACCAATTACAATATCGGTAACAAGACAACCAAGAGAAATTTACTATAGTTTAACATAGAAAAGTTTTCTTTCCAAAGGCATTGTTTGCAACTTGTTAATACGTCACACGCCTGTCAATGCTAGAAATATGGTAGTTTCGTTGCTTGAACAATATACGGTCAAAACATATCTAACACGTGAAAATAGGATAATTTTGAAGTTGCAGATTTGATTTGTAAAGGGGTTCCGGTAACTTTATTTTTCAGAGTAGGCAACCTTATCTAATCAAAGAGGGGATTCCACTTAATTCTACATTATTAAGAGTTTAATGAAAAAAGTGTCCAAAAATGAGACACATATACTCGATAAGTCCCATTCAGTTGGACAAAATGATGGTGAGTATTTATATCCTTATGAGTAGTTTTTGAGAAAATCGAACACACAAACATTTTTCTTGGGAGAGTACATCTAAAAGTTGACGCGTACAATAACTATGCAAGTAACTAAGTTCAATCTTAATACTGAAGTATATCCTAATCAAACTTTTCACTACAATATTAGCAAGACCTCAATATAAGTTAATGAGATATAGACTAAATAAAATTATGATTAACTCTTACAAAAGTTTAACACCTTGACTGCTTGACTACTACCATATCTGTGGACCGTTATTATCTGTGTGCCACAGGCAATAGTCCATCAGTAATACTTTGTTTCTGCCTTTGTTTTAGCCTCATAAATGTATAATTTGCTTTGTGTATGGTTTTGCATATACTCGGCGTGGACATTAAATTTTGACTTCTACGCCGTATGTACGTAATTGCATACACATTTATAGAACGAAAACGGCGAAAGTGCAATATATTGTTTATGTATTGAAAATCATACACGCGGCGCTGCACGGGAGAGCCGTGTGTATGGAATTTCACACACATGACAGTCAACGTGATAATTTTTATTTTACAGTGCAAAAGTGACACACACGATTATTCGATAAATGATATCAAACTGAACAAAATGGATTCTTGAGAGCAAATTACAATACGTGGTTCTCGAGAAGAACTAATTTTTGTGGCGCTAAACGATATGTTGCTCGTTGTTGCCAATAATAATTTAGTTTTTATTCTGTTGGAACAGATTATATTATGTTCAGATAAATATATATATATATAAAAAACACTCAACTTAGTCGAATTGTATCTACGGTTGTTCATTTCATTCTAACAGTGGGACACACATACTGCTCGTAACGAGCACTTCAAAATTCCCCAGCTGCGGTTCTAGCGCTCTTATTAAAGAAAGAAAAAAAAAGAAAAGAAAGAAAACTTCTTCATAACTCAACGAACCAGAACACATGGAATTCAAATCCACAGTGACATTTAGATTTATTAATATCAGCACGAAAGGAAATCGTTAATAATTTCTGGAATTCTAAGCAATAATGAATCGGATTTATAATATAATCATATCGTATTGTTGCTTCTTAATAATCAAATCTGAGAACATATTTCCTTTAAAAAAAGTGTTTAGTGCTGTCTCGTGGAATGTGCCATATAAAACATTAATATGAAATTATGAACATCAAGACATCAATGCCTACAAAAAAGATAAAAATAGTGCTCGAACCCTGGTTCAGTGTCATCAAGTAAACATTTTCAAATAAAGATCTTATTAGTGTACCAGATACACGTATAAACATTTCATTGCACAGATTTGTACCTACCCTAGAGCTTCCTGTCCAAGTGGACATTTCATTTGCACCAATATAATACTATAGGTTGCGACATTATAAATAAATTAACTAAAAATGCAATACTTCGTAATTTAATTTTTTATTTAAGCTACTAAATTGGGGCAAACTACATAGGTTAGTATGTCATATTAAACTTGAATATGTTCAAAAGATGATGAAAATGTCCAAATGCACACGATGATTCGCTGCTAGATCCAAGAAAAAAAAAATTCTTCACGAAGTTACGAATTCTGCGTAAAGAATGCATGACATTCAGAAAAGAAGCGAGAAGGGAGGGGGCAGTGTTGTCATTGGGTTGGCGTATTTAGTCTCATGTTTTGCACTGCCCTGTCTTTGTGTGCGGTAGCAAAGGAGAGTGGCGCACACAACAGGGGGAGCGTGTATTTATCGCGTTCGTAACTAACTCTTCATTTATTTTTTTTATTTTTTTATTTTATTTTCTTAGTACTGTCATGAACACAATAAATAATGAATGGGCCATTGGTCTCTTTGTTAATCTTACGAAGGCATTTGACACTGTCAATCTTGGTCTTCTACTTGAAAAATTACGTTCTTATGGCATACGAGGAATTGCTAAGAAATGGATTGAATCTTGCATGAAGAATACTTTCTAGTTCAAATTACGAAAGGAATCAATGAAAAAATTCAAAAATTTTATTATCTCTACAGGTAAAATGGAAACTGGTGTACCACAAGAATCAGTAGTTTCATATATATATATATATATATATATATATATATACCACTTAATTTTTTGTTTAGTTGATAAACGGTCATTACAATACATTTACTGGAGCAATACATTTTCCAGTAGTACTGAAATATGAAAAAGGTGAAATAGCGTGATAAGGTATATTCGGAACACGCTATTTCACCTTTTCAATATTTTATTACTACTGGAAAATCAAGATAAGATTTTGAAAATAACTTGAACATAGAATTCCATCGATTAATCGACTGATTAAATGTCAATAAATTGCTTTTAAATATTGATAAAACAACTTTGCTAAAATCATACGTATTCCTTTTGCAGTGGTAAATAACAACAAAAAATCAACTTTTCTAGTTCAACTACACTTCTTGGTGTTAACATTAGTAGCACATTAAAATGGAATGACCGTACTTTCAACAACAAAAAAATTAAGTAGTATCTGCTTTGGACTTCCTACAAGAGGTGGTGTTACTCTTATAACTGAAGCATTACTTTCCCTCTACTATGCAAAATTCTGATCATTACTGAGTGATGATATTATGTCCTGGTACTGCTCCAGTAAATGTATTTGGCACTTTTCCTTTATAAAAGAAGGCGTTAAGATGTCATGTTTTAATACTTTTAAGTTCAATATAACCACCCATTCACAGTCCTTGCCGGCAGAATATTGATGCGTAATCTTATAAATAACCCTGGGAGTGTGTTATTATTCTCGAAAAGCTGGCAACTTTGTGTTTACAGGACAAATTGTTTAAGGAATACTGTTATTATTGAAAGGACAATAGAGTTTCAAATATATGACTAGTGAAAAAATATAGAATTCTTGTTAAGGGTCTCACCACAGCGAAATTAAACCACTGCGAAATTAAACTCATTTATCTGCTTTCGATTTGCAACTGTCCATAACTTAGAATTTTTTGCAGGTTCTGTAAATAGCGGCACACCAAACGCAGATAGGTGAGCTGAAGTAAAGTATCATATGCAAAGTCATATTGTCTAGTACACAACGTGTTTGCTTTTCGATTATTTTTATTTATTTTGAAGATATCGCAGAAAAACTAAATTTTGCGGTAGTTTAATTTTACTGTGGTGAAGACTCTTAATATATATATATATTATTTTTTTTGACAAGTAAACAAGTGTTAATTTTGTATGAACAATAAACTATTTTTTTATTATAAAAGTATTAGTAAAATATATTACTCGCAGTGATCCCTATGCATGTGATCTAAATTTTCGTATGGCGCCTCCCACCCACTATAATCAAAATCTCAGGTAGAATCTGTTACAGTTGTTTTAGATATCGTAAACCAATCCAAATTCACAAACTTTAAACTAAAATTATCTCTAGGAAACTTCATGCACTAATGGATTAATTCTAAAATATTATAAGTTTAACGGGAAAAAATGTTCAAAGGCAAGATATATATATACCAATCGATATATCTTATTCAGCTGAACTTATGATAAAAACTCATTTGTAGTTTTCGAAAAAAAAAAAAATGAATGTCTTTGTAAATTTAAAAATATATGCTGTACGGGAACTATTGACATGAAACTGATCCTAAAATATACCATTATCAAGCTTTTTTTATTATGGCAGTAACTAAACGCCAATACATAGTACAGTTAATGAGGCATAGATATCATTATCTTTTAAAATTTAATTTCTGTTTCACTAAAATATTATTCAGAGATAAGACCACGGTGAGCTGAACAAAATAATATGCTTTAGTAAATTCCCATGTGTAGTTTTCGAGAAAGTCGAAAGGAACGCTTTCGTGGTGCTATATGGTATATCCTTTCTTGTCAATAATAATTGAACTACTTATTTATTTAGATCGTTCCGTATTGATTGAGGCTGTATCCCGTATGAGAACATTTGTGTCCCGAATAACAAAATAAAAGGGAGTTCGGCACAGCAAGGCGTCGTGACAGGCAGCACTGTCTCGAACTCCAGTTTGATACATTATATTTTTTACAAGTGTTATTTTTAGTTCATTTTTAAGTTTGTTACAAACTTTAACGAGTGTGGACATTTCTAGTGACTCTAATTTTCAATATCACGAAAAGTTAGCTATATGACAAACTGATTAACATGGGCGACTTCCGGCTCTATGCCTGCGCCATTTTGATTGCAACTTCGGTTGCCATCATGACAATTAAAAAGTGTGTAACAGGTGCTTTGTTTTAAAACAATTTCTTACTAATTAGCAATTATAGAGTAACAGTCGACATGGCTTATGGGTGCGACATTCCTATTATAAAACTACCACTGTGGTTATAGAACAAGAGGTGTAACAAAAGAAATACTGACCAAAGCGTCAACACACACTGTTTTTTAAACTATAATGTGTAACGGTTTCGGATACGTAACGGATCCTTCATCAGACACTATAGAACATAAATGAAGATACAGACACTAACTATATATATATGTTTCGTGCAAAGTTTCGTTTCTCTGTCTCTTTTAGTTTCTCCGTTATCACGGTTGGAAATTCTCAATTATATTACAATGTGGAAACGCCATTTCATGACTTTGTCGTCAAGTCGGCACGGGTTAACATTCTCGTAGAGAGCTGCTATTTCACTAATGCGTGTTTATGGTCACATAGAATACATTTAGGGTGTGTGCGTATCGCAACACGAAATTATCCAAAATAAGGGACACCCTAATAATATATATATATATATATATATATATATATATATATATATATATATATATATATATATATATCATTCTTATGAAAAAGTCTAGATTCTATTGGCTGAAGAATGATACAGCTGGTGTTGTCATATAGGCAGCAGGGTGCACTTCACATTCCTATTCATAGACAGCGCCTATGGCACGTATTTGTACGATACAATGTTGGTGTGCACGAGGGGAAGTGAAATAGTGTCCGAGTGCATTGTTTTAAAAACATGGAAAGCGACAATCACAGTCAAAGGCCGAACACGTGGTTTCTGTGGAAAGAAGGTGTGTCTGCAGAGTTAATTCATCAGCACCTCCAAACAGTGTCTGGTACAGCAGTTTCACGTCGTGCGATTTTGTTCCGCTAGATAGTTGATTTAACAGCTCGGACAGGTGGGGAAAGAAACTAGACCTGGAAGAGCTCGTAAATCGTGAACCCTGGTGATGATCCAGAATATGAGCGAAGCCATGAGTGATAGCCGTGTGACTGTGCATGATTTACAAAATGCGTCAGATTTAAGGAGGGCACCAACCCATCGCATTATGACAAAATCTGAGATGAAGAAAGTGTGTTCCCATTGGGAGCCGCATGAACTAAGCATCGATCAGAAACATGTGTGTGTAATTTTGCAAAGGCCTATCCTTATATAATGCAACTTCAGGAAATCTAGAAACTCCTGCAACGATGGCGACTGTATATCCACGCAGACGGAGTACGTGCAGGACGCCGTAACATCTTAACACTCTGCCTTGTATCTCACAGCTGCAGTAAGACTATAATTTATTCAAGGAACATTCGATACCTCATGTAAACAAATACACGTGGTGATTGTTTCATTTTATTGGTTAAAGAGCCTTGGAGCATCCATGCGGCAGAAGAAAATAGTCCATTGTTAAGTAAGCTGTTTTTCAATGTTTTTGTTGCTTATAAGACTTATTACAAGAAATGCAATTTTCTTACAATTAAATAACAGAAACAACACTGTATCTCAGAACTAAATTGAATCAATGCAATAAAAGAGAATACGCAAGTGCACCTTAAGTAGCTTTGGCCCACCTTACGAACGAATCACAGTTTACAATATGGCCGCGTGCGGGAAATATGTAAAACACTGACAGGGTAAAAGCACGTGCTTCTCCAAGGAAGCGCTGACCGATAGCCAATCATCCGATGACAGGCGGAGTAATACTATTCTGTAATGTTTATATCAGGATCAGAAGGTTTATTGAATGAACTTTAGTCTCAATCAATATGGAACGCCCAAATGTGTACTGGATTTAAAACAAAAGACATTGCTAACTATAATATTTTGCCTATTTTGTGTTTCTCTAACAGTGGCACTATTCTCCTCCACGTACATACTACATTTTAGGTTCTTAAATTTCATGTTTTGTCTTTATTTATATTTAATTTTATACTGCTCCATAGATATTACTATATGAACGTATGTGAATATATAATTGGTGAGTGAGTTTCATTGACTTCCTGTATAACTGCTTCAGGTACACGTAGTTGAGTGTGGAGAGGGAAGGCATTTGTTAGCTTTAACTTCATATATGTAAAATGAGACAAATAAATAAACTAACTTCTTAACGGTAGAAATGCAATAGGAACAGAGTTAACATAAAATTTTCAATTAATTAAGAATACACAAATTCATATTTTGTATGCCTCCACATTAAAAATTCCACAACTCATGAGGAACAATGTCACAATATTGCCAGTATCTCGTTCCCAAGAGAAGCATATTTTAGAGGAAAGAAGAATAGAGGTACTCTGCTAGTGCGGATTCTTTGTCAGGAAAGTGGATAAAGGCTACATATAACAGTCTGGAAGGTTGTATGATAAAATATTACCATTGTAAGATTGAATGCTTGATATAAATTCCTCAAAAAATATTGCAGTTCTTTGATTAAGGAAGCACCTGAGGTGGTACCTTATTTATTCGTAAAATCAAATTCATGTAGTACATCAGCATGTAGAGATTCCTTTACTTCGATAATTATGAATCGGTGTTAATTATATACAGAAATTCCTTCGTTTGCATTTAGAGTATTTGAGGATCATACCGAAAGTAGAGCTTTTTTTTTTTTTTTATGAACCAATTTTCGTTTTATTAAAGAAAACACACTATATCTTGATCTGCTGACTTCTTTCTTTTCAACATCCTTTATATATATACATCTTCCTTTAATGAAAGCTTGAAAATACCATTGCAAATTTAACTCCGTTCCAGCTGCTCGCACTGCTTTTTGTAGAGCCTCCATCGTCTGACAGCGTTTGTCTAATAAATTGATTGTTCAGAAAACCGAACAGCCTACGGTCGAAAGGTGAATTCTCGGGACTGTGGGGAATGAGAGGCAGAGTTTCCCGCCTGGTGCAGTGAGCACAGTACGGGCGTGCATTATCGTGTTGGATAATTCTTCTTCCAGGCCGTTCATCCCGCAATGAATGACGGAACTTGTGAAGTGTTTACACATCGTAACTGTAAGCATTTACGGTTTATTCAAGTTCAAAAAATTCAACCAGAATGCAACGCTCTGCATTCCAGAAGACGGAACAGTCTTTGCTCTCTAATATGCCGGCGATGTGAAATAGTGACATTCCGTGCTCTGCCGTTTTATTGATGGTTCAGATGGAACCAGCTTTCATTACTGGTCATACTGCTCAGTAAAAACCATCTCTTGTCTTTAGATATCTCTGAAGTAATATATTTTGAGACGCGCTTTATGTTCAGCCATGAATAAACGTGGAAACTAAGGAGACAAATTTTCGATAGCCTAATCTTGAAATTATTTCATTCACTGCAATGTATTCCATATAAAATTTTGCTACAATCGTACCCTCAATGATTCGCCTATTTTCTTTATTTTTATTATTATTATTATTATTTTTTTTTTTTTTTTTTCGTATGTTTCACATAGGAAATTGGTGGCAAGTTACCGTCAATATCAGCTGCAGAAATTCTCTCTTTAACACCGAATTCATTCACGGAACGTTGTCAAAATTAAACAACATTGTCGGTCATTTTAAGACACCTGCGTTTGTGATCAAAAACTAATGTCACATACTTCGACGAGTTCCTATACATTGCAAAGATTTTCTCGGTTTGAGTATATATATATATATATATATAATGCTTATTACTTTCACTAGATTTTTATATAAAACGTTAACATATTCATTTTTGGTTACGAATTTGTGCATTAATGTGTAATATTAAGTTAAATGAAATATTTAAAATGCTTAAGTTTTTATTTATTTACTTAAGACGAAACCAGCTTACCTTGTATAAACTGGGAGCAAATTCAGCAAGAAGATTTGAGTACTGCTAAAATCACACACACATTCGACAGTTTACTAAGCATTTATTTGATAAATTTAGAAAAAAAAATGAAGCAACTGGAATGGAAATACATGAAATACGTCTTCAGAACTTACATTTTTCATGCGTTTTTATACTTTTTTTAATAGCCTGAATGCGATTCGACACAAAATTTTCTATATGAGCAACATTATAAATATGAAAACACATGAAGGACTATGGACGGACCGCCGGGTCGGCGCATCAGTTCCTTAAGAATGTTTTCTGGTTTTATAGACCGAAGTTCTCTACTTCTCAATACAAGTAGTTCCTTAACAGTTTCATTACGTCACGCCAAGTCAAAAAGTTTCTCTGGTTTCCACCAGGATGGAAACATCAGGCTATACACAAGTGATTCATCATAATTGAGTAGGAGAAAAAAAAAAAAAACAGTTTGTGACTTTCGAGCCAACTCGTCCGTTGAGCACAATTACTGAGGGAAAAGTTTGGAACACCAGTTATTCTAGTCAATTTCGAAATGAATGAAACAATTCATTTTTTGGGGGGGAGGGAGGAATAAAAGAAAAAGGAAATATCTATTTCAACTTACACCAAATAGTATTCAAACTGATTCATTCATCCCAGATTTTTTTTTTAATTGGTAATTGTACGAATGAAATAATCCGTACATTTCATACGTTGTCCTGGGTTTGATTCCTGGTAGGAGAGCACAGAACATTTAGTCTCACTAACATTTACTGTCATTAATTATCCGTCTCCTTTAGCCTAAAGGCATAATCGTTGGATGTTAAACTAAAAATTTTAATTTACGTACATTCCATCCTTACACTTAATGTTGACAAAGTAGCATTAATATTCCTAGCTTAAGTCCCAAAATTATACCCTAATAATAAATGAGACAAATGAGAAAACACAAGGAAGTCCATAGAAAACTCTCAGACATGATCCTGTTCACTGTAAACTCACCTGACCTATGATCGAACGAGAGAACTGTCGCAGAGAGGTGAGTATCTATCATGGAGCTACCACGGCTCCAAAGTAGTAGTAGTAATAATAATAATAATAATAATAATAATAATAATAATAATAATAATAATAATAAAATACCTCTGAAAGTTCAAATCCAAAGTTTGGAAATTTCATTAATTGGGCGTCGAATCATCATTATAATGATTAAAGGATTAAACATCAAGAAGATAGAAAATACTATTACATGATCCAAAAAGCTGTTCTTCCAGTACTATAACAATTGCAAGCAGGTATTCCTAACTCAAAGAGTGTTTACTGAAGTCATAAGTACATACATTTGATAATATTTCCACGCATTCTCAATTACTTTTCATAAAACGCATACATTCCTACTGGGACATCCTTTCGGTAATTCAGTTAAAATACTGGGTATTCATAAATGATGTGATTAGGTGGTAATCAATTTCAGATTATGCATGATGAATAAGTTGGGCGTCACTGCATGAAGACTTCAATGATGCGATTCTTGAGGAACACGACATCTGTCCTGTAGGTAAGTCTTTAACGAATCCGCATAAGAAATTACAGGGATTCTGTCCGGAGAACGGGCTGACCATTTCATTAGATCTTTATGTCGAACTCGTAGACCGGGAATATGATGGTAACCACCACCGTAAAGAGAACGCTAATCGCAGTATAGAGAGAATCCTACTAGTAGCTTCAAGGTCGCATTTGTGTGACCGAATGAGTTGTGTTTGGATCGTGGTATGTGTCTGCAAGTTCACGAAGACGCCATTGAATGCCGATTGTACCAATTAAGAGACTTCGTGCATGGCTACATAGCGAGGCTGGGACAAGCGGAGTGGTCGTACCGCAATCTTGCCGCCCGAGTAGGTTGTGACATGTCAGTGGTTCATCGATAGTGTACACGATAGGAAGGTTTCAACAGCAAACATCCCCCACAATACCCCGGGAAGCACCTGCACAGAAAGATAGCTTGCATTGCTAGTACAATCAGCCACCGTGACTCTCATGTGCATACACGAATACTAAACAATCGATTCCTAGAGGAAGGTACACGTTCCTGGTGCCCCTTGCACTATTACTCCTGACACTTGTTCATCGCCAAGAACCTTTTCAGTAGTGTCGAAAAAGACTGGACGGTGGTATTCAGCGCCGAGAGTCATTCCTGTCACAGACACAGTGACTGCCGTATATGTGCACGTGAGAGGGCAAAATCCAGCGTGTATTCGCATTCGACATACAGGAACTATATATGGCATTCTGGTATGGACGGCAAAACGCTACACATCTTCCTCACTTCTGGCCTCCATTCAAGGACTACTGCGACCTACGGTTGTATCGTCGACAATCCTGAGCCCCAACCTTACACGAAAACTGCCGGCCGCATCTTGCTGCAGAATATACCACCAAGTGTTCTATACTCGATATACGCCTGCTACCATGGTCTCCTAGGTATCCGGAAGTATGCCCTATCGAAAACGTGTGCTGCATGATGGGACCTGGGCCAGCTTTGTTAAGATCTACAGTGATCATGGGACACTGTATTTCAGATAGACGTTCTCCATCACTACGACAGAATACCTCCCCGAACACCTGTTTGTGTGACATTTTGGGTTGTCTACACGTGTTATTAATGTGAGTACCGTATTTTTTGAACAGTCTGGTTATGTAACTGATTTATCGGGTTTTAAACTGAAATATCTCGAAAAATATTAATACAGTACTTTTGTGCTAATGCTGAAATGAAAGAACACATTTGGAAGTTAAATTTCTCATATTCGTAATCTTGGCTCGTAGCGACAGATGACGCACAAGCCTAATTTCCAAAATTGTGTCTATACAGCAGAAATCATTCTATGTTCTGGAATATGATACGTGTTTTTTCGTTGTTACCGTACAGTATTTTTGCTGTTGTCTCGTAGACAGTTTTCAACTGCACTGCCAGATTACCAAAGCATTCTGAGATGATAGGAAAACTGGCTGCCTGTGTAAAGGTACATTAAAGTGCGTCGCTACCAGACCGGAGAACTCCAATGTCACTATTATTAGATTGGGCGATGTGCCAAAGATAACTTAGCGCTTTACTCGTGGTCACCTAGATCTCCCAATTTGCGATTTTTAGGGGGGAAGAAAGGCATGTGAAAAACACATTGTACACCGTATGTGTCTCCACTACCAACAATTTTGGGTGAGCTTCAGGATCGCATTCCAACTGGATTTACAACCATTAGTAAGGATACTAGAGCGCGTGTGGGGCGAACTAGATTACCTCATTCGATTGACGAAAGGAAGCCACATCGAACATTTGTAATAGTATGTATAACGGTTTGTATGAAACTTGGGGCAGTTTCTATATATTTTCATGTGTCATTCGTTAATGTTTGTTATTCATTGCTCAATACAGCCTTTTCAAACCCGATGAATCATCTATAATAACCCTGTATATTCAGGCTTGGCTGCTTGAGATAGGTATACATACTACTGAGGTAAGTAAAGTATGTTTTTCAAACACTCTGTATAATATGTTTACGCTGTCCCATGGGTGCCATGAAGGGATCGTTACTATTTACACCTCGAGACCCTCTTATGTGCGAACTATGGTTCATTTCTTAAATACCAATGTATCCCCGTGCAATCGAAGGAAAATAAATGATGACCACTCGTCCTGCTTATCATGTAGACTGTTAGAACTGAACAAAATATCAGAACGAGGAACCATTTATTATCAAGGATATTCTGTCCTAATTTCGTTTTAGTTGGAATTTTAATTGGAAGAAGCTTGTAATTTAATACTAGATTTATAAATAACATAATTCACAATTAAGAATTAATATATTATGGTTGGATGTTATATATTATCAATAGCTGTAACATGTTGGATGTTATATATTATCAATAGATGTAACATGTCATTGCTCATCTTTCTTTAAACAATTTCACGAAGCATAAGTCATTTACTACTAGTAATAAACTTAAATAAAAACCGCACTTGGAAAGGAAGTTATTGTGCAGATTCATAATCTAGTTTTCCTTCCTCGTATTAAATAACAATAGCTCTATTGAAATGTTAAAGGAAAACCTATTACAAATATAAGTTCTGCAATAGTGCAAAATAACATGATTTAAATTAACTAATATATTTGTTCATCAATTTTTTCTCGGGAAAATTAATATTTTAAACATTAAAGAATAATCTGAAAATTGTGAGTAAAATTTAATTTATTGTTAGCATCTGTTTTATTTCGGAAAATGTGACAATATATATAGATATATTTCTGAGATACATTATTTTAATACAATGAACATGACTACGAAAAAAAAAATCTATAATAAAGCATACACACAGGCACACATACGAACACACATACACACAAATAATCACGCATATATCACATATACATTCATTTACGGCCAGATAACACAGTGCAATCATAACAACTGACAATAAGGACCAAAATAAAGTCTTTAACACGTTTTCATAGTTCTTTGAATATTAACGGGAAAAAAAATCGAAAGCTTCGACAAAGTTACAAAAGACAGCGAAATCCTTTAGCCGTTATTTGTCTCAACGATGTTCATGGTTGGCAGCAAGCAAGTGTCTTTCAATAAACAATGAGGATTGGTATAGTAATAAAATTATCGATCGAAATTATCAATTTAATTTTTCTAAGTTTTTTTTAAAAAAAGCAAAGCTTCAGTCTTAAACCCCACAGAATTCAAAACAAAGATTTTAAAATAATAACTGCCAAAAGCAAAGCAATTAATTGATCTCTCAAGCTTTTCTCAAATACACAGATCAGAAAAATCATAGATTGACTTTGCAATGCGGTACTTTGCATAATATACGGATTCTCATAACTGACCAACACGTGAGTCATCATCTCGATCAATAACACAATATTAGATTCTTTCAATTCACGTGTTTGACTAAACGTATCACCACAATAAAAGTATACAGTAGTTGGTAGGATCGCTTTATCCACAAAGATTTCCTTGATTTTTTTTCTTCACTATTCCATTTGGAAGTACGTCTCAGTTTGTACTATCTTTCATTTTATTCTGGATATATTTCAATCCATTATTGCATAAAAAGTGACAAATAAAATAAATTTTTACTTTGGACTTAATTCCCGCAAAGCTTAGGATTTTGCGACATACATGTCTAGTAATAAATTAATAACGAATTTGTTATAAGTTTTCCGAAGTATACATAACGTCCACAGCATAGTGAACATTTCTCAAAATCTTGGTCAGTACTTTTGGATATATTAGGTCTTTCAATTTGTTAGAAATACATAAACCAAGTCTGACTAAAAAGATGCAATTTTTTTTCTCGCACAATTCACTGGTTCAACGCAACATAAACTAGTCTAAGGATTGACATGAGATAAGACTTATGTTAATGACAATTAGAAGAATAGACATTATAGAATATACCATGTAAAACGGTTTAACATTCTTCTCGAGAATCTTGACGAGATTCATAATACAGAAGAACTAGGTCCTGTGTATTTGAAGAAAACTTCTCAAATCAATGCTTGTATTTTTAATAATATTGCTTTCCTGCTCAACCATATAACTATGAATAACAATAATTGTCATTTTTGTGCTACCTACAAATTGTGATCTATAGCCGTATTTTACATCTTTCGTTTTTATATTCATTATTATAAAAGGAAGAAAGAAAGCAGCCTTAGTCATCAAAATCTAAGTTACATCCTTATATTGAGCTGATGACAAAATCATAGAAAATTCCTCACAATGATGACTGAGATCAGTGTGTAAATTGATCTTCCAGATCACGAAGAGAATGTTTCCTTTGTGTAGCTTTGGAAACGTTACACACTGTTAAGCATAAGTCAGGTTCTTTTATTTTGCTCCACTTGAATTGAAATGTAAAATCTCACAGGGCACGTACTTTTTTTTTTATTATTATTATTATTTTGCTTCTCTCTCTAGGATATAATGGGAGTAAAGCATACATCTAACAACATGATAAATTGCAACTTAGAAACTTCCATAAATTTACCTTTGAAACATTGATTACATTATAACTAAAGTACACACGGTTCCTTCTAGCCTGCTTTTCATCCCGCTTTCGTACTATCCAGGAGGCAAAAAAAAGAATTAATCTAAATTCAAGATTTGTTCTTTTACATTTTAGTCATTCTATTACCAGCATATCCTTACGTAATAAAGGTCTTAGATTAGTGAATGAACAATGTGGACCGATATATATATATATACATTATTGAACTTTATATGGGAATCAGTCATAGTATGTCTTCAAAATATTGACATTATTGGTTGATTTAATGCTGATTACGTTCATAAATTGTGATTTTTTTTTAAAAAAAAAAGAAAGGAAAAAGAAGAAAATATTGTCCAACTGAGGATGTACATTTGAATTCATTCAAATTTTATCTAAAATATGTTAAGATTTCTCATGAAATATCAACGTCGAACAACACGATCTACTACATTGTTCAGCGTCTAAGCATTAATTTTTGTTTTTTTATTTTAAGATAATATGCCACTACTTCTAACTTCAAGTGCACCTTACTTCCCGAATTCGTACATTAAAAAAAAGTCTTCATCCAAGCCAATACAATACATATTACAGAAGACCCAAACGTATGGGTCGACCTCTTATTCTGCTGGAATTGAGTTCACGAACTGCTCTTTTAGCCTCGTCTGCATTTTCGAAAGCAACTCTTGCTTCATCAGTGGGTAATCCCCTTTCATTGTATTTTCTAATAACATTCTCTTTTCTCAAATTAAAGTTGCGGAAGAATGATATTATTTCGTTTGTTCCCGCCTTGTAAGGGATATTGGCCATTGAGATAACACAACCTGGTCTTCCAAAATTATCTGCAGTAGGTAATATCTCAATTCCTGGTTGTGTTTTGAGTTTTTTCTCCGCTGGAGGTTCTGTGGATGGGTCTACAGCCGGTGGTGGCTTGTTTGCAGGTGGAACTGGGTTCGGAAGAAGAGAAGCTTTGTTTTCTTGAGCCATTCGATTGTCTGGGTTTGGGAGAAGACCACCTTTCTCTTGAGGGGCTGCCTTTCGAGTGTTAGCTGAAGTTTGAACTGGAGCCTGATTTGCAATGTTAGATCTGTTCATGTCTCTTCTTTCAACCGACTCAGCTGGTTTGGTTGCAACCGTATCTTGTTTGCTCTGCTGCTGTCCTAAGAAACCTGATGAACTCTCGTTTCTAGCAGTAGACTCGTTTCTGTTTTGTTCAGTTGACCCTGACTTCCCTGTAGCGGTTGTAACTGATCCTCTTTCATTTTCTGGATAGGATTTCTCGTTTGACGGATATTCTCTCTTTCTCGACGTTGGAGAAAACTGGCCTCCATCATTTGAACCAAAACGTGTTCTGTCATTTGAGGTTCGTTGTGCTCGTTCATTTAAAGAATATGTATTTTCATTCGAAGGATAGTAGGTTGTCTCATTCGAAGGATAATTTGAAGCAGTATTTTCTTTGTCAGTTGGTCTAGTACCGCCACGTCGTGCCTGCGGAGCGGTTGTCTCTCGTTCATTTGTAACAGGTGCATTCTTTTGATAATCCTCACCTCTAAAATGTCCATTTCTGTCCATCTGCCCTTGGAGTTGATTTCGTCCTCCTGGAACTGAGGGAGACATGCCATGCGACTTCATGTCAGCCTGATGCTGCTGGGGTGGCCCTGGTTCAAACTGCCTCCGCTGCGCCGTATTAACATTTGTAGCCTCTTGTAGCATTCGTTTCTCTTGGTAACCGGATTGCGTTTCTTGCTTTTTCTCGTCCATACGGGGCATCATTTCTCGTCCACGCATCATTTGAGGACTGCGGCCTTCATCGTGGGTGCTGTAATAGGTAACACATACACAAATCTCAGATCAGATAAAGCTTCAGGGAAACAGAACACAAGGACACTTGGGAACAAACTATGGAACTACATCAATTGTATTCCTCCAACAAGCAAAATATGCACCTACTTAAGATAAAAAAAGAAGGGCTAAATCAAGTACTAATCAAGAGAAATTTATACTAAGATAGGTGACTATGTGACAATAAGTATATTATCTTGTAACTGTAAGATTAGAAATGTATTGGTAAAATGTACATGCTGAAAGAAGTTTCGAGATTAGGAACAATACGTTTCTATTTATTCATTACGATATTGATGTTGTTAAATAATTATTAAGTAGAATTATGCAATTGTGATGCGTATAGTGATAGTCTGATTTAGTAGATACAGACACAATCTGGATCTGATACCGAATTAAATATAAGCATCTTGATATGTGAGTTCAAAATGGAATCTGTATTTATGGTTATGATCATGATGAAAGATTCATTTGAAGAAATGAATTTTATTTGTAGTTTCACTAGTTTAAACACTGAAACGTTCTTATTATATGTGATAGTTAAGTCTATTAATATTTGTATAGGATGATTTGTGTCCTTTTATGAAGTTAATACTACAATATCGAAACTGTCATACTTCATTGCTTTTCAAGTGTATAAATATATTTTGCCATAAGTTAGGAACAGAAAATGTAATTAGTTCACAAAATCGAACTGTGACTGAATAAATAAATAAATAAAAATAATTAATGTATGGTAAGCAGAAAACACGTATATTTATAAAGTTGCAATTTTTTATTCACAATAAATTTGGCAGAAAATATATTTTTGAACTGGCATATAATGAAGGCACTGTGGTGTTTCCAGTAAAGTGTACTGTTTTACGAAACATTGGATTCTGACGATTGTGATGGGTAAGATTACATAGAACAGTATGAAAAGATTTTGCATTACAAATGATATCTCATCGAAGAAACAAATAAAACTTTAATATTCATAAATAGTAAAACTTCCTGCCTGATTGAAATATGAAAATGTTTGTGAACTAACACATTTATGCTAGAAAGAATATACAAAATATATCATTACTTTGAAGTGGAAGAGCACAACAACTACCAGAACACAACTTGGGAACAATATCGTCGTTAGCCCCCCCCCCCCTCAAAAACTGATATCTTTAATTAACACCGGTACCTAAAATGATTTTACGAGATCTAAAGATCGCTCCGCTTGTCATCAACTCGCTATCTCAGGAATGAAGCATCAGTCGCCTATGATTCTTACAGATTGTTAAGCGGTTGGTAGATCTCGTAAAATCTTATAATGTACTGATATTACTCAAAATCGAAATTTTTGAGAGGGGCTTACTGGCTATTCCTACGACGATATTTCTATTAACTCGGTTCAATTAGTTTTCGGTATTTCGAGTGAAATAACCAAAAATAATTTACATTTGAAAATGAATTAACGTTAAAGAAATCTGTAATCAAATGAAATTATTAGAAAAGTAGGTATTTTTCATAAAACTGTGGAGCAGACACAAAAATGTGTGAAATTCAACGCCAGGTTTCCGCAGCGTCTATCGCTTAAGCAATATAAACAATTTATAGACAATAATAATAATGCTTCCTTTTTAATTCTTCTAAAAATTGTAGAAGGAATAAACTAGCGAATATATCGACACAAATATAAATGATAAGAAGTTCTAGGAAATGTTAAATACTCCATTGCTACGCTAGGTGTTCGATGGCAACTACGTCTGTCAAACAAAACCTTCTAAAGTCGAAACAATACCTGTTCAATGAAATTTCAAACTCTTATTACATTAGTCCAGGAAGATTAGTTTCATTGATACCAGATAACTTGCAAATACTAGAAGATTTAGGCGATTGCAACCAGTTGAAACAGCAAGTATTTAGACACATGGAAGATTTTGATACTGACGCTAAAGACCAATGTAAGAAAGAGAAATCGCAGTTTTACCTGATAGCTACAAATGTGTAGTATGAGGAACTTTACTGCGTCAGTACTAAACCGAAAGAAACTAGAATGGTTTTAAATGCTGTTGGGATAACCTCCTTTACACACTATGTTTCCAGTATGCTGGGTTTTGCTACAATCCTCTTAATTATGGATAAAGAAGTCGACTATTTATATGAAAATTAGTTCGTTTAGTGAAAAGACTCAGCGCAGTAGAGCGTAAATAAAGGAACAACATCTAACATCTGATGGAGATGAAAAAGAAAACCATGACAAAGAAGCGATGAGCAACTTGACGATGACAATAATACACTTCATTAATTATAATGGAAACTGCGGAAAATATGGACACGAAAAGAGCTCCAGCAATTTCAGAGGAGTATTTCCTGACACTGGATAATTACGTTACATAAAGAAATTAGAAGTGCGGAACCTACTCGGGAGGGAAGGCCGAGACAGTTACTTCTTTAGAATAAAAGAAAGAATAAAGAAATGACGTAGAGTAAAAAATATCTTGTTAAAGCGTAAATATTGGAAGATATTTTTAGATTAGCTATAAACACACATTTGTTTGCTCGTAACCTTGTTTGGCTGTGGTTGAATGATTATTAATTTGCAAAGCAACATTATGTAATTGTGATAAACATAATCCGATGTTAGTAAAAATGACAATAAGGGGTTAGTGCTGTGATAGTGATAACTCGTTTCAACCTGAAATGTTTATGATCATGATGGAGGGATAAGATTTGTGAAAAGAAGTGTTACCCGTCAAGAATAACAATGAAATAACGTTGGTAAATGTGATGAACAGTTGAATATATTGATATTCGTATAATTAATGTACCATAGGTGGAAAGAAGCCATATTTAAGAACAGCAATTTATTTTTCATTTAAAATAGTATTAAGAAAAGATAAAGAAAAAAAAATACAATAAATGATGCCTTAGACAAAGAAATGTCACTTTCCCTTCGCCCGAATTCGATTCTAATTAATATAAAGCTTACAAACTATATTCAGAGATTATCTTTAGATGTCCATGCACTTGAGGATTTTGAAGAGCATTTAAGAAACGTATGCTATTACAAGTTGATATAATCTTTTCTAGAATTTAACTTTCCTTTTAGTATCAAGCCTAAGAGACATAGACTCTTGGTTTGTTTATTTATTTATTTTTACATATTTCTGGGCATTATTGGCATCTACGCCTTTAAGTCCATCACTGATCAGGTGTGACGCGTCCTTCAGCTAGCAACTCATTCAGATAGCACACTATCCGGGGAAGGAAGGCAGGGGAAAAAGTAATGGGGAAGGAAAGAAGCGTCCTGGGACATGGATGCTAGATATCATCTCGGTATTTGCCTGGTGTGAATGAGAAAAATCCAAGAAAAACTTCACTCAGGATGGCTGGCCCGAAAAAGCGGTTACACCTTTTCGGCCGAGTGTCTCCACCGGGAATCGAACCCGGGACCGCTCGCACCAAAGGCGAGAGTGTTAGCAACTACTTTATGCGGGTCACAAGACTCTCGGTTTAATGTAGAATAACATGAAACGAGTCAGTCTCCATTTAGCAATGGAATTCAGGGTGGATTGGCTTAAAAATAGAAGTAATATTTAACTGTTATTGAATGTATAACCCCAATATTAGACTAATTTAAATTAGGGAACTAAACGAAAGCTAATAGGTTGATTGACTGTTTTGGAGTTTAGTGTTCTTTACAGCACCAAGGCTATGAAACGTAGACTAACAGATTAGCATGGGACCCAAACCACACGACCTCTTATCGGGAATAAATCCAGGTCTCAGGCGCAGAAGAAGAGAATGCTGATCATGTGTCTACGAGGGAACTGTTAGGAAACTGAATACAGCGAAAAGGCCTATTTGCTTACAGAGTCAGTTTTTTTTTTTTTTTTTTTCTTTTAAAGGAAAAAATTATGGACTGATTAGCACAGTAACAGCGTACAAGCATGGGAAGTCAAAAACTCAGGTTCCATCCTTGGCCCTTACCTACTTTCTTTGAATTCCATTCAATTCATGCCTATAGAGGATATGATTTAAACTAAAAAAAAAAAAAAAAAGTCGATAGTTATCTCCTTTTTTATAATTCAATCGACATAGAGATATATTCATACAGTACTAGGTTGTCCAGCACAACAGCAGTTGTATTATAATCGATATTCGAACAGTCAAGAACTAATCTCAAATAGTGAAAATACACTGACTGTTCTTATGGATGGAGGACGGCATAGTAGTTAGCACATCGGCACGGTAAACTGGAAAGCCGGATTCCATCTTCGATTTTGAAGCACATTTTTACCGCCATCAACACTGAAAATGTGTAACTGGCCTAAAGATACTGGAAAGGTCATTAGTCAGCGTACCGGCATGGTAAGCTGGAGACCCAGGTTCGATGTCCGGCCTAGATGCTTTTTCATTCTTCGAATTTCATCCGAAGTATTTGTTTTCATTTTCATTGTTATATTTTGTTTCTCAAACCTCTGGAAAAATTTACTTGACATAAGCAAATTGTGAATACCATAATCACAGTCCGCATTTATGTTAATACCACATCATAAAACTAAGATCCACTAGGATACATAAGATCCACACTATCCACAGTAGGAAATTCCATGGAAACAGATCCAGACCTCTCTGGGACTGTACACTTCATCAATTTAAAAAACATGAGCTTCAATTTACATAAGCATCATACGACGGAAGGCCAGAAAATTCTTACCTTAACCGTGGTAGAAATGTATTAGTAATGCAAAAATTTGTACAATGTACGCATCTCACTAATATATGTGTGTTAATTTGTGTCTTTACAGTCCTGTGAAGCTTATTTACAGCCAGGAAACTAGGCGAATGTTGGACAAAATCGATTCGTATTTGAATTTAGCGTCCCTTTCAGTAGCGAGGCTATATGAGACATGGACATACAGTTTAACGTGGGATCCAAACCACAAATTAGTCCCGCCGAGAACTGAACCTGGGTCTCCCACGCCAAAGGCGAGTACGCTAACCACATAGCCATGAGCGAGTTCTTACACAAAAACAAATCTATGATTAGGTTGCTCCATTTTCACGGAAAATCGGCATAACGAAACATGAAGAGATGTCAACCGTATGGTGTAAAGAATGTCCATATTATGACATAGTGAATCGCTGGAGGAGAAAATTCAAGTGGGTCGCATAGATCTACAACGGCTACACACCCAAGCGTGGTGGCAAAAGTTAGCAGCTAGTGCTTGAAGATAGAGGAGTGACTGTTAATTGTTTAGATACGGAATTGAACATTAAGACGGGATCCGTTAAACCATATTACACGATATTCTGCGTATGAGCAAAGTGGCAGCAATGTGGATTTACAACTGTTAAGGCCTTTTCAAAATCAACAATTTAAACAATGTGCACGAAGCATTCTGAACCTATACCACAAGGATAAAGGTGCTTTGTAAAAAGATTAGTGACTATGGATGAATGTCGGAAGTATCACCTTTACTCTGAAACCAATATGACTAACATGGAAACATACCTCATTCCCCACATCAAAAAGAATATAAAGTGCAGCATTTATCCAGCAAGGTTATGTTGTTCATGTTTTGGGCCATAAAGTTGTGATTTTGTCTACTTACAAAAAGGGGCTATATTACAGGAACCTGTTGCAAAAATTACGGGATACTATCAAAACAAAACATGAGATTTGCTCTCGGAAGGTGTGTTGCTACTAGCGGAAATTGCACCAGCACAACTAGAAGCAGAAACAAACATGTTTGTACACCAATGTGGCTATGAATTTTTGCTCCATCCAACATCTTTACCCATCTGGTTCCATTCGATGAAGAAACATTTGCAGGAAAAGAGTTTTGCAGATTATGACGAGGTTATTAATGCAGCGAAAACTTCGTATGACTCCAACTCTGCAGACTTTTATGCAGATGGTATTAACGGGATAGTCCATAGATGTGAGAAATGTAAGGCAATATGAGGTAAATATGTGAAAAAGGATGCGTCAATGAACAAACTGCACATCTCTATCACAGTGAGGGTAACAATTCTCTGGGATCCCCTCGCATGAACACTGTAATTCTGATTGTATGAACAACAGCAGGAATATGGACGAGATTTTCACTCATCTTTTATTTACTCTTTCTCAGACTTATATCTTAAACGTTTCTTTCGGAGTTCAAGCGCTTATATATTGTCCAATAACTCAATTTGATATACAAACCAAGTGAGCATTCACTAGAAATGAAATCCGAACTTTCAGTACAAATGTTTAAATGCTAACCCTCTAGCTATGAGAAGCTCACTATATTCCAATAATTATATGCGACCTACAGAATGAAGTGAAAATGAAAACTGCTACGGAAATGTGTTTAAGCACTCACGAGACAGGAAAATTTGAGCAACAGTACGTTAGAATAAAACAAATCTACGAAACCGAACTCTTTATTATGACAACTTTACCACAGTTTCATCGTGCTAGAGACATGGAGGTCCATTAAGAAAGAAAAAGTAAATAAAAGTGAAATATGTATCATTAGTTCAATTTCTTTTCAATATACTGAGAATTGAACTCATGTAAAATTCGATTATGAAATGGAATTGTACTTTTCTTGTTTTACACATCAAGAGGATGGTGATACAGATATAATCTTACCTCTTCTGAGGGACATGGATGAGTTTTCGGGAAAGATTTTTTTGAATACCTAACATGGTAGATGTAATGAAACGGATAGTTGTGATAGATTAATTGTTCTTAGATGTTCTTGGACATGTGGATGTGGAATATCAGCGCTGCAGAAGTATCGGTCATTGTCTACACGAATCAAGAAAGGAGTTAAAGACAATCTTTAACAATGTAGAAGGCTGGACAGTCAGCGCATCAAAGGATGTAAATTAGGTTGGAAGAGGCGCAACTACCGGATGGTAGAAACTGTGTGTGTTACCTTGTGATTGGATGCTGTAAAGTCAAGCTAGTATCCAATATACGACACTTTTCATCTGGACTTCTGTGAAAGTGTAGGATCTTTCAAGGACCAGCTGTCGTAATAAGGGTGTGGAAGTTGGGGAAGGGGCTTTGGTAAACGATTTCTGGGCAGGTTGGAAAGAATCTTTGGTTTTAAGTGAGGTGCTGAATATGAGATAAGCAAGCTCATTAGTTTATAGGGAACGGAGGTTGGAATGTATAGTTTACATATAAACAAAACCAACCTTTTTCCTTGGCGATCAAGATATGTGTGTGACATTATTCAAGAGATGGACATGCCAATTTTCTTTCTGCTCTCCGTGACGATAGCAAGTAGCTAACCCCTTGTAACAGTCCCAAAATTTGATTTATTGGCAGGCCTCGAATGGCTATAATGCTCTTTTGATTGTTTTACTGCCGATAAGAAAACTTGGTTTTGTTTGTAATTGTACTATACTCAACAAGCAAATTCGGATTAAAGTAAGCAGGTTTTTTTGCTCAACTGAATACGGTTTAAAGGAGTATCCTCAGCCGGAGTGTGCTGACGAGAGAATTTTGAGACGGTAATTGAAGCGCCATTTTGTCAAACTGATAAGGGTTCACTGAATGCCCAAAGCACACAATAGGGAAAGTTTGATGGGTACCTCTGACTCGAGACGTTCATTCTCAAGCCTGACGTAAACATCCAGGAAGGTGACTTTATAACTAAAGAAGGACCAGCGGAATCTGACTGAATAACTTGCTGTTTAAGAACTGCAGGAATTATTCCAGTGCTAGTTTGTCATGAGTACATATTAGAAATATGTCGTCTGAGAATCGAAGCCGAAGGAAAGTGCAAGCTCTTACATTGTATTATTTCAGTCTATGTGATAAAATTTTGACTCAAGTAATTCATTATATACAGAACATTATGCTTTGGTAAAGGCTTAAAACCAGTACAGTTGGAAATAAAATGTATCTATTAAACATCATTATTGTTAGTACGAAAAAGCCGAAAATATTTCTCCCCACCAGATAAAAATACAGAAACATAAAACATCTTACCTTGTTACCCTCTGCAATATTCACATTTACACTTTCTATATACATGGAGGCATAGTGGCTCAGTGGTCGACCTCTGATGTGAGGGGTCCCGGGCCATGTGACTTTGTGGCGGACAAAGTCATATCAGTGAGATTTCTCTGGATTCTCCCGTTTCCACACACATTATTATGCGACCTATGCTTTCACAATCATTCACTTCTGTTAATCATCTGTCTCCTTTAGCCTACACGGCATAATCGTAATATGTACAACAAAGATTTCACTTAATTCTTTTCCATATACACATGATTATCAAAATAATGGAAACATCTGCAGTTTGCAACACATATGTGAGGTGGTAACACAGAAGTTGCGCGTCAGTATCTAGCGCTGTTAGTAGTGTATTAAGTGATCGTATGTAGTTCGTCTGGCGGGTTAGAATGGAGACGTGTTAAAGCGGACAGATGATGATGATGTAAGATACTAAGTCTTTCTGAGTTTCAAAGAGGCTAACGGTGGCCACCACCACACACGCTTTAGGCCAAAGAAGAAAGTGTCGAGAACATGTAAAGTAGACAGCCAATTATTATAAACGCACAGACCCGATGAGCAATCTTTCACCTAATTTCTAACAACAGACCATTTTTATGTATGGTGGACAGCCAAAGAAGTTCACGCTTCGGACTGTCTCCTCTCTACCATGAAACATGACAATATATCTTATGGTTCAGATTTTTCCGGCCAATGACACAATTGTCGAAGACGATGATGCGCCAATTCACACTGCTCGAGCTATTCTATGATCCTCAGAATGAACACTTCCCTTGCCCGACCGATCTCCAGACTTCAACATTACTGAACTCTGTAGTCATTTCTGGAGCTCAGACTCCAGTGCAGAAATCCTCCTCTATCCTCCCTAACAGAGCTATGTGCTGCATTGTATGAGGAATGGTGCACTACGAGACCATGACGACGGAAACAATGTTTATGATTACGTATGAAAAGTTTTATCACACTTCTAAAGATATTTATCAGGCTTATTGTCCAAGGTGATATATAGACTTACAGAACACATGGCAAAATAGCATTGGCGAAGAGTAATAGTGGCCAGATGAGAAACAATTTTCACAGTGCTGATCACCACAAAAACATTGTTGCGAGCAAAACAGTGCCGACAACACTTCGTGCATGGCGGGCACTCAAAGAAGCTTATGCTGTAAAATGTCTCCTCCCTACCGTGAAACCTGGCAACGACTCTGTGATGCTATGGACATGTGTGGAATTTCATGGTATTGCATAGACGTATACAGAACGCATAACTGAAATGACTATGTAGACATTTGTGGCAATCCAAATTGACAATACTCCAATTCAAACTACTAGAGCTGTTGATGCGTGGTTTCATGACCATCGGCATGAACTACATACCTTCCCTAGCCAGTCCAAGTTTTGACTTCAAGACTATTCAATACCTGAGTCAGCTTAGTCAGCTCTGGAGCTCAGATCGGGAGCACACATCTTCCCTCACTATCGTTAACGGAACTGAATGCTGAACTGCATAAGGGATAGTACAATATTCCTGTGGAATACTCTCAATTCTACGACGAATTAGAGCTGTTCCGCCGGCTAACGGCGGTCGCATGCCCTGTTAAGCTGGTCAGTTGCATTTTCGTCAGGTGTTTCCATTATTTTAATAACAATCTGTATTTCGATTACTCTCTGGTCTTGCTATGAATTCGTAGCTGAGGATAAGAACAGCAAAATGTACAGCAGTTTCGTCCTACATGGTAACCAGGTATGTTGGTATTCCATGTGTTTAAGTGTGCTTAATATGAAGCCAGAAACTTCCTTTTCACAGTTTTGCTTCAGGGTAAGGGCGGAGGAATTGTGGTGAAAACTATCATTTTACTCACTTCTAATGCATTCACGATTATAGAATTTTGGCAGGATTTAGCCAAATTTCGTTGATCTGAATTAGCTTCCTAGCTTCCAACTTTTAGTTACTCGAGAATAAGTAATTCGAAACACCGACATTTTACTAATATCATTTAATCGATATCAAACACTGCCTTGTTCAACATTATGTTTCTCTGCTCTAAAGATGTTTAGAGAGGTCTAATCCAATATTCGAACGAAATAGACAGTGATTTAAAGAAAAAAAATTAGTAAATATTACAGAAAATAACAAGGTAAAAATGTTTTAACATTTAAATTTACTACGATAAAATTATTCTGTACAGAACTACTCGTAAGTATTTATCATGTATTAAAACAGTATATTGACATAAGGTTAATTTTTCATTTATATACATACTGATATTAGAATTTAAAATACAATATAAACAACATCAAGAAAATAAAATTTATACACTACAAAATTAACGTTTGGACAGATATGACAAAGCCATATAAGTAATGAAGAATATAATCCCTTCCAATACAGATGAGAAATTTAACAAATGTTAAGTAGTTACAAGAAGAAATTATCGGAATGTTTGTTGGCTGGGTTATTTTCCCATATCAAAGGGCAGCTCCAATATATATACAAACTTATATTATTTAGTGAACCATATTTCCACAATTACTACTTTGGATTAGATTAGATTTCAGTTTAGCGTCCCTTACAGCAGTAAGACTATGTGAGACGTGGACCCACACCTTAACGTGGGATCCGATCATGAGCTCCAGCCGGGAATCGAACCCGGGTCGGTCTCTCGCTCCAAAGGCGCGTACGCTAACCATATAACCACGAGGGAGCTCAACAATTATTACCATCTGCTGTAAAAGAATCATGACCTCCAGCTATCACATATCACTATCACAGATCAGAGGAATGAATTTTTAAAGAACAGAACACAGAAACAACAGTTTGGGCTAAGATTACCATCCCATCACTCGTTTAATGTGGTTTATAGTACGGCCGCTATATCTCTGGTTCTGACAGCTGTGTGAAAAAGAAAGCGAGGGTTGATACTACATTGACACCGTCCCATAAGGCCCAATGAGAGACCGAGCTGTCACCGCGCTGGTATGGAAACCAGATGTTGCTGCCGCTCCGTGTTCTTCCTTTTGTTTTTGTGCATAGTTGAATGAAAAGTGCTTTGAGATTGTGTTCGGTTATTGCGACTTTGAGTTTTTCCCCCTTTCCTTTTTGTGTGTTTGGGTATGCTGTTATGAATATTGTTGTAATTAATTGATGACAATAGCTAGTTCTTCAGAAAGAAAATAGGGGAAAAAAATTAAATTAAATCTTTAACGTCCCGGTTATGCCGGTTAGGCTAAAGGAGACGGTGATAATGAGAAATGAGTGAAATGGTGGAATGAAGAAAGTGGGAGGAAACAGGAGAACCCCGCGAAAATCCACGAGCACGGTGTTTGTCCACCACAAAATCCACATCGCGCGAGCTGGGATCGAACTAGGTACCCCAAGCACCGGAGGTGAACGCTCTACCACTGAGCCACCGCACCCCCCCAAAAAATAGGAGTGTATAAAGGACAAAGAGCGCAATAATGGTGGCCCTCTTCCTGTGACCAGGGTGGTGGATAGAGTGGCTGACGCCCTGCGTGTGGGAAAGTCTACTGGTAAGAACATAGCAAAAGAAAAAAGAAAAATCTTTTTAAAAAGTCGACCCAATGCTAAAACGTCTCTAGATCGTTTTCAGGATAACGCAATAAGCAACAGATCTATCATGATATAAGGGAAAAATTCCCGACTCGCGATAAGCTTCTCAAGTCCTTGAAAGAAGCAGGGCTTTTCGAGGAAGGGAAAAACAAGCTTGAGTGTTGTGTTAAGGCAAATTTGTTTTAGGTGGAAGAAATTCTCTGTAAGAAAAGTTATTATGGAAAGAAGCGATATTGTTGCGGCTCGTTGCAAACTTTTGAGAGTGGTAATGAAAATTGACCCGGAAAACCTAGTATGGCTGGCATGAGTGAACACAGGACACACAAGAAGTAGTGCGTGGTGAGACGATACATCCGAAGGGACAACGAAGACACCTATAGGCAAGGAAAGTCGATTTATTTTGCTTCATGCCGGAACTATGCGCGGATTCGTACCTGAGGCAATGTTGCTTTGTAAATCAAAGAGACTCGTGATTATCACGAGGAAATGAATTCCGCAATTTTCAAAGACTGGGTTGTTAATAGTCTACTTCCAAATGTTAACAAAAATTTGGTAATCGTCCTTAATAATGCGGCTTATCATTCCGTTCAAACGAATAAACATTCAAATACAAACAGCAAAAAGGACATGATGAGGTGACTTGAAAGAAATAATGTTCCTGGAGTATCACCAAATATGAAAAAAGCCGAATTAATGGCATTATTAAAAATCTATAAGCGAAGACAGCCATCATATGAAAACGATGCAATTGCTGAGGCTAATGGGCATACAGTTATTCGACTTCCACCACATCATTGCCATTTTAACACTAATTGAGTTAGTTTGGGGATAGTGACAAATACATGTAGGCAGCGAAGGTAAGTCAGTTACAGAAGTTAATCAATTACTTCGTTATGTTTAATTCTGGCTATTTTGTTTCCTTACACGGAAAGTTTGAAAAATCCATGAACATTCAGCATATATTAAGCAATTCATTTCGATTGTACTTGCTTGCTTTTCTGTTTATGCTTAGTGTGAGGTTAAACCCACGACAAATTGGCAACATTGTTTTGTTCACTTGCAGAACTGTCAGATCCAAAGACGTAATGGCCGTACTATAGGGTTTAGAAATACGTACAGAGCTCTTCCGTCAAGATAATCGAACTGTGCGCAAAAAAACTAGACATCTACATTTATCTATAGCGATGGTTTCATATTTAGCAAATCTGTCATATGGTTTGAGAGGTTTGCACATATAGAAAAGTAATTTACATTACCTTTTATTATTTTTGTTTAAAAATAATTCTCGTTCTCCATGCCACTACAGCCTACAATACAGTCTGGACTTTTCATTCGCTCTAGAATGGACTGTGGTCAGACCAGTGCTCTCAACGTCATTTTAGGCTTCTGAAACAAGGGTGTGCTACTTCTTAATTGAAGTAGTGCCCCTTACCGATCCAACAGGAAAAGATGCCAACAACAGGACTCGAACCAGAAGTCTCATATAACAGAAGCAAATGTACTGTTCAAACAAATGCAGTTTTATTAAAGATGTAATTATGGTGCTGTTTGCATGGGAGTCAATTAGTATAATGGTTGCAAAAATTGGAAAACTCATTTAGCATTCAATCTGAGATGAAGTGAAGGTCAGGAAGCTTCATATGTGTGATAAAGGAATATCGAACCACTACAGGTAAATTTCCATGTATTTCAATGGAAATTTAAAATCACAAGAAACCCAACTAAGTGTAGGAACGCACTTAATCAAGTTAGCTTTCTCTAAACTGCAGGGATCAGAAACTTCAACTGCTAATAATAGAAACTCAGTGTGACGCAACAGCAGTTATTCATACTTGTTTTGTTTCAAAGAAGGCTGCTTTCAAGAACAGAATAGATCTCCAATTGCGAGAAATGATCAATGCCATTAAGATGGAAAAGAACTTTGGTTTCAGGAATCCTTACACAGTAGAATTTCCATCTTTCTTACTCAAAACAAAAGAATGCTTCTTTACAAATAACAATTTCATTTGCTCACGTCATAAATAATAGAAATAACTCTACATTTTAGAGATCGAAAATCATGTTCTTTAATATTTCAAGATATAGTTTCTACCTTTATAAACAAATTTCTGTACCAGCCACCACTAGTGAATTTCAGAATTTCAGAAAGTGGAAGTCAATATTCGGCCCAAACTGAAAACATGTTTCCGGCTCATTCTAGTTATCTTCACCCGAAAAATGTCGTCGAGGAGACTTTCACATCCCAGCATTCACCAGATAGATCATGCCTAGTACTAATTTAGACCCGTTCTTTCTAGAAGGAAGTGCAATTAATGCCTCTTAAAAGAAGCGAATGTAGATGAAGTTAGCTTTTTATCTTTGTAATCAGAAGGTCTCAATCTCGAAGCCTATAGCCGATTACCCTGACCATATTCCCCGTATCACCAAGCCAATGCTAGAAAATATACAGCACTTGTCGACTTCATTCCAAAATTTCTTCCCGTTTTACTTTTTTATTTATTTATTTACTTATTTTCTACATAAAATTGCTTTAGCATCTATTGTTGAAACATCTGAAGAATAATTTTCTCGATTTCGTCTACATTCAGTGACAGCAACGCTCTTCTTTTGTGAGCTCCCTCGTAGTTATATGGTTGGCATTATGGCCTTTGGTGCAGGATATAGGTTCGATTCCTGGAGGAAGCTCATCTAGTTTGGAGTAACACGTTCAGCTGCAGGTTCTGGTCTCATATAGACTTGGTGCTGGAAATAGACGTTAAACTCTAACATAAATAAAAGAGTCAACTTTCTAGAAAAGAAAGTGGCTGCCACTTCAGAATATTAAATTTTCCATATGAAAGCATCCATATCTATTTACACCAACTTTACTAGTTAATATTCTTTTCTGGACGCTACTAAATAGCTTAGAATTAAGAAAGAAACTTACGTTACCAACGACATCAGTGGAACAGGCTTTCGGCGTCCAGCAGGCTCATTCATATAACTTTTCGAATGCATAGGAGAACCAAACGAACGCTGGAAATAAATATTTCAAATTAAAACCTTACATCGCAAAATACGCATAAGTACAATACATCAATCTCTAGAAGAAATACTCATGATCATAAATGAAAAGCATAGAGGAGCAGAAAAGCATCACTGCCTATTACTATGAGTTTTTTTATTTCTTTCTTCGTATGAGTGTACATGAGACCCTTTTATTTTTAAGAAAACCTAAACTAAATTACTCCGACACTACATGATACAAAGAATGTATTTATCTAAGCAGAATAATTTCAAGTGATGCCCATGCTCACTTCGTCGGTCGCTCTATGTACGACGAACACCAATGTCCGAGAACTCACTCTCTAATTGTTTATGTCTAATACTACATTACAACACAGATAATGGTATGAAATATAGTTGGCCAAACAAGTAAGACCTTACCACTAAATTCACCAATTAAAAAAAAAAAAAAAAAAAAAAAAAAAAAAAAAGTACACCAACTATTGCGAAAGGAGTTTTCGTGACAGTTCATGTACTTCCCTCATTATTATTATTATTATTATTATTATTATTATTATTATTATTATTATTATTATTATTATTATTATTAACTTGCACTGGGTGCCTATTTCCATGTGTTTAATTTTTGATAGAATATTTTTTACTTTTCTTAATTCTTTTAAAACTTTCTATATTCTCCTTCATGTTTTAAATCCTTTTTGAATTTTACGCAAGCTGATGAAGGAAGGAGGTTCTCTCGAAAACGCTACTTCTTACATGTTGAAGAAAACTCTGCTATATTTTTTGCGATGAGTATTGGTCTTTTTGCTTGTTTCTCATTAAATATTATCACCGCTCGCAATATTGTGATACCACAAATATTACATTGATATTTAGGAACCACAAAAATATATGCTCATAATCTGAATAAACGTCAGCTCAATAATCGGAATAAGCTACTCTGTAACATTAGTACTTCATATGTTCTGCAACTTTTGAAATGAGTTCTGCAAGAAATGAGGGAATCGATAATGATACGATTTTCATATTTACATTTGTAAAGTTTTTACTATTTTTAATCAGTGAGTGAAACTGGTCTTTCTGCAATTTAGACTTTTAATATTCACCATGATGCATATTTCCAAGATACAATCAAACAGTAATTAACACTTTCACTCCTGTGCTTACATGGATATGCAAAATTCCAGCTTCTTAGCAGTTTACTGCATTTTTAAAAGACGTATATCACGTATTAAAAAAGGTAGGTAAGTATTAAGGATGTACCGATACCACTTTTTCACCGATACCCGATACTGTTGGACACATTTCCGATATATTATCGTTTTAAGAATAATGAAATGTTCAACATTGTAATAGGGTATATTAGATATAAAGCCAAAATGTGACATACGAAGACAAAAAGCAGAATTTCATATTAGGTTCCACACAAAAAAGTATATTTCCTCTAAATTTAATTCAACTCATAAAATGAACTAAAAAGAAGCAAATATTTATTTAGTGTAAACTTAATTTTAAGAGTCAGTGACTGATATTTAGAGTGATAATGTACTTTGATACTTACATTGTATTTACTAGTCTCTATTACATACATATAATCAACAGTACCGACTTTCCAAAATTTATGTAGTGCATATCAATCGCGGGATGTGTTATATGTTTTTAGAGGAGTCTTGATATTTTTGACTGATTTCCTTTTAGTTAAAATCTTTTATGAATACTGCCATAAAGAGCTGTACTGTGATAAAGTAAAATATACCGGTACTATAAGGGTACCGGGACTGCCCTAGCTCAGTCGTTAACACGACTGACATAAACGCACGAGAAATAATGGGTTCAAACCTGGGTCCAGTGTTAGGGATAAGTTACTGCAATGAACATTCTCAACATGCGTAATCGTAACATTAAGTGTATACTTTAAACAACTTACATGATGCACAATCACTGCAATTATTAACGTTACTAAAAAATACCACATACATTCAAATTAAAATAAAAAAAAATCTTCATGAAAACAATTTATTTTAATGGTATTGCAGAAAGAACTGTACAAGGATTTTATTGTGAACATAAACTACAAAATGACTAACTTCCGTGTGTTTGCTTGGTTGCCTTTGCACAAACATATTTGAAACAAACAATTAGACCCCTATATTTTAGAGGTTAGAATTTTTAACTTCCATCTGAATGTTTTAATCGCTTATTATTTTTTTGATAATGACAAGTGAGAAATATTTATTTTATTTTGTTCTATTAATTTTGTGGGTGCGCCACATCTACAAGATTATTTGTGTGGGTGCTGGAGCACCCATCTCTAGTAGGTATGAGAAATATATGGCACATACATGTTTAAACATTCGATTTTAAGATGAATACATTTATTGATATTGTTGCGTGGAACTGCTACAATATTACTTCAACAAATGCTCTTTTACTTACATAAAAAATATTTTACAACAGAAATATAAGTATATAAAGTGCAAAACTTGCTTATTGTTATCATTGAATGAAACTCTAAAAGTTGCACGAAATAAATGCTTTTTGCTTCATGAAAAATGTGCAAAAACCACCAATATGGAAAAACTATGAAAGCCGTTTATACGTAGTTCGCATTTGTCTGGTTCAATCTGATACAGTACTAAACACAAAGAATAACATCACAAGTGAGTAAATAAACAACCTGTATTGAATGTTTCTAAACAAGTCATTAATGTGTATGGTAGTTGTATGTATTTTCTCTTCTAATTAATTTTTTTGATTGTCTTTTGAAAATACCTAAACGGTGATTCCGAGAATGGTAAACTATTATATCAAGAAACTATCAACCTCTCCAGCAAAACTAGAATCACACATAAGATCATCCAAAACATTCGCTGTTTTCTCCATCATTTTCATTCATTTAGACAAAACAAAACAAAAACAAAAACAAAAAAAAAATAATAATAATAATAATAATAAAAATAAAACGATTTTATCAGGAAACATTCAGCGTAGTATTCCACGTTCATCACCGAAGTACCGAAAAAAGTGAACTGACAACATCTTTCAAATTACAAGTGTTCACATTTTCGTTGCTAGATGCCAAGCCAAGCAACGTTTTCTTTCAGGTGCGTGTTCGAGTTAAGTTTTCCGCGGAACAAACAACTGATCACATTCCGATCTGAAGTCTTTTCAGCCTTAGAACAAAGTACAAGTAAACAAAGCGAAACGTATTACTCCGCGGCTCACACGTGCTTCGGTAGCGAGAGACGTGAAGAGCAAGATCGTCTGCTTACTTACTGTCGTCGCATAATTTCCAAAGTGTAAGGCTACAGTTGATATAATTAACGCACTGACACTGACTACTGCTATGTTGGAAATATGTATGTCATTAAATCCTTATATAACGAGTTTGCCTCTATTCCTGTTGTCCTCTTTTGTTTTATAACACGAGACGAAAATGGATTATTGTCACACATCATCGCCATGAAACTCTGCATTCTACAGTAATTATAAATGTGTGGGGTAGGCGCGCGAACGCATACGCATGCGCAGTAAATACCGTATGTCCAAATACGGTACGTGACGTTTGGGCGCGAGTTAAAAAGTCGTTATGTTAGGCGCTGAGTACTAAGTTCGAATCAAGATATCACAAGGTGTCTACTGTAGTGGAAGTCCTTGAATTATACTGGATTTTGTTTTATATACTAGAAATACTGGAATTTCAAAATTATAAAAACTGAATTAACAATTAAATTTTGTAAATTTAAGTTTCAACGAAAGTTAAGTGTGCTTTTTATTTGATAACTTTTCAAGCCAAATGTAAGTAGACCAGACTACATATGACTGACTGCATTACATACATAGTGAGCCTATTCCATTAAAAAACTTAAAGCAGGCCTTCTACTGTAGTTACGCAATAAGTGTGAATGTCAAACACATTTCTAGTGGCTAAATGACCAATATATGTACACTTAACTATTATTTTTCACTTTGAAATCGTTTTTTTTTCTTTCTTTCTTTCGCCACTTTCTTTAATGCAGATTAAATGCTTACAATGGGACGAAAAAAATGTGTGTTAAGTTTTGATTTTTATATTGGAATGTTAATAAAAAAAATGATACCAGAAATACGGCATACTACAGTTCCTAAACTCAATGTGTTAGACATCCATCCTGTATGCGAAATATGTCTTAGACACCATGTATGCAAAATATCTTTCCCTCAACTCGATTAGGATATAGGATTTTTAGATTTCTGGGCTCTCGGCATCTAAGGCCATTTGGCCCGTCACGTTTGAGGGAGCACACTATCCGGGGAAAGGGAAGGAAGAAAGGATTGGGGAAGGAAGGAAGCGGCCTGGACCTATAAATTAGGTACCACCCCGGCATTTGCCTGATGTGAATGAAGAAAACCCAGGAAAACCTCATTCAGGGTGGCTGGCCTGAAAGAGCGTGTTACACTTTTTCGACCGAGTGCCCCCACCGGGAATCGAACCCGGGACCGACGCACCGAAGGCGAGAGTGTTAGCGACTACGCTGAAATCTTTTATTGGTAGTTCTTTATTGGACTTAAGGAAGAGAAGAGTTTGGCAATCGTAATACGAAAGAAAACAAATTTTAATATTCATAAATATGTAATTATTAACTTTCTTTAAAAAAATGCAAAAATTAAAGCAATATGTTTTATTTAACATTAAGAAAATTATTAACAGTTCGTCTGATTCCTTCATTTCCTAGCTTTCTTATATATTACAAAAATTAGATCAACATTAGATCAGAAGTACAAGAATCGTGAACAAGCGAAAAATCAATCCACGACGAGGTTAGGCAACAAATGCCACAAACGCATTAAACTATTTAATTTAGATGAATAAATAAGATAGAGATAGAAAATATACCGATAAATGAGGTGAGATAAAGATAGAAGTATAGGAAATGTATATATCTTGATTGGCGCTTAGTTTTCAGTGCCTAGCTTACTTTATATGTCGTAAATTGTGATTTTTACTATGTACTTCGCGCCCAAACGTCTGGCGCCTAAACGGCTTTGCGCCCAAACGTCCGGCGCCCAAAGAGCAGCGCCAAAACGTCCGCGCCCAAACGTCCTGTCCCGTCCAAATACGGGTGTGGTTGAAATAAAGCTACATATGTTGTTAAATATTGTATATATTGCGTTTATTATCACAAAATGCAGGATAAATTCAGATATCTTTATTTGAAATTATTATTTTAGTAGGGATTATATTGCGGTAGGATACTAGTGCAGTGAGACCAACAACCAATCAATGGTCATTGACCCACTGGTAGTCAGGTGGGTTTGTTTACATCTACTTTTTTCTAAGGCTGGAAAAAGAATAGACTCGGGCTTCGGATAGTTGAATTAGAAAGTTGTCCCGAGTCCTGCTCGGGCTTCAACCAGCTGCATTAAAAAGATACCCCAAAGTCCTGCTCAGACTTCATCCAGTTGCACTAAAAAGGTGTCCCGAATCCTGCTTGGGTTTCCTCCAGTTACATTAAAAAGATACCTTCGACTTAGGTTTGATAGTGTTAAACATTTTTCTAGCTACTTTTTCTAACACGTTTCTAAGAAGAATTTTTCAACAATTTTGACCTACACAACTTAGAAGTGTTAAATATAATGTTATAATTTGTATTTTATTCGAGTCCCGTGATTTTAAAGAGTGAAAAATCTAGAGAAGCCATGAAACTTGAGTTAAAATTTACAAGAGGAAGTTCACGAACGATTTCTTTGTTTTTTTAATATGGAGTATATATCCTATACCACTGATCAGCAAAAATTTATTTACTTATTTATAATAGGTTTCAGACACAGCACTACGCCACTTTACACTGAAACATTTTAACACTTTGATAACATAATAATTGAATAACAATTTGGGCTCAATATGGTACAGCATAACAGTAACACTACAAGAATAGCTTATTTATAGATGATATGAAAGTATACTCATTTGAAAAAACGTCTACAGTTTCTGATAACTGATTATAAGTACTGACAATTCGATTTAGAAGGGACCTTTGGACAATATTAACTCTCGCTGCTCGAGTGTAAAAGAGATCTATAGTATTTAAATTTCTGATTCTTTATTCAGAAATTGCCCATGTGTGGAGCGGACAGTAATCGCGTTTAAGTTGGAAGAGCCAAGTTTGATATAAAAATTCTTCATTAAAAATACGGAATATATGTTTCGCAGTTTTCGAAAATTCCGCTTTCAGGGCTCATAGTGGTCTAGTCTCTTGTAAATAGTTGAAAAGTGACCAAAAACACACGAAAAAGTGATCAAAAAGTGACCAAAATCTCATCATGCCCCTTTTTTCCTTTGTCAATCTCTCTATCGCCTCTCTTTTTGTTTGTTGCTTTGTTTCATCTTTTCTTCTTCTTTTTGAGCTTCCTCCTTTCTTAGGTTTTCTATGTATGCTTTGTAGTTACGGTAAGCAGACTTAATAGATGTAAGAAGCTTCTGAGTAAGTGGAACCACTTCTAGCCTATTTCCGAATTTCTTCATCTGAGACATTATATTTAACTTAGCATTGAGAGTTCTCAAAGCCAAGAAATATTCAAATTTATCACCTACTCTTACGAAGAACATACAAGAAGCATAACACAAGACGAACATAATGAACCACACAAACACACAACGTTCAGCGGAGCGTTAACTATTACGAGAGAAAACTATAAGACTATTATGATAGAAGAAATAATAGACACAGAAGAGTTCTCAACCCCACCTTGAGAGCTGAAGTATCCAACAACCATCCACTGTGCTTTAGAAAGAATAAAAGCTGAAGTGAGAATAAAACTGACTGTTCCACATGTGGCAGCAAGTACTGAAGCTTTCAGAAGAGTAATGAGTAACAAGTTTCTGCCTTTTTCCATTTATTTTTATAATATTTTTCTTAGAAAATTGCCAATGCAAAATATAAATCACACGAAAAAGTCACTCTACCTCCCAAAAAAGTAACTTTTAGTGACCAACTTGAAAAAAAAAGTAACTTTTAGTTAAAAAAAAAAAAGTGACTCGCTATGAGCCCTGCGCTTTTATAAATGGCAATTTCTATAATAATCTACTTTCTGCTTTTATATTCATAAAAATGATCAGTGTGAGGATTCGCCTGAGTGGAAAATGTGAAATTTAGTAGATAAAAGATTCAATGAAATTAAGCAACATGAGTTTCAGCGAGTTCAAAAATTCCTCTTCCTTTGTTCGCTAAGGAAGCAATTTTATGCCAATTTTAAGTTTCTAAAATACTCAAATGAGCATTCGCTAATGTTGATGGTGGTATAAAATTTACTATGATTTCCTCATTATTGAAGTTTTGTTCTAATTTCGCTCTTAAAAGGGAAAAATCGAGACAATTTCGCACTACCTACAATATGTATATATACACTTCAAAATACATTATGTACATTGGGGAAAAATTAAAATCTATTTTTAATTAATAAATTCCACTTCGATAGATAAGAGATTCAAATTATTATTTATTACCCTTTGTTTTGAAACGCTGAGCATATAAGAACGAAATTAGTGTACTCTATATATTTTTACACATAAAACACTAATATCTCATGTCGATTTAGCTAAGTTTCGAAACTCAGAAAAGACATTTCGGGGCGACTTCTAGAAAACTCATTTTGGGAATAAGAATCTTGGATAACAATTCCCACAATAAAGGGAAGAATTTTCGGTTTCTGAACTAAAAAAGCGATTTGACTTGGTCTCAACTTTGACAATACATATTTATAGATATCTCTAAAAATAATGGATTTTGGGATAATAGGGATCGGCTAAAAATTCACTACGATTAGTGAGAATCGAGCGAATCCAACGGTTTTGGATATTAGAAAATAATATGATCGGTTCTGACACAGTAAAAAAGTTATTTAGGGACGATTATGTAAGGACTAACTCCAGTAAAATCCAACTTGCGTCAAGAAGTATTTTGGAAACCAGAAATACTTTCTATACATCTTTGATACACTTTCCATAAATCTTATTCTTCCTGTGCGAAGAATGGGCAATCTGGTGGTTGTGGATTAAACTAAAATAATTAAAAATAGACAATAAAGCAACAAAAATATGAATAAAAATAAAGTAGAGAGAGCTTAATTTTAAAAAAGTATCGTAAAAAATTAAAATAAGCACACCGGACAAAAAGTTAGTCACCCCCGCGCCAGAGCAAGGCTGCGTCGGCAAACAGGTGCAGATGGCGTATTGGTCGAATCACATGGCCAAACGTGCCTACACTGCCTCGAGGCGATCAGAGGGCATTACTGTGGAGTGACACAGAACCGATCGAAGCGGTGTGTGCGGGGCAAGATGGGGAAGAGCGCGGACGTGACGGAGTAGCAAAAAGGGGCAATCGTATTTGGCCGTGTCCATGGCCACACAGTGATGGAAGTTGCCCAGTTTGTTGGTGTTTCGTGGCGGACTGTTCAACGTATCTACAAGCAGTGGTGTAACACACGTGGCCATGAAACTCGACGCCAGAACTGTGGTCGGAAAAAGATTCTCACAGATCGGGCACGAAGACTGGTTGCCAGGCTTGTGAATCGAAATCGCTTCCAAACCCGCCAGGAATTACTGCAGTCCGTGAATGCAGGCCCAGTCCAACCTGTCAGCGAGAGAACACTGCGACGGGAACTGCATGCAATGAACATATGGAGTCGGGTACCTCGCAAAAGGTCACTGCTCACACATGCACATAAAGTTGCTCGTCTACAGTGGGCCAATAATCATCAAACATGGATAGTAGCAGACTGGCGCCGTGTCATATGGTCTGACGAATCACGATTTTGCCTGTATTCGAATGACGCCCGGCGTCGTGTCCACCGACGTCCACATGAAGCATTTCACCCGCAGTGTGTGGAAGGTCGGGTGCAGCGTGGGGGTGGGTCTGTCATGTTTTGGGAGTGTTTTTCGTACTATGGGGTGGGCCCACTTATTGAGGTGTCCGCGAACATGAACCAGCACGTTTATTTGAACATCCCGGACGAGCAGGTGTTGCCCTTCAGTCACTTTCTTCGCGATGACTTTGCTATAGACACCCCCATTTTTCAAGACAACAACAGCAGGGTTCACAGAGCTGGACCCATATGTGACTGGTTTGAGGAACACTCAGGTACGCTACCACACCTCGAATGGCCCGCAAAATCGCCGGATCTCAACCCAATTGAGCATCTGTGGGACCAGTTGGAACAGCGGGTGAAACGTCAACATCAGCATCCCGACGTTTGGCAGAATTGCGTGATCTTATCCTCCGTGAGTGGGTTCAACTGGATGTGACGGCCTTGCAGACCCTTGTGGACTCCCGTCGAAACCGCATCCAGGTGGTTATTCAGGCCAGGGGCGGCGCTACACGGTATTAACGTAAGTACCAAGGAGAGTGACTAATTTTTTGTCCGGGGTGCTTACAAATCAATGTGGCAAAGTTTCTGAACAAAACACAAATCTAACAAACATTTCATTGAACTCAAAAGCTGAAAGCAATATTAAAATAATTTCTTATTTCTTGTACACTAAATTTACGTTTCTTACCTCATATTGTAATTCTCTTAAACATTTCTTTGCAGATGACACGTAATCATACAGAAAATTGGTTGATTTGCGACACATAGCTCGAAACTTGTCGAAATGTTCCAGCTTTTCCATGCACACGTTACAAATATTCTTCGGTAACCCGTCATCAGTCGACACCTAGAAATATACATAATGATTAACATAATTAAATTTATGTATCTACCTGTTTAAGCATCAATGACTCACTCCAGAGTATTTTGAGTTATTTATGAATATAACACGGAAATGCAAAATTTAAATGAATCTTTAAATTAAAGTTCTACGATTAATACATTTTAGACTAAAGGAGATAAATAATGGAAGAATTGGTGGAATGAGAATGTGCCAGGAAACAGAACTCCAAGAAAACCCACAGTTACTATGTTGTCCACACAAATTTAAATGGTTTGGAATCGAACCAGAGATCTCTGAATCAGAGATGAGTGCATCACTGAGCCACCGACCCCGATGTTGGGAGCTGACATTCCTTGTGAGCAATGAATATTAAAAATGCAGCATACACCCTGTTGTTTGAGAGATGCTTACATTACTAGTCTGTGTAAACAGCTTTGCTGTTGTTAATGAAAAAAAGAAAAATGATACAGGATTGGAGTTCAGGTGTACCTGTGTATCCTTATTGTATTAAAATATTTCAGGACAGTTGTACAGTGGAACCTCTCTTAACAGACAGTTTTCAATAACGGACACTTCCATAATATACAGTTTAGTGACCTCTTCATAACACACAGGAATTATTCTTTGTCCCCACGTATTTAAAACATAGAAAATACTTTCTGTACTTTGAAAAGAAATCTGCGGTACGGTACAATAAAGAAATCCTTTTCCTACAAAATGTCTGTTATAAATGAATAACCTCGTGAACCACCACACAGAACAGTTATAGGTTAAAATTATTCTTTGCTCTGTCCACGAGAAATTGGTTTGGTTTCTTCTAGTAACTCTAGAAAATCTTCGATGAGTAAAGGCAGTTGTAGAGAGAAATTCATATGGATGAAATTTGAACGCAGAACTTCTTCCCTTCACTGACACTCACTCCTGTTTCTGTTGCGACTTGCATCTTTCCCTGCAACTTCCAAAATAAAGGAAGAACTGTCGTTTGTTTCACAATAAAATTTCAACAAGGAATATTTCTTCCATCACATTTTCTATAATCCCCCTATACTTCAAACAATTATCGCATATTCTGTGTAATCTAAATCTGTGCAACCTCTCAGTAACGTACGCCTATCCCTTACGGATAAATATTTACCATCAGTGTCCGTTATTCAGAGGTTTCACTGTATTTGATAATGGTAACTGAAGTAATCAAAAACTGCGAGTAATCTCTGACTGAAAGAAAGCTGGAATTTCTTTGTGACACAAAAAGAAAGCTTAAACTACAGCTGAAAAATTTATTATTAATGTTTTTGTTAGTACGTAAGTTACATTTTCAGTATATCAACACAGCCTCATTGAGAGAGCAAGAAGTTACACATTCTTACAAAGAAATACAAGTAACATTTAATAGAACAATAGACATATTGCCTTCTCACTTGTAGTTCAGAAACTATATGATAAAAATAGCACATTAAAGCATGTGCCTAATTTCTTGAATAGGAGAAAATTTGCACATAAATTTCACGATGGACATCATGCAATACTGTAAAATATCACATTTGCATCCTCCTATTCTTTGCTCTTAACAAACTATACAGATACTTATCAATTCAATGGAAACACGTTAGATATCTGCGTTGGCAACAGTCAAGCGTGCCGGGCTGCTGCTGATGACATGTTAGAGCAAACTCCGTACTATGTGAGGACCGGTAGAATGGTAGTGAAATCAGCAGACGGGGTTAGTGTAAAATGATCACCCTTTCTGATTTCCAAAGGGATCAAATTGTTGATGCTTGGTTATGTGATACAAGTATGATGAAGGTGGCGAATTTGTTGGGTGTGTCCTGAGGGACAGGGTCCAACGTGATGACAGCTTACAAACAGTAAAACCACTTTGGCGAAGAGGGACTGTGGTCTGAGGAAAAAAAAAAAAAAAACTCCACTCATGCGTCATGTGTGTCACGCCATGAACAGGTGACATCTATTCACTGCCGTTAATGTTTATTTTCTTCACTAAAACCTTTTCCCCTCCTCTATTGTGTGAAAGAATATTGACGAAAAAAAAAAAAACGACTGGCACCATTCGTCGTAGCTGGCGGGGCGTGAAGCCACGCTTAAATCCCACTCCAGTAAAACGGACAAAGAAAGTGCACGAGATAAAGCATACTGTTGTACCTAGCATGGAAAACATGATTGATAAATGGTGTTATAACAATGCGTTGTGATTGTATGGATTCATAATACATTTCAAATATACACAAAAAATGATCCACATAGTCCTCCCCCTCTCTCTCCACTTTTCTACCTTCGTTTGTTTATTTTACTTTCGTTAAAGAAAAAAGTTTTTCCGAGCAGTGATACGAGGTGCTTTTACTGAAAAAGGGTGCTTTTGCGTCGTAGAAACTTTTCTGGCGGGTGTGTCGGTGGTTGGTTTGGTGAGCAATTTTCACGGTTTTGTGAGCTGTTTATTGGCAGAACTCTTCGGGACTTCTGGAAGGAAGGAAGATGGAATTAGTTTGCCACTCTTATCTAAAAGGAAAGTTATTGATCAGAGATTTTTTAGTTTGTTTAGCGTGGTATTTGCAGCGAAGACTGAAGTGCTGTTTGTAATAATGCGATATCTTTCTTTACTCGACATTCAAAATGCTCTTTTGACACAGACGAGGGGGGAGGGGACAAAATAGATGAAGAATTTGGTACTGAATTTGATGTAGGCGCAGAGAGGAGGAGATGCTGGTGATGTGAAAAATGGAAAAGATTGAAGACTGATCACGGTAGCCAGATTTTCGTGTCCTCGAATGTGCCTCCTTTGGTGGTACACCCAGGGTCAGAAAAGGCTTTCTCCTTCGGGACAGGACATTTGGGCGCGGACGTTTCGGCGCTGTCGTTTGGGCGCGAAGCCGTTTAGGCGCCAGACGTTTGGGCGCGAGGTACATAGTGAAAATCACAATTTACGAAATATAAAGTAAGCTAGGCATTGAAAACTAGGCGCGAATCAAGATATATACATTTCCTACACTTCTATCTTTATTTAACCTCATTTCTCTATCTATTTTCTATCTTATTAATTCATCTAAATTAAATAGTTTAATGCGTTTGTGGCATTTGTTGCCTAACCTCGTCATGGATTGATTTTTCGGTTGTTCACGATTCTTGTACTTCTGATCTAATGTTGATCTAATTTTTGTATTATATAAGAAAGCTAGGAAATGAAGGAATCAGACGAACTGTTAATAATTTTCTTAATTTTAATTAAAACATATTGATTTAATTTTTGTATTCTTTAAAAAAGTTAATAATTACATACTTATGAATATTAAAATTTGCTTTCTTTCGTATTACGTTTGCCAAACTCTTCCTTAAGTCCAATAAAGAACTACCAATAAAAGATTTCCGCGCACTCGAGTTGAGAGAAGTGACCCCGCGTAGCGTAGTCGCTAACGCTCTCGCCTTCGGTGCCCGGTAGGGGCACTCGGTCGAAAAAGTGTAACACGCTCTTTCATGCCGGCCACCCTGAATGAGGTTTTCCTCATTCACACCAGGCAAATGCTGGGGTGGTACCTAATTTATAGGTCCAGGCCGCTTCCTTCCTTCCCCAATCCTTTCTTCCTTTTTTTTTTCGGATAGTGTGCCCTCTCAAACGTGACGGGCTAAATGGCCTTACATGCCGAGAGCCCAGAAATCCAAAAATCCTAAATCCTAATCGAGTTGAGGGAAAGCTGTTAATACAGGGTGTCTAAGACATTGAGTTTAGGAACTGCAGTATGCTGTATTTCTGGTATCACTTTTTTTATTATTATTAACATTCCAATATAAAAATCAAAACTTAACACACTTTTTTTTTTCATCCCATTGTTAGCATGAAAGGAAAAAAAAAGAACGATTTCAAAGTGAAAAATAATAGTTAAGTGTACATATATTGGTCATTTAGCCACTAGAAATGTGTTTGACATTCACACTTATCGCATAACTACAGTAGAAGTCCTGCTTTAAGTTTTTTAATGGAATAGGCTCATTATGTATGTAATGCAGTCAATCATATCTAGTCTGGTTTACTTACCTTTGGCTTGAAAAGTTATCAAATAAAAAGCATACTTAACTTTGGTTGAAACTTAAATTTACAAAATTTAATTGTTAATTAGTTTTTAGAATTTTCAAATTTCAGTATTTCTAGTATGTAAAACAAAATCCAGTATAATTCAAGGACTTCCACTACAGTAAACATCTTGTGATATCTTGATTCGAACTTAGTACTCAGCGCCTAACATAATGACTTTTCAACTCGCGCCCAAACGTCCAGTGTCCAAACGGCGGGGCCCAAACGTCCGCGTCCAAACGGCGGCGCCCAAACGTCACGTACCGTTCTCCTTCGGCCAAATGTACGACCACTTGATCTGTTCTTCAATCTTTTTACCATATGTATCCTCGAGCTTGTAGTGGAACACACGAGTTTCTACATCCATCAGAAACTCCAGAAAGCTAATCCAGGTCCAAGGCAGTATAAAGTCCCAGTATCCGTAGAACTATATGTCTTCTCGCAGTGGGCCTTTGTAGGCGCAACAGATTTCAAAAGTATTGGGCATCGACAGGGCTGGATTACTGTCCCTGGCACAACACCATGCCACGTACTCATCATGTTTATTCTTTGGAATCTGTACCTCGAGGAAAACACGCTGAATCCGGACAGAAATTCCCAGGGTATGACCGCCTCCGGAAATTCAGGCGTTTCTTTGATATAATCAATAATCGATTCATGATACAATACAATCCTACAGAATGTGTATCAGTCGATGAGATTATTGTATTGTACAAATAAAGGATTGCTTTCAAGCAGTATATTCCAAAGAAGCATAAGCGATTTAAAATGATGATATCGAAGTCAATGATGATGTTGGATACTTACAAGATGGAGGTATAACTTGGGAAATTAGCTGACCTGATTCGCATGCAAAACACACGTTCAGTCACTCATAAGTTACCTTTGAGATTGATAAAGGAACTGAAAAATGTCGGACATAAATCTTTATGGACAACTTTTTCAGTTCTTGCATCGTCTATGACGAACTAGTCTTGAGGAATCTGGGCATGTGGGACAGTAGATGAAGGAAATACCACCTAACTTTAGTCCCACACAATTGAGACCAACGGACGGTGAGGCTGTGTCTTTTTATAAATGACTGTCCACCATGTGCTGGAAGGATAAAAAGGAGGTCTACATGCTGACCAATAAGCATCCACCACAAGCTGGCAGAAGCTATTGTGATCAATAGCAATTGTCCCAACAGCCGATAGTTCTGGACTATAACAACTGCATGGTATATATTGACAAAGCTGATCAGATGTGTAATATTTATGGTATGAGGAGAAGAACCACGAACTGGACCACAAAATTCTTCTTCCATTTGCTCGACGTCGTAATCGTCAACTGCTATATAATGTGCGATAATAAGAAGAAAAGATTAGCACATGATCAATTTCAGAAAGAAGTATTGTACCAGTTGTGGAATTTGGAAAGGTTCAGAGTGCAGGTCCTCTCAGGTGAACATGGGAAGCCGGCTGAACATGCTCTCCTGTAATTGTAGAGATGTAAGTTCTATTATGAGAAGGGGATAAGGAAGATGCTGCTATTGATGTATATGAAGTGCGGGTAGTTGTGTTACGGAGATGGCACATGCTAAAGAGAATTTTACAAGAAAGGCGTGTAAAGGAAGTAATTTTTTACGAATGCAACATATGTGTATTACGTTCTATGAAATTTCGTATATTCCAACTAGATTTAATTCTCTCTCTCTTTCTCGTTACTAGAAACAATATCGAACTGGAGCTTGGTAAAAACATTTAGAATACCCACGCACACCATGCAGTACCTCAAGGGCAGACGGGTCATGGGCTGAACATACTGCTGCAACTTCTTTTGCGACAACATATTCGTCCTGAACTCTCGAAAAAGCAATGGCACATTCGGATACAGACTCCCATCACTCTTCATGTCAATGCATAGTGTCACACGATTAACAGTGCGATGGAGCTTCTGCGTCGGTGATAGTGGGAGATGTTATATAACACCTGCCGTATTTACCTTATATGAGCCCGTGTGATTACTACTTTTTCGCCAAAATGAAGGCACCCTTCGCGGGAAACATTACAACAAAATAGAACCCATCATCTGTGCCATACGGCAGTCCCTGTACGGCATGGACAGGGACGCTCTGACCATGTACGACGCCTTTCACGCGTGTAGGAGAAGGTGATAGAGATAAGAAGTGATTACGTTGAAGGACTATAGCAGGTGTTCTGTACACAAAGCCAAGTACACATTATAACAAAGTAGCCATTACTTTTATCCTTTCATGTCTCAAAAAAGCCATGAGACGTGATTAAATAGGCACTTTTTTAACGTTCGACAATTAGGCACCGAGACTAAAGAAGACGTGATGAGATAGATGATGATGGTGAAATGATGACAGTGGGAAAACACAAGAGAACTCCGAGAAAATCCATGCACACTATTTATTCATCAGAAATCCAACTAGGGACTGAAACAGGGACTCTACGCGCCACAGTTGAGCGCTCTACCACTGAGCCACTGCGGTTTCACAGTATGTGTTTAACTATTTAAACTATGAAAGTAAATATACCGCTGACAAAAGTGATGGTTCCAATTAAAAATTTCGGCATTAATAAATATTCAGACGCATTCCTGAGTTAGAAAATGAAATGAATCTTTCAGTTTAACGTCCCACGATTATGCCCTTTAGGCTAAAGGAGACGATAATTAAGGCTAATGAATGATGATGGAAGAATCAGTGGAATGGTAAACTGAGAAAAAACGGTAGTACTCCGAAAAAACTCACGGACATGACGTTGTCCATCACAAACTCAGTTGGCCTAATATCGAACAAGGAACCCGACGCACCAGAGGTAAGCGCTCTACCACTGAGTTACAGTGCCCCCTCCCATTCCTGAGTTAGTGTAGACAGTAAGAACATATTACTGTTACTTTAGCTTCAAACAGCACCCAAGAGATTGCCAAGAGATCCATATTTTAATTCTAAAAGATAAATCGAACCTATATTTACACTGTTCTTAACATTAGTCCACACTGATAACTGTGAGGAATAATTAGAGAAGGTACAACGTCTCTTACTTTCTTTAATTGAAGTATTATAGCTTTTATTTAAGGATAATATATCGTATAACCAATTGTGAATCATCCACTTTCTAGGTTTACACAGGTAATCATGTCACAGATTAGTTTGCTATTCTTTTTCATAGAGATTCTTAATAAACACCCACATACAATTTGTATTAGGCTGAATTTATAATGTCTATGATTCGAATGACATCTATTCTTGTTATTTTATTTATTTCTCTTATTTGCTTTGTCTCATAGACTCTTTCCTGGTAATCTTTACGAAAACCAAAATGTGCAACTTTCTATGACCTACACCTCCTAACAAGACTAAAAGCAGAAGTTATGATCAACACGTTTCTATTGTGAACTTTGACGTCTATTCTAATTGAAAATTTATGTCAGACTATGAAGAAGCAGAAGTGGAGATGAGCGGATCAGCAGATAAGAGATGCTCAATCAATATGCTGCATTGGACTACCAAACATAAGAAACGACCTATAAGACGACCAAATGTCAGGTGAATGGAGGAAATCAGTTGTTTTACTGGAATTACATCGGTATCCGTTCGTGTCAAGTGTACCAGAAAGAAAAAATATTGGATGTTCGATCATTTTATAATTTATTTTGTTTTTGTTTGTCTTCCTACATGATCACAGCGTCCAAAAATAATAATTTTGAATTTTTCAACGTTTAACAGCAGCCATTTTTCTTTAACAACACGTGCTGATTCTTGTGTTTGTAGGAGTTTGTGTTAACTTATATTACGCAGACTTGGTGAACCCTAGCTGATGAAACAAAAACTATTTTCTTCACGAGAGAACGGCTATCTTATCTCTAGCACACATTTAATGAAATTTGTATGCAAAATAGTCTAAATCCACCTAAAGAGTTGACATAGAAATTGACGAATTTGTAATGTTCGAGGGGGTATTACATCAAAAAGAAATATACTCTACAATTTAACTGTCTACTGATGTCTTTTGGTACTATATTAGAAACGAAAAAATAAACACTGGGAGTTGCTTCCTTTACAAGTTACAAGGTTTCATTTTTTAAATTAAAATTTGGACACCCTGTATTTTTGTTGGGATAAAGTTTAAAAATTTGAAGTTTTGATACATAAACAGTCTATCGTATATTATTCTGCCATCTGTAAGCCAAGTACAAGACGCTAAAAATCATTATTTAAGGGAGTTTAAAGAAGTGCTAATCAACACGTGACAGCACACTAATCCCTATCTTTCTAATGTACTTTTAAGCAACAACACACTCGCAAACATTTCATCAAACTGAAGGGATGGATGTTCTGACACTGCCCCAAATCAAATTGAGTCAATCATCAGACGATAATCCACGTACTTTTCTGATATTTTATTTATTTCTGTTAAGAGTATTTCATTATTGAAGGTAGCTATGTTCTTGAAGAATAAAAGAAGTGCACTCTGCAATAAATGAAACAAAAAACAAAAAGTGAACGAACTACCTATCCTCTCATTATCGGCAACGTTCTACATTACTGGTCCCCCTTCCCATTGAGCAGTAATATAAAGACAGAAAACAAAATTAAATATGTAAACTTAAGTACAGAAAGAAACCCACCCAGCTACTAACCTACGTGGAGGACCAGTTATCTAGAACCTTCACCTCATTATCTATTTACCATGTTTTATACAAGGTTTCAAATATTCATTATCTTGAATTTCACTGAATTATCGTGAATATTGTCGCTCCATACAAAATACATTGAGAAGATAGGAGAAACGTCCTGACATCTCTTTAACTTAATTGAGTCTTTACACTCAACTTACCGAAAGTGTTAAAAGAAAGAGCAACAACCAATCAGTTTGGAGGTACGACAGAAAAATCCAATTATTCTAGGAAATGTCACTTTTCCAGTACATTTGGAAAGTACAGGGTGGTCCGAAAGTCTGGTAACACTGCAGTAATGAGGAATATACAGAAATGTAGAGGGGAAACTAATAACAGAGAAGTTGCATCTGAGTCAAATATGGTGAAAGGGGAAAAAATTTGGGTCTGCAGGAAGCAGGCGCGTCAGCGATGAAGGGTTCATATATCGTGCAGAAATACTTCACCGTTGAATACATATGCACTCAACTCATTTTAACATTACCATTTTCATGACGAACTATTCTTAATCAGTAGCCAGGATAAAGTGTGTTGGCATGTGTTTTGCAAATTTTAATGTCCCATGGACATGTATTTGATAGGGTGCTCGCCGTAGTGGCAACGCTTTACATTTAGAAGTTACTAATTTTACGCAATAAAACAACGGATGAACACAAACCAAGAAAAGAGCAAAGAAAGCATGAAAATAAGAAATATTTCTGTGCAGATTTACTGTACGGATTCACATATTTCTAATAATCACAGCACATATTTGTAATAATATTTTAATAGGCCAGTGTCAAAATAATCAAAATGTGCTATGGTCTTACCTATGAGATGTGTATCTACATAAAAATACATTAATAAAAGTCTGACCTCTTAAGCATGGTTTCGCCCGTAAGGTAGCTTGTAAACACAGTGTACAAAAGTGAAGTATCTGAAATCAGTGTGCTAACTCATGACGCGCAACTATAACCGTCAGTGTGTTAAGAAAACCACATAACTGTGAAATTTACGTTAATAATGAGTTATATTGCTTTGGAAAATATATATGCAAGCAATAAAAACATACCAGGATATTACCTACAACGTCTTTAGTAACGTACAAATGCATAATTCAACACATAAGGGGTTTCACTCCAGCAGATGGTTCTTCATTTTTCGAGAAGGAATGAGAACGTGAATATGAGTAATTACTGCCAGTGCACAGGATACTGAAAGTATTGTATGTGTAAATGCGAACTTCCACTATCCTCGTTCATGCGTATACCCCCTCGCTGACGCGCCTTCTCCCTAAAGATGCACCTCCTCGATATCGCTCGGGTCCCCCTGCTGTGTTGCTCTGTCTCGGTTAAATAGCATTCGTGCTTTTTAGTGTCCACCTAACAAAATCGTTCTTATCGTGTACGTACACTGAAACCCTCCCAAAGTGAATCTGTACAGAGAAATGCAAGTCCACCCCCCAAAAGTCAGTGTTTAAGATATAGAGATCGATTTATTGAAAAAATATATGTGCAGTGGACTTATGTATACATCCGTACTTCTGCACCATATTTCTGATTAACAATTAGGAGTGATCAACAGAAATGAAAGAAGAGAAATTCTAAGTAAATTATATTAATAACAAAAATAATATGACGTTGAAAATATGTTACTGTAGGTCTTATCCGGGACCGCCATCTGCGGAAAATTAAAACTATTTACGTTAGTGTACAAAACTATGACATTTAGTTAAGCACCATTATATACCAAACTTAAATGTCACATAACAAAAAACCAATCGGCAATGCCGTCACATATAGAGAAATTCAATTATCACATAGCCTCTCTGTACAAATATCTGTTCATACTCGAAACTTCGCGAGAAAAAAAAAAAAGAGAGAGAGAGAGAGAGAGAGATTTCCTATGCTGGGTGCCGCTACGTACATCACTAACGGAATAGTTTAGACAAAAATTTTAAATAAAAATTAAAATACTTACATGAAGTGACAAGCACTCATAGATTTTATCTGGCAATTCTCGCTGAAAGCCAGTTTCTCCAAAGAGAGGAACCTTCACATTTGTGTTCCCCAAGCAGAATCTACATAAAGTCTGAATTGAATCCATTGCGTCCTTCTTTCACGGCTTCGTTTCTTCGTGTAGTACGCCCGTTCTCAAATAAATAATACTTCTGATCTTTTCCGATACAATTAAAATTTCGCTAAAGGCTCACAACTAAACTCAAAATTACTGTTTGTGCTTACGATTTACGATTATAAACAATCACGCACATAAAGCACAATCCTCCATTTTTACACAAACCGTTCAGTGTTGCAATTGTAAATCCTAAAAATGTATCTTCACGATAAAATTTACAAGTTTACAAGCATATTCAGTAACTTGTCAAAACATTGGAACAAAAAAAAATGTGATAATTGGCTTCATTCCATATCAACTCTAGCAAAATTTCCGAAGCGCAAACATTCAAAAAGCAATAAAAACTGCCATGCGAACTATCACCCAAAAAAAAAAAAAAATTCAAGTCCCGTAGTCTTCACGCAAACTGTTACAGAATGGCATACAATAAGAAAGAGTAATAATAAAAATAGAAAAAATAGTAAAAGAGTAAAAAATAGTAAGAATAATTTCTATGTCATTTGCAGTTAGATCTCTGTTCATATTGACGAGCTGTCGGTAAGAGAAAAAGATACAAATTTATGATTTATTTACAATAATTCAAATCCAATTTCCAGAAAACACAGATCATTTGAATACCCCATTAAACTGAAAATTAGGCCGCACCTCCATTTGATGCGATTGCGAATGTGAATGTGATTCTCCCCAGCACCTGTAAATAAAATGGAATGCCTCGACTAGTTCCAATATGCGAATTGTGAAAACCTACGAAAAATGCGAATGCGAACGACCCCGACCTCCTGGGGTTGTTCGTCCGAATATAGAGTTGTCTGCAGAGTAATTGAGTGCTACGTGAGAGAAGAAAGTTTGTTTTGCGTGAAAGTAGACCGTTGCGAGGTGCGGAGATAAACAAAATAGAAATAAAAATAAAGATGGAAAGAGATGTTCATGCTTTAATAAATTGTGTTTTTGATAAAATTTCACTGTGGAACCAAGCTCATCCTCATTACCACAAACGACACGTAGTTAACAAATTATGGGTAGATGTAAGCAAGGAACTTGGAGTGGAAGGTATATATTATATCAGTACTTAGTACAATCTCCAATTACAAGGAGACATAACAATCCTCAGTAGCAGTACTGTGTTATAAATTGAAATAGTAATACAATGTATAATGTATCTATCTGGCAGTAAGAGATTACCTTATTTTAATGTTTACTTAACTCAGTAACTACGCATCACAATGATGCTGGTATCAGGAATAAAACATAAAAAGTTGGATTTTGTCTTTTATTAACAAAAGGGATGATCATGAGTTAATGGGATGAAAATATGAAAGATCCGGGGTTTCTAAAATGGCAAAAAGGGATAAATTGAATTTCGAAATGCTTTGACCTGAAGGGTCCCGGTATAGATCGATTGTCTCGTTAGCTGGCTAACCGATTGAGACGTCTAAATTATAAACATGCAATGCAAGGTTATGTGTGATTAAATAGAATATTAGCTTCCTTCTTCCTCAAATGAACCTCTTTGAGAACATTTATAATATGATGTTGCTTACTCACGTGTACTGCTCGCTGATGTCCACAGGTACTAGAGGCTTGATGTCACTTTAACTGAACGTTAACGACGCACTAATACTTATTGAAAAACTCGGAGTCGATTATGGGAGTCCTTGGTTGGAACCCGCCTGAGCTGTTTCTTCTTCTTCTCAGGTGCTGCATCGCAGTCTCGAAGATTCCACTCGCTGCTCGGCGCGGGACGTTATGGTCCTGGGTTCGTCCTTGCTGACGGCTGTCCTTGTTGTCTCCTCTACGGTTCTGGACTTTAGGATGGAAGTTCCCCTTGGAGGTCGTCTAGTACTCGACGTCTTCTGAGACTTGGACTTCGCCGGCTCAGCTTCTTGGACTCCGAGTGCCAACGTCTACATCGCTAGGGCTGGGCGTAGGGTCAACTTGAGGGATGCACTGCACAGAGCAGACGGCATTCGTGTTTACTTGGTTGAATGTTCAATTTTAACCTTGTGAAAGTATGTTTTTGTGGGAGATCCGTGTGCTTGTTTCTGAATTTAGGCTGGTTGTTTTCCTGAATAGCTTGTCTATTCTAAAATTACAACACTGTCCGGATGTTTACTGTTTTAAATAAGAAAAGCTAATTTCTTAATAATAAAATTGTTTTAAAATAAACGTATAATTCAGCCCATTCCGGTTGCATATTCACTACAGTATACTTTTTTTAGTTTTGTCTTTAAAATATTAAGGTTTAATTAATATACGAACCGCAACTTTCTATTCAATTTATATTTCCTTTTTGTTACTCAAATAATGATTTTCCGAATACATGCCAATATTGACAAATACATTTGAAATAAAAAAAAACGAATTTCTTTACTCATGGAGAAAATTATCTTAGAAAGTAGGTTGATTCTATTCGGGCACCATTTCTTCTGTAACCGCCTTCCGGATCTTCCCCCTGCTGTCCTACGAACGTGTACCTTCAGGAGATCTGAACTTACCTGGCTAAGACATCAAATAACATTTCCAAAAGGGATTACAGAACTTTTACCGGATCACTCTCTAGTCGCACTAATGAAATGAGCATAAAGTACCGAGAGGATCGGATGTCTCGTCCCGAAATCCTCACGGACATTCAGATGATCTCTCAGACTACGACACACAAACATATCATTCACACATGCAACGAAAACGCATTAAATGAAATGATACTATGTTTATTTATTAAATGCACTATGTGTAAAAAATATGTAGAAGAAAAACAATCACAACACTAAACACTGATATGGGCGTAGTCACTTAACTATTTTCACAAATATATAATTACACTTCACATTTCACGACGTTATAGCCCTTTAAATTTGTATCACACATATATTTGGATGAAATATTATATTTGGGGATTCACCACAAACACTTTTCTCACACCACTAAATAATGAACATTGGGGTTAGCACTATGGGGTAACACTAAAGGTAATCCCACGACGTAAGTTCCTGGCTGCTGCGAGAGGAATCCGTAGAGTTGACAGTAGTATCCAGAAGAACAAACACAAGCAGTCGCAATGTAGTCTATAATTTAGTACATTGGTAGGAAAGGTTTACTAATTATACGCACTGGGTCAGCGGACCCACTAAATGTGGCCTAGCCACTGTACAAAATCCTTGGGTGACTACTAGACGTATGCCCCTTTACTTAATTCTTTAGCGAATTCAACGAACATGTTGGCTATTTTGACTTTGGCAGTTCATTTTAAAATGTGATCAGGTTAAACCACCTGTATGGATATGGAAATTAAATGTTGGAAGAATCTGCTTTATTTCACAGTTCACTGGCCACAATGTAGAAGAAGCGGTGAGAAGTTCGAACACGAGAACGTAGAGATAACAACGGACTGAGCGATATACTTGGCGCCGGTTAGACGTTCTAGCACCTGGTCTGCTCTGGCATGCTAGTATTTCCATAAATAATTGAAGAAAACACTTAATTTAGTTCCAAATAACTATATGATGTGGTCTATGCATATTAATGAGTAAGGAAGAAACACTGAAGATCCAAGCAGTAAAAATACGAGTTTCATACAGTAGTAATTGCCCCACCTGAGGACACTTTTGGCCCCTGGGTCCCTGCCTCAGGACCCATGGTCCCTGGCCCGAGGTCAATGACCTAGGGGTACATAGGACCACCCCCTCTAGATTTTGGCAGGGGTACCATGGCCCACGCCCTAAATTTTGGCAGGGGTACATAGGACAACCCCCCTTAAATTTTGGAAATTGCCACATCTAAAAATTTGATATGGTAGCATAGGACCATAGTATGTACCTCTATTAGTATTGGGGGTCTATGTCGTTTCCTTTCATGGGTAAAAAAATTGCCAAAAATTTAAATTTCGGAGGTTTTTGACCTAATTTATCCCCTTTGATGAGGTGTTATTACCTTATATGGTTATATGGGTGTATACAGGGGTCAATTACCTTTCATAAGACATGGGTATATTAATGCACCCCTTGAAAATTTTGGAAGGGGTACCTTGGCCCACCCCTTAAATTTTGGAAATTACCAAATTTAAACATTTGGTATAATAGTACAGAACCCTAATATGTATTATGATAAATTTGGATGGTCCACCTCGTCCCCTTCTAGGGGTACAAAATTGCCAAAATATAAACGTAAGCAATACGTTGTACCACGTGTTTGGTTTTTTGGCCCAATTTATCCTCTTGGATGAGGTCCTATTATCGTATATGGTTATATGGTTATGTATAGGGGTCTATTCCCTATCATAAGACATAGGTACATTTGTGCACCCCTTTAAAAATTTGGGAGGGGTACCTTGGCCCACCCCTTAAATTTTAGAAATTGCCCAATTTAAACATTTGGTATAATAGTATAGAACCCTAATATATATTATTATAAATTTGCGTGGTCCACCTCATTCCCTTTTAGGGGCACAAAGTTACCAAATTTTACTACAACCTAGTCTGTCTAACTGTCTGTCTGTCTGTGTGTCTGTGTACGTCCTGGGGACCAGACGAGTGGACCGAGCGTTACCAAATTTTGGTCACGGAAACCTTGGTCTAGGCCCCAGACCAAGACGAAGCGTTTCTTTCAAAATTCGAACGAAGAGGGTCTCAGGGGGGCGTTTACCGGGTCATTTAAAAGTAGTAGAAAATCACATATCATAGTATCGAATTCATAGTTTTCGCGGTCGCTGAGATCAATGATGAAACTCCGATCGCATTAACTTCCAAATACACCTCTTTCGGCTGCGGGGTGGGGTTCACGGTGGGGGTGGGGGTTCCGAGACATGTAAAAATAATTCAAAATGACATATTAGTGTCAAATCTAAAGTTTTCGCGGTCGCTCATACTCCCACAGGCGTTGACTTCTAAACCAGGAGGTCTCAGGGGGCGTTTACCAAGATAGTGAAAGTACAGGGTATCCAATATACAATGCAACCCAGAGTTTGGGATAGTGGAACTTTTGAACCGGAAGCGATATACAAACATTGGTTATACCAAAATGAAGCCTTGTTCATGCATATATTTATAAACTAGGAAGCAACGATTGAAGTACACTAGGAACCACACAGTGTTGCCAGATGTAACCAAAGGTGTATTTTATTTTTTTTACAAAACACGTAAATTGGCTCATAACTCATACGTATGGATGTTCTGTCGTTCTTTTTCAGTTTGAATAGTTGGAGTAGCTTTGAAACTATGGAATGGAAAAACGAATTTTTCATTTCCAACGATAACTAATCGGATGAGGCCTCTGTAAGGGGTTACTATGGAAAACGTAGTTTTCATAAATTAATATTCTGAATTGGCAAAAGTGATGTTTCAGTGCATCAAAAGGTGTGTTAAGGATCTGTCTACATTATGCAATTCATGAAAACAATGAAAAACAAACTTTGAAATTATTATGATAAAACTTTTACTTACATGCACCCGGCAACATTGCTATTCATCACGAACTAAATTGTCAGTTCTATGGCACATTCTGGAAGTGTCCCCGTTTTGAATTTGATTCAATGAATAGCAGTGTTGCCAGGTGCATGTAAGTAAAAGTTTTATAACCATAATTTCAAAGGTAATTTTTCATTGTCTTCAGGAATTGCATAATATAGACAGATCCTTAACACCTTTTGATGCACTGAAACATCACCACTGTTGCCAATTCAGAATGTTAATTCATGAAAACCACGTTTTCCATAGTAACCCCTTACAGAGGCCTCATCCGATTAGTTATCGTTGGAAATGAACAATTCTTTTTTCCATTCCAGAGTTTCCAAGCTACTCCAGCTATTCAAACTAAAAAAGAACGACAGAACTTCCATACGTATGAGCTATGAGTCAATTTACGTGTTTTGTAAAAAAAAAAAAAAAAAAGATACACCTTTGGTTACATCTAGCAACACTATGTGGTTCCTAGTGTACTTCAATTGTTGCTTCCTAGTTTAAAAATATATGCATGAACAAGGCTTTATTTTGGTATAACCATTATTTGTGTACCGCTTCCTGTTCAAAAGTTCTACTATCCCAAACTCCGGGTTGCATTGTATATTGGACACCCTGTAGTAGAAAATGACCGATAATTTTTTAATTGTTCAGTTTATTTACATCAAGGATCTTATAAAATAGATATATTTTATAAGATCCTTGGTTTACATAGATAATTTATCTGACTCATGCGAAGAATGGGTATTTCAGCTAGTAAAAGTCTAAACATAAACTTGTAAGAAAATGTGAAATATATTTTATTTAAACTTTGAGGATTTCGTAAATATTGAAAATCAATCACAAAGAAGACTATTAAGAAAGTTGTAAATTAATTCAGGTCAGATGTTACAAGATGTTCATAACAGCTTTTCTCTTTTAAATATTTATATAAAATTTGCTGTGAATAAAGATTAACCTAATCAATACATAATCTTATTTCAGTAGTAAGCTTGATAGTAAGCTTTGCATTTTGAATGTTATTTTATAAGAATTCCTCAGCATACTTGCAATTATGGAAAATCATTTTTTAATTAGCAATAGTAATAAGATTCTCAAGCATTCAAAGACGAACGCGGAATATATCTTCTGTATTATAACTTTGACGATTTATGATAAGTAAGATTGCGTTGGCAAAGAATAATAAATATTAATTTTAATTTTACGTAAAATTTCGTTTTTAGTATTTGTAGGGATATTCTTAACAGGAGCTAAAGTGTTGGCCGAATTTACATAAATTATTACACTTTGTTATTATTATCAGTATATTAATCAGTAAATAGTAAGTAAAAGTGGGGGTTAACATGTTAAAACATAAAATGTAAATCTGCACCTATTTATAAACAGAATATGTGATTATATTGTAATAAATAATATATTAACCGCAATGACTTTATTATATTCGTTCTATAAAGGTAACAAAGAAAATTTTGTCGCTTTTTGTGGAGATCTGTGTTCAATTGGCCCTCTCACCGAGAGTTGAATCCGAATGTAGATGAGGCGAAAGTCAGCTATTGTTGCGGGTATATCCAACATACTACCTGGGTGTGGCAGTTTAGTTGTATCGTGAACTTGCGTAAGGACAGAGTAAACATGAAACCTTCACAGAGCGTCATAAGAGCGCGTATGCTGTACGAATTCAAACTGGGGTCAAACGCCACTGCAGCGGAGCGGAAAATATACCAGGCCTTTGGTAAGGGTGTCGTGACTACGCGGACAGTGCAGCGGTGGTTTAACAAGTTTAAGGACGGTGGCGAATCACTCGAAGACCCACCACGTGCCGGAGGAACAACATATGTACAAATCTTTAGGCAACAATTGAGGCGAACAGTGGCCAGACAAGTGAGGAACTGGGACTATAATTCAGCGTGAGTGGAGAAATCATTCGGCAGCACCTCCACAATTAGGGAAGCACTACAAGTTGGGTCGATGGGTCTCACATGATTTGATTCCGGGTCAGAAGGCAACGCGAGCAGACACCTGTGTCTTTGCTATCTCGTCTGAGAAAGGAGTCATTTCTGGACAGAACTGCTACCAGCTGGTCACAGCATTAATGCAACTGTGTACTGTCAGCAGTTTTTCCGTGTTCAAGAAGAACTCAAAACTCTGGAACACTTCGGAATCGCAAAGGGGTTCTCCAGTTACAGGACGACGCTAAGTCCCATGATACTAGGGTGACCCAGGACAATTCGACGCATTGGATGGGAAACACTTGCATCCGCCTTACTCCCCGGACATTACAGCGTCCGATTATCACCTGTTCCATTCCTTGGAGAATCACCTTAGATTACGCTAGTTCAAATCTCTAGTAGAGGTGTAAAATGCCCTTGATCCCCTTTTCGCTGCACGCCCATCAAGTACTACAGCGATGGAATACATGGCTTTCCAGAACGTGGCGGATGGTCGTGGATGTTGATGGGGACTATTTTTGATCTTCTAGGTACGTCTTAGGTGACATTTCGATGTCCGAAGATGGTGGGTGAAAAGCGGTAGAACTTTCTTGGTTACCTTTATACTTAAATGTACTTTTAGACGTTGATCTCTTGGGTTTCCCTTTATTACGACTTGTAACGAATATTGCTGAACTTGTAAGTTTCGTGAAACAAACAAGACAGGCCTGGCACCACTGGCCCACACTATTGTTTTGAAAATGGCGTTGTTTATCGAGTAGGGGGACAGGGAGGATATGTAAACAAAATATATAAAATGGATAAGAATGGTTTCAAATAGATCACCCAGATATGAGCCGTATGGAAAAACAGAACATTTTGGATATAACTAAGAATCTGTGTAGATTTTGTTTAAACAAGAGTAATATGAAACTTTCTATATTTGAGGAAGGGGTACAGCTAGACCTCCAAAACAAGATATTTATGTGCTTATCACTTGTTGTAAGTATTATGCACGCGTCTATAAAACAAGTGAGATATGTGTGAGTTCAAAGTAATCACTGCAAGGAAAATAAACAATATTTAGTGCAAATTTCGTTGCTGTTCAAATATTGAACGAAGTAAAGATGGATAACCTGACGGTTAAGCCGGTTGTACCTCTATTTTTCAAATAATTTTGAAAGGCTCTTAAGTGATTTGATGCGAGGAATCGATTGGTGTAAATGCAGAATGGCTTTTGTACCGTATCTCCGGACCACTTTGAAAACTAAAAAAAAGCACCAAAATGTACTGCATTCGGTTACATTTTGTTGGATTACATCCATTGCCCTTGTACACGTCTACTTTCTTTAATTGTCGTTCGTTATTCTTATACACTTCCACATAACTAAGACATGATATGTCACAGCCTTGACATAGAGCCGCCATTTCCACATTGCCTTCTACGGTACTATATCATAAGAAATGTACTTTCCGCCTCCACATACGGTGCCGCTTAGAACAATAATAATAATAATAAAAAAAAACTTCACTTTGAGTATTCCACTTACCTCACTTTCACTCATTTATCCTCACAAACTTAAATAAATTCTCCAATTGACCTGGTAAATGTCCTAAAATTGGTCCGGCGATACGGCACTTAACCCATTCAGAATTATTCTTGTAACCATATCCAAGGTCAAGGGTAGGAAAGGCCTACTGTAGTGTTCGTTTCGCATCTGTGGTTTATTGCTTTCGTATCCCTGATATCAGCCGCATATTTTGAGTACTGATGAACACGAAACTGAACTTTGAAATTGGATCATTCACTTTGTGTATAAGAGTCACCTCTAGGAATTGTGTCACACTGAGCCCTTTCCATAAAAGAAAGTGTCCAAATTATTCTATACAACCCTTTCGGGTGTAACGGAAATGGCATGTTAATTAAGCCGGGGCCCAGATATTTACATGGTTCTAGGACACTTAAAAAGTTCGTAACACTAAATCAAATCAGGAAGTTAAATTGTTGAAAAGTTAAAATTGTGGGGGGGGGGGGATCATTGGCAGCCATCGTAACCTCGATCTCTCTATACCCCTCCAAATATCAGAAGTTCTAAATTGTGAGACCATCAAAAATAGATGAATAAGAAACTTCCTTTTTGGCATAAAATTTGCTGGACAATTGTGTTATAAAGGGGTTCCGCTGTGTACAATGTCAAATTATACCAAAGAAGTAAAAGATAGTAGAAGCGAGCTAGAGTAGAGTAGGTTAGAGCTAATCATCCGCAGATGGCACCCTTAGATTAGAGCCACATGAGCCTATTTTCAACGTTGTATTACTGTTTATTTGTTATAAGATTCCGCAGATGGCGACCCCCAATAAGACACACATGACCCTGTTTTCAATGTTGTATTACTACTTATCTGTTATCTTATCTAGAGTTAGTCCTGTTCCATTTCCGGCGTTCGCTTTTCACTGTTAATCACAAATATTTATTTTCATATTTGATTTGCTTTTACCAGATCCGAATGCATACATATAGTATTACAGCGCAATATTATTAGTTCAAAGTTAAAGGTGTTTTCCTTCCTTCTCTTCGAAAGTTTGGTTCCTGAAAAAAAAAAAATAGTGAGAAAAATTAATAAATACTGCTTTTTTCATTTAACATTTTCTTTTTCCACCAAAATTCAAGAAGTTCTTTGTTTTTTTTTTTTTTTTTTTTCATTTCTTTCTCACTTAGTTCCTTTCCATTTATATTAAAGCCTAGCCTCCAAGCTAATTTAACAAAATTCCCTTCCTTTTCCCTGTCAACGTTCCATTTCATGTTTCTCTTATTTTTAGGGTTTCTTCACATTTTAAAAACAAGTTCTAGTGTTTCATCTTCTTTAAAACATAGTTGACATTTTTCGTTCACTTCTTTAATTTTTTTCAATCTTATCCCTGTTTCAAGGCTCCCTTACCTAGCTTTGAAAAGCAAAATGCTCCGTAAATCATTGTCCAAATAATTTATTTCCTCATAACGCTTTTTATATGTGTGGCTTCCTTTCAAACTGCTCTTCTTGACTGCTTCTTCATATCACTTTTCCTGTGCTTTTTCTTTAATTGTTTTTTTCGGTGATTCCCCCCCCCCCAATTTTTATAATTCTCTTCTCTGTGCCAGCGGGTAGTTTGATCGTATTTTCTTTCTAATTTCCTAACTCTCCTAAACCACTTTGTGTTCTACCCTTTTCTCATATGTTTAGTTGCTTCAAGCACAACTTTTACTGATCTTGTTTCTTCCATAAATTTTAGTCTCACAAGATATTTTATTTTACTCATAACTTCTCTTTTTTCAAAATCACTCCATCCCATCTCTCCTGTTATTGTTACATTTGCACGTAATTTATTTGCTCCTAGGGCAAATCTTCATATTTGATTTTATGCTTGTAAAATATTCCTGGTTTTATCCTTTAAAAAATGAAATGAAATCTTACGTCCCACGATTATGCCGGTTAGGCTAAAGGAGACGATGATGATGAGAGATGAATAAAATGGTGAAATGAAGAAAGTGGGAGGAAACGGGAGAACCCCGAGAAAACCCATGAACACGATGTTTGTCCACCACAAAGTCCACTAAATAAAAAAAATCCGTAATAAAAAAAATCCATTTTACGGACTTGCATTAAATAGCCTTTATACATGGCAACACTGCATCAAGTTTGTCACATTTTCGCACCAATTGATAAATGTTGATGCGTATTGCACATATATCCAGGGATTCACTCACAGGAAATATTTTCTGCAACTGAATATTGATTTTCATTTTGTTCATTTTTTATTTTACATTTTTGGTACTTTGTTTCGTTACTATAAAAAAACGTACAAATTCCAACATTGTTCATGATCTTGAAAATAACTACGCAGGACACTCTTACATTTGTTTCAAGTTTCAGGTCTTTATCGTTCCTGGTACAAAAGATACATAACTTTGGGTTGTGCAACTTTACAGACACACTGTTTTAATTTGTAAGGTGCAAGTAAAGAATACGGAGGGAAAGATTGGGAAAAGTTACGAGTAAAACGTATTCACAAAATTTAGAAGGAAAAAACAAATAATGTTAGCCCCATAGCAGAACATGACACGATCTGCGATATGATCACAGAAAATTTGCCGCGCCTGTGCAGAAAAATTGCCAGAGGAGGAAAAAATAGCCAGTAGAAAAGTATAAAAATATGCCTGCTATGTGTAGATGTCTTAAATGGACGGACTGCTCGCATAAATATAGTTTGAGCTGTTTCTTTACGTCGCGTAAAGCGTATTTTTAAGAATCACAAGTGTTTCTTCTGCAGAAAATTTTTGACTTACAAAAGCTCATCGCAGAAAAACAAAGAAAGTTCTGCCATCGGGAATATTAGAATCACTGCCGCGTAATTCTCCATAATTAAAGCACTACACACAGCATACTCATCTAAATATATAACATGGCGTGTCCAAGATACTCCAGACTCATGGCACCATGGCTGAATTCAGTAGTCATATCAGAGACTTTAGTTGTCATTTTTTTTTTCTTCGCAAACAAAGGCCAAGTGAGTATGCCAAACTGGTGACAGGAATTTTCGCACACTGTTGTAATTCCAGGGAATTGTACTGTATATTTCCAAATTCAAAACGAGTTTTCTTTTTTCGGCAACTTCGTACCCAGAAATATGGGATCATCTTGCTTCCGCGACATATGATTTAGAGGTTTTCTTTTGAGAACAGAATCAAGAGCTTGTCTCTTCCTCGTCTACTGCAGAATGTTTGAAGATTTAATGGACCCTTTCAGTGAGAAAGGTTAAAAGAGATATGCGTCTGTTTTGATTTTTAGAGTAATTGTACAATAAGTTCCCAAAATGTTTCCCATTAGCAGTGTGCTGATATTTTGGTAATCCTTTGATTAAAAGAAAATAAAAAATAAAATAGGAACCACCTTGGATTTAGAAATATGTGGTAGATAGTTCCCGCGTCTAGAGACCTTAACTAATATAACATTTCGCTCACAAGTTCCCATGTAATATAATATTACAGAGATATGACAAAAGATTAGAATAATCTTCCCTTCTATCTTTCGTATGCAGTTTCTGATGGTCAGGAGAACTACCTTCTTTCGAACTAGTAATAGAATTAAGGGTTTCGTTGGTTGCTTCGACTTGAGTCCTTTATAGCAGCGAGGTTATGTGAGACGTAGATCTACAGCTTAATGTGAAATCCGAATCACATGAGCTCCCACTGGGAACTGAAGCTAGGTTTCCCTCACCAAAACTCGTACGCTAACGATGTAGCCACAAGGGAGCTCTATGGATGGAAGGTTTGGTAAAACATATAGTGGGAAGGGCGAATTCGTAAAATCTTCGACAAATAACTAACTAAATAACTCTACGGCCTATGGAACCCAAAGGTTCAATGCTGCATTCACAAAAGCTATCCACTGACTTCTATCCTTAGCCATTTACGACAAATACTTTAATCAAATGTAAATTTATAATTAATTATTTATTGCTACTCTCTTTGCGCAAATATTTCTTTTAACAATCGAAAATTACTAAATACGGGATGAAATTCAAAAGTTCCGGTGACTCGACATATATTATTGTATTTTAAATGTATCGAAACTGATGTGTAACTATAATCAAAAATAATTCCCTTGAGCGACGAAGTACCTTTCCGAAGTACTAGTATCTTTCAACTTCCCATAATGCAGTTCGTTCTAAAGTTTTCATATATATATATATAACAAGGAGAAAGCATAGTTTGGTAAATAAACTTCGGGGCCATTTTTTTCAAGGTGATAGTGCATATTTAAAGTGTTCATATTACAAACTGGGAGAGCGCAATGACCTAATATAACACTGAAAAAGCGTCTTAAAGTTTTCGACTCGTCCCTTATGTCGTACGTTGCGCAAGTTTACTAAGTGACGGCGTGGCAGAATCAGTAGCATCTGTGACTCACGTGCCAAGGGTCCCGGGTTCGCTTCCCACTGGAGTCAAATTTTTAGTTTTTTGCTTGAACCAATAAAGTAGCCATTTGTATTTACAAGTAAAATGTTAATTCACCATATGTTTATAATGAATTAAAAGAATAGAAATATTCAAATCAGTTGTAAAATCTTCCAATGTGCCACTTAACTAACAACGAAATGAAATCTATTTCGTAAATATATTGATATCACGAGTTATATTATGGTTACCACAGTCGTTGTGTAAAAAAATGTTGACGCTTCGTGTCTAGTGTTGACAGTGTGAGAATTATAAGGGGGATGAGAAGGAAATCCCCTTTGGTAATACTGGATGTTACTATAATCAAAGAAGATTTCTCCCTTATTCCCCTTGCAATAAGCGGCGAAAATCTCTTTCCAACATTAGGGGGAGGACGGGTAAGACCGTTCCCATATATTTTAAAGCGATGTTCAAAATATTTATATAAAGTTGAAAAACAGTACTGTGCAGGATCATGGGACCAGAGTTGTCTTCAAAATTGGGAGGTGGGCAGATTTGAGGCTTATTCTGGGGGATATTAATTTCACCTCATCTTCCTTTGTGGCAATTGAACACAAATCATCACATTTCTCCCCAAAACTAACATTTCAAATCGGATTATTAGGAGGACAGTCGCTCAGTTTCAAGTTGGAGGAGACATGTTCCCCTCATCCCCCCATGTCTTTGCGCCAGTGCTTGTAATACACACACTGTCAACAGATGTAGACATGAAGCGTCAATAACATTTTTTACACAATGACTGTGGTAACCATAATATACGTAACTCATGATATCAAAATATGTACGATCTAGATTACATTTCGTTGGTAGTTAACATGGAACATCGAAAGATTTTACAACTGATTCGAATATGTCTATTGTTTTAGTTCATTATAAACATATGGTGAATTAACATTTTACTTGTAGATACAAGTGGCTACTTTATTGGTTCAAGCAAAAAACAAAAAAGTTGACTCCAGGAAAATAGAACTCGGGACCCTTGGCACGTGAGTCACAGATGCTACTGATTTTGCCACACAGTCATTTAATAAATTTGCGCAACGTACGACATGTGCAGCGAATCGAAAACTTTAAGACGCCTTTTCTCTGCTATATTAGGCCATTGCGCTCTCCCAGTTTGTAATATGAACACTTTAAATATGCACTATCACCTTGCAAAAAATGGCCCCGAAGTTCATTTACCAAAGTCTGCTTTCTCCTTGTAAGTACAAGTGCTTTACAAATTTCTATTATTTCGTTATTTGTTTTCTAAATACTGAAGTATCCTCTTCTGGGTAGTCCTAAGATAAGAGGATCCACAATAGTTCTAGCGTAGCATTTGAAGAAGTTACTGAAGAAAGTAGCAGAGACTACTTATATGATTTAAAGAAAATTAACTATTTTTATGGATACAAAGTTAGTAATATTTCACCTTACTAAATAATATGAATTAAGCCGCTATCGTGCTTTACAACAGATACTCGCTAAAAGTATCCGAAATTATTTCAACTTTTTATAGGAACAATAAAAGGTTAGCAAAATTTTTATCTCACATGTAACTATTTTAAAGGATGCTTACGCAGGATTTTCTCTCCCTTCCCCCCCCCCCCCACACACACACACAGAGTTCAATACCCCATTCTGTTATAGATTTCCCTGACTGAGTAAATAAAGAGCATCTCCATTCAGTGCATTGTTGACTCCCTACTTTCTTCACCCGTGAGTACCAGGGTCGAAACCCATATCAACCCTGTTACTTACTGGTCATGGAAGTGTCACTGGAGATGCCCTTTTCTGGCAGAGGGAAATTGTTTGACATACTCTGCGATACCACTGAATTAAAAGTTGCAAATCTAACACTTTTTTTTTTTTTTTTTTTTTCCAAATGGCATTACTAGGTTAGGTTCTTACACATTTCAAGTCTACATGTTAAATAAAAACTTGCAATATAAAATTTGTTATTCAGTGTTGCAAACTAAGGTCGCTTACCGCAATCATCCAAATTTTGGTGACCTCTACAGCAGTAATGATGCAAGTGAAACGGACGTGTCAATGCGCATCTAAATTACTTTTGTGTGTAATTCTATAATCATGAGACGACAGTTTTCGGATGAAACGGAAAGAAAGTAACAAGGAATTGAAAATGTAACTTATTAAAAAAGCCTATATTTTGAGAAACTGCTTAGATAAGTATCGCATCCAATTACGTAGACTGTTTTCAATAGATATAAAGATCACATAATGCTGTTTACAGCAATTTGATATCTAAACTATTCTGGAGATATAGTAAAGTTTGCAACATTGCTCAATCGATTCAATTGGGGGGGGGTCGCTCAAGCGACATGAAGTTGTGCCATAGGATGCATATAATTATGTCGTATACGAGACATATTGGAGGTTTAAAAATTCAATCCTTATAAAGCAAATTGTACTTTTTTGCCCTACAAAATGAATTATTTATTATTATTACTAAACTTGCAAATAGCTATTACGAAAATTACCATTTATTGATTTCAAAATAAGTGAGATACCTCTAAATGTGCAGTTGCTGTTCATTTTAAACAGAAAAAATAAGGTTATTAACGAAGTTGGTAATTTTTCAAAGTGCTCTTTCGAGCGTGTGGAACACGAAGGTTATTAACGAAGTTGGTAATTTTTCAAAGTGCTCTTTCGAGCGTTTGGAACACGCTTTCTGTGGTCCTCAACAACCTGAATTAGGCTCTGCATTTCACTTTCTTTCTTTGTGATTGACTCATTGAAATTGGACATAAGAGCCACTGAACGTTCATCAGCATCGTTGACAACCTTAAGTGACTCGACGATTCGTTTGTCCGAGTTACTCCAGTGCTCGGGATCACATTGGAACATGAAATCAATGTCAACTCAAAGAGAAGGTAAGATGCAAAGAGAGGCTGAATTAATCAAATCATGAAGATTCTTTGTTTTCTAAGCCGTGGCAGTCTGTGAGTTTTATGCCTCTTGAACTCCAGTTTTCTTCACAAGCCTTAAGACGATTTATTATTTTCCGTTTGTCCTCGAAAGATAACTTCTCAGAGAACAGTGAGAGTGGAACTAACTCTGCTTCAAGATACCACAAGTGAGTTTAAAACTTGTTCATTGCAGATTCAGACACAGATTTATTCACTATGGCGTATTGTTTGATCTGCTTGAACGGAAGTAAGTCGTTGATGGGGGCATCGCATGTCTTTGGACACGAAATCCATGCTTTCACGTATATGAGACTTGCAAACAAACACACTTCTCGCAGATTTTTTTCCTCTTTGACTGTAAGCTTAAAAATTTCGCGGAAAAGGTATAACTTGAACCTTTCCCATCCAACGAGCCATATGGTAAGCACCTGATGACTTGAAACGGTACTCCTTCTTTAGAAATTCACCAAAGATGAACAGGCAAAGCTCTATCATTTCTTTATAGTCATCACGGGGAACATAGTTATTATCTTCCTTATGTACAAGACAGTTTTGTAGAAACATGACAACTTCATTTTTCAGTGTTCGTACATATGGCATGGTAAGGCGTTCGTCTTCCAGCGCCTTAAAATTATAATGCTTAAGGTTTGGCCAAAACTCCTGGAAACGTTGAAACAGTGGAATATTTGGACCTGTAGTAGGCCCAAACAACGTGTCACATACTTTGGAAATGATCAGTTCGTGGATATGGTGCCTCCAAGCTAAGTAAACAAATTTCTTCCAATATGTTGTTCAAACAGAATGCAGGCACCTCTCATCGTACCTGTATTAGCAGCTGTTGTATCGAAACTCATGGCCAAAATGTCATCCAGCACTTCCCAAAGAACAACAAGTTGGTGCATCGCGTTTGCTTGTGCCTCTCCGGTTCCAGATGGTAGTTTGGCAACACTTAGTATTTTGTTAACGCCAAACCTGTCACAAGTACTGGCAGTCTATCCACAGTTGCTTTTGGATTCATTTTATTTGTTCGATCTTTCATCACCTTACTATCCCAGTGCAAGATTAAGGGGGATTTTTCAGTGTTAGGAAATTCCTCGCATACAGCTTTATCAATGGTTTTCCGATTAGACTCTCGCTTTCGCTTCACCGTGGAACGTGACAGTGTTTCATCGTCGAGATTTTGGTCATCTGCTTTGGTAATCGTTGCCGCAAGTATAGTAAATTTTCTGTCCGAAAGGTTGCTACGACCTAAGGCTGAAAGCAACATCTGAAGAGTTGAGCATGGTTTGAAGGATGCATGATTTTTTAGGTGCATTATCGTCATTACTAATTTCTAGTTCTCCAGATGCTGTTTGACTTTCCTGTAGCTGCTTTCTGTAGTACGTAGGAATTTCAATCTCGTAATCGTTATCATCGTAATCTTCATATTCTTCACTACTATACATGTCGCTTGCAATCACGGGTGACGTACTTGCAGCAGCTTTCAGTCTTTGTTCTTCTTATCGTGTACTCTCTAATTCTTTTTCTTCCCTTTGTCTCGCTCGTTCTTCCCTCCGAGTTAAATCAACATCAACCCCTGCCATCTTCATTTTCCCACAACTTCTCTGACCTCTCAGGAATACTTTATCTTCCTCAATTCTTATCATACGTTCCGCATCTTTGTGGGCAATATCGAAAAGATGATTAAGTTTTTCCGCGAAGTTTCAGAATTTCGACCTTTGTTTTTCTTCAGGAACTTGTACTCTTCGAACAAAGACTTCATCTTAGATACAATGTTCTGTTCGAAAGCCGTTGGGATACGAGCCTTGTTCCAAATACCAATTAGTTCATCGGTGGTTGCCTTCAGACTCCCAAGAACTGTCATTTTTAAAGTTTTATGGTAATGATAGAAAGTTTTTAAAACATTACCTTTCGTAGGAAGAACTAATTCTGATAACTTTTGTTCAGGTTGACCGATTAACCATAAACAGGTTTTCTGTCGAGTAGCCATTGCAGAAAAGTCTAAGAAAACACTTCAAGCGACTTTACTGTTACTTGTACAACAACCGGACATCACAATTAAATGGTATAGAATGTACTGGTTAGTAGATCAAGTTCGTAAAAAACACTTCCCCCTATCTCCACTCACAGGAACTTCCACCCATTTTCTTTAAAATCAGTCGCCTGCGTCTGCTCTCCTCGAACCCTAGACTCAAACTGCATACAATGACGTCAGTACCACTGTTCTAGGACTCTTTATTCAGCATTGTTTTGCTTTGTACTTGTTTCATTGTTGTTAGAGCGATTAAATTTGTTAAAACACTAAGACATTATAGATAATTAACTGTTTGTTTTAAGTTTTATGACAACACATTAATATTAAGGGAGCGATGGACCAAAGCACTAGTACATTTTTTTGTAAAATCTGATATAAATATATATAAAAAAAATCATTACATAATATTACTAATGGATCATATGAAATACAGTGAAGCAATATGCAACAACAAGAATACTAGAAAATCTTTTTGTTCATCTTTTTACTAAACCAGATATCAATTACGACACAGGAAAACCTGATAAACATTGCACTCATAGTGAAAATAGATCAACAGAAACTGCAAGTCAAAATGGGAAATATATTACTTTATTGAAAATTTATAATATTTGTTGTTTATAAATTCTCTTTGGAAAATGAATAACGAATTTATTCCACATTTATAGCATATATTGGTGAAAAACCTGGTGCGCCCATAGAACACTGATAATAGTGAGACAAGACAAGACAAGACAACACTAAGAAATTATAGATTAGAGCGATTAAATTTGTTAAAACACTAAGACATTATAGATAATTAACTGTTTGTTTTAAGTTTTATGACAACACATTAATATTAAGGGAGCGATGGACCTTTCCCTTGGTTTGCGTATTGCTTGTAAAATTCCTTCAACAAGATTAAAAGTGGCGTTTCTGAAAAACTATGGTTGTAGGCGTAAAAATAAGACATCTAAGTCCACGACAGCAAGAAAAATCGAGTTTTATTTATGACAGGTATCGTTCAAAATTGCGCATAAACTTCATTTTCATTTTATGTTCTCCAAAACTGTGGGAGGTGCATAATTAATTAGGTGAAATTTATCCGTATTTTAGACAATACCAATCATAAATATAACTCCGTTTCTCTTTCAGTTGCGGACTTATATTTATGCCTACACTAGAAACGCCATTTCAGACACGTAGCCAGGGGAAGGGGGTATGGACCACCCTTCGAAACCACAAAATGGAAAAATTAAGGAAGAATTAAACAAAAAGAAACGAGAAAAAGAAGAATCAGCGTTAAAAATAAAAAGCTACAGCAAGCGTTTGGTTACTCTTTGTTATGAGCAGCTTTGTGTGCAGGAAACGGGGAGTGTAAGTTAAAAATGGATATTGTTGTAACGCGGTTATTTCATGTTACGGACCCCCTCTCTCCCTATTACGAAATCCTGGCTACTTTAAATGTTTTTTTGGATGAAATTCACAAGCATTGCACAAAACAACGAAAAGGTCAATCACCACTTAAATGTGAATACGTTCAAGATTTCAAATAACAAGTATGGAGCATATTTGATGGCTTTGAGCGACCTCTAAATATTTTTTTACTGCGATGAAATTTTTCATTCAGTATATTTAGACCACATGGATCAAAATTGGCAACTATGCGTTTAGATCAGAGATCTTTTTTTTCTTTTCCATTCTATGCTGGACCACCCTAATATATATATAAGGGTGTTAATGAACTATACCGACAAGAGGTGATTCCTCACATCAAAATAAGAGAAAAAATTCATATGAACCTATGACAAAAAGTACATAGTTTTAGAGCTAGGGCTGTCCAAAATCGCGAAAAAGCCAAATTTTAAGAGGCCCTACTTCGAATTTGGAGACTGTGGATGGTGGTCCTTATCAGCGTAAAGGAAACCAGGCATACACAATCCAAAAGTGCATATTTCTTCAATTGTCAATAAGTGTAAAGGTTATTCCATACAGGTTGTAATTCTCAGATATGTTTTCAATAGAGTTTTCAGATATACCTGATTTCAAGAAGGGTCCAAGTAGGCAGGAGGTAAACTTTGACAACAATGGAGTGCTTCGGAGGGAAGGTAGAAGTGCTAGGAACCAGGAGCTCCATGCTTCTTTGTGTTCGCAATAACTTGTGATGATATATATTTCGTCACAGTATATTTCAAGTTTTCTTCACTTATAAGCGTGAAAGAAAACATCGCACCATGCGTTTTCCCGAGTACGAGAGACCGTGCTGATGACGATCCTTAACGCTTCCGGCATCGCGCTAAAGGATTTCGTGTTCATTGCTATCAAAGCTTATCGCTTGGCTATTTCGAACCAATGGTAGTCAGAGCATATCTCAAAATTCTGTTGATGGCATGTCTGGGAAATTCACCTTGCAGGGAATAATCCGTACACCCATTGAATATTAATGAAATATGCATTTTTGAAATAGGTATGCGTGACTTTACGCTGACAAAAACCATCATCCACAGTCTCTCGAATTCGAAATAGGGCCTCTTGAAATTTGTTTTTTTCGCGATTTTGGACAGCCCTAGCTCTGAAACTATGCAGTTTTCGCCATACATTCATATGAACTTTTTCTCTTATTTTGATGTGAGGAATCACCTTTTAAAGTTTGTCGGTATAGTTCATTAACACCCGGTATATATATATAACTATTTATATTAAATTGAGTAGCATGCTCACTATAAACGAAGACAATAACTAAATACTAGGAAAAAAAAAAAAAACAATCCAATCACAATGCGCCTCATTATGTCTTTAAAGAATAAAGACATTAGTATTATGCTGAGTCCGTGATCTTAGTTAACGTGTATGTAGAAAATTTGATATATTATTATAGATTCACAAGTGTATTTAGTATAGGAAATTTAATTCCTCACAATTGTCATGATTGGGAGTAATAATCACACTTCTTCCTTTTTCAGAATTCTCTGTTTTGTTGATGAAACAAATGATGATCGAACTCCGTGCCACATTTAGTTTTTAACCAAGTGTTGTATATGGACGAAACAGTGCAAACACTACTTGCTGAAATGTAAAAAATTTCCTATTCTACAAGCTTGTTTTTCTTCTATAAAATTTTTGGAAATTCCTTAAAACACATTGTGATTAAATTTTCCTATTTGAAGATTTATTTGGAATTTGTTGTGTAATAGTAAAGACAATAAAAATCGATTACTTTAACTTGTATTTCAATTTTAGTATTTACTACAGTTGCCAGTCATGTGGCCACCTATGATGTAGATTTCCTTTGTCCAGATTGATACCGAACTTTTTGTTCGGATGAAAAAGGACTCAAACACGACTTTGTCTGTGTTCGTGAAGCAAGGACGAGCATCTTAACCCTATGAATCCAATGCCTTCTTTCTTTTTTACGTGGATAAAACTGAAGTAGGTAACTCCTCATTTCTCGGATATCTCGCATGTTCTTTCTTGCTGGGTGAAATATTCCTTTTCGTCATACCTATACTTTGAGCAAGAGCGAAAAATCTCGTAAATTGCTGAAGTGCCCAAATCGTCCTTATAATAATTTTGCATTAAACATTGTTTTCAAAACTAGTCCCTGATTTTACGAGAAAGTTGATGTCGAATTTCGATCCAATATGCAAAGATTTTCTGAGAAATCTGACCGAAGAGGTAAGGAAATCCATATTAAATACATACATATATATATTTAATTATTGTGGAATTTCCAAGCTGCATTTCACCATTTTTCTAGAATGTGAAGATCCTGACTGAAAGAGTAACTAGATGTTGGAAGTACTGATTCTTTGGAGATGATGCAAAAGCTGTAACCGATTCATGGTTGCATGACTTCTTAAGGAGGCGGACTACTAAAATGAAAGAAAAGCTAACAATTTTTCTTTCGCCGGTTTTTCGTAAGTGAAAAGAGATAATGAAATGTAACTTATCACAATAATAGATACACCCGAAAATATGAATCGGAAGACTTTTTAGTGTTTCCATCCATAGAAATTACAGCGTGACCAGAATTTGAATTACAGCGTGACCCCCAAAAATATAGGTTAAGGCAGTGACTAGAAAAATGAACTCAATGATAATTGATGACTTATCATGGTGTCTTGGTTCCTGTTAACTGTTAACTACTTTTTAAATAATATTTGCATTTATTTTGTACTGTTTATTACAAAATAAATATAAATATTATTTAAAAAATAATTAACAAGGTTGAAAAGTAGTTAAAAAGTAGTTAACTAGCATTTATTTCTCCGTAACATTTCACATTTGCTGTGGGAAATGCAAATGTTAAAATTTTGAAATCATTATTTTTTTTATTTATTTATTTATTTTTTTTCCTTTTTGCAACGAACAATGTACTTTTCATTCAAGAGATCAGCCAGGTGTTTTCCAGAGGTTTGATAAGACATGAAATAAAATGAGATCAGTATTGTTATTTTGAATTCCAGAGTGTAATTGGGCAGAAATCTAAACGAACGGTAACATATTCAGAATTACCAAAATTTTTATTTTCGAACTTTTTTGTGTGTACTGATAACGATGCAATTCCATGCCGTCGTACATTCAATTAACTTCTTATTTTTCATTCAAGTTAGTTGCAAATATTTATAGGAGACTGTAAATCGTGAGAAATTCATGTTTTAGATTTTCTCAAGGAGGTAAAAGCGCGTAGAGACTTTCAGTGTTGCTCGAACTGAGTATATTAGCCAAATGAAGTTATCGTACATTAATTATAGATTTTTATACGCCTACTAGTAATATCTTAGTTAAAGGGATTATTACCAACACTGGCAATTTCCAGCTTTACAAGATATTCCAAACCCAACGCTGAGAAAATTTGTACAATTATTCTCAGGACAGTGCATCTGTGTACTCCATTAGAAGAACCTTGTTGTTCTTCATGTGCGAGGGCTACTATTTATATTTTGAGCCTTGGCAACGCTGTTGTTAGGCGCTATTTTTTGTTTGCATTGAAACGTTTGACATTGTTGACTATAGCGTACTTCAAATGTTGTGTCAGTAGCTTTATTTGTGTTGTTTACGTTGACTTGAAGATTGCGTGACAACAGAAAAATGGAATTAACTCGTGAAAATTTTCGCGCGATGATTTATTACGATTTTCGACGTGGATTATTAAGACAAGAGTGCATCGATCAACTTACTTCCACATTTGGCGATGAAGCCCCATCCTTTGCCACTATGAAACGCTGGTATAACGATTTTACACGTGGCCGCCATTCGCTCACTGAAGAAATTGGCGAAGGTCGTCCAAAATCAGTTGTTGTTCAAGAAAACATTGATGCTGTGCAGAACCAAATACTGCAAGATCGTCATGTGACATACTGTGAAATTGAGGCAACCCTAGGTATTAGTTCCACCAGCATATATAAAATATTACATGATCATTTAGCGGTGAGAAAGGTTTGTTCTCGTTGGATCCCACATAATTTGACAAAAACTCAAAAAGAAGTTCTCGTCGATTGGTGCACACAAATGCTTAATAAATACAATGGCGGTGCTTCAAAAGACGTATATAAGATTGTAACAGCTGACGAATCATGGACATATGCATATGAGCCGGAACGTAAACAGCAGTCGACTGTATGGGTGTTTCAAAATGAACCTAATCCAACAAAAGTTGTTCGCGCTCGAATCACATCGAAACAAATAGTTGCCTGTTTTTTCGGGAAAACTGGTCATGTGGCAACTGTGCCTTTAGAGGAACATAGAACGGTCAACTCTGAATGGTACTCACCAATTTGTTTGCCGTAGGTCTTCGGTCAAATACTGAAAACAAACAAGCGCCGTCGGATCACTCTTCATCAAGACAATGCGAACTCTCGCACATCTCGTCCAACAACCGACTATTTGAACACTCAAAAAATTGAATTGATGGGTCATCCGCTGTACAGTCCTGATTTGTCACCCGGTGACGGCTTCTTGTTTCCGAATGTCAAGAATAAATTGCATGGACAACGATTTTCGTCGGCGAAAGAAGCCATTGATGCGTTCAAAAACCATATTATGGAGGTGTCTCAAGAAGATTGAAAAAAATGCTTTGACAGATGTTTCGAACGAATGCAAAAGTGTATGAATGTAAAGGAGAATATTTCGAAAAACAATAAATCAATTTCCAATGACAAATTACTGTTTTTTTATTGTTAGGCTCAAAATCTAAATAGTGGCCCTCGTATTGAATATAGCGCAGTAATGTAATTGAATGCTCTAATATAATGAAAATTCGCTAAAGCGGCAGTTAATGTTTTTCAATTGTAGGAGTTAGGTTGAATTGTTTCCTGCGTTGTTGGCCGGCTGCATGGTGTAAGTTCTCTGTCAAGCTGTTGGTAAGACGGTTGTAATAGCCCAGTCATACATCTTAAAGCCACTTGTGGGCTAGTAGAATTATCATGGCAAGGAATGAAATTCTTCGCAGTCTTGGATAATCACTAATTTTACCTCCGCCAGTGACCCCCCTGAATTATATTCCTTCTCACTTGTGAAGTAAATATCAGTGCCTTTAAGTGTTATTCGAAATGTGAGAATACCAGTGAAAGGCATAATAATAGTGATAAAATTTTAAGTATTTTCATCATCCATACATCGTAATATCGCGTTTAATGCGGGCAAATATTCATGTATTACATTTTCATATATCGTTTGCTGGTAATATACAATAAATATTCACTGTCCAGGTAACGTATTCGAATTTCATTTATAGATTGTTGACATTTCAAGCACCTTCTTCATCGTTGCATATACGACATTTACCGGTTTGGAAAGAAAAAAAAAACTTAGTTTCTTCATATTTTAGGATTATATCTAGTCTTTCCCTATATATTACGATTATTGAAAATGTCCAATTTTCCTACCACTCAGGATATTCTTGAATTTTTTTTCTTTCTTTTAACATACTAGGTTCTCGAACAGAGATTATCTTGACCGAAGTATGTAATAATTACTACTCTTCCAGGCTAGTTTACAAAGCCCTCAGAAGAAAGTTCTTCCACACATTCGCTTTTGTGAGATCCGAATGTGCAGATTCTTTATGCACAAAATAGTGTCATGCTAGCAGAGACCACTTTAAATTAATTTAAAGAAGATTAACTTTTTACGGATACAAGATTAGTAGTATTTCATTTACAGATACAAAATGGTAGTACAAGCGAAGAAGCTTTTTCCTGGATTTGTGATGTATGAAAGTATGATTTCTTGAAAATTTAAATCATGGAAACAAAATTAATATTGTGTTATATGCACTAATGTGTCAAAGATCCCTCTGTCCAGAGTCAAGATAGAACTTACGACCTTGATATATATATACGATACATATAAAGTAATTCAATTGGACAAAGAGACCTTTTAAAAAAGTATCATTAGAAAAAAATTTTAAAAAGAATGAAATTATTTTAAACATGTATTCCTTTTGGTTTGAAAAAGCAAATTTGGTTTACATGTCACCTGTCGCAATATGATTGTCAATTTTTCATCTTTTTGGAATATCCGATCCTAGAAAAGAAACAGAAAAAATTAATTCTACAAGACAATAGCAAGTTGGTTCATTGTTTCTATTTACAAATTCTTATTGCAGAGAAAAGAACTCTTGAACGTATAAGTGTTTCAAATATATTACGTTATCATCATGGTCGAGCAATGGCTATAAGACTAATAATATGATTAATGGTTGAGAGAGCCGTTCATTAGTCTAGAGGTTGCACGTCGGTACGGTAAGCCAGATCCAATGCATTTGTTCACTCTGTATACATAAGCAGTTTATTGAGTGATTCGCTGTTCAAAATCGTTAATTAAGTGCAAGTTAAAGATTGTGAATTGAGTGTTTGCTGTCTTATATTGAAATACTTAGTAAGGATTTTCATTACACATGAGGTTCGGAAGAGAGGAACATACAGATGCTGGTCCATTCCCATAGGAACAAAATGAATTTGTTGCTTACCTAAGATAATCTATCTGCCACCACACACCATCGATCATGCTTGATGTGATGGCCACCGATATGGTCCATAGCCTACATCGCAGTTTCCATTTCAGCAGATTTCGTTACAACAGCACCAGGTGTACATTGCCCCAGTCTTACTTGCAGGCTTTCCAGAGGCTGTTTACTGTGTGAGCTCAACGTGATGAAAGGTACTGTTTGAGAAATCCGAAAGTACAATAATCTATGGGGCTAATACTTGGACTTTCAGCGGGAATATATTCGAAGAATATAGCATGGATAACAGTTTCAGCTGCCATGCATCGGTTAGAAGGCCAGCGATATTTCGGCTGTATGACTTGAAGCGTTATCCTTGCAGCTACACGCGATAGGTGTCTTGCTATACAATGCTAAGCTGGAGATATGACATGTTCTTGTTGATAAGCGGAGTGATTTTACTTTTTTTCGACCTTACCCATGTTGAGCTTTCTACTGTAGCAAAACACAGTAACAACCATAAAACCTTTTAGAAAACTTCATTTGCGTTGACGCACAAAGTTGAATTAGTTTTTTTTCTTTCTTTCTTTCTTCATGAAAACTTCTGTAGGTGATTGCTCGAACTTTTCCACAATCGTTCAGATAGATTCATGTCTCGTTCATTGTTACAACAAATTTCCAGCATTTATCAGCTATATGAAGTGTACAGCCTTATTCCCTGTCTCTTTCGCTCCGTGATATGCTGTGGTGTTACACACATGAACGAGGTGGGCTTGTGAACGGTTTTCAGCCTCATTTTGAGAGATGCGTTGCATAATTCCGTGTTGATTAACCCACGTGTACACATTTGGTCCTAGGACGCTGTGATAATAGATTTTCATATGCCTCCACATCCCTGATCTACTTTAGCATACGTGTTGTGTTTCACTGACGCTTTTGAGTGTAATTTCGTTGGTGATTGGGTAAAGGAGGCTGGTATGCATATTGTTTAATTTTAACTCCAACAGTAGCGTATTCTACCACGGAATCATTGTTCCGACACTGTTCTACTATGCGAGAGATACCAAAGTTTTCATGGAAAAGAGTCATGACGTATTCTTCCCAAAAGTTTTTTTTTTTTTTTTTCGGTTGCATTTTGCCATTTGCCCACAAGAGCACCTTCACTTTTCTACGCAACAGCTGAGAGGCTTATACAATTGAGCGTACAGTTTTGTTGCTCTGCAAAATCCGGTTAGAGAGGTGTCATAATCTGCAAGTTTTCCAGATGAAAACGGATCATTTTCTGTATTACTATCAAGTTTTACTCATTCTGTCACTTTTAACCTACAGTATGGCAGACAGGAAATTTTGTATAGCTTGTTTTTAAGTAGCTGCAAGGTTTCTTTAGGTGTGCGAGGAAAAAGTGAAGAAAACCTCGAAATCGTATGCAGATTTTATGTCTTTTTAATGTTCCCAGGTATAAGAATAGTTTGTAGATATGTATCCTATGATATCAATTAGAGCTAGGAATTTTAGGTGCTGCACTGTTTTTCTGTTAATATCTGCGGCAAATTAGTTCTGTTGGCGCATTTTAATCCTGTAATAATTAAACAAGGAACACCGAACGTGTACGGCATCATATTACTTTTCTTTAGTACATCCCTTTAGGCGAAAGCTATTGAAACTTTGATGTTGCTAAGGAGCGGGCTGCATTAAACATCAATCACAGCAATCACCGATCTGTATGGTTGAGATTTTTTTTTTTTTTTTTTTTTTTTTGTTATTTATTTAGTGATTGGAAACGTATTTTCACTGAAAAAAAAAAATCAGGGATAGCCCGGAAGAACCTCTCTTCATTCTGGGCTTGTGAATTTCATTTAAACGTTAACTTGTTTCTTCTTATAGTTTTCAGGACTGTAACTAATAATATTGTGTTCTTGGACAGAAAGATCTGCAGGATTTTTTTTTTTCAAAGGGGGCAGAATACTGACAGAAGTGAAGTTGCAAATGTACACAATACTTCTTGTAAAATAATTATTATTGAGGCAAATTGCATAATTTTGTTAATTACAGTAAATATATATTAAATTCTGTTGAGATGAGTAAGCAAATTTAATACATTTTGACGCGTATTTCAAACAACATATATCTCTTTTCGAAAATTCGAAGGGGGGAGGGCATGTTCTTGGATTTATCTCAAGACACCTTTAGTACATGAGTGAAATTTTAGCCCTTATATATGTTTTAATTATTTTTGGTTCTGTTTGTATGAATTGATATTTGTACCATTTTTTCAAAAATTTGGCACCTTTCTAAGCCATTTTGCACATTGTTTACTCAAATTTTACAACTAAAATTCTTAGCTCTATTAATGAGTAGATTCATGTGACGGATTTGTTCGCGTCATTAGTTGCACGTATGCCTTGAGTAGGCTGTCTCTGATTTAAGCTGTTTCTATTACTTCCAGGTGTCGAAAGACGATGGCTTGCCGAACTCTATTTGCCATCCATGCGTAGAGAAAGTAATAAAGTTCAGTGAGTTCAAAACTATGTGTCATGTCTCCAATAACTTTTTATGGGACTATCTATCTTCACCAAAAACACAGTTTAAGGTAATGATTTTTCATACATTTGCGAGATATATATATAATGGAAAACAGTATTGTCAATAATAATTATTTTACATTTCTGGAAAATATTTAAAAATTCTGATAGCAATCAAATACTAACTGAAATGAAACATAATAACAAATCAGTTACAGAATCAAATGGCGTAGAAATACAAGAGTTGTTCAAGGTTGACCGGGATTTTCGTACGTAAATAATCGATGAATAGCCGGATCATGATGAAACTTGCGTGTGATGTAATGTATTCCTTCTCGAGTAAGTAGCGCCCGGCATGACCTATTTGGCGCATGCGTAGCAGTTGCACCGAACATGGCGACAAGCAATGTGTCTGTGGCTGTGGAGCAGCGGTGTGTAATCAAATTTCTTGTGAAGGAGAAAGTTGAACCAGCTGATATTTTCAGAAGATTGCAAGCACAGTATGGTGAAGAAACGTTGTCATGGACAAGAGTGTACGAATGGTGTGAACAGTTTCGCGAAGGACGGGAGCTGGTGACAAATGAAGCGCATGGACATATTCGCCCGACTGCATTCACACCAGTGAATATCGCATGTGTTGAGCAAATGATTCTTGAGAACCGGCGAGTAATAGTACTGGATATTGCTGCCGAGGTGAATATCAGTTCGGGAGTGTTGAGACAATCATCCTCGATCACATACGCTTCCGCAAAATCTGTGCAAGGTGGATTCCTCGCCAGCTTACATTTGATCAGAAGTGGACACGCATGATGGTCTGTGAACAGCTGGGAAGTTATTCCCCCTACAGTCCAGATTTAGACCCCAGTGATTATCATTTGTTTGCACCCTTTAAAGACCATCTGGGAAGGAAAAAATTCACGACAGATGAAGCACTACAGAACGATGTCCTCAAGTGGCTACGACAACAACCAAGTTCTTTCTACGCCAAAGGAATCAGGGAGCTGCCACAACGATGGCAACGGTGCCTCGACGCGCTCGGAGAATACTTTGAAAAGTTGACATAGTTTGGTGTTTCTTATGCTATCTATTTATTTGAAGAAATAAAAGTCCCGATCAACCTTGAACGACCCTTGTGTTTAAATGTGTTTTTAGCAAAAATTTTAATCTAGACTTAAGGTATTATGCAAGTAGCCAGGTTATGAATTTCCCATCGCTCACTTCATTAGTAACCATGTCGTAACATATATACCCAATATAACTGAATCTGATGTAATTGAAGCAATTAAAGTGATTAAGGGAAGCACTACTCCTGGTTCTGACAATATCTCTTATTATATAGTTAAAACCTGTAGCACTGAATTGTCAACTGTTCTAACAAATACGTATATTTAATTTATCCCTGAAAAGTGGTGAGTTTCCTTCAATATGGAAACAAGTATACATTGTACCAGTACACAAAACAAGTGATCGTAGAAATATAATATGCTACGGCTAGAAATATATATAGGCTAGTAACATTAGTCAATGCATTTTGCAAGATATTTGAAATTATAAAACGCAGACATTTATATTTTAATATAAAAAATAAAGTAAGTTTCAGCAGGTATCAAAAAGGAAAATCGATTGTAACAAATCTTGTACATTTACCAGTTTTACATATTTAGGACATAAGAATAGACCCTATATCTATAGATATATCAAAGGCTTTTGATTCCATAGAGCTTGAACTTGTTAGTAATAAATTAATGAACATAGGCCTATCTCCTTTGTACGTTCATTGGTTTGTGAGCTACCTTCCAACCAGAAAATTCAAAGTAAAAAATGGTCAAATAACCCCAATAATAGTTGTATAAAGAATGGCATTCCTCAAGGATCTTCTTTGGGACCCCTTTTTTCCCCTATTTATTAATAATCTGCCTGAAAAAATTAAATACTCAAATATTTTATAATATGCCGATGATTTAAATTATGTACAGTAGTAAATAGTGAGTATGGTAATTATTTACTACAGAAAGATTTAGACATTGTTAGTACATGGTGTAGAGACAACTTATTAAAAATAAATATATATATCATATACTAACAAAGCCCAATACCACGTGAGCAAATATGAGGTTAATGGGGAGATATTGCATAAAGCGAACAGATAGAAGATTTTCAATAAATAATTTCTATCTAAGCTGTGACCTTTATCGACATTCCGCTAGGACCCTGGCAATCCTTTCGTAACGAATTTTTGAAAGTTCAGATTTTGAATTCTAGCGGACTACGGTCTTGACTTGTACTTTACAAGGATTATTGTAAATTTTTTTCCTTTGTAACGCATTGTTCTTCCGAGTTTATAAAGACGGCAGCGTGTTAGTAAAAAGTAAAGTGCTCATCAAATAAGTGCAAAGAGTGACGTAATTATAATGTTTGCAGAATATTCTGTAGCCTCACTTTTTCCTTCACAAGACATTATATTAAACACATAAAATGGTGTGGAGATAAACAGGTTCCAGTGAACAGTCAGGATATCGATAAAAGCCACAGCATTAATCGAAATTGTAGCAACATTGAGTAGAAAACTTTATGGTACAAAGATAGTTTGCTGTACTTATGCATTATGTACCCTATAGCTTCAATCAATAAACGAAAGATGAATGTGTAATTTTGTTTATGAACTGTAGATTATGAATGACGATAATTTCTGTGTATTCGTATATTTTAGATTATATCTATATCCAGTGGCGGCGATTGGACGTTAAAAGTGGGGGGGCAAGACATGATCTGAATATTTGTATATCAATGTTAATATACGAATTTCCCTGGTTGAAACTATATATATTAAAAGGCCATTTCAGAAAAGTAGGGGGGCAACTGCCCCCCTTTGCCCCCCTAATCGCCGCCCATGTCTATATCTATCTATCTATACAGGGTGTAACATAAATGTATGTCCAAAAGCGACGAGATGATTGCGGATATCAAAATAAGTAAAAATGTTCCTATAAACATGGGTCCAATGCCGCTTCGTTTCCGAGGTACGGGGTGTTCAAATGTCGAAGAAATGAAATGAAATCTTTTGAGTTTTACGTCCCACGATTATGCCGGTTAGGCTAAAGGAGACGGTGATGATGAGTAATGAATGAAATAGTGGAATGAAGAAAGTGAGAGGAAACGGGAAAACTCCGAGAAAACCCACGCACACGGTGTTTGTCCACCACAAAGTTCACGTGGCGGGGGCTGGGATCGTACCCAGGACCCCAAGCACCAGAGGTGAACGCGCTACCACTGAGTCACCGCGACCCCTGTTCAAATGTCGAGTCCCTCTAATGGCTCACTATAGGAAAGTGAATAGAAATGTTCAGTATTACAGGAATCATACGTATAATCAAATGGAATTATGCCTGTGCAGATATATTTACACTGACATAGAGAATGAAACTAATCAACATTTCAGGTTATTGGGTTGTCAGTATTGCGAACCTGGTGCAAAGTGTTATGTTTTCAAATAGTACTAGAAGTCCACATGTTAGCATATGATTGCTAACATCAAAACGTTCCTTCCGCTTCGTTTTAGAAAGACAAGGCGTCCAAGTGTAAAGTCAATTAACGGCTCACAATAGTAAACAACGGTTCATAGATCACAACTATTACATGTCTCCCAAGATAAGTAATTGAGAAAGGTATTCAATGGAGGTCACATCGTTCGTTTATACCACACATGAACTTCGTAAGACAGTGCCCCATGTTTAGGAAAGTTTTGACATCAGCAATCATATGCTAATGTGTGGACGTCTAGTGCCATTTGAAAACATAACACTTTGTATCAAGTTCGCAACACTGACAACCCAATAACCTCAAATGTCGATTAATTTCATTTTCTATGTTAGTGTAAATATATTTGAACAGCCATAATTCCACTTGATTGTATTATTCCTGTAATATTGAACATTTACACTCACTTTCCCATAGTGAGCCATTGGAGGGACTCGATATTTGAACGTCTTGTATATCGGAAACGAAGCGGCATCGGACCCATGATTATAGGAACACTTTTTCTTGTTTGGATGTCCGCAATCACCTCGTTACTTTTGGACATGCATTTATGTTACACCCTATATATATATATATATATATATATATATATATATACAGTGAAACCTCTCTAAAGCGGACAGCCGTGGGGAATCAATAATTGTCTGCTATAGAGAGGTGTCCGCCTTAGAGAGGTTTTGATATTTTCTTACGTAAATTAGTAAAGAAGGTAATATGCAATTAGTAACAATATTTTTCGATGAATCATGTATTCACGAATATTACCAAAATGTTACTGTAGCTGTGTTGTCCTCTGCTGTCCAATACTCGAGGCACAAGATGGAAATAAGACATTATAGTCCTCTGCACTTTACACTTACGTTTTCAGTATGTCGCTTTAATTTGTGGGTTAATTGCAGTCCAGTAGTCTCTTTTTTGTGACAATATGCGTACCCGCGGGCAAAAACTACCGAACTTGTCTTCTGCTTGGTTAGAGATTCCAGCAGAACAGTAGAATAACGTGTTATTTCAAACGGCGGGCAACTGTCAATCACTTTTGTGTCTAAAACAGCTTGGGTGGGAGTGGAATGCAAGCAAAGGATATGAGAGGGTTGTTAAACAGAAACTCTTCGTCTGGATTGCTGAGTAGACAGTTCAGAAGACAAAATGTCATAATGCTTTCTTGGTGACACATGTATGAATTACTAAAAATGTATTTTTACAATACTTTTCAACTTATTTATAGAGAAAGTGTCCGTAATACGGAGGTAAATAATACCTATAAAGGACAGAAAAGACTGTCCGTGTCCGTACTAGAGAGTGTTCGTTTTAGAGAGGTTTGCCAATATGTTTTATCCTATTACAGTGTTTGGGGATTACAAAATGTGTCCGTTATGGGATGTGTCCGCTTTATAGAAGTGTCCGTTAGTAGAGGTTTCACTGTATATATATATACTCTTATGCTTTATATTTTGTATTTTTTTGTGTCTAAATTACTTTTTGTTTATATGCCTTCATTTTAATCTCAAGCAGTGTGGCAAGGATGCAAGTACGGATAGTCATATTGCATCAAAGCGCCAAAGTACAGAAATTGAATCGGCTAATACCTCTGGAGTAGTTCCATCCGAAACAAGTGAACACTTTCAGAACAACACATCTTACGACAAGGATAAATCTTCATGTGATTCCAAACGTGTAAGTGAAAATTCAGGTAGTGATTCTAGCGAGGAAATGTTGGTGCTAGATGACAAAGTGTTTGACTGTAATAGTCTAAATAGATCAGTAACTGGGAATCCAAAACATGAAGATCGTACAGGAGAAAGGTGAGACTTCTTTCGTTTCTTTTTTTCTTCTTTCTTTTTTAATACATATGATATATCTTAATGTGTATCGTAAATAATTTTAACAATTGTCGTAATATTCTTATTTCCGCAAGAGTAAAATCACCGTGATTACTCGATATTATTTTTTTAGATTATTCGGTTGTAAATATTAAGTAGATTGAAGGTATTGACTATTTGTTTTCTTTGACGTAAAACTAGGTGGATGGTTTGTTGGATTACGTATCAACATGAGCCTAAACAAGGGGTAAAATCATTTTGAAATAATTGGTAGATCAGCTGTAATATTATAATTAATTGTTATTATGAATTTCATGCAAAAGTTCGTCCCGTTTTCGGCGGGGGGCTCGGTGGCTCAGTGGTAGAGCGTTCACCTCCGGTGCTTGGGGTCCCTCGTTCGATCCCAGCTCGCGCCGTGTGGACTTTGTGGTGGACAAACACCGTGCTCGTGGGTTTTCTCGGGGTTCTCCCGTTTCCTCTCACTTTCTTCATTCCACCATCTCACTCATTTCTCATTATCACCGTCTCCTTTAGCCTAACCGGCATAACCGTCTGACGTAAAACTTAAAAATTTCATTTTTTTTTTTTTTTCGTTTTCGGCGCTAGATGGTAGATGGTAGATGGTTTGTAATTTCATGTGTAAAGTGTTGTTGTATGACAAGGAAATTCCATGAATACGCGGGGAAGAAATTGGATGGTTTGATTGTGTTTTTATATTGTGTGCAGCGTGAACAATGGCAGAAAATAAACGGTACTTTGGACTTTTTTTTTTTTTTTTAAGGCAAGAATGTGTCGCAGACGCAAAAGAAATATGTGCTGTAAATGTTTCAGAAAATTTCGTGTAAACAATTCTAATATTAGTAGTACCACATTCCGGCACATTCGGGACGAACGGCCGAGGCTGATGGTAACAAAATATTGGCTTTAATTTAAAGTGATTGGCATAGAACATCTTGAGAGATCAAAGAGAGTTTTGGAATCAACCAGTCAACAGTGTCAAGGTGAATACGTCAGCTTGGAATGGTTTGCATGGTTGATGTATGGGTGCTGCATGAATTTATATATATAAAATAAAAAATGCTAAGCGTAAGAAATCATGGTGTAAGCGTGAGGATGCCCCTTCAACCAGTGCAAAAACAAGGTTACATCTGAAGAAGATTCTGCCATACATTTGGCGGGACTGAAGGGGAATCGTATATTGTATGCTGTTACCTGAAAATCAAACCATTAATTTGGAGAAATACTGTTTACAACTCAGTGAATTAAAGCGAGCAATTGACCAGAAGCGCCCTGAATTAGCCAACAGGAAGTATGTTTTACTCTCATCACGACAATGCTAGATCATACGTGTTTTAGGCTACCCGACACAAACTGTTGTAATTTGACTGGAATGTTTTGGTCCACCTACCGTTTTCCCTGACCTTGCTCCTTCCGACTTTCATTTATTTCGATCTCTTCGAAACAGCTTAAATGGTAAAAATTTCATCTTCGTGAATGATCTGAAAAATCATCTGGATCAGTTCTTTCGCCAGAAACCTCAGAAATTCTATGAACGCAGGCTCATGCAGCTACCGAAGAGAGGTAGAAAAAATCGAATAGAACACCATATACTTTATTGATTAAATCTTATGTTTCAGAAAACAACTGATTCTTCGTTTTGTGCAAAAAATGGAATGAACGTTTGCATCAATCCAATATATCTGTAGTGCTTCGTAATCAAATATAGCACTAACTAACTAATTCTGTGGCCTGTGTTTACAAAAGCGCTCCATTGACTTCTGCCTCTAGCCAATTGGATCCAGTTTCTACTTTGTATTCCTATTTTACGAGGTCTATCTTGTCCTCCATATGCACCTAGTATTCTCATTTTGCGAGGCCTATTTTGTCCTTCCATATGCACCTAGATCCTCTTAATGGTCTTTTTCTGAATTAATTTCGAGTTAAAATTTTGAAAGCGTTCCTACTTTCTTCCATTCTGGTTACATGATCTCCCAGCCTGAACCTCCTAGACTTAATGAACGTAACATTGTTAGATAAACATTATAAATTATACAGTTTCTCGTGGTGAAATGTCCTCCATTTTCCATTCATGTGTATTTTGGGTCCGAATATTCGTTTTAGGATTTTATTCTCGAATATTCTGCGTTCTTCCCCAAAAGTTAGCGACCATGTTTCGCAACCATACAGCACAACAGGCGAGATTATCGTTTTATATATTTTAAGTTTCAAATTCCTCGACAGAATTCGTGACGACAAAAGTTTTCGAACTGAATAATAACACGAATTTCCTGATTTCTCTCAACATTTAATTTCGTCATGGATATAGTTTTGTTCTGTTAACATCGATCCTAGATATCTGAAAGTGTCTACTTTCTCGAAAGTATTATTTCATATCTTGATGCATCCATAATTTGCAGTATTACAATCCTGGCGAATTTACATGTATTTAGTTTTCTCTGTATTTACTTCCAAACCAATGTCCCTGCAAGCGTTTAACAAGATCTCTGGATTTCTTTCTGTTGTTCTCCTATCATTCCGTATCAGATTTACATAATCAGCATACGCCATAACCTAGTAAATACCATCCAACTCTAAGCAGCCCTGGTTGCTATCTTTGATTTTTCTTACAGCGTACTTCAGAACAATGTTGAATAATAATGACGACAATGCATCTCCTTGTTTCAGGTCATTCTCAACGTAAAAACTGGTAGATAAGAATTTCCCTATCCGGACTTTACTTTGGGATTCTTTAAATACATCTTAATTAATCTAAACAGCTTTTTCGGTATCCCAAATTCTGTAGAAATGTTGTACAATATTTTCCTTATAATCGAGTCGTAGACTTTTCTAAAATCATTAAATACTGGGGTACTGTATTTACATTTCTTTTTGAGTATTGGTCAAATGGTAAATATCTGGTCTATAGTTGATCGATTTTGCCTAAATCCGCACTGATGATCTCCAATAATTTCATTTAGCATTTATATATTTCAGCAAATCCAATATTTTGAACCTTTACGGAGTTCATTTTCAGGTTCTTAAAGGAATAAAAAAAAAAAAAATTAAATGAAAGTCAAGATTAAACCTATGTGGATCCATCCTATGTATTTGTAATTCCATTGAATTGAATTCTTTAGAGATCTCATCTTGGAATTTTGTAATATCACCTATTATCTGGCTCCACTCTTATTTGCTCATTTTGCGTTTATTTTTCAGAACAGACTTGTGTTGTGGCTACATGACTAGCCTCTGCATCTTCTTCGTGAGAGACCAGGGTTCAATTGCTGACGGGGAGCTTATGTTGTTCAAATCCTGCGTTTAGCTAACAAAGATGCTTGATAATCGATCTTCGTTTTATGTCGTTGTATAACATCAAAGCTACGCAGGACATAACTTTGGTGCTGTTCGTGAAGTTGCCAACCTTCTCGTATTATACGGAAACGGATACAGTTTTTAAACTTTGCAATTCCCGTCCTTTACCAGTCCATCTTTTTACAATTTCCTTCCAAACACTAGAATTAAACATAAGGAATAATACAAAAGGTGTTGGCGCGAGTCTTGTCTCTAAATATGTTTAGGAGTTTGAAAAAAAAAAAAATGAATATATATATAGAGAGAGCCCAAGGTCTCTTTGAGTATTGAAGGAAGTCCTCTTTCTCGTCTGCTTCCTCTATCGCCCTAAATAATAAAATAAAGCGGGCCGAGAAAACGAGCTAGAACTAAAAGACTCAGGTAATGTGAGCGACAAATTAAAAAGTGAATTAATCGTAAAATATTTTATTTTGACTTCATGATCTCCTTCAATGTAATGTATATGCTATATTCAAACTTGTCTCCGGTCATCTCAATCAACCACTCCGGGCAATTCAATGGGTAGAGTTCTCTACTGTTAGGCCTTCTGCCTCCTGTTAGATCTCTCTAAATAAGACTGAAGTGTAATTCATGAAAATTTCAAGACTTGTAGGGAAGGCAGTCCTCATTCCAGTCCATGCTACTCCCAAGTCTTTATGATATCAGAGAATCTCCTTCAAACTCTCGTGAAAGCGAACACCTAAAGAGTAACTGCCCGAGTCGCTCTCTTAGGCAGTACCGAAGGTACCAGCGAATTCTAAAGGGTATTCTTCATTCAGGATTAGTCTATCCCTTTAAAAAATTAAAAGCGAGCTTTTGAAGAAAGGAAAAAAAAAAAAAGCACCAGATCTCATCACTTAGAGAATTGCATGAGACTATCAAGACCAGCTCGTTCCGCCTGCTCCGTCATTGTTAAAAACTTAAAGGAAAGTTATGCATTTTATTTTCCTAAAGTCTGGTAAAAGAAATTTACTTGTTCCCTTCCCAAAAGGAGAACTGTAATTATCAAACTACGAGGAATACTTCGCCAAAACCCAGCCGAGACAAGAGAGAGAACCTCACGTCTTGGAACCTAACCCATCGGAGTGAAAACTAAAATTGTCCGCAGAGAAAGGAGGACGTTTATTGGATCTGATATACGCGAATTAGTCGATCTCACAACGAACTTTCCCCTCCTTTCCTGTTTAAAAAAGAAAGAAAAGAGAAAAACGAAGCTTCCAACGATGTAAGATGGGGTGACAGGCAGAGTTTTTTCTGTAACTTTCTAAAATGATGATGTATATATATATATATATATATATATATATATATATATATATATATATATATATATATATATATGTAATCGACTCATAGAATATTGTATATAGTAAAAAATATATAATAGACATATAGAATATATAACTAACATATTATACTTCAAAAGAAAGTGCAAGCAAATTACACTAAAATGTCACATCTTTAGAAGGAACCTTGGAACCAAGGAATTTTCCACGTAATTAAATACTGCATATTCATGTGGAATAATTATATTTATATACAAAAAAAAACAAAAAAAAAACAGCTATACACCAAAGGTACTATAACAACTCTTCTAATTTGGTTTTACCTGAGAGCTCGTTTAAAAGAAAAAGAAAAAAAAAGAATATATATTATTTAAATCTCTTTGTCATGTGTATTTGATGTGGGAAGATATTGTGTACGTAATTCGTGTACATTGAGATACACTTAATGTTGAGGTCACTGTTCTTACACTATCGATTAAAATGCACTATCGAGTATATACTAAAGTTCAGACTGCTCCCAAAGATATAAATAAACACTGTTTTAAATAAGAACTCCTGTATTCTACAATCATGTTTTATAACTGTTTGTCATTCATAATAGCTGTTAAGTTCCTAATAAAGTATTATTATTATTATTATTATTATTATTATTATTATTATTATTATTATTATTATTATTATTAATAATAATAATAATAATAATAATAATAATAATAATAATAATAATAATAATAATAATAATAATAATAATAATAATAATTATAATTTGTTCGCCAGGTTGTTACTCACACGAAGATCGAAGCACTTTAAAAAAATCATTTTGCACTTTAGATGCAAATTGTTCTAAAGTTGAGATAAGACCTCTTAATAACCTGATTGTTTATGTAGAAAAGGTTTCTTCCCGTGATATCTTTATGAAAGAACTGCAGATTAAACGATTCTTCTGAACACAGTAACAAAGTGAGTCTCCCATAGACATGGCTTCTTTTCCTCTTAAAGTAATTTATACACTTTAAATAACTGTGGTTAAATTATAATTAAATGTTTTAAGAAATGATTAAATATGTAACAGTATACTACACTAAAACTGAAATTCGTTTATATTTAACTTCGATACATTGTCGTGTTCCTGTAAGAAAACTTGTATGGAGGAGGTACTATTAGAGAAATATGTGAACCAGACCACAAAAAGAAATATACGTATGAGTAATAACCAAATTTAAAAATCATCTAAGAGGGGCAAAAATGGAACGTTCAAATTCTGGATTATTGCAGCCGGAGAACGAAAAGACTGGCGTTATCTGTCCTTTTGTCGTCCTGTTTGAGGAAATGAGCCAGATCATGCAAATGCATATGACCATTTACTGCTATGTATTTTTATTTACTGATTGTGATTAGTATAGATATAGAGATGTCTGTTAGTATGTATGCTGATTCTTCCAAATTCCGTTTTATCTGTATTTAAACGATAACTTTTAACCAGTTTCCTCATGGCTAAATGGTTAGCGTAATCATTTTCTGTGCGGAATATTAGATTTGAATCCCAGTGCTTATGCTGCTTATGTGCTTCAGATACTACTAAAACTGTGGTCCATCTCCCATAGCCCCAATGTTGAAAAAGAACTGTATTTTCAAATGAACGAACAATAGAAATTCGCAGTTCTAATAAGATAATATTCGTAAACATTTCTTTCCCAAGTACTTTGATTGATTGCTTAAAATGTAACTACATTTTCATTACCAAGATTTTATGAGCGGGATCTCCTGCTTAAAATGGGATCCGAACTAAGTACCACCACCGGGTATAGAGCTCGGAACCAGGCATACGGAAATTATATGTGTTAGCCCTTTGGCCATGAAGGAGCGTAAGTACTCCGAACTTAATTTATCTAATTAAGGTTGTGATTAGGTATATATAAATATTTTTAAAGCTCGGATGTAGCTTTGTTATTTTCTTACGTCGCCCATTTGTTCCTTGATTTTAGTTCATCATACAAGAGGAAGTCCGAAAATAAGTTTCCCGTCTAGTTTTTCCCAGGAAAGCGAACAGCCTTGCCCATTCGCCGCCATACAGTCCGGATCTTGCCCCCAATGACTTCCATCTGTTTCTGACTTTGAAGAAGACTCTTGGCGGCAGGCGCTTTCGGAGCAATGCTGAAGTTTCAGAAGCTGTTCGTCCCTTCTTCCGTATGCAGAGCCCTGAATTTTTCGTGGAAGGGTTTTTGAAGCTTATAGAACGGTATGACAAATGTCTCAATGTACGTGGTACTTATGTGGAAAAATAAAGGTACGTCTGATCTTTAATATCACATGCTATTTATGGTCTTGCATCCCCACCTCTGTCCACAGTCACCTGGGGGAAACTTATTTCCGGACTACCCCTCGTATGTCTATATATATATATATATATATATATATATATATATATATATACATTATACGGAATTCTAATTACAGCACTTTGTTCTGGATTTTCCTCGTTCAAATACACATTACTAACGTTGTTTTATTTTGTAATTTCAGCACAAATAATGATAATGGAATCTCCAAAGGTCGTGTGGATGTAGAGACAGTAAAATCGGAAAATACAGAAGACAGTAGTCAAACTGCACCCGCTGTTCCTACCAAGGAAAAGCTCGAAGCAGATGAATATATTTTGACCAACACTAAAAATCCTTCGGTAGACCCCGAAGAAGACAAAACACTAAAGTATCAGTTAAAAGATGCTACGGAACACGACCAGTTATCCAAAGAACATTATCATTTACACGGTAGCAGAGTTGAAGATAAAAAATATGTCTTCAACTTTCATGAAATTGATAGTGAAAAGGAGATACATTATAAGCACGATATTATAAGACCTAAAGTAAAACTTAAAAGGGAACGTAGTTCTAGTGAGAGCGACCACAAGGATTCTTCAGATACCAAACGTAAGTACAGATCCGAGAGAAAACGAGGGAAACGAGAAGCAGATTTGAGTGATGTTTATAGTGAGTATCTTTCAGTTAAGATGTTGTCGCTAGAATGTACAGAACAATGTGTCCGTTCATTCTTCCGAGGCTTATACATCCCAAGAAACGGAGTACAAATGGTCACAGACAAAGAAGGTTTTCGCACTGGTACTATTTTTGTGCGGTTTGCAAAACCAGAAGATGAAAAGTCTGCACTAAATAAAAGCGGAGAAGCGATGCATAATTCAATATATGTGGTAAAACGTGTAAAAGCAACAGAGTATAAGGAATGGATACGTGCTGCTCAATTGTTCAGCACAAAGAAGAGAGACGAGGAATATCGTAACCACAAGAAACAAAATCAGGAAGTTTTACCAGCTTCTAAGGAATCGAATCCAGACGTCCTACGCCAGCTCTATCATACTTTTGTTTGTATCTGTGTAGATGGACTTCCGTATTATATGAAGGAACAAGACGTTATGAAGTTGTTTGATGAATATACGTTGGTTGATGTGGCTTTAGAGAAACAAAGATATTACCATAAAAAACAATTTTACTATAAAGTAAATGCATTCGTACAGTTCAGTACTCATGAAGATGCTTTGAAAGCGTTGCGGAAGAGTCGTGATATAACGAGCATTGGACGACGATGTGTATCTTTTAGTCCAGTAACGATCGAAAAATTACAGAGAATTAAATCTAATAATAATACAAAATGAGGTGTACATTTGTAACTTCCTTATTTTTAAAATTATTCCAGGAATGAAATCCAAACTTTGAAATAGATAATGTATGAAGTGTCCCACCTGGTGGGAAATATGAATATAATAATCGGCATCTTGAATTTAACGGTTTATTATTATTATTATTATTATTATTATTATTATTATTATTATTATTATTATTATTATTATTATTATTATTATTATTGAGATAGGATATTGATATATACCGAGTGCGGATAGAATTCAAATGAAGCAGAAAATCAGGAAACTAATAACAGTGTATGTTTACAATTATCTTTTTTCGTTTAAAAGTTAAAAAGAAACAAAGTTGGAAATTTGTAATTACGGGACATGTTCAGTGTGACATTCTTCCTTTCGAATTTGCTTGTTTTAAGAAAGCTACGTAAATGCGATTAATCATATCAAGGGGAATAATAACTACACAGATCGTGACACACAGGCCTTCATGAAAGTAGTTTCATGAAGGTTCACCGCATAAACCAAGGACTGAAAATGCCTCCACAGCTAAAACTTCAGAAAGTTAGGTCCGATGATCTTAGAGCCCATTCAATGCGCGTGCAACGAGTAATTCAAAAGCTCATTTAGTAGAACTTCGAATACGTTTCTATTTCATTCAAGGAGGATCGAAAGATGGTATTCTGTAAAATATCCACATCACCATTGACGAAAGGTTTTGTGATGCGTGTACTCCAAATGCTTCATATCATTTTCACTCTACTGATTGTTGTGGAAAGGTTAATTTAATCTTAGGGAAGTAACCTTAGGGATTGTGCCTATTCACCTTGCTGTTGATGAGAACAGAATTTGATGTCTAAATAATCCACTCGTGCTTTGTGGCGCAACCTACTCCGCAAATTAACACTCGTTTCTATCCGGCTGTGTTTTGTTTTCTTTCTTCATTCTGTAGGGTAATTGTTACCATGGAAAAAAAAATCTGGGAAATAGATGATTGTCGCCGTACACTCTCATCCTTTTTTCAGAAGAGAGAATCTGTTAAATATTTACACTGACAAAAGTGTTTTATTTTTGTCAATGAAAAAGATAATTATTTTAAATTATCACGCTTCAGTAATTAAATACAATAGTACGAAAATAAATATAATCATTAATCACTGACATTAATATAATATAATCATTAAGGAGAGAGAATAATGTGTGATTCCGTTCACCACAGTGAAATATGAAAAACGAATGTACAAAGTCAAGTTAGATAAATAATATGCTTGTCATTTCTCTCACACCGGAATGGTCTCTCTCTCTCTGACCATTCTTTTTTTTTTTTCCTCAGTAATAATAATTACAATGCAGTATCCGCAAGGTGGATGTTCGGATAATTCAGATTCTTGAGAAAGATTCATTTTGCGATGAGAACTCTTGACAATATTTATGTTACATTCTCCCGTGGTACTAATTTTGCATGTCTACTCCGTAGTCAATAATAGACATTTCCTGTCTTAACCAACAGCACATTGTGGAGAAGGGTCCGTGTTTGAAAGACATGCTATGAATTCTGTTGCGATGGCTCTGGCGGACCTCTGATCACTTAGGACAATCTCTATGCAATATTCCCGTTATAGTTCGTATTGTAAAAAACATTAAAATACAGCCTTAGATTTTCGACTTCGTCCCTGCATAACTTCTGAGCAAGTAAAATAGTTAGAAAATGTGGATGCCGTTGATTGTCTTTTTAAATTCTAGGCTTAATTGGCAGATCACATAACTCCTTCTTCTTTGTAAAAAAATATTAAATAGAATTCTAGATGATGGTCATGACGCTCATAGCCCAACTAGGTAGGCCCATCTTACATTTTAATTTCTCGGAGTTGGATTCGATTCCTGGTGCTTTGTTAGACATAAGAGGCATTTTTGTATTAAATTACAGAAGAACAATTCAGGCGTTTTCTCGCTGGAAGAAAGCAATTTCAAGAAATACTGTTGAATTAAGAAAAACGTAGTTGGGTTGAAGATGAGGGAGAAGGCGACTCAATAATATAACTCACTTCGGTGCAGAGGTTCGATACAACATCCCTCCTACCTTAATTTCACCAATTATATGACCATTACTTTGCAATTTACAGTTCATCTCCTTTAGTCTACAGGACATAACTGCTGGACGTTAAATTAAAGAATTCTTTTCATTTCATATTCGATAGGTTAATATCCCCAATCCTCACTGAATTGCGACCACCTACCTAATACTTTGTTGGTCCACCTTTTGCTAAGAAGGCGGCCTGGACACGGCGTGACACGGATTCTGGTAGTTGCTGATATATATTTCCACTAGGATCTGACCCCATATATTCCGGATGGTATCCCACAGTGACCCCACTGATGTTGGTGCAGGAGTCATGTTGCGAAGAGCTCGTTCCGCAACATCCCATAAATGTTCTATAAGATTAAGATCCGGTAACTTATGAGGCCAATTCATACGCTGCAACTCCGTGGAATGTTCCTTAAGGCAAGCAAGTAGAGTCCTGACGTGGTGTCACCATGCATTGTCGTCCTGGAAAATGCTGTTTTCGTGTGAGTAGAAGTGTTGCATTGTAGAGTGTATGTGATTTTCTAACACCTACAGGTACAAAACGGATGTCTCTCTGTGGTCCATACACACCAACGGTCCCAGTCCATGCCAACAGAAGCATCCACAAACCATACAGCCGCCCCCATTTCCCTGTACAGTACGCATGGTGCACCAGGGATCCATAGCTTCGTGCTGTTGGCGCCAAACATGCACACCCCCGTCCGGGTGATTTAACAAACCAACACATCCTTTTCCAATCATCCATGGTCCAATTAGCGCGTTCCTGTGCCTGAGCGCGACGAAGTCGGCGGTGATGAGTCGTAAGGAGTGGGTGACGAGTGTGTCGTCTACTATGGAACTGCATGCGTGCTAGTGTACGCCGTATAGTTATGTAGGATATGTATGTTCTGCATACACCATTGTGTTTGTCACGTAATTCCCGGACACTGCTGGTTCGTTTAACTGACACGAACTGTTTGACGCGACGTCCGCCCCACGTTTTGAACTTCCGTAACCCCTGTAGTTCCGTCTCTTGGAAACCGTTAGCCCATTTTCTTCCCACAATTCACCTTCACTACCCAGGAACGGGCGCATGCTACAAGTATTGTTGTCTGAATTTTTGACGCACCTATTGATTGGGTACCCACAATCATGCCCTATCAAAATGTGGATAAATCCTGCCCACCTTTCGTTATAATAGTGTGCTGTCTGTCAACATGTAGTCTCGAGTGTGTGCTTTCTGTGCAATACTACCAGTTGGGGTAGTCATGTAATCATCTCGGCTGCTAGTCACACTTTCTTGTGTGGAGGGTAGTAGAAATTCATTGAGCACTTAGTATACGAGTGGCTGCTGGCTGCTAAAGAATTCGTAACCCTACCCAGAAGAAGTACAGATAGAATAATAAAATTATACAGTTTTAAAGAATATATCTGTATGTACAAATACAAATGTTCATATTAACAATGAAATTCTTATTGTGTGTTCCCGGCCCCTAAAGTAACCATGTGTGTCCAATCAGCGAATTTCATGAACATCGAGATCAGAGCTGTCATAAAATTTGTTTTACCAAGGAAAGTCACTGAAGCAACTTCATAAAGAAATCAGTGAAACACTACAGAACTCCGTCGTATGCGGTGCTGAAGAAATGGGTGTCACCGTTTAAACATACCAATTTCTCAACAAATAATGCTTCATGTGTATGAAATTGATGACATTATTCTTGAAATTCGCAGAATTTCACCAAAACGTGTAGTGGAGATTGTAGGCATTTCTCGGGAATGCGTCGGTAGCATAAATCATAATAACTTGAGCATGCGCAAGGTCTCGGCAAAATGGGTTTCCAAAAATAGCAAATCAAAAACATAAAAGAGTGAGGGCATCAAGGGAATTCACCTCCAGTGTTTAACCATAATGCCGACCAATTTCTGTCACGAAACATGGTTGTACCACTACGATCCTGAAACGAAATAACAGTCAATAGAGTGGTAGCACTCAGTTTCTACGTCCTAAGAAGTTCAGGACACAGAAGTCGGCTGAGAAAGTGTTGGCAACATTCTTTCAGGATAAGGATGAAGCCGTAATCATATACTACTTGTTCAGGGGTCAGGGTATTCAATACAAAACTGAAAGACAAATTGAAAGTGTAATGCCCTGGAAAATTGAAAAAAGAATTCTTTTCTTTCAGGATAATGTCCCTGTTCATCGAGCACTATTCACATTGCGTGATCTAAGGTTTATTCCAGTCTCTAGATCATCCTCCTCGATCCGCAAATCTAGCTCTGTCAGACTACTAGTTATTCCACAAACTCGAACAGCACTTGAAAGGACGCTGTTTTGGATCTGATAAGGAGGTGATTAGTGCTACGCAACAGTGGTGCGAGGAGCAGTCTTCAGAATTTTTGAAAAACTGGTTTGCAAAAATTGGAACACCGTGCAAGGAAATGTATTTAACTTCCGGAGAAGAAATAAAGCATGTAGAATAACTGGAAAATTTCATAATTCTACGTGTACCCGCTAGGTTGGGCTACAAACTTTTCGGAGTTCCTTGTGTATATGTAGTATATTTGTGTGTATTGCATACTACAACTTTCTCAATGAGCCCCTTCTTGACTATGGGAATAGGCTATGCGTCTTTAGCGCGGGAGAGCCGGCAGAAGCTCAGGTGATTCGGATCCCACGTTAAGCTGTAAGTCCACGTCTCGTATAGCCTTGCTTCTAAAAGAGATTCAAAATCAAACCGAATCAAAACAATATTCTCAAGCAGAATATCTATCGTAGTTGATTGCGTTCATCCACGATACTTGCCAGATGATTCGGTTAGTGTGGGCTTCAGGAGTGAAGAATGAAAACCTTAAGATGTACCTGAAAGGAACTGAATTTAGAGACACTAATGATGTCAGGAGCTGCAGAGGCATGGTTTGCAGCACAAGACAAAATGTTTTATTATCATGGGATAGAATTGCAGCAGGATCGTTGTATTAAGCGTGTCAAGCTACAAAGCAACTACATTGAATAAAATGCTATCACTGTGTGCCTGGCGTCATGTTTTCACTCCGCGGCCAGAAACTTATCCAACCCTCCTTGAACACAATTAACGTATAATATACTTGCGGAGAGCACTCAATACACTTTCTTATTTCTTAGTCCTGCGGCTGAGTACTGATTACAAAGAATTGTTAAGATAATAGGAGGAAAGCGGTAACAATGAGCAACCAATCAGAAAACGACGACACCTTCGGTTACCATGCAAACAGGAAAAGTGGCAAGATGACAATGTAAAATTACTACACCAATATTGCACTATTGTCATGGGAACAGAGCGGAAACGCCTACCTAAAGCCAGCTGAGATGTAATGACTAGGGAACAGAACTTCATTTGCTAAATAACTCATAAATATTTATTTATGTATGTGCCACAAATTTTGAAAATATGTGATAAGATCAGAAAAATATGTGACAAAAATAAAAATATTTTGTAACAAAAACTTAAATATTATGTGTATTGTAAACATCTTAAAAGTGAGTTTTGAAATGCTTACCTCTCAGTGAGCTATACTTTGGAAACGTTGCAGTTGACCACCATAGTTTTCTCCAAGTTCTCCATTGTAAATTCGTGACGATTATCTCTAAAAAGCATCTTATATTGAAGAGCGCCTCACGTCACAAGAAACAATTCTCGCATATTTGAAACACGAAATTTCACTATCACTGAAATTGACCACATCTTCCTTCACTTCTTCCAAAACACGTATATATATATGTATGTTTGTAAATTTAGACATTAGCACTTATCCGTTAGCTCCAGGAAGTTCTTTCAGTTCCTTTTCTACCATGCGAATTTCACCTACTGAAGCTGACAGTGTGTTTGATGATTCAAGCATTTCTATACAAGAAGAAAGAAAGGACAGGTTTGTTGAAATGAATGCTAACTCGAATTTTACGGAGGAATCTTTTAACAGTTCTTGCAGTTGTATAGACGATGCTTCGTCTTTGTCGAGATCATTTCGACAGATACGAATTGTTCAAAGTTCTGAGCATAATACTCAACGGCATCCAAATGCCCCATCGCGTAACTACAGGAGCGGGTGGAAGAGGAATCCTAGGGCATTTTTGATTAAAAATATTTATTCTTTTAGGTGACTTAATACAAACTTTCTTTCCATTTGAAACTAGTTTATGGACCTTGGGATAAAGAACTTGTATTTTCACATATTCTGTGCAACGCATGAGCCACACAGGTAAGAAGCATCATTTTGAAGTAGCTAACGGCAAGGCCTACTGCAGCTTTTTTCATGTAAGCTGCAGCATCTGTAACAAGAAGAACATTGCTAAATTTTATGCCTTTTGGCCACAATAGCTGCATTGCTTCGCTGAACCTTGCTATCGTTACATGTGTAGCAGCAGATGGCTCGTTACACATAGCAAATAATTTCTCGTCAACACAGTTTCGTCATCATTACTTAGCACTCCTACAATTACGTTTCCCAGTTTTCTACCACTGGATTCTTCAGTTTCGTCCATACATACCCAAATATTTTGATGCGTACATTCCGGGCGAATATGTTGTGAGGTTTGCTTGTAATACCTGTACAAATAAATTTTTCGCAATATTGATTCGTCAGGCGGTTCGAAGTTCATATATTTCACGAGAAAATTTCGTAATTCAAAATTCTTTAATTTGAACAGTGGAATATCTGCGGATTGAAAAGCTTTGAACAAATCCATTGTAAAAGTGAACAATTTTGACGATTCACCAGAACTAGACGCAATTGGTCGATTGATAAATGCCTGTCTCTTGCTCAAACGTGAATCAGGAGCAATATGCTTCTTTCTTTCCAAATGCTGCGTAATTTGTGAACGTTGGTCAGTCACAACAGATTTACCACACGGTTAGCAAAATAGCACTTTGACATCAATTGAAAATACATCTCCATATTCGTCACAGAACTTCTGCAAAGAGATGAAACGCTTGCTTTATTTTAGGCATTTTATAATGCGAGAAAACACACACACACTGTGCTGAGGCACCACTCAGAACACAGTAAACAAAAAGACATGTGAATTCATAACCTTGCAATGTTGTAACTGTCTTGTGGCTGGGTAGAATTTCCTACAACAGGGCCTTACATGTAGATTAAAGTAAGGCGTCGGAAGTCTGCCAGTCAACGTGCTAAAGGACAAAACAAACTTGACACACTTGATGTGAAAGAGTTGTGGGAGAATGAGCATTTTATCTTTCGAAGATTTCGAAGTAGCAGGCATCAATGAGCGATTTTATGTTTTTGAAATGAAATTTCTTAAAATATGCATTTATTTACATGCGGAAAACTGGAAAATATGTGTGTTTTTATGTAAAATAAAATTTCCTGTGGTGACATGAAAGGATATGATCAACATTTTGGCAAAAGAAAGGGCCTCTGTCTCACTGTAGAGAAAAAGCATTTATTTACCTAAAAATCCGTTGCTTAGTAATGAGTATCAAAGTACCCGGCAACGGTTCTTAGCAACAGTAAAGATCAACATAACTTTCAAGTACCATGACGACAGGTCAACCAATCAGAAGTAAAATGACTAGAAAAGTTTTGAGAAAAGAAAAAAAAATAAAATGAGGTGTTTTTACCATATTTGGAAAATAAATTTTGAAATATTAAATGTGACGCTAAATAATTAATAATTATACATTCTTATATGAACTTTTCTACAATATTTTAGAATATGAATATTTTATGAAGATTTAAGAAAAAATAGCCTACATATTAGAAGAAAAATGAATATAGACACCTTAAAACAAAATTATTTAAAAAAATAAATTATCAAGATTACAATTAATTACTTATTTTTATATGAAAATAACATTATTTTACATCGGAAAGTTTATTTTAGAACTTTATCCCTTAATTCAGGGGTCTCGAAACTACGGACCAACACCGGCCCACTACAGTTTATTTTCATTAAATTGTTAAATTTACTAAGTAAATCTTACAAAATAGTATGTTGTTTTTATATGACCAATTAAGAAACAATAATTTATATATTTAATGGAATTAAACATTTTACCTGTGATTAAAGATACTAGATTTATGTTAAGAACTTACAATAAGTGACATACATAGGTAAGTCACAGAATGAAATTAAACATTATAATTACGATTAATAAGATTTATTGGCAATTGTCTGTTTCCACTGACAATTGTTTGTAGTTATGGATCAAAGTTTACTAATGGAAATTATCAGTAGAGACTTCAAATGCTTGTCAATTAACTTGGATCTGTAAATACTTTTTGTATATTTTATTTTGGAGAATGTTTTTTCAAACAGATAGTAGTTCCAAAAGTGGGGAGAATGCCACGAGCACATTTAAGCAACAGATCAAACTGTGAGTGGAAGACTTGTAAAATTCCACCAATAGTAAATTTAAATATTTTTCTTTAAAGATATTGTTATAATGTTATTATTTCCATCTGAAATTCTGGGGCAAGGGCTTCTTTTTCGGCGTTCAAGGGATTTTGAAAATCTTCATGTCGTTTGCAATTGCATCAAAATCTGAAAAACGAAACTCAAAATTTATTTTTCAAGCACCCAAAGCTTCTATTGTAAAATCTACCGGGAATAGAATCTCAGTTTGCTGACTGAATGTTGGCACTATTTTTGGGGGGAGGGGGGGATGAAAGAACTTAATGTGGGTGTATAAGTCAAGCAGAAGCTGGTGTTCTCCTTGTAATTTTCCTAACTTCCGTAAGCATCCATTGTTGTGTAACTCAGCCAGAGAACGATTCTTTTCATTCAAGAAAATGTCGTTTATTGTTCTGAGCTCAAAAAATCGCATTAGAACTCTTTCGCAGCTAAACCAGCGTTCTGCAGTACAATGGGTAAATCATTTTCTCCAATCTCTTCAGTAAACTCCCGGACTTGACAATGATTGAGCACATGTGGTCTGATATAATGAACAGGTGATATGATTGGCTTTAAAAGTTCTGACATACCCAAGCATTTTCCGCACAAAAACTGTTGATAAGTGATACAATGTACGATTAATGGTTTTGAACCCCCATCATTAATTTTTTCCAATGTACGATTAATGGTTTCGAACCACCATCATTTTCTAACAGCATCGTTATTTTTTCCATATGTTTATGCCATAAAACCATTGCTTTCACAGCTCTGAAGAGTAAAGTCCAAAGCACGTTCTCCATCCTCAGTTCAAGATAAGATTTATTTAGGATTTCTAGTAGTGCTTTGTGTTGTAACATGTTTAGAATAATAATAATAGAGAGAGGCTACAGTATTAAATTACCTTAATCAAAATTGTGGAAAGTTGCTCACTATAATTCCTTATTGGGCAAGAGTTTCTTTAACAGTATTAAGTACGACGTGCTGCGTCAGAGTATCGTAAGGTAAGGAGTATGGGCATGCAATAACTCAGTATCCCAGTCCCCTGCGGTACTGAAGTTTAAAGTCGGCGTTGCAATTCGCAACCCAAGCTGCTGGCACATCTCTGTACTCATTAAAGCGACAGCATGCCCAGGGCTGATACCTTCCCTCACTAATCGGAATTGAAAAGCGCCTGATGCAACAACCAGACGAACTGGAAGATTTACACAACTTCTAACTGATACTTGACCATGACAATATTCGAGTGTATTCATCGTTCACACACGCTGGGCGCACAAACACCCGTGGAACTTGAGTGATACTTTCTAGTTCTCGGTGGTGGGGTGAAGTGTCTAACTTAATGCTCGGGACACTCCTGAGTTTTGTCGCTACATAATCCATAAAACCTTCATTATATATGAAAGTAGAATTTGTTGTCCTGAAGCGAGTTGAGCTGATACCTAATGATTCTAACTCATTAATCATTTTTTCTTTATAGCACAATGCTGGTCGCCACCCTAATAAGTTAGGTGTGGGGTAGTTGTGCTCCACTCCGGCTAATGCAGCATTAGCTTCGTCTTCCTCTACCTCACCTACCGCTTCTAGTTCTTCTGGTGGTATATAGTGCAAGGTATCTGGTAGGTCCCAGACATCCTCTTCTCCGATTCCCCTCGTTCCTCTTCTGCAACTTTTCTGTATTGTTAAGGCAGTCACATAAGGTGAGGGAGCATACTCATATCGCAAATGAGTATTCTGGTCTATTCTTCCATAATGGCCCTCCGAGTTCTGGTAGCACAAGATGTGATCTCACTCTATTATGGTCCACGACATCACCAATCGATCGCAAGTAACCTGACACCGCAGCGGGCACCGGGTACTGCTTTGTCGCCATGTCGCTCACCAATCTTGAGGCTGCGGTATGGCGAATCCCTCTGTGCCTGTCAATCTATGCTATTCTGGCCCAGAGGTAGTGATTAAACATATCCGGTTGAACGGATTTCTTGAACATTGTACTACAGTCAGCTATTCGCTGATGTTCCTTCTCGCAAAGTTAAAAAAAAAAAACACTCAAATTGATCCTTTTATATATATATATATATATATATATATATATATATATATATATATATACTATGGATTTGAAACAAGGACTGCTGTTGGGAAGTCCCAGATAGCTGTTATATACGCAGGATCTTCCTTCATCACACTTGGCGGTCCTCGAATCGGCGGTACGTCTCTATCCGATACTCGCGTCCTTCTCGTCACTCCTGTACTTTTGTCTGGAGGCATCTGTCCTCCTCGACTCTTCTTTTGCGACGATCCCCTCATCTTTTTCTGACTTCCTTTAGAACGTCGTTCATCCCCTTGGTTCTTCTGAGCAGACGATGATTTTTCGTCACTCACGCTTGGAATCGCTACTGACGGCGAAGTCTCCGATAACTTCGCGGTCTCCCTTGGGGCTGACATTCTTGCCACTATCCAGTGTTTCCTTCTTTCACATCCTCTTCTCATGAAGCCTCACTTTTGCAATATTTTGCTTTTATTTATGACATTATTGTTTCTTTTTCGTTAAAATTCACTAATGTAAAGTAATCAGTAACTTTCTCACTGACGAATTAAATAGTTCGAAGCACTAAGCCACTGTTGAACTTATACGTTTCGTATTTTCACGCAGAATGAATGCACTGTTGCCAGTGCCTTCTCACAAAGGTGCTCCCAACCACCAACACAACGCAATGGATAACGTAATAGTTAAAAATAGGCATGAAGATCTGTGGTTAAGAATGCAGAGGGAGTAAATTTTCTCTTTGGGTCACATTTTATAACCATATTTGTAGAAGTGAAAGGATATTCTGCGTCGCAAAGATGCACATATACATATACACTTTTGTCTGTTTGCGAAGAGAAATTTCTCAGAGCTGCCTTTGTACGAGGTTTACTTAGAACGTTAAAATTTTTTTAACTAATAATAAATGAGTTTTCCTTTAGTGTTATAAGTTCATCTCTGAGATTCCTTATTTCTTCAGTAGCTACGTAATTTTCACAATCCCATATTACATGTTCAGCTGTTTGGATTTCTTCATATGAACACATTTCGTCATTTTCAATATTTAATCCTTTCAAATGTGTTTTGAAAGGCCCATGTCCCGACAGCGCTTCCATAGTTTTCTTGTTTATTGGTGAAATAAACAGCAATTATTATTATTTATTTCACCAATTTCTTTTCTGACTTTAATAGTTGAAATGTATTCTTTGAGTTTTTCTCCTTTTGATGTGTTGTACCATTCCTCCTGCCATTTTCTTTCTATCAGCATATTTAGTTCATCTTTGTTGTTCGGATTTGTACTTAGAATCTCTATTATTTATGTAGTTTCATTATTTGTTTTCCATCGTTTTATAGCTTCTCTTAATATTTGGTAGTGGATTGGTTCTTCTAGTGCAAACATCTATAAGGATTCTATCGGTAGTATTTTGATTACACGTACGGTTCTAATTAAAACTCCTCTCTGAACTCTGTTTATTTGTTCCCTTCATTTTTTTATTTGCAAATATTCTGTGAGACCAGATGCTGGCACAGTATTTTATTGTCGGTATTATTACCACATTATTGTACGTTTGTAAAGTCTTTTTAGGTATCTTATAGTCTTTTCTTGCAATTGTGAGTATTTTATGTGCTACTTTCTTTCCTTTGTCAGTTACATTTTCGACATGTTTAGCGTAGTTCAGTTTATCGTCAATCCATATTCTTAGATACTTGAATTCTTTTACTCGTTCAATTTTTGGTTTCAAATGTTGGATCTCTTTGTATAGATTGCCCAAATATCGTATATTTAGTTTTATTTCCTGAAAGTTTCAATTTATTTATTTCGCACCATTTTTGAAGTGTAAGACTTGGTTCCCTTTTTTCTCAATTTCGTCTCTTGATCGTGCTGATATGACTTATTGCAGTATCGTCTGCATAGCCGACTACTCCTTCCGTGTCTTCAGTGATTTCCGGTGTTTTTAGGCAGGGTTCGATGACGTGGGCCACATATGGATCCCTGTGGGCATCCCTTTGTTGTGTATGTTGTAATGTTATTTGGTGCCTTGTAAGTGACCTGTCTTTCGTTGCAGTATTCTAACATTAGTTGGTATAGTGATTTATGTATTTTCTGGGGCCTGGGACCTTGCTCCTTCCAGGAGAAACATGTCTACCTGTAACCCAATCTCCGCACAATTTCACAAGAGGCTACATGTTCACCAGACATTCGCCACCCCCATGTTCAATCATCGGATCGCTACATGGAATAACGAATTCGTCACTCTTCATCACAGCTTGCCACTGTTACATTGACTAGGTGCGCCGCTTCGTACACCATGCGAGGCGGCGTTTCGCATTTATTTTTGTAATGTGGAGCTTGTCGAAAGCCCCTCGTCCGTAACAACCGAGTTTTCGGAACTGACGCCGAACAGTCATGCTGCTAGGATTACATCGTGCCCTGGTTGGGAATTCCTATGTGATGGTGGTGATCAATGATTGACAGTTCCCGCCCACACTACCATATTCAACATTCGGTGGTCTCTGGCTGTCAACATGAGCGCTCGCCCCGAACGCTTTGCGATTGTATACGTCCCATCACGTTTCCTTTTGACTATGTCATCCGCTACAGTGAACTTACAGGAGGATATCTCGCGCACTAACTTGTTACACCTGTGGTACCCAATCACTTTACCACAAGTTTCTTGGACCGACCCATTCTGCTGTCTCCTGCACTGTACTATCTGTCGATTTCCCTCTTTTTGCTCACCTCGCTGTAGATGGCAGCATAATGTGGCCTACTATGCACAAGACATATTTCACATGGTGTCCGGGTATATCTGGAATATCTTATTCGGAATTTTGGGAGATTATTATATAGAAACTCTGCAGTGTAAAAGGCTTTCCTGATATATATATATATATATATATATATATATATATATATAGATAGATAGATAGATAGATAGATAGATAGATAGATAGATAGATAGATAGATATAGATATAGATATATATGCATGCTTGTAGAAAGTTTACATGAACATTGTCTGCAAGAGGACTTTGGAAAATGCCATCAAATTTCACGAACATATTCAGAAAGTTCTTATTATTCAAGCGACATTAATATTAGGGCTCCCCACAGAAGGTACGAAGAACACCTCAAAGAATTTGTTTATTTGTGTCTTCAGAATACTGAGACATTAACGATATCATTAATGTATAGGGTGGCCCAAAAGTAGGTATACACCCTTGCATTGATCAAGTATAACATTCTAGTTTATGGGTTTATTTGCTTCGGCTGTTCCAAGCTTAAGATGTAAATAAAAACATATTAAGAACAAATAATAAAGAAACTAAGTCTACCTGATGGATAACAGTAAGAAATTATATAAAATGCAATGAGCTGATCAGTACGGTACTGTATACCTACTTTTGGGCCACCCTGTATAATTATTTTCTGGCACTAGTGTTTATGCCATATTCCAAATACAGAAAGTTGACTCATAATAAGTATTTTTAGTAACAAAGTAAGCTTATAAAAAGGAATAAAAAGAAGAGCGTTCGACGGCAATGGAAATGGTGTAGACTGATTTAAAAAATCGCTTTTTTTTTTCCTAACCTACTCACAAATATAGTGTTCACGGTGTCGCGTGTCAGAAAAAATGTACTTAGTTATGGAAGAGGGAAATCAATATCAGAATTTCAGTGTGAATTACTTATTTAATTCCATATTTTGAAATTCTATTCTTTACTTTCGTGTACGGTTGTTGAGCATTATCTTCATCTTTTCTGTAATAATTTTCAACCTGCCTACCTTGCTCTTCTTCAGATTTAGAGCTAGATAACTTCGATCAAATGAAATTTTTCAGTTGTATAACCCACGATTATGTTCTGTGGGCTGAAGGAGGTATGATCAATAAAAGTGAATAATTGTGAAAAGCTTTGATGGAATTTGACTGCAGGAGGAAACAGGAGAACTCTGACAAAACCCATGGACAAGATGATGTCCACCACAAATTTACATGGTCTGGAATCAAACCAGGAATCCCTTTCACCAGAAGCAAGCGTTCTACTACCATGTCTCAAGAGTTCTTTGATGTTTGCAAAACAGTGACATCATTAAAATGAAGATGGATCGAATATTTCCTGTTTATATGTATATGTCGACGTTTTCTTGGTTCAGACGCCTGTCATCCGTACATACATATGTATATCTTTATATATAGATTCAGAGTCTCCACACACATCGAAGCGTTTTTCGCATGTTCTGAAAACCCAGACATAATTTAATTGACTTCGTGACTAATTAATATAAAATTAGACTGGTTGTTACAGTTGAAATTCAGTGAACTCATGACAACTGTTTAGTACAGAATTAATAAACCACTATATTAGAATATGGTATTTCTAATCGTAATGACTGACAGAACTTGGAGACTTAGGCTACATTTTGCTGCCCTTGCATCTTCATGTGTTTATGGGTTCATGTCGAATTGAGTGATTGAACCATAACATTTGCAGATCTATGATACATAAATGGTTATAGTATGCTTTTTTTTTTTCTATCATAAATAAGTAAAACTTTCAGTCGGAATATCTGATGTGTGAATTTCTTGTGAAGCGGGTGTTATGTCTCGTGAAGTTATCCTATTTTGATAGGTTTATTAAGATAAAAATCATAGCCGTGAAAATATTCAAGAACAAAGGTATAGTTATATAATATAGGCGTAAAAATTGATAGTTGTGCATTAAACGCTTAGAAAGTTATTTATTTTTATTAGTTTACTTATGTAAATTATTTTATTTATTTGTTAATGATAAATGTGATATTTTATTTTCTATAATCATGTACTGTTTTTCAGAACGAAATTTGTAGTTTTCAATGGTATTATTTATTCATTCATTTTATTTCATCTTTATAATCATACATATTGCACGAATTCGTGCGTTGAGCACTAGTATGACATAATTAGAATGTCTAATAAACAGTATTAGTCAATGCAACGAGATTTCGCCTTCAGTGATCTTATATACCATCTATCGCTCGAGTGGGTGATTCACTCAGTTCTTTCGGGTTCAGTTGTTCTTGGAGTGGAGTGGATTTTGAGTTTAACGTCCCGTTCAACAGCAAGGCTATATAAGACTTGAACCTACTGATTAACGTGAAGCCTGAACCATATGAACTCCCGCGTGAACCATATCAGTAGGTCTCGTCTCATGTAGCCTTGCTGCTGAAAGGGACGTTAAACTCAAAATCGACTTAACAAAGGAGCTCTCAGTTTTTCTTGTGAAAAGATTGTGTTGACGCGAAAGCTTCGTTGCATCAATATTTTGATTTTTAATGTAGTATTGTGGTGTAGAGCAGCTCACCTAAAAGGCTTAATCAAAGCCTACAGGATCAAATTGTTCGTTTATTTTAGTCTTTATTAAAAATATTCTAATCTTTATGCTTTATATTTAAACAATTTGTATCCTTTCATATATTTATCTTCAATTCTACATCTCCTGACCAAGTGATCAGGTTCTGTTATTAACTTTGTAACGTATCCAGATAGGTTCAATGATTAATTTTTCATTATTAAAAGATGATAATAGTTAAGTAGGTTATGAACCAATTCATTTCAAATCACCAAGTTTTAAACAAAATTGTTAATTAACTTTTTGATTTTTTTTTATCATGAGTTCCCTATAGCTAGACAGTCACAAAACACTGAAAAAAAAATTATATGTCATAACTTCTTTCTGGCAGCCATTTAAAAATGACAGTTGGGCAAATTGTAATAAAAAACGTGGTGTCCGAAAAGTTTAATTGCCAAGTTATTTTTAAAGATATTAGAATAATTCAGAAACTAGTATGTTCAGCATGAAATGAAGTTTAGATATACATTATTTTAATTTTTCTATCATGCAAGAGAGTCAGTCTCAAACTGTTCATTGTAAAAATTCGGGAAAAGTGTATCAATCGTTAATTTTGAAGACCATTAGTTTTATGAAGGAAAGGAGACTCACAAATGATATGTTATTTGTGTGTTGAATACTTATATATCTACCTTCAGTATAAGTTTTAGTTCTGAGAATGCACTTTTTTTTTTTTTCTAGAGCTGTTCCAAAATGGCCGAAAGCCTTTTAACGTTAGTTTTCTCAGGCCAATATCTAAAAAGGGACTGAATGAAAACAACTGAAAATTTTACAGAATGTTCTTTATACAAATAGGAATATCTCACGAAAAGAATATAACTGAGACTCAACTACATTTAGAGTAATAGTGCAGTGAATTTCAGTGAAAACGCTACACTTCTACACGCTCGTGCAGTGCCAAGGTAGAAAACCAGGGCTTGAAATTATTGCTATTGACATTGGTTGAATGACGTTTAAATCATTACAGACAATAAATGATCAAATATTTCTACTTTTAAATAACAATGGGCAGTGCTAACAGTAGGAAAATAATGTATACCTAAACTTCATTTCATGGTGAACACAACACACTGGTTTTTGAATTATTCTGATATCTTTAAAAAATAGCTTGGCAATTACACTTTCCGGAAACTACGTTTTTATTAAAATCTACCCAACAACCATTTTTAAAAATGACTGCCAGAAGAAACTATGACATATATTTTTTTTAAACAGTGTTTTGTGACTATCTACCTATAAAGAACTTATAAAAAATCAGGAAAATAAAAAATGTTGGCAACATTACCTTGGTGATCTGAAATGGATTGACCCTTATATTATTTAAAGTAATTGCCAACTGCTGAATATAGACTATAATTGTACGAAACGAATTATTACATAAGTATTTATTACATATCGAAATTTGCTTTCATTATTATCAGAATATATTGATGAAACATGATTGTATTCTAGTCCAGAGCAGCGTCTGATTGTAGTGTTAATTATTTAAATTTAGTGACAGATATATATAGAGAGATCATTCACAATATTGATGACTCAACAGTTCATTTGTAAACTACCGCAACATGTAATTTTAATACCTATTTGTAGTATTTTGCTGCGAAAAGTAACTCTCATTCTTTATCCTGCTAAAAGTTTAATAGATAGCCAAATCAAAATCATATACAAAAAGAAACATCTTTCTTTTCTTCTTTTTTTTTTCCAACATCATAACCGAGACGCTGGAAACATTTCTACCTGCGTTGCAACGTGTTCATAAAACACCATTTAACGTGGGCCCAGTGATAGAGCGCTTACTTCTCGTGCGACGGGTCTCTGGTTCGATCTCAAACCATGAGAGTGTGTGGTGAAAAACATCGTCTCCATCGATTTTCTTACGGCTCTTCCATTTTCTCTTCTATCATCATTCACTTTCATTAATCATTGTCTTCTTTAGGATTAGGATTAGGATTTTAAGAGTTCGGCTTCTGTAGATATGCTAGCGTATCATGTATAAGGGATGACGTTCCTCGACGATCACACTGCCCGGGGAATTGGGGAGGAAGAAAGAAAGGACCTGGAATGACATTAGGTACCATCCCGGCATCTGCCTGGTGTGAATGAGGAAAACCTCATTCAAGATGACCGTCCTGAAAAACCTTTTACACTCTTTCGATCGACTGTTCCCACCAGGGACCGCTCGCACTAAATGCAAGAGCGTTAGCGACTACGCTACGTGGGGCCACTCTTCTTTAGCCTAAATGGCTTAATCGTGGGATGTTAAAAGATTTCCTTCTTTATATTATTTTTCTGAGCATGTAACCACCTTCAGACTTTTTTTTTTTTTTTTTAACAGTAAACTTTTTCAACCGAATCGAATCTTTGACTGGTCGTGTATCGCATCAGGGGGCCAAAGATACGAAAATATAAAGGGAACAGATCGTGTAGGGGTTCTGAAGTATCTACCAAACAGTTGAGTGATTTTGTCACGAACATGCGGAGCAACGTAGTGACGAGCATTGTCGCAAAGTACAGTGAAACCTGTCAACTTGGCCACCTGCTTATCTTGGCCTAGTTCGTCTTGAACCTGCATTTTCCCATAAGACATTCGTTACTTACTACTCTATAAGTTGACCACCTGTCTGTCTTGGAAGTTGGCCACACTGAAGCAATGTTTACCCTATGATGATAATGATAAATTTACCTGCGTATCTTGGCCACGAAAAATACAGTTTTGTTATTTTTCTTAACTCTTTTGAATTCCCTTATGAGAGGCAGATGTTCTGTATTTGTAACTGGACACAAAGAAGCATAGATTCGCACGATTTGTTCTTGGAGGTCAATGGCCAGAACACTACCCTCATAAAAGGGTGGTGAAGGAAGATGTGAATAAGAAAAAGCACGTACAGGAATTCAGGAAATGGTTGTACGTATTTGTTTACCCTGTCTGTTTTGGTAAAACCATTAGCTATATCGGCTCCTTTCATCAGTGGGAAGCTTTAGTAATTCCGGAAAATTCTCAAGGTTAATTGTCATTTATTGGTACCTGACTGCATGTCAAAAGGTAGCGGAGGTTTACAGATATGAATTCCCTCAAGATTTTCTCAAAACATCTTTTGCTCCGAGGGAAACACTTCTAGCTCATTAACAAGAGGTAGTTAACTACAATATTAGAATGTGCATATCTGCCAAAAAGAATAAAGCTAATATGTCTAGAATGAACCACCATTCAGTAAGAACTGAAAAGAAGTCATATAAATTGCATATGAATTTCTCAATTCATAACTTAGCTTTTCTTGTTTTCAATCTGAATAACTCAGTGTGCTATAATATTAATTTCAATAATCTGCGTACGTACACTTCTATTTCATGGTTGTTTGTGTTATTGTGTTTTCAATCCGAATAATCCAATGTACCAGACTAGTTTTCAGGGAGAGAAAGGTATGCATATATATTAAACATACTATCAAGAGCGCCGATCCTGGGGGGACCGAGGCTCATGTGGCCCCTATTTTATTTATGAATATACAATATTTGGTATAATTTGTCTTAAAAGCTTCATATATATACACCTCTGCATCTGAATGCCCCCCCCCCCAATTTACAGAGAAATTGGCGCTCTTGCATACTATAGTAATATTTTCTAGTTCTGTATATTTTTATGTATATATTTTTACTGTATATACTGTATATACATTATTTATAAGTAACTGTCGTGCCACTGCTTATTAAAATTTTACTATCAAGTAATACTAGAAATCCTATTCTAAAAATACGCAAATCACACTTATTTTCTGTAAGTTGGCCACTTTTCGATGGAACCGATGGTGGTCAACATAAACATATTTCACTGTAGTCTGACATTCGAAACATTTGGATTTTCACAAATGGAGTGGCTGCAGTCATAGTGGTAGAAGGAGAACGCCTCGCATGTCTCAGAACACTGTAAGTAGTACTTTTTTTAAGCAGGGTTGTTGACTCTGAATTTCTTAGTAGGCGAAGAATTAGATATTCTATACGGGACTGATTTGTTTTGAGAGTGGGGACGCGGTGGCTCAGTGGTAGAGGGTTCACCTCCGGTGCTTGGGGTCCCTGGTTCGATCCCAGCTCGCGCCGTGTGGACTTTGTGGTGGACAAACACCGTGTGCGTGGGTTTTCTCGGGGTTCTCCCGTTTCCTCCCACTTTCTTCATTCCACCATTTCACTCATCTCTCATCATCACCGTCTCCTTTAGCGTAACCGGCATAACCGTGGGACGTAAAAGAAAGATTTTTTTTGTTTGTTTTGAGAGTGCAGAGGAACGCTCAGGACTCGTCATTTGTTACTATACGTTCTAGAGAAAAGGAGTTACTGTACCTTCTCCTTTGTGCCTAATGCAGCAAGTAGACCAAATTTGACGTAAGTCACTGTTCCTTTCGCTCGTCTGTCAAGTTCTGGGAAGCTTGACTTGACGAAAATCCAACTTGCCATGAACTGTACCTTACGAAAGGTTGATGGATCAATATTTGTAGATGAATTGATCAGTCACTTCAAATTGCCTCCTCATTGCTTTTGACAGTGACTGTGGCTGGTGTTATAGGTCCACCGGAGCGATATTGTTTCGGTGTTTGCGTTCAACAGTACACGTTTCTGCCATTTCTTTGTTAATTTAGGTTAGAATTTTACGTTTAGCTTACAGGTATTTAATTATGTTGTCCACTAAAGCGACAGACGATCCAGCTGTAACCATTTCTAGCGTGAACTTGAAACTAAACGCCTGTTACATCCACGTTACAAAGAGAAAACATGTTTGGTTTTAAAATACACTAAAAACTATTTCCAGCACTTATTTTTAGAAAAGATTATTGTCTAAACAATAAAGCAAGAGTCATAAGGAGATAAACTGAAAGTACTTGTATTTACTACAGAGACGTTTGAGTATTTATGATTTTAATATTCTCTCCCCTCAGAGTACGAACTTGAATAAAGATGACAGTAATATTATTGCATATATATATCTAAAAATGTTATGTGTGTATTTTTGAATGGTTGGATATTTATCGGTAAGAATAAGAGAAAAAATAATAAAAAGTAAATTATATGTACTTCTGTATAAATTTTCTATCAATGTAAAGTGAAATAGTAAGTAACAATGAAATATTGTAAGATATTTATAGCGTAAAGAGATTGTTATTAATTTACGTCATTTACATTTGATGTTTATAATATTTCCTTTCAGCGCGTTATCTAGCCGTTTCCTATATTGTTAATAATTATTAAAATAGACCTTTGTGATATGATCATATTGAAGAATAAACGGATGAATATTTTATCACTTTTAGTCTTTTGTATTCAAGCATGTAAATATCAAGAAAAGTTGCATATCGATTGCTGTTTTGAATGTTAAATAACATTTTAAAAAAAAGGAAAGCTTAGGTAACAAAATATTGCTTGACTTTTTAATGTTTATTGATGTGTTTGCTATGTAGTTCACCGCTGGAATTAGTCAGGATATCTTTTTAAGGTAAAAGAATTAGGAAGAATGTTGTTGGTTTACATGGAATTTTTAAATTAGACTGGTTAGTCGATCGCGAATACGTATGAAGTAATTTCTTTCGTTATGTGAAGTCAAAAGATGAAATATTGAAATGATGCCACTACAGAGAATAAATATATAATTCAATTTGCCTTTTAAATGACAACTTTATATTGATGTGTGTATTTTGGATGTCAAGTATTACATTTATGTTATTTATTTCTAATTTGTATCATTCGATAATCCAATCTGTGAATACTTAGTTTTCATTCTTTTTGTTTATAAATGAATTAATTTCATTATAATTAAAATTTAGTAATTATTAACAAACAACGAGACGTGAGTTAGAAAGCCTTATTCAGTATTGTTTTAACTTATTATTACTATAATGTAAGAAGTGCCTGTTTTGAAGTTTTCTTTTCTATTATCGATGTGAACTTAAATGAATGAGAGCTCTACATGAAGTGCATATATGCACAAAAGATATAGAATGCAGTTTGTGTGGAAGTTCTATTAACTGTGAGTTTATATATATTGTAATTTGTGTGAAGATTCTAATCTGTGTGTTTGTATATAAATGTAACATGTAGTAGATGGAATAAACTTTATATAAGAAATGTGTTGTTTATTAAGCAGCTCAAGAGATGGTTATTGTACCACAGATGATGGATGTATTATATTTCGCTATTAAAACAACGAAGCGATCGTGAAGTAAACACTTCAAACTCTGTTTTGATTGGTGTTGGAAACTTGGGTTCGATTTCTGTTAACAGCTTGTATGGTTCTAATAACTTCAGTGTTGAAAAAAACAATCATATACTCCAACTTACTAATCAAACTTCCTTTTACCTATGTGTGTGTGTCATTCTATAAAATACACACGAAGTGTTACATGACAGCTCCATCCGCACAAACCTGTTAAGGTACAGATAGTGCATCATGTATTCTTCACTATCTGCTCCGTAACAGGTAATGGCATAGTATATGTGAAACAAAATAAATGCCTGGAAACCGTAAGGCGGTATTAAATGCATTAATAGTTACGGTATTAAGATTAATTGGTCAGTTCTACGATGTACTCTGACGTTTCAGTTGTAATCCAGATAGCAGGGAAGACTTTGCAGTAGATTTGTAATACAAGTCAGCTGCAAACTACTATTCACCATCAACTGAACTTGGAGCAAATTTATATGCAAGTTTGCATAGGAAATCAGCTACATCTTTATAGCAGCATAGTGAGCGAAACTTGGTAGTTCAGGGCACACTGAACAGCACTCGATTGGCACAATTTTTGCCCTTCAACAGGTACTGTAATTTATTTGGGCATATCACCTGTAAAGATGTAATCTTTTAATGGCAATTTTTTTGTTTTGTTTTTGTTTTAAAACAATTGCAAATCTTTACACTGTATAGATATATTACTGCTAAACAGGGGCGTACGCAGAAGTTCGTCAAGGAAGGGTTAAAGCTCCCAAGTTCAAATAACTACAGGTGTTTGTGTTAATAGCATCTGTTTATTTCTTTTAGTGAACTCTGAAAGTTTCAGGATATAATGTCCTGAACTTTATTTATAAATTTTCGTTACTTTTGGTGAAGAAGTGAGGTTAAGGATTCATAATTCGTACATGATGAATTTTGTAAATATACTACTGAAAAAAATGAAATGAAATGAAATCTTGAAGTTTTACGACCCATGATTATGCCGGTTAAGCTAAAAGAGACAGTGATGATGAGTGATGAATGAAATGGTGGAATGAAGAAAGTGGGAGGAAACGGGAGAACCCCGAGAAAACCCACGCACACGGTGTTTGTCCACCATAAAGTTCACTTATACTACTGAGAAATCAAGTGCAATGTGTATGATAGGAAATCCGTCTGTTCATGGTGGATTACTGGTTTAAATTTTGCTATAGGTAAGACGAACTATTGAAAGACCAATTCAATAAATTGTATTGTTCCGTATAAGTGAATGAATATCACGAAGAAAAATGCTGTCATCCTAGATGAATGAACTGTGGTATAATTTCCTCTTATAAAGAAAAAGATGCTGCTATTACAATTTCATTCATTGAACACTTGCATTCAATTAGAATTAAGTATTTCTCATTATGAAGGTGACAATATCAAAATCTACCTCGTGTTGTAGAAAACTTTTTAAAAGAAAAGTAAAGGTGCGGCAAGGAAAAAGTTGTAAAAAGAGATTCCTACACACAGTGGATCAAGAACGTATGTTTATCTAATTAACAAGTATTACTCGAGTGTATGAGAAAGTTCTAGAAAGGAACGGTTAGGTGTATATTACGTACGGAAAGTGCGAGACAGAAAGAAAGCGATTCGTTTCAGTGTCTGTTAAAGGTAAGTACGTTATCTTAATTTTCTTCAAGAAATTGTTTCAGTCTACCAATGGAAATGTGAATTTTATTTCTAAAGAAGTCTGGTAATTTAACACTAAAGTTTTGGGATTAATTTTGGCAAATATAATGGCTGGGCTATGATAACGTTTTGACAATTTTTCTGCTAGTTCTTACCTGCAAAAATGAAAGTAAACTAATACTTTTTGATTCTTTGTGAATTCAATTTGTGTATGTTTCTTAAATCAAAATATCTCTTAATTCTCACGTATTTTTTTTTATAAATTACTGCGCACAAGTTCTCTTATCTGAGTCAATAACTCTCTTTGAACTTGAATTTGTGGTGTAGTTTTTATTTGAAAACTCAGCAAATGTCCTGGCTTCGTATTCATGCATTAGAAAAATGGAGTGTTTGATCCCTGTTTTGACGAATGTATTGATCGCAAAATTGACCTCAGGCACTAAATATGGCCAACGTGATTTTTTTGCACGTGAAATTTCAAAGAATTTCGATGTGGTAGCGACTTCTATTAATCCAATATCTGAATGATTGTAATTAGGTCAAAACTTAAATTGAAAATCATAGATTTGTGCTAATACTTGAAGGATTTTTTTTTTTTTTTTTTTTTTTTTATATTGTGCACCGGATGCTGGTCCAGCTAAATAACTGAATGCACCGAATCGTAATAAATAATAAACGAAAGTCACGGAACCCGTCTGTTTCATTAGGATTATGAGTTGTTTCTTCTTTGTTAATATTGTGTCGTTTCCAATTGACAGATAATTTTAGCGGAGTGGTTCTTCGCTGTAACAAATGTCGAATTGTAGTTAGTTAGGAAAATCTTATATCTTGGGTATTTTCCTACTTGATCCGATGTGTGTTCAGCGATGTAAAACGTTTTGCGTCAATAAATAATTTAAATTTCTTATTGAGTAAAAAAAAAAGTAGCGAAATTTTATAAGAACGTAGATTAAAATTTGCTGCCCTGTACAGTTTTACATTCCGATTTATTTAGTCGACGACTACAATAGGATGCAACTTTCCCTATGCCTGTTATACAAGCTGCCAATTCGAATGCTTGAGGCATCGGAGTACGCTCTGATTTTCAGGTTACTATTAAAGTAGTGAAGAAATTGTACCTCAGAATATCTTGTTTCAATTTTTCGAAAATTTCGTGTGGAGAATCCTATTTGATTTTAGAATTTTTTGAAACGAAGTAATATAAATGGTTCAATTTTAGTTGTGAAATCTTTATGTGATTTTGTGTATATAAACAGATGCAAAGAAAACTTCTCAAGGTACGTTTCGTAGTAAGTTTTTAAAAGTTCAGATGAACAGAGGTCAGAAGAAAACTCTCAGTGACAAATCTTGCGGAGCATTAAAACGGATTACCACTTAGGACCGTCATGCGACCGGTGCAACAGAAGCAACATCTCGCACACCCTGTGTTGACAATCATAGTCCACTACGAGTTACCAGGAGGTATCAAAAATTTCGTGCAATCATCTAGAAGAAATCCACTGTAGAGATCTCTGACATTATGATGGTATTAGTTCTTCTCTACGTAGTCACCGTGCGTAGCGACATATTTTTGCCATCGGTTCTTCACTTTCTGCAAAGTTCGTTTTGTAAAAGTCTACAGTTAGGCTTTGAAACCACAGTTCAACCACAGGAATGACATCATCCGTACTGTCAAATGGCGTCCTCTGAGTGGAGGCTTCATTTCTGGTAAGAGAAAGAAATCACTTGGTTCTAGGTCCGGTGAATATGGGTAATACTTCATAGCCTAATTTCACTGCCTTTATTATGGATGGATGGCCGGAATGTGCTGGTGCAATGTCTGCCAAAGCAGCACTTGTTTTATGATCAATCCACGACGTTCCTTCTTCGGTTTCTCTCGTAAACTTAGTCAGGAGATGGGAATAATAGGTACTAATTTAATAGTTAGTAGTAATAATTACTAGTGGTAGGTAATCTGTCATGATAACCCCTTCACAGTCCCAGTAAAGAGAAAGCATCACCTTGGCGGCAGACTTCTACTCTACTTTTTAGAGGTCGGAAGGAGGGATGTTTCCATTGTTCGCTCATTTCCTTTGTTTCTGGGTCACAAAGGTAAAACCAACTTTCGTCCATCATCACTGGTCTGCCGAAAATGTCCTCTTTATCCACCTCACAGCAATGCCACATTTCTCTTGCAGCGTCCTCGCGATTTCTCTTCTGGAAAGATGAGAGCAGGCATGGCACCCATAGGCGCCGACACGAAGAAAACACTGGCGGGGGGAAGCTCAACTACCCTAAATAGGAATAATGAATGTAATGTAGGGTTAGTTGGTTGAAAACCAATTGGTTTTAATCAATAGTGGATTTAGACACCTTGTAACCTAATACCCCCTCCCCCCGCTTCGTTCTGGTTAACAGTTTTCATTCGCTTTCTCCCTATTTACGTTCCCCGTTTCTGTGTGCGAATAATGAACTACTGACAGCTCGTCACAATGCAATTGCAGCACTCTCGATTCCCTGTGGGAGAGCATTGAATGACAGTGGGTCGGATTTCAGCTTAAATTGTAGATCCACGTCTCATATAGCCAGTGGCGTAGCACACCTTTGCGGAGCCCTCCCGCAAAGTATAGAGAAGGGGCCCTAGTTGTAAAGCCGATAGAAGTAAGATTGAAGTTTTACTTCTTTAAATCTTTATTCATCGCAAGACTTCAGGGCCCCCTATACGTCGGGCCCCCCCGCACTGCGGGGGTTGCGGGGGCAGCTGCTACGCCACTGCATATAGCCTTGCTGCTGAAAAGATACGATGAATGGTAGTCAAGTCAATTCAACAATTCAGTTGCAACATTTCAGAAACGATAATGGCTAAGAACACACTAAAAGCAATAAATTGTTTAGCATTTTATCGTATAATAGGTTCAGTTAATTTCTGTAAGTACAATAAAACCCCTCAATAACGGACATCAATGGGACATGACTATTTGTTAGTATATTAAAGATGTCTGTAAAAGGGAGTGTTCTTTCCTGTAAGGGGCCGTCCATATATTACGTAACGTTATTTTTGACCAATTTTTACCCCCTCCCTCCCTCTTGTCACACTTCGTAACACAAGGCCGAACCCCTCCGCCCCTTCGTTACATAACACTTTTTGATTTTTGTTTTTTCACCAATTTTGCTTATTATTGGGGTTATTACAATAAAAAAACTATTTTTAATGGTAGAACTTTTTATTACAAAATGCAATGTACATTACAAGGTAGTCATTATGTATTCTTAATATATTTGCAGTGTTTTTCGCCAATAAATCAAAGTACGTATCAGAAAATAGTAGAACCGTAATAATATTTTAAACCCACAAGGTTTTTACCAGTCCTAATTCTTCAAAACTGCATACTGTCATTTTCCCAAGGAGATCCCACCCAACCTTTTAGGTTACTAATGATGACAAGGAGGAAATGTCCGAAACTGCAAGTGAAACAGTATCTAACGAACTGACATCGACCTCTTTTTCAGGGATCCAGGATGCTTCACAGTGGCGTAGTAATAGGGTAGGCAAGGTAGTCATTGCCTACAGTCGCAGGGAGTTTCGGTATATTAAGGGGCGCTCCAGATTTTTAATAAAAAAGAATCAAATTATATAAATAAAGCCCCAGGTTTTCGCGATCTTCCTTCCTGAACATGGCAACGCAACAATAAAAATTCCTGCTCACTTCACTCGCAGTTTATTTCATTTGCGTATCAAATTATTGGCATTACTGTAAACTCGTCAAGGTTATAGCACTATATGATTAAGAAATTAATCCTCCTGTATTAATACGATATCAGTCCTATATTACATATACTGACAAGTAAACCTTACGTTTGGGTGAATCGAGTTGCTGACTGAGACACATATGAGAAAGTAGTACTAAATGTAGTCAGTATTTCAGTGAAGTTGTAGGTGCGAAGCTCCAGGGGTTTAGGAGATACAGCTACCAGAACATCACATGGAAGTACAGAATAGCCTTCATACAGTTGGAGGTAAAAGCCCTGTAAGACCTCTTGTAACGACAAAAGGTGAATAACAAATATATGGGCACATATTAGGACTAGGGGGAAGTCATATAGTAAGGGTATACCTGACGGCGGTCATCTTGAAATCCGCCATTTTGAATTAAGGTTAAGTTTGTAAAATAGGAATAGGGTTATGTGATACATGATTTAAGGCGTAAATTTAATCAGAAGAACAATGGTGACGTTAATTTTGATATACGCGCAACTGGTAAAAAGTTACTGGGAAATTAAATATTGTTGCAGCATATGTATTAGTCCTTTACCCTACCTTGTAAATTTTGTGTTAATGATAATAATTAAATAAAAAGCAGGTGGATAAATATTAGGTCTATGGTGAGCGTTGCCTTGATGGCGGCCATGTTCAAATCCGACATTTTGAATCAGACAAAAGTTTTAAACAAAACACATAACAGTGACACCTTATTAATAGCAAATTTACCATAAATCCAACGGTATAATCATTTTTGCTTTATCATTAACCAGCATTTGTTATCGCATAAACAAGTTGCTAATTTAAGGAAAAGTGACCAAAGTTGAATTGAGTCATAATTGAACTTGGGTCTTTCTTCCAGAAAAGTCCTCAATTAGTACAATCAATATGTAGTTCAGAAAAGAGTGCATGTCTTGCACAAATGCTCTGCTCACAGTGAGCACACCTGACAAAGGCAATCGATTTGAACATGGCCACCATCAAGGCAACTCTTAGCATAGACCTAATATTTATCCACCTGCTTTTTATTTAATTATTATCATTAACACAAAATTTACAAGGTAGGGTAAAGGACTAATACATATGTTGCAACAATATTTAATTTCCCTGTAACTTTTTACCAATTGCGCGTAAATCAAAATAAATGTCACCATTGTTCTTCTGATTAAATTTGCGCCTTAAATCATGTATCACATGATCCTATTCCTATTTTAAAAACTTAACCTTAATTCAAAATGGCGGATTTCAATATGGCCACAGTCAGGTATACCCTTACTATATGACTTTCCCCTAGTCCTAATATGTGCCCATATATTTGTTATTCGCCTTTTGTCGTTACAAGAGGTCTTACAGGGATTTACCTCCAACTGTATGCAGACTATTCTGTACTTAGATGTGATGTTCTGGTAGCTGTATCTCCTAAACCCCTGGAGCTTCGCACCTACAACTTCACTGAAATACTGACCACATTTAGTACTACTTTCTCATATGTGTCTCAGTCAGCAACTCGATTCACCCAAACGTAAGGTTTACTTGTGAGCTCACTAAGTTTAAACAAAATTTCCCTGCGCAACAGGCTTTCAACAATAATGACAAATTCTATAACCTATAAGATCTGGATTAGAACGAATGAAAAGTGTTGCCATGATTATGAGGCACAGCACAATTGCCACGTACTGCAACTACACAGAACCAAGCACAAGCACCAAGTGTCGGGCAACTGTCAGGGCGCCCAAACGAGCACCTCAAACTAAATTTTCGAACGTATTTTCTAATATCCTAACTATACATAAAACTACATGAACTGTCATAAATTAAAGGGGTACTTTCGGTTGACGTGAAAAGCTGAAATTTGGCATGATTGTAGCTTTCCGGGTCTAATACCGACAGGAAAAATTGCCAAAAGGGAACATTTTTAATTTTTAGGTGGTCTAAAGGAGAAATGAAGAATTTCCCCGTTATTTAAATGGAACGCTTTTTTTTTTTATCTGTAATCTCATGTTTTAAGTATTGGAATTAGAACAAAAACTTGAAATTCGATATGTTTGTACATTTTCGTTAGCGTTACCTAAGTAAATCAGTGAAAAGAAACATCTCCAACTTATTTTATGGGAAATTGAAACATTTTCTCCATGTTATTTATATGAGACACCTTCAACACCCCAAAATTATTGAGCACTTCCTGTAGAGCTACAATGAGTAAATTTGACATGATTGTAGTTTTCCGGGACTAACCGACAGAAAAATTTTCAAAAGTGAATATTTTTAATTTTTAGTTCGTCTAAATGGGAGATGAAGAAATTCCCCATGTTACTTAAATGGGCCTTTTTTGGACCTATAATCTCATATTTTAGGTACTTGGAATTGGAATACAAACTTGAAATTCGGTATGTTTGTACGTTTTCGTTAGCGTTACCCAAGTAAACCGTCCAAAATAAAAATTTCCAACTTTAGAGTAGTTTTATGGGGAACTAAAAAATCTTTCCCATGTTATTTATATGGGACGTCCTCTATACCCCAAAATGTTCACGCACTTCCGGCAGGATTAGAATGATGAAATTTGGCATGATTGTAGCTTTCTGGTACTAACCGACAGGAAAATTGTCAAAAGTGAATATTTTTAATTTTTAATGGGTCTAAAGGGAGTAAAGAAATTCCCATGTTTTCTTGAAATACAAAGTCTTATCTTTTTAGATAGTGGAAATAGGAAAAGGAACTTGAAACTAGGTAGAATTGTGGTTTTAAGAGGTGCGATGCCGAGCAAAGGCGTGGGTTTGAGGGTGAAGCCCCCAGCTGGGCAATTCAGGAAATACGAAGAGCAAATGCACGAAATTCACTGTCGATGCAGAGGCTGATGCAGTACATGAGATGCGAGGCCGTAGGCCGAGCAAACGCGGGGGGCTGACGGAGCCCCCGGCTAACCAAAGGCTAGTCACTGTAATAAGATGTAAAATATAGGCTTAAACTAGATGGGGGAGGCAAAAAAAAAAAAAACACTTTGACCGAGTAAAAATTTTGCTCATGAATTGGACATCTCTGATCTGATAAAAGAATTTGCAGAAGTAAAAAATGAGAAACACTTCTGATTTTGTATACAATTTGTTGATTTAAAAAAAAATAGAAAAATGCTTCTAAGCGGTTTCACAATATTTTATAATTATGTAAAATCGTAACATATTATATAGATATATTCATTTGAAATCCTTTTGTTAATACTGGTGGATATATAACTGTTTGTTTACACTATCACTGCAAAAAAAGGTTTGAATTTTACATGAGTATATTTTTAATGAACAGGACACTCTGTCCAGTTTACTTTTAAAAGACATACCACACGATATAAAAAAAGACAAGCGGTCAAAGACATGAAGAATTTTACTCTAGTGTTTTAAAAAAAGACTGAAATTGCAAACATTATTTGTATTGTTATTTTTATGACAACTATTAAAAATGTGAATATTAGGTGATGGGAATCTATATGTAACAAAATAATTTTAAACAAACAGTCTCAGGCGATCACGTATCCTCTCGTGTCATTCAAAATCCATTAAGAGAAAACTAATTATAGTGAGCCTCAGGGTTCAGAATGATGCAATTTTTCAATTATAAAAAGGTACACGACAGAACAGAGAGTCATTCAGGTTCACATTACGTTTCACAGTCAGATTCAGATCTATATCAAAACTCAAAATGATCCTGACTCGAAATATAGATGGACGACAAAGAATGGACATCAATCCTTTTTACTGTAACTTGTATTTTCCATTTTCAAAACGCTTCAAGTTTGATTTCTTGTAATATAGCAAAGCGTCAATTTTAATAGCTATCTCTTTTTATATTATATGATCATTAGATTAACATTTGTAATTGTATGTAAATAAAACATTGTATTTGGCAAAGGGGAAAATAAAAACACTTGCCTTTTGTTCTGAATTCCCTCCAATAGCTTGTTAATCTAATACAGGGCAGACTACTAAATATTTTTTAAAAGCTAACAATTTTCCTTTTGCCCGTTTTTCACAAATGAAGAGACATAATGAAATGTAACTTACCACAATAATAGATAAGGTTATTCTACAACCGAAAATACGAATCGGAAGATCTTCCAGTGTTATCATCCATAGAAATTACAGCGTGAGCAGAACTTGAATTACCCAAAAATCTAGGTTAAGGCAGCAACTAGAAAAAAGAACTCAACGGTAATTGATAACTTATCGTGTTGTCTTTGTTCCTTGTTAACTACTTATTAAATAATATTTGTATTTAGTTTATAATAACTTATTTATTTTGTAATAACTTCTGTAAGTTATTACAAAATAAATTCATTTTTTTTAAAGTAGTTAACAAGGAACAAAGACAACACGATAAGCTATCAATTACCGTTGAGTTCATTTTTCTAGTCGCTGCCTTCACCTAGATTTTGGGGTAATTCAAGTTCTGCTCACACTGTAATTTCTATGAATGGCAACACTTCCGATTCGTATTTTCGGTTGTAGAATAACATTATCTATTATTGTGGTAAGTTACATTTCATTATGTCTTTTCACTTGCGAAAAACGGGCAAAAGAAAAATTGTTAGATTTTAAAAAAATATTTAGTAATCTGCCCCCTTAATAACAGGTGGCAATACTCATCCTTTCAATAAAAAAAACTAACCACTGTATTACCGTATTATTTAAACATTGTGTTGGATAATAACGTGTCCATGTGTTTTCTCCCGTTTCGTATTACATTCTACTAGTTGTTTCATATTAACTTCCATTAATTCATCCTTCGCCTTTAGCTTAAAGGACAGTAACATTGGTCTACAATTAGAAATGTAATTTCACTTACAGAATCGATTGAGAAAAGTCAGTTGAAGAAGTAGGTTGAATAGTTTTAGTTTTGTTTGTTATTTTGTTTGTTACACTATTGTTTTTTACTTTGTTGAATAATTTCAGTTCTTTGTGCTGAATAAAATATGTACAATTAAATAATTCTGTATGTAACAGTTGTAACAGTATATATGTATGTTACAGTTTTGGCTATGTAACAATTGTGTGTTGCAATTGGAATTGAAAGTTTAGACGAGAAAACGGAGGCTCTGAAGAACCTGTTGAGGAAGGAAGGGATTAAAACTTACAGGAAAGGAGGAAACAGAATAATAGACTAAGGAAAGAAGAAAGAAAAGGATATAAAATCAGAAGAGGAAGGAGTAGTGTACCAGGTTAATTGTAAAGAGTGCGATATGAAATACATATGGGAAACAGGAAAGATATTAGAACAAAGGATAAAACAAGATAAGGACGATGCCAGACTAAAAAGAGAGAACAACACAATATATAAACACATTAAAGAAACGGGACATGAGATAGATTGGGAAGGAATAAAAGGATTAGAAAGGTAAAAAAGGAGTGTGATAAGAAAATGGAAGGAAGGTCAGTGGATTAAGAAATATGGGAAGGAGAAGTTGATGAATTGGTCTAGTGGACTTGTGATACATGAATTATGGGTAACGATGATAGACAAAGTAAAAAGAAAGAATTGAAAGGATCAACAAGAGGTATTTATAAAAGCTTGGTAAATTTAGAAACGAAAAATATAATTTTATAAATGCTAGATACAGTAGGTAGAATACGAAATAAATCCATGTTATTTGCTTATTTGAGGGAAGCTAAAAATATATTTAGCAATATTTGTGATAGTGTTGCATGCACATAAAGTTATGTCCCCCACCTACGTGATATCCTTGGGTTTCATCTGTCTGTCAGTGTTTGCAGTGAATTCTACTTACAAATGAAGGTGCATTAACATCATTAAACAAAACTGTTGCAAAAGTAGAATCTGATAAAAATTGTAGATGATATCAAAGTTAAATGAAGTGGGCCTTATGCAGAGTCGTTTCGACGTCTGATTAACACCATACTACGGGGTTGACTAACAGATGGTTATCAAAATTGTATTCAGAGACTCTGATTAGGACGTAGTATTGGACGAAATTAATCACATGTGACCATGGGCGGCGATTAGGGGGGCAAGAGGGAGCAGTTGCCCCCCCACTTTTTTTGACGTGACGCCCTAATTTATAGTTTCATTTGGAAATGTAAACAGGGTGTCCACACAATTTGGAGAAAAATCTCTGACTTTTCCCTTACTTTCCATGACGAAAGTTCCAGATTTCCCTGACCCCCCTGGATAACTTAAAAATATAGAAAAAAGAAAGAAACCCCATCCTCCAGATTCCCCATAGTTGACCTTGTTCTCTTCCGCTACTGTTTCTTTCTTTCAATTTTCTTTCCAAAGGAATGTAAATTTACAAATATGTGCATTAGGGCGATATTGATTAAGCCTACATATTACACAAAATGTAAAGTTACAAACGAAAGTGCGCAGTAACAGAGTACTTAAGATATGAAAAAAATACACATTTTAATACCAATTACACAGCATTATAATATTGCCTATAGTAATGAACAGTTCATACATGATTTTACTGATTATTAAAAAAAAAAAAGTATGTAACATATTTTTGCTAGTGCAGTTGTTAAATGCAACCCATTTAGAAATTTGTTTTCATCCTATCTCGCATAGTTTTCTTCTCATTGATCTGAATATCCTTCTTGTTGTCTCTGCAGTTTCATTTTCTTCTCTTCTTCCTCCAGCTCCTTTAGTTGTTGCTGAATCGTCCGTTTCTCTCTCCTCTTCTCGTCTCCAGCATTTATTTCTCTTTTCTTTTGCAAATACACCTGATATTGTCTCATTGAACTTCTCACTGAATTTATTGATGATCCACCTATTCTCATCACAGAATCATATATGATCCGTTGAGCCACCAGAGATTCTTCTTGTAAGTTCTCAACAATGAGAATTTTATTTATTGTGAAAACACTTTCAAAAATGCGTTTCCGTGAAAGAAGATAAAACACAATTTCATAACTGACCATAAGTCAACGAAGTTCTTCCCATTTCCTAGGACTAAGTAAAAACTCATCAAGTCCAATACCATCTCTGTCATTGGCTATGAATTCATTCGAGTGTTCCTTAAATTCTTCAGTCTGAGCTTTCACTATGAGCTGAAGATACTATTTCTTCGCGTTTTCAGCCACTTGTCCAAATATCCTCTTAGCACCATGCAATTCTTCTAGAACAGCGTCTACCCTTTCGAGCAAATATGCCAGGATGCAGTTAGATGTGTTTCTCGCAGAAAATTAGTTTCAACAACTATATCAGAGAACACTGACTCCCTCAATATCATCATTAAGAACACCACATTTTACATCCAGTAACAGTAAAGAAATCAGTCCTATTTCATAAATTCAGTAATTGAATAATGGACCTAAATCGATTTTTCACTGACTTTCCGACCAATCTGCCATTTCTCTGACTTCACCTGATACATTTTTACTTATCTGACTTTCACTTATTTTCCAGAATGTGGACACCCTGGTAATGGTTTTGTATGTATTACTGTTTCATAGAAAGAAATGGTGCCATATGATATTTGCCGTTGCGTGAGTAAGTATTGGTTATTTGTCTTCCCGTGGAGTTAAGAAAGCTACAGGAATTGCATTTAAAAGCAATTAATATTGCAACTGCATATTTCTTTAAATATCATAGCATATGATTGCATTACTTACTATATTTCATTTTCTAAGAGTAAAAACATTCATTTAATGGCATGTGTGGAATTAAAAGTATAAGTTGTTCATTAATTCCCAGTTTCAATATAACTGCTGCAAAACAAGCGTCATTATTCATTACTATGATTAATATTATCCCTTCTATTTATTTGTTCTGCAAATTTATTAAATAATTTGATCACACAACTTTCCAGACAGAATTGTAAGATGTTCATGAGCAAGAACTCAAATCTCTTCTTATACTTTCGTTGTTTTAGAATATAAAGGGCTAGTACCTACCTCTATTGCTCTTATGAATTTACTTAATAAAATAGAAATACGATATACGGTATTTTAAGTGAAAAAGGATAGTATTCTATTAGTTATACAACCTTTCATCGATGTTAGGAACAACCAGGAAATCTAACACTGATATACAATTGTTCAGATCATGTCTTCCCCCCCCCCCACTTTTAACTTCCAACCGCCGCCACTGCATGCGACTAATTAATCTAGAGCAGAGACTAATCTTTTACACACGATTTAGCGTGCGACACAAAATTTCGAATTTCGTAATTCATATATTTCCAGTTTTACAGACTACGCATACGCTCATCTACTTTTCCGTAGTTGCCACATTTATATTACTCACAGATGCATTGGGGTTCTATACTTTAATTATACCCAAATCATCATTTTAGTTGTACTCATTTGTTTAGTTGGACTCTGAATACCAAAAAATGCACCTTCCTTAGTAAAGAGGTAGTACGCTTACTAACTAGTCTGTGACTAACCTCCGATTAACGAATTCTCTCTAAATACCGCCCATTGTATTTAGGGCCTTAAATCAAAATATTACTTAAGAAACTTTATACTATATTAGATGTTGATGTTTGGAATTTCATGTAGTTTCGGTAAAAGAAATGTAGATACTCCTGTCAATAAAAATGTTTGACTCTAATTATTATTTTGTACATTTTTACTTTTGTTTGTGAGTACGCACTCTTTACTAACATTTATTACTCTAAGAAATTATTTTAGGGTTTTCACTGGGTTTTTCCTTTTGTATAGTGCTTTGATTTAATTCAATATTCATTTATACATTGATCTATTTTAGGTTTATTGATACATTACAAATTTGCAATACGACTGAATAAAATGTACAAAAAACTACACTTTACAATTTATAACGACGGACTTTGAATTGTAGTCGTTAACTAATCGATATTTTTAAACCGTGAAATACAGGTGCAGGTGCTTTCCAAGATAAAACACTTTAATAGCTATGAAAATACAGTAAAACGCTACAATATTATGAACAACACATAGGCTATAAATTTCAATCATTGTTCATATACATACCCTTGCCGTAAGCGTCGGTGGACCACCAATGGGCAACTAGCGACATCTCGCCAAAAATCTGCGGCTCCGCGGTGGCCCCACTTCTGTTTTGAAAATTATACCACCAGCGGCAGAGTCACGACGAAACACCAATGAACAACAAAATTACTTCCCCAAAATATGTTAAATCGCCTATATGCTTAATTTGTTTACACTAAAATGACTATTTTAGTTTCACTACAAACATTCACTACAAGTACTCCGAGGTGGGCACGAACCACCACAACCTTTTGATTACTAGGCACGTGCTCTTCTGACTTGGCCACGGAGGTGATGAAGAAGATGTCGTTTGTAGAGGGACAAATCGTTTAGGTCTTTTTAATTTGGCTAATCTGAGTGCTCCTGTGACCGTGTATATTCGACGATAACCATTTGGAATCAAATAACATCCACTCATTATTTCATGGTTCTCCCATAGTAACTTTCAAATGATCAGCGACAGTTACCACCTAAATTCATACAATTATGCGCACTCATCTCAAGATTTTTCACTTCATGATATAGAGGCAGGGGTTACTCTTGGCCCCTGGATCTCACTTTAGGAACAATTCATCAGGAAAAAATAATGTATAATAATAACCGCATGCACATGACTGGCAATAGTTCGTATTGGTCCCTTCGCGATTCTCCGCGACGATCGAAGGAGCGCGGACCAAAATGAAGTCCTCCTTGCTACGCGGTGGTAACTTCAACACCCCGACTCTGGATATCTCTTTTTCGACTCGACGAAACCCTGCCACCAGTGGCACGCTAGCGGCAATCCTTCGATGCATCGCTATAGTGACGATCGATATTTACCGGCAAGTTGGCCACTAGGTGTTGGCGACGTTTACGGCATGGGGTAACTTCACAAAATTATGTAAGAAAAATAAAAATATATTACCATTTGGCACATAAGGCTCGACAGATTAATCATTTTATACATAGCACATTCTTGTTAATCAATGAAATATACCTTATTAAATGATCACTAAAATTACTCAGTAAAATATTATACAATTAATTCACAGCTCGAAAAGTGTCCCATATTTACAGTTTGATATCTAATCTCGTGGGTACAGTCAGCGACAGAAGTTCTTATCGTTTAAGGAAATTAGTTTCGTAAAGAACTTCTGAATGGAAGAACAATTTGAGTATAGTTTTCAGTAAATTAAAAAGAATTAGATTTTCTGTATGTTCCAGCCATACCACCGCTATTCTCAAAATAAATTTTACCAAACGAAAAAAGAAAAACTTTAGTCGCTGACTGCTTACTATTTCCTGGGTCACACCGAGAGTGGAGGGACGGGTCATAGCACCAAACCAGTAGCAACTCATCTCCTCTCAAGTGTTCTAAGTGCTCCCGTGTGTTCCAAGTGCTCTCAAGTGTTCTCAGTGCCTTCCAGTCTTTTAACTGTTCTTCATGTTAACTAATCACCTTAGTGTTCCTCCTCCCTTCCCCAGCAGTATTCCAATCAACTACTACAGTTGGACATGAATGATTTAAAAAAATTAAAAATATAAAAAGGATATGTTACTGGTTTTGTCAAACAGTTGACGCTTGTATTTTATTAAAAGGAGGATTAATATGTTCTAAAGGTCATGAATAATTTAAAAATTAAAATTTTTATTTAAGGTGCATCACCTGTGAATACAACATTAAAACATATCCAAGAACAAAATAAAATAATAACCGTGTTGTCAGGAAATAGCATGCATATGGAATTTCTGATAAAAATAGAAATACATCATATAAACACTCTCAAGGTGAAGATTTTAACAATATATATATATATATATATATATATATATATATATATATATATATATCTTCTTTTGTATTAATAACAAGTGTACACATATGTTTTTTCAACTTCAAAATAACTTCCAACTAATATAAAAACTGGCAATTTTAAAACAATCTTTATCATTCGCTCCTTCGGAATCATCAACCAGTGAAGCCATATCTAGCATCTTGGTGCTAGATCTAGCATAATTCATACGCATTTAGCATCTAGCATCTTGACTTTAGCATCTTCACCAAATCTAGCATAATTTCATTCTCCCCTCTGGAGAACAGAAACAAAACGAAAATTTGGATGGTTCAACAACCGGAATCCCTTTTAGTTGTAGTGATGGTTGGAGCAATAAAACCAGTAAGTATTTCCGCTGTTGTATTGTTGAATTCACAGAAATGTTCAAAAATTAGCAAAACGTGACCCTGCACAAGATGTTTACTTACCCATAGTTTTACTTCTGTCAACTGAAACCTGAGTGTGTAGTTATCTGGTATGTTTCTGTCCCTTCTCACTTTACAATTTGTGAGGGAAGGGGGTATGAGCTTCAGGGGACCACTATTAAAGCGCTAAAAGAAATGCTTCAGTACTTCAGAAAGCGGCATGTTATATATATATATATATATATATATATATATATATATATATATATATATATATATATATATATATATATATATATATTTCTTAAAATGTTATCCATTCATAAAATATAAATTCTCCCTTCCTCCCCTGATTCTCTTTCCAATACAGAGAACCGATTCTTTAAATGAAGAAAGAACGCTGAACCCTCCCCGAATATGCTAAAAGCAATGATACGTGCAAATGACAAATCTGTAGATGAATCAAATAATGCAGATACATGGAAAGATGATGACGAAGTTTGTTTGAGGATAACAGTGCTTGATGCAGCGTAAGTCCACAAGATGTAAACAGATTTGAAGGGTTCATATTTGTGTACGTGTACGTGTGTATGTGCTTGTTTCTGAGTATTTATACGTGTGCCTTGTAATTGTTATATTAATATCCACTAGATTAAGTGAAAATATAAAATGGATTTGATGGCTGCCATTTCATGTCATCTCGGTAAGTTATTGTTTTTTAAATATTTAGTGATATTAAATTAGATTATAATGTAGCGCCGCTTTCAGGAGCAAAGGTCTACAAGACGCAAACTTACAGCTTAACGTCGGATTTTAAACACATGAGCTCCTGCCGGGAATCAAACTCAGTTCGTAAAAGACGCATACTCTAACCACATAGCAACAGGGAGCTCAACATTTAGTAACATGTATATTAAGTTGTAAAATTGCATTTGTATAACTTCCACTAATATAATCTTAAGAATGTGAAGCCTTTGCTAGGCTCGTTACGTTGTTTAAAACCAAAGCCCATCTCTTATGTGTCAGTTTCGGGTTGGACTGGGGGTGATAGAAATTCGATTTAGATGTAATTATTATGTTTTGTTCAGTAATCTCAGTGTTTGATAAGAATGGGACCCCTGGCTCACGAAAATGTATACGTAATATAGCAAACCACCAAACATAATATAGCAATCATGGAGATGCTCCCCTAGAAAATTTTCTTCGGGCGCCCATGTCTGGAGGTACACTTTTTCGCAACTCAATCGATACGATGTGAATGTATTCAAAGTCTACTGATTTACCCATGAAACTTAAATTTTGTAAAAATATTCTCTAAATACTAACCTGAGGATAACATTCTTTTAAATTGATCGCTAAAGAGGATTTTTTGTTGTTGTTTCCACAAAGTCGTTGTTGTCTGAAGTTTCCATAAATGTTTCCCCAGGCTGTTAACAAGGCAAGTTTGTTTGAGAAACGGGTCCTCCAGGAACTTTATTAGAGAGTACTTAGGGAAGGTATATATATATATATATATATATATATATATATATATATATATATATATATATATATATATATATATATATATATATCTTTAAAATTAGCACGGAAAGATAATTTGAAAATCTGGCATTATTTGCAAAAATCTAGCATAATTCAGGCTCGTGTTTGGCACCATCGCGAGTCTCGTGTGTGGCAACCCTGTCATCAACTAACAATCACATCAGAACAGTTGGAGGTTGATCAACACAACCCTAGGACGACTATGGAAAATCTTCGCAGACTGTGAGTATGCCTTGTGCACTTTATTCTCAAATAACTTTAAGTGTGTAAAGAGAGCACTGAATACTATGTTATAACACGAAAGAACCAAACGACAATTTCCTTATCAATACAAACTCCAAATTGTTGTACTATACTACCTGTATTATATCATTGCTTTTTACTATTTCATATAAATGGTATTGGTTTATTTTCTTGTATTTCTTAATAAATTCTTTCGCATACAAAATGTAACTTGTTTCTAAGAAGACAATCCTCATCCTGAGAGATATGCAAAATGCTTAATCATAATACGTGACAATTAAGTTTAATTTAAGCATCAGTGAAAAGAGGATATAAAACACCATGAAACACACGAAAGAAATTACACTGAGGGGAACCATAAAATGATGCTTATAACATAGTATTCAGTTCTCTCTTTACACATTTAAAGTTATTTGAGAATAAAGTGCACAAGGCATACTCACAGTCTGCGAAGGTTTTCCATAATCGTCCTAGGGTTGTGTTGATCAACCTCCTGCGGTTCTGATGTGATTGTTAATTGATGATTCCGAATGAGCAAATGATAAAGATTGTTTTAAAATTGCCAGTTTTTATATTAGTTTGAAAGTTATTTTGAAGTTGGAAAAACACATGTGTACACTTGTTATTGATACAAAAGAAATTATTATTATTATTATTATTATTATTATTATTATTATTATTATTATTATTATTATTATTATTATTATTATTATTATTATTATTATTATTATTATTTGGTTAAAATCTTCACCTTGCGAGTGTTTATATGATGTATTTCTATTTTTATCAGAAATTCCATATACATATTTTACTATTTCCTGACAACAAGGTTATTATTTTCTTTTGTTCTTGGATCTGTTTTAATGTTGTATTCACAAGTGATGCACCTTAAATAAAAATTTTAATTTTTAAATTATTCATAACCTTTAGAACATATTAGTTCTAACCATACCACGGTTATTCCCAAAATAAATTTTACCAAACGGAAAAAGAACAACTTTAGTCGCTGACTGCTTACTATTTCTCGGGCCATACCGAGAGTGGAGGGACGGGTCATTGCACAAAGCCAGTAGCAACTCAGAAAAATATTCAGAAACAGTGGCGGATCTAGAAGGTAAAAACTGGAGGGGGGAAGCCAATACCCAGACTATAATAGGTATAAATAAACTTTCAAAAATATATAAATAATAGTAGCTTAAATTATTTTGTCACTGAAATACCTTGGGGGCCTAAGCCCCCCGGCCCTGGCCTAGATTCGCCATTGTTCAGAAAGCTAGAAACATGAAAATACCGCTTTTCTCTGTGGAGGGTTGCTAGCTAGAGAGGTGGTGAGGCAATTGCTCGAAAAGGACAGCAATAAACTATTGCAAGACCATATTTCGTACTTGATGTCTCATGCCTCAACGCAAATTGAGAGCACTCTTCACGCACGGTACGTTTGAGTTTCCATATTTTTAAAAATACTGGACAAATGACAAGCAGTAACGATTTTTTGAAAATGTCACCAAAATTTGTCTACGGCGCTCAGTGTCGGTTTTAGGTTTGATTGGGTCCTAAGCTATTGAAAGGGGCCTTTTTAGATCAAGCTTTAGGGGCCCTTTATACGTCAAGTTTTCTTTTGGAACGACAAAAGATTGCCATTTTTTTAGATTTGAATGTATGCTATATGCTAATATAGACATAATGGATATCTAAATGAAAACAATAACCCATTACAAGCAGGGCTGAGAAACGGGGTCTCCATTATAAGCGAGGCTGGATAGAAGGGCCTCATTTCAAGTGAGGCTGATAAATAGAGCCCTATTACTTGCTTCATAAAAGCCTAGCACATAATAATACAAAATACCATTGTTGTATGTGCATTTTATCATATTTGCTTTTTCTTGTTATTTGGAAATTACATTACAATCAGTTTTTTTTTTAAATTTTTGTTCACTCAAGCGAGTGGGGCTCTAAGCCAGTAGCGGTTTCTGACGTAGGGCTACCGGGCTACAGCACGCTTCCTATGTTTGTGTATTTGCGTTAGACTAATTTTAGTTCAAAAAAATTTTCATCTATTCATTTGTTTAAACTGTTCATCAATTAACAAAATACAGAACTTTCCCATGACGATCTTTTTCGAGCGTGGAGCGCGATTACCAGCGCCTTCAGCAGTGTGGAAGTTGTACTAACGAACCGAGCGGGCTGTACTGAATGCATTTTTGCCGATCCCAAACGTTTCAGCATTCTTGCCAATTTGATGTCGAGAACATAATCCAAACAACCCCTGCAGTGCTTCTAACCCGTTCCTACTACTACTACTACAACTACTACTACATTAGCTGTGGATCTATATAGTACAAGAGCAAACGTACTACTACTACTACATTTGCTGTGGATCTATATAGTACAAGGGCAAACTTATTTTAATGAAAGAAGTTTAATGAAAATTTTAAAACAATGATCGTTAAATCACTTTTTGAATATTATTTTTAATCTTATTTTAACGAAAGAAGTGTTATAAACATTTTTAAAAGTAGTAAAAAAACTGTCCGTAGGCAGGATTCGAACCCTCGCCAAAAACATTTTCGTTACTAGCATGTTACGCTAGACCACTTTTTTTTTTTTCAACTTAATGTCAGTACAAGGCAATAAACAAACTAAGGAAGGTAATACAAATGGGCAGATACAAGAAAAGGTACATTATGCAGATAGAACACTAAAAAAAATTGCAAACAACCTATTGCGCATAGCAAAAGGAATTTGGTTTAGTTGAGCATATAAAAACATAATAGCCTATAGGTAGTATGAACAAGTTTCTGAGATTCTACGAACAAGTATAAAACAGTGTTGCCAATCAACCAAGTAACAGCTTGATATTTTGTTCTCGGAAAAAAATTAAAGTCGGGAAAAAGTATAAAGTCTGTTGAAATAGCCGTGGGGGTAGTGCGGCACATGTGGGCCATATAGCGACAGAACTGAGGCCACACCACTGTTGCTTCACCACATTCGGTAAGACGATGTACAATAGTGTCCGTGACATTGCAAGAAGCACAAAGGTCAGAGTCACTAAATCCAAGGGAATGTCGTCGGGATACAGTATCAACAATTTGATGCACCACAATAAACCATACGGATCTTGCACGATAAGTTAAATAAGGAGCATGTAGAACACGCCAGATACGTTGCCAATTATGATGGGGATGCTGAGTAACAATGGTAGGAACAAGAGTACAAGGTTGTCGAAGTACCGAATACAGTCTTTTAACAGTGGGCACTTCGTCTAAATCATGATTTAACAATCGATAACAAATCTCATACAAAACCGGTTTCAGATATGTATATTGAGGCAGCGGCGGCCGCTGAAGGGGAGCCAATGTGCCGTGGCACTACCACAAATAATACAAAAAATAATATAAATATTTTTATCTTACTAAATAACAAACTTTTTAATTTATGCACAATACTTTACTTGCAACGTCATCATTGCTCACGGGAAGCTGGTTTGAGTCGCGCTCAGTGATTGAATACACTCAGAATTACTCGAACGCTAGCAGTACATAGGCCTATCTCTACTCTGTTCGTGCCAAGTTCTCCCGTGCTTTCCCAACTGTTCTAAAAATGGTTTGTGCGCATGCTCGTTAGTTGGAGAGCAGGAGGAAAGTACGGAGAAATAACTAGCGTTTTGTGCCACGATCGAAGGTGGCTCGAAGCGGGAGATTTGTTTCGTCTTATGTTTTGATGCTCTAGGAAATTGGGCTTTGGTTTGGAGTTAAGTCGCCTGGAATTCTAACACGTGACTCCTGATTCACTAGTTCCTATTGCAGTGTTTCCAAACTAGTTACTTATTACATATCAATATCTACCATCTAGATTTGACCCTCCCAAAAATCGATTTGGAGTTTATTTCATTATTGTGTTGTCAACCCAGGTATGATCCCCCCCTGATTGAAACATAAACACATTGTGCGCCTGAGTGTTTGTGGTGTTGAATGTGGTGTGTGTATGTAAATTGTCAATTATATATTTTTGCGAAGGTTTGATGCTGAGTATTTAAGTAGCAGGGGCGGATCCAGAATCGACTTCTGGGGGGGCAAAGTGTTGTCATACTGCTACTTAGAGCTACTTTAACAGCTTCAAACTCTGAGATGGGTTTTATTTATATGTATAAAATAAGAAAGTTTATTCTTCTGGAGGGGGGCGATCGTCCCCCTGGATCCGCCACTGAAGTGTAGTGCTGTTTTATTGTTTTCTCTATATTTGTAACTACTTTCCGTAAAACCAGAACAATACGTTACGATGAATGCGGCAAGTAATTTAGTGAAATATCCGTTTTCATCCCTATCATATGACGACAAACTAACTGGAAGCAGGAAATTTAGGAAAACAAATGCCTAATTTAAAATTGTGTGTTAAGCAAGTGATCCGTAATAAGGAAAGATTGCATCAATTTAACGTGAACATATAAGTGAAAAACAGTTCGAATTTGTGGTTGTGATGTAGCCAATCCTTTATTTTGTTTTCCGTGTGTTGTTTGGGGAAGGGGGATCGCAAGCTGGACAAAATCTGCTTTATGTTTATAATAAGTTAACTGTAGGCACAAACAACTTCATTCTAAATAGCTCCCTCCCTCTCTGTCTCTCTCTCTCTCTCTCTTTATATATATATATATATATATATATATATATATATATATATATATATATATATATATATATATATATATATATATATATATATGTGTGTGTGTGTGTGTGTGTGTGTGTGACTGTAATAAAATAATGTTATTTGTGCCTTTACATGTACTTTTTTTTTTTTTTACGGATATGCGCTTATTTGTTGTGTACGTTTTGGCACTACCATATCATATGCTCACGAGCCGCCACTGTATTGAGGCGGGAGGTGTCCAAGATAGAAAGGTGCTTCTAATGGAACACGGTGTAATAAGTTCATGAGAAGCTGAGTGGTAGGATGATCAGGATGTTCGTGGAGTAAACGTAAACATCGTTGGAGAAATAGGGCTTGGGTCTGCAATTCGACATCTTTCAAATTTAATCCACCTTGTTGGAAATCGTTGCACAAGATTTGGTAGGAAACACGAAAAATCATAGGTTTCCACAAAAAATTACCCACAATTTTCTTAATTTTTGCAAGATGACAGTTAGAAAAAGGCAGGACTTGGGCAATGTAATATAATTGAGATAATCCATACAAACGCACATATTCTAAGCGAGATAAAAGGCTAAGGTTCCGAAAGCGATGTTGGTCAAGAACATAAGTTAGCCGATTCACTGTAAGGCCAACATTATTAGTAATAATGTCCACCACACTGGAACTGAAAGTCACTCCCAAGATTTTAACTGACTGTTGTAACTGACCAATGGAAGTAGTAGTAATAGTGGTTGACTTACCCAGAGGCATAACGTACGTTTTATTAGGGTTAAGCATGGCTCCGGATACTGATTCGTAGAGCCGTATGTGCTTTAGTAAAACGGCGAAGTCAGAGTGACCAGTCGTGAAACATGTTACATCGTCCATAAATGAGTAAACTCGCACAGAAGTATTACATATAGTGACACCATGAAGGGCATGTTGGACATTATATAGAAATGGCCCTAAACTAAGAATAAAAAGTTGACTGCTCAAGGGACCGCCCTGTTGGATGCCATTACTAATGCGGAAGGCAGAACTGAGATATCCATTAATTTTGAGTTTGATTGTCCAATTACAATATAACAGCTTAATCCAATTACAGAAATCATCGCCAAATCCATAGGCTTGAAGACAAGAAAATAAGTATGTATGGTTCACTCGATCAAAAGCATTGGAATAGTCCAAGGCAACTAAGGCCGCAGCACATTGGTCAATATCTTGGTGGTAGGTGATGACGTCACGTATAGCAGCAAGAATATCTTGAGCACGTTTATGTGGTAGACCACCATGTTGAAGAGGCCCAACAAGTTGGGCAAGAACAGTTTGTAATCGGGCACTAATACATCGACTAATTATTTTATAATCGCAGGTGAGTAAAGATATAGGTCTATAGTCCGCCACTGTACGAGGATGAGTCTTCTTCGGAAGTAACACAATGACAGCAGTCCGAGAGGATTCTCCCAAAATGCCTACTTGCAGTACATAATTCACCCATTCAGTAAGCATGGGTCCCATTAAATGAAAAAATGTCTTGTATAACTCTATACCTAGTCCATCTATGCCAGGCGTTTTAGAATTCTGGACTGTGAGGACGGCTTGCTTCACTTCCTCCTGAGAAAATGGTTGAGTGAGCGCTTGTTGTTGTTCCACTGTTAATCTATGCGGCAGATTGGGCAAAGTAGTCAATGGGAGGTGCTGTGACGACATCCTGCATATTGAATAATAGTTGGTAGTGTCGAAGGATGATAGTTTGTATATCAGAAAACTTAGTGACGGATTCTCCATGGTCGTCAGTGATATTTTCAATAAGTTGAGATCTAGAGCGCTGACGCTCGCGCAATACTTGATATACAGACACACACTCATCGGAATCCATGGATAGAGTTTTACTCCGAATATGAATTCCCGCTCGTTGACGACGATGGATTTGTAATAGTTTTGCCTTCACCTCTTTAATGGATGCTATTCGTTTGTCCCCTTGAAGAGCCAGAGTATATAAATTGTGGAGGACACCATAATAAAAATTGTACATTTGATTAAAACCCTGCACCTTATCTTTGCAATAGGAAATAGACATATAACGAATCGTGCGTTTAACATTGTATTCCCAATAGTCAACAATAGTTTTACGAGGAGAACGCCGCTGAACGAGGCGATGCCAGGTATCGGTAAACTCTTGCACATATAGTTGATCCACTAGAATAGATGTATTGAGATACGAGAGACCTCTGCCTCTCGGTATTTTATTAACATTTAACATAATACTTAAATGTGGGAAAAAATGATCAGAAGCACATGTGGGAGAAATTTGCATATCAAGTAGCCCGCGAAGCAAAGGTTGAGAAACAAAAAAAAACAATCTATTCTGGACGAGCTTGTATGCGTAAAAAAAGTAAAACCTGGGGAATCCGGATGTAACGTAAGCCAACAGTCTTTTAACCCAAGGCCTGTTACCAACCTATGTAGAGTAGCACAATAATTGTAGCCCGGAATTTGCTGTGATTGATGTAGGACACAGTTAAAATCACACCCAATGATAAGACCAGCATAATTTCCGGCACATTCCGGAGCAACCACTGTGTCGAAAAATTCATTGCGGGCAGCCCTTTGATTATTCCCCGAAGGGGAATACAAGTTCAAAATTTTGACATCTCCTATCACACCACTAATTAAGCGACCAGATGGATGGTAAAAAATATAGTCAACTGTATACCCTGACGAACAAGAATAGCTGTACCGGTAGCGTTGTAAGTAAAATTATTATAAACATTGTAACCTTGAATATTCACAAAGGATGCAGTACCAACTTCTTGTAAGAAGCAAACATCAATGGAATGACAACGTAAAAAGTCCTGTAAAGCAGTAAATTTAAGAACACTGATAGATTTGTTAAAATTAATTGTTGCAAAATGGAAGGGAAACATAAGATACTGAGTAGAAAAAACTATAAGAATGCACAAACTCCAATATGTAAACAACATCTTGGTGAACGAGAGACAGGTATTATAAGGCGCTCGTATTAATACGAAAACAAAGCACTAAAAACGTAAACACTATGGTTGAGAGGGAACTGCAGAAGTAACCTTGGGAGGTAACTGACCTTCACTTGGTGCTTCTGAAGTAGGCTTAACACTGACTGGAGTAAGTACACGTGAATCACGTGACGGTTGTTTGGTTGTTGACACTTTGCGTTTTTTGTTCCGACCACCTGTGTCTTCAACGTTAGGCAACAATAGCTTATCAGCACACTTTTCACTTGTAGAGTTTTCGGGTTGTAAAGCATTTGAGTTAGGAGACACATCACCACTATTGAGGGGTAGACTTGATGAAGTAACAGAGAGGGGAGGCACAGAATTATGCTGGGAACTCTCCGGAACTTCTGGAGGAGAGGCACTTATATGAATATCGGAACGTGGGGCGATACCACTAGGAATAACAGGGGATACTGCTTGTGAATCCGATGTTCGTAAAGAGGGGAAAAGTTGCACATCTTGTATGTTAGGAACACCTGGTTCAAGTTCGGTCATCTCCACAGCTTCTGAGGCGGCAGGGGAGGGACGAGACGCAGTAGAGCTTGAATACTGAGGAGTTTGAGGTAGAGGTCCTACGAACAACTCAGTCATCTGTAAAGTACTAGACGAATGTCGAGCAGGTAGATTACGGGGTTGGCGTTTATTACAATTACTATATACGTGGGAACTGTTGCCACAGTAGAAGCAAGTAGGGGGCTGACCAGGATACATGACTGTAGCACGATGACCTTGAAATGTCACTTTAGACGGAATATGCTTTTTTAGTCATATACACAACACGAACTCCATTAGACACTGGAAATTGTAATTTATCAGACCATTGTTCATTTATTACTTTAGAAATAGTTCCATAAGGACTTAATGTTGCTTGAATCACTTCGAGACTAAGTTCAATGGGCAACTCTAAAACCCGCACTCGTGTGACATCTTCACTTGCACTGGAAATATGGACGAAACTTTCTGCTCCAGTGGAGTGAGTAAAAATCAACTTCTCAGGTGTTGTACGCAAAAAATTATCATAAGTACTAGGGGCACTGAACTTAACATAAAGACAATAATGTTCGTTGTGCAATTGAATGACTTCAACTTGGTCCAAGATGAGCTTTACTTTCTCGGCAAGCCAAGTATGAACCTCAAGTGGCGTCGGTCGTAAATGGCGTAAACTCTTATCAAACTCAAATTTGACGGTATTTTTACGTATTGTATTCATATTGCACTAATAAACCAGAACACCAACAGAAACTAAACGTTTAGCAAATAGCTCGCTAAACAAACAAAACACTATAGTAATATACTCGCAGAGCACTTTCACACGTCCGCGCAGTAAGACGGCTAGCAGTCGAATAGACCACTCGGCTATGGTAACAACTAATCTACCACTCGGCTACCAAAGCCCACAACAATTTTCGTTTACTTTGTGCTATATGTAGATCATGTCTTGTGATATCGCATCTGTATCGACCAATCAGATCAGAGGATATGCTGAAACGTTTGGGATCCGCAAATATGCGTACTGAATGGAGCCCGCTTGAACTATACAAGCCTATATCTCTAGCATGGAGCAAAGATCTCAATATGCCTTGTCCACTTTCCTTTTTTTTACACCCAGAATAGCTTCCACCGTGCTGTGTTAGGTTGAGCCCGAAGACATTCTGCGCAAGCGCTAAGTATTCCTCTTTCTCGCTTTCTTTTGCTTACTGGCGGCGCTCGCCGCTCGGTTTTGTCTTTTCTCCTCTTTTTTATTTTCTTTAATCCTAAAGGTCCGGGAACCCAGAATTGTCGGGAGTGTATATTAAATGAATTGAACATTTTTGACACAGATTCAGATCGTAGCAGAATTATAGCGCACACATTTAATGGGGCATCGGTAATAAGGGATCAATTAATGACGTACAATCTAAAATTAAAGAACACTTTCCTTTGGCACACTACGTCCATTGTTAACCAATTAAATTTGATAATGGGAAGAACTGCATCTCAAAATCAATCGGCAAGGGTTTTCTTCTGTAGTCTTTCAGGATTTTCCACATTTTTCCTCCTGCTCCCCACAGCGTGTATCTGTTTTTAAAAAAAGTGGCTGTACGACGTATTCCGAGTGGGTCAGCTACTAAATGGAATTTCAAGTCACGAACCGTCAATTCTATCTATGAAAATTAAAATGTTTCGAAAGAGTGCTTTTCAGAACTAGAGAAATCCAACACAGGGAATTCATGTTTTGGTTAGAATTCTTTCACAAAATAATGCCGCATGTGAATATTTTCTATAATCAAATTCAGTGCAGGCCTACCATTAAAGTACAAACAGTACTTAAATATTTAATTGAAGCCATTGAGAAAATTCGGAATGACACAGACAATATTAGAACAAGTGATATTTTTCTTCCAACAGTTGGTAAAACAAATATGGGCGGATTATATCTTGCAGAGTACCCAATGCCAAAGAAGTATGTGATCACATTTCTGCGGATGCGCGAAATAGATGTGAGAAAACAAGCCATTTGGATGCCGCCAAACTTCTGGATTCTGCAAATTTTAGTGATTTTTCCGGAACATTTCTGGACACTGCGGTTGAAAGCTACCCAATGTTAGGTAAGCAGTGACTTCGCACTGAGCTTTTGGTTCTGTCAGCTTATCTTTAAAAACAATTTACAGAACAATTTTAGCGAAATAACAACCCTTTTGCAAATAACAGTGACCATACCAATGTCCACAGCAGAGCCTGAGAGATGCTTTTCGTCTCTAAAGAGAATTAAGACATTTATGAGGAATTTCCGTAGGTCAGGAAGGTTAACTGCCCTTGCCATGCTCTCGATAGAAAAAAGTTTGATCAACAACATGGGTGACTCCAGGGTGATAGAAAAGTTTGCCAACATTAAGAATCGAAGGATGGATATCAACTTCCGCCTTCAGTAGGTAAATACACGTATATATATATATATTGTAGCACGCTTTGTTAATGACAGTACGAGCCGCCACTGCTCTAAGCTATAGCTTGTTTAGCTTATACGTAAAATCGGCATTGGCGGCGCTGCTGTACGAGATAGAAGAGGTTAGTATCGGAGGGCCTTGGCCGCTGTGCCTATAGCTGGTTACGCCACTGATCTTGTATATAAAGTTTTTTTTCTTTCTTTTTGTTCTGCATAGAGAAGGTTCCTAAGGATGGGTTTACATAGCTTTCACATTTAGTCGTTGTTCTGTAAATTAATTTTATTTCTTTTTGGTTCCTATAAAGTTAATTTGAGTGAAAAATCATAGTTGTGAGGGAAATCCTTGAGAGAAACTTTAGACCTATGTACCTGGCATCTCTGGTTTAGCGAATAAGAATGATGTACAGTGTGGCCAATTTAGCGACTTTGTCGCTAGAACTAACGACTTTTGGGAGTGTCTAACGACAAAATTTTTTATTTAGCGCCTAGCGACAAATCTAGCGACATTTTGGAATTCAAATATTTTTTCTATATTTATATTAAAGTATCCAAAATTTTGCAGTTCGTGATACTAATAATTACTTTTACACACTCGGTTGCACTACTGCTATGAGCGACCTACTTCGTTGGATTCATCGCTGCTATGAGGATTATGCCCTTCTTCACTGCGGTTCGGAAATCCGGGAATTTCCCGTATCTAACTAGTGCGTAATACCTGGTAACCTCTTGCATTGCACAGTGCGTACAATGACAGTGACGCTGGAGAACATTGTGCTTTTCTGGTTCAGTGTAGTGCGTGTGATTTATATATTAATTGAACTGCGGTTGTTCTTAATATAAATTATACAGAAATTTCGTGGGGTGAGTGGTGAAGTGTTCCAATACGAAAGCAACATGAATTCCCCAACCCCCCAAAAAAGATAATCGTACTCAATAAGAGGGAATGGGGAAAAGTGATCCAAAATTTTAAGTATTTGCAAACTTTCAATGCTATATTTATTAATTTTGTATTCTTCAAAGCGCATAGTGCAGTATTTTTGTCAAGATGGCAATTTTTTTAAAAGAAAAAGTACTCGAGTCTTCCATTTTATATGAAAAATATTTAAATTATTTTAATTCCTTTGTAAAATTGTATAGCGACTTTTCTAGCGACTTGTCAGAAGGCGTTTAGCGACTTCTAGCGACTTTAGAGTACTAAACTAGCGACATTTCACACTGGCGAGTTGGTAACAGTGATGATGTATTACCAGCTGGCCGCGGGATCATGTGGAAAAGCCGCGAGATTCAAATACACTTGTCACCAGAGTAAATAACAGATTGTTTCACTGCAAAAGAATCAAAGCAGGCAGTGATATATGAAATGCTAGAAGAAATAACAACTCATTGTAGTGTCTAATGGCGAGCAAAATGGACGAATGCCAGAATTTTTGTAGATTCTGTCTCGCTGTTAGTAAGGAAAAGTGTTATATTTTCGGCGGTGAAGGGTTGCGACGATCTCTTCCAGATAAAATAGTTAAATGTTTATCGTTTTTTGTAAGTTCTTTAAAACTTGTGTTTAATTTTCAGTTGACATAATATTCTTTGTGTAGTACAAGGCTATAACAGACAATCTGTAGTAAATGTTTGAGTGTCCATACTCAGAATATTGCGGACTGGAATGTTCCATCGAAACTATTAGATTTAGGTTGGACAGACGTAAAGATACTTCGTTTTGGGTCGTCGAGTGGGAGTTTTTGTAATTTTTGGGTGGTAGTTGTAGTGGCTTTGTTTTCTTTCTTTAATTTTCGGATGGTGGCTGTAGTGACTTTTTTTTTCTGAATATAACTAGTCCAACATTACTTGTAGTTTTCAACAGTGCTATTATATCCCTTTGTTTCATATTTGAACGTTATTCGTTCAGCACAGGGTTCATTTATATATTTAAATACGCCTAATTTATGCATGTACATGGCAGTAATCATAAAGTGATATCAGAAGAAAAGAAATAGAATCCGGGTGGTCTGTAAAAAATAAAGGATTGCACTTAGAATCTCCTTCAACTCGTTTCATGGCTCCAGAACCGAGTACCTTGTTTTTGTCTAAATTGTGATAAAGGTAGAAAACAACAAGTCCTGCGAGGCTTCTAACCCCCTTTGCTCGCTCAGCTATATGTTATGAAGTGACACTGGAGATCTTACATGTGCCAGATTTGGGGAGAAACTACAAGGTACCCAAAATAAATGAAGTTTCAACCGAAAACTTAAGTAGTAATTCTCAGTTAAAGAATTGTACTGTATTAATACCTAACATTTGCCGAATCTGAGTTTTAATAGTACCAGACCACCCGAAATGTATATTGTTCTAGAAACTTGAGCTCCTTCATGACTATATGGTTAGCGTACGCATCTTCGGCGCGGGAGACAGGTTCGATTTCTGGCGGGAGCTATTGTTCGGATTCCACGTTAAGTTGTAGGTTAACGTCTCCTATAGCCTCGCTCCTGAAAGGGACGCTAAACTCGAAGCCAATGTAATCCTAGAAACTAAAGTAGTAGTTCGAATCCCACTTGAGGCAGTGTGTCTCGTTCCTTGTAACTTCGGTTCTGAAATGTTGTTGCAACTCCAAACACTTCAAGCCAGTGAGTCGCGTATTACATCTCACGTTTTGGTTAGGAAGCTTACACGATGAAGCACGGGAGTATTTAGGCACACACATTTGTCAGGTTGTCGGTAAAGAAAGGGCGGTAATATAAAGTAATACGTACCTGGAAAATCAGAACTGATTCCTATCAATAATATAGCCTGTCTCCAACGTGGGATAGAGTACGAATCCCACGAGAACTTAGCAAAACTTGCACGAAGGAAGTCGTTCGGTGGGTGGATCACCTCACGGAGGATTGGAACCGTCGTTCCTGCAGATTGTTATCTAACGAATGGAACAAATGTTAATCTGATTATGTGATGTCCAGGAAATATAGCGGATTCATTAGCATTTCCGAAGTCTGATGGTAGTAACCTTCGAAGGCGATCCACTGGGAATCAAACCCAGATCCCTCAGTTTTATCATCTCACGTCCCTCCCTTTTTTCGTTATGCATACAGAGTGGGGGGCAAAGGGAAAGAAAGGAAATAAAACTAGTTGGTGGGAGTCCAAGACAATAATGAGTGAAACACTTCTTTTTACCCCTTGTTAGAACAAGGATAGAAACGTCTACATATATCTTCTCCAACTGTACAATTTACTTTGATCTCAAAATACACAAAATTTTCAAGGGATCAACAAAACAAGCAATTTCCCTCTCTCATTATACACCTTCACCGTCACCTGATATGTGTGGTGCCAGGGCCTCCTCACAACGCCCATTACTAAAATCCTTCCTCCCGTCAACACACACACACACACACAAAATAACTTAACATCCTCCCACCTTGAGTTGATGGAGAACTCAACATGATCTACTAAAAAAAATCTACTTTTTTTTTTTCAAATAAAGTCTGTGGAACTTTGATATGTGCACTTCTCGATTTTAAGCATGGCAGTTCAGGGTCTAATGGTTTCTCGCGAGGAGCGGCTCCAGAATGAACCACCCGATCTCTCCACAAGTTCTTGTTGCTTAATTCTAACGGATACAAACGTTGCACAGGCCTTGTCAGTTCACCATGGCAGTCTGTAGCTTTCCTAATCTCACAACCCCATATTTACCTGGCCTCAAACGACTCGCGCGAATGGCCAATTAATAAGTTTCGAATTATCACTCCCAACTAGAACAATATTACCAACTGTCACAGACTGGCCGTGTTTTTTTTGTTGGTTTTTTTTCTCGCATTCTGTACAGGTTGGTCCAATATTCACTCCGGAACCTGTTCTTCAGTTCAGTCTCTAAAGTTTGTCTACGCTTCACTCGTTTATTCAAACTATCATGATCCACTGCATCCACATCAGGGACTCCACATTATCCTGCAGGAACATGGAAGGACTCGAACTAAATTTGCTTCATTTCCCTCAACGTAAGTTAAGAGCCTTGAATTTATCACTGATTCGCAGTCACACAAGACAGTAGCTAGTTCCTCGCACGACAAGCAAGCTCGGCCCAACACTTTCTTCAACAAGTCCTTCAAAACCGTAATGATTCGTTCCCACCAAGCATCAGTTGGAGGATTGAACTTCCACTCGATTTGACGTGCTGCACTTTGCTTGATAATTGTGTTCCTTTCCAATCCTTTGAGTGCGTTGGCAGTCCCAACAAAATTGGTACCATTATCACTGTACACCGCGCAACACCTTCCTCGTCTTGCAACAAATCGACGGAGAGCTAAAAGGAAGGGATCCGTCGACAGTGCCGTTACAAGTTCAAAATGCACTGCCCTATACACAGCACAAGTGAAAACACACACCCATGCCTTCTGATTACCCTTGAGAAAAAACGGGCCAGCCGTGTCCACTCCTACCACTTCGAACACTTTTGCATCTCGAACGCGATCTTCGCGAAGCGGCGCGGTTACTGGTTTTACATTTTCCGCAGCATGTTTTTTGCAACTGACGCACTCATTTACCACAGCTCTCACTGTTTTCCTTACGCTTAAAATCCAAAACCGCTCTCTGAGTATATTCAACAAAATTTGTATACCAGCGTGCTGATGTTTCACATGATGATGGTAGATCAGTCGCTTCACAACTTTGTGCTTTGACGGTAACACCATTGGGGTGCGGAAATCCTGTTCATCTTTCCTGTAAACAATTTTTGTCTTCACTCGTATGACATACTTGCTGCCTTTGAAAACTTCTAAACATTTTAGTTTTCCATCCTCTACGCTGATAAAAGATTCTGTTTGGATCAAAAACACAATCTTCTTTTCCGCATCGGAAAATTCTTCACTTGTCAGTTCTCCAAATTGCCTTCGATCGCGTTCGGACCTACAGTTACTCAAGAACCGAAGAATCCAACCCACCATCCGCACAACTTGTTTGTATTTTGAAAACTTCTTGTAGTACCAATCGGCTTCAACAGGCTCCACGTTATTGGTAAGCTAAGTAGTCCGCATCTCGCTTTGGTATTGCTTCTTTGTCTTTGGTCTGGTCGTTGTAGTTTGAACAAGGCCAAGTCTGAATCGGGTATGCCAACCATGCAGGACCCTCCCACAACTGCACTCCTACAAGGTGCTTTGCCCTGCAGCCCCTTGACGGAAGGTCCGCCGGACACTCTGCTCCCATGACATACCCCCAGGATGACGGGAAAAGAAGTCGTCTTATTTCTTGCACTCTATTTCTCACGAAAACAGACCAGTTCTCAGCTCTTAGAATCCAGGCTAAAACAGTGGTTGAATCACTCCAGAAAAAAAACTGCACATCCTTCCAAGAGAAAGTTTCACACACCGACTTAGCTAAACGTCATGACGCTAGCTAAACGCTTAGCTTAGAAAAACGGCAGCAAGCAATTCCAAGCGTGGTATAGTAGTGCTTTTTAAAGGTGCAATGCGAAATTTCACTGCAGACAACCTTACCACCGGGTTTCCTATCCTCAGAAAAGTGACCGCTGCATAAGTGTCTTGACTAGCGTCACAAAAGGTATGAATCGTGTAGTCTTCTACACTTTCGGTAACTCCAATCCATCTAGAAATACTAATATTACGCAAGACCTCTAATTCTCGAAACCATCTTAAAAATTCTTCTTTAAAACTACCACCGACTTCATCATCCCAGCCTATTCCCGATTTTCAGGTCTTCTGTAACATCATTTTGGGATAAACCATAACAGGGGCAGTAATTCCAATCGGCTCAAAAACTTTATGTGCGATCGATAGCATTTCCTTCTTCGTGATAATTTCCAATTCAACGTCTCCCAACTATGCCAAGTTGAAATGTAAAGTATCTGTTCCAACAGAGACCAAGAACTAAAACAGAAGTTGGCTGTTCTTCAAACGAATGTTCCCATCCTCTCAGATTAAAGCCTCCTTGCGCCATCACATCTGTAGCTCCCGATACAAACTTCTACAGCTCGTCTTTGTCCCGAACACTTGCCACTATATTATCAACGTAGGCTAGAAGCTCTTCAGCATTTGTTGGTATCAGTCATTGTCAATATCCAAAACCCTTTTTAAATGGCATTCTATGACGGCCCCTGATATAAACGGATTACACTTCAGCCCAAAAATAACTCGGGCGTGGCGAAACACCTTAATTTTTCCGTCTTCTTCATTTCCCACCAAAGGAACCGTAGATAGTGTCTTCCGCTTTAACACTGATTTTTAGAAACTTTTTTCTATATCGGCAGTCACTCCGATTCTTTTTTCTCGAAATCTTAAAAGAACATCAGGAAATAACTCAGTCAAGTTTGGACTATACTCGAGACACTGATTCAATGAAGGATGGCTCGGTATCTGGAGGATACATCAAATACGGGACGGATGCGGGTAGTAACACGAGTGTCTTTTACTACAGGTCTATAAGGAAGATAGTGCCCACAAGTATTGGAATCATCTGTTGAAACTTCTTCAATAATTCCACTTGTCTGCCATTGAAGCAGAACCTTTTCATAGTCTTCATACAGAACTTCTCTCTTCAGTTTGCGCGTGGTGCTCTTCAATCGTTTTTCAGCCTCGAAATTAGTTGGAAGCGGCAGATGTCCATCGCACCACGGTAAAGAAACTTCACATCGTCCGCATTCCGTAAATTTTACAGAATCGAGAAAACACTGTTTAACGCAAAGTTTGTGTTCTGCTTCCGATTTCTTCTCGACAGGGTTCGTGATACCTATTGAATCTAATTTCCAAAGGTCGGACAGGTCTGCCTCCTTCACAAATAACGAGGTTACCATCAAAACCACATTCGAATCAGCTGTTTCCTCTCGAGACACTCTTCCCATCAGTGTCCAACCCAAATATGTCTCAATTGCAACAAGACCTCACGCGAACTCCACTCGCTGACACGAACTCCATAAATAATTTCCCTGCCACATCAGCCCCAATAAGAACGGCAATCGGTTCATTTGTTTTACCGATATCTGACAAAACGATCTTCTCTTTCAGTTTTATCACCCAAGAGCCATATACGACCGGAGCAACATCCCCACATATGACAGTCTGATCCAAAACGTGAAAATTGCATGTAGAAGTCTTACTGAGATTACCCAGACGTATCTTGTAGCACTTATGATTTTGACGCTCTGTGTTTAAGCCCCGAATAGAGCATGAACAACTGTCTCTTCTTGATGTGCAGTGTACCCCATCTGTTCTACAACACCCTTGAAAATGTATGACTTCTGTGATCCGGTATCAACCAAAACATGCACGCATGTTTCACGTTGATCAGACAGAAGTTTTACTCTTAATGTCTGGAGAAACATTTTCGGGTTCTGAGAAAAATTCGTCATTGCAAAATCACGATTGCCTGACGTGTTAGATGTCTCACTTGATGCTTTTATTCCCCTCCCCCGCAAACAACACATCTCAAATTAGCCTTACCTCCCGTCAACACAAAAAAGTCATTTAACACTTCTTACCGGGAATCGAACTCACTTAGAAGGACATTTATAGAACAAAACTCTTCCCCACCTGTGCACAGCTGTTATCCTAACCTGCACTTCCATACCTCTCCCTCTACACTTTCGGTATGTGCCTTTGCGTTTCGTGAAGTAGAATGAGACCTGCAGGGCTCCCAGCTGTCCTAATTTCCTTTTTTCTTTTTTTCTTTTTTTTCTTTCTTTCTTTCTTTTTTTTTTTTTTTTTTTTTTGCTGTATTTTGGAAATTTCTGTATATTTGTCCTATCTTTTAATTTTGTTCTTTATTTCCTATATTTTTCAGTGACTGAATTATTAAAAATACAAGCCAAGCATTTTTTCTGCTTTCTGTTTTGGGCTATGTTACCCAGCAGTGAAGAAGGAAACATGATGAAGTTGTTGTCAAGCAAAGTGTCGTGTGAGATTTCACACGGAGTCCCTACTTTCTGAAACATATACAAAGAGACATTAGAAAAAGTCAACATACAAGATAAATTTTATGTTTAAAATGATGGGTCATGCAACAGTTGTTGATATGGAGCCAAATCTTCTTGAAGTAATCAATATCAGTGATATCAGAAAAATTATATTCTCATGTTAATGATGGCCTCCATGTGAACAAGAGTTTGTTCCAGTTGATGGATAAATTCGTGAAAGATCTCCAGAACTTCTTTAAATGGGAACATGCAACTTACATGTGGTTCATAATGCATTTGGGGCTGGGTTGCAACTGAACACTTTTTGTGATCTGGTAAACATGCTAGAGCGGGGCGCAAAATTTCCGGTCGCCATTGGCGACTAGAAATTTAGAGATGGCGATCAGTGTTCAGTAGGAATGGTTTGTGCCTAAACTCACAGGGCTGCGCACTTTCTGTTTCGCAGGAAAATAGTTGTCATTGAGTGAGAGAAAACACGGAATGTGAAGTCTCCACAACAAAGATGAAAACTTCGTTATGAGATCCTCAAATTTGCTTCCAATTGTAAAAGTTTGTGCAGTTTTACTTCATGTGAGAGAGGCTTCAGCAGTCCCAACAGAGTTAAGACTGCCTACACGAATTCACGGAAAACTGACACATTGGATGATTTGCTAATCTCCATCAATGGCCCTTCACTTACGGACTTTCATCCGAAAACTGCAATCGACAACTGGTACTTGAGTGCAAAGACAGAGCGTTACACAAACGTGAAGTCTTAAGCAAGATATTTTTTTAACATTATATGAATTGTCCAATTGAAAATTGATTATCCTAAATCTAATTGTCTGGTTTAGAAATTTTATGCCTGATGTAATCTCTTTCTTTGTCAAACCAAAGGCCATTGGGATGGGAGACCTCTCACAAGTTGTACGTGAGAGGTACTGGCAACCATCACTTTTGGATCGGCGAGTGCGTCTAACTTTGAAATTTTGCACCCTGTGCTAGAGGATCTACAATCTTGCTTTCTCCGGTATTCTGCACACAGAGAAGATTTAAGTAAATTAACAGCAGAAGGAGAAAGTATGCTTCCGTATGTCAGCAATCGGTGGATATCTGTAGTTCCATGTTGGTCTAGAATTCTCTCTCTGTGGCCAGTACTAACAGAATATTTTTTGAATTTCCTTCCCAAGCAAAATCAAATCTCATTAGTCAGACAAGAGAATCCGTCACAACTTGAGATCTGTTACATTTGCATACTTACATTTTCTTTTTAGTGTATTCACTTTGTTTGATAAATTCCTTATGATTATGTAAAAACAGGAACCACTTATCCACATTTTGCATGATGAATTAGTTGATCTACTTCAAAGAATAATAGCAAGATTTGTAGTATTTGATCTGTACAATGAAAAAACTGGATCTGATCTTCTGAATATAAAAGTGAAAGAATAAATCTACTGCCAGATAATAAAATTGATGTCGGTGAAGGCGCATGATTGGTATGGAAAGAAGTCGATAAGGTGCAACAACGGTTATTCACATTAAATGTAAAGAAATTCTTCAAAACAGTAACAAGTTACATTCAACAAAGGATGCTGCTAAACAACCGGATTTTGAAACCTAGCCAGATTTTGCATCCTGCTTTTAGATATGCAAAGGAAGAGCAAGATAAGATATTGTCATCTTTTAAAGGATTAGCGTCTTGTGTGCCTCAGGTGTTGACCAGTCAGAAAATTGACAAGTCTGTAAACGAAATGAAAATAAAAATGAATTTTTTTTAGTTTTACGTCCCACGTTTCTATCGGCTAGGCTAAAGGAGGCGGTGATAATGAGAAATTAATGAACTGATGGAATGAAGAAAGTGGGAGGAAACGGGAGAACCCCGGGGAAACCCACGCATACAGTATTTGTCCACTACAAATTTCACTTGGCGCGAATCGGAATCGAACCAGGGACCCCAAGCACCAGAGGTGAACATTTCTTAGTAGTGGCGTCCGTGTAACTAGCGGACCCGCAATGCGAGGGCACATTTAAGTTTCAAAGATTAACTTTCTGATGTTAGAATATTAAAATCCACTTTTCAGGTTTTATATTACTGTATTATACACTTTTTCCTCGGCGTTGTTCTATGGTCTCTGAATATTTTCAGGTTAGCGCTTAGAAAGCCCTTTTAATATACAGCAAACACTCTCTATAGAGGCTGAAATAGCGAAAAAGAGTTTTACCATATCCAGTAATTTTCATCTGAGAGTAGAGATGCAAAAAAGCCGCCTCTTTTGTGAGGTTTCTTTCCACAAAAAGCTATTTAAAAAGAAAAAAAATCCTGAAATGTCCACCATTTTTGGATTTCCTTGTGATTTGTTCAAATAACACTTTTCCTCCCGGTAGTGGATTACACAATTTAAAAAATGCATTACAACATCCAATGTATCGTAAGTTCTATGATCTGTCTGGAACTGGCTATTTTGATTAGTTTTCAAACTGACATTGCACTTCTTGTCAGAAAGTGTTAGTTATACAACCACCATATCCTAAATGTAGTTCTGGTTGTCTAACTATGTATCAAGTATCTGGATGTTATAAGTCTTAATATAAGTTATAAGTTTTGTTGGTTGCCTAAATTCAATCTGGCAGGCAGTTAAAAACAAAGAAACAGACACAAAACATTTTGGGATAAAATCCTGCTTAAATCTCGTGCTTTACTCGGAAAACATTTTCCTGTGAGCTTCAGTAACTTCAGTGTACAAAATATAAACCATAAACTGCTATTCTGAATATAGTTTTAAAATCATTATTCCCAGAATTCCTTGTTTCTTTACAGTTACAGTATATCATGTCAAAAGTTTTGAAATAAGAAACTTGGCATTGAATGTTATACTAACAGCTCTACTAGTAATTCGTTGGATCTAGAAAACTCACTGCGTTCACCGGCTTGGTAATAGTGAGAACAATATCAAACTGGGCATCATCGTCTCGACAAGATAATATGCAATTTTGTGTAATATGAGCAAGTAGTAACTAACTAGATGGACTATCAAGGTCAAAACATTTTATCTGTTGCTGTGTCTTTATGAACGTGGGAAGAAGGGAGTTCTTTTGACATTTTCGCGCGGGGAGACCTATGCATCCTTAATTACGCTGCTGTTTCTTATTGCAGTTTTTATACTAATGGAGGATGCTGAGTCCAGTGGATGCGTACCTATATTTATTTTTAAACGTACGTGTCCTTGAGGTTCCTAAGAAAGTAATCTCAAATTTGGGATATAAATAAATATACATATCCCAAATTTAAGGTCATTTTTTTAGTGACCCTATGGACGGATATGTTTAAAGATATTTTCATTGGATTCAACATCTTCAAATTAGTATATAAAGTCTAATTACAAATGTGCCCAAGCGTGAACACTTTTGCAATTGGCATAAGCAGTACATTAAAGATTCCAAATATGTCATTTTTCTTGTGACCTCTGGGGAAGTTTTGTTTTAAAAATTTTTCATTGGGTTCGTCATCCTCAAATTAGTATATAAAAAAAGCAATTAGATATTTATCCAAGCGTGGGCACTTTTTACTAGTGGCATGGTCCTAGTTTAACGTTCTATGATCATGCACCGAGGCTAAGGGAGACTATGATGATGAGATTGTGAGAGTTTGTCGTCATCGTGTCGTTTAAAACCTGTGTAAGTGAAGATGTTTTAATGGACTTATTAAAAGTTGTAAGTTAATTTCTTTTTAAATTGGGATTTAAAATCCGACTCAAACGGAGTTAACTGTTTGTAAAAGTGTGAGTTACCTAATAAAATATTGCACTCATCAACACATCTTTGGCATTCAACATAATCTGAATTACGTTTGAGGTGAACGCATTACAACTGCTCCTATTAAGTGAGAGACGGTAGAGGAGAGAAATAAGATCTATTTTTCAGAACTATCCACGAGTAATGTAAAATGGTGATTATTAAGTCCAGGAAGACATATTATATCTTCTTCATTTTCTCCACTTCGTAGTTGGACATTATCAACAACTGTATGAATTGGGACATCATCTTGGAAAATACCATGACACCGTCAATAAGAATAGTAAATTATTATTGTTCTCGAGTACAACATCTTTCTGCGTCCATGTGTATATGAAGTCTGTACAGAAACTTATTTGCATATTTTCCACCTTATGCACATGGCTTGTCAAGAGATACAAAATGTTTATAAACGAGAACATTTCACACGCACTACTTACTTAAACAATAGTTTAGCATAACAATTACTAAAATAGTAACATGTAATTTTTAAACATTAGTTCCTTTTATAATATACTTTTTCGACCGACAAACTAATGTTAAATCTCGACCGTCGTACACAAAGATGAGATTGAAGGTATTGTATGTTATAGAACAGGTGATTATGAATATATGTATATAATAATAATATTTTTTTTAACTGCTAATTCGACATTTGATAAAAAATGATTGGCTATTCTAGTATTCTTTGATGTAAGTCTGAATTTAGTGGAAATTTCCTTTACAAAATTCGTGTGTGTAAATGATGAAACTTTGAGAATGTGTGTGCAGGATAATGGTAATATACTGTACTTGGGTGTTGATAGAGTGGTCCAGTACATGTTTAAAAAAAAAAAAAAAAAAAAAAAATAGCATTGAGTATTCTTAATATTTTCTTTGCATAGTAATTACTTCCATAAGTACTTCCTTATCCTGGATCTCTTTCTATCTTATTCCTTTCTTCTACATCCTTTTGTACTACCTCGTGTTATCTCCTTGCTATTCCTTTTGGCAGTTTTCCTCCTATGGTTAAGTGCAGAAACTCCTTAGGTAAACATTGTTATTATACCCTTTCTCTATGACCATATCAACGTATCGTAGATTTCTCTTTCGCGGTTCGTTTCTTGATTAATCATATTTCTAAATCTCTCACTTCTTTTTCGATTTTATTCTGTCTTTTAAACTTCTTGTAACGGAGGCTAGGATGCATATAGTATTTAGATGAAAAAAATCTTACCTTGCAACTTGACATCGATTATGAAGTCAATTTCGGGGCATCTCTTCTCCTTTATCAATGTATCTTCTTCCGCTATGCTACCAGCTACAACAAAGTGATAGAACATGTCCATCCGTGAAAACCCACGCTTAAATAGCGAAAATAATATATATATATATATATATATATATATATATATATATATATAACAAGTTAAGCAACATTTTTAAATATGTTGATTATTGATATAGAAACAGCATCACTTCAGAAGTCGTTAACTAGGCGGTAAGAAGTTTCAACGTCTTGGTTAACAAAAAAAAATCCTTTCGAGATTCGTTAATTGTGAAATGACAGTAGCCCTATTTATTAGAAGAGAAAAACAAAAGAACGTCGTCGTGCATATGGGTAAGTAGATAAATCTGATAGCTTTATCAGAAGGTGTTCACATCTTTTTCCCGTCTAACACCTGTATATCCCCCTTTACTATCAAAGTTATTTTTCCTATGTTCTTACGCTTGTAGGTGTAAGGTCGGCCATACATTGACTTGGAAGTCAGCCAAGCTGAGGCAGAGGATGCGGAGTGAGAGTCATGACTGCATAGGTCGTGTTTCTCAATCACAATGTTGCATTGCTTACAGCACTGAACCTCGATTCAGCTGTCCTGTCCTCTGTTCAAGGTGCGGCCGGCCTAAGTGCTTAAAATTCTACTCTTTAAGAGGAGGAGGTAATTAATACTTTTAAGTTATTTTTAATTTTTTTAGGTTTCAGAAGATGATGGTCTACCAAAATTTGCGTGCTTCTCGTGTGTAGAAAAACTAGAAAGCTTCTATTGCTTTAAATATATGAGTCAAGTATCTAATAATTTTCTGCATGATTATTTATCTTCTACAAACAATCGTCACAAGGATCTACAGTCACAGGTAAGGCAGTGCTTTGTACATTCTGAGTTTCAGATCTACACGTTCTTAAACATTTTATGACGGTTTCAATCATTCATGCTTTGCAATAGTTTGCACCGAGTAAGAAAAGTCTCTGTGAATAACAAGTCTGCATTCTTGAAATCTCAATATTTTAATTGCATTGCAATTTATTTCAGTTTGTCTTTGGCCCCCACAACAACGTTAAAGTCGCCCGTTACAATAACACGTACTACGCTTTTTTTTTTCTCGCTCTGATTTCCTGTATTTTCTCCTGTTTTTTCTCTTTTTCAGTTATGTGTGTAGTAATCTAAACGTATGCCGTATTACCATGATATCCTTCTTTTCTCGTAAGTTTTATTATTACAGGGTCACCATCAAGAAATTCTAATGTCGTGATCTCTTTCAAGCGCTTACCAATGATAATTCGTACATGATTACGGCTGCTTTTTTCATTACTTGAAGGAAATATCCTGTATCCTTTATTTCGGAATTCCTCATTATCTTCCCATCAGCTTATATCATTCTTACCCAATCTAGTTTAGTTTTTCATTTTTTTTCTTTCTTGTAACAAGGTTTGTATGTTGCATACACGCTCTGTGTTGAGTGTATTCAGCTTTGTTGTTGTTTGTCGTTTTCCTTCCAGTTGTCTCGTATATTTTCTTCACCAATAGTCTCGTAAGATATCTCCCTCCCTAAGACCCGAATAGAAGAAAAAATAGTATGGTGGTTTCCTGCTGCTTTCCGTTCTGCATTGTTTCAACCATTAATCATTCTGACCACATCTGTAATTAATGTCTAGTTCCCGTATTAATCAGTGTTGTTACCGCTATTGTGTGAATTATGCATCTTCCAGGACATCTGGTTATATCAGTTTAGATTTGTTCGGTATGATTCACTCTTTTACAGCAGTCTAGCACAACGTTGTACTAAATTCCATTCTAGTGTGCAGCTTCTCGAGATATTAACAGAAGTGTCGACCTTCGGCGAGGATCATTGCTAAAAGTTACTTGATATATTTGTGGAAATAATTATTGCAGACAGAATTGTACCACGTTGTACAGAAGGTATAACTATGAACAAAAATTTGTGAGCAAAGTTGATGGCATATTTTGTGTTATTTTGAAATAATTAGTATATTTACCGTGTAGTTATAGTTTGTCGTTTAAAATATTCTGTAGAGTGTAGTTAGTTTGCACTAGTTTTGCTCATTTTAACGATTTCTAAACTTGTTTTAATCGTACTAGGTATGATGAATGCAGTTATTTCATTCTCAATTTCAGTTTGGTCCCTATGAACAGACCATGAAAAGTAAACCAGAGACAGCGGCAAGTAAAGAAGACCAGTCGAAAAGTACCAGTAACCAAAGTGTAGAATCTCACTCAGAAGCTGGAGCAATGGCTGTTGAACCAAATTGTTCTATTAATGGTGATGCCCAGGATTTTTCCTCATGGGATTGGGAATCATTCACTGATACAAAGGAATTCAGTGAAAGTGGCAAAGTTGGTAGTGAAACATTAGACGTGTCTTGTAAAATACCCAATAATACTTCAGACATCAGTAGCAACCTAGTATCTAATGAACCATTTTCGATTATCAGGTTAGTAGTTCGTGTTTGAATCTTCGCATGTACAGTATTTACTAGTTCGTGCAGTCTTCATAATTTATTATCAGTGGCGTATCCTGAAAATTTATTCATGTTTACTGCAGTGTGTATAGATGTTTTAACATTTTAATGGTACAACAACATTACTAAGTACTTGCTGTATTTAGATATTAACAAACGTCTACATAAAACTGTATTCACAATGTATTTACTAGTTATAAATTAGTTCCATACTACCATAAATATATAAAATGGAATATTTACTGATAGAGTAATAGAGTAAATAACCTACTGTAAACTGTAAAGCCTCTTTCCTTTTACTGTTTACTGTAATCACTTATAATTACTTGAAAATGAACTCCAGTCTTCTTGCTTTTCTTGTAAAACTCTAATAATAGAAATATCCATTGAAGCTTTCCTGGCGTCGTATTGCAAACAGGTCTTCTTGGGTTAGCAGCCAGGTAAATACTACTGTTGTATCTTGCAACATTTCGAGGGCTGACATTGTCCTCATCTTCAGGCAAATATGATGGGACAATACAGTGCGTGGAATATATACTTTATATGTGTGTGATTGGATTTCTGATTGGTGCTTGAAATTGCGGGATATGATTGGTGTCCATGTTTGACTCAGTTGGAATCCTGTCTCTGTTAAGGTTCGTTTTTTCTTGCATGATTGCAACAGCTGCTTTTATCCTTCTGTCCCAAAATCTTGAGCATTTTGCTATTATTTCAGTATCTGTGAATAAAATCTTATGTTTCTGATTGATGCTATGCTCGGCCAGCTCGGATTTTTTCTGGTTGGTTTAATCTGATATAACTGTTGTGTTTTTTGCATTTGGCCTCAATGGTCCGTCCAGTTTGTCCAATGTATATCTTGCCACATTTACATGGGATGCGGTAACCCTAGGTGTTTGAAGGTCTAGATCGTCTTTGACTAGTCGCAGTAAGTTTATTTTATTTTACTTATTTATTTTTGCTGGAGATTTATGTATTGTTCTGATGTACTTGGCGGATAATCTACTAAGCTTTCCAGAAGTTGCTGGTGTAAGAGAGACAGAGTGTGTTCTTCCGTTCCTCATTTGTAGATTTTTCTGTACTGTTTTCCTTGTTAATTTCCTTTGTTCTGGCTCTTTTCAGGGCCATATTTATATCTCTCATTGAATATCCATTCTGGAGCAGCGAAGGTGATCAAGTTCTCCTGTTACAGTCCTTGTCGGAAATGGAGAATGCTTTATGTGCTAAGGTGTTGAGAACTCCAAGCCATTAAGCTTTATGATGGAAACTGTTGGTGTTAAGATATAAATTTGTGTGTTGTTTCCTATATACATACTATGGCCTAGGCTGCTATCGAGCCTTCCGTATACCATGATGTCAAGAAATGTGAGACGACCTTCTTGTTCAACTTCTATCGTAAATTTCTGATGTTGCTTGTTGAGAAACTGAAGGAATTCGTGTAAGGCATTACGTTCATGTGGCCAGATAGTGAAGGTGTCATCAAGATATCTATAGAAATATGTGGATACAAGTGGTGCTTTCTTCAGGCTTCATATTCAAAGTGCTCCATGTAAAAATTGGCTACTGTGTGTGAGAGTGGAGAACCCATGGTGACGCTGTCTGTCTGTTCAAAGTACTGACCACGTTATAGAAAGAAGGTTGAAGTGAGAACATAATGAAAGAGATCCAATAGTTTAGGCTGGAAGTGATTCCCAAGGAGCAGTGTTGTATCCTTGGTCGGAACTCTGGTAAACAGTGAAATCGCGTCGAAGCTGACCATAAAATCAATGGATGAGATCTTCATCGTCTTGAGTCTTTTTGCAAATTGTTGAGTTCTTCACGTGGTGTTCACAATTGCCCACGCATGGTTTGAATAATGTTGTAAGATACTTGGCTAGAGCGTAGGTTGGACTTCCTATTGCACTAACAATTGGCCTCACGAGTATCCCTGCTTTATGTATTTTTGGTAAGCCATGCAATCTCCGCGGTATGGTGCTATGTAGCAGAAGTGGTGGCCAGATGCAAAAAACACAACAGTTACATCAAGATTAAAGCAATCAAAAAAAAAAAAAAAAAAAAAAAAACGAGGTGGTAGAGCATAGCATCAATCAGAAACATAAGATTTTATTCACAGGTACTTAAATAATAGCAAAATGCTCAAGATTTTGGGATAGAAGGATAAAAAAAGCTGTTGCCAGGGTTCTTACAAAATTACTTTTATTATTTTCCCTGACTTTTCCCCGATTTTCAGGTGCAAGACCAACCATTTTCCCTGATCCGAGACATTTAATAAGATAATGGTGTACTGATGATGAATGCCTGTAAAAGCTAAGTAAAGGCTTGGACCAGTTCCGAGCTGGACAGCTCGGTTCAAATGACTATGCATATATACGTATCAAATAATATACGGATAGATTATGCGGTATATATAGTAGGTTATTTTTTAAGTAAATACAAAGCCATCCGCTGAGTTTTGAAGCTATTAACAATAGTCCTACCTACAAATCAATTAAAATATGGGTCGACCATTCGGGGGAAGAACCCAGCCTCTAATGAAAATTTTGGGTGTCTAACAGGGCCTGAGCTCCTAGGTTCCGGCGCCACTGATTGATACGTAATATTACTTCGAAATAAGAACTTGTCCAATTTCATTATTCGTTAAATGACTTTTGAAACTGCTAAATATTGGTATGCAGTAATTTATTTGTAAATATTAAAAATGCAAAATTCGATAACACTCAAACGAGAACCTATCCGTACTAAGCGTATTTTCCCTTAGGTTGTAAATATAACTGAAGGTTCTTGATTTAAATAATATTTGTGAAAATTTACACATTGAGACACAAGGAGAAAAGAGAAGAACATAGTGTCAATAAACAACAATTTAAAAATGCACGAAATTAATGGTTAATATCAAATATAGAACCATTGACAGAATTAAGTCTGTAACTAGTTTTCTCCATTCATTTTCTTTTATTTTCAGGATTACATCATCATTGAATTTCTCCACTGGAGATTATCTATATATATAAAAGAGAACGTACAAAATCCTTTGTCCGCTCATCACGCTAATACGGCTGAACCAATTTCTTTCATTTTTGGGGGGTTATTAGGATTTGGACCCTAGATGGTTTTTATCATATCACTTTAATTTTTAATTACCAGTGTCTTGAGATAATTGACCATTCAAGTGTCCATAACGTACAAATCCTTTGTTATTAGTTCATCATAGGTAAAAATAAACGTATTTATATGCAACCCGCATGACCGTGTCACTCGGCGGGTTAACATAAATGACAGGCGATATACAGCGGAAAATAGCTTGAATCTTCTGTTTAAAATTTTTTAATTGATTTGCTTATTTTTACAGACACTTTTACAATATGCCAGCACCGGGATGACCGCAGCGAAGCGGGGCGGGTTAACATAAATGACAGGCGATATAATGTTAAGATTTACTGCAATCTTCTATGGTTTTTATCATATCACTTGAAAGCGAAAAAGTAAAAATTATCTAAGTAACAAAGTTTATTGCGTTCCGGGGTGACCGCAGCGAAGCGGGGTGAACGCTGCTAGTCTTCGTATAACAGCATTGAACTGGAACTCAGCCTTGTAAATGAAACATTTTAAAAAGTTGTAAATGGCGAGGGGGAGATTCGAACTCGGATCACCGGTTTAGAAAACCACAATGCTAACCACTCACCTGAAGCGTTACTTATTTGGGCGCGATTAAATAAAGAGCCTTTTCTGTTCGCTCAAAACAGTGGCTTGTTAATAGTCATTCAAAACACAGGTATATGTAATTGAGAACTCGGAGGGTATTATATCACTGTATTCACTAAAGTATTAATATTTCAGATTTTTAAAAAAACAAAATACAAAACTCCTTTATTTTGAATTAAATATAATACTCGTAAACAAACTAAAGACGAATCAATTTCTGTGTAGTAATTGTGGTTCAGTGGGCAAGGCGCTTGACCAGTAATCTGAAGGTAATCAATTCGGATCCACGAACGACCAGTACATTTTTTTTTACTTTAGAATTTTCGGTGCCGATTGTATATACTTAGGCCTTAATCCAAAGTGGGATGTTATCATATCCCTTTCATTATAACAATATCTTAAGGGGTAGTGGGATCCGAATTTTTGCGAAAAAAATTGAGTATCTCACAAGCCGTTAAACTTACGGAACTGAAATTCAGTACATTAACTCTTTATTGAAAATGAACAGAACGTCACATAGCATCTTTTAAAATTTTTCTTGATGATGGGGGTGGCACTTTCTATATATGCAAAATTGATAGTGGGTTGGTTTGTAAAAATAACTCAATTCAAACTCAAATTCCAACTCGATTAGTTAGAATTTAACATGATTTTATTACAAATATAAACTCTTTAGTCAATAAAGAAGAGGCCGTGGATCATGTGTCAGAGTTGATGACGATGTTTTGGTGGGTGGTGAGTCTATGTGTGGTGGGTCAGAGTGGGTTACGGTTGGTGGTGGGTCAGAGTGGATCATGTATTTTATCATGACCGAAATCAGTGTGTTTCGTCGTTATCGTAAACGTGTGCAATTTGCTACATACACGAATGTTTTTTGACTTTACAAGTTAGTGGAAACGGCTTTCTTCGCAGAGGAAATACTGTACTAACAATATGACGTCACATGTCTGTCTACAAGCTTGATTCGTTTTGTACGAGAACGTAACGTGGTTAGCAAACAATTCATTAATACATAAGGATCATGCTTAGGGCCTAGTATGGATCATAAATGTGTCTGAAACGATATTGTTTCCTAGGGATTATTCCGAACGTCTTCCCCTATTACTCCTACTGCTAGAAATAATATTTTCGTTCGCCATTTCCAACACGTTCCATATATCCGTTCAACCAAAATTTGTAAATAGGAATTATTCTTTTTTATATTCGTATGTATATTTTGTTAAAATATCAATATAACGCATACATAATCCAAAGTCTTTTATCCAAAGAAAACGTCTTACTATGTATCATGATGAAGACAAATTCTACTTAGTTTCTGTTTAAGCATCCGAAGTCCCGATATTAATATTGCCCAGGAGCTGACACCTTCTTTCTGCCCCCTCGTTTCCTTTCGGACACAAATCATTCGAAAGTATCTCTTATCCTTTCTTTTTCTTTTCCTATTAACTTCACTATGCTTATTTACATTGCAATAGGACGTAATAAAGAGGTCTTAAATCTTCAGTAGTAATAATAATAATTGTATTAACATTTTTAAAGTTGCCCTAAAATTAGACACAACTTACAGATAAGTCGGGATTTCGGGAGTTTGTCCGGACTTCCAGGACACACCTCTGCAACTACGAAAATTTTAAACGAAAGCGTTCCACTATAGTTTCATGTAGAAAGTATTCTACTGTACGTTTTAAGGAAAATAACTGCAATAAAAATAACTGAATATGACTGAATAGTAAGGTATATAATAAACTAACTTTTAGGATATGCAGAAGTAATTATAAAAGCTTTGCTACAAAAATACCTACACATACCATAATAAATTCTATGAGCTCGAAATACAAAGTAACAAAATAGCGTATAAGATTCAGTTTAGAAAACAATTGTTACTTAAAGAATGGACAAACACTATTTCGAGAATCGAGATAAAACGAGAAATGTTTACGATACTTTTCGTCTCGTTTCAATTCCCATCTCCAAAGCGAGACGATCATTTGAGTTAACCTTGTCCTGTCTCGAATGTAAAATGTTAATTCTCGTCTCAATTTTCTTTGTTTTGTTTTAGAAACGAGATGAGAAATTCCTCTTCTCGTGGGGAACACTAAACAAAACCGAAATAGTTTTGCCAAATATCACGTTTCTGGTTACAATGTTATGCCCTGAGTGATAATAAGCTCCTAACTTTTAATCTTCTATGAGATGATAATAGTTATTATTAGTTTATTATTATTAATATTTTTGTTATTCCTAAAGATTTGATAGTTCAAGTATTGAAACATCCGAGTATTCAAATATCTGAAGATAATAGAACATGTGTCATCGCTAATCAAAAGTACTAATAACTATACGTCAGAAGTGCCTAAATGATATGGAGAATTACAACGAAACTTTTGTAGGGACAATACGCAAAAAGGTAGCGGACATGGTTTTTTTTTGTGTGTGGAGAAGTAGTGTTGGGGGCCAAAACCTCTTCCGAAAAAAGTAAATATAAACGCAGAAGTACAGGAATGAGTGGATCGAAGCGAATGAAATTGTGTGTAGATATTGTATATGTAAAATAAGGCAATTCATGTTCCCCAATTGTCCCCTTCCGATTTGCTTTAAATTTGGCACACCAAGAGTAAACAGAAATCGACGCGTGTTTTTGTTTATGCGGAGAAATATTGTAAGAGTTAAAGGCGCCCCCTGAAATACTATAAAATGCGCCATAAGTAGGAAACGGCTAGTGTTAAAATAGTGAACTTTTACCAATAGATAGATGACCTAAAAGTTAGTATCAATACAGCGAATTTCGTTTGTGTCCTGCTGCGTACTCTAGCGTGGTACAGACAGACAAACGAGCAATTGCCACATAAAGAAAAACACGTGTCGATTTATTTTCTGTTTACTTTTGATGTTCCAAATTTGAAGCAAATTGGATGGGGACAATAGGGAAACACGAATTGCATTAATTTTACGTATACAATATCTACACACAATTTCATTCTCCACTCCTTCCTGCACATCTACGATAATACTTGCTTTTTTCGGACGAGGCTTGGCCCCAACACTGCTTCTCCACACAAACTAAAAGTACATGTTCGCTTACTTTTTGCGTATTGCCCCTACAAAAGTTTCGTTGCAATTCTCTATATCCTTTAGGCACTTCTGACTTATAGTTATTAGCCCTTTTGCTAATTCGTAATCAAAGGTTCAAAAGAGTTTGTGCCCCACCACCTGTAGTTTGTTAAAGGAAAATACGAAACACATATTCCCTCATTTTACGGATACAATATCTGGGCACAATTACATTCACTTCAGTCCACTTCTTCTTGCCTTTAGGGCGTCAACTTTCACAATTTTTGATGGGGGCTTTTGCACTCTAAAACAGTTTTTCCGCAGAAAATGAAACAAATATTTGTTTCCTGTTTGCGTATTGGCTCTACATAAAGTTTTGTTGCAACTTTTTGACCTTTGGGCACTTCTGACATACTGTTATTCGCAATTTTGATATTTGATAATCAAAGGTTTTACGGAGTCCGTGCCCAGCCAAATGCTCTTTCCAGGAAAATATGAAACACACATTCCCTTATTTCGGGTCTAGAATATCTGTGCACGGCTTCCTTCGCTTCGTCAGCTTTTTGATTTTCGGGTGTCAAATTTCAAACTTTTGGGTGTTTTCCCCCCCTAAAACCGATTTTTCCGCAGAAAATAAAAAAAATGTATTCCTTTATTTTTTGAGTATTGTCCCTACACAAAGTTTCGTTGCAACTCTTCATGTCCTTTAGGCACTTCTGACATACTGTTATTAACACTTTTGATATTTCGTGATCTTTGCGTTTAATGTTCCACGATTATGCCTGTTAGGTTAAGGAAGACAATGATTAAAGCAAGTGACTTATGGTGGACACATTAGTGGAAGGAGAAAGTAGGAGGAAATTGGAGTGTCCCAAGAAAACCCACGAGCACGATGTTGTCCACCACAAGCTTACTTGCCTTGGGAACGAACCAAGTATCCCACCATCAGATCAGAGTAGGAGTGGATCAGTGGGTCAAGTGCGTCGAGTTTTCTGAGTGGGTCAGTGGGTCTATAGCATGTGACTCACTGCGACCCACAATCCACCATGACCCACTCTGATCTAACGACCCACTCTACTTACTGTACTGTAGACAGTATCTTCTGAACAGTATATTTTTTTCGCCCTCGACCCTAGCCATAGGAACTAAATAATGTTTCTGATTTTTTGCAGTTTGCGATTGTCCAAACTTTCTGGTGTATGTATTGTGTATTATAGTAATAGAAGAAAATTGTCACTTTGTTTGAATGAAAGAAGAAAATTCAAGAAGCAGCTGAGGTTAAATTAATATCATGGCAGTCAAGGTGGAACAAAACGAGTCCTTCCGGGCTTCTAACCCTTCCTACTACCACCACCACCCCACCACTACTACTGCTACAGCTACTACTGCTTATACTATGGATTCGTGTAGCAAAACTGCACGCGTAACGTAAGTAAATCACTTTTTTGAGTATTATTCACCTTATTTTAATGAAAAAAGTTATGACAATTTAAAAAATAAAAAAAATTCCTTGTCCCGGGTTTGAACCTTCCCCGAAAGCAATTATTATATTAGCCCATTGCGCTAGTACACTCGACCACGAAGACCGCCAGTAACAGCGCCTGGATTTCTGCTATATTTATGCTACGTACGAGAAAACGGATAACTAAGCAGAACCGTGTATTTAGCTCCTATGAGTACGGTCGAGCGTGATTTAAAAATATCCCTCTGAACACTGGTGAATTCGTCTATGTTTTACTTTCAAGGCCTCCATTACCCTTCCTTTTTCATTTGTTTCTGTTTACTTATCTCAGATGAGTATCTCTAAGTGAAAAAAGAACTGTAGGTATCTTGATATTGATATTTGTAATTGCAATAATAGCAAAATGGATTTATACTACTACTTGGCTTTCAAGACACACAGCCTGTGAGTTTTCAGAGGAGCTAATTACTGAAAAAATGAACTTTTGAATCACTATAATATATATATTATTATATAAGAAATGGATGTAACTATGCAGAGCCGTAGCTAAGGGGGGGCCAGCGGGGCGCCCGCCCCGGGCGCTGATAGCAAGGGGGCGCCGAACAAGAAAGGAGAAAGAAAAAGTGGTGTTGGACATGAATAAAAGATTAGTCGCCCCCAGAAAGTATTGGCGCCCTATTAGATAAATATTGCTATCGGTTATCAATGAAATACGTAGATTTCTTAAAAATTTTCTTGCTCGCTTCGCTCGCAATCCAAGAGTTTAAATAAGTCACAAGTTTTTACTTATTACTTAAAGAGTTATTATAGATGATTTCTTAATGATATGTGGTATACAAGGTGCCGAGTACTGAGTTATACTGTACGCAGGAGCATTTTCAAAATCAGAAACGAACAAACTCGTGCTCGGCGTTTTGACAGTAATGAGTTTGTTCAGTTCAAAACGTTTTTTCTACCCATTCGGATTAATCAAGACGCACAGTGGGGCCAAAGCACTGAATTCTTGGCAAAAATAAGAATTAGCAACATGAAGCAGAAAATTGAAAGAAAACCAATTAGTTCTGTGTGTGCAGTGGCTACAATAATGTTATTTCGACATTATTTCATCAAAAACATAGAGTTTTACATCATAAAAGGAAATATTCCTTATATTCGCGCCTAATTTATATAACAGATTATATGATTGGCATAAACAAACGCGTGGGCAATATGCTTTGATTTATCAATTTACGATTGGCTTACATTCTTACGCATTAAGGGAAAAAGTTTACTTATTTATTTTACAACTGAAGAGTAATAAAATTGAAGAAAAGTTCTTGCTTCTCAAAATTATTTCAAAGTTGTGGAGGATTCGTTACGACAATGAAGATGCAAGGATGCTTCAATATAAAAATTATCTCATCCCAAGTTCTTGGTATCAGATATATGAAACATATTATGATTTACAAGCATCAGTAACCTGTTCAGGTTGTTTTATATATTGCATCGTCCATTACGTGAGCTCATTTCAGGGCTTGATTGGAACACTCAGAGCTGGAGCGAGCGGAGGCTCATTACAGTTGATTCCAATGTCACTTCTGTGCACGCATCACAAAAAACACAATACTGAATTGATCAATATCATTTTAATATCATTCTACCTTATGGTCCATAGATTGTTTAACAAACATTGGCGTTTCAAAATGTCGCTACCATTAATCAAATATGTTTGACTAGAGTTTAGTTCTGTTGGTGAACGCCAGAGAAGTATGACTAGATGTCGGGTCCTGGGGGCTAAACACCGAACGAGGCCTGGGGGCAAAATTCCCAGAATCGACTTATACTCAACTTTGTCACTGCGTGCATGGGGAACAAACGTCTAATAACCTAACACTTTTTCTCACATTCGTCCCAACTCAATTCAAAGGCAGCATTGCATCCTGAATGCCGTTTTCCGCAAACATTTTCATGCTCTATATTTCCCAAAAGTGCAAATATGTGCAGGTCTTCTCTTTACATACAGTAAGAACAATGTTTCCCCTACAACATATTAAAAATGACAGACATATTATGCCATATTTTCTACTAAAATGCCATTCTATTTTTTGACCATAGTTTATATGCTTTAAGTACCACAGCATTTCCCAAATATGATATTAAGTAGGGGATTATCATAGGAATATGATAATGATATTAGCATCATTCCAAATATGATTATTGACTACACATTACATCAACATTCTAAATATACAAAACGATACATACATGTCGGTCGTGTCACATGTTGACCAGCCACTGAATATCTACACGCAATGTAGGAATAGTCGTATTCAAAGTCAATTTCCTATCTTCTGTCACTAAGCAGCGCCTCTCCGGCTTCGGCGGATAACCAAATTTACACGTCCCATGAGTTCATTGTAAACTGCTATCACTTCTTTTCCTGCACACTATCTTATGTATACACTATTAAGGTTTCATTATAACAAATTATATCGAGTCAATCTTTTACTTCATTTTTCGAGTTTTTGTTAAGAATTGCCTGGTTTGGCCCCAGTGTGCGACGGTGAGAATGAAGGTATGAAAGTGAAAAGAGTGAAGAGAGACATTCAAGCTGCTGTTTGCACGGGAATATTAAAAATAAAGGTAAACGAGGGGAACAATGACATTTTCGAACTTCAAGCAGTTGTAGAATAGGGATTTAAGGGATCAGAACTTAGCCCAATGAAGTTCGAAATTTTCAGACACTAATCACTACCAATGATTTACTTTTAAATTCCATTGACATTTGGAGGAATTTATTGGGGTCATTTTTCCATGAAGTTTTTGTATCGCCATCATATTATTTTGTGCATACGTGTCTAGTTGTGTGATGTTTTTATTTATCTACATACATAAAAAAACAAGTACACACACTCTTTATATATGTACGTGTAAGTGTATTTTAATGTCTTAATTAATAATAAGTACCTTAAATTTGGAACTTTCATTCATTAAGAAATTATGTAATTACTATAATTTCAGACATATGTAGTAGCCAAAGTATATTTTGGATTTTAAGTACAAACATTGAACATATTCTTCACCTTCATCGATCAATATTTAGAAATTCACAAAGAAGGATTCTTCTGAATTGCCATTACATTTCACAAAATATTTCTTACCGTAAAAAGATCGAAATTAAAATGCTATTGATGTGGTCACATACAGAATAAAATTTAAAATTTTACAATTATTACTGGAAATTAATACTGTCACCCATTTCGAACAATTTAAAAGCACATAGTTTTTAATGTATTGAAATTTCATTTCTTATCGATAGTATGAAACGTTGTATCTAGTAGTAATTTTCGAGAACTGTTCTCCTGGTGAATCTGTATACAACCAAAGGCAGGTTTGTCAAGTTTAACAAAAAGTCCAAAATGAGACTCTTGAGAACAGCTCTTATTTGAAAAAGGATACATAATGATCGTTTTTGGTTGTTGCAATGGTCTTCCAAGAAGATTAATAAAACTTCAGTTTAGCATAACAAAAGCTACTTTTCATATATATATATATATAGTATGATTGGTAATTTGCGTGTAGAGGGCGCCGAATTCTACTGCGCCCCGGGCACCGAAATTTCTAGCTACGGCTCTGTAACTATGTGTGCCTGATCATCACGGCCAAATTGTAAAGTCAAATGAAATGACTTTTGGTATATAGTTAGGCTTTAATCCAAAGTGGGATGTTATCATATCACTTTCATTATAATAATATCTTTAGGGGTAGTGGGGATCCGAATTTTTGCGAAAAAAATTGAGTATCTTACAAGCCGTTAAACTTAGAGCTGAAATTCAATATATTAACTCTTTATTGAAAATGAACAGAACGTCGCATAGCATCTTTTAAAATTCTTCTTTATGATGAGTATGGCACTTTCTATATATGCAAAATTGATAGAGAGTTGGTTTGTAAAAGTAACTCAATTCAAACTCAAATTCCAACTCTGATTAGTTAGAATTTAACAACATGATTTTATTACAAGTATAAACTCTTTAGTCAGTAAAGAAGAGGCCGTGGATCATGTGTCAGAGTTGATGACGATGTGTTTTAGTGGGTGGTGAGTCGATGTGTGGTGGGTCAGAGTGGGTCACGGTGAGTGGTGAGTCATAGTGGATCAGGACGGGTGGTGGGTCAAGTTGTTCATTGACCCACGTCATCACTTCCTCAGATAGTTCAGTGGTCGCGGTCCCGTGTTCGATTCCCGGTAGGTGGTCCTTTGAAATTGTATGTCCTCGATGTATCTGTGTTCGTGTCCCTGTCGTTCAAGGTTAATGAAAATAACTGTAAAACAAGTATTATTAAGTATAATAGAGACAAGTTACGGAGATACTTTCGGTGAATTAGAAAAGAAAATGGTCTGAGGCATCAGATTCCAGTTAAGGGGTCGAATTACTCTTAAAACCAGTTTCTCCTGCATGTCCTTGCGTGTTTGTATGTCTATTTTTGTTTTCTAATTTAAAGGCTTTCGACTATAGTATTTTATCATGACCGAAATCAGTGTGTTTCGTCGTTATCGTAAACGTGTGCAATTTGCTACATACATGAATGTTTTTTGACTCTTACTTAGCAGAGCAGTCTTAGCGTAGTGGCATGAGCAGTCGTTTCGTAATGGAGGGGTCCCGGGTTCGATTCTGGCTGCGGTAAGTTGTTTTTATCAAACTACAATATTCATACTTCTGATGTGTAATAAGATGAAAAATACTCAATTTCTTTCGGTCTTACAAGTTAGTGGTTACGGCTTTCTTCGCAGAGGAAATACTGTACTAACAATATGACGTCACATGTCTGTCTACAAGCTTGATTCGTTTTGTACGAGAACGTAACGTGGTTAGCAAACAATTCATGAATACATAAGGATCATGCTTAGGGCCTAGTATGGATCATAAATGTGTCTGAAACGATATTGTTTCCTAGGGATTATTCCGAACGTCTTCCCCTATTACTCCTACTGCTAGAAATAATATTTTCGTTCGCCATTTCCAACACGTTCCATATATCCGTTCAACCAAAATTTGTAAATAGGAATTATTCGTTTTTATATTCGTATGTATATTTTGTTAAAATATCAATATAACGCATACATAATCCAAAGTCTTTTATCCAAAGAAAACGTCTTACTATGTATCATGATGAAGACAAATTCTACTTAGTTTCTGTTTAAGCATCCGAAGTCCCGATATTAATATTGCCCAGGAGCTGACACCTTCTTTCTGCCCCCTCGTTTCCTTTCGGACACAAATCATTCGAAAGTATCTCTTATCTTTTCTTTTTCTTTTCCTATTAACTTCACTATGCTTATTTACATTGCAATAGGACGTAATAAAGAGGTCTTAAATCTTCAGTAGTAATAATAATAATTGTATTAACATTTTTAAAGTTGCCCTAAAATTAGACACAACTTACAGATAAGTCAGGATTTCGGGAGTTTGTCCGGACTTCCAGGACACACCTCTGCAACTACGAAAATTTTAAACGAAAGCGTTCCACTATAGTTTCATGTAGAAAGTATTCTACTGTACGTTTTAAGGAAAATAACTGCAATAAAAGTAACTGAATATGACTGAATAGTAAGGCATGTAATAAACTAACTTTTAGGATATGCAGAAGTAATTATAAAAGCTTTGCTACAAACATATCTACACAGACCATAATAAATTCTATGAGCTCGAAATACAAAGTAACAAAATAGCGTATAAGATTCAGTTTAGAAAACAATTGTTACTTAAAGAATGGACAAACACTATTTCGAGAATCGAGATAAAACGAGAAATGTTTACGATACTTTTCGTCTCGTTTCAATTCCCATCTCCAAAGCGAGACGATCATTTGAGTTAACCTTGTCCTGTCTCGAATGTAAAATGTTAATTCTCGTCTCAATTTTCTTTGTTTTGTTTCAGAAACGAGATGAGAAATTCCTCTTCTCGTGGGCAACACTAAACAAAACCGAAATATTTTTGCTAAATATCACGTTTCTGGTTACAATGTTATGCCCTGAGTGATAATAAGCTCCTAACTTTTAATCTTCTATGAGATGATAATAGTTATTATTAGTTTATTATTATTAATATTTTTGTTATTCCTAAAGATTTGATAGTTCAAGTATTGAAACATCCGAGTATTCAAATATCTGAAGATAATAGAACATGTGTCATCGCTAATCAAAAGTACTAATAACTATACGTCAGAAGTGCCTAAATGATATGGAGAATTACAACGAAACTTTTGTAGGGACAATACGCAAAAAGGAAGCGGACATGGGTTTTTAGTTTGTGTGGAGAAGCAGTGTTGGGGGCCAAGAAAATTCTAAAGTAAAAAAAATGTACTGGTCGTTCGTGGATAAGAGTTGATTACCTTCAGATTATTGGTCAAGCAACTTGACCACTAACCACTATTACTACGCAGTAATTGATTCGTCTTTAGTTCGTTTACGAGCATAATATACGCGCCGTATTTAATTCAAAATAAAGGAGTTTTGTATTTTGTTTTTTTTAAAATCTGAAATGTTAATAATTTAGTGAATACAGTGATATAATACTCTCCGAGTTCTCAATTACATATACCTGTGTTTTGAATTTGACTATTAACAATCCACTGTTTTGACAGAACAGAAAATACTCTTTAATCGCGCCCAAATAAGTAACGCTCTAGGTGAGTGGTTAGCATTGTGGTTTTCTAAACCGGTGATCCGAGTTCGAATCTCCCCCTCGCCATTTACAACTTTTTAAAATGTTTCATTTACAAGGCTGAGCTCCAGTTCAATGCTGCTATACGAAGATAATCTCCAGTGGAGAAATTCAGTGATGATGTAATCCTGAAAATAGAGGAAGAAAAATGAATGGAGAAAACTAGTTACAGACTTAATTCCGTTAATGGTTCTATATTTGATATTAACCGTTAATTTCGTGCATTTTTAAATTGTTGTTTATTGGCACTATATTCTCTTTTCTCCTTGTGTCTCAATGTATAAATTTTCACAAATATTATTTAAATCAAGAACCTTCAGTTATATTTACAACCTAAGGAAATACGCTTAGTTCGGATAGGTTCTCGTTTGAGTGTTTTGTTTGAGTGCTATCGAATTTTGCATTTTTAATATTTACAAATAAATTACTGCATACCAATATTTAGCAGTTTCAAAAGTCATTTAACGAATAATGAAATCGGACTAGTTCTTCTTTCGAAATAATATTACGTATCAATCAGTGGCACCGGAACCTAGGAGCTCAGGCCCTGTTAGACACCCAAAATTTTCATTAGAGGCTGGGCTCTTTCCCCGAATGGTCGACCTATATTTTAATTGATTTGTAGGTAGGACTACTGTTAATAGTTTCTGAACTCAGCGCAAAGCTTTGTGTTTACTTAAAAGAATAACCTAATTCATAAACCGCATAATCTATCCGTATATTAATTGATACGCATAGATCTTATATGTATAGTCACTTGAAGTAAGTTATCTTGTTTATATAATCCCTCACTTAAGTTACTTATAAGATTATTTAAGTCCCCTGACTCTTATCTTCTCATCGGTGCCTCTAAGTCCCCTGACTCTTATCTTCTCATCGGTGCCTCTGGTGTCCGTATGTTTTTTTTTTCTGGTATTGTGATGTTTACTGTGAGTACAAACGTCCAAAGACTCCTTTTTTTTTCATTTCGTCAGCCAGCGTTTCGCTCCACTTCTGCACCAAAATACTCTTTACGATTTCTGCTTTTAACAGGTGGGGGCCATTTCACACTGCTGTTCTAGCTACTACCAGGCGTAATTAATCTTGGAGCGGGCGTTAGTTGGGTTGCCTAAGTCACGGACTTTGTACATCAAGAATTTCTGTGGCCCACTGTACATGAAATAGTGAACTATTTTACTTGAAAAGTTTACATACTATAAATACAACTCCTAAAACTCAAAGAAAATCATATATTTGTAGTGCTTCTTTCAACAAATAATGACTGAATTATTGGCTAATCTTAACAGATAGATAAGAAGGGCAATAGTTTTATTTCTTGAGAAAAATCTCCAGTTTTCCTTCATTTCTAGGTTAAGCACCATTTTCCCTGACTTTTGTCTGACATATGACCTTCGTTTCACTTTCTCTGACTTTTCTGTTTTCCTAGTTTTCTAGATTTGTAAGAAGCCTGTGTTGCAATTACGCAACAAATAACAACAAAACATTAAATTCACTCTGTACTAGACAGAGAAGAACTTCTAGCATATCCTTGCTATTTTGTCCGTGGCGAACAATTTTTTGAGTGTAATGTAGCGAAAGAAGTCAGAAGTCGGTGGTGAATTTCAGCTTTCTGTGTGTGATGCCGAGGTCTTAGTGTTTTGGTTCTGTTTCTTGCTCTGGTGGTGATGTCTTCTGTCGGCGATGGGCGATTGCTGTTGGTCTTGAAGTTGAGCATCCATCTGTGGAATGCATCCATGAAGAGCGTAGAAGTGGGAAGCCTTTGTGCTTAATTAGAAAACATCGATGTGTGTTTCGTGTGTTTGTGAGTGATATTTCTCTTGTTGGGATTGAGTATCAGCTGTGTGCTTAGGTAGTCGAGGGTTTATATTGTTGTGAGCGAGTTTTCTTTAAAACTCGATTTGACTCGAAGCATACATCTTTAAGCTCGACTAGAGAACTCGGCTCGTAAAATTTCCCCCAACTCGACTCGAATTCGGATCGAGTTTCGAGTCGAGTCGAGCCAATTGGAGCTAAATCCTTTGCGTAGTTCCAAGTACTACTCTCTTTAAGTATCCTACATAGACAATATATTTATCAATGATACTACTACTACTACTATAACTAATTATTATTATAACACGTGTATAAACATGAAATATAGGCGGTTTGTATCTGAATATTAAAAATTAGTTGACTGTCGATTTCGGTACTCAAGAAATCTTCAGGAGGCAAGGACATCGGTCACGAGGTAATGGGTTTGAGTTCAGGAGGAGCAAGTATTCGAGCTCGAGCCAAAAATTGTTAAAAGTTATAGAACTCCGGCCAAACATGTTCAAAACTGGTCGATCCGGGTTTAGGGTTGTCAACGGACTCAAGCAGCTCGCTTACAGCTCATTCACTATCGAACCGAAAAGAGAAGTGAGCCGAGCCAACAGCTCATTCACTATCGAACCGAAAAGAGAAGTGAGCCGAGCCAACAGCTCACTCAACCAAGCCAGCTCGAGCCGATGGTTGATCCGAGCCGAACCGAACCGAACCGAGCTGATTGCTTACCCCAAACGAGCCGGTTCGAGCCATTGGCTCAGTTGAGCTGACTCGAACCCAGCCGATGGACACGTTTCAACTGAGCTGGCTCGAGCCTTCGGCTCCAATTGAGCCGAGTCGATGACTTGTCCCTACCGAGCCGGCTGAAGCCATCGCTCAATTGAGCCCAATCGATGGGACATCCAAACGAAGCCAGCTAAAGCTGTTCGCTCAGTTGAACCGAGCCGAACCGGTTGACATCACTATCACTGTTGGGCTTCTGCTTTGGCTAAAAAATTGGACCTTGCAGTTCTCAGCCTTGATGATAAGAACTACAGTATATACTTATACTGGTGCTCACGGCGTCATTAACTTTTTCCGCCACCAACGAATTTCGAGTGCTTTGTTTTACATCTTTTGTGCGTGTTTTGTGCGCATATTCCCACGTTTTGTGCGTCATGGAAGTGAGTTAAAATTGGCCTACAAATATGGCGGAACAAGTTAAATGCTGTTCCGCCACCAACCAATTTCGAGGTCGTTTCCTTCACATCGTTTAGTGTGTGTTTGTACCGTTCTGTTCGCCTATTTCCACGTTTTGAGCATCACCAGAAGTGCATCAAAATGGTCCATCAGGGTGCGAGGAAAAAGAGCCACTGTTCCACCACTATCGAATTTGGAGGTAGTTCTTTTCGCATCGTATAGTGCCTGTTCTGTATCGTTTTGTACGCCTATTTCCACGTTTTGTGCGTCAACAAAAATGGATCAAAATGTCCTACAGATATAGCGGAATAAGTTAATGCTGTTCCGTCACCATCAAATGTTGCGGTCGTTTCCTTCACATTTATTGTGCGTGATTTGTGTCGCTTTGTGCGTCAGTGGAAGTGGGTCAAAAAGGGCCTTGAAAGTTGGATGAAAATCTTTTTCTGTCATATTTGTAGGTCCTCTTTGACCCACTTCCGGTGGCGCACAAAACGTGAAAATATCCGCAAAACGGTACAAAACAGGCACTAAGCAATGCGAAAGAAGCGACCTCGAAACGATACAGGTTGGACAGTGGATAATTTTACTTCCCACATTGAATGTCCATTTTGACCCACTACCATGGATTCACAAAACGTAAAAATATGCTTACAAAACGTTAGAAAACACGCACAAAACGATGTGAAGGAAACGGCCTCGAAATCGTTCCTGATGGAACAGCATTAACTTGTTCCTCCATATTTGTAGGATAACATTGACCCACTTCCGGTGACGCACAAAACATGGAAATAGGCGCACAAAACAGGCACTAAACGATGTGAAAGGAACGACCCCGAAATTCGATAGTGACGCAACAGTGGGTCATTTTCATCCCACCTCGTAGACCCAGTTTGACCGTCTTCCAGTGACGCACAAAACGTCGAAATAGACACACAAAACGATGCAAAACAGGCATTAAACAATGTGAAATTAACGACCTCGAAATTCGATAGTGGCGGAAATCTTGGTCATTTTCGTCCCATCTTGGAAGCCCATTTTGACCCACTTCCGGTGACGCACAAAACGTGGAAATAGGCGCACAAAACCGTACAAAACAGGCTCTAGATGATTCGAAGGAAACGACCTCGAAATTCGTTGGTGGTGCAACAGCATTAACTTGTTCCGAAATATTTGTATGCCCATTTTGACCTACTTCCGATGACGCACAAAACGACGCGAAAGAATGCACCTCGAAATTCGTTGGTGGCGGAACAGTGGGTCATTTTCGGCCCTTTTTGACTCACGTCCGATGACGCACAAAACGTCGAAATGGGCGCACAAAAGAGGCATTAAAGGATGTGAAAAAAACGGCCTGGAAATTTGATAGTGGCAGAATAGTGGATCATTTTTGTCCTATTTTGGAGGCCCATTTTGACCCACTTCCGGTGACAGAAAAAACGTTGACAACCGCATAAAACGCCACAAAACAGGCACTAAATGATGCGAAGGAAACGACCTCGAAATTCGATAGTGGTGGAACAGTGGGTCATTTGCGTCACACCTTGGAGGACCATTTTGACCCACTTCCAGTGACGCACGAAACGTAGAAATAGGCGCACAAAACAGGCACAAGGCGATGTGAAGGAAACTATTTCGAAATTCGTTGGTGGCGAAGCAGCATTAACTTGTTCTGCCATATTTGTAAGCCCATTTTGACCCACCTCCGGTGACGCATAAAACGTAGGAATAGGCGCACAAAATGGCACAAAACAATGCAAAAGAAACCATTTCGAAATTCGTTAGTGGCGCAACAAGTTAATGACATCAGTGCTCACGGTATTTGACGCTGTCTCGTTATAAAAATCTATCGTCGTCTCGCTATCGAGACGAGACGAGATGCGCTAAATGTACCCCTCGAGATGCACTAAAAGTACGAGACAAGATGCACGCCTGTCGTGAGCAGCACTAAAAGTTTTCCACATTACTGCTTACATTTCTCATGGCTTTCGCTTTCTTGTATAATCAGATCATGATTTCAAAACGAGTTAAAGCGAGCTGAACGAGGGAGCCATTTATCAAACTCGTCTCGACACGACTCGACTTCAATTTAGGGAGCTAAAAATAAGCAGAACGTGTCCTAGCATTTTTTAAAAATCTCTTTTATGGGGGAGGGGGGACTTTCTACGTATTGGAAATTGGTAGTGGGTTGATTTGTAAAAATAATAAAAAACAATCTATATTATTTGAGAAACAAATTGATAAACAAAAATACAGTGCTTCGCATTATATATCCAGTGCTTTCTATTATAATAATTGCTGAAGCTTGGGTTTAGCGTTCAGAGCACAAGGAAATCAAGCCGCATAGTTGTGAGAAAAATAGACACAAAATTTGTACTGTAAGCTTAATTACATGGAAGTTTTAAGTTTGTATGATACGCTTAATTATATGAAAAATTTTGTATTTTTTTTTTCTTTCTTTACGTTGGTCTACTTTACCTTGATTTGGGACTTTCAAGTTTTATTCTTTTTTCCACTGAAAAGTATCTATAAATCAACAAGGAAATAATTATCAATGATAATTATAATAAATATATATATATATAATTGAACTTATCGTAGTTTGGTCCATGACAAACACTTTACCATTTCATTTCGTAAAGGTCAGATCCACCGTTATTGTAATAGAGCGGTGCTTGAGCGATTTATCGTAGAAATTCAAACTCCGATGAGTGATAATTTTATAGCCTTGTTTTATTTCAAGTTTAAACTCTTTAGTCAGTAGAGAAGAGGGCACGAATCATGGGGTCAAAGTTGATGACAATGGGTTTTGGTGAGTCTGAGAGTCACAGTGGGTGAGAGTGATTCATGGTTGGTGGTGGGTCACGGTAGGTCGTGGATCAGTCATAGTGGGTCGTGGGTCACGATGGGTGGTGGGTCAGTTGGTAGTGGCTAAAAATTTCATTGACCCACGCCCTCTCTGAACTACAGTGTTGAAAATTAATCAGTGAAAATCAGTTGCAATTGATCAATCAATTGAAAGTAATTGCTGTGGAAAGCAATTGCAATGGAATTAATTGCCAATTAATTTCAATTGCAATTGAATGACTAAATTCAATTGCAATTACTTTCCACTGCAATTACTTTCAATCGATTGATTAATTGCAATTGATTCTCATTTATTAATGACCAACTGCAATTGACCATTACTTACTTCAATTGTTAATTGCAATTAACAATTGAATTTACAGATTAATTGTTAATTCAATTGAAATTTGCCTAACACTGCTAATAATATAATAAATGCATACCGAATAATGATGATAATAAAAATAAAATTCTAACATCACATAAATCAACCGGGGAAAAAAAGTTTCAGCAATAAATTCTTCCCATCGTCAGTGTTCTTTTAAATCTACGTTGCTCGAAGAACTGCATTTTCTCTAGATTTCCTTGCTTTAAAACCTGGACTGTCTTCCCATTTCCAATAAGTAGGCTTAAAGTAAATAAACTTCAACGATTATTCATATGTACATAAAAACGTTAAATCATTTCACACCACTTAGTTCTGAATAGCGTATATCATAGCCTATTAAGAAAAACTTTTTATCAACTCACAACCATTATTTGTACAGGGATGATAATTTATAAAAATGTGGTTCTTAAGCAACATAGGTAAATAATAATAAACTTGCTGCGATGGAGAGAATTTATCGCTGAAACAGTTTGCGATTGTTTTTTTAATCAAATGCCTTAAATAGAATTGAAGTTTTATTATTTTTTTTATTATTATTAATAGAAAATTGATTTAAAATAATGGAACAGCCTGTGCATGATCTTGTCCAGCAGATGTTGAATTTAGATATAAATTCCGTTACAGTAGTTAGTTTGATTTAATTTTTGTTAATTTCAAGTTGTAGGTACTGCTCATGCTTATTCTAATCTTGTGATTTCGTTTATTCTCTGTAGCACTGCCGCCGAAGGTAGTAAAGATCTTAGTAATAACGGAGAATATAATCATAGTCTTCATGAGAAAACACGAAATCCTGTAAGTGTGTCACAGCCAATAGTATTGCAACAGTATTACAACTCCTTTTCGTACAACACAGGAATGATTCCACAGTATTCGCAGTATTGGATTCCCCAGCAGTGTATGTCAGGTGGACAGGGAATAATGGGATATCCTGCCGTTCCTTCTATAAATTGGACATATCCTTATAATCCATTGACACCGCCGTCGTATTCAGGTTCACCTTGGCAAGTACCCCCGCCACAGATTAATAATGTAGGCGTTTCTTCAAATCAGCAGTTAGTAGTACCTTCCTCCATTGAAACAGAACCTGTCACTGAAAAGTCTTGTTGCTCAGAAAACTCGGGATACTCAGGACTGATGAACACGCAAAGCAATATGGAACATTGTGATCAAGTGAATGGGGTATTTCTGAATAAGGAAGACGTTACAAAAAATTATCAAATGAAAGACAATTCTGAAAACATACCATCGTTACTATCTATTAAAGTATGTCCTCCTCCGAACAGTGATAACAATGTAGAAATGATAAAATCTGGAAATCCATATAAGGCAAATAAAAATATCTGGCGACCAGAATGTGTTGTAGTAATGGAAAACGTACACATTGAAACTACAGTAGAGAATATACTTGTGTTTTTCAACGGTTTTAAACTTGTACAAAATAACATTTATTTCGGCTACAGTGAAGATGGTGTGAGAACGGGTAGTGTAAGAGTTGAGTTTCGAAGTCCAGAGGAAGCGAGACGCGCTATAATTGAGCGTAATTTTTGCAGAATAAAAAAGCAAAAGGTTCGACTGACACTTTTGAATTAAGAACAGGTGTTACTGAATTAATATATGAGCCATTATATTGTGAATATCGAAGATTTAGCATGGCAGAACTTCATACATGCTACAATTAACCCATTACAAGGTTATTTAACTTAGCTTTAAATATGTGTATATAGTTCTTGGTATGATGATAAAATGCTTAATAATAATAATTAAGTTTATCAAAGTAATTATGAAGATAATTACTTTATTCAAGTCTGTTAATGCACGACCTTTCAGTATTATTATTGCATTCAGTATTAATGGTGAACGGAAGTTGAGGTAATACCTTTTTATGCACTTTATGTATATTTGTTGTAAATATTATTTCTAAGTAGCATGGATTTAAATATTTGCCTAATAATTGCATTGTGTTAAAAATGTGTCGAAAACTAATGCATTATGAACATGCAAAACATAGAACCAGTGTGACGAATATTTTGTCTACTTTTAATTATCATGTTTCACATATTCCAAAAATGTAATAGATTATTCGTATTGGTACTAATGTGATCGTTACGTAGTTTAATGTATGTATATACACTTGATGTGCCTTATTTATTGTATTAAATCAATAATTGAAAAACTAAATTACTTACCAGAAGTTAGTTGAAAACATAGAAGAATGAACACTATCACAAAACATAAAAGAAGCTGTTTAACTGTTGCTTCATTCAAGGAGTTGCTGCATTGGTCTAATATTTTTCTTGTCTGATAATGTACCAGTAAATGCGCTTATAATACAGATTTCATTGACTACAAATCTTTCAGATGAGAAGCAACACGCAGTAGCCAATAGTACGCGTGCGTCCTAGTGTTTAGCGTTATGTTGCCGGACTGCGGATCTCCTTTCCTTTCTCGCTTATTCTTCATCTAGGAATACGACAAATTAACAGACAGGATTATTCACACCATAAAAAGTGTTGTTCCAATGAAATTTAGAATATCCACTGTCCATGCTGGAAATATAAATATGAACTAATTATCTTTTAATTTATATCATTAGAACTGTTAAAAGCTCGTCCTCTATTTTGTCTTACTATAACCATCGTCTATGATAGTTTGTATTTTGTCGCTATATATTAGTCTGAATCTTAAATTTATTATAACAGGTTACAAATTTTCAGGTTGTTATTCACCATTTCATGAAATCTTCTCTTGTAATTTTTCTATATGTTGTGCAAAGGATCATTCCTAGTCTTCCGTGGTTAGTTTCCTTGTTGGTTTAAAGAGATCTTCCTCCTGAGAATTTCCTTGCTTCAGCACAGATGAATTACACAAACAAAATGAATTCTAAAGCCTCTGATTCTATAGTTTTGGATATTTAGTTTTTGGTTTTCTTCCTATAATGGGGTTGGAACAACTCTTATTTTTTTTTTTTTTATTTATTCATTTATTTTTTTTTTTTTTTTTTTACATTTTCTGTAGCTAACGAAAGCACAATGCTTCTATTTATTTACTAACAAGGCAGGGTAGCCAGGTGCAACACGCCGATTGTGATAAGACTGCACAGACATAAAGAGCATCAAAAAAGAAGCGACACGTATTATATATATATATCGGCTAACAAGGGCATTGAAAGGGTCAAATAGGGGCATAAAAATGGGATCAGAATGAGATTATGTGGAATATAACGAGAACAACAAGAGATATCGGAAAAGTTTAAATGTACGAAATACTACCCATAGTCGACGCATTTCAATGAAGTAGAACGCACCCATGAGAAGAGAGCAGAACATCCGAAAATGGACCAATCAGGTGTACAACATTGTCACAATGTGTTACGGAAATGAGCGAAAAGGGTGATAAGGAGCAGGAAGAAAGAAGAAACGAAAACAGAAAATACATGTTTTTGCTTGGGTGCATATGTTGCCCGTGTGCGAAAGAGACGCAGATTTATCTCAATGCCCGAAGATGGGATAACACGCAGGAAGGATGCAAACTCCGTTCATGTAGACAGCCAGCGAGACAGCACAGCGCGGTGGGTTGCATATATCGCGTAATGAGAACAACGATGAGATGGATGTTGGAAACGAAAATGTGTAGGCAGTAGTAACACAAAAACAAAATTGTTACTATTACTGTTATGTTGCCCGCGTATTTTCGTAGTGATATAATGTTGATACTCATGTGTGGTACTGATATTAATGTTGCTGTTTATCTTACGTATGTGGACCACCTGCTATTACATTCTATTGTGCTAGGAATTTTTGTTCCCATTACCTGATATATGCAACCCACTGCGCAGTACTGTCTCGCTGGCTCCTATACGAACGGCGTTTGGATCCTTCCTGCGTGTTATCCCATCTTCGTGCATTGAGATAAATCTGCGTTTTTTTTTCCGCATATGGGTGATGTATGCACCCAAAGCAAAATCACGTATTTTCTGTTTTCGTTTTTTCTATCTTCCTGCTCCTTATCAGTACACGTGATTGGTCCATTTCCGGATGTTCTGTACTCTTCTCATGGGTGCGTTCTACCTCATTGAAATGCGTCGACTATGGGTAGTATTTCGTACATTTAAACTTTTCCGATATCTCTTCTCGTTCTCGCTATATTCCACATAATCTCATTTTGACCTCATTTTTATGCCCCTATTTGATCCTTTCAATGCATTTGCTGGCCGATATAAAAAAATACGTGTCGCTTCTTTTTCAATGTTCTTTATGTCTGTGCAATCTTATCACAATCGGTGTGTTACATCTGGGTACCCTGCCTTGTAAGAACGAATTAGAGGAAAAGTTATACGAGTAAAAGAAAGAAGCCTTTTTCCCCGCCTAATTGTATCAGCTCTCCGCGTCTCGAAGCAGTAAAGTGCGCTTTAGGCGTAATATGGTACTATTTAGATGCCTGGCGTTTGTTCAGCAACTGAGTTCATATATTCAGTAGAAAGGAAGAGAGAAAGAGGGAAGTGAATGATGAAATATTGAAACGTGAAGGAAAAAATCACATTGTTTATACGGTAAAGAAATGTTTGTTTTAAAATTGTTTTTTCGAAAGAAATAGAACCTTCTATTTTCTTTATTTACATTTCTTGTATTGGATTATACATATGAAAATGTTTGTTTAAAAATACGCAGTTATATATACATCTAGCGAAGAAAGCCCAAGTAATGTTAGTAAGTTATTTTATTTACTATATTCTGATTTGCTGAATTTCATATAGAAGCGAAATGAACAAAAGTTTGAATCAGGATCTACCAGCAGTTGTGCAAGACAGCGTATTCTAAGGTTTCTCACAACTGTTTTATATGGGAAGATTTAAAAGTCTGTATCATGACAACCAGTTGACAGAAACACGCAGTTTGCACGTATGTGTTCATAATCCATTTCTTTATTTGCTAAAAACATCAATATAATAATAGATTTTTTTCAGGTAGCGCATCTAGTATTGACAACTTTCGTAGTGGTGCGAAGTCAGTCTAGACTATCGCCTGCCAGAAATTGACAACCCCGCGTAACTGCGATTGAAGAAAGCAAAGAGCCCGCTCAAGACATGTATCTTATCATTTGAAAATCGCTATAATATATTGTGCTAGTGTTTTTAACTAACTTCAGGTGAGGTTTTTCAGTGCTATCTTCAGTATTATTTTGTTTCAATTAAATGAAAGGTATGTACTTGAAAAATGTTAAGAAGTGATGAGACAACTCTGACAGTCAGTTCCTTGTTAAAAATAATAAAAGTGTTAACTGAATATGACTCTAAATATGTATTCGTTTATAAGTTTGAGTATTCGAAAAATTATTAGAAACTCCAGAAAGGTGAGCGGTCTTTTCTGCGTATAAGGCAGCTTAAGTTTGGTGGCTATTGGAATATCGGCGTGAGTAGAAACTACGGGATGCCATTATTTAACCTACCGTAGTGTCCAGTTGAAGCGTCTCCAAAAAATTCGTCGATGAAGTGCTTAGCCTTAAACTGCTACAAGAAGCATTGTTCAACTTCCTTTAGAACTTATTTCTATCATTTTGTGTAAACGGTGTGATTAAATACAGGAACATCAATTCTGAACATTCTGTAACTCAGATAAATCAGTGATTCTTGACCCAAATCCGTCTAGTATTTAAATGAGGCTGTTAATATTATAGATTCTAATCAACCGTGTAAGTTGTTTCGTAACTTATACATCTTAAGTTGCCGAAACCGTCCAGTAAAAATCTTAAAGATGCAATCAATGGAATTAGTGTTTCCATTCATCATTATAATAATTAAAAAAAAAAAAAAATGTGTCGAAACTTCCATCATTTAAACATTTTTAAATCTGGAATTTCTTAAATGTTAAAACTCAGAGTGTTTTAGGTAGCATGCAATTCCAAGCTGTGTTCAAAGTGTCTCTGTGTAAATGTGTATACTCTTGTTTTGCATGTCATGTTTGATTTATTTTGTTAATAAAGAAATATTTAATAATTTTAAAAGCAATCATTAAAATATTAATACTAATAAAATGGGTTGTATATCAGCAACATTGCAAATATTTTCGTCAGTTTACATGATATACAAAGTAATCAAAAAAGTACTTGCCGTTTTTGACGTCCCATTAATCATGCGCTCACAGAGAAGAAACGAAATGGCGCACGTGCCTGCCAAGCGATCGGGAGTTAGTTTGACAATCGATTATGGAATACAAGCACGTTGCACGCATACAGCAGTCATAGCTCATCCAGTGTCGAAGAGCAGTGGAGATATCGAAGCAGTTCGTTCGCGTGTGTTTGTTGTATGATTTTAAAAGTGGACCTGTCAGCTGCCGCATATGCCAAGCGTTTGGGGGAAATGCCGTGAACGAACGCACCGCCAGACATTGGTTCCAGAAATTCCATTCGGAAGACGTGAACCTTTCGGATGAACCTCGCAGTGGACGACCTGTGTTGGATGACGAGGCCCTGAAAGCAGCCATGGAGGAGGACAGTGGTCTAACGTGTGACGAACTTCCATAAAGGCTCCATGTTTCCGCTGCACCTGAACGGGATAGGGAAATCATACAAGTTAAGCAAGTGGGTACTCCACACATTGTCGGCAGCCAACAAGGAACGAGGAGTGACAGCTTGTTTGTCCTTGTTCCCTAGGTATCTGGACACACCCGTCTTTGATCGCTAGCTCACTGGTGAAGAAAAGTCCTCTATGACACTCCCAAGCGTATCTGAAATTGTTGTCGCCAATTGACCCTGTTCTTCACACTTCAAGATCACCTCTGCATCCACGAATGGTTATGCTCTGTTACGGCGAAATTGTCAGCAAGTGGTGCATTACGAGTTCTACCTGGTCAGACCATCATTGCTGACCTGCACTCTCAGCAAATGCAAAGGGTCATCATGCATTGCAGTAGAAGGAGCCGGCATTGGTGAATCGCAAGTGTGTGCTGCTCCTGCACGATAACGCCAAATCACATATGGCAAAGAGGACCCGGGAGACGGTTCAGCAACTTGGCTGGGAGACACTGCAATGTATCATATTTACCGGACTATGCGCCAACAGATTACCACGGTTTCATTCCCTCGACAACCACCTCCGTGGGAGACCTGCGAAACGCACTCACGGACTTGTTTGCATCCACGACCACCGAGTTTTATCACCAGGCTATTGTGAAGCTGCAAAAACCTTAGCAAAAGGTGTTGGATGATGGAGATCAGTTCGAAACCTAAAGATAGTACCGTCCACTGTATTGCTCTTAATCACTACTCTACAACGGCAAGAACTTTTTTGGTTACCTTTTATATTTGAATAATTTTGTGTAATTTAAATATTTGGCAAATAATTTTGTAGAATAAAATGTTTCAAATAGATGTACTTTGCTATGCTTATAGCATATTCCAAGTACTTTCATAGTAAGTGCTCTCAAACTGATCATAATGAACAAATAGCCACATGGACAAAATTGATTCACAATACTGTCAACTTAATAGTAACTAAAACAATCATATGACGTGGTTGTGTGCAGAAATCATACTTTTACGGAGTAGTAAATGAGTAGCGAATTTGGGAAGTGGGGAAGAAATGGCTTCATTTCTTATCTTTCTTGTGAGTATCTGGAAGATTTCAAGAGTTCTGGGAGTTTATTTCAGTCTTCCTCGTTAGTTTTCTATTTGTCAGAGAGATAATGGTTTCTCGTTACTTGTATATTTATTTACTTGACACTAGTATTGGGGCCTCATCTAGCCATTTTAGAGCTATACTCTTTTCCTCAAGAAAAAGTAAACGAAAACATTATTTCATAAAATACAAACTACAGGAAAATAAATTGAACAGATTAATGCACATTTTTTGTAGTTAAGGAGAACTAGCCTGTGGTAAATTTGTTGAAATTGAAATGGAATAAACAAGGAAAAGAGATTGAATATAAAGGTCATACAAGGATATGCCATAATTGACGTAATTTGGATTTAATATGTATGAAAGTGACTTGGCATTTTGAATATAAGAGAACAAGTCCATTTTATAAGTGACAGGTGCATAGTATATAACAACAAAAAATAAGTTCAAAATGCCAAGTCACCTCCAATGCAATATAAGACAACTCCATAGAATACACTACAACAGGGTTTCTACAGACCTGGGAATTTAGGCAAGAATATAAGTAGTCAGGGAAATTCACCAAATATATAGTATTTTAAGAGTTTAAAAAAAAAACGAAAATAGGCAACAGCATGCTGGTAGTAGGTAAAAAATGTATATTTAAAAATGTTTTTCATTTACTAGGTAAATTGAAATGAGCTGGCCTGTAGCTCGGTTGAGTACCTGACTGCCAATTCAGCGATTCTGATTCAACCCCAGGTGGGTAGGTGTAGTATGCAGTAAATCCCAGAAAACGAATACCGGGGACACGTCTGGGGTCAAACTAATAATAAACCTAAGGCGATACCGTCGTTAGGGAGGTCCAGGCCCATGTAAGGTTGTTGTGCTAAGAGATATTTTAGATAAACTGAGTACGTAGGACGTTTTATTTATGTCTTACTTTGCAACTAAACATTAAATGACAATACTAAAAATCGCCTTAAAGATAAAGGAGAGGTATGTCGGCTATAAAGGAGGAGGAAACGCCAAAAAAATGTCAGTGAAATCAAAATTTGTACAAACCTGTATACCGGTAATTACTGTTACATATTTATATTACTATTTACTAAATGCACATAATTCAACTTCCATTTATACTATTATTTCATTCAGTTATATTTGAAACTTCCAGAGCTCTTTCAATATTCTATTACGACATATCCTTGCATACGACTTTACGCAAAATCCCTGTTTCCTATTAATTCCATTTCAATTATAAAAGCGACTCATCATAGACTAGTTCTACGTAACTAAAATGTGTATATAACAATCTCAAACCATATTTATCAACTCCAAACGATTTGGTATTCAATACAAGGAAAGAGCTGAATAAGAAACGTAATCCATATTCTGTAGCGGAAGCCATCTTCGGGGTAGGTTTAAGGTGTCAAGTTATGACTAGCACATTTTGTTCTAGTACTTTTTATTCTCCGACTCAAGGACGGCTTCTCATTGTAAAGTGGGTTTAGAACATCTGGAAAGTAGATTCAGTATCTCATAAAGATGTGACTTTCTTTCAAGTTGTACGAGCTAATAGCTATAAATAAATAATGGCACGATAAAAATAATAAAATATTTTCGTGAATTAAAACAGTGCAGTGGCCAGATAAATTTTAAAAAATCATTGTAGTAAGAAAGTATCTTTGAGCAACTTTGTTAGCATAGGACGTACTACCAATGCTATTGACAATCATCAATCTAAGTAATGTAGTGCTGCCAATTTTATACATTTATTTTATTTTTTTTAATTGGCACTACAAGTTACCACATATTCAGAATACCTGCATAGTTACGACCGGGTCATCCGATAAGTAACGTTTTCTGACAGCATGAAAAAAACACTGGAAAAATGTCATGAATGAAATTGCCTGGTACCATGTCTTCCCTTATTTCTACAACCTTCTGTCACTTGTCAACCAGGAATTGAGTTCAACCCGATAGAAGTCGGGGGAGTTTGATTGGGAAGAACTCTGACATTGTGTATTGTAATTTTCAGAATCATGCAGTCTCTTCGCATCGATAGTTTTGAAGATGGCGAAATAGACATAAATCTATTGATGCTGGGTTCAGTGAATGTGGTACATAGGAAAGTTTCTCCCATTTAAGTTCTCGAAAACGAACAGATTATTACAAACTATGAGTTCATCCTTTCAAGTGACCAATGCTGTCCATAGCGGTTTCAGCCTGCCGTGTTCGCTTCTTCGGCAATAGTTCAAAATGGACAATACGACACATATTTCACATTATTTTGCGGAGATGGAAGTACCGTTTCGCCATTGTTCCTGCCACAACTTTTTTTTTCCCCACTCAGTTACATAGTTTGTGTTATATTAAATGACCCATTTTTCATCTCCCGTCACCATCCTGTTCAGAACTGTTTCTTTTCTGCCGGTAAAGCAGGGAAATGGAAATGTCCACACGTTGTTGTTGTTGCGGTGTCAACTCACAGAGTAAGCATCTTCCGATTTTCGACATGCAACCAAGATCCACTGATGCCGATGTAAGGTGGAATGGAGTTCGATGGCCAGTTCTGCTGTTTGATGTGAATTGGCTTCAACAGTGCTCATAGAACATCACTGTCCAGTTCAACATATCTCTCTTGTCGTGGCATACCGATGAGGCTGATGTCTCCAGTCCGGGATTTCTGGAACCATCTCGAGGGTTTCTTGCCTAATACGGCGTTGATGGGTGTCGCCGCTGGTCAGCGAACCCGATGAAATCCATATAGCATCGTATGCCGTGTACGATCTTACACGTATATCACAACTTCAACTTGCTGTGAAGCGATCTTATTGCGCACACTGCTGCACTATGAACTGTCCTATCTAGCGATATCAAGGCAACTTCAAGTGTACTTTGTCACTCGCCCGTCATATGACGCACTGTCAGAAAATGACATTACTTATGCAGTATCCCAATTTGTAAGAACAGTTACCGCACTGATGCTGTAAAATAATAATAAGTAATAGGCACGACCACCTATTCGTGCTTGTTCCTATCAAAGTACTTTCCTACACATCCATTCCAATGCTACCGCCATCGCTGCAAGCAGTCCTGCGACGCCTTGTAGAAACCGACTTCCCTCGTTTTAATGAATGTTCTAGATGGTGACATCGTTTCCCTTGTAAGGTGGATGCCAATGTAGGAAACAGAAAATTCACGGAGCTAGATCCGGCGAGTAGGGGAATGGTGTATGACGAGGATGATGTTTTTCGTCACGGATTCTGACAGTTCTTGAAATGTGGCATGAATCATTACCATGGTTCGAATACCACTTTTCATATCCCCAACAGTCTGGTCGCTTACAACATACAGAATCGTGTAACCGTTGTAAGACAGGTTTGTAGACTTCCTTATTGACTTTGGCCACGTTGAACAAATACAGGTTGCGCGATTACGAATGCCCTCCCCCCCCAAAAAAAAAAAATCCATAGCACTTTCACTCCAGGCCGGACTTGTCTGGCCTTTCGGATCTCGGGTATCTAGGCCATTTTCATTGAGATGACATAATCTTAGTTTTGGGGTACCCATAGATACATGATTGATTGGTCCTCTGTGATGATATGGCCAGAAATGTCAGATCATTAACAGCTGCTTCCTCCAAAATGAAATGAAATCTAAGTTTTACGTCCCACAGTTATGCCGGTTAGGCTAAAGGAGACGGTGATGATTAGAGATGAGTGAAATGGTGAATTGAAGAAAGTGGGAGGAAACGGGAGAACCCCGAGAAAACCCACGAGCACGGTGTTTGTCCACCACAAAGTCCACACGGCGCGAGCTTGGACCGAACCGGGGACCCCAAGCACCGGAGGAGAACGCCCTACCATTGAGCCACCGCGCCCCCTGTTGCTTCCTCCAGTTCCCTGCTGGAGGTGACCCGAGTATATGAGAATCTTCGATACAAATTTCGTTTATATACGCTGAATTCTGGGTGTCTGTATAAAATTTAAAGACATGACCCATTGGAAATGTTTAAATCCCCGCAATTCCACGAAAAATCAGTCGGTGTCAGAAATGCACTGATTTGGAGAAGTTTTTTCCCATTCAGATTCACGGGCGGTTGACCAAGACTGAGATCATCGTCCACTCGTCTGCTAGCAGTTTTCCCACAAGGTAAAAAAGCAGGGCTATCGAACTCGAAGATGATTGGGAACGAATGCCTCAAGGCTTTGGTTAAAAGCATTTATTCGATTGCTATCTTATCATTGATTGAAGAATCTATAAAGCAGATAATTACAATTATTATGTTATAACTTTGTGAAATCTCAATTATTATTTATCGGTAATATATTATTGATTGGTATTTTCTTAGTAGATCCCGTCTGCGCTGGAAGGGGAAGTTAAACTCCAACCCGATCCATCAATATGTTCACGTTTGAAAAAGTTTCCGTGAACGTTTATTATTATTAAGTATAAATATCCTGAACCTTTACAAACACAAAGTACATTTCGGTCAGAAATTTGGTCAAGCTCTAAATGTGTTGTGCGAAACGGATGCAGATGATGATAAAATAGAAATTAGAATAGCTGGCCTTGGACAAACACACCCCTCTCGTTATTGACATGAGGTTTAACTAATCACTTATATCAAATTCTCCAAGGGATAGTTTAAAATAATGACATATCTACTATTGAGACTGTATGTATATATTCGACTTTGCTTATTTTGTTTGGATGGTTAGAGTTTAGTATACATTTTCAGCACCGAAGCTATATGAGATATAGACGTAGTTTTAGGCAGATTCCGAACCACTTTAATGGGTTCAAATTTCAAAGCTGTCATGCTAGGAATTAAATCAGAACCTCCTGCAGTAAAGAAGCGCGCCGAAGCTACTATGCCAGTGGGAATGGCTGCAATTATATTATTATTTAATATCATCTCGTGATTTTATTCCGAGAACGAGTGAGCCTTTTACATAACATTTTGACGTATTATATATCCCTTCGTGTATAAGACAAAATCCAAAACAATATGTATATGTAATTAATACTTTAAAATGTTAAACCATAGTATATCTCATTCGTTTAAAAGTTTCTTTTCCATTGTTATGTTTCTAGAATATGATTTTATTTAATTACAGTTCCTACTCATAAGTTTCATAATACATTTTCAAACCAAAGAATGTTAAAACAGAAGTAGCTTCATTGAGATAATAGAATTGTTAAGTTTAAAATTAGAATGTAAAACCATTCTTTAAAATAAATATAAATAATATATATATATATATTATTTTCTAGTTGTGCAAACACTAATTTAGCACGTTTTTCTTTCGTTACCAACAAAATCGACTATCTTTCATGCATTGTATAGTTTTGGTTATCTCAACATTTAAGCCGAGAGAGACTAATCATTGTGCTGGTCTGTGAGGTAGACTTTTTTTTTGTGTGTGTGTGTGTGTGTGTAAATTACATCATTCTAAAATGTTTTCTTCTCTGACCTGTGTGAATCTTTAGAACTAACCATGATATCTTTTTTCTTATTTCATAATTTCACTCTGCAATATATAGTTCTTAGGATTCGAACCTTAGATCTATGGTTTATTACTTCCTTCATTTCCACGCATTTTGACATTGGATTTTTTTTCCGTTTCGGTGAATATCGTTTTGTTGATAGTTCAAATAGATAGACTGTGAGTAAAGCTTAGTAAAGTTCGTCAAAATCCGGTTCCACTTTTATTTACTTTACATATATATGCAAGTCCATCCTTAAATAGAAACATTCAGATTTTACAATGTATACAATTACTTTATGAGAGAAAAAGAATATTTAAGAATTCAAGAACAGTGGCGAAGTGTACTATGAGGGTGTGAGGCCTGTTTTCTATCGTATATTTTCTTTATCTTTGATTTCTTATAAAATAAAGTCAATACTTCAAAATGTCTTTCCTTCAGTAAAAAAAAAAAAAAAAAAGTTGGAAACACTTGAAGATCCTTCTGTCTGAGCCTCACCATCTTGCTAGACAGGCTTACGGGTTATGCTGCTCAGGAAGCAAAGCTATTATCGCTAGGGATTGCGCGCATTCTCGGGAAGATGCGAAGACTCGCCTCTGGGAGTTTAGTTTTAGCGTTGAAGGCATCTTTCATTATTAATATGTTATTAAATGATTTCCTTATGTAGAGTAAGAAGTTTCTGTGTAGAAGTACGTATTTCTATTAGTGATAACTTGTTTAATTTAGGTATATACTCTCAGGAGTTATTCAGATTAGCTGTTTTTTTTTTTTTTCCTAAATGGGGCCTGGTCCATAATAGCTTGTAGAATATAAACCTGATACATTAAACATAGGTATTAATTTACCAAACACTACCGTATAGGATAAAATAATATTTCTGTGTGATTTTAGTTGTTTTCCATTTCATAGAATCAGTGGGGTATTTACGATTTTGTTTCGGGGGCTTTGCTAACTTTATACCTGGAAATGTGAAAATTATATAATATATATAAAACAATTAAAAGTTGCAGTAAAATTTCGATGAGTGTTAAGCCCGGAAGCCACCCCCTTAAATATGCCACTGCTTAAAATACAATATTAAATATCTTGCATGGATTCAAATGAAGTTCACTTGAAATGTTAATGCTCAGAAGGAAGTCATTATTATGTGATGCATTGCAGTATTGTACTTACTTTAAAGTGGGAGATGCAAGTAACAAACGCTTATCCAAGAAATTTGAAGCTAACTGTAAGAATGTACTTTCTTTTTCTCTCCCTCCATTTTCAAGTATGCAGGAAATGAAAACAGCACGTGAAGAGGAAATTTCCCTCATCCCCCTGCAAACCCCAGACAGAAGAAAATATCAACTGCACTTCAAATATTAGTAGTGGAGCTAAATGGGAATATTAGTTTATCGGGCCTACCCTACTTGTGGGATTACGCTTCGCCACTGTTCATGAAAGAATATAAAATATTGTTCCGGGGCTTTGCTAACTTTCGAGGGGAGCTTTGCCTCGAAATGTGAAAATTCTGCAAGGTATTTCATTTACTTTACTATACTAAGTAAGATTTCGGGGGGGGGGGCTTAAGCCCGGAAGCCACCCCCCTAAATACGCCACTGGTTATATCCGTTTTAACTTACAAATCCACAAGTTTGAATTTCCTTTCAGTAGCATATAACATTCTATTTCAACACGAAACCTGAAGTTTCATGGGGGTTTCGATGAATAGATATACCAAGATGCATGAATCAAGGTCAAGAAGTTGTATTTATTTAATAAACTGCAGAGCTAATTCACATTCAAACCATGAACAATTAAGCATAACGGGAAAAGTAGTGGAGGTAAATCAATAAACCCATTTCAAGGTACCATTCCGAAATTCGCTTCGTAAAAGTGAGGAGAAACGAATAAGAAATTAGAATGATCCGCTTAGAGGTTTTAATCCACAACTTACCGATTATGAACCAGAAAACCAAGTATTAGTCTATATCTGCTATGTATTATATTTTTATTTTATTATTTTTTAAAATTGTTTTTCATAGAACTCTTAATTACCTTTGTATATAAAACATTACCATTTATAATGAACTTGGAGTTATTTTCTAAAAAGTGCATTTCTATCAAGATGTCACCGTTATCCCAGATTAGGGAATTTCTTACGTATAAATGTTCAGAATACCATTTTTGATCTTTATGATAATATGCATGATGTTCGTATATGGCTGCATACATATTTGTAATAAGTTCTATTGATAACTGATATGGGTTTAATCTATTGATAACTGAAAGGACGCAGGAATCGTAAATCAAAGTTTGAAATTTACTGTGAAAAATCTTGATTCAGTAATATTGAAAGACAGTTAGATTGTTCAACTATTCTATTTTCCTTAATAATATATCTTGATACATTAACCGCATCACAAAGATACAAAAATATTTCAAATTTGATCATTTTGAACATACAATCCTCACATTTCTTCGAATTACAAAGTATTCTTAACAAATTAGTGTATGAACAAAATCATATTCGCGAACAAGAAGAAAAAGGCCATAACAGAGTAAGTATATTAGAATCCGAAATGTTTTCCGCCACAATTGATGAACAATAATTAACAAAATATGTAAACATTTGTAGGACCAACAGAGAACATGCAACAGAATAAGTATAGTTATAAAATTTGGAACATTTTCCATCAGAAGGAACAACAGAATTAGCAAAATATGTTAAGTTTGTAGCACCGACGATTTTGGTCACTACATTGTGCCATATGTTAATTTCCTAGACAGATATTGCCGTCAAAATAGATATTCTATCTCCAGAAGTGTAAACACCACAACGTCATATACTACGATAACAATTCCTTTTCAAACGGGATATCAAGGATGCAAATAAGCAACAACATTTTACTACCCCAGGAAAGAAACTACTAGCCCACATCCCACAATAGAAATCATTTACTTACCTTCGGTATGATATTTAACACTCGCCCGCACCGATGAACCTGCATTCCTGCATTAATACTGATATTACAAAAGTATTCTCAATTACGAAATATAGTATAAAAAATATACCTTAATTAATCGGGAAATTTAACATTTAAAAATAATATATAGTTTCTTTGAAGTTTACAAAATCACTGATCAAAATTGATAAATATAATTTCGTAAGAATAACTAAGAATTTACTTTGCAGATACTTTTCCATACACTTAAAGTTCACTTAGTGAGCAATACTCCTTTTTACTGTTTTGTTATAATCAGTAATTTTCACAGTATTAATCTCAAAATTTCTAAAGCTGGCATAGAGCAATATAACAAATTAAGATATATTGGTGCAAGTATAGTTTCAGGACAGACAACAATAAATTATTGTATAAATGCAATTTTGGATTATTTTAAGTGTGTCTTAATATGTGATATCAAGCAAGATTTATCATAGAATCCTCTGTCACAAAAGTTGCAATTAAATCGAATTTCTTTAGTATGAATCTTCATGTGTTTTCTTACATTTGCTTTTGTTGACAATGACTTGTAACATACGTCGCACTGAAATAGCCTTTCTGTTGAGTGCGTTGCTCGATGTTCATCCAAAGTGCTTTTTTTAGAAAAACTTATCTTGCAGACTTCACATGTATGGGGTTTTTCTCCCGTGTGAGTCCGAATGTGTTGCTCGAGGTCAGTTTTGTCAAGAAACCTCTTTTCACAATACTCACACCGGAAAGGTTTTTCTTTACCTTGCATAAGGATCTCTGAATGATTCCATAAATGCCTTCGAAGTCCCCCGCTGTTTACGAACGATACATCACAGTAATTACAGGTAAACGGCCTTTCACCAGTGTGTAACCTCACATGGCGAATAATAGAGCGTTTATGAGAGAATTTCATTCCGCAATGATGACATACGAAAATTTCAGCTCTTATCGTTGAATGAGTCTCCAAGTGGCTGACCAGCCTATTTTGTCGGCTGAAACGTCTACCACACTGAGCACACAAAAAGGGCTTTTCTCCCAAGTGTATTTTCACGTGCCGCACAAGAGTTTCCCTTCGTAAAAAGAAACTGCCACAATAATCACATGCAAATCTTTTCTCTTTTACGTGACATACATTATGATTGTTCAGTGATTGTTTTGTTCGAAAAGATTTGTCACACAATCTGCATTTGAAAAGTGTATCACTTGTATGAACAGATGTTAGATGTTTCTTCAGATGATCTTTCTGCACAAAAAACTTTTCACACTCGCCACACTTAAAAGGTTTCTCTCTTTTATGAATTAAATAATGATGTCTAAACTTGTAGGAACTCGTAAAAGCTTTGCCACATACATTACAGACATTCTTCTTGTATGCAACTGCCTTAGATACTTCTGTGGAAACTCTATCTTTATTGCTTTCTTTTATACGACTTATAGTAATTCTATCCTTTGCAGTTTCCTTTGAAATAGAAGGTAAGTGAATACTGTCACTTCTAAAAGAAATAAATATACATATTTTAAATAAAACAATCAGGCTGAAGACTTCATTAACTTCTGAACAGGAGATCAAACACATTGATGCCTCCTTTATTTTAATTCAGAACTTCAAGAATGGTGTTTGAGATCTTACAATCTTGAGCAGTCTACAGTTTTAATAACACAAATTAGAATAATTTAACTTTAAAAAAATAAATAAAATCGGTCCAAATACTGGAAGTGATTTTATACTTCCATTGATTTTACACTTCCTCTCTGCTTTGGTATGCAGTCTATATCAAGGAAGATTTCGGTGTAGCTTAAGAATGATCATGTGAACTTAATGAGAACTCGTTACTTAGGGGCTGTATGAATAGTCTCAATGCTGATCCCCATTTAGAAAATATTAATCTAAAGACTGAAGCGAGATAGTAGAGTGGTGATGGAGGAGGAATTTGTTCCATAAATACGTTGGCGTATGACGGAGCTATGACAACTATCTTCATTAAAAGAGAATGATTGCTTTCAAAAGTGAAACTGTTTTATTAAGAAACAGAACTAATTATGTACTGGATTTTGAAAGTTTGGGGCTTGTATTTGAGAATTCTTCATGGAATCCGAGACCATGGGTGAGTGGAATATAGTGCAAAATGAAATGTGGCATCTACGAAAACAAGACTGTATATCTAGTGATAAAGGTTAGGTAATGGATCGAATAATACGTACGAAGTGATTTGTGTGTTCGAGATATGATGGAAGAACCTATAAAAAGTTGAGATGGTATTTGGGGAAAACTGAAATGTGTTTAGTGGAGATACCAATACTGGAAATGATGGGCCTTCCTAGACTGGGTTTCTTCTGCAGAGATCTATAACAGATGAAACTGAGAATTCGTTGTAGGCCTTCGGAATGGTCGTTTGAGTAATTTACAACCAATGTGGTGAAACCGTTATCTGTGGGGCAGATGATTGGGTCGGAAACCAATACCAAGATCGCCTTGCGTTTTGCGTGTATGATATAATGTACTTCGAGGGGTTCTGGGAAATAGGATCAACATCTTGTTTAGAAATGAAATTGTATATTTGTGTGTGTATGAGGGAGGGGGGGGGGGTAGGAAAGAGAAGGGTTCCTTAAAGGGAGGTCGAAAACATTTTATGTTGAATGGATAACCAAGAAAAAAGCATCGTTAGATTTATCTGAATAGGTGAACACACAGTATTGCCAGTGTAGATTGTGGTCAAAAGAAAGGAAGACGATATGAAATTTTCTTTTATCCCCTATCCCACTACCAACCAACTCGTCCAATTACTCGTTCGACTTCTTCCATCACACTCTCTACTTCTGCCTCTTTAACTTGGTAATAGTATCACATGACTGGACAATTTTGTCAAAATGGCCACCATCTTGGATAAATCCTAAATAGTCAAATAAAAATAAATAAATAAATAAAAAAAGACATATAAGGCATGAAAAAATTTTCAAAAACACATTAGCTATTTCACATCAGCATTCATATTCAATTTACTACTCTTTCTCGTAAGATTCTGGTGGTATTAAATGATATGCTCAACGTGACCGCCATTGTGCATTCTTCGCCTATCCATGCGTCCTGAGGAATCAAAGTCCGGTATATAGCTTGGACACAGCTCCATAGTTCTGTCTTTCAGATTAACAGCATTCCTAACAGTTATGGAATAGACTAGGAACTTGATTGACAATCTTCCAGATAAAAGTATAGTGGAGTTAGAGAAGCGTTTCTCCATTTAATACGACTGCGAGGAACACACCACAGGAAGATATCAGGAATTCAGTATATTGGTAAGATCAGAACATTCCATCCTCCCGAAGTAGTAATATAAAGAGGCAAACGTTCGTTATAGCATTGAACACTTCAAAGAAGCAGCTAGTAAATGTTAAGAATTCTCAATTTAGTAATAGCAAAGTAAGTTTAGGAGATACTACAAGAACCTGTAATTTTTGGAGTATACATTAACGTATTGATTTTATGTTTTAAAGCTCCTTTTCACAATCAACGTTATATGAGTCGAAGACCTGAGACGTATTTCCGTAATTTGTGTTCAAAGAAATGTACATAAACATATGACAACTAGAATAGTAATCTTTTTCGTTGACAAACATTATAAGGGAGGATAAAACAGCCATTTTTGTTTCAATTTCTGAAAGAAGAAAAAATATTAAATCAGATATGGATACTATATGCTTAAAATAAATGACACATATACCAGCCTATAATATTACAGCACTCATGTTTGCGACGGTAAATACAACTTTTTGAACCGCCCGATTGTATTGACACGGGAAATGATATACTCCTATTATATGTACCCTTCCAACAGAAGCCAAACAAGTCTCATTGTCGAGCGTGCTTACCACCAAGGCACGACAGAGACCCGCTGAGAGAGATACTCTCTAATACCTAGCTTGCTATTTCTATTACAATAATTGCAGAGCAAGCAAGGGAGAAATGAAGTATAGTATATATATACTCTTATATCATAAATGCAAGACAAGAAGCGGGGCCGCGGTTGGTCAGTCGTAGAGCATTCACCTCTGGTGCCTGGGGTCCTTGGTTCGATCCTGCCTCGCACTAAGTGAGCTTTGTGGTGGCCAAACACTGTGTACGTGGATTTTCTCGGGGCTCTTCTGTTTCCTCCCACTTTCTTCATTAATTTCTCATAATCACTGTCTCCTTTAGCCTAGCCGACATAAGTGTGGGACATGAAACTTAAACATTTCATTTTTTCATTTGCAAGGTATGAATCGATTCTGAAAACAAGGTAAATGATGGATTAGAGCCATCTGCCACCGTAGCAGATGCTGGCTTCCTTTCTGTTTTTTTAATTAATTTTACTTTTTAAAAAAATCATTACAAGGATACTGTATGTCATACACGATTGATTAAACAGTCCTAATCTTGACCAATCTTAGTATGCTGATAGCCCTTGACGAGCTCAGTATGGATATTGAGTATTATGGTATGCAGTCCCTTATTTCCTGAGTTATGGGTCATCGAAGTTGGGGTTGGACTTAGTCAAATTAAAAAAAAAAAAATCTCGTAATTGCTATTTGGAACAAAAATACATAGAAGAACATTGTTGTTAAACATTAATTTGAGCTATAACAAAATAAATGATGAGAGACAAACTGCAATACAATAGTAACTAAAAGACATCGTGGATTGTCGATCGCTGGATAGGTTTATCTGAATAGTCTTAAAGTTCGTCTCCTATAGTCTTGGTACTGAAAACTGATACTAAATTAAAATCAATCAGACGATTTGTAATCTATGCTCTAACTTTCAAATTTCTGTTAGATTATAGCGACATATACATGTAAGTACTTCTCAACTAAAATGGGTTAATTGCTAAAAAAAAAATTAGAATATAAACTTATTACAACCTGTTACATGCATCAATGAAGAAAATAGTAACTGGAAATAATTCGAGTTGAGTTGATTTTTTGAGTTTAACGTCCTTTTCAGCAGCGAGGCTATATGAGACGGGACCTACTAATTAACGTGGAATCCGAACCACATGGAATCGAACCCGGGTCTCCCACGCTGCAAATAATTCGAGTTAAACTGCTGTAAACATATCTCAATAGAATGCTGTACCATCTTATAATAAGCAAATAAATTCCAAATATTTCAGTGACTCAGACCTCCAATCATTAGGATCACACTCAATCAAATATTTCGTATGCTCCTATAAGCTGAACTAGATAGAAACTATTCAAACAAAGTATTGTGTACATGCTACCTAAGATTTACTTATGAATTGTTAAAATGATTGGCAAATAGTACAAAAGACCGAAAATGAAACGAAATATTTCAGTTTAACGTTCAGATTATGCCCTTTAGGCTAACAGAGATGATGATTAAGCCAAGTGAATGATGATGGAAGATCTGGTGGAATGAGAAAGTAGGAGGAAATGGGAGTGCCTCGAGAAAACCCACGGATATCGCGTTGTCCCCCACAAACTTACTTGACCAAGGATCGAACTAAGGACCCCATGCACCAAAGCTCAGGGCAAGTGCTCTACCATTGAGCCACCGCCCCTCTCCCCCCATAGGAAAGCATGAAATCTATGAAAATAATGATATTCATTTTTATAATTAACTGGTAACCTTGTGGATGGATTATGTTCTTCATTGCCTCGGTCATCCACCACTTTCTCTAAAGTTGTGTGAGTTATTTCTGGAGATTCATCGATGACAAGATCAGAAACATCTTCGTCAATATCTATTTGAAATCTTGATTTCTCATTATAGTGAAAAGGTGACAAAGCTCCAACAGTTAATGATGATCCAGACACACTTGCAACTTCATGGTTTACAACACTTGTATTACTTTCTTCCTTTATATAGGTAGCAGGATTATTATTTGTGTCTTCCAAACAAGGTTTTTGTTCTGATTTTATACGTGAGAGCAAACTAAAACATTCACGTTTTACTAATACTAATGGGCCACTGCGAGCGGTATCTTCCATGACTTCTTAGTCTATATTTGTATATGCTTCAGGAATGAAGCTGAAAAAAAAATCGTAAATATATATTAAAACAGATAGGACCTATATTTAGAAAAGAAGGAAAAAAACATAGAAATAATAAGTAATATCCAGAACTTAACGCCTACAGGAACATAAGTTAATTAGTAATTGTCTTTTCAGTTTTTTCAGAGCAATTAATGAATTCTCGGTAACTAGTGCTGCCATCTTCCGACTCTTAGGAACTGATTAAGGGTTTGCTAAGTTTTAAAAAAACAATGAAATGTACAGGTTTTAAATTTTACAATAAACACCTTATAATATGGCAACTGATGATCGTCACTTCCGTTCTTTTTTTTCTGTTAAAAATGATTAGATGAGTATGAAGCCCCTCTAACAATTTGCTTCACTTTATTTCTTTATCCTGTTTTTTTTTTTTTTCATCTTACACCCCTTTTCCACGTTATTTTCTACTTGATTCTGCCGTCTGTTCCTTGCTCTTTCTCGTAGTAGATTTCCTCCCATTTCGTATGTTTAACCTTTATACACCGGGCAGGGATTTGAACGAAATTGTAGACTCTCATGTTGAGAGCCCTGGTGACCCACTAATTATCACAGTTTAATGATTAATACCTCGTTGGAAAGCATATGGAACACTGATTAAAACGATGTACCACTTGTGGAACTCCAGTTCTATTCGTAGAACAAAATAAAAAAATCTTTAAAAAATATGAAAAAATGGAATCCCTGGCAATCCTTACAGCTACCCTACACTGACAAAATGAAGCTAATGTGCAGGCAATACAGTTCTGACAATAATATTAGAAAATAATAACCACTGATGCAATACAAAGCAAGATAAAAATTCAGAACAAAATTCCTATAAAAACGCCCTGTATATCATTTTCGAAGGGTTATTGCAGATCTTCACGTCGGCTTTAGTGATCCCTTAATTATCACATGGTAATGATAGATACCTCGTTAGAAACCCTATGAATCATATATTTCAACGAAGTAACACTTGTGCAATTCCCACCCTATTAGTTGAGTTGAATTTAACGTCCCTTTCAGCAACGAGGCTATATGATTCCCACCCTATTAGTAGAAGTAGAAACAAAAAATTCTTTTAAAATTTTGGTACTATAAAAATAGAATTAGGGGGCGCTTGCAACCCTTACATTCACCCTCGCTAACACAAAGTGATATAAACATTCAGAACGAAACTCAGAAAAAAAAAAAAAACACCTGCTGACTGTGGAACCGTCGATAGTAGTCTGGAACGCGGAGTGGGACGTTGCAGCCAGTAAAAAAACATCGACAGCGTCTACGGCGTTCGAGTTTGGATGGAATATGTTCCAAGATTTTCCTGGATGGATTGTTTCTGGCTACGCATCCGCGCCCTGGACAAATTGGCGAGTGGGTACCACCTATTTCTCCAGCGCAACCAATCCACGTATGACCTGCTCCCGAAACTCCAAATGTGTCGTTGGAGCGTTGGAATATACTACAAATGAATTCACCAGCACGATGTTGAGATATAGGAACAGCTTCGTCGGCCATTTCCTGGTTCTTCTCGCTGCTGAGACGAATTGGCCATCCGATTGGCCAGATCGACATATCCAATATGCAAGTTGTAGTCCTGTACTTCATCCTGTGACTGCCGGCAACGAAACTTCTGTTATCTTCTCTACTTCTCAACAATCATCTCAACTCCATTACACTGGCTGGCTTTCTACTTTTAGCATAGTTTCTAGACAAGAAATTATGGATGGAAATGAAGTACGTTACTCTTTTCTCCCTACAAACAATTATTGTGAATGTGTATGTGTGTTTGTCAAAGAAAACAGAATGATTCTGTTTTGCTGTAAAAAAAAGTGTAGAATAACAATTCATTCAATTTGACATTCGCTCCCAGCCCAACACCACCCCATAGTATCGCGTTACATGCACACCATTTTTGTTTTCATTATTATCCGTAGAACATACAGAAACAAGAATACAAGAGTTATGTTTCTACACTAATTCAGTAAAAAGATATCTTGTCTTATATGGGACCGTCCAGAAAATAAATGTAATTTAAGTAAAAAAAAAAGTTGGCCAACTTTGCCCCTCCTCTACTCCCCTCCCATCCCCATATAAGCAACAAGACTTTTGCAGGGTATTAGCGTGAAGTGTACTGCTTCATTGCTTCACATAGCGATTTTTATGACTGTACCCGCACGGGGGTATCGCCCCCCTCCCCCTAAAAAAAACTGGTAAAATAAACACGAGCTTTACCCTCTCCGCCGCGGTACCTCCCAAAGACTCGCACCACAACTGCCTGCAAACAAAAGACAAGATTAATATGTCTGGAAAGAAAAGTGTTTGATAAATTGATGGTGACGCCATCAACTGTTTGACCATCACTGTGTTTACCATATATGTAATACATGCAGAGCGGTAAGATGATAAAAGAATGTGCCCACTGAAAATGAGTTTCCTGCCAGCAGACAATAGTTTTTGTGCGGTCAGACACGAGTTGTTTCAATTAAGATAACTTCTGAAATCGTTAAGTTTTATTGAACAAACTCCACATTTTGAAAGATTACGTTTAAATCAAATTGTCTAGTGAGCCAATTAACGTCCACTCACTAACCACGATTTCATCTTTCGCCATATCAGATTTCACTTAAATCAAAGGTGTCTTCTGAACTAATAGAGATTTTGATGTTCTCTGAGAGAGGATAGAGTTGTTAAGACAACGACGTGCATGTATCGTATGTGCCAGCTTAGTTTTATATCAGCGATGCATAGCGAATGGTGATGACATGGTGTTACATTCAGACCACAAGTACAAACAACACACACAGTTTTGGGCTGTGAACTGGATGAACAATGACTAAGTTTCTGGGTTCTAGAAATATTTTCGAAAAAATGTTGCCAACTTAAAGTTTAAAAAATCTGCATTTGCTTTTTAATTTAAATACCCAACACAACAAGCACACTGCATTTACACCAGCAGGCCAGAGTGAGAGCACATACACTTCATTCTAAGGCAAACGTCTACCGATCACTCTCTCTATATATCTATCTCCTATCAAACACCTGCAAACCCTACAACGGTTTCGCAGGTGAAATGGTGAGCAATAAACATGCAAATATGGGAACAAGCAGGGTGCGAAATCGCGGGGGGAACGGGGAATTTCCCCCACTAAAGATTTTATGCATGCATTTTCCCTCCACCAAAATCTGTAGGTGGGGAAGGACAGATGGAAAGCAAATGTCATACATTAATAAAAATGAAAAAAAAAATCATGGTCACACCTTCTAAATAGTGCTAAAATAAATCAGTAGCATGACTATAACTTCCTTATAGGTTATAAGGGGCTTCTATAAGGGAAAAACATTTAGTGCACTGCAGACAAGCGTCTGATACAGGGAGTAATGATAGGGAGTTTGATCAAATAAAGGGGCAGGTAATCCAGGATTTAGTAGATGAAGTGGAAAGAAGGTTTCGTTCAAATGATGTGCTAAAATGCTTTTCAGTGTTTGAAAATAAAGGTCATAATAGCATGAGTAGTTTATACGGTACCATAGACGTAGGGTTTATATAATGCAGTTCAATTATTGGGATTGAATCGTGATACTGCAGTGTCAGAATGGAGAGAGTAAAAGTCAAGTTCTAATTCGGTAAATGATTTTCCAGTTCTTAAAGCCCTAACGAGGAAAGTTAGCTCTGTGCCATTATGAACTAACTGCTCGTGTGAACGTGGATTCAATGTTGCTCATAATATTAAAAGTTCCGAAAGAAACCGTATGTTGATGAGTACTTTGCAATCTTTATTGACAATTCAATTCAATGGACTTAGGGGCGGATCTAGGACAGACTTCTGGGGGGGGGGTTGTAATGCTGCTACTTAGAGCTACTTTTAAGAGCACCAAATTCTGGGATGGGTTTTATTTATATATAAAATAAGCAAGTTTTCTCTTCTGGGGGGCGATCGCCCCCTGGATCCGCCTCTGAATGGGTATCTCCTAAAATTATGGGATGCTGTTAAAATTATGGGGCAAGTGAGTTTCGTCTGACCATCACATGTCCAATTCTCGTTACACACGGAAAGAAAGTGAAGAGGTGAAGTCTAATCTTAAAATGTTTCTCTAACGTTATTGCAAACTATATATTAGGTCTATAAATCATTCACAATCATTCAATACTCGTATTATTGTGGCTTTCCCCACTGGTCTAGTGGCTAGCACACGCGTACCATCTTTGGTGTACGGGGTCCCGGGTTCGATTTCTGGTGGAAGCGCCTCACAAAAATTTGAACGATTACGGTGGTTCGGATTCTACCTTACACTGTAAGTCCACATCTCATAGCCTCGCTGCTGAAATGGAATGCTAAACTTAAATCACCAAATCAATCGTATTATTGTGCTTCTGCTTTCATTTTTTAAAGTTTAGCGTCCTACGAATATCCACCAAGGCTAAGGAAGGCGGTCATGATGAGATAGATGATAATGGTGGATTAAGAAAGTGGAACGAAACGGTAGGACTCTGAGAAAACCCCCATACACAGTGTTTATATACCACAAGCAGAATTTTCCGCGAGTTAGGATCCCATGTACCTGAGGAGAACGCTTTACCACTGAGATAACGCGGCTTTTCGTTGTGCCTTCAAGTATTTGTGTTGAAATAATATCTATTTATAATAATACATTCTTCCTAATAATACGATATAGATACATAGTATTATTTAGACTTACATAGGTGGCCAAATATGTGAGCGACCAAACTGAAACACTAAATACAGTGAAGAATCGTGATTTTCAGAAATAATAAAAAAGAACTATACTCTGGCTCTACAGTTCATGGGACTCTATGGCTGGTCAGGTGGAGCGCTTCAACTTCGTATGTCTAATGCTTGGTTAGCACATCGGTTCTCACGCGCTATTATTTCTGACTTCTAGATCTCACACCACTATTTTCGTGAATGTAGTCCCCCTTATGATGGTACTGTGCTCCCAGGAAGTCTAACCCTGGACCATACGCACCGAAATATATATTAAATGCAGAAGATAAGTGTACTAATTTAGGTTAAATGAATAAATACCATTATTAAAGTATTTTAAATAACAACGACGGCTAGTTTGAACATTTATTATTATTATTATTATTATTATTATTATTATTATTATTATTATACATAAATATTTCAACTTTTTGGAGCTCCCACTTCATGTGTTAAGTACAGTGAGGCATTAGTATGGGCCGCTGAACTTCTTCCCCCCACCATTTTCAAATGATTTCGCACCCTGGGTACAAGTACAAAGATACGTCAGCATAACGAACGCGCATCGAGACAGGAATTCAGAAAATGGTGAAAGGATGTAGAATGGAAGTAAATATATTAGCCCTACGCATTGAAAGATCGCAATAAGTATTTCATAAAAGTGAAGAAGAAATGCGTAACAGACTGCAACGTTTTGACATCAAAAAGGTGAAATATTACAAGTTATATATTTGGTGGTAAAATGGAAAATTAAAAGCAAAGAGTATCTGTCCGAGCACTGTGACAGATGAACTGATCGCAAAAATCAATTATAAGATTCGTGAAAATTGAATTTTACAACAGACGTCTCGTTCGAGTTTCCGCAAATTTCATGGCACTTATTGCATGAAGTTATGATTCAAAACTTGGGCTAACACAAATTTTGTGCAAGATGGGTTTCGAAATTTTAACAGAGGAACACAAAATTCAGCGAATGGCAGTCAGATGCCTATAACAGCGACGGCGATTCCTTTATTGATCGTATCGTTACTGAGAACGAAATTTGAATTAACCATGTTCATTGTGAAGCAAAAGAACACCAGTTCATGGTTGAAACCACAGATTTGTTACTAACCAATGGACGGTGCTGGTGGTTTTGGCTCACTACATTTTAGATGATATACTTTGTAAGAAAAGACAAATTTCTGCAGGCGACAGAATTAAATACAAAGTAATACAGCTGTATTTTAGGTTTACAAGTATAGGATTACTAGTGAAAATCATTACAGGTGCTTTACGACGGTTGTGAGTGTATATGAAAGATGATTCTATTACATTCTATTTTCCGCCGGCAGTGTATTTCTGCACAGTGTACAGAAGCTTTATCGTATGTTTACAAGTGAAGCATTACTAGTATGCAACCATAACAAGTGCAATTGAAACTCTTGTTATTGTCAAAACCCACTTATTTTTACTACCCTCGTTCACGAGCATATTCACCGTCGCTGACGCGTCTAGTCCCTTTGGACGCACCTGACACGGGCCCACCAGCTTTGTCCTGGTCCAACTCGGTTCAGTAGCATCCGAGCTTTTCAGTGGCCACTTAGCACAGTTTGTTTGTTTTTCTGCACTAGTTTTTATGCCATACATCCGGACGCCGTATTTATATGCAAATCGTAACAGAATTTTAATTGTTCAACAATTACTTCTGGCAGCTTCCTAAAATTTATCTATACCGTGAGATATTTTCATGTCGCCCAGTATAAAAGTTTTAGGGGACAATAAGGAAATTAGCAAAAACAACTAGGTCAAAATTTAATGTACATATGCCAGTGTGTTACTTGAAAATGCATATAATAAAAATGTATATTTTATCTTGTCTTCTTTTTATTTCAAAATGTGTTATTTTTCTGGATACTCCTCACATAAGAATTTACATTTTTAGAATAGTGCAAGGTAAAATATCTTGTGCTAGAACGAAGTTATTGTTAGTGGATTGGAAATCAACATTTACACCACATGAAAATATACTTGTAACTCTCATTACTCCGCAAAATACTTACAACTTCGCAGATAACCTTTCTTTGAAGTTGACAATACGAACTGAACCCTGAATGGGGTAAGCAGAAGAAAACTACCAGAAAATAATTCATCGTAAGCGCCAGTTTCAAGTATTGCCAAATTAAAAGAAAATAGGGCTATGCCACTCTATGGGGAAATCACCAGATAGAAATAAGAACTGGCGCATGGGGCCTCCTCCCTCATTGGGCTATCATTCTGTACGGATTAAGCTGCGCAACGCAAAATTTGTTTCTTAGTTTGCGATTAGGGCTATATGTGTAGCGGTTATAATTGAATGTTTCAAATTTCGCGAAATGTTGGGCTCCACTTTTTAAAAATAAAAATTGATACGGGACGAGCCCTCGGTATTCACAAAATGTTGCAACGCAACAGACGAAACAAAAGTAATCCAAAATTTGCTATGGGCAGGCACGTAGCCAGAATTTCGTAATAGGGGGTCCGTGACGAAATACTGTGGTTCGATCATTCTAAACTATTTTACTGGCAACTTATATTGGTTCGTTTAGCTAGGATTTCGTAATGGGGGGGATGAAATGACATACTGTGGTTATACACCAGAGGCTCGATCAATGTAAACTATTTTACTGGCAACATACCCATATTTGTTTCTTAGGACAATAAAATGAGGATGTGTTAGTAAGTATTTTATTAAGAAACTATGAAGAAGTCTCGAATAAAAGAACATAAAAAAAGTATTGAAAAAGATATAGTCTTCCGAAGTCATTCGGACTCGGTTCTTCTTGTTTTCTTTTTCTTATCTTCTATTAATGAGATCTCTTTTGGCAGTAAAGAAACCGCACGAATACGTGCAATATGTATGATCATAAAGACGAAATAAAATGAATATGAATATATAAACTGGATTAGTGTTGCCACAAAATTGAAAATTTATTTAACAAGTGTAACTGGAATCTACGTTGCCAGGCTCATATTATTGGTGATTATGGGCATTTCTTAATTTTTACCTGAGAGACTATCTGATCGAATCGGCTTATCGAACGTCATTTGTAATCCATATGATTAGCATGGACTAGATGAAATTCGGATTGTTTCGTTACAATAATATTAATTTTTTTAACTTGACTCCCCTTTCCTCAACACAAGGATCTCATAAGAAAGATCCTCAACACAAGCTTGTTGTACCTCTTTATTTTTAACGTTGGTTTTTCTTTTACTCGTTCTTTTTTGTTCCATCCTTCTCTAATTTGTTTTCATTTCTGGTTTTGAAGGGGAGGTCTGCCGGACCCACCCCTTGGCTACGTGCCTGCTATGGGACATTTCCATACAAATGTCAACCTGTTATGAAAAAAAATAATACTGCTGGCATGCACATCTGTAATACATCATTTGAAAGCTAATTAGCTAATCAAGATCAAAATAGATTAATTAAATACAATTTGTATTTCACTGTCAAATAATGCTAATTAAACAATAGATTACACTGTTCAACAAATTTTGATCGAAAGTATGTAAATTCTTTGAAATTGTGATTTCTACATTCATTTAAGCATAATATGAAAGAAATGATAATAGAAAAAAATTCTTAGCTCAGGTTGTGAAAAAAAACGCCCTTGTACAACAGTAGCTGTATATATACAAATTTATTAATATTTATAGAACATTTAAGCAAAATCCTTGTAAAAACCTACATTTCACTTTTTTTTATCTATTTCACTGTGATGTGATAAGCTGGGGAGTTAAGAAGTGCCCTAAGGTATAGCTTTCGATACCCTTGTACTTCCTTTTTCAAAATTGCGCAAATACCAGTTTCACAGTGATACAGAAAATAAAGTAACCGTGGTCAAGTTAAACATTAACAATTCCGTAATAAAAATCAGTATTAACATCAAAACATGAAAAATATGTACAAATACGTTTTTGTGCAAGAACTACACTGCAATGTAGACAAAAGTTTCAAGTGATCCCTTGTACAGGATTATGTTTATTTTATTTTGAGCGTCTTCGCTTGGATTGCCTTTTGTTGGTTACATCTGGAGCATCCCTTGCAATAGTCCAACAGTAGTCGGCCAATATGTTAGAACTCCACTTTCCCTCATATCTCTTCTCCATGGCTGCAATATCTTGATGGAAACGCTCACCATGTTCGTCACTTACTGCTCCACAATTTTCGGGAAAGAAGTCTAGATGTGAATGAAGAAAGTGGAGTTTCAGAGACATATTGCAACCAAGATTTTCGTAGCACAATAACAACTTTGCTACCAGTTGTTTGTAATTTGTTGCTCGGTGTCTTCCCAAGAACTGTGAACAAACACTCTTCAAGCTTTCCCACGCAGCTTTCTCCTCACCTTGGAGAATTTCGTCGAACTTGTGATCTTTGAATAGTTGCCTAATCTGTGGCCCTATGAAAACACCTTCTTTAACTTTGGCATCACTTAATCGAGGGAATTGTTCTCTTAGGTACTTATAGGCCTCATCCTCTTGGTTCATGCTCTTAAAAAAACTTCTCATAAGACCTTATTTAATATATAGAGGGGGAAGCAAAATTCGGTTACGATCTACCAGTGGTTCATGCTGCACACTTTTCACTCCTGGATAAAGAGTTTCTCTGGTGCTCCAATCACTTTTGTGGTAATGAGATCAACGATCTTTACTGTCCCATTCACATATAAAGCAAAAATACTTTGTATACCCTAACTGCATACCTAGCAACAGTGCTATTACTTTAAGGTCAACACAAATGAGCCACTGAAAATCGTAATATTTAATGGCTTGAAGTAAACGTTTCAAATTTTCATAAGATTTTTTCATATGAACTGCGTAACCTACAGGAATTGAAGGAAGTTCATTTCCAATATGTAAAAGCACTGCCTTTAAACTCACCTTGGACGAATCTATAAAGAGCCTCCACTCCGTAGGTTCGTAATTAATTTTAAAGTGCCCTCATGAGACCATTTACATATGTACATGCCACAAGTGTGTCTTCCATAGTAAAAAATGAAGTGAACATCTTCTCCCTATTCCGATACACTGAAATATTTACTTTTTCCTGCAATAAATTCCATTCCTTTAAGCGTGACGCTAAAATTTCGGTTTGCTTTTCGAGAGCTCCAAGTCTCTGATTATTTCACTTAGTTCCTCTTGAGTAAGTCTATGTGGTTCACATGGAGGTTCTTCTACAACAAACGTAGGGTCCTTCGAAGTACTTGATTCAGGAGCTTCAACTTCTTGATCATCATCTGAAAAAAGATCGTATTCTTTAGGTGGGTCAGGAACAGGTAGTCCTTCTCCATGTGGAACAGGGCGCATTGCAGAAGGGATGTTAGGATAGATCAAGGCCCGCTTCTTCTTCGTGGAAATTCCCTTCTTGAAGGAAGGAACTATACAAAAATAACAGTCTCTGATGTGGTCGCTTGGCTCCCTCCAAATCATGGGCACTGCAAAAGGCATTGAGCGCCCCTTCCCATTGATCCAATTTCTTAGATTGCTGGCACAAGTGTTACAGACAATGTGGGGTGCCCAAGATTTATCTTGCTCTCCAATTTTACAACCAAAGTAATATTGATAAACTTTTCTTATTAGTGGTGTTATAGTCTGCTTTTGTGAGGAAAATGTCACTTCCCCACACACGTAGCAGAAGCTATCCGCACTGTTTACACAATTTCGCGGCATTTTTGTTTATTCAGATCCTCAAAATGTCACTTGAAATAGTTCCGACAACTATTTAAAAATATACATTCGAAATACCAGTATTTTTGCGTAGTTGTATTTTTATGTCCTGCACTACACAAACGTCACACCCAAAACGCTGATAACTGCACTAAACCTGTATTTTCTAACAATAGCAGAATACTACTGAGATAAGGAACACAATGAAACCAAGCGTTCATATAGTTTCTCCAGTGTTGCCGGATTAGTGTAACATTTTACCCCAAACGAAGCGAATATATTTATTTTTAAAGCGTTATTATTAGACATGCCTGTAAAACGAAAAGTAGAGCTAATATTCGAAAATAACTTTCAAATTCGTAATCATCACCACAAAATCAATAAGAATTAGCTGATTTTTTTCAATTTACATTTTCGTTGTTGAACAGTGTTATCTAAGTTATTAACACAGGCAAATTGCATATTGAGTTATAAACTGATATACCGAGGGATCGACAGCAAGATTTCGACGAAAATACATTTCACTGATGCACTGTGATCAGTATTTCATAAATCAGATAGTAAAACAAATATAGCGACTTATATTAATATCAACCAATCCCTTTCCTATCCGATCTTTCTTCACTGTGGTGTCCCTTAGGGATCTGTCCTTTCACCTCTTCTATATATTTAAATGTCGCCGACATGCCCCCTCTCCCACCAAATGTCTCAGTATACCAATATGCAGATGATACCGCTTTCCTTGCCACATCTAATACTGTTCAAAACATAAATAAAACACTTCAGCAGGCAATTGACGCCTTTACCTCCTGGTGTTCCAAAGGGCGCCTCACCATCAATTCTCTCAAAACACAAGCTCTTATTTTTCTCCCACCTCGTTGCCGCTCACGAATCCATCGCAATCCTTCACTTCTTCACATTAATGTAAATGGCACTTTCATCCGCCCATCATCACAAGTTACCTACCTTGGGATCATCTTTGATTCTAAACTCAGTTGGAAACCCCACCTACAAAAGATTCGATCACAGGCAACGAACCGCTTAAACCTCCTCCGACGGCTAGTGGGCACAACCTGGGGCTTACATACCGACACCGTCATTACGACCTACAAAGTATTCCTCCGACCTGCTCTCACACATGGCCATATCTGCTGGATCTCTGCCCCTGATGAACTATATAATAGACTTGCCATCTCCGAAAGACATGCTCTCCGACTTGCTTATCGTATCAAACTACCAGCACCAACTGCCGACCTCTACCACCGAAAACTTTCCAACAATATTTCCACACTTAGAAACACTTCGCACTAAATATATTACAAAAGTCATTGCGAAAGGAAATCCGATATTCCTAGACACCTTTCAACAGGTTATAATACATGATACGCCCCCACGTCACCAAGCCACTCCTCTCCAACATCTTCTCACTCTATACCATAAGACTCTAGCCGACGATGACCCTCGAAAGGCCGACTTTGCCATCTATCATCCACCTCATCTTAGTCCATGCATTTATCCATCTCTGCACTAGTGTTCCATCAATGTTGCTAGCAGCGGGCTTCATCTGTCTTCATCAGCCCTGTGACGCCCCAGGGCAGAAGATAACCATTCACTCGTCCATACTAACATTACTCTCATGTTTGTGACGTCCACCTGCACTTCACCTCATCTCTCATAAAAAAATAAATAAAATTTTTAAAAAATAAAAATAAAAAATAAAAAGATGCACACAAATAAGAACGAAATAACATAAAATTAAATTATTCCCCAAACCCTCAATGCCCCCTATAAATAAAGACAATCCCCCACACCTACAATCCTCGTCCCGAAGAAAGGGCGTAACCCTTTGACCGGCTTAACCCTTAAAAATATAGCGTGTATAAATATAATTATCTTCCAAATTAAATAAATACTATTTTCATTTGTGCCAAAACGTCAACAAGCAAAATATTTTCTAGCAGCAAAGCAGACATTCTTCGTGGAACCATTGTTTTACAGATGGATTTTGCTGAAAATTTCACCTGTAAAGAGCAGAATGAAATCCAGTCAGCTCACTAGGTTAACAAACAAGTGTCAGTCTTTACAGCTGTGTCGTGGTTCCTGGATGATGATGATCAGCGACAGCAAATGAATTTTTGCTTTTGTTTCGGATTCTTTCAAACACGAAAAATATGCAGTGCATATTTACCTAAAAACAATTCTGCTTTTGAGAATCAGGGTGTATTCTGTGGCATCAACTTTGAAAATCTTCTCTTACGGCGCAGCTATTACCTGACCAGCGAACGAGTACGGGCGGACGGTTTTGGAACTAAAATGCAAGCAGCAGTGTTTCTAACCGGATTACTTGTAATCAATCGCTCATAGTTTGTTTTTGTTCTGTTCGTAATAAACCACTTCACGCATATGCTCAAGTCAGGGGCAGATCCAGGGGTCGGGGCAATTGCCTCTCCCTCAGAATAGGATATTTTTTATTTTAAAAATAAAACCTAAGAATTTTCACCTTTGTATTATAAATATAAAATAAAACCTAAAATAGGTAGACCTTACTTTTTTGTTTTACGTTACAGAAGTCAAATAAAGCAATAAATTTCAAGAAATTACTTACATTGGCGTTCTTGCTCAAAAAAATGTCCACCTTCGAAATCGCAGGTGGCCATTTCTGTTCTAGAAATTGCATACAATAGCTACTTTTCCTTTTCTAAAGTTGCTTTACTTTCTTTTTCTACCTTTTCTTTTCTTTCTTTCTTTTTTTTACAATCTTACCTTGATCTGACTTTGAAAGACCGCCCCTCAAACATTCAGCCTGAATTCGCCCCTGGCTCAAGTTAAGACAAACAGTTTCAAAAGTTATTGAAGTTATTTGCAGAGCATCTTAAGTAATAAGTGAAAAAACTACAAAAAATACACCCTCCATATTAACTTGCGAACAAACTAGCGAGCAGCATTTTACAGGCTACTCCTGTTATATAATTACATCGAATAAAACGTAATCAATTTTTATACAATTTGCTTAATACACGGTAGAAGCTCACTGAATTGTTAATTGTGCTATGTTGTTCTTAAATTGGTAATTTCCATTCATATATCACTATTCACAATACATCTGCATTACTGCAGGAATGGTTCACTACAACCATATAACTTACGGCGTTATTAAACGGAAAGAGATTAGGCTATGCATAACATCCAAACTGCAGCTTTTAAAAAACGTTGGATACACTGCAGAATGAAACTCTTCGCTCCCCTGTCCCGCCGCGCTTGCCGTGAAACTGATGTAAACACAACAGCAGCGCCATCCTCCCAAAACCGCACTGCTATCCTGGTCAGGTAAGGCTAATTTAAGCAGAAGTTCATGTTGGCAGATATAACAAGAATTGCTGAAACATTTGATGTCGTGGAATGGAAGTTTTTTGCAACCTCCCACAAAAAAGGAATACTGTATATGATATAGTAGGTAATGTAAAGGGAATTTGATTGCAAAACGGACCATGTTAAGTGGAAACTCTATTAGAAATGCACATGATTTCATGAAACAAATTGAAAACAGAGTTGAGCATATCAATGTCTTTGAAGCGCCAGTGAATGAAGTTGAAGCTGAGAAAAAAGGATCCTGATGAATTTTAGAAGGATGTGGTGGCCATTCCAAGACTGCATGAGAACCACTTCTCCAAGTTAATGTAATATTGCCAGAGTGAATACCTCAGGTATCATGCATCAGAAAAGTGGATGGAGCACAGGTTTTTACGACACATGCCGTGACAAGACACTTCAGCAATATCTGAGGAAGTATTCCTTCAAGATCATCTTCATTGCGCCGTGTTTTACTATCAGAAATTCTACATCAGCAGAGCTCTCCATTTCAACAAAGATGACTGTGTTGTTCCAATTAAATTCTTGAAGCAGATAGGACAGAGTTTTCGTTGGCCATAAAGTTGAAAATATAGCTCGGCGGTTTGTTTTATGGTCCATTACAATTAGCTGATGCCGGCCTATTTAAAGTGGAAGAATTACAAAATTATATATTTGGAGTCAATATCGTCTCACAGTGTAAGTTTTTAAGCTTATGTGGCCAGTTTTGCGGACTTAATGGAACAGAAATTATATTTTGGGAAACGCTTGGCAATATTCTGTGTCGCGTTGCCTTCTCTTATTATTTATAAACGTACTAGTCAAGACGTAAAACACAACTTATATTTTTTAGCATGGGTCGCCACTTCTTATAAAAAGAAGAAAAATTTACCAAGGAACTAATTTTTCTTCAATCATTCACGTGGTCAGGTTCGTTGTTTCAAAACTTGTGCTATTATAATTTCGTTGTCACAAGACACTTTATATTAAATCTGAACCATAGTCATTGTAAAAAAATACATATATATAGCAGTCATTCCTGAGACAATAAAATATTCAATTTATTTAGCACTTACTGTACAGGTAGAACTGTATGCCGAAAATCTTACCGTAGTTATCAATACACGTAATACTATGCAGCTGTGCTATAATATTTTAAAATGCAGATAAGTCTCTTTAGTATTTATTCAAGAATGATGTAAGGTTAATTCACTATTTTAGCGTCCAGTATATACACAAATGCTATCAAAGTATGTTTATACAAGGAAAACGAAAACAAGCTATAAATTTACTAAATATTGACATATAATAAGGCACAAAACAAATTAACTTGATGAAACTACAACATAGTCCTTTAACAGTTCTTCTCGTTTCTCTTGGGAATAATCAAATATTTTTAAATTTGAAAAATTCTGAATGCCAGCAGCATTTAAGATCCTGCAACATAGCACTATTCTTCATAAGTTTAGCGACCACATACGGTCCTGTGTAAGTACTCATGTATTTGTGTATTCTCTTCTTAAAGAATGACAAAAGTGCATGTATCTTAACCAACACCAAATCTTTTTCTTTGATTATCACTTCCTTTCCTGATGACTTCACCGTGTTTTTGTCCTTTTTAGAATTTATTTCTGACACAACTTCTAGGAAACGATCCTTGCTATCCACATTCTCCTTTTCCTTAGCCCAGGGATAGATAGATTTAAAACGTCCTGAAGCTGAATATGAAAGAAATAGTTCACATGAAGTATACCCCGTGCAGCTATAAAATGAGTTATTTATTAGATCCAGCGCTCTTTTCAATACTTAGTCCAGTGTATGTGATTCTCATGACAATACACTCTGATGATAGTATTTAAGTCTTTATGTTTCCTTTCCACTGAACCATTACACTTTGGATTATAAGGGGATGTCATGATATGCCGCATTTTATATTTTGCACAAAATTCTTTCCACACTTTCGAATTGAACTGAGCTCCTTGATCAGTAATACAACATGCTGGAATAGGATAATGATAGAAATATCTCTTTTCTAATATTGCAACAATTTCTTTCGTCTTCGCTAATTTAGTGGGTAAAAGCAAATGAACCTTGGAAAAACATCCAAAATGGAAAGTATAAAATAGTATCCGGAACTGCCTGGAAGTTTACCAACAATCTCAACAAAAATCTTCTCGTGTGGTTTCTCAGCGGTAATGTGATAGGTTTCTCTAGCTATTTTTCTATTAGTGAACTTAGACGTACCACAATCAAGGCAGTCCTTTGGGCATTTTGCGAAGGCAGACCTCATACCTTTACAATAAAACACTGATTTAGCGAAACCTAGGCATTTTCTTAGTCCCAAATGTCCGTTAACATGTGCCTTTTGGGCCAAATCCTAAATCATCTTACTGGGATCACTAACAACCAATTCTGAGATTTCGGATTTTTTTGATAAATTATACCATCCAAAATTTTAACTTTATCCTGGAACTGTAAATCTGCTGCCAGAGATCTTAGCTTTACACAATAATCATCTGAAGCTTGACATTCTTTTATTTCATCAAAACTTACAAGTGAGTCGTTTTCTTGAGACATGAAGTTTACTAGGTATATTTGAGGTTCCTTTTCTTTGACATCAGGTGGATACCTGCTCAAAATGTCCGGAAATCTGTTTTCTACTCTTGGCAAATGTACGAACTCCAAGTCAAACCTCTGCAGTTTTAGAATTATGCGGGTCGTGCGCGGTATCCAAGTTCTTTAGAGTGAACGCATGCTTTACTCCAGCATTATCGCAATGTCTGATAGCTTTTCTTCTTAATAGATAATATGAAAACTGGTCGCACAAAAATAACACTGCTAGTAGTTGTAACTGAAATATTGATAATGACATCTCGTGGGCTTTAACACGTCTGCTAGCGTAACCAATTGCATTCATTTCTTCTTCTTCATGATGTGAAATATAACAAGCGAGATTTTGGGCAGTGGCATCAGTATAGATATGGAATGTTAGATTAAAATCTGGCAGAGATAACGCAGGAAGTGAACTCAAGATGACTTAATTTGTCGAAAGATTCTAAAGCTTCAGGTGTCCATTCAAATTTATTCACTTTCTTTAATAGATCGTACAAATGTGATGTTAACTCAAAAAAGGTACTGACGAAACGTCTTCTCCATCCAACAAGCCCTAAAAATGTCTTCAAGAGCTTCTTGTTTTTAGGAATTGGAAATTTTCGAATTCCCTCGTTATGTTTAGGATTCACCTGTATGGAATTACCACTTACTACGTGTCCTAAGAACAAAATTTCGGATTTCAAAAATTGACATTTCCTAAAATTCAATGAAAAGTTTCCTGTTCGAAAAATTTTAATACTCTTTCCAAGTGAGAAAAATGACTCTCGTACGAAGTTGAGAAGCACATCACATCATCTAAATAACATGACAAAATCCTTGGTACTAATATCAAAATAATGATTCATAACACGTTGAAAGACTGATCCTGAATATTTTAGTCCCATTGGCATTCGTAAAAAGATGAACTGTCTTCCTAAATAAAGGAAACTAGTACACTGAAATGACTGGGTGAAGAGGAATACCATAGTATGAATCCGTAGAATCCAATGAAGAAAAAATAGTAGACCCTGAAATACGATTTAAAATGTCTGTTATTGGTTCCACCTGTACCCTTGGTGATATGACATTAGTATTCAATTGTCTCAAATCTAATACAGGTCTCACGCTTCCTGATGACTTCTGAACGCAATGTGTTGGATTTTTATAAGGACCAACACATTCTTTCACTACACAAATATCTATCCATTTAGTCAAGGTTTTTTCAAATTCGTCCTGCATATGTTGTAGAATTGGGTAAGATTTACCTACTACTGGCTCATTATTCTTTAACTGAATTTTATACGGCTCTGTCTTAATTTTTCTCGGATACTCACAAAACAACGTACGATATTTCAGCAACAATGATAATTTTGACTTCGTCTCGTTATCCAAGTCATTTCTTTCATGAACATAATTCTCGATTTCTTCGATTTCTTCTTGGGATATTACACCCTCTTCTTCTTGGATCGGATCATGCACTTCTAACTGCCAAAAAGATATATTCATCTAAGTTTACAGTAACTTTTGTTTCATTACAATTCTCGAAGGACAGGATTTTGTTTTTCCAATCTAGCACAGCATTATATCTTTTAATGAATGGAACACCTAGTATCATATCAGTCTTCAGGTTTTTCACCACATACACTGGTGTCTCGAATATCTTACCCTGGATATCTAGATTCAAAAGTTGATAACTTTCACTAAATATTTCTCGTTTCCAGCGAAACCACACAGAACAATATTAGGATCTAGGCGTAATTTGGCGGAAGGATATTTATTCTTTATTTTATTCACAAACAGATAAATTCAGTAAATTTAATTCTGACCCACAATCGATTATGCACTTTATAGGAAGTCCAACTACTTTGCAATCCACAGTAGGAGGATGACACTTCATAATTTCTATCCTACAATTACTTACCTCACTCTCTTCATCGATAACAAAACGTATTTGCAATGTCACGTTTCGACTTCGCGGTACAAGTGGATAATTATCCTGCCAAGGTTTGAAAACTAATTCTGAGGACGATTTTAAAATTTTACTTGACGCACAACCGTTATCCACTGACATCTTATTAACTCGAACTTGTTCCTGACCCTCTTCTTGAATATTTTCAACACTAAAAATAGATCTATCACCATGCAAATTGCTCGTTAAATTGAAACATCTGTTACCTGAAGTATTTTTGAAATTTGAGTACTGCAGGGGACTCAAATTGCAGTCGAAATCGCTCCCTTCTAATGTCGACTGCATGGGAAGTTTTCCTCGCGCGAGTGATGAACAACAGCATCTGTCATTACCGTATTTTTGTTAGGATTTCTCTGAATGGAATCAGCTCCCATGCGATAATTTACACTCCTTTCGCCTTCGTCATTCTCTGGTGAATATTGTACTCTTGGCGACTCATTAGGATACGAATTTAACTCGGGGTCATCACGTCTCCAATTTGAGTTATGATCCCTATTATTATCATTATTATACATCCTTTTCCTACCACGACCATTTCTTCTGAACTTATTATTCCGTTGGCAACGGTAGGGCTTGTAAGAATACTGATAACCTTCACAATCAGAAGTTTCACTGTTTCTATTACCAAAAAAACTGCTCTGTTTGCATCGAAGAATCAATTTTCGTCTTTTTACTCTCTTGAACATTAACATTTCTAACAAAAGCTGTTTTTCTTTGCTTCACACTAGAGGATTGACACTGCAACGTCCGTCTGTGCTTCTAATTCCATCAGATGAGCAATTAGAGATTTCGTATCCTGGCAACCTACTAGTCTTAACAATTTTGACTCCCCTTCTTGTAAACACACGAGTATTAGATCTACTAGCTCTGTTTCATTTACCGTATCGTAAATATTGTAATACTGATTTACAATGTACCATACAAAATCTACCATTCGTGGGAACTTTGTCGTAACGAAGAGCTTCCAACTGTCTTTTCTGTGCACGTTCCAGGCGCGCTGAGAAATACTGCTTTCTAAACTGATAGACAATATCATTGAATGAATTTATTTTTCCTGAAACTGACTTAGGCACGCTGGCGCGGAATGTGTCAACAATCTCTGAATTACTAACAATTTCTCCCTTTCTGACATATTATACAATTCCATGCACTGAACTAGTTCTCTTAGAAGGTTTCGAGCGGCACCTTTCGTAGGATTACCATCATATTTTGGAATCGCGTTTAAATCTCTTAAGGAAAAGCTTGTATTGTTACCATTTTCTCGTTTACTAGACTCTTGAGTTGAATATGGGAACATAGTTCCGTTTCGACTCAAACCAGTGTCGCTTTGATTCATTGGTCGAAAGTAGAAAGGATTGTTAACACTATTACTAAAAATATTTGTATTTGGTTGAAAAGACCTTAAACCAGACCATGCAACAGCAGTTGAACAACCTAACTGGCTCAGTAGTGTTAAAATGATCAAAACTATTAGCATTACTATGAACGTTAGTCGCTTCGGTACCATATACTGTATTTGCTCTTAAGTGGTTCAAGACGCAAACTAAAAGGCGATGTAACATTAATTCGTTCATTGCACGGAGTATTACTAGCTATTGTAGTAACAATATTTGTAGTAGTACAATCCCTGTAACTACTTGCGATGGAAATTTCTTGCACCTCAACTTCAGAATTTCTAGAACTTACAGTATGTTGGCATGGTTTTCGATTATCAATGCAATTACTTTCTGATGTAGCTTTATTTTCACCTAAACTAAAGATTTCCACCTTTTCTAATTCGTTCAAACGTTGGTCTAGATGTTGACTTCTTTGGCTACAAAAATGGATATTTCTTTCAATGCTTTGCTCTATTTCGTTATCGTTAACCTTATTTCCTTCTTCTAATGATTTTACACGTGCATTTAACTGACAAATAATAGATTCGTGTCTCTTCGTATCATTTTCTAAAATCATTAAACTGTCATTCTGTTCTTCTACTTGTGAATCTACTTCTTCACACTTGTTCTTCAAAGTTTCAACATCGTCCTGTACAAGTTCTAGGTCCCTACGAATTTCAACGCAAGTCTCTAGCTGAAAAACCTTTAATTCAACCAGTAACTCAATTATCTTTCTATGAAAATTATCACTTATTGCTCTAACCTGGTTTTCTAACCTTTCACTAAATTCCTTTGCCTGACAGTCTAATCTTTCCTGTTAACACTTTTGACTGATTATTCTGTTTTATCGACATTTTGTTTAATTTTTCTAACAGCATTATAAACTCGACGTTTGAACTGGTTTGATTACTAGCGTTAACAAGATCTTCCGTTTCATTTACTAAGTCACTGCTTACTTTTCGTGTGGTAACGTTTGAAGCGCCATCTATCTAAATTTCTTTACCAGTAACTTAAATTTCCTCCACACTGTTCCCTACAACGTTATCATTACCTGTGATTTTGGTATTACGGCGATCTAAATCCTTTTCTCTATCTGTACGTTTTTACCATACACTCTGAGCAGCTCCATTTTACACTTTTCATTTTTAGTATTTCATATTCCGTATTTGGTATCCCCTGACACCTTAAATAATACCAGCGTTTACGGGTATTACAAGATACACTGTATCTATATTTTCGATTACAACAACTATGTCGAACACTTTCGTCGGAAGAATTTTCTCCACTACTGCTATCGCTAGACATTTTGATATTTACTATTAAATTTCCTTCAGAAGCTCACTTAAAAGTTGTTAACACAAATTGATAATAACCGTACTATTAAAATACTTTTTATCTTGACTTGTTTGCAACGAAACCTAGCAGCCAACGTCTAGAAACAAATATCCTAACTGGGTCGCCATTTATGATGTAATGCAACGGAAATTGTATTTTGGGAAACGCTTGGCAATATTGTGTTGCGTTGCCTTCTCTTATTATTTATAAACGTACTAGCCAAGACGTAAAACACAACTTATATTTTTTTAGCATGGGTCGCCACTTCTTATAAAAAGAAGATAAACTTACCAAGGAACTAATTTTCCTTCAATCATTCACGTGGTCCGTTTCGTTGCTTCAAGACTTGTGCTATTATAATTTCGTTGTCACAAGACACCTTATATTAAATCTGAACCATAGTCATTGTAAAAAATACATATATATAGCAGTCATTCCTGAAGGACAATAAAATATTCAATTTATTTAGCACTTACTGTACAGGTAGAACTGTATGCCGAAAATCTTACTGTAGATAGCAATACACGTAATACTATGCAGTTGTGCTATAATACTTTAAAATGCAGATAAGTCTCTCTAGTATTTTTCGATTTTGTGAACAATACTATTACTTATAAGTGCTAACACCACATTCTAGCACTATAATTATATCAATACCCGTTTGCTTTCAAAATACAACCATGCCGTTTTTTACTATTTTTCCACTTTGCATTTACACTTAGCTTTCGTTCATATCTTTGAAGAATAAAACGCACAAAGAAATGTTGTACTGTAAATATTCCATTTCTTTAAAAGATATACTTATCCTGCTCATCAATTTGTTAATTTCAACAATTATTGTGAGATAAGCAACACACACCAATCTTCTCTACTTTTCTTGCCGCGCAATTCCGGACGGTGAACAGTTCAACTTACTCTCTTTCTTTACAGAAATTCTTTTCAAAAGCACAGCATACAAGTTATAAACACTAACTTTGGCAATTGTAAAGACACTAGTTACACAATCACAAACACACCAAACCAAAAGAGTGAACCATAATCAGAATTACATATAACTTTATTTCATAAAAGTCAGTCCGGAACAAGGCTTATATATTTAATATCTCTGTTACTATAAATTACCTTTATAAAAATATAGTGTAATACTACACATGTCTACTATAAATTGTGATATGGAACATAATCTGATTATAAGTATTCAGAGAATTAAAATGATAAGTTGTTTCCAATTGAAACTAAGATTGCAAAACTGCCAGTCCGGAACAGCAACTTCAATAATTAATTTCTATATAAGTACTGTCATTGTAGAAATTGTATCCAAGTGAAAATGAAGGTCTTGAAATGCCTGATAGCTAAACAAAGTTACAGCATCCTTGAGCTTTTATTTCAGCGAAGATATTAATTGGAAGTGCAACGTGTGTTCCGAACTGTCAGTCCGGAATACCTGGAAATGCCCTATGTCGATTACTTTAAACTAAACCACAACACAAACTTTGCGATAGTCGGCATTATAGTTAAAATTACTTATTGCAGTGCGTTGCGTTGCGATGTGTTAATTTTGTAAATACAGCTACGGAATGATACATGGCCATCTCTAGCGAGGCCTCCCGGGTTCGATTCCCGGTGGGAGCTCATGTGGTTCGGATTCCATGTTAATCAGTAGGTCCACGTCTCATATAGCCTCGCTGCTGAACGGGACGTAAAACTCAAAATCAATCAATCAATCTAGCGAGGCCTCGGGTCTCAGTTTGGCAAAGTGCTGTTCGGTTCGTCGAACCAGGGCCGCCCACAGAGGGGATGTGTGGCGCAAGCTGCGCCATTGAGAAAAATTTTGGGGGGGATTTTACTCTACTTTCGAACTAGCAATTTTACTGTCGAAATAGCATTAAAACACGATTTTGAGAAGCTAATTTTCAAAAATTTTCCAGGGTGAACCCTCGTACCCCCTGCTTCGATACTCGATGAATGAAGTACCGCGCAAATAGCCGTATGAAAGGAAAGGTTGGTTCGTTTTAAGAGAGAAGGGCCGCCCATATGAGGGATGAATGGCGCAAGTTGTGCCATCGAGAAAAAAATTGGGGGGAATAAAAAAATTGGGGAAGAATTTTACTCTAATGTCGAATAAGTAATTTTGCTGTCAGAATAACATTGGAACACGATGCGATTTTTTTTTAAATCTCGAGAATGAATCCCCCTACCCCCTGCTTAGAAACACTATGAATGAAGTACCGCGCAAGTTGCTATATAAAAGGATGGGCTGGTCAGTTTATCGCTTTGTGGATATATCTGGATCAGTCTGGATCAGTGGGTGAAGAAAGGATTCATTAGGCCTTACAGGTGTTTGTTGAATATGTCTGGTTTTCCATACCTAACAATATTATACTAGATACTTCTGTCATTACCAGCAACGAGTTGCTCAGCAGAGAGGATTATGAGTAAAGTAAAGATTGTAAAAAATAGACTAAGAAGCAGCATAGGAGATGTATGGCTCTCCGACATGCTTGTCCTTTCTTCCGAAAAAGACATTTTAGAATGCATTCCCAACAGCGATATTATAGACAAGTTTGCTTTGTCGAATGAGCAACGAAAAAAATTATTACTCTATAAAGAACATCAACGGTAGGTTAATGTCACCACCACGACGAGTAATAATTTAATCCAACAACATCATTCCTGTAAAAAAAAAAAAAAAAAAAAAGTATGAGCGGCCTTAAAAAGAAGTGAAATCACAAAAATGAGCGCCAAGTTCTGGTGAACAACAGTTACAAACACTCAAGGAATCACTTTCAAATTTAGATTTGAAACTTGCCTATGTTGTCTGTTGAAAATTATAAAGTAGTTTGACATAGTTGTGAGCTAGTGGTAACCATACAGGCAACAGCCAAGTTTCAAATCTAAATTCGAAGTGAGCCAGTGAGTGTTTGTAACTGTTGTCCACCAGAACTTGGCGCCTATTTTTGTGATTTCAATTCTTTTTAAGGCCACTCGTACTTGGCTCTTTTACAGGAATGTTTTTTGTTGGATATCACTTCTTTTTGTAGGCTAATTTCGAGGATAACATTTTCTTTTGGTATCAAACTCAATAACTTGTAACTTGCGTCTTACTTTTCATGTACAAGGGAATTATATCAATATTTTGTAAAGAAAAAAATAATACTACTAATTGAAAAAAATACCTGTACCATACACAGTGTGTAGAACTTTTTATACCCTTCAATATCCTTATAGAACATATTTAGTATTGTATACTACCAAGACTACTAATAAAAGTAATGCCATTTTTATAATTACCCTGCCCCTACTACTATTACAAGCATTCTATAATACTACTACAGGAAATAAAAACAACAAAAATAACAATTACTAGTACTATAAAAACTACTGCTACACTGGGCAATTGTTTTTAGAGGACTTGAGTTTTGAGGAGGGAAGAGATTATTAGTTATGGGTGGAGTACGCCATCAGCTTTGGGAGGGATGGGCACCCCTGCCTCGAACCACATATAGAATACGACGTGTATTGCAAGCAGCCTGCAGGAAAATCTTTTTGTGCTTTTGCTGCAATTAGTTTCGTTTGTCAATAGTGTCCATATACATTTTCTGATTATTTTGCCAAACAAATACATAAAGATGATACTTGTTGAAAGAATGCTACTCCATGATGAACAACGAATGGTGGGGAAAACGTACTCGCTCTCAGAAAGGCCTAAACACTACAAATAAAATATTGTTGTGTCTGTTTTTTCTTTAAATAATAATCAACTATGATAGTGAAAGATAAAGCAGATGAAAGATAATAATCCTTTTCATAGAATTCAATATCGAGCTTCAATCTCAATATATCAGTTCGCAATTCCAGTGCTACTAGCTCTTTTATATTTATCCCTTGATTTTCTTTCTACATTTGTTAAAAAAATAAAAAGATTTGTTTCCACCTTCAATGATAGGGAACTTGTTTGTGATAAAGACAAGACTAGTTTTCATATCAAAACTCTGATAACTAAGTAAATGAAACAGTTGTTCGCTACTGTTCGAAAATTGAATTCTTGTATTTGACAACAATCAAGCGATTCATTCATTCATACATATATTAATGTATAAAAGTGGTCAAGATTAAAAAAAAAATAGCAGAAAATTCAGGCTTTTAAAAATAAATTTTAATTCTAAAGGTATCTTAAAAATTAGTACATTTTCAATTAAAGCGTGAAATACACAGAAATATTAACAAAAAACCTATCATAGTTGTATCTTAAAAATCAATCCTCATATAAGTACTATCTTTCATGGCAATATAGTTGGATCCCTTTTAGGTTTTCGTACTGGGTATTTTCTTGTAATTACAGACGCGTCTGCTTTTATGACTTGAATTCTTGCTGTATCACATAACTTGGGCTCCCTTTTCTTGAAATATGAATTGTTTTCTTGTTCTGTGTCTGTATGTGTAGATGACGTATTTCTCACAAGTTGTACGAACTCCCAAATATCGTCCGCTAGTAGCTTGGGTTCCTCAAGGGCTGCAAAATGACCTCCTCTTGGCATATCTGTATATTTAATAAGTTTATTGTAGCGGCGTCGAAGAAATTTTTCAGGCATTGGTGCAATTTCATGAGGAAATATTGCACATGCAGTTGGAACGTTCACCAATAAGCTAAAGAAAGATAAGATATAATTAATATGTTTCAGTGTATGAGACTAAAATCAACTGCACTGTAAAATTTATTTTAACCATTTTTTAAAGATCAGAATCCTACAATCGTAAGCTGGTTAAACATTATGACAAGTATTTGAATTTACATGGCGACTATAATGAAAAATAGAGCACAAATGAACATTTAAGATGTAAGTAAAAGAAAAGCGTATCTATGAGTTTTTTTTTTAATTTACAGCCAAACGGGGGTTATTTTCCAAATTTTCCTCATATTTGTAATTTCATTCATATGAAGTTAGTTAAATTCTAGATAAATAGACAAACAAAAACCAATACTAATTAACGAAAAGATTCAGAAAAGAAGTTGAAATATTTACCTATCAAAATCATATTCAAGAAACTTTCTATTAAAAGTTTCACTGTAAAGTCTCATCGAAGTAGTTATTGAGGATGTAACCCAATAAATCATGATATTATCTAGTAGTGTATCGATATTATAAGATCTTGGCAACCCTCCATCTGTGAGATTCTTAAATGAAGGATTCGTCCATGTAGAAAATTTCTCTAATATATAGGCAGCAAGACCCACTGGTGAATCGGACAAAGCAATACCTGTAATATTTCAACGTCATTTAATCATGAAACCAGTACAGTACATAGAACTCATAGTAAGTATTAAAATTATGTTCATTTGTTTTATCATAGAAATACAGTAACCAAAATAATATTAAATTTCAAAGAAAAGAAAAGAAAAGAAAAGAGAAAATTCTTCTATTCTGTGACAAACCTTACATTCGCAGGAAGAAAAGAATTCAGAAGAGATCCTGAGTAAGGACTAAAGAGCTAAATTAAAATCCTCTAAGAACTTCCAACGATATTGTTTTTTGTTGTTGTTGTTGTTGTTGTTGTTGTTTATGATAAGATCTTTCAACTACAAATAATTAAATCACATTACCACCACAACAAAAATATTACAAGTTAAATATTTAAAACTTTGAGTTTCAAACTTAGAAAGAATGGATGTCAATTCCTGGAAGGATTAATTAAAACTTCCAATATATGGTTACATGTTATATGATCTTTCTTTGCAGTTTTAACACTTATGGGTGTAAATTTGATTGCTGATTGATTGGGAAAAATATTGTTTTCTCTTCTGCTTGAACTTGATATTCTATCTAAAGTTCAATTATCCTACGAATCATTAATTAACTAAAATACACAGTATATAAAGAATTCTATAGTTTTTAACTACCAACTAAAAGTTCTTAAAATATACCCGAAATTTTAAAAATGAGTGCCCTACAAAATTCAGAGAGCTCCTCTACTCTGTCATTGGCTGTAAAGAAAAATAGAAAAAAAGAGATGATTCTAGTATGAGAAAATTGTTTCTCGTCTGTAGATAATGTAAATATTATATTTTAGCAGAGGTATTCATTATGGACTGATTAGAGAACTTTCGAGTTGAAGTTATTACTTAAAAACTATCAAAAAGATTAATCGATAACGTACATATTATCACAGTTAAGTTTGTGAGTCTATATGATATACCTAAGTACATAACAAATGAAACCGAAGTTGTGTGTCGTCTTTTGACGACAAAAAGGCTGAACCAGTTGAAATGAATTTTTAAAGATAGTTGCCACTTGGGTCGATCTGGGTTCTTATCATTTTATTTTGATTGAAATAAATGCCCTAAGAAGTAAAATAGACTTCAAATTGTTTGCCAAAAACAAATTATCTTACGAGTTCATGATATTATGGCAATGATACTAAACATAATAACTGCTTGTTAAAAATAAATGGACATGTGCTCCAGCGATTTCGTAAATTTTGCTTGTAAAGGGGAGAAAGAGGGTAAATTGTACAATATAAGAAAATTATATTTGCAATTTTGTATTCATAAAATCAACAATGTGTGGAAACGGCTGAGAATAATTCGAAATAGTACTTGGCTGGAGCTTGTTTTTTATAATTTCTCCTTAATTGAAATAGGTATCCTAAGGAAGAGGAAGGTAATCAACTTCTTTTCCCCTTAAAAATATAGTATCTCAGCAGAAGTCCTGAAGTTAGCAACTCAGCACATAAACTCCCCATACATCTTTCAGTGTTTTCGAAAATTTCGTTTCTTAAGGAGGGAAAAGGCCAATTTCTGTAACGTTGCAATCTCCGGTTTTGTTTTCATAAAATGCCGAATATAAGGATTTGCTTAAGTTGAAATTGTGAATATAAGTATATAAATACCTTATTAAGAATAAGCTTTGTATTTCAACGTTTTCGGAAATTCCGCTAATAAGGGACTGGGACATTTCTACAATATTCAAATTTCTGATTTTAATTTTATAAAATGGTCAATGTGAGGATTTGCTGGAACTGGAGGATGTGAAATTTAGTATACGATGCTCATTTAGAAATTATCCTATATTAATTCTCTTCTTCTTCTTCTTTTTGGCACAAACAAATGTAGTTAGGGAGAAATAGTTTGATGCATATGTGTAAATGATCTTAATGAGCATTCTTGTTTGTTTCCCAGCGTGCAGAAGCAGTCAGTCACTGGTATACCGCCGATAAATGAGGAGGTGTAACTAAACGGCGTCGGAATTTCATTTTCTGACAAAACGACTAAACTTGGACAACGTTTCTGCATTAAATTTTGTGTCAAGCTTAGAGAATCCCAAATGGGAACGATCTGCAAAATCAAACAGGCCTTCAGGAATAATACCATGAGCATTTCATGGATTAAATGTGGACAATAGATTGAGACTTTCTAGGTCAAACACTATATTCTCTAGTTCGTCTCAGACTCCCTATTCTTTCCCCAAGTTCAAATTGCCTTTGAATGGAACCAAGTTTCAGTCCAAAGAAGGCATCATACAGAACGCAACTGACAAGCTCTGTGCAATCACAAAAGAGGCATTCCAGCTGCTTCCCACAGTGCATCACCAAAGAGGCATCGGCTTCATCCTAGAAGGATTGAAGAATAATAAAAAATGTTAACAGTACAGCTCCGTGACTCATCAAGTGTGCCGGTCACGCACACTGGAGGTAGGTCAAAAAAATATGATGGCCACACCCTCGTCTTGCAGTACCATGGTAACAGGTTGGGCTATGTCTGCATTTTGCATCACCAAATCAATCTGGTATCGAGCAGTAATGGTATGAAGTTCCATTGGATTCACTCCTACTCGTGTCTAATATGCATCGATGAATCTTTCACAAGCAAACTGTATACCGCGGCCGGTTGTGGTCCTTTACTAAAGATATTCGACATGGAGCCACATTCCAATAGTATAAAGTGCGACCGTTTTGGCACATTTCCTCTAGGAGCACGATGTTCCACTGCTCCCTTTTCCGACTCTTTCATGTGATCTCTCTCTAATTGAATACATTTGATCCAACATTGCAGAATACCTCGCGTAACAGACCTCCCTTAGACACAGTTGATTACCTATGGCAATGTGTTCAATGTGTTATGGCAATGTGCATGACTTGGTATATGCCAAGAGGATGTTAAAGCTGTCATCCTCTCTATGTCCCTTAGTGACACAACCATTCACAACACCAGTGGAGCATCCACGCATTAAAAACCTCTGTATTATCTGCTAGAGTCTCTTGGTGCTGTCCTACAAAACGGCAAACATTTTACATCTTTGTCTTAAGATACACATCTGTTTTGTTTGAGGTTGTTATCTCCTTCTTAATTGATTTTAATGTCCAGCAGTGTAAACCTTACTCTAAATCCATCAGACCCTATTTAAGAAACAATTGGATATATTTCTTATGAACAAAAATTAAACCTCTGAATTCGAACATTACAAATCTCTGTTCCCTTGTAAATATTTGTTTAGAAATTACGACATGCTGCGTTATGTATTTTGCGGCACAAAGTCACTAGTTTGTATAACAGTTAGTTCCACGGACTGGTAATTAATAAAATATTCGTGTACGCATGAGAAGTATAAACTTGTGAAATTAGACTTTATTGAAGCTGTATAGACCCCTTACTAGTTTAATAGTTCTAAAAAGTTCATTCATATTTCGAAAAGTTAGCGTGTGAATTTTTCTTGCGGGTACTTCTGGTGAGTGAGAGGATACATGTATTTTTCGGTATGGACTCAGTTGTCTGAAATTACTGGAATTAAGGAGTGGCAAAGTCCAGTCTAGAAAAACTCAAATAATGGCGAGAAAATATGCCAACCTCACAACTATATATATACTGGCGTGAGCTGTAACGTCAGAGAGTTATCAGCCAACTAAAAACACTTACCGTAAGCGAACTGTAACGCCAAGTAACTATCACAAAATAAAAACAATTTGGCGTTCGTGAACTCTAACGCCAGGTAGTTATCACCAAATAGAAAGTATCTGGAGTTCATGAGCTGTAACAACAAAGGGTTATCGTTCAACCAAAGGCGATCTGGCATTCGTGAGCTGTAATGCCAGGGACTTATCACCCAACTAAAAACAGTTTGGCGTTCGTGGGCTATAATGTCAGGGAGTTAAATTAGTAAGTTTGACAAACAAGTCCCAAAATAAAAATCTGTGTAAGAATAAACGACGTCTCTCCATGGCAGGAGCTACCTTTTCCACTTAACAAGTAGAGACTAGCACTTTGGATACGGTACTTCACAGTGATACTTATACTTACCAATAGTGTCCGGTTTCGTTGCTTGTTCATGAACATAACCGGTCTCTTCTAAGAGGAAACCAAATTTTTCATACAGAGGATACAACTTTTTAACATCTTTCATCTCGAAAAACAATCTTGGAAAAATACTAGCCACTAATCGTGCCACTGTGGAACTCTCCGTTTTAATGGAACACATGTTGGAATGAAGACCACGAACACTGAAAAAAAAATCAAGTGTTGTAAATAATTAGTTGAACGAAATTTGAACGTATTACAGTGATTCGGATTTCACTGTAAAATGTAAGTTCGCAACTCATATAGCCTCAGTGCTGAAAAGGAACTTTAATATCTAATAATCAATAAAAATAAGCTAAGTCAAAGACATACTAGTATAGTAGGGTCACAACAGCAGACACACCATTATTTAAAATTACATTTTGGAAAAGTTTATTTAAGAGAACTGTTAAATTTCTCCTCATTAACAAGACGTATTGTCTTTGGGTCACACTTCCAGTCATTCTGATTTCTGTTTTTCCAGCTTCTCTCTCAGTTTCAGAAGGAAAGTGATGAGGTCGTATCTGTAATATTAAGACATTGACCTACCGTAACTTATGGCCAAGATATTCTTTTCATTTTATGTTCACAAAATTTCTGGAAGTTTATACTTTTAAAAAATGAAAAAAAAGACGGAAATTGCATCAGACCTATTGGCTGATTGGGTTGGACTTTAACTTTCCCTTTCAGCGGCAAGGCTATATGAGAACGGAACCTACTGATCATATACCAATATATAATTAAAATGAAGCAAAATAAGTATGAAATAATAATAAAAAAGAAAAAAAACTATTTAATGTGGAATCTGAACCACTACTCGGGTTTGTATCCGAGGCAAATCCCAGAAAACAAACATGAAACTACACGCACATTAGCCACTCGCCCGTACATGTGGTATTGTCACAAAGAATCTAACCCATGACTTCCACGCGATAGGCGTTGAAACTAACCGTTAAACTATTAATCACTTAATTTCCTTTTAAGGGTATTTTGCCCCTATTAAACTCCGTCATTCAGTTCACGGGAATTTTAGTAGTAATTAAATAATAATAATGGAAAATCAGAGAAACTTATATCAGATTCCTTGAATCCTAATTTACTTGACTTCAATCTCTGAAGCCTGCAACTTCTTTCGCCTTATGTTAAGTTCTCGATACTTACGATAAACGATTGAGCACTAGATAGCGTCACTGCATTCTTTTACGCTCTTAGTTTTCCTCCAAATTTATGTATTTATTGATTGATTGATTTGTATTTAAGATCATTTTTTAGTAATGAAGTAGTGAAGTTACATAAAACGAGACCTACAGTTTAAAGCTGCATCTAAACCACTGCAGTGTTTTCGATGCTCTCCCACCCAAAATTATACTCACAAGTAAACCTTACGTTTGGGTGAATCGAGTTGCTGACTGAGACACATATGAGAAAGCAGTACTAAATGTGGTCATTATTTCAATGAAGTTGTAGGTGCGAAGCTCCAGGGGTTTATGAGATACAGCTACCAGAACATCACATGGAAGTACAGAATAGTCTGCATACAGTTGGAGGTAAAAGCCCTGTAAGACCTCTTGTAAAGACTAAAGGTGAATAACAAATATATGGGTACATATTAGGACTAGGGGGAAGTCATGTAGTAAGGGTATACCTGACGGCGGCCATCTTGAAATCCGCCATTTTGAATTAAGGTTAAGTTTTTAAAATAGGAATAGGGTCATGTGATACATGATTTAAGGCGCAAATTTAATCAGAAGAACAATGGTGACGTTAATTTTGATTCACGCGCAATTGGTAAAAAGTTACAGGGAAATTAAATATTGTTGCAGCATATGTATTAGTCCTTTACCCCACCTTGTAAATTTTGTGTTAATGATAATAATTAAATAAAAAGCAGGTGGATAAATATTAGGTCTATGGTAAGAGTTGCCTTTATGGCGGCCATATTCAAATCCGCCATTTTGAATCAGACAAAAGTTTTAAACAAAACACATAACATTGACACCTTATTAATAGCAAATTTTACCATAAATCCAACGGTATAACCATTTTTGCTTTATCATTAACCAGCACAAAATTAAAGGGGAATAGAGTAATGCAATAGATGACTTCGGGCTTGAAGTTAATCAGAAATACAATGGTGGCGTTATACCGTTGGATTTATGGTAAAATTTGCTATTAATAAGGTGTCAATGTTATGCGTTTTGTTTAAAACTTTTGTCTGATTCAAAATGGCGGATTTGAACATGGCCGCCATAAAGGCAACTCTTACCATAGACCTAATATTTATCCACCTGGTTTTTATTTAATTATTATCATTAACACAAAATTTACAAGGTGGGGTAAAGGACTAATACATATGCTGCAACAATATTTAATTTCCCTGTAACTTTTTACCAATTGCGCGTGAATCAAAATTAACGTCACCATTGTTCTTCTGATTAAATTTGCGCCTTAAATCATGTATCACATGACCCTATTCCTATTTTAAAAACTTAACCTTAATTCAAAATGGCGGATTTCAAGATGGCCGCCGTCAGGTATACCCTTACTACATGACTTCCCCCTAGTCCTAATATGTACCCATATATTTGTTATTCACCTTTAGTCTTTACAAGAGGTCTTACAGGGCTTTTACCTCCAACTGTATGCAGACTATTCTATACTTCCATGTGATGTTCTGGTAGCTGTATCTCCTAAACCCTTGGAGCTTCGCACCTACAACTTCACTGAAATACTGACCACATTTAGTACTACTTTCTCATATGTGTCTCAGTCAGCAACTCGATTCACCCAAACGTAAGGTTTACTTGTCAGAAGCATCCTCCAAAGACATGAACATTTTCCAGTTTTTTTGAAAAGTTTTTTAAAACACATAAGAAATATACAGGCCCGCAACTAGAGGGGGGCTAGGGGGCCTGGCCTCCCCTAAACTTTTCGTGGCCCCTCCAGACCTCAATACAAAATGCTATCATTAATACAAAAAAAAAAAAAATAGATATTTGTAAGAGAAGTTTTAAAAACTTGGCCCCCCTAACTTATTCATGCCTCCCAAACCTCTGTGGCTGGTTTCGGGCCTGGAAATGTATGCACCCATTCTTTCCTTTTATCGCTTTATTTTGAAACCATCCGTCTTCTTTAGCCTAAATGACATAATCGTGGTACGTTAAAGACTTCATTTTATTTTTACATACTCGGTCAATACTCCAGCTGGTTCATTTTATTTTTACATACTCGGTCAATACTCCAGCTGGTCGATTTCCAGTAACATCTAAGAATCATGGAAATCATTTTTTAATCTGTAACAGTGTTCAAAGTTGCTATGCCTATTATTGTTTGAAGTAATATTGCGACAAAAGGAGAACTGAAAATTTAATGCCTTATTTCGTTAAACATTTCCTCTGTTACAGAGCTACTTAGGTTATTTTGAATTTTGGTTCAACAAATAGTTTGCAACTTCCAAATAACTTCTTACAATCAAATTTATAAGTTCAATGTAGTTGCTCTTTCTTGTTCATTGACTTACTTCTCTTTCTCTCTATGTCTTCAAATAATCCAATTCCTGCTTTTGCTTATAAAGAAAAGATCTTTGGCACTAATCTGACATTTTCTTTTTTCGTTTCTGTTTATATTTTCATTATTTTTAAATATCACAGGAATGTTATTAATGTACTTGACCACCAATCATTGTGCAATCTTACGCAGTACTTGGATGAAAATAGTTTCAGAACTATTCATGACATCCAGTATTTACCAAAAAATGATCACTGAATTTTGAGACATTGCAAAGGACTTTTCATAACAAAATGAACATGACTAATAAGACTATCACTTGATGAACACTCAGTTAACTATTTCTTAGACTATTATGGTGACCATTTAGAAAATGCTTAGTGCAAAATTTTATTTTTATTTCAAATTCTGTAAGGTACGAGATAAGCCTACCATTTAAAATAGCCATACATTATTATAGAGATCAGTGAACTAAAAGGATACCATTTCACTTGATCTATCATACATTGGCTGGTTCATTTCTGTGCAAGATGAAATTCCAAATTCGTAAACCTAGAACAGCTACCACTCATCTGTTCCGCTCCCGTCTTATTTGCACAAGTTTAACTAGCATTATGGAAACCTAAGCCTTCCAGGTTTTTTTTATTTTAAAAAATGATACAATATCACATACAACGTTATACAAAAGGATGGACAAATTCCTTTATTCCTTAGCAAATTTAAATAAACAAATTGAAGTGTATGAAGCTCTGAATTCCACTATGTTCAATACAGTGGATGGAACAGGTCAAACACACATCTTCCCCTGGCTTTCTCCGTTCTTGCTATATTCGCATCTGCTCGAGTTCACTCGGAATAAAACATTCTTCGCACCACCGCCAATAACTGAATATTGAAGGCGTTGTACCCTTGCAGAATAGATTATATGGAGCTTGAATGCAGTAAAGCAGCGATGGTACTTTTACCTCCCAGAAAATGCAGGGTTTACAGTAATATAAATCTTACTTTGGATGTGCTCAAAAGGGAGGGAACAGTCCATGCTTTCCATGAGGATAGACTGCGCGTCGTAATCTGGAGCTGAACACCACAGACGACTCAGCTATGGATCCCGGCTACTAGGTCAGTAAGAACGGTTTTCTAACTTATCATACTCGTTCGTATAATTTGAATAATGCCACTAGATTTTAAATTTGTTTGGACAATTTAACGTATTATGGTATATCCGATAATATTGCATTCGTCTGCAAATAATACGCAATATTAATACTAATACCGTCTCAGATTCGCTAGTGCTCCTCTCATTTGCAGTTATGTCTGCGGACGCTACTGGCAATGGTGAGGAGACAATACTTCAAATACAGTGTTACCTGCGTACTCAGTAGACTTTTGTAACTTTCTGCATAGAACTCATTCATGTTTCGATTTGTACATTTCAAATAACAAACAGCTGAATGTGTGACTGTAAACCGTGAAAGTTGGCAGCACCGCGAGCAGTTGACGGACCGAACCGCTGAGGATAACTTGTCTCATATAATATGTAATTAGAAACGCAATCACCGCAGATTGTAACTACTACCGGTTGTCTTTCCAGAGGTACACTCCACCATTGATAAAATAACTAATTTAACTGAAAGTAATTATAAAACGCGAAGAACGAACAACCACTTCCGTAACCGCTAAGATAAAAGGGTCTTTATTGTTAGCCTGCTTTACGTTTCAAGTATGAATTAACTACATAATACGGAACATACACTGAAACATTCCACACTGTTCTAACTACTCCATATGGTGTCACAAGTATTGAATTGGGAACATTGCCATTAGAAAGTCTTCTTTCTCACAGTTGACTCAGACTGGTTGTCTGTGCAAATCGGCTCACGAATGCCACCTCACATAATTCGAATTCGATCACTGGATCAGGGGCAAGAATATATGGTTGATCTGGGAAACATAATAGTTACGGTTCGATGGCAAATATACATTTTTATTATTTACATTTAAAAACTTCGGTCATATAAGAAATCCTACGTTTCTTTAATTTTCTTCTGTTCGTCTTGAAATAAATACAGTTAAATCTTTGCAATCCGGCCATGCTGCTTTTCTGGTGAACTTTGTGCTAGTGTGAATGGGGAAGAATATGTCATTTCAGGTTTTTGAACGCTAAGCAGAACGATATGCATCTACGTATAAATGCCTTTGTTTCAGATATATTTCCTAATATTAGGAAATCTTGGTATTCCGACATAACCAGGATCAGAATAAGGTCAAGTGCCCAAATATCGTCCCCCCTCCCATTATATTTTTCGGTTTTCTGGCAAGGTAATTGATTAAAAAAATATGTTGTACCACCTATAGTTAGTATAAACATTGCTTTTAGACAAGTTTTATACACAATGTGGAGAAACTTTGTTTACTGAAGTTATTAATAAAAAGTGTTTAATAAAGTGTCTAAATACCATCCCCCTTTGTTTTCTTAATATAAAGAAGCAGAATGAGGTGAAAAACAGTGAAATGAAAAAATAACTTTTATTTTGTTTTCTATAAGTCTTATTTTGAGAACACGTAAATCGATGCTTCAGTTTAATAAGCGAACTGAAGTCTGAAAACTGTTTATATTGAAAATATAAAGAAAAATGGCAAAGTTTCGTTTAAAAAAATATTAATTTTGGTGCCACGTTCATCATAGAAATCGAGAATCACGTTTCTCCATACAAACAGATAAACTGTTTACTTTCTTCAGATGAAGAACACGCTTCGTGACACCACACAAAATACTTAATGCACCTAATCCACTTTGTCTCCACTTTATTCTGTGAAAAGAGTTTTCTACACATTAGGTAGGTTGCGTCATTGTTGCTGTCTTCCTCATCAGTGGAAACACATTGCACTGCTGTGTCTTCAATGTCACTTTCAGTTGATGAGCTTGAGGAAAGACTTCTCATCCTTTGTCGAAGGCCAATATTCTTCTTCGAAATTTTTCTTTGTTTCTGTATTCAAGATGTAGAGGGTCTAGCAGCAGTAGATGGTTGTTCCTGCTTTTCTTGAACATTACGTTTCCTATGCAATGTAGACTGAACACTGCTTTGTTGGAGTGATTTCTGTTTCTTTTTCTTATCTGATTCCATGATTGTTTCTTTGTGCGATGAACCAGTGACCAACAATGCAGTTCCAGCCCTTTTTGATGTTGAGGGAATGGTCACTGGGACTGCCCTAATATTTTTGGGACTGATGATTTCACGAATATTGGGAATCACATGTTTGTTAGAAAGTGAAATGTTCAAATGCAGTTCTGGCCTGCTTGCTCTTTCCTCCATAGCTATTTCTTGATGGTCTCTTGCCTCCTGTTTCCTTGTAAGAAACCGAGCGCCAGTAAAAATGTCCGGATTGAAAGAGTGAATACCCGTCTTTCTGAAGTCACTTACTGCAATTTCCAACGAAGCAGTACGCAGATATCTCTCTGAAAGAGTGAAGCAACTTGCAATTTGCAAACTATCCGTCCAGAGTGATCTGCAAACCAGTTTTCTATAGCCTGCGCATAACAGGTCTTGAACGGGAACATGAAAGGTGAATTAATTAACTGTAATTTACGCATGGAATGTGGTGGTAAGCAAACAACTAATATTACCACTTCTCGCACACGGTCAACAACTTCAATGCTCCTTGTGTGGGAATGATGACCGTCCAGTATTGAGACTAGTGGACGCATTTTCGAAGATCGCACTGTGCTCCAGCCATGTCAGAAATAATGGTTCAGTGTTCGAACTTGATTCACTGCAACCACCAATAGAACCTAGTGATACTTCATCTAAAACATCCGCCTGCTACTTCTTTTGTAGAAATATCAAAAGAGGTGGCACAAACTGGCCAGCTGGTATTGTTGCCCTTTTCTCAGTAGATGCTAAAAACTTGTGTACCTACTTCTTTCCTTTTGTTGTAACAACTTTAGACGACTTACGCTGCACGACAGATATACCGGTGTCATTCACATTGTACATACGTGTTGGATCAAAATTTATCTTCTGCAATTCACCTTTGAGTATCGCCAAAAATGTTTGAACATTTTCTTTGTTGAACCCTTGTATTCTAGCCAAAGACAAATTCTGTGGTTTTCTCATTGTTAATTCTGGATGTCTCTTCAGATGGAAATCGTAGGGTCCCTTACAGCCTTAATAGCAGCAATCATATCCTCTTCTTTCCACTTCTTGCGGTTCCTCATCTGATAAATGCAAGAAGAATATTTAGGTCGTAATATAGTCCCCGGGATGGTATTCGGAACCTAATAGGGGGACGGAATTCAGGTATACAAACACTGTGAACATGACAGGATTTTTCTTGACAATGATCGCCACTACAGTGTATCCAGTGGTGCTATTCAGCCGGTTCGCACCGGTTCGAGCGAACCGGTTGTTAAACCTATATATATACAGAGAGAGAAAGAACCGGTTGTTAAAAGTTAGAATAGCACCACTGAGTGTATCCGTAGTTTCTAACTTACATATAATACTATAATCTACGGAAAATACTATAACTGATAGAAAACAACATATTCTGAGTGGAGCTTTCACCGTGTGAAGTTGCTATCAAGAATTGTTTTCGGATCGACTAAAATGATAAAAACACTACAATTGCAGTGTAACTGACTTGCACTTGCAGCAGCACTTTCTATCGAAGATAGAGTGGGGGACGGATATCGGGCACTTGACTTTATATACCAAATTAGGGAAAGTTACCTGTATATAACTTTTAGGAATAAGTTAAATAACGAAGAAATTACTCACTCGTTGCTGTAGAGTATGGCCATATAGTCACCAATAACAGCTCCCCAATCACCACCTTGCACAAAGAACTTCTGAAATCCAAGCCGTTTCATCAGCTTTTTCATAATGACTGCAACTTCTGGTGCTCCAAGTCCTTGCTTCGTTGTAGCATCAGAAAACCCGTATCCTGGTAACGAAGGACAAATCACCTCAAAGACAAAATCGACGTCCGGTCTTTTCTTTGTTAACAAAGGAATTATTTCGTAAAATTCTCGTACTGAGCCTGGCCATCCATGCAGCATAAGCAAAGGAATCACAGTGACTGAATCCTTTACATCAGGTTTTACGTGAATATAATGGATCCCCAATCCAGATATATTGGTTTTGAAATGGGGATACTTGTTAAGGTACTCTTCTCTTTCTCGCCAATTATACCGCAATAGCCAGTAGTTTACAACCACTTCCAAATACTCCGTGTTGATTCCGTAATTAAACTTAGCATCTTTCAGAGGAGGAACCATCCGATGCGTTCTTTGAAGCTTCTTTTTAAGGTTATGGAGGATCTGCAAAGAAATCAAATATCAAAGATCAGGTGTTTCCTTATTAAGTTTTTGTAAAATATTGAGCTTTCTTTCAAAATGATCCATTGTAACGTAAAAGTTTTATCACTACGCATTTTACTTATTTATATCTTGATATGAGGCGTTGAGAATGGTCAAAGCTAATTCAACGAAAGCTTGTTTTGTGAAAATGGACTTTGAAGGATCAAAATAAGCATCTATTTATTTTGAAACCGTGTTTGCTAAAAGAAAGTGGAACGACTTCCATTATATGCACGAGAACTGGTTGCCATAGAGCAGTTCGGTATTAGTACTCGAACAACTTAAGTATAATTTCCAAACGTTCAACTTGCACGTAGCTTTTGTTCAGTTCTTCCTTACTACCCGAAACGTCTCATACGTTTTATACTATTTATAAATTTTCTATACAACGTTAGGGGGAATTTAATTATACCCTCTCAAATAATTCATTGAAGAAACATGGAGATACAGAACTTCTTAATGGTGATCGTCTTCTCCTTTAACATACATCGACTGAGCACTGGTTTATGATACGGTCATTTCGCAATTGCGAATACTCTGGCTCGCGCGGACTCAGACTCACTATCGTCAAAGGGCTCGCGCTTACTAACCTCAATGGGGCTCATACTGCCTCAGAGTCACACTCACTGGAGCTCGGGTTCGGTATCCTCAGTGGGGCTTGCACTACCTCGATCTCTTGACTGCTAATGGTTCGGGTTCAAACTCGTTCCTAATCACGTGAACTCATTCTCTAGCTCGCTATCGAATGTTGAGTTCGAGGCCGATTGAGCCCGAGAACTGAACTAGTGTGCTTGGACATCTCGACCATTTCTCATTAATTGACCTTGTTGCCAGGTGATACTAAGCGTGCACTCAAGTAGTATATAGCTATAAGGTCTAGGTAGTCTAGCCTGTCAATTAGTACTTAGAGTTGCCGCGTGATGAGTGAACACCAAAGTTTATTAGTGTTTGATAAAGGTCAGATCATGGGGCCCGAAGGGCTGGCGGCTCGGTTGTGTAAACGGCTGAACTAATATCCATATGTAATGAAGCAGCTATAGTTAAAATGTATTCAAGTTGATATCAACACGGTAAGTAATGAACCATTGAGCTCTACGAAAAGATAAGAGTGACGTAAGTATAAATGCACTTTTACATACATGATAAGACAAAGAAGGTCCTTGCCGTTGTTCTTGTCCTACATTATAGGCTGCGGCTGCAATGCTTTATCCAACCATAAACGTAAACACTCTCCTGCCATTCTTTTTTGGTACTCAAGTACTACTTAGTATTTAAGAAACATTATTTGAGATTAAATAAGTATCAGTCACGTGTACACCAAGGGAAGGAGTTTACTTTGTATGGTGTGATATTTTGTCAAATAATATGGAAACTGGAAGTGGCAGTAGACTTTTACCACTTCCGGCGTTAGTAGAGAGATTATAACGTAAATGAATTGTTTTCACGGGACGCTTAATTGATTTAATAGAACAGCTTTTCGCTATCTATTGCCGTTTTTACTCTATAACGATATACGTTAAAACGGGAATGGTGGATTTCTGCCACTTCTGGTTTGGATAAAGAGTCAAGAAAGAGGATGGTACTTGTTCTTAGAACGCTAAATCAATTCCCAAAAAAGACTTCTCAGTATCTATTACTGTTTTGGCTCTATACGATTCAAATGTTAAAACTGGAAATGGTTCGATGATAGATTACCTACATCTAAGAACTGTGTTCTTAACTTCTGAGCCTCTACATGCTGGCCAAAAGAGATGATAATCTATCAAATAGTTATTGAGACTGTTTGTCTCCTGGAAGGTCGGACACATGGACAGAGAGGGTAAATAGGTGTTTTGGCATATAAGGATATTTTGGTTGGTAAATCAAACTCTTTATGAATAGGAGGTTGTACAATCATCCAACCTAAGGCAGCAACCGCACCTGATATGTAAATTCAGTTATATAACAATTACTCAATAGATGTTAGGTTTTCTGTGAGTACGCATATCATATAGGTTGGATCACTTTTTTGTCCTAAGAATAGCGTTTCTATGTAACATTTATGAACTACTTTTGCCTATGTATTTTTAAGATTATACACATGAAAATTCATCATAGGATAAACCTTAACACGAACATTAATTTAACATACCTTATCAGGGACACTGATTGTAAATTGTTGTATGCATTCTGATTCGTTCTTCTTGATTCCAGGTCCCCACCAAGTATCATTTACTTTAGGTATTACTGGAGTCGGTGGTAGGAAGAAATAGAGTCCTATAGCGCTTAAAATGCCGAAAACAAGGACCAACTTCATTAGAAATCTTCGTTGCTAGAAAATAATTTTAAAAATACGTAAACGTTTTAAAGAGCAACGGAATTATTTTGCTAGAAGACACAAATATGGATATTTCTTGTGATACACTAATATCATTTTGTTGCATATGTTTACTTAGGCCAAAGTTACTGCTTTCTCATCACTTCCTGATATTATTTCAAAATAGTCTTAAGTCTCTAGTGCTTATACTAGCGATGCTGTGCGTTATAGAAAACAAAGGTTTCTTCTTCAATTGGAGATTTCAACGCGAAAACCTTTGCTAGTTCAACTCTTGAGGGAAATCGTCTATATACCTAGGTTTTAAAATGCTAGGTTTATAAGTTTATGACCAAGAAAAGTTTATTTACTTGTGGAAGTTTGTGTGTTTATGGCCAATTCTTTTGACAATGGGACTAACACCGTGTGCATGGGTTTTCTCGGGGTTCTCCCGTTTCCTCCCACTTTCTTCATTCCACCATTTCATTCATTACTCATCATCACAGTCTCTTTTAGCCTAACCGGCATAACGTAAAACTCATTTCATTTCATTTCATTTTTTTCTTTTGACAACGATATCTCGGAAACCGCAAGCTCTAGAAAGATGCTGTTTTCACTGATCGATTGCAAATTTTGTGTAGATTGTTCAGTTCTAATTGATTTTTTTAAATGGTCGTTATTTCTTTATTACATTTTTTAGGAGTACACTGGAAGTATTGAAATTTTAAAAATATCATATCCTACGAGTTATATATCCAACACTCCACATTTGTATACGGAGTTAGTATAGCTTTCTGGTGTTTGTTTCATGGCCAAATGATAATGAAAAATGAAGGATATTCATTTCTCCATTCTAAGATGAATCTTTATTGTTTGGAGTATTTTGTCCAATGAACACCATATATACCTGACGTTGTAATTAATTATGTGTCTAATGTATTTGCTTACCACATATTACAAGAAGAAAGAAAACAATGATCATACATGAATTAGAAACTCCAACCACAAGTAGGCTCAAATCTTGCAAACGGTGCGAGATATTGAAAAAATAATCGAAAAAATCTCCCCTTTATGATACTCCTTACGATTTTTTTTTTATCAAGACACCCTTCACTTGTGTCTATAAAGGCACATGTACCTAGGTACAGATGTTGTGAGGAATGACGAGGAAACTCATGCTCATATGTGAATGATGCGCTGTGTAGAAAGCGCAGGTTCAGCTAGTAGCGATAAAAATCGAACTTTTATAACTAAAGGAATAACGCACTTTATATAGATTAATAATTAGCACATCGAATTACCGTTTATCACTTAGTCTGCAGCTATTAGTGTATGATTTTTATTGATCTGACTTTTCTCAAGATCCGCCATTGTCACCAATTTTAATTCCAAGCAACCAGTAACTCTTAAGCTTCCAAGAAGACACAAATATGTGAAACTTTCCCTGAAACATACTCTTTAATTTGAGTGTAAATTTGTCCCTTTATTCCTGAGCAACGTAAACTAAAAGCAATATCCCACACTGGTAAGCCATAGAAAAAATGGTGGTAATAGTTGTTATGGAAATTCATTTTTTAATAAGATTAGGTGAATCATCGTTTCGACAAATTTTCAATCCCAAATAACAGAAGTAAGTTTCTAATCTCAAAACAAAACACACCCTATACTTTACAAAAATCAGTTTTTTTTTTCGCAAAATTCTCCCGAAACATATACTGTTTTAAAATTGTAGTTTTGGCTAAAATCACTCATACATTGTCCATTGACTTTAAATCCTAGCAGTTATGATTATTGGGAACCACCAGACACAAATATATGCCACGTTCCATCAACTTCGTTATATTTGTTATGAAATTTACCGTGAAGCTTTTTTAAATGAAAAATACGCATTGAGATTAAATTATGAGATATTAATTATACCAAAGCTACGAGAATTGTGAGAAACCCTCATACATATAAACCAAATTGTATGGAAATCGAATATATTTTACGAAAGTTATAGTAGTAGGCCCCCGCGTTGGCCCGAATGACTCATCCTCACTCTCTTTTATGACCGGGGTGAAAGGTCAATGACCTGGCCCGGGGTCAATGACCTAGGGGTACCTAGGACCACCCCCTCTAAATTTTGGCAGGGGTACCTTGGCCCACCCCCTAAATTTTGGCAGGGGTACATAGGACCACCCCCCTTAAATTTCGGAAATTGCCAAATCTAAAAATTGGGTGTGGTAGCCTAGGACCACAGTATGTACCTCTATTAGTATTGGGTGTCTATGTCGTTCCCTTTTATGGGTAAAAAATTGCCAAAAATTCAAATTTCGGGGGTTTTTGACCTAATTTATCCCCTTTGATGAGGTGTTATTACCTTATATAGTTATATGGGCGTATACAGGGGTACATTACCTTTCATAACATATGGGTATATTAATGCACCCCTTGAAAAATTTGGGAGGGGTACCTTGGCCCACCCCTTAAATTTTGGAAATTGCCCAATTTCAACATTGGGTATTATAGTATAGGACCCTAATATGTATTATGATAAATTTGGGTGGTCCACCTCATTCCCTTCTAGGGATACAAAATTGCCAAAACTATAAACGTAAGCAATACGTTATACCACGTGTTTGGTTTTCGGCCTCATTTATCTCCTTGGATGAGGTCCTATTACCTTATATAGTTATATGGGCGTATACAGGGGTCCATTCCCTTTCATAAGACATGGGTATATTAATGCACCCCTTTAAATTTTTGGGAGGGGTACCTTGGCCCACCCCTTAAATTTTGGAAATTGCCCAATTTCAACACTGGGTATTATAGTATAGGACCCTAATATGTATTAGGTTAAATTTGGGCGGTCCACCTCATTCCCTTTTAGGGGTACAAAATTGCTAAAATATAAACGTAAGCAATACGTTATACCACGTGTTTGGTTTTTGGTCGATTTTATCCCCCTTGATGAGGTGTTATTATCCTATATAGTTATATGGTCATGTATAGGGGTCCATTACCTTTCATAAGATATGGGTATATTTGTGCACTCCTTTAAAAATTTGGGAGGGGTACTTTGGCCCACCCCTTAAATTTTGGAAATTGCCCAATTTAAACATTTGGTATTATAGTACCGGATCCTAACATGTATTATGATAAATTTGGGTGGTCCACCTCGTTCCCTTCTAGGGGTACAAAATTGCCAAAATATAAACGTAAGCAATACGTTATACCACGTGTTTGGTTTTTGGTCGATTTTATCCCCTTTGATGAGGTGTTATTATCCTATATAGTTATATGGTCATGTATAGGGGTCCATTACCTTTCATAAGATATGGGTATATTTGTGCACTCCTTTAAAAATTTGGGAGGGGTACTTTGGCCCACCCCTTAAATTTTGGAAATTGCCCAATTTAAACATTTGGTATTATAGTACCGGATCCTAACATGTATTATGATAAATTTGGGTGGTCCACCTCGTTCCCTTCTAGGGGTACAAAATTGTCAAAATATAAACGTAAGCAATACGTTGTACCACGTGTTTGGTCTTTTGGCCCAATTTATCCTCTTGGATGAGGTCCTATTACCTTATATGGTTATATGGTTATGTATAGGGGTCTATTCCCTATCATAAGACATAGGTACATTTGTGCACTCCTTTAAAAATTTGGGAGGGATACTTTGGCCCACCCCTTAAATTTTAGAAATTGCTCATTTTATATATTTGGTATTATAGTACTGGACCCTAATATGTATTATGATAAATTTGGGTGGTCCACCTCGTTCCCTTCTAGGGGTACAAAATTGCCAAAATATAAACGTAAGCAATACGTAGTACCACGTGTTTGGTTTTTTTGTCGATTTTATTTCCTTTGATGAGGTGTTATTATCCTATATAGTTATATGGTCATATATAGGAGTCCATTACCTTTCATAAGATATGGGTATGTTTGTACACTCCTTTAAAAATTTGGGAGGGGTACTTTGGCCCACCCCTTAAATTTTGGAAATTGCCCAATTTAAACATTTGGTATTATAGTACTGGACCCTAACATGTATTATGATAAATTTGGGTGGTCCACCTCGTTCCCTTTTAGGGGTACAAAATTGCCAAAATATAAACGTAAGCATTACGTTGTACCACGTGTTTGGTTTTTGACCTAATTTATTCCTTTGGATGAGGTCCTATTATCTTATATGGTAATGTATAGGTGTTCATTCCCTATCATAAGACATAGGTACATTGATGCACCCCGGGAGGGGATTCGGTATCATAGTACATGACTCAACATGTATTATGATAAATTTGGGTGGTCCACATCGTTCTCTTTTAGGGGTACAAAATTGCTAAAATATAAACATAAGCAATATGTTGTACCATGTGTTTGGTTTTTGGCCCAATTTCTCCCCTTTGAGGAGGTTCTATTACCTTATATGGTTATATGGTCATGTATATAGGTTCATTTCCTATCATAAGATATGGGTACATTGATGCATCCTTTAAAAATTTGGGAGGGGTATCTTGGCTCATCCACTCGGTTTTAGAAATTGTTTAATATAAGCATTTGGTATCATAGTACAAGTCTCCAATATGTACCACTATAAATTTGGATGGTCCACATCGTTCCCTTTTCATAGGTAAAGAACTACCAAAAATCAAATTTCGGAGGTTATTGACCTCTATTTATCATGTTATATGGATATGTACAGAGGTTTATTACCTTTATATGTTTATGTTCCCTTTTAAATTTGGGAATTATCAAATAACAAAATTCGGTAAACGTTTTCTAAGCCCCATTGTAGATGTTGATGTTCCTCTTATGGCCAAATATTCAAAATTTAAATGTTATTGACCGGCTTTATTATTGAATAAGTACAGGATTTATTACTTTTTTCATAAGACACAGGTGTATTTGTGTACCAATCTTAAATTTTGGAAGGGGTACATTTCTTATTGTCGTATCAATAATTGGTAATTGGATAGTATCTCATTCATTGGGTAAATCATTATGATCACGTGATCGGTTATTGACCTATGATGGGATTAGGAGTCCAGGACATTGGTACATTGAAACTTTGTAGGATAATTTGATAATGCGTCATTGGTTTTGATTATTCCCGCCAAATATAAACGTAAGCAAGACGTTGTACCACGTGATTGTCCTTGATGAGGTAGTGTACAGGGATTCATTTCCTTTGTTGTGGTACTTCTTAAGTTTGAGTACACACACACACTTCTAGAAAACAGTTGGTTCTACTCAGGTAAACAATTGACGGACATTATTGACCTTATTGAACATATAATGATATGATTAACTCTAAGACTTAGGTATATCAAGAGAAGTATTCTTTAAATTTGGGAATGGTGATAAACAGAATTTTAACATAAGGTGTGAAATTTGAAACAATACATTGAACTTTAGTCACAGCTCATAGTCTAAGATCATTGGTGGTGATTGATTTGAAATCTGATAGCTAACCTTATTGAATCTTATGACTCATAGACGAAAGGCAATACATGCTACAACACTGACAAAGTTATTGTTAATGCAATTTGATTGGATGATCACTATCTTTCCTGCAATCTGATTGGTTGATCACTATCTTTCGTGCAATCTGATAGGTTGATGAGTTTTAAATCTTTTTCTGCATTCAGTTTTGTTTTAACATTTAAAAAATTTGAAACTTTGGTTTGACATTTTTTCGTTTCCAAATTTTTTGTTTAAAATTTTTTGTTTCGAAATTTTTTGTTTGAAAATTTTGTTTCAAAATTTTGTTTGAAACTTTTCGTTTGAAATTTTTGTTTGAAAAATTTTTGTTCGAAAATTTTGTTTAAAATTTTTTGTTTGTAAATTTTTGTTTCAAAATTTTTTTTTGTTTAAAATTTTTTCGTTTGAAATTTTCCGTTTCCAAAATTTTTTCTGTTTAAAAAATTTTTGTTTGAACAGTTTTGTTTGGAAAATTTTGTTTCAAATTTTTTTTTTGAAAATTTTTGTTTGAAATTTTTTTTTGAAATTTTTGTTTGACATTTTAAAAGTTTGTGCACTCATTAGTAAAGAACTGGAACTGTTTAGAACTAAAACCTCTGGCAACATTGTGGTGCACGTCAGAACATGATAATGCAACGTCGTCAGTTTTGCATCATATATAAGTATCGTTCGAGTTAGTATTCATGATAACGTCATCATGGCTACTTGTCTGCAGTTTCTAAACACGCGTGATGTGATGAAATCATTTACCAAGATTACTGATTTACAACAGAATGTACCTTATAGAATCTTAGCTAGCCAAATGATCCCTACAAAGTTTGGATTAAGAATCGTAGTGAAGCTTGAAAATGATAAGAATATAATTTTACCAGCAAGATATTTACCCATGGAAGCATCAAAACAAGAAGAACTGCTGCGTTTCTTAAATACTGGATCTGTATCTTTATGTTACAAAGGATTCTTGGGTCGAAGTCATCAACTTGAATTTAGTACACAGCCAGATTCGTCAGCAAATCATGAATTCAAACGTCAGCACATTTCTTTCCAATGACGTCAGCTGTAGTTGTATGAATTTGGTTGGTCGGCATGACGTCAGCAACTGTGATGAAATCATGAATTCAAACGTCAGCACATTCCTTACCAATGACGTCAGCAATAACTATAAACCAGCAAATACAGTGTCATCCCACGAAATCATTTGAGCAAGTGCTTTTCAGGAGGAAAGATGTGTACTTCTAACGATAAAGAATTCATCTTCGCAAGCTATTATCCAATAAATATATTTCAAACAAAACATGTGATGATTGGTATCAGTGCTAGAACATTTGAACCTGTGATTCGATTGGGCAAAGCAGAACAATTTGGTGTACAACTGACCTGTGAAGAATGGCAAATATTATGTTCACGAATCGACCAAATGAATGATTATTTTCATGATGAGCTAAATGTGACCATAGTCAAATCATTAGGCTCAAATCATGAAGTGGTGCTGCGTACAGTCCTCGAAGAGAAGATGGTGCTGTTACGTAAGAAGAGTACATTTCATGTCCCTCACAACATGGTGTATCTAACACAAACTGAATGGAACAAATTCATCAGCGTATTTCAGTGCGCGAAACATGCAGTGGAAGTGTGCAACAAAACAAGTATATTCCTGAAAAAGTACTATTTTGAAAAATGTGTTATGCATATTGTACAACATGTATCTAGATATTGTGATGGTTGTCAACATCGTTCTTGGGTGCATAACTGTATTGATAAACAGTTTATTTGTGATCAAATGGACATTTAGTTTCCACCAATTGATATTGCATTAGACCTTAAAAGACTTCAATTGGAATTAAAATTATATGCTAAAGACAAACTAGTGCAAGAAGTTCAAAATACATTGTATCGACAATATCCAGAACCACTATCTGGTATGGATGTATGTGGAGTGTAATAAAATGATCCATTTCAATGAATTGTGTTTTTTCAAGTACAACCCCAGGTTCTGACGTGTACTATTGCACCACAATGTTGTCAAAGGTTTTTGTTCTAAACAGTTCCAGTTCTTTACTAATAAGTGCACAAACTTTTAAAAATGTCAACTCAAACTTTGAAACAAAAATTTCAAACAAAAATCTTTGAAACAAAATTTTGAAACGAAAAAAAATTCAAACAAAAAATTTCAAACGAAAAAAATTCAAACAAAATTTTGAAGCGAAAAAATTTCAAACAAAATTTTGAAACAAAAAATTTCAAACAAAAAAATTGGAAACGAAAAATTTCAAACAAAAAATTTTAAACAAAATTTTCGAACAAAAATTTTTCAAACAAAAATTTCAAACGAAAAGTTTCAAACAAAATTTTGAAACAAAATTTTCAAACAAAAATTTCGAAACAAAAAATTTGGAAACGAAAAAATGTCAAACCAAAGTTTCAAATTTTTTAAATGTTAAAACAAAACTGAATGCAGAAAAAGATTTAAAACTCATCAACCTATCAGATTGCACGAAAGATAGTGATCAACCAATCAGATTGCAGGAAAGATAGTGATCATCCAATCAAATTGCATTAACAATAACTTTGTCAGTGTTGTAGCATGTATTGCCTTTCGTCTATGAGTCATAAGATTCAATAAGGTTAGCTATCAGATTTCAAATCAATCACCACCAATGATCTTAGACTATGAGCTGTGACTAAAGTTCAATGTATTGTTTCAAATTTCACACCTTATGTTAAAATTCTGTTTATCACCATTCCCAAATTTAAAGAATACTTCTCTTGATATACCTAAGTCTTAGAGTTAATCATATCATTATATGTTCAATAAGGTCAATAATGTCCGTCAATTGTTTACCTGAGTAGAACCAACTGTTTTCTAGAAGTGTGTGTGTGTACTCAAACTTAAGAAGTACCACAACAAAGGAAATGAATCCCTGTACACTACCTCATCAAGGACAATCACGTGGTACAACGTCTTGCTTACGTTTATATTTGGCGGGAATAATCAAAACCAATGACGCATTATCAAATTATCCTACAAAGTTTCAATGTACCAATGTCCTGGACTCCTAATCCCATCATAGGTCAATAACCGATCACGTGATCATAATGATTTACCCAATGAATGAGATACTATCCAATTACCAATTATTGATACGACAATAAGAAATGTACCCCTTCCAAAATTTAAGATTGGTACACAAATACACCTGTGTCTTATGAAAAAAGTAATAAATCCTGTACTTATTCAATAATAAAGCCGGTCAATAACATTTAAATTTTGAATATTTGGCCATAAGAGGAACATCAACATCTACAATGGGGCTTAGAAAACGTTTACCGAATTTTGTTATTTGATAATTCCCAAATTTAAAAGGGAACATAAACATATAAAGGTAATAAACCTCTGTACATATCCATATAACATGATAAATAGAGGTCAATAACCTCCGAAATTTGATTTTTGGTAGTTCTTTACCTATGAAAAGGGAACGATGTGGACCATCCAAATTTATAGTGGTACATATTGGAGACTTGTACTATGATACCAAATGCTTATATTAAACAATTTCTAAAACCGAGTGGATGAGCCAAGATACCCCTCCCAAATTTTTAAAGGATGCATCAATGTACCCATATCTTATGATAGGAAATGAACCTATATACATGACCATATAACCATATAAGGTAATAGAACCTCCTCAAAGGGGAGAAATTGGGCCAAAAACCAAACACATGGTACAACATATTGCTTATGTTTATATTTTAGCAATTTTGTACCCCTAAAAGAGAACGATGTGGACCACCCAAATTTATCATAATACATGTTGAGTCATGTACTATGATACCGAATCCCCTCCCGGGGTGCATCAATGTACCTATGTCTTATGATAGGGAATGAACACCTATACATTACCATATAAGATAATAGGACCTCATCCAAAGGAATAAATTAGGTCAAAAACCAAACACGTGGTACAACGTAATGCTTACGTTTATATTTTGGCAATTTTGTACCCCTAAAAGGGAACGAGGTGGACCACCCAAATTTATCATAATACATGTTAGGGTCCAGTACTATAATACCAAATGTTTAAATTGGGCAATTTCCAAAATTTAAGGGGTGGGCCAAAGTACCCCTCCCAAATTTTTAAAGGAGTGTACAAACATACCCATATCTTATGAAAGGTAATGGACTCCTATATATGACCATATAACTATATAGGATAATAACACCTCATCAAAGGAAATAAAATCGACAAAAAAACCAAACACGTGGTACTACGTATTGCTTACGTTTATATTTTGGCAATTTTGTACCCCTAGAAGGGAACGAGGTGGACCACCCAAATTTATCATAATACATATTAGGGTCCAGTACTATAATACCAAATATATAAAATGAGCAATTTCTAAAATTTAAGGGGTGGGCCAAAGTATCCCTCCCAAATTTTTAAAGGAGTGCACAAATGTACCTATGTCTTATGATAGGGAATAGACCCCTATACATAACCATATAACCATATAAGGTAATAGGACCTCATCCAAGAGGATAAATTGGGCCAAAAGACCAAACACGTGGTACAACGTATTGCTTACGTTTATATTTTGACAATTTTGTACCCCTAGAAGGGAACGAGGTGGACCACCCAAATTTATCATAATACATGTTAGGATCCGGTACTATAATACCAAATGTTTAAATTGGGCAATTTCCAAAATTTAAGGGGTGGGCCAAAGTACCCCTCCCAAATTTTTAAAGGAGTGCACAAATATACCCATATCTTATGAAAGGTAATGGACCCCTATACATGACCATATAACTATATAGGATAATAACACCTCATCAAAGGGGATAAAATCGACCAAAAACCAAACACGTGGTATAACGTATTGCTTACGTTTATATTTTGGCAATTTTGTACCCCTAGAAGGGAACGAGGTGGACCACCCAAATTTATCATAATACATGTTAGGATCCGGTACTATAATACCAAATGTTTAAATTGGGCAATTTCCAAAATTTAAGGGGTGGGCCAAAGTACCCCTCCCAAATTTTTAAAGGAGTGCACAAATATACCCATATCTTATGAAAGGTAATGGACCCCTATACATGACCATATAACTATATAGGATAATAACACCTCATCAAAGGGGATAAAATCGACCAAAAACCAAACACGTGGTATAACGTATTGCTTACGTTTATATTTTAGCAATTTTGTACCCCTAAAAGGGAATGAGGTGGACCGCCCAAATTTAACCTAATACATATTAGGGTCCTATACTATAATACCCAGTGTTGAAATTGGGCAATTTCCAAAATTTAAGGGGTGGGCCAAGGTACCCCTCCCAAAAATTTAAAGGGGTGCATTAATATACCCATGTCTTATGAAAGGGAATGGACCCCTGTATACGCCCATATAACTATATAAGGTAATAGGACCTCATCCAAGGAGATAAATGAGGCCGAAAACCAAACACGTGGTATAACGTATTGCTTACGTTTATAGTTTTGGCAATTTTGTACCCCTAGAAGGGAATGAGGTGGACCACCCAAATTTATCATAATACATATTAGGGTCCTATACTATAATACCCAATGTTGAAATTGGGCAATTTCCAAAATTTAAGGGGTGGGCCAAGGTACCCCTCCCAAATTTTTCAAGGGGTGCATTAATATACCCATATGTTATGAAAGGTAATGTACCCCTGTATACGCCCATATAACTATATAAGGTAATAACACCTCATCAAAGGGGATAAATTAGGTCAAAAACCCCCGAAATTTGAATTTTTGGCAATTTTTTACCCATAAAAGGGAACGACATAGACACCCAATACTAATAGAGGTACATACTGTGGTCCTAGGCTACCACACCCAATTTTTAGATTTGGCAATTTCCGAAATTTAAGGGGGGTGGTCCTATGTACCCCTGCCAAAATTTAGGGGGTGGGCCAAGGTACCCCTGCCAAAATTTAGAGGGGGTGGTCCTAGGTACCACTAGGTCATTGACCCCGGGCCAGGTCATTGACCTTTCACCCCGGTCATAAAAGAGAGTGAGGATGAGTCATTCGGGCCAACGCGGGGGCCTACTACTGTTATCATGAAACCCTTTTAATCAGGGGTAATTTTATAGCTTTGTTCTTCATTGATTTTAATTTCATAAAGCGGGAATGTTTGAGAAATCAATTGTATCCAATTCGAGAGTTTCCTTTCTTTCAAAAACTATTGAGGTAGAAATGATTTAAAAGCAGGAGTAAATTCATCTTTCATTTGTCAGATTTAAATCCTAATCAGTGGGTATGATTGAGAAGTCTTGTCCAGCGGTGTGAACTGAGTTTCCGTTGAGATCCAAATGGTTTAGATTTGACATTCAAGCATAGATCCGCGTCTCACATGACTTCAGTGTTCAGAAAGAACGTCAAAATCCAAACAAACAAGAAATATGTTTTTTTATTAAATACATAAACACTGAATAGTGTATATATATATATATATATATATATATATATATATGCACTATTCAGTGCAGTGTATGTGTACAGTGTAAACATATATATATATATGTTTACACTGTACACATACATATTCTAAATACTGTATTCTTCATGTATATATATATATATATATATATATATATATATATATATATATATATATATATATATACAGTGTAGAATATCTATACACTGATATTCTAAACTTAAGCATAGTGATTATTCCAGAACATAGAAAACGAAGAAGAAAATAAATCGCACCAAAGGGAACCATCGTATTACCATATCATCACACCACATATATACCACATAGAACAGGCAACACATGCATATGATAGAACTATGATAGCAAGAGATCACACACCGTAAACCTAAGAAAATGGGCCAGAACTCACATAACACAAAATTACTGTGAGATGAACTGCCGGCATCGGAAACAGGTTAATTCGGGATGTGGTCACCCATGTCTGACATAGGTGTTCTATGCTGAAGATTACGTTGTTGGGGAGCTCTTGGAGCATCTTATTCCACTCCTCGCGAACACTGGCGCAAATCCCGGGGGGACGAGGGAGACATGTCCCCCAATCTTGGACCTGAGGGGGACTGTTCCCCCCAATAATCTGAAGTGAAAAGTGCTTTTCGGGATAAGTGTGATTATTTGTGTCCTACTGCCACAAAGGAATGTAAGATGGAATTGATTTCTCTTGGCTTTTCCATTTTTTTTAAAAAAAAGAATCGTATTCTGTAGTATTTCAAACTGAATTTCGTGCTGTAGTGCGTTTAGTAGTCTCATCAATATGTATTAATTCCACTTCCACTACTTGGACACAAATTGCAATAAATGCCAGAGGAGGATATGGCCCTCTCCTCATGCTGGAAAGTTGTCTCAGCTGTAGGTACGGGCATAAATTCCGGAGAAATGGGCAGACATGTCCCCCCACCCCCAACATTGGAACTGGAGGCTCTCCCAATAATTCGATTTGAGAACTGCTTTTTGCATAGAAGTGTGATGATTTGTGTCCGACTGACACAAAGGAAAGTAAGATGAAATTGGTTTCTCTTGGCTTTTCCACTTTTAATGAAAATGATGGTGTGCGACTGTGTGTGACGTAACCTGATGTGAAATCTTATCTCGCCTAGGCCTTAACATACGAAGAGTATATACAGTATCCAATGTCATTAGAACCCATCTTTTCAGTAAATGCGCATTTTATCTATTTGTAGTATCACCCTAGGCATCTACTCATGCTTCGTAAACTAACTCTATGGCCTATGGAACCCGGATGTTCAACGCCGCGTTCACAAAAGCTCTCCACTGACTTTTATCCGTAGCCAACTGGATCCAGTTTCTACTTCGTATTCCTATCTCTGCGAGATCCATCTTAATATTGTTCTCCCATCTACGCCTTGGTCTTCCTAATGGTCGTTTTCCGATTGGTCTTCCAGTCAAGACTTTGAAAGCGTTTCTACTTTCTTCCATCCGAGCTACATGACCCGCCCACCTAAGCCTCCTAGACTTGATGACCCTAACAATGTTTGGTAATCCGTATAAATTATGTAGTTCCTCGTCGTGAAGTTTCAGCCATTCCCCATTCCCGTTCCTCTTGGGTCCCAATATTCGTCTCAGGAGCTTGTTCTCAAATACTTTCAGTCTATGTTCCTCCCTCAGAGTAAGCGACCATGTTTCGAAACCATACAGAACAACAGCATGATTATCGTTTAATATATTTTAAGCTTCAAATTCCTGGACAGAATTCGCGACGACAAGAGATTTTGAACTGAATAATATCACGAATTCCCTGTTTTTAGTCAACATTTAATTTCTTCGTTAATATAATTTTCGTTTGTTAATATTGATCCTAGATATTTGAAACTATCCACTTTATCAAAAGTATTATTTAAAATTTTAACGCATCCATAATTTGCCGTATTACGGTCCCGACGCACTTCCATGTGTTTAGTTTTCTCTGCACTTACTTCTAAACCCATGTCCCTGCAAGCATTTAATAAGACCTCTGCATTTCTTTCTATTGTTCTCCTATCATCTCTTATTAAATTTACTTCATTAGCGTACGCCATAACCTGGTGAACACCGTTCAACTCTAGGCCCTGGTTACTATCTTTGATTTTCCTTATAGCGTATTCCAGGACAAAGTTGAATAATATTGGCGACAACGCATCTCCTTGTTTCAGGCCATTCTCGACGTGAAAGCTCGTGGACAAAATATTTCCTACCCGGACTTTACTTTGGGATTCATTTAAACATGCCGTCATTAATCTAATTAGCTTGTTCGGTATTCCAAATTCTGTAAGGACGTTGTATAATGTTTCTCTCCTAACTGAGTAGTAAGCCTTTCTAAAATCAATAAATAGTTGATGTACCGGGGTATTGTATTCCCACTTCTTTTCGAGTATTTGGCAATGGTAAATATCTTATCGATAGTTGATCGATTTCGTCTAAATCCGCACAAATGATCCCAAATAATTTCATCTGCCTATGAAGTCAATCTTGCTAATAGAATGTTTGAAAGGATTTTATAGCATGTTGACAGAAGAGAGATGCCTCGATAATTATTACAGTCAGTTTTGTCGCCTTTCTTGTGGATTGAAACAATGATTGATTCTTTCCGCTCTTGCGGCAATTCTTCCTTGTTCCAGATAAAGAGGATGAGTTTGCGTATCTTGTTCCACAATTTTTCGCCTTCAGCTAAAATTAACTCAGTCGAAATTTCGTCTACACCCGGAGATTTGTGTTTCTTTAATTTCTTTATAGCGATTTCTACTTCTATTTGGTTGGGTTCTGGAATATACGGTTCTGCGGTGTGTATCTCCTTTTCTCCACGCACATTAGTTTTTGGCTGCGTGTTAAGCAAATCGTCAAAGAAATCTTTCCATCTATTTAAAATCTTATCTGTATCAGTGAGAACTGTTCCGTCAGCTTTCTTTAATATATAAGAACGAGGTTGATAGCGTTTCTTAAATTCGTTGATCTTTATACATGTCCAGAATGTTTTTATTTTACTATTATCTTCAAGTTCCTTAATTTTAGCTTTCAAAAAATCGCGTTTCTTTGTTCTAAAAGTTTTGGAAGTTTCCCGCCTGATGTCTACGAAATTTTGTGTAGTTATTTCATTCGAATTTTGTAGCCAACGTAATTTTGCCTATTTTCTCTTCTCTGCTAGTTTAACGCATTCCTGGTCGAGCCATGGTTTGTTCCTACGTATTTCCGCGTGTCCCAATTTTTCTTTTGAGAGAGGATGTTTCGTAAGCAAAGAAAAGAATTCAATTGCTGGAATATTTTTCTCCATAATTTTAAGGTTTCTGTTAACTAGAGAGTATATGACAGATTTCTATAACGATTTATGTAATGCTATTGAGATTATCATAATTTTGCTTAAATAAGAGTATTGTTGCGTCATACATCATTGATATTCTATCTTGATAGTTTTGGGGAAGTCATTATTCATATTATTATAAAACAATTTAAACGTGTATCTATGTGGATGATTAATTAGAAACATACCAATTATAAATATGCATGTTTTCAGATATCAGAATGTGTTCACGGCAGTGATTTGTAATACTGATATGCACTACTACTTCATCTACATCGCCTGATATATTCTCTACAACAGGTTCATCTAATAAATCAGATTCATCTACCGTAATATGAGATTCAACTCTCTTCCCTAGAATAAGCCACAAATCTGCCCACCTCCCAATGTTGAAGACAACCAATGGCGTATTTAGGAATTTGTTTCGAGGGTCTATGCCCAATACAAGGAAGGAAGTGGGCAATTGCCCACCTGAGTTTGAGAATAAAATATATTTTAATTTATGCATAAATTGAAGTTATAATGGCAAGAATTGCAGACCGATAAATCCTATATATGATATGATACAAAAATTTAGGAATGAATCTAACACTTTATCCTACTCATACAAGAAAAAGCAAGCATCGTCTTTGCCTACCTAATTTCCCAGCCTAATTATTCTCCCGTTTTGATTTTCTTTAATTCAAACATTTCCTTATTTTAAAAATAACTAAACGATATAATTTCTCCTTTGTTATAACTAAAGTCTCGTCATGTTGATATCCGCGCAAGTTAGTGTGGAACACGTTTCGCTTATCACCTCTTCTTAGTTTTGGTGTTACTGATGACGGCCGACTTGAATCACAACTGACAATGGTCGATAAAGTATGACTGGCGAAGAGACAGAAAGTAACATCAAGAAATACAAACAGAAAAGTAGAAAGGACGAAAGAAAGAACAAACGGACGTAGTTCTTATATGGAATGAAATTTGACGAATACAGTATTATTTCTGAACAAAGAACATAAGAAAATGGAAAGTCAATGACATTCTTAGAAATTGTAAGAAGGATTATTGTTGTACGTGGAATGCGAAAAATAAACAAACTTATTTCGGGGAACTTGAGCCCGACAGCCCCTAAATACGCCACTGAAGACAATTCTGTTACCATGATCCTCCACAGCATTGTTTTTCAACTTCATAAATATGTTGAGCATCGCTTATATATATATATATATATATATATATATATATATATATATATATATATAATATGGGAAAGGTCTTACCCGTCCCCCCCCCAATGTTGAAGACAGATTTGCGCCTATGCTCGCGAAAGAAGTGTAGGGCCTCCTGTGACAGCATTATATTGTCATGTACTTCCATGTGTTCTGGAAGAATGCTGTCACGCTCCATCACTCTCCATAGTGCGTCCCAAGCATATTTAATCGCGTTTAAATCTGAAGATCTCACTGGCCGCTCGATGCTTTGGATGTCTTCCATCGCTAGGTAGTCATCCACCAGGTTGGCACGATGGAAATGGGAATTTTCATCATTATCCATGAGCAATAACCATGGGCCAACTGCACCCCTAAAAAGTCGCATATTGGCATGCAGATCCTCGTCCTTGTACTTCTGGGCAGTGATATATCCCGCATTGAAGATGCTCAGGTCTGAACGACGATCGCTCCAGACCAGTACACCATACCATCATACCGTTCCCTTTCCGCAATGTTCATGGGATGAAACCAGGTTCGCGTCAGAGTAATGTGCAGTAGGAATTGGTCTGGAAATTGTATCTGGATTCATCCTTGAATAGTACATAGTTTCATTCATAGCAATTCCACTGCCGATATTCTGGACATCATTGTAAATGGGCCCATTGTGCGCTGGAGTCAATGGAATCACAGTAAAACATATGTTGCTGATCATGGGCGTATAGAACATTGACATTCAGTCTCCGGTACGCAGTTTGGTGCGTTACTATCACCCCTGAGGTCCACTGATAGTTATACTACGGTATAGCTCGGTTCCGACGCGCAGTTACGGTCAGATATCGGTTCTGTTGTGGAGTTGTCATACGTGGATGATGCAACCAGACCTAAGACTGTGGTCTCCTATGTAGAAAAATTATTTCCAAAACCTGAGCATGACACTTTGTGACTCATTGATGGCTCGTGCTACTGCTGTCTGTGTCCCGATTTGTTCAAAGCACTCGATGAGGTAACCCTTGGCTAACGCATCCAAAAGACATATTTGTGCCATGTTCTTCCTGTGTATTGCGACATTCACCAGGGACAAGCTCGACTTGGCACAGAATCTCTGTTTTACAGTTTTGCGTGCTGGGAGCTTGTGAGTTGAGTTCACCGACTGTATTCCACATGTTAAATGTTTTCTATTCGCACTAGCAGAATTGACGCACATGCTACTGAGAAAGAACTCAAAAAGATTAAGAATAGCCCATATAATTAGTTTGATGAATTCGTATGAAGAGTTAAATATAGAGCTTCTGACGAGTAAGTACATGACAATATAATACTTATATTTTGTAATAAATTATAAAACTAACATAGTATTGGGATAACACACGGAACATATTGCATGTAATCAGAGTCCGGTTTGAATATCACTGCACTAATGGGCTTGAGCCAGGTGATCTCTCTGGCTACGCCACTGATCTAGTCATGGGCGGCAATTAGGGGGGCAAGAGGGGGCAGTTGCCCCCCTACTTTTTTGAAGTGACGCCCAAATTTATATAATTTTATTTGGAAATGTAAACAGGATGTCCACACAATTTGGAGAAAAGATCTCTGACTTTGAATGACGAAAGTTCCAGATTTCCCTGACCCCTGAATAACTTAAAAATACAGAAAAAAGAAAGAAACCCCAGCCTCCACACTCGCCATAGTTGGCCTTGTTTTCTTCCGCTTCTGTTTCTTTCTTTTTTCAATTTTCTTTCCAAAGGAATGTAAATTTACGAACATATGCATTAGGCCGGTATTGATTAGGCCTACATATTACACAAAATGTAAAATTACAAACGAAAGTGTGCAGTATACAGAGTACTTAAGATATGAAAAAAATACACATTATATGCTTACACATTATAATACCAATTAAACAGTATTATAATATTGCCTATAGTAATAAACAGTTCATACATGATTTTACTGATTATTAAAACACACACACACACACACATTATGTAACACATACTTTTGCTGGTGCAGTTGTTAAATGCAACACATTTAGAAATTTGTTTTCATCCTTTCTCGCATAGTTTTCTTCTCATTGATCTGAATATCCTTCTTGTTGCCTCCGCAGTTTAATTTTTTTCTCTTCTTCCTCAATCTCCTTTAGTTGTTGCTGAATCTTCCGTTTCTCTCTCCTCTTCTCGTCCCCAGCATTTATTTCTCTTTTCTTTTCAAAATACACCTGATATTGTCTCATTAAACTTCTCACTGAATTTATCATACCTCTTGTAATTATTAATCCTGATGATCCACATATTCTCATCACAGAATCATATATAATCTGTTGAACCACCAGAGATTATTCTTGTAAATTGTCAACAATGAGCATTTTATTTATTGTGAAACCACTTTCAAAAAATACGTTTCCGTGAAAGAAGATAAAACACAATTTCATAACTGACCATAAACCAACGAAGTTCTTCCCATTTCCTAAGACTAAGTAAAAAACTCATCAAGTCCAATACTATCTCTGTCATTGGCTATGAATTCATTTGAGTGTTCCTTAAATTCTTCAGTTTGAGTTTTCACTGTGAGCTGGAGATATTACTTCGCGTTCTCAGCCACTTGTGCAGATATCCTTGTGACACCATGCAGTTCTTCTAGAACAGCGTCTACTCTTTTGAGCGAATATGCCAAGATGCAGTTAGATATGTTTTTTTTTTTTTTTTCAGAAAATTAGTTCCAACAACTATATCAGAGAACACTGCCTCCCTCAACATCATCATTGAGAACACTACATTTTGCATCCAGTAACAGTAAATAAATCAACCCTATTTCATAAATTGAGTAATTGAACAATGGACTTAAATCGATTTTTTCCTGACTTTCCCAAACCAATCTGCCATTTTCCTGACTTCACCTGATACATTTTTACTTCCCTGACTTTTCCTTGACTTTCACTTATTTTCCAGAATGTGGACACCCTGGTAAAGGTTTTGTATGTATTACTGTTTCATAGGAAAAAAATGCAGCCATATGATATTTGCCGTTGCGTGAGTACGTATTGGATATTTGTCTTCCCGTGGAGTTACGAAAGCTACAGGAATTGCGTTTTAATTGTAATTCAAAGCAATTAATATTGCAATTGCATATTTCCTTAAATGTCATAACATATGCTTGCAGTACTTACTGTATTTCATTTTCTAAGAGTAAAAACATTAATTTAATGGCATGTGTGGAATTAAAAGTATAAGTTGTTCATTAATTCCCAGTTTGAATCAGTAGCGTAGCCAGGATGTGTGTTTGGGGGGGCCCAAGTGCTGTTATAGGTACATATAGAAAAATTACAAACAAAAAAATTTATAAACATAAAAATATATAAAAAATTACAAACATCAAAGTACCAAAGTACATTGTCGGACCTCTTTGGGGGGGGGGCGGCCCCTCCGCCCCCCCCTTCCCTACGCCACTGGTTTGAATATAACTGCTGCAAAACAAGCGTCATTATTCATTACTATGATTAATATTATCCCTTCTATTTATTTGTTTTGCAAATGTATTAAATAATCTGATTACACAATTTTCCAGACAGAATTTTAAGATGTTCATGAGTAAGAACTCAAATCTCTTCTTACGCTTTCGTTGTTTAAGAGTATAAAGGGCTAGGTACCTACATGTATTGCTCTTACGAATTTACTTAATAAAATAGAAATACGATATACGTCATTTTAAGTGAAGAAAAGATAGTATCATATTAGTTATGCAACCTTTCATCAAACATTGTTAGAAACAACCAGAAAATCTAACATTGATATACAATTGTTAAGATCATGTCTTGCCCCCCCACTTTTAATGTCCAACCACCGCCACTGGATCTAGTCATATTCTTTACAGAACCTTTCCTCAAAATTTCTCAATAAATGATACATATGATTTGATATCAAAAGTTTAAACTACGTTTTGTTTAGAGATAAATATAGATTATAGAATTATATACACAATTAGTATGTGCCATAATGTCAACTGTGTGGCAAAATGATAAAAAAAAAAAAAAAAAAAAAACATGCTTAGCGGAATGAAAAGAAGTATGACTGCATGGTGGCTTTTGAGGTGACAGAAAGATGAAATTCCCGAACATGTTGTTAATCTAACACATGCTAAAGAAAATCACATTCAACGCAATGAATTGGATCTATTTTTCTTCCTATTAGCTTTTTCAATGTTTCTGCTCCTATTTCACAGCTTTTAATCAATGATCGCTTGTATTATTTCTTAAAGTATGGCATTCCTTGTGAAACATTTTTATAAGTATTTTGCTAAATAATTTAAGTATTTATTAATATATAGGTCTAATACCGGAGTTACCTCTTCTGAAGTCTCCAGTTCTATTGGAGATTCGGATACATCTTCTTCCGACGGCATCCTATGTTCTAATAGTGTGTGAGTTTCCTCCCGTTCAAATGAAGAACTAGATGTTTCTGATGCCTCTTGTTTAAATGACGAACTAGGTATTTCTCGTTCTGATGGTGAATGAGTCTCTTGTTTAAATGACGAATCAGATATTTCTTGTTTTGATGATGAATGAGCTTCTTGTTCAAATGACGAATCAGCTATTTCTCGTTCTGATGGGTAATGAGTTTCTTCTTCTTCTTCCTCCTCTTCTTCTCCTCCTGATAAAAACTCTTCTGTTCCTCTTCTTTCAGCTAAGTTAAGCATTCCCTGTTGTTTTGGCAAACCTATGGGTACTTGTCCTCGTTCTCCTAGTCTTCTTCTTCTGTCATCTCTTACTGCTTTAATATAGGTTATTTGTTCCATAAACTATTACCTAAAATAAAATGCACTGTAAGTGATATACTTTATATTACATCATAGTATCTGATCACATAAGCGGGGCCGGAATTTGGTAATGTGGGTGCAGGCTGGGAAGAAACAACATATTGTAACATTGTTGGCAGAACGCTCTGCACTATTGAGCCTTAAAATCTCAAAAATAATCCCTAAGTTTTACTTTAAAAAAAAAAAACTAGAAAAACACTGTCCAATCATAGGAAACAATATACAAAATAGATAGGTAGGAAATCTGAAAATCAAAGTTAATGTGGGTGTAGCTGCACATACTGCACCCACTCTGACGCCACCTATGTCTCATCATATTAACTGGTTAACACTATAAACACGCTGTAAATGCATTAGCTCTGAAGTAATGAATTTTTAAATTTCTTTCCATTCCTTGTGTTTGGACTAATAGTTTTTTTGAATATATAAATTGTGACATTTTTTCTTGATTCCACTTGATATACAGAATCATTCTGTTTTGTTATGTTTATTCTCAATATCTTATCTAGCGATGTATATATTGAATGTGGATAATTCAGTAAGTTTATTTCTGAAGCGAAGTGATAAAGTATAAGAAAAAATCCTGGAGCTATTCATTCCATATCGGTTTACGTCAACGCAATGCAAAGCAAAATTTTCGTTTCAGTTTACGATAGTTATAATTCGTATAATCGGTATTATGATTCTCGATATATGTGTGTAGAGAGGTATCTTCAAAATTGTGAAAATTGAGTTATCTAGCTACAGAGAAAGCCCATATTATTCCTCACCGGTATGTATAGAGCAATATCTCTTATTGTCATTGGTTTCTAAGGAATCTAACTTTGAATCTCGCGATAACTATGCAACCATACAGAGATAAACACTTTAAAGTTAGTTTATATCAAAACCTACTGTTTGTAGTTACCTCACTTTATACACCCACACGAGTTTATATTGATTTTATGAATCTACGGTATCATATCAGCAAGGTAAATTTTGCGTTTTATAGTTATCTACCCTCCGCAACTTCTCATCCTTCATTTTTTCGCAGAAAACTCAAGGAGGACAGATATTGTATGAATGAATTCTACTAAACTCATTCGAACTGCATCAAAGGTAACATGGTAGTAGATCTTGACAAGCTTAGTACCTAAATTATCTTTATGGTGTGCAGGGTTTGTAACGTTATTTCTTCCGTTACAATCCCTGATTCCCAATATATATTGAATATTTATAAAGTTCACGAGATTACAATAAATCGCACATCACAGTTATGAACCTTTTTGGATATATATATTTTTCAACATATTTCGTATTTGTCACATTAAGATAATATACATCCAATTCTAACAATTTGGTTCTTCGTTCTATCTTTTTCTAGTTACCATATCAACTAAATGAACAGGTTGTCATAGCAAGGAAAAACAAGAAAAATATCGATATAATACAAAATATTTAAAATTATTTCTTCATATCTTTTTCTTCTTCTTAACAGCTTGTACCATTTAAATATCACTTTTGCCCGTAAATAGAAACAATATTTAGAAGTAGATATAAAACATACATTATCGTTCTATGTATGGCTCCTGAACTATAGGACTTCTTAAATTGATTCCAATTGAAGAAAGAATTCTTGACCGTTAAACATTTCATATATCTGGTTACCTTACTCTTTGAATAACCTTTATATATAAAAATTACAATTCATAAAATAATATATTATTTTCATCTTATCTTAATATCATTCTTATATTTGTCCAATAATCAATTTTATTTTAATTTTATAAAATTATTGATGAGAAAGACATAATCAAAATTTGGTACGTTTGTTGATTATTTAGGTCCTAAATATATTCTTTAATTCATTACCATTTATACTTGTTAACAATAAAGTTGATGTCTTAAAATACAACATGTTTTATTTATTCGGGCATAATTAGCATAAATTTGATAGATAATATTTTGTATTAATGTATAGATGTGGTTGCATAGAATGTGAACGAAGTAAAAATTACAATAAAATCATAATTTTCAAAGTAAAGCAAAACAAAGACTAATCGATATCATACAAAATAATTACACAATAAGGAAATTATTACATTAAGAATTAATCTGAAAACTCGACATTAATATAATTGTCCTTCGAATGAAAAAGGTGATTATTATGATTTAAAGGATTTGAAGCATTATCATATAAGTTTAAAACATTGTTCTTATATACTTACTAATAAATTACTAACGTGGCTTTAAACCATTCCACGTCAACCACGTTTAGGTTAAGTGACATTACCAAATTGTTCGATTAAGTTGCATTCAATGGCACAACCTTAAGTAAGTCCTGTATGTTATTTACTTTGCCAGTTCTTTGGTTCCTATTCTGAAAATTTCTGCCACCTATGTAATTACTACTAAATCTGGGAGTACGTGGAAATTAGATCGATTGTTTACATTATTCGTAAAAGCTGTACGACTATTATTTCTGTTTCTTCTAAAATTAGGTTCGGTCGTATTGTCATTACGAGAAAATCTAACATTACCTCTCGTATTATGATAACAATCTTCTCTCGAACAGGAATATGATTCGCTTGATTTCTGTTATTATTATCTTGTAACCTAGACTGACTCTCATAATTTTGAACTATCATTATTAAATAATTAAAATTAATACACTGTGAAGAGATCAATACTTGCTGTAGCCTAAACGGTAATAATATTCTTATTGATGCAATAATGCGTGATTCCTGCTGATATGGATTGATCTGTTTCAAGTAATTATATGCTGAAATTACAAAATCTGTAAGACTTTTGTCCACTTTAGGACCAAAACGTTGATTTCGAATTTGAGCATCTCGGTCTGCTAACATAAAATCGTTTTCAAAATTTGTTAACAGCGCATTTTTAAAATCTGAATAATTACGCAGACTACCTCTGATCGCTTTATACAATACCGAACAAGGTGGTAACAAAATATGTGGCAATATTTTGGGGAAATTAGCCTTATCTATACCAATTAGTTCACATTCTTCAAATTTTTCTAAAAAGGTAAAGCTGGGATGTTCTCAGATCTACCGCTGAATTTAGTTAAGGATTTTATTTCATTAAATTTCACGCGATTATTAGTACAAAAGTACCTTAGATGTCTAGGTTTTACATGTGTATGGTTCCTTCGACGTGGTCTTCTTTCTTCGTTTTCGATATTAGAGATGGTACCCTATCTTTTAGAATAGCGTTCTGATGAGTTGCTGTCTTCTTCATAAGTCTTGATTCAGTTCTCCTATGTTCCTCATACACTACGTTGAGAGCAGGATCAGGATTACACTTTGTTGTACTGATTTTCTCTTTGATGGTCTGTACCTCTTCTTGCAATCTCCGAATTTGGTTTATAACGACTCACCAAGGGTAGTCGTCAACCTGGTTCGGCTTAGTAAGATATATAAATCTTAAGTGGTAGTATTTGTTTGCATGTAAAAATTATCTTTAATAAGTATATACCATTATTCTCACCTTTTCTATTAGAATGATAACGTCGATGAACGTTGCTAAAATGGTTTATTAGCTGATATACTTTATAATATATTTTCCTTCAAACTGTCAAGCACACAAACTTGCTGACTAGGTATCCATAAACATTTACATAGCAACAACTATCCCATAATAATAATTTTACATATCTTAAAAACATTCTTCTTTTGTTATTATTAAATTAACATTCTATTAAGTATAGTGCACATGTATGAGCACTTTCTGCCCAAGGTACAGGTAATTATTAACCTATCCAAAGTATTTCGTTATAGGTTTGTATGTTCATTGACTTGCATTTCTACTACATCAACGCTACTACTTACCACTGCAAAACTATGGATAATTTGCTCTATCCTATTGTCGGTTATTTTCAATTTGGTATTTATCTGCTGCGTTACTTGCTCCAATTTGAAATCCATCTGCTCTCCTATTTGTAGTTTTACTTGTTCCAATCTGGAATCCATCTGCTCTCCTATTTGTTGTGTCACTTGCTCCAATCTGGAATCCAAATTTTGTGTTACTTGTTCCAATATGGAATCCAATTTGGAATCCACCTGCTGTCCTATTTGTTGTGTTACTTCCTCCAATCTGGTATCCAATTTTTGTGTTACTTGTTCTAATGTGGAATCCAAATTTTGTGTTACTTGTTGCAATTTGGTATCCATTTGTGTCATGGAATACATCTGCTGTCCTAGCTGCCGTAAAAGATCAATCAGATCCGTTGAAGTCTCAGTTGCTGGAATATTGACATCTTCAACTCCTGTACTGGTATTCATTTTAGTTCTTCCATATATTTTCTTTTATACGTAACAAAATGTAATCCATGATGTTGAGATAGTTTACTAAAACTTCTGACTAATCTCAAGGTCTCCCGGGTTTCGGCACCATCTAAATATGTAACGTTAATTCTTCTTTTACAATCAATGATTCTCAGTATATATTGGATATTTATAAAGTTCACGAGATTACAATAAATCACACAACACAGTTATGGACCTTTTTGGATATATATATATATATATATATATCATCATAGGCCTATACCGTATTTGTCACATTAAGATAATATACATCCAATTCTAACAGTTTGGTTCTTCGTTCTATCTTTTTCTAGTTACCATATCAACTAAATGAACAGGTTGTCATAGCAACGAAAAACAAGAAAAATATTTATATAATACAAAATATTTAAAATTATTTCTTTATATCTTTTTTCTTCTTCTTAACAGCTTGTGCCATTTAAATATCACTTTTGACCGTAAATAAAAACAATATTTAGAAGTACATACAAAATATACATTATCGTTGTAGGCTTTGATTGCCGAGTTACAGAATATCAAATTTGGAGTTAATTTTTTGAAAGAGAAACCATCAGCTGATCTCATTCGGTGGTAGAGTTTGACCAGCTAGATAAGCATGCAAATTATTATGGAGTTCACACGGGTTCGGTTTCTGTCCTGGATCATCAAGTTTCGGGTTGGGTATCACAGTAAAAAAAAAAAAAAAAGATTCAACTGAACTACAGATCAACTTCAGTTAGTACGGTGATAGACCTGAACCTTATATAGAAGGTTATAAAATGTCATGGTGTCCACGCCTTTAGTTCCTATGGACCATCACATATGGAATTTAAACTTAGTGAAATTTACGCAACTCTGCTAAAATCAATAAAGGACATCTTTTTTTCACAATTGGAAACTTAACGAGTTCCACTCAGTTAGGATATGACACGATCAAACTCGTGATAATGGTATGCAGAGTTAGAGATAGAATAAAAATGTTGGCCCAAAATGTAGGTAATCTCTGTGGAGTCAGTCTACAGAACTTCACCATGCTATAGCCATTAATTAAGAGAATCCAATGTCCATCAGTAGTCGAAGAGTTCAGCAACTCAGAGACTTTACATAATCTTTCCAATTTCTGCGTTTGGAAGATTTAATCAGATATCCAGCACAAGCACAAAGAATGCGGAACGTTGAACATTCTCGGCAGTTAGCTTTCTGATTAAAATAGGCAAGAGCGCACCGACTAGCCAGAATAGCTTTAGGAATTTCTACAGTCTGCCGTTTAACTCGTTGTTGTGGACTATCTCCCCATATTCTGAAAAGGTGCAGGCAGATAACAGATTGGTCGAACAGTTCCACAGCAGTATGTACGGGAAAGCATTAGGAGATTCAAACTTGTTTTGCTCTCGAAATGTTGGGCAAATATGCATGAAGTTGATGAAGCTGGAAGATTAGAAGGATTGTTATACCCTTCTAGCTCTCTCCTATCCAGATTTCTTTCAGAGTTCTACGATAAATTTGCCAGAGCTCATTCGGTTTTGACACAACGTATCGTATGTGAATTCCTTCGTAGAAAAAGCGTTTAGCGTGCGCGCCTTTGGCCCGGGAGACCCCGGTTCGATTTCCGCGGGAGCTCATGTGGTTCGGATTCCACGTTAATCAGTATGTCCCGTCCAATATAGCATCGCTGCTGAAAGAGATGCTAAACTCAAAATTAACTCAACACTGCAAAAAAAAAAAAAAAAAAAAAAAAAAAAAAAAAAAAAAAAAAAAAAAACAGAAACTACTTTAAGACACAGTAGGACATTGTACACATTACCGACACTCTTTGAACACATCTAGATTATACATATTCACCCCTTGTAGATATTGTGTTGTCCAAGTATGTCCCAGATGTATGTATAAAATGTGCAAAATGCATGTACATTTCGCACATTCTTGAAATGTTCGCCGATACGAAATGTTTTAACATCTCATACTAGATAATGTTTTGGGAGAATGAACGCTTTTTGACACGCGAAGCACACTTTATAAACACACACTTGATATATTTCCTCATCAAGATCTGTATTGAAAGTGTTTTTACGGTGAGTGTAACGTACATTTCCTTTCACTCTTTTTCCGTAATCCCAACAGTACTTGGGTGGGATTAAAACCAGTCAAGAATAAGCGATGAATTTAACCCTGTAATATGTAACGAATACATCTTCCCTTCCTACAGGTCAATGATCTCTTTGATAATAAATTTAGGGAATACTGTATGATGTATATTTTTTGACGCTTCACAACCAGTGGCGGCTGGTGACAATTTATTAGGTAGTGACAGAACTATATTATTATTATTATTATTATTATTATTATTATTATTATTATTATTATTATTATTATTATTATTATTATTATTATTATTATTAGAACATATATAGAATTTCAATTTAATTATAATCGATTGTGCTTACTGGTTCTCTTGCTCCTTTCACTGAAGTTCTATTCTTCTTCATGCCAGTCAGTTATTCAGAAATCAAATTTGGGGAATAAATCTTGAGATGCTCTTATTTAACTAAGTTTGTTATTTATCTTGTTGATAAAAAAGACACATACACACTGATATTGAATAAAACACGAGTACACTGTTTAAAAAGAAACACTTCACTTGCACTGTTTATTCTCTTCGAACTTTCAACTGAACACGTTTGGTTGACTAGTTAAGATGCACGATACTGAAACTCCATGCGACGATTTTTCTTGCTGGAAAAGACGTCGATAATTTTTTTGTTAAAATTATCTATCTCATTATCGAATGTCTTTTCACATAACAACATGCCTAACGCAGTTAATCTTTCCTCTTTCATGGTATTTCTTAGGAAAGTTTTTATTCTGTTCAACATCGAGAAACATCTCTCTGCTTCTGCTGTTGACATTGGCATAGTTATCAATAACTTTAAGAGTTTAACTGTTTCTTGAAACATGTCCCACAATTCATCGTCTATAATGAACATTAAGAATGACACCGCGCCAGACACCGTTCTCAGTTCGCTTTTTAATTTCTTTTCCTCCAAGAAGGGATATTTTTTAACCATCTCACTGAGATAATTATTGAGGAACTCCTTTTTGTAATTGTCAAATTCTTCTACAGCAAATAATCTCGTAGCTACAAGGTGCTCAGTGAAGTGAAATCTAGATTTGATCTCCACTAGGATTGCATCACAAACTTCTAATGCTTGTCTTTTTTTGTCGTTATAGAACGCCTCACTTCGCCATATTTTTGCACATTGTCCGTCTCTTGCAGTTTCTAATTCAGTTTCTACTTCCTGAATAATGTTGTCAAATTGTTCTCTGACTGACTGCATACCAAGTTGAAAATTATGCAGATGTTCTCGAATCTTGACAGGATCAGTACATTTCTTCTGTAGTTGGCTGAAAATAGTTTCTACGTGTGGTATAATCTTGTGGAAAAAAGTCAACCAAAATACGAAATTTTCTTCATTTAATAATAGCTTGTACGCGGAAGCTTGAGTTAAGGTGGTTTGTAATGTTATATCTTCACAGTTTTCTATTGCTAACATAACATCAATTAGATCTTTCCGATACTCGTAAGCTGTATTTACTCCACGAGACTGAAAATTCCACCTGGTGTGAGAAACCCGCGGCAACCCCCAAGCAGTGCATATGAGATCGTGAAATATCGGCTGCTTTCGGACTCTGCGTGACAAGCTTTCGTTGTCACGAGCTAGAAGCAATGGAAAGCCTTTCTCGTACACAGCTGATAGGGCGCGTATATGGTGATACCACTATGCCAAGCAGCATTCAGAAGCAAGGGCCTGGTGACAGTCACCGAAGCAGAGTTGCCACCGCCAGGTCTTTCGCGCTAGGTCTTGCGACTAAATAGATACGGCAGCGGGCAGAAAAAAAGGAAGAAATTCAGAAGCAGTTATGATATTTAACTCGCTTTCTTTTAATATTCTGAATCTTCTACCTCTCAAGGCAGTGACATGTCACGGCGTCACTGCCTCAGAGGCCGCCACTGTTCACAACCATTGACAATCCTTGGATTTAAAATCGATCGAGAACGAGAATGAAATGTATGGTTTAGAAAAGTATGTTCGATGATAAATTTCCCAAATATTATTAGATTTTAACACAAATACAATGTATATGTTTATTGATTCATAATCCCCATCGTTGTATTGAAGTCAATCAAATAATTATCAGGGCTCAGTTACGCCCCCTCCCCCCGAAGATTTAAATGAAAATTCTATAATAATTTTCGTAAAAAAGAAAATATAGTTTGTCGAATACTGTCTTTTTAATTTTGAGAATTCTCAATGTCTTAATTGCTTTCAGTTGTAACGGGCCAATAATGAGGAAGAGCATTTTCCTCAATTTTATATAACATATTTTCCTGAATATTTATTAAACATACTCAGATTTTTATAGAACATTTTGTGTATATTTTGTCGCAGAGTAGAGACTTAGTCCTACAGTTTGGGATCTGACATTTGTGAGAGGGAGGACTTCTCGCTTCAACAATACACAGCATCTCTTGTCCTAAATTTTGCGGCAACCAAATAATCAACACAACACGGTGGGTTGTATATAATTAAGGGTTAAGAACACTATCATAAACTTTTTTCATCATACAGGGTGTACCAAAAAGGATTTTACAGCTTTGAAAACTCATATTGATTTATTCATTTATCTTACAGACATGGTGTTGGTGTCATTTTGCAGCAAAATATATCAAATTTTGACTCACGTAGTACACTAGTTCAGAAACAAGTCACCACAAGCGCTAGCGGTAGTTGCAGAAAGATGGCTGCCTTTACCAGTCCCGAGCGTGCTAATCCAAGTCTGCGACAACTGTGCAACGTAATTTTCGTACAAGTATGGTAAAGATCCTAACAGTAGGCCTACTATTTATCAGTGGCATAAGTGATTTATTGGAACTGGATGTTCGGTAAGACACAACAAATCTTCAGGTCGTTCCCATACGTCTGAACACGTTGTAGAGCAAGTGAGACAAAGCTTTAGGAACAGTCCTACAAAATTAACCCCTCTTGATTTCTTCTTTTGGGGGTTCATCAATAATACTGTGTTTATTCCACCTTTACCGGCTTCTCTAGCAGAGCTCAGAGCTAGGATCTACCTCGCAATTGAATAAGTCACAGCTGATATGCTGCAGCGAGTTTGGCGGGTTCGACTTCAGATGGCCGCACCACCAATGAAAGCCATATTGAACCTCTTTAGGTATAAGGTTAAAAAAGAACGATGTCCTTTGCTAGAAAATGACACTAGAACCATGTCTGTAAGCTAAACTAAATAAATCAATATGAGTTTTCAAAATTGTAAAGTCTTTTTGATACACCCTGTAGTATTGTATACATAGTGCGTTCAGTAAGTTTCTGGGTTACCTCGAAATAATATATTTAACAATGCCAGAAAAAAGTATTACCACATTAGTTCCTACATACACCCGTTTCTGCGCAACACACATTCGGAGTATCAATCGTACAGAGATTCTGGAATGCTCTAGGAAAGTCGTCCACTGAATGCTACTGAGTACCACCGTCAAATTCACTTAAGTCGATGCAACATTCTCAAAATACTCCTCGTTGAGGGTAGATTTGAGCTTAGGAAAGAGCATAATAGTCCTCTGGGGCCATATCAAGAGCATATAAGGGTGTTCAAGGACTACGTCCTTTCTTTTGGACAAAACCTGACGCACAAGTCGGCCAACACGAGTTCACACCAGTTTTCTTGCGATCATTTGTTACCGTAAAAGCTGATAACTACTGAACGACAAGCAAGTGACAAAAAAATCTCATATATACAGGAGATTGGCATTTGTAATTTGATATTAATAATTTGATCAAATTCCATCAAAAGTAAATTTAAAATTGTTGTTACATATTTTGATCATCTTGTTGTTTAGTTTTACTGACAAGGAAGTATGTTTAATATGAAAGGAAGTTGTACTTACAGGTTTCGTGTAAGCTATTATTTATATTCAATTGTCAAACAAACCATGTTCACAATCTCCGATGCTGCTCATTGATAGCGAACACGTGTATTATACGGCTGTTAGTGCTTTCAATAGTTTTATACACACTTATCAGTTATACATATCCAACTGTTCTAATTTTTTCTTATATACTTCATGATGTAAATCTCAACCTTTAATTAACACATATCAAATTACAAATATTACATTTATATAAGCCGCCGAGCTAATTTTATCCGTAACCAGCTAGCTAAATGTGAAATGGAAATGAGGTTTTGTGCATCAGCATAATCATAGCGATCTTGATTTTTCAGGCGAAAATCAAATGCAGAGCGAAAATAAGCTGTAGTTAGATAAACAAAACAAAAAAAAACTGTCCATTTATCTCATGCTATTATGTAGATACAAGACTGAAATTTATTCCAACGAAAATCTTTAAATGATCCACATGAAGAATGACTTTTCAAAGGCATCTACTCTATACAAATAATAAATACACTAACCTTGTATTTGAGGTAATCACAGAACAAGAATAGGCCTACACTAAATGACTCTGTTGCTTATCGTCTTCAAATAAAGCAAGGCTACTGATTACTCTTTAGAGTTATCAAGAAGATAACAGTTTCATAATTTCTAATCAGTCACGACCACCTCTACAACAGACTACATTTGGCATTAGTTGTAAAGCATACTACTTTATTCTCATATCTCTGATGATAGCGCTTAAGTCTATCTCTGACGTGTGGAATCTCTGGTTTGATCCGTGACCAAGTAAGTTTCTGGTAAACAACACCGTGTCCAGGATTTTCTCGGGGTACTGCCCTTTCCTTCCACATTTTTATTCCACCAATTCATTCATTTGGCTTAATCATCATCTGCTTTAGTTTAAAGGGCATAAACGTGAGACGTTAAACTGAAATATTTCATTTTTTTACCATTTCAGGAAGGCGTCGCTTGCTTAGGGCTGATTGGAAAATACAATTTGAATTTTACTCTATTTACTCAGGGCACCTACATTTTACAAGAATAGTACAGAAATGGTGATTTAAGCTTTTAACTGTTGGGACTTAAATATCTTAGTCCAATCTTATTACTTCTGGACAGATGTCGCTCACATTACTAGGGATGAATATTACAGGGGCGTACATAAGGGCCCCGCAGACCCTGCATTGCGGGCCCCCCTACTAGTGAGGTGGGACGTAGAGAAGGGGCCCCACTCCACGCTGTCTGCGGGGTGGCCCCCAAGCCTTTAGTTACGCCACTGGAATATTAGGTAGCTTTCGCTCTGCTCTTATGGTGGAGTGCGGGTTTAACTATCACAATTTTTCTTTGTATTTATGTATTGTGTGTGTGAGCTAGAGAGAAATATTATAAAGATAACCAAGAAAGTTCCGTTGCTTGTTGTGCAGGTCTGTGTTCCATTGACCCTCACACCGTGAGTTGAATGCAAATGGAGATAAGGCAAAGGTCAGTTGTTGGTGTGGGTAAATCCAACATACTACCTGGTTATGGCAGTTCAGTTACACTGTGAACGTGCGTAAGGACAGAGTGAACATGAGACCTTCACAGAACGTCATAAAGGGATGTATGTTGTACGAGTTCAAACTGGGGTCAAACGTTGCTGCACCGAGGCGGAAGATATGCCAGACCTTTGGTGAGGATATCGTGACTACGCGACAGTGCCGTGGTGGTTTAACAAGTTTAAGGACGGTGACGAAACACTCGAAGACGAACCACGTTCCAGAAGACCAACACACGTACAAAATGAAGGTCTTCAGGCAGCAATTGAGACGAACAGTGGCCAGACATGTGAGGAACTGGGACTACAATTCAGTGTGAGTGGAGAAACCAATCTGCAGCATCTCCATCAACTTGGGAAGCACTACAAGTTGGCTCGATGGGTCACATGTCTGGCCCATTGACTGCTTGCGACATCGTGCATCGGAAACTGCTACCAGTTGGTCAGAGAGCCGTATCCAAGAAAAATTCAAAACTCTGAATCGCAAAGGGGTCCTCCTGTTACATTACAACGCTAAACTCCATGTGGCTAGGATGGCCCGGGACACCATTCTACGCCTTGGACGGGAAACACTATTGCATCCGCCATACTTCCCGGACATTGCACTGTCTAATTATCACCTGTTCCATTCCTTGGACAATCACCTTAGAGGACACCAGTTCAATTCCCTAGTAGAGGTGCAAAATGCACTTGATACCTTCTTCGATTCACGGCCAACCAAGTTTTACTGCGATGAAATCCATAGCCTTCCAGAACGTTGGCAGAAGGTCGTCGATGCTGATGAGAACTATTTTTGATCTTCCAGGTACGTCTTAGGTGACATGTCAATGTTCGAAAGTGGTGAGTGGAAAAGCGACAGAACTTTCTTGGTTACCTTTATACATTCAACATTGGGAAATATTTTACTCCTAGTTATAAATTAGTACCTTGGAATATCGTAAAAATGGTGGTCGGAATTCATTTAGATTATTAATAAAATTACGGGTATATGTTAAATTTACTTGAAATAAATTTTGGTTGATTGGATTGGAATTTAGCGTTCCTTGAAGCAACGAGGCTGCGTGAGATGCGCACCTCAACGAGCGATCCGAACCACCTGAGCTCCCGTTCTGAATTGAACTTGCGTTCCTCATTCCAAAGACGTCAAGCAAATGTCGTTTCAATGAGTTTATACACATATATACCATAGATACATGTAAAGTAACTGCATGTATATACGCCAGTGCAGCTAAATACGCCAAGTGTTCAGTATTGGGACGTATCCGACAAAATCCGCTAAAATGCGTCTCCAATATGTGCCACGGTCTTGAACAAGTCCGATTTGATGGATTCTCAGGGAGAGAGCGCTGAGCCTGCCACGCCGTGCAGTGTTGTTTGCTTCGGGAAGGTTCCGTGGAAGGACGTTATTATTTTAATAGAGGTAAGAATCCGTTATTAGTGCCATGCTAACTCAGAACATTGCCGATTGCTTACAGCAATGTACGCCTTATTTCATGTCCGTCTAGAATACTTTGTTTTGTAAGTGTAATTTCAGTATTTGTGAATTGCATGACTACTAAATCAATACGAAGCAAAGTGCAGCGAAATACGCCAGAGCTTGTGCACGACTGACCGCAGAAGACAAAGATGTTTTCATTTGTCCCACATGTTCCATGCTGTCATCAGTGTAGTTTTTCTAAGTCACAGCACAGTGACACTGTTTGTTTATAATATTATAAAACACGAGAAATTCTCATGTAAGCATTACTGTTGTGAATAAAATATATACAATATTGTCAAGTAGCAGAGCTATACATTATATTGTACCAGAATTTTAAATGTATAAGCTGAGAAGTATTAAAATTTTTGCTTCTATGAAAATCTTTTTACATGTCGATTTTGAGGGTAATCCGAAAATTATTCTAATCTCTCTCTTTAGCATGCGATTAGAATTTAAACGTTTACTGAAGTTGTTGACATAACGTATTGCCATTAATTATCCAAATATTCTACTCAAGGATTCAGTTTAGCAAATACTCTGTTGCAGATTGTTATTCCAGACTGGTTACTTTAACTTGTGTTGTAGGTTTAAGAAGAAAGTTTGGAAAGAACTTGGCTTTTCGAGAAAGTGGGGTAACATCAAAACTCTGTAATAAATCCTTATGATTAAAGTAGAAAAATCTTTGCTGTAAATGGCACTTACCACAAAATTAAGTGCGTGATTTTTTTTTCTTAAAAAATAATAATACAATATTTGGCAACGTAAAGAAACACAGAATTTGCTTACTACCAGAGACTATGCACAATGACTACGTGGGTGCTCTGGGGCTCCGGCACTCACATAAATAATCTTGTGGATGCGGCGCACCCACAAGATTTCTAGTTTGAACTCGTTTTCCTTGTGTTTGAACTCGTTCTCCTTGTGTGAACTCGTTCTCCTTGTGTGAACTCGTTCTCCTTGTGTCCAGTCAGTGTTACCGACTGAGCTAGGGCAGCCCCAACTTACCCTTATAGTACTGGCATATTTTACTTTATCACAGCACAGTGTTCATAAAAGATTTTAACTAAAGATAAATCAATCAAATATCGAGACTTCCCTGAAAACATATAGGCTAAACACTTCCCGCCATTGATATACACTCACATAAATTTTGGAAAGTCGGCGCCGTTGCCAGAGACTATTGTTCTAGAAATTATACATATGGGAATAATAATAATATTGCAACATCATTAACTCAGGTACACATAGAACCCAAAATTTCAAAAATATGAATAAAGCTAGCTGTACAGTTGCTTATCAGTTCAGTTGCCACTGGTTTAGGGATCCCAGACATCACGGTTTAGTCGGGACAGTTCCGAATCTGCATCTTTCCCCGAAAATGACTTTTTTAAGTTTAATGTTCTATGGTTACACTCTTTTGGCTAACAGAGATAGATCATAATAAAATGATCTTCAAATTAAAATTGTGTTCTCCAACCAGAAATCAAACCCGAGATCACGTGCACCAAAAACACACACGCTAGCCATTAGCTCAGCAGTACAACTACCCCAATGTTCTAAACCCCAAATGTCTCGTTTTTTTCTAATGATGTTTAAAAAAATCTCATTTATTAGTAATCGATATTCAACTAATAGGAATAATCTCCTCCCTGTTATTCACTTTTGGTGAGTATTGGCCTATTATTTAAGGTAATTAATTCTGATATTTCAGCAAGAAGAAAGTGCATAACTATCACTATGCTCCAAATTTCATGGAGTATTTCGGTTTTTTAGTACGGTGCCTCCTACCCTGATTTAAAAAATTATCGCAAGCTTTGTTAGTGGAATAAAGTGAAAGAAAAATGTTTTTATAATTTGACGGACTATTCTTAATCTGCACCTATATTAAACTACAATCCAGTTCCAGTTCCAGTTCCAGTTACCTCCCTTACGGGAGATTTGTATAAACGAAGTCCGGGCTTAGAGCCCTGGAGACTATTTTACTAATTTAGTTTTAAATGAAAATTGTTTGAAATAAGATTATGTATTAAGATGGCTCGTGCCAAAATGGCCGGATTAGCCTGTTTTAGTTATAATTGTTTACATACTGTTAATGTAATAAGGAAGGATAAGCGGCGCATGATCATATTGAAATTGAATCACAGTAAAATTGTAACTAATAACAAAATTGTCAAAAATATTGAAATGTAAAGGCATTTATTCCGAAGTTGGGCGTCCGCTTCCGCCAAGTTTTTTCGCTGTTATCACCTTTGCACACTTTCTGCAATTTGTTAACTAGGTTCATTAATCCGTGCTCTTCACAAACTTTTAGAAGATCTTGTTCGTTATCAACGTATTGCTTCACAAATGTTAAAACTGTTACTTCATTGCCCTTGTACATTCGCCATGTTGATAACATATATGCTCGTTTCTTTCCCACAATGCAACTGTTTTGTTACCTTGCGCCAAGTAGTTCCCTCCGCTCGCCGTATAGTCCCATGTTTACAACCGCTTATATATAACAAATAAATATATTTTTCGAGACACTTATATATTATCAAGCACACAAACGATCAAATTATCCATATCTTTCCTGTAAATTTTTAAAATTTTGCTGGAAACGGACGCCCAACTTTGGAACTTAACCCAATTGAATAAAACTGAGAGCAAAGCTCCCCAATACTTAGTGTTTACAGCGCCATCTCTTATCCCCACTCTAAAACTACAATAAAGTCAAATTCAATTAAAACAATTATGGGCACGTTACCCACTGGTAAAGAATTAGAAGAGATTTTTCTTTTATAATTTATAATTTCTGACGGCGCTTAGTGCACTAAGAGCATTGAAATTTGGAAATAAAGTTAGAGAGATCTAGAATACATTTGAACCCCAAATCTTCTGGGAGTTAAAGCGTCAGACAATACATTATACAGAACTATGTTAACCCGAAGAAAACTAATTCTGGTTTTCCCTTTCTCAGCAGAGAGCACAGTAGGTCAAATGCATCGACCTCCGTTTGAATCAATATTATTATATTAAATATTTGTAAACAATCATATATTCAGCCGAGGTTTTCATCTAAGAATGTCGGAAAATTAATTGTTGTAGAAACGTTATATTCAAATTTCTATTTGTTTCCGTAATTTTACATTTTTAAATAATTATTGATTTTATTAGTATGTAAAAAAAATTAATAAAAAATTTGTAAGAATAAAAAAAATTCAACAAAAACATTAAAACAGCTATTTCGCATCATTCAATGTATAATGAAAATCTTACCTTTTCCTAAGATTGATAGACAAACGCGTATATGCATTCTTATATATTGCTAGTTTTTAATACTTTTCGCAACAGTTATTTTAGATTTTTTAAAAATAGAAACGACTTCTAAAATCAAAAAAACACTTACACAAATATTTTAACTACTTCGTAAACAGATCCTATAAATAATAACAATTTTACGAATACTTATTTTCTTCTTCGTGACTTTGTATGAAGTGTATATATTTTGAGACGCAGACGTAAGTCCAAGACACTATGTTCGTAAACTTGTAATATAGATGTTTTTTAAAACATATTTATTCGATGATTGCTGAAGATATTCTTGTTTCAATTTTCTTAAATTTATCTGTTATTCTGTACAGAACAACGAAATGGTATGACGTAGCCAATTTCATAGAGAGTCAAATTTCAATTCCGCTTCTATGAGAATAATGAAGTGAGGTTATGTATATAGAGTATTACGGAAGGCAGGGATGTAATGGAGTGTGCAGACGAGTGTACGGCATATATCTACCTAATATATTTATAGTTCACGTATACTTACGTTAAATTTACGAGAAAACGAATGTATATGGGTATGTGCTATACTTTTGAAAAGGGTCTAGCATATACTACCAAAAATTTTAGTATTACATCAATATATGCAGGCAATGCAAGCTAGAGGGTTGAACTACGAATATGTCGTTCAGAAGATGTGGATACTAATTACGGTTCTGAGACACAAAACGGACAGAACCACTTTAATAACATCTTCAACATCCTAAAATATTCTCCAATTTATACAAATATTTCAAAATTGTTCAGATGATATACTTCATCGGATCTTTGCCGCAGATCACTAAAATTCACACGAAATGCATTTGTTCAAATTACTAGTTTTCAACCATCCCGATTAGAATTAGAATTAAAAATCAGAGTTTTGGGCTTTCGGCATCTATAGCCATCTTAGCCCATTGGACAGGAAAACTTAGTGATCGGAAAATTTATATTATTATTATTGTTCATTATATTACACAATGCGAATAATAATAATAATAATAATAATAATAATAATAATAATAATAATAATAATAATAATAATAATAATAATAATAATAATAATAATAATAGTTGAGGTAATGTGTTGTTATTCTTCTTTTCAGAAAACTGTAGAGACACACAAAGAAAGAGGTGTATATTCCATATCCTTTTTAGTTATTCCTTTTTCTAATTATAAATTTAAAGAAGGAAATGAATGAAGAGAATATAAAAATTATTCAGGAAATGTTAGAAGAGATTGAAGAAATTATAGGAGAAGAAATAGAATATGAGGAAAATGAAGAAAGTAAACATACAAAAGATTTATTGAAAGAAATAAATGAGGAAATTGGAGAAAAGGACATGAAAGAAATTATACATAAATAAGATGAAGAAAAAGAAGAAAAGGAGAAGAGAAAAAGTGGACAAAAAGATGTGAAACTTTTTTTGATAAAGAAGGAAACAAAGAGAGTATGATAATTAATGATGACGAAGGGACTGAAGAAATCCTCTTTATATGATAAGAGAATATGATCTTTATATGCTGTAAAGAAGAAGATGAAAGGAAATATCAACTATTATTGAAGACAATAAAAGAAGTTAACGTTGGAAGTGGAGCACAAGAAGAAGAAAGTACGATAAAAAGAGAAGTTCAAGAAGAAGAAAAGACACACAAGGCATAGAAAAGTGGTTAAAAGAAGGGGAAACAGTACAAGTAGAACATCCATAAATAAGAAAAGATGAGGGTGATGAATATCCACCCATTATGGAAATAATAGATGATAAAGATAAAAGGAAGAGCTTGTGTTTCTCATATTCAGATTTATAACATACAGAGAAACCACTAAAAGAAGAAGAAGAAGATATATGCTACACTATCATAAAATTTAAAAGAAAATAATATATCAGTAGTGGACTGTAAAGAACAAGAGTTGTATTGCAAAGAAATAGGATATTGGATTGATAATTTACTTGGAAATCCTGAGAAAGAAGAAGAAGAAATATACCCATCAATAATGGAAATATTATTAGAAGATAACCTCAGAGAAGAACAAGAGGATGAATTTAAAACCTACATGGACTTGAAAGAAGTTAAAACATGCATGGCCCCTTAGTTCTGAAAATTGGAAGAATCTTTTAGAAAACCTTGTTATAATGTTTCTTATATTTCCTTCTGAGTCCCCCTTACCGCGCACTCATTATCATCGTTTCAAGTTATTTAGTTCTCCTAACACGACACTGTCATGTAACAGTTTAGTGAAAATCTATTACATCAGATATTTGCTTAAAATTGTATATTTCCTATATTCTGTTGCGGATATAGTATACGTCAGTGCTCGTCACTTACCGTGGACGCACGAAGTGCAGTCTTTTACAGATTATTCATTGACCATCTAGGAACTTAAAAATGGGGTAACGAAGCGAGTGTCGTTCACTTTCCTGGTGATACGAATATAAAAAAAAACAACATAGGTGTATTCACCTTTGTGATCATACTCCTTGTTTGTTTTGTTTGACGGCGAACGCTCTTCAACTGTTTGAGAGTTGTATGCAGTAGTAGCAGGTCTAGCGTGATTGCTTACCGGTTTTTGTGAAGAAAACGGAAGGTTGGAGGGGTTATTCCGTAGAGGTTTGCGTCAAGGTTTGGGGTCATTCCGTAGACGTTTTTGTGAGCTGAACGCAAAGCGAAGTTTGTTTTTTATTGTTTACTTTCAATTACTGGTAATTTGCATTTTCGGTAATTTTCTTGTGGGCCGTATAACATCCTGCAGTTCTATCCAAAAGTTCCGCCTACGTGGAGTTGCCATTTTTTTTTTTATGGTTCTGCGTACATTGACGTAGCTTGTGCTTTGTGTTCTCCAGGTAGGTGGCAGCACGCTAAAGTAGTATGAGAAAGGAGAGAATAAAATGGGAGTTTCGCGGTGATTGTGAAAGTGTGAACACCTCCGATAGTGAGCTGCTGAAGAGGAAGTGGTTAAAGTGAAAAATATTCATCATACATCATCTACATTCATCACATTTAAACACGAAAACATTTATACACATTTACAATTACTTTACACGGATTCATTTCATCTATATTTCACTTTATTCAATATTTTCACCCCGATCATCTGGGTAACTGGCCCTCTTCTTCCCGCTGGAACTCCTTCCCGCTGGAACCATATTCATACCTAACTAAGACTTTATAATTTTACCTGGATTCGACTAATTACTTCTTTATTTACCTTATCCTATTTGACTAACAATTTATAATTAAAAACATATTTAATACTATATGTAACAGGAAATACGACTAGAAAGTCGACCAGAAAAATGCAAATGGCGGCTTACAACTTAAATATTAAAAAAAAAAATACAATTAGAAGAGAAACAGGTCAACAACACGGGAGAAGACTTGTAGACGGACTTGAGGGACTCGTTTTCCTATAAAAGATGTTTGTTTTCCATTATCTTTTCAATAAAATGTTAAATTACACACCTTACAATTTAAAATTTTCGGGAGGACCTACAATAAGTGGTCCTGTTGGACAATTAGAAGTGATTGTAAAACCTGAAACAACAAATATGTAACGAAACAAAGATTTAACCACCAGAATTGATTAATAATAATGTTGATCGCAATATTTTAACCAAAAGAGAAAGAAAACTAATTAAATGGTATAAAAGGGCTTTTATTTTAAATCATTAAATTAGATTTTATAAGCAATTTATTCAACGTTTTGCAGCATATATAGGACAACTCTTGTAATATCCCAGAATTGCATATGAGCTTCTCAGCGTGCTGTTGTAGTTGCATAGTCAACATCAACCGTCGGGAAATATGTTTACACCCAAAGGACACCCACGAAGGGGTCCACCGGATCCGGACTCTCAAAAAATCTTACTTTTTAAAAAATGATTGTGTTTTGTCTGTACCAGGGTGCACTCATAAAAAGTCCATTTGATCTGGACCGCATGCAATCTTAGTAACTTGACAGACATTTGTGCACTTTCTTAATAAAACTATACTTGCTTTAACAGAGAAATTATTAATGAGCCTGAAAATTTTGATCTTACATTATATCTGTATACTTCCCTTTCTTTAAAAAATAATCTACCTAGTTCTTTAATTTTTTCCTGTGAATATAGGTAAAGTGGGGGAAGTCGTGCGTTCCAGGGAAGTAATGTACCAGGGAACATGGCACCTATAGCCCTCTGAATTTCGTGCCAATTTTGCCTTCCTATCACTGAATTCAGTTTTCTGTACTTCATTTTGGCAACATAAACTAATTGCATATAGAGAGAAACAAGTGAACTAGAAGGCAATATATATTTCTCGCATATTAATTTTTTTCTGACATTTGGAGAGTTTTTCTTGCTACGCATAAGTGGAAGTGACAAGTAAATGCTCCAGCATATTTAAAATACGTAGGTATTGCTTTTACATTCTGATGACTTTATTATGCACTCCCTTCGTTAAATTTACATTAATTTATAAATAGGACGATCCAAGTACCAAAAGGGACAGTAGGGATGGGCACGAGCGGGTTCGAGTGAGTTTTCATTGAAACTCGACTCGACTCGAAACAGACATCTTTGAGCTCGACTCGTGAACTCGGCTCGAAAAATTTTCCCCAACTTGACTCGAACTTGACTGGAGTTTCGAGTCTAGTCGAGCCGAAACGAGCCAAATCGAACCAAATGTGTATAGTTTCAAGTATTTTCTTAGAGTATCCTACATGGTCAATATAATTATTATCAATGATACTACAATAATACCACTTATTATTATTATTATTATTATTATTATTATTATTATTATTATTATTATTATTATTATTATTATTATTATTATTATTATTATAACAACAACACCGTGTGTAAACATGAAAGGTAGGCGGTTTGTATCTGCATACTAAAAACTAGTTAACTGCTGACCTTGGTAGTCGTGAACTCTAGGAGGCAAAAACATCGTTCCTATAGGTTTGAGTTCCTGAGGAGCAAGTATCTGGGCTCAAGCAAAAAATTGTTAAAGTTGGAGGGCACCTATAGCCAGTTCAAAAGTGCTCAGCCCGTGTTTAAAGCTGCCAACGGCTCGAGCGGCTGGGCTTAGAGCTCATTCACTATCGAGCCGAGCCAACAGCTTACCCAACCGAGCCGGCTCGAGCCGGAACGAACTGAGCTCATGGCTCACCCCAACCGAGCCTGCTTGAGCCGAGCCGGTGCCTCATCTCAACCGAACTGGGTCGAGCTGTTTGCTCAGTTGAACCAAGCTGAGCCGGTTGACATCACTACCCAGGTTGGGCTTCTGCTTGGACTCAAAACTTCGACCGTGCAGGTCTCAGCCTTGGTAGTTATGACTACAGTATATACTTATATTGGTGTTAACAACATTTGAGGCTGTCTCATTATAAAATCCCATTGTCGTCCTTTTAATCAAGACGAGAAGAGATGTGAGCAATGTCCCATCTCGAGAGCAACACTAACAAATTCCACATTAATGCTTACATTTCTCATAGCTTTCGCTTCCCAGTCTAATCAGGCAATGATTTCAAAACGAGCTAAACGAGCGAGCCATTTATCAGATTCGACAAAAAATTCGACCTCAAAACAGTGATTCGGCTCGGAACTCGACTCGGGAAAATTACCTTTGACTCGACTCGAATTCGCTTCGAGTTTTGAGTGAAGTCGAGTTTTAGCTCGACTCGTGACCATCCCTAAGGGACACGAATTTTCATGTACCAAGGGACAACACTTTGTATATGATTATAGCTATTTGATGTAGCCCTAAGAAACTTATGAATCTGTATTTTTTTAAACAAATAGATATGCCTAATTCTATACTCACTGCATGCTACTTCAATAAATAATGTGATAAAACTGCAATATTATTTGTTTTATATAACATTATGTTCCTTGTATTTACAAAGTTACTTGACAATGCAAAAATTCCTATTCTATTGAGAATGAGGAAGCAAGCTATGGTTTCTGTAGGGTTGTCCCTCGATACAATAATTTAAGTCCCTTGGTACATGCCCCCCATCCCACCCAGTACCTAGAGACGTCAAAATTGCTCTGGCTCTTGTTGTTGCTGCGATACCCATATAACTTTTATAGTATGAAACTAAAATATCAGGTTATCGGGAACATATTTTTTTAGCATAGCATAGCTTTAGCATAACATAAATATACTGTACTCATTCTTCAAAAGCAAAATATAACAAGTGTTCCTGGGGTGCACGACATGCTACATGGAAATTATTTATCGTTTACTCGGGTGCAGAATAATGTCGCGTCTGTCTTGCAATAATGCATCTCTCCCAACTTTTGACACCCTGCAAAAAAAAAAAAAAAAAAAAAAAAAAAAAAAATCTGGGTGCGAGCCTGGTTACAGTTTATAACTTAAGCATGTAACCACAAATTTCAGTTCATTAATAATAATAATAATAATAATAATAATAATAATAATAATAATAATAATAATAATAATAATAATAATAATAATAATAATAATAATAATAACAATAATAATAATAAGGAAAAAGGTAAAGGAATAACAAACGATATTGAATAGTGACTTTTGAATGGATATTATATGCATGTATGTAGAAGGCAAACAATTACTTGAGTTTAGTAGTTCAAGATTCTTTCTTTCCTTTCTGTTTTTTTAGTGTATCTTAATAATTTGCTTTGAGAATCTCAACTATTCAAACATTATTATGCTATAAATAAAATAATAAAAATAATACTGGTTTATCGTACATAATATAAACAAAAAAACTTACTATATCAATAATGTTAATTACTTGAAACAATACAAAAATAATTTACATTAATGAAGCTATAAAAAAACGCATATAGCGCCAGTTGAGAGGTCACTATACTGCCCACTATCACATTAGTCCAGGGATTTTATTACATCCAGGTACCAGACCATTTTTAAAAAATCGTTGGGCGGACGCGTATAGATACTATTAAATATGTCGAATGCAAGCATTACTAAAATTGTTATGCAAAAATTGAGATAAATTAATAACATTATTTTCATCCAGTAGAAAAATTCTGAGGAGGGCCAGCTTAGCTTCTGGGGGTGTCCGGCCCCCCTGGCCCCTCTCGTTCCGCCTATGACCATACTTAAAACAAAAGGGAATAGAAGTAGGGCGTGGAAGTAGTACGGATAGTAATGATGATTCTAATAGAGTATCTGATGTAATAGAAGAAATAAGAAGGCGGTACAGAAGGTATTACATGATAGGTAGAATGTTAAGAATAAGATTAGCTCCTGTCCCTGAAGATGAGAATCCATTTATAGTCAGTCATACATAATAATCTACATCAACTATTAAATTTCCTTTTTTTTTTTTTTTTTTTTTTTTTAGAAAATGTAGAAGTATATGATCACATTGGGATTACCATTACAAATGAGAGAGGAGGTCACACAGCGTTTTAGGTTTCATTTAGAGAGGCCAGAAATCTATCAGTAGATGTAGTATTGGGAAGTTCTGACCGTGTACTATAATGCAACGCATCCTTCCTCATTACTGAAGATTTTTTTAGTAAACATTCATCATATAAGGATGCCCAGAGGATATGGCTTGCCAAAACAATGAATATTGGATATCAATGACTACATCAAGTTAAAAAGGGGAATTGTTCAAATAAAAAACACTGATATAATGTGTTTAGCACGAGCTATTGTAGTTGCTAGAGGAATACGAGAGCATAAGGGTAAAAATAAAGAAATGCATAAAAATATATCAAAATAAAAATAAATATGTGGTAGACGAAGAGGTGGTTAATCTATGTAAAGCAGCAAAAATGGACTTAACAAATGGTGGAGGAATTCCTCGAATTAAAAAAAATGAACAACATTTAAGTAACTATAAAATCATAAGGTGTTTTCGGTCTCATCAAAAACTAAAATGTAATATTTGTGATACGCGAGTAACATGTGAAGATTGTAAACGAGAATCTTATGGACAATCATGTGCTATGATTACCATAATACACTCTCTTATGATAATGTGTGAGAAAGAGTGGAACTAACGTGTGTGGAGAGACTTTATATCATATTTGCAACGTTATCGCACCTGAAGATCATAAATCTTACATGCAAGTAAATAAGAGATCAAACAAAATAAATGAAAGAATAATAATCCCATGCCGTAAGCGTCGATGGACCACCGATGCACAATTAGCGACATCTCGCCAAAAATTGTCGGCCCCGCAGCGTCAATTCGCGGTGCCCACTCTTCCGTTTTGAAAATTATACCACCAGAGGCAGAGACGCGACGAAACGAAAATGAACAACAAAATTACTCCCCCAAAATATGTTAAATCGCTTATATGCGTAATTTGTTTACAGGCTAATGTTTAGCCTCGTCGCCCCATTTGTCGAGCTAGACATTTTTCTATGCGAGCTTCAGATCAGAGTTTTACCCGTTACCGCCTGCAGTGTGGCAGGCTGAACATTGGTCTTCAATATACGTAAGCGGGAAGTGATCTTCTTTTGTGTGCTTGTTTTCACGTGGCAAAGGAAGATGGCTTCAGGTGAAAACACGGCGATTTCCTCAACTTCTAGGAGGAGAGGTAGGTTTCCGTTTCTATTCTTTCTTCTTCTCAAAACGTTTTCTATCCAACTTTTCGTTGATTACCTAGACTTTCAAAATTAATAATATTTAGTTAAGTAGAGAAGGCATGAGGCATGGTTATGTGGCTACAAAAACATGTATAGCCTGCTGAACATTTGGACACAGTGTGGTTTTTTGAAATACATTTGCAAAATTTTTTTCTAAATATCTTCATTTTTAATTGATTCTAAGATAACTGAAGTAATATTTTCAGGTGGGTCTAACCATTTTTAGACCTAACCTCATAAATACTAATTTGTAATGCCATTTTGGTTCAATGTCAGACTGAAATGCTAAAAAAAAAAAAAAAAAATGAAAATCCTTGTTTTATGCTTCAGTCAGAGTAGAATACTACATTTATTTTCAACATATTTTTTTGTAGATGTGGTGCAAGGTCCTGCGGTTGTAAAAGAACTTGTTAAATCGCTTAGCAAGTGTACTAAGATATATTTTGATTGATATCTCACAAAAATTAATCTTCTTGATTACTTACGTGACAACGTTATATTAGATACTGGAACATGTACAGGGCCGGATTTTCCAATAGGCCCGGTAGGCCCGGGCCTATGGGCGCAAGCTCCCAGGGGGCGCACGGCCGAGAGAAAAAAAATTAAAAAATATCTAGAAATAAAAATAAATAGCCATAACTTAACATATTTTTTGAATTGATTTTAGAAAATCAGGCTAATAAAGCATTTTGATTTTGAAGTTCATTGGAACAAATAATTGTTGGTAAAGTTCACCAATCTTTTGTTAATACATTAACGGTATTTTGTTAAGCCCAGAACCAAGTAAATTCCTCAAAAAACTTGCAATGATAAAATTGCATCGTGGAGTGGTGTTTAGGAAAGTAACTTTAACCAGACTAGGGGGCGGAAAAATTATTGGGCCTAGGGGCGCCAAAATGCTAAATCCGGCCCTGAACATGTATGAGTTCTAATCTGTCTCTCCGTTTCCAGCTGCAAACTGACATGTAAGTTTGAATAAAACAGGACGAGGTTCCTTCAATGATCTTGTGAGGGAAAATGAACTTATAGCAGTTACAAAATGGATGGATAACGGATCCGTTATATTGGCTTCAACATGCCATGGGTCTAAATCACTTGCGTATAACCATCGCTATTGCAAGAAAAAGAAGGAGTACACTCAAATGCACAATGCCCATATGTTGTTAATAAATACAATATCAATTTGATTGGAGTGGACCTAAACAAGAGACTTGTTGCTTTGTACAGAATAAATTCCACAACAAAGAAATGGCCAATAAACGTTTTCTTTCACTTCATAGATTTAGCGTTAGCAAACGTTTGGCTGTCATGCGTGGAAGGGAAAAGGCATTTTGGTATTTCGAAGAAAGGAATCGTCGACTTTTTGGAATTCAGGTTATATGTGTCAGAGAGTTTGGTGTTTAGCAAAGGAAAGAAGCGTAACGGAATTGGACCTGGTAACACAGAACAACCAGCACAGCACAAAAGAGACAGCGTTCAACTTGATTACCCGCCCTTGATGTTAGGATTAGTGGTGCCGAACATCTTCCTGTTGTTTCTACAGGACGAAGAAAACTTTCAACGTTGCAGGAAACCATAGGGTGTTCAAAACCAAGCAGAGTTAGGTGCAGAAAATGTGATGTATTCCTCTGTGTGTAAGAACAACTTAATTGTTTTTTGAATTTCACGAAAAGTAATTGCTAGAAAATGTGTAAGGTGTTACATTGTTATTGGTTAATATATGTAATAGATAAAATAAAATTATAATACGAAAATACAGAAAGTAATGTAAATCTTATGTGAGGAACGCATTATGTACTCACTATATTTACACGAAAATGTACATTTCGAGAATTTTACTCAAACAACAAAAATCTTTCAAGTAACAAAATAAATATTTTGATAACTATACGTACTAGAAAATATATTTAATTTCCATGCTAAAAGCTATAATCGAAAAATTCAAGTAGAACCTAGATGTAATAATAATTACATAAAAAATACAGTGTATTGAAAATAAGAATAGCATAGGCTATTAACTTCGACAGTTTTAAAATTGGCTAGGTATAACTTTGGCAAAAATAATAATGAAGGAATTAAAAACAAAACTTTCGGGGGGTGTATAGCCCCGGATCCTCCCTGGCCACACTATTGCTACAAAAATTAACATAGTTTAAATTTTTTTTAGATTACACCTTTCGTAAACCTCTCGTGATGAAGAGGGAATCCCATAAATTGTGGATGAAATTAAGAAAAAACAGGGCATAAATAAATTTACAAAACAATCCTAGTAAATTTTGAAATAAGACAAACCAATCCTTCGATAATCGAGACGAGAAATACGTCTTCCATAATCGAGACGAGACGAGAAATACGTCTTCCATAATCGAGACGAGACGAGAAATACGTCTTCCATAATCGAGACGAGACAAGAAATACGTCTTCCATAATCGAGACGAGACAAGAAATACGTCTTCCATAATCGAGACGAGACGAGAAAACCTTATTTCTCGTCTCATGAGAAACACTATTTGGAAAGATTGGATATTGTTACAACTCATCTAGCTACCCCGAAAACTATGAGTTCTACAATAATCTTAGTGAGTTTGGACATTTTAATTTTTATCCCAACCATGTGGATGGGGGCTAAGCTTACACTTGAACAGCTTCGGGCGAGTTAGTATTCATCTCAGTGACCCCCAAACTATGAATTCGACAATAACATCAATTATTTTCTATTATTTTTACATATCGACCCACTACCAACTCGTCATATACTAAAAGTGCGCCCTCCCACTAAAAAGAAAAAAAATGAAATTTTTGAGTTTTACGTCCCACGGTTATGCCGGTTAGGCTAAAGGAGGCGGTGATGATGAGTAATGAATGAAATGGTGGAATGAAGAAAGTGGGAGGAAACGGGAGAATCCCGAGAAAACACACGCACACGGTGTTTGTCCACCACAAAGTTCACTTCCACTAAAAAGGGAATCAATACGTAAGCCAGGAACTTTTACTTACGGGGAATGTTCAAAATAAAAGGGGGTGTATTCACAAAGCAATATGTTCTGTAACTCAACTATTAGTGATAATAGCAGGTTTAATGGTATCCTCCCTCTCATCCTTCATTTATACGTATCAATTTGTTTGTTTTTTTTTAAAAAAAAACAACAACTTACACGATTAATTATTCTTCGGAAGGAACTGCGGCACACAGAAGAAAAGGATTAAGCATGTCTATTTTGTTAATTATCTTGATCGAAACTCCGGAACAATGAAATCATGTGTTTTACAAAACCTGACATGAGCATGTGTTTACTTCGTGTTATGAAAGGAAACAGATAAATCAGCAAATCTTTTTTTTTAAATGATGCAATAAACATATTATATTAATTGATGGAATTGGATTTGAAGATAGAATTGGATTCGTTTTCTATCCAGGGGAGGTGTAAAAAAATGAATGTTAGAAGGGTCTAGAATCTGAAGGGAACTATGAAACACGCTAAAATTGCTAGACTGTCTGCTTATTTTTTAAAAATCTCAAATTTCAGCTTTCTAAGTTGAGCGGCTGGTGAGATACTCAATTTTTTTTTCAAAAATTCGGACTCCTTTCCAATCCTCCTTGATATACTATTATATTTAATGTGATATGATAACATCTCAATTAGGATTAGGGGTCTAATATAAACCGAAAATCTTTTCATTCTGCTTTGCCGTTTGGCCATACATAAAATTGGATTACTCACACTATTAAGTTATTTAAGTAAATATATTGTTATAAATAACTACATAAAGTGGCTTGTGTCATTCACTTCCCACTTGTTCTGCAAATAGAGGCAACCGTAGGGTCTGTAACCTTGTTGTATGAGATTATATCATGTATATAGGACAATAGTCTTTCAACCTTTCTGACAGAAAAGTGCACTTTTTGCTACTGGCTATATTGCTTTGACGCGTTTGACGTACTCCTGTTTTATAATCTTCCTAAGATGGAAAAAAAAAAAAGTGAATTTTGAAGAGAATCCATTGCTATCTCTAGGATAGATAATCCTAAAGACAAAGGACAAAGGGTATTTTTCCGTAATAGCTTTGCAATAATTGCGGAGCGTAACGCAACACAAAATATGCACAAATTAACTTAAAGTTAAACGTAGATTTTTGCGTATCGTTGATGAAAACTCGAGCGGAAAAGGGATAAAATATACGTTTCGAAGTTGTCAGCCTGTCACATGCAAGAAGCTAGTCATTTGTTTTATTTAAAATCGCGTGTCGATATTCTTTTGTCACTTAATGTCTACTTCAAATTGTAGAATTTTGGTTCGAAAGTAACGTTTGAAGATGTGTAGTTTATTAGATGATGTTTAAAATATAACATGTGAGATTTATAGCATTTTTCACCATAATTAGTTTGGTAAGAGTTACATAGGAAGTCGTGTGTATAGTTGCTATAAAAATAAGTTTTCTTTCAGGGTTATCATATACTTCCAGCACTCTAATGAATTTTATGCATACCGCGTTTGTAGAAATTTCCCATTAACTATCATACGAACGTAACAAAAATGGGATGGCATTTAGAATCTCTGCTAACTCGTTTCATGGCTCCAGAACCGAGTACCTTGTTTCTGTCTGAATTGTGATAAAGGTAGAAAACAACGAGCCATGCGGGGCTTCCAACCTCCTTTGCTCGTTCTGCTATATTTTTTGAAGTAACACTGGAAATCTTATACGCACCAGATTGGGAGAGAAACTAAAAGCTACCGGATTCACTCTAGCAGGCGGTTCTACCAAGTAGAAAATTTATGGGTGAAATACGACGTGAAACATTTTTCGTGAAGGAATGGGAGTGTGAATATAAGTAATCAGTGTGAGTGAACAGCGTATTGAAATGAATGTTAAGTGATAGTGAAAGTATTGCATGTATAAGGGTGCTTTTCCACCACCCTCGTTTATGCGTATACCCTCCGTCGCTGACGCGCCTGCTCCCTACGGGACGCAACTCCGCCGACGCTCGGGCTTCCTGCTGCACTCCTGCTCCCACTTGGTTAGATAGTATTCGTGTTTCTTTTTTTTAGTGACCGCCTAGCACAAGTTGGTTCGTGTTTTATGCATTGTAGTTTTTATGCGATACATCTACACTGTATTTATACTGAATCGTTCTGAAGTCAGTCTGCAAGTAATGATGGGGCTTCTAATTTAGTGCAGCTCTGCTAAATGAAATACGAAGCTCCATTTCATGCAATAAATCGATTCGTAGGAACTGGTTCCTCGAAGCAGTTCGTTCAATATCACCAGGAACCAATTCTTCACGAGTCGAATCGGTTAGAATTCATGGTTGTTCAGACTATGATATTTCTCCAAATATTTTAAACGTTGCCAGATTCAAATGCTGACAGTTTTAGAACCATGCTAACTTCTCATTTTAACACACTTTTAACACTTTGAGTGCTTGACTCTGAAGTGCTGGCTTTCGGAAGAATGCTGGGCTTTTTTTTTTTTTTTTTTTTTCAACATTTTAAAAACATATATTGCAAAATCTAGAGAAGCTAAAATAATACATGGTGCCTTCCATTTCAACTCGGGCAAAAACATATAAAATTGTACCATCACCATCTCAGATATTGTTGAAACTTTTTTTTATAGCAACTAGACATGTTTTTAAGAGACCCATATTTTTTTGTTTTGTCGAAAAAAAATTTCCCGCCAAGTAATGGGCCATCAAAGACGGGAAGTACAATTTATGAATTGTAGAAGACATGGAAAATGTGGTCAAATTCGGAGCCTCACCATTTGGCTGTGGAGACAGGTAGAGTTATAATCCTTGTTGTGGTATGTATCTAGGGATATAAATAAACTATATTTTATTATAGTTTGGTTTGCGCATGCGTATCTTTTTGTACATAAATTAACAAATGAACGTCAATTTATCTGAAAAGTCGAAGTTTGCAAATTTTTTTCGAGCACTTCCGGTTCGAATTTTAAAATTCTGTTTTCGTGGTTGGTAAGACCTATATACCCGCTTTCCGAAAAAATTTTTGTATCGCTTTTGTGTGCAACCGTTTTGTCGCGAAAAATTCGAGAACTTGTAAAATTTTCAAAAATCGCCATTTTTGAGCGCCATTTTCTCGAAAACACCATCTTCTAAAATTCTGAAATTTTGTCAGATGGTTCAACTTTCCATGAATAATAAACACACCAAATAACATACTCGACCAATGCTTCATGAGTTAACTGCTGCCTTTTAAAGTTAGCGAAGTTTCGTTAACTTTGATGTCACAGTTAGCAACACTGGGAACAATAAAAGTGCAATGATTTGATGATGTTTGTGGTTCACATTCATTAAATGAAGAATAAAAGGTTCTCTGAAATAGTAAAATGAGCCTCCCCCTACTACTCCGTTTTCTTAAACCGAAATAATCTGAGGTGGAAATTACGATTACGAAACGCACAAATTTCAAGTTCACTTACTTAAAATGGTCTTCGGAAACAAAATTTCACTGATTTTTTTAATTTTATTTTATTTTATTTTTATTTATTTATTTATTTATTTACATGGACCAATCATTTGCTTTATTGGCGTCTTCGATAATAGCATGTAACCGTGCAGATGCTCCAATAGGTGTTGGCTCAATCACAACTCGTCCAGGAGTGGATCTAGGAGGAAGAAACTTTTTTATTTTATATATAAATAAAACCTATCTCAGAGTGTGGAGCTCTTAAATGTACCTCTAAGTAGTAGTATTATCCCCTCCCTTCCAGAAGTCCGTCCTGGATCCGCTCCTGCGTAGCACATTCTTGATAGTCACAAATGCTGAAAGTGGTCCATGTGGAAGCATAGACAGCATTTCAACTTCACGTAATTCATGATTTATTCATATTTCTGCTACGCACCACTGGTTATCATACATATATGTATGTAACAAAAGTTCCTTTTTTTTGCAGATTTCTTAAATCTACACTTTGAATTGCAGAAGTTCGATTTTGGGGGAAGCATGAAGTTAGTTCATGGTGACCCGTTACTGCCATAAAAACTTCCGCCATTTTCCGAAAGCCAAAGATGACTTTGTTGAATACCAGTTACCGGTCGCGTACTTTCCCTTTTTTTCTTCCGGAAGTCGTCGAATTCAGTTCCAGACAACAAAACGAGAGTAATACCCGGAGTTAGTATTTGCACTATATTCACGAATTCTGCGGTTTTAGTGGGGGCACGGTGGCTTAGTGGTAGAGCGTTCACCTCCGGTGCTTGGGGTCCCTGGTTCGATCCCAGATCGCGCCGTGTGGGCTTTGTGGTGTACAAACACCGTACTCGTGGGTTTTCTCGGGGTTATCCCGTTTCCTCCCACTTTTTGCATTCCACCATTTCATTCATTTCTCATAATCACCGTCTCCTTTAGCCTAACCGGCATAATCGTGGGACGTAAAACTTAAAGATTTCATGTCATTCTTTTTCTTCTGCGGTTTTAATACTGTATATCTGTTTTTGCCTAAAGTTATGCCGCGTTTCCACATTCTTTACACCTCTCCTTCCCCCCCCCCCTCCTCAATACCGTCGCAGAGACCCTTGCATGGCCGGTTTCACTGCAAAACCACTGCTTTATCGGACCTGTCTGCATCTCGAACATCTGAAAGCGATTTTTAAAGTGGGATGCAGCACCATCAGAAATCACTGACACGGTTTGGGAAATTGTGACACTTATTTTCTCGCATTCAAACCTTTTTCTATAAAATATATTTTCGCATTTCTTCGAGTATTTTTAGAATCTTGTCTATGGCTATGAGTACATGAGCCGAATCGTGTGTTTTATCGTCGTTTATTACAACAAAACTGTCAGTTGTTTCATATACTGGTGGTAACTCTGAATTTCACTTTGCAGAATAACAGTCCAGTTTTCAGCGAAGTCCACATGAAGTAAAATAGAATTTGTATCTTGAAATTTTATACGGTGCTTTTCGGTAGCAATTAATTCTCTTTGGATTTTCTTGATGTCATGAATTACAATTCTTACAGTTAAACCAGCAATGTACGATACGAAAACAGAAAGTGGCACAGTTTTTCAACGAGATTATTGTTTTCCCATATGGCATACGTAACACTTTCATTTTCATCAGGATCAATAATTAAAGACTCCACACTTATTCTTTCCACTCCAGGTCATTCACCACATTCTTGAAGAAGACAGTAGTCATTTTCTACGGATCGTACTACTAAAGGAAATAGGTCACTCGTGACAGCTTCAATACAGGCTGCACCTTTGATTTGTAGCAACGCAGTAGCAGCTAACGTAAAATTTGCACAATACACACGCTTCCCTCGCAGGTTGCGGACTGACCCACTTTAGTCGAATACTGTAAAATTCCGAGTGACCAATTCTTATGTTGGGATTGTTCTGTTTAAAAAGTCAGTAAATTTCTCTGGAACGCGGAAGAAAACGTTTCGATTTTTTTACCTTTTTGTCCTTTTTCGATCACTGTAATGACAATCGCACTTAATTGAGACTTTGTCTGGAGCATTCCAAATCATCACTGAGGTAATAGTTTAGCTTTTTGCAGATCATCAGAATTTATTGGATGGCCATTTCAAGTAAACTTAAAATTTGTGTGTTTCATAATCGTAATTTCCACCTCAGATTATTTCGGTTTAAGAAAACGGAGGAGTAGGGGGAGGCTCATTTTACTATTTCAGAGAACCTTCTTGATCAAAATAATGAATGAAAAAAAAAATAGTCAAGAAAACCTTTTATTCTTCATTTAATGAATATGAACCACAAACATCGTCAAATCATTGCACTTTTATTGTTCCCAGTGTTGCTAACTGACATCAAAGTTAACGAAACTTCGCTAACTTTAAAAGGCAGCAGTTAACTCATGAAGCATTGGTCGAGTATGTTATTTGGTGTGTTTATTATTCATGGAAAGTTGAACCATCTGACAAAATTTCAGAATTTTAGAAGATGGTGTTTTCGAGAAAATGGCGCTCAAAAATGGCGATTTTTGAAAATTTTACAAGTTCTCGAATTTTTCGCGACAAAACGGTTGCACACAGAAGCGATACAATTTTTTTTTTCGGAAAGCGGGTATATAGGTCTTACCAACCGCGAAAACAGAATTTTAAAATTCGAACCGGAAGTGCTCGAAAATATTCGCAAACTTCGACTTTTCAGATAAATTGACGTTCATTTGTTAATTTATGTACAAAAAGATACGCATGCGCAAACCAAACTATAATAAAATATAGTTTATTTATATCCCTAGATACATACCACAACAAGAATTATAATTCTACCTGTCTCCATAGCCGAATGGTAAGGCTCCGAAGTTGACCATTTTCCATGTCTTCTACAATTCATAAATTGTACTCCCCGTCTTTGATGGCCCATTACTTGGCGGGAAAATTTTTTCGACAAAACAAATAATATGGGTCTCTTAAAAAGATGTCTAGTTGCTATAAAAAAAGTTTCAACAATATCTGAGATGGTGATGGTACATGCTCTGCCTGAATTGAAATGGAAGGCACCACATGTGACGTTTGAAAGTTTAGAGCTTGCTCTGTATTCCAATCACAAAACCATTACAAATCACAAATAACGTTAACACTTAGTGCATGGAAAATGGATACGAATATGAGAATTATTATCTTAAGATTACTTACCCGACATATTTGATATTTCCGTTGCTACATAGTCTGAATCATTCTCACAATCGTCGAATAACTCTCCTTGAAACAAATTACTATCACTGTCGCTCAATTCCGCGTCTAAATTGAAGCGTCCGACAGGCTCTTTCTCGCCATTTTGACAGTGAAACAATATGCAAATGGTTTTTGAACCTTGGCGGTAACAAGATATTAATTAGGATCTTCACGCCATCTATTGGCGAAATTCGAAAATGGGAAGTCCAAGAAATATTTTTAAAATGCTAATTCCTTATAATAAACGAGCAAACCAATTGAAATACGTTGGAATCACACCACGTATAAATACCGAATCCGCAGTCTACAAAAGATCAGCTACTCCGTAAAAATAGGGAGTTAGCACTCGAAGTGTTAAATTCGTCAAAACTTAAAATATGCAGTACCAGGCTCGCAACCAGAGAGAGGCTATGGGGGGGCCTGGTCCCCTAAACTTTTGGTGGCCCCTCCAGATCTCAATACAAAATGCTATTATTAATACAAAAAGCACAATTTAGATGTTAGTAGAGAATTTTTGATGACTTGCTTCCCCCCCCCTCCCAACATATACATGCCCTCCCCAAATCTGTGTGGCTGGTTTCTGGCCTGTGCAGTACATAAAATAGTAACAGAAAACCACAGCAAGAACCATCACATTTTCAGACTGCTACAAACGGAACCAAACTATATGCATGAGGAACGTAAGAGACCTCCCAACTCCCCCTATTACAATATTTAAAAAAAAATCAAAAGTATTGTACTCTCCAAACTGTACAAAACTATATATTTGAAAAGAAGAGTCTCCGGCCCAAACCTATTATATATCTTAGAATTAAGGAAGAAACTAGAAATAAATACCTGAGATTTCAGATTGGTGAATATAGTTCTGCATCATGCCTCAAGATTAAATAAATAAATAAATAAAAAGTCCTCAGTGCTACAACCATAACAAATGCGATTATAGCATACATAGTTCACTTTCAGCGGATTACCTCCTACTGTTCATAATAACTTACACCTTTTTCCACATACATTGCAGTTTCTATTGACCTAAAACACAACACTAAAACAGAACCTGTAACTATTAACATCACTGTCGTGTACTAATGTTGGTAAGCGATGTAAATTTAAATCTCTTATTTGTTTTTGGTCAAAACTAACTTCCATGCCATTAGACATGTGCCACCGTAACACAGTTCAAACGAACACGCGAACAATGCACCCGTGAACAAACCACATGATAAACTGGAGGATACTGACGAAAATGGCATCAAATCTTATCCATATTTTCCCACTCAAATAATAAAAAGCATCAACAGTACGACACCATGTTCCACGTGACTTGATAACAGTAATGAACCTAGTGGAACAAATACGTGCCCTGGAACCGGAAACAAAAGAATAAATCACTGAATCGAAGAATCGCGTAAAATGAATGAAATGACCAAAGTAAAAATTTGCCTTACGTAATTTTGATTTTAAATGCTGAAGGTATTCTTTTACCCCTAAACAAGGGAAAAAATCTGAATTAGCAGCGATTGTTTGGAAAGTAATCTAGAGAAAAGGCCTGCTGGGGGGAAAAAATTGAAGTTTGTGAAATATAGTTGCAAAATAAAACATCATGGCGCACCATAGAAGTGACAATATTTGCTCTTTTTGTATGCTTAAAATAAGTTCAGATATTTTTTGCATGTCCTAGGAGTTGACTAACAAATAATATGATTTTTACAGTTGTTAAATGCGATTGTACCTTAAAGATTTATTTATTTTGTAGGTTTTACAATGGATAATAGTATTATTGTAATATCTAGTGAATCAAGCAATCCTTCTTCCCCCTGTACAGCGTTTGAAAAGGATTATGACGATGAAACTGAAAGGGTAGCTAGAGACCCGATAACTACACACAATTTGGAGACCATAAGCATCAAAAGCAGTCCAGTGAAAGACGACTGTGATTATGAATGTCCTGTTGGTAGTCCATCGAGAAACCTTCACGATGAAGACTTCTGGGACAATCACCCAGTGAATGATTACGAAGGTAATAAGTCATCCGAAGAGGATGTAGAAATTAAAGACACAATTTGGAATAAGTATGATGTACCTTCGGCGAAAGTTTCTCCGAATTCAAAAAATATTCGCAGAAGTAATGTATATCATTCATTGTCATCAAGTGAAGATTCAGATAGCGAGACGAAGAATAGGTAAGTTTAAGCACATACGAGGGTAAGTCAAAAATTATCCACAATTTTGACATAACTCTTCTTACATTGTTCATACTGATGACTTCTGGCCTCGCTTGTTTTATTGTTATGCTGTTGTGGTCATGCTATGAAAGTTTGATCCTAATTCCTCCATTTGTCTTCCTTTTGTTGCAGATAAATCATGGTCGCTCCATTAGAAGTTTGCACCAAAGAGGAACAAAAGCTGGATCTCTCCTCGTTGTTCCTCTTTGGTGCAAACTTCTAATGAAGCGACCATGATCTATTTGCAACAAAATGAAAACAAATGGAGGAATTAGGATCAAACTTTCATAGCATAACGATAAAATAAACAAGGACAGCATGAGAAGTATGAGTAACAATATAAGAAGAGTTATGTCAAAATTGCGGATAATTTTTGAGTTACCCTTGTAAATTATTAAGATAAGTAAGTACATGAATTAATATCAGTGTCGATAAAAATATATATGTGAAATAACTGTGTCAACAGTTGGTTTAGTATCTGTAATAGTACGCAAGGAACAGGTGATACTTATTTTGGAATTACCTAAGTGCCTTTAATGTATTTAATGTACTAATGTATTTTTGACATAAATATAAAAACAATTTCATAAACGTACTTACTCATAACCACAGCCTATAATCACTTGATAAAAGGTTGCTCTACAATCTTATCGCTCTCCGGCGACCGTGCTGTGCCATTGCGTGAGTCGTCAAGGTCAGATGCTTGTAGGAAATAGGTACACAAGGTGCGTGGGAAGTCACTATCTGGATTTAAATTGTTATAGTTTTGTAAATTTTGAATGGATTTCCAAAATTGTTGTCTTGTGTCATTCCAGATTTTCTGCGAAACCAGAAGTATAATGGCATTGACGTTAAGCGTGAGAGAGTTATTGACTAACGATGATGGCGGAGAAACTGACATTACGTTTTTGAGGAAATTTTGGAGAGCATTTTTTAACACAAGATTGAGAGAGTCCTTTAATTCTTTCAAATTGCGTGGTTTTGTTCGTTAAGACTTTGTCTCAACTCCATAGAAGAATGTCACATAGCGGGATGAGAGGGTCAGGATTTCTTGCAGGCTATTTATGTGGTCCCCTTTGTCTCAATCAATAGCTTTGGAAATATGGTCCACGTCTCCCATCTGCTACAGACCCAGTTGTCATTAATTTTGAGTGACAATATCTGGTGCGCTAGGGTAAAGTGAAGCATGAGGTCGCACTGGGAGTGAGCGCGATTTTGCCACCATCACTGCACCAGGACTACGGATTTCCTCACTTCAAAACGGGATGCTATTTTGGCGCAACCCTGCATTGTCAGTTTCTTCACTATCTTCATTAGTCACTCGTTCACTCACACACGCTAGATGTCACTGCTGTTGTGCTCCTGGTTTGTCAAGGTACCTAGAATAATGTAAAACAAACAATTTTGAGAGTTCTTTGAAAATTGATAGAACTACAGCCATTTAAAATCAAATAGTGACTTCTCACCCACCCTGTAATAATATGTCATGTTACAGTTTTATTCGATTAGACCTAAAGTTTGCTGTTAATGTATTTTTACTACACTTCCATGGGGTATTCAAAGCGATTTGAGAATACCACCGAAATACTGAATACGGAGTGATTAACACCACAAATCTTGAAAATAGCTTTAAATTAGTAAAGTTACCATTATGTAATATTTTTCAAGTGCTTGTAATATTTTGTGTTCGATATTTTTTTATTTTTCCATTAAAATGATCTCAAAAACTTGACGTCGTAGTATATTCGAGGTCGTACCATATTCAGATCAGGGGCCGCGGTGCCTTCAGGGGTAGGGCGTTCACTTTTGGTGCGTGGGGTTCTTTGTTCGATCCCAGCTCGCGCCAAGTGAGCTTTGTGCTAGATAAACGCCGTGTGTGTGGGTTTTCTCGGTGTTCTCCCATTTCCTCTCATTTTTTTAATTCCACCATTTCCTTCATTTCTCATCATCACCGTCTCCTTTATCATAGCCGACACAAACGTGAGACATAAAACTTAAAGATCTCATTTCATATTCAGACCAAAGCGGTAAATTAAAACCCACCAATTTTTTTTTATTTGTGTTACTACTTCTATGGTTTAGATATTGTTTCCATTTGAATTTTCGTGTTCCATTGTCGCGAAATATATGTGCGTAAGGTCTCGGGTAAGATAACTGGTAGAGGTTTAATTCAAGGGTACAAACGCAGGTAGTGCTGCATATCTTCTATTAAGTGTTAGTTTCACTTCTTGTAGCTTCAGTGTCAAAAACTTCGAATCAATGAAGTACATTTTCAGTTTTTCTATTTTTAACTTATCTTCCAACATATGAATATGCCGCATCCTTTTGCCCGCCCTTATCAGACACGAACAAAGGAATAAAGAATCTGCCTACTAGGATAACATATTTAACATTCGAAAATTTGTTGTAGTATAATTTCACACAAGGAACTTTAGGTAATTCATTCAGAATGGAAATTTTCCTCAATTTCTGCTAAACTAGTCAACTTGTTTAGAAATTAGTTCGCATCATCTTAGAGTGAATTGAAACGAATAAAAGAAGGTACAATTCATTAATATATGATAAATCTAACAGCAGAAATAGAAATTATGTGAAAATACAGGCTTACCATCAAAAATTTTCCAGTATGAAATTGGTTTTTAATAATTTTCTGTAAAATGAAGGGTGATAAAACACCTTCATGTCCATATTCGTCAGTAGCACATAAAATTGACTTACTTCCGTCTACCCTGTATATTCAGCAAATACGGTCTCTCATCGTACTTATTTGAAAATAATAAGTATTTTTGTTTGTTTGCTAGATTCTCTTGAAGATAGATGGAGATCAGATTGGTCGCCAAAACTTAATAAATAATTCTACAGAATCTTTTCCTTCATGTATGAAGTATAGCTCGCGACAAAACATAACCAATTTTTTCCTCGAAGGTCAAGATCTAAGGGTTTACTTGTCCCTACCATAAATCCTTCATTGTAACTAGATTCCGGCGTTGCCGCTCCAACTCAGGTAGAACTGTATAAAGCTCTCAGTATGGCTAACCCCATTACGGTTATCATAGTAGCCCGAGCCCGTGCAGACCTCTAAACACATTATCCCACAGAAATGAGTGCCATAAGTCCAGGCCTTCTAAAGGCTGTTGCGCCAGTTTAGTTATCATTATTATTATTGCTAATAATAATAATGCTAATAATAATAATCTGCCTGTTTATCTGCTCTGCTTGTAAGTATATGATTTCTAACTTTAAGGTATAGTTATAGAGGTCAATATATAATTGATCAGTTTCTTTCTAATGTGATTCGTCACGTTATATAAAAACTGGACACACTACAAATTAGGATACTATACACAGGAAATTAATAATGATAGCTTTATTACTCAGATATTAACCTGCATACATTAATACATATGAGGATTTAGGTACTTAATAGAATGCTTTTTAATCATTTCTTTTTTTTTAAAGAAAGTTTTAAATTGTCATTGTAGACAGATGGTCTGTCGAATAATAATAATAATAATGATGTTTTCCCAGGATATTGAACAAAGTTATCATGTCTTGCAAAATATTTTTGATGGAGACAAAGATCATGTTGTCATCGAGATAGACCAATCGTCCTCAGAAACTGAGGAAAACGAAAACGAGGACATGTTTTGAACTCTTGAAGTGTTAAGTTCCAATTGTTTATTTTATCTATTTATGTGAGAGTAGGAAAAAAGTGATCGATCTGGCTCAACATTAGCCATATGAGGCCAACTCACAAGCCCCTGGGAAAATGACCACCGTGCACCGTGAGCCCACGGTCTTTTACGACATAAAATTTAGGGGTGAATTTAATCCCTTTTATGAGCACTTTTAAGGGGGTGTATTCGTTCTCTTTTATGACCACTTTTAAGGGTGAACTCGTTCCCTTTTACGAGCCCCCCCTGGGAATTGACCACCATACAACGTAAGTCCATGGTCTTTTACGACCTCCATTTTAGGGGTGAACTCGTTCTCTTTTACGACCTCCTCCATCATTTTAAGGGGGTGTATTCGTTCCCTTTTATGATCTCCATTTTAAGGGTGAACTCGTTTTCAACCCCTACGAACACAGAGAAGAGAAAATAACACATAACACTACGTAACACACAGCAGAACAGATAACAGATAAGAATATGAAACATAGAAGGGGTGTATTCGTTCTCTTTTATGAGCATATTTTCCAACCCCTATTTTAAGATAACAGAAATTACATACGATTACGAACACATAGAAGAGCAGATAACACATAAGAGTACCTAACATAACAAAGGTGTATTCATTCCCTTTTATGAGCATATTTTTCAACCCTTATTTTAACATAGCAGAAATTACACTGAGACTATGAACACACAGCACAACAGATAATACATAGCACAGCTAATAAAAGAGCATGGCGTATTTTCCAACCCTTATTTTAAGATAACAGAAATTACGAACACATAGAAGAGCAGATAACACATAACATAGCAAGGGTGTATTCGTTCTCTTTTATGAGCATATTTTTCAACCCCTATTTTAACATATCAGATAACACATAAGATTACGAACACATAACATAGCAGGGGTGAACTCGTTCCCTTTTCCAACCCCTATTTTAACATAGCAGAAATTACACTGAGACTATGAACAGATAATACATAAGAATACGTAACATAGCAAGGGTGTATTCATTCCAACCCCTATGTTAATTACGAACAGATAGAAGAGCACATAAAACTACAACCTCCATTTTAGAGGGTGTATTCATTCATTCTCTTTGATGACCATTTTTTTCCACCCCTAATGAAATTACATAGGAGAGCAGATAATACATAAGATTCGTTCCCTTTTATGAACACTTTCTAGAGGGGTTAACTCGTTCCCTTTTATGATTACTTTTTCAACCCCTATTTGAACATTTTAACATAGCAGAAATGACATAAGCATGTCCTCAAACTACTGACCATCGTGAACAAAGGTCAAACTAAGAAACGAAACAACATATCGAGGCGGTGTTTCCACAATTAGTAATTGGTCATCAAATACTACAAGTTCCAAAATAATGACCATCGAGGTTAAAAATTAAAACACGAAAACGGAGCCACATTTAGTAATTGGTCATCAGGTACTACATGTCCCAAAATTAGTGGCCATCGAGGTCAAAGGTCAACATACTTAAAACCTAATAACACGAAAACTGAGACACATATTGAAGTGCTGTTTCCAAATCTAGTAACTGGTCATCAACTACTACAAGTTCCAAAATTAGTGGCCATCGAGGTCAAAGGTCAACATACTTAAAACCTAATAACTCGACAACTCAGCCACATATTGAGGTGCTGTTTCCAAATCTAGTAACTGGTCATCAACTACTACAAGTTTCAAAAATAGTGGCCATCGAGGTCAAAGGTCAACATACTTAAAACCTAATAACACGAAAACTGAGCCACATATTGAGGTGCTGTTTCCAAATCTAGTAACTGGTCATCAACTACTACAAGTTCCAAAATAATGATCATCGAGGTCAAAGGTCAACATACTTAAAACTTAATAACACGAAAACTGAGCCACATATTGAGATGCTGTTTCCACATTTAGTAATCGGTCACCAACTACTACAAGTTCCAAAATACTGATCATCGAGGTCAAAGGTCAAAATACTTAAAAACCTAATAACTCGAAAATGGAGCCACATATTGAGATGCTCTTTCCACATTTAGTAATTGGTCATCAACTACTACAAGTTCCAAAATAATGACCATCAGGGTCAAAGGTCAAAATACTTAAAACCTAATAACTCGAAAATGGATCCACATACTGAGGTGGTGTTTCCACATTTAGCAAGAGGTCATCAACTAGTACATGTTAAAAAATCATGACCATCGAGGTCAAAGGTCAAAGTACTTAAAACCTAATAACTCAAAAATGGATCCACATATTGAGGTGCTGTTTGCACATTTAGTAATTGGTCATCAACTACTACAAGTTTCAAAATAATGATCATCGAGGTCAAAGGTCAAAAACTCGAAAATGGATCCACATATTGAGGTGCCGTTTCCACATTTAGTAATTGGTTATCAACTACTACAAGTTCCAAAATAATGACCCTCTAGGTCAAAGGTCAAATATTTAAACGCAAATAACCCTTAAACAGAGCAACGTATTGAGGTGCTGTTTTCCACATTTAGTAATAGATCATCAACTAGTACAAGTTCCAAAATAATGACCATCGAGGTCAAAGGTCAAAATACTTAAAACCTAATAACTCGAAAACGGAGCCACATATTGAGATAACGTTTCCTCATTTAGTAAATTTGTGTGATCTATTCAATTTTGTACAAAGCAGAAAAAAGGTGAAGAAGGAATAAATTTGAGAACATAATTTTAACTAGCGCAGAATTTCTGTACCTTTTTAGGCTATTCAAAAGAAAGCAAAGATATGCCATATTAACTAGCTGAGAATTATTTAAGCAAAACGAAGAAAGCGAACATGGACCATTTTACCCAAATTTGGATAGAGTATTTATATTTGTATGAACCAGAAAAAAATGAAGAAGGTCCGTTTTGACTAGTTCAGTATTTCTGTACAATTTTGTACTACCCAAATAATCACAAGAAAATCAAAGAAGGGTCATTTTAACTAGATCAGCATTTTATACCTTTTTGTGCTATTCAAATAATAGAGGGAACAAATTTCAGTGGTCTATTTTATTTTTTGTACCAATCAGAAGAGAAGCAAAGATATGCCATTCTCAGACTTTTATACCATTTTACTACTCAAATAAACAATGAAGTATTTAGTTTTGTACGAACCAGAAAAATTTGATTGGATTATTTCCTTAGGTACCAACTGGAAAAAGTGAAGGGCCATTATTCAAATAAACGAAGGAATACCAGAAAAAAAATAAGTGAAGAATGAATAAAATTTAGGTGGATTATTTTCTTTTGTACCAACTGGAAAAGAGAAGAAGAGCTACTTTAACTAGCTCATTATGTACTGTTTAAGGCAGCGTTTCCCAACCGGTGTGCCGCGAATGGGTCGCTGGTGTGCCGCGAGGAAATCGGAACAAAATTATTAATTCTATAGCAATCAAATTGCAAGACATACAGAAAAAGGTATATTTGTATTTCAAATTACTACTACTTTCATACTGTGTTACTTTTCTGTAGAACATTTTTCTGTACATTTCTAATTTTGAAAAAAAAGTATTTGTTATCATTGTTATGACCATTATTGCTTCTTTATTGTTGCAGACTATTTCGTAACTTGAAATTTTAAAATATTATTCAATTCTTCCGGCAAAGTAAACATGCATACGAATTACCTATATTTGTGTTTTAAAAGTAAAAGAGATTCGTTTGTTCGTTCGTTATTTAGTGATCCTCCTTCTTAATGAAAGGTTGGATACAGTTTTCGAAAAAAAAAGTGTATTTTTAACAACTTGAGCCCTATATCTGATTGTAATTGTTTTCTATTTTTAAATTAAAATGAAAAATAAGCATAATGACTTACCACGGGGAAAAAACAGTGGTCTAGCTTTCTTCTCTGTGAGAAGGATATCAGTAATCAGAAAAAAATACTACAGTATTTTATATTTTCAAATAATAATAATAATAATAATAATAATAATAATAATATGTGTGCCGCGAGAGTTCAAGTTACCCTGAAGTGTGCCGCAAGTTGAAAAAGGTTGGGGAACGCTGGTTTAAGGAAACGAAAATTGACCATTATGTAACTTTTGAACTACTGAAATGTTCTATTTTTGTATCAATCAGAAAAACCCGAAGAAGGATAATTTTAACAAGTTGATAATTTCTGTAACGAAAGAATAATTTCGATGTTCTACTTTTTATACCAACGAGAAAAAAATGAACTAGCTGAATATACGAAATAATAAATTTAAGTGACCTATTCAATTTTGTACCAATGAGAAATAACATTTTAACTGGCTCAGCAAAAGGCGAAGAAGGATTATTTTATATAATTTTACTACTCAAATAAACAATGAAGTATTTAGTTTTGTACCACCAAGAAAAAAAATTGCACCATTTTGGAGTATTCAAATAAACAAAGGAATAAATTTGAGTGACTTATAATTTGTGTCAACTCTAAAATCAATTAAACGAAGTAATGCATTTGAAAAACCGAAGTTGAGTATTTTATAGCATTTTGTATTATTTCAACAAACAAAGGAATAAGCAAAAAAAGGATCATTTTATATCATTTTAAACTAGTCTAATAAACGAAGGCATAAATATGAGTGAGCTATTTAATTTTGTAGCAACCAAAGGATTTTCACGAAAGAACAAAATTGTACTAATCAGAAAAAGCGAAGAAGACCCATTTTAACTAACTGAGAATTTCTGTACCTTTTTGTACTATTTAAACAAACGATGGGGTAAATTTGAGTGACCTGTTTTTTATACTAACTAGAAAAATCGAAGAAGGTACCTTTATACTAGCTCAATGAACGAAAGAACAAATTTGGGTGTTCTACTTTTTTATACCAAACAAGGAAAAACCATTTTAACTTGCTGAGTATTTTATACCATTTTGTACTACTCAAATAAACGAAAGAAAAAGCGAAAAAAGACCTTTTTAACTAGCGCAGAATTTCTGTAACTCAAAAATTAATTTGGATGGAGTAACAAGAAGAAAAGCAAAGATATGTCATTTTAACTATTTAAACAAAACGAAGGGATAAATAATTTAATAGGGATAATGATGATGTAAATTTAATAGGGGATGATAGGAGAACAGTAGAAATAAATGCAGAGATCTTATTAAACGCTTGCAGGGACATGGGTTTAGAAGTAAATGCAGAGAAGACTAAATACATGGAAGTGCGTCGGGACCGTAATACGGCAAATTGTGGATGCGTTAAAATATTGAATAATGCTTTTGATAAAGTGAATACTTTCAAATATTTAGGATCAATATTAACAGACGAAAATCATATTCACGAAGAAATTAAATGTCGACTAAAAGCAGGGAATTCGTGTTACTACTCGGTTCAAAATCTCTTGTCGTCGCGAATTCTGTCGAGGAATTTGAAGCTTAAAATATATAAAACGATAATCATGCCTGTTGTTCTGTATGGTTGCGAAACATGGTCGCTTACTCTGAGGGAAGAACATAGACTGAAAGTATTTGAGAACAGGATCCTGAGAAGAATATTCGGACCCAAGAGGAACGAGAATGGGGAATGGCGGAAGCTTCATAACGAGGAACTACATAGTTTATACGGTTTACCCAACATTGTTAGGGTCGTCAAGTCTAGGAGGCTTAGGTGGGCAGGTCATGTAGCTAGAATGGAAGAAAGTAGAAACGCTTTCAAAGTCTTGACTGGTAGACCCATAGGAAAACGACCACTAGGAAGACCTAGGCGCAGATGGGAGGATAATATTAAGATGGATCTCACAGAGATAGGAATACAAAGTAGAAACTGGATGCAATTAGCTAAGGATAGAAGTCAGTGGAGAGCTTTTGTGAACGCGGCATTGAACCTCCGGGTTCCATAGGCCATAGAGTTAGTTAGTTAGTTAGTTAGAAGGGATAAATATAAGTGATCTATTCCATTTTGTACCAAGGAGAAATGCCATTAACTTAGAATTTCTAGTGCATGTTGTATTATTTAAACAAAACGAAGGGCTAAATTTGAGAAAGCGAACATGAACCATTTTACTCAAATTTGGATGGAGTATTTAGCTTTGTATGAACCAGAAAAAAAAGTAAAGAAGAACCGTTTTAACTAACTCAGATCTTTATACCATTTTGTACCAATCAGAAGAAAATCAAAGAAGGGTCATTTTAACTAGTCAAGCAGAAAAAAGGAAAGAATTAACACTTTGTACTAACCAGAAAAGGAGGAGAAGGATCAGCATTCTATACTTTTCGTGCCATTTATTGGGGTGTCCTATTTCTTTTTTTTTACCAACGAGAACCATTTTTAACTGAGAATTTTATACCTTTTTGAAAAATTTGTATCAAATCGAAAAAAGCAAGGAAATACCATTTTAAATAGCTCAGCATGTTATAGCTTTTTGTGTTTTTGGTCTACCTAATTTCTTGGCCATGTTGTACTATTTAAACAAACAAAGGAATAAATTTGTGTGACCTATTCACTTTTATAGCAAGCAGAAAAAGGAAAGAATAAATTTGAGTGGCTTAAGCAAAGAAGATCAATGGTAACTAGCCTTTTTGTGCTATTAAATTTGAGTGACCTATTGAAGAATGAATAAATTTTGTTTGCAATTAAAAAAAAACGGAGGTCTATTTTATGTACATTTTGTACTACTCAAATTCTACTTTCTGTACCAACCAGAGAAAAACATATACAAAATGTAACACCACAAAGGTATAAAATTCTGAGCTGTTTTCTTCTGATTGTTACAAAAATGAAATAGAGTAATACAAAATGGTATAAAAATACCGAGCTTGTTATAATGAACCTTCATGGTTGGTATAAGTCACACAAATTTATTCCTTCGTTTATTTGAATAACACAAAAAGGTATAGAAATTCTGAGCTTATTCCGTCGTTTGTTTGAGTAGCAGAATATGGTATTTCTTTGTTTTTCTCTGGTTGGTACAGAAAGTAGAATTTGAGTAGTACAAAATGTACATAAAATAGACCTCCGTTTTTTTTAATTGCAAACAAAATTTATTCATTCTTCAATAGGTCACTCAAATTTAATAGCACAAAAAGACTAGTTACCATTGATCATCTTTGCTTAAGCCACTCAAATTTATTCTTTCCTTTTTCTGCTTGCTATAAAAGTGAATAGGTCACACAAATTTATTCCTTTGTTTGTTTAAATAGTACAACATGGCCAAGAAATTAGGTAGACCAAAAACACAAAAAGCTATAACATGCTGACAGTGAGCTATTTAAAATGGTATTTCCTTGCTTTTTTCGATTTGATACAAATTTTTCAAAAAGGTATAAAATTCTAAGTCAGTTAAAAATGGTTCTCGTTGGTAAAAAAAAAGAAATAGGACACCCCAATAAATGGCACGAAAAGTATAGAATGCTGATCCTTCTTCTTTTCTGGTTAGTACAAAGTGTTAATTCTTTCCTTTTTTCTGCTTGACTAGTTAAAATGACCCTTCTTTGATTTTCTTCTGATTGGTACAAAATGGTATAAAGATCTGAGTTAGTTAAAACGGTTCTTCTTTACTTTTTTTTCTGGTTCATACAAAGCTAAATACTCCATCCAAATTTGAGTAAAATGGTTCATGTTCGCTTTCTCAAATTTAGCCCTTCGTTTTGTTTAAATGCAACAATACAACAACACAATAAATGCAACAATGCAACAATAAATAATACAACATGCACTAGAAATTCTAAGTTAATGGCATTTCTCCTTGGTACAAAATGGAATAGATCACTTATATTTATCCCTTCGTTTTGTTTAAATAGTTAAAATGACATATCTTTGCTTTTCTTCTTGTTACTCCATCCAAATTAATTTTTGAGTTACAGAAATTCTGCGCTAGTTAAAAAGGTCTTTTTTCGCTTTTTCTTTCGTTTATTTGAGTAGTACAAAATGGTATAAAATACTCAGCAAGTTAAAATGGTTTTTCCTTGTTTGGTATAAAAAAGTAGAACACCCAAATTTGTTCTTTCGTTCATTGAGCTAGTATAAAGGTACCTTCTTCGATTTTTCTAGTTAGTATAAAAAACAGGTCACTCAAATTTACCCCATCGTTTGTTTAAATAGTACAAAAAGGTACAGAAATTCTCAGTTAGTTAAAATGGGTCTTCTTCGCTTTTTCTGATTAGTACAATTTTGTTCTTTCGTGAAAATCCTTTGGTTGCTACAAAATTAAATAGCTCACTCATATTTATGCCTTCGTTTATTAGACTAGTTTAAAATGATATAAAATGATCCTTTTTTTGCTTATTTCTTTGTTTGTTGAAATAATACAAAATGCTATAAAATACTCAACTTCGGTCTTTCAAATGCATTACTTCATTTAATTGATTTTAGAGTTGACACAAATTATAAGTCACTCAAATTTATTCCTTTGTTTATTTGAATACTCCAAAATGGTGCAATTTTTTTTCTTGGTGGTACAAAACTAAATACTTCATTGTTTATTTGAGTAGTAAAATTATATAAAATAATCCTTCTTCGCCTTTTGCTGAGCCAGTTAAAATGTTATTTCTCATTGGTACAAAATTGAATAGGTCACTTAAATTTATTATTTCGTATATTCAGCTAGTTCATTTTTTTCTCGTTGGTATAAAAAGTAGAACATCGAAATTATTCTTTCGTTACAGAAATAATCAACTTGTTAAAATTATCCTTCTTCGGGTTTTTCTGATTGATACAAAAATAGAACATTTCAGTAGTTCAAAAGTTACATAATGGTCAATTTTCGTTTCCTTAAACAGTACATAATGAGCTAGTTAAAGTAGCTCTTCTTCTCTTTTCCAGTTGGTACAAAAGAAAATAATCCACCTAAATTTTATTCATTCTTCACTTATTTTTTTTCTGGTATTCCTTCGTTTATTTGAATAATGGCCCTTCACGTTTTCCAGTTGGTACCTAAGGAAATAATCCAATCAAATTTTTCTGGTTCGTACAAAACTAAATACTTCATTGTTTATTTGAGTAGTAAAATGGTATAAAAGTCTGAGAATGGCATATCTTTGCTTCTCTTCTGATTGGTACAAAAAATAAAATAGACCACTGAAATTTGTTCCCTCTATTATTTGAATAGCACAAAAAGGTATAAAATGCTGATCTAGTTAAAATGACCCTTCTTTGATTTTCTTGTGATTATTTGGGTAGTACAAAATTGTACAGAAATATTGAACTAGTCAAAACGGACCTTCTTCATTTTTTTCTGGTTCATACAAATATAAATACTCTATCCAAATTTGGGTAAAATGGTCCATGTTCGCTTTCTTCGTTTTGCTTAAATAATTCTCAGCTAGTTAATATGGCATATCTTTGCTTTCTTTTGAATAGCCTAAAAAGGTACAGAAATTCTGCGCTAGTTAAAATTATGTTCTCAAATTTATTCCTTCTTCACCTTTTTTCTGCTTTGTACAAAATTGAATAGATCACACAAATTTACTAAATGAGGAAACGTTATCTCAATATGTGGCTCCGTTTTCGAGTTATTAGGTTTTAAGTATTTTGACCTTTGACCTCGATGGTCATTATTTTGGAACTTGTACTAGTTGATGATCTATTACTAAATGTGGAAAACAGCACCTCAATACGTTGCTCTGTTTAAGGGTTATTTGCGTTTAAATATTTGACCTTTGACCTAGAGGGTCATTATTTTGGAACTTGTAGTAGTTGATAACCAATTACTAAATGTGGAAACGGCACCTCAATATGTGGATCCATTTTCGAGTTTTTGACCTTTGACCTCGATGATCATTATTTTGAAACTTGTAGTAGTTGATGACCAATTACTAAATGTGCAAACAGCACCTCAATATGTGGATCCATTTTTGAGTTATTAGGTTTTAAGTACTTTGACCTTTGACCTGGATGGTCATGATTTTTTAACATGTACTAGTTGATGACCTCTTGCTAAATGTGGAAACACCACCTCAGTATGTGGATCCATTTTCGAGTTATTAGGTTTTAAGTATTTTGACCTTTGACCCTGATGGTCATTATTTTGGAACTTGTAGTAGTTGATGACCAATTACTAAATGTGGAAAGAGCATCTCAATATGTGGCTCCATTTTCGAGTTATTAGGTTTTTAAGTATTTTGACCTTTGACCTCGATGATCAGTATTTTGGAACTTGTAGTAGTTGGTGACCGATTACTAAATGTGGAAACAGCATCTTAATATGTGGCTCAGTTTTCGTGTTATTAAGTTTTAAGTATGTTGACCTTTGACCTCGATGATCATTATTTTGGAACTTGTAGTAGTTGATGACCAGTTACTAGATTTGGAAACAGCACCTCAATATGTGGCTCAGTTTTCGTGTTATTAGGTTTTAAGTATGTTGACCTTTGACCTCGATGGCCACTATTTTTGAAACTTGTAGTAGTTGATGACCAGTTACTAGATTTGGAAACAGCACCTCAATATGTGGCTGAGTTGTCGAGTTATTAGGTTTTAAGTATGTTGACCTTTGACCTCGATGGCCACTAATTTTGGAACTTGTAGTAGTTGATGACCAGTTACTAGATTTGGAAACAGCACTTCAATATGTGTCTCAGTTTTCGTGTTATTAGGTTTTAAGTATGTTGACCTTTGACCTCGATGGCCACTAATTTTGGGACATGTAGTACCTGATGACCAATTACTAAATGTGGCTCCGTTTTCGTGTTTTAATTTTTAACCTCGATGGTCATTATTTTGGAACTTGTAGTATTTGATGACCAATTACTAATTGTGGAAACACCGCCTCGATATGTTGTTTCGTTTCTTAGTTTGACCTTTGTTCACGATGGTCAGTAGTTTGAGGACATGCTTATGTCATTTCTGCTATGTTAAAATGTTCAAATAGGGGTTGAAAAAGTAATCATAAAAGGGAACGAGTTAACCCCTCTAGAAAGTGTTCATAAAAGGGAACGAATCTTATGTATTATCTGCTCTCCTATGTAATTTCATTAGGGGTGGAAAAAAATGGTCATCAAAGAGAATGAATGAATACACCCTCTAAAATGGAGGTTGTAGTTTTATGTGCTCTTCTATCTGTTCGTAATTAACATAGGGGTTGGAATGAATACACCCTTGCTATGTTACGTATTCTTATGTATTATCTGTTCATAGTCTCAGTGTAATTTCTGCTATGTTAAAATAGGGGTTGGAAAAGGGAACGAGTTCACCCCTGCTATGTTATGTGTTCGTAATCTTATGTGTTATCTGATATGTTAAAATAGGGGTTGAAAAATATGCTCATAAAAGAGAACGAATACACCCTTGCTATGTTATGTGTTATCTGCTCTTCTATGTGTTCGTAATTTCTGTTATCTTAAAATAAGGGTTGGAAAATACGCCATGCTCTTTTATTAGCTGTGCTATGTATTATCTGTTGTGCTGTGTGTTCATAGTCTCAGTGTAATTTCTGCTATGTTAAAATAAGGGTTGAAAAATATGCTCATAAAAGGGAATGAATACACCCTTGTTATGTTAGGTACTCTTATGTGTTATCTGCTCTTCTATGTGTTCGTAATCGTATATAATTTCTGTTATCTTAAAATAGGGGTTGGAAAATATGCTCATAAAAGAGAACGAATACACCCCTTCTATGTTTCATATTCTTATCTGTTATCTGTTCTGCTGTGTGTTACGTAGTGTTATGTGTTATCTTCTCTTCTCTGTGTTCGTAGGGGTTGAAAACGAGTTCACCCTTAAAATGGAGATCATAAAAGGGAACGAATACACCCCCTTAAAATGATGGAGGAAGTCGTAAAAGAGAACGAGTTCACCCCTAAAATGGAGGTCGTAAAAGACCATGGACTTACGTTGTATGGTGGTCAATTCCCAGGGGGGGCTCGTAAAAGGGAACGAGTTCACCCCTTAAAAGTGGTCATAAAAGAGAACGAATACACCCCCTTAAAAGTGCTCATAAAAGGGATTAAATTCACCCCTAAATTTTATGTCGTAAAAGACCGTGGGTTCACGGTGCACGGTGGTCATTTTCCCAGGGGCTTGTGAGTTGGCCTCATATGGCTAATGCTGAGCCAGATCGATCACTTTTTTCCTACTTGTGAGAATTTTCAAAATAATGTTCAATCAGGTCTGATATAGTGCTTTATGTGAGATTGATTCTAAGTTGCATGAAGGTCATAAACAAATAATAATAATAATAATAATAATAATAATAATAACGTTTATAAAAGACTAACATTAGTGCATCACGCTAACTTCTAATAGTAAATCACGTTGATGCTCTTTGTAATAATATAATGCAATAATTTAAATTTGAGCATTTATATTTATGTATCCGCAAGTTCGTTGGTCGGCTACCTAAAAAAAATGAAAGAAAAAAGTGAATGCAAACAATTAGAGCTCTTAAGTATTGACTTTAACCTATAATTAGTGCTTGAACTTTTCGGGTAAACTGTACCCGCCCGATACCCATTGCGTTTGGTTTACTCGATCCTTAGACCTGATAAACCCGTTTGACCCGTGTTTGGCCTGTTTGGACCGTTTGAACCGATAGACTCGTTATGAGTTCGCACATGATAATTAGAACAATTTGTGTTATGATAATAAAGTGAAACAACAGATCATTTACAATAATGACAGACTAAGCTTGTTTTCATAAAAACGGGATTATCAGGTCATCCATATTCATAGGGTTCAATCGGGCAAACCCGATTCATATGGGTAAAAATACAATATCGGTCCAACGTGCAGTCCAGTTTCAATTCTATTTTCCTAGCATTACCGCAAATGCACAGTAGCCCAAAATGGCTCGGACGTAAAAACTATCATATTATTATTAGGAGAGAAAATTACTTGTTGAATGACCTGTACGTATTTTATCCCTATTTTAAACGGTTATCCTGGTTTTATCTATCTGCTTATTGGTTTGCAACACTCAGAAAGAATAGTTCGAGACTTCATTGTTTACCCTGGCGACAGGGAGAGCGGCTAAACTTTTGTAATACCGGCAACATCCAACTGGTTGACAAACCGCACGTGGCCGCTAACAACCATATGACACTTTTACTGCTGATAAGAAAATTTGGTTTAGCTTTGAAAACCACTATATTTATGGAACTGAATGGTTTCGTGATGTAAAATACGCAAAACTAATTTTTATTTATAATTTACTTGTTGATACATTCATTACAAGTAACTTCGAAATGTCATTGCTGCTCTGTATATTTGTAAATCCATACCTAATTTACTTTTCTTTGTTAGTGAAACACAGTCATCTAAGTGTACGCTAAAGACAACAGCAACAACAACAGATGATGAAGACTACGCTCTTCCCTCCCCGTCGTCCTTTGGTATCGTCCTGTCTCAAGAAAAAGATGATAATTGTTCATTATCATCATCACAGCGAAGTTTAACTGATAGTGTGGAAAGTCAAAGCCAAACGGATGTAAGTCGTTGTACAACTAAACGCCAGAAGAACGATGCAGATCATGAAGAGGCTGGACAGGTAATTATTATACGTATATTTATAACATATACTAGATAATGCAAGAAAGGTTTTGCTTTAAAAAGAAATTTGAAGGGTATTGTTGAAATTCGTAAACTTTCATCGTACTCATTGTATTTGCTTGATGCATTTTACTAAAAAAAATTAATGATTGTCATGGTTATAAATAATTTGAGCATAGGAAATCCTTCAATAAACTGCGATTTAAAAGGAAAGGCGATTTTGTACATTAGTTTTAAACGCTTTACCTAATTTTGGTTCTTGCGGGTTATCAACTTTTTCGACCACATCTCTCATTTGATAACTTTTTACATAATTTTATCTTTAAATATTAATGGTAGCGATGTTTGTGTATCCATATGTATCAATATCTAAGTACAGTAGACTCTCGACTATCCAACGTAATGTGACTGAAAGACAGGGTGAATAACAGAAAAGCCGGATAGACATAAATTCTATATTTTTTTTACTTCCTGACCTACCCATACCGTTAACACCCTTTTATACTAAAACCTTATTCTCTTATTCATATTTCTGACTTTTTAGTACAAGCCATTATATAAATGTTAGTTGTGTACTCTACTGTATATTTCAAGCACTTACTACGAGAAAAAGGAGGTCCGCAAGAATAAAAAAATATTGTAAGCATTCAAGAAATTATAACGTCTAATTTAAGTGTAGGATACATAAAATGATTACACTGTGCAGTGTGAAATACATACAATTTTTAAAAAAGGTTAACTTAAAACATAGGCCTAATTTATATATATATATATATATATATATATATATATATATATATATATATATATATATATATATATATATATTGTAATATCCCACGTGGTATTGTATACAAACAATAATTTACACTGTATTTACAAACACCACCTCATGGTTTTACGTCAGGATCAAGGATCTTATAAAATAGAGGATCTCCCTTACAACAAAATCTTGAAGCCATACGTCACAGTTTCGCCACCCCTACTCTGCCCACTCCACCCCATAGGATCGCAATGTTTTGAGCCAACAAACATGGCGGAAACGAAAGTAGCCAATCAGACGATGGCGGAAACGAGAGTAGCCAATCAGACGTGCCGATGCTCGGTTGTTTTTTGGCTTCATTATTTAATAGGATGAAGATACATATGGGCAGACCCTCTATTTTATAAGATTCTTGGTCAGGATACTACGCACCACGTGGATTTACTACTACCAGCAGACGACGGATCTCTGGATCCTCCTACGAAACAGACGATGACATTGGAGCAGCAGCGCCACCCCCGGCAAGACGCCTATATAATGAGTCGCAGCCGGCAGTCTGCGCCAGTTCACTGGTGTCCCTCCTACTCACGGAACATTAGGAGTAACCTAACCCCAAGCCTCTAGTCTACCATGGGACTCTTGGCTATTCCTTCCTCCTGGCTTAGCCTGCTACGGGGCTCTGTTGGGAATCCGACCTCAGTTGTTTAGCCTGCTTCGAGGCTCTGTAACTGCTAACCTCCTCACTGCATGCCACGGAGCACTGGGGATTCCTTTACTACTGCTTAGCCTGCCACGGGGCTCTGTAGAGATCTTCTCCTCGGCCTCACAGTCAAGGACTACATAATTTCTAACCTAACAAATTTAGAGGAGAATAACTTTGTAATATTTCATTAAATACTGTTATTTAGTGAATTTTATAATAAAAGCCGGTAGTGGGGGTCAATTCCGGACATACTCATTTTATTTACCTTGCTCTACCTACAACCTATATGAGCCAGAGTTTTACAACATATATAAAATTAACTGTTCATTGATAAACGATTACACAAATGTGAAAACGTAAAAGAGTTAAAACTTAACATTTTTTTGTTTTTGCAAAAGTTCTTGATAGATGCGTGCCCTGTTCCGCAACACAATGTCCCTCCACTTAAGCAAGCAGATGATGCCAACTGGTATGGTCTCCTGCTGAATAATGTACTGGAGCACTGCCCCAGTCGTCTTGAACTCTTTCGAAGGTGGGATGAGAATTTTATTACAGAGGTTTTTTTTCTCGTTTCCTAACTGGTCTGGATAGTCTAAGTCTACTGTATTCATTTACATTGATAACTACGGGTTGGTCGGGGGCCGCGGTGGCTCAATGGTAGAGCGTTCATCTCTGGTGCTTGGGGTCCCGGGTTCGATCCCAGCCCCGCCAAGTGAACTTTGTCGTGAACAAACACCGTGTGCGTGGGTTTTCTCGGGGTTCTCCCGTTTCCTCCCAATTTCTTCATTCCACCATTTCATTCATCACTCATCATCACCGTCTCCTTTAGCCTAACCGGCATAACCGTAGGACGTAAAACTCAAAGATTTCATTTCATGTCATTTCTATGGGTTGGTCGATACTCTTTATTATTCATTCTATCGTAAAATGATGTCCTTAAATATTTGAATTTCTAATTGCATTTATTATACACATTTATTCCTTTATATAATATAGTTACCATAACAATACATAGTTTTCCATAATTATCTTTTTATCTTTGGATTCTACTTTCTCCAACAACACTCATTTAGTACTCTCCTTTTTTTTATTGATTCCAGTCTCAACCTATTTCCAGTATTTTTCAGGAATTAATCTTCATATTAATTTTTACAATTAGTACTCACTTAGTAATGCCCGGCAATTACGTACATTTATACGAATCGCCAACTCGTTGCTCTGCAACTGATTATCAACTAAATCTATGGTTTATAGAGCTCGGAGGTTCAATATCGCATTCACAAAATCTGTCCATTGACTTCTGTGCGTAGCCAACTGGGTCCAGTTTCTACTTTATACTTGCGTTCACCTCCGATGCTTGGGGTCCCTGGTTCGATCCCAGCTCGCGCCGTGTGGATTTTGTGGTGGACAAACACCGTGCTCGTGGGTTTTCTCGGGGTTCTCCCGTTTCCTCCCACTTTCTTCATTCCACCACTTCATTCATTTCTCATAATCACCGTCTCCTTTAGCCTAACCGGCATTTCATTTTTCTACTTTATATTTCTATTTCTGCGAGATTCTGTCCTCTCATCTGCGCCCAGGTCTTCCTAAGATTTTTTTTTCTTTCTTTCTTTTCAGTGGGGTTTTCAGTTTAAATTTTGAAAGCGCTCTTATTTTATTCCACTCTGGCCACGTGACCTGCCCACCTGAGGAGCCTTCTAAACTTAATGGCCCCATCAATGTTAGGTAAACGGTATAAATCATACAGTTCTTCGTTATAAGGTTTTCGCCATTCCCCAATTCCCATGGCTCGTGGGCCCAAATATTCTGCTCAGAATTTTATCCTCAAATACTTCCAGTCTGCGTTCTTCCCTCAGAATAAACGACCATATTTTCGCAACAGCACAACAGGCATAATTATCGTTTTATATGTTTTAAGCGTGAAATTCTTCGACAAAATTTGCAAACAAAAGAGTTTGGACTGAATAATAACGCGAATTCCCTGCTTTCAATCGGCATTTAATTGGACAGGCTTTGATCTAATATTGATCTTAGATATTTGAAAGTATCCACGTTGTCGAATATATTATTTGATATTTTAACGTAGCCGTAATTTGCAGTATTACCGTCACGACAACTGATAATTATGTTCTTTTCGGCACACACACAAATTTATCAAGGATTTAAAACCCAGTTCTTATCCCTAATTACACAGATAAGTACTCTTCACATTTAGTAAACTGTCATCTTGTCATATAATTATGCTTTAATTTTATTGCACAGTTCGAGCCGTAAGTTTTAAAGATCTGATTGTGCGTAGCATGAAAACATCAGCAGTCAGAATTTGTCCCCACTGCCATAAAGACCTATGGACTAAACTTGCCTCTCATGAAAGATTGCAAAGTTAAAAAATAAAAATAAAACGTACAACTGTAAATGGTAAAAAAACAGAAAAGGAAATGTTAAGAAACAGCAGAATTAACGAAGACAATATATATATATATATATATATATACACAGAGCGTTCAAAAAGTCTCTGTATACCTGAATTGTCACATATTCATTCAAAGCAACGAGAAAATTATTTTACTCAAAATTTATTACATTATGGTATAAAAGCACTATATATAGGGCGTAGCATATACACACACATTTTCACAGCAAATGTTGGAAATGCCCTCCATGAGCCTCCAAACATGCTTGCATACGATTCAGCTTTTGACTTTTTGAACGCTCTGTGTATATATATATATATATATATATATATATTAGGTCTTGAAATTAAGGCTCGCCTATTATTAGTGTTATCTAGTGAATCACAATAAAATTATGATATAGAAACCTCATCAAGGTGTGTGTCAAATGGGATTAGGTGAGTCCAGTTGTCATGAAACAAAAAATTGGAATGACTGGGGTGTAATGTCTCTCAAGCGCCTCAGATTTTGTATAGCTGGGCAGTAGTCGTTGCCGAATCCCGACTGGGGATTAGGCGCCATCGCAACATGTCCTATGTGCACGATAGCTTTCATATTCGATGATCTAGCAGGCCAGAGCAGAAGATTTATACCAAGTAGAGAATGTTATGTTGTCCTGATGATATCGAAATGCACCCATCCTCCTTGAAAATGGGTGTTTAGATAAGGTCAGATAGAAGTGACGAAGTTACTAGTCTACAACGCACTAGTCGTAATTCCCTGAATGAGGAGCAGAGGCAAACTAGATGTACGAACAAAAAATATCAGACTTTATTGTTTCCTACATAAACAAATTAAATACGCGCACTGTCCATCGGTAGAGATCCTAAAGGATATTCACGTATCTATGTGAATTTTCGCTCGCTCGCAGACAGTATTAATTGGTAGAAAGCCTTTGATTGTGAACGTATAATGAGTGCCGATCGGATTTTCAATTTGGGCCAAATGACAGAACGACTTGAGCAGTACGTGTACACAAGGTTTTATCAACAGTTTCACGATATTGAAATGGAAATAATTCACAAGATCTAGCAGGTATTTGCGAACGATACCATGAGTATCTCTCGAATCAAGAAATGGTACAACATTTTCAGAGATGACTGCACATCAGTGCAGAGAACCACGTCCACGTAGGACCTCAGCAAGCAGAATAAAGGCTATTATGAAACAAGTGAGGACTTTGTTATATAGAATGGTTGTATGACAGCCCGAAAACTTGCGACTGAAGTGGGAGTAAGCACTGGGTCGGTACATTGAATTTTGGTTTAGTGTTTGGACTTAAAGAGAGTGTCCGCAAAATTCGTGCTGAAGCTGCTAATGATTGGAAGTCGCATGGGACATGCTGAACAGCGCACAAAGTCCTCAATTTCCATAACACCATGATCATTGGTGATGAGTAGGCATCAGATCGATATTCACTAAAAAACAGCAAGATATGCGCTATAAATCACGAAAACATGCACTGAAAATATGCAAATGTGCACTAAAAAGTGTAAATATGCACCAGTCAAAAGCTAAAGTTAAATGAGAAATTTTATTACACCTGAAAGGGAAAAAAGTTATATTACTTAAACTACATATACTTGGGGTATAACTATGGTGCATTATTTTGTTACAATATATAAATATGTAGTTTTCCGTATTTTCTGGCAAAAAAACCTTCTGCGTTTGTCAGTCTAAACATTTCTGTTCATCGAAAATGTTCCTTTGTGTGGCAGGTCGTTAAGGAATAGTATTCTAAAGAAGCAATGTTACTTGACGACAACTGGAAATTCGTGCGTCATTGTTCTCAGGAACACTTTATTTTCATCAGGATATGGGACTTACACAATTAAACGGCAACAGAGATTTCTGTAATATATTTCGTTGTTGGATTTGAGTTGAAACATGTTTCGTACTAAAGTTCGGAAATCATTAAAACGAAGGTGTAAATGAAGTTGTATTAACTTTATTCTGTCACACGGACATAAATCTGGAAAAGTACAGTATTGGAGAGGAAAATCGGTGGGTTGTCCACTGTTAACAGGAGATGAAAAACAATCAAAATATATATGTAATGAAACTGTAATGGAATGTAATTATAGTCTAATCAATTTACATAACGTATGGACAACTCAGATCATACCTTTGTAACTTCAGTGGCGTTCTTCGACATTGTGCAGGTTCCGAGTACCTTGTGACACGTCTGTGTATTGATGATGCCCTTTGCAACAAGATCTCATTCCATTTAGCTAGCAGCGATTGAAGCTCATGTTAATGGACATTAAAATGGCCGTTTCCAGCGCTTCCCAAATATATCCAATGCAGTTTATATATGGATGGCCAGTTCATAATAAATCAAGCAATAATATTATGGTATTTAGCTAGGTCATCTATTGCTATAACAACCTTATGCAGTGCCTAGTTATTAAAATATTCCAAACTTCTTGTGTTGCGAGGTGGGTATATTTATGTGGTTTAATGTTTCACACGTTTTTATATATATTGGAGTTATGCATTGACTTATGGAGTTATGTTGTGTATTTAGTTATTTCCCGTATTGTTTATTGAATCATGATTTCGTCTTCTTAAGAAAAAAAGACGACGGGAGAAGATCTCAGCCGAAGAGAAGGAAAGAAGGAAGGAAGAGCGCTTGAGGTTGAAAGCAGAGAAACTGGAGGAGAAGGCTAGACAAAAAGCTTTGAAGGCTGCAATGGCTGCCGAAAAAAATAGCAAGAAGCCTGGTGAATGTTTAAAGGTACGAATTTTCTTTTTTATGTTTCATTGTTAAAAGAATGTAGTGTATATTATGTATGTTGTATATGTAAAGATACTTACGAGGGTGATTTGGGAAGTAATTTGGTTTGATGTTAAAGAAAACCATTTGAGTTTTTTTCTTATTTATTTTATTTTTTTAGTACCTTATTTTCCAACTTAGTCCACTCGAAATTCAACACACTTGCCCTAACATTTCGCCAGCTTCGCAATTCCTTCGCTGAAATTTTCTTCGGGGCTTTCAAAATACTCGTTTACTTGCTGTACAATTCTTTCATTTCACTCAAATTTTCGTTTTGCCAGGAAAGTTTAGAGTTTCGGGTATAGATGGTAGTTAGATTGCGGATGCAGTTCAAACTTCAAATCTCAGTTGGGCCAACTTTTGCTCAGCGATACGGTTCTTCTCTGCCGTGTGCAGTTCAATATGCAAAATGAATGAACCCGTTGAGTTGAAATGCTTGGCTTCTGCTAACTCGCACTTTCACTCGTTTGTCGGCTAAAGACAAAGCATAGACTTTATCGATGATTTCGGGTATCGCAGCTGAGTTAGGGGCTCTAGGACGGGGGCAGCTTCCGTGTTGGTTTGGCCACTCTTAAATTCATTTACCCAAGGTATATCAGTTTCATAGGGAGGGCATGGGACATCGAATGTAGTTAAAAATCCTCTCATGATCTTCTTTCTGTGTTTTCTTTCCAGAAAATAGAATTGAACAATGAATTAGTCAGAATGACTTGAGGCCGCAGATTGTTTATTCATAGAAAGGGAATTTTATTACCTCATATACAAATGATGTTAGCACTATCACTCGTGTATGCGAACCAGATACATAAGAGGGTATTGAATTGCTAATGAACAATAATTGTATATTGTCAGTGTATTTTGTCCTCTTTATTTTAATGAATATTTTTCAGATTTACCTCCCCTTTGTAGTTAATCCTCCTCTCTAAGTTCCAAAAATATCAAACAAAACACGCTAATGGCCCTAAGTGAAGAGTTGTCAAAGGTTTTTAAGGGGCAAACACTGAAAACAAAATATAATTACCACTGGAATCAAACATTTAAAAAATACGGAATTACCACACTTCTTCGCTACAAAGGGAAGGCAATTTCTGATTATATTAGGTGAATTCTTGCACGCTTCTTGGTTAATAATTTGAAAGTTGAAAATGTATTCCTCTTCTTGTGATGGAGACTTATCTACACTTCCTCGTGGGTTTTCTCGGGGTTCTCCCGTTTTCTCCCACTTTCTTCATTCCACCATTTTCATTCATCTCTCGGGGGGCGCGGTGGCTCAGTGGTAGAGCGTTCACCTCTGGTGCTTGGGGTCCCGGGTTCGATCCCAGCTCCCGCCAAGTGAACTTTGTGGTGGACAAACACCGTGCTCGTGGGTTTTCTCGGGGTTCTCCCGTTTCCTCCCACTTTCTTCATTCCACCATTTCACTCATCTCTCATAATCACCGTCTCCTTTAGCCTAACCGGCATAACCGTGGGACGTAAAACTTAAAGATTTTTCATTTTCATTCATCTCTCATTATCACCGTCTCCTTTAGCCTCACCGGCATAACCATGGGACGTAAAACTTAAAGATTTCATTTCATTTCATTTTTATCTACACTTGGTAATGTTTTTGCTGTTGTCGCGCTTTCGCGTAATCTATCCGCTAAAGAGAGCAGTGTTGCCGAAAACTGTTCGTAAATATGAAGGCTCGGAATTGGTGATTAAGATTGACCTTGCATCAGTATGGAAATTGGTTTCGAAATATAAATTACTGTAGAATGTGATTTGTCAGTTAGAAGAAATAAGTAATTTTAATGTATCATGTTACGACTTGATTTGATTGATACTTAAAATTTGCAATTAATGTATTTTCACTACGCTTCCACGGGGTATTCAGATCGATTTGAATATACAGTGAAACCTCCCTTAACGGACACCTCTCAATAACGGACACTTCTATAATACGGACAGATTTTTTTGTCCCGGCAAAAATATATGTTCTCTTACGGAACAAAACCCTCCCTTTTACGGACACTCTCAGATACGGACGCGGACAGTCCTTTTCTCCCCAAACGTTTGAATAACCTCCTCATAACGGACAGGAATTGTTCTCGGTTCTGCGATATATTACAGTATACAGAAAAGTCTTTTCCCCATAAGTGTATCTCTCGAGTCCAAACTTGGTGAACCATCAAACAGAACAGCTGAACTTGTAATTTTTTCCGCAATAAACTGCTTTCTGGCGGAAATCCTAGAAAATTTTCAATAAGCAATAACACTCATGCAGGGATAGTCGTAAGGCCAGGAATTCTATGCGAAACATCTTCCCTTCCCTAACAAATTTAATCCTTTTCGTCTGGACCTTGCATCTTTACCGACAATTTCATAGATAACAAAACAAACATTGTTTGTTTTACAATAACATTTTCAACGAGCAATGCTACCTCTCTTACTTTTTTTGGAAAAGAAACATTTTTCTTTTACTCATGATACTGGAACAAGTCTGGGTTGGTGTTTTCCCAGCTTCCTTTTTCATTTTCTCTGAAAGGATATTCTTTGTGATTGGGCCTGGGTCAATAAATATGCACCCCCAATAGCTTGCCTTTTCATCCATTCTGTCAACGAAGATTCCGCGCCAGTACACAAACACACACACACACATGTTTCTTCTGCAATCGTACTGAGGATTTTTAGAGGACACTTGCTAATGAGTTTTATTACCGTTGTAGAGGAAAAAGCTTGCCTTTTTCGTTAAACATTGCCCAGCAATAATAGGCTATGATTTAATAGAAATTAATTTCTCCTTCATCCTTCCCAGTAATTCAAATTGTACTAAATAAGACTATTTTCATATTGAATTTTACGTATTTACGTCCACACATAATGTATTTACTGCATACAATTACCCTTATGAGAAATTAAATTTCTGTAAAATTTCTGTAACCTCTCTATAACGGACACCTCTCAGTAACGGACAAAACTTCATGTCCCATTCGTGTCCGTTATTGAGAGGTTTCACTGTATCACCAGAATACTGAATACATAATGATAACCAGCAGAAGGAGAAAGTGCGACAACTACTGGAATTTAATTCTTAAAAGAGCTGTAAATTGTTTAAGTTTCCTATTATATAATACAATAAACTCACGATTATCCGGCTTAGTATGTTGGAAGGGCAGACCGGATAACAAAAAAGTTGGATAAGGCCGAAGTTCTACAATTCTCACTTCCTGCTCCACGCCCTACCAATGAAAGTTCGCTTTTTATACAAAACCCGCTGTTATTCGTACTTTTTGATCCTTAGTGTAGACCAGTTCTTTATAAACATTTGTTATGTAATGCACCGTTTCAAAAATAATACTGCAGAAAAAGTAAGTGAAAGAATAAAAATATTACAGACATTTTAATGTAAGTTTTTACCTGTAATGTCTAATTTAATTGCAGAAAAAATAAAATATTGTACATTGTACCTACATACAATTTAAAATAAACAATACAATAACATAAGAAGTAGGTCTAATTCTTTAAAAAAAAAAATGTTGTAAACTTACTTTAATGTTCATTGATTACACAAGTGTGAAACGGTAGTGCTAAGAAAATCAGAGTCAGAACTTCTACTTTTTAATTTCGAAAAAAAAATGTTGATAAATGAATGCTTCTCCTTGACATCTTTTTTGTGAAAGCGTTATAAGTTGAGTAGATGGTTAAAAAGAAATTCCTTATTTTATTACAAAGACTTTTTTTTTTTAACTAAGCCGGGTAGTCGAGAGTCTAGTGTATTTTCAAAATGTATGTAATATTTTATGCTGGTAATTTAAGTTTTCCATTAAAATCATTTGAAAAACTTGAGATCATGTTATGTTATTAGAGTTCGTACTATTACTCAGGCCAAAATGGTTCATTAAGTATTTGGTCCTGGGAAGTAAGGAATATCATTAACAGGACGCCTAAGGCAGAGAATTCGACTACGAGCATCAAGAAATTCTAGCGGCTATTAAGCATTCGCGTGGTAAGAAGCAAAACATTACTAGGTGTAGGAAGGCTAAAAGATGTGGAAGTCTTCTAAAGTTCCATATTACCGATTGAAGAAGGTGAGATAACACATCAAATGTAATCGGAAATGTTTTCCTTTGAAGTGGGGGTATGAGTGATAGATTTTTAATTTTTGTAATGTGCTCTTTCTACTAAATACGATATGTAAAAAAGTTGGTAATATTAAAGTTGTTTTACATATTCAATTTCACTGCCTTAGGTTTGCCTTACATATTAAATGTAAATCTACTTTCTTTTCTTTTTCTAGTATATCAAAACACAAATAGATCCGAAGCTTCTGACATTAGACTTTGGAGGTGATCTACTAGTTGCCTTACAAACTTGTGGAGTGGCGTACGTGATTCAGCAGCAGCTGATTGAGAATACCATTTCATGGATCAGAGAAATTAATGAATATAAAGTACAGGACGATATGAGGGTATGTGATTTATGTAATTACGGTGTACTGTTTTCTTTGCTTCAGTGTAAAATTTTGGAGTTGTTTTAATGTAATTTTGTTGCCTGTAAGTTTGTGTTACGTAATTTCGAAGATGTTATTTATTTAACGTGTTTCCTTATTCTTCAGAATACTGCAATTATCATTATTGTTTTAATTTTATAATGGGAACAGTAATGCTTCTTCATTTAAATTGAAATTTTGAAAAAGAAACTGCTTGGAAGTACACAGTTTTCCAGGCGAAAAGCAATAGAGAAAGTTCCGTTAATAATAAATAAATAAATATTCGGGCTATTGCATCTCTAATCGTAGAGGTCCTAGCGTTGCCAGTTATGTTTTAGAACTTGCAGATATGTCACACATTTGTGGCTCCGATTCAGCGCGCTTTTGGCGCCTGTTCCTGGCATGTGCAACATTGTGTATTGAGTATTCTTTAGCTTCAGTCTTGAAATATTTAGAGAACAGAAACGTATCGCTTTTGAAATGTAGCGCAAAAGACACAATTTTAAATATATTTAACTTACATTTCTTTAGCGCCCTTTATTACCTTTATTTACAGCTTAATTTTCGATATCTTCCTCTGAGTTCATCACTAGGGAAGATTGTTGTTTAGATGTGTATTAGGTTAGTAATTAAGGATACGATTCAAGCCATATAAAATGACGTGATTATGATGTGGTACTATTTCTACTTTCTTCTTTTCCTCCTGATTAGTGGCAAAAATAGATTAGAAATAAAAGAAAGTAGAAGCAGTACCACATTACATTTAAATTTATGGTATTTCCTCTTTACCTTCTAATCAGTGAAAAGAATGAATTAGGAACGAAAGATAAAAGTAGAAGCAGCAGCACTAAAAGCTACACGTAAGTTTATGGTATTTACTGTAGTTTAGTTACTGACTTAATAGACACCAATTAGGTACCAAATAAAGATCTGTTCGGAATTTTACCTTACAAAGATGTATGTAAAAGTGAGACTACTGAAAAATTAGAAATATTCCCATCAATATCTTGTCTCGTACGCTTGGACAAATCATGGATTCCACAGTGATAGAACTTAGTTTAATCTGAACCAAACAAGTCCTCCAGTGTGTGCGTCACCTCGTCGATGGTGCGAAACCGTCGTCTCCGCAGATGATTTTCTAACGAATGGAACAAATTGCTCCGATATTGTGCAATGTCTCGAAAATATGTATGTTGCATTGGATTTCCACAACCTAGTCGGATAATAGTGTCACTGGTGACATTAAAACAGGTGGCTTCAAGTTATTCTGAAATAAAATAACACCTCTGGATTTACGAGCACTGGTTTCAATGGTTGCGAACCCGATACTCGTAATATCAGCAGTGTATTATATATTATTTTGTCTTGTAGAAACAATAACTATATTTGTATTATTATAGTGTTACTGTTTTATTTTTTATGTTCATTACTTAATATCTGTAATTTCCTAAGAATAATTACGTTAAAGATATATTTTACTCATAATATAATATTTACGTGTTTACCATATTCTAGGAAAATATTTCTAAATTATTATATTGAGGTTATAATTGCTGTATATTTAATAGATTTGGTAGTTTTGAAACTTTTGTACATAACATTTTAACTATTCTATCAGGCTTTGTTTCCACAGTATCAAACTAAACATAACACATTGAACAACGGTATGTAATAAAAATGTATAAAAACACTAACACGTAACAGTTTCAACACGCTAAATGTGTCTTGATCAGACTTCCATTCTTCCTACTTGAGAAGAAGTGGAAGTCTGATGAAGACATAGTTAGCGTGTTGAAACTGTTACATGTTTGTGTTTTTATATATTTTTATCACATAACCTTGATCAGTGTGTTGTGTTACTTTGATAAAATTTTAGTGTTAAATGTCATATTTTAAATTTCCTGTGTCTTTGTAATATGAAACCTATTCATATTCAGTTCCCACCGTATTTCTGGTCCTTCTTTACTTATCATCATCATCAATCAATAAAATTCTCTTTTGTCAGGTTGCCAACCAGCTGTAAAGTTGTGACTTGAAAAATCTCTGTAATCTTATTGTTGCACAGATTGGCTCATCTCTTCTTTCTTTTACCAACACGAGCAGCTTGTTTCTGCTGTTTTATTTATTTATTTATTTATTTTTAATAGAATAAAGTATGTCAAAACCATGTACTAGTTTTACCTGAGTTTTAAATTCGATGAAGAATTGAAATTTTCATGTTAGTGGTAAAGGAGAACTGAAATTTTCATGTTAGTGGTAAAGGAGAACTGAAATTTTCATGTTAGTGGTAAAGGAGAACTGAAATTTTCATGTTAGTGGTAAAGGAGAACTGAAATTTTCATGTTAGTGGTCCTGCAGAAATGAACACACTTAAAATTGAGCATCAAAACTTTGAAAAGAGAGATTAACTATTCATTGGACTGTGTTATTATGAGATGCCATGATAGCTTCCGATCAACTATCCTTTTCCGTGTTTTCATTTGGATTAAAAGTTCTTTTGAGAATATTATAAAACCCATGAAGGATTTGCTCCAGCACAAAATTCCATATTTCGCTTATTGCTGGTGATATTCTGGATAAAGGCCATAGCTACCCTGAAAAATTTTACGGAAACTCTGTAGTTTGAAGGAAGAACCATGGAAGTCAAGGTTTGGATAATCAGTGTGCTGTTTGCTGTTGACTTGTTTATCAAGAAAGTGCTGTGTTTAAAAAGAAATTTCAGAGCCCAAATGAAATACTGCGTTTCATTTGACAAGTGATTTTACACGGGACGTGATGTAATTTATTGTTACTTTTTTAAAAAACAAAAAATCTTCATAGACGCCTTACTATTGCTATAAAGTATACCGTTTCATTGATTGTGTAGCTAGGTGGCAGCAGTTCGCGGGCCATGATACTCGAGCAGTCCACCGAACACACAGGGCAATAACGTTCTGTTGGTGCAAAAGCGGTCTTGGCCACTTAGGAATGGGTCTATCTGTTTTAACCAATAATGACGGCGCTGTGAAGCATCGTAAATAACCTACATATCATCGCACGTTGGCAGTCTATGACCCACTGTTCAGAAGTGGGCTGTTTCTTCGACGAGACAACAAAGAAACAAACACACTACTTCCTGAGCCGTAGTCAACTCATGTACAACATATCGTCTCATTTAATACCGTTTCCATTACTAGTGGAGGTGTTGGCAAACGGTTTCTGGAGTGAAAATTTGTTATCATCCTACTGTCCGCTAATTTACCGCATCCGGCCTACTAAATGAATTGCTTTTTCTTTTAGTTTCAGTAGCATTTGTTTTCAGTATAAACCCGTAATAGGTGTTTGAAGGTTCCCATTTTTGACCTGTTCTTACTGACGTCCTCGTTTAACTGTAGCGACCACTACCGCCAGGGTACAAGAGGAACCACTAGTTATCATGTCGCCTTTCTCTATTTTTTTTCACCAGAAATAGAGGGCGTAGAAAACGTGTGCAGTTCCATTCCGAATAAATCCGACAGAATTTTTTTGAGTTTTAAATAGGCTTTAGCGCTTTGTTATTGATATACTTGGAGGAAAATGCCAGGATTAAGATACTGAAAATTACCCTGTAAGCGAAGAAAATAAAAGACACTGAAGAGAGATAAGAACAACCGTGTTATCTTTAGTTACCGGTACTATTAAAAGCTTGTTCAAATAAATTTTCTCGGGCTTTCATCAGCTGAAAATATTGACTTCCAACTTTTCAAATGCAGACATTGAACTCACATGAACATATAAATAGTGGCTGTGTAAAGGCAGGGCTATGGCAGGACGATTTACCGCCTGTTCGTGTTTGTTCCCTTCAAGCTACTCTCATGCTGCATCTAGACACTGATTCCAACGTTGTCGTCATCGCTGGAAGCAGTCATCGAATATCTTGTGGAATGCATCGGAATTCCCTCCTCGTGTTATCCTGGATGGTATCAGATCGTTTTCTTTTTAAGGTGGATTTCAGTGTAGGAAATAGGAAGAAGTTGCATCTGACTCCGGGGAGGTGAGGAATGTTGTACGATGAGGTATTATCTTCCCTTGATAGAGGTTACGAATATTTTAAGTGCGCTATGCACTTAGAAATCAGATTCACTGGTTACTATTGATTCTTTTTGATAAAAATTGATGATCTAGAGTCTAATCTCAGAGAGAAGAGAAAGCAGTCTAATCTCAGAGAATGATTAATCAATTAAAAAAAAAATCTATCATTCTTTACCTAAATCAAGAGTATCTTCAATCACAAAGAGTGATACTCTTGAAACTTGAGGCAAAGAAAACTTACTTCTGTTTGCATAGACTAACGCAATCATTAATTCCAAGTGAGAGTATGTAATTACAATTTCTGTGTCACTTGTTGTGCACTTCCTAACTTCTCAATACGAGGATGATTTTGACCAAGAAGTCGAACATCACTCCTGAAGTATGACACAGATCATTGTCATGGTGCAAATGCCACTGTTCAGACGCAAATTTTCTATCGTTTGCGACGAACGGTTTCTCATAACGTTGTAACATAACTTCCTTATTGACAGTTTGTCCACGTGGAACAAATTAGCGATGCACGATCCCGAACGTGTCAAGAAAACACAATCAGTAGCAGTTTCACCCGGGATGGAACTTGCCCGGCCTTTTTAGGTCTCTGGAATCCATGTGACTTCCACTGGGACATCATAATCTTAGTTTAGGGAGTCGCACGCGTGTTTCTTCGATGACACTGGCCACGAATGTCAAGTCGTAGGCGGCTGTTTCTTCCAGCTTTCTGCTGATGGTTATACGACTATTCTTCTGGTCTTGTGAGAATCCCCGGCACGAATTTCGTCGATATGTCGCGACCTTTCCGTGTAATATTTTTCGTGACATGAATCGATGAAAATGTTTAACTCGACCGCATGTCATGGATAGTGATTCGACTATCGAATTTCACAGGTGCACTAACTTGGGCAATTTTCTTCTCAGTCAGATTCACGGACGGGCGACCAGGACGGTGTTTTTTCTTCACGGACATTCTTCCAGCTTGGTAACGTGCAAACCACTGAAAGATCGTTATGCGACTCATGACACATCACCGAATACTATTTACAACATTTTGTACGTCTTTGTAGCTGTTTTTCCAAGTTGAAAACAAAATTTAATACAGATTCACTGTTCTTTTCGATCATTCATTCACATTCCTACACGTATCACACAACACAATTCACACAGTCATGTCTCACTAAATATTCGCGATAACGCTGTGACATCATCATGAGATTTTGCTACACGTATTTGTGGTGTGGATTTCAAGATAGAATTAATTTATTTTGAGAAAAAAAATCTGGAAATTAAGTAAATAATCTTTGTTTGTTATTTTTCTCAGGATTCCCACCGACCTGAAAAACCTTTAAAGGTCAGAGAATTCCGCTTACTTGTAAAAAGTCCTAGAAAAGTCAGGGAATTTTAAATAAGAATTTTTACTTCTCGGAACCCATTCTCTTTTTGCCTTATCCGACTGTTTCCTAGGTGATATTTTATAAAATAAATTAGTGTGTTTTGTACATGCATAATAGATGAGGAATCTCGTGAGCGGTGAAAAAATAGTTGCTTTTTTCTTTATATATGGACTTGGAAGTTTGTAAAACATAACCTGGAAAACCTGAAAAGGTCAATGAATTCGTGCTTGCCAAAGTAAGTGGGAACCCTGATTTCTGACATCCAAATTGGATACGCATCGGAGAAACACCGGACACATTACATGTTCTTACATATAAAGATATTTGCTAAAACTCGCCTCTAAATCATGAAAATGCATATTGTCATGACTTTATTTTTCAGGTAGAAACAATTAATAAACACCAGGAAGAAACCGAAGTTCTATTGATTCTTCCATGCAAGAAATTCGTTGAGCTTCTGTACGATCGAGAGCTTAAAGTTTATATCGAATCTATACAGTCCGCATTAAGTGGAAAAAAGATCACAGTTATTATTTATGGACTCGAACAGTATTTCAGGTATTTCGTTACAATCTTATTTGTTCGAAAACCATTTATAGTATTGCTATAGTTGTTATTTTATATTATTGTTAAATTATTAGTTTGTATTAACTCATATTTGTAGAATAATTGTAATTATGAGCAGAGAAAGTAGTGGAATATACCTAGGTACAATGTGGAACCCTTAGTTACTATACGCACGAAAGCCATTAGAATGTGCAATAAGAATATTTTCAACGATATTTATCTGAATTTTCATGATTATCCTGTTTACCTTTTAATTTTGATTTCTTTCCTAAAGAAATGGACAGGGATTGCAATTTATTTAGGATATTTTTAGCTTATTGAATTTTAATGTATTTTTTATTTATTTATTTTTCTTTGCTTGCAGACCCGGGTTAGTTCTCTGTGAAGCCACAAAATTTTTATGTAAACCCAATCGGGAAGGTAATTGATTTAAGAGATATTGAACTCCGCTCTAGAAAGCTAGACATAACAGCAATGGAAGCCGATATGCTGAACACATCACTCACGTAAAATGTCGCCTCCCATAGTCCTTTGATGTCAGTTAAGCCAAGGAGTTGATTAGTTTATAATATTAGTGCAATGTGGAATTAAAAGAAGTGGGGAATGTACTTAATTATGCTAAAGTCCAAGAAGGACTCTTTCCAGTTGTATAATGCTTGTTCATTAAAGTAATATGTAGCAAACACATCGACTAACCACACCATTACTTATGACTTTCTTGACTCGTATCCTACACTTCATAATAATTCGAATTGCTTCTTAACTTTCTTAGGTTGTCATCGTCGAAAATTCTGCGCAGAGGCGAAGCCGAGATCGTGCACGCTAACCATGGGGTTAGATGGAAGTACAGGAATATACGGGAGTACTCAATAATAAAAGTATTCTATGGTTTTACGATGGCTCAGTGGTAGAACACTTAAACTTCTCATTAGAATCCCGATATAGTCATACATTTTTTTTTTTTCACTCATTGTATATAATTGATTTCCCACTTATAGAGGATCTGTTGTAGTACAAAATCATCTATTGCCTCCACTTATCATGTTTAAGGAAGGAAAATATTGATTTATATAAAGGGTCTGTAAACTTATTCTGAAAATTATATTCTCGAATTTGGCAGAATTTCAGTGGTCAATGCACAAGGAATTAAAGTTTTTCCAGGAACACGAACTTTGTGGCGCTCTCTAAAGAGGGCAATGCCATCGCGGACTGACCGCGCACTCTGTGGCGTTTTTGAAAAGTTTTTCAAAATGTCTTAGGAGTAAAAAGCTAAGCGTTGCAATCTTGAAATCTTTCCACCAACACGGTCGAGTGTTGATCAAAAACACATGCGGATTTCTGAAACAACATACATTTCAAAGTAATTTGTTTTCCCACTCCCTCTCCCGTTGTTGGGAAGGAGAACAGGAACCGGTTTCTGGTTTCAAAGCATGTGGTAAAGATTAGGAAGACTGTGTGCGTAAAAGTATATGAATGGCATGCAAATTGTTACGAACTTATGAGTCTTGTATTGTTCCTGTGCTACCACTAACGAGGAGGAGAGTGAGTGAGTCCAACATGCTGTGTCTTGTTCAGAAAATGGTGGTGACTTCAGAATTATTTTCCATTATAAAAGTCTTTCTTCGATGCATAGTGTCTGATAAACATCGTTGCTCTGCGATAGTAGCGTAGCCAGGATGTGTGTTTGGGTGGGGGAAAAGTGCTGTTATAGGTACATATAGAAACATTACAAACAAAAAATATATAAACATAAAAATACATAAAAAATTACAAACATCAAAGTACATTGTCGGACCTCTTTGGGAGGGCCCGGCCCCTCTGGGCCCCCCTTCCCTACGCCACTGCTGTGCGATGATGTACACCACAAAGTAGATGTTATTGGTAGTATTAGTTATAAGAAATACGAAATGAAATGAAATGAAACTTTAACGTCCCACGATTATGCCGGTTAGGCTAAAGGAGACGGTGATAATGAGAAATGAGTGAGATGGTGGAATGAAGAAAGTGGGAGGAAACGGGAGTACTCCGAGAAAATACACGAGCACGGTGTTTGTCCACCACAAAGTTCACACGGCGCGAGCTGGGATCGAACCAGGGACCCCAAGCATCGGAGGTGAACCCTCTACCACTGAGCCACCGCGCCCCCTTATAAGAAAAACGAGTCAAAAAAAACTTTCGATGCACATAGAATTATTGCATATGGAACTAAAACCAATATTTTCATCTTCCAATGTAAATCACATTACACAGAATATCTACCTATATGTGCAATATACACTGTAGGTATGCGCACGAGACAAGATTTATGGCTGTCTCGTCTTGGAAATGTGCTGTAAAAGTGATGTCTCGACTCGAAAAATGTATATTTCTCTACTGGAAGAGCCGTGTCTCGACTCGAATTTTGTCAGGAAAATCTTGTCTCGTCTCGTCTCGTCTCGTGCGTATCCCTAGTGCAATACTTACGTCAAGATGACAAGAATAGCACAGGACCGAAATGCCTGAAGGGCCCAGAGGCGTAGCCAGAAACTCGTCAAGGGGGGATTCACAAAGCATATTCTCTCTCTCTCTCTCTGTCTATATATATATATATATATATATATATATATATATATATATATATATATATCCAAACGCTGTGGGGGTAAGACACCCCAGTCATCTCTACGGGAGTTACAGGGGAATAATAAAAGTAAAGTATGTATGTGTATCCGTATGTATGTATGTAGGGGAGACCGGGGTATTCACGAACACTTAAGCTTTGATTATAAATAACTCCTTTGTTTTTAGAGATAAAACATTAACATTTCTTGTGTATAGAAAGCTTGGAGCTTTTACTTTCTACTAAAATGCAGAGGAAAGTCAAAAATAACATTTTTCAATAAATCAGTGGGATGTTTTAAAAATGTTCATATGTTCGGGATTGCCCCAGTGGTCGGGGTAATCCCGAACATACTGTTTACTTTAAACTTTCCTTTGCGAATGAAGGGAAATGCATTAAAATACATTAAAATTATACTGTAATTTAGTATTTTAAAACTTTAATAGGAATTATAATTACAAACATAACTCAAATTAATGATAAATGTGTCCAGACCTCATTATCTTTGAAATTATTACACATGAAATCAATAAATAATAGGCTAAAGAAATGCAATCTTATGAAATAAATTCAGAAATAACGGTACATTAAGGAAAATATTCATTAAAATGAAAACATTATTTTGAACTGTAGAAATCACATATATACGCATTTATGTTTTCTCTCAAAGACAGTATTCTTTATTAGTCCAGTGTTGAAATGCGGTTAATTGGCTGAACAAAATTAGCTAACTGCTAATGAATGCTACTAGGCTAAATAAATGTGTAAAACACTCTGTGAATCACACACAGAGAAAAAAATGCAGCCTATGATGAAAGATCAGATATGTAAAATAGGATTACTATGAAATAATGAAGAAATAATTCTAATAATAATAAATATAGTAAACTATTCTAATTAACAAAGCTAATAACGCTCAATACCAAGACATGATGTATTTCCCAAACCAATTTCATTAACGTATTACTTACATTTCAATAAGGAAAAACTATTTAAAAATTTTTGATAATTTATTTCACACCATTGGGCAATCCCGAACACTCCAGGTAATGGTGAACATCCTGTCTGTCGTTTCCCCATGAAGTGTCATTTTATTGTTAAAATTGAAACTAATTGTTGACTGCATACTGGCTAGTAAGATTACAAAAAACTAATGCTCAAATATAGGGAAATATATAGTCTTATCTGTAATAATATAGATAAGAGAAGAGCCAAGTTACGTTGCGCAGATTATTGAATCAATTTCATAAGTGAATCGACAAACACAACAAAACATCTTCCTCCTGATAATCCACTCAATTGACTGTCATCAAATGTATGCTACACTTGTTCAGGTCTCTCTGCTAGCATGCAGCAAAATCACCTGTTTTCTTACAAGTTTCCTTCGGTGTAAACTTGGGTGTTCGGCATTACCTCAGTGTTAGAGAATATCCCGGTTTCTCCTATTCAGTCATGATTTCAGGGGGTGGTCCGGGGGAAGTTTCCGTTTTATTCAAGTTTCCCTCTCTCTATATATACATATACGAGGGCAGTCTTGGGAAGTAACGTAACGCAAGTAACGCGTTACTTTTTAAGTAACGTTTCCTAGTAACGCGTTACATTTTTTCCAAAATAACTGTAACGGTAATGCGTTACAAATTTTTAAGTAACGTACCTAGTTTGCGTTACTTTTTTCGCGTTACATTTCGGATGAGTAACTACAATATATTGTATGTATATTTTTTTCGGAAACAAATGTTTCTTTCCTGTAAGTGAATTTCTCAGAATGGAACAATGGAGCATGAACGATGGCAGTGAGTAACTACAATGTATGTATATTTTCTTTTTTCTAAAAAAAAATGTTTCTTTCCTGTAAGTGAATTTCTCAGAATGGAACAATGGAGCATGAACGATGGCAGTGAGTAACTACAATATTTACATAACAAAATATAGTGCCACTTGCTGTTTTTGGAAGATGAGGACAGCCTCAGGGAAATCACGTGTACTGATTGCAAGCACCTGGAAGATTTTGTCTTAGATTTTGACAGTTCCAAATCAATACATTCAGTGAGTGAACTACGAGTGCAATAGTACTGGAAGTCTATTTTACTTTGATTGGTGTTGTTTTTATAAAGATGGAGAACGAAAATATTTTATTGTTCGAACATTTGAAAGAATACTTTTTCTTAAAAGCTGAAGATGATAGTGAACAGAATTTAAAAATAGTGCCCCGGCGGGAAATATTTATCAACAACTAGGGTACCATAATTAACGACATTCAATAAGGAATTAATATGAATAAACTGTGTTCTGATGAGCAGGCCTACTTTGTTGATGTAATGTTGATAGTATGTAATATTAGAGTTCTTTTAGATCAGTTTGCATATTCTAAAGTCCCGTTGATTAGAGTTTGGAACAACTAGTTTTAAAAAGCATGTATCGATTTTAGAGTTATTAGCAAATTTTGATTCACCCCCAGTTCATGTGTTCTCATTTTGTCAGTTGTGTAATGTTTCTCTATATTCTGTATTTTTAATTTTACATAGCAACATTGTTTTTATCATATAATTAGTTTAACAGAATAATAATAAGCAACCATTTTTTCTAACGCATAGGGATGGGCACGAGTCAAGCTAAAACTCGACTCGAATCCAAGTCGAGTTTCGAGTCGAGTCAATAGTAATATTCTCGAGTCGAGTTCCGAGCCGATTCACTGTTTTTGGCGTCGAGTTTCGAGTCGAGTCGAGCTTGATAAATGGCTCGCTCGTTTTAACTCGTTTTGAAACCATGGCCTGATTACACTGGAAAGTGAAAGCCATGAGAAATGTAAGCTAAGCAGCAATATGGAATACTTTTACTGTTGCTCACGAGAGGGGACACTGCTCGCATCTCCTCTCATCTCGATAGCGAGACTACAAGAGATTTTTTATAACAAGCTTAGCTCGGCTCGGCTTAACTGAGCCGATGGCTCGAGCCGGCTCGCTTGGTGTGAACCATCGGCTTGAGCTGGCTTGGTTGGGATGAGCTATCTGCTCGGTTCGACTCAACTTAGTGAAGGGCTCTAGCCGACTTGATTGGGTGAGCTGTTGGCTCAGCTCACTTCTCGGTTTGGGTCGATAGTGAATGAGCTGTGAGCCGATATGCTCGAGTCGTTGACAATTCTAAACCTGGGCCGAGCAGTTTTGAAGATATTTGGCCAGTGCCATATAATTTTTAACAATGTTTGGCTCGAGCCCGAATACTCAACCTAGACCCTCAACCCAAATTCAGAAGCTCGTGAACAATGTCCTTGACTCCTAGACTTCACGACTTCCGAGGTTGGCAATCAACTACTTTTATAGTATTCATATATAAACCGTCTATCTTTCATGTTTATACACAGTGTTGTTAATAATAATAATAATAATAATAATAATAATAATAATAATAATAGCGGTAGTAATAGTAGTACGGAAAACTGAAGTAATAAGATTTTTTCACATATTCAAAGTTTCGGACCTAAAAGTAACGCGTTACTTTCGAAGTAAAGTAACAGTTATTTTTTTAGGCAAGTAACGCGTTACTAACGCGTTACATTTTAAGAGAAAGTAAAATAACTTGTAACGCGTTACATTTTTACAAGTAACTTACCCAACACTGTACGAGGGTCACTACGAAAGTTTTGAGATACGCATTGTTGTGGTACAGTATTTGAATTCCAACAATTGCGTTCGGTAATGGTATCCAGAGCGAAGAAGCGAAGCAAGTTTCAACTTGCCTCGCTTATCGACGTGGCCGTATTGCCTTCACTTGTTTGTTGATGTGAGCAGTATTCGGCTGTCTAGAATGGTGCTCGAAATGGAACATTTTCGGGCAATGATCCTTTACGATTTCAAAAGTGGTTTGAACGAGACACAAAGCCTTGACCACTTGCAGGGAGAATTTGGGGACTTTGCTCCTTCCCATGCTACAATTTTTCGGTGGTTTGGTGAATTCAGAAGAGGCCGGACATCGCTTAAAGATGAAGAGAGAGCTGGACGTCCGGCAACAGCTGTGTCAGATGAAAACATTGCCGCTGTGGAACAAATGATTCGAGAAAATCCTCGAACAACTTTCAAGGACATTGAATCCTGACACAATGATTGGCGCACTCCACTTTGGTTACATAGCGCCCGTACGGAACTCTTTCAATAATTCTTGCATGAACACTTGAGTCCCCATCCGCAATGAATTTCTTATAACGAATGCCATGCATTTCTTCGCTCCTTTGGAAAGCTTCAACTATAATGTCAGCTTCCATTGACGAGGAAGATGAAGACCAATTTTTGTAGCATTTGTGATTGCTTGGCTGTTTTTTCTTAGATTCAGCTGAAGCGCACACTGAATAATATTTTTTCCTCACTCCAACAAATAACAGTTGCTTCGTCGCTTTTCTAACAACGCATGCCTGAAATATAAAAATTAGTTTTCCTATAGACCCTATATTGGAAATATTTTACAATATACAAAGTACAATATTACTCTTCATTACAATTTAACGCAAATGTCTAAAAGAAGAAGAAAAAGTATAAAGAACAGAATGTGTGCGGCTATATACATATTTCTTGTTTTAAAATTATGTGAAACATATTTCACCGTTTTATTGGTTATAATACTCCTTTTAGCACAGGGCTACAGAAGACACATAATTCTTTTAAAATGCCAAACGACTGTCATTTTGGTTTGTTGGATCATGCTGATTCTCACATTTAACTCAGATATTGTACATACTCACTTTTGTGCCAAGTTTGGTTCCGGTCGGTTAAAAAAATGTAAAAATTACGATTTATAAAAAGTTCCACCCGTTGTCCAAGATATATGTAGCGTGTGCAGGAAAAACAGTATGTCAGAAAACAGTACGTTTTTCAGAACATGCTTTTTTCCCCTCTCTGATATATAGTGAAGCACATATACTATAATTTTCAAGACTTGATTATTCAATTCAGGTTTAGAATTAACTTACAAAAATTGGACCAAAGTAGGGAACCAGTTATAGATATCAAACATCGATTTATCTCATTTTGGCGAATTTCTAATATACTCGTTTTCCTCCGTACGCGAGACGTATGCAACTAAATTTTACGCCAAATTTGGTTCTAACCCGTTAAAAATTACGGCAGTTATCTAGTTCTTAAAAAAAAAAAAAAAAAAAAAAAAACATGATATATATCGACCCTCTCAAGAAGGTGGTATTTACTTGGAAAAAATCCTGAGAAAATACACATATCCAAGAGAAATAAATATACCTTTTGGCACACTGCAACAGCAGATGGATTTCTCAGAAAATTTTAAAAACAGACGCTATTTTGAACGTTTCTCGTCAGGTTGTATTTCTTAAAATAGTACGACCGGTGTGAGAATTATCAGGGAGGAAGGAGGGGGGAATCTTCCTGTGCAGGATTAGATAGCTTCCATAAGTTTGAATTTCCTCATGTTAATTTTCTCGGATGTGCACTTTATCTCCTTTGTAAAATGTCCTCGCACACTGAGTCTGGCATGAAGTAAGTATGTATATAATACTGGCCCGTTTTATCGATGTCCCGTATAATTAGCCTACAGGAAGTCAGTCACATACATTTTTCATTGTTTTGTCAAATACACTGACAACAGTTAAGGGGATGTCTACCCACTTGCAAGTGTTTCAGGATCCCTATAAGATGATGTTTTCTTTCTTCCTAATGTTACTCATATTCATTTATTTCCTTCATAGCTTCCTATTGCGAAGGGACAATCTAAAATGTCCCTTATAAATAAACAATAAAAATTAGTTACAGAAATTATTCTGCAAAACTGGATATCATGTTTTCCTTTGAAAATTATTATTATTATTATTATTATTATTATTATTATTATTATTATTATTATTATTATTATTATTATTATTATTATTATTATTATTATTATTATTATTATTATTATTATTATTATTATGATGATGATGATGTCCGTGTCTCAAAAGCCCATGTAGGTAGTAAAGCTTTCCGCGTAACCCCATCACTGAGAAAGTAGCTCAGACTTTACTTTTCAATGTAATACCGAATATGATGGAATCATTTATCTGACCGCGTTTGTGACAGAAACTAGAAAACAGGTCTCTGCTCTGTGGCAGCTGTTTGGACTTCATCGTTTCGCGAGGATCTCCTAAAAATACACAACAAAGAAACCTTTCCTTGAAAGTTACAATGTCAGTGAATAGCTTGTCAAGAGGTCAGCCACCTTCCACCCCAAAAGAGAAGACGCCCTCTTCTCCCCCTCTTCACCTCGTTGAGAAAGGACACCTCCTCAGTAGGTAATAGTTTGTGACGTCACTAAGCATTTATTCCGGGTTTGAAAACAATTTCTTTGTGTCTGACTAGGCCAGAAAAGGAGTTTTCTGTCCCTATTTGTTGAGTGCTGTATATTGAGCAAAGCCTTAGCTAAAACTGTTACTGGAGTGAGGCTGTTTTTATTTGCGTAAAAACCAGCCGAACACTTGTTTCTCCATATCAATGAAATGTTTATACCTATATTATTATTATTATTATTATTATTATTATTATTATTATTATTATTATTATTATTATTATTGACTTCTCTCTAATAGACCTCACATGGATACATTGGTATTAAAAGAATTAGGAAAAATACGAAAACTAGTCCGAAACTGGTATGTAATAAAAGTCATATAATTCTTAACTTTGCAACTTACAGCAGCATGGCGAAAATATTTGGTATTATGGTTCCATATTACAGCTCTAATGAGCAAAGAGAAAGAAAATTATGGTTCTTGTTATATACATACGGTAAAATAGTATGGTGGGAACAATAATAATTTTTATAATATACCAGTATGCTATTACAAGAATTTTCGCACTAGAAGGTGATAGTACCGTATATTTGTAGCACGAATCATAATTTCTTTCTTCGTACTCATATAAAGCTGTAATATCAAACTATAATACTGCATATTTTCGCCAGTTACTAGCGTTTTTGTTAATAATCAGAGTTACATAATTTATTGCTAATTTAAAAATCGCTCCGAAATGAAATGAAATGAAATCTTTGAGTTTTACGTCCCACTGTTATGCCGGTTAGGCTAAAGGAGACGGTGATGATGAGAGATGAGTGAAATGGTGGAATGAAGAAAGTGGGAGGAAACGGTAGAACCCCGAGAAAACCCACGAGCACGGTGTTTGTCCACCACAAAGTTCACTTGGCGGGGGCTGGGATCGAACCCGGAACCCCAAGCACCAGAGGTGAACGCTCTACCACTGAGCCACCGCGCCCCCTCAAAAATCGCTCCGAATCATGGTGGGTGGGAGTTACATCTCCGGAAGTAGTTTCGGATTACGTCTTCAGAAGTACAAATTCTTACTTACAGGTAACTCACACTGGCTCTCTTCGCGTCAGTTGCATAATAAACAGGATATGTAGAGTCTATATGAAGTGATAATAACCACTGTTGTCCAGTTTTGTGAAACTCACGATAATAAACAATGGCATAAATGGAATTAGAAAAATACAGAATTTAGACTAGTGTAAGACGCCGATTGTGATAAGATTGCACAGACATAAAGAACATCGAAAAAGAAGCGACACCTGTTATATATATATATATATATATATATATATATATATATATATATATATATATATATATATATATATATATCGGCCAACAAGCACATTGAAAGTGTCAAATGGGGACATAAAAATGGGGTCAAAATGAGATTATGTGGAATATAGCGAGAACGAGAAGAGATATCAGAAAAGTTTAAATGTACGAAATACTACCCATAGTCGACGCATTTCAATGAGGTAGTAGGCACCCATGAGAAGAGAAAAGAACATCCGAAAATGGACAAATCACGTGCACAACATTGTCACAATGTGTTGCGGAAATGAGCGAAAAGGGTGATAAGGAGCAGGAAGAAAGAAGAAACGAAAACAAAAAATACCTGTTTTTGCTTTGGGTGCATGTTGCCCGTATGCGAAAGAGACGCAGATTTATCTCAATGCCCAAAGATGGGATAACACGCAGGAAGGATGCAAACGCCGTTCATATAGACAGCCAGCGAGACAGCACTGCTTGGTGGGTTGCATATATCGCGTAATGAGAACAACGATGAGATGGATGTTGGAAACGAAAATGTGTGTAGGCAGTAGTAACACAGAAACAAAATTGTTACTATTACTGTTATGTTGTACGCGTATTTTCGTAGTGATGTAATGTTGATATTCATGTGTGGTAATGATATTAATGTTGCTGTTTATCTTACGTATGTGGACCACCTGCGATTACGTTCTACTGTGGTATGAATTTTTGTTTCCATTACCCGGTGTATCACAATCGGTGTGTTACACCTGTGTACTAGGGATGCGCACGAGACAAGATTTGATGCTGTCTCGTAACGAAAATGTGCTGTAAAAGTGATGCCTCGACTCGAAAAATGTATTCTTCTCTATTGGAAGAGCTGTGTCTCGACTCGAATTTTGTCAGGAAAATTCTGTCTCGACTCGCCTCGTGCGCATCCCTACTGGGTACAATGCCTTGTAAGTTAATGGTAGAACAACTTACCACTCCAGACATGGGCGGCGATTAGGGAGGCACGAGGGGGCAGCTGCCCCCCCAGTTTTTTGAAGTGACGTCCTAATTTATATAATTTCATTTGGAAATGTAAACAGGATGTCCACACAATTTGGAGAAAAGATGGACTTTTCCCGTACTTTCCATGACGAAAGTTCCAGATTTCCCTGACCCCTGAATAAGTTAAAAATACAGAAAAAAGAAAGAAACCCCAGCCTCCACACTTCCCATAGTTGGCATTGTTCTCTTCCGCTCCTGTTTTTCTTTTTTTATTTTCTTTCCAAAGGAATGTAAATTTACAAACATATGCATTAGGTCGATATTGATTAGGCCTACATATTACACAAAATGTAAAGTTACAAACGAAAGTGTGCAGTATACAGAGTACTTAAGGTATAAAAAATACACATTATAATACCAATTACACAGCATTATAATATTGCCTATAGTAATAAACAGTTCATACATGATTTTACTGATTATTAAAAAAAAAAAAAAAACACACACACACACACATTATGTAACACATACTTTTGCTGGTGCAGTTTAAATGCAACTCATTTAGAAATTTGTTTTCATACTTTCTCGCATAGTTTTCTTCTCATTGATCTGAATATCCTTGTCTTCGCAGGTTAATTTTCTTTTCTTCCTCCAGCTCCTTTAGTTGTTGCTGAATCTTCCGTTTCTCTCTCCTCTTCTCGTCTCCAGCATTTATTTCTCTTTTCCTTTCCAAATACACCTGATATTGTCTCATTGGACTTCTCACTGAATTTATCATACCTCTTGTAATTGTTAATCCTGATGATCCACCTATTCTCATCACAGAATCATATATGATCCGTTGAGCCACCAGAGATTCTTCTTGTAAGTTCTCAACAATGAGAATTTTATTTATTGTGAAACCACTTTCAAAAAATGCGTTTCCGTGAAAGAAGATAAAACACAATTTCATAACTGACCATAAGTCAACGAAGTTCTTCCCATTTCCTAAGACTAAGTAAAAAACTCATCAAGTCGAATACCATCTCTGTCATTGGCTATGAATTCATTCGAGTGTTCAGTCTGAGCTTTCACTGTGAGCCGGAGATACTATTTCTTCGCGTTCTCAGCCACTTATCCAGATATTCTTTTTGCACCATGCAATTCTTCTAGAACAGCGTCTACCCTTTTGAGCAAATATGCCAGGATGCACTTAGATATGTGTTTCTCGCAGAAAATTAGTTTCAACAACTATATCAGAGAATACTACCGCCTTCAATATCATTATTGAGAACACTACATTTTACATCCAGTAACAGGAAAGAAATCAACCCTATTTCATAAATTGAGTAATTGAACAATGGACCTAAATCGATTTTCCCTGACTTTCCCTGACCAATCTGCCATTTCCCTGACTTAACTTGATACATTCCCTGACCTCTCCCTGACTTTCACTTATTTTCCAGAATGTGGACACCCTAGTAAAGGTTTCGTATGTATTACTGTTCCATAGAAAAATATGGTGCCATATGATATTTGCCGTTGCGTGAATACGTATTGGATATTTGTCTTCCCATGGAGTTAAGAAAGCTACAGGAATTGCGTTTTAATTGCAATTCAAAGCAACTAATATTGCAATTGCATATTTCTTTAAATGTCATAGCATATGGTTGCAGTACTTATTGTATTTCATTTTTTAAGAGTAAAAACATTGATTTAATGGCATGTGTGGAATTAAAAGTATAAGTTGTTCATTAATTCTCAGTTTCAATATAACTTCTGTAAAACAAAGCGTCATTATTCATTACTATGATTAATATTATACCTTCTATTTATTTGTTTTGCAAATTTATTAAATAATCTGATCGCACAATTTTCCAGACAGAATTTTAAGATGTTCATGAGCAAGAACTCAAATCTCTTCTTACACTTTCGTTGTTTAAGACTATAAAGAGCTACTACCTACCTGTATTGCTCTCATGAATTTACTTAATAAAATAGAAATACGATAAGCAAGAACTCAAATCTCTTCTTACACTTTCGTTGTTTAAGACTATAAAGAGCTACTACCTACCTGTATTGCTCTCATGAATTTACTTAATAAAATAGAAATACGATATACAGCATTTTAAGTGAAAAAAGATAGTATCCTATTAGTTATACAACCTTTCATCAAACAGTATTAGAAACAACCAGGAAATCTAACATTGATATACAATTGTTAAGATCATGTCTTGCCCCCCCCCCACTTTTAACGTCCAACCGCCGCCACTGACTCCAGAAACTGCATTATGTCCATGACCATAACTCCTTTCACTCCAGCCACCATCAACGTACACTGTTATGTATGGAACACCATCGGGGTCAACATGTCCCTTCTCGATTGCAATTTGTCTTTCTTTTTCTCCATTTTGTTTCATTTGAGACCATAGACTATCAGCCCAAACCTGTAGACAATTAGAAATAGAAAAATAAGGATGACTTCCTAGCACAAACTTAGTCGAAAGGTTTGTGACATAAATCCAAAATGCGTTGAAGCAATTTTGGTGTCTTTACTGAAAATGTAAAATCAACTACATATAAATAAATACAAATAAATAAATAAATAGAAAAATAATTTAAACTTTGGAACTACAATTCCAGTTTTCCATTATAATTTAAGAAATGTAAGTAATACAGATCTAGAAAGACAATTGCAAACGTAGTAATTATAATAAATTTTGAATGTTCAAATTTACAATGTTGTAGGCCCAAAATAAAGTTTAAGGAAGTATTCTAGTTTTCTCCAGAATGAGTTATTGTTAGAGGGAAATTGTAAGCCTATTCTTATTGCATATCAAACAAATGTATTACTTACCGTTTCTAGGTGCTGTTCAGTTTTACTAAACAGATCATTACTCATGCATGGAATGTTCATTACACTGAGTAGCTCCTGAAGATGGGAATAACCACTTCCAATTGTTAGAGTACCCCAAACTGCACTTTCATTTATTGTCATAACTTTTGACCTGGGAGTTTCTTCAGTTGAATGACTATTTCTCTGTTGCATACCCTGGACTTGAAATTGATATAACTACCGAGACCAACACGTCTTTCTTTGTGATACCGCAATTTCCCTAAAGTGCAGACTTCACGGTGTTTATCTTGTAATGTCATCGACCACCGAAGGACGTGTCCCAGATCAACAATTCTGCGGCCACTTAACTCAGATTTCTTGGTGACTTCCGTTTCAGGCTCGATAACATAGAATGGTTCGATTTCGGTACTGTGGAGGAAAAAGAACTCAATATGAGAATAAGAAACTTTCCCAATTTTATCATAAAGACACAAAATGAAATGTCTATAAATTAATAATCACAATCCGAAATTTAAATTTTAAAATGATTTATTTTTATTACTTAATCTGCTCTTATACCTTCCCTCCATGGGCGCCCTAAGGGGGGACGTGGGCACGGTCCTCTCTTTACTCATGAAAATGTATAATGTATAGACCCAGCATTGCGACCCGGGGTTGCATTTTTCCCCATTCCACCAGCTCCAACTATACGCCCCCCCCCCAGAAAATTTTCTTCGGGAGTCGTTGCCCCCCTCCCCTTGTAACAAAAAATAATCATATCGCAGACCCGCCCTCTCTCCTAATCTGATTACGTAATAACTCCTTTGTACGTACAAAAGTATTCTGTGACAGTCTTTGTATGAACATTTAACTTGTTCATATACAAAGTTACTTTCTTGACAGGACATAGTTCTCAAACAGATATCCGAGTCCGGTGTGAACACACCACTGTCTACATACGATATGTATAACGTAGTGCTGTAATTTTACTACATAGCTGTTCTCAGTAATATAATAAGCATATTATTATTATTATTATTAATTTTTATTATTATTATTATTATTATTATTAGTTTTGAAAGAAACATAATTCTAATCTGCTTTTTTGTGTAGAAAATATATAAACTATTAAGTAAACATCCTTACCTCATATTAAAACTATCTTCCTGCTGAAAACTTCTAGAAGAGCTCGTAGATTCTTCACCGATGTCTTGGTCTGTCCGAAGGCTATTGTCTCCCTGTAGTGGAGTATCTTCCAAATTCTCTGTAACGGCATTTACCGGTACATTATCACATTCAAGTTTTCTTAGTTTCCACGCTAGACGACGTGCTTTAAATTGCTTATTTCTTTTTCTCGTTTTTGACAGTAGTCGTTTCTTTCTAGCCATTATCACGGATAGAAAATCACGCACCACCTTCACAATAGAAAAGAGCAGCAAGTGGTTAGTAACACTGATGCTTTCTACGCTTATGGACGAAGTATGGCTACAGTTCACATGGCGGCGCCACCGTACGACGGGAAATTCAAAATTATCGAATGTTGTAATAAATTCCTACTTTTCTCGAAATACGTACAATTTTAAAAGTAAATAATTATTGCAAAAGAAAGGACAACACTCAGGCTATAGAACTATATATATTAATTCATAAACATATTCACTATCTTAGTGTAACGGAAAGTGAAAAAAGAGTGTTACTTTGCAGCGCGTTGTTTTGCCGAGAATTGTTGTAATTGAATTGCGCACTTCTTCAAAGAAAGTCACATAAAAGTTAAGTAAACAAGAACAAAACTTTGTAAAGTTACTAGATCTCTTAGAGAAAGTGTAGGGAGTAATATGTTTTAGTTTCACTGTTCTTGCTTTATTAGTTTAGTGGAAAAGTAGGAATAGCTTATCGTTAATTAATTGTTAATTATTTCATAATTAATTAATTAATCTTCGGAAAAAATATTTAGAAACGATATAAATATCATCATTATCAGTCTTCCAATAAAAATCAGAAATATTTTCCCATTATTTTACGAAAATCTTGAACGTCGTGTATGCCCTTAAGTACATTTTTACTGAACTACAAAAAAAAATGTAATGTTGTGTTTTAACTTCCAGGTTTCAGAAAGTAGAGAAAAACAGAGAAATGAAGTCCCAGTTGTTACCAGACGAAACATCATCGTCCAGGTCAAAGAAAAAGGATGAGGCACTGGCATCACTTCCTAAAATTTCCAGGTTATGAATGTTTTAAAACTTATCGCCTTATCGTCAACAATAATTAAAAATTAACATATCTTTAAATATTACCTAACATTTCATTAAGAAAAATAACTACCTTATCCGCAGGAAATTGCTGTTAAGTTAGGAACTTTTCCATTTTCTTGCTTTTACTCATATTATGAAACAGTTAATTCGCAGTTATTTGTATGAACAGAGTTTGAGGCTATTAGGAACTTTTCCATTTTCTTGCTTTTACTCATATTATGAAACAGTTAATTCGCAGTTATTTGTATGAACAGAGTTTGAGGCTATTAGGAACTTTTCCATTTTCTTGCTTTTACTCATATTATGAAACAGTTAATTCGCAGTTATTTGTATGAACAGAGTTTGAGGCTATTAGGAACTTTTCCATTTTCTTGCTTTTACTCATATTATGAAACAGTTAATTCGCAGTTATTTGTATGAACAGAGTTTGAGGCTATTAGGAACTTTTCCATTTTCTTGCTTTTACTCATATTATGAAACAGTTAATTCGCAGTTATTTGTATGAACAGAGTTTGAGGCTATATTTCTAGTTACCAATGTCTTCAGCAAACATAACTTAAATCGAGTTCTAAACTTCGGGCTGCGGTGGCTCAGTGGTAGAGCGTTCACCTGTAGTGCATGGGGTCCCAGGTTCAAACCCTGCTCCCGCCAAGTGAACTTTGTGGTGGACAAACACCGTGTGCGTGGGTTTCCTCGGGGTTCTCCTGTTTCCTCCCACTTTCTTCAATCCACCATTTCACTCATTTTTCATCTTCACCGTCTCCTTTAGCCTAACCGACATAACCGTGGGACGTAAAAAACTCAAAAATTTTGATTTCTAAACTTCGTGTGTTTAACGTCGAGTTTTGCTCTGTTCAGGTACGGATATGTCAGAATAATGCAGATGTTAAATATGTTAATCGTGTTGTTTAAAAATATTCTGTTTTAGGTATGAGTAGTAAGTGATAGCCTTTATTTATTACTGTTGCTTTTAAGTTTAACACCTCTTTTAGCACCAAGGATATATGATAGGTGGTCACACAACTTAACGTGGGAGAGTTATATTAGGTTCCAACGAGACATCCGTGTGTGTGTGTATATATATAGATATAGTCACTCTGAGGACCTCTGGCGCTCTGCCTTTATTTGTGTTGTTTGAACGAAATATGAAAGCTGCTGGATAGGTTTCTGCAAATTACTACTACGAGTGACGCTAATGTTTTACTATTATAAAATTCGGAAAAATAGATTTTTCTATTTTTAAGTTATCTGTGCTTATTTGTTTAAAAGTTTTCGTTTCGCAGCAGTTTGAACAAGCAGATTCGTGTGAGAAATGGAAATTTGTCGAGAACACTTTCGGCAATGTTTTTTTATGATTTCAAATGTGGTTTAAGACCGAAACAATGCAGAGCGACTTAGTTTAGCTTTTGAAGATGAAGCACCATCCAGCAGAACTGTGTATAATTGGTTTTCCAAATTCCAGCTTGGGCGTACATTTCTCGGTAATGAATTTCGTTACGATTGTCAATCTACGTCTGTCTTTGTTAGTAAATGTTGATGCTGTGCGTGAAATGATTGAGAAAGACTGGCATGTGACATAGTGAGATTCAGGCATCCCTGAATATTGACATGAAAGCAATTCGTACTATTTTTCATAGTCCGCTGAACGTACGGAAACTTTCAGGGCATTGAATCACATACAACAGTGATCGCCAAACCGTCGTTCACGAGCTACTAGTACCTCGCGGGGACATTTTTGGTAGATCGCGTTAACGCACCGGTTGGCTAACCTTGATTCCTGCAGATTATAGGCAATAAATAAATGTAAGTTTTTTAAGTTGATAGTTCTGTTGGTTGGTAACTCACAGTAGGATTTCAAAACGGTACGGTAGCTTAGAAGCCTCACAAGTTTGACAGCCACTGCTATACAATTTGACCGAAGGTCAACATTAGGCTCGTGTCACTTGATGTAATGAAATACTTAAAATATTCAACCGAGATAAGTCAGATTTGGTGTACTACATCATTACAGGGAACGAAACCTGAATCTATTTACATGAACCCGAAATTGAACAAATCCACTGTTTGGGTGTTTCAAGTGATCCGAAACCAACAAAAGTTGCTTGTTCGAGGAGTGCTGCCAAAAAAAATTCTTGTTTCTTCAGTTATACCGGACATGTAGGAACCGTAGCTTTAGAAGATCGAAGGACTACACATGGTGATTGATATACAACAATTTGTTTGCCAGAGGTCATTAATTGATTGCATAAGATAAACCCGAATCGTCGCGTCGTTCTTCATCTAGACAACGCCAGTTCCCACTCAGCACACCAAACTGTTGATTTTTTGATTAGTAAAAATGTCGAATTAATGACTCATTGTCCGTATTCACCTGATTTATCACCCAATGACTTCTTTTTGTTTCCACATATGAAAAATATGATGCGTTATGAGTGATTTATGTCGTCTGAAACAGCTATTAACACATTCCGAAAAATGGTTTCCTGAGGTATCAACCTCAGAGTGGAAAAGATGCTATCAAAGTTAGTTTGAGCATATGCAAAAGTGTATTGATCTTAGAGGTGAATACTTTGAAAAATAATAAAACTGTTTCCAGAATTCACCTGTCTTTTTTACATATCGATTGCAGAAACTTTTCCAACAGTTTTCTTACTTCTTTTAAAAAAATAAATAAATAAAGCTCTCCAGTTACCCATGCTATAGCGTTTTGCCTAACAACTTACGAAAGTCGCTTCTACCTCAGGCAATTTTGGTCGAATCTCGCTTTTTTATTTTTATTTTTTAAATTTTTATTTATTTATTTATTTATTTATTTATTTTTGGTATCTTTCTCTCCAAGTTTTGACTTTTATGATCTTCAATATCTTGAGGCATATATAGATATAGCTATATTTTCAGCTTGGGACCTAAATTTTAATCTAATCTATGAATTTAATTTGCTTATTTTGTATTATTTTGTTATACACTTTATGCTTTTTACGTAATTATTAGAAAGACATGAAATACAAGGAGAAAATAACATATAGGACGCACAGCATATACAACTAAGATGCATACAAAGTAAATTATTTTCTTTTACCTGTTGATTACTTTATAATTGGTTTACCACTGTATTGTCGATTTTTATTTCAATTCTTGTTGGTTTAATGGCTTATGTTTATCACCCATGTACTTTGTCTCTTTCCTGTGTATTTGATTTCTACCTAAATATTCCAATTTTCTAATTTTGCCAATTTTCTAAAATACGCATACATTAATTTTAATCTCCTGTCTACACATAAATACAGTATAGTAGAGTTAAAATGGGCAAAATGCAAAATAGACAAGAATAAATCATCCTCAAAATACACATGCACACAAACCGACCATAGACAAATAAATAAAAATATATAAAATGGATATACAAACCCAACCAGATCGCTTCCAGGCTGTAGTAAATTCTAAAAAATTGTCTTAACAAAGTTAGAAAACGAAATCAGTTGCTAAGGGTAGCCTTTGCTTACATTTATGTAAAAATACTATTACTGCCTGAACGCTAGCGTAATTTACGTTATTAATGTGGCAGTACCTTGTAAAAAGAACTATGACGTCCATAATTTGTACCCATAATAAAATACAAACTTTGTGTGATCCTACAAAGTTAGCAGAAACAGTGGAATTCACTTTAATGGCAGTACACTTTATGCCTCTTTATTACTAATAATTACTTAACAAATCGTTAAGAGAATTTTGCGAATCTTAAGAAATATTTTACTATTGTTTATAACCGAACTAATAATCTAGGAATTAATTATTTACTACATGCACCCTTATTAGTTACAATTTGAGGTACAGGTGACTTCTTTTTAAGAAAAAGAAAAAGCTTAAAGCCAAGTTTTTTCTTACCTTAACAGTTCATCTGATTGCTTTATATTTTTGTTGTGCTTAGGTCAGACGTGGAAATGTGCTTGGTGGAGTTGCAGCTGCTCTTACATTGTAGTCACAGAATCATTGAATCTTCGCAGGAACTTGCGGAACTTGTTGCTCATTTTACAAAAGCGGTAGCAGAAAAGCCATTCAAGTAAGTCAGTCTTTTTTTATTTTATTTTTTTTAAGAAAGGGTTGATTGTTTGTTTGTTTGTTTGGCGTCCTTTTTCAGGACCGAAGCTAGATAAGACGTGAATCTATAGTTTAAAGTGGAACCTGAACCACCGTAATGCGTTTAAATTTTTCAAGATTGTTTCACCGCGAATCGAACTCGTGACCCCATGCATCAAAGGCGCTAGCCACTAGACCAGCCGGAGGGCTTTTTAGAGGGGAGAATTGTATAATGCGCTCATTTAGAGTTTATATTACGTGTTAACAATTTTCATATTCATTCACTGTTTACTGTTTCTTTGCATCTTACAAAATAATAATAATATTTTCAAGTCAGAATCAAACTTATTGATCAAATTATTAAGTACAATGGACTCTCGGGTCACGAACTTAAGGGGATCTTATACCTTTTACCACTGGTTTCTCAGTCCCCATAAGATAACATGTAAATTTTACTTCATACATATCTAACGAAATATTGTATGTAACAACTTAAAATTTTCCATATTAATAGAGAAAATCAATAGAAATTAAGTAGTTGTTTCAATTTCACGCTTAATGACGTAGATCGCGAGTAATGAACTTTTTTTGGTAACATTGTAGTGGACTAAATATTACATAGTGGTTGAAGGTATCTGCTCCAATTTGGTCTTCACGAACAGATGTGCTGCTGACAGGCAGAATTTCCCTGCCCCTCTCAAGTCCTTTTCCAATGGATGTGGTAGAACGCCCCGGGGTGCCACCCTCATCCTATTTGTTTCCTTCGTTTCTGCAGAGCAGGTAGATTTTCTGGTAAACGCCAGAAAGAAAGAACACGACAATTTGAACTCTCTGCTTCTTACGATTTCCTGCTGCTGCATTAGTTAGTTCCAACTTTATAGTAGCACTGCCTCAACTGTAAAAAAAAATTATACTTTGGGTAGTAGGATCAACAGTTCGATACAGATCATGGCTGAAATTTAGCGTTCTTTTGCAGCACTAAGTTTGTATGAGACATTTACATGAATACAAAATACATAATTCCGTCTAGTCTAGTGACCAGGATTTGAAATTTGTGGCGGGTAGTTACTTCCGCTTCCTGGCAACATTATTCAAATTTTCAGGAAGTAATGAAAAAATCAACTTTACTTCAAGACCCATTTGACAAAAACGATGGACTGAACCCCAGGAACCAAATTGCCTGTGAATAAATATATGTAAGTAACATTTCAAAAACATAGCAGCTCTTCCCGTTGGTATAGTGCCTAGCTCGCACATTTTGGAGCACGGATCTCGGGTTCGATACCCGGTGGAAGAGCCTTGAAATTTCAATGCCTTACTAAGGATACGGATCCCACTGAAGGCTCCGTAATCTCCAGTCTCTTACAACACTGGTACAGAAAAGGAAGCTAAGCTCTAAACCCACAAAGCCAACCAAGCTAATAAAGGACGGACGCAGTAATGTCACCATAATTTAGACTACGTGGGCGATTTTATAATGTTCCAGACTATGATCATAAATATGAGTGGAACTAGGGCTTCGAACATTTCTAGTTCTTGTTACTCGAAAGTAAGTAAGTGTAATATATACACATGGTGTTAGGAAATAACTTTGGTGCACAAACGCGTTATTTCAGAGATATAGTCCGCAGAAAGTTGGTTGTAAGGATACAAAAAAGAAATAACTAGAGAGCGAAATGTTGGATAAGTGATTATTTTCAGCCTAGATTCTAGTGGATATAGGAAGTTGTCAGTTTTCCAGGATTCTCCAGGAAAGGGGTTGCATTTTCTTGTACCTCTAAAAATAAGATTAGTTTCCTGAAGGGTGAAAATTAGGGAGAAAAAAGATTTTCTCGGAAACGTCTCCAACGGATTTTGTTTATGTTTCATACATCAATTGTATTTACAACCCTATACTGTGTTATAAGTTATTTAGAAGAAAAAAAAAGTATTTCAGTCTTGGGATGTTCTTTTCTGACGATTAAAAAAAAAAAAAAAAAAACGGACATTCTGTTTGTAACCAAATAATATAGTGTAACTCATTTGTCCTACAAAGAATCCACGGGTTAGTTTACTCTTGGAAATAAGTTTCGATTTTCTAAAAATCATGACCCAGACAACTCTGTTAAATAAATATTTTATTAATAACCGCAAACCGGTCCAACTCGAGGTCAAAGGTCAACTAGCTCTTTTCGCTCAGAATCAAGACTTTCATTGCAAAAATGTGTAAGCGCTTACGAATTTTATTGAAGATTATATAACCTAATTAATTGTCATTGAATAGCATAATGGAAGGTTTCATAATTCCAGCTTTATCCTAACTTAGCTCTAACCCAATCTATCTTAGGTTCTTATCTATTTCTTAACTGTAGCTGTATGAACCAAATGATCTCTCAGATGTTTACAATTTCTTATCCCTTATTACAAATCTAAAGTAGATTTAACTTCATGCAAATAATTTTATATATTAGTTTCCATAACTCACAATCCCTTGTTCAGACACGCTACTCGGTTCGGCTTAGTCAATCTTGAACAGTGCTGAATGGGCAGACTAGTAAATAATTGGTTTAAAAAATAGAGGCCACGGTTATCCATAAAGTAAAGAAAATGGTTCAAAAACAAGCAGCAGTGCCACGTGTACACCACGCAAAGGAGTTTGGTTTCTATGGTATGATATCTTCACAACTAATATTGAAACTGGAAATTGTAGATTTCTACCACTTCCGGTTTTAGTAGAGATGAAAAAAAGGGAGGGCCCGTTGCCATAGAAACCACCGTTTCCATAACAACGAATCCCGTCACGGCTCGTCAATCTAAAACTGATTGAGGGAAGAAAGAATCTGCAACAAAATGTGATGCACGGAATAAGTCGTGAGTGGGAACCCTTCACCCCTGGTGGGGATATTCATGAAGCTATCAGCTTATGTCTAATTATATTGGACTATAATATCCATTTCTTAATTTCGAACATACTAGGTTCGATCGAAACGAGAAAACTTTTTTATCGGACTTCTAATGAAAATAAAAATCAAATGAATACATGACCGTGTTTATTACATATAGAATTCCCAGTCACGACCCCCTTTTCAGTTTTATTTAAAAATAGAAGATGAAGAAAGGAAAAGGAAGATAGAAGAGGAAAGAGGTAAAGTAAGAAGGTGATAAAGAGGAAACTGTTACTGGATATTTTAAGAAATATGGTAAAGGAAAAGTGAATAATTATCGAATTGGGATCATTTCCAATAGCTATTGGGTGAATGTTTGGTATTAAGGTGATCAAAGGTAGACACATGTTAACCCATACATCCCCGACCTAGATCCATTTAACCCCAACTACCGAATTATCCCAATCTAGCTCTGAGATAGATGAGAAAGTTTAATTTTACCGTTTATTCAATATTTCCAGAAGTTCTAGACTAATATCCAATATTTGAAAAATGAACGACGAAGTTGATGGCATGTTAGAATCGACCACAGAGGAAAAAAAAAATCAGAGTATCACATATTTGTCGAAGATTTTGACTTTCACAGTTCTCCCATGATGATCATTTGTTCAGGCTACTTCAGTCCTTTTTACTTCCTTCATAGAGCCAACTTAAATTAAGTTAGTATTAACATTCAATGAGTTTAATTGCTAGCTACCATTAATTATAATAAGTCACACATATATGTCAAAATAATTTGTGCACTTAATACTAAACCTACATTTCACTCACACACACACATTCATACAGGACAATGTATACTTCAGGTTGTATTTAGTTGAATTAAACTAACCTAACTACATTTCTATAGACATTTATTACATTTCAATAAAGGAAAACTTAGTTTGACATAACAGGAAAAATTTAATACAAGAAAAGAATATTTCATAAGCATGCACAGAAATCCGCTACTTTCAACAAGATCAAATAACACATTTCTCTTTCTAGATATATTAAAAGTTGGATTACATAAAAAAGAATTCGACAAAAAAAAACGAAAGACAGAAAATAAAGGAAAAAAAAAGAAAATTCAAAGGTCAATATATTTAAGATTCAGTGCAATGAATACATATCATTGCGGGCAAAAGAAAGGAAAAAAAATATAATTGGTTAATCATTCTTAAAAAAAAAAAAAAACACTTTAGTAGCATTTTATTGAGTCTCTGTCCCAAGAGGAGACATTTCGACAATTTTATGAGTCTTTGTTCTCACGTCGATGATAACTCTTTTTTCAACTCTCTTTACGCACTGTGATTTGTGTCCATGAGAGTATTTAATTGTTTTTGTTTTAACTATAGACAAATAGTTGCTTCATATACATATATATTTATATTTCTCATTTCGTCACTTGACGCACTTGATATAAAATTTCAAAGTTTATCAAGATTAAAGAAAAATTATCGAATTCAGTCACAGACATTGGGAACATATTTCCATATTCCTGTATTCACATTAAATTATTAACCAAATTTCAGTTCATTGAATTTAAGATCACTATTTTTTTTTCTAGTATAGATCGTGTAGTCAAAGATTCTAGTCACTGAATAGTTAGGTTTCCGATCGTAGGGGAAGGATTTGTTTCATAGTTTACTGATAGAAGGATTCGTTGGAGAGGCACACTGTTTCGTAGCTTACTGATTTCACTATGATCTCGCAAAATAAATTTGGATAAGGATTAGGGTTATTTTTACTTTTCTTACGACCTGCTACTTGTTTTATTTACATGCAGTATTTAACATGATATTCAACTTTAATAGTCACAAACATCAATAACAACTCAACAAAATGTAATTTATTACAATTTACGCGGTAATACTATATATCACAAATAGTTGGTAAATGTCGGGTGTCAAAAATCTATGGCAACCTAAAACAACCAGGGTAAATACCGAGCCCTTTACATACATACTCGCATATATATATATATATATATTCATATTACTCAATATAATAAATTTCACTTTAATATCCATCGTAGTATTTCGTCGACATTTAATATCTACATAACCTTTTTATATTCGATAAGTATTCATATTTTATTGGCTCAAAATAAACAAAAACCCTGACTAACAAAAATTATTATTTTTTTTTTTTATAAGGTTGCGACATTGAACTTTATATGTAAACCCGATAATCAATAATCATTCTCAATTTACTAAAGATCCGCGTATATAAAAAAAAATAGTTGGTATTATTTAATAAGTTGACATAAGAGGTGGAAATACAACAAATAGAGCAGGCACGTAACTTTTAAAACTATGTAAGTACATATATAGATGTATATACAGAAAAAAAATCAATGTTATTCGAAACTAGTGGGCCCAAACTATTAATACATACACACTATATGACCAATCAATAGAAATAAAACCAGAAATCAGTCGTCAATGGGTATAATTTGTACGATCAATGAATAACAAATGTTTTCAGGAATCTGAAAGCATAGTGTACCTTCTCGTCAATTTCTCCCGTGGTGGATTGAATATCGCGAAAATGGTCCTGAGATGTGCTGCAATACCTCCACGAATTGCATCCCTCGATGTCTCAGTTAGTACATACGATCGAAATAAGTGATATGAATATTGTACGTTTTCATGAGTTTCAGAAACCGGGGGGGGGGGGAGGTTAAAAAATTTGAAAAAAAAATCTCGAAGTAATGAAGACAGAGAGAGAGATAGAGAAGAAGGAAGACGAAGAATAGGGGCGCCAAAGACTTAAGTGGGAAATAACTAACGCTACAAAGATAAAAGTCGAATTTCGCTCTCAACAAAATCCATAGCCAAAATATTCTTAACATGCCAAAAGGGTGGTCTACTCAAATACGTAGACTCAAGGAGCGCCCTGCTGCCAAGGATGCAAGTTCTGTGTCCATCAGATCCCAATCCCACAAGAGTTTGGTTGTAAGATTGAAATCCGATCCCCGTATCCGGCCCAAACCAGCAGGGTCCCGAAAATCCTCCGGAAGGTTAGAGACGGCGTTAATTTAGAATTTCAAAAGAAAAAAAAAATCATCTGACCTCTTGGAAACTAGAAGATTCCAGAATAGTAATGAAATTAGAGTAATAGCTAAGATATCCCTAATTAGAATTTGCCAAAATAAAAAAAAAATTAAATAAACTGAATTTTGGATCGGTGATTTCAATAACCAAACATCACCGATGGCTACCCTGCGCAGACATGCCACAGTCTGGGACGTCGTTAATTTCCCTCATCTAATTAAACTAAGAAAAAACATGAAAATACTTAAGGGGACTAGGGGTCGACGTCCGGGTACGCTAATGACATGAATATTAATTTAGTAGCAGTTGATTTAATCGGATAGTCCGAACTGAGTTATATGAACACTGCACAATAAATAAACAAGGTAAGCAACGAAAAAAAAAAAAATCTCGGAGAGGCAATGAATGTTAAATGTACAAATGACCGAAACCTGTACTTTTCGATGATCACAGGAAATAGCAGTTATTTTTCTTAATTATCATTTCTGTCAACCTTTAGAAGTAATTCCCACATGATGCTACCCTATCTATTGAAAGGCTTAAGATCCGGGGCTGTTATTATGAGGTACTTAAATGCGAAGTAACACACAATTCCCAACTACAATTTACTATCCAAGTAACAAACTCGGTGGGATGAATGTACTGGTGTAGAAGTCAAAACGCGAGAGATTTTTTTTTTTTTTAGTAAACGTATTCATATTTTCACTATATAACATACACTAGGCCTATCCATTTAAATATAGGTGTCATATCATCTCATTCATATTATTTTATATCATATTATTAATATATCATTACGTTCATTCATTATCTACTAATTTTCGCGCGAAGTAATATTTTATAGACACCCTATTTCATACATTTTACACGCAGGCCATACACATATTTATATTACACACTAATAAATATATAATTATCACAATCTATCACGCTCAAACTACTACACAATAACATTCATCGAACCACGTACTCCTTGTTTCGAAGCACCCAAATTGTATTTACTTCGCAGGTTTTAAAAAAAAATCATACGTGTATTCACTGAAAGTTAAATTGTCAACGATTAATCTATTTCCAATTTGCTGATAAAACTAAAGCAACAATGGAATTTTTCTACAGCCACGGGAAAAGAGAATTTAATACTACATTTTGAAACAAACAGTAACAGCATATGGGCTTTACTTCTATTAAGAAAATAGGTATTCTTTATTTCAGTAGATATTTCAATTACTACTGGACCTAGCAAGCTGAAATTTTCAGTACAGTAAGATCCCATGCTATCTTATATGAAGGTATACTCATCTGAACCGAAAACCATGTCCACGGGATGTAATTTAGAAATAAATGGCCAAAATCAAACAATCTAGATCACTAAGTTATGCGATGTCGTAATGTCAACAAACAATTGACTACCGAAAACAGACACTATGGCGCTGTGGTGGAGGCATAATTTACCGTGTACTGAAATATATACTTGTACTCATTAATCAGAAATTTAATATTTACTCCGGTTTAGCATACTTCGAGTTAGACAAATGGTACTAAATTAACGCATATTTATACACTGTCCTAACCGAAAATTCACACACTCACACAAAACTACTAACTACATACACCACTGTTAGTACTATACATAAAGACAACTAACTAAACCAAACATGCACCATTTAATTACATGCATGTTGACGAAAAATACTCCCTTGTTGGTATATACAGTTGGCTCTATTTAATTTAGGGGGGCAAAATGAGAAAGGTAACCCTAGGTCCAATTGACCTGACCAATTGTTTACATAATTATTGCCAAAGATTGATGCCCTGGGGGCACCTTAACGAGGTTTATTGAGGGACCCTTCCCCTGAGAGGGGAAAAGGCCCTAAAACAAACTATAACTAACCCATTCCCCCGCTAGAACTGGTTCAATTTGGAAAAGGGGATAGGAGCCCTTTTAAGCTAACTTAAGCTGCCATTATGATTATTTACATTACAACTATCAAACCTACTACGTACATGCAATTACTAAATAAATAATAAAAAATCACATTTACTGTATACACAAACAACATGCACTGAACAGGTCGTAATGTCCCTAATCCCTAACTGAATATATGGTTTGAAAGAAAAAGAAAGTAAAGTCACTATTTCACTTTGTCTATTCTAGTTAGGCAGCAAACATGGCTTCCTAGTAAACAGAAATCCGGAAGCAGATATTTTCCCCTGATTTTACCGTTCTTTGAACAAAAATATATGTTTCTGGCTCCTAAATGATCACACGACGTTTATCAATGAAATTAACTGGATATTACCTTAAGTTCGTTTGAATTTCAGTCCTAATGAAGTCGAAATATGGTGATCACTTCCACAGATAGTGCTTCGTGACGTGTCTTCGATTATTCTGATAACATTGCGCCGAAAAAGCCAGAGGTAGGAGAATTCCTCCAATCAGAACGAAAACTTTAGCCGCGGAAATTACAAAGCAAATAGAAATTTGGCAAATCCAGATATAACCGGATCTGAAAGTGACTATGGACTAGTGAGAGGGGGTGAGGGAAAGATTAGGTACCTGACTAAATTCTACATTGGTCTGAAATTAAGAAAATTTATATCCAATGACGGAACTATGTTTCGGTATGACGTCAGAATGGTAAACCTTGTAACTATTCAACTTATATATCCGAAAATGGGATTTACACTTAATCAAAATATAAATAAAATATATTATTCAGTGGGAATATGGTTACTAATGAAACTTTTCGATTCATTATATTTAATTCGAAGTAAAGAGAGTAAATAAATTGTGTAACTAAACCGAAATTGAATTAAAAAAATTACTAGGTACAGGGTGCGTAAAAAAAAGTTGCCATTACTTTCAACTGTAATGGTACATTACAGTTTTCCCCGGCCCATTAACAAAATTTTGTTAGAATAACAAAATTTTGCTAATTGGGAATACTAACTACTGATGCTTGTTAAGTTAACACACTCATTCATCCCATTCAAACGTTACCAGTCTCACTAGGACAGTATATTATATCTACTTGGGGTATTGCGCGAGTAATTCACTACGTTTATCTTCTGTACAATTGAAAATCTTTAAATTTCGAAAATTGTGAGTTCCGATACTTTTTTTTTTCAGTAGTGTTCATATAGCAATAGAGCGGACAGAAGTTCTAACTGAGAAATCGACAGAGACAATTCGTAAGGCTTCAGCCGTCGACTAGTATATCTAATGACATTAGGCCGCAGTTTCCCGTCTATCACTGCCATTTAATATTGTTCTAGGCTCACCGTTACCACGCACTTGCGAAGGGACTGAATTCTGGGGTCGATTTACATTATTGTTACTATTATTGTTATTATTATTGCCCTGACTATTACCGTTCTCCCTTCTTCCGTACGTCCTGTTAAAATTCCTCCTGATGTTATCGCCCCTATCCGGGTTCGATTCCATGTTGGTACGGTCATAGGGACGATAACTCCGGCGATTGTTGAACATGGGCCGATTCCTGAATAGTCGCCGGCCATTAGTGTTGTTTTCTGAGCCATACCCACTAGGATAACGAGATCCAGCTTGGGTATAACTCAGGAAATCTGTCTGGCAACTTGCCGTTACCTTCGTCTTCGTCGGTTTTAGAATCTTTGCCTGTCGGGCGAAGTATCATTTTGGTGGACCACCAACTTCCTTGCCGCACAAGGCAGCTAAACGTGAGGTGACTTCTCGCACCGTTTGGCACAAGTGGGACGCTATGGCCCGGGACTCATCGGGTGGAAGAGCGTTAACTATAATATCTACCAGTTCGGCCTGAGAGGGATGTTCAGCTATCTGATAATATAGTTCAATGATTTTCCAAGCATAGTCCAAGAGGGACCCATACTTGGAGCGATCATACCGGAGTGATTGTAAGTTTCTCTTTTGGAGCCGCTCGATGTGCTCATTACAATACTCTTCTTTGAAGAGAATCAAAAAATCACTGAACGTCCGGATTTGGTATTTAACCGAGGCAAACCATGCGCCCGAAGCGGCGATCAAACATTTTTCGACTATTTGTAGGCGTTCCCCATCAGTAAGTTTGTACATATCTAGATATTGCTGCAATCTTCGCAGGAAAACTCGAGGTAACCCGTTAGCAATGTTCCCATCGAAAGTGGGAAAACGTTCAATATCCCGGAGGGAAACTTTAGAGCTCATACTATACGGGGCAGGAAAAGAATCTATTGGAATCAACGCGTTATCCTGAGCGGTTGGGGTTGTCACCGGATTTGCCACCGACGGAGTGGTCACCGAACTGAACGCTCCCATATGACCAAGAGAGGTTTTATAATTAGTATTGACCATGTGAGGTTCGAACTTAGGACCCACCACGGCAGTAACCGACGGTCCGGCACATCTCCTTTCCCCTCCTGGCAGCACGCTGTAAGATTATACCATTCCAAAGGTAGAGTGAGCATTTACGCTAGTGACTGTTGTAGTCACAACACTCGACTGCATCGGTACATCGAAATTACTCAACCATGATTTCGAGGTTGGCTGATGCGGGGGACAATACATTGCTGTGTCCCGTGCATCAGGCAACACTTGACTCTTTCCCGGGAGGACGTTACTTGTTTCTGGGAAAATTTTCCCTGGAGAATCGCCATCAGGAAAAGGATAGGAGATATCAGACTTGACGAGTTCCAATTTAGTAATATTCCCCTTAAGACTGTCTACTTCGGTTTGAATTTGACTAATTCTTTGATCAACCGACTCTAGTTTAGTTTCTATTGATAGGTTGGATATTGCAACATTTAATTTACTTATTTCAGCCTGCTGCTGTTCAACCTTTTGTTCGATGTCACAAAATCTTTTGTTTGTGCTCTCAAACCTTACATCTATTTCATTTAATTTTTCATTTGTTTCGTCTCTGAGCTGCTCGGTAGAATGTTGGGCCTGGTATCTAACCTGCTCTAGTTCAGTAGACGTTTGCTCTTTCAATTTGCTAATCGAAGAAGCAAAGTCTAAACAGATCTGGTCAAATTTATTGTTTAGTACCTCGAATCGAGCATCGGTCTCTCGTTTCGAGGTATCAAACTTTTCATTTATTTCACGCCTTAAGTTTTCACTATTCTGGTCTAACTTTTCATTTATCTCACGCCTCATTTCTGCATTCTCACGTCTCAGATCTGCACCATTCTGTTCTATTTTAACTTCCATGTTAGAAAATTTTTCATTCATCATTTCCATCATCTGGCGAATTAATGCAGACGTGTCAGACCCTCCAGATGACATTCCTTCCTTCGGGTTTGCCGTCTGATCCCGAGAATCACTGTGATTTCCATTCTTTTCCTCATCATCGAGGTCAGATATCTCCGCTGGAGATATTTGGCCTCGGTCCTTTTCACAATTCTCACAGTATTTTATTATTTCGCCGGTTTGAACTTTTTCTGCATTTTCAGCAGTATCATCCAAATTGGTGCAAGCAAAGTGGATCCATTTTAGTCCACAACCGGTGCATCTTATTAATCTCCGCGGGGCGCGAGATCTTTTCTCTTTTTCATCTAACGTGCATTGAGTGCACGTGACTTCACATTCGTCCTGTGACAAAACAACTTTTTTATTTGTTGCCATAGCTTTGACACACTTTACAAAAGACAAGATATATATCAAAAATACACATATACTATAAAATACTTATTCGCTATCCAGACAAGTATTATTCATGAATTAAAGGACTCCCATTCTCTTTCCTTCCTTGAAACCCTTCTAGCGTTTAGTTCCAATTTAGAAAAAATTTTGACACTCCTTCTCTTTTTCCCCCTTAGAAAAGGAAACAAAAATGACAAAGCAGCCAACGACTCTACTTGTTTCACTTGACTATAAAATTTCTCTTATTAATTTCAATGTTGTAATCAATTCAACATGCCTTCAACCTCACTCTTTGACATTCTTAAAAAATTTCAGATCTATCGGTCGCCATTTAAACTGAGATCCGTTGCCATGGAAACAAACGTTGCCATGACAAACATTCTTGTCGCGGTTCACCAATTCAAACTGATTGGTATGATAACTGGTATTATTCAATAAGCATTTTCAGATCCGTTACCACAGTAAACATGGTTACCATGGCAACAGTCTTGTCACGTGTCGCCACTCTAAAACTGAAAAAGGGGCCCCGTTGCCATAGAAACCACCGTTTCCATAACAACGAATCCCGTCACGGCTCGTCAATCTAAAACTGATTGAGGGAAGAAAGAATCTGCAACAAAATGTGATGCACGGAATAAGTCGTGAGTGGGAACCCTTCACCCCTGGTGGGGATATTCATGAAGCTATCAGCTTATGTCTAATTATATTGGACTATAATATCCATTTCTTAATTTCGAACATACTAGGTTCGATCGAAACGAGAAAACTTTTTTATCGGACTTCTAATGAAAATAAAAATCAAATGAATACATGACCGTGTTTATTACATATAGAATTCCCAGTCACGACCCCCTTTTCAGTTTTATTTAAAAATAGAAGAAGATGAAGAAAGGAAAAGGAAGATAGAAGAGGAAAGAGGTAAAGTAAGAAGGTGATAAAGAGGAAACTGTTACTGGATATTTTAAGAAATATGGTAAAGGAAAAGTGAATAATTATCGAATTGGGATCATTTCCAATAGCTATTGGGTGAATGTTTGGTATTAAGGTGATCAAAGGTAGACACATGTTAACCCATACATCCCCGACCTAGATCCATTTAACCCCAACTACCGAATTATCCCAATCTAGCTCTGAGATAGATGAGAAAGTTTAATTTTACCGTTTATTCAATATTTCCAGAAGTTCTAGACTAATATCCAATATTTGAAAAATGAACGACGAAGTTGATGGCATGTTAGAATCGACCACAGAGGAAAAAAAAAATCAGAGTATCACATATTTGTCGAAGATTTTGACTTTCACAGTTCTCCCATGATGATCATTTGTTCAGGCTACTTCAGTCCTTTTTACTTCCTTCATAGAGCCAACTTAAATTAAGTTAGTATTAACATTCAATGAGTTTAATTGCTAGCTACCATTAATTATAATAAGTCACACATATATGTCAAAATAATTTGTGCACTTAATACTAAACCTACATTTCACTCACACACACACATTCATACAGGACAATGTATACTTCAGGTTGTATTTAGTTGAATTAAACTAACCTAACTACATTTCTATAGACATTTATTACATTTCAATAAAGGAAAACTTAGTTTGACATAACAGGAAAAATTTAATACAAGAAAAGAATATTTCATAAGCATGCACAGAAATCCGCTACTTTCAACAAGATCAAATAACACATTTCTCTTTCTAGATATATTAAAAGTTGGATTACATAAAAAAGAATTCGACAAAAAAAAAACGAAAGACAGAAAATAAAGGAAAAAAAAAGAAAATTCAAAGGTCAATATATTTAAGATTCAGTGCAATGAATACATATCATTGCGGGCAAAAGAAAGGAAAAAAAATATAATTGGTTAACCATTCTTAAAAAAAAAAAAAAAACACTTTAGTAGCATTTTATTGAGTCTCTGTCCCAAGAGGAGACATTTCGACAATTTTATGAGTCTTTGTTCTCACGTCGATGATAACTCTTTTTTCAACTCTCTTTACGCACTGTGATTTGTGTCCATGAGAGTATTTAATTGTTTTTGTTTTAACTATAGACAAATAGTTGCTTCATATACATATATATTTATATTTCTCATTTCGTCACTTGACGCACTTGATATAAAATTTCAAAGTTTATCAAGATTAAAGAAAAATTATCGAATTCAGTCACAGACATTGGGAACATATTTCCATATTCCTGTATTCACATTAAATTATTAACCAAATTTCAGTTCATTGAATTTAAGATCACTATTTTTTTTTTCTAGTATAGATCGTGTAGTCAAAGATTCTAGTCACTGAATAGTTAGGTTTCCGATCGTAGGGGAAGGATTTGTTTCATAGTTTACTGATAGAAGGATTCGTTGGAGAGGCACACTGTTTCGTAGCTTACTGATTTCACTATGATCTCGCAAAATAAATTTGGATAAGGATTAGGGTTATTTTTACTTTTCTTACGACCTGCTACTTGTTTTATTTACATGCAGTATTTAACGTGATATTCAACTTTAATAGTCACAAACATCAATAACAACTCAACAAAATGTAATTTATTACAATTTACGCGGTAATACTATATATCACAAATAGTTGGTAAATGTCGGGTGTCAAAAATCTATGGCAACCTAAAACAACCAGGGTAAATACCGAGCCCTTTACATACATACTCGCATATATATATATATATATATATTCATATTACTCAATATAATAAATTTCACTTTAATATCCATCGTAGTATTTCGTCGACATTTAATATCTACATAACCTTTTTATATTCGATAAGTATTCATATTTTATTGGCTCAAAATAAACAAAAACCCTGACTAACAAAAATTATTATTTTTTTTTTTATAAGGTTGCGACATTGAACTTTATATGTAAACCCGATAATCAATAATCATTCTCAATTTACTAAAGATCCGCGTATATAAAAAAAAAATAGTTAGTATTATTTAATAAGTTGACATAAGAGGTGGAAATACAACAAATAGAGCAGGCACGTAACTTTTAAAACTATGTAAGTACATATATAGATGTATATACAGAAAAAAAATCAATGTTATTCGAAACTAGTGGGCCCAAACTATTAATACATACACACTATATGACCAATCAATAGAAATAAAACCAGAAATCAGTCGTCAATGGGTATAATTTGTACGATCAATGAATAACAAATGTTTTCAGGAATCTGAAAGCATAGTGTACCTTCTCGTCAATTTCTCCCGTGGTGGATTGAATATCGCGAAAATGGTCCTGAGATGTGCTGCAATACCTCCACGAATTGCATCCCTCGATGTCTCAGTTAGTACATACGATCGAAATAAGTGATATGAATATTGTACGTTTTCATGAGTTTCAGAAACCGGGGGGGGGAGGTTAAAAAATTTGAAAAAAAAAATCTCGAAGTAATGAAGACAGAGAGAGAGATAGAGAAGAAGGAAGACGAAGAATAGGGGCGCCAAAGACTTAAGTGGGAAATAACTAACGCTACAAAGATAAAAGTCGAATTTCGCTCTCAACAAAATCCATAGCCAAAATATTCTTAACATGCCAAAAGGGTGGTCTACTCAAATACGTAGACTCAAGGAGCGCCCTGCTGCCAAGGATGCAAGTTCTGTGTCCATCAGATCCCAATCCCACAAGAGTTTGGTTGTAAGATTGAAATCCGATCCCCGTATCCGGCCCAAACCAGCAGGGTCCCGAAAATCCTCCGGAAGGTTAGAGACGGCGTTAATTTAGAATTTCAAAAGAAAAAAAAATCATCCGACCTCTTGGAAACTAGAAGATTCCAGAATAGTAATGAAATTAGAGTAATAGCTAAGATATCCCTAATTAGAATTTGCCAAAATAAAAAAAAAATTAAATAAACTGAATTTTGGATCGGTGATTTCAATAACCAAACATCACCGATGGCTACCCTGCGCAGACATGCCACAGTCTGGGACGTCGTTAATTTCCCTCATCTAATTAAACTAAGAAAAAACATGAAAATACTTAAGGGGACTAGGGGTCGACGTCCGGGTACGCTAATGACATGAATATTAATTTAGTAGCAGTTGATTTAATCGGATAGTCCGAACTGAGTTATATGAACACTGCACAATAAATAAACAAGGTAAGCAACGAAAAAAAAAAATCTCGGAGAGGCAATGAATGTTAAATGTACAAATGACCGAAACCTGTACTTTTCGATGATCACAGGAAATAGCAGTTATTTTTCTTAATTATCATTTCTGTCAACCTTTAGAAGTAATTCCCACATGATGCTACCCTATCTATTGAAAGGCTTAAGATCCGGGGCTGTTATTATGAGGTACTTAAATGCGAAGTAACACACAATTCCCAACTACAATTTACTATCCAAGTAACAAACTCGGTGGGATGAATGTACTGGTGTAGAAGTCAAAACGCGAGAGATTTTTTTTTTTTTTTTTAGTAAATGTATTCATATTTTCACTATATAACATACACTAGGCCTATCCATTTAAATATAGGTGTCATATCATCTCATTCATATTATTTTATATCATATTATTAATATATCATTACGTTCATTCATTATCTACTAATTTTCGCGCGAAGTAATATTTTATAGACACCCTATTTCATACATTTTACACGCAGGCCATACACATATTTATATTACACACTAATAAATATATAATTATCACAATCTATCACGCTCAAACTACTACACAATAACATTCATCGAACCACGTACTCCTTGTTTCGAAGCACCCAAATTGTATTTACTTCGCAGGTTTTAAAAAAAAATCATACGTGTATTCACTGAAAGTTAAATTGTCAACGATTAATCTATTTCCAATTTGCTGATAAAACTAAAGCAACAATGGAATTTTTCTACAGCCACGGGAAAAGAGAATTTAATACTACATTTTGAAACAAACAGTAACAGCATATGGGCTTTACTTCTATTAAGAAAATAGGTATTCTTTATTTCAGTAGATATTTCAATTACTACTGGACCTAGCAAGCTGAAATTTTCAGTACAGTAAGATCCCATGCTATCTTATATGAAGGTATACTCATCTGAACCGAAAACCATGTCCACGGGATGTAATTTAGAAATAAATGGCCAAAATCAAACAATCTAGATCACTAAGTTATGCGATGTCGTAATGTCAACAAACAATTGACTACCGAAAACAGACACTATGGCGCTGTGGTGGAGGCATAATTTACCGTGTACTGAAATATATACTTGTACTCATTAATCAGAAATTTAATATTTACTCCGGTTTAGCATACTTCGAGTTAGACAAATGGTACTAAATTAACGCATATTTATACACTGTCCTAACCGAAAATTCACACACTCACACAAAACTACTAACTACATACACCACTGTTGGTACTATACATAAAGACAACTAACTAAACCAAACATGCACCATTTAATTACATGCATGTTGACGAAAAATACTCCCTTGTTGGTATATACAGTTGGCTCTATTTAATTTAGGGGGGCAAAATGAGAAAGGTAACCCTAGGTCCAATTGACCTGACCAATTGTTTACATAATTATTGCCAAAGATTGATGCCCTGGGGGCACCTTAACGAGGTTTATTGAGGGACCCTTCCCCTGAGAGGGGAAAAGGCCCTAAAACAAACTATAACTAACCCATTCCCCCGCTAGAACTGGTTCAATTTGGAAAAGGGGATAGGAGCCCTTTTAAGCTAACTTAAGCTGCCATTATGATTATTTACATTACAACTATCAAACCTACTACGTACATGCAATTACTAAATAAATAATAAAAAATCACATTTACTGTATACACAAACAACATGCACTGAACAGGTCGTAATGTCCCTAATCCCTAACTGAATATATGGTTTGAAAGAAAAAGAAAGTAAAGTCACTATTTCACTTTGTCTATTCTAGTTAGGCAGCAAACATGGCTTCCTAGTAAACAGAAATCCGGAAGCAGATATTTTCCCCTGATTTTACCGTTCTTTGAACAAAAATATATGTTTCTGGCTCCTAAATGATCACACGACGTTTATCAATGAAATTAACTGGATATTACCTTAAGTTCGTTTGAATTTCAGTCCTAATGAAGTCGAAATATGGTGATCACTTCCACAGATAGTGCTTCGTGACGTGTCTTCGATTATTCTGATAACATTGCGCCGAAAAAGCCAGAGGTAGGAGAATTCCTCCAATCAGAACGAAAACTTTAGCCGCGGAAATTACAAAGCAAATAGAAATTTGGCAAATCCAGATATAACCGGATCTGAAAGTGACTATGGACTAGTGAGAGGGGGTGAGGGAAAGATTAGGTACCTGACTAAATTCTACATTGGTCTGAAATTAAGAAAATTTATATCCAATGACGGAACTATGTTTCGGTATGACGTCAGAATGGTAAACCTTGTAACTATTCAACTTATATATCCGAAAATGGGATTTACACTTAATCAAAATATAAATAAAATATATTATTCAGTGGGAATATGGTTACTAATGAAACTTTTCGATTCATTATATTTAATTCGAAGTAAAGAGAGTAAATAAATTGTGTAACTAAACCGAAATTGAATTAAAAAAATTACTAGGTACAGGGTGCGTAAAAAAAAGTTGCCATTACTTTCAACTGTAATGGTACATTACAGAGAGACTAGACTAGAGACGAAATAGATTCTTGTGACGCCTAATTGATTGCAGAAAACAGCTTTTGTTGTCTTTTATAGTTTTTATTCTATAGCCATCACCGTTAAAACCGGAAGTGGTTGATTTCCATCTCTTTTGGTTTGAATATAGGCTTAATACTGAAGATAGTAGTTATTTTTAGAACGCTGAATAGAAAGTAAAAAACCGCTTCTCGCTTTTACCATTCCTGTTCTATGGAGATCACTATTGAAACCGAAAGTGGTTAATTTCTATAACTTCAGGTTTCAATTGGAGGTCAAACGAGGAGATGAAAGGTAGACTTGAGACGCTTGAGAGCTACTCGATTGGAGGAAACCGCTTTCATCTATTATTTTTTTCTTTCTTTTTTTTACCGTTTTTGCTCTAGGTAGATCAATATTTATTGAAACCAGAAATTATCGTTAATTTAAATCATTTTCGGTTTTGGTAGAGAGTTAATAATAGAGATTAAATGTATTCTTACAAAGCACAAAAGCGGATCTCACTACATATTACCGTTTTCGATTTATGGTGATCAATGATCAAACCGGAAATGGTTTATTTAAACTCTTCCGGTTTGAGCACATGGTTTTAATAACACACTCAATTCCTGACTCTTGACTCTATATTTTGACCAAATTTGGTGATGATCCAGGAAGTCGTTCTTTTTTTTTTTTTTTTTTTTTTTTTTTTTTTTTTTTTACGGGTATGGTAAATATTTAAAGGAGTTTTGGTAAACCAAACTAGTTATTGAAAAAGGGAAATTTTATTTTTGCCACCCCTGCACACAATTAATTCGTTCTAACCGCAGAAACATCATCTATAATTTTCTGTGATGAATAATATAAAACGAAAAGAAATCTATCCATCCAGACAACAAATCAAATAGGCAAATAAGAAACATTTAGACTTTCTTTGGTTGTACCTAAAACCTAGGTATAGTACTATAGTTGTCAGTGGCAAAGGTGAAAGCCGTTCGGAGATTCTGCCCGCTTGAAGCAACAAAAGATGTAGAAAAGCAGTTGGAAACATATGTTCGATACCGAGGTTTCAAAGATCATTATCTTTGTTCTATAGTTGCCGTCGTAAAGTATTAGGAATTCAGTAGGGAAGTGGGGGGTAGGGGTGGGAACGAAGGCTGCTCAAGACGTAAATGATTATGAAAATGGAGGTGGCAGACACGAGTTTCGCTTCTCAAATTGCCTCAATGCATTCCTCCCCAGCATGTGTTCTTCAAAGAATGTCACCCGTAGTAATTTATGAAGTATGAAAGTGGTCTTTGAATCTTTACCTGCAGTAGTGATTACCTCATTACGGAAGTAATTATTACAATTAATCTAAGTCATTAAGTTTAAAATTGAGATTACTATTTACTGTGTATTGCTCTTTGGCATTCGTGTAGAAAATTGCAAGTTTCTAAGTGCAGTATTTTGTAAGATATTTATGAATTAAATTTTACATGTTACCTTATGGAGATTCTGAAGCCCCTGATGATGGGTAGACATCCCCTTAACTCGTTCTGTAACACCGTTCGTGAACTAAAATTATTATTTTTATTTAAGTTAATGTAAATACAACTAATCCGTTCTGGCCATAAAACCATGTTTCTTTTTTTTAATTAATTACATTTCTAAGTAATTTTTCTGTGATGGAGAATATAGAATTAAATTAACACTATCCTTTTTAAAGACAAATAAGGAGTACTGAATTAAACGAAACAGGGTGAGAGCTAAAAAGCACAAAACATGCACAGATCAAAAAGTATATTTAAAACATAGCACTCTGACAAACAACTTTTACGGCAAACGCGTAAAACCACTACTGTTCGCAAGGAATTGCGGGGGGAAGGGGGTTGTGGTTGTTGTTGATGATGATGATGATGATTATTATTATTATTGTAATCCTTTGATAAAAATATGGAGGGTCATCATGGATTCAGAAATTACATATTTGTATATGCGTCGTATTTCTCTTTATGCTGGTCTGGTAAATTCAACTTGGGATATCAACTTTCAAGTTCCGATTTTTCTAAAGTTGTATATTTCCACATTATAATTTGTTTATTTGTTTAATCCCCTTTTTAGCGCTTCTAATGTTCTTGTTTGGTGTGAATGGTTTTAGGTACGTATCCCTACTGAAATAAAAGTGCGCTAGAAAATTTGGAAGCAAGTAACTGGAGAAAATTGCAGAGATCAGAAATAAATATATCTAACATTTTAAAGCTGTTTACGTTGTATTTTTGTTGAAACACTGTGGTTAACCTCAATCTCGGCTGCTGAAAAGGTTTTAACTATGGTTAAGGTTTACAAGTACGCACATGGTTCTTTTTAGAGAAAATACTAGCTCTCTGAAAGTACTGAAAGTGTCAAATGCTGTTTCCAGTTGGGAATAATTTCCCGTTTTTTTCTTTCATTTCTTTTTGGAGGGGAGGGAAGCTTTTTATTCCTATTCCAAATTTCCTGGTCATCGTGGATTGAGTGTGCGAGAATTTTGACAAAATCAAGTAGTTTGTGCTTTCTCGAGACCCAGACTACGCAGTTGCTATTTCCAAAGCACACCAACGTTTTCAACCAGAGAAGATTCGTGATTGCAAACAGAACTATATTATATCTGATTACGATTATGTAACGGCTGCACTAAAACTTGGAATTTTGGATACAAATAAGAAAAGAATGATGTGCTATCAACCTCCGTGAGGCAATGGTTTAGCCAAAGAAATGTTTGAGATTAGTCTTCAGAAGAATCGATTGTTGTTGAATTGATACGTCCAAACGCCGTGACATTTTGCTATTCTGTTACATCTTTGCTTCAATCTGTCTTGACAAGCTGTTTCGATACTCCGACTGACACACTCACTCTAAGTAAGTGTTGAAATGTGTTAGTGGTGATGGGTCAATCAATGAATATTTTGTTGAGTATAATAAACTTATAAAGCGGATACAAGGTTGAGAAACATTACAATTCCTATTTCCTTCGCGTAACGTAATGTATATTTTCTTTCCTTGTAGACAAATGAGGCAGCAACATGGTTTTAGCTGGTACGCTCCTGGTGATTCCAAAAATTGTGTAAAAATAGATAAAAATGGCAACGGACTGTCACGGTTATGGCAACAACAAATTCAGCAGTTTAAAAGTATTGGATTAGAAGTGGCACAGGCTATCACATCTGTTTACCCGTCACCACAGTCTCTTTTGAAGGTAACGTACAATTTGGTTCGATGGGATATATGCTCGTTTTAAGAATAAATCTAGCTTTATTATATCTATGTATTTATCCTGTTATTATATTCTGATTTCGTATGAAATCATGATTTTGACTATTAAGTTTTTTTTCCGTGCGTTGTGATTGATGGAGGGAACAGAAGAGATCTTAAATATATAGCCATAATAATGTCAGTTTTATAATTAAGTTAATAAATGTACCAGACATTCTTTTTATTAGTTATTATATTTTCTTTTGTTGTTATTGGTTAATAAGGGCATAAGAATAATTTCTTATATCTGTGGGTATATAAGTGTTTTTGTATGATACCGAATATTGCAATATCTAATATCTAATAAAATTATCAAAACTATGAATACGTTAATATCATGTGTCACCACTACATCACAATAAATAAATAACAATATTACTGTCATTTATTAAGTAGAAAATATTTAGTTTACTAAGCGAAATTGTGAATTTTACTGTATTAGAGAAATAGTCCATTAGACTCCCGACTACCCGGCTTAATGTAACGGAAGGGTAGCTGGATAACAAAAAAGCCGGATAGCCGCAGTTCTAAAATTACTGATTTCTTGCTCCACCCATATCATTAAAGACAATTTTTGGACCAAAACCCGATTTTTTTTTTCATATTTTTTTCTCTTAGTGTAGGACTACTTTATAAGTGTTTGTTATGTATTGCACTGAACATTTTAAAAATTTATTACAGAAAACGGAAGTCCAAGGATAAAAATTTTGTATGCATTTTAAAATAAATTTTGTAATGTCCAACTTAATTGCAGGAAACATAAAATAAACAAAATATTAGTGTGAAAGTAGTCCTAATTCGAAAATAAGTGCTTTAATCTTGTCTTTTTACGGTTTATTGATAAATGATTATACAAGTGTGAAAGGATAGGCCTAAATGAGTCAAAACTTAAAGTTTTTAGTTTTTGAACAAGTTCTTGATATATGAATGCTTTTCCTTGTCAAATCGTGTTTTTATGAAGCCATTACAAGTCGAGGAGATCATTCAAAAATTATTACTCGTTTTGTTACGGAGTTCTTTCTTTCTTTCTTTTCTTTTTCTTATCTTTTTTGGAAGTAGGCCAGATAGTCGAGAGTCTATTGTAGTATTAATTTTGAGGTTCATTAATTGATCTAACATCTATTTTTGAGAAATAGGGCTATATGAGACGAGATCCAAGCTTAAAATGAGATCAAAACAACTACTTATGATCCGAGGCTGAAAATGTTCACTGGGCTTGACTTGATTTTGAATGTAAAGTCCCGTTCAGCAGCGAGTCTATATGAGACGTGGACCTACTAATTAACGTGGAATCCGAACCACATGCGCTCCCGCCAGGAATCGAACCCAGGCCTCCCACGCCAAAGGCGCGTACGCTAACCGCTTAGCCACGGATGAGCTTAATGTTCACTGGGATCAAATGTGAGATCCCGAGTATTAACCACTTAAATTGCATTATTTTCGCATGAGAAAAAAATTCTGCAATTACTAACGTTTAACGGAAGAAAAAAAATGTCCAAAGATGAGACATACTGTATACTATAGAAGTTAATTTAGATCGTAGGAAGATTCCCGGCGGTAAGCACCAAAAATATAGAAGTTAAAATGTGTCAGGGAAATCCTTCTCCGCAACTTTACATGTTCCGGATATAGGTTAAACCAAAGATATAGATTTGACGGATGACAGAGTTCTTTCCATATCCTGATACTAAACAAAAATTTGAGTATGGAAAGTAAAAGATAATTCCCAGAAAAACTGCACCAATTATAGAAGGTAGACCGCATCATAAATATGCTCAACGTCAAACATGGTAAGAAAGCAACCTAAGAACTTCATATACATATGCATAGTTATCATGAGGAAAATAGTGCGTAAGAATCAAACTCAGATAAATTTAAAAAAAAAAAAACTCAGTTTAACTTCCCACGATTATGCCCTTTCAGGCTAAGAGAAACGAATGGTTAAGGCAAGTGAATGATAATAGAAGAATTAGTAGAATGAGAATTAGAAGCAAAAGGGAGAACCGAGAAAACCCACGGACACGATATTGTCCAACACAAACTTACTGGGTCGGGATCGAACCAGGGACCCCACACACCAGAGGTAAGCGCTCAACCACTGAGCCACCGTGTCTCCTCAGATAAATTGCAATCAACATAAATTATTTAATAAAGCAGATTTAAAGATTATGCACACAAATGATATATCACTGATACAAGATATACTTTGCGACAATATCATACAAAAATAATAAGCAAGGCTAACGTATGTTGTTCCTGATTAATACTGAGCTGCACAGTGAGTTGGAGGTCGGCTGACGTCTCCCACCAGGTTGCAGTAAGCTTCGAACTTGGCACTTTTTCACTGAAAATACTCTTGAAAGGCTCGAATTATACAGTTTTATTCACGCGTTATCTGCAGGTGCGTTACCATTGGTTAATACTAATCAAGCACCTTTTAGCACCTAACATGGAATCTGCTAAACGTTTTACGAAGTTTCTCTATTGGCCATATGAATAAAGAAAATTGAGAAAAAGCACTTCACTGAGTAAGAATTATTCCAATGCACAGAAATCGTCCCACTAAAATGAAAATAATGTTCATTATAACTTGTAATACCAATTCATAGATCTTATTAACATGAGCAAAATTGTATTCGTGATTGTAAAGGCTCATGTGTATTTTTGAGAAAGTGGAGAAAAAACAGTAAATTTGTAAATGTAGGAGTTGGTACCCTACGAAAACCATGCCACTTTGAATTGAAACTGCCATTGAAATATATCTTCGTTAAGTTCTTCATTATGATACTAGCAAGATAACAATACATAGTATGGCTAATGAAATATAGTCAAAAATTGTCGTTAACCATTAAATTTAATTAAAATATTGCCCAAATATAAGGCATATATCAGTTGATAGATTACATGGAGCTGAACAATGTAATGTTTTAGGGTAAATTTTCGTTTGTACGAGGAACGTTTTTAAAGTAAGGTCCGTTTGGCAGTATCTAACACAGAATGTACTTGAACCTGAACCCACAAAGTGGGGGTGATGTATATATTTCCTGAAAGCTTGGGTCAAGGTAAGATCAAAATCGGTTACCAAAATTGGGGAGGTATCAAGCATTTAGCTTAAGAGCGGCATGTTACTCATTTCTATTAACACCTTTAAGCGTGTCTTAAAATCCGTTGCAACCCCGAAAAATCTGAAACGGTGAGACAGATATGAAAACAGAAAAATATGTCTTTCATCATTTCAAAAGTATAACGTATCAAAGTAAAATAAATTGTCCCAGGGTCCCCCGCAGGGTCCCAGACGGGGTCCAACTCAAAATTTTTAAATAGAAAAGGGGATCAACTTGCACATCATATGAAAGTTGGTGTTAAATAAAAGAAGATAAATCAAGTCACGACTCTCTACTATAGCCTGTGCAAAATAGTGGTGGGTCATAATATCAACACAATCTTCATTGCAAAGTCTATGGCCACTCGTATGAATCTGAAACGATAGAATAGGTGTTGAAACCAAAACAAGAATATGTCATTATTTCAAAAGTATAATGATTCAAAGTAAAAAAAAAATATTCCAGGGTCCCAGACGGGGCCAAACTCAAAATGTTGAAATAGGAAGGGGTTCAAATTTGAGTATCGTTTGAAAGCTTATGTTAAGTGAAAGAAGAGGAAACAAGTCTCGACTCTTGATGAAAAAGTCTATTGCCACTCCTATTAATCTGAAACATTGGGACAGGTGTAAAAATAAAACAAAACAAAACAAAATCTAGAATGTATCAAAGGAAAAAAGAAATATCCCAGTTTCAACTGCAGGATCCCGGACGTGGTCCAACTCAAAAGTTTCAAGTGTCAAAGGGGGTAAATAAGCACATCATGTGAAAGCTCGTGTTAAATGACACAGAATTGGAAATTGGACAAGTCTCGACTGTCGATAAGCATTGTAAAATGGCACGAGTCATTTCCTTTGATACATTCTAGTTTTTGTTTTGTTTTGTTTTGTTTTGTTTTTGCACCTGTCTCACCACTTCAGATTAATAGGAGTAACAATAGACTTTTTCATCAAGAGTCGAGACTTGTTTTCTCTTCTTTCACTTAAAATAAGCTTTCATACGATATTCAACTTGAACCCCTTTCCATTTGAACATTTTGAGTTGGACCCCGTCTAGAACCCTGCGAGGGACCCTGGAATATATATATATATATATATATATATATATATATATATATATATTTTTTTTTTTTTTTTTACTTTGAATCATTATACTTTTGAAATAATGACATATCCGTGTTTTTGTTTCTACACCTATTCCACCGTTTCAGATTCATATGGGTGGCCATAGACTTTGCAATAAAGATTGTGTTCATATTTTGACCCACCGCTATTTTGCACAGGCTTATCGTAGAGAGTCGCGACTTGATTTATCTTCTTTTATTTAACACCAACTTTCTTATGATGTGCAAGTTGACCCCCCCCCCCTTTCCATTTAAAAATTTTGAGTTGGACCCCGTCTGGGACCCTGTGGAGGACCCTGGAACAATTTATTTTACTTTGATACGTTATACTTTTGAAATGATGAAAGACATGTTCTTCTGTTTTCACATCTGTCTCACCGTTTCAGATTTTTCGGGGTTGCAACGGACTTTAAGACACGCTTAAAAGTGTTAATAAATATGAGTAACGTGCTGCCCTCAAGCGGAATGCTTGAGATTTCCCCAATTTTGGTAACCGGTTTTGATCTTACCTTGACCTAAGCTTTCAGGAAATATATACATCACCCTCACTTTGTGGGTTCAAGTTCAAGTACATTCCGTGTAAGTAAAGCCCGAATGTTCGTAATTTTGCGTATGTCCGCTGTGCCCCGGCGTTCTTTGAATATAAATAGATGCCATTTGGAATAGCGTCGGCAGCGTGTGAGTTTTGTGGTGTGTGTGATGGAAAAGTTCAATCAGATCGAGCGGCCCACCACCTGTGAAATGAGTTCTGTAATTCTATTCTTAATTGCAAGAACTGTGACACCAGCAGCAATTTATCTCCAAATCTGTGAGATGTATGGTCCAAATGCCATGAGTAATAGCAAAGTTCGTAAGTGGTAAGACTGTTTAAGAAAGGACGGGAGAATGTTGATGATGAACCATAATCGGACCAACCCTCTGTAATCACTAATGATTTTGTGCTTATGGAAGAGATTAAGATTCATGGAAAGAGACGATTCACCATTTCCACGCTATCAGAGATTATTCCACAAGCTTCACGGTCTGTTCTCTACAAAATTGTGTCGGATGAATTGGTCTGTCAGGATCAGGATTACGAATTAGATTTCTTTGCTTTTGGCATCCATGTTAGCCCGTTACGTATGAGGGATGACTTTTCTCGGCGATCACATTATCCGAGGAAAGGCAAGGAAGGAAGCGGCATGGGATATATATGTTAGGCACTATCCTGCCATTTGCCTGGTATGAATGAGGAAAACCAGAAAAACCTCACTCGAAATGTTGGCCTAAAAAAAAGCTTTAGAACTTTTTCGACCGAGTGTCCCCACCGGAAATTCGCCTCTCAGGCGGAAAACTTTTATGGCATGGGTCTGCGAGTACTTATCTCCCAGTACGACCAATATTTCATCAGCAACGGAAATTATGTTGAAACGTAACTCAAAGGATGTAGAATCTCCTAAAAATGTAATATACTCGAAATGTTTGATAGTTTTATATATATATATATATATATATATATATATATATATATATATATATATATATATATATATATATATATATATATAACTATTATTATAAAACGGTTCTTACTTTAAAAATGTCCACGGCTTGAAAAACCTTTGTTGCAAGTACTCGCCAGCCAAAAGATCTACTAGCCAGATGATTTTGCGGTCACAGTATTTATACAAATAAACAAAAATAACTTTGCAACACAGTAAACATATCAATACATTTTATTTTGTTTATCAGTAAATCTTCTACAAGTAAAAAAAAAAAAAAAAAAAGTGACATCTGCTATTTATCTTGATTTCACGTTTTGATTGATCGGACTTTACGCGCCAAATGTAAAAAAGTATTGCCAGTGATGAGTGGATTTTTCAAGCTCTGAAAATGTCCCTCGTAGTTGGTAATAATTGACCCTTCTTATTTTGCTGGAAGAAATTGTTATTTATTTATGTACTGTATATGTAGTAAAATGTCTGTTAACTACCAGATTGTTTTCCTAACAGCGACTCATATACTCTTTACGCACATACTACTTATAACAAAAGAAAATGCTTTTAGATAATCTTTATGACCCATAATTTGAGGATGAAACTTTAAGATTAGCAGTAATAATAGTACGGAACATAATGTGTTTAATTACTTTCACAAGCGTTAAATCTTTAACTGTATTTTAGAAATTCTCTACCGAATTTTCTTCTTATAACGAAGCAATACCGAGCAATATTTAAGTATACCAAAAATGATACCTGAATTATATAGTGGCTGAATAGTAAATAACCGTAAAATGGTTAAGTGTGATATGAATATTTGTAATTTCAGGCGTATAGGCAGTGTACCAGTACCCAAGAAGCAGAACGTTTGTTACAAAACATACCTGTAAGTCAGCTTCTACTTGCATGCTTAGTTTATCTGTAGATAAATTCAAAATAAGTTTTTATATAGCTGTATATTATTTCTAGATAGATCGTAGATTATTTTGAATAGTAGTCGGAAATCACTGAAGTTTCTCGCGTTACTGCACAACACATATTGCGGTTGGCGATCGTGAAATTGCAGAACAAGGTGGAATTGCATGAGGATAATGTGTCCGTTCACACAAACAAGTCGTCTCTGGCATTCCACAGATTGATGGAGTAGTAATGGGGTTACTTTGCCGAACTTTTTGGCCCCTGGGTCCCTGCCTCAGGACCCATGGTCCCTGGCCGGGGTCAATGACCTAGGGGTACATAGGACCACCCCCTCTAAATTTTGGCAGGGGTACCATGGCCCACCCCCTAAATTTTGGCAGGGGTACATAGGACCACCCCCCTTAAATTTTGGAAATTGCCAAATCTAAAAATTTGGTATGGTAGCCTAGGACCATAGTATGTACCTCTATCAGTATTGGGTGTCTATGTCGTTCCCTTTCATGGGTAAAAAATTGCCAAAAATTCAAATTTCGGGGGTTTTTGACCTAATTTATCCCCTTGGATGAGGTATTATTACCCTATATGGTTGTATGGGCGTATACAGGGGTCCATTACCTTTCATAAGACATGGGTATATTAATGCACCTCTTGAAAAATTTGGGAGGGGTACCTTGGCCCACCCCTTAAATTTTGGAAATTGCCCAATTTCAACATTGGGTATTATAGTACAGGACCCTAATATGTATTATGATAAATTTGGGTGGTCCACCTCATTCCCTTTTAGGGGTACATAGGACCACCCCCCCTTAAATTTTGGAAATTGCCAAATCTAAAAATTTGGTGTGGTAGCCTAGGACCATAGTATGAACCTCTATCAGTATTGGGTGTCTATGTCGTTCCCTTTCATGGATAAAAAATTGCCCAAAATTTAAATTTCGGGGGTTTTTGACCTAATTTATCTCCTTGGATGAGGTATTATTACCTTATATGATTATATGGTCATGTATAGGGGTCCATTACCTATCATAAGACATAGGTACATTTGTGCACCCCTTTAAATTTTTGGGAGGGGTACCTTGGCCCACCCCTTAAATTTTGGAAATTAACCAATTTAAACATTGGGTATTATAGTACAGGACCCTAATATGTATCATGATAAATTTGGGCGGTCCACCTCGTTCCCTTCCAGGGGCACAAAATTGCCAAAATATAAACGTAAGCAATACGTTATACCACGTGTTTGGTTTTTGGTCGATTTTATCCCCTTTGATGAGATGTTATTACCTTATATGGTTATATGGTCATGTATAGGGGTCCATTACCTTTCATAAGATATCGGTATATTTGTACAATCCTTTAAAAATTTGGGAGGGGTACTTTGGCCCACCCCCTTAAATTTTGGAAATTGCCCAATTTAAACATTTGGTATTATAGTACCGGACCTTAACATGTATTATGATAAATTTGGGTGGTCCACCTCGTTCCATTTTAGGGGTACAAAATTGTCAAAATATAAACGTAAGCAATACGTTGTACCACGTGTTTGGTCTTTTAGCCCAATTTATCCTCTTGGATGAGGTTCTATTACCTTATATGGTTATATGGTTATGTATAGGGGTCTATTCCCTATCATAAGACATAGGTACATTTGTGCACTCCTTTAAAAATTTGGGAGGGGTACTTTGGCCCACCCCTTAAATTTTGGAAATTGCTCATTTTATATATTTGGTATTATAGTACTGGACCCTAACATGTATTATTATGATAAATTTGAATGGTTCACCTCGTTCCCTTTTAGGGGTACAAAATTGCCAAAATATAAACGTAAGCAATACGTTGTACCACGTGTTTGGTTTTGACCTAAGTTATCCCCTTGGATGAGGTCCTATTACCTTATATGGTTATATGGTTATGTATAGGGGTCCATTCCCTATCATAAGACATAGGTACATTTGTGCACTCCTTTAAAAATTTGTGAGGGGTACCTTGGCCCACCCCTTAAATTTTAGAAATTGCTCATTTTATATATTTGGTATTATAGTACTGGACCCTAACATGTATTATGATAAATTTGGGTAGTTCACCTTGTTCCCTTTCATGAGTAAAAAAAAAAATGCCAAATTTTACTACAACCACGTGTTTGGTATTTTGGTTCAATTTATCCCCTTGGATGAGGTCCTATTACCTTATATGATTATATGGTTATGTATATTGGTCCATTCCCTATTATAAGACATGGGTATATTGATGCACCCTTTAAAAAATTTGGGAGGGGTATCTTGACTCATCCACTTAGTTTTAGAAATTGATTAATATAAGCATTTGGTATCTTCCTACAGGTCTTCAATATGTACCACTATAAAATTGGATGGTCCACATCGTTCCCTTTCATGGGTAAAGGACTACCAAAAATCAATTTTCGGAGGTTATTGACCCTATTTAATACGTTATATGGTTTATTACCTTTATATGTTTATGTGCCCTTTTAAATTTGGGAATTATCAAATAACAAAATTCGCTAAACGTTTTTCTAGGTCCCATTGGTGTTCCTCTTATGGCCAAATATTCAAAATTTAAAGGTTATTGACCGGCTTTATTACTGAATAACTACAGGATTTATTACTTTTCATAAGACACAGGTGTATTTGTGTACCAATCTTAAATTTTGGGAGGGGTACATTTCTTCTTGTCATATCAATAATTGGTAATTGTTCTTTGGGTAAATCATTGTCAAATATGAGTATGATCACGTGATCAGTTATTAACCTATGATGGGATTAGGAGTCCAGGACATTGGTACATTGAAACTTTGTAGGATAATTTGAGAATGCGTCATTGGTTTTGATTATTCCCGCCAAATATAAACGTAAGCAAGACGTTGTACCACGTGATTGTCCTTGATGAGGTAGTGTACCACTATAAAATTGGATGGTCCACATCGTTCCCTTTCATGGGTAAAGAACTACCAAAAATCAATTTTCGGAGGTTATTGACCCTATTTAATACGTTATATGGTTTATTACCTCTATATGTTTATGTTTTCTTTTAAATTTGGGAATTATCAAATAACAAAATTCGGTAAACGTTTTCTAGGACCCATTGGTATTCCTCTTATGGCCAAATATTCAAAATTTAAAGGTTATTGACCGGCTTTATTATTGAATAAGTACAGGATTTATTACTTTTTCATAAGACACAGGTGTATTTGTGTACCAATCTTAAATTTTGGGAGGGGTACATTTCTTATTGTCATATCAATAATTGGTAATTGTTCTTTGGGTAAATCATTGTGATCACGTGATCAGTTATTGACCTATGATGGGATTAGGAGTCCAGGACATTGGTACATTGAAACTTTGTAGGATAATTTGAGAATGCGTCATTGGTATTGATTATTACAGCCAAATATAAACGTAAGCAATACGATGTACCACGTGATTGACCTTGATGAGGTAATGTACAGGGATACATAGCTAACCTTATTGAATCTTATGACTCATAGTCTTAAGGGAATACATGCTACAACACTGGCAAAGTTATTGTTGATGCAATTTGATTGGTTGATCACTATCTTTCGTGCAATCTGATTGGCTGATCACTATCTTTCGTGCAATCTGATTGGTTGCTGATTTTCAAATCTTTGCTGCATTCAGTTTTATTTTAACATTTAAAAAGTTTGAAACTTTGGTTTGACATTTTTTCGTTTGAAATTTTTCGTTTAAAAATTTTTGTTTCGAAATTTTTTGTTTCAAAATTTTGTTTGAATTTTTTTGTTTCAAAATTTTGTTTGAAAATATTTTGTTTAAAATTTTTTGTCTGTAAATTTTTGTTTCAATTTTTTTGTTTAAAATTTTTCGTTTCCAAAATTTTTTTGTTTCAAGATTTTTGTTTGAAAAAATTTTTCGTTTCCAAATTTTGTTTCAAATTTTTTGTTTGAAAATTTTTTGTTTGAAAATTTTTTTGTTTGAAATTTTTTTGTTGCAAAATTTTGTTTGAAAATTTTTTGTTCGAAATTTTTGTTTTGAAATTTTTTGTTTCCAAATTTGTTTTGTTTAAATTTTTTTGTTTCGAAAGTTTTGTTTGAATTTTTTTGTTTCAAAGTTTGGTTTGACATTTTTTAAAAGTTTGTGCACTCATTAGTAAAGAACCGGAACTGTTAGAACTAAAACCTCTGGCAACATTGTGGTGCAATAGTACACGTCAGAACACGATAATGCAACGTCATCAGTTTTGCATCATATATAAGTATCGTTCGAGTTAGTATTCATAATAACGTCATCATGGCTACTTGTCTGCAGTTTCTAAACACACGTGATGTGATGAAATCATTTACCAAGATTACTGATTTACAACAGAATGTACCTTATAGAATCTTAGCTAGCCAAATGATCCCTACAAAGTTTGGATTAAGAATCGTAGTGAAGCTTGAAAATGATAAGAATATAATTTTACCAGCAAGATATTTACCCATGGAAGCATCAAAACAAGAAGAACTGCTGCGTTTCTTAACCCTTTCAGACCTGGTGGTCACATTTGTGTACATTAAGTTTTAAGCTTAATATAATTACTCTGGAGGATTCTAAATGGCTGGGTTTTTATGTCAGAATTCTTTGAACTTTTCTAAATCACTTTCCACTATTTCTGTGGTGTTTTAATCTGTTGTGAGGAAGCAATGCACATTTCTTGTAGACTACTTACAGGAGTTATCACAATGGACAAAGCTCACCCACGTAGGCTGTTTTATTTTTGGCGGAACAAGCTATTTGCAATAAATTCTCCTTTTGTTTTAGTGATGTATTTTGAGTTTCTAAACTATATAGATCACAATGATGTGTTCGATTAATCCCATTTTTATTTTACATACGTATTTCAACCCTAATGCACGCAAAATGTTTCGTCCATAATTCTCTAAATATGACATCCGCAAACGAATTGACGGTTGTATTTCATTTGTTAAGTCATAAAGAATAATAATTCAAAATAACAATAACACCGGAGAGTAAACAAAAAATCAGGTCTGAAAGGGTTAAATACTGGATCTGTATCTTTATGTTACAAAGGATTCTTGGGTCGAAGTCATCAATTTGAATTTAGTACACAGCCAGATTCGTCAGCAATTGTGATGAAATCATGAATTCAAACGACAGCACATCAGACATAGTTGTATGAATTTGGTTGGTCAGCATGACGTCAGCAACTGTGATGAAATCATGAATTCAAATGTCAGCACATTTCTTTCCAATGACGTCAGCAATAACTATAAATCAACCAATACACTGTCATCCCACGAAATCATTTGAGCAAGTGCTTTTCAGGAGGAAAGATGTGTACTTCTAACGATAAAGAGTTCATCTTCGCAAGCTATTATCCAATAAATATATTTCAAACAAAACATGTGATGATTGGTATCAGTGCTAGAACATTTGAACCAGTAATTCGATTGGGCAAAGCAGAACAATTTGGTGTACAACTGACCTGTGAAGAATGGCACGAATCGACCAAATGAATGATTATTTTCATGATGAGCTAAATGTGACCATAGTCAAATCATTAGGCTCAAATCATGAAGTGGTGATGCGTACAGTCCTCGAAGAGAAGATGGTGCTGTTACGTAAAAAGAGTACATTCCATGTCCATCGCAACATGGTGTATCTAACGGAAACAGAATGGAACAAATTCATCAGCGTATTTCAGTGTGTGAAACATGCAGTGGAAGTGTGCAACAAAACAAGTATATTCCTGAAAAAGTACTATTTTGAAAAATGTGTTATGCATATTGTACAACATGTATCTAGATATTGTGATGGTTGTCAACATCGTTCGTGGGTGCATACCTGTATTGATAAACAGTTTATTTGTGATCAAATGGACATTGAGTTTCCACCAATTGATATTGCAATAGACCTTAAAAGACTTCAATTGGAATTAAAATTATATGCTAAAGACAAACTAGTGCAAGAAGTTCAAAATACATTGTATCGACAATATCCAGAACCACTATCTGGTATGGTTGTATGTGGAGTGTAATAAAATGATCCATTTCAATGAATTGTGTTTTTTCATTTCAAGTACAACCCTATGTTCTGACGTGTACTATTGCACCACAATGTTGCCAGAGGTTTTAGTTCTAACAGTTCCGGTTCTTTACTAATGAGTGCACAAACTTTTAAAAAATGTCAAACCAAACTTTGAAACAAAAAATTTCAAACAAAACTTTCGAAACAAAAAAATTTAAACAAAACAAATTTGGAAACAAAAAATTTCAAAACAAAAATTTCGAACAAAAAATTTTAAACAAAAAATTTTCAAACAAAATTTTGCAACAAAAAAATTTCAAACAAAAAAATTTTCAAACAAAAATTTTCAAACAAAAAATTTGAAACAAAATTTGGAAACGAAAAATTTTTTCAAACAAAAATCTTGAAACAGAAAAAAATTTTGGAAACGAAAAATTTTAAACAAAAAAATTGAAACAAAAATTTACAGACAAAAAATTTTAAACAAAATATTTTCAAACAAAATTTTGAAACAAAAAAATTCAAACAAAATTTTGAAACAAAAAATTTCGAAACAAAAATTTTTAAACGAAAAATTTCAAACGAAAAAATGTCAAACCAAAGTTTCAAACTTTTTAAATGTTAAAATAAAACTGAATGCAGCAAAGATTTGAAAATCAGCAACCAATCAGATTGCACGAAAGATAGTGATCAGCCAATCAGATTGCACGAAAGATAGTGATCAACCAATCAAATTGCATCAACAATAACTTTGCCAGTGTTGTAGCATGTATTCCCTTAAGACTATGAGTCATAAGATTCAATAAGGTTAGCTATGTATCCCTGTACATTACCTCATCAAGGTCAATCACGTGGTACATCGTATTGCTTACGTTTATATTTGGCTGTAATAATCAATACCAATGACGCATTCTCAAATTATCCTACAAAGTTTCAATGTACCAATGTCCTGGACTCCTAATCCCATCATAGGTCAATAACTGATCACGTGATCACAATGATTTACCCAAAGAACAATTACCAATTATTGATATGACAATAAGAAATGTACCCCTCCCAAAATTTAAGATTGGTACACAAATACACCTGTGTCTTATGAAAAAGTAATAAATCCTGTACTTATTCAATAATAAAGCCGGTCAATAACCTTTAAATTTTGAATATTTGGCCATAAGAGGAATACCAATGGGTCCTAGAAAACGTTTACCGAATTTTGTTATTTGATAATTCCCAAATTTAAAAGAAAACATAAACATATAGAGGTAATAAACCATATAACGTATTAAATAGGGTCAATAACCTCCGAAAATTGATTTTTGGTAGTTCTTTACCCATGAAAGGGAACGATGTGGACCATCCAATTTTATAGTGGTACACTACCTCATCAAGGACAATCACGTGGTACAACGTCTTGCTTACGTTTATATTTGGCGGGAATAATCAAAACCAATGACGCATTCTCAAATTATCCTACAAAGTTTCAATGTACCAATGTCCTGGACTCCTAATCCCATCATAGGTTAATAACTGATCACGTGATCATACTCATATTTGACAATGATTTACCCAAAGAACAATTACCAATTATTGATATGACAAGAAGAAATGTACCCCTCCCAAAATTTAAGATTGGTACACAAATACACCTGTGTCTTATGAAAAGTAATAAATCCTGTAGTTATTCAGTAATAAAGCCGGTCAATAACCTTTAAATTTTGAATATTTGGCCATAAGAGGAACACCAATGGGACCTAGAAAAACGTTTAGCGAATTTTGTTATTTGATAATTCCCAAATTTAAAAGGGCACATAAACATATAAAGGTAATAAACCATATAACGTATTAAATAGGGTCAATAACCTCCGAAAATTGATTTTTGGTAGTCCTTTACCCATGAAAGGGAACGATGTGGACCATCCAATTTTATAGTGGTACATATTGAAGACCTGTACGAAGATACCAAATGCTTATATTAATCAATTTCTAAAACTGAGTGGATGAGTCAAGATACCCCTCCCAAATTTTTTAAAGGGTGCATCAATATACCCATGTCTTATAATAGGGAATGGACCAATATACATAACCATATAATCATATAAGGTAATAGGACCTCATCCAAGGGGATAAATTGAACCAAAATACCAAACACGTGGTTGTAGTAAAATTTGGCATTTTTTTTTTTACTCATGAAAGGGAACAAGGTGAACTACCCAAATTTATCATAATACATGTTAGGGTCCAGTACTATAATACCAAATATATAAAATGAGCAATTTCTAAAATTTAAGGGGTGGGCCAAGGTACCCCTCACAAATTTTTAAAGGAGTGCACAAATGTACCTATGTCTTATGATAGGGAATGGACCCCTATACATAACCATATAACCATATAAGGTAATAGGACCTCATCCAAGGGGATAACTTAGGTCAAAACCAAACACGTGGTACAACGTATTGCTTACGTTTATATTTTGGCAATTTTGTACCCCTAAAAGGGAACGAGGTGAACCACTCAAATTTATCATAATAATACATGTTAGGGTCCAGTACTATAATACCAAATATATAAAATGAGCAATTTCCAAAATTTAAGGGGTGGGCCAAAGTACCCCTCCCAAATTTTTAAAGGAGTGCACAAATGTACCTATGTCTTATGATAGGGAATAGACCCCTATACATAACCATATAACCATATAAGGTAATAGAACCTCATCCAAGAGGATAAATTGGGCCAAAAGACCAAATACGTGGTACAACGTATTGCTTACGTTTATATTTTGACAATTTTGTACCCCTAAAATGGAACGAGGTGGACCACCCAAATTTATCATAATACATGTTAAGGTCCGGTACTATAATACCAAATGTTTAAATTGGGCAATTTCCAAAATTTAAGGGGGTGGGCCAAAGTACCCCTCCCAAATTTTTAAAGGATTGTACAAATATACCGATATCTTATGAAAGGTAATGGACCCCTATACATGACCATATAACCATATAAGGTAATAACATCTCATCAAAGGGGATAAAATCGACCAAAAACCAAACACGTGGTATAACGTATTGCTTACGTTTATATTTTGGCAATTTTGTGCCCCTGGAAGGGAACGAGGTGTACCGCCCAAATTTATCATGATACATATTAGGGTCCTGTACTATAATACCCAATGTTTAAATTGGTCAATTTCCAAAATTTAAGGGGTGGGCCAAGGTACCCCTCCCAAAAATTTAAAGGTGTGCACAAATGTACCTATGTCTTATGATAGGTAATGGACCCCTATACATGACCATATAATCATATAAGGTAATAATACCTCATCCAAGGAGATAAATTAGGTCAAAAACCCCCGAAATTTAAATTTTTGGCAATTTTTTATCCATGAAAGGGAACGACATAGACACCCAATACTGATAGAGGTACATACTATGGTCCTAGGCTACCACACCAAATTTTTAGATTTGGCAATTTCCAAAATTTAAGGGGGGGGTGGTCCTATGTACCCCTAAAAGGGAATGAGGTGGACCACCCAAATTTATCATAATACATATTAGGGTCCTGTACTATAATACCCAATGTTGAAATTGGGCAATTTCCAAAATTTAAGGGGTGGGCCAAGGTACCCCTCCCAAATTTTTCAAGGGGTGCATTAATATACACATGTCTTATGAAAGGTAATGGACCCCTGTATACGCCCATACAACCATATAGGGTAATAATACCTCATCCAAGGGGATAAATTAGGTCAAAAACCCCCGAAATTTGAATTTTTGGCAATTTTTTACCCATGAAAGGGAACGACATAGACACCCAATACTGATAGAGGTACATACTATGGTCCTAGGCTACCATACCAAATTTTTAGATTTGGCAATTTCCAAAATTTAAGGGGGGTGGTCCTATGTACCCCTGCCAAAATTTAGGGGGTGGGCCATGGTACCCCTGCCAAAATTTAGAGGGGGTGGTCCTATGTACCCCTAGGTCATTGACCCCGGCCAGGGACCATGGGTCCTGAGGCAGGGACCCAGGGGCCAAAAAGTTCGGCAAAGTAACCCCATTACTACTGATGGAAGCTACGACCGGAATTTGTGCTGTTCCTTTCACCGACTTTCCAGTGAAGTCCCTGGCAGTCAAAGAGACTACTGTGCCTTAGGAATTTTGGAACACCGCCCTTCTTCTTACTGGTGTGCAGTTTCCGCGTCTGAAAAATGTCTCAATAGACTGCAATAAATACCCCTTGTACAATCCGCGGCAAAAAACCTGCAACACGAGGATGTAAGCTGATTGTGAAACTACGCCTAACAGCACAGGGAATGAACATAACGTCTAAGTGGAACGAATCACGCCAAGATAAGCCTCGGTCTCCTCCCGTGTACACTTATTTTGGAGCAAAATACTTCGTCATTTCATAATAAACTTATATGCTCATGTTGCAGGTTTTTTGCCGCGGATTGTACAACTTCATGGAGGTCTTCTCCAGTGGAAACTTTCCTATCAGGCAATTGCCAAAACTATTGGTCGGCCAAAGGAATCTATATTGAAGTATATCAATCGTGTACTATCAGCATGGTCTTTCGATTAGCATTTCTTCTACAAACGTTTAGTCTGTGGCGGTAATTTCATTCAAATCTGTCGATTTGTGTAGGGTATTCTTGGAATGATAATTACATGGTCACGTGACCATCTCGACGCTTCACAACCTTTTCTCTGTTCTTTGATTCTCTTGATGTAATTTCAGAACAAAATTAAGAATATATTCATCTAAAGTGCTATATATGTTCACTTGCTTCCTGTAGAATAACGGAGCGTACAACTACGGTTTTTAAATGTTTGACATTTCGGATATTGCAAAGAAACGTAATATGTTTCACTTTAAATGAAAATGTAAATAAAATTGAATATGTAAGGTTAAGTTTTTGAGATAATGTAAGTCAAGTAATATCGTCACTTCCGCTTTCAACCTGAATGGAAGGCTACGAAACTTACAATTTCGGTTCAATACCAAACAATACCTCTACTACGTAAACAAAGTATGGTGTACGTTTCACTTCACTTTCAAGAAAATACTTTTCGTTACCTTCAGTATCTTTGATCCATTTTTTCTTGAAATTTTCTTTTTCTGAAATTTAACTAAAAATTGCAATTTTCCCTATCATTATAATATTATATATACACATCAATGCAAAACGTAACCCTTGTAAGTTCTATAAATAGCTCGTGCCATCCACGGGAAACAAATTATGCCGTTTCGTTATCTTGAAGAACAGTAAATAATTCTGTGACAGTGTATAATTTTTTATACACTGTGTGTTCATTTGCTTTCATATAGAAGGTCGAGAGAAAGTTACTTAATGTTATAGGAAAGTATAGAATGAGACTTATATAAGAAGAATTGTATTCTTTGTATCTGTTAATATCATGATTATACAGAGGCTGTTTCACGTATGTGTGACCAATTGTTTCCGTGGCACCAGGCGCAACAGTGCTCGATTTGTCTCCCATGGATACGAACCATGGCTCAGCAACATAGTTTCTATTGCAGAAGGCTCCGTTGGAAAACTACGAGGGCTATTTTGTTCCATTTCTCTTTCATAGCTTTTCAAAATCCACTCACAGTTGTCACACTCCTCCTGTCCAAAGCCCTTTTAAGCAGTCCAAATCCACAAAAGTTCATTTGACTTGCATCTGGAGACTTTACAGGTATTTCGTCGAAAAATATGGTCTGTATTTCAGCAACCTCCTTCATGTATCGTAATAGAATGCTGGGGACGTGTTATTTGCCAAACTTGGATTAAATACTTCACAATATTTGGCTGTGAACCTCTTAAACTTAATATGCACATTTATATAATATGTAATTGACGAGTCACTTTCCAAATGTCTCTATATTTATACTGATAGGCAGATGATTCAACTCAATTTTACTAAAACTCATATAATATTCTGTCAAATTATAGTTGCATTTCCAATATCGTAGTATTTCCCAGTACTGAACAAGATAATCAATTAAATAGACAGCTATTATTCAGCCTTCTATATAACTCAAATCCATTACAAATTACGCTAAACAATTCCACCACAGATTAATTCTACATAACTAGATACAATTCCATAACGATTTTCTCCTACCCAATAGGATGATCTTGAAATGTATAATGAAGCTTTTATCTTGATGGAGGAAGACCATGTTGATCCCGTTTTCGTACATTTCTGGTAGCTCCTGCTTGTAGGCCGGCTTCATGATTTTCCCCTGGTAGTACTGTAAGTTGAGTTTGCAGATCTCCACTTGTAAATCTTCAGTTTGCCTTGGTGATTAGTCGCCAGCCACCATAAACTCTTTCGGGAAAGTCTCTTTGCTTGCTCGGACCGACTTCGTGAGTGGCTGCGCGCCTTTGTACCTGTACGTGATTGATGTCTCTTGGTTTGCCGCAGTCGTTAAATACACCCACGCTTCATCTAATGTAGCGATGTACTGCCACCTTTGTTACGAGATGACACTCATATTGCTTGTGTTCCCGTCGGTAGGCATCGGTAAAGTAGTAGTGAACCACTAGCCTTAAACACCTTTTCAAGATTTAGTTGTGGGTGCAGGGTGCGGTTGATAGTTGCCAAAGGCATTTAGATGATTTACCGTCTGTCTTTGGGTCAGGCGATTTTCTTCATTAACAAAATTCTGTGAAGAATGACCCGGCAACGTAGTTTCTTTCTATTGCAGAAATCTCAATTGGAAAGTTATGTAGGGAATGTTATTCCATTCCTGCTGTCCCGGTAACGTAGTCGCAATCCTCTCGCCTTTAATACGAGCTGTTCCGTGTTTGATTCCCAGTGCAGACTCTCAGTCGAAAAGTTGTAAAAGCTTTTTCAGTCCATCCATCCTGAACAAGGTTTTCCTGGGTTTCCTTCATTCACATCAGACAAATGCCGGGATGGTACCTCACATAATGGTCCCACGCCGTTTACTTCCTTCCCAATTCTCTGGGCAGTGTGATCGCCGAGGGACGTCATCTCTCATACGTGACGGGATAACATGGCCATAGATGCCGACAGGCCAGAAATCTAATTTCTGATCCTTCATTCCTCTTGCTAGTATTTTCGGCCCAGCAAGTAAACAAGCACTTGGAAAAGTTATACAACGTACTCCTCCCGAGATTTTCGGCCCAGCGAGGACACTAATATTCTCTCGCAGCTTACACACTGTACTGACAGACGCGCCTGACCGAGGGTGAGCGAGTTCATTGTGCACATGGTGGGAATGAGTCGCGTCTGGTGAAACATACGCTGAACAGCCTTCTGTATTTGTGTACAGAGCCTACTGTGTATGACACAGTGAAAGCTGGTAAATTGGGTACCTCTTGAACTCGTCTTCTAAGTAATTTGGTCACATGTGAAACAGTAGATAGAATTATATACTATCATTACACCATGAGTTGCCCTGTTACATAATTGGGACATATTCTGTCGAACCATGGTGGTTAACTTACGTGGTTTTATTGTGCTGCAATATCGGAATTTGTTTTTTTTTTTTTTTTTTTTTTTTTTCTTGTATCAGAAACAGTCTCTCTGTAAATAGAGCTATGTTTTATGTAATATGCTGTCTGTACTTTGATTTAAAAATGTAGTTGCTTGATTTATAGCAGCTTGATTTAAAAAAAAAAAAAAAAAAAATGCTTAGCCGAATTACGGTTTCTTGGACCAATAGAATCAAAAAATTGTGAGGTACTTGTCATTCAAGGCACTCTGTTACATAAAGATGCTCTATAATGACGTTAATCACATAAAGGAATTGAACATCAGAGTAAGTAACCAAAATAGAAAAATGCTTTCGCGAGGAATTATAAGATACTACGCGCTTGATTCAGAAAATACCAAGAATATTCTAACGCCACGCTGACTAGATGCGTGTGTTCTTGCAAACTATTTGAATACTTTTGTAATGTGCTCATTTTATACGATAATTTTATATACGATATACACTTTGAAAAATTTCTTCTGTTTCTGAGATATTCGAATAATTTGCATGCAGCACTTTTTTCTCTGTATAGAGCATTCTATATCTCCTAAACTGTGCCTTGGATGAGATAGGGTCTCATAGTTTGTTTTGTTTCGATCTTGTTGATCCAAGTAATCATCTTACGTAATAACACGAAATCTGACACGTATTTAAAATCACCCTGTATATTTTTGTGAATATACTCATGAGTCATTGCGTTTCATTAATTGCAGGTACGAAGATCGGCTGGACCTCTCACATCAGTGCGGAGGGTGGGCCCTGAACTTAGTAGGAAAATGTATATATTTTTTACAAGTCAAGATGGAAGCGTTTCGTTGTATAATTAAACTGAAACTTTTTTTTTAATGTACATGAAGGTAGACAATTGTAAATACGAATAATGTGAATACTTGTACATATATTTTATATGAGTATTTTCTTGAATGGAGATAACAAAAACTGTAAAGAATGTTAAATGTAGTGTTCTGTCGGAAAGTAGTTTTTATTTTGTATTTTTATACCTGACCATAAGTTCTGTTCGTGTATTATACAGCACGAATATCTTTGTAATAGTATTTCTTTCTTTTAAAGTATTTTTGTAAATACCGCATGCTCCCGTGATAACATTTGCATTGAAACTAGAAAAAGCATTTCAATTTCAAAAGAGAGCATATAATCGCTCTTATCTTTACTCCTCGTTAGATATGATGGAAACAGAAAGAAAACTTAGATGTATGAGCACGTCATTCCCAACATAGCATCAATCTGCTTCCAAGAAATGAGTGTTGTTTTTATCAAGTTTTATTAGTATTATATATATCTCACTACTTGTGAAGGGTGGAAAAATTATTATGATATTTGTTGACTGAAATAATGTGTTAAAGTAAGTTGATACCTAGGAGAATAATACACAAGGTTTGACAATAAAGTTCCAGGACTGATACTGATACTCTTGCGGTAAACAGTTCCGATAATCTCGTAAATCTCTTCTGTTTACTTCCGTAACTTACAGCTAAACTTAATATTCGTTCTTTGTTTCATGTAAGAATCCATGAGAATACGAACCAGGGAGTCTTCGGTGACTGATGTTTAGAAAGGCACAGGTGCTCTCTTTACCAAATCTTCACATGCCTTGCAAATAAACAAAATTGAATTAATTTCACATGATAAAGAATTTTGTGTCTTAACAGTTACAGAGTGGCACCATCAGTCCTGGAGCGTTATTTTATCAGACCTTATAGTAATATTACTTACGATTTGCAGACTTAAAAACAACAGTCTTTTGTTTTCAAAATCGGAATAGAAAGTTAAGGTGAAACGTGTGAGTGTATGAGCGTAGTATGAGCAAGATAGCGTACGAGAGAAGTTTACTTATTCTTGATTAAAGTAAGCATGCTATGAATTTATCTCAGTATGCATAAATAATTTACTGTTTCCGTTAATCAGTTCCTTTTAAATGATGTGATGTTTCTGTTCTTAATCATGAAAATGACATATAATATCGGGCAGCAAAATCTTGGTTTCCTCTGTATACGTAAGTACATTACTATTTAAGTATCATCACATTTTCCTTTATCTGTTCGTCAGCTGCCATGGTCGATATCTTGGACATTAGCCTGCGATCTTTAAGACCTGCTTGAATTCCGGTTTGAATTTCGCTCAGGACATGAATATCTTGTGGTGTATTTTCACCATATTTAATTCTCATCATTCATTTCTTATCGTCTTCTTTAGTCTAAAGGATAGACTTGTAAGAAATAAAACTCAAAAATAAAATATACTACAATAGTTTCTCTGTGCGATACCTGAGTATTTATATATGTATCCCTTTGACGGTCATGGTAAATATATTAAGCACCGATCTCTTAGGAAGAGCGTTAATCTATTTTCCCAAATACTTGTACTTTTGTGTGCATTGACAAGTATATTTACTATTCCGTGTAACGGTGGTAAATATACTTATCAAAGAACACAAGTACAAGAATTTCGGGAAAACAGATCAATGCTCTTGCGAAGAAATGTGTGGTAAGTATATATACAGGATGAATCATTTATCGTAACGTGCCATTGTGACTTCTAAGCTAATGAACAAAAAAACATTGAAATTTTGTTCGTATGCATTCGAAATCCGTCATATCATAATATTAGTCAATAAAGTACTTTGCATGTGCATTGCCGTCTGTTTCATTTGCATTATTACTCCTGTAGAGGCTATCAAAATTTGAAGGTTTGTGATACTGCAGTGTCCTTAGTTTACAACATTGTATAAGTGTGATAATGTATATTTTCCTTTTACCGTGGGTTTTCTGTGGGTACTCCCGTTTCCTCCCACTTTCTTCATTCCACCATTTCATTCATTTCTCATCATCTCCCTTAGCTTAACCGACATACCCGTGGGACGTAAAACTTAAAGATTTTTTTTTTAACAGTAACATCAGAGTCTCACAAATTTTGAAAATACGAGAATTGTTTACAGTTAGATAAATGACAAGCTCTGTCTGTATATTGTCCAACATAATGCTGTTGTAAAAAAAAAAAAAAAAAAAAAAAAAAAAAAAAAAAAAAAAAAAAAAAAAAAAAGTTCTATTTCATTTAATTAATGCAGTCTGTTTTCTTGAAAAACAAGAATTGCTTTTTGGGATCATAATGAGAATGAAGAATCTAATAATCGAAGTAATTAAATGGAATATTTAAAATCCTTAAATAAATTTGACCATATACCGGTCAGTCATCGTGAGAGCTATACAATGTTTCGAGGTACTTCTTTAATTCAGAAGGATTTAATATCAACAGTAAGTAGGGTTATGATAAATAATATGAGGTCTGAAATATGTGAATCGCCTTTTGTGTCAATTATTATTGATGAAACAACTGGCTGTTCCAATCAGTCAGTTATCTAGTGTTTTGAGATACGTTGATTGTACTGGGAATGCCTAAGAGAGATTTATAAGATTCACGAATGTCAGCTCGGAAAAAACTACTACTAATTTGCTCCAGCGCGTGGAAAATAATGTAGGAGAATCCAGTATCCACAGTAAGTTAATTGCACAGTTGTATGATGGCGCATCAGTAATGATGGGAAACATTAATGGATTGAAAACTAAAGTTCAAGAAAAACATCCTTAAGCTTTATTAGTTAATTGCTACAGCCATATTTTAAATTTAATATTGCAACAACCACTTTTTCCATTCCACATTGTCGCATTTGCTTCAAAACACTTCTCAGCTTTAGCTCCTTTTAATATTAATAATAATTTCCTTTGGGAAGGGAAATAGCTTATTATTTTAATCAAATGTAGATGGAAGAAGTAAATGATCTAGCTATTCTATGATAATTATTTTATTTATTAGTATGGTCATCCTTCATTAAAGTTTAACACACACCTTTTTGGTCTTCCATATCCAGTTCTTTAGTTCGATTCAGTTCATTCCCTTATCAAACTTTCTACTTCTGCATTGAAACTATATAAACTATTTTCTGATAGTAAACAGTTTTCATTTCTTCTTTCTCCTTACCGAGGACAATGTGAAAAAATCTGAGATATTTTGAAGTGAAGTATTTTTAGTATCTAGTATTAACATGTATATATATATATATATATATATATATATATATATATATATATATATATATATATTACAATAATATCCTATGTGATATATATATATTGTAATATCCTATGTGATGTTGTAAACAAACAATCCCACGCATCAGTGTTTACAAACCACCACGTGGTTCGGCAAGAGGATCTCCCACCAGATGGATCTACAGTCACATGCAGACGACGGCTTCTGACCCCTCTCACGGAGCAGAAGACGACATCGGAGCAGCAGCGCCACCGCCACGCAAAGGGCCCTATAAATTAGATGGACGAAGACAGCTCGATACCAGTTTTCTGGTAACCCTCCCCTAGTCTGCTTCGGGACTTTAGGAGTAACCTAACCCCAGGGCCTCTAGTCTGCTACGGGACTACGCTTATCCTTTCTCCTGGCTTAGCCTGCTTCGGGGCTCTGACTGGGAATCCTAACCTCAGCCGCTTAGCCTGCTTCGGGGCTCTGTTGGCCATCTAGCCTACCCACTGCTTGCTTCGGAGCTTTGGGATCTTTATTCTCTCTTTTTTTATGCGTAAAGAACAAGTCATTGTCTGTCATAGGCTTGCTTAATCACTTTGTGCTTTCAGAGTGAATGAGTGTGGGTGTACTCATCTTAAAAGAAATGAATATGGATTACTTTGATATATATTGTAAATGATTAGTAAATGTTTCTGTAAAACACTTTCAGCGAAGTAACAATTTGCATTCGATTTGCTGTTTAGAAGAATAACTCCGAAATAATGTTCTTGTTAAAGATTCTTTGAACGCTGTCAAATCTAGTGAAGTTCAAATTTTGCGTATGCTGAAATAAAATTGTAACCTACTACGCGTGCTTAAAAATTCTTATACTCTTGAAGAAAATAAAAGGAGTACTTGCTGTAAAGAATTATATGGAAAGTATCTTGACCATTTGTATAGCAGACTAAACGAATTAATAAACTTAACATTACTGTTTTAAAATATATTTTTGCACATTTGAGACTTCTAGTCTCGGTCAGAAAACTGTAACATAACATTTAGTATTATTTCTTTGGAGAAATCCGATTTGGAGTTTCTTCATGTATGTACTAGGAACCACATTAAGAATCGCGGCACGTTTCAGTTCTTTAGTTCGAACAATGCATAGTTTATAAAACTAATTGCCTGTTTGTATTTACTTGTTACTAATTTACGTAGTAAAACTAGAGAGGCATATGTATATTTAAAGTGTAGAACTAGCATTGAAATAATAAATGATGCTATATTTTCTACATAAAATATTTATTCCAAAATGTCAATATATCATCAAGGTTGTAACATACAAAATATTACTCTCGTTACATAAAATACTGTACATTATTGCATTTTATAAATAAGCATCTTAACAATTATTGTGTCTTTAAATCTATTTTGTATGGAACCTCGCATGTACCAAAGGATGGTATTCGTTATACATATTATGGATCCTGATTTAAAAATAAAAAGTATGACAATAAGAAATTGTAAATGTTGCAGTACATTTATTTTAGAAACAAATTTTAGTAATAATATAATTTTAATAATATAATAATGGTTGAATTTGCTTTTTGTTCCGTTTTGTAATGTGTGTACAGTCTTGTTCAAAACATTCTGGTCATCTATCTTTTTATGAAAATATTTTTATCTAAATCTGGAAGTAATAGTAACAAATGTAAATGTTAAAATTAAAAATTAGGGAGGCGCATGAGAAAATGATTCAAATTAACAAAAAAAAAAAAAAAAAAATTGTTTATTTACCAATAAATCCTCCTGTGGAGAAACAAAATATTAATCTAAATGTGAATGTTCTTTGGCTGTTTGATGTTTTTATATCAAGACCAAATTTGAATTTCTTTCTTAATAACAGTCTCTGAAAGAGCTAGGCGACCAATTTTATATTGAACACGTATCGTTTCGAATTAATATCTTTTTAAAGTTAAAATCACTACAATATTTGAATGTTAAACATTCCTGACTTTATTTTTCCGTCATTTCAATCAACACACAAAGCTAACAGAGTTGTAATTCGTCCCCATTTTTCATCAGTTGCTCCGTTAAAGCATGCCATTTCGTGTTTTCACAGTATATGTGATCCATTGTTGCTACGGATATCAGTGAATTTTGAGATTTTGTGTTCCTACGTAGCACCGATGTTGTTAACGTGGACTCTGAACTACGACCGGGGCTTGATTGATTGGTTGGTTGATTTGGAGTTTAGCGTCTCGTTCAGCACCGAGGCTATATGAGGTGAGTCTCTGCGTTAACGTGAGATCTGAACCACATAACCTTCCACCGGATACAAACCGTGATCTCCTGCACCCAAGGGCCTACCTCCTGTACGCTAACTATATAGCCACTAGGGAGTGAGTGACCAGAATTTGAATCTGATGTAATTGGCAGTTGCATAGACCATCATGCGAGATCAAACCTCGCAGTACATAGACCGCACTCCACCATACTATCTAGCTTTTAAGAGAGCTGAGTTACAGGACCACAATGCCCATAAAAGTTTGCATATTCATATATAAATTTAACAACCCATTTCACGAATGTATTGCATATTGTCATGAATGGCATGTAGGTCCATATTTACTACGTACAACTTGAAGTTTCTTTTGGTTTGGTTTGATTTGAGTTCAGCAACGAGGCCATAGACGTAGAACTACAGTTTAACATGGAATCCGAACCACTTGAGCTGCCACAGGTCTCCTGCATCAAAAGCTTAAAGTATCTCTTATTTAAAGTAAAGTAAATATAATTGGAACAAAGGAATCCCGAAGCGAGAATAAAAGATTAACTACGTACAAAAAAAAAAAAAAAAAACAACTATGAGCACTTCCACTGAATGCTTTATCAGATAGAGAGGTAAAAAAAAAAAAAAGAATAAGGCTGAGGTAGAGGTAGAAAAAGAGTTGATAAACATCCAGGTGGTGCAGGTCGTGTGATAGTACTACCAGACTGTATGTAATAGAGTTCTTGGATTAAGATAAAACTAATGGGAGGGATAGGTCGGCAAAAAAATGAAAAATTATAAATAACATAAAAATTAACAAAATTATTTATATATTTTTGTCAATCTTTAGTTTTCATTTTCCCCTTATTATACATTTGTTTTCATTCATTTAATCTTCGTTTTCTTGCCTACATACCTCAACCATTAGTTAATTTTCCTACAATAAACTAACAGCATGGTGAGCCATAATGTAATTTTAGTGTTATATAATTATATATCAGGTAATAATAATTATAAGAGATAGCAGTAAGAACTGAGAAGTGTCCAAGTTTGATGCCCTACTTTCCCTCCGCTTCTGATGAAGTATTTTGGCGAAAGAACACTGTAATCTTTGTAGATTAATTGGTTTACTTTTCTGCTAGTAAGTAATTCATTCTGCATTCCCTCTCCAGGATCTTTTGGTTCTAATTATATATACGCAAAATCACTACCGCCAAACTTCGATAGACATTTGTTATTCCGAATGAAAGGAAACTTCTAAAAAGTTCAAAATATCCGTTTTCTAAGCGCCCTAATTCGAAAACCATGGAAGGTCAGCTCAAACAGTTTAAGAAATTAACAGAAACTAATACCAGATCTATTTAAATATTCATTTGTTTGCATATTGTATTTAGAGAGTGTATTTTCGAAGAATAAGTCGAATAACAGCTAGAAACCCTTGTGATACTCAGCCTTACTTGCAAAATGCTTTGTGTAGATACTCCGTAGTTCTCAAACATATTTAGATGGAATTTTGTATTAGTTTCTGTATAATTTCTCAACCCGCTTGTGCTAGGTTTCATCGTGCAAAGGCGTTTTGAAAATTGATTTTTTTGAACTTGCAGCAGCTTCCTTATGTTTTAGAAATCACCAAAGTTCAGTACTGTTTTTCCATGTCATAAATATGAAAAGATACATATTTAATTTCATAAGTCTAAACCAAGACAAGCCAGTGATACGTAAGAATGTCGCCCGGTTCAGCTTACAATTAATACGTCTCGTACGGTACATTTAAATGCTATTAATGTCATAAACTGCGTATGTTAAGAACTCTTATGTTATGCCATTTTAGAAATTATGTATTATTAATTGTTGCTTAAAATTTCTCATGGCTGATATAAAGTATGCTGCAGTCAAGACATGAAGAATTACTCGATTTGTTTATTTGACTAGAGAGAACATTCATCAATCACAAGCCTGAGTCGGATTGTCACCATTATCGTTGTTTCTGATAGTTTTGGTAACCACTTACCATGTTGTCTTAAAAATAAAAACAGTGTAAGATTTTATATCTGATACATCCAAGCGCTTAAAAAGACACACACGTCGCAAATTGATCACATACAACTAAAAAGTACATAAGGTGCCAAACTCGTAACGCGACACTCCGAGTGTTTACGACTTCTCTAATATTTATATCGTCAGTTATCTAAAGTTTTGTGAACACTACGTCATGGTAATTGTTACCACTAACAATTATCTTTCTATTATATGCTTTCGTTCTGTCCTCTGATATTGTTTAATCGTTGTGTTCCTGAATGATCCAGAAACCATTCAACAAATTGCTCCAGTAAGTGCAGAAGACTAAGAACAGACACTCCGAGCAGAAACCCGAGGGAACCTCCAACGTCTGCTAGGAACTGGGAACTATCATAAGCCCAACCTTCTACTAGTTGCTGTACGAGTCCCGAGCCATAATACACTTGCAGTTGACTGTAGGGTTGGTGGAGCTTCACTCGTTCTATCATGTATGTGGTATATTGATTAGTGAAGCATGGTTTGTGGCATTGACAATTTTCAGTGTAATTTCCGAATTGAAGATACCGTACCAGCAGTCTCTTCATGGTTCCATAGTTATGGCAATTAGGGAGATCAAGATCAGGCATCCATGGTCCTTTACAATGAAGGTCTTCTGTTAGTATTTGCCATCGGCACAATTCTTCACACTAAAAATAAAAAGTAAAAAAAACCAGTATTATTTATTATCAATATGTATGGACAAATGTGTTATTACTTTAATCAGTAAATACTTATGCAATAAATAAAACTTCGGTATGAATTTCGTCCTCCGTTTGATTTTTCCGTGGAAAATAAATCACAATAAATAAATAATATATTACACAAGTTCAACCTAACTCATTGGGTCTGAATTAAATTTGACGGTGGTAGACCTTAACCTGCTACACAAACTTGTGAATCTTTGATTCCTAAGTTATACGTAAAATAAAAATCAAATGAAGGACGATTTTTACGACAAGAGTAAGTTTCAACTAGTATTACTTTATGCTATATACATAATAAAAATATATTCAAAACTCCCTTCAAGAAGGTAAGTCAAAGATGTATGATAATGTTTGATTTAATGAACTCTAATGACAATAACGTTTTAGTACAGAAGTTTATATGCTCTTAAGCCAAGTCTGTCATCGCCAGTAAAGATGAGTTCCGAAGGAAACACAACACTTAACTTCCGATTTTACAGATAATATATGTTTTTTTGTGTTATACATTATAAACACTTTAGTGTTATTGAGAAACAATGGTTGACATGAGATATTACATGGAGAAGTATTGGGTTAGCAAGGTAGTATTTCTGCTGTATGTAATTGGTTGGTTGGTTGGATTAGAGTTTAACGCCTCTTTCAACACTGAGACCAAATTAGATATGAACCTACAGCTTAATGTGGTATACGAACCACATACGCTCCTTCTGGGAATTGAACCCGGGTTTCCAGCTCCGAAAGCAAACACGAAGCATGGAGGCTATAGCCATTAATGTGCGCTCTACTGTATGGAAGTGTTTATGGTCCGAAGCAGATATGAGTGTCTAACATTGACATAGCCTAATTTCAGGAACGAAAATGAAATCTTTGAGTTTTACGCCCCACGGTTATGCCGGTCAGGCTAACGGAGACGGTGATGATGAGTAATGAATGAAATGGTGGAAACGGAAGAAGCCGAGGAAACCCACGCACACGGTGTTTGTCCACCACAAAGTTCACTTGGCGGGGGCTGGGATCGAACCCGGGACCCCTAGCACCAGAGGTGAACGCTCTAACACTGAGCCACCGTGGCCCCCAATTTCAGGAACGAATCATGAGAACATGTAGATGACATTTCAGTGAATACTACAGAAACAAAAGTTTACAGATAGGTATAAGCGATTTCATTCGCCACTGTTGATATTATTAATGAACTTGGAAGGCCGCAGTATTATATCAAGAGCGTACATACCATTTCCTCTCAGTTTAAGACATTCGCTGTGTAAAAAATTCTAAAGAATAAAGCTTCTCTGCTGTGGTTTCTCAGAAACAACATATATGATTCGTTACTATATGGTTAGCGGATCCGGGTTCGATTCCCGGTGAGAGCTGTAGGCCCACATCTTATATAATCTCCTCGCTGCAGAAAGGAACGTTAAGCTCGAATCAACGAAACTAATTTTGAAATTGTCTCTAAATAACTTTGACAAACTAAAGAACTGTTGGCAACCCAAAATAGTTCTATCGCAGTTTTATGTGGTGGTACTACAGCGCCCCGTACACTGTTTCGAGGTTTTTTTTTAAAAAAAGTACCATGTTATTGTTTCCTCTCGTAGCCCGCTAGTTTTGAGCGCTACTGTTAAATGGGGATCTCAGTGAGAGAAGGTCAAACATGGGAACTCGAAACAATTAGAAACAAATGCTAGTGAAATAAAAAGAAAGTACTACCATGAGCAAAATAAATGACGCGTCTCTTTATTTTGAAGTTTTTTGAAAATATCTCAGTTTTCTTTATATGTTCGAAATTTCGGAAGGTTTCCCCAGCAGGACAGGTTAATAACAAACCCGTTTTTAATATTTGTGTTAGATATTAGCTTAAAATAAAGAAATTAGAAGCAAAAAACATTAAATCGACAGAAATCTCGAGAATTACCAACTCTGCTAAAGTGGGAAATTTTCAAGAACACGAGGGAATTCTGCATTTCAACACGAAGCAGCGACATCTATGTCATTGAGAGAAATGTGGATTAAATCTACAAACTAAACTTTTAACGAATATTTCTAGTATGTCTTATTATATGCATTATCTGCAAACTCCAAATATATGAATATATGCTAAGTATTAACATAAAGATAGAGCAAATAGTGGAAATTATCTATGGAAGAGGACGAATTGGTAGGACGATCGTAATGAAATATCGTCTTTACCGGAACAGGCTCAGTTCACGTAAAAATCAAATAGCTCAGTTAGTTAAAGCAACGAGTCTGTATGCTGAAGATAGCGGGTTCGATCCCATGGAAATGCCGTTGTCATTTTTATCACTACACTACGGTTATTTTATTTATTTTTTTATGTGGGAAAGAATCAAATTGTAACGTATGTGTAAAACTCATGACGATACCAAAAAAAGAAAAAATGCCGTTGTCGCACTTGCATTAGCGTCCCTAATTTTGTTTGCAAACAGTTTCGTAATTATTTCCCCTGTGCTCACTGCTCACCATATGCTCGCTGGCGCATAACGAATGTTTCCCAGTAAATGTTAATTCTAATTTGGAGAATTTTATAAAGTTTCACAATATTTCTCACTAGATAGTCTTCTATCTACGTGTTTGGATATTTTGATAACAGATGTCCCTATTAAATGTTTAATTTTCCCTAGATGTTTAATTACGGAAAAGTTTTACAATGTATTTGTATTGAATTGAAATTGTTTTGAATTTACTACATAAGGTAAGTAGACCCAAGGAGGAGAACTCAAGTAATTGATATTCTACGTAAAAGCAACCTATTGTAGAATGATGATGCTTCTTACCTTCAGCACATAATCTTTACGTTAGAGAGTCAGACAGAGAAAAATCCTGTTTTTCCTCCTCTGTGACCACCCATCTTAAACCTCTACATATCATTGTTCGTCTCACAAAATTTCGGTGCTCCAAAAACATTCAAATAATAATAATAATAATAATAATAATAATAATAATTCTGAATATGCCATCCTTACATAATGTAAGGATATCTTAGTTTCCTAGTTTAAATCTTAAATATCTTAGTTTAAAATGCTTTCTTTAGTACTTATTTGAGCAACCATGTAGGAGGGGGTACGACTTTTTATTTTGCCCCTCTCATTTCAGTACCCTTCCAACAGAAAGTAATTTTTGATAAGCAGGACAGACAAAATGAATAAGAAATATATTTACAGCATCCTCTCCCCTTTCATGATTGGAATATCACGTAATATTTTTTATTCTACGAAAGATGGCCCTGTGCGGTTAGGGGTAGGTAACTAAAAAAATACCTAATATATAGCGCCCCTTGATTGTAATATTACCGCTTCTTTATTTGTACGAGGGAGCCCCTACACAATCAAGGGTGACAAAAAGAATAGGAAGAGTGTCTATTGATTCCAGTGGTGGATCCAGCACGAACTCCTGGGGGAGGGGAGGGGAAGTGAAACATTCTTTTGATGATGTGAAGCTGTCACAAATTACCACTTAACTAAACTAAACAATAGTGGGGGGAACCGGAACCCAGTCAGTTTAAATTGATGTAAAAGTTTAATTTTTGGCTTCATATTAAAGTTTTTTTTTTCAAATGAGAATTTCAGTCCAAGTGGTCAATGATCAAATCTCGTGGGGCTCTTCAGTGTAGGCTAATACGGCCCCCTTATGAGAAAAGGCAAAATTATTAACATGTTTATAACTTTCGAATTTTTCGTCTATTTTAAAGAAATATTTTGCTTCGTATTAAAGTGTTGGTTCCAAATGACAAATTCAGTCCGAGTGGACAATGATCAAATCTCCGGGGGGGGGGGGGCTCTTCAGTATAGGGGGCTACGGCTCCCTTATGGGAAAAGGCAAAAATATGAAAATGCTTATAACTTCCGAATTTTCCGTCTATTTTAAAGAAATTATTGGCTTCATATTAAAGTCTTGGCTTCAAATGACAATTTCAGTCCGTGTGGACAATGATCAAATCTCGGAGGGCTCCTCGGTGTAGGGGTTTCGGCTTCTTTATGGGACAAGATTCACGTAGTTGATATTGCAAAATTGTTTTATATATATAAGTGGAAACTTGCACCATTTGGTTAATTTTACCTCTTATGTTTTGCAGATTCATATTCCAAGCAATAGTTACTCCGCAGAGCTAAAAGAAGGCACTTACTAGTTTCATTAAAATGAAATGTCTTTTATGGGAGGAGCAGACGAACGAACAGGCACCCAAACGTTGGTTGAGTCGTACGGTTGAAACTCGTTAAGCTCGCTTCAATTATTGTTATTATTATTATTATTATTATTATTATTATTATTATTATTATTATTATTATTAAAGCTTTTTGCTCCTAATTTAGTTATTTTACTTTATTATTTAACGAATATATTGAAAATTGTCAGAGACACGTATGCAGTAATTTATTTCGGAAGGGGTCCGACTTCAATATTAGGATAAATTATAATAAAATTTTAAAAGATAATCCCCAAAATTAGGCTAAATTTACAGAAAAGTTGGGGTTTCAGAGGGGGTCCGGACCCCCTGGACCCACCCCTAAATGCGTCCTTGTTTGTCAGTAACATTTCCTCATTTTGAAACCCTCAAAAACTTCGGATAGACTATATAAAGGAAAACGAGTTATTTTCGATAAAATATCACTTCAAGGAGACGCGACAGTTTTATTGCACATGGTGGTATCCAACGTTCACAAGGGCAAGAATTCCTTCCCTTTTATTCTTTTGCTATTGTGCTGTATCGAAAGGTCAGGTTTGTAACATATTACTCCTACGAACAAGCATGACTGGCAGATAGGAATACTGAACACAACTCCAGAGAAATGCATGCTGAACTTACGTTTATAGCTACGCTTTGGTGATTTGCCCTCAAGGTCAATCGAGTGGTAATTCAGTTCCGTCTCTGTTCTTAAGCCATGTTCGTATTACTTCGAACAGTTTTGATAATGAAAAGCATGCCTCTTAATATAACAGACTTCTTTCGCGTAAGAAATCGAAACTCAGTTGGTCAGAGCAACTAGTCTGTAAGAATTAGGTTGTTAGTTAGTTAGGAGCCCAGTACGAGTAAGGGTTTTTATTACTATTGTTTTTATCTTTTTTATGCGAGGAAAAATCAAATTGTGACATCCCGATATCAAATGTATTTGATTAGGTAGCTTTGTCTTAGCTAAACTTTAAACATCAGTAACTGTCGAAATTATTTCACTAACCGATCACTTACTGAACATTTCAAACACGTCAAACCAGTGGCATAACATGAAGGTTAACCTCTCCTCCGCAGTCCTTAGTTATGCGTCCGTACTTTCAAGGGCCGGGCGACTGCCCGGGGCACCAGAGAAAGAGGGGCACCAAAACGAGCCTCAAAAAGTAAATTTTATAATGTGCTTTCTACTGACGTTTTTGGTTTATATTCTTGTAAAGTAGTGGCAATTATATGATCTTTTTCCATTTCACTATGGAAGAAGAGAGTTTCATAGTACTAAGGGGGCTGTATCGAAAAATTGAGAGATGGCATGTAGAATAAAGAGTGCCGGGAATTAAGTATTGTTTGTTTGTTTGCTTGAGTTTAGCGTTCCACGGTTATGCCTTAATGGGCAAGGGAGATGTGGATACTAATTATAGTGAAATCCGAACCACTTTTATCGTTCAACAGTAATCCACCGGGAATTGGACCCGGTACCACAGAAGGCAGGCGTGCTAGCCACTAGACCAGGGGGGGTGGAGTTGGTATTGTTTATAGCGGGCCATATTCTTTGTGAAGTTTTCCTAGGTAAGGATTTCTTTTTGAAAATGGGTTTAAAACAGGGGCGTCATTTAGGGAGGACAGGGAGGGGCATTGCCCCCCCTGAGTTTGAGATGTATATAGATTTTATCATAAGAATAGTAGTAAATCAGTGAAAAACGCGAAATTTTACTTATATCAAGAGGTCTTGCCCCCCCCCCCCCAAAGCAAAATCTGAAATGACGCTCCTGGTTTAAACTATTAAAAACACTATGATAAAATGTAAAATATAGGCTACTACTAGGGGAAGGGCGCCAAAAAGTCACTTTGCCCGTGTGAAAATTTGGCCTGCTCCGCCCCTGCGTACTTTCTGTATACTTTTTGGCCTTGCAGCTTGTGCGGTCGACACGCCACATTGTTGCGGGGGCGCTATTTACGCCTACCCTTCGAACGTAATTCAATAACGGTTTAAGAAATTCTACCATCAGCGTGGAAACGGGAATATATTTTTCTAATAGTCCCATAGAACTTTCACTCAGAACGCCAGATGCAATTTTTCAGAGTGGGCTCTGGCTAAGTAGAATTAAGATCTGTTTCCTAAGTAAGTTCCTTTCAGAAAGTTTGCTATTTCTTTAACAGTGATGTAAATAAACATACTCATCGTTATTAGCTGGACAAATCCCTCTAGAACAATGATCGGCAAAAGTTATTCTGCCTAATTTTATAAGCGACTCAAGGGTGAAACACTTGTTAACGAAAGCAATGTTGTGTATATACTGCCTTGTTTCTGACAAAATATAAAGTCTTTTGTAATCTTTAAACACTTTTCCTATTCTTTTTGTCACCCTTGGTTGTGTAGGGAAGCCTCGAACAAATAAAGAAGAGGTAATATTACAGTTAAGGGGCGCTATAAATATATTAGGTATTTCTTTTGTTACCTAACCATAACGGCCTGGGGTCGTCTTCAGTAGAATAAAAAATGCTACGTGATATTACATTCACGAAGGAGGAAAGGATGCTCTAAATATATTTCTTATTCATTTTGTCTGCCCTGCTTCTCAGAAATTATATACCTTGTGTTGGAGGGTGCTAAAAACAGAGGAGGGGGAAATAAAACGTCGTTGTAGATTAATTTGAAGCCCCCTCATACATTTTAAATTTTGTGACGTGGTTGCTCAAATTATTACTAAAGAAAGCACTTTAAACTAAGATGTCTGAAGTTACAACATTATGTAATGGTGGCATATTCAGGAATAATAATAATAATAATAATAATAATAATAATAATAATAATAATAATAATAATAATAATAATAATAATAATAATAATAATAATAATAAATATGAATGTCTTTGGAGAGCAGAAATTATGTGACACGAATCATTATAGGTAGAGCTTTAAGATGAGTGGTCATAGGGGAGGAAAAACAGGATTTTTCTCTCTCTGACTCTCTAACGTTAAGATTATGTGCTGAAGGTAAGAAGCATCATCATTCTACAATAGGTTGCTTTTACGTAGAATATCTATTACTTGAGCTCTCCTCCTTCGGGCAACTTTGCTTATGTAGTAAATTCAAAACAATTTCAATTTAAGACAAATATTTATAGAGAAAATTAAACATTTAATAGGGAAATATGTTATCAAAATATCCAAACACGTAGATAGAAGACTATCTAGTGAGAAATTGTGAAACTATAAAATTCTCCAAATTAGAATTAACATTTACTGGAAAACATTCGTTATGCATCAGTGAGCACAGGGGAAATAATTACGAATCTGTTTGCAAACAAAAATTAGAGACACTAATGCAAATGCGACGATATTTTCTCTCTCTTTTTTTTGGTATCGTCATGAGTTTTACACATATGTTACAATTTGATTCTTTCCCACATAAAAAATAAATAAAATAACCTTAGTGATAAAAATGACAAAAGTCCTTCACAGGATTCGAACCGTCTACCTTCGGTATACAAACTCGTTGCTTTATCTAACTGAGCTATTTGCTTTCTTTCGTAAGCTGAACCTGTTCTACAGTAAAGACGATTTTTCATTACGATTGGGCTAACAATTCGTCTTTTTCCATAGGTAATTTCCACTATTTGCTCTATCTATACGTTAATACTTAGTATAGATTCATATATTTGGAGTTCGCTGATAATGCATATAATAAGACATACTAGAAATATTTCGTTAAAATTTTCGTTTGTAGATCTAATCCACGCTTCTCTCACTGACATAGATGTCGCTGCTTCGTGTTGAACTGCAGAATTCCCTCGCGTTCTTGAAAATTTCCCACTTTAGCAGAGTTGGTAATTCTCGAGATTTCTGTCGATTTAATGTTTTTTGCTTCTAATTTCTTTATTTTAAGCTAATATCTAACACAAATATTAAAAACGGGTTTGTTATTAACCTGTCCTGCTGGGGAAACCTTCCGAGATTTCGAACATATAAAGAAAACGGAGATATTTTCAAAAAACTTCAAAATAAAGAGACGCGTCATTTATTTTGCTCATGGTAGTACGTCAGACATTCGATAGAACATGGTAAATTAACGGAAAATAAACTGTTTATCAAATTGAAGAACTGCAGTGAATCCCCCAGATAGCACCATGAATGGACTAATGGGCATTCAAAACCGCTATTAAAAGATGGAAAGACCATTAACGAACAAAAGGAAAATCGGAGAAGATGGAAGCTGCATAGCGTAGCCAAAAATTCATGAAGGGGAAGCTCACATATACGCACATGTATATACACAGTGGTCGAAGTGAGACGGTATGCGGTGGTATACCATACCGCCTCTGGTTCTTCAGTGATGAAGGCATACCGTCTCTGGTTTTTCAATGATTAAAACTTACCGTCACTGGAAAGTAGATGTTAAATACCTTTAATAAATCCATTTTTATACATAGTAATTGGCGAATAGCTTTGCACGTAAAAATTTCATTTCTTATGTAGAAATAATTTTTAAGCTGACAACACCAACATCTTTTTCGTATCTTTTGTTTTTAAAATGAAGTGTCTTCAAAGTGAAAGTCAATATAATACTTAAATAAGGAATTCTTAATCACACTAATAGAGACAAAAAATAAACTAAACATGAGCTGACTAAACAACAGGGACAATAGTTAAATATAATATTTGGGTTGCATCCAAAAGGTGTTCATCTTGTTTATATTTTGATGTGCCATATTGAATTGTTTCTTTCGTATGTATGTGAGTGTCTTCTTGTCTTAATTCATATAAATGTCGTGTTTTGAGCATGAGCGGATTTAGGGGTTGTTTGCTATGGGATCGGAGCTTCCGGGGGTTTGGAATATCCCTCAGTCAAGTGAGGGTCCGGGAGTTTTCCCGCAAGAAATTGTTAAGACAAAATCTCGGTTTTTGAGCATTTTTGTGTACAATTCTCTATATTACAACATAAGAGAATATCCTTTTTATTTTCTCACAAAATTGTTGGCTGGAGATCAAAGTCTCTCCATGTCCCCTCCCCCTCTCCCCGTAACTACAGAGAAGCACACCAATGGTTTCAGTCATTATGTAAATAGAAATGCAATCTTTTAGGCAACATACCCTCATTGCATTTCAACATTTAGATAGCCGGTATGTCGAGTCAAAATCGCAATCAAACATACCGCCTCTGCTTTTTTTTCACTTCGAACACTGTATATACATATATGGTACGAAATTTTGGTCATCATTGGCTACCGAACATTTTGGTTTGGCGACAGAATTTGCATAAATTAGATCTGAACAAGAAAAAATGAAGAGCTTGAAATCTCAGGTCATATCTCCATTATATATCTATATCAACCTATCTCTCTCTCTCTCTCCCTCTCTCTCTCTCTCTCTCTCTCTCTCTCTCTCTATATATATATATATATATATATATATATATATATATATATATATATATATATATATATATATATATATATATATATATAACGGAGCAGCTGAAATGCGTGGGACTAGCTAAGCCACTATAGCCCATCCCCTAAGAATAAAGATAGCTATATTTGGTGGCCGAACTCGGTCAGAGACAGACTCGGCTCGCCTTGTATATAGTTCTTTATTTCTCGTTAACTTCGGCTAGATCTGAACGAAAGTCGTAGGTAATTTATTTCTTGTTAACTACTGGCCGGATTTGAAGGAAGTTTGGTGGACAAGTAGCCCATCGTCTAGGGAATAAAGATCGTTATATTTGATGGCCATGCTTGAATCGTTCAAGAAACATTACAGTTTTCTAGACTTATACTGGCAACACTGGTTTTTCAATAGAAATGGAGAAGCCTTTAATAATATCCAAGTGCAGACTCGCCAAAGCTACCAAGCTGAGTTACGACTCACTTCACTCCGTTACCGTTACAGCCCGTTCTGAGCTTCCCACTTCTCAGCTCCGCGCAACATCTAAAATGAATCGTTTATCGTATGCATGAAAAAGTCAAGTAGTCATTTCAACTCAAACAATGAAAGAAGTAGTAATGCCAGTAGTTTATATTTTAACATCGGTATGGTTGATTTTGTGTAATGAGTGTTTGGTGGCAAAAAAAAAGAAATCTAAGTTTTACGTCCCACAGTTATGCCGGTTAGGCTAAAGGAGACGGTGATAATGAGAAATGAGTGAAATGGTGGAATGAAGAAAGTGGGAGGAAACGGGAGAACCCCGAGAAAACCCACGAGCACAGTGTTTGGTGGCAAAAGAATGACTGAAAATCAACATGAAAAATAGAACAGATTTTGAAATCCAAAACGTTTCACAATATAAAAACCATATGTAAGAAACATAAATAAAAGCAAAGGTATGAATGGTAAATGAAGTCTGTAGCAAATATAAAAGATTATTTTATTGGTCGCTGAATATATATGTATTTAGAAAAAGACTCGCCAAATGTTTCTTGTGGAGTATTACACCGTACAAAGCAGGAAGCGATGTAGATATGGAGAAGAATCGAGTTAGTAAGTGAGAGGAGTGATAAATCAATGAGGAATTGTTACAACTAATAGGAAAAAAAAATAATATTATCGGGGACAATTAGAAAGAGAAATATTAAAAGTAGAAGAGGAAGACAACGACTAATAGTTTGTATTAATTCGAATTCTTTGTACGAAGGTCAAGACAATGAAGTTAGCTGAGGATCATAGTCCATGGAAGCTTTCGAATTTTCTTTAAGTGACGTGTCAATATGGCAGAATACTTAACTTCTACCAACACACGTGGTAAGTTAATGGTCAGCATAGTAATTATGAGAAATTGATAATTACAAAAATAAAGTTGGAAATGGCCAACCGTGCTTTAGCCAACAGTTTGACCCTGCATACCCAATCGCAATTTTACATATTTCGTACAGATATCGTTTGCAATTAAGTTGTGAGGCAAATGCTCTGTAAAGTGTGCGTCCATTTCCAACGTAGGGCCAACGTGTGCAGTTGACTAATCTAGCGTTTCCCACTGTTGGGCCTACTTGTTTGCGCTACTACAGTGATAATGACTTCCTTGCTAGACGTAGAAACCAGTATCTCTTTATTAAGTCCTCATTGCCACTACTTAAGCAAATTCAATTAGGATTACAGGTTTTTATGCTCTGTTGTCTTACCCGCTTTTCCCCATATTCAAAAACCAGAGAGGTAGCGATGGCTCAGTGGTAGAGCGTTCTACCTCTGGTGCATGAGGTCTCTGGTTCGATCCCAGCTCGCGCCAAGTGAACTTATGGTAGATACACACCGTGCGTGTGGGTTTTCTCGAGGTTCTCACGTTTCCTCCCACTTTATTCATTCCAAAATTTCATTCATTTTTCATCATCGTCTCCTTTAGCCTACCTGGCATAATAGTGGAATAAAGCTCAAAGACGTCATTTCATTTAAACCCGTCAACGCCCAGCGTCCCCTGCAGATTACACTACTTTAAAAGAGTCTTCTTGTTCACCAATCGTCTACCAATGGGTCCTAGTGAACCACAGTAGCTCCAGCTACTTACCTATGTATGTTGCATCACCACATAAAAAATGTTTCGAAGTCCACGTATTGTACAAGGAAGAAGACGCCTTTAAATTAGTGTAACCTGTAGGTGACATTGGGCGTTGACGGGTTAACTTTTAAACCAGAGACATCCATCAAACTAATTCTATACTTGGCCACACTTTCAACATTTAGTATCAAAATATTCCATCTAAAAATATTTTTGTTAGCATTTTACCTTTGATTGGCTGTAGTTAGGATCGCTGACACACGGTTCATGTGGATGACTAACGATCCCAAATTGCGTGACACTAACTTTAACCTTCAAAGACTCTCCCAGGGCTAACGAGATCTTCTCTTGGCGACTTGATGATTGAAGAGGGTTCTCTGTAAAATAATAAATGTATGATATACACTCTTTACCGAATATAGTCCAAACAAGTAAATTGAGATCTCTAAGATGGGGTGGGGCGTGACGTTTACATATAAGTACCAGAGTTGGTTGGAATATTTCTTCTTTAAAGAAAATGAATGGATGAACCAGGAAGAAGAGAGAAGTGTCATAAGTATAAAGCTACGAACTGTAAACTATGTATAAATAATACTGCTGATTCGATTAAATTGGTACAGGACAAGATTCACTGTTGTTTCGGCGGCAATAATCTTTCTAGCTGCTTAATGTGAAAACATAGTGCAAGCTATTCATCTTGCAGTTCACTTTTCAACTCACTTGCATAATTGCTCTATGATTCCAGCACTTATAAGCGTTGGCGCCGATTTCTGCAAAACTTCTGGAGGACCCATTCAGGTTTATCAGATATCTAACAAGACATCAATGAGGATTTTAATACAAATGCGTAAACCCAAGGAAAATGAGTGGGGATATGATCTTATCGGCCCCCAGGATCGGTGCCAATGCTTAAGTGTGTCGTGTAACACAAGCGTTCACATTATATGACGTTTTGCTTCAACGCAACGTAAAATATGCGATATTCGGAATAGCTGTTGCATTTTTTGCATAATGACTTTTTGCATTTTTTGCGTTGCATTGCTGTACGTAGAATTTTGGGAAGACTGATACAGAATGACCCCTATAGTCATTAGCTTGCTAGGATCCACGTATATTTACTAGATTCAAACACGTTTGATTTTTCACCAGTAACCTCGCCACTGCAAAAGTCTGGTTGGTTCGTACAGTATCTTCTGCTATTCCTTTGCTATAACAATTTGAAAAACGAGTTTCATTCCACTACTGAGTTGTCACCATTATCACCTATTTCATCATTATTGTCTCCCTTAGTCTTGGTATATAATAATGGGATCATTTTTTTTTAATGGATAAACATTGCTAATAAGCATAGTCCTTAATAAACCTCCACTCTGTGGCATGAGACACAACACATATACCAACAACTGAATATAAATGCTAGGAAAAAGTAGCAGTAGAATGGAAAATTTCTTTATCTGATGTAGTATTTAAATCATACCCAAGTTTTTAAAAAGTAGTCTTCTCTTAAAATTTATAAATAAATTATGTATACCGATTCTATTTAAAATAGTTAAACACACATTTTCTTCAGACATAAATAAATAAATACAGATTACAGAAATACATAATTTGTTCACAAAGCGGGATGAAAAATATTAACATTGTGTTTATGTTGTTTTTTACTTGTTCCTCTTTCAACTCACGATTTTGTCTCTGAAAACGTGAAATGATACAAGTGCAGGATCCACAGTGTCCAAAATTTAGGAAATGTCTTTTGGTCTACTTCTGTACATGACATCTTTGAAATTAAACGTTATAAAATTGGTGAGTATTTGGTTTTTTAATACTACGTAATGTGGCGGCGATGACTGTGCTATCGAACACCTCGATTGACCAAAACAGTTTCAGATTCCTCCCTGTGCTCCAAGGTGGTTACAGAGCCGGTGTATAATGCATCGACGTAATCCACAAAACGATGTGGAGCGCCAATGCAGGAGATAGCAGCAAGTGATATGCTTTCACACGGAGTCAAAAGTCTTGGAGATATCTTCTGTGACAAGACGACACTGCCTTAAACACTGGTTCCCAGAGATCACTGCTTCCAGGATCGAAACGTTCTCTTAAGATGCAATCAACAGACAAAAATGCCAGCTTCTGACTTACGATTACTGGGGCCTTCACTAGCAGTGCAGCTATCATTTTAAATACAGCTGCCTGGTATTACAGAACCGATAGAGTCAAAGGTCGCTCTGCCTTTGGGATGAAGACGGTCCGCATTTTGTGTGTGTGTGTGTGTGTGTTTAACAAAGGTAGTGTTATATTTTTTGCACTTGTCTATACAGTTGTACAATGTAAAGAAGCCGTACGGGTCGATGGTTATCATCCAATGATTAAACTGGGATGGGTGGTAGATAGAAGTGAGGGCTCCCTTATCCCACCCCTACACATTGAATCGAATGTCTTGCGGGGGTTGTCAGAGTCGGCCGCTGTTAGCGTGACTACAGCTCCCCCTGCTTCGGCACTGCATGAAGTTTTGGAACATTGTTGTACCCTGCAGGGATGCACAACAGTCTTCTCCACGCAAGTTATCCTTGGTGTGCACGTGAAAGTGCGCACCCGGAAGAGGCTAACTGGAGAATTGAAACCTAATGTGTTAAAGCTAGACGAACAGTTGAGGAAGAGCGGCTGATGGCTCGTGAGAATGTTCACCTAATCTGGCCTGAGTGCTGATTTCTTAATCAGGGCTTGCGGAAATCATCCCAGGACGTACGTTTGGTTCCATCAGTAGCCATCTCAAGTCTCTGGTCTATCAATGGCTCGTTCGGAAATGCTCGAAACGTCCCCTGTAGAAGCCCTCCTCAGATAAACGATGAGCGCTCTCTAGATTTCCTGATTATTCGGAACCACTTGCAATTCCGGAGGAGTCTATCGAGGGTTCTCAGCTGGACCCTGATACTGCAGCTAAGCCCTCTCCAGTCTCCGACGAGGCTGACATGGTAAGTGGCGATGACTGTGTTTACATCCGATTCTCCTGTTCCTGTTCCTCTTCATCTTCCCCTTCGGCATCTCTCATCCGTTCGTCGGGAACTTCTTCGTTGGAGAGAGGTGCTTATGGAGAGGTTGAGAGGGCTGCCTTGTAACCTTCCCCTCCTTGCCCCTCTCTGTTCCCTTGTTAGCCCTCAGTAGATTTCCCGATGAAAACCACTGGAGGCAAACTTCATCCGAAGATTTTTTTTTTACCGTGTTACTTGCTCGCACAAAGAAACTAATTGGGGCAAAGAGAGAGAGGTAAAGTTTGGGAGAAAAGACGTAGAAGGCGAGTGTAATACTGATAATTAGTTCTTTAGTCACTCAACCTTAAATTATATATGTACGTATATATCTGGAACACAATACTTGCGATATCTCTAACATTTACGCACCTACGTCTCTCAGAATATAACTGACGATTAGTCACTAAAGAGTAATATATAAGTATTATTAATTTTCTAAAAGAATACGAAAGCTAATATTATTAATGAAGTTACTATTTACATTTACGTAAGATAACAAAAAAAAACTAACGAATAGAATGAAATAAAGAAATAGCACAAACTTACCATATATATATATATATATAGATAGATATATTTCAATAAAATGAATATTCTGCAACGTTTACAAATGCGGCAGATGTCTGCACATAGAAACATTAAATACTTCTCAAATTTTATGTACTGTCTCAGGTTATTTAGTTAAAAAAAAGTTTTCTATTTTTTTTACGAAGATCCGTGGGAACGATGACTTTAGCACAATGGATTTTTTTTACACTAATCGCTTTTAGAATGTCTCACTCGTTTTGATGATGCACTGTTTATAAATGTAGTCATATCATCACACAAATGGTGGACACATCTGATAAGTTTTGAAAAATATGCAGTTACACATTCCGGTATTTCACACTATTTATAACGTCTGTAGTTTACTTTTAGAAAATACTCAATTTCGTACAAGTTACAACGTGCTATTCACTTAATTACTGTGTATGTATCACACGTAGTTTCATATTAAACCTGACATTCAACTTCACAGTAATACAACAAAATACTAAGAATAACTGTAAAGGATAATATCTAATAAAAGAGCTACTCAACTCCATTGCAATATGATATAACGAATTTACGATGGATTCCAAAGAAAATCTTTTAGCTAGGAAATAATTCAGCTACTGAGAATAACATATAATTAATACTAATTGAAACTGTTAACAACTTAATTCGCACTATAACTGTGGAAGGAATATCATACGGTTATCAAAATTGTTATCAAGGATAATTATCCGGTCAGACCTTTAAACTTCTTAATACTTCCTAATCTGTGTGTCTGTACTAGCGTCTGCCGTCTTCGGAACCATACTCAACACCATCCTACATGTCAATAATTTCATGAACATATCACCGCTTCAAGCCGCTACTTGAATCTGATTGATTTTTTTCAAGTTGGAAATAACTCACTAATGTTTTTTTATTTAATTTGATTTTTTTGTACTGTTACCAACGATAATAGTCATAAATTTTCCACTTCCAATATCAGTAGTATGCAATATGTAGCATTTCACCGGTCGTTCAGATCTCCTACGTAATACTAAGCGCAATTATTGTATTACTTTGTACTCCTTTTTTTCTCTTCGCTCAAACAATACAGACTACAGAAGAAAAATGCAATATAGAAATTCTTTGAACTAAGCATGACGAAAATATTACTTCAACACTAGCAGCAAATTAAACAGAATATATATATATATATGCAAATCATTATCGTTATTATTTGTTTTAAGCACTATATCATGATAAGGTCGGAGCTTTAGGAACCCCTCAGATTAAATATTCTATAACGTATATGACTTCAAATAGAACAAAACAAATAAACACATTGAAATTTATTTTGTGTCACAAGAAGTAATGGCATTTTTGAGAGCATCAGTAGCATGAGATTGTCGGACAGACGAGAGAGCAGAGCATATACAACGAGAGCTACATTAGGTGGACGAATTTAGTTGGATCTAAGCAAAATACGGTTTGCCCAGTTAACGGGGTAAGCTTAGGTAGTTTTGCATTACATGGTTAGTGGCTTGGCTTTAAAGCTTACTCAGAATTCATTGTTACGGATCTATTACGTAAAACAAAAGGATCTACATTAGCCATCTTTATAACGGAATAAACACACAATAACAATTCTTCAGAATAATTACGCTCTTTGTGAAGCTTATTACACCTATGAAATATCAGGTAATATTTCTCAAAATTCGTATTAAAATAAATTATTCATTAACACAAGCCAATTTATCACATGCTTGCACGTCCAAAGTTTACCAAGCTGAGCCACAATATACGGTGACAAACTTCAATCATAGAAATATAGCAACTTCTCTCGTTAGTTCGATGGCCTGCATAGAATTTTTCAAAATAAATCACTTACTCTTCTTGAAGATTTATATAAATACGTATATTTCTATAGTAAGATATCTTATTTTTATAAAAAAAACAATCCAAAACTTGTTTGAATCACTACTTCTTTTTCGCCACCACACCATGCGCCAAAAACATAAAATGCTTCTGCACATTTTCCTTTTCTTCTTCTTCTTCTTCTTCTACTACTCTGCAAAATCGTCTCTCGTTCTGTCCTGCGCCCTTCAATGCACACTTAGCTTATGATTTTAGATTCTTATATCGTTAGTACGCCTAAAACAATACTTTATAGTTTAGCACTATGCAAACTAGCTTACTACAGATGTAAATTATTTCTAAATTGTTAAATTACTGATTTTCTAAATAATTTGTGGCCAGTAAAATAGCATACATATCTGAGATTCGCAAAATTATACGCAAAGTGTTATGGGGGCCATACAAATCTACATGTGACATGTACGTTACATACTCCCGCCTCTCCATTAAAAATTTAATGGTAATTAAATTTTTCTTAGTCCAAGCTTAAAATTTGTTTATATACTATAATAAAACTTACTTAACATAATGTATACAGTACAGTTTTCTCTTTAATGTTTAGGGTAATGTTTTAACAAATCCTTCCGTTTCTCATCCGTACAATCGAAGATTTTTAAGTTTGGAAAGTTTTCAGTACCAAGAACTTCACCTTGTAATGTGTGTAATAGTGCTCGATTCCTCAATACCTTTACTACTAGATACGGACCTGAATACACATTCATCCATTTAGCAGATTCTTTCTTTACGATAGATGACAAGTAGTGAGTGTGAAGCATGACTAGTTGTCCTTCCTTAAGTTCGACCTGTTGTCTATTACTATTTGCAACACTTTTATCTTTACCGGAAACAATTATATACGGAGTTTTATCTTCCACATGTTCTACGTTCTTGGGCCATGGAAAAGCTTTCCTAAAACTGTCAACACTGGAATAATTCAAAAATGATTCAGCGGGTACTCCATTTATACTAGTGCAATATGAGTGGTTCAAAAGACGTTGGATTTCCACTAAATACCGGTTCCATTTCGTCTGATCCTTTCTACTATATAGACGAATCAACCTATTCAGCTCCTTATGGCTTCTCTCAGTTACTCCATTCGAAGTGGGAGAGTAACTCGAGGTGAGGATATGGCGAATTCCATATTTCTTACAGAAATCCTTCCACATGTTAGAAGTAAACTGTGAACCACGATCTGATACGATTTCTTCTGGATATGGTAATAAATGGAAATATTTCTTCTCGAGGCTCGTGATGATTTCCTTGGTATGAGCAGTTCGCAAAGGGAGAAACGTCACAAAACGTGAGTGTATATCAATTATAGACAGAATATAATGATATCCTTCACTAGGAGGTAACCTCCCTACAATATCTATGCCGAGTTTCACGTGCGGCGCCTCCGATTCAATATGGCATTCTTGTCTAATGATTGCTCGAGTAGAAAACTTTGTTCGTGCACATTCTACACAGCTGTTAATATATCGTTTAAATGTATATCTCTGCTTCCTCCAATAGAAGAACGACTTACAGAACTTCAGACATTTTCGTACTCCAAAATGCCCCATTGGATGTATGGAATTTACTATCTCTTCTATGCAGCTTTCCGGGATTACCAGGAGCCATCGAGAGCTTTTCGGCGGTCGTAAATATAAGAGCTCATTATATAACGTTAACTTATTGTTCGAACTTGTATTTCCCAACTGTTGTTTCAGCTTTAAGCACATGCCATCCTTTTCTTGTTCTCGTTTTATCTTCTCGTAATCAATCTCAGAAAATTGTGACCTCGACAGAAAATTGATGTAATGCACTTCTGGTTCAGCTTCAACATTAGGAGGGCTACGACTCAAAGTATCTGCAACGGTGTTCTCCTTTCCAGGGCAATGATCGAACTTCAAATCAAATTTTTGCAACTTTAACAGAATCCTCCTTGTTCTTGGATCAAGACCTCTTTGAGTGAATGCATTAGTAGCGGCTGCATTATCCGTGTGGACATAGGTCTTTCGTCCTATGATATATTGTTGGAAGTGCTCGCACAAAAATAGTATAGCTAACAACTCAAGCTGTGAGATAGAGAGAGATAACTCATGCGGTTTCACTCGACGGCTTGCATAACCAATGACTCGCTGTTCCTTTTGATCTGTCCTTTTCACCTGTCGGGTATTGTGCTAAATATCCAGCTAGGTTTTCCATGCATGCATCACTATATATATGGAAAGGAAGAGAGAAATCTGGTTGGTCAAGTGCCGGCGGATTACTCATAACTACTCTAAGCTTATAAAACGAATCAAGTGCTTCCTGATCGATTACAAATTTTCGATCCTTTTTTAATAAACCATAGTTTTGTCGTAAGCTCTGCATATTTAGGAATAAATCGATTTCTCCAGTTAACTAATCCCAAAAACCGTCTAAGCTGTTTTCTAGTTTTAGGTATCGGGAAGCATCCTATAGGCTCATTTAATTTAGGGTCTACCTTTATCTCTGTTCCACTCACTATGTGACCCAAAAATTTTATCTCAGTTTTGAAAAATTCACACTTCTTAAAATTTAAAGAAAAGTTAGCCCTTTCAAAAATGTCAAATACTTGTCTTAGATGTTCTAGATGATCAGTCTGTGTAACACTTTTCACAAGTACATCGTCTAAATAGAGAACTACAAAGTCACGAGTTGACTCATCAAAAATTGCGTCATCACATGTTGAAATATGGCTGGAGAACTTTTAAGACCTTGCGGAAGCACCGTTAAGACGTATTGAGAACCCTTATAAATAAAGCTAGTACAATCGTACGAAGCTGGATGAATACTTATTCCACAGTATGCGCTGGAAGCGTCGTAAGTTGAGAACCAGTGAGCCTTCGCCACATGATGAAGCAGATCATTAATCGGCTCTACCTGTACTTGGGGAGCAATAATTTTTTCATTAATAGCCCTCAGGTCCAGTACAGGACGAACTCCTCCAGATGACTTCCTGACTACATGAACTGGATTTTTATACGGTGATAACTTTTTCTTGGCAATACCTAACTTCAACCATTTTTCAAGCTCCGCTTCAAATTCCGCTTGCATATTTTGTGGCACAGGATAGATAGGTTTAACGACTGGCAAATTATCTTTTAATTGTATTCGATATGGAGGCGCTTTAACTCTGCGAGGGTATTCCGAGAACAAACCCCGATATCGCATCAGTATTTTACGGAGTTCTTCTCTAATTTCATCTGGTAGATCATTTCGTGAATTTATATACTCATTAATATCTTCCTCGTTTACATTACAATCAGAATTTAGGGACGATTCGGTGGTAGTCATCCTTTCTGACTTTTCTTCAGATGACATATCTGGCGATGTAGCTTGGCAGAGTACAATTGGGTCACACATAAAAGTCCTTTTTCCCGTTCTTTCTAAATTAATCTCCAAGTCCTCATACGGCACCTTCACTAACATCACACTAGGCTGGTCAGTAGAAACTGTCACAATATTACCATTACTATCTCTCATTGTAATCTTCTTTTCACCTCTATCTAAAATTACTTTAAACTGATCCAAAAATGGACATCCAAGTAGTATATCGACGCGCAGATACTGAATAACAAACATCGTCACTTCGAAAATATGGTCCTGAATACTTAAATTAAACGTCTGTACACCCTTAACTATAAATGTTTCCTTTCCAGCAAACGCTCCCAACTTTAGGTTAGAATATGGTCTCAGCTTCGCTGATGGGAATCGTTTCTTTAGTTTACACCAAACTTCCCAATCCATAAGAGACAGTTCAGATCCGGAATCAATAATACAGGTTAATTGCAGTCCCCCTATATTTCCCTTCACTGTAGGGGAATTTGAGAAATACCTGACCTCGTTTTCCTTCTCAGATTCTTCTTCCTCCACCACAAAATTTACATCAAATCGTACGAATGAACTTGGATTAGACATATCACCTAAAGACTTTTCTTCTAAGTTAAACCTTGGAATATTTATCGGGCCACGAATTTCGTTTACAATGGGGTGTTCAGATTTTCCGCAGTTATCCTCCCCCACTAAACAAGGTAACTGCGGGGCTAGTTTGTTGACTTAGGGATTGTTTCGTCTTCATCACTATGTCTAGGATTTCTAGAATAGTCTCTACTCTGATCGTTCTCGGAACTACCTTGGTTATTGCCACTGTTATTACTTTCAGAGTTATGATTTATATTTCGATTATTAAAGTTATATCCGTAACTATATCCTCTTACTCGTCCACGACCATTTCTCCTATTATATGAACCGTTTCCTCTGTTGTATGAGCCAAATGTTTCATTATTACCTGACTGTGATCTTTGATTATTCCTATTCCAGTGAGGCTGATAATCTCGATTATTTCGATTACCACTAAAACTCTGGTATCCATTATTGTCACTATTACTATTTTGGGGACTTGGTGGTGATCTATTGTTAGTTCGTGTATAAGTCAAAAATTCTGTCTGGCTACCGGTTTCCACTTGCGTTTGAGGCATCTTATTGGTTTTAGTTTGCCGCACAAAAAACCTTTTAGGTCGAGGGCGAGAGTCAATAGAATTCGTTTGTCCTGCTAACGCAGCTATTTTTGCCATTAACTCTTTAACATTTTTGCATAAATGAGAAGCTATAGTCCGGGACTCTTCTGGCGGCAAACTTTTTACTACTAAATCTATAATTTCAGCTTCATCCGGATTATTAACAATTTGGAAATAATCGTCTATCAATCGCCAGGTAAACTCTATCAACGACGAATCCTTCATTTTGTCGTATCGGCGAGATTGTAACTCCCACTTTTGCGCCCGTTCGAGTTGATCATTACAGTACATCTCCCGAAATAACCGTTCAAAATCCGCATAAGACTTAATACTATGTTCGACACTTTTATACCACGCTCGGGCATATGATGTTAATTGCTCTTTTGCGATTTCTAAACGTTCCTCATCGGTTAGTGACGGGTAGTTCGATAAACATCTTTGGAGTTTTTCCAAGAACTCACGAGGTTTTCCTTTTGTAGTATTTCCATCATATGTAGGGAAATAGCTACGGTCACTAATTTTAGGTTTCTTTATTGATACTAACTTGGAGTCAGGTACAGTCACTCTGGGATTCTCATGCGAAATAGAATTAGAAGTAAGATATTTACACGTTACCGTCTGAGTATTGCTATTGGGAGGAGGTTTAATATAATGGCCATTATCGTATACTCCGGGAGTAAATACTCCACATCTTAGGCTTGATTCCGTCGTCTGTGCATTTCCAACTCGCGAATAAAAACTAGGGCTTGGTTGAGAGATGAAAACTCCGCTGGTCATACCTCCAAACAAATAAGGTGCTGACCAGGTGGTATTTACGCCTCCAGTTGTAATAATATTAGTAGTTACACAAGTAGTAGCTGCCTTTGTGGAATTGATGACGGTTGGTGGCTCCCCACTCACGGTCTTGAAGGTCGTTTCATTTATAATCGATTTATCTTGGTTTATTCCTTCATACCTTCTCTTCCGAGAAATTCCTAACTCGCCAGTATCAAGAAGTGTTGGCTTTAACTCAATAGCTATTAGTCGGTTATTAATTTCACTAATATCCTCTGCAGTTTTTCTCTGTATATCATTTAACTTCTGTTGCATTCCCCGCGTAGTGGCATCAATTAATTGTAAATCCATTTCTACCTTCTCAGACTGTTTACGCAACTTGCTGACATCCCCTGTGTAAGAAACCATATTCGATTCGTAAAGTTCAAGCCGAGAAGAAATGCCCTGAACGGTGGTATTTACCTCCCTCAACCCTTCTTGGGTTTGCATGGTCTGCTCCCGTACAGCAGAAACTTTAGCGTCAACTTCATTAACCTGAGTTTCAAAATTTTTAACTTGTTCGTTTACTGCTCCTATTCTTTTCTCTATCGCGCCATTCACGCGCTCGTCTACTTCTTTAATCTGAATCTTGAGATCATCTACTGATGTCGCTAGAGATATAATCTCAGAATTAGCTCTACCTAGACCGTCATTTAAATCCTGCTGTACTAAGTCAATTTTATCGATAGCATTAGTGATACTTCCTACTCTACGACTCATATTATCGAATTTCACCGACATGTTCTCAAACCTATCCTTACAATCGTCCTGTAACCTTTTAAACTGGTTTTCATTGTTTAATTGAACAGCTTGAATCTGACTTTCTAAATTCTCTATCTTACGATCTACATGAGCAGTTACTCCACTTATCGTGTCGTTTATTTTAGTAACCATAGTTTCCATTTGACTGTTTAAGTTAGTCAACCGAGTATCCATTGTTCGATTATTTTGTTGCATCATTACTAATTGTGTCATTAAATCCGACAATGTTATATCCGTATTTTTCTCTTCCGGACGTTTGTCTTTATTGGGTTCGCTTCTCTCGATTGCATGCTCTAAAGTATTCCCATTAGCCGTACTACTTATGTCACTTGTTTCATTTCCCTGATTGGAAATTCCCTTGCTTATCGGTGTCGACTGAGGTTTAAGACCAACACCAATAAAACCATTCGTAATACTCGTATTCCCATTCATCGTACCATTACTAACGGTAACTGATATTGGCGGTTCCTCCCGACAGTACAAACATCGCCACCCCTGATCATTTTGTAATGCTACATTTTGTTCATCTATCTCGGATAAACCCAAGCAATTGAAATGATACCATTCATTATACTGCGTACACTGTACCCAGTACGTGTATAAGTCATTTTCAGTACGGTCACATATGTGACACGGTTTATTTTCAGAGTTATTACTCCCTTTAAAAGTATTAGTCGAATTCGTTGAATCCATCGTTTACAAATTATACTCACACAGTTCAAACAATATAAATGTACCTGTTTGCTTCTTTTCATATAATAGCCTCACCACTAACCATGCAAGCTAACTTCCTAATATTCATTTTGCTCTCTATTTACTCTCGTCTGCTCTCTCACTCTTAGTTTTTTTCTCTTCGAAGACTTCACAATCTTAGTGATTTCCTTTCGAAGACGAAGACATCAGGGTCCTGTCACGGTCGCCATTTTGTAACCTTCCCCTCCTTGCCCCTCTCTGTTCCCTTGTTAGCCCTCAGTAGATTTCCCGATGAAAACCACTGGAGGCAAACTTCATCCGAAGATATTTTTTTTACCGTGTTACTTGCTCGCACAAAGAAACTAATTGGGGCAAAGAGAGAGAGGTAAAGTTTGGGAGAAAAGACGTAGAAGGCGAGTGTAATACTGATAATTAGTTCTTTAGTCACTCAACCTTAAATTATATATGTACGTATATATCTGGAACACAATACTTGCGATATCTCTAACATTTACGCACCTACGTCTCTCAGAATATAACTGACGATTAGTCACTAAAGAGTAATATATAAGTATTATTAATTTTCTAAAAGAATACGAAAGCTAATATTATTAATGAAGTTACTATTTACATTTACGTAAGATAACAAAAAAAAACTAACGAATAGAATGAAATAAAGAAATAGCACAAACTTACCATATATATATATATATTTCAATAAAATGAATATTCTGCAACGTTTACAAATGCGGCAGATGTCTGCATATAGAAACATTAAATCCTCAAATTTTATGTACTGTCTCAGGTTATTTAGTTTAAAAAAAAAGTTTTCTATTTTTTTTTACGAAGATCCGTGGGAACAATGACTTTAGCACAATGGATTTTTTTTACACTAATCGCTTTTAGAATGTCTCACTCGTTTTGATGATGCACTGTTTATAAATGTAGTCATATCATCACACAAATGGTGGACACATCTGATAAGTTTTGAAAAATATGCAGTTACACATTCCGGTATTTCACACTATTTATAACGTCTGTAGTTTACTTTTAGAAAATACTCAATTTCGTACAAGTTACAACGTGCTATTCACTTAATTACTGTGTATGTATCACACGTAGTTTCATATTAAACCTGACATTCAACTTCACAGTAATACAACAAAATACTAAGAATAACTGTAAAGGATAATATCTAATAAAAGAGCTACTCAACTCCATTGCAATATGATATAACGAATTTACGATGGATTCCAAAGAAAATCTTTTAGCTAGGAAATAATTCAGCTACTGAGAATAACATATAATTAATACTAATTGAAACTGTTAACAACTTAATTCGCACTATAACTGTGGAAGGAATATCATACGGTTATCAAAATTGTTATCAAGGATAATTATCCGGTCAGACCTTTAAACTTCTTAATACTTCCTAATCTGTGTGTCTGTACTAGCGTCTGCCGTCTTCGGAACCATACTCAACACCATCCTACATGTCAATAATTTCATGAACATATCACCGCTTCAAGCCGCTACTTGAATCTGATTGATTTTTTTCAAGTTGGAAATAACTCACTAATGTTTTTTTATTTAATTTGATTTTTTTGTACTGTTACCAACGATAATAGTCATAAATTTTCCACTTCCAATATCAGTAGTATGCAATATGTAGCATTTCACCGGTCGTTCAGATCTCCTACGTAATACTAAGCGCAATTATTGTATTACTTTGTACTCCTTTTTTTCTCTTCGCTCAAACAATACAGACTACAGAAGAAAAATGCAATATAGAAATTCTTTGAACTAAGCATGACGAAAATATTACTTCAACACTAGCAGCAAATTAAACAGAATATATATATATATATATGCAAATCATTATCGTTATTATTTGTTTTAAGCACTATATCATGATAAGGTCGGAGCTTTAGGAACCCCTCAGATTAAATATTCTATAACGTATATGACTTCAAATAGAACAAAACAAATAAACACATTGAAATTTATTTTGTGTCACAAGAAGTAATGGCATTTTTGAGAGCATCAGTAGCATGAGATTGTCGGACAGACGAGAGAGCAGAGCATATACAACGAGAGCTACATTAGGTGGACGAATTTAGTTGGATCTAAGCAAAATACGGTTTGCCCAGTTAACGGGGTAAGCTTAGGTAGTTTTGCATTACATGGTTAGTGGCTTGGCTTTAAAGCTTACTCAGAATTCATTGTTACGGATCTATTACGTAAAACAAAAGGATCTACATTAGCCATCTTTATAACGGAATAAACACACAATAACAATTCTTCAGAATAATTACGCTCTTTGTGAAGCTTATTACACCTATGAAATATCAGGTAATATTTCTCAAAATTCGTATTAAAATAAATTATTCATTAACACAAGCCAATTTATCACATGCTTGCACGTCCAAAGTTTACCAAGCTGAGCCACAATATACGGTGACAAACTTCAATCATAGAAATATAGCAACTTCTCTCGTTAGTTCGATGGCCTGCATAGAATTTTTCAAAATAAATCACTTACTCTTCTTGAAGATTTATATAAATACGTATATTTCTATTGTAAGATATCTTATTTTTATAAAAAAAACAATCCAAAACTTGTTTGAATCACTACTTCTTTTTCGCCACCACACCATGCGCCAAAAACATAAAATGCTTCTGCACATTTTCCTTTTCTTCTTCTTCTTCTTCTTCTACTACTCTGCAAAATCGTCTCTCGTTCTGTCCTGCGCCCTTCAATGCACACTTAGCTTATGATTTTAGATTCTTATATCGTTAGTACGCCTAAAACAATGCTTTATAGTTTAGCACTATGCAAACTAGCTTACTACAGATGTAAATTATTTCTAAATTGTTAAATTACTGATTTTCTAAATAATTTGTGGCCAGTAAAATAGCATACATATCTGAGATTCGCAAAATTATACGCAAAGAGTGTTATGGGGGCCATACAAATCTACATATGTGACATGTACGTTACAGCCTGCACCCAATGGGGACCACCCATTTGCAGCAGCTTGATATAGGAAAGTATCATAGAGGCGGCCATGGACGATGACGAAGTCCTACCTAAACTTGTATTTTAAAGCAAATTTTTTAGGTCTCCATCGAGCTTTGGCTGCGGTGAAGATTCTCTAGACCAAGTTCTACCCAGGAAGAAGAAGCGCAGGCAACTGAACGCGCGGGTCTAGAAATCCTTTTGAAAGCTTCGATAGCTAGCCGCCAAGGAGGTGTTAGATGGCTCGAAGATCTTTCAAAGCGTTCTTTACCTGATGCCATGAGGGGCTTCTGGCGTGATCTGTTAGGAAAGGAGTCAGTTCCTTATCCCGAGGAGACAATTCCTTCCAAAAGCCCCCTTCTGAACCATCTGTGGGATCCTGTAACGACCGAGGAAGTTACAGAAGCTCGGCTTAGTCGTGGTACCAGCTCTGGGCTTGATAGTTTAACAGTGAATGAGCTAGAAATTTCAGTCCGAGTCCGCCTCTAGCTGCATAATCTCTTTCTCCTGTTTGGTACTCTGTTAGAGCACCTCAAATTGTCGCGAAAGATTATAATTCCAAAGACAGAGCGTTCTTTAACGCCAACCGACTACAAGCCAATCTTTATTGGGTCTGTATTAACCACCTAGTTTCGTAAGATATTAAGCAGTCCAACTAGTCAAGGCTTCAGTATTCGATAGCAGACATCGGGCATTTTTGCCTGTAGATGGCATCCTGGATAACATCTCAATCCTAGACGTAGTGAGTCTGTTGCGAACCAGCATTTATGACAATATCATATTGCCACACTGGACATCTCCAAAGCCTTTCTTTGACTCTGTGTCGAAGCATGCCATCCTTGCTGCTATCTTCCGCATTGGCGTTCCACTTCCTTTTGTGGATAACGTTGATACGTTATAATTGGCTCTGTGATCATCCTGGAGCACACGGGAACAACCTCTAAAATTATTTTGGTCAGTCGAGGTATTCAACAGGATGACTTCCTCTCCACTATATTCAATCTAATGATCGACTGTGTGCTGTGTGCTGTATCCTCTGAGGTTGAGTTTGATCTCAGCGCATTTGATCTCAACTCCTTAGCCTTCGCAGATTATTTGGTGCTTTTATCATCTACTGTGCCGGGCATGCAGTTGCGGCTGGATACTGCACTGGAAATTCTTTGGAAGAATGGCCTTGAGCTAAGCCTGAAGAAGAACTTGACGGTCTAATTAATTCCGGACGGCAAAGGAGAAAGAAGGAAGGGAATCCTGACGGAGCCAATGTTTCACGTGGAATCCGACCCTCTTCCCGAAACTGGTATTATGAACCACTGATATTAGTTGTAAGTATAATTTACATGTACGAGACGTCAGACGACCAGACTTTCTTCAGTGCTTCATCTTGAAAGCGTAATTGAAACCGCATTTTGAGTTTTTAAGTAGTGTTATAAATTGAGTAATACAGTACCACATTTGTAATGCCCAAGATCTCGACAATTTGGAATCCAAACTCGAGCAAATTTCAACCAGAAATCCGATCACTGCTTTGAAATCCAAAGTTCTAGCACGTTGTGAATACAGACACTACAAACGCAGTTATCTAATATTATCGTGGAAGGTGACTTGTCTTCCAGTTCCAAGAAATAATTTATTTCCTCCTCACCTTCCTCCAGCTTCTAAATGCCCCATCATCATTCTTTTTTAAGGTAAATATAGATTTTTGTACTTTTCACCTAATTAATTTAAATTTCTATTTAAATATTATTAATAAGGTATATTTGTTAATATTTTACCTTAAAATTCAGTGCATATTTACCGTTAAGATCATATTGCTCAAGTTTGTGGGACCTAAGTACAAATGAATCTAATTCCTCTTATCTTAAAAGGAAAAAAAATCCAAGACATCACTGTGAACAGAATAATCTGAATTTCTAGCCAGAACATCAAATATTCCTTTTGCCTACTGCGAGATTCACCGCTCGCGCCCCATCTTAATTGCACTACTAATTGTAATGCCACATTTGACCTTTATATAAATTTTTGTCCAATGATTTTTATTCTTAAGTAATGTAAAATTGCATATTCTTGACTCTACAATAACAAATCCTTTGGTAATTTCAAAATTGCGTGTGCGCTTTATGAAAAAAAGAGGTTTTAATTATTGTACATATCCTTATAATTTGTATGAACCATCGTAATAATATATAAACAGGTATTATATTGCAATTAGTACCCAAGAATTAAAAACTCATTTGTCACGAAGGCATCGACACGAATGCAATTTGGCAAGTACTAATGAAGTTATTATTAGAGCAACTTAGCGGAAATCTGCAAATAATTGTTATTCTTGGAACTGAAAGTATTATTTCAATGTCAATACTTTGATAGTTTTAACATTTTGTTTATTATTTATTTTGAAATCACGCAATTATTTATTTCTCTGGTTAGACCAATGGTAAGTTCGCTCAAAATGGCATATTATTGCGAAATTCCAGTTTTGCAGTCAATTTACTTTTGACTTCTAAAGCGAAAAATCTTTTTTTTTTCTTTTTAGAAAGATTTACTGCATTTTTATTATTTATGCATTAAGTCAGTGGAAATTCTAGAAAATACTTTTATTACGTTTTTTTTCCTAAAACTGTGTGATTTATCTATTTTAGGTAACGCCCTGGGCAAAATGATACACCATTTTGTGTGATTGTTATTATATGTAGCTTTAAGAAATGTTTTTAAAGTAACATAAGTATATTAAAATAATAATTGCACTACAATGAGAATACTGCCTACAGTCGGTGATGATTCCAGGGATGGCCCGGGAGGAAATTCCTTCCCCTCGGAAGATAGGAAATTTCCCCTTGGGTATTTCTCCGATCGTGTTCAACTTCGGTTACCAGTACTTTTGCAGTACTACTGTCACCTCTTGGTTGTTCAAAGTCCCTGTCAGAGGAAATATCCTATAATCGTCACTGTATACTGTTATATGTACCTTTGCTGGGTCCATCACCCGGGAGAAGTTTGATTTACTTTCCACCGCACATTGAATTGTTGGTTTATATTTATTGTGCTATTGCTGAAAAGAAACGTTAAACCCCTAGTCAATTCATTATTTTAAAATGAAATACGTACCAGACCAAATGTCATGAACTTCATGGATGTAGATTTCCCATCCGCGTGGAGAATTGCTGCTTGCATTCTGAGATGAACTATGGTGTCCAGTCAATAAGAGGAAGTACCCATAATCCTCTCCTAACATTATGGGTCCACCAATAGGAAGAAGAGTGAAACATTGTCCGTGGAGGTAGTAATATTGTTTTCTTACTTGAAGATCTGTCAAAAACAAGTAATAGAAATCATTATTTCAAAAAAATGGTTAAGAAATAGAATCATTTAAAACTGCAAGGTGAGTTCGGCTAGTTGATTTATGTTTGTTTTCAAGGAAGCACTTGACAATTCGAGAATATGCTACCATATTAGAATGATCCATAGGGTTTGAGAAAGCCTGTCATTCTGTTAAGAGAAATAAGTCATGCAATATCTTAGAGAAATAGGTCACAAAATTGAAGTAATGGCAACCTTTCATTTGCGAGATTTCAATCTTTATATATATATATTTAATATTCTTATAAATTGTTTTGTAGCCAATTCAATAAGGTGGCTATGCTTAGCTCGTGTAGAATAGTATTATTACTACTATTATATCATGGTTGAAACCATGACGCATGTCCAGAACTACTATTGTAAGATTGTTAAATGTTTTTGCGTTTATCTATTCCAATTGTATCACAATGTTTTAGAGCAATAATTGTTACATTGATCTTACTGTCTATCACACTTCCTCTTTTGATTTCATCTGCAAGGTCCTCATACTTGCTAATCTTTGTACTAGATGTTGTATTATGTGCTGTATGTTGTTACTAAGTGGGACTGCTACATTTGTGAGAGCTACTTCTGTGCCCATTTAATTACAAACTACTTTAATGCAGATAATAGTCATTGTTGGATATGCAATGTATATTTCCGTAGTCGATTCAATATTGTAATGAGATTCATTTTATATACGTATTAGCGCCTTGGGAGAAGACAATGGTGGGTCACATTTTCTGCCTTTCAAGTAAATTGAAAAAGGAAGTTTAACATTTCCACGCAATGCAATGCAATATAATGAATGATTCATACCAATCAAGCCTCCGAAATTTAACTATCTACATACTGTTTTGTGGTTCGATCCCAACCTATTCCACTTAACAACTCAATATCACCAGAAGTATTGTCTTCCTACGAGCCGCTCATATATAGATAAACACAGTGGCGTATTTACGATTTTATTTCGGGGGGCTTTGCTAACTTTCGGGGGGAGGGCTTTGCCTGACAATGTGAAAATTCTGCAAGATATTTAATATTCTTTACTATAGTAAGTAAGGTTTCGGGGAGGGCTTAAGCCCGAAAGCCTCCTCCCCTAAATACGCCACTGGATAAACATATAAATAACCATGTTTGTAAATTAAGTCTCTGTTATAATACAATAAGAGCTATCAGGGGGGAAAAATCTACCAACAGCTAAAGCCTTGTATTAAACTTTATGCAGTATTAAAATATGGTATATATTAGGGTAATAGCAGTAAAAGAGATTTTTTTTTATTTTTTTAAAAAAAACGTGGCCAGGATGATATTCCGGAAAAACTTTTTGCTGATAACTGTTTAAAATTCTTGATATAATACCACTACAAATTTTACGGTATAATATCATAAACTATGACTAGTGTCAGGTAATAAATAGTATATACAGTGGTCGAAGTGAGACGGTATGCTGTGGTATGCCATACTGCCTCTGGTTTTTCAGTGACGAAGGCATGCCATCTCTGTTTTTTCAATAATTAAAACATACCGTCACTGGAAAGATATCTAAATACCTTTAATAAATCCATTTTTATACACTGTAGTTGAGAAATAGCTTTGCACGTGAAAAGATTTTATTTCTTATGTACGAATAATTTCTAACTTGACAACGCCGACATTTTTGTTCTTTTTCCTACATTTTGTTTTTAATATGAGGTATCTTCAAAGAAGTTCACCTAGTTTATATTTTGATGTGCCATATTGAATTGTTTCTTTGTTATGTATGTGTGTGTGTCTTCTTGGCTTAATGCCGTCTTTTGAGTGGCGGGATTGAGGGGTTGTCTGATGTGGGAGCGGACTTTCGGGGGGTTTGGAATATCCTATAGTCGAGTGGGGGAACCTGGAGTTTTCACGCAGGAAATTGTTAATATTCTCATTCGGTTTTTGAGTATTTTTGTAATTCTCTATAAGACAACATAAGGGGATATTTATTTATTTTTTTTTCAGAAAGTTGGCGGGGGATCAAAATCTCTTCATATCCTCCTCCGCCCGTTACTACAGAGAAGCTCTCCAATGGTTATCAGTCATTATGTAAATAGAAATGCAATCTTTTAGGTAACATACCCTCACTGCATTTCAACATTTAGATAGCCGGTATTACGAGTCAAAATCAAACATACCACCTCTGCTTTTTTTCCACTTTGAACACTGAGTATATACAAAGTTCAATTGTAAAAATTTGGAATTAAATAAAGATGTACGTACTTACAATGAATGAACGAAATGAATTTTATATTGGTCAACACAGAAATAACATTTATCAAGACGGTGTAGCAAATAAGAGTAAGAAATTATACATGTTATCCGCTGTAATGAGAAACGGGGAAAATATGGTTAAATTCAAGAAACTACTTAGAAGGTATCTCCTAAAGAACTGTTTTATACTCTTGATAAGTTTTATAATTTTAACTGTAGAACACATAATTATACTCGCTAATTGACCAGTCCAATATCATGAAGGATGAGCCAAGGACACAATAAATTAAATGGAATTAAATATTCAGGCGTTCTTGTAACCTTGAAATGCTCTCTTTAATACAACCCATTCAGTGATGCAATATTAGAATTTTTTATATTATAAGCTCGACCGTTATCAAAAATATAGCGCATGAGTGGCCAATCTTTTATGGTTGGGGGACTACTTTTCATTTTAGAAATCACCTGCGGTCTACTTATTTGTTTACCACGTAGCTAGAGGGAATCATGAGACAAGAACAGTATACACCGCAGCAGTCTACTTATCTATTCACTAATCTGCTAGGGGAAATCATGAAAGAAGAACTGTGATGATGGAAACAGAAAATATGACACAAGTCACCGCAGGCTTTCTCTCACAAAAACCAGCTGCGATTGACGTGTTGTCCACCCCTGATATAATGTATACTCACCCCGTACACAATCGTTCTTTTTTGTAAATTTAAGGTGAATGTACGCTGGAATATAAAAATATTATGTGGATATACTCCAAATACGCCCCATTACATCCCTACATTTCAGAAGGTCGTTTCATCCTTACGGTAATGAATTGCAGGCGTCGCCATAGGCGCTGCATTTGCTTCAGTATCATATCATACACATCACATGTGAAACAGTTATCTACAAGTTAGGAGAGAGTCTCTCATTAGGATTATTCATTAATCACTCGAACAGTGTTTCTTTCAGAAACAATGTTCCGAGAGGGCACCTTAGTATTTTGGGGAGCACTGCTGGTACTATTCTATTTATTATTATATTATAAACTATTATTTTGGTCTCCTCCCGGGGGCACTCTCAGAGCTCCGGGGGAGGGGCAGTGCCTCCCAAAAACATTTCTGAAAGAAACACTACTGCACTCGAAGGAGAGCGGTTGTATCCACCACAGCTGTCATTAACGACTCATCCACTAGAGACCAAGCGCGAGCAAGAATGATCCACAGAGATTGCAGGAGAACAAGCCTCGACTAACTACTTGAAGCAGCCTACGTGACCGTCATGGGAAGACAACAGTGTACTACATACAACAAGTCTTCTAGGAGTAAGTGCTTGGCTATTTGTGAAAGCGTTTCGGATGCGTTACTTCCCGCAGCGAAGGCGACCAAGGTGGCTATTCAGTAATTTTACTTCCGCCAGAGTTATAAAACACACACACACAAACACAGCGCAACCGGGAGGAACAGTACTTTTACAGCGGCCCGACCCCCTATTTTATCACACGTAATATCAAGTCCAACTAAAAATAGTGTGTCTGTCTCAGTGGCGTAAATCGTTACTCACTTGGTGTATTAACTAGAAGGTTGAGGGTTCGATTCAGTTGTAAGCTTTCTTTTCTTTCATTATTTCTAACTTAATCATTCATTATTTGCTTCTATTCGCACTTCACCCTATTGAAAGATGAGGCCAAGAACGTCTCCAAATAACTCTTTACAGTAGCTTCAGGCATTAACTCTCTGTTCAGTTAAACTTTGGTGCTGTGTTGCTACATCTACAAGGACAGATAAAAGAGCACTGTTATGAACTAACTTATTTCTTTGTTTTGAATCGAAATTGTAATATGTTTTGGTTTTCATTCTCTGTTTCCAATAAATAGTTCCCATAAAGAAAGAAATCTGTCTGGAATTTTAGTTTACAATGATTCGTTATGAGGACATGGTGTAATTTCTTAAGTATTTAAATGTAATTTTATATTTATGACGCTTTATATATGGCCATAAAGGGTGTTTCATATATAGGGTATATAGGGTGTTTCAAAACTACACCGACAACATTTGGGAGGTGATTCCTGACACCAAGGCAAGACAAAAAATATAGACTAACCTGGGTGCACAAATGCTTCCTTTCGGAGTTATAGGCTGCCGAAAACATGAAAAAATGAACTTTAAAGGTCCGTAGCTCCAAAACTATGGGGCCTACCGTAGTCGGGTCAAGACTTTACTAAGGAACTAATATGTGCTCTATCCAAAAATGCATGCTTCAGAATTCTGCAGTACTTTCGCAACAATTTTTATAGAAATAGTTAGTGAGTACTTCAGATTATATGCCCGTAACCCAACTGCCTGTACAAAAGTTGTTGCGTAAGTACCTTAGGATTCTGAAACATGTATTTTTGGATAAAGCACATATTAGTTCCTAAGTAAAGTCTTGGCCCGACTACGATAGGTCCCATAGTTTTGGAGCTATGGACCTTTAAATTTCATTTTTCATGTTATCTGCAGCCTATAACTTCGAAAGGAAGCATTTGTGCACCCAGGTTGGTCTGAATTAGTCCTAGAAGCAACAGTCCTAGTCGCGACAGGAATTGTTATCTGTCCGATTCATTTACATTGAGATGATGGAAGATGATATGATTCGCTCTCGTGAAATATGTTTCCCCCTGACGTTATTAGCGTCCGAACAACCTTGCTATGAAAAATGTACGTGCCAGTGATACTGTTTGTCTCTAATGTAAGTGTAAATAAAACTTATTCTGAGTTAGATTTGATATAAAATATATCAAATAACGAAACAACAGGGATATTTCCATGAGAAGCATATTTCCATGCAATTAATTATTGAAAATCCAATTGTAATATCCCCTTTCTTCAAAAGCTCTGCTTTATGTACTTAATTTAATTCAAATGTAATTACTCACTAAGCAAAGCAATAGGCCTATATTTTATTTTGGAAAACTTAAACATGTAAAAGCTTACCAACTATCCACTTTTTACAGATCCTAAGACTCTATGAATAAAATGAAAAACACATTTCAATAATAAAAGACAGCTTTTGAGATCCCTTACATCTGATTGGCTTTTCCCAACCAATCCACCAATTACAATGCAGTGCACTCTAAACAATTCAAAAGATAAACAAAGTATTTAAACTACCTTCCCCTTGTTGTAAACTACCAAAACGTAAACTAATTGCCTAATTCGCCTTTCTCCCTTGTTTTGACTTATACATAAAAGCCTGTCGTATAATAATGAGATATAATCTCTTACAACTAGATGAGTTATTAAGTCCTGCGAGAGATTTGTAACTTGTTTAATAATTTCGTAGGATACAACGTGTTCTTGAAATGAGACCTCAAGGAAAGTAATTTTTTCATAGTACATTTTGTTAGGTTATAATTACACTGCCGTGAAACAAGTTAAAGAAGACGGGACCTTATTCTACTTCCATTATACTAGTATGAACGAATCGGTGACTCACCGGCCAATTAACAGATCGAATCGGTCGCTCATAGGACAGTTAACAGTTCCTGTCGCACGTAAGACTGTCGCAAGTAGGACGACAGCGGTTGGTCTATACTTTTCGTCTTATTTTGGTGTCACGAATCACCTCCCAAACGTTGTCGGTGTTGTTTGCTTGTTTTATAACACCCTATATATACTATATTCAGCCAGTTACGACAGAACAAGTTCCGAAGTTTAGTCACTTGAAACAGATCCCTTTGTGTCAACCGAGCGCATTACAAAGGTGGTAACGTTTTGGATGCGTAGGAGTCAGACCTATAGCTTTTCTTATTTTTGCTAAAGCCATACATATTTTTTGAAAGTGGGGTAACAGCGTCTACCCGCGTTCCCCCTCACTTTTACCCCTGAATCTATTGTATATTTCCTTCGTGTCTGCAGGTAATTTGCATTTCATTTTAAATTAACTGTCCCTATCTTCCTCCGTGAAATATGTTGCCCATCCGATGTTTATGAACATTTTGTATTATATTCCCAAAAACATTAAACAATGAAAAGTTTCAAAAATTATTAGACGTGCATACAATCAGTGACGTCTCCTTTATGAAGAAAAAATAACAATTTAATCTATCTATAGAAAATCACAACAGCACTTTCAAGGTGACTATTTTGGAAGAAAGTAAAAACACATATTTTCTCATTATCAAAAAATCACACAAAGTGCCTTTCTAAATTCCAAAACAGTTCTGTGACAATATAAAAACTAGTGTTTTAAGCAAAAGGATCATTCTACCTACATCTGACAATTGTGAGTTAGGTGTATCGAATTCACGTCGCGCAGGAACTGAGAACGCAGAAAATTCCAAGATGTGGCTACCAGGATTGGCATCCATTACAGGACGTTTGTGAGTATGCTTTGTGTAATCGAATATTACATGACTTAATTTGAGTGAAGGAAGGACCACAAAACATTAAAGGACACACACGAGAGAACCAAGGACTTCCCCTTGGTGCTTTTCTTTCCACTATATTACTTTGTTATATATTATTATCCTGTATATATCATTCGTTTTTATCTCAATATCTTCTTAGGTGATGGTTCTAATAAATATTACAAAATGGAAGACATTTCCTTCTAATTGCCCTTTTAATATAAACTAGTAGCATAGCGTGACAATTTACAAGCATCTTTAAGCTCTTGAAAATTTGGCAACATATTATGGCTCCCCCAGAGGAATCTCTCTCGTGTGATTCTTAGTGTTTGTGTTCCTCTTTTCACACATATAAGGCACTTTTTTGCTTTGTTAACTCCATTGTGGTCATTTCATTTCTCACATTCTCTTGTCATGCCCACGACTCGCAGTCAGGCTTCTTTCATTCCCTTAAACACACCTCAAGTTCAAAATTCCAACAATATGGCAGGCATTTCTTCCATCATTCCCGATATATACAGTGCGTCCAAGGAACAAAGCGCGGATTTATTTTTACAAAATTTTTTGAAGATCGCACTGGTCAATAACTGGGATGACTCAAAATGCATAAAGATTTTCGAAAAGTCCCTTTCTGGACCCGCTCAACATTGGTTCTCCACCCAAAATCTCTCTACCAATCCCTGGTCAACCGTCCAACAAAAATTCCTAAAACAATTTGGCGACGAGCAGGTTCCACGATCTCGAATTCACCGGTATAGGGCTCGAGTTCAACTCCCCAATGAACCACTTTCTCATTACGTTTTCGCAAAGAAATTTCTGGCAGATCAGGCATACACGCAATTAGATTTTCAGGAGTTTCTTTTAGAATGCGTGTCGAGTATGACACCCGAGAACATACGTTGGTTTGGCACTCGCACCATATCTGACTATCCCACATTTATTGATGAGGTTACAACCTTAGAACGCACTCAGCTCATGGCCCAAAAGCGAGAAACGGACTCTTCCTTTTCACGCCAAACTTCAGATGTCCCAACTTCTAGCGCCATTCAAGAACTAACTCATCAAGTTTCACAGTTACAGCTTCATCTCAACACCCTTTCAAATTCTCAACCTACCTCTGTTCATTTCGCTCCTACCCGTTCTCGTTCTCCTAGTCCTCACAATCACAACACCCTCTCTCCTAACCATAAATCCCTTCCCTTTCCACGGTCCCTCTCACCCCATCCGCCGTCCTCCTGTCTCCAACATTCTCATTCCACCAATCCGACCTCTTCTTCTTCTAACTCGTGTACTCATTGCTCCACACACCCATCTCATTGTTGTCAATGTACCGCCTCCTCTCATTGTCAAACTGTCCCTCAGTTTCCCCCAACCCGTAACACTCCACGAAATGATAATAATAACGGCTCTCGTAAAGGCAAGAACAATAAGCGTTTTAATACTAAGCATTCTTCCCAATCCCAAAACGTCTATACTACACAACAGCCAACCATACCCATTCCCCCATATCCATTCTATCATCCCTTTTTTCAATATCCTACCCCTATCCAATCTTCATCCTCTAGACTACGCAGTCTCTATTGACAATCATATGTCTAACACTTCTTTTTCACTATCTTTACGTTCTTATATTCTACACTGCCTTATTTGTCCTTTTATTCTTTTGGCATATTTCGATTGATTTAACTTTCCCTTACTTATTTTTCATATCCTTCTAACCCTTCTAATTTCTCTACCTCTTCATATTTATTTTTAAAATATGCTTCCTAGCTTTGTCGATTTCTCTTCGTAATTCAACATTCAGCTTCTCATATATATATATATATATATTTTTTTTAGCTTTCCTCATAACAATTCTGTTTCTATACCCTTCTTTTCATTAGTTTCTTCATTGTTTCAGTAACCTGTGACTTCTCACGTTTGCTCTAGTCTAATCTCGGTATACTATGATTTCTTCTCCATCTTTTGTTAATTAAAGCTTAAAGTGCTCCAAAGTTTATTGGTAGAGTCAATATTGTCATATGATCATGGGTAAAATACATCGTAAATAAAAATATTTTAATGTGAATTAATTTGAATATTGCGCATTTTAACATTGCTAAATATTATATTGTTCATATGTAAACTTACTATCCTCCTTTTGTCCCAGTCCATAAAGTGCAAACGTTTCGTTCACTTCGTATGTAGCTAAGTTCCACACATCAGATAAGGAGGTGTTCCACCAGGAAAAATCCTTCCAAATGGAGGTCAACTTCATGTTGATCTGTTTCAAGTTAAAAGTCTGCAACATAAAAATAAGTTAATTTTAAAATAGCAATAATAATGTCATTCAGATTTTATATGTATTTCAGTTGGTATATGTTTAATTGTAATTATCATATTTCCTCAAAAATAAAAATTGAAGTTGCGTGTGTTTAAATATGGCACAGTATACAATAGAAGAAATCCAAGGACTTTTTAGGTTTGGGGGTGAATTCAGTTTTCATTCCTGACTGATTTCAAACTAAACATGGGAAATTATGTATATTAAGCAATTTATATATTAGTCCGTTTTAAAAACGTTTTAAAATGAATCATATATAAAGAAGAATATGTTTGTTTGCATGTCGGATTGCTATACAAATCCACATCATTGAACCGTTTAGGACGAATCTTATATGAACTGTCTAAAGCCAGACGGAACTAACTTTTTCGTGGTCTGGAATATTGCTTCTCGAGGAAACAATGACTGCTTCACATGAACTGCTATCATTGGGAAATGGATTCCACGTAACTGCACTTAGTTTGTGTATAAGTTTGGCGTTAATTTTATTCGCTGTGAAATACGCGAAGCGCAAGTGATTTCATCCTTAAACAAAGAAATTGGCAAAAATATAGTTAGTGTACTCTGGTTTCAAACAGCTCAAATAATAATAGAATCATTGAGTGTAATAATTATGATTTGTATTCGTATTTTACATTGATATGAAATAACAAAAGCAAACCATCTTGAAATTATGAGAAAATATACACTTTTCATTTTAAAAAAACGTACACAAAAACCTGAAACGATAATAACCTCCTCGGTCCTTGCGTCCAGCCCGCTGGACCTTTTTTGTTGAGTAGTTGACGCTAAACTATTGTTGAATACGTTGAATCCACGTGTGCAGCTTACTGGATGTCTGTGCTATCTACGTACGAATTGTTGATTTCATTTGTTTCCATCGAAACATGTTACTACTGAAAGAGTAGCCATGGATGACGAAGGTGGTTCTAATGAACAAACTCCGCATGGAAAAAGAGGTAGTGTATCACTATTTATTATTTTTCGGTTGTAAATCTTTGCTTACTCTTTGTTTATAAACCCGAGAACATAATGAAAGTATAAAATATATGAACTAATTCCATTTCAATACTTTTTTGTAAGTTACATTTTCAAGTCCAGCCGACTGCACATCAGGGCTTTATCCTGACCAAACACCATATTTTAGTATTGTTAACGTAAAATTGTCCAAATTTTCTCTAATATTATTTGTGTTCATTCTTGCAATGGTGCGTTCATGTTTCATTGCAAGAAACATGCAATTAAATGTAGTTGAATTAGCTTGTTTCGAAACCAGAAGATTAAAAAGTACTTATCACATTAGCCTATTACTAGGTGAAATATGTATTTCATGTATTTACTTGAACCGATGTAACATGTTATTGATCGACTATTATATTCTTTATTTTAGGGAGGTTACATTTATCAAATTAAGAGATATTACAAGAATTGGGTAAAAGTGAGGTTGATCCTGGGATTTCCGATTATTCTGACGCAGATCCAGATTCGAAAGATTCTGGACAAGACTTAAATACTTCAATGTATTATATTTCTTACCAGGTAACTACAGTAAGCCGGCTAAAATTAATTTTGCACTATAAATTTACTAATGTAATTCTAACATTAACAGGGTGTTTTTTGTGAATTTTATCACTAGTTCGATTCCAAGAAGAGTTATTTGCATCGTATTTAAAAACGAGTAGTTGTTCACATTCTATTTTATGCAATAGTTTCTGCTGGGCTTCTTGTCTGTGCAGAGAAGGGATGATGTTAAACTACAAGCAATTAATAAATGAACACAATCGAATGACAAATAAATAATTTTGGAACTAAATTTTGTATAATAATTTCCAGGTAACCACACTAGGAAGTTTGTTTTGAATAATTATTTTCACCTTTGTTCTTCATTGTTTCTAGACCTCCATTATTTTATTAAATTATTTCTTAACGTTATGTACTATGGGAGTATTACACATAATGAAGTATGTATGCTTCATTAAACTTTATTCAATCACTTGCTGCTACAAAATGTAGGGAACATATTTTAAAGTATCGATAAATAGTATAACATATGAGAAAATAATACTATTGAATTTTGTAGTTCTAAAGATGAGCACAATTACATAACTGAAAATCCAGCTATGCGTTTTAATGTGATTAGTAGTTCTTGATTTAAATTAGCGTTATCGCTCTAATAATTTACTTTATCTTGTTTCAGGAAGACGATTCGGGTTAACATGGAGGAAGAAAATAAGGAAAAGGCACAAAAGAGAACTCAGATGGAAAGTGTCATTTGAAAACTATTTCGCTGACCTTGCAGACGCTGAATTAAACTTGGGCACAACAGAACATGGAATTAATTTGAACAATTTTAGGAGATCGTTGCCGATCAAAAAGTAATAGGAGAATATTGCAGGATCATAAGATGTTGACACCGCTTAGTGCAACTTCTGAGAAGTACAGAAAACTAACTCACGAGCATATAATAACAGGATGCCCTAAGATCACCTTGCTTCAAGATTATTACTGGAAATTCCTGAACGTTCCTACTGTAACACAAATGCCACGCGATAGATTATTCCGAATCCGTAATTATATTCATCTTGTTGATAATTTAACTGTAACAGACGAAAAAAATTAAAGAAATAAACTGTGGAAAGTACAACAAACTTACACGCATTTACAAATAAGTGTATGCAATTTCCATTATCAGAAAATTTGTCCATGGCAAACATGTGATTCCATTCGAGGACAACGTTAATCTGCGCCAAAATATGAAAGGAAAACGCAATCCTTGAATTCTAAAAAGCGCATCCTTATATGGTCACGACAGCGGTCACAGCTATCACCAAACTTGCTTGGGAACTGCTAGACTATCCTCCGTATAACCGCGATCTGTTATCCTGCGACTTCCATCATTTTGGTCCATCAAGGAGCACTTAGGAGTAAAATAATTCACACCAACTACGAAGTTAAAACGTGTGTTCTGAAATAGTTGAAAGATCGTCACAAAGAATTATATGACGCAGGGATACGGGTACCGGTACTCCCACAGCAATGGGCCAAGTCTGTGTGTGTAAACATGGGGAGTACTTTGGAAAATAACGGTATTTGATTCGTATGTTGTGCATTTATGTAACAGAAAAAAAGAAATTCCGCTTACAACTTGAAGGTCCCTTGTATGATAACATATGTAATAAAAGTAGGATAAAGCCCCGAAGTCCAGCTGGCTGGACATGAAATTTCGGGGGGTTAGGGGGGAGGTAGACATTTTATTTTAAAACAATGTGCTTCCTTACCCCTAAACTACTGATAAATCGAAGAGAACCGAAGACTACCAAGAAAAATTTAATCTTGGGACTTAGGAGGAAAATTCAAGACAAGTAAAACTATAAGAATATTATGCTATTACTTAACTAAAGGTTAATTATGTACGTCAGAAGTGAAATTACGCCACATTTTCTCGACTTTTATCGTCAGTGGAAGAAATGACAATAATCAATATGATTGTTCGAATTGAGATAATGTTTAAAACCAGAAATTAAACAACCAAGAGAAAATAAATTGTTAAATAAGAGAGGAATACTTTTATCCGATATGGCAATTAAAGTTAATGAACTGAAATTAAAATAATATTGAGACTGGTATAAAAAATTAAGAAACGTGTTCTTAACGATGTTCAAATTCATCATTTGAAAAATATATTCACAAACACTTTTTGAAGATATGCTACTTTTCCGTTAGACTTTTACGTAACTAATAAATTAACGAACGAATATCCTACGCTCGCGAATATATAATAAACAAATATAAGACTTAAATGTTTACACAAAGTAACACAAAGTACCTTCGTGTAGTCGCCTCAGAGTCAACAGCTTCTTGGTCTCTAGTTGGAATACTGAACATGAATATCGAACAATAAGATGGTGTGTCACTAAAGTATTGCCAGAGTTTCATGACATGGTTTTAAGGAAGCGTTTGACCTTGATCCTGACGCCTCTTCCCCCATTCTTGCACCATGTAAGCCCACAAATGTTCATTTGGGTTCAAGTCTGGAAATAGAGGGGGGCCATTCAATACAAATTAGCTCCGAATATTCACTTAGTCACTCTTGTGTTTTCCGAGAATTATGAACAACACTGTTGTCATGCTTAACTATTTAACCTTCGTAAACTTCCTGCTCGGGAAAATATCCAAGGAAGACGACAATGTGTTTTCCAGGATATCAACGTAAACACTACTGTTTATTCTTTCAGGCACTGAACTCAAATCTCCAAGACCAATGATCATATATTCCAGACGTTTCCTGAGATTCGTTCGGAAATGGAACTTGTGATATTTTGTTCATATATCTAGTTTCATGTGGTCTATACGGTATAATTCTCCGTTGTTGATTAGAAATTTAAACTTTTTCGTCGGTCCAGGTCACTAAGTCAGAATCCGCCTTATGCAAAGTCGTTTTGACGTGTAATTAGCGTCAGTGGCGTAGGGAAGGGGGGGCCCGGAGGGGCCGCCCCCCCAAAGAGGTCTGACAATGTACTTTGGTACTTTGATGTTTGTAATTTTTTATATATTTTTATGTTTATATATTTTTTTGTTTGTAATTTTTCTATATGTGCCTATAACAGCACTTGCCCCCCCCAAACACACATCCTGGCTACGCTACTAGCGTTATACTAAAGGCCTGAATACAGCAGGAAGCATATGTTAGTCGAACTCTTTAGTATGACGCTAGTCGCGTGTCAGAACGATTCTGCATAAGACCCAATATGATTAAGGTTGGATTATATTCTTCTGTTTTCATTACATTCGTCTGAACTACTAATTTTCAGTGAGGAAAGTCTTAATAGTAGCTCTTGAACAGTATAGACCATCCGCTAATAATCTTTTATTTATTGTTTCATGAGAACAACCATACTGCCTGGTTTTATCCTAGCTAACATGATAGACATATGGCGTAAAGGCGTAGTCCTTACTTCTTCAAGTTAGTTTGATCATGAATGGTAGTTGTCACTTTACGCCTCCCACTCCACGGCCGAGATATGAGCCATTCACCATTTTCTTCATATAGTTGAGTCAATTTCTTGACTGTTCTCTTGTAGCATCTCAGAGATCTAAGGAACAGTTTATCCCATTGTTGCTCGACCTATGATTTCGCTTTGTAGTGCAACAGATCGTTTTCCGCAACCTTTTGGCAGACTGCTAGAAGTTTGCGTTGTGACTATCAGAAACGTCAATAAAGTAGATCTTTCTGTTTCAAATGCGCATAACCAGTAAATCTCCATAAGTGATCCTCACAATTCTTTTTATTTATATAATATTGATGAACGAATATGAAATAGAAATATCGATAAGAAATATAATATAACAAATACCATGATCATCAAAAACTTCAATATGCTTAATACGGTACAAAAGTCATTTCGTTCTGTTACTTAATCAAACATACATATTTGTTCACTTTGCTAGCCAATGACCCTAGCCGATTAGACTTAATTACGTTAGACGTTCGGCTGCTGATCAGGTGACGTCCATTGGCAGTTGATTCGAGTTCCACTGGCAATATATATATATATTCGTGTTGGATTGCATTAAGTAGAATTTGAAATAAAGACGAAAAAAGAGATAATAAAAGCAGCATAATTTAATTCTCACTTTTAAAATAAAAATACTAGCATTTGTTTTTAAAATGCATTTTATGGATTACTCTAGAAAATTTTGTCTCATTAGCAGCTCAAAACAGATATAGGTATGACTGTGATTTAAATTTGTTTAATTAAATGATGAAGAACTCCAAGTCTTTTAACTGAACTGATATTTACGTAAATCTGTTTCTCAACCTTGTACTTGGCATTCCTAAGGAGATCATGAAAAGAAAATATGGGCATTGCGAAGAGAGCTGAAAAAGATAAATGTAATTAAGGTATTGTAGCGGAAAAATATATTTCATAAAAAAGTTACTTTGAATTTCTTATTTGTAACGCCTTTGTTGTACTTACTATTTAAATGTGAATGAGTAATAATAATAATAATAATAATAATAATAATAATAATAATAATAATAAAGTTTAATAATTTACTTAAATTGGGCTGCCATTTTAGCAGCTGTAAGGTATATTCCTACAGATGCTGAAAACGAATTTTACTTAAATTAAAAAAATATATTTATTTTCTTTGGCAACGGCAATCTGACTTATCATAAATCATTTAGTAAGAGCTGATCTGAATTGATTCTCAATTTTCTTAATAACTGTCGCTGTAACAGGTTTTCGATAGTTATGTAGTTATCAAATCTCTATTAAAATAAATTTCATATGTTCTTACAAGGTTCTGCTTAGGTGTTTACATACATATGTTATGAAATACGAAATAGTTGTTTTCTGTACATGCAATGTCAAGATACATATCAAATCCAAATTAAAATAATAGCCTTGCATGCCTCCTACACATTTTAAAACACATATCACTACCTCACTGTAATGTTGGCCTCTACATAACTGGAAATTATGTAGTTTGTATTTTATGATTCACATTTGCTTCCTTATAATTATAATTAAACACAATATTATCAAAACATAATTTAACCTGGGTCACTAAGTAAATTATTTATTGTAGCTTTGAAAAATTCAAATTACTAATAAACTCCAATTGACCAAACCAAGAAAAATATTTTAAGATTATATATTTGTGTTACAGTTTCAGCTATGTAACATAGCCTTCCTCAGACACATTATGAGAGAAATATCCAATTTTGACAGCTTATATACAATCTTAATGCAAGACATGCCCACTTTCTCTTTGCAAAACGTCAACTTTTAATTGGCTCAAAAAGTTTTTTTTTTTTTTTTTTGGTATGGTAAATTTGGATCATAAGATTGCATTTGTATCAGAATCAAAATAGGAAGGTAATTCGATCTAAATATTTGTGGGAATTAATTTTATGAACACTAGCAAAGAATCGTTTTAAATAAAAAATATCCATTGAACTGTACCTATTTCATTGAAATTAATTTGCTGTGATTATACAAGTATATGCAATTTGTAAGTAGTATTCTACATAGCAAGACTGATTTAAAGAATTTTGTAATTTCCATGAATTTAAAGTCATTGAATTAAAAGTCAGAATTACATTTGTGTTCACCAAGACTCTTTCATTATAACGAAATATTAATAATTTAAATACCTAGTAAAATATTGTACAGTGCTAGGAAATACTGTCATTTTACTTTGTGAAAGGAGGGGCTAAAAGAAAGCTAACCACAAATCATATTTGATTCCTTTGCCTTGCTTTCAAACTTTCAACTTCTGGCAGTAAAAGTAATTTGCAATGTAATGTTAAAACTACCAAAGGGTAATTTTTAGTTCTAACTTAATTTTGAAGAATTCTCTAAGTCAAATAATTGTTCAGTTTACGGTAATACTCAGGATTTAATGATCCGCAAGTAGATTAAACACGTTGAATGACTGATGGAAGGAAAAGTTTTTTTTTTTAAATAATTACCCAAATAGTTTTATTTAGTAGATTTTCTTCCACAGATTCAGTTCAATACTTCTTTTTAAGCGTTATTAATTACGAAAATTAAATAAGACTGACGTTCATTTGCATAAATTAACCTCAAACTCAGATGTTCCTCAAATGAGGAGTTCACGCGTTTCTTTCTATAGTAACATTACGTTAAAACACATGGGAATGTAAACTTATACAAGACTATGGACATAATCCGCCTATTTTTAATAATTGTCAGATTTAATGATTGTATAGGCTAATATTGAAATTATTTATCCCAATTAAAGATATCGAATATTTTAAATACGATAATACTAAAATGATATAAATTTAAATAATTTAGAAGAATTTCGTAAACATATGTATTTCAATGCGTAGCAGAATTGATTACTAGTATCACTACGCCCATATATAAGATAGTCAAATCGTAACATGAATAACTAATTGCCATAAATGAAAATTTAGTAAAATCGAATAAACACTATTAATATACGAAATTTACAACACATTATGTTAGTATCATTAAAAAATTAACACTGTAGGAAAAATTAAAAATGAGATTCCTACATATTCTGATAGACATATTATTGTTATTACCAGACTTATTGCCAAATACTGCAAAGAACATTAAACAAATAAAGAATAAATAAAAGAACAATAGCAATAAAAAAAAAGGAATGGGCCGGGTGAAAACCTACATATTGAAATATAAGATTTCATCATCATTTAGAAAGGGAGTGATTTCGACTTGGATCTTTAGGTATTCTTTGAAAAGTGGTATATGTATGTAAGGTTTATACACACATACAACTATCAGGAATAAGCAGCTGCAATCAGAAAGCTTATTAGAAACCAAAAATTACTTATTTGAGTCACTGTCAAGAGGATTGATAGACGTTGGTCGTGATACGAAATAGGTTGAGAAAGCCTATAATAGACTATATGATAATTTATGTGTGAGTTTGAAATTGTCTAATATCCATTGGCAAGATTTTAATTTTAGAAATCACTTTTATATAACATTATATCGTAAAAATATTATCAACCCCGAACTTCCGTCTGCGTTAGGTTGATCGATCTTATTTATTTGGAATTTCACGTCCTCCCTTTTTTTTAGCATCAGCCATGAAAGGAGATTTACTTTAAAGTACAATCTGAGATACAATCTGAGTTTTAATTTGAGATAAACACCCTCACCAGAAATCAGTATCACATATGGTAATATTTAGATTATTCCTATTATATTTTTCTCATTCATTTACAAAGAAATTATGATTTTGTTATTTCAAAATGTATAACAAGAAACAAATTAAATATAAGGCTTGTTAAAAAAAAAAAAAAAAAAGACCGAACTTTTGAACTGGCGCGTCAACCGGCACAGGGAGCGCGCTGCGACTACTAAGTGCCCCTATCGATAGGTTCAAAACAGCAAACACTGTTTGCCTCGTTTCGCTATGACTGTTAGTTCCCGAGCTACAGCCTCTGAAGTGAGCACATGCACAATCTGTTCGTCGGATTAGTGACAGTGCAGTGACAATGGAGGAGTTTGAAGAATAACGTGTATATATGTGTGAAATTTTGCTACGAACTTGGCAAAAAATTTCCACTTCAAATCACAACAATAACTTTAACAATATTATAACACAATAATCCATGTATTGACTTTTGGAGCTCGTATGTTCTGGTCACTTTGTAAAGTAATGCAGAAAAGCACTCATACTTCTCTCTCGACAACTCCTTTTACCAATAACAGCATATAAGGGCCTAAACACACAACAGCAAAATCACAAAACAAACGCAGTGACTCGTCAGATAGGTTAGACTTACTTCAAACAATTCATAAATATTTTGTTATGACTTGGAAGGTCACTTGGTATAAATTAGGAAGTTTCCATGAATTGCTGCATAGTATGGATTTATAACGTTCGTCCCTAGCTGTATGAGAATATTCACGGAACGTATAGGCGTCAACTTTCAATCTTTTTAACGGACTTATAAGTAGAGCCTAATGGATATCCCTACATTGAAAAAATAAGTATACATGCAAATATGCACTAAAACGTTACAAAATATACTTAAGAAACATTTTATTGGTTTCAGATTCACTTGTTTACAGTGTTACTACGCACATAAGAAATTTCTACAGTACAGCACTAAGAGCTCTTCAAGGTTTCTGGTATGAGACGCGGTCTATTGTCTGTTAAAATTAGTTTATGTGCCTAAAATGATTTTTCAATATCAACTGAAGTTATTGAACATTATTTGTATTGTATAGTGGCATAGAAAGTTCGGATCATTCATCGGATTTACTGATCCACATGTGCACTGGTCGATGAATTTTGATCTTTTCTAATCTTGGTTTTAAGTTAAGCACAGTATCGAGTTTCTCTTTAACCCATTTTCAGATTCGCCTGGGACAGAGCTTAAAAAGATTGTTTTCTGAAGAACGAGTGGAGGGACGCAGCTTGAGATTTCAGACGTTTAATTGTTTCAAGATTTACCAATATATATATATATATATATATATATATATACGTGAATGAAATCACTATCTTCATAGAGTTATCACTCCCTAATGTTAAAAAAGAAGAAGACAAATACTTTCTTGAGGGACGTCCATTGTATACGAAACTATATATTTAAGACTTAAAAGTAGCCTACTAAAATAATTCGTAACTTCAAATATATTCAGAAATATGCGAGTACTCATAGAGTAAGCACTAACTTTCTAAATATGCATTTCCATACGTGCATACACATTTTTAGAATAATTACAATGTGTCGTATTCTATTTTTTTTTTTTTTTTTAAATCATATAGACCAGATGTTGTCAAACTAAGGAACTCTCCCTCAAATCCGTGAAAGATCATCAAGGGACAAAAACTACTGAAATAAAATGAACTATAAAATATTTTTTAACCGTAAAAGCATCTTTCAAAAATAAAAATATTCACGATTACCTAGACTTTATAGGCTATTTAACAGAACCCAAATTAAACACAGATTTTGTTTTTCCATTTTAAATATGTTTAACGATATTGATTAATGAAAAGAGACATCAAGAATTCTAGGAATGCTCCAAAAATGAATCAAAAGATTGCGATTTTGGCAAAGAATTTTAGGAATAATAGAAAAAATGCATCAAATGATCTTTGCGAATAATTATTTTTTTGGATCAGGGACCACAAAATTTTTGAACGGCTCCTAAATCGAGCTTTCTCCTCTTCCTCCGCCTCCTTCTTCTTCTTCTCCTTATTATTATTATTATTATTATTATTATTATTATTATTATTATTATTATTATTATTATTATTATTATTATTATTATTATTATTATTATTATTATTTTATTATTATTATTATTATTATTATTATTATTATTATTATTATTATTATTATTATTATTATGATTATTATTATTATTATTATTATTATTATTATTATTATTGCAAAAAAAGCACATCATACTGAGTTAAGTGATAGTTTTGGTGTGGCTACACTCTACGTAGTTCTCGAGGTATAAGGCCTACAAGAAAATTATTGCCTGAAATATATTGGATCTTTTGATCCAAAAATATATTAAAATAATTGTGTTCACAATTAAATCTCTCTAACATTTTGACAATAATTTGAACTAAAAATGACTCGTCTTGTAATTTACCGGTATATAAACTAATTTTTATAAACACTTTTTACATTAAAAAAAAAAAACAAAATAACGGCAACAAACTGCAAGCTGTTTAAAGAAATAATTCTACAAAATTAAATTCGCTTGGGAAAATGGGTCATTATATTATTGTTATGTAATATTATATATATTGCATAATGAAGATCATTTATCAACGTTTAAAAGTATGCAAGTTATTACACAATATACTTCAATAACAAATTATATCGTTTAAATGTTATATAACACTCTTCTTGGTCCTCCCGTGACGCGGAAAGATTCTGTTAACCTCTAGACGAAATTAAGCAGGAAATCAAGTCATAAATTTTGTTCTGTATATAATTTTAAAAAAACGAGACAAGCTTTCCGAAAATTGAGACGAGACGAGAAGACGTTATTTCTCGTCTCGTCTCGTCTCGTAGGAAACACTACTTCAATACTAAATATTAAAATTAAGTAGAACAAAATTTACTTTTTACAATGTAAGGACATTAAGAAAAAAATAGTAAAATTAAGCCATTAGAATTTCAGTTCATTTCAAGGAAAACAGAAAAGTGATTCCCCATAGAAATCAATGGGCCAAAAAGCAACGATGGATCAGGTCATTTAATACTGTTCTTTTCTTCTATAGTTTCTCAGATTTCTTTTATACCCATTTGATTTTTTACATTCTTCTTTATACCGATCCAGACGTGGAAGATATGGTGTCCTTGGTTTGATCCAACCTCCCCCAGCGTGGACTTTATGGTGGACAAACGCCGTGTGCATGGGTTTTCTCGGAGTTCTTCAGTTTTCTCCCACTTTTTTCATTCTACTGTTTCGTTCATTTATCATCATCACCGTCTCCCTTAGCCTTGGAGCACAATAGTGGGACGATAAATTAAAAAAGACACAGAAAGAAAGAAAATATAGAAGACTTAGAACTTTTCGTTAATTGTTCGTAATGGCCACGTTTCTGTTACTTTACAAAAGTTAGGATCAAAATTTACAACTATGGAATTTGATTAAATTTAATCTAGTCTTAATTTAAGTAAAATAGAACAGTTAGGAATAGAAAGCAAAAGTTGATAAACTGAAAGCCATTGTTCAATTTTAAGATTCCCCCCTCTTTCCTCTGTCACACTTCATGGCGCTTCTTGTGACACATATACACACTTATTATAACAGTCTCTGAATTCCCTGAGAAAATACAACTTGAAACTCACATAACTGTTTAAAATGAAAATTGTATTTTCATGTGCACAGAAAACGGTATTAATTCTCGCTAAGTATGGCTAGACACACTAATACTACTGGACAAAATCAATAAAACATGTGATCACTAGCTATATGGTTAGATAACGAGCAATAGCGAAACGAACTATGAGCTCAGGGGGCCCAGGCCCCTCCCGAAACTAATCAGGCCTATGTTATACAGCAGCACTGAAGACAAATTTTGGTGAAATTTCCCCCCCCCCCCAAAAAAATCATTATTGCTTGCCATTTGTCCAGAATCTTTAAAAATATGCAAACTCTCTCTCATACACACGCACTGTTCGTGAAGAGTGCTCTTAATCTGCATTGAGGCATGAGATATCATGTGCGAAATATCGTGTTGCGATAGTTTACTGCTATCCTTTTCGAATAAATGGACTTGAAAAGAGGCCGAGAAGATCTGATATTAAACTGTAAATATGAAAACTTCTCAAATTGTGATTTAATTGTAGAATATCGTACTGAATAGCTTTAGGGATAATTTAATGAGGTATATTTTATTAATTAGCAAAAATATGCTATGTATGAAATTGTTAGGTCGAGGTGCAATTGATAGACTTATGTTGTTCACAATATTGTGGCATTTAACTGTATTTTCATTGCTATTAAAGTGTTTAATCTTGGAAAGCGCCTGCACGTGTATCATAGGTATGAAAATTTCGATTAGTTCACGACTACATTTAAAAGTCCATCCTTATGAATTGTAAAGTGTATCTTTTGTTCATTTTATTGAGTAGCAGGGTTGTTTTGTTTAAAACAAACAAATGATTAAAACTTGTTTTAAACAATTGATTTTGTTTAAAACAAATTTTATATACGTTTTAAACATTTTGTTTTAAAGACCTGTATTTTTAAGACTTGTTTTAAAGATATGTTTATTTTTACTTTATTTTATTTTTGTAAATAAATCTGCCAGAGAAAGAAAACTGTCAAAAAGTGCTCTTCATTCAGAAGACTATTTTCTTCCCATGTGAATGCTTTGATTTCTCGTGGCTACATTAGGTCAATGTGGTAATCTACAATTTATTTTGTCTCTTTTTCCTCTTGTTTTTAGCGTTTATTGTATTATCACTTAACTTGCAAGAAGGTATCGTAGTCGAAGATTGGACTACTTGTAGGACTGATATTAAAAATAAATAAAATAATTATCATGGAAACAAAACAAAGAAAAGGTTCTTTGCTAAATTGCGGTTCTGAAATTAAAATATCGCACTCATTCCTTGATACGGTACATGTTGTTTCTCAGTCTCCGTACAAATGGAAGGAGTATGTTTAGTACAATGGGTCCAGAAGCACGTAAAAGAACAAAAAAAAAAAAAAAAAAATTACAGGAGAAATGAATGATGCAAGTACTTAGATGTAACATAACGTAACCAAATCTAACCTAACCTAACATAAACTAACCTAAGCTAATCTGAACTAACCTAAACTAACCTAATATTAGTAGAAATAAGCGAAATTCTATCATTTTTTGGAAAATTATGCGGAACCCCTACTCTAACATAAACTAAACTAAACTAATCTAATCTAAACTAACTTAACCTAACCTAAACTAATCTAACCTACTCTAACAAACCGAATGTGAACAGAAATTACCAAAATTGTAACATTTTTTAGAGGAAAGAGCTGGACCCCTTCTGCTAAACATAGGCCAAATGGAATCGTTTAACGGATGAAAACAGGATATCATTATTAAAGTAAGTTTATTAAAGTAATTCAAACTCCCTCAAATTAGAAAACGACCATACGAGCTTGTTGCAAAACGTATAAGAAAGAAACAATTGGTTTAGTTCAAAGAATGAAGAATCGTTCTGAAAAATGCAATGCTGTGAAAAAAGTGGAAACCCAAACAGCTGGTAGAAGTGTTGATCCGAAAATTGGTTCTGATGATTCTAACGTCAGTGATGTGGTTGAGATGTAACTGAGAACTTCAGGTAAGAATTAATTTCGTATCACCAATACCTTTTTCATTATGTTATAAAAAGTTTATTTCGTCCCTCTCCCACACCTCCGTTGTAAATTTTCTTAAAAACTTTACACCCTGGCATAGCTTGTATGAAGGAACTAGACGAGAAAGCGCAAGGTATGATAGTCATCCGCGTAACTAACCATTAAAGCGTGATACCGGTACTTATTGCCACATTGCTGAATGTAGTGAGCTCCTGGGACGACATGATCTTTCGTCTGTATCTATGCACCACACTACAGGGCAAAATTTTCTGCTTTTAACCTTAAATTTTGGGGGTAGAGGCACCTGATGTCCAAAATTTGCTGTATAGATTTTGACTGCGATCTGACGTAAAATTTCAAAATTAGTGGTTTGTATCTCACTTTAAACAATAAGCCCTGTCTCATATAGCCTTGCTACAGATGTAAAACTGTAATCAATCAAACTAAACAAACTAATTTTACGCGTTTCGAAACAAACTTGGGTTACAAGATAAATTTAGCTCCAACTTAGTTTTTTAAAAATATTTTTAAGTATGGGGTGTTTACAGCACAAGGGATCCAAGTCCATTTTCAGAAAAGTACACTTTTGCTCAGCAAACGTAGTATCTTCGTAGTCAAGAGTCCGAAATAAATGAAACCAAAATCACGTGAAAGGATGTGAGCTAGAGTTTCATAGGACAACCGCTAGACAAAGGTGTTGATGGAACGGAGGAATACGAGGGCTAATTTCCTCCTCCTTGCTCATAAATTTAAGATATTAACATTATATTGTGTATGATGCAGCGCGGGGATGATTAATAAGTGAGGCTCCGAATGCCATAGTCAATGATTCATAATTACGTTAAATAAATGCAGGGTGTATCAAAAAGAATACACCAGCGAAAAACGTCATTTCTTCGCAACCATGAATCCGAAATCAAAGAAAGAAAAACTACGTGACAAGGTGCAATCTAGAGTTTTTATAAGATCGCTGCTAGAGAGGGGCGTCCGTTTAGAGGTCATCCGGCCTCTACCCTGATTTTCAGATTTTGGGGACAGTAACGTAGATTTAAAAATCTTTTGCTGAGCAAAGTCCAACAGAAAAAAATTACAAGTCCTTACACCGAATAAATACGGATTTTGATAAGTTATAATCCATTTCCCTTGGACTTAAGGAGCTATAGGCCTATATTGCTATCTTGTATATTTGTTAGCCCAAGGATTCCAAAGGTGACTCTACTTTCGAGTTTCCGGCCTGCTTAAAATTCTGGAAATTGCGCCTAAGCAACTTTCTAGTTTTGATCGTCTCTACTTCTTCCGCATTTATTTGGTGTAAGGATTTCAAACTTGTTCTGTTGGACTTTGCTTGTCAAAAGATTTCTAAAACTGTCTTACTGCCCCAAAAATCTGAAATTCAGGCTGGGTGTGGTGGCGGATGCGCTCCTGCCCCACTGACACCCTTGTCTAACGGCTGTCATATGAAACTATCCCACGCCCTTTCACGTGGTTTTAGTTACATTTATTTCGGATTCTTGACTGCGAAGATATTACGTTTTGAAATAGAGTTCATTTGTTGAGCAAAACTGAACTTTATTGGGAATGGACTTGGATACATTGTGTTCTGAACGCCCGAAATATTACTTTTCTTCAATAAATTATTGACTTTAAAACAACCAATTACATAGGCTTGCCGAAAGTATTCTAAAGTTAGCACAACATAAAGTGTACTCCGAACATTATTTTTGGAAAACTTACTATTTGAAAATAATTTTATTAGCATCAGTGTTCTGAAAAGGTAATCAAATTTTGCAATTAAAATCCACACGCCTCCACGAAACGCGCGCTTAGTCCCTAAAGGCATAATTAGGAAACTTTCAGAAGCAGTAACTCCGAACCCCATAAGCATTCCGCCAAAGGGCCGCCGTAGGCCCATCGACGTGCGAATGGCGGGCCGGTGGCGGACGCCGCCGCCCGGCCACCTGTTCGATTACACTAATTACGCCTTCGTCCCGCCGGCGGGGTATCCGCCATAATTCCGCTGCTGCCCCGCCTTTAGCCGATACCCAGCTGCTGAAATCCCCCCACGTATTGCCCCATGTGCAAGACGTAATCGGATCTACCGCAAACCACGGCGGATTGCCCCAAAACTTTCTCTTCATGCCGCCTTTAATAATCTACTCTCAATTTTGGCAACAACGTATTGGCACTTAAGCGCTGAAACCTTTATACCAATACATGGTTAAAATACGAAGATGTAACACCATTTTTTTTTTTCAAGAATTCCATTACCATCCAGGGATGGGTGGGTTGTAGAAGGCAATACCTTCCAACCTTCCAAGTATATCTGAAGTATCTCGTAATTGTCAGTGAGAATTTTAATTTTGGAGTTGATTGTTTGCAATGAGCAAAGCTTTAGGCAGTATATTTCATATTTTTGCTAAGTAACAAATAACGTACATGTTCTGCTGTAACCGGTCACGAAAATAGTTTTGTAAGCCAGCTACCTGTTGCTCTTATATCCTAGGTCAGCAGACGTCACCGAGTTCTCTTCTGTTCATATGAAAACCAGAACAAATGACGTTCATCACGCGAAGAATGAAGAATTGTGGGTAATGCAAAGTCGATTCGTTCCCGCCACACGACCGTAAGCAGGGAAAACCGCCACGATCAGTGTATGGTCCGAAGGCCATATCCGTCGCAGTACCGCATTCGCGGTTACCCCGACAAAACCATCATCAGTCCGCCAGTGGTAAGGGCGCCGATTTCTCTGTAAATTTGGGGGGGGCGGGGGAATTCAGATGCAGAAGGTATATATATGAGGATTTTAAGACAAATTGCACTCAAATTATGCCAAATATTGTATATTCAAATATAGAATAGGGTGAGTAGAGTTATACCCATCCATGGACCATTTTTGACCTTGAAAGTACTTATACTCTAGGTACATACTGTCGTTGAAGTAATGAATATTGTAATTACTCTAAGTACTCTCATTGAAGTAATAAATTGAAGTACAAAGGTTCAATTGTAATTGAATTATTACAGTTTTTTTTACCGGTGCTTTAGGTACAATTACTGACATCTAATTATGCTGTACCGGACTGTAGTTTCATTACTTCAGTGGCGCCTGTCTGCGTACGTAATAAAGACCTACATATTTTTGTCCACTTTTCTTTTATATGCGTTCCTTTGTAAAGCATGTTAAAGTGGCAGGATGAATTATTTTGTGATAAAGGTTTAAATATAAAATTAAAAGAAACGGTCGGCTGTGCTTGTACTTTATGTTGATTAATTATTTCTTGTGTACTTTGTAACATTTTGAATGTCTAAACAGAGCTGGCTCATATATAATGATCTTTGCATTTGGTCTTTTAAGGTGATAAGTTGAATGAATTTGTAATGAGGGTGTGAGATAGAATGAATCGGCAGACTTTGTAGTGCTTTGAATTATAGCGACAAATTTAAATAAAACAACGTTAGTTACTGAAAATAAATTGTTTTGGGTTTAAATGAGAAAATAATGCTAATTTAGTTCTGGGTATAGTGGACATTTTAATATAGAGGAAGTAATTAATAATGTAAAGAATTCACGCATGGTTCTTGAAATGTATAATTAATGTCAACCGTTTGCTTTTAAAAGACTTTTTGAATAAATTATGAAACGGAAACGCAATCCTTTAAAGATTAATTGTCTGGGTAAACAGCAGGTAAACTGCAACGTGACCAGAATTCGGAGGGACAAAGAAGAGGAACACAGCGGGACAGAGATCTTCGAGAAGCATCTCGAATGTTCTGAAGGTCACCTGAGGTAATATAAATACGAAAACATTTGCATGACTCATACAATGCGATAAAAGACTTCGGCATCGCTTAACGTTGAGAAAGTACTTCGAAAGAAGAAACAAAATCGACACTTGAAGAGAAAATCATTGGTAAGTACTAACTGTGTATATCATATTTTCCTTTTCTTGTTTCATACTTGTTCATGTTTTCTTTCCATATGGGAAGTGATATTGTAAATGAAATACAAGTAAAACACAGTACTATTTTTTGAATGTATTAGGAAGAATATAGGGGACGGATATGTTTTACCGGGAATCGAACCTGAATTTTCAGGCACTGAAAACCATATGACTCGGTGTACTTTTATGGAATTATGAATTAACTAATGTATAGTGTAATGTAATATATAGGCTACAGGGAATCAAGATTGTTCATTGCACTTGGATTCGAACTTGGATTCCACGAGGGCTCTCCCACGTGAAAAACCGTACGTTAAATTTTTTCCTTGGTGAATTTTTACTATGTAACTAGAAAAACGTATATATTGGAAACAGCGTGTAACGCTGCCGGGAATCGAATCATGATCTTCCGCGCCGAAAACCAAATACAATAAAAAATAGCAAGGAATTTTGGATTGTTTGAACCTCTCCGTCAGGGCTAAACGCAGTTATTATTTTACATATTAAAACAATAGTTGCATAGACACACAGACAGATAAATTTCATAATAAATATGCGATTATTTTCCTGCTCATAGAATCCTAGCATCTCTTCAGAATGTAAGAAGTTAATGTTACATGAAAAGACCATTAAATGATGGGTGAAACTGATTATTTATGTAATATAGTATTAATTGTTTATTATTTTTGTGTGGTATTAACATTTACAGTAGGGGAAAGGAACTGGGTAACCTACACCTGCTTTGAATTTTATCTTTAGTAATATTGAACTGAACATAAGTTTGAATTTTGAATAATATTTTTATGTTTGTTAGCGTATGTCAGTGGTTCCCAACCTTTTTCATTTTGAGGCGCATTTGAAAAAAAAATGTTAACTTTGTGAAATGCAGGAGCTGAATAAAGCTTGGTATGTGATGTTTTAATTGTGATACTTTTGTAATCATTTTATGAGAAAATTTAGATTTTTTCTTATCGTTCCTTGAAGGTACAAATAATCGTATTTGATTTGGAGTTTAGCGTCCCTTTTTAGCACCATAGTCATGTGGGACATGGACCTACTGATTAACGTGGAATCAGAATCCTTGAGCTCCAGCAGGGAATTTAATCCCCACGCCAAAGGCGCGTACGCTAACCACGTAGCCACAAAGAAGATTTATTCGTGTTTAAAACCGTTACGTGAACTAAAATACGGTATATTCACCTCGTGATCTACAGCGGTCGTAAACTAATAGATAGGAATTTTGTGTTGTAAATGGGAGGAGAGTATTTGAAAATGTTATTTTGCTCAAAGTCACGTCTCAGTTTCATTAATTGAATGCCGGACAAGCGCCTTTTGTATGTATAGAGCATATGGTTTTTCACTTTAACGCCTTAGGCTTACACTTCCTGGCTATGAAAGATGCGAAACTAGTTTAAAAAGTAAAACGATTACTATGGTTTATATGAAAGAAGCACCGTGAATCAAACTTGGGCCTGTGTGTACGAAAAGCGCCCATGCTAGCCATTAAATTATCGGAATATATTAGACAGTATGGAGAACAAGAATTAGTACCAAGAATGTAATTTTACGTGCGTATGTGACATACAGGTTGGGACGTTTTTATACTAACATTATCAGTGAGATTATTTTGTTTTGCTAGTATTATATATCTAGATTTTAGGGTAAAGTAGACGGATGAAAGCAAATACTTATAAATAATTGATGAAGGGAAGAAATAATAGTGGTAGAGGGAAACAGACATAATGTTTCTTCGGATGAAAGGAAGACATTTCGTATGAGACATAACCATACTATTTTATCGAGGCATTAGATCATAGATTTTTGGAACAAGAATTTTAGATGGGGATAATGTAAAAGTAATTGTAATATGATACGGTATTAGTTAACGAAGAATTCTCTTCATTGAAATTCTGTGTATGAAATTAGTACACAGTACTAATACTGCGTACTGCAGTGGCTAAAATGAACCGAGAATAATAAGTTGCCTAATATTAATCACGTTGATTGCATGGTTTAAAGGCACTTTTTAAGTATAGAAAACATATTTGTTTCTCGCCGAGCGACTTTGTATGAGAAGTGACTAGTAAGAGGAGATATATATGTAATAACACGTAGTGTACGTCAGGGACAACTTGGTGTCATCTAAACAAGGTAGGTAGCGACACCTTTTTGTTACGGAATATAAGAGATAAACGTTTATTCGGCAGCGCAGGTAAAGACATCTAATAGTGTGATTAATGTACTTATTATTAGAAATAGCCTTATATATATATATATATATATATATATATATATATATATATATATATATATATATATATATATATATATATACTTATATACCGTATTTAAGTTTATGACAAGATTTACTAGCTTTGAAATTCTGTAGGACGTCTTCAAATTTCCTGTACACTAGCGTCATGTTTGCCGTCAGACACGAGGCAGTGCAGATAATAACAACTATTGGCTTAACCTTCCTATTAGAAATTACCGTGACTGAGTTACTGAAACGCCTTGCTGTTACAATAAGGATAGTAGTTTTAATTCGGTAACCATATCTACTGTATAAAAGCTGCCAGTTATGCAGGCAGGGCATATAGTGAAGTCTATTAATGTGATATACAGACTGGGACATGCTGTTCATTATTAGGATAACAACATGGTGCACCGTGGTAAATAGAAAAAAACTGTTTAGAATTTGTCCGACATGCTTGACATATTTTGCATTATCATCAGGGTAACAGAGTTGCCAACTTAGCATAAAGTTTTATCATTTTTTTTGAAACGGCAGGTTATTTTGATGATTGAAATAACTAACTAACTAACTAACTCTATGGCCTATGAAACCCGGAGGTTCAATACCGCGTTCAGAAAAGCTTTCCATTGACTTCTATTCTTAGCTAGCTGCATCCAGTTTCTACTTGGTATTGCAATCTCTGCGAGATCCATTTTAATATTGTCCTCCCATCTGCGCCTAGGTCTTCCTAATGGTCGTTTTCCGAATGGTTTTCCAGTCAAGACTGAAAGCGTTTCTACTTTCTTCCATTCTAGCTACATGACCCGCCCACCTAAGCCTCCTAGACTTAACGACCCTAACAATGTTGGGTAGACCATATAAATTATGTAGTTCCTCGTTATGAAGTTTCCGCCATTCCCCATTCCCGTTCCTCTTGGGTCCGAATATTCGTTTCAGGATCTTGTTCTCAAATACTTTTAGTCTATGTTCTTCCCTCAGAGTAAGTGGCCATGCTTCGCAGCCATACAGATCAACAGGCATAATTATCGTTTTGTATATTTTAAGCTTCAATAAAATTTTTATTAAAAAAATGAACTGAATAACACAAATTCTCTGCTTTTAGTCAACGTTTAATTACTTCGTGAATATGCTTTCGGTTTGATCCTAGATATTTGAGTTTCCACTATGTGGAAAGTATTATTTAATATTTTAACGCATCCATAATTTGCTGTATTCCGGTCCTGACGCACTTCCATGTATTTAGTTTTCTCTGCATTTACTTCTAAACCCATGTCCCTGCAAGTGTTTAATAAGATGATGATTGAAATTAATTGTGAAAAATAAATATATATAAATACATTACTTATGTATGTGATAAGACACAAGTTGCTTTGAAATCACTTATTGTTAGTTAATACAAATGAGAGGAGCTAAGTTAAATAACATGTAACAGTAAGGGAAGTGATGAGTTGTACCTTAAAATCCTTGAATATTAGAACACACTTGGAGTTCGGGAACACTGTGGCACACAGAATTTAGCTTACAAAAGATAGATTGATGTTTTATACATATATGTGTCTATCTGTCCTCTGTGGATACATTTTCTAAAGCGCGACTGTACAATAAAATCTTCAAGTTTTATTCTTACGTTCATGATTTGTGGGACATTTGAGAATTAAAACAAACAGTTGAGGAGCACACACCATCACAAAAACCATTTGATGTATACTAGTATGGAAGCAAGGGGTTCCACGTACTAGGGTTGAGTGCTCTACTATTTAGCAAACACAGCCTCTTCAATTGATCGAAGAAATCGATCCCCTCTTTTCCGTTATTTTTCTTTTGAAATAGGCATAGTAATAATTCTGCTTGCACAATTTTGGAGGGCACTAAATTAAAAATACAGATAGGAGGTATTGTTGAATATACCTTTTTCCCTCTAATATAATTTTTGAACACATATATAATACATGATTATACTAAAAAGCTTCAGATATTTGACTTAATTCACTATATTTTCTATTATTTCAGTTGCATATTACACACTTTTTTACTATAATTCTTGTATGAGCGTTGTCCATTGCAATTACAAATGACTAGATTTTCATACATAGGTAATAATAACATTGCAAACGTGGAATAAAAGCAAGGATAGAAATGGCAAAAGAACCCTTTAGGAGGAAGTTTATTCTGTGTTTCCGTGAATAAAGAGAAATGATTCGTGTGGTATGAAAACAAGTACGTGAAAGAGAGTACAAGGTTGAAACTATGGGTGTGGAGAAGAATGAAGAGAATTAGGTCGCGAACTAGGCAGTTTCAGAGAAGAAACTGTTTGAAAGAAACTATAATAAGAGACTGTATAATGCCAGGGAAAACAGAATGTCATACGCTATATCGTTGCGAAAGTTGACGAGAACAATATGATAGGTTACGGGAAGACGAACGTAGTGAGATGAAAACTTTTATAGTGTGAGATAATTTATATATATAATCGAAAGATGACCAGATCATTGACCCACAATGTTATCAATTGGTCCATAATATATTTGCATAGAGAAATGGAAAGCATTGGTGAACGTTTCGCTAATGTCGAGATCCTTTCTTACTTCTTACCATCTTCATGTAAATTGACATGATATTATACATAGAATATATAAGATCGTTTTACTTTCTCATTCTTTATTCTTTCGTCTTCTTTAATCTTTACTAGTTATGTGTTACTGTGTGAATCTGATATTGAAGATTACGTTCCCTTCTCTGTCTTCGTCTTTCCCAGTTACGTTGATATTGTTGTTTTATTGCGTATCTTGCAAATGTCCTGTCCTGGAATTCCTTTGGAAGCTAATTCCTTCAGTTCTGTGCATTGCACCTCTTTCTTCACATACTCTAATTCTTATGCTTACATATTCGTTTGTTTTCTGATTAGTTGTAGAACAGTTTCGTTTCTTATTAGATAATTCTATTATAATGATTGATTACCTCACTTTATTTTTCCTTGCTCTTTAGCATATCATGAGCATATGAATAGCATTTTAATTGTCTTGTATACCTTTTATTAGGAATATTATTGCTACTATATATATTCTCTTCATGATTACATTTCTATGGTTGAACTTTATAACATTTTAATATATCTTGTATAAATTTGACTGCTATGCTTTTTTCTTTCAACACTATTTCAATGGTAATCTTATAAAATATATGTACTGAAAATAAGAATAGTATATTCTTGTGCAATAATTGTTAGAAAAATTATTACATTAATATATTCTTAGGAGATACATTTATTCATAGAAATGTATCTATATGCTTAAAATGTTTTACTGTTACAGCTCAAAATTGTATTTATTACCACATCTAACATTAATATTGCTATTATTACTACTATTATCTGAATTATGAAAAGTGTTTTACCGAAACATGTGATTGAGTAATTACTACAAAGATAATTATGTTTGGAGTAATCTATATAACATGCTGAAATAAGTCATAATTTAAACAATGAACTAAATAAGGCAATAAACTTGTTTGATAGTCTACTACACACTACAAAGACCAAGAAAATGACTTAAATGTTATTTAAGCGTAAACAATAATTCGATATAATAAAGCTCAGAAATTAAGATAATGTTTTACTTATATATATCTTGCATAATAGTGATAAAATCTAATGACTAAGAGAAAATTAACGATTTCTCATATGGAGAAAAGAGAACATCATTATGATCTAAGGAAGAATCTGTTACATAATTAATTGGAACTTCCAAAACTGCCATGTAATTGCACAAACTATGTATCAGAAACTAGTAGTAATGTTTCTGCTTTCGAATTCATTTCTTCAGTGCTCTTTACTTTAATCAGTTGCAAGATCCTTTCTAAATCTTGAGTAAAACTGAAAGAAATATACTTTGATGATTACACCCAGAACAATACAAAGCAGTGAATTGCAGCTGTATCGATAGTTTGTTTGCCTTTAGCTATAAATGATCCTTTTCATCTTTGTCCATAGGGTTACTAAAGAGTTAAATATGAACATTCTAATCTTAACTGAAAAGAAAGAGAAGAGGATAGACTGTGGAAGAGAACTTAGAAATTTATTTTCGATGATAATTAAAAATTAGGTGGAGACAAATATAGATGATTGTAATTTAAATAGAAGATGAAGTCATAATATAATCTCTGAATCTATTAGTGTTACAATAAATATTCTATTGCTGCATTTTACAACAAGTTTACGTTTCAGCATAGTTTGACTAAATTGATTGGTAAGTATCAGTATTGATACTTTTATTTTGTATAATTTACAAATGAAATATATCAACGGAAAATTGTCAAAAGTGCAAATCCATAGATAAATGATAAAAAATTATATTTTGCTTCCAAGTTACTAGTTTTTCTTAGCGTCTGTAGGAACACTATGAGCTTAAGTCTTAACATTTAACTAAATGTCTTTAATTTAATTCCTAGTCTTTACTGGTTAATTTCTTTCCGAAATAACTATTACATCATTCCAATTCAAGTAATATTCCCAACGTGGTTGCGAACTTAATTATATTCCTATTTTTTTCCGTAATTTCAAAAAACATGAAAACTCTTTCGATTTTGAAGACAATACAAAATTACTTATATTTAAAAAATGAATGTGTTAACTTGCCGATAAGATTTGTCTTAGAACATGTAATGTAGTTAAACTTTTTTGGTTAAAATAGTTTCAAGTATTATTTTCTAAAAATGAAATTTAACAATTTGTCTTTTCATTCAGCTGATTTACAATATTTTTCTTGTTATACTAATTACTATTATTATTTGTTCTTAGTGTCAATTTCTTGTGTGCAATAAAGGTCATAATTTTCTATTTTAACTTTTAACTTTTCTTTTTTTTACTTTTAACATTTTTCTTTTTTCTTTTTATATTTGTTTTGTCTTTTTACCTTTCCTGTTTAAAGTTTTTAACATTTTAGTAGTTACTTTTCGTTTAAACATTTTTCATTTCAACTTTTTAACTTTTCCTATTAAACTTTACATTTTAGTACTCACTTTTCGATTTGAATATTTCACGTTTTAACTTTTGTTTTAACATTTTTCTTTTTTTAACTTCTTGTTTTCAATTATTAAACTTAAAATTTTTAAACTTAATTTTTTTAGTAATTACTGTTTTGTTTGGACATTTTCTCATGTTTTAACTTTTAAAACTTTTTTTACTTTTTTGTCTTTACACTTTGTTTTTCGTTTTCACTTTTTAAGTTTTCTGTTTAAACTTTATAACATTTTTAGTAGTCACTCTTCGTTGTATTACAATATGCGTTAATTTCTCTAAGTGTAATGTGAAAAATTTTTCAGTAACTTTTATTGTTACAACGATGACAAAAATTTTCTACTATCGTTTGTGTAGTCAACTTAGGTCACTACAGTTAGCCATAACTTATATTTTGTTAGTATTAAACTGTTTGTTTTATTTTGGTTGAAGTTCAGTAATCTTTCAATTTATATTTATAAAAGTGTAAAATTTACAATTTTTAATGTACGTTTAATTTTTATTCGTGTAGTCTTTTGTTTATGATAGAGTAAAACATTTTTCTATAAAATCAGAAACATTTTTACGGAAAAACAGATTATAGAGTATTAGAAATACATTTTTTTGTCTTTATAAACACATGAAACTACAAATAAAATGTATTAATCAATTTGAACTATTATTAACTTAAATTGAAAATGCTATTATTATAATTAAATTTAAAAAATGATAAATACTGATTAGGAATATGTAATGTGTTTTTTCTATATTACATATTTATTGTGCATATAACATTTTTACGGGAACGAATACGTTATAATTTATCGGAAACCACGTGTCCGTTTCCCGATACTTTTGTTATCTTCGGTAAACTTCAACTACTTTGACTTATAAACTTTGTATTTAAAACATTACCTTCGGTAATAACTTTCCTTTTTGAAATTTTGTATCTTCGCTTCGTTAATGTTTGTGTTTTGACTTCGGGAATGTTCGGGTTTTCACTTCGGGTATGTTCGGGTTTTGACTTCGGGAATGTTCGGGTTTTGACTTCGGGTATGTTCGGGTTTTGACTTCGGGAATGTTCGGTTATTTTCGGGTTCTTGTGAGAGTATAAAAGAGACACATCTCTGCCGAAATTTCAGTATACGTTTGCTCTTCAAAGTAATATCTACTATTCATTCCCTGTGATATTTTGTAATTCACCGAACATCGAAGTTACCCTTTATCGACAAGTTCAAGAGCATTTCCCGATACTTCAGTCATCCTCGGTAAATAACTCATTTTGTATCGTAAAACTTTCACTGATACTCTGTCAATGTACAGTCTTGTTACGCTTAAACTCAGCTGATACAGTGTTTAGCTTAAATTCTACACGTAAATCAGAAATCTAATATAACAAGATAAAGCAGATACAGTAATTAAGAGAATTGACTTAAATTAGTGTCTGTTAATGTTCTGATTAAACGCTATTATTATGTAGCGACAACAACAAATCATTTGTCTTTTTCTTATTAGATTCCCTGTCGTTATGAGTCATTACTAGTCAAGAGTGAGCCTTTCAGTTCAATATCAAGTATTAATGTAAATTATTGTTTGATATTTTAGACATACATTTCTATTTTGCATCAAATCTTATACTTGATTAAAATTACAAATATTTCCATTTTGTATTAAATATTTCATTTACCAATACTGTTCTAACTTTGTAATTATCATTACGAATTCGAGAAATATTTTGATTAATATAGCATATATTACTCGCTTATCATTTGTTTTGAAATATTGTTCTTAAGTAAGTGATTAATTTATTCTTACAGATGGACCCCATTCGTACAATCAATACCATATTGGATTTCATAGAGGAGCGAGACTACTTTGACGCTGAAGAGGTCTTTTTCTCATGGGAAATTGTGACGCGTTGTCATGCCACTGGTGTTAGAGTTGACAATCTTAAATATTTTAAATTGCGGCGTGCGTTATATATTCACTACTATGAAACTCAAGATGTTGTCCTCAACAGTTGTAAGACGGCAAAAGATATCATTGTTCTCCATGAAGCTGGGTTTTTTAAACATGGAGAAATAAGGGATCAAGCGCGTGAAAAGGTAATGCAATTCATATCGGATGATAAAATTTCTGGTTTAACTCTATCCGACTTCGTTGAATATATGAAGGACACTGTAAATTCATCTAGTCCTACATCAGACACAGTATTTTTTGGTACGATTCCATCAACATCTTCATTGTACGGTACTGGTGGTAAACAATCTGACTTTCATGTTGTCAAAAGTACATCTAAACACTATTCTTACTTTGGTTTACAAGGAAAAGAAGTGACGATTCGGCGTGATAATGAAGGAATCACAGACCCTGAAACGCATATTCGAAACCTATTTGATTTCGTTATAGACAATACCCTTAGTGACGTTGACAATGACACGTATGTAGGCATAACTATTGAAAGTTCTGCTTGTAATCTGAACAAACCCATATACATGTCATGGCGTCCAAAAGCGCAACTGAACCCTGATGTTCTCTTCTCTATAGTAGAAAACACGTTAAACAGTAATGAAGAGTTTCTTTTCGCAAATGAAGTTACTTTCAAAGTACATATCGTTGATCCTCGTGAAGGAAGAGGACGAACACGTGACAATAAGAAATATACCGATTTAATTAATTTCCTAGAACAAAATGTGATACCTATGAAAAAAGATGTGTACTGTCTTCCCAAGAGCATTATTCTTGGGAAGGCTAAAGCCGATCATAATCATAAACAATTATATCGTCTTAAGTCTAACCCAAAACGTTTGTTGAAACAAGCAGTAGATTTGTGTTCCACTGTAGATATAGATATTCTGAATAAGAATGGGTGTACTTTGGATGACGTGAAGAAAATTCAAAATCATCTGTTACCTGAATACCAAATTATAGTCTATGAGAAAAATGCTATGACGCGTGAATTTAATGTATTATATCCCGGAATCCACGCTGGAAAGCAAATTTATATTTTATACGAAGATCAACATTATCAGTTGATTACAAATATCAGATCACTCTTGGGGAAACGAGGATACTGTCATTATTGTTTAGAATCCTATCATCATGCACAAGATCACAAGTGTGCGTACAAATGTACGTATTGTGAAAAATACCATGAAGTGTCTTCCTCAGATAATATGAACCACGAATGTACAGAATATAACAGATTGTTTCCTACTGAAGAATGCTATATAAATCATACAAGTGTAATTGAGAATGGGAAAAGTGTTTGTGATAATGTCATACTTTGTATGGAATGTTGTGTTCTATATGATTTTCGCCGCCGAAAATCTGCACACACATGTGATGAACGATTTTGTAAAACGTGCTATAATCATGTCGAACGAGATCATGTATGTTTTGTTAAAAAAGTAACACCATCTCATGTAAACGCATTTTTGTATATTATATTTGATGTAGAGACGATGTTACTTGATAATAATGAGCGAGATGAACAAGAACATATTGTTACTTTAGTACACGTAATGCATCTTTGTTCAGATTGCAAGAATAAATCCTTAGATGATGCATGCCTACACTGCGGAAATAAAGATGGAAGTCGCGAGTTTTCTTTTAAGAACATGGAAGACTTCATACGTCACGTTCTTATGGATCGGTCCTCCTTTAAATCAATCATAGCATTATCTCATAATGGCAGTAAGTATGATATGATTTTCGCTGCTAAGACGTTAGTCGAAAGTCAAAATCTTTCACCTTCAATAATAGCACAGGGGCACAAAATCATTGAGATGAGATTAGGAAATAAAATTATTTTTAAAGATACTTTCCTGTATATGGGTATCAAATTATCTGCACTCCCATAGACATTAGGCTTAAATCAAAAATTGAAAAAGGGATATTTTCCATACCTATTTAATACAGAGAAAAACCAAAATTATGTAGGAAACATTCCTGAATTACATTACTTTGACCCGGACTCACGTAGTCCGGAAGAACGCAAAGAATTAATGCAATGGCACAAAGAGTGTGTAGATAACAACATGCAGTACGATCTGCAAAAGGAAATGTACGATTACTGCCGGAATGATGTTAAAATCTTAGCAGACGCAGTGATTAAGTTCTCTGATTTAATTGAAGAAAGAACTGGTGGTCTCCAATGCTTTATCTCAGCAAGCACTATTGCAAGTACTTCAATGTTAACTTATCGATCATTGCATTTACCTGAAAATACTATTCCAATTATTCCCCCCCTTGGATTTGATCATCGTGACCGACAAAGCCTAAAAGCGTTACAATGGTTACGATATATGGAACGTACCAGAGGTACAAAAATCGAATATTCCGCAAACGGATTGGAAAGACGGTTCGGTAAATACAAAGTCGATGGGTACGAGAGTGAAACAAACACATTATTTGAATATAATGGTTGCTTTTGGCATGGGTGAAAAATTTGTTATGCTAATCTTCGTCATACAAGTCTTGATTCATCTTCAAATCATCGTACAACCATGCAAGATCGATATGAATCAACGATCACAAAAATTGAGTACTTGAAAAAACGAAAATTTAATGTTATTGAAATATGGGAATGTGAATGGGACGCCAAAGTAAAATCAGACAAAACAATACAAGATTTTATTAAAGATCAATGTGATGATCTGGTTGATCATCTTGTCCCTAAAGAAAGTTTCCATGGTGGCCGTGTAGAATGTTATAAGGCACTGCATGAATGTAATGATGATGAGACTATCTCTTACCTAGATGTCACTAGTCTTTACCCCTGGGTAATGGCTCGTAAACCTCTCCCAATAGGTAAGCCAACAATTTACAAAGGGCCGTTTTTTCCACACGTTGAAAACATTCATGGTTTAGTTAAATGTACTGTTCTTCCACCCTCCGATTTATATTTTCCAATCCTCCCTTACACATGGAATGGAAAATTATTATTTGGTCTATGTCGATCATGCATGGAAGAAAGTAATATTGGACAATGTACACATTGTGAAAGTGATCGCGCCATTACAAGTACCTTTTGTACCCCTGAATTACATAGAGCGATGAAATGCGGATACAAAATACTGAAAATAAAAGAAATTTGGGAATTTGAGCTTATGGGTTCTGAAGATGGGCATTCAAATAGTTTGTTTCGTAATTATATAAACACATTCCTTCAAATGAAGCAGGAAGCTTCAGGCTTTTTTGCAGAATGCACTACAAAAGAAAAACAGGAAGAGTACATTGAAAAATATTTCAGACATAAGGGGATACAGTTAAATTATGAGAACATAGAATACAATCCTGGACTAAGATATATTTCGAAAATATTTTTGAATTCACTGTACGGGAAATGGGGGCAAAGAACAGATCTTACACAATCTGTAATCGTCGATACTCCCGAAAAATTTATGTCGTATCTATATGCACCACAATATGAGGTGCAGTCAGTAATTCCCATAGGAGAAAAACATTTAATTGTAACGTGTAAAGACAGAGAAAATGAAAACAAACCGAACAAATTTTCCAATGTTGTGCTTGCAGCATTCATAACATCATGGGCAAGGCTTAAACTTCACGACCTTCTGACTACCATTGGACCTAACAACGTACTGTACTGTGACACAGATAGTATTATATTTGTTCAACCACGACATGAAAAATCCAAGCTTGCGGTAGGGTCTTACTTAGGAGAATTAACAAACGAAGTTCCACAAGGGTGGGAAATAGACGTCTTTATAGGGTGTGGAGCGAAAAATTATGCTTACAGAATGAAAAATATTCAAACTGGAGAGTTTGATTACGTGTATAAAATTAGAGGAATTACTTTAGATTCTAGGGCACGTCAAGTAATTACCTTTAAGCATTATTATGATTTAGTACAGGAAAAAATTGAAAGTAAAACATTGTTGAATCCACGTAAGATTACTCGTAAACCTGGATTTATTATAGTTACAAAACCTGAAACTAAAATGCATAGAGTAGTAAACAACAAGAGACGACGGTTAAATCCCCACAGTAAAACAGACTATAGAACACTACCCTATGAATACAAAAGTTAAAGTTTTGCTCAGTGAGTTATAATGCATTTATGTACGTGAATTATGATCTATAACCAATGAAAATATAATTTTAGAAAAAAAGGTAAACGTTTGTGATAATGATACCTGTTGATTCAACTTGATAATATTTTGTATATGATATAAAATTACATGGACATTTTCATGTATCAAAATAATGTGTATTGTATTATTTGTTATTATTCCCCAGCTGTATAACAATATTATATAAGTATTATCTTGATTACCTAATGTATGTACCTTAAATTGTACTCATAATGGTAAATGACAAACACATATTGTATAATATTAATTACTAAACTTTAATACACTTCATATACGTATATTATTCAAGATAAGACTCATTGTTTGAATAACTACATATGTAACTTTTTTTTACTTTCTAACAATATAATTTTAATAAAAAAAATTCAGCTTGTAAAATATTGTTTTATTTATTTCAACCTCACAATACTCAATCATTTATATGATTTTTCAAACAATTTATTCTAAGTCTATATACAAATCGAAATGATTCTTCATTAAAAAACCATATTTATGCAAGAGGTCAACATCGCACAAAATAATTGTGGATTTACGTAAAGATCATACAAAATACAAAAACTTCTACCAAATAATTACAAAGAAGAATAATTAATATTTCTTACAAATCAATTTCATATATAAATATAAGAGAGTACAAAGCGGTTAAACTAAGCAGGTTTGACCTTGGTAATGGTGCTCAAATAAGAAAGTTCCGCGCGGCACATCCGGAAAGGGTGAGTATGAAGGGTGAGTAAGTGTCCTTCAGCCGTATATTAATATTAATGGCAAGAGGTTAGTAATTAGCATACTACCGCAACTTTGATTCAAATAAAAGGGTATATTACGGGTACTTATGAACTTCAATTACAGTCCGACAATGAAACTACATACGCGGAATGCTAGGTTATATACAAGTAATGAGAGTGTATATCTTCAAGGTTACATACATACATAAAAAAAAATTGACAGTAATGAAACTGTTAGTACAAAAACTAAATATTTTCAATGTTACATACGCGAAGTAATGAGACTACAGTCCGGTACAGCATAATTACATGTCAGTAATTGTACCTAAAGCACCGGTAAAAAAACTGTAATAATTCAATTACAATTGAACCTTTGTACTTCAATTTATTACTTCAATGAGAGTACTTAGAGTAATTACAATATTCATTACTTCAACGACAGTATGTACCTAGAGTATAAGTACTTTCAAGGTCAAAAATGGTCCATGGATGGGTATAACTCTACTAGGGTGGCCTACATAAGCTTTGGGGGTCCCGGGCCCCCTCGGCCCCCAGGATCGGCGCCCTTGGCCAGTGGCTGCAGTTGTCGACCGACTCGATGTCACGCCTCGTTCCCGTTCGAAATCCGCTTATATACCGCCATAGTAGCAATCGGTCCGACAATGTGCGGCGGACAATTGCTCATGGGGAAATTACTTATTTCAGGGCTAAAATAACAACACAAGCGTTTTTCTGGTAAAATTCTAGCCTTAAAATATGTAACATGACTCTCTTTGATTTGAAATTTCGAATACGAATTAACGATGGCCTCCATGATGCTTAACAGCATCATCAGATGTGTCAGATCACTTCCAAGTTTTATCATTCTCCCTCAACCCGTTCTCAATACACAAGGATGGTGAGGACGTTTGTTTTGCCATAGATTGTGTGAAATCTCTATAGTAGGTAGATTTTAAAATCTACCTAAAAAGCTTATTATAACCAAGAAAGTACTTACGAGAGTCACTGGCAAGAGGATGTAATAACAAGGGATCATGATATGAAATAAGTTGAGAATTACTAATCTATACTGAAATATTCTGCACCCAGCACAGTGTGGCTTTAACCAGGATAAAATAAATGAAAAGGTCTTAGTAAAGAGCAAAAAGTCTTAAACAAGTTGTGTTTAAAGCATGTAAATTATGTTTTAAACTGTTGTGTTTAAAGCATGATTTTGAACCATGAAAATGTGTTTAAAACATTTTGAACATCTTTTTCATATTTTAAACACTTGTTTTTCTGATGCACAAATAGTGGGGTACAAAATACCCCGAAATATGGCTTGGCGGCTAACGTGTTAATCTGTTTTTTTTCTAACTCTGTTGAGGTAGTATTGCAAAGTTGGTGATGTATCAATAAACCTAATAGATCAATGTATAAATGCATATTGAATTAAGTAAAAACACTGTACAAAAGGAAAAAAAAAGCGAAAACCCTAAATTAATTCTTAGAGTAATAAATGTTAGTAAAGAGCTCGTAATCACATGTAAAAATTGTAACCATTAATAATAGGGAATGTAATTTGAATTTAATAATAGGAATAATTTGAATTTTTATTTTAAGGCCTTTTAGCATGTTAATAATAGGAATAATTAAATTTCTTGTAATGAGGAGAATTCAGACTTTAAATTTTGTCCGTATCAGATAGTGCAGCACATCGTTTGCAGACTACTGTACTAGGTAGTCTTGGCCCCTCCCGAAATAAAATCCTGGTTGCGCCACTGGTAACGAGCTATAAAGTTACGTAGGTATGTGAGTGATTAAATCTACTTAAATGAAAAATCTAGCTCACAAAAATATCACTTTTAAATTAAGCTCATTATTCTAAAATTAAATTTGAGATGTGACTATACGGGAGAAAATGCATTGGTGTTAGTTGTAATAAAAATACAGCTTTTTATCTCCATACATACTTGCAACACTTGTTGTTTGTATCCTGGAATTGGACAGACAGTAAGAGCTGGATAGTTCATACTCTTGTTGAAATGGATTCTTGTATGAGTGGCCACCGACGGAGATCTCAATTTGTGCACACATTCCAGCAGCTAGAAGAAATAAAACAAATATTAATTACAAAAGCATCAATTTAATGATTCGGATCGATATGCACTAAAAGAAAGTCAAAATATTCATGCAACTATGCACTAAAAATTGCGTAAATATTCAGTACAGAGATAAATATGCACTAAAATATACAGTAGAGAGATCCAATAATCCTGTTCTATCTTTTATTGAGCAAGTATATTCCATTTCCTAATGATGGTTGGTTGATTGATTTGAATATTAGCATATTAGCATTTCTTTCAGCACCAAGGGTATACCTGTAAAAGATGGACCTACAGCCAGGGCCGGCAAGTTCCGAGGGGCGGCAAAATTTGTCATAACTATATTATTTAAAATAAATATTTTTTGTTGGAAACAGATTTCGTGATAATGGTAGTTAAATTTACTAAGCTGACCTTCTATTTGAATACTGCATTCATAAATCGTGTTTAGGTAGCATTAGTTTAAGGTCATATCGACAGCGCTAAATCTAAGGTCAAATCAATCCCAGCATCAATTGTTTGATTGTTGTCAAATACATGCACTTAATTCTCAAACAGTAGCGAACACTTATTCCATTTAGTTAGTTATCACAGTTTTGATATGAAAACTAGTCTTGTCTTTGTCACAAACAACTTCCTTATCATTGAAAGTGGAAACAAGTTTTTATTATTATTTTTTAAACAAATGTTGAAGGAAAATCAAGAAATAAAGATGAAAGAGCTAGTTGCACTGGAATTCAAACTGATATATTGAGATTGAAGTTCGATATTGAATTCTATAAAAGCGATTACTACCTTTTCGCTGCAGGTGTGTTTGCTTTATCTTTCGCTAACATAATAGATTATTATTTAAAGAAAAAAAAACAGAAACAAGGAGATTATATTTTTAATGTTTAGGCCTTTCTGAGTGCGAATGCTCTTTCTCACTTTTTCGTTGTTCATGATGGGGCAGCACGCTTAAAATCGTGGCTTTTAAGATTCGTTCTTTATGGAGAAAGGGGGCGGTAAATTATACCATTACACGGGGCACAAAATTGCCTAGGGCCGGCCCTGCCTACAGCTTAACATGGTATCTAAGCATCTGGGCTCCCACTGAAAATCAAACCCAGATCTCCTACACCGAAGGCGCGTACGCTAACCATATAGCCACGAAAGAGCTCTATCTGCTAATGTAAATGTGTATGTTCAATCTTCAATGTGAGTGAGTTACAGTACAAGAAATCAATTTATACAATGTATGCAGAGAAACAAATTCAACAGATTGTGATATTATCTTTCTTAAAACAATTGCGGGGCACGGTGGCTCAGTGATAGAGTGTTAACCTGTGGTGTGTGAGGTACCTGGTTCGATCCCGCCCAAGTAATTTGTGGTGTGCAACATCGTGTCTGTGGGGTTACTCAGGATACTCCCGTCTCCTTCGACACTATCATTCCAATAGTAATAATAGTAACAAAAGAGAAAATAAATACATAAATAAATAAATAACAATAAATACTAATAATAGTATCAATAAGAAAATGTATAACTATAACGATAGTAAAAAGAAACAATAAAATATCGGAATTCAACGTTTCAGGCGAACCTTTCCACGTGAGTATCCAACAGGTGGTCTTCCACTATAATCAGATTATTCAAAGAAACTGCAGGTGGATTACGAACAGGTGGTGATTCTATTCTTTTCGGGAAAGTACCATATCATTGAATTGGCGTATATGTTGGCTAAATTTTAGGCCGGCCATATAAGGTGATCGATGAAGAGCTGGAGTTCGCCGAAGACCAACACTAACAGAAACGCGTCGGGTTTTGGGGGGTTCGATAGCCGATGTGACTGGGGTTTGAATTTCTGTACTTTTGTCGGGAATAAGATCACTTTGGGTGGAAACGTCGGATGTCTGAGTTACCGCAGATGGTACGCGTAATCATATGAATTAAACACTGCTTTTTTAAAATATTATACAAATTATTTACAATATTTGGACATTAATCTTTTAACCTCTGAAAGAAGTTTCAGAAAGATCTTAAATATATAAAATGTACAAAATGACCAAACTAGTGGACTTGATTCCCTTGTGCATTGAACGAGTGACCACAAAGTGGACTTGATTCCCTTGTGCATTGAACGCGTGACCACAAAGTGGACTTGATTCCCTTGTGCATTGATCGGTAGTTTCTGCCCATTGCGATTAGTAATAAAGGGGTATATTCTAATAATAAAGCTTAAATAACAGTTAACAATACATTAGTCTTAAGAACAGTTGGTGAAATCGACGTTGGCTCTTTTGTTTAAAAATACGTTAATCTTAACACGCCAGTACTTTCAAGTATTTTCTGATTAATTATGAACTGTTTTAAATGTAATTTAGAATTTGTTTCTTAGAAACAGAAAAAATAATGCTTTCTTTGCAACGTCGAACGTTTACAATTGTAATGCGGAACGAACACATATCATTTAATAACATAAATCAACATGATAATATTTAATTACGGTTTCAACATGTATTCAACAAAAGCATTCTTTTCCTGAAATTGATGATGCAACTACAACGAAAAAAAAAAAGGAAAAAAAAAAACAAGAAGGATTATTCTTATTATACAGTCCGTGTGTAACGTTTTAAGTTTCCGCTTGGAAGTACGGATATTCTTTATCACTTTAACAAGCACACATGAGGCGTTCTTTAGTAATGATTAAATATAAATGACTCGTCTACCAGTAAAGTAGCCTTGAATTTTGAGGCTTTCAGTTTTCACACGATTCACAGCGTTTGTTAAAAATGAATGTTATACACAGCACATTGGTATTCAAAGGTTCTTCCCTGAGAAATATATATATATTTTTTAATATATACATTTCATTTAAACGTTAGCAGTTTTCATGTATTGAATTATAGAATGTATAATTACACTTTGATTAATTGAACTATATAAACATGTTTTAATTGTTTGGTGCTTTTATGTTTTAGATATCGATATTTGTTCAATTTTCTTAGGTCTATTTCAGATTCTTTCAATGTAGGTGTAGGACGAACAAGTCTTTCGATTTGTTATACAAAACATGAGTGTGAAATTTCTGAGCTCATGACCCAAATGTTTCATATACCATAATACTTTGAATGTTTATTATAATTATTATAACCACGTTATTCTCGCATCATTCCGGGGACAATTATCACAAATTCAAATGTTTCCCTTTATTATGATTAGTCTGTTACGCTGCTCTGATTTGATTTTGATTAAAGAGGAATATGCTTAGGACCGAATTTAGAAATGAGAAGCTAGCAGTGAAAATGGCAACACTTTCCTAAACTTTCTGCTATATATGTTTCCGTTTGGGTCTTAAAATAAAGCAGAGTTTTGCAAAAGCAATAGTTTAAGACACTTGTAGTCGATTTTCCGTACGTTGAAGGAAAAGTATTCGCCAAGCAAAACAATATAACATTTCTTAAGTCGGGAAGTAAACATAAGCCAGGAGGAGAGAACATTTTTCCCCTGCACTTTGCGACCTCTTTAAAATATCCTCCTCCATTCTAAGCATCAGCATTGTCAGGGGAAGGGTTGCCAACTTTCCTTAAGAAAAAACCAGGACCGGACAATTAACGTTGGAGCCCTCTCCCTCCCCCCCCCCCCTCGGAGACAACTACATGTACGGCGAGTCGCTGAAAACTGTAAATAATCAGCTGAGTAACACGGACCTGATGAATGCGACACTTTATTACTTTTTTAAAATTTTCTCACCCACTCCTCATCACTAGGTATAAGCAATATATGCAACAAATTCAAACCAAAACAACTGCAATTTATTTAATATAAACAAAGTCTAGAGAGAATATTATATAGATTTTTTAAAATCACAAATGAGTCCATAACATTGTTAAGGAATTACTGACAAAAAGTATTACTAAAACCAAGTCTTTTTTTTTTTTTTTTTGGCTATCATCATACAAAGTCTTTGGTCCAGTTAAATATTAATTAATTTTGAAAATCGATAAACCGGGACAATATGCGTCCCGATGAGTGTCCGGTCGGGACGCGGGACAAATACGTCAGAAATCGGTACAGTCCCGACAGAATAGGGACGGTTGGAAACCCTGGTCAGGAGTAAAGAGTTGTAACATGTCACTTTGAAGAGTTTCAGTGTGGTTGGTTTCAGTGTCCCCCGTCAGAAAATCCTGGATCCGGCTGTGAATATACTCTATTCCGTAATGTTATATGTGTGTCATTTGCAGATTTTTCCCCTTTATTCTTTTTCTTCCATCAGTACACGGTTCTTCCGTCAGTCATCACGGGCGTCGTTAGTGGGGGGGGGACGCGTCCCCCCAGATTTTAGTCAAATATATTTAAAGAAGCTATACTACTTTGTATATATAACTTTTGTCGAAAGAGGATTTTGATTTTGATTCATTTGACTCCCCCAGATTTAAAAACCCAACGTCGCCAGTGATCAGTATTAATATCTCATTTTAAGAACTTAAATTATTCTTTGAAAAATGTCTCAACAAAGAACTAATGATCATGCTATTAGTAAAAAGTGTCCACATTTAGATAAATTTCTAATTGTGCATTTTATACTAATTCAAGAATCCAAAGGAAGTATTCCCAAACATATCCTTCCATGCAGTCAGGATAAGAATTACCGGTACTTCAAAATTGGGATATTTATATTTATTTATTTCCCCAATTTGAGATCACTTTTCTACACATCCCATGGATGGATATATTTAGAAGTAGTTTTATCGGGTTTAGCATCCTTAAAGTACAATTAGAATTGTATCCAAGTATGGGCACTTTTTACTCGTACCATGATCATTAGTTATTATAATATCTTTGAGGAAGATAATTGATATTGCCATATTTTTTATGATTAATGATTATTAAAAGATGCATATATGTTACCTTTCGGATTAAGTCCGTCACTGTTAAATGTATATGTGCATCGTTGTTAGAAATATATGTATCATTGTTAGAAGTATGTGTCCTAAAAACATGTGCTTCACTGTTAGAAGTATGTACTTCATTGTAAGAAATATGTATGTCATTGTTAAAAATAAGTTTATCATTGTTAAAAATATGTGTATCATTGTTAGAAGTATGAGTATCACTGTTAGAAGTATGTATATCACTGTTAGAAATATGTGTATCACTGTTAGAAGTATGTATATAACTGTTAGAAGTATGTGTATCATTGTTAGAAGTATGTGTGTCATTCTTAAAAGTATGTGTATTAATGTTAGAAGTATGTGTATTACTGTTAGAAGTATGTAGTATGTATATTCCTATCGAAAGTATGTGTTTCACTGTTCGAAGTAAGTTTATCACTGTTAGAGGTATGTGTATCATTGTTGAAAGTATGTGTATTACTGTTATATGTGTCATCGTTAGGAGAAGACAGTTAACAAGAGATAGAATCTGCTACGTAACAATGTATTTATTTTTCATATACAGTAAATAAATAAACAATCTGGTCCACAAGAATAAAAACTACCAATTATTATTGGCAATGAACAACATACTTTTTATATTGTTTCTCTAACATCTCCATAAAAATTGTTTCTCTAAATTCAAGACTTCTCGATTTTCACCGCACCAGCATTCAAAGTAGTTTTAATTTTGCTAGGATTTGAAATGCATTGGAACAAAGAGAGAGAAAGGACCACAGGTTACGAATTAGATTTCTGGGCTTTTGTCACCTATGGCTACGTTAGTCCGTCACGTATGAGGAATGATGTTCCTCGGCGATCACACTATCTATAAATTGGGGCAGAAGAAAGAAATGGGAAAGAAAGAAAGCTGTCTCGGACCATTATGTTAGGTACCATCCTGGCATTTTCCTGGTGTGATTGAGGAAAACCTCACTCAGGTTGGCTTATCTGAAAAAGGTTTTACACTTTATCAACCGAGTGTCCCTACTGGGAATTAAACCCGAAATAAGAAAGACGCAAAAAAGGATAACACTTCTTACACAGACCATACCAACGAAACTGAAATAGTTGAACTTTATTTTCGATAGTACTTTCCACTGTCAGTTTTATTCGAAATTGACTTTTGTATGCATTATAGGAAAATACTTAGCAAAAGGCAACATTATCACCATTCCCAAATACAGTAAAAACTGCCTTCAACGAATCCTCTATTAGGTAGACTACATATTGACAGTAGGGTAGCCTTTTCAAACCGAAGAGCAGTACACACAGGAAATTGTAAACAATGGAATTTAGTTAGTCTCATGCAGGAGCGGATCCAGGGGGGCAATCGCACTCCCCCGGAAGAGGAAACTTTCTTATTTTATATATAAATAAAACCCATCCCAGAGTTTGGAGCTCTTAAAAGTAGCTCTAAGTAGCAGTATTACAACCCCCTCCCCAGAAGTCCGTCCTGGATCCGCCCCTGGTCTCATGCAGCACGTTCAAGCGAGAGCGTTCGAGTGTAGACGCCTCTGCCTGGAGTGTTACAACTTTTTGTGTCTCTGTTCGAGCTAGAGGTCTGCACGGACTCGGGCCGAGCCCGCGGACATGGCCCGGCCTGGTGCGTGGGCCGGACTCTGGCCCACAAAGCATACTGTATATCACTTCGGGCTCGGGCCAGGCTTATACAATAAATTTTTAAAAATGAAATGAAATCTTTGAGTCTTACGCCCCACGGTTATGCCGGTTAGGCTAAAGGAGACGGTGATTATGAGAAATGAATGAAATGGTGGAATGAAGAAAGTGGGAGGAAACGGGAGAACTCCGAGAAAACCCACGCACACGGTGTTTGTCCACCACAAAGTTCACTTGGCGGGGGCTGGGATCGAACCCGGGACCCCAAGCACCAGAGGTGAACGCTCTATTACTGAGCCACCGCGGCCCCCAATAAATTTTTAAATATACAGCCATATTTCGCGGGCCTAACTTTGTAAATATACTGTACAATGATATTTATCGGACTGTTCTTTCTGGAGAACTTTTAAAGCACAACTACAAAATTAATTCTTTAATTGCTGTAAATAAAAAGTACAATTTTGCGTTCATTATTAAGTTTCTGTAATTCGAGCTTATTTCGGCCTCATTTGATTATTACACAGGCTCGGGCCTAAAGGTTAAAACATTTCGAACTCGGGTCGGGCCCATTGTAAATTCACGGGTCGGGCCAAAATTTCCGGCCCATGCAGACCTCTAGTTCAAGCAGACTAGAAAAGAGCACGCGGGAAAACAGTGGTTAAGTTTGTTGGAGTTAAACAGCTGACAATTTTGATTTCGTTAACGGGAAATGTTCAGGGTACAAAATAAGCATGTGAAGGCTATTCTGAAATTAGAAGTAAATTAAAACCATTTATCAATCTCTCTCTCTCTGTTTACACATATTGAAATACAGAGAAACAAGTAAGTAAACAACAAACGCATTAGTTTTTCATTATTTATCATGTTGTAAACAAACAAATACATACAAAAAGATTCTTAAATTCTTATGGCTATATTATTACTTACGCGCCTTTGGTGTGATAGATGTGGGTCAGATTCGAAGTACTAGTCCGAAGTAGTACTTCGGATTCAACATTTCATATAGGGATGTTCTCGGTGCTAAAAGAGATCTGGAATTCCAAATCAATCAAGGAACATAACCTGTTCTAAAGTTAACAAAGAAATTCATGGTATAAAAATGGCAATACAATGCGGAATATAGGGGAGTGCTAAAACGTCATTTTCGTTTACGGAGATTATTATTATTCATAATAATCTTTTGTTATGGAAGCCACATTTCTGACTTTGCCTCCTGAATATCACTCCACTCTATATAAATAAAACTGAAAGTTACTATGTTTGTGACTTAATAACTCGAACTATCCAACTGATCTCGATCAGATTTTCAACATAGAAGAGGTTCGGACTTGAGATGGTTTTTATTATTTCACTTTGACGGTACAACGTAGGGGAGGGGGAGGGATAGATATATAAAAATGATCGAAAATAATCGATATTAGTATCGAATCCATAGTTTTCGGGGTTGCTGAGATGAACGGTGACACTTCTGATGATATTTATATCTAAATTCAGCAATTTCGGGAAGGGGAGGGGTATCTTCTATATATATAAAAGAGAACGTACAAAATCCTTTGTCCGCTCATCACGCTAATACGGCTGAACCAATTTCTTTCATTTTTGGGGGGTTATTAGGATTTGGACCCTAGATGGTTTTTATCATATCACTTTAATTTTTAATTACCAGTGTCTTGAGATAATTGACCATTCAAGTGTCCATAACGTACAAATCCTTTGTTATTAGTTCATCATAGGTAAAAATAAACGTATTTATATGCAACCCGCATGACCGTGTCACTCGGCGGGTTAACATAAATGACAGGCGATATACAGCGGAAAATAGCTTGAATCTTCTGTTTAAATTTTTTTAATTGATTTGCTTATTTTTACAGACACTTTTACAATATGCCAGCACCGGGATGACCGCAGCGAAGCGGGGCGGGTTAACATAAATGACAGGCGATATAATGTTAAGATTTACTGCAATCTTCTATGGTTTTTATCATATCACTTGAAAGCGAAAAAGTAAAAATTATCTAAGTAACAAAGTTTATTGCGTTCCGGGGTGACCGCAGCGAAGCGGGGTGAACGCTGCTAGTATATATATATATATATATATATATATATATATATATATATATATATATATATATATATATATATATATATATTGGGGTGTCCCTTATTTTGGATAATTTCGTGTTGCGATACGTATACCCCCCAAATGTATTCAATGTGACCATAAACACGCATTAGTGAAATAGTAGATCTCTACGGGAATGTTAACCCGTGCCGACTTGAGGACAAAATCATGAAATGGCGTTTCCTCATTATAATATAATTTAGAATTTCCAACCGTGATAACGGAGAAGCTAAAAGAGACAGAGAAACGAAACTTTGCACGAAGCAACTAGAGAAAGGGCGACATCTGTTCGTGTATTGACAAACAGCACTGGATGAACAGTGTTGCCAACCCAAGACATTGTGTTTTTGTAAATGGAATGACCTAAATTGAATATCATCATTAGAAGCAACAGTGAAGGTAAAGACAAAAGAGATTGTAAAGGCAGATCAGTGTTGCAAACTTTTCGAGCACTAATGTGTAATATGTGTTGGCGCACACAGGGAGTGAGGTACTAACGTTTTGTACACCTTAAATCAGATATTGATAAGAATTGTTTGCGTTGACTCTAAGTCTAGAAGCATCCGCTGAACAGTGTTGCCATCAACAGAAGAGAGAAATTGAGTTTGGAAGAGATACAATAATTCGGAAAAGGTCACTAGTGCTGTATGCTTTAAAACGTATAATGTAAGGCGGTAGAGGATGAGGAGTAGAACCGTGGTTATGTGAGATCGAATACTGACCGAGATATACGATATCTTGTAAAAACTGACAAGTAAGGTTTGTGAAAGGTTGCAACGCTGCACAGCGGGTTGGAATCCCAACAACCTGTTTAAAATATGAAAACAGCGTTCAATTTGCATGGGTTTATGTACTCGTGAGCTTTTGAGGACGCTGATAACCATGATGAAATCAAGAGAAAAAAAAAACTGCTGCTGTGCAGCGTTGCAACCTTTCACAAACCTTAGCTCTCTGCTTTAACAAGATACCAAATATATCTGTCAGTTCGTGAGTTATCAATTTCACATAACCACGGCTACTCCTCATGCTCTTCTGCCTTGCATTATAGGTTTTAAACCACACAGCACTAGTGACCTTTTCCGAGTTATTGTATCTATTCCAAAATCTATTTCCCCCGTCTGTTGATGGCAACATTGTTCAGCAGGTGCTTCTAGACTTAGAGTCAACGCAAACAATTCTTGTCAATATCTGATTTAAGGTGTACAAAACGTTAGTACCTCACTCCCTGTGTGCGCCAACACATATTACACGTTATTGCTCGAAAAGTTTGCAGCACTGATCTGCCTTTATAATCTCTTTTGTCTTTACTTTCACTGTTGCTTCTAATGATGATATTCAATTTAGGTCATTCCATTTGCTTTGTCTTGGATTGGCAACACTTTTTCTCCCATGCTGTTTGTCAATACACGAACAGATGTCGCCCTTTCTCTAGTTGATTCGTGCCTAAACCTGTCCTTTTTTAGTTTTCCTGTCCCTTTTTAGTTTATCCGTTATCACGGTTGGAAATTCTAAATTATATTATAATGTGAAAACGCCCTTTCATGACTTTGTCGTAAAGTTGACACGGGTTAAGATTCTCGTAGAGAGCTGCTATTTCTCTAATGCGTGTTTATGGTCACATACACAGAGAAAAATCCGTTCTCCGGACAGCGGTATATTGTACAAATATACAGTATCCTCTTGCTCACTATAGAAATCAGTACGGAACATACGATATCCGTATGCTACATAGGCACTGCCTTTAGATGTTACATCATGCCGTTGCAGGATGTCTGACATCTAACAGTTTTCCGTATATCACATGCATATACTTACGTTACCTTCGTCAGCTATATGTTGTATAGGTCCATTTGTATGTGAGATCCTGACCGCCTACATTGTTTCATACAGAAAGTACATATAGATGGGACACTTATACAGAAAGTATTATAAAACATGCATTTTCAGTTATACGTCTGCTGTACGTTAAGTCCAAAAACTACAGGAATTACGCATGTAACCTATCTTTTTAAGTACGCCACCTACAATTTTTTTTCTCAGTGTAGAATACATTTGGGGGTGTGCGTATCGCAACACGAAATTATCCAAAATAAGGGACACCCTAATATATATATATATATATATATATATATATATATATATATATATATATATATATATATATATATATATATATATATATACCCTAATATATATATATAAATGATCGAAAATGAGAACATTTCAGTAATAGTAAAAAGTGACTCGAAACATGTTACTAATTTTTCTTATTTTAACCAAACAAAGCGCGTAATTGAAGCTAGTATTTGTTACAATGCATTGTATACCAGTTAACAGAAAAAAAAAAAAATTCAAGGATGACAAAGGAGCATTCCATGTAAAATCAAACAATGAAATGGCAAAGTCTGACCTGACCATCTTAGATTTTTGTAAAAATTGGTGCACAGCTTTATTACAGTGGGAGATTTAAAAAGTCCCAGATATTACCCCTCTCCTCTTGAAAGTGTCCCCATAAAGGGTGTTCAAAAATGTCAAAAATGGCATTTTTTCCGTTACAGTGATTATCAAAAATTGTCATAAAATGGTTGATATGTGCACTAGAGACATTAGAACAAACACCATTGGAAAGCTTAAAGATTGCTCTATAAGTTGTACTATATTGAAAAACCTACATAACAAAAAATAATACTTCAAAAATTCAAAGTAGAATTTGAATTTCGCACAGAAATGTCTGTGTCAAATTGTTCAAAATTGTCCAGATTGTAGTCTCATATGTGTACTAAAACGCCACAAAGTTGCATTTTGGGCACTCAATGGGATCTGATTCAAAATTGAACATTAAAAAAAATTGCAAGATATTGACCATGTGAATATCTGGTTCAGATTGATAATTTCTCTGTACCTATTTACTAGCAGCATCAAAGGAATATACGTTCAACTTCATTTGAATTTATACAATTATTCACCTTTCGAGTTATTTAGACAGATATTACGTTCCCGAACAGTACTCAATACATGTCATTATAATATATTCCTGTGAGTTAGTATGGATGTTTCTAACTTTATATTGGCAACATTGGTACATGTTATTTTCATTCTTTTGTTTCAGGATTGCTGTTAGAAACATGTGGAACTGCATCATTGATGCAGGAAAAAGAATTTATTGACTAGTTGTTTGTGCTGAAAGTGTGTGAAGTGATTGTGAACAGTGCCAGTGTTTTATAGCACATTTAATACAAATATTGTGATATGGAGGGAAACATATCCCTCCTTTTCACAATAAGTTCTTTTTCCTGTTTCAATAATGCACTTCCACATGTTTGTAACAGCGATCCTGAAACAAAAGAATGAAAATAGCATGTACCAATGTTGCCAATATGGAGTTAGAAACATCCATACTGACTAACAAGAATAATGACTTCTATTGATTACTGTTCGGAAAAGTAATATCTATCTAAATAATTCGAAACGTAATAAATTGTGTAAATTCAAATGAATACATCAAGAAGAAAAAGAAGCAGAATATAAATTCCTTTGATGCTGCAAGTAAATAGCTACAGGCAGGGCCGGCTTTAGGGGGGCGCAAAGGTGCACCTTCACTCCCTTCGTTGTAAATATACACTACCTAAAGTGAGAAGCTAGCAGTGAGTTTTGCAAAATCAATAGTTTAAATCAATTTTCTGAAGATTGAAGGAAAAGAATTCATCGAGAGCAGACACTTAGCATTTCCATAGGAATTCCTCTTTCACATCATAGATGCCTAAAGGCATTTAAAAAACTCAAATTTAATTCAAATGTACTGGTAGTTATTGGTGCACCCTCCTCAGAGAATCCTGGATCCGGCCCTGGTTACAGGCAAATGGTTATCGATCTGAACCAGATATTCACATGGTCAATATCTTACAATGTTTGGTTTATGTTGAATTTTGAATCGGATCTCATTGAGTGCCCACTGAATGCAACTTTGTAGTGTTTTAGTACCATTATGAGATTACAATCTGAACAATTTTGAACAAATTGACACAGACATTTCCGTGCAAAATTCAAATTTTACTTTGAATTTTTGAAGTATTACTTTTTATTATACAGGTGTTTCGATACAGTACAACTTGTAGAGCAATCTTTAAGCTTTTCAATGGTGTTTGTTCCATGTCTCTAGTGCACATATTAACTATTTTATGACAATTTTTGATAATCACTGTAACGGAAAAATTCCATTTTTTTTTGACATTTTTGAACACCCTGTATGGGGACACTTTCAAGAGGAGAGGGGTAATATTTGGGAATTTTTCATCTCCCACAGTAATAAAGCTCTGCACAAATTTTTACAAAAATCTAAGATGGTAAGTCTAAGTCTGATGACTTGTTGATTTGACATGGAATCTTCCCAAACTAATTATGAAAAAGACCAAAGAAGTATATTTGTTTGAAACAAGACAGTTTAGAAATACGTTTGCGTACTTAGGTTTTCATTTTCTTTTGGCCAATGAAAGAGAGAAAAACAATAATTGAAAATTGATAACGAAATGAAATTTCTAGTTTTGCGTTCCTCGTTTATGCTAAAAGACGGGTGATTAATGGATCGATTTGAATTGCTTTCAGTTTAGGATCTCTTTCAGCAGGGAAGTGATATGAGACGTAGACCTACAGCTTAACGAGAGATCCTAACCACAGGGATTACCGCCGGCAATCGAACCAGGTTCTCCCATGCCACAGGTGCGTACTCTAACCACTTAGCTATGAGGGAGCTCGGATGATTAATGAAAGTGAATGATTATGGAAGAATTGATAGATTGATAGTTTGGGAGGAAAGCGAATAACTCCAAGAAAAGCCACAAACCCAATGTTATCCATCAAACATTCACATGGTTTGGGATAGAAACAGGAATCCCTTGCACTAGGGGTGAGAATTAAACTAGCTTTTTTGATTTAAAAAATAAAACTTATTCAACCCTTTCTTATGTTACATCTATGAATTTCTACCGGATTTGACAGTGACATGAGCACAGAAAGGTGGGGGACACTTGGAGGCACGGTGACCGCTGTGTTGTAATCAAGTGAGACATAATGTTAGGTTGGTGATTGTGAAGTGAAGCCGATGGTCTGAAGACCATAGACATTATGAACTGTCTTCAATATTCCTGTATTCGTGCTCCTGTCGTGTCTAGTAATCATGGAAAATACATAAAAGAGAAAATGAGAATCAAAAATATATTTTGCTCAAAAGAAAAATTGTAGAACGCTCACCTGATGCAAGAAATCTCTAGTTCGATCCGAGGCCATATGTGGATCCATCCCGCTTCTCCCCACATTGTCAATCCTCCAAATCTTTCATAATCATGTCCGTCGCTAATCATTCGTCTATGGTAACTTAAGTTTTGATTGAGTTGAGCTTTTCATATATAGATTGTTTTTCTTGAACACTAGTACAAAGTTATGACATGAATGTTGTAGTATTTATGTTACTTGCTACTAATCTGTTCTACGCCAGAAGCATTATCGTAATACTTAAACATTAGCGTGTTTATTAAATTCACACAATTGTTGTTTCGCGTGAGATGGATGTGTATTTAACAATAGTACAAAGAAACAGAATTACGTGGGCCGGATACGGCTCGCAAATATAAATTAATAATGTATGATTTGTTCTTACTTTCTTTTTCTTTTCTTTCTTTTCTTTTTCTTTTTTTTAATTCCAGGTGTAACACGAAGTGTGCAGCTGTCCTCATCGTACACCTGAATCGAAAGTTGACTTTTAACTGTGAGAATATTCTTGTAACATTTTGATTACCAACCCCATATAGATTCCACTCTAATATCGGTCATTTGCGATCATTATAAATATATCTCCCCTCCCCTCCCCTCCCCTAAGCTGCACCGTCAAAGTGATATGACAGAAACTATCTCAGGTCCGAACCTCATCTATGTTGAAAATCTGATCGAGATCGGTTGGGTGGTTCAAGAGATTAAGTTTTATTTATTTTTATATATACCTCCCTCTCCCCTAGGTCCTACCATCAAAATGAAACTTAAAAAACTTTTCAGTTCCGAACCTCATACTTGTTAAAAATTTGATTAACTCTTGGAGTACCAATATATAAATTTTACTTAAATGTCCAAGATGGGGTCAATTTGACCCCATAAGTTTTTGTGACTCTAAGGCCAGCAAAGAGACCAAATGATATTCTATTGTTACAATACATGCAATGAACATTTATTGTAAAGAGGAAAATGCACCACATAAGAGAAACTAACAAAATGAGGTTGGCGCCAAAACTCGCTTGCACGAAAATGCCATGCCCTAAGCGCCATCTACATTTGGCGGAATGAGATTTTGTTTTTCTTCCCTCCTCTCGGAATATGATTGAAAAATCTTTATTCAATGATTGACCAAGATGGGGTCATTTTGACCCTATTTTCCATTTCAGTAAATAAAAGGACAAATTAGAGTTAAAATACATAATCTCTTAAGGCAAAATAAAATTCCGTGAGTAGCGATATCTCCCTCGTCGTACCGCCTCTGATGCAGTGAACCCGTAACCTTGGAATTTTACTTCAAGTTTTGTTTTCGTTTGTAATTTCTGTTATAAAAATGTGAACGTTCCTTGTTACACAATCCTTACACAGACATAATAAACACACAGAACAGCCAAAAATAATAGTAATAACAATGATTAAAAAAGTACATTATATAAAAAATTTCCTGAAACATAATACAATCCAGTAACCTTAACCTTCCTAAGAAGCGACATTGAACTGAAACAGAATTTAGTATAATATTGTAGTGAAACATTTCTCCTTCTTCGCGTAACATCCGTACAATTAAGAATTTAAAGCTTTGGAAGAAGAAAATAGAGGAAGATACCTGTTTGACCTTTAGGTATAGACTTCCTTGAGACAATTTTCGCTTTTCTTTAAACTCCCAACCGTATATAAAGCACTTGGAAACCCTCTGCTGATACAGTTTGAAACATTCTGAACTCCTGCTTCAATTAGGGACAACGTTTGATAAAGGTAAGGCATGAGTTGACTATTTGCTAGCAACATTCATTTAGTCAATACAGGCAGTGTGTATGTTTTGTATTCATTTGCTTCTTGTAAAATGTTTCCAGAATTCTAATAGATTCATTTGCTTCTTGTAAAATGTTTCCAGAATTCTCAAATTTTAAAGACCGGAGAATTTGAAGACTGAGGTTCTCGTCCAGACAGCAAACAGATTTTCTACAGAAAATCTATTTGTTGTAGAATTTTACAACACAATTTAGAATTTACAAATATCTTCTGTATAAACTTCTGGACTTTACAGCTTACGAAAGCTATGGCCAGTAACCCTCTGCTTTCAGTTGAATGATGTGTTGTCGGCATATATTTCTTGTTACCATTTTTTCTGATCATTAGGGGGGCACTTTGGCTCAATGGTACAGCGCTTATCTCTGGTGCGTGGGGTCCCTGGTTCTATCCCCGGACAATCAAGTTTGTGGTAGACAACATCTTGTTCGTGCGTTTTCTCTGAGTTCTCCTCTTTCCTCCCCAACATTCTCATTCCAACAATTCTATAATAACCATTCACTTTCTTTAAACATCCATCATCTTTAACTTGCAAAACAATTGTGCGACGTAAAATTAAATATCTAAATTGTTTCCACAATTTCGTCACAATGTTAACACTGAAGATTGTGACCCCACATCACCAGAAATCGAATCCAGAATCACGTGTGACAAAAGTATACGCGCTAATCATTCAGTTGATTATAACTTGAGCAAATATTATAAGATGCTTGAAATGTTCACATATATTTAGATCCCAGCAAGAAACTTCACAGCTATGAGATTTATGCAGATAACACAAGTATCGGAAACACAGAACAAATCAAAGTAACAATTTCTATTGCAGATAGTAATGGCCTACTCTAATTGTCAGAGGATTTCAAGTAGGAACCATGAAAACATAACAAATATAAAAGTAGTAATATAGCAGCAATAACAAAAGTAGCAAAGTTACCTGATATACATTGAAAACTCAAGTGACACCTTGAAAACTTAAAAATGTTTCTAGACTTTCCTTATATTAGGCTTTCTCAATATATTTCGGGGATACAGTGGGTCAGTGGTAGAGTATTCACCTCTTGTGCGTGAGGTCTCTGGTTCGATCCTAGCTCGCACCAAATGGACCTTGTGCTAAACAAACACCATGTGCGTAGATTTCCTCGGAATTCTTCCGTTTCCTCCCAGTTTCTTCACTCCTCCATTACGTTCATTTCTTATCACCATTGTCTCCTTTAGCCTACAGGCATAAGTGTGAGACGTAAAACTTAAGGATTTCATTTTTTGATTTGGGGAAGGTAGAGGCATTTCAATTGCCATTCCCCAAAATCTGAAATACACATACGTATATTTTAATGAATTTTTTGGTAATATACTAATAAAAATGTGAAACTCTTACATGAGTAGAGCATCTAGAATCACTTTCGCCCCTTCCCCCGCAAACAAGATCTGAAATGGTGCTGCTGTAATAAGGATTTGCTAAATAAAGGACGATTTTTATATTTCAAAATTCTTGAATTTATTACTAATTTCTGTCCTTGATTTTAATTCATGTGATATAAGAGGGATTTCTCAACGTGGGGGGTCGGGACTCCTAGAGTGTCGCGAGAGGAATATTGGAAGTTGCGAATAGGGAGATCATAATTTCAACAGTTAAAAATAGTTCACCTAAAAAAAAATCTGACTACGCTTAACTACAAACTCACTACACAATAAATTTCCACATATGAAGACATTACATTTCAATTTTCAGCTCTCTCCGTTCCACATCTTTAAGTGTTTCATGTTATAGACTATCTATATAGAAAGTATAACTTCGTGCAAATTGATCACGCCCTATTGAAAGATGATGCTGAATTTGAATCGTGTACTCTCCCTCCCCCTATCCTGTCATGAATTCCTATTTATATATAATTTTTTTTTAATACTAAAGGCCTAATTTTATCCCAAATATGGTCCAAATCGGTCAAGCAGATTTTGTTTGGCGACGATGCTAAATTTGAATTTTTATGTACTCTTTTCTATGGTGCTCTCTTGACTCCCGCGCCTATGAATTTCTCAGGCCAAAGGTGTGCTCTTGTATCATGAATATTCAAATTCGATCGAACAGTTTTTGCATGATAGGACCTATTTTTGAATTTGAATTTTGAGCCTCCTCAGTCGCGTGTCTCTTTTGTTTCTCGCGATGAAATGAATACTTATATATATCAAAATAATTTGAATTTTGTCTCTCACATACTCCCCCCCCCTCTTCGTCGTCCTTCAACGCGCCAAAACACCAGTAAAAGTGGATCTGAAAAGGTAAGGGGACGGTAGGTAGCGGTATGACGTCACACCGTCTCCCTGCCTATCTTTGCTCATTGTATTTTTCAAGAACTGGGGGGACCCCGTACATATTTTTTGGAGGTGGGAGGACGGCGCCCCCCGCGTTCCCCCTCACTTCTATCCCTGCGCCAAAGTAAATATAAGTAAATTTAGTAGATGACAAAAACGCCTCGAATCGGTCAGATCGTTCTTGAGTGATGCTAAATTCGACGAATTCACACCATCGTGTGTCTCTCCTTTGTTCACCGCGTCAAGATAAATACATAAACTTGTGGGAAGGATGGTCCAAGTCGAAAACTCCTACATGCTAGGCCGCTAGGTTACCGAAATTTTAATATTGCTAATGCTTTGTAGTATTTTTTTAATTAAAAAAAAACATATTTTATTTCAAATAGAAACACAATTCACACATTAACTTATTTTTTTAATTATCTTAGACTAAGGTGATTTTCTTCCCATTCATTTAACATATTCACAACTTCACGATTGTCGTAGAATATCTATTAACACGTTCGCTGCTGAGAACGCCCATCGGCGTCCAGTACTGAATTCGGTATATGCGCCGGACGCCTCTCGGCGCTTGTCCCTGCAGCTGATTCACTTTCCCGCCAGCGCTAGTGCAGGTATTGCTAGCGCTAGCGGGAAAGTGAATCAGCTGCAGGGACAAGCGCCGAGAGGCGTCCGGCGCATATGCCAAATTCAGTACTGGACGCCGATGGGCGTCCTGAGCAGCGAACGTGTTAAATGTTGTAGTATATCCTAACAATATGTGAAAGTGTCTAATTCGCCAAAAAAAAAAAAAAAGTATAAAATCTAAAAGAAAAAAGCTTGCAATGTGACATACACCTTTGTTTTACCAATAATAAGTTCTAAAATCAAGTTGGGTTTTCATGTAGTTTTTTCATGTAAATTCAACAAATTTTCCCCACTAGACCACTAGGATAAGCCCATGAACTCAAGAGTTCCTGGCGAGGAAAATTAATTAATTGATTAATTGAATATGTAAATTATTTCAATCATACTTGCTTGAGATTCCTATTGCATTCAATAAGTCAAGTTTAAGTTATTAAAAAAGTCACTACAACCATACTTCCTCAAATTGAAACGCGTGATGAAAGCACACGTAATTATTATACATGTGGTAATAAAAAGTCAGGACAAAGTGTCATTCTTAAAAAAAAAAAAAAAAAATCAAAACAGTACTTTTGTCCGAAAAACGGAATAATTCCAATTAATCGGGATGTATAGTCACCCTAGTCGCAAAGGGAAGTAAAGAAGATAATGTAATTAGAATCTAATAACGGGAAAAAAATCTTATTTTGTTAGATATTTTTATTTCCATGATGAAAAGCTGAATATTGAAATTGAAGAAAAGTACAAATACAGCAAAAACTGCATGTTAAAATACAATTCAAATAAATTAAAAGCAGTGTAAAACCTGAGCCTGGTACAATTTCACTAAGCTTCACAAGAGATAAACAGCAATAGTCAAAAGCTTATTGCAAGAGGGAAATTACTTTTGGGGATCGCTCGCAAGAGACTGAGATAAAAAGAAAAAAGTCGTGATACAAAATAGGTTCGGAAAATATGAAATGATTTTTTTTAGTTTAACGTCCCACGATTATGCCTGTTAGGCTAAGGGAGAAGGATGATTAAGGTAAGTGAATGATGATGGAAAAGTCTGGAATGATAATGTGGGAGGAAGCGGGAGTACTCGAGAAGACCCACGGACATAATTTTGTCTACCACAATCTTGCTTGGCCAGGGGGGGGGGGGCTTCCTAGGATATTTCCAACAACTTTCCTTTCTTTCCACTTTTTTTCTTTTTGTATCTTTAGTCAAGATGGAGTTGGCCAATGACCCCGGACTTTTGATACACTCTGTATGTACTGTGACTGTTGTTCTGAAAAACGATTCCTAGATATGGATTTTTCAACAAGATATTTTTTGTGGATATACCAACACTATTGATATTTTATTCTTAGTGCCAACAATTGGTACAGCCAGTCTGTGAAAGGGCGGAGGGAAGCAAGAGGGACAGTTGCTTCCTCCAAGCACTGTTGCAAACCTACTTAGGTAACTCGTTTTGCTGTTATATATCTTATTATGTTATATAGCCTATATGTTTTAAAACAATAAATTCAGTCTTCGTTTACGTGATCAATGACTTAATGTGACGACAAAGCCAGAGCCACAATTATTTTAAAACATTTTTGTTTGATAATGAAATCATTTCGATAAACTGGATTATTTTCGTGGATTTCACAAGAGCTATTTTCGAAATTAATGTTCCCAAACAAAGCTAGTTTGGATTTATTCATATTCAATGGCAGCAACGATGGTCGATTTCTGAGAGAAAGCCGGTTGCAGTTTTAAGGTAACAAATTTCATTAACTTTGGAATTAGCCACCGGAATTAATTTTCAAAATCTTGAGTACAGTTCCTGTTGTTAATTTCTTCAGTGTATTAAGTTTTGCCACGTCCGCTAAAAAGTTTCACGGCTAGACATTTTCGAAACTATGGCCGATTACCTGTAAATATCATAACCTAGTTGCGATGTATAATGGTTATTATCAGTGCAGTAATCCTGAAATTTTCACAGGCATATGTTTTGTGAAGGTATATGATATGGTTGGCATGAAATACGTATATGGCAATGGAGTAGGTATATTTTTTAATGAACAATACAAAACGCTTGTGTTAATAGTTTTATTAAAGTATAAAGGCGGCGATTCTGTTTTATGGACTAAAAGCGTTTTATGCTGTTTTCTTAATGTTACCGTTCTTATGTAAATGAGAATCGTAAATGCGGTCACACAATGCCAAAACGCTTGTTTCTGTTGCCGTGAAGTAAACAGCTCATTTTTGCGTTGTTTGATGCGTTGTTTCTCCATAATTAACAGAAAGATATATTTTACAATTAAATTACAACTTTTAGTCAGAAAGAAAATGTCCATTGGTAATGAAACAAGAAACAAACCGCGTGAAACAGATAGTTAACCACTGTAGTCTATGATGTTGCCTCTACTTCTATGTCAGTCTTTTTAATAGTTCTAGATTAAAATCATATATTAAATTCGCATCTTAAAATTAGCATATTTTCCTGCATGGTATATATATATATATATATATATATATATATATATATATATATATATATATATATATATATATATATATATATATATATATATATATATTATCTACACGTACAAGAAACAAAATTACATTATGCGTTCTATAATATTATCGTTCAATTTCCACTCCTGTTTACGACAGAAATTCAAGGAAAATAAGCCACACTAAAAGCAAACTCGTAAGTATCTAGATTGGTCTTTTGGACTTCGTTATTTTACTGGCTGTCTAGGTTTTTATGACAGCGTCTGTCTGTTCGTCCTGAGATACATTGGCTTTTAGAGGCCATACATTCAACACATCTCAATTAAATTTTAAACTTAAGGTTTTCATGTAATTCCTCAGGGGATATTTTCGAATTTTCTTCCAACTCCTAAAAAATATAAGTAGTTTACTGAAGAGTAAAAATCAATATTTGTTCTTTTCTCAAGAACGGCTCTAACGATTTTGTTTTTTTCATAAATCCATATGTGAATAACAATCCCATCGTGTGGTACAACTGTAAGCCATTTCTCTGTGAAAAATCGAGAAGGGATACTTTACTCATTTTTTTTTCGAATTACTTTCTCAGAAATGACTCAGGCAATTTAGCTCATATCTCATAAATAAATATTTCATTAATAAGTTTGACAATATAGTAACTCATTTGCCCTGAAAATATGTACGAGGCATAGTTTATTCTTGGGAATGAGTTTTCCTGTACAATTTTCTCGACTCAGGTGATTTTTTGTTTATATTTCATTAATATTTCTATAATGTTCCATAAATAACTTACATGAGAATATCCACAAGCGGTAGTTTACTCTTGGAGTGAGTTAAATACTTTTTGAAATGCGATTTCTGCAATTTTGTTATCTTATATACAAATATTTTTATAATAATCCTACTATGTGGTACAGGGGTGCCCACAAGGGGGGGGCTATGACGCAAACTGCGTCATTGAAATATTTGTGGGGTTAAAAATCTATATAAATATGTTTGAGAGGGTGTAAAAATTAATCGAAAAGATTTTTTTCATGGAAGAACACCTACGGATAGACAATTGAGGGGGGTGCGTCATGTACATGAGGGGGGGGGCACCACTGATGTGGTATAAGTTATTTTCTTATGGAAAAGTATACAAGTGGTAGTGAGTTTTCTTTGGGTGAAATCTTCCGAAAACGCCTCGAATTTTGTTCGTATTTCACAAGAAAATTTTACATTAATTACTGCAGCACAAAATGATTTAGTTTAAGGAATCGGAGCGACAAAATTTAGTGTTGTGGGCCCATACCTTTTATTTCTTACCCATCAAAGAGTTGTGTGGCTTGGGCGAACATAATATCAACTACCATTTCTTGTGAAATTGAGTTATTAGGTGAAATAGGTTGGGATTAAACCACATAACAATATGCAGGTAGTTTAATTTCGGAAAAGTACCTGCAGATGGCAGGAGGAGCTTGTTTGATATGTGCCATTGCATTGAATTGCACGGGAACGCTAAACTTTCTTTCTCAATTTACTGGAAAGTTAGCAAATATAATATACCATTATGTTTCCATGAGTCAATACAATTACAAACAAGCTTTTTCTTATTATGGTGTATTAAAGGAAGCACAAGACCAAATGGATTATTCGTGTCTGTGTAATATCTCTTAATTAGATGATTTTCCCCTCGAAGTTTCATTCTCTTGATACAAAATAACAATTTAAACAAATAATATTAAACAACCACTTTAAATACATTCTGAGTTTTATTCCATTGAAATATTCCTGTTAGTTTAGAAGTTATCGGTTTGTAACTTCGGGAGAGAGAATTGCAACATACTGTGTTCTTCACGTACATGACAGTAACTTTAAAAATTGATTTGGAGCTGGATAAAATGGTTTCCCTATTTTCTTTAATGACTTCTAGGATCCAAATGGTTATCATGCATGGTCTATGTACGAGGTATCGATCCCCAGAGTGAGAATTCATGTACTACCATGAGCAAAATAAATGACGCGTCTCTTTATTTTGAAGTTTTTTGAAAATATCTCCGTTTTCTTTATATGTTCGAAATTTCGGAAGGTTTCCCCAGCAGGACAGGTTAATAACAAACCCGTTTTTAATATTTGTGTTAGATATTAGCTTAAAATAAAGAAATTAGAAGCAAAAAACATTAAATCGACAGAAATCTCGAGAATTACCAACTCTGCTAAAGTGGGAAATTTTCAAGAACACGAGGGAATTCTGCAGTTCAACACGAAGCAGCGACATCTATGACATTGAGAGAAATGTGGATTAAATCTACAAACTAAACTTTTAACGAATATTTCTAGTATGTCTTATTATATGCATTATCTGCAAACTCCAAATATATGAATATATGCTAAGTATTAACATAAAGATAGAGCAAATAGTGGAAATTATCTATGGAAAAGGACGAATTGGTAGGACGATCGTAATGAAATATCGTCTTTACCGGAACAGGCTCAGTTCACGTAAAAAAACAAATAGCTCAGTTAGTTAAAGCAACGAGTCTGTATGCTGAAGGTAGCGGGTTCGATTCCCTGGAAGGACCGTTATCATTTTTATCACTACACTACGGTTATTTTTTTTATTTTTTTATTTGGGAAAAATCAAATTGTAACGTATGTGTAAAACTCATGACGATACCAAAAAAAGAAAAAATGCTGTTGTCGCACTTGCAGTAGCGTCCTTAATTTTGTTTGCAAAGTTTCGTAATTATTTCCCCTGTGCTCACTGCTCACCATATGCTCGCTGGCGCATAACGAATGTTTCCCAGTAAATGTTAATTCTAATTTGGAGAATTTTTAAAGTTTCACAATATTTCTCACTAGATAGTCTTCTATCTACGTGTTTGGATATTTTGATAACAGATTTCCCTATTAAATGTTTAATTTTCCCTAGATGTTTAATTACGGAAAAGTTTTACAATGTATTTGTATTGAATTGAAATTGTTTTGAATTTACTACATAAGGTAAGTAGACCGAAGGAGGAGAACTCAAGTAATTGATATTCTACGTAAAAGCAACCTATTGTAGAATGATGATGCTTCTTACCTTCAGCACATAATCTTTACGTTAGAGAGTCAGACAGAGAAAAATCCTGGTTTTTCCTCCTCTATGACCACCCATCTTAAACCTCTACATATCATTGTTCGTCTCACAAAATTTCGGTGCTCCAAAAACATTCAAATAATAATAATAATAATAATAATAATAATAATAATAATAATAATAATAATAATAATAATAATAATCCTGAATATGCCATCCTTACATAATGTAGGATATCTTAGTTTCCTAGTTTAAATCTTAAATATCTTAGTTTAAAATGCTTTCTTTAGTACTTACTTGAGCAACCATGTAGGAGGGGGTACGACTTTTTATTTTGCCCCTCTCATTTCAGTAGCCTTCCAACAGAAAGTAATTTTTGATAAGCAGGACAGACAAAATGAATAAGAAATATATTTACAGCATCCTCTCCCCTTTCATGATTGGAATATCACGTAATATTTTTTATTCTACGAAAGATGGCCCTGTGCGGTTAGGGGTAGGTAACTAAAAAAATACCTAATATATAGCGCCCCTTGATTGTAATATTACCGCTTCTTTATTTGTACGAGGGAGCCCCTACACAATCAAGGGTGACAAAAAGAATAGGAAGAGTGTCTATTGATTCCAGTGGTGGATCCAGCACGAACTCCTGGGGGAGGGGAGGGGAAGTGAAACATTCTTTTGATGATGTGAAGCTGTCACAAATTACCACTTAACTAAACTAAACAATAGTGGGGGGAACCGGAACCCAGTCAATTTAAATTGATGTAAAAGTTTAATTTTTGGCTTCATATTAAAGTTTTGGTTTCAAATGAGAATTTCAGTCCAAGTGGTCAATGATCAAATCTCGTGGGGCTCTTCAGTGTAGGCTAATACGGCCCCCTTATGAGAAAAGGCAAAATTATTAACATGTTTATAACTTTCGAATTTTTCGTCTATTTTAAAGAAATATTTTGCTTCGTATTAAAGTGTTGGTTCCAAATGACAAATTCAGTCCGAGTGGACAATGATCAAATCTCCGGGGGGGTCTTCAGTATAGGGGGCTACGGCTTGCTTATGGGAAAAGGCAAAAATATGAAAATGCTTATAACTTCCGAATTTTCCGTCTATTTTAAAGAAATTATTGGCTTCATATTAAAGTCTTGGCTTCAAATGACAATTTCAGTCCGTGTGGACAATGATCAAATCTCGGAGGGCTCTTCGGTGTAGGGGTTTCGGCTTCTTTATGGGACAAGATTCACGTAGTTGATATTGCAAAATTGTTTTGTATATATAAGTGGAAACTTGCACCATTTGGTTAATTTTACCTCTTATGTTTTGCAGATTCATATTCCAAGCAATAGTTACTTCGCAGAGCTAAAAGAAGGCACTTACTAGTTTCATTAAAATGAAATGTCTTTTATGAGAGGAGCAGACGAACGAACAGGCACCCAAACGTTGGTTGAGTCGTACGGTTGAAACTCGTTTAGCTCGCTTCAATTATTATTATTATTATTATTATTATTATTATTATTATTATTATTATTATTATTATTATTATTATTATTATTAATAATAATAATAATAATAATAATAATAATAATAATAATAATAATAATAATAAAGCATTACAGGGACCTTTGGTGCAGGGGGTTCGTGGCTCGATTCCACTTCGTGCCAAGTGAAATTTGAGGTGGACAAATACCGTGTGCATGGGTATTTGTTTTCTTGAGATTTTCCATTTTCCTCCCGCTTTCTTCATTTCACCATTTCATTCATCATCATTCTCCCTTAGCGTAAGTGCATAATCGTCCAACGTTAAACTAGATATTGCAATTTCAATAATAATAATAATAATAATTAATTCAACTGAAAGAACTGTAATTTATGTGGACAACAATTATCATAAATATGCAACCATTATAAAAACAATGCTTTGAGTTGAAAGATAATCCTTCCCAAGTGTTAACGAATGCGCACGAGATAAGACATGTCTCGAGAAAGAGACAAGACGCGCTTTGTGACATCCAAGATAATACGAGGCAAATGTTTTGGACACGAGATAGCTTGTAAAATGTCTCGTCTTGTCTGGAATGTCTCGAAAACAAAAGTCTAAGTTTTAAAATTATTTTTCAAGATCAATTCTCTCAGAAGTAGTTCTCTGCCTTAAAATTAATAACGACATTTGTGATTTAAAAAAAGATAAACAATGCCTAAAGTTAGTAGTTAACTTTTCGAAAAGAAGCTTCATTAAGGGTGAACCTGAAAGATGTCCACAAACTTCGGGAGGTGATTCGTGACATCAAAAGGAGACAAATGGTCCTCTTGCAGTTTTCGAATTCAACTTCGTTGTCGAGATACAGGGTTGCCAACTGTTCGTGTTTGAGAAACTCACTGGGAATAAATTCAAGTCCAAGAATAAACTACTACTCATATATTTTTCAGGTCAATTGACTTATACCATGTTGTAAGGTCAAATATTTATTTATGAAGTGTGTACAAAATTCGCCAGGGTCTTTTCTGAGAAAATCGTCGAGAAAAAGTCACCTCCAAGAATAAACTACCCCTCGTAAATTTTTCTAAGAGAAATATCTGATACTGCAATATAGGGTTATTAATTAAATATTGATTAATGAAAAATAAACAAAATTGTTAAAACCATTTTTGAGAAAATAGCGTTTTTCGATTTTCGGCTGTTTGTAAACCACATTTATTTTAGGTGGTAGGAAAAATGGAAAAGCTCCTGTAAGAATACTAAGTAAACCCTAAGTTTAAAATTTGGTGTAGATAAGTTGAACGGTATGGCCTCTAGGCGAGTGCATATAAAAGTGTGCCGAACGGACGGACCGGAAGGACGGGTGTCGAAAAGTCACATTTTCGATATGTAGACGCCATGAAACACGTAAATCCGTTGAAATCTGAATTTGATATTATTTTCACAATCACTATATTTTCTTCTCTCTTTTGTCGCTCGAAAAAGAAAAGCCTGAGTTTACCACAAAAAGCTAGGGAGTTTCTAAAAAAATATTCAATTACAGGGCCACCGCACTAAACTTTTTCAATTCAATTTCTTAACTGTGTTAGGCCGCAGTTGTTACTGAAGTGTGTATTTGGATAATACGAATAAAATTATCGTATTATTCAAATACATCGAATGTCAGATTATCGAATAAAAAACTTCGATTGAAGAAAATCCATACTACAAAACTAACTCACACTTTGAGCACATTTTCATTAGACATATAATAGACCAATTAATGCAATCATTGTTTATGAAATATGAAAAAAATCAAATGAGTCACTTTGGGAAAGTCATTCAAAAAGAACACGTCAGGAGTAACCTACCTCTTGTGAATTGTTTCGAACAATGAGTTAAGGTATACTTTTGGTTATTAATGAAATATTTATTTGCGAAATTTGAACAAAATCGCCTGTCGTTCGAGAAAATTGTCGGGGAAAAAACTTTGACCCCAAAAATAAACTATCCGTTGTAATTGTTTTTCATAGAAATGACTTATACTAAAATATAGGGTTATTAATGAAATACTTATTTATGAATTATCAATAAAATTGTCCGAGTAATTTTTGAGAAAATCGTGAGGGAAAAATAACTCCCCGAATAAACTATCTCTTGAGGATTCTTTCAGGGTAAGCGAGTTATTCCATATTACTAGGTTTTTAATGAAATATTTATTTCTGAGTACGAACAAAATTGCTTGACTCATTTTTGAGAAAACGGTGGAGGAAAAACACCCACAGGAGTAAACTACCCCTCGCATATTTTTTCAGGACAAACGAGTTTTGCCATATTGTTCGGTTATTAACGAAATATTTATTTTTGAAATATGAATAAACTCTTTTGAGTCGTTTTTGAGAAAATCGCCCAGACAACACTCCACCAAGAATAAACTACCCCTCGCATTTTTTTAGGACAAACGAGTTATGCCATATTGATAAGTTATTAATGAAATCTTTATTTATGAAATATGAACGAAAACATTTGAGTCCATTTTGAGAAAATCACTGAGAAAAACTCACCCCCTTAGTATAAACTACCCCTTGTAGATTTTTCTCAGATAAATGCCTTATACCACAAAATAGGGTTGCTAATTAAATATTGATTTATAAAAAAAGAAAGAAAACAAGATCGTTAGAGCCAGTTATGAGAAAAGATCTTTTTTTTATTTTCATCGTACAGGAAACTACCCTTGTTTTGGGAGTAGGAGAAATAAAAAAAAAATTTGGAAATACTATAAAAATCTTAAACTAAAATTTGGTGCAGATAAGTTGAACGGTATGGCTTCTAGGCAAGTGCATAGAAAAGTGTAGCGAACGGACGGACGAACTGATGGACATGTATCGAAAAATAACTTTTTCGGTGTTAGGGGCTATAATACATGTAAATTCGTTGAAATGTCAAATTTGATTTTTTTTTCGAACACCATACTTTCTTCTCTCATTTGTCACTTCAAAGTAAAAGGAACTCAGAACTACAGATAAAAGACACCTACTTTTACACATAGACATTTATTGATTTAAAACTGTTTTAGTTTGTGTCATTTCACTTCCAATTGAAAGGTTTTACAATGATTAACGGCATACCAATGACGAGACGGAAGTTTTCAGGAAGTAAATGCATTCAGAAGTCTAGACTGCATTACAGCCTGTTTTTATTTCTGCAATTGTTAACAGCTGTAATTTCGTCCAAACGCTACATGAAATAATTTTTGGTTGACGTCAATGTATTATTATTTTAGTATTGTTCTCTTCAGACTTGGTTGAAGTTTTGTCTTAACGGTTATACATTTTTTCTTTCTTATTTCATCGTTACACATAAGAACAAAATGTTATGGTGGGTGGATAGATTCGAACCTACGAACATTGAGTTTATATTCTTCCAACACTTTACCAATGGACCAAGCTTTGTCTTCACGTTAACGCCCGGTTACAGGGTTTACTAGGATTTAAATAAAATGGCTGGCTGTTAGAATTCCCTGCTCACATATTTCGATAAATAATTTTCATTGCTTCGGAGATACGTAGAGCAATGTTTAGATACACATTTTAGGAGAGTGAATGTTGGTGTATATAATAATTTCATGCCAGGTAAAAGCTAGATAAGTTTCGATAAAATGTTTCATATGTAGTTCTCAGTAATAATCTTGCTGTTCGGAGTGAAGTTCCAAGGTTCAGCATTGCCTAGCAGTTTTTGCTATTAATATCCCTTCTAACAATATTGGCAGTGGACAAAAGTTAGCCCGTGTTGAAGCTTTTTGCTCCTAATTTAGTTATTTTACTTACTTAAGGAATATATTGAAAATTGTCAGCAGGCACGTATGCAGTAATTTATTTCGGGAGAAGTCCGACTTCAATATTAGGATAAATTATAATAAAATTTAAAAGATAATCCTTAAATTTAGGCTAAATTTACAGAGAAGTTGGGATTTCAGAGGGGAGTCCGGACCACCTGGACCCACCCCTAAATGCGTCCTTGTTTGTCAGTAACGTTTCCTCATTTTGAAACCCTCAAAAACTTCGGATATATAAAGGAAAACGAGTTATTTTCGATAAAATATCACTTCAGAAGACGCGACAGTTTTATTGCACTGGTGGTATCCCAAGTTCACAAGGGCAAGAATTCATTAATTTTGATTCTCTGTCATTGTGCTCTATCGAAAGGTTAGGTTTGTAACATATTACTCCTACGAACAAGCATGACTGGCAGATAGGAGTACTGAACACAACTCCAGAGAAATGCATGCTGAACTCTACGCTTGGGTGATTTGCCCTCAAGGTCAATCGAGTGGTAATTCAGTTCCGTCTCTGTTCTTAAGCCATGTTCGTATTACTTCGAACAGTTTTGATAATGAAAAGCATGCCTCTTAATATAACAGACTTCTTTCTCGTAAGAAATCGAAACTCAGTTGGTCAGAGCAACTAGTCTGTAAGAATTAGGTTGTTAGTTAGGAGCCCAGTACGAGTAAGGGTTTTTATTACTATTGTTTTTATCTTTTTTATGTGAGGAAAAATCAAATTGTGACATCGCGATATCAAATGTATTTGATTAGGTAGCTTTGTCTTAGCTAAACTTTAAACATCAGTAACCGTCGAAATTATTTCACCAACTGATCACTTACTGAACATTTCAAACACGTCAAACCAGTGGCATAACATGAAGGTTAACCTCTCCTCCGCAGTCCTTAGTTATGCGTCCGTACTTTCAAGGGCGGACTAAGGGCCGGGCGACTGCCCGGGGCGCCAGAGAAAGAGGGGCACCAAAACGAGCCTCAAAAATAAATTTTATAATGTGCTTTCTACTGACGTTTTTGGTTTATATTCTTGTAAAGTAGAGGCAATTATATGATATTTTTCCATTTCACTATGGAAGAAGAGAGTTTCATAGTGCTAAGGGGGCTGTATCGAAAAATTGAGAGATGGCATGTAGAATAAAGAGTGTTAAATAATAATAATAATAATAATAATAATAATAATAATAATAATAATAATAATAATAATAATAATAATAATAATAATAAATATGAATGTCTTTGGAGAGCCGAAATTATGTGAGACGAACAATGATATGTAGAGGTTTAAGATGGGTGGTCATAGAGGAGGAAAAACCAGGATTTTTCTCTCTCTGACTCTCTAACGTTAAGATTATGTGCTGAAGGTAAGAAGCATCATCATTCTACAATAGGTTGCTTTTACGTAGAATATCTATTACTTGAGCTCCCCTCCTTCGGGCAACTTTGCTTATGTAGTAAATTCAAAACAATTTCAATTTAAGACAAATATTTATAGAGAAAATTAAACATTTAATAGGGAAATCTGTTATCAAAATATCCAAACACGTAGATAGAAGACTATGTAGTGAGAAATATTGTGAAACTATAAAATTCTCCAAATTAGAATTAACATTTACTGGAAAACATTCGTTATGCATCAGTGAGCACAGGGGAAATAATTACGAATCTGTTTGCAAACAAAAATTAGAGACACTAATGCAAATGCGACGATATTTTCTCTCTCTTTTTTTTTTTTTTTTTTTTTGGTATCGTCATGAGTTTTACACATGTTACAATCTGATTCTTTCCCAAATAAAAAATAAATAAAATAACCTTAGTGATAAAAATGACAACAGTACTTCCACGGGATTCGAACCGTCTATCTTCGGTATACAAACTCGTTGCTTTACCTAACTGAGCTATTTGCTCTCTTACGTAAGCTGAACCTGTTCTACAGTAAAGACGATTTTTCATTACGATTGGGCTAACAATTCGTCTTTTTCCATAGGTAATTTCCACTATTTGCACTATCTATACGTTAATACTTAGCATAGATTCATATATTTGGAGTTCGCTGATAATGCATATAATAAGACATACTAGAAATATTTCGTTAAAATTTTCGTTTGTAGATCTAATCCACGCTTCTCTCAATGACATAGATGTCGCTGCTTCGTGTTGAACTGCAGAATTCCCTCGCGTTCTTGAAAATTTCCCACTTTAGCAGAGTTGGTAATTCTCGAGATTTCTGTCGATTTAATGTTTTTTGCTTCTAATTTCTTTATTTTAAGCTAATATCTAACACAAATATTAAAAACGGGTTTGTTATTAACCTGTCCTGCTGGGGAAACCTTCCGAAATTACGAACATATAAAGAAAACGGAGATATTTTCAAAAAACTTCAAAATAAAGAGACGCGTAATTTATTTTGCTCATGGTAGTACTTTACACAAGTTGTTGAACTGTGAATCCACGTCTCTGTACTGGAAAGAAAATTCAAACTCCAAATAAACAAATTAAACCGTATTCGGTTGGGATTAAAGAAGATAAATTTCACAATCTTTCTGTAAATTTGGCGTTTCATTGTGCCAGAGAGATTGGTAGTGCTTGTATTAATAGAATATCACATGGAACACTCAAATAGACAAATTTCGTCACTAAAGCTTGAACTAGAACTTAAATAATTTCCTTTTCATGATCTATTTTAAAATCTTACCAATACTGCAATGTGGCTAACAATTTCCTTCTTATAACAATTTCCCCCAAGTAAGATTTATTATGTATTACAGTGCAGTGCCGTGAAAAATCAGCGCCCGGGACGAGAGTATACAATGGCGCCCCCGTACATATGAGTGAGATCGACAGACCAACCGCGAAGCGTAATAAAATTTTCAAAAATAAACCTTTCTTTTCTTTCATTTTGAGCACATTTTATTACTTTTTTCTTCCATTTTATATATGTGCACATGCATTTTCCTAACATAAGTAACATTTTCCCTCTCTCTTCTTTTGTTTTTTCTCTCCCGAATTTTGCGCTCCCTTACTTCGGCGCCCGGGGCCTTCGCCCCGCTAGGCCTCCTCACGGCACGGTACTGTGTTATTAGAGGATATGGAAGTTTTAGCTTGTTAATATAAATAGTCAGGTTCATACCTAACTAGTGGAGAGGTCCCTATTCTCCGCACGAGGAGAAAAGAATAAGGTTTAATTAATATTACATTTATACTTTCACGGCATATTTTGTGCATTATCGGCAAACCTTGTGCATTACCTACCAGACTAAGACGGTGGCGCGGCGTGAGTTCGACTCGTCCTCTATCCCAATCTCTTTTTTTCTTTGTCAAGTATCAAGATACTCAAAATCACGTTTTATTATTTAAAATGAAGTCTAAATACTAAATTTAATTTCTCGAAATTTAAGAAATTTCGAAATATGGACACGTTATTAAACCACCCCTACATCATTTTATTTCAATCTACGTCAAATGGTTTTATAAACGCTGGAACATGTGTTTAAATAGCATATTTCTAATAAGAATTTTAAATATCAAATGTTATGCCTGTAAGTTTAAAGAATTCCGAAATTATATTTAACTAATGTGCATGTTAACAAACGTTATACCTGTAAGTTCTTATTGGACTATCTTTCTTTTTCAGATGTTCTCCAAACTTGTATTGTTGGTTGCGTTCTCTCTGCCAGCCATCTTGAACGCTGAGCCTATTCATTCAGGTGGAGGAGTGGTATCTTCTGGTGGCGTAGCCGTAGAGCGCACAGGTACTGTATCCACTGGTGTACACCATGGTCCATTGGGCGCAGGACACGTTGTTACTAACACCCAAGGAACCCGAGTGGTGAAAGTCGGTGGTTCTCAAGTAACAGGAGGTATTGGTGCACCTTTGGCTAGTCCAGTAGGAGTTGGCGCTCCTCTCGGAGGACATGGAATTATTCAACCTGGACTCGTTGGTAAACCAGGTTTAGTTGGTCATGGAGTTGGACCAGTTCATCCAGTTGGAGGTGTAGGCCTTCATCATGGAGTTCCTGTCGCCGGAGCAGGTGCTGTGAAGACATCCAGTGTCCAAACTACTCAACAAGTGCATCAACAAGTTGGAACTGCTGGAATTGGAGGCGTTCCAGTTGGTGGAATCGGTGGAGCTGGGCACTCTGTAGCTACCAAGACCATCTCCCAACAGAGCAGTGTTGCCAGTCACGGCGGTACTCTCTACGGCTAAATTCTATTTACATTTGAAACATTTCCTTCATTCCTTCCAATCTGATTTATGTAGCTCCTTCTACTGTCATAATAATGCTTTTTTCTGACTTCGGTGTATGTCTTGATCTTACTTCATAAGTAATAAAGAAATTGAAAACAAAATTCTTTTCTTTCAAATCCGTTCAGCTCTTGAAGGAAGTAACATTAGTAACAATAAATAAATAAATAAATAAATAAAAATAAACGCTACAAACTGAAGGGAGAAACGTTATGAACGTATACAAGAATTCAAGAATTAGTGCACTGCGCTTGGGTCAATTGCCTCAAAATAAAAGTTATTAAAGACAGAAGACATTTATTACATACTAAGCGTTTGGTAAGGTAAATTATAGAATCATATCAAGAAAATATCCTATTATAGGTAACTATACTTAATAACATTTTAGTCTAACAGAGAACAACGATTTATGTTAACATTTAGATTTATGTGACACTTTGTACTAAACACTGAGTTTCCCAGCTAATAATAATAATAATAATAATAATAATAATAATAATAATAATAATAATAATAATAATAATAATAATAATAATTATTATTATTATTATTATTATTATTATTATTATTATTATTATTATTATTATTATTATTATTATTATTATTATTATTATTATTATTATTATTATTATTATTATGCTAGACATAGGAACACTTCCTGAAAATCAATGATCGAATAAAGTACGAGGTATGGCTGATAAGAAACGGACTGGTGGTACAAAACCCTTTATTGGTCATTTTGTACAATAGGAATTATACCCTTCGAAGTACTCCCCTGCACGATCCCTACACCGTTCTATATGAATTTTCGAATCCTGGAAGCAGTGTTACCGGTTAGGGATGTGCACGAGACGAGTCGAGACAGAAATTTCCTATCAAAATTCGAGTCGAAATACAGCTCTTCCAATAGAGAAGAATACATTTTTCGAGTCGAGACACTACTTTTACAGCACATTTTCGAGACGAGACAACCTCAAATCTTGTCTCGTGCGCATCCCTATTACCGGTCGTTTTCGGAAATAATTCTCATGGCATCCGTTACCTTTCTCTTTACAGCTTCTACTATCTCAAATCTGGTTCTTATGAGTGCTGACTTTACATTGCGGAATTAAAAAAAAAAAAAAAAAAAAAAGATATCACGGAGCAACATCTAGGGAATATAACGAATAATCTAACACAAATATCCCGTGTTTGGCCAAAAATATCTTCATTAGCAGTGCTATATGAGCAGAAGCATCATCTCCGTGCAAAATCCATGACTTGTTTGTCCTCAAATAGGTCTTTGTCTCCTTACTCGCTCATGAGGGCGTGTCAGCACATTAAGGTAATAATGTTGTTGATTTACAGTTCCACCCTCGGATATCCAATTAACGTACACGAGCCCACTGATGATGAAAAAAACAATCATCATTGCTTTGGATTTCGATTTGCTTATTCGAGCTTCATTTTGGTGCGCCGAACTCGGGCTTTCCCAACACATTGATTGGCATTTAGTTTTAGGATCGTATGTGAAAAAACCACGATTCGTCACAGATTATCACTCTCTCTAAGAATGTAGGATCTCTTTCAATATTTGTCAAAATGTCAGTGCAAATCTTCATCCGAATGCGGAACGTCCATATCGAGCGTATCGTCTATAATGTCTTCTCATCACTCTTTAAACCGTTCGAACCACTCAAAAACTAAAGTGCATGGTAAACAGTCATCACCGTATACTACCTTTAGCAGAAGGTAAGTTTCTTTCACTGACTTTCCCAATTTAAAAACAAATTTCACATTGATACTAGGTTCCATTTTAACACTTAACAGTTTTTCGACGGAGCATAGATGCATGATAAAGTTACAGCGGAATTGAGCAGCTTGCACCCTGGGAAATCACTCATTCGATAGGCAGGGTATCCTGGTATACATTCATACATCGATTGACATTCATGAGCTCGCTGTTCGCCGAATCATTTTTCTTTTAAGCCACACCTTGTATGATAGTGATGTGCAACATGATATCATTAATTGAATGGTTTTGATGTTTTTATCATAGAAATTCAGTAAGATTTCTTCAAATATTACAATTCATCGGGTAATATTGGTTACATTAAGTTGGGAAAACATCAACAATGATCGTAAGCGACATCAGAAATTTTTGTAAGAGCGCATAATGTGACCATTTACAGTTTCCTCGCTACAAAATTTTCATGCAGTGGCTCAGTGGTAGAGCACTCACTTTTGGTGCGAGAGGCCACAAGTCATGTAGTTTGTTGTGGCCATCTCTTCCGCAGACCTTCTCGAGGCTCTCCTGTTCCTTCCACCTCCATATACAGGGCTAGCATAAATGATTCATTCATTTTGAAAAGGCTACATTTTCAAAAGTATGACACATACACACACGAAAGATATATGAAAAGAATCACAAACTCACCAAATTTATACACCCTCTACAAATGTTCACCAATAAAAAAGACATCGAGTATCGGTATATAAACTTGGTGAGTTTGTGGTTCTTTTCATATATCGTTCATGTGTGTATGTGTCATACTTTTGAAAATGTAGCCTCTTCAAAATGAATGGATCATTTATGCTGTTCCTGTATATCACACAATAGATGCCATAGCGGTCACGGTGGCTAATTGGGAACACCCGATGAGAGTAGTTGAGTAGGTTGACGATCTTAAGGCGAAAAAAAAAATCCATGGGTGTAGGGCATGGGTGGATTTTCAACTGTCCTTAAAGTTTCTGTGTTCATGTCCCAGTCACATTGGATTAAGTAGAAAATAGAATACCAAAATGACCATGGAGCCAATTGTTCCGGTTAGAACGATTTAAAAAAATGATTAGGACGCTCATGTCTTGTTAGATCACAGGCCATGTGAGTTTGTGATGGACAACATCGTTTCCGCAGGTTTTCTCTTGGTTTTCTTATATCCTTCCACATTATCATTCCACCAATTATTTCGTTATCATTCTCATTTATTATTATTCTCTTTCCTTTTGTCTACAGGATAAAATCGTGAGAAGTAAAACTACAAAATTCATTTCATTTCTTATTCCGAGAGATGCCATCGTATTAAATTCTACACTAGCATATAGACCAAAACGATTTCAGGGAGGCTCGGGTTCGATTCCCGGCGGGAGCTCCTGTGGTTTGGATTCCACGTTAATTAGTAGGTCCACGTCTCATATAGCCTCGCTGCTGAAAAGGGACGTTAAACTCAAAATCAACTCAACTCAACTCAAAACCGTTTCAGAAAGCACTAACAAAAAAATATTCATTGCAATAAAGCCATACACACATTGCAACAAAAGATACGTATATGTGAATATACGTATAGGTTTTAAAAAAAGTAATCAACCAGAATCATAATATAGTAGATGAAGAGACAAACCATGTTCATCTAGGAAACTACACTTCAATTGCAAAAAAATCAAACAAGATGAAATCTTCAAGAAGAAATGTACAGTACAGTACCAAAAACAGACAAAATTACAACCATATGTATAAATAGAGTTCCATCCAATCTCACAACTAAAATCGTAAAATTATATACCCCACCAACCTGAGTGTACGATATATACAGTACAATTGAACCGCTTGGGTGCCAAGTGTAACTTCAAAATTGAAATTTGCCTTGAGAGAACTTTGAACTTAAAAATATCATATAAATCGCATAACGAAAAAAATTCATTATCAGTATTAGAAAATAAACTTCATAATTATGTTCTTGGTTGCAATCACAAAATAAATACGAATTTATCAATATACTGAACTACAAAGTTCTCTCCTGAAAAAAAAATCATTTTGGAGATACATCACTTGGCATCCAAGAAGTCCAATTGTATCTTGAAGAGAATTATATGCAATAACCTAATAAAATCAGGATACTACATATCAACTACTTTTGTATCTAATATTATTTGCAAATTGACAGAAAAATACTTACCAAATTCATAGAGCTACGTATATTTACAAGAAAGTTAATAACTAAGTACAAATTAACTATAAACATGCTTTGACCACAATACAATAAATTTGAATATACAGAGTGTTTCAAAACAACATCAACAAATTTTGGGAGTGATTCTTAACATTAGGATAAAACAAAAAGTATAGACCAACCTGGGTGCAGAAATGCTTCCTTTCGGCGCTATGACCAACCGAAAATTTGTCGGAAAAATGTAAAAACAATCATAACTCGAGAACGAAATGTCGGATCGAAGTAGGATGAAAGGGAATGTCCATTAGATTTAGTTGTAAATTCCATTAATGCACAATTCGATGTGGCCTAGTGGCGGCGCAAGGGTGACTCCTAAAGAAACTGAAGAATTCCTGGGATATTTTGTCAAACAAGATGATCAGAAAAATTAACTATTATTAAATACGATATTTCAACAAACAAAATTCGCAGCACGTTGTCCAAGTTAGAATATTATTGTTAGTATTCGAAAGGAGACATTCTTATTCCATAAATTCTTCCATCATCATTCATTTGCCTTAGTTATCGCCTCCCTTAATGTAAAGTGCATTTGCCAGGGGTTGCTGACAGTTTGTCGGTGGTCATCACTAAAAACGTGTGTTTCAGAATCGTTATAAGAAACACAGGGTCTCAGACACTTATAAGTCAATTTTGTATTATATTTACTTTGAAATGTATTTAAGGTTTCTTTTTATATACATGGTATATGAAAGTATAAAATAAAAGAGCCAAATAAACTTTCATGAGCAACCAGGGGTGCCACTATTGTGTTTTAAAACTTATCATTGGGTCTCAGAGACCCATGTTTCCCATCAAAGTGTTAAGGTATTTTTAATACGTTGTATTATTTGTAAGGAAGAAACGATCGTAGCCTTTATAAGGTTGAGAACTACTGTTGTAGGTTGATTCTAAAAAATGCTAAAGGTGCGAATAGCGTATAAAGACATCAATTAGATTCGATTTGCTAGATTTTTAATTTTTTTTTAGAATTACTAAACGTATTACACAGAGAAAAATCCGTTCTCCGGACAGCGGTATATTGTACAAATACAAGCAGCGGTAACCTCTTGCTTACTATAGAAATCAGTACGGAGCATACGTTATCCGTATGCTACATAGGCACTGCCCTTAGATATTACATCATGCCGTTGCAGGATGTCTGACATCTAACAGTTTTCCGTATATCACATACATATACTTAGTTACCTTCGTCAGCTATATGTTATATACGTCCATTTGTATGTGAGATCCTGACCGCCTACATTGTTTCATACGGAAAGTACGTATAGATCAAACACTTATACAGAAAGTATTATAAAACATGCATTTTCAGTTATACGTCTGCTGTACGTTAAGTCCAAAAACTACAGGAATTACGCATGTAACCTATCTTTTTAAGTACGCCACCTACATTTTTTCTCAGTGTAGTAGTTAAGAAATAATTCAGATAGTTTTCTATTGATGGACGGAGGGGAAATTAATTCTACTGTACAATGACTAAGTAAAGAAGCTCATAGCCAGATTGCAAGAACGGGTAGTAGCAGAGCAATGTTTTGAAAAATAGAACAGGTTAACTTCAATTCATATTTGATAAGGTCTAGATATTACTATGTGAGGATATTTATTGAACATTCTTCGTATTTGCATATTTCACATTACGATTTAGCAAGCCTTTTAAAATCATTTCTATAAGAACTACGTACTTAATGATAGTGAACTAAGTTACATAGATTGCTTCAATGAATCAGTAACTATTTTTTAACCTGTAAAGTTTTCAGTGAAAAATATTTTAAATTCGGAAGAAATTGATACAGGAAATCACTGAAAGATTTATAACTGTGACGACGCCAGTTTTAATTTCTTGGGTGGGGGCAAGCGGAAAGACAGAAACATTTTGGGTGACAGCAACTTTATATATATAAAACTATCCATTCCGGTATATAGATATATATATATACCGGAATGGATAGTTTTATATTACTTTACCTATATTACAATGCAATATATCTGCGGGTCCAGGAGTCGTTACCGGGGGCGGACCCTCCATTTGCTATTTCCTTCTGGTGTCGTCATTGATTCATAACTTTTCCCTAATTCAGGGCATCGCAAATAGGGCATCGTATTAGGGCATGAAAAGTGGAAGGGTACCGTGAATGAAACTTCTACTAAGGGAATTTTACAAAAGTAAGACGGAAAAAGATAGTCAGATAACACATGTAATAAAAAAAAGTTAAAAGGTCGTACGATAGGAAGTTCAATAGCAAATTAGTGCAGGAATGTGAACTTACCAAGGATATATTCTATATTTTTTTAAAAAAAAGAAAAAGAAAACGAGAAATAAAGGAAAAAGTGAAATTAGTGTGTTGTTCGTAAAATACAAGGCATTTTTAATAATTACACTCACAAATGCTGCGCTCTCCCATGCAAAGTAATATTTCAATAGTTTCCATAAATAATACCATACACTTAAAGAATGTGTCTGCCGGAGGGACAATTCTTCCTTCCGAGAGTTATTCCGCGCTGGGACAAACCAGATCAAATTTCTCCTTTTTATAAATTCTAACAATGTTCTAACTAGATTAACTATACTATGATTTTTGTTCGCTGACGTAATGTATTTGATTCTATTCAATTTTATTCAGTCAACTTTTGATTGAATACCCCAGAAATTCTTCAGTTTCTTTGGGAATCACCCTTGCGCCGCCCCTGCATCACATCGAATTGTGCATTAATGGAATTTACGACTAAAAATAATGAAATTTTCGTTCCATCTAACATTTTAAACTCGTTGCAAGATTGCAATTTAAGTTACAAAATTTTATTCTAACAGACAGAAAAATAACCTAATAAAGACACTGTAAAAACTGAGTAATAAGGGATATTGATTCCTACAATCAAAAAATAATGTAATAAAAGCGTTATAAAAACCAAGTATTAAGGACTGTTGACTCTGACAAACAGAAAAGAAACGTAATAAGAGCATTGTAGAAACTAAGTAATAAGAATTTACTGTAAGAAACAGAAAAGTAACCTAATAAAAGCATTGAAGAAATTAAGGAATAAGGACTATTGACTTTACAAACAAACAAAAAAATAATAAAAGCATTGTAAATACTAAGTAATAATAGCTATTGATTCTAACAAACAAAAAGGTAACGTATAAAAGCATTGCAGAAAATAAAGTAATAAGGGTTGACTCTAAGAATCAGAAAAGTAAGCGAATAAAAGCATTTTTAAAACTAAGTAATGAGTGTTACTGACCCTAAGAAACAAAAAGTAACATAAAAACATTGTAAAAATTTAATAGTAAGGGATATTGATTCTCACAAAGGCATATATTCCGAAGTTGGGCGTCCGCTTTCGTCAAGTTTTTGCACTGTTATCTCCTTTCCACATTTTCTACAATTTGTTATTAGGTTCATTAATCCGTGCTCTTCACAAACTTTTAAAAAAATTTGCTCGTTATCAATGTATTCCTTCACAAATGTTAAAACTACTAGTTCATTGCCCTTGTACATTCGCCATGTTGGTAACATAAATGCTTGTTTCTTTCCCACAATGCAACTGTTCTATTACCTTGCGCCAAGTAGTTCCCTCCGCTCGCCATATAGTCCCATGTTTATAACCGCTTATATATAACAAATAAACAGATTTTTCGAGAGACTTATATACTATCAAGGACACAAACGATCAAATTATCCATATATTTTCTGTAAATTTTAATAATTTCGCTGGAAACGGACGCCCAACTTTGGAATTTAACCCATAACAAAACACAAAAGTAACGTAATAGAAACATTGTAAACACTCAGTATTGACTCTGACAAGTAAAAAAATAACCTAATGAAAAAACTAAGTAATAAGGGATTGTCTAACAAACAAAAAATAGCCTAATAAAAGCATTGTGAAAGCCAAGTAATAAGTACTATTGACTGACAAACAGAAAAGGAACTCAATAAAAGCACTGTAAAATCTTAGCAATTAGGGCTATTGATTGTAATAAACAAAAATAACGTAATAAAAGCATTGAAAAAACTAAGTATTAAGGAGTACTGATTCTGACAAATGGGAAAGTAATCTAATAAAATCATTGTAAATATAGCTCCGTTTCAACATTGAAGAAAGGATAAGTGATTGTCAAGTATTATACCTGGTCCTTTTCATAATATCGATTATCAATAATTAAAAATTCTTAATTCCGTTTTTAAAAAGTGCCAAGATTAATGCTACATTAAAAAAAAAAAAAAACTTCAAATAATATATTTATTCAGAAGCAGAATGCGGTCCTCACAAGAAAATGTAATTCTTCGTGTCTAGCATCTTGACGTTGATTCTACTTCATATTCTGCATTCTAGGATATTTTATTACATTATTTTTCAACTTTGCTTCATGGCCACATATATTTTTAAACATATGAAATAATTTAGTAAGAGATAATTCTCTTAAATAATTTTCTTTCTTCTTTTCCAATTAACAAGCGGCATGCTCAAATTTAAAGCTGCTGGAAATAATTGTGTCTCCACTGATTAAATGCAGTATACTTCTTAATTATCAGCAAATACAGCTATATATTAATATTGCAGAGTAACAAACTGGTACGGTTTCTTTGTTCGTGTTCGTTATTTTAATTAGTTTCTTTTAGATTTATTTGTTCTTTCTTTAAGAAATGCTTACACAATAATCCTGAAGCAAAGTTTCTTCTCTGTATAATTTAGAATGAACATATAAGTTGTATCTAATATTGAAAAAAATAGAAACTAAGGGATATGAATTGTATGTATATTCAATGTACTGAATGAAAACCGATTTGTGTTTGGGGGGGGGGGGCACAGTGACTTAGTAGGGAGGTAATCAAGCGTTTCCATTATCTCTGATTTGATTTGATTTTGAGTTCAGCGTTCCTTTCTGCAGCGAGGCTATATTAAACGTGGACCTACACCTTAACGTAGGATCCGAACGCTCCCTCCAGAAAACGAACTTGGGTCTCTCACGCCGAAAGGGGCACACTCTGAAATCTTAGCCATGACGGCACTCGTCTGCATTATCCTACAGGATATAATCATAGGTCTTAAAACTAGAAATTTAGTTTCATTTCATTTTCAATTCGTATTTGCGTTCCGATATTGTTATTACCAAGACAACTTAGAGGAAATAGTTTTACTTAAGCATTCTGAGGTAGATATGTGTATTATTATTACTATACGAGGTGAAAGGGAAAATTGTGAGGATATCGTAAAAAATAAGATATTCTTAATTTAGAAAGTGATGTTTGGAGACTATGATAGATTTTTAAAACACGTTTCCTTTGTCTGTTTCTTTCTAAATTATCGTCTTCCACAATGGTTTAGTTCATTAGAAATTCAAAACATTTTTCAGATTGTTTCTCTTACTCAGCAGTGTAGCCAGCAAGTTGTTCTTGAGGGGAGAACTGCCTTTTCCAGAGGAGTGGGCTTTCTACATGCTGAAAGTAAACCCAAAATCTTTCAGATAAACTCCATTTGCGGGGCAAGGGAATCGTTTGGGGTTGGGCTCCCATTTGTCCCCACGTGGCTGCACCCTTGCATTTAGTTCAAGGCAAATGTTGCGTTTGTATATACCTGTAATACAGGCGCTATCTTTAATTTTCTCCCTTATTGTTGTTTGTTGATTATTAATGATTCCAATGATGTTTTGCACAAAGTTACCATATTCTCATATATGACAATACTGACACTTCCATCTTGCTAATTCGTTATATAAACATTAACTTTCGACATAAGAATGATAAGTTTTACCCTTGACTTTCAAGTCTGACACTTTGAAAAATGTGTATGTTGAAGCGTATGGAGAGTAGTTTAACAAGTGTACATTATGTTCTTCTTATTTATATTTTTCAAGATCTAGTCTATTTTTTTTTTTTTAACAATCCCTTCTTTGAATACAAATAAGTAAATATATCTTTACATGAGAAATGTCTGAAATTGAATTGACAATATACTTGAGCTTAGAAAATACGGACAAATGAGGGAATTTAGAAATTTATGCTTACGGAAATTTTTTACCTCGAAAGGCGGATATGTTCTCATAATACCAGACTATCGAAACCCTAATTTTTCTTTGCAGGCTAATTCTGAAAATATGTATGTTAAATGAATAAATAAAATTAACTATCATTGGAGGAATAAGATTTTATTCAATTTTATTGAAGAATAGTGATGATGATTTAAGTGGTTGTCATTAGTAATGCTAGTTTATCAAGAACAACAAATTCTGGAAAAAAAAGTTTAATTAATCTGATTCATGGACGTTTCCTCGTTAGAAGTTAAATACTTCATTCAAGGATATATTTTGGGTTGATATTCAATTATAATTAATCCTTCCTTATATAGTCATACAAGTTCATTTTAATATAAGAAAACTAAATAACTGTGCAATAAGGTCATGTCTCATGCTTCTCTTCGTGGAATCCGGATAAACCGTAGCCACTTTCTTTACAGGATACGTACTTCTAGTTGTAGATTTCTGGCAAGAAATTTCCCAAGGTGATGATATCTAGTTTAACGGTTTTAATGCACATTACTATTTCTTTAAAATCTCATTACTTATAAAGCACGAGCATCTTTGTTCACAACACGAATACGAAATGGATGTAGAAAGTCCTGAGGAAAAGAAATAAGCGGTTTCAATCCAACGAAAGACAATTTTGCTCTGGTATTTAACCAAAATGGTAATTTCTAAATGTAAGAGAAATTCTGACCGACTGACTGATTGACGAACGTTCAGGCCAAACCGCTTAACCTAGAAATTTGAAATTTGTACAGGGCATAGAATTTGTGTTGTAATATCCCACTAACGAAGGATTTTTGAAAATTCGACGAAGTAGGGAGAAAAGAGGGGTGGCAATTATTATCTTAAAATGTCCATATCTCAAAATCTCTGAAATTTCGAGACATGAAATTTGGCATATAGACTTATCATTTACAATAATTAGATACGTGTTTCAGCATTTTTAAATATTTGACAGAAGAGAAGAAAATAGGGTTAGAAGAAAGAAGCGGCGGGGATTCAATTATTATCAAAATGTCCATATTTTGTAATATGTTAGTTAGGGACTTGAGATTTGGTGTTTGGACTTTTAATTTAAAATAATTACTACACGTTTCACCGTCTTTTTGATACTTAAGCTAGAAGGGGGGGAAAAGGGTTCGGGTTGCTCACTAAAGATTCCCACACGAGACGTCTAAATTTTGTGTCTGACTTCCAGTTCGAATGAATTATATATGGGACATAGTGGATAAATTAGAACAAATTATGACCTAATTGTTGTCCGTTTAGATTGATTCTATAGCATTGATAATTTAAGTATGAAATGCCCCCTCCTCCGCCCATTATGACCTGATTATTGGTATTTTTTTATTTTAAAATTATCAACGGGAGGTTGGCATCCAGGCCCGCAAACTAAGGTTTGTGTCATCCGGAGCAAACAAGAAATCCGGTGCCCTCCGAAGTTTGGTAAGAGAAGTGTTAGTTATATTATTGCATAGCAAATTACACTTAAAATAAAACTAATGTTATATTGGTTTGTAATTATGTTAATGCAAATAATCTGTAATACCTTGGAATTCACCTGAAAAGAAACACATCAATACTACTAGCAAGGAACAACTAATTTAAAACTTACGTAACACAGATCAACGAATTTGAATTTTTACACGTATCTAGGCTTTGCATAAAAAAGATTTTTAAAAAATCGATTGCAGTCATCAATTGATCTCCATTACACAAGCTGTTTCTTTTCAATCATAATTATCATCACCATCAAAGAAAGCAATTAAATCTAACATACATACAGGGTATTCATGAACAAACTGCGATGGCAATTCGACGAGAAGTGATTCCTGACATCAAAAGAAGAAAATAGTTCCAATGAACATGTCGAAAAGCCTCTAATGATTGATATCACAACGAAGCATACTACCTAGTTATTTAGAGTGACCAGACGTTTTGATTTTCGCATGACAGTACATCAAGCATAGGATAAAATAGCTTAAATTGTAAGTCATTGTTGCACTGTCAGTTTGCCAATACAATGTCTGTTGGCTCCACTTCGAAACATAGGGAAGATACAGTAGCTGTCCATCTATCATCTATAGATCTGTACTACATCCTACTTTTTGCTTATTAGGTTAAGAGTCAATTCACCGTAAAATTATTAGATAACCAAAAACAAGTTATTTCCTTTTTTGACGTCCCATTTGATGAAGAGCTCACACAGAGAAAATGAAGCGACTCACGCACCGAAAAAGCGATGGTAGTGCACAAGTTGAGCAAGTGTGTACCCCATACATTGTTGGTAACTAATAAGGAACAATAGGAACATGAGTGTCAGCCTGTTTGTCATTGGTGTCTCGGCTCCGCAACACACCCATATTTGATCGAGTGCTCACGAGTAACACTTGTGGGTCCAGTATGATACTCACAAGTGTACCAGACATTGGTTGTCACCACATGATCCTATGCCTCAAAACACCCTTGCAACCACGCAAGATCATGTCTATGTCTGGTAAACTAGTCACTAAGTTATGCGTTACGAGCTCGTACTACTGTATACCTGCAGTCAAAGAAAGTTACAAAGTATGCAACACGCATTGAAGAAAAGGAGCTATCGCAATCGTAATTAGTGAATCGCAAAGATGCACGACAATGCGGACCACACGCGACAAGTACAGCCAGAGATAGCATTCAGCAACTTGGATGGGAGACTGTACCATTCATCATACTCGCCGGACCTAGTAGACCTGGGTACTTGTTTTTACGTCCAAGAATCCCTAATCTATGTAGTCTATAGCTATTTTGGGTGCCCCTTCAACTATGATTAGTGTCGATTCTGTGGCGCTTTAGAACAATAACATAATGTTTAAATTCATATAGTATCCTCGACTTCCATGAATTCTCTAAATAGATCACATAATAGAATATTTTTCCCACTTCTTCCTATAAGGGCTGGATTAACAGTTCTGGCGCCCTAGGCTATACTTACGGAACCACCCCCGAGAAAAGGAGACGGTTCTTGTATTGTACATTACAACAATGAAACTGTCAATTGCTACGTTTACAGGAATTTATTTCGGGAGCGCCCCAAAGCTTTTTTGTGGGTGTCTAAATTCAATATGATTATACATTATTAAAACTTGTAAAATCACTCCTAAAATTACAGTAAACTTGGAGAAGAGTAAGGATTTCGGGAGGAGCTGAACCCATCCTCTGCGTATTCATCGCTAATGCTGTACTTAGTCTCTCATTGTTGAATACACATTTATGCGGCAGGATCACTCGAAAATAGAAAAAAGCATATTATAATCTGTAATCCAGCAACACCCACATAAGAAATTTCTACAATAATAAATTAATTTGTCCTCTAGTATATAAGGCTGGACAGGGGAGCCAAAAACGCCGCCCCAGACTCTAAAGCCTATTCAGTCTAGGCGCTAATCTGTGTTTGCCTAAATTGCGGATTGGAGGGCTTACAAAGTCCGTTACCAGATTTATGTGATACACATACATGAAGAATAAGTCGTTTAAAAAAGCAAAGAACTTCGGTTTGAGATTTTGTTTTGAATCCATATGCAACAGCGAGGTTATGAAAGATTGAATCTTCTATTAAAGCGGAATCCAAAGCATGACTAGCGCTTGAATTCAGTGCAGTTGCATCCATAATGCAAGATGAAGACTCTATGTTGCAGGCCGTTATGTAAGATTAACGGTTCACAGTATAGGCAATTTCCTACCATATAGCTTATTTCGTCTCCAAGAAAGCTGCATTACTGGAGCACACCAGCGGCCCCAACTGCAAAACACTTGGATAAATTAAATCTACAGTAATAAGAAATGAATACGTACTGTTTTCAAAGTATAAACTTTTCGGAAAACTGTGGATATAAAAATAGTTTCTTATTTGAAAGCAACAAGCAGAAACTTTTGGCTTCGTATTAGAAAGAAAAAAAAAATATACATAGTTCATAAAAGGAAATAATAAGGAAAGATGACACACAAGATTAAGATATGATCGTTATTATTATTATTTAATTGTGCTGAAAAGTATCTTATTCTTTTTCGTTATGGTTTCAGCTTCCTTCAAGCAGAGAAGACCAAGTTCCCCTCCCTTCGCTCTTCAACACTTTTAACACCAAGAGCAGAAGTCCATGGATCGGTAGTTCGCGTTGTCTTTCCATTTTGTTAACACTTCATCACCTGTCATTCACAGATGGAAATTACATCTAGCAGTTTAGGCGAAAAGTAAATTCGCATTTGGTCCAATTCAAATAACGCCTCACGATCTTATCAAGGAGGAAATACCGATATTCTCTATACAGGAGGTATAGAAAATCTCACAGTGTTTCTATATTTACACTTTGCGTAAATAAGTGCTACGATATACACGGCTTGGTAACAAATGAAAAATCATACCTAAAATGGCAGATGTGGTTTTTATTGGTGGATTGCAGCTGATAAGGTGTTAGGCAAAATAAGACTCAGGAAAATTGACAAGTAAATCGTACTTTACAGAAGTTAGTATCATATGACACATCGTGTTGTTTACATATTCAAAAAAGAAAAAGTGTTAAACACAAGGTGAAAAAGTAATCATTGCTTACATTTGTGTTCATAAATTGTATTAAAAAGCCATAAGGAAGTGAAATAAGTATCATTAAGTTATGAACGTTTAAACTTCAATGGCGACCAATACCGTGCCTGGAGCAACAATAATTGTTAACGAATTAGCTTTAGCAGGTTGGACTAATTAACGATTCACAAATTATTGCCAGTGCATTTTATTTTGGCACTTATTTAGATCTGTATCTTTACAATAATAGAAATTGAAACTCTCACGTTTTATGGACATTTCACGTTTCAATGATCAAAAATATCATGAAACATGGTTCCACAGTTTTTTTTAAGCTACTCTGAATCAAATTTGGTTGTCAAATTTGCCATTTCATTATTCACACACTTCTATCCACCAATTTATCAATATAGTATAGGCCCTATAGAAAGTATTCTACAATTAAGCCAAAATAAGTTTTTGAGTTTTTCAAACTAAATTGTCTAATACAAGTTATCCCTCCAACGTTTGTCTTCCCTCGATTTTTTTCGTTCTGGAGAAAATATATTTAATTTTCCCATGCAGTATATTATTATTATTATTATTATTATTATTATTATTATTATTATTATTATTATTATTATTATTATTATTATTATTATTATTATTATTATTATTATTATTATTGTTATTAAGAAACAAATAACAACTAAGCAAGATTGCGAATTTCATGGGTACAAATTGACAATGTCCTTTCTAATTCCATCCCAATTTTAGCGTGCAGTGAGTATATCAGGGGCAAGTGCAAACTTAGTGATGATTTCAGGCGATTTCCTCTGGGGGAGATTTCAATACTTAGAGGATAAAAGTACTATTGTGAAAATACAGGTAACTAACAAATGAACACCTTAACCTTTCAAAAATAAACAACAGAGTTCGCAACGCTGACTCAAAACTCAACTTATCCTATAGAAAGTATCATTCTTAATTACCATTTTATCCTAATTCTCTGTTGCACTGGATAAGTAGTAAATCTAACAGACTTCGCGTCTTGTTTCATTCATCAATTGATAAAGACAATCTGTTTCCAGGTTCATAAGAGGGAAACCGTCTACATCATCAACAGCAAGTTGGTGAGAGAGAAATATGTTCGTTGTATACACAAATTCACTACATTACATTAAACACTCTACATTTTCTAAATATTCAATAAAAAATATTTAAAAAACTCTTAAACTCAAATATAAAACATACTTCTGTGTCAAGCAGTTCATTTATATATAGGCTTATACAGTATAAGGGATGGTAAGAAACTATTTGAACAAACTTCGGGAGCTGATTCCCGACACCGAAACCAACAAAATAGTTCTCTGGAACTTTGTTCAGCGAGAGATAATTTCGGCGATATAAGGTGCCGAAAACGTGGGAAAATGAAGTTCAGGGGGCAGTAATTCAAAAACAACGCAACGTAGAGAGTGCGGTTTAAAACATGACACTCGAAGTCATACCTGCTCGATTAAAAAATGTATGTTCCAAACCTCTGTAGGATATGTGCGAGGGATTTTCCAAAGGAACGTAGGATTACTTGCAAGTTTATAGGGTTTTAAACCTCACTCTCTACGTTGCGTTATTTTTGAATTACAGCCTTCTCAAGTTCATTTTCCCACGCTTTCGGCACCTTATATCGCCGAAACTATCCCTCGCTGACCAAATATATATAATTAAGATATACAATACGAGAATGGCAAAATATGTGTGTCTTCATAGCACTAAATATTGTGGTATTTAAGCTGTACCTTCATCCCTATAACAGTAGCATATCGTCATGGTGGAAATACTGTATTATCCAGCAATTATATCTTCTTGATAACCAAAACAATAATGTAACAATTTTTCATGATGTAAAACAACGTAACATTCGTGGTCAACCCATAAGACCCGCAATTCTATAGTTATCGTTATAATCGACAAGTGACCATCACGATACTACTCCAATTTTATGTTAATTTTGGATATAACTTTCTCTCTGATTTTTCATCAATTTATATCAAGACATAATGGTTGTTACGCAAACAGTTCATACCTTTTTTTACACAAGAGAACCTTCCTCTGGTTATGTGGTAATGTGCTCTCTCTGGTTATCTTTTATTCCCGGGAAAACCGGTTTCGATTTCCAGTGGTAACTAATGTGATTGGAATCTGTAGGTTCACGCCTTATATAGCTTACGTGCTGAAAGAAACGCTAACTTCCAAAACCGATGAACTGATATCCGACACAAAATACAGTATCTTTACAAGTTTACCATCAGTAATTTGCCTTTCATGAGTCTAAACTCTTCAATTAAATATTCTCAAGTTACAAAAAAAAAAGAATCAGTGACAGATGTGGACATTCCAATTTTGGATGCGGCTCTTATCTATTAAAATCTTTTCCAGATGCGCACGTGCAGGTGTTACCTGGAATTTCCATGCCTCGATTATGTTGCAACTAGAATTGTCAAAATCTTTCAGTTTAACGTCCCATGATTATGCTTGTTAAGGGAGACGGATGATTAAGGCAAGTGAATGATGATGGAAGAATTGCTAGAATGAGAATGTGGGAGGAAACGGGAAAACCCCGAGAAAACCCACGTATACCATGTTGTCCACCACAAACTTACTTGGCCGGGGATCCCACGCACTAAGCCACTATCCTCCTGCAACCAGAATTGTCAGTCCCAAATGCGGATGCAGCACAGAGGAAGAAGAAAGACAACAAAACACGTTGCTATTGTGCACTGTCGTGAAGAGTAACATTTCATACTTTCAACCAACGCATGAGATTCTTAATTTACAGCTATGAAAATAAGAAAAGTAGGCTTCCCTGTGTGTATTAATTTACATTAGCCAAAAGTTAAAACTTCATATTTCTCTACATCCACATCTGACACTAGCTCATTTTTCCTAACTTCAAAATTTTAATTTTTGCTAGGTTGTAAAAGAATACTTTCTACTATATTGATAACCTGGGTAGAAGTGTGTAAATAATGAATCAGAAAATTTGACTCAAGCAGATTTGATTCAGATTTTTTTTTTTTTAAAGTAAGGAATAATATTGTTAGTCATTGAAATGCGAAATGTCCTTAAAACATGGCTGTTTCAATTTCTATTATTGGAAAGATACAGATCTAAATAGGTACCAAAATAAAATTTATTGTCAGTAATTTGTGAATCATTAATTAGTCCAACCTGCTAAAGCTAATTCGTTCATTATTATTGTCGCTCCAGGCACGGTATTGGTCGCCATTGAAGTTTAAACGTTCATAATTTAATAATGCTCATTTCACTTCCTTATGGCTTTTTAATACAAGTTATGAACACAAGTGTAAGCAATGATTACTTCCCCTTGTTTAAGACACTTAAAAAAAAAAAAAAACTTTTTCTTTTTGTACATGTAAACAACACAATGTGTCTCTTGATGCTAACTTCAGTAAAGTACAATCTACTTGTCAATTCTCCTGATTCTCATTTCGCCCAACACCTTATCAGCTGCAACAATCCACAGATGAAAAACCAGTTGAGAATGCTCCAAGAGCATTGACAGAACGAACTTAAAAAGAATGGAGAAATCGAGCGGGAAGGATAACTGTCATTCTTCCTAGATGTAAATCTTTTTATCCGCACCTTCTCTTTCTCGCAAAAAATAGCAAAATATCATCTCTCTATGACTTACAGTTGTCGAGTTATGGCTGCTTAAATATCTAGAAATTCGAACTTTTTGGGCCAATATCTGGGGAACGGTGGTCAGTTGGCCAGTAGAGAGTTAATCAGTGGCCACCGGTTACTATTTGGTACCAAAATGTTCACCATCCTCTTATATGTTGATCAACACCAATTTGATCTCTCTGTGACTTACAGTTCCCGAGATTTGGCTCCTTAAATCTTCCGAAATTGGAACTATCTTTTGGCCAATATTACGGGAACGGTAAGTCATAGAGAGATAATATTGGTGTTAATCAATACCTAAGAGTATGGTAAACATTTTCGTACCGATATTAATTGATGGCTACTATCCAACTTTCCACTGGCCAAACCAGTGGCCAGTTGCACAGTGGCCACCAGTTACTATTTGGTACCAAAATATTTCCTATCCTCTTAGGTATTGATCAACATCAATATCATCTCTCTACAACTTACGGTTCCTGAGCTATGGCTCCTTAAATATCTAGAAATTGACCATTTTTGGCCAACGGTAAACATTTTGGTTCCGATAGTAATTGGCTTCCACTATCCAACTGGCCATTGGCCAAACCAGTGGCCAGTTGTACAGTGGCCACCGGTTATTATTTGGTACAGTCCGCAGCAAAAAACCTGCAACATGAGCATGTAAGTTTATTGTGAAACAACGAAGTGTTTTGCTCCAAAATAAGTGTGCAGGGGAGGACGCCGAGGTTTCTCCTGGCGAGATTCGTGCCACTTAGTAGTTATATTGATTCCCTGCGCTGTTAGGCGTAGTTTCACAATTAACTTACATGCCCATGTTGCAGGTTTTTTGTTGCGGACTGTACCAAAATATTTACCATCCTTTTAGATATTGATCAACACTAATATGATCTCTCTATGACTTACGGTTCTCGAGATATGGCTCCTTACATCTCTCGAAATCGGCCATTTTTGGCCAATATCTCGGGAACGGTAAGAGTGATGCGAAAAATGTAATCACTTTCTCTGATAGTTTTTGATGCTCTATCGAATGCAGGGTTCAAAATTGAAAAAAAATATACAAATAATGGACAGACAGACACACAGACATAGAGAATTAAGTAACGAACTTTTCAAGTTCGTTGATCACATCTGCCATTTTAGGTATGTTTATCATTTGTTAACAAGCCATTCACTATATATACACGCAAAGTATAGATATAGAAACATTGCGAGATTTTCTATATAGATATAAGAGTATTTTCCTCCTTGATAAGATCGTTAGGCGGTATGAGAATTAGGCGAAATGCGAAGTAAATGGCGGATGTAACTTTCATCTGTGAATGACAGGTGATAAAGTGTTAAACAAAATGGGAAGACATTGCGAACTACCGATCCATGGACTTCTGCTTTTGTTGTTAAAACTGTTGAAGAGGGAACGGAGGGGACTTGGTCTTCTCTCCTTAAAAGGAGTTGAAACCATAACAGAAAAGAATAAGATACTTGTCAGCACACTTAAGTATTAATAATAACGATAATAGCTTAATCTTGTGTGTCATCTTTTCTTATTATTTCCTTTTACAAAGTGTGACCCTGCGTAGCGTAGTCGCTAACGCTCTCGCCTTCAGTGCGAGCGGTCCCGGGTTCGATTTCCGGTGGGGACACTCGGTCGAAAAAGTGTAAAACGCTTTTTCAGGCCATCCACCCTGAATGAGGTTTCCCTGGGTTTTCCTCATTCACACCAGGCAAATGCTGGGGTGGTACCTAACTTATAGGTCCCAGGCCGCTTCCTTCCTTCCCCCACCCTTTCTTCCTTTCCTATCCCCGGATTGTATGCTCGCCGAGGGACGTCATCCCTCAAACGTGACGGGCTAAATGGCCTTAGATGCCGAAAGCCCAGAAATCTAAATCCTAAATCCCCTTTTACAAAGTGTGTATTTTTTCTTTCAAATATGAAGCCCAAAGTTTCTGCCTGTTCCTTTCAAAATAAACAAACACTTTTTCTTTATGTCCACAGCTTTCCGATAAGTTCCATGCTTTGGAAACAGTACCAAGAAACGGACAGATGAACAGCCACTGTATCTTCCCCATGTTGTGAAGTGGAATCAACCGATACTGTGTTAGCAAATTGACACTGCAACAATGACTTAACTAATTTTAGCTGTTTTCTTGTACACTATTCTTGATCCCAGAACGTAAGAAATGGAAAAGCAATTAAGTAAAAAGTTAAGTTCAATAAGGACATTCATCTATTCCATTTATTAGAAAAAGTACTGTCCTGCGAAAATCAAAACATTTTGTCACCCTAATTAACTAGAATGCTTCGTTGTGGTATCAATCATTAGAGCGTTTCTCGACATGGTAATTGGAACTATTTTCTTTCTGTTATTGGCAGAAATAATTTCTCGTCGAATTATCGCTTTGTTCATGAACACCCTGTATGTGTGTCAGAATCTTAATTGCTTTTTTTTCTGATGATTATTATGATTGTAAGAAAAAAACTTCCATAATGGAAATCAATTGACGACATTCTTGTGACTAGTTTAATCGATTTATTCAGAAAAGCAGATTTTTATCCAAAGCCCGGATAAAAAATCAAATTTGTTGAACTGTGTTATGTAAGTTTTAAATCACTGGTTCCTTGCGAATAATATTGATGTGTTTCCTTTCAGGTGAATCCCAAGGTATTATAGGTTATTTGTATTAACATAAGTAAAATCCGATATAACATTAGTTTTATTTAAAGTGTAATTTTTAATATAACAAATTAACACTTCTTTACCAAAGTTTGGGGGCACCGGATGACACAACCCCTAGTTGTAAGTCTGGATGACAACCTCACATTCATAATTTTAAAATTAAAATCTACCCAGCAATTAGGTCGCAATTTGTTCCTATTTGGTTACTATACCTCATAATTTGTTTATTCTTATTTATGTAGAGAGTGTCCTATCCCTTTGAACACGACAACAATCATGGCTTCGTTGAGAACACTACTTTTCTTTCTTCTTGTACGTGCCAAAAATGACCTATCACAAACCAAAACAACTACAAATCGTTGAACGAAATTTATGCAATCACTGCACGCCGTTTCGAAGCACAAAAGTAATAGGGGATACTTCTACATCGATTCTAATCAACCCATACAATTGTGTTTCCCCGTGTTGAAATGACTATAGGAGACGGGTGGGGGTGGGGGCAACTTAACTCTTGCATAATCAATGTTACAGAATCAATCATGCCACCACCAAGAATTAAGTCATAATTTGTTCCAATTTATCCATTATGTCCCATAATATGTTCAAACTTATATTGGGACATATCAAACAATTAAGTGTAAATTTGGGGCATGGACAGAATTTTATGATGCAAATTCAAAAGCCCGTAGGAACTAAATGGTAAGAGGAAATAGAACAAAACATTTACGTGATACCTGTTATGTATAAGAAATTAAATTAAATTAGGTTTTCCCAGGACGTAGAAAGAAACGTCCTCCCTGAGCGTACAAATACAATTGAGCATAACGATTTGATTCGATTCGAGTTTGCTGTCCCTTTCAGCAGCGAGACGTAGAACTCAGTTGAACACAACGTTGCATGTTTCTGAAGGCTGCCAGAATTCCTGATAGCGCCTGGACCTCATCTCATGGCTTCATCTCCTTGGTAATAACCGCGAGTGAATTTCTGATCAACACTGATCCACAACTGCCGGAAATATGAACAAAATCTTTGAAATTTATTGGGTAGAAGAATTATTCATCAGTATTTCTTTCTCAAATTTAAAAATGTATGCAGAAATAAAACGTACTGGCTAAATGTGTGTTTTTTTTTTTTTTTTTTTTTTAAAGAGAATCGTTTACTCTATAAGGCAGTGTGTTTGATCTTTTAAAATTTTATTGATTTTCATGCCTTTTCACAGAATTAAAATATAATGACAAGCGGACAAGACTGAATATTTTTTGACATCATTTGAGTTTTGCATTTAATCGAGATGTTTTTAGATCACCGAAGCTGCTCGTAAGATTTAAGATTTGTGCTTTGTATGGAGAATCAATGTCGAAGTACCATGCGCTGCTGGTTTACGGTCTCAAGAACTGATTACACACCGCTGTGCCAATTGAGTGCGATTAAGAGTGAATAAATTATCTTCACGAATATCCTCGTCAAATGACTAGAGAATTTGGTTAGCAGCTGGAATGTGATATGAAAATTGTGGTGAACCACGTTCACTCAATGTGCAAGGTTCAGAAACCGGCGCTAGGATACCACACACTTCGGGCGGAAGCAACAAAAATCAACGCCGATTTTCTCGCACATCGCTCAACGCTGGTCAAAAACAGTACAAGAAAAGACGCTCGTGCTTTGTAAATAATGAGATTTTTTTTTTAATGTGTATATTACGCTTGGTATTTATTATCAGCTTGGGAAATTTCTTGCCAGATATCTACAATTACAAATATCGTGTAAAGACAGTGGCTATGGTTTATCCGGATTCCACGAACAGAAGAAAAAAGGCATGAAGTTATTGCACTGTTATTTAGTTCCTTACATTAAAGTGAATTTGTACGACTATATAAGGAAGGATTAATTATAACTGGATATCAACCCAAAATATATCCTTGAATGAAGTATTTAACTTCTAACGAGGAAATGTCCATGAATCAGATCAATTAAACTTTTTTTTCTGCAGAATTTGTTGTTCTTGACAAACTAGCATTACTAATCACCACCACTTAAATCATCATCACTACTCTTCAATAAAATTGAATAAAATCTTATTCTCTAATGATAGGTAATTCTATTTATTCATTTAACATAAAAAATTTCAGAATCAGCCTGCGAAGAAAAATAAGGTTACGATAGTCAGGAATTATGAGGACATATCCGCCTTTTGAGATGAAAAATTTCCGTAAACATAAAATTTCTAAATTCCCTCATTTGTCCGTATTTTCTATACTCAAGTATATTGTCAATTCAATTAAAGATTTTCACATGTGAAGATATATTTACCTATTTGTATTCAAAGAAGAAATTGTTAAAAATGATCGGAACTTGAAAAATATAATATAAGTATGAAAATTTAACATTATGCTGTGCAGGTACGTTTATTTAACTACTTTCCATATATTTCAACATACGGATTTTTCATAGTGTCAAAGTTGAGAGTCAAAGTTAAAATTTATCGTTCTTGTATGGAAAGTTAATGTTAATATAACGAGTTAGCCAGATGGAAGTGCCAGCATTGTGACACATTAGAATATGGTAACCCTGCGGAAAACATCATTGGAATCATTAACAACTTTGCGCAAAACATCATTGGAATCAATAATAATGAACAAATAACAATAAGAGAGAAAGTTAAAGATAGGACGTGTATTACAGATCCTAACGCCAAATTTGTCTTGGAGAACTAAAACCAAGGGTGTAGTTACGTGGGGAAAAAATGGGAGCCCTACCCGAAACGATTTCATTGCCCCCCAAATGCAGTTTATCTGAAAGATTTTGAGTTTGCTTTCAGTATGAAAAAGGACCGCTCCAAAGAAAAAGACAGCTCTCCCCTCAAGAAGAACTTGCTGGCTACACCCCTGAGTAAGAGAACCAGTTTTATTTTTTTTAAACTACTATTGAACTAAAAAAAAAAAACGAAAGACGATATTTTAGAAATAAAAAAAAATAATAAAAGAAACTTGTTTTGAAAATCTACCATAATCTCCAAACATCAGTTTCTAAATTGAAGGTATCTTACCTGTTAAGGTATCATCGCAATTTCACCCTTCACCTCTTATAGTAGACTCAATCCTAATACGCGTATTCAGAAAAGAAGACTGATCCAGATATAGATAGCATATAATACTTACACATTATAACAACCCCTCAAATTTAGAATTACGACCCATAGTTGGTACATGCAATATAATATGGCTATGGCCAAAAGTTCATAAATATGGGGGAAAATTTCCAATACCTCAAATTAAAGAAAACCAAGAAGATTTAAGATCAAACATACAGTTACAAGCCGTTCTGTAGTTCAAAAATATAAGAAATGAAATTTCTAGTGTCACGTTCCAAGGTTATGGAATGTAGGCTAAAGAAGACGAAGTAATAAAGAAGTTATGGAAAATTTGGTAGAATGAGAATGTTGGAAGAAGTACAAGAACATGCTATTGTCCATCACAAACTCACAAACCAGGAACCTTTCTACTAGGGTTGGCTGCTGTATCACCTTTTCCCTATATCTATTTACTCATATACCGTAAGACGAGGTTACTTTGTACATCAGGGGTTATTTTGCATAAAATATGAAACGAGCTGCACAGTCCTCTGTCAGTAAAACCATGAACTATAAAGAGAAAATTTCAACTGCCACAGTAAGATAGAACATCTAACTGCATTTTGGCTACAATATTGGCGGTTAACTTCAGTTCCAATTACCGGAAAGGTTTGTTGTTGTAGAGGTATGGAAAACAGGCATTGTAAAGGCAGACAAAATTTGAAAGATATCACTTACAAGAATTTCCGTAAAAGTTAAGCCAGTTTCGTAGAATACTACTGAGTATAAAGGGATTTTGAACAATAGGACTTCACTCAGAAAAGCTTTTTTTTTTTTTTTTTAAGAAATCACTAGATTTCGGGGAGGGGCTCGAAGCTTACACACATAGAATTAACTAATATTAATTAAAAAAGAAAGAAATCATGCAATTTAGGTGAGTTTCAGCCTGAAAGTCCCAAATCCCGTAAATATTCCACTGATTACAGTTGGGATGATATTCTCGGACAACCAAGGCAAATCAGTTCACGGGGATATTTTTCTGTTCCTGAGTATTTTTGTGGGGCATACAAGGTCTGTCCTAAAGGTAATGTTAGTGAATTTATTGTGACACGACTGTACGTCGGAGCGCGGTCTAACCGGTTAAAACTAGTAGTGGGGAACCCAGCTAAGAAGCGCTCCGTCGCTCAGTATGCTCCAAGCATCCGGAGAGTGAGGACGGGCCTGTCCGTGAGGATTGTTTTTTTAATCTTGTGTAAGTGAAAATGTAGCGCTAGTTAGAACAAAAATTTGCGATCTAGTTTTGCTTGAAACTTAGCAAGACCGCTATGAAAAATGTTACTATGATCAAGACTGCTTACAAAGAGCATGCCCTATCAGATCGGCAAGTGTTTCGGTGGTACAAGACCTTTTAGGAATGCCGGGGAGAGGTCGACGACGAGGAGCGCGCCGGACGGCCATCTACGACCACCACGGCTGACAATGTGACACGAGTGAGGGGACTGTTGAACTCAAGATCGACGATTAAGTGTTCGTTTAATAGCCGACATGTTAAACATTCCGAAAACTTATATTCATAAAATCGTTACAAACCATATCGACATGCGGAAGGTGTGCGCAAAAATGGTTACAAAAGTGCTCACTGACGACCAAAGGTCACGCCGCGTTCAGACGTGCCAAGAAAACCTCGATATGTGCAAACGTGATCGAAAATTTTTGGATAACATCATTACAGGTGACGACGATACTTGGGTATTTGAATATGATCCGGAGACCAAAAGGCAATCATCGGAGTGGCACACGCCATCGTCCCCTCGTCCGAAGAAATCCAGGATGAGCAAATCAAAGATCAAGATCATGCTCATCGTGTTTTTTGACATCCACGGACTGGTTCATCACAAATTTGTAGAACCTGGAACCACTGTGAACTCCAAATTTTATGTGTAAGTCCTCAAAAGACTGAAACGCAGGGTTCAATCCCGGACATCGCAGACAACTTGAAGTTGCACCACGATAATGCGCCGGCCCACAGTGCCTTCATCATCACCGACTACCTGGTCAAAGCAGGGGTGCCAACGATCTTCCAGCCTCCGTATTTGGCTCCCTCCGACTTTTTTCTGTTTCCGTGTCTCAAAACACTCCTGAAAGGCAAGCATTTTGGAACAGTGGACAGGATCAAAGCAGCTTGCACCGCAGCATTAAAGGACATTCCGAAGGAGCACTATCGCCACTCATCCGTGAGCTGGAAGTCCCGCTGGAGCCGATGTAACAACGCAAAAGGAGACTATTTTGAAGACTTTTAAACACTTGTAACGATAAATTCAATAAATGATTTTTAATACACTTACTGTCATTACTTTCAGGACAGATCTTGTATGCTAAACTATCAGAATCTGGTTCCTGTGCCGGTGCCAGAAAATACATAATTTTCTTTACAAATATCAATACCTCATACTAAGTACTGGTATCAGCACCATCATTCTAATATCAATATTTGTAGAGTGCATGCAGTTTTGTGTAGGAAGTGAAATGTATAAATAGTGAAGGGGAAACATTGCACCGAGACATTATGTTCGTATGATTATCATATTTTTTTGTATGTTGTGCAAAGTATCCCCACTTATAGGATTACTTTACATTAAAGTTTATATTTCAATAACTATGGTCATATTAAATATTTACTAATACACTTGCACAAATGTTTTCCTTATATATCCAGCTATTATATGTTTAAAATACAGTGTTCTAAATCATTAAGTGTGTAAGTTACACTCGATTTTCTTTAAAATTCCTTAATTCTGGTGCAAAGTAACTCCGTCTTATGGTACTGTATTTCGCAATATAACTTGCAAAAGTGTACATTGTACAGAAGACAGTGAACTCTACCTTTCAAAAGAATATGTTAATATTTAAAAAGAAAAAAAGAAAATGGATGACTGTTAATCATTATAGCTTGATGTTACACTCAAGCACCGTGGCCCTACAATGCAAGAACAATATTGGCATGGGTATTTAGTACCCATGTAAATTTTTTTGTATGTCTGTACACATTTTAGATAGAGTTTATGTCATATTTTTGAAGAAAGAAAAAAACTAGAACAAGAATTAGGAGGGAATACATGAAATGAACTCGATTGACGTTCACTTGAGGTTAAACGTTGGAGTACGAATTGTTTTCTCAATTGGAGAACTCTTTACTAGTGGGGGAAACAGAACAATATATCAATGAAATAACTTGTTGATTTGATTTGATTTGATTGGATCTGAGTTTACCATTCCATTCAGCACCGAAGCTATGAGACATGGACCCTACAGCTTAAGGTGAGATCCGAATCGCATGAGCTGCTGCCAGGAAGAAATGACTTCCTGAGATTTTGTGTTTTGCGCTCTTTCATGGTTATAAAGGACGAGATCTATCATTAACGTGGACTCCGTAACATTTCTCGTGCTTCAACGCGAAGCACTTGTGCAAACAATTATTCAAGATTAACTACCACAGTATGGACCGTTCCCCATCACATTGTATCGCCTCCAAGAGAACTGGATTGCAGAACCACGATAGTAGTGTCATAAATTTTTTTCAGTCTTTGCACGAATTCTATGTTTGCTCATGCATGTAAGTCAATCCGTTGTACTTCGTTCTTTTCCTTCAATGCTGTGACTGCTTCATGTACGAGATTGCAGTTTGTCTCAGCTCTCGAAAAACGGGTCTATTGATTAAGTCTGGGTAACCTCTCACCAAGGAAAGGCATGCCTGGAGGCACTACTAAAGTAGACTATAAGTCTTGTTTTAAAAATCGTGCAGATATGAGCCTATAAATCATTTGTGCTTTCTAAATCTTCTCAGGTCAACAATCGTTTGATTGCTTTGATCAGCTTTCCCCTCTTCACTATTTTAACCCTCCGTGGTCATACTGGGTTCTGATAGACCACAGAGACATTACTTTTAGTTCTGATTTTTTATCCTATTGTGTTTTGAAACGTTTCTCATCTGTGTAAATTCAATTGACAACACTGCCTGTTGTTATGGCTGGTACGCTGCGTTTATCACAGAATAGTAAAAACAACAAAATTTTCAAAAAAAGTATTTAAAATATTAAATAAGACAAAAATGTTTCTGGGATTCATTGTACCCCAGTGGGACTTCCGTGTCACAAAAAATAAGTGTGACCACGGAGGGTTAACCTCGATTCTTCACTTCCATGTACTTTTACGTCCCCAAATCTTGCATTATTTGGTCAGTACAGCTACAGCAGCCTTCCTCTAGGTATTTTTTTCCTTCTGCAACTCCCCTAATAACTAATAGTGAAATACTGCACCTTTTCACACACACAGGTACATGTTCCATTATATAAAATTTGGAGGTTTGGTGCGCAAATCGAGAAACTAGCACAATGAAGAACGTAAGATCTCTTTCCATTAGCCATACGTAAAAGTGCCCATTAAAACTCAAGCTGTGCAGGAATATCGTTTAAATGTCAACTAGGCTATGCAGCATTGAAGAACATACGAATATTAGATTATAATTTAATAGGAGTCAATTCTAAACTTTTCAACAGCCCTTTTTCCAAATTACATATTTTACTTATATTCATTATACCTTATTATATCATCATCTTCCTTGTAAACATATATACGGTAATTCTTATAGTTCCTCATATCATTAAACTCATCTTTCAAAGACTTTCATTCTCCGTTCTTCCTTTTTTCTTATAGTCCATATCTTAGTTCCATACAGTGCCAAATAAAAATTCCTCTTTATTATTTGTATATTTTTGAACAACTCAAAGAGACATATGATCTTGTTTACACACTGGTCTATCCTATTTTGGTTGGTTAAGTGAACTAGTTTTACGTTCTACAATTATACTCTGTAGGATAATGCAGATGAGCTCCGTCATGGATAAGAGATTAGCGTGCGCGCCTTCGGCGTGAGAGACCTAAGTTCGTTTCCAGGTGGGAGCTCATGTGATTCGGATACCAAGTTAAGTTGTAGGTCCATGTTTCATGTAGCCTCGCTGCAGAAAGAATGCTAAACTCAAAATCAAATCAAATCAAATCAAAGATAATGGAGAAGGATGATTATTTAAAGTGAATAATCATAAATAATTGGTGGACGGATAATGTGGGAGGAAACGAAAGAATCTCGAGAAAACTACTGACGCAATGTTGTTCACCATAAATCCACTTGGATTGAGGTCCAACTAGGGACCTCTCACAGCACAGATGAAGGTTCTACCTCCCTACCGAATCACTGTGCCCCCCAAACACAAATCGGTTTTCATTCAGTACATCTCACAACGCTGATGTAAGCTATATAACCTACTAAAATTACTAGTATGCATACAGTGTGTAACAAAAAGGTCGGGACAGTGGAATATCTCAAGAAATTTGCTTGAAATTCAAAAACCACGAAACACGTATCCAATATTTTAAAAAGATCTATTCAACTAACATAAATAAAGTTGCCCTCGCCCTTCCTAACGGGCGGAGGAGGGGGAACTTTAAAATTTTAAGTGGAACCCCCTATTTTTATCGCAGATTCGGATTCTGTATCCCAAAATACGTAACTTTAACTGGAAGTAGTATTTTGTTGTTTTTCTAGATGGCGCTAAAATCACAAAAAAGTGTTAATATGGTCTACGTCACCTGAGGTTGATAATAATCAAAACTTCTCGAGGAATACACGAGAATAGATCTTTAAAGAATTGGACATGTGTTTTGTGATTTCTGAATCTCAAGTGTATTTCTCGAGATACTTCGATTATTATCGACCTCAGTTGACGTACAATCATATTCCCTTTTTTGTGATTATCGCGATATCTAGATAAATAACGAAAAATGCATCCAGTGTACATATTTTTGGTCGCAGAATCCGAATTTGCAATAAAAATAGGGGGTTTCCATTTAAAATTTTAAAGTTGTCCCCTCCTCCCTCCGTTAGGGAAGGGAGGACAACTTCATTTTATGTTAGTTAAATAGATCTTTTTAAAATATTGGAAACGTGTTTTGTGGTTTTTGAATCTCAAGCTAATTTCTTGAGATATTATACTGTCCCGACCTTTTTGTTAAACACTGTATATATTAATGTACGGTGTGTGCGTGTGTGTGTTTTAAGGGCATGTTAATATCAATATCTTTTAATAATGAATCTTTTAAAATTCCATTAATTAAAATTCCAATAATTTTAGATCCGCATTAACAGAAGAAAACACATATTAATTATTATTTTAATAATAATTAAAGGTTTCTAGTAAAGAACTATCCAATTTTCATTGTCATACAAAAGCTAATCAGTGCCATACATTTCATAAAATGTCAGTCATAGGAGCGAAAGCGCAGATTGACACTGCCTTGGATTTCATTCATTAGGCCTGTCCAACCAAAGGCGGATCTAGAACGTGAAAGCTGGGGATCGGGAGAGCCAGAATCCCGACTATGGTAGGTATATCATGAGATTATTACAAACTTCCAAAACTATATAAATAATAGTTTAAAATATTTTTGTTACTAAAAAACTAGGGAGCCTAGACCTCCCCGGCCTCAGACTAGATCCGCCTATGCGTCCAACAATGTTAAACACATATATTTTTTGCAATAAAACGTCTTAGGCTACAGTAATAAATGAAACGAAATGTAAAATGGCAACATTGTTGCCTCTTATTAATAAGATCTTATCTGTTCTGCACGCGCCCGCTTTTGGGACTAACGATTCTGGTTGAAACGTAATCAAAGCGCATGCGAACTCTACCTGCACGTTCGCATATGGGAAAGATTTTAATAGATAAGAGCCACGTCCGCATTTGAGATTGAGAACCCAGGAAAAATGACAAATGAACGTCCACATAATTTTATGGCAAATCACATTAGAAACATGATTTTTTAAAAAATACTTTATCATACTTTTTTAAGTTGAAAAAGATATCACTTAAAAATCTCATTCTGAGCCGAAATATAAACTCGGATAAGACCGAGGTATAAATGGTCCCCTTTACTAGAACCTACAACGGTTTTCCCTATGATTATACAGCATTAACAGTAATTTTATAGAAGATTATGATATATGAAGGAAGGAATCAATGGTTTCTCTCTTTAATTAGATGAGCTACCCTAAATAATCCTGCTGTGCGTCCCTAAAATCTAAGTGGGAACCTGGTGCCTAATTTGTAATTCCAGGAAATATTTAAAGTAAAATTTTCATACCCTTCACTTGGACTGGAATTTTAAGGTTCTTAATTTAAGTAAAAATGGTGGTTAACATCTCCGTGATTCTCTGGAAATCACTAGATCGATCGTCCATTTTTGTGGGCCATGACTGAAGTGAGCAGTGAGTCCTTTAAACGTAAGAGTCTAGGAGATTCCTATTTTTTTTTTTAAATGAAACTTTTTTTTTTTTTGTACTTGTGAGATTATGGCCGTTTGTTGAAACTACGTATTTTTTACAATACCATATCAAATGAAACACGGAAACTTGAACACCGCCTACACACGCTCTGTATCCGTTGCATTTTCCGCCTACTTGCATGCAATTTGCTGGCTATTAGCCAATGATTTACGCGTAATTTAGCCATTAATGAGAAAAGGAAGGAAGAAAAATTAAAGAGCTGACCTTTTTCAATTAGCTTCCCATAAATTAATTACACGTTAAACAACGCCATTCATCGACTATATATATATAAACACGTAAGTCTGCATTTACAAAGTAAAATCAACATTGCTACTGGAACCATTAATCACTCAGCTAACATCAGAAATTAACAAATGAAGGTAAGAGATATTAGATTTTTCAAATATTGATATACAAACCTAGTATTTAGAACACGTTTTTCATATATATACAGTATACAAGTGAAATACGTATAGCCGTAACCCCCCCCCCCCAAAAGCAAAATTCGATTTTCATTTGATTTTGATATTTTTATGTCAAAGACTGGCCTTTAATTACTATTTCAACAGTATTTATTCCATTACATTTTAATTATACTCAATGAACTGATTTAGAATTTTGATTGAAGTTAACTTAAAAACTAGGATTCAGCATTCCATATTTGAATTTTACTTTCTTTTGAAACTATGGCTCAAAATTTAACTACTCATAACTCGGAAACTGAAGGACCTGCACTTCATAGTTTACACGCTTACAGAAGTGGACAAGGTCTATTAGATACCATACCAAATTTGACCCCGATCAGGTAATTCGGTTCAACTCGTAAGATATTATTCTTATAGTGTCTGAATTTTTAGAAAGATATTGAATAATGAAAAAAAGAAAATAATACTAGTAGATAACAAATATGTTACACTGATAGTAAAAATAATTCATTTTATTTAACTACAGTGTGTAATCACTAATTATACATACCGCCTAGCGTATACGTAAAAGAATCCGAAGGTTCACACCCGAATAAATGAATGTCTTTCGTTTGCATTTCTTTCCTGTACCAAACCAATCTAGTTTAGATAGTTATTTTACCCACTTCTCTACTAATACACCATCCTTACCTTCTCCTTGGTCTACCGAAAGGCCTTTTTTCCTTGTACTTCCCAACTAAAACTTGATGAACCAATGGTTTATATCCTTATTGCCTTTCAACCTAGATTTCTAGACTTTATTGTCTATATCAGCGTTTCCCAACCGGTGTGCCGCGGCACAGTGGTGTGCCGCGAATGGGTCGCTGGTGTGCCGCGAGGAAATCGGAACAAAATTATTAATTCTATAGCAATCAGATTGCAAGACATACAGAAAAAAGGTATATTTGTATTTCAAATTACTACTATGAATCTAAAATTTAAAGTTTCATACTGTGTTACTTTTCTGTAGAACATTTTTCTGTACATTTCTAATTTTGAAAAAAAAGTATTTGTTATCATTGTTATGACCATTATTGCTTCTTTATTGTTGCAGACTATTTCGTAACTTGAAATTTTAAAATATTATTCAATCCTTCCGGCAAAGTAAACATGCATACGAATTACCTATATTTGTGTTTTAAAAGTAAAAGAGATTCGTTTGTTCGTTCGTTATTTAGTGATCCTCCTTCTTAATGAAAGGTTGGATACAGTTTTCGAAAAAAAAAAAAAAAAAGTGTATTTTTAACAACTTGAGCCCTATATCTGATTGTAATTGTTTTCTATTTTTAAATTAAAATGAAAAATAAGCATAATGATTTACCACGGGGAAAAAACAGTGGTCTAGCTTTCTTCTCTGTGAGAAGGATGTCAGTAATCAGAAAAAAATACTACAGTATTTTATATTTTCAAATAATAATAATAATAATAATAATAATAATAATAATAATAATAATAATAATAATAATAATAATAATAATAATAATAATAATAATAATAATAATAATAATATGTGTGCCGCGAGAATTCAAGTTACCCTGAAGTGTGCCGCAAGTTGAAAAAGGTTGGGAAACGCTGGTCTATATGATAGACATTCTCTAAACTTCTAAACGATTTTGATTAATTTTGGTAGTTTACGTGAGTAGAACATGGCTTAAGTTTCTATCACATTAGAATTCACAAGAGAGTTCCCTGGAGAGAGAAAATGAAAACGCCCCTAACAACAGCGGTTCAAAACGTGTGTCAAAAATATACATTGTGGATGTTTCAATTACATTTTGGTTGAAATGTTTATCCTGAGGGCGTAAAGGGGTTTAAATAGTTTTCTTACACTTATTTTCCTGGTGCAAAGTACGGGCAATTGAGCTAGTATTTCTTAAGTGAACATTTCGTTATTGTTGGCCAAAAACTGTTCTAACGGTTTTATCCATGGTTTACAAACATTTTATTAACAATTCATAATCCAACATTACACATTTCTTTGGGGAAAATCTCTAAAAGGTGGTTCATTAGTGAGAATGAGTTTTCCGGGACAATTTTCTAGAAATTGTTCCAATGATTTTGATCTACTTCGTAAATATTTGCTAATAACCGTACTATAGTTCTTTTCTTATAGGTACTGTATAGTTCAATTTCCTGTAAACATTCACGAACACTTAACACTTGACCGTGCATTGGGTAATGATGTTAATATTGTTAAGCGTGTCCTTTCATTTACACGCGCTTGTAACTTTGCTCACGTTCTCTGAGTGTTTTTAATCTTTTACTGTTATTTATTTTTTTCCTGCACTTTTCTTTTTTATTCTAATTCCTTCTTTTTCCGCTATTTATTGTTATATATCCCTTTTGTCATTATTAGTAGTATTTATTGTTATTGCTATCTCTATTATTTATTGTAATTGTTCAACGTTACTATTTATTGTTATTGTTCTCTTTTCCTATTTATTATTTAACGTTACTATTTATTTATTGTTCTCTTTTCCTAATTATTGTTAATGTTATTCTATATTTATTAATGTATCTTTCTTTCTATTTTGCACGTTTTTTTTTTTTATCTTTCAATATGTTCGTTTTTAATGTGTATTTAGGGCAGCTCGTGTCAGCGTCGATTTTAATTTTTTTTAAATATACACAAACGCTAGAAGATACAATAAAGAGTAAATATATTTTCTACTATTTGTATTAATGATAGATAATTATTTAACAAATAGCATCAACCACTACTGTAAAAGTAATTTCCTACTTTTATTAATCACTCAAATGTGAATACGTAGCCATTAGAGAGGGAGAGGGCCTACCCCCCAAAAAAACTAAAGCCGCCCCTGGTTTGTGTTTTTAGCAATTGTGTTGATCGGGACGGGAACAAATAGCCCCGATGCTGACGTTCCCATTAAACTTGACTCAATCAATCAGGAAGACTACTTTGAAGAAAACTATTCTAAGAAATTTGTTCATATTTCATAAAATAAAGTTCTTATTAACAATCCTACAGAATGAATTCAACAGATTCACGTTTTAAATAATACCAATAACAAATAAAATTGGCGAATAAATTGTCATACAGACGTCATAGAATTGCTTGAATGTTCTATGATGTGATTCATTTGAACATTTGTGATTGTTTTGCGACATCATTTAGTTGTCAATTGTATCAGAAGGAACATTTTATGTCACGCTGCTATATAAAAAATGCTAGCGGAAAGCCAATGAATAACCATTGAGTTAAAAAAAAATAATTAAATGCACATCAACAGTAGTTTAGAGTAGAATTACCAACTAAACTAAATTTTCTTATAATCAGTAAAACGATCAAAATGCTACACATGGACTATGTAACATTGTTACGGTTAGTGACTTGCCATTATCACCAGGAGGTGTAAGAAGATTAAGTTACTCTACGCTTGAATGTAGTTCGTGACCTTCAAGGTAAAAAGTTTATTTGTGTGTGCTTACTATATTTCAAACGACATTGTGAAATTTGAAAACAATATTTATTGATTATCGGTTTATTATTACCTTTGCAGATGATCTTCCAGTGTCTGGTTTTCTTCATGACCGTCCCTGCTCTTCTTAATGCTTATCCATTCCCGTTTCCATTCCCAACGGAAGGATCATCTCCTTCATCAACTAATGGTGTTCGCCATGGCTCCTTGGGAGACTCCACCTCAAGAGGAAGTGAGGGACTCTCCGGAAGGGAAACTTATTTGGGAAGAGACATCAGCGCTCTATTTCCTGGACCATACCTCTCTCCCAGAATTTATCGTAGTGCTGTGTTTCCTAATCCACCAAACGCAAGACCTCATCGACACGATGTAGATGACCATCATGATGTCCCTGCATCCGCATCTGAAGCATTGAAGGGTCACAGAGTAGATCAAGCAGAAGCTGGAGGATTGGCACCTCCAGTAGGAGTTCCAATTGTCGGTGATGGACAATGTGAAAGACATACTTTCATCTCATCCAGCTCAAGAAATTACTTTACGTAAAACAGGAAACAAGAATATTATTTGCCATTACGAAAGACGTCTCCTAACAACTTTGTTACACTTTCACAAATATTTCAGTGCTATCTATAATAACTTCTTTCTTTTGATAGCATTTTCCTTATTTATTATATTAATTGCTTCTTAAGGACTTAGCTGAACTCAGGCCCGCAACTAGAGGGGGGCTAGGGGGCCTGGCCCCCCTGAACTTTTCGTGGCCCCTTCAGACCTCAATACAAGTGCTATTATTAATACAGAAAAACACAATTTAGATATTTGTAAGAGAATGTTTAATGACTTGACCACCCTAACTTATTCAAGCCTCCCCAAACCTCTGTGGCTGATTTCGGGCCTGCCTAGACTTAATCTGAGACTTAATATTCGTTCATACTTAATTAGGCAACTTCTTTCGATTTCCTACATATATCGTAGTTACTTGCGGTCAATCGTTATTGGAGATAGCATATCTTACTAAAAATAATGAAAATCGGAAAATCATTAAGTGTTCATTTTTCAACTCTACTGTAAAAGAGAGGAAGCAATCCATTGAATTTGTTTCAAAATTTTCAGAAAAATCATGTGAGTTTTTAGGGATGGCATTTCGATCTATTCCACTTTTTTCTTTTCTCTATTGTTTTAAAACAATCTTTCTATTTGCGAAATCGAGAGAATAAATGACAATTTCCGAAAGAAATGAAGTTCGATTTCTTAATAAGACTATTCCATCTGACTGAGAGAAATAAGCAATTTTGGAAAAGTGAAATATATTTTAAAATGAAATAAGTATCACATGACTCGTATCGTCATTTTAAATTCCATAGGAAGATAGGACACCGTGTCTGATATTAAGAGAGTGTTGTTATAATTAACATGCTTGTATGTGACCCATAACAACGGAAGTGAAGTTCGTGCTATTTTTCAAAAATGATTAAGTTTAAAATAAGTAAAATGGTCTTTTCAGGTAACCGGGTTCTCATTTAGTTAAGAAGATTGGTTAATTATGCAAGTTTTTAAAGGATTTAGAACATGAGGTTTCATTTAATTCAACAGACTTTGCAGCTCATTGAAATGCTCTCTCTCTGTTGATACTATTGCCCAACAAATAAATAGGTAAATAAAATAGCTGGTTAAGATGGCACATCACTTTCGTTTCTTTAATTACACAATTTTTTCTATATTTTTCCTATATTTGTCTTTTTGTGCATCATTCTTATGAACGTTTTTATTGTGAAATTTTCTCTCTTGGTGAAAGATCTTTTAAATATATCATCAAACTTCTTAATTCTTTACTTATTTTCAAGGTTGCACCTAGCCATTATTAATAAGCATCAGTGATACATTATGCACTTTATTAATAACAACTCAAAGGCATAATGTACATACTTAACTTTACAATAAATTAAGTAAAAATATTTGTCAGTTAAGTTATACTTAAAGTATTTGTTAATTTATTGTATGTATTAAACTGTTTTAAATTAATTTATTGTAACTAATTTCTTATTTATTTAATAAAAATCCTGAATATTGTATATAATGTTATTTGGAATATTATTTTTAAATAATGTGTCGAGAGATAGATAGAGATATCTCCAGTCGCCAAGTTAACAATCTGAGTTTGGACTCGTAAAGGAAACTCACTCACAATTGCGTGTTCTCCACGATACACCTTCACGCAACCTTGTTCAACAACACAGTTTTGCGGGGGCCACTGGGGCTCAGTGGTAGAGCGTTCACCTCTGGTGCTTGAGGTTCCGAGTTCGATCCCAGCCCCCGCCAAGTGAATTTTGTGGTGGAAAAACACCGTGTGTGTGAGTTTTCTCTGGATTCTCCCGTTTCCTCCCACTTTCTTCATTCCACCATTTCATTCATTATTCATCATCACCGTCTTCTTTAGCTTAACCGGCATAACCGTGGGACGTAAAACTCAAAGATTTCATTTCATTTTTATAAACACAGTTTTGACTGAGCTATTAGGTACTTAAATTATTTTATGAACATTTAAGAACTTGAAATTCGTACGCGTGATTTCAGTTGATCCATTGGTTGCACGAGTAGCTAATACTCCCCTTGAGTTTTAGGTGAAAGTGGTATAATCCTGGGCGCGATTCCAGTACGATTATATTTACAGGAAGGTGTACAAAACGTTATTCTGACTACATTTCCTGGTCTCCCTTCGTTACATAAAGCAAATATTGACACGGTATCTTGCCTCAACTCCAGGTGGCCTTCTCCGGAACATGATAACTAAGGAAAGCCTCTTTCAAACGAATGATGAGCTAAAGTATCAGATGCCTGCACAATCCTACAATGCATTTCGCAACATCTTTACCACTGTCCGTTACACACAATATACAATAGTATTTATCTATTCCGGACCAAGTCTGTTCGACAGATTTTCACGTGTTGTATACATCGCACGTTCATATTTAAAGCCTGTGACAAACATCTAACATTTCAGCTAAACGAATAAAACGCAAGCTCTGACGCGACGTTGCCGAGTGCTAAGGGGTATGGCTATGGCTAAGCAGACGAACTAAGGCGCGATCAGGTGGCAGAGGGTAGACGTGGATGTGTACAAAATAAACGTGGCAATACCGCTGGTCTCTCATTTGCTAGCAGCATTTAAAGGGATCTTGGAGCGCCGCCTTCAAATGCCAAGATGTTTGTCACGCCATTTAGTTCTTTCTGATTTCAATTCGTTTCGTCACAATAGTATTTTCTACAAAAATGAAACAAAGTCTTTAATTTACCGTCCTGCGCTTATGTTCTTTAGGCAATATAAGGTACATAATGAAAGTGAATAACTAAGAAAAGATTGGCGTAATGAGAATGTGGGAGAAAATGGAAGAACTCTGAGGAAAACCACAGACACGATATTGCTCACAACAGACTCAAACGACATGAGAGCGTAGAAGCAATGAATGCATACACCATAGGTGACATCTAAGCTATCGTTCCCGCTGCAATAATAATTTGTAACATGCATACACCTTATTCATTTATAACTAATGCCCATATCTAATCGTTGTTTCCTTAGTACTCACAATAGTAGTATATATTTTAATTCGAAACATCAATGTTAACTTTCGGTTTTTTTTTTTTTTTTTTTTTAGAAAATTTTATAATGTTTCTTCTTTTCTTTGAGCCCCTTGCCCCCCTTCTATTCCATATTAACTGGTATATTTCTTAGTAGAATCTAAGAACTAAAATAGTTGCTAAACCATTTTACCCGACCTTGATTCGACATTTCGATCTCGAGCTTTTCAGCATTATTCCGCCACATTTTCGACGATTACAGTCACTAATTGATGCATTTGTGCATACGGTTTATGATAGATAAGGATGTTTTTTACTTGTCATTTTTACTTTTGATGCTATACCCAAGGAATTTCCTACTTTTTTTTTCGGCCGCCCTTGCCCCACCCCTGCACCTATGTGCTTTAATGGTTTCTACGACTAAAATAATGGATGTCCTTTTTATTTGTCAACTTTTTATAGCTATTTTCAAAATTTTCCACAAATTTTCGACTGGTCATAGAACCGAAAGGAGGCATTTCTGCACCAAGATTGGTCGATACTTTTTTGTCTTATTTTGGTGTCAGGAATTACCCCAAAAAGCTGTTGAAGTTGATTCCGAACACTCTATGTAGAAATATTAGCTGAGTGTTCATTCTTCGCACGGAAAGAATTAGTTTTAATCAAAATATTTGAAAGGGATATTTGAATTCCTTTGCCCCTTTAGGACCCTCACTTCAGGCCCATAGCTTGAACACTAAAGCGGGTCAAGATCATTTGATGGCCTTACTTGAGTTCACCTTTCATCCATCTATACATATCAAGACACAACCAAAAGTTTCAGGAAAGCTAAAGGTGATTGGACAGGAAATGAGCTTCCTTTGCTACCTCCTAGTTAAGGTCTGCCCAGTTAGGTTACGATTCAATCAAAGTAAAGTGATAAAATCTCTGCTCGAGTCAAGTAATAACAATATTCAAAAATTCATTTCAAACGATTCAGCCGTCTTCTCGTTGAAAGGAGACCCATAGTAAGTCGAAACTATAGAAACTGACTGTAGCGTTTAGAAGCGAATTTTCTAAAACTTTAGCATAAGTGTCCAGAGGAAGTGATATACCACCAAGTTTTATCTTTATAACTTGAGAGGCGGGTCTGTGGTAGATCAGTGATAGAGTTCACCTCTGGTGCATTAAGTTCATGGTTCGATCGCAGGTCGCGATAGGTGAGTTTTGTGGTGGACAAAATCGTGTGTGGGGTGTTTTCTCACTTTATTTATTCCATCGTTCCATTCTCATCATCACGTCTCGTTTAGCTTACACGACATACATAAATCTGGAAGATTTAATATAATTTCATTTGTAACTTTATAAGCTCTATTTTGACCTACAATTTGAATCTTCTTTTCCCACATCCCTTAGGATAATAGTATTTTGATTGGTGAAAATAAGGAAAAACAGCTGGAGCCAAGCACTATGTACAGTTTCATTTCAAACTGTTCAGCCTTTTTTTTTTTTTTTTTTTTTTTTTTACCGTGGCACTATAACAGATACAGTAAATTTTATTTATAATTAATTATACCACTTGAAACGCCCGTTGTTTGTACGTGGAGGATAAGGAATATGCAATATATTATATGGAAGGTAAGGAAATGAGTGAAATAAATAAACAAGGAAGACCAACGCCTTTGGTGTTGCCTCTGTCAACATAAGTGTAATAAATAAATAAATAAATAAGTAAATAACGAATAGAAGCGCCTTTGGCGTTCATCTTTTTAATATCAATGCAAAAAAAATAAATACCGAAGAGCAACGCCTTCAATGTTGCCTCTGTCAGTTCCCGGACCAATTGCTATGTTTCTTCTCGCTTAAGCTTGGGCTCAAATGTCATAAGGACTGTCACCAATTAACTTAGCAATCCTGAAAAACTATGGATTCGACACTAATATCGGTCATTTTAGACATGTTACTTTTCATGTCTTCCCAACCCCCATGACGATGGGAGCTGAAGTTGGACTTGAACAGCGTCGGGAGTGTTATTACTTATCTCAGCGATCCCAAAAAACTATGAATTTGATAGTAATATCCAGCGTCCCGAGTATTTATCTCCTTTTATACGTACATTTTGACCCCCAGTAATTCCCTCCCCTATGCCAAAATTCGTAGGTAATTAGATCTGGTGAAGATCTTTCTGTGTACAAAATTTGACAACTCTAGGCCACTCCTTTGTATGCGAAGAGCTGACGACAGATAGGTAGACATGCACACACACACATACACAGATTATTCTCTTATTATTAAAGAAGATAGATAAATTTGCAGGAGTATAAATCTGCACGCAGTTGATAGACAGACGCAAAGAAAATAAAATTGTAGAGGGTATCAAGATACTATTTCCACGAAGAGACGTGATGCTTGCGTCTAGCAGGCCGCAAGAATTAATTTATATAATAACTAGTTGAAATACCCATTCTTCGCATGGGTCAGATAAAATATATATGTAAACAAATTGAACAACGAAAGAAAAAAATATCGGTCTTTTTCTACTACTTTTACCTATCCCGGTAAATGCCTCCTGAGACCCTCTGGTTCGATTTTTTTTTAAAGGCCTCTGGTCCCCAGCCGAATGGAGTGAATTTGGAAGTTAATGCGATCGGAGTTTCACCATTGATCCCAGCGACCGCGAAAACTATGAATTTGACACTAATATCTGTCATTTTCTACTACTTTTAGAACAGCAAAAATTATTCAAGCCCCTCCTATAGAATAGTATTTCGTAAAATTTCATCTTATCTACAGAGTAGGGTACAAGAGGAACATTTCCACAAAATTCGAAAGTTCTAGACCTGGTAGTTTCTGAGATCTGTTGATAAGTGAATCAGGAAGTCAGTGGATTTATTCTTTTATACAGAGTGTTTCAAAACAACACCCACAACGTTTGGGAGGTGATTCCTGATACCAAGATAAGACAAAAAGAATAGATAAACCTGGGTGCACAAATGCTTCCCTTCGGCTTTATAGGCTGCCGAAAACATAAAAAAATGAACTTTAAAGGTCCATAGCTCCAATACTATGGGATCTACCGCAGTCGGGTCAAGACTTCATTTAGGAACTAGTTTGTGTCCTATCCAAATATTCATATTTCAGAATCCTGCGGTACTTCCGCAACAGTTTATTTATTTATTTATTTATTTATTTTTTAGATGTAGTTGGTGAGTACTTCAAATTAGATGTCCGTAGCTAAACTTCATCTATAAAAATTGTTGCGGAAGTACCTCAGGATTCTGAAACTTGGATATTTGGATAGGGCACATACTAGTTCCTAAGTGAAGTCTTGACCTGATTGCGGTAGGTTCCATAGTTTTGGAGCTATGGATCTTTAAATTTCATTTTTTCATGTTTCCGGCAGCCTATAACTCCGAAAGGATGCGCTTGTGCACCCAGGTTGGTCTATACTTTTTGTTTTATCTTAGTGTCAGGAATTACCTCTCAAACGTTGTCGGTGTTGTTCTGAAACACCCTGTATAAAGAGATATAGGTTTCGCTTCGTATTACTTATATTAAGCGCGTATGAATACTTATCTTAAGCGCGACGAAAGTAAACATCATTGTAACACTTTAGCCACTGCAATAGCAACAGCTTGTTTGTAACCAACATGGCTGCGTTCAATGAAATGCACAGCAGATGACATTATGAGGAATAATAAAGTATGTGGGATAAATATTTATAAGTGCTTAGAATTTTGATTTTCTTTTGATTTGATTTGAGTTTAGCGTTCCTTTCAGAGCGAGACTATATGAGATGTGGACCTATAGCTTAACGTGAATCCGAACCACATGAGTTCCCGCTGGGAATCGAACCCGGGAAGTGATTACGAGGGAAACAAAAAAATAAAAGTAATAGGCAAGGAAAAGAAGCATGGTGGATTTGATGTTCGATTTGGCAACTACGCTTCCTAATGAGACAAAAGCATTGGAAAATGACCACCAAAGTAATCAAATGAGGTGTCAAATGTTGCAGGCTTAGTCCCATTTAGAAGATTTTTTTATGGATTGAAATACACGAAGAACAAATGTAATAATATCGAAAACAAGTGGCTGCACTTCTGTTAGTTTAAATTTTATCGGAAAATTAATATTCACAAAACTCTTTTCGTGAAATATTACAGAAAAGATAATATTATACGTTCTACGTTACTTGATCTTCTTTGTCTCCGTCTTTCCCATGTTTATTTGGAGCCGGCGTTCCTGTATTTAACTTTTTCCCCATCGCTGTCCTCTACCCTGGCCGTCCTCTGTTCTCCATTCCCTCCCCCTCAAATCGTTATGTATCTTGTTCTTCCATTTCATCTTGGGTTTTCCCCCTCTTTCTTCTACCTGTTACCTCCAGATTTCCAACATAGTCGTCGTTACTTCGTTTTACATATCCCAGCCATCTTAGCCTCTATTCTTGAAACATTTTACTCCAGGGTCTCAACGCCTCTTATATAATCGTTCCTTATTCTGTCCTTCCTCGTCACACCACACATTCATCTTAACATTCTCATCTTCGTCAATTTATATTCTTTTCTTACAAGGGAGGGTCACTAAGTTGCTCCGCTGAGATCCGAACGAGACAATTTTGTCTGCATTTGATATGTTATGACTAGACAAATCTCAAAGTTATACGTGCCACCAGGCAGGATATGGTGAGTTACAACATATTTTGTCATGTAAAAGCTACAAAAAATTACCTGTCAGAATACTTTGAACCGAGTCATTTGTTCGGAAATGGTTGGGTAAACGGAAAGCCCGGCGAACCCTATCTCATCATTTTCAAGGACAAACTTTTTGGGGTAAAACATTTTGCCCCAAGGTGCCTCTCAGTGTCCCAGACAGGGTCCTACTCAAAATTTTCAAATAACAAAGGGGATTAAGTAGCACATCGTTTGAGAGCTGTTGTTAAATGAAAGTAGATGGAGCAAGTCTCGACTTTCTACGAACACCCTGTTCAAAATGGCGGCGAGTCAAAATGTAAACAAAAGCTTAATTGAAAATCTATGGCCACCTTGTATCCAAGATGGTAGCCTGCATCGAAAGGATAGGTATACCAAACTGCTGAAGCTAGAGAAACTAAATTTGGCATGAATGTGGATCAGTAGGTGACGAAAAGATGCGAAATGTTCAAAAACGCAATGTCATCATCATAGGTATTCTGCCTTTATTGGTAGGTCACTTGCCGCAGCTGAGAAGCTTCCATGCTCCACGGTCCTCCGCTAACCTTTTCGTCTTCGCGTATGATCTTTCTGTTTTAATATCATCCATTAATTGTAGTCTCCTTCGCCCCCTCCCTCTCTTTCCCTCCACCATACCCTCTAGGACATCCCTCATGATACAATCTCTTCTTAGGCAATGTCCCAACCAGTTTCTCTTCCTCTTCCTAATAATATCTAAAAGTGTTCTTTTCTCACCCACCATTTCTAACACTCTCTCATTCGTTTTCCGCTCGACCCAACTAATTCTTTCCATTCTTCTCCACACCCACATTTCGAAGGCTTCCAGTCGATTTTCGTCACCTTTACGTAATGTCCACGTTTCCGCTCCATACAGTACAACACTCCACACAAAGCATTTTATGAGTCTTTTTCTCAACTCTTTGTTCAAGGTCCCACAAAACAGACTTTTCTTTCTTTTAAAGGCTTCTTTCGCCATTCCTATCCTTGCTTTTATTTCACGTTCGCATTTCATGTCATTACTAAGAATACTACCCAGGTATCGCAAACTATTCACTTGTTCTATTTTCTCCCCTCCTACTTTTATATTTGACACAGACCCCTTCGTTCCAATCACCATGGCTTTTGTCTTTCTAACATTTATTTTCATCCGATATTCTTCAAAGCCCTTCCTAATTTTTTCTAACATTTTATTGATTTTCCTTTCAGATTCTGCAACAAGCGCCATATCGTCTGCAAATCTTATACATCTAATCATTCTACCTCCTACCGAAATGCCATCATCATCATGTATGCTCTTTTTCACTATCTCTTCTAGATAGACATTAAATAGTGTTGGCGAGAGGCAGCATCCTTGTCGAACTCCCCTTCCAATTGCACTCTCTTCCGTCAGTTCTTCCCCTATCCTAACAGTTACTTGTTGGTTCATGTATAAGTTTCTTATGAGTTAATTTTTTTCTCTTTCCATTCCAACCCTATCATTGTTAGAACTCCCAACAACAATTCCCAATTCACGCGGTCAAAAGCCTTTTCATATTGAGTTCAAAATGCCGCACTATGTATCGAACGCATGTCCAGCTCAAACCACTGGAGTTGGAGAAGCGAAATGTGGTATTTACGCTTATGGTGTTTATGGTTAATAGCATATATCAACAAAATATCAGATATCATCTGTAATCCAATATGGGTGCCAGCGTGAAAAATGAGTTTGTATATAAATATGCTATTTCTTGGAATATTGTGACAAACCAACAAAGTATGTGCAGCTCGATGTACTGAAATGATTTACACGTTGTTTGGTACTTCTCTCAAATCTTGTAAATGAATGTGCTTTTGTATATTTGGTATTGCTTCAAATATTGCGATCAAACCAACGAATGGCATACAAATGTAACTATCACGAATATGTTACAATAGAGCCCCCAACCTAACTGGTGGAGCAAGTCCTTTATGTATGAAGTACGTATGACAAAATTAGCAAAATACCCGAAGGCATTCAACGTTTGTTTAGTAGTATAAATAGCAAGTCAGAGTTGTGTGTTTATCGCATATTCGTTATATTCACGTAAATGATTTCGAGAGAACCGTAACGAACGTGCATTAGGAACAATATATATATATATATATATATATGTGTTGTTACGGAATGAAATAATAGTTGAAGTGAATCGAAATTCAATTGTTCTTTAGTCTTCCTATTGCTTCTAAATACATAATAGAGAAAAATAGAGATTTAGATTTGTACTGTTATGAATGACATAGGTTTTAAGCGGCCATCTTGGATTTAAGATGGCCATAGATTTTCAATAAAGCTTTCGTTTACATTTTGACCTGCCGCCATTTTGCACAAGGTTGTCATACAAAGTCGAGACTTGCTCCATCTTCTTCCATTTAACAACAACTTTCAAACGATGTGCTACTTAATTCATCTTGCCATTTGAAACTTTTTAGTTGGACTCCACCTGGGACCCTGTGGGGGCCCTGGGACAAGACATTTTAACCTAAATCGTTGTACTTTAAAAATAATGCCACTCTTCCTTTTCTGTTTTCACATTTGTCTCACCGTTTCCAATTTATAGGCCTGGCCACGGACTTTTCAATTAAGTTTTTGTTTACATTTTGACGCGCCATCATTTTGCATAGTAGAGAGTCGAGACTTGCTCCATTTTCTTTTATTTTACAACAGCTTTCAAACGATGTGCTACTTAACCCCCTTGTCATTTGAAAATTTTGAGTTGGACCCCGTCTGGGACTCTGCGGGGGACCATGGGGCAAACTTTTTTTTTATCCCAAAAAGTGTGTCCTTGAATATGATGGGATACATGTTCGCCGAGCTTTTCATTTACCCAACAGTTTCCGAACAAATGACTCGGTTCAAACTATTCTGCCAGATTTGTAGCTTTTACATTAGAAATTACAAAATATGTTGTAACTCACGATATTTCGCCCGGTGGCACATATAACTTTGGGATTCGTCTAGTTACAGCATATAAAATGGAAACACAATTGTCTCGTTCGGATCTCAGCGGAGCCACTTCGTGACCCTCCCTTGTTAGTTCCTTGTGATATCCAACATTTCACTATTGGACATCACTCCCGGTCTTATTACTATTTTATATATGCGGCCTTTTAATTTGCTGCTTACTTTTCTGTCACTTAACATTCCTTTCACGCTTCTTCATTTTAGATTGCATTCTGTGTTGGGTTTCAGAGGTGATGCGGGTTAACGAAAACTTGATCCATGATCCACTGACCCACCACCCACTGGACTCAAACCCACTGTGACCCACTCCAACCTACTAACACTCATCGTCATTAACTCTGACCCATGCTCCACTCACTCTTCTCCTCTGACTAAAGAGCTTACACGTGTAATAAAATAATGCTGTGAAATTATCATTAATCTATGTTTGAATTGCTACGGTGATCGCTCAAGCACCGCTCTGTTACAATACCCGTGGATCTGACCTTTACGATATAAAATAGTAAAGTGTTTGTTATGGGCCATAGTACGATGAATTTCAATTTAATTACCATATATAATTATTTTCTTGTAGAATTACAGATACTTTTTAGTGGAAATAGAATGAAATTTGAAAGTCTAAAATCAAGGTAAGTAGACCAATATAAAGGAAAAAAGTGTAAAATTTTTCATATAATTATGCGTACAATTCAAACTTAAAATTTCCATGTAATTAAGCTTACAATACAAATTTTATGTTTATTTTTCTCACAACTTTATGGGTTGATCGCCTTGTGCTCTGAACGCTCCATAATAAACACAAACTTCAGCAATTAGAAAGCAGTGGATATAAAATGCGAAGCACTGTAGTTTTTGTTTTTCAATTAATTATATTTTAAAAGTGGCTAACAAGGACCACCTAACCTAATTATCCATTTAATTGGTAGATGATAATTCAGATCAGCACATGTAACTGAAGTTTTCGCGAATAAATTCTTAAAATTCTGCTCAATCTTTTAAGTGTGATACAAAAATGTTCCAGAATTCGATTCAGGATGTTTGTTGCTAAACGCTAAGGACAACTCAGAATAGCTAGAAAAAAATTAACATACCATTAGATAAACACAGGGACGTAGCCAGAGTTCTGAGTTTGGGGGGGGGGGCATATTTGCAAATGAAATTATATATATATATATATATATATATATATATATATATATATATATATATATATATATATATATATATATATATATATATATAGGGTGTTTCAAAACAACGCCGACGTTGGGAGGTAATTTCTGACGCAAAGATAGGACAAAAAGTATAGACCAACCTGGGTGCACAAATGCTTCTTTTCGGAGTTATAAGCACTCGAAAACATATTTAAAAAAGAACTAAAGGTCCATAGCTCCGAAACTATGGGACCTACCGTAGTCGGGTCAAGACTTCACTTAGAAACTAATATGTGCCCTATCCAAATATCCAAGTTTCACAATCTTCCGGTACTTCTGCAACAAGGTAGTTGGTGAGTACTTCAAATTATATGTAAGGTGCCAAACTCCTTCTATACAAGTTGTTTCGTGAGTACCTTAGGATTCTGAAACATGTACTTTTGGATAGTGAAATACTACCCGATAGTGTATCTCTTCGGAATACTAACGGAAACCAGAAAACCTTTCATAATACTATTATCTCGCTTTTCTCTGCTCTTTGGTTGATTAAAACATTCTACACCATTTTGTGTGTCAAACTCCAATGCTTCAGTGTAGAGACACAATGAATTTTCTTCTGTTTTAAGTTCTTTTATGGCTCCAACAACCGAACAAATAGATAGCTGGGCGTCTGCTAGGATAATATTTTCTCCTTGTAGAAAATTATTCAGGCCACTAATAATTCCCACAATCTTGCTAAAGCAATCAAGCATGAAACAGTTGCGAATGATTTCAGTTTGTTCGCAATACTTCAGTAGTCTTCTTAGCATTCTTACCCTCTAATGCAGAGATTATAGCTCCATAATTCTTTTTTACAGCGTTCAGTGAACAAATACCGGTATGTGAAGACCAACGAATGTCTGAAAGGCCAGGTATACTGGGTTGCTCCAAACCTAACGCTATCTGAGCTTGCTTTATCGTCTATAAGCTTTTACACAGAGAAACAGTTACGTGCAGTCTGCAATAAATCAAAAAGGTATTTGCTTGTTCGAACGAACACACTTTTACAATTATTAAATATTATTAAATTTAACTGATGCACATAGCAATGGATATACAGTGCGAGGGGATGAGACTTGCGAAATAACTTTTGCACAACACCTATGTGGTCTCTCATAACGCTCGCCTCATCGTAAGCTTACCCAATGCATTTTGAGTCCTTATTAACACCTATAGAAGCCAAAGTTTCGATAATTGTTTTCCTCAAATTTCAAAAAGTGCTCTACCGTTTTAGAATTTTTCACATATCTCACGCAAACACTAAGTTGTTCAGAAACACTAATATCTCGTGTTTCATCAGCTATAACACTGAACTTTCCAGCGGCATTCAGTTCACTTATAATGACATTGATGATTTCCTCGCCGCAGCATATCTTCATTTTGAATTTCTGGGGACAAATAAGTGGTATTCCCTGGCGCTGCATATTCTTTATAAAAGGTTCAAAACGTCGTAACAACTCGAATATTTACTAGAAATTCTCTTTATTTACACTGTTGTCATCTTCATCTTTGCCTCGTAAAGCTAATCCCTGTCGAACTAAATGGATCACAATCGCCACTATACGTTTTAAGCACTCGCGACGGGCAGTTATTACTTCTCTAGATGCGTGGTTTTGTAGATCCAAAATCTCTCCAGTTTCTTTGGACCTCTGAAAATAAGTCATTCACATGAATGTTTTGTTGTGAGGTGCTAGCAATTTCCTTAGCTTCTTCCTTATCAACATTGTCCGAATGAATATTTTCCTCAGCAACAACATGCACCTTATCAGTTTCGCTGAATGTACTCGTCAAGTGTTTCTCAGTCTCGCAGGTATTCAGTCATGTGAAATAAAATATCCAGATTTTATAAACCTCTCCATATTTAACTTAATTTCAAGAACACGTACATAGCAAACTTAACACTGCGCACTCCACATTCAGTACAAAAATAGACTCTTTCCCGCTCAGCCTGTTGCCAGCGCCAGTACATACTGTATAGGGGGTCTAAATAGTTTCTCATCTGTTTCGGCAGAATCGTTGTTAAATATAATAAATATACGAAAGTAAATCTACACTCAATACCTTCTAGTAAAACAATTAAAGTATAAAATACTATGTTGCAAAATTCAGCAATGGGGGAGAGGGATTCTCGTAGCTAGTGTTGCCACGAGACGGGACATTTCTCGTGTCTCGTCTCGTCTCGTCTCGTAAACGAGACGAGACACGAGACGAGACAGAACCCTTTTAGACGAGACACGAGACGAGACAGACTACTTTTCTCGTCTCGAAAACGAGACGAGACACGAGACGAGACGGGACGTCTCGTGAAATGTCTCGTCTCGTCTCGTGTCTCGAAAATCAAAACGCTGGCGGGAATGGACAAGATTGAAATTGCCAGTGGTCATATAGATTGCAAAAGGAAAATCCCCTTTGTGAGAAAACATGTTGAAAAGCCTTCATAGAAAAGTGTCCTCTGTCTATTGAATGAAACAATCGTGATACGTGAGCTTCCAGGAATGTCATCTTTAATCTCTTGTCCCAAATTCTCCTTGCTGTAAACCAAGGATTTCTCATTTTTTTTTTTCATTTCTGGCTGGAATGATGACAAACGAAACAAAGACAGGGAAGATTTTTACAAGGTCAAGAAACCGAACTACCACCACCAGCTATTCAATTTGAAAACTGGGTAAGGTCTATACTCATCACAGGCTGTAGTTGAAAGTTCTGGCTGAGGTGGCAAAAAGAAACAGACAACACTTGTCTTTATTCCCTGGTGGCGCGGCGGTATTCTTTTTACTAAATGAACTGAAAACGGCAATTGAAGTACATCTTGCAACTAAAGTTTTGTCCTCTCTCTCTCTCCCTCCCTCCCTCCCTCCCTCACACACACACACACACACACTTAAAAATACACTTTTACCGTTTTACCAATCGCCCGCTTACAGCAGTCATGTAGAAAAATTCACATCTTCGTTTGGAAGCCGGCGAAGGACAAAGAAAGCAAACATATTGTCGACGAACCCTTCAAATTGTTTGCTTTCAGCAAATTTATGGTACCCCTATAGTAACAATAACCCTGGAGCTGAAGAGGTTTTACAGGGGGGCCTTCCTTTTGTTACGCGGAAATGTTTTATCTGACCAGAGTGCGAAATTGCCCTCTGCTTCTATGTTGGGAGGAGAAGAATACTTCACTTTCCTAGTGAAAAATATTCATTAGGACCTGAATTATCTTCAAAAATGTTTTCTTACAGGCGCATTAAGCCTTTCGAACTTAATAAATGTAAAGAACATTTGGTATGATATTCATGGAACTCCGTTGAAAGCAGAAAATATTATGACAATGATCAAAATTCGAACATTGAAGAACATAATTAACAGAAAAGAAATAGGATACCCAAACCATATTTTTAACCCTGCTATAAAATGTATATCCTATATTTTTACTAATTCCGTACTCCCATGAAAGTAACCTGGCCAGGATATTCTCTCCAAATTTTTCAGACTGAAATCCGTTTATTCCGTACGATTTCGCCCCCTGACACAATACGGAAAAACAAATGCTGTTAAAATCCATACACATGACCCTTCCGGGACTCAACCCATGGCCTTCAAGCCGATGGTCTATCACCGCAGACTGCTCGGTTTGGTATGAAGATGTACGTTGTATGATTACGAATAGATCACGACAATATAACAAACTTTAATCCAAAATGGCCACCCAAAAATCCTTTTTTTTAGACCACAAGCTAATCTGGGTATACTGTCATGAGTTTGTTACACAAACGGGGCAACCACCATATAGGGGCACACACCCCGCGGGTATGGGAAGAGATTTGTACCATGGAGGTGTAGACTGGCCCCAAGCATTCTTTCCTCCGATGTGTCAAATAGAGCTTACTGTGCAGTAACCTATAAAATTTCAATCTAATACTTTCCATTACTCAATAAAATTATTTGGTTCCAAGCCTTTTTAAATATATATATATATATATATATATATATATATATATATATATATATATATATATATATATATATATATATATATATATATATATGTAATAATTGCAACAAATCTAAACATGCTAAAATGGAAAGTAGTTTTTGGATTGGTATGGGTTAACACTGTGAAACCTAAAGGCTGGAATATATGAAATCAAAGTGTACACACACATCTATCTATCTATCTATCTAATATATATATATATATATACCGACACTATAAAGCAAGTGGGCCTCTATATGGTGGTTGGTAGTATACGGTAGTGTCGGGGATGGTGACACCTTTAAATCGGACTTTGCTTGTCGTGAAACATCATTTGACATTAGTGTCTTCATCTTCCACGTACCTATGAGCAATTTACTATATATTCGTGTATTGAAACTGGTAAAACAAATTTCAATGTTTCAAAATGTTAAAAAAAATAAAAATAAATAAAAGGCCAGGGTCGAGAAGCCTCAGACAACTAACAGCAGAGATATATTATCTTGTAAACTATTTGCCCTTACCTTGTCAGCTTATTTGAATTTATTTTTAAGACCTTCAGGCAACTTTGGCCCACTCCGAATAGATGATGATGGGGAAATTAGTGGAATGAAGAAAGTGATAGGATACAAGACCCATTGCGACCCACCACCCACCATGGCCCACTGTGACCCACCACCCACCGTGACCCACTGCGACCCACCACCCACCATGACCCACTGCGACCCACCACCCACCGTGACCCACTGCGACCTACCGACTCAGTATGATCTACCGACCCTCTCTGCTCACTGCATTGTAGAGAGTATCTTCTGAAGACTGGTAAATTTGTCTCCGTTTTACTTTCAAGACCTTCATTTCCCTTTCTTTTCCACTTGTTTCTGTCTACTTCCCTAAGGTGAGTATATCTAAGCAAGTGAAAAAAGAACTTCGGGCACTTTTGGATATTAATATTTTAATAGTAATAATAGCAATAGGACTTACACTACAACTTGGCTTTCAAGACCTGTGGGTTTTTAGAGCTAACTACTGGAAAAAATCACTTTTGAATCACTGTAATATATAAATTATTTATAAAAAAATTGAATGTAACTATGTGTGCCTGATCATCACGGTCAAATTGCAAAGTCAAATGAAATTACTTTTGGTATATAGTTAGGCCTTAAGCCAAATTAGGATGTTATATTGCTTTTATTATAATGCATAATATCCTAAGGAGGTAGTGAGGATCCGAATTTTTGCGAAACAAAATGAGTATTTCGCAAGCCGTTAAACTTACGGAGCTGAAATTAAGTGTATTAACTCTTTATTGAAAATAAACAGAATGTGTCCTAGCATTTTTTAAAATGCTCCTTTATGTGGGGAGGGGGGCGCACTTTCTATACATGGAAAATTGGTAGTGAATTGGTTTGTAAAAAGGATCGAAAACGATCGATGTTATTTCAGAAAAAAAAAATCAGAAACAAAAAATACAGTGCTTGGCTTCATATATAAATTGCTTTCTGCTATAATAATTGCTGAAGCTTATGTTTATTATATGGAGCGCTCACAGCACAGGATAATCAACCCATAAAGTTGTGAGAAAAATAGACATAAAATTTGTAGTGTAAGCTTAATTACACGGAAATTTGAAATTTGGATTGTACGCATAATTGTATGGAAAATATACTTCCTTCCCTTTACGTTGGTCTACTTACTTTGATTTGGAACTTCGAAATTTCATCCTTTTTCCACTGAGAAGTATTGATAATTCAACAAGGAAATAATTATACTATGATAATTTAACTGAAACTCATCGTAATTTGGCACATGGCAAACAGCAGTGTGGTAATTGAAGTTGAAGAAGGAGGGAAATTCCCATTCACCTCTGAATACTTTCCAGAAACCTCGTTCCCTTTCGCTTTCTAGACGGGGGAACGAACTTGGTAATGGTATCAAACCTTCATGTGTAATTACAAAAAATAAATTTATAAACAAATAAGAAATCATCAGTTTAGCGGGCTTTAATTGATAATTTATTCACAAGATTCCCCACAAGCTCAAAGTAGACGAGCTAGTTATTTCTTGGCTGAAGAAATGGACATCATTCCGCTGCGGACGATTTACCACGAAAAAGTTACCAACAGGAAATAAATCCTATTTCAGATTTGTTTTAAGGTGAAAAATTACGAATTACGGAAAATGTATACTTGTATTACTAATGGCTTGTTTGTGTTATTCAACTTTGTACCTACTTTTTAGTAACTCTCTTCTTTGGTTTAGGTAAACTACGTTTCAATAAATATTCATAATAATTGTAATTATGCATATTTGTAACTTAAATTTAACGAATACTCTCTTAGCAAGAATAGCAACAATACTCTCTTAGTACAAGTATATTTTAGGCACACACTAATTTCCCCCCACCTCAAACTGTTTCCTCACTGACAAACACTTTACCTTTTTATATCGTAAAGGTCAGATCCACCGTTATTGTAACAAAGTGGTGCTTGAGCGATTGACTAGAAATTCAAACTCCGATTAGTGACAATGTCAGTCTTGTTTTATTACAAGTGTAAACTCTTTAGTCAGTTCAGAAGAGGCCGTGGATCGTGTTCAGACTTCATGACGATAGATTTTGGTGAGTCAGACTAGATCAAAGTGGATGAGAGTGGTTAATGGTGGGTGGTGGGTCAGAGTGGGTCACCGTGGGTGGTGGGTCAGAGTGGGTCACCGTCGGTGATGGGTCATGGTGGGTCAGAGTGGGTCATGGTGGGTGGTGGGTCAGTGGGTCGTGGGTCACGGTTGGTGGTGGGTCAGTGGGTCGTGGGTCAAGTTTTCATTGACCCACGCCAACTCTGACCGTGACATTTCTTGTCTTGTTTGTTCTGAGTAATAACTTAGTTGTATCTTGATTAGCATGGTGCAGCCTGGTACATTTTACTTTCGTTCCCATGGTATGCTGCTATATTTTTTTACGAGACAAGACGAGACAAAACGAGACAAACGAGACGAGACGAGACGGGACGGGACAGAACCTCTCGAGACGAGACACGAGACGGGACGAGCACGTTTTTTCGAGACGAGACACGAGACGAGACATGCTTTGCACGAGACGAGACGAGACAGCCTGAAGTCTCGTCTCGTCTCGTCTCGTGTCAACACTACTCGTAGCCTTTGAGTCAAATCGACCTTTCAGTTCTGTCTTAGTTGGTTATAAAAAGTGCATTCGTATAGATTTTTAGCCCTTAGCACCTCAAGGCGACTATAAGGCTGGAATCACTCTAAGGGCTGGAACCCCCCCCCCAGTGTTAACGAAAATGACGCCCAGGCCCCAAAGTTACTAATCTTATACTCTTATTACCATTCACTTAACGTTTAAGAAATAGCCTATAAATGGATTTAAAGAAAATAACCTTTTCAAGGCCTTGAAACTAAAATAGACAAATTCATCAGTATTCAGAAGATGCTGCCTGCAATGCACAGAGCAAAGTGGGCCATAGGGGTAGCGGGTCAGAGTGGGTCACGGTGGATGGTGAGTCGCAATGGGTTATGTCCTGTTGACCACGCCTCTCTGACCCACTCACAAATCTTGACCCACGATCCACTCACAAATCTTGACCCACGACCCACTCGTCCACTTCATCTCCGTTGAGTTTTTGCATGGAGTCCATCATTCTGATCGGAGTACAATCCAAGATCTTAAATTTCGAGGTAGGGGTAAGAAGCTCCCATCCTCTGTGTTGAGTGCCACATATTCTGTCTTTCTTCTAGTTATCCTCATGCTTCTCTCTTCTAACCACCTTCATTATTCCAGTTTCTTTTCTGCCCTATCTTTGGATGTTTCACATATAATAAATCATCCTCGAACAGCGTACTTCATGTTAAATATAGAGCGTAAAGCTTTCTTCACCTCTAAAAATTTAAACTAATGCAAAATCTCAGTACCAGTTACCATATGTTTCTGAATCCAAGTGCTCGTTTTCTTTTTACTGTAATTTTGTGCCCAAAAATAATAGGTAGATTTCAGGCCTTCGCAACATATGACGTGTAGTTTTTCTTTACTGAACAGAATCACGAACTCCCATTAAGCTCTTACTTTACTCTCTTTCTCGACTACTGCTTTAGCCTTGAACTTTTACAGATTCAAAAAAAAAAAAAAAAAACTCTTCCGATCTATCTGATATGGCTTTAGCGTAGTTTTAAGTAAGTTCTGAAAATATTACCAGTTTTTGAAGTTGTGATTGTTTTTGATTTAGCAAATGAAATCTTTGAGTTTTACGTCCCACGGTTATGCCGGTTAGGCTAAAGGAGACGGTGATGATGAGTAACGAATGAAGTGGTGGAATGAAGAAAGTGGGAGGAAACGGGAGAACCCCGAGAAAACCCACGCACACGGTGTTTGTCCACCACAAAATTCACTTGGCGGGGGCTGGGATCGAACCCGGGACCCCAAGCACCAGAGGTGAACGCTCTACCACTGAGCCACCGCGGCCCCTTTGACTTAGCAAATAAATATTTGGCATATCAATGATAAATAATACAATTATCATTGTTACATCTAATGGCTTTCGTTCACATTGTGAATTGGAATATTACTATAGGCCTATTATAGGACAATAGGCCTACTATAGGAATATTACTATATTACTTTTACTCGCGGCCTGCCCCCACCCACTTGTTCACTCTCGCTGACCTGGAAGTACTTGGAGTCAATGCTATGTTGCAATTTAACGCATATCGCTGAACTTCCTCAACTAGTTACGCTACACTCTTTTTAATAAGTGGCCAAGTGTTTCCAAGGACATGAAAGCAGGGGCGTCATTTAGGGGGGCAGGGAGGGGCAATTGCCCCCCCCTGCGTTTGAGATTTATACAGATGTTATCAATAAAATAGTAGAAATTGAGTGAAAACTGCGAAATTTTACTTATATCAAGGGATCTTGCTCCCTCCCCAAGCAAAGCAAGCCCCTTGCCCCCTCCCCTCCTCATGCAGAAATGACGCTTCTGCATGAAACCAGAAGCAGCCAATGACCAGTGTTCTGTCTTCTGCTTTAGATAGTGCTACGTGTTTGGAGGTTGATTCATGGAGCGATACGACTATAACAACACAAAGCATATATTGAAAGATCACCATAGCGCTGCTCTTATTTCCGAGCTCCTTTCTTCATACATCTAGTTGTTTTTACACTGCCGCAGTGTTATTTGTACATTGAAAAATTAAAATCTTTCGTTTGTTTTGACATCGGTTCTCTGTCAAACTGGTACCTCTAGGCCTATGTTAACCACAACATTGGACCTTTGATACTAAAATATCATGGTAAAGTGGTAGTCATGCTGGGACTATTTGTCTATGTTAGATTTGAGATGTACTAGCACCATCATTTTTTTCCTATGTGACGTGATTTTAAACAAAATTATAAGGTGTTTTCCGAAAATTTCGTCAGACGAAAACTTATTCTCAAAGAAAATTACTATACGTAGTTGATTTTTTCATCAGAAATTACTTATCCATATATTAGAGTTATTATGAAATGTCTATATATATATATATATATATATATATATATATATATATATATATATATATATATATATATATATATATATATATATATATATATATATATATATATATATATCTATATATATATATATATATATATGAATGAACAAAATCGCCTGGAATAGTTTTTGAGAAAATCATCTGGAAAAACCACCCTAAAGAATAAACTACATTTTTGAAATACTATAGAAATCTTAAGCCGCATTATAGAGTTACACTGAGAAAAAAAAATGTATGTGGCGTACGTAAAAATCGTATGTTATGTTTGTAAATCCTGTAGTTTTTGGACTTAACGTACAGCAAACGTGTAACTGGAAACGCATGTTTTATAATACTTTCTGTATAAGTGTTCCATCTCTACGTACTTTCTGTATGAAACAATACAGGCGGTCACGATGTCACATACAAATGGACGTATATAACATATAGCTGACGAAGGCAACATACATATATGTATGTAATATAAGGAAGACTGTTAGGTATCATACATCTTGCAACGGCATGACGTAATATCTAAGGGCAGTGCCTATGTAGCATACGGATAACGTATACTCCGTACTGATTTCTGTAGTAAGTAGGAGGATTACGTATATTTGTACGATATACCGCTGTCCGGAGAACGGATTTTTCTCAGTGTATTATTGAAATACCTATGTATGAAATACGTACAAAATCACCTGCATCGTATTCTAAAGTCATCCGGAAAATATTCCACCCCCCAAGAATAAACTACTCCTGTAGATGTTATAATGAGATGTTTGTGAAATATGAAAAAAGTTGACTTTGTCGTATTCGATAATGAAATGATTTTTTTCAGTTTTACGTTCCACAGCTATGCTATGTTGGCTAAGGGAGACGGAGATGATGAGAATGAATGAAATGGTGGAATGAAAAAAATGCGGGAGAACGGGAGAATAGCGAGCAAACCCACGCATACAGTGTTTGTCCAGCATAGAGCCTACTCGGTATGAGCTGGGATCGAACCAGGTACTCCGTGCACCACAGAAGAACGTTCTACCACTTTTTTTTTAGAAAAAAAAAGACTGTCTGACTTTTATTTTCTATTTGAATACTCTATCAGAAGCTCTATCAGTAAGCCACTATGGCCCTTGTCGTATTCAAGAAATTCATCCGAAAATTATGTCTGCCTAGAGTAATCTATCCCTTATAGATTTTGCAGGGGAAATTAATTATGCTGTTTTTCAAGGGTTGTTTATGAAATATTTATACTGTATTTGAAATATCATCATAATCACCTGAATTGCTTTTGAGAAAATCGTGCAAAAAGAATTTACCCTTCTGGAGTTTTTCTAAAATAATAATAATAATAATAATAATAATAATAATAATAATAATAATAATAATAATAATAATAATAATAATAATAATAATAATAATTTATACCATATCATAGGGTTGATTTATGAAATATAAATAAACGCGTTAGATCCGTTTTAGAAAATCGCCAATTTTAATTTTCACCCTTGTTTTCAGGAGTAGAAAAAAACTCGAGAAACTCCTTTATAGGTAGATTCTTATAAAAACCTTATTTAAAACATGGACGATATGGCCTCTAGACATACATCAAGGACGGATCAACATCCAAAAATTGTTTTTAGACATGTAGGAGTCGTGGAATGTATAAATCCATTGAAATCTTGATTTCGATTTATTTTTCACTATTATCACATTTTCTTCTGCTACCGTTCCTCGAAAATAAATAAAAAAAGTACAATAAAAGTGATATCAAGGATGAGCATCATATATGGTGCTTAAGACTAGAGAGAAAAATAAGGTGAGCACCACATATGATGCTCATGGCAGTCAACCTGTTGAACTATGAAGAAGTAATTTTCAGCTGCTCGCTAATAAGAATATATGCCATATTAAATCAGAACTGAATTACTTTTTTGAACGTAATCGAAGAAAATTAATTTCTTATTATATTAGTTCAATAAAAAAAAAAACTCCAAAGTATAGAGGAATTTACCTGCCTTAACACGATAATCCTTGAGCGATATGAATTGCAACCAATGGGGATGATTAGATTGTCATAAAGAAAATATATCCTATGTTTTATCAAAGTCGAATAATTTTTACTAAGTTATACTAGTAAATTGTTTTACATATACAGTATAATGTGCAAACTTGCATCATAGGGTGGATTCTTGGTCTTCTTAGTCTCGATTCTTATTCTGATTCTTGATTATAATTCTGGCAACATTGATTTTTAGTCTTGATAGATTGCAACTTCAAACAACAGGGTTATTTCTGAAAATAAAAATGAAATGCAATCTTCAAGTTTTACGTCTAACAGTTATGTCGGCTAGGCTAATAAAGGAGACAGTCATAATGAGAGATGAATGAAATGGTGGAATGAAGGAAGTGCGAGGAAACGGGAGAATCCCGAGAAAACCAACGCATACGGTGTTTGCCCACCACAAAGCTCACTTGGTGCAAGCTGGGATCGAACCAAGGGCCCCCACACACAAGAGGTGAACGCTCTACCACTGAGCCACCGTAGCCTCGGGAATTATTTCTGATGGTGTAAGTAAGGCACATACCAAGTTTAATTAAAACTTGAAGTTTTGCAAGAGTTGTTGTGCAACAGATAGAGAAACACACAAATGCCAATCGAATCTGGCTTCAATTAGTGAAGCTGTGCGTTTTTGGAAGCGAGTGATTACCTTCTCCTCTCTCATTAATTTCAACCCCAACTATACGGATAAATCTTCAACAACTCCAAACAGTAAGGTTTGTGTAAAAAGCTTCAATAAACAATACACCATATCATGTTAAAATTGAATAATTTTTACGGAAGTTATCGTAGATCATATCTTTTTTAAACCACGAGGGAGGTAAGTTCATTTTCACGCTCTCAACTGATTTTAAATCCAAGAAGTGGCAGTGATTCGATGCTTCAAAAAATATGTATCCCATGTTGCATGAAATTCTTACATTTAACCGAAAGATATCGTTGATCACGTTTTTAATCTGAGGGAAAAGGGATGGGAGAAATATATTAGGTGTTAAATTCATCCTTCATTCTTGACTGCTTTTAACCTCGAGTACTGAGGATTACGGAAAAAGTCACTGAAAATATATATTGTATCAAAACTGAATGAGTTTCACGAAAAATGCCGCAGAAGTCGAAAAAATATGGGTGGAGAATAAATGCATTATTTTATTCTTTACTGATTCTTGATCCATGTAGAAGGGATGATTAGGAAACCTCGACCAAAATGTACGACATATTACACCGAAGTTAAGCATTTTTTTAAACGAAAATTATCGTGGAACATTATTCTAATTGGAGAAGGAAATCACCTATCATTGTTAGTAGATTTTACGTCAATCTGTAGGGATGGTCAGAATGCCCTAAGGGTACTATACACTATGTTTCACTACAATCAAATGATTTTTACGTGGTTTATATTAGATATCGGCTTGCATGTATTTGTTCACACTTACAATATAGTGTTTAATTTTATTCTTATTCTTGATAAATCCCAACCCCACATAATAGGATTATTTCCGCTACTATATGTTGAAGGAAGACAGATACCATATTTAATTAAAGTCGGCTGTTTTAGAGAGTTATGGTGGAACAGAGGGACAGACACACAAATACCGATCGAATCCAGTGGTTAAAGATCCACTACGCTCACTTCAATGAAAGCAAACATAGTTTGCAATTAAAAATTTACAGAGAAAATAATGGTACGTTACTGACTCAAACGTTTCTATTTATTTATATAGATTTCTGAACTTTTTAAAATGTTGCTCATGAATATTAAGTGAATAATAAAAACAACAAGTTTTTTTTTTTTTTTTTTTTTTTTTTTTCAGGATTTGTTACTTGCGTGAGGAGTACGCGAGAAGTAATAGATATACTGTATATACGCAGTCAAGTTATAAGCCTATGTGAGGACTATGGAGAAGCTGAGAGGATAGAGTAAGCATAGAGTAAGATTTTGTAAAAATGGGCAACCATAATACAATTTTAATTTAATTCTTGTCCCATAATAAAATCTAATATATTTTGTTATTGTTGTTGTTGTTGTGGCGAATAAAACTGTACGTTTCTTAGTATAAGTCATATAGTACGTAAATTTATTATAGTATGTCATCATTAGATTTTCCGCTGGTATTGGCAGGTCACTTGCAGCAACTGACAAGCTTCCATGCTCCACAGTCTTCCGCTAACCTCTTCGACTTCATGTACGAATTTTCTGTTTTAAAATCGTCCATTAATTGTAGTCTCCTTCGCCCCTTCCTCTTTTACCTTCCACCCATAATCTTTAGCACGTACAGTATCTCATGATGCAGTTCCTTCTTAGTCTATGTCACAACCAGTTTCTCTTCCTCTTCTTAATAATTTCTAAAATTGTTCTTTTCTACCCCACTATTTCTAACATCCTTTCATTCGTTTTCCCGCTCGACCCACCTAATTCGCTCCATTCTTCTCCCCACTCACATTTTGAGAGCTTCTAGTCGTTTCTCATAATTTTTGCGTAATGTCCATACTTCTGACCCATACAATACAATACTCTACACGAAGCATTTTATGAGTCTTTTTCTCAACTCTTTATTCAAAGTCCCACAAAATATTACTTTCTTCCTCCAAAAGGCTTCTTTCACCATTCCTATCCTTGCTTTTATTTTACGTTCATATTTTCATATCATTACTAATAATACTACCTAGGTATCAAAAACTAGTCACTTGTTCTACTTTCTTCCCCTTTACTTCTATATTTGACGCCGATCCCTTCGTTCCAGTCACCATGGCTTTTGTCTTTCTAACGTTTATTTTCATCGCATATTCTTCGTGTATTTCTAAATATAATATTTTCTCACAGTAAACCATTTTCAACACTAAACATAAATGAGAATTTTATGAACAATAATCTGTCCTGTTTGAAATTACAACTTTCTCCAACTGTTTGGAGTTGAAATTATTCAGAGAAAAAGGTGAATTCACCTCATTTTGTGAAAGCATTTCACGATTAAGTTCCTTTTTTTTTTTTTTTAAGTTATGCCTTGGAATCAGAACTTAATCCGTTCCAGAAAACTAGTTCGAATTGCAGGTCTTTTTGATTATTTGTTAAAAGGATAGAAACTGGATTAATTTGTTCTTGAGTCCCATGAGCTCGAATTTTCAAGAAAATTTCATTTATTATTATTATTATTATTATTATTATTATTATTATTATTATTATTATTATTATTATATTATTATTATTATTATTATTATTATTATTATTATTATTATTATTATTATTATATTTGACTAAAATGTAAATTAATAAAATTTAAAACGTGATAACCTTTAAGATAAAAAAAAATAACTAACACGAAAGAGACACAAAAAAAGCACAAAATTAGCTGTAAAAATCACACGAGATGGTTTCACTTTAGCTTCCGATAACAAATTGAATGATAAAGTGCATTAGTCACCCCAGAATGAAAACGTACACAGCAAAAAAAAAAAAAAAAAGTCAGTGGTCCCAGCATAACTACCACTTCAGTTTTTATTTCAAAACCAAAGATCTAGTGTTGCGAGAACATAGCTTGGTGTTACCGATTTAATACAGAGATTGTATTGAGTAGTTTGAAAAATAACACCGTGCTGGTGTAAGAGAACTGTAAGATTGATAGAAGGAACACGGAAATGGGAAGTGTTCCTTGTGCACCACGTTTTTGCTAGTAACACCGTAGCACGAAACGAGATAAGAAATAAGATTTCCTGCTTTCGTCTCGATTATCGGAAAGCCTTTTTGGTCTTTTTTTGTACGTCTATGCCCTGACATTTTCTTAGTCTTATCTAGAAGTTAAGAGGATTCTTCTGTCACGAGAACTCCACAATTATTATTGAAGTGTATTTTGAAATAACTTGCGTATCTTTAAACGTTCATAAACACACTTCTTGTGTTCGTAGAATCAAATTATTGTTTTCATACTATGAAGCACGCAACATTAAAGTAGTGTTTGAGATATAAGGCTACAGTTAACTAGTGTTACTTGTAGGACTAGTAAATGTTTTCGTCGTCTAGAATTAGGAAACGCGATAATTCTTGTCTCCTTTTCCAGACAAGACTAGAATTTTTGGTCTATTCGGCAGCACTAAACGCGATATTGTCCATTACACACTCTCATGGCCCGTGATCGAACTAGGGACTCAAGTGCTGAGCCACCATGCATTTGCAATTATGACTATTAGTTGAACTACAAAGATTATTAAGAGAAATGCGGAAACATATTGAACACCGCCTACACATTTTATGTCTTGATTTTACAAGCCTTGCTTGTCTATAACTTGCTGCTTGTTAGCCAATGAATTACACGTAATTTAACAATAAATAATAAAAGGAAAGAAGGAAGAAGAAAATTAGGGAGGTGACCTTAATCAATTAGCTTTCCATGGGTCAATTTCACGTCAATCAACAACATTCGTCGAGTATATATATAAACGCATAAAATAGCAACTTTAAAAGTAAAATCAATAGCAGTAAATACAAAACATTCAGCTGATACAAAACATTAGTACACGAAGGTAAGTAACATATTTATCTTTCAACCATATTAATATTCTGATATATGCAGAAAAGTATATTTTTCTTGTTTAAAGAATACCAAAAGAAAAGTTTTTTTTTTTTTTTTTCAATGTGAAGTATCAATTGGGACATGCCAAAGTACTTCACGTTCAAGCAGTTACAGACAGTAGGGCCAACCAGGAAAAAGGGCAGGCTAGCCAACTGCCAAACTTGATCAAACGTTACAACTAGCCGCTACGTTGAGCATTAGCTAACCAAATAATTTTCGAACGTTAATTCAACAAACATTTCGTCTGATCGAATTTATAACCTTTTGCGTAATCGTATTTTATGATTGGAGGAAAACTACAAATGGACGGTATGGAATCAAAATCATTGTGTAAAACATTGGCAAATTGTTACTTGGGCAACTCACGCTTTAAGCTACACTAGCCATGTCGACCATTACCGATTTTCTGCAAGGAGGAAATTAATTAAGTTAAATTTCATATTACCACTAGGTCGCACGAGTCGAGTCGAGATTTAAGCCTGTCTAGACTAGTCTCGAAAATATGATTGTCTCGACTCGATAGTTTCTGTCTCTATTCGACTCGAATTCGAGACGAGACGTCTCGAAATTCGAGTCGAGACAAAATATACAAGTTAAAATATACGCACACATCAGCCAGAACATTTTGACTGCCTACCTACTTATCAGTATGTCTACCTTTGACACGGATAACAACGATGACGCGTCTTGGCATGCAGAGAGTTGGCACCACATTTGCACACACACGTCACCTAATTCCCGTAAATTCCGGGGAGGGGGCGATGCGCTCTGACTATCGTTCAATCATATCCCAGATGTGTTCGATTGGGTTCAGATCCGGCGAGTTGTGGGGCCAGCTCATCACTTGGAACTCGTCCCTGTGTTCCTTGAACCACTATCACACAACTGGCGTTGTGACGTGGTGCATTATCTTGTCGAAAAATATCACTACCGTTGGGAAACATGGTCGTTATGAAGGGGTGTACATTGAAGTGAAAGTTGAAGTTCAATATCTCATGAACAATCCTTATTTCTTTTATGTTGATAACCAAAAACCATAACTACTGTATGTAGTTTATTGTTTTATAATTTAGTGTTTACAAAAATCCTTTTAAAAATACCTATCTATAGAAGTGAAAGGTACCTATCTGTACTAGTTCTTGGCATCCAAACAATCCATTTATTGTGATATACTATGTAAAATAGTCTCGTATCATAATATGTGATGTACAAGAAATATTACATTATATATTATCCGTAACGTGGGATATGCTGCAACAGATTAAAGAATCAAATTAGTTGGGGAAGCGAATAATCCAAAAATTATGTAGCCCTATTGCGTTCATGGGAACGACAAGATAATAATTGTAACTGTGCTAAATTACTATAGACTGCCAATTGCTCATTCAGAGAATTTATGGAGTTTACTTTATCGCAATAGTTTTATGCAAACTAGATAATCAAATATTATTATTATTATTATTATTATTATTATTATTATTATTATTATTATTATTATTATTATTATTATTATTATTAAATTAGAAGTACAATCAAATATCATGACATTAATTATTGGTTTTAATTAACTGAATTAAGCTGAAAATTAAATCTTGATCTCGAAAGATTAACTATTAAGTTTATGCGTTCGAGTCGAGTCGACTCGAGATTTAAGAAATGTTTCGACTCGTACGCATCCCTAATTACCACCAAAACACAGTAGGCCCTACTTCTACTTTTTATTTCTTGGAGACATAATTCTTATAAAAATCAACTCTATAAATTAAAATAGATTAAAAGAAAAACAAATAAAATTATTAACAGATAGCAGTGTCACGTGTACATCACTTAAAAGAGTTTGGCTTGTATGTGGTAATATTTTCCCAGTTATTGTTAAAACCAGAGGTGGTAGTAGATTTATAATATTTCCGGTTTAGTAGAGAGATTGGAGTGGGAATTGAAGACATTCTTGAGACTCTTAATGGAGTGCAGAAAATCACTTCTGTTATCATTTCTAATCCATAATGACCAAAGTTAAAACCGGAAGTAGTTAATTTTGTGTAATTTTGGGTTTGAATAAAGTGTTAAGAAATGATAAATCGATTCCCTACCCCCCAAAAAGATTCGCGCTATCAATTATCTGTTTTGCTCTACATAGATCAATATTGAAACCGGAAGTAGTAGTGGATTTCTACTACTTCCGGTTTAAGTGGAGAGTTAAGGATGAAGATGTTGTATATCCTTGTGACGCTTAATTGAATGCACGTAAAAGCTTCTCTCTGTTATTGTTTTCGCTTTATAGTGATCAACATTTAAACCGGAAACTGTTAATTTCTACTACTTCCGGTTTGAATATTGGATCCGGAAAATAACTCGACCCATATCTTTTGTCCCTCCACATCCTGATCAAATTTGGTGATGATTGATCAATTAATCTTGAAATGTTTTGTCTCCCGGACGGATGGACGAACGGGCAAGATAAATAAATAGGCTAAAGGAGTTTAAGTAAACCAAACTCCTTAAAAAAATCTTACGTCCCTTGATTCGCTTCTTTCACAATATGTAGGAGAAACGTTGACATTATTATTTCGTAATTAGTGCAACTAGAGATCAGAATTTTTCTTTTTTCATTTTGATCAATGTTAAAAAAAATCGTATAGTTTTTCTCTTATTCTGTCCAGGCGAATGCTGGGATAAAACTCTTAATATATATAGGCCAATATACACTTCATTTTCGTTATTCGTTCTTTTTTATTTTCAAGGGGGGGCACGGTGACTCACTAATAGAGCGCTTACCTCTCGTACCCAGGGGTCCTTGGTTCGATCCCCGGCAGGATAAATTTGTGATGGACAACATCATGTCCTTGGGTTTTCCCGATGTACTCCCGTTTCCTTCCACTTTCTCATTCCACCAATTACTCCATCATCGTTTACTTGTCTTAATAATCGTATCCCTTAGTCTAAAGGGTATAATCATGGGACGTTAAAATGAAATATTTCAGTTTGAAATATTTTTATTTTCAGTAATATAGGTTTTTCAGTAGCTGAACCTGAAACATATGTAAACAAACAACATAACAATAATACCTTTAAATTTTGACAATTCGTTCAGTACTATAACTTTGAGCTATTTTTTGAATAGTTTCAATATATATCCTCATGCGTACTTTTTGAGGAAATCAACAAAACGAATAGGTAATGATCCTAAAAATCGATGTACGATAAATGCGCCCATTAAGCTTATCATCATGATGTAGCGAGATAACAGTACATAGTTTTGTTAACAAGATATAGCCTATTTTTTATTACTTCTTTTTTTTTAACCATAACATTGTGCAAAATAAGATCAAATGATATATGATATTGAGCTGAACAAAATTAAATGTTCTGATGCGTAGTTTTTGAGAAAATCTAGAAAAAACTAATTTGTATGGTATCTTGTTGATTATCACTAATAACTAATAGTTTCTATTACGTTGGAATACTATCAATTATTTAGAAGATTATTAATTTTTAGAGAAAATGGAGTAGGAAATCAACGCCGGATGTGTGTCACCAAAACGTACCCCAGATGTTCAGTTCCGGGGATTGGATTGGCCAGGGGAGGCGATCAACTTCATCCCGATGTTTCTTAAACCAAAACACAATAATACTCCCATCTGTGTGAATGGGCATATTATCCTCTTGATATATGGATTCCTCATTGATGGAAAACAACTTCTGGACTATAGAATGCATTTGAGCTTCTAAAATTGTAACAAAATCGCGACAGTGGCATGCCCGGTAAACGTCGGCACAGATCTCACTAACAACTAGAAAATACGCTGCGGATCATACGATTCTTTTGGAAACCGCTACACATAAACACGACCCGTGGTTTGAAATAAGGTGAGGGATGACTTATTAAACCATATCACACGTTTCCATTCATCAGCAGTCCATGTTGCATATTCGCAGCACTATTTGCGTCGAACTAACGCATTATCAACGTCGTGCAACCGGTTCCGTCCATATCATGGAACTAGCGGTGCACTGTGATTGTCGACACAGGCAATGGAAGGTACTGTCTGATTTTCTCGATCATTTGCACTGCAGTCGCAAGTTGGTTTTGAGTGACAAGCCGTTTTAATGCTGGTAGAACCAGCCACTGAACTTTTTTTTTTACAACTCTTTATCTTTGTTAATGTGGTTTGCCGTGAATTTTGTAGCTAACATCACCATGAATATTGTCCCTCCCAATACCCCAAACACACTTGCAACGCAACACAGAAGACATATCACACCATACTTCAAATCAGAGACGCTCCCTATATTTTACTATGATTATCTACTCAGTTCACTACACACTCCTGTTCTACTGCTCTCACGTAGCACAGAGTTTGCTCTAACATCACCATCAACAGCAACAGCATTGCACTGCGGTCATCCCTTGACCGTTGCCAGCATACACATTTGATATGTTTCCAACTCTAGGTGTTTCAAAGAAAAGAATTAGTATATATATATATACTAATTCATCATTCATTTTATCATAGATATATATATATATATATATATATATATATATATATATATATATATAGATAGATAGATAGATAGATAGATAGATAGATAGATAGATATGATAAAATTGTATACATTGTTATTTGTCTTCTCCTAGAGTGACACTCGTACTCTTTGTAAGTTCTTATAATATAAATGAAAATAATAAAATAAAAACATCTTGCAATACAGATTTGAATTATTACGTGGTAACGAACAGAACAAGAGCCTGTCGAGACATATCATTGTAATAATTAACAAGGGAGTTTCCTGTTGAAGGATTAGACATAATGCTAAATATCTTTTATTATTAATTAGCAAAGAAAAAAAGAACAGAATTACGAACGCATGAAATGTAGTAAGATTTCAATCTTTACTAAACAAGTTTTCATTTTTTTTTTACTCACGAAATGTAAATCTTGCAACATGAATTAAATATTACGAGGTGACGCGGGGAAACGGAAAAATTTTAATTGAAGTAAAATTCAGGAATATAAACACAGAAAAAATACGTTTAATCATGGAAAGGCATATACAGAATATGCCTTTACCAATGGCATTGACTTTTGCACTTATTTCTTGATGACGACATCGGGAAGATTTGTTAGATCTAGGTCTAGGGAAATCCCTGTAATACTCGATGGATCGGGTCTCGAGGTATGCTAATGATTTCTTCTTCAATCTTTCGTTTCTTGTTCTGTTTCAGTTCAGCGATGGCCGCAGAACGTACGTTGTACAGCATCGTTTGCTGCTTTTGATGTGTTCCCACAGAAAGAAAGCGTAAACACTGAGTTCAGGGGATTTTCGGTGGCTATGTAATTGCCTGTCTTCCACCGAAGACACGTTCAGCTCGACTTAAATGCTCCATTATTATTACTATTCTCTCCAGATAAGTTGATAGGCATTCAAGAACAAACCCCCCTTTTCCTCAACTCTTTGCCATATGCCATTGCAGAAAGGTAAGACAAATCGCTAATTTTGACAGGAGAGGAATTTTTTTTTCATAGTACAATATCGTGAAAAAGCTAATTTCTTTTTACCCTATTTCGTTTGCACCTCATGTTGAGCAGGTACTTCTGTTTCTCTTAACAAATATCAAATACTACCAAGAATTACTATTTTTATTTTTTGTCTTTAAAAGAACTATTGACTATAATTTATTTAATTACTAAAAGTTCGACTTGGGTCGTATTTTTTTTTTTTTAATAGAATTTCTAAAAGTAAGAATTCATTCGTTATAATGTTGATTTCCATGATCTTTCCATTTACCAGTTGAAAGAGATTGTGAAATAAAGCAATCTTGTTGAAATCCTACCTTTCTTCTTTTTTTCTTTTCTTTCGTTCTTGATTTTAAGAAGATCAGATTATAAGACACGAACAAGACCGTGTTGTTTTTTTCTTAACATTTTAAATTCCGCCGTTATCGTGTTAGCGCTCTGATACTTTCCCCATTCCACACAAATTATATTTGCTCTTGTATTGCATATTAATTTGAAATTAGTAAGTACTCATTCAATTCCAATCCCGTCATCGCTTGCAATTCCACCAGTTCACAAACCCAAACAACCGAGAAAACGATATTTAAGTCTACTATTACCCTTAAAAAATGTTACTCACCTTATTAATACAAATAAATGTAATAATCTTTTAAAATGTATACAACTATTATTAAAGTTATAATTAGTTTTTTTTTCTTCATATATTTACAAACATTCTATAACTACGCACGCAGGCGTTGATTGTGGAAAGACGAACACCAAAATTCACATTTATCAGACTGTGTACGTGAGCGTGGTGGAAAGGGAACTTGTTTTCATCTCCTATCAGCTTATCTAGAATCAGTGATGCCAACCTGAAAAGTTACAAAATCCCATTTCGAGAGGCAGAAATATCCATTTTGCTATTGAATTTCCCACGCTATACTAATAACAAAATTTTCTAAAGCTAGAAAACATGAATAGTGAAATCAATGTACACTTATATTAGTCATTTTCTCCAATATACGAGTGAATTATTCAAAAATTCCGATCGTCTACGTTTATCAAGCAGTTTATGAACAATTATTTCCGTAATTGAAAGCGACAGTTGAAGATGCTTATAAAAATAAGTAAAATTTGTTGTGGGTTTAGCATTTCCATCATGATTTTGTGCCATAATCTTCTACTGAGCGTAATAAAACTAGTTAAACTTCATTCTTCAATCATTTCATACGGAACGATTTGGAAATTATAAGTTTCTCTTTTATTTTCACCTGTTGATTTTGACCTTTCTTTCATTTTTTAAATATTAAAGTACAGTTAACGTTCCTTAGCACTTGTTTTTCGAGATTCAGAAATAACTGCATAAATTACTAACATGCATTTTATAGTAACAAAATTTGACAATTAGCGTTAATTTCAAGTTTATTGAAGACTTATTTGTTTACTCCTCGCAAAGACAATTATGTTTGCGTCAATGTTATAGGTATATGAAAAATTCCATAAATCCAGTCAACTTTTACGAAAATTCCCTTTATTCTTTTTCGAGAAATCATTGTCAAAAAATCCCACAATATGGAACTTTTCCCACGAGTTGGCATCATTGTCTGGAATGAACCATAGATGACAAAGCCTTCTCAGTGATGTCGCATCGATCTGGGACAAATGGCGCAGTATAGTGCTTCCAGGGGGGGGATGCAGGACCGACTTCTGGGGGGCGGTGGGTTGTCATACTGCTACTTTTAAGAGCTCCAAACTTTGGAATGGGTTTTATTTATTTATATAAAATAAGAAAGTTTCTTCTTCTGGGAGGGATTGCCCCGATCGCCTCCCTGGATCCGCCCCTGAGTGCTTCTAATATGAGTCCTAGGTTCAAAATTTCCCGTTTCTCTGCGCCACCTACCTTACAGAATAGGAACTACACACACGCACGCGAGATTTAAACTTTTATTTTTTTGCTTTTTTCTTAACTTATTACTCAACTACTTTAAATTATTTTTCTTGTTAAAACTGAGTAAGATAGTTTAACGATTTTCGTTTTCTTCATCTTCTTACCCTTGAGGTGCGATTTGTATCAATAAGTATTTCTTGATTATTCTTGAATTTTCCTAATTTGCTTGCAGTTTTGGGACAATATTCAGGGTTGTTTGCTCTACGAAGAGTAGGATATTACGGCAACAAAAGTAATAGTTGTTTAGTAAGGGTGGGATTTCTGAAACGATTTTCTCAAAACCAGCTTTAATAATTTTGTTCGTATACTTACAAAAAAAAAAAAAAAAAAAAAAAGTATTTCATTAACAACTCCACAACGCAAAATAATTCGATTCCCTCGGAAAATTTCACAAAGTGTAGTTTACTATAAAGACTCAGAAGATTTTTCTGGAAAATAACTCCTAGGTCTTCGTTAATATTTCACAAAATTCTACAATATTTAGCGTTTAACGAAAAATAAAAAGACCAATGATGAATAATATACAGAGTGTTTCAAAACAACACCGACAACGTTTAGAAGGTGATTCGTTGTTTAAATTGTTGCGGAAGTACCGCAGGATTCTGAAACAGATATTTGGATAGGGCACATACTAGTTCCTAAGTGAAGTCTTGACCTGACTACGGTAGGTCCCATAGTTTCGGAGCTACGGACTTTTAAAGTTCATTTTTTCATGTTTTCGGCAGCCTGTAACTCCAAAAGGAAACGCTTGTGCACCCAGGTTGGTCTATACTTTTTGTCTTATCTTGGTGTCAGGAATCACCTCTCATACGTTGTCGGTGTTGTTTTGAAACACCCTGTATATAGTTAGCTCACTCATTTGCTTTCTTGTAACAGTAACATACACACATACACACATTCCTAATAGTGAAAGACATGCTCCTAAAGTTACGAGAATACTAATTGTAAATGTTTCATTATTAACATTACTACAGCAAATAAATATTTGTAAATATAATAAGCGCACCTGAATTTGATACACGGACTCGTGGATTCAATTGCCAGTGGGAGAGCATTGAAAAAAATTACAGGCTCTCGGGTTCCATCTTAAGAGTTATATTTTAGGGTTGTTTAGTGAAATCCTCTGAGAAAATCCTTAAATCATACTTTACTAATATGAATGAGTTTCTCCCACCGATATTTTCTAGGAAATAACTGCATTGATTGTACTTTAATAATTATTTTTATTCAAGCATACAGTGTGGTATAATTAATCTTTCTGTTAAAAACAACAACGAAAAAAAGGAATAAGGAAAGTTACTTTTTCGAAAACAGCTCAAACGATTTTGCTCATGTTTAATAAAAAAATCCAATTCAAAATCTCACAGTCCTTTTGATTTATAATAAAATTCATAAAAGATTGGAAAAAGTTAGTACAGTGCCCACTACTTTTTACTACTTAAATGTTTGACTACATCTGATTTATTTGTTTATTAGTGCTTGACTCGTGACATCACTTATTATAAAGTATTTTAATATTCTTTAGTATTGGCGCAAAGGCTATACCATCTTCGCCATTGTCAACTGCATAAGGAGGAACGCTTCACAGCTGGTAATGCTGGAAGAAAATCAATGAATCATCATCAATGGGTTAAAACTTATATTGACTTAAATAAATAAATACAACATTAAGAACTAAAAAAAATATATTAATTTATTTTAAATGACGTAAAATTTGATTTATTGACTTTCTATTTATTATTACCTTTGCAGATGATCTTCCAGTGTCTGGTTTTCTTCATGACCGTCCCTGCTCTTCTTAATGCTTATCCCTTCCCGTTCCCATTCCCAACGGAAGGATCATCTCCTTCATCAACTAATGGTGTTCGCCATGGCTCCTTGGGAGACTCCATCTCAAGAGGAACTGAGGAACTCTCCGGAAGGGAAACTTACTTGGGAAGAGACATTAGCGCTCTATTTCCTGGACCATACCTCTCTCCCAGAATTTATCGTAGTGCTGTGTTTCCTAATCCACCAAACGCAAGACCTCATCGACACGATGTAGATGACCATCATGATGTCCCTGCATCCGCATCTGAAGCATTGAAGGGTCACAGAGTAGATCAAGCAGAAGCTGGAGGATTGGCACCTCCAGTAGGAGTTCCAATTGTCGGTGATGGACAATGTGAAAGACATACTTTCATCTCATCCAGCTCAAGAAATTACTTTACGTAAAACAGGAATATATTTACCATTTCGAAATATGGCTCCTAACAACTTTGTTATACAGTACTTTCACAAATATTGCAATGTTATTTATGATAACTTCTTTCTTTTAGTCACATTATTTTTATTTATAATATTGATCGCTTGCAAGAATCTAACTGAACTTAACCTCTTTCTTTTTCTCAGAACAGCAATCTTTCGATCGCTTTGACACAGCTTTTCCATTCTTCTCTATCCTGAGTTAGACCAATCATTTTTATGAGCTTTTTCTTATTCACATCTTTAAATTATTTGGTTCATATCGCGGCCTTCCACTAGTTATTTTTTTCCTTCTGCTATTCACTGCGTAGCTAATGGCGTGATTCCTCTATTTCTTATAATATTGTTCTGTTTCTTCTTCTTGAAATATTCACCTTTTTTCTCCTACAAGTTCCAATAGTCTTTCATTTGATATCTTATGCACATATCTAATCTCCAATATTTTTTATAGCATGATATTTCGAAGGCTTTCATTCTCTTTTCTCCTCTTCTCCTAGAGTTTATGCTTTGCTTCCATGTAACTCCACACACCAGCCTTTCTTCAATTCTATGTCGATTGAAAGCTTTTGTTTATTTTCGAATGTCTTCTATGATTTGATATTTGTTCACGTTCACAGTTAAATATCTTCTGATTTCTACTTTCGGATTGAATTATTTTTAAATGAATCGCTATTATAGTTGCCTAGCCTAACTAAACATATCGGATTCAGAAAGAGAAGCTTAAGTGACTGAAGAATTTACCTGTCATTAAGAACTAACATATACTATATTTTGCATTGGTATGTTATAAAATCTGTCAGAAGAGTCACTTAAAAAATTTTCACCTTATTTACTTCAAATTGAACGAGATATTTCTGGAAAATTTCAGTAACCATCAATTTTGTTATTAAGCGAGACATAGAAGTATACTTTCTACGACTTCTCACTTTTATCTGATTGGATAAAGTATCATTCTATTTCTTCTTTTAAAAAATTACAATATTGGTCATGAATATATCGTTTGAAACTTTGTACTTACCTTTGAAATTATGTAAATTTCTGTTCTTTGTTTGAATATTTCTCGATTTAGTTTGTAACTTTACGTTGACTTTACGTGACTACTATTAGTATAGAACTTAATTTATTAGAAAATGATTAATATTTTTCTTTTTCTTTTTCTTTTTTTAAAAGGCTAACGGTTATTCATTTGTCAATCTTAAAAATCATTAAGGTTAAACTTCCTACTCCTACTTAACGAACAGTGTGTCATCTCAGATAAATTTTCTTAAATGACAATGAAGATCATGTGATATTGTTAGAAAAATTCTTGATATTATTTTCAATAAATTCACTTTTCCTATGAACATAATTCCATACATTTTGAAAATTCGACAGGACACCTTAATGAAATAAAACAAATGACAATTTAGAAAAGAAATCACTTTCGATTTCTTAAGACATATTCCATCAAAATCGGAGAAGTGAACAATTATGTAAATAAACTCGAAATACCTTTGAAATGATAAATTATATGACTCATATCACCATTTATTTATTTATTTGTTAAAGTGAGGTGCCAGCACGTGTCTGGTGGTAAAGGTTGGTGTGCTCTTCAAAAGAACAAAACTGGATGCAGTCAATATTTTCCACAAAAAAAGTAATTAAAGTTCAAATGAAAGGGGTAATACAGAAGTTGATTCAGTTATATTGAGCCCAATTTGAATGTACCTCTTAGGAAATGTTTTCCCATCACCAGTTGTGTTCGACCTGCAAGCCACCTATACTGACTATGCCTCGCATCGAAAGTTTCCATTGCAGGAGTCTGCGTTGTAGCTGGACTATGAATATTGCATCCCACTCTCCTTTACAGGCTTTCCACAGGTCGGAGATGATGTGGACTCGACGATGGGACATGCGCAATTTGAAGAGTTCTAAAGCAGAATAGTTCATTGGGCTGGCATTTGGACTCTTGACAGGGATGTCAGAGAAGGTAACTGCCGGCGATAGAATTCCAGCGATGTTTCCGCCATGTGGCTGGATGCCTTGTCTTGGTATAGTTCAACCTGGTTGAAGTCTTGTCCGTACAACGCTGGGATTTCATGCTGGTATATTTCAGTCAGGACATGAGTCTAGTAGTACGCAGCATTAGTTTCGATGTTTCGCTCTGCCTTTCGGAGACGCAACTTGCCCCTATACGATAAACCGACCACAATTATGAACACTTTTGGTAAACGGTTCTGGTTGCTAGCACTTGTGTGATGGGCCCATGACTCTATGTCACATACTTCCGTACAATACAATTCACAATGTCAAGCAAGACCTATACCAAAATTGCACACTTTACACATTTCTACGATGCACGTGGGAAAGGGCCAAAATTAACTCCTACCAGAATGTGTTCAGTTTCGGTGACATCAGGCTATGCTCGACCGCACTGCACTACTGCGTGACTAACCAGATACTGTTGCTTGTCTTGTGACAATCTCACGCCCATGGGTTGCGCAAGCACGGTACAGTTTCACGTTCAATTTGGTTCAATGTAACTGAATCAACAACTATAGTTTTTAAGTGACGCGTGCTGTCAAAGAATAACGATTTGCTACAAAGGGTAATCACAAGTATCCATTGATTCTTATTTACTCAGAAAGATTCATTAATCAAGATAGAGTTTTAGCTTCCTTAGTTTGTTCATTGATAATAACTTTCGTTCCTATCATTACACGACGTTTCCACAATTTTTCTGTCTTCTCTAGTTATTTCCTTTCTATGAATACAGGATTTTTTAAACAATCTTTTTATTTAATTTTTTCCTTGGACGCATAAAATAACCATATTTAAAAAAAAAATTCTAATTAAGTTTTAGATGATAAGGTTACGCTTGTCGATCTTAAAACGTGTACCACTCGTACTTACAATCTATGTACAACAACTTTTTGTAAAATATAATCGTTTTGAAATTAAGATCCTAATGTACTTATCAATTTATTTTGTGATAAACTTGTGTATTCATGTATTAATTTATTTACTGTAACTCGTTTCCGATTTGTTTAATAAAACTCACGGATAATTGACTGTAATGTTATTTTTAAAAAATCTTTATATATATGTCTTCATTTCTCCACTTGAAAAAACGCTACTATGTAACATTCTTATCTGTAACATAATAATAATGATAATAAAAATAGTAATATAAAGTACAATGTTAGATTTTTATTGCTAAAGAAATTTTGAAATGTACTGTAGTGGTAATATTTTGAATTCAACTTGTATATGAAGATTTCTTCATTACACTTCCGCGAACATATGCTTTCTATTTCAATGCTTTCATAAAAGTTAAGAAAGATCCTTTATGTTCTAACTACGAAAGGGCAAAGAAATGAAAAAAAAAAAAAAAAAAAACAGTAAAGTTATAATAATATCCTAGTTAAATAAATTCCACTATTAATTCTCGAAATCAGTATATAGCGAATACTATAAGAACCCATTAAATATACTTACCATAAGAATACCATAAGAAAAATATGGAATGACAACTGAGATGAAAGCAAGAGACTAAAAAATATTGCATCTTCATTGATATGTTAAAGCTACTTCGGACCTTAGTAAAGGCCTTTTAGTGATACCTGGCTATTATTATTAGTATTATTATTATTATTATTATTATTATTATTATTATTATTATTATTATTATTATTAGTAGTAGTAGTAGTAGTAGTAGTAGTAGTAGTAGTAGTAGGAGTAGTAGTAGTAATAGTAATAGTAAAGCAAACATAGGCGAGCTTTTGTCATTTCATTAATTAGTATTTCTGTCTGTCTATTTCACAATTATTGGTTTCGTGTATCTGTACAAGCTAATCAAAAGTGTCATTTAAAAAGTTCGAGGTTTTGAATATGTTACGCTAAAAAAAATTCTCCACCAACCAACAAGAAAAGTTCTTAACCCTAAGAATTGGATATATTTCTAATTGTGTTTTTTTCCTTTTACTAATTTGCAGGTGTTGAATTCAAAGAAACTATTTCAAACTACTTCTGCCTATGAAGTCATGAGAAAAAATAACCTTAAACTTGGGATATTTATATTTATTAACATTCCAGCTTTGAGATTACTTTTCCCGTGACTCCGTGGACGGACACATTTAACAAATAGTTTTATTGGATCCAGCATCTTCAAATTAGTACGAAAAAGCGCAATTAGAAATGTGTGAAGGCTTCGGCACTTTTGTTATTGGCATAAGCGGTATGTCAAAGATGAGGTAGATAAAATGAGACATATATACGGATGGCTTTGATGTGTTGGTTTTGAGGAACTCCGGTTAACAATTCTTGTACCCCTGACACATTTTCTTCAGTCAGGGAGTTCTTCCCAATCTCGTTACCATACCGTGTGCTTTTGGTGCATGAGGTCCCGTGTTCGGTTGCTCGTGGAAGAGCATCAAACACACTGAGATGATTCAGATTCCACTATGAACTGTCCGTTTTGTCCGATATAGCCTCGAGGCTGAGAAAGGATGTTTAATTCAAATAAGACCAATCACTTAGGGATATCTATCGACGACTACTTCTGGCACAGATTTTGTAGTCACAAAGTTGGTATAGTAGTTCTCATTGCCTAGGAATCTCTTCAACACAACGAGATCTAAAAACATCCCACCACTATTGCTGCTCTCATTCCATAGATTGCTACACCTCAAAACGAGAGGTCAGCTGAGTTTGTTCATACAGTGTCAATCGTCCGGTTACTCTAGAATGCTCTCATCACTGTCAGACATAATATCGGTACTTTAAAAATATACTATAAGGATTACAATACATTTTGTTTCCTGAAAATAACTCATATTTACATAAAATATAAGAAATTTCCAATAGCATGCTAATTCTGAATTACCCTATAGTTCTACTCACCAGTGGGAAGGCTGTTGACATTTGTCTAGTGACAAACGCGCACCTTTGGAATATGGGTCCTGGGTCCGATTGCCGATGAGAAAACCTTGAAATTTGATCGTATTATAATGGATCAGATTCTATTTTAAATTTTAAGTCCACGTCTCATATAGCTTCTGTGCTGAAAGGGGCGCTATAGCTCCAGTGCAACAAACACAAGTCAGAGGATGTTGACTCACTACCAAAAACAAAACTGTCCGATAAAGTGAATGACTTATTCCAAAATTGTCCTAAAAAGTCAATGATATAATGCCAAAACTGTCCGATAATGGAAAAGTTATTTTGCCAAAACTGTTCGAAAGTGAATGGGTATTGCCAAAACTGTCCGATAAAGTCAATGATATATTGCCAAAATTGTCCGATAAAGTCAACTTTATATTGCCAAAAATATCCGATAACGTTAATGATATAATGCCAAAACTGTCCAATAAAGTCAATGATATAATGCCAAAACTGTTCGATAAAGTCAGTGATATATTGCCAAAATTGTTCAATAAAGTCAATTATATAATGCCAAAACTGTCCGATAAGGGAAAAGATATTTTGCCAAAACTGTCCGATAAAGTCAATGATATATTGGCAAAATTGTCCGACAAAGTCAACTTTATATTGCCAAAACTGTCTGATAAAGTTAATGATATAATGCCAAAACTTTACGATAAAGTCAATGGTATATTGCCAAAATTGTCCGATAAAGTCAACTTTATATTGCCAAAACTATCCGATAATGCCAATGATATAATGCCAAAAATGTCCGATAAGGTCAGCGATATATTTCCAAAACTGTCCAATAAAGTCAATGATACCTAGATATATTGGCAAAACTGTCCGATAAAGTCAATGATATTATATATTGCCAGAACTGTCTGTAAAATTCAATGATATATTGACAAAATTGTCCGATAAAATCAATGATATATTGCCAAAAATGTCCAATAAAGTTAATGATGTATTGCCAAAACTGTAACACAGATTAAGAATACGTTCTGGTAAGTATTTGCTTTGGCCAGATTTTTGTTTTTATTTAAGTGAAAAAGTTGTTTATATAATCCCTTCTTTATAAAACGAAAAATGTAGTTATATATTTATCTTTCACATGTAATCTAATTAGCCTCATAAAAGAAGGTGACTTTTCTTTTTTGCGAGGTAAAATTGAGTAATTTTTGAAACAAATAATTACTTAAAACATTTAATGTGATAACATATACACACACACACTTCGCAAATTTTTCGAAAACTGGCTTTTAAGATTTTTTAAAAAAATAAGAAAAATCGCAATGCTAATCTTGATTAACAAGTAACTACAGTGTACGGGAGTCCCTCGTGTGATTTTGCAAGTAGTGTCCGAATATTCATTTTTTTATTATTATGAGATTAAATCACAGATTAGATGCTTCGTTAATTCTTAGACGTGCATTAGTGTTATTAATTCGCACTTAATTACATAAAATTTGCAATGCGTATGAAAATGTATTTGATATAGTGTTAATTTTGAAAAAGAAATGAAACATCAAGAAATTAATACACCTTGAATACACCGAAGTGGAAATTGGTCACGATTCATATTCCTTAACACTCCCAGAGGCAGTTACCAAACAACACGAAAACAAATAAGACGTCGTAAAACCATTCTGTAGAGGCCATCCAATGATTTAAATGCAATATAGCTCTTGTAGTGCAACGCACAAGGTGGTGCATTATAAGTGTAATTTACTTGCATGCCTGAAGTTATTTGTTTAATTATTATTCTGTTAGTGTTTCTGTTATTATTCTTTCTAACTACCAGTAATTTTTTACTTATCGTTGTTAATAATGCAAGTTGATCTTATTTTAAATAAGTATTTCTTCGTAATTAGAAAATTAAGCTAATTGTACTGTTGGCCACATCGCCGTAACGTTTTGTGCCATTTACAGAGATTCTAAAAGATAAAGAAAATGAAAAAATATATAATCAACTAGATTTGTGTATATACAAGAAGTAATGAACTAAAATTGAATAAATTGATAATTTAGCATCGCCACCTGAAGAATTAGAGCAGATTGGCGGAATTTTGTCTATTTCTGTGCATTAGGGAACAAGCCTTGCAAAAGATCAATCCGATTTATATTGTTTATTTTACTTAGAACTATATTGTTCGCAACTAAAATTTGTTTGAAGTGGTAAAAGCGATTGTTTATTTAAGAGCGATTGTTCTACATTCCTCTAGGAGGACCCGGTGTCAGTAAACGAAAAATAAATTAACTTAGAGTCTCAAATTAACCAAAATTATAGTATTATTTGGGGTTAAATTCCAAAGTTGGGCATCCGTTTCCAGCAAAATTTTTAAAATTTACAGGAAAGATATTGATAAGTTAATTGTTTGTGTGCTTGATAATATATAAGGGTCTCGAAAAATCTGTTTATTTATTATATATAAGCGGTTATCAACATGAGACTATACGGCGAGCGGAGGGAACTACTTGGCGCAAGGTAACAGAACAGCTGCATTGTGGGAAAGTAACGAGCATTTATGTTATCAACATGGCAAATGTACAAGGGCAATGAAGTGACAGTTTAAACATTTGTGAAGCAATACGTTGATAACGAGCAAAATCTTTTAAAAGTTTGTGAAGAGCACGGATTAATGACCCAAATAACAAATTGCAGAAAATATGCAAAAGAAGATAACAGCGAAAAAACGTGACGAAAGCGGACGCCCAACTTCGGAATAAATGCCATTATTTGCGTCAAATACGTCTATATACCTCGAAGTATTCCCACACGGGTAAAGAAAAAATAAATGTTGATTAAAAGACATGAGAGGAATGTGTTGTCTTGCATTCACGAAGTAATCTAATGTATATATTTAGATATGTCTAAGAAATAGTTAAATTGATTCATGTCAATTTTAATCTTATGATTAGTTTGTTAGTGTATGTATTTAAGCATTATTTTTCATTTTAGGTTATATGTGTTCTGTAAATTAGAATGTCTTGCTTTGAGTTTCTATTATTTTTTGTCTCCTACATGTTACTCTGTCTCGATTTACATGTGTTACCTCGTTGATTTAGTTTGCACAGTACTGGAAATTGTTGACATAGGCTATCTGTCCTAACTCGAAGGATATCAAAGATCTGGACGCTTTAGGACCATTTCACAATAATGTCGCCTGATTTCGTTTCTAGAGTTAGCGAGCTCTGGTGGCGATTTGTATTCTGCTGGTTGGGTGCCATCTGATTTTGTTAGAGCAATGATCGCATGCACTAACAACTAACATACATAAACTGCAACTGTTCCAAAATAAAATAGTAAAGTTGATTACAAATTGCCCAAGGTACACTAGGTTAATCCCACTTCAACATAAATTGAACATCTTGCCCATAAAAGACCTAATAAAAGATATGGCAGCTAAATTTTACGAAAACAAAAATAAGGTTGGAAATAATATACTCAAGCCATTAGGGAACTATGGCATAGGACCATACACAAAACACAAACAACCAAACCAAATCTTGACACAATAAACCTCAGTAACATACTTTCTCAGGTAAAACTTAAATTCAAATAATAAGAATGTTACTCTACTAACCTCCCGTATTTACAACTACTCTCTTAATATAGGCATAATCTTAATACTCTCTTAACTACTCTCTTTAATTTAAATAAAAATTTTAAAAAATCAAAATACAAAATTTAAAATAACCTAAAATAACCAAAAACTATAAAAAAAGATACTAAAAGGAAAAAATACGAAACAATTTTTTAAAATAACAAAATAAGTATATATATATATATATATATATATATATATATATATATATATATATATATATATATATATATATAGGGTGTAAAAAAAGGTACGGCAATATTTCAGGGATGGATTCCTTATGGGTAGACAAGCAAAACAGTTCATATGACCATGCGTCAGGAAATGCATCGCTACAGAGTTATAGCCATTGAGCCGTCTGATGCTGTGGAATAGTCACATTCTGGTCGCCCCTTAATGCGACTCAATTTAAACCGTAATAGCAAACCTCCTAATTAGGCTAGGAAGGTAATTTTAGTATCAAAGTGTTCTTGAAGGATGAAGCTTTCCGTCGATATGTATTTCATGTAAGTGGGGGATACCACAGTGGACGGGGGAGAGTAACTACGTGATGTAAAAAAAAAAAAAGGAGGTAGTTTCCCTCCCCCGTCCGCCGTGGTAGTAAAAATAACTGAAGCTAGCGTTAGCCATACCATTCGACACGATTGCCAATTGTATGTATGTCCTTTTGTCCCTCTGTTCCACGATAATACTCGTAAAACTTACCCAATATTAACGAAACTTAGCATGCCTTCCTTCAATTTCTGGAAATATCCAGATTGTTTGGGATTGTAATCCAAATGGAATAAGGGAATCAAAGGAATACAATTAACCTTAAGTTTCCACTTTGAACATTTCCATAGGCATCAATTTTACAGGAAATTTGCGCAAAATATATCCGAACTTGAGAAAACATATCGTACAGTTTTTTTTTTTTTTTTTTTTTTCAGCGAGAGAATTTCGATAATTCCCATAGCTTAGGATTCCATTTCTAAAATAACATTACGTACAAGGTCTATTCAAATTGGTATCAAGTTTTTCTGACATGTGTATATTACGCATATCTTTCTTAATTTGCATTACTCACATTACCACAGAGAACGAACAAATTTTAGAGTTCTGGTTTGATCTTCTCTTACAATAATAAGCAAATTTACGAGGAACAAATTCACCATTATTGACGATGCGGAGGGGAGGAGATTTTCTGGACTAGGAAGGAATGTGTGCGGGTGCAGAGCAGAGATCTGCACGGGCCGGAATTTTCAGCCCGGGCCGTGAATTTACAATGTGAGGCCCGACCCCAGTCCGAAATATGTCTTAGTATTTAGGCCTGAGCCCGGACTGAGCTCTGTGATAATCAAATGAGCTCGAAATAAGTCCGAACTACAGAAACTTAATTATTAATTCAAAATTGTATTTTTATTTACGGCAATTCGAGGTTTGATTTTGCAGTTGTGTTTTAAAAGTCCTCCAGAAAGAAAGGTGCAATTTGTATCGTTTTACACAATATTTACAAAGTTAGGCCAGAAAAAGTCCGAGAAATATGGTTGTATATTTAAAAATTCACAGCCCGAACCCAGGGGTGTCATTTAGGGGGCAGGGAGGGGCATTTGCCAATCTGAGTTTGATATTTATATATATTTTATCAATAGAATAGTAGTAAGTCAGTGAAAAACGCGAAATTTTATATATATCAAGGGGTTTGTTCCCCCAAGCCAAATCTGAAATGACGCTACTGCCCGAACCCCTCCCGGGCCCGAAGTGATGCATGATTTGTAGGCCCGAGCACGTGCAGACCTCTAGTGCAGAGGCGTTTCAAGTGGTGGGCGACTGCCCACGGCCTTGCATCTTCAGGGACCTCGCAAAGACCAACGAGCCTAAAACGATTTGGCACTCACTTTTGTCGATGCAACAATAGAAACAAATATGAATTCGGACTTATTTACAGAAAAACAATGCATAAGGCTTCAAACTAACTTTTCATCTATTCGTATATATTAGATCGCTAGCTTACGCGACAGGCGGCGAGTTTATTTTAAGATTGCATATAAGTCTTTATCGTTGAGATGAATTGTTTTCGATAAATTTTATTATAATTAGCAATTTTTAAAAAGGGGGGCAGGAAGGACTCGTAAACCTTACTCGCCTTGCTGTGCAGATGGTATGGTCAAAATCAATACTGGATAGTGAAAGTGTAAGTGTAAAGGCTAATATGGAACAGAGAAACAAAAGAGAACTTCTTTAGAAGGGAATTGGGAGGGGAGGGGAGGGGAAGAGAGTACAATACTGTAATACTTGAAATACGTCTTGATCTGTATACTTCAAGAAACTTTTCTTATTAGATTACGCAATTTCTAGTTTCTTACTCCGATTATTCAAATATACAAATGTTCTCAGAGGGAGTGACCGCCCCTCCCTTTAATCCGTCCGTGGTGTCATTCAGTTTTGCTTTTTGCTACTAATTCAAAATGCTTTCCGAAACAAGTTGTCTTCTTGTGACTGCAGGGGGTGGAAGAAACAAACAAACCGTGAAAGGAAGAAAGAAGTGGTTTCGGGCTCTTACAGTCCAGACCATTCTAACCACTGAGAAGTGAGAATCGCAACGTGATTTTTCTGGTAAGAGCGTCCTTTTAAAAGCAGCTAACAAGAAAACAGATGGTCAGCCCTCTCCCCTCTGCTGCATACTTTTTATTCTCTGTTACCAAACTTACTGAAGAATATATTGCAATTAATCTAACGCATGTAACGTAAATTGGAGACCGTGGTTGGATTTATATGTGTCTTGTGTATTTGTATTAAAAATTTCAAGTTATTATCTGCAATGCTTTGTTAGAAATTACCATATTAAATTTTACATGTTATCAAATGGAGAGTTAGAAACCTAAGAGAAGAGGTATCAGATCCCCTTAAGGTGGCAGCTGATTATACGGAGAGAGAGAGAGAGAGAGAGAGAGAGAGAGAGAGAGAGAGAGAAAGTCTCTCCAGACCTAACTGGCAATTACTGCTTCATTATTATTTTTATCTTCTTCTCTGCAACAAATTCACTAATTACATCAATTGGTACCTGTTAGATTTATCTTTCAATCAATTTCCCATAAATTATTAAATTTGTTTGTTTTACTTACTTTATACTTCAAATTAATCTTTTAAATCCATAAACTATTTGGTTTGTTTATAATTTCGATACGAAAAAATATTATTGCTCTTTTAATTTTAATTTTAAGATCATAAGATGCGGACCAAATGTCATATCGTCACATTTCCAAATGTTATGAAATGCGCTGCGGTTCAGCTATATAATTGCAGCCCATTACATAGTAAATATTTGCTTTGGACAGATTTTTTATTTTTATTTAAGTAAAAAAAAAGTTTATACAATCACTTCTTTATAAAGCGAAAAACAATTAAAAGTTTATCTTTCACATGTAAACTAATTAGCCTCATAAAAAAAATGTGATTTTTCTTTTTCTGTGAGTTAAACTTGACTCTCTCTCTCTCTCTCTCTCTCTCTCTCTATATATATATATATATATATATATATATATATATATATATATATATATATATATATATATATTGCAACAAATAGTTACTTAAACAATGTTATAACATACATGTCTCGCGAACTCTGTCGGAACCTGGCTGTTTCGTAATTTAAAAAATTCGCAATGCTTGCTAATCTTGATTAACAAGTAGCTACTATACACGCGAATTCCTCGTCTGGTTTCGCCAAGTAGTGTCGAAATACTAATTTTTCTTTATTATGAGATTAAATCACTCATTAGATGCTTCGTTAATTCTTAGATGTGCATTTAAGATGTTTTTGACTCGCATTTAGTTGCATAAAATTTGCAATGTGAAGGAAGCGTATTTGGTATAATGCTAATTTTGCAAAAGAAATGAAACATCAAGAAATTAATACACCTTGAATGCACCGAAGTGGAAATCAGTCACGATTCATATTCCTCAACACTCCCATAGGCAGTTAGCAAAACAGTTTACACAACACGAAACAAATAAAGTGTCGTGAAACCATTTTATAGAGACGATCCAATGATTTAAATGCAATACAGGTCTTGTATTGCAACTCACAAAGCGGTGCATTACAATTTTTTAATTATTATTTTGTTAGTGTTTCTGTTGTTATTCTTTTTCACTTGTTTTTAATTATTGTATACTTATCTGTAGTTTATCCGTTTGAACTATGATCTGTAACTCATGTTAACTTACATAAATGAAGACCATGGGGGGAAATTAATGATAACCCTCAAAATCGTGAAAAATGAGTGAAACAACCCATGCTGCTTGACGCCGGTGGATCTCTTATCCGTCGAAGAATTACTGAATTTGGTCAACAGATGACAGAGATATGACCAATTCCTTATAGGTTTCTCAATAGCGTTCACTACATACTAGAGACCTGCACGGGCCGAACTTTTCCACAACTATATAATGAAGGGTAAGGGGAAAAAAGGAGGAATGTCACAAAACTGGATTTTCGAGAAAACGGCGTTTTTATATTGTAAACCGCGTAATAAAGAATAGGGTAGTCAAATCTTTTGCCCCGTTTTACATGGACATTTCGACATTTAGGCATGCATGGCATTTACTGTTTAATAGTACTAAGAGTCACCAACAGATAAGACAAAGCACCCAATAAAGCACACATCTGGACATTCCTTGTTTTTTCCCCTTACCCTTCAATGTATTAAAAGCATTAAAAAGTTGTCTGATTGATGCAATATGTCGAGTATTAGTTTCTAGGTTTCTGAATCATTTCCTCTGGATGGACCTAAGATCACGGAAGACCAAATTTGGATTAATCCCCCACCCTTCCTGGATTTTAAGAAAAAGTTCCTTGAGAACTTTCGTCAAAATTATTCGACTTTGTTAGAATATATGGACATTTTCTTCGAGACTTTCCTACAGTCATCAGTGCTTGGGAGTGAAAACTGTCAAGATTGAGCAGTGAGTCTATCCTCCTGATGTGAATAACCCTGGACTTTCTGTTTAAAAATGTATTCAACGATAACTATTGTTTTTAAAAAATGATCCAATATAGTGCATATTTTCCCAACGGAAGAGTCAGCATTTCTTCTCCTCCTCCCGATGTAAAAACATTTCGATATTGCCTATGTAATAGTTATTCCACTTTGTTATAATATTATATATATGTTTATTAAGTCTTGGAGATGAAGTCAGTCAAACGAGCAGTCACTTGCTAATACGGACACCACACTTTTTTTTTTTAAATGTACATTAGTTTTTGTAAAATAAAACCATTCGGTGGTATGTGACATATTTTTTTTTCTGAGAATTTCCAATCTTCTTTATTGAAGGAGCTGAAATGGAATATAATAATGACAGAATGAATCTCGTTCAGAAACTTTACAATTGAAAAGATAAAAAAACCCGAATAAATAAAGTGAAAGGATACAAAAAATACTTTCCCATCCCAATGTAAGTTTTGTTTAATTTTGATAAATAAAATTTTATTTGTTTTATATTATTATTATTATTATTATTATTATTATTATTATTATTATTATTATTATTATTATTATTATTATTATTATTATTATTATTATTATTATTATTATTATTTACGTTTCAAATTACACATATAGGTCTATGGGTACATCAAAATCTTTTAAGTACTTAGGGCCTTTAAGGGTCTCAATCCGGCCCTGTTTGTACTTGATATGAAATGTTCTGTATAAGCTCTTTGTAACTCTTCGTAAGTCACAAAAGCAGATTCGCCAAACTTTACACAAAGTTTGATGGCAGAACATTGCTCAAATTCCATTGTTGGTCCATTTTCGTAATGTACTTCAGAAACACAACTGTAGACACTCTCAACAATCGTATAGCAAATTGAGCAAGTTCAAACTTGTACTGAGTAAACGGCAACTGTTACCTTAACTGCTGTATGAAGATGGAGGGATCAGCGTTGTCGGTTTGTGTTATGTATACTAGCTGAAAGCCCTTTCTTCGCATGGGGGAAATAGGTTTGTGAAAAATACTTGAAAGGTGTGTATGTATGTACGTATGTATGTGTGTGTGTGTGTGTGTGTGTGTGTGAACCCCTGTCTTCCCTTAGGATGTATATTTTAATTAAAATGGGATGATGAGAACCCAGCCCAACCCAAGTGCAAAATATGTTCAGATGTTTCCTGTAATTTGCTCTCCCTCTGCTGTGTCGTTGGGATTACCAGAAAGTTCTACAGAGTTCTATTCGATTACGCTATTCGTTCTTTTCCCTACGTGAAATCCGTTGTGTACGCTACCAAGTTCAGAGACATTAACAACGTTGACCGCAGGATTACTGACTTGTGTGGCAGCATTCCTGAGGACATGCTGGGCAGGGTAATTGATGACTGGCGGCAGCAGCCGATTGCTTAGGAGGAACGGCGCATTGAACAATTGCTGTAAATCGGTTAAAACTTTGCAACCGTTGGTCGTAGAGCCAAAAACATTTCACCACTGGATTCCTGGAAACATTTCAGTCCTATTTGATGTGTCATACGACAGGACGCCCATTTTAAAAAAGTTCCCGCCATTTTAAAATGGCGAGCGACATCTCAAAAGATTTTCCCTCTCAGCTGTTATCATCACTATTTTTTTCTTTTTTTCCCAATTCTCAACAGTTTGAGTTTTATTTGAGTGTTTCCACAATTTCGGATTACCCTGTATATGCTGGAAGGAGAAATGAAATGAAACCTTTGAGTTTTAAGTCCCACGGTTATGCCGGTTAGGCTAAAGGAGACGCTGATGATGAGTAATGAATGAAAATTGTGGATTGAAGAAAGTGGGAGGAAACGGGAGAACCCCGAGGAAACCCACGCACACGATGTTTGTCCACCACAAAGTTAAGTTGGCGGGGGCTGGGATCGAACCCGGCACCCCAAACACCAGAGGTGAACGCTCTACCACTGAGAAACCGCGGCCCCATGATGGAAGGAGGCAGAGATGGAGTGGGTCAGTGGGTCGGTGGATCAGTGGATCAATTGGGTCAAGTTTTCTGAGTGGGTCAGTGGGTCGTGGGCCAACAGCATGTGACCCACTGTGATCCACCACCCACCATGACCCACTGGACCCACCACCCACCATGAGCCACTACGACCACCGACTCAGTATGATCTACCGACCCACTCTGCTCACAGCATTGTAGACAGTATCTTCTGAAGACTGGTAAATTTGACTTCGTTTTACTTTCAAGACCTTCATTTCCCTTCCTTTTCCATTTGTTTCTGTCTACTTACCTGAGGTGAATATACGAGGGTCACTACGAAAGTTTTGAAATGTGAAATAACTTACATACATAAAATCAATTTAACACTTACATTTTCTCAAAGTATTCGCCATTACACTGTACACATTTTTGCATCCTCGAAAACCACTTTTGGAAGCAGTGTTGTCAGTCTTTTTCTTCACGTGTTGAAAGCTCATTCTCGTAAGCCACTATAGCTTCTTCAGGGCTGCAAAATCTCTTCCCACGCATGCGATCTTTGATCCTGGAGAACAGAAAAAAATCACACGGGGCCAGGTTAGGGCTATACGGCGGATGAGACATAAGTTTGACCTCCGTAGATTCTAAAAACTGAATTGTGATGTTGGCCGTGTGTGCGGACGCGTTGCCATGATGAAGCAGGATCCCACGCAATCCTGTTCGTGGACGCCGTTCCCGAAGCTTCTGGAACACTCTTGTTAGGCAAACAGTGGTGTACCACTGAGCAGTAACAGTCCTTTGTTCTTCAAGTGGAACAGTTGCAACATGGCCAGATTTGGAGAAGAAAGTTGCGACCATCTTCTTCCCCACACTTCGCGGTCGCTTCACTTTCGTGGGTGAATTTTCGTCTGAAAAGATCCAAACAGTGAACTGGCGTTTATTTTCAGGGTCAAATTGATATATCCAAGTCTCATCACCAGTAACAATGTCAGAGACGCGTCGAGAATTACCTCCATCAAATCTTGCAAGCATTTCTTCACACCATTCCAGACGCATGCGCTTCTGCTGTTCAGTCAAAGTGTAAGGCACCCAACGAGATGAAACCTTCCTGAGCCGAAGATGATCATGAAGAATTTATGTCACAACCACTGAAAAATTGTAGCACGGGAAGAAGCAAGGTCCCGAAATGCCCCCTGCAAACGGTCAAGGCTTTGTGTCTCGTTCAAACCACTTTTGAAATCGTAAAGGATAATTGCCCGAAAATGTTCCCTTTCGAGCCCCATTCTAGACAGCCGAATACTGCTCACATCAACAAACAAGTGAAGGCGATACGGCCACGCCGATAAACGAGGCGAGTTGAAACTTGCTTCGCTTCTTCGCTCTGGATACCACTACCGAACGCAATTGTTGGAATTCAAAGACTGTGCCACAACAATGCGTATCTCAAAACTTTCGTAGTGACCCTCGTATCTAATCAAATGAAAAAAGAACTTCAGACACTTTTGGATATTGATATTTGTAATTGTAATAATAACAATAGGACTTATACTACTACTTGGCTTTCGAGACCTGTGAGTTTTTAGAGAAGCTAACTACTGAAAAAAAAAATACATTTTTGAATCACTGTAATATATTATTATATAAAAAATTGAATGTAACTATGTGTACCTGATCATCACGGTCAAATTGCAAAGTCAAATGAAATTACTTTTAGTATATAGTTAAGCCTTAATCCAAACTGGGATGTTATATTGCTTTCATTATAATGCATAATATCCTAATATAAGGAGATAGTGAGGATCCGAATTTTTTAGAAAAAAAAATGAGTATCTCGCAAGCCGTTAAATTTACGGAGCTGAAATTCAGTGTATTAACTCTTTATTGAAAATAAACAGAATTTGCCCTAGCATTTTTTAAAATTCTCCTTTATGGGAAGGGGGGGGGCACTTTCTATATATGGAAAATTGATAGTGAGTTGGCTTGTAAAAATGATCGAAAACGATCGATGTTATTTAAGAAAAAAAAATCAGAAACAAAGAATACAGTGCTTGGCTTCATATATCCATTGCTTTCTACTATAATAATTGCTAACGCTTATGTTTATTATATAGAGCGCTTACAGCACAGGACAATCAACCCATAAAGTTGTGAGAAAAATAGGCATAAAATTTGTACAGTAAGCTTAATTACACGGAAATTTTAAGTTTGAATTGTACGCATAATTATATGGAAAATTTTACACTTTTTCCCCCTTTACGTTGGTCTACTTATCTTGATTTGGAACTTTCAAATTTCATCCTTTTTTCACTGAAAATTATCGATAATTCAACAAGGAAATAATTATACTATGATAATTTAATTGAAATTCATCGTAATTTGGCACATGGTAAACAGCCGTGTAGTAATTGATGGGGAAAAAGGAGGGAAATTCCCATTCACCTCTGAACACATTCCAGGAATCTCGTTCCCTTTCGCTTTCTAGACGGGGTAGGGAACTTGGGAATGGCATCAAACCTTCATGTGTAATTACAACAATTAAATTTATAAACAAATAGGAAATCATCAGTTAATCAGGCTTTAATTGATAATTTATGCACAAGATTTCCTATCGAAGGTGTGGTAGAGGTTTCTGTTCTCCATGAGTCGACATTGCCAACTGACATGGTCGATATGGAAAAGATGTTCTATGGTGATAGAGAGGTGATACTTCTTTTGGAGTATTTCAAAACTGACCGAGAAAAATCGTTATCAGACTTAAGTCTAACAAGCTTATTAACAAGCTGCCAACAGATTGTCAATGAGGAGTTGCAGAATCGGGTAGAAGTATTATCAATTTCCACGACAGAGTGCGGACGGGGATTTCCCCTTATGAATTTACAGATGACTGATATTAGAAATAGACTAAATGTTCAAACATTGTCTAACTTGTTGTTCATCAATGTTAATGGCCCACCGCTAGACAAGCTCAAAGTAGACGAGCAAGTTATTTCTTGGCTGAAGGATGGACATTATTCCGCTGCGGATGATTTACCACGACGAAGTTCTGGAGGCCAACAGGAAATAAACCCGATTCCAGAAATGTATATTTGTATTACTAATGGCTTATTTGTGTTATTCAACTTTGTACCTAATTTTTGATAAGTCTCTTCTTTGCTTTAGGTAAACTACTTTGAATAAATATTCATAATAATTGCAATTATGCGTATTTGTAACTTAAATTTGACGTGGTGTGTTAGTGATTACACAAATTACAATTATGAGCATACTTTATGGAGATGCTCTCACATAGGGTAGCCGAGCACCTTTATACACTATGAAAAACTAATTTTTCAAGTTTTATGTGAGAAAAATACTGTGAACTGAGAAACCATAACCTTTTCCATATTGTACGGGGGTATTTTTCCTGCGAATAGAAGTTTCTTTTGGAATGCGTTCAGAAATTAACATTTGCAAGAATACTCTCTTAGTACAAGTATATTTTAGGCACACACTAATTTCCCCCCACCTCGAACTGTTTCAATTTCCACACTGACAAACACTTTACCATTTTATATCGTTAAGATCAGATCCGCCGTTATTGTAACAGAGTGGTGCTTGAGCGATTGACTAGAAATTCAAACTCCGATAAGTAACAATTTTCACAGTCTTGTTTTATTACAAGTGTAAACTTTTTAGTCAGTAGAAGAGAGGCCGTGGATCGTGTTCAGAGTTGATGACGATGGATTTTGGTGAGTCAGAGTAGGTCACAGTGGATGAGAGTGGTTCATGGTGGGTGGTGGGTCACGGTGGGTCAGAGTGAGTCACGATGGATGGTGGGTCATGGTAGGTCAGAGTGGGTCACGGTGGGTGGTGGATCAGTGGTTCGTGGGTCACGGTGGTTGGTTGGTCTGTGGATCGTGTGTCAAGTTTTCATTGACCCACGCCAACTCTGGAAGGAGGTATTAAGTAGTTTCCTGTCTCAGTTCTACCAGGAATAGGAAATAAAATCATTAAATACAAATTACCACCCAAAATTGCTTTTCATATGTTCATATTTAATAACTTCTAGTGAAAACTGATTTTGCAATATTAGCTGAAACTTTGCCAATAAACAAAATTACAGAAATTCATTCCTGACATTCAGAAAGACTGGAAAGCACCGTAGTAGCTATGTGAATAGCATATACGCCTTTGGCGCGGGTGACCCAAGTTCGATTCCTGGCGGGATTTCATGTGGTTCGGATCTCATGTTAACGCATGGAGCCACGTTTCATATGGTGTCACTGCTAAAAGACACGCTAAACTTAAATCCAATCAAAAAAGATTGCTCGTCCAAACTACGAAGAAAATTAAATACAAAGTATTTATTTCGTGGTTGTTCTTAAAATTGCTTACAATTAAAATAATCCTAATAGTATCAAGATATGTTACTTGGTAATAATTTGATGTCAAGAGAAAAGCTTACATAGCAAGCTTAGATTTTAAATATTAATGCATATTATCATATTATCTTTATGCATAAACAAGGTTGAAATGAGTAAATGTTCCTTCCGCCAATTACATTATGACTCATTGGCGTTATTTTACTTATTATAATGACGCCATTATTACAAGCCCACACAGTCTCCGCCTATGCCAATAAAACATTCGAGAACTGCTGTTCTTTCGCAACGCATCAGCACTTCAAATTCACTCATGTAAGCATAACGCGTACGCCCGCTCTCATGCATGGTGGACTAACCACCTCGCGTGTAATTCAGCGAATTTCTTGTATTTTTTCTAACCACATCTTTAAAAAAATCATAATTTCTAAACACACACTACATGAGTACTTTGCCTACCACCAAAGATCTTTTTTCTCATTGAATCTTAGCTCAACGTCCAGTAGACATGCACAAAGCTTAAGCTTCATTGTTGTTTTAGTCCATATGCACGGGGCTAGAGGAAGTATTACTGTCATCTCTTCCGTAGTTTGAGCACTCAACTGTTGATATTTTCAAGGATTCTGAATATATTAGCATTTTTAACACATTTGTCACCTAGGGACAAAATATCCCGCCAATACTTAAAAAATAATGAAACAGAAGACATTATTTTCGTATAATAATTTTGTACAGGCTACACGAATAGGGCTCATTATACGAAAGAAGATATGAACCAAAGTAAATAAAATTTGTTAGGAATAGATGGAAATATAGTTGGGAAAAGTGAAACGAACACAAACCCGGTTTTTGGTTCTTTTATCCTTCCCCGTTGAAATATCACTAAAATGCTAAAACATTAATCGTTTCTCTGATTGCAACAAAATGTTTTGTTTTTCTTCAGCGTCAATTTTTTGCACACATCTAGTTTATTATATATCATTCTCTTTTCAAAAGATACAACTCAATGTGTGCTCCAGTATGTTCTAGACACTGTCTCAAACGAACAGATACATTTGCTACAACCTTCCTCATGACCCAGCAGGAACACCACTTATGATCCCACAGACCTTATTCTCAAGTTCGCCAAGTGATTTGCTGTGATACACTTCTTCCTTAGCCCACCCCTATAAAAAAAAAAATGCATGGAGTGTGGTCTGGACTTTGCGTTGGCCATTCTGTTGGACTCCGGCGACATATCCAGCGTCTTGCGAAACGTTAATCAAGCCATTGTCTTTCAGGAAAGATGTAATGAGGGGGAGCTCCATCTGACATAAATGAGAGTTCATGTGATTCGTACCATCCAGACATTGTAGGCCGTACAAAATTTCCTAACATTTCCAGGTATTTTTTAGCGTTCACAGTGTATCGCAACAGATAGAATTCAACAATAGAAAGAAGTTAATCCACATCACATTGTCACTTTCGGCTTACCCTGCATATTTCAACTGTTTCTTTGGGACCACCTTCTGTCCAATAATGGCCACTATGTCGAACGCTCCTACATGAAATGCAGTTGCATCACTCCATAGAATATTATCGAACAGGTGTGCATGATCTTCATGCCATGCGAGTATAAAATTTAACACGCCTATCGCAACCATCTGGATACAATTTTTGGACATTATGAGGCTTCCGTGAGTAACTCTTCGTGGGGAATTGCACGCATAGAATGCATAGAGAGCATGTAATGTCACTCTTTCTTGCAGCCTGCCTTGTTGATTTTGAAGGGTTTCGCTCGAACATCTCCCTCACTGTGGCCACCTTTTCTTCTGATACCGAAGTCGAGGGCCTACCAGATCTGTTAATGTCCACGACAGTTGCGGTAGTCATTAATTTTCTGTGACAATGTTTAATTGTTTTTACATCCAGAACAGTTTGTCTCCCATGTTGTCCCCTCCACCACCGTTGAACCTAAATTACAGACTGTCACACCTCAAATCTTGCTGCAATTTTGGCTTTCTCCTTAATGCTTAATCGTCCTGTCCTGGCATCTCTGTGGTTTCAAATGAACAATAACAGCTTCTGATTAAATAAAAAAAAAGGAAAATGACAAATTTTAGTCTATAAAACAAGATAACTTTCATTACTATCTACACATAACATCACTAGAAATCCACGATTTAAAATATGGAGTTACTTTCCGCCCACTGTATATATCACACGTAAAAGTATGTCTTTAACTCTTACAACATGTTACTAACTGGAATTTTAGTTTATGTATTATTTGTAATTCCGTGCAACATAATCTATCCATTATATTTTCAAGATTCCCACTCCTCCTGGAAATCCTGAAAAACCTGGAAATGTTCTTGAATTGATTTTGTCTTGGAAACATCCTGGAAATATTCTTGAAAATGCATTGCTGTCCTTGAAATTTACAGAAATACTGAATGGCATATTTTTCATAATTATAATAATTGATTGCTATTTTTTGTTTGCTATTCTTGTTTTTGTGCTGAATAAGAATTTGTCATGATCCTGCATGTGGTCGGTGGGCCTTCTTTCTTCCAACAGGGTGGTTGACTGGAAGAGCTCTCTTCTTCTTTCATACACTAGGCTGTCAACCTGTTCTTGGATAATGTCTTCACTTGTACTTCTCCAGAAATTGAGCTTTGTACCAGTATCAGTCTCCCATAGATTGGTGTATGATAACATTTCTCATAAAGACCTTACTTCATTCAACATCACGAATTGAAAGAGAAAGTCAAGTGCAGAGCAAGAGAAAAGAGGTAAGTGAAAATGTACACCAGCTGCAGAAAAAGGAAAGGAAATTGATGGAAACAAGTGAAGCTTCGGTGACTGAAACAAATCAGCTTGCAAATGAAGCAGAGCAGAAGTCTTGCTTTACTTTACTGATAAAGCCAAATGCTATCCGTAGAGCAGCTTCGCTGAAGAAAAAAGAGATTATGTCTATTGGAAAACTTGTAATATAAGTTCTTCTTCCCTCCCCCCAAATATATCTGTCACACTGTCGCGCAATGAAGATGCCATGTACGAATAATAGATTTTTGTTGTTTGTAAATTTGTTCGGTGCACAATTAAAATGTCATGTAAAAAGAATGAAAATACATGTGCTGGATGTGGCTGGATCCGGTGACTATAAGGGGAGTTGGGAGGCCACAAAAAGAAAAAAAAGACGCTCCGCTTTGTGTATCGCGTTAATATTATACTGCATAAGCTTCTATACTTTTCATTTCGCTGTTGTGAGTTTTGAACCTGCAGCTGCAATCCTGTTATACCTTCCTGTATCGAAGTCCTAGAAAATCAGTGATTTGTCCTGGAAACATCCTGGAAATGTTCTGGATTTTTTTGGGGGGGGGGGGAAGAGAGTGGAAACCCTGTATTTTCCCGTTCAATATTATGATAGTGCAATTTAGTTGTGTATACAAATAATTCTCTGGATCTAGAGAATTCATCGTGTCCACTGTCTGCTCTTTATCTTTCGTATGACCAATTTTATGTGATACTTGAATATTTTTCAAGTTTTTTTTTTTTTTTTTCAAAATACAGTAGTAATGAAATGTTTCTTCGTAGTAAGATGTAAGAAAATTATTTCTTAAAACTATTAATACTGTTATTTCTTAATGCTTTGAGAAAGTCCAACGGTTGTTATTAACAGTATTAATAGTTGAAGACCTGAAGTAAATTTCGATCTAAGTGCCATTTTCTGAAGTTTCGAGTTATAGCCGGAATGATGGTCTATGGGCCAAGCCAGTTTAAATATATTCGGATCTAAGCGCCAAACATGTACGTAGTGATCCAGATCATTGCCAATAGAACGCGTGAGGTGTATGTGGACGGCACAAATTCTCGAGGAAAAACATCATTATCTCAAAACTTCAAATGGCACTTAGATCTTAATTTACTTCAGGTCTTCAGTTGTACGAAATATTTTTCGTGTTTGAGCATTTCTCTAATAGTTTTACGAACAATTCGTTTCAACTATAGAATTCGCTGCGTTCATCGATTAGCCCTTTTTCTTATTGGGATCCTTGGTCTATCTGGGATCCTTGATAATTTCTCAAGCGTTTTTATTTTTTTAACTTTTCGTCAGACTATAGTAACCATTTTTTGTTATAATTAGAAGAGAATGGTGGACTTTACTTTTATTTAGTGCGTTTAGTGCACAAGGAATATATTGCACACACTCTTGGTCATTTTGGATAAATCACACCTCAGCTGTAATACCACCACAATGCCAAGAGATTTTTTAAATATAATACAGACTGAGTAGCCTATTTTTGTTACCCGAATTCACCCAAAGTTTTGTCAGTATTTATGATCTAGAGACCATATATGAGTTATGTCTTTCTTGCAGCTTTGAGCTCTGATAACTCTTTCAAACTTAAAAAAAAATTGAGTTCTGGTGGTATTGAAGCCCAGGTGCGATATTTCATCTTTAACATCCTTATCTGAATTTCTTTTCATAGTTTAAAAGATTCGTGTCCATATATTGTAAAAACTCTTATAGGCTTATTATTATTATTATTATTATTATTATTATTATTATTATTATTATTATTATTATTATTATTATTATTATTATTATTATTATTATTATTATTTAATATTAAGAGCATAACGTGTAATGCAAGAAAGCAATGTTAACTTTTCCAAGCACTTAAGCGTACTGTACAAACTGTATCTCTCTTCTTCTCAACAGTTTTGAGTTTCCCTGTACTTAACCGTACTATACAAACTTAATATCTATTTTTCTCAACATTTTTAGCTTCCCTATGTACTTAAGCGTACCGTACAAACTTTATATCTCTTTTCTTCATCAGTTTTAACTCCCTCGTGTACTTAAGCGTACTGTACAAACTGAACTGAACTGAAATTGAAAAACATAAGAAAAAAGTAACAAATACGAAAATAAAGAAGGTTTACTTTTCAATTTACCATATTCTCTTTAATTGACAATGAGTTCTAAAGTTTCGTTCAGAAGTAAAAATGTTGACTTCTGTTGAAACTATATTGTAATCATGCGCTAGTCTGTAAAACGAGGAGTGCTTAACAATTGATAACCTAGGTGTCGTGTAAGTTAGCAAACTTAAAGAACGAGTTCGCCTCGGAGGAACACGAATGTTAATCTGCGATAATAAGAAAAAATGAAATGAAATCTTTGAGTTTTATGTCCCACGGTTATGCCGGTTAGGCTAAAGGAAACGGTGAGTATGATAAATGAATGAAATGGTGGAATGAAGAAAATGGGAGAACTCCGAGAAAACCCACGCACACGGTGTTTGTCTACCACAAAGTACACTTGGCGGGAGCAGGGTTTGAACCGGGGACCCCATGCACCAGAGGTGAACGCTTTACCACTGAGCCACCGCGGCTCATAGCTCCGGATGAGGTCGATATGATATGATCTGCAAAGGAGAGTTTTTCGTCAAAGACAACACCTACATCTTTTTGAGAAGAAACTCGTTCTACGGGTACATTGTTGATGTATGTCTGAAGAAGTACATTCTTCCTTAAGGAGATTAAGAAAGTGGAACATTTGTTGGGGTTAAAGACAGATTTCACGTTGAGCACCAGTTGCTTAACATGTTTGTGTCAGCTTGCAGTAGAGAAGCATCATCTACGGTGTTAATAACTCTAAAGAGTTTACAATCATCAACAAAAAGCAAAATATTTGATGAAGAGCTTGAGAAGATAATAGGTAAGTCTTCAATGTACCGTAAAAACAAGAGTGGACCCAGCACGCTTACTTCAGACACTCCGGATAAAACGGAACTAAACGGAGACAAGGACCCAGGAAGAGTAACAAGTTGTTCTCTCCATGAAAGATAAGAATCTAGGAAAGAAAAGATCTTGCCATGAATGTTATATCTATTAGAGAACTTGTAAAGCAACTTAGTGTTTATGGTATCAAAGGCCTTAGATATGTCAAAGTAAACTACATCAAACTAAGTGTTAGTCGTGATTGCTTGGGCTGCATGAGTGACTAACACTGATAAATTTGTAAGACACGGACATCTAGGCATAAAACCATGCTGAAAACTGTTTTAAAATGGTTTGATAAAGCTGTATAATCTGTCTTGAGCTATTTTTTCGCAAAGAATAGACACAGAAGAGAGAAGAGAAATTAGTCTGTAGGATGAAACTAGTTTCCTATCTCCACACTTGAAGATAGGTATGATATTGGCAGCCTTCCACAAATTGGAAAAGGCACCTTCAGGTTTATATTTGAAAGTAATATCCAACATTCCGGCACTTTCCAGGTCGAAGTAAAAAGAAATTTTGATTATACCTCAATCAATATTTTTGAGGACCGAATTCGAAATCGAAACCTCTGGATTACATAGCAGGAACGTGAACTACTTGCTTAGCCCTACAATAATAATAATAATAATAATAATAATAATAATAATAATAATAATAATAATAATAATAATAATAAACAAGCTTGATCACATAACCCTATAATTTATTCACTCCCTAACCACTTGCCGGAGAAATAAAAGAGAAGAAGTCTAATCTAAAACAGTAAGAGCATAGACCCCGTTCTTCCATTTGAGAAACAATAATTTCTGATCAACCTGCTCAGGAGACAGAGAACATTGCTAAAAGTTCGAATTCTCTAACAGTTTCGAACGTAAGAAAAAAAACTACCTTAAATGACCTTTTTAAAAACTATTTTCGTAATATATGTAATTGCTAATGCTCGTACAGCACCGGTTTGTAAAAAGATTTCCTTTTTCTCGATTTTCTCAAAAACTTCGCATGAGAATTTATACTTATTTTTACCATTTTGTTTAGATTTCAATGGGATCTATTAGTTGGGGTGTGTCATCTTCGCATTTTTTTAAAATTGTTAAACGTTAATGTATAATTTTTATCAGCATGTAGATTGCAGCAAAATGTTAGGTATTTCATTGTTAATAATAATAATGTAATTCTTTTGTTGTTGTTTAATAATTTGAGACATAATGAATATACAGTATATATTTAATGCAACTGTCTGGGGGTTGCATAAAAAAATAATTTTTTTACATAAATGCAACAGTTTATTTTGAGCGTGGTTGTTCAGCGTATCAGAAGGGCGGACACATTATATTTATGGGCGGGTATAAACGAAAAATATTACCGGAAGAACATGATGAGATAATCAAAAATTTGTAATTAAACGGACATAATACAATTGCATATTTATAATTATATTTTTTCTCCTCGAATCGCTAATTTTGCACTATTTCTTTTAATCACTACTTCAATTGTATACATACAATAGGAGCTATATTTCATAAATAAGAACATATTATTATTACTATTATTATACTTCGTCATTGATGTATGACATAAATGGCTGTAGATATTGATGAGTACAAGCAATTAGTTGATGTGTAATACGCTTCATGCTTCATGGATGATTTGAATGTAATTAAAAAAGGAAGAGATAAATTATTTAAATGAAGATGACCTTTTTTCTTCATACTCATTACTTCCTATGTTGAAAACAAAATTTCACTTTAATTTTATTCGAGAAAGGGTATAAAAATAGTTAGCAACTATGATTTGCGCGCCATAATTTAACCAAAAATTTCAGTGAGTACACACGCCTGACGACGAGGTCAATATAGTAAGGTAATTATTATAAGATAATATTAAGCTTAACGGTGCTTAGTACTAACGCCATTTTTAATGTTTAGCCTATTGATTTATATGGAAAATTATTTTTCTCTTTCCTTGGAATGTTCTAGAATTTTAATTGTTTGATTTTACTGATTACTTTTTCAAGTCTATTTACAGTAAATGTATTTTTACTTCGAGAAAATTAAATTTTAGTTACAAATTATTTTTAACAATCAAATTGAATACATATAAACTTAATATATACTCGGAAACAATACGAACAAACTTTGGAAAACAATTCTTCAAAAGAAAACATTAAAAACACACAAATGAGTTGTTTCGGAGTTTTTGGCCTGCCGAAATTAGAAGGAACACATGACTTGTTAGAGAAATGTCGGGTGAAGGTTCAGTGACTATTTTGAGCTTTTAGGTTTCATTAATGTGTACCAGTTAACTTGAACATCCACAAGACATAGTAGAAAATCTCTGAGGTTTTTCTATAAACGAAAAATGATAAAAATGAGAAACTCAAAACTGGTGCAAATTAAATATCTACCTGTTATATTAATGGAATCTACAAATGCTTAAAATAATCGCGATGTTCTTTTACCCGACAGTTCGTTCTCGAGTTAAGATCATTTTATTTTTTCCGTCCTTTCCAATTTACGGCAGACTGGAACTCCAAAATGACATATCTCTTCAATTACATTGGTCTATGACATTTTTTTTTTTTTTTTTAAGTTTTCTTGTAAGGAATCATTTTCTAAAGTTTGTTATTGTTTCCAAACACCTGTACAATAGAAAATGATTCCTTTCAATGGTGCAGGTAGTCAACACCGTAAAGCTATAGCCTATTGTTTGGATAAGAGATTCCCAAACTTTCTGATTCTTCGCTCCTCTTTTGTCACACAATATTTTCCGCGACACCCTGAATTCTTTTCTTGTTTATATTACAGCATTTACTCAGAAAGGTGCGCCTTGTTCTAGATATGATGTTCTATGGAAGCACAAGAGTTTTTTAGTGTTGACTCAACGGAGTGTAATAGTTGGGGAGATGGTTAAAGTAAGAGGTAGGAGGCTTTGGTTGGGACAGCTAGAAATATAGGCGCTGTATGCTAATAAGCTGCAAGGTTAGGGGAGGAGCCTGGTTAAAAGATCCGGCGACCTAACAATTGATTTGATTTTACAATTTCCCATTTTCGCATTAGTTACTGCACAGATAGTCTTATGTGATTTTATTTTTTCTGAAAATTTCCCTTGAAAATGTTTTTCAACATCACACCGAGGAGAAAATATATAGATTTGATTCAATAAAATTTTCTACAATAGTTGTTACTTTCACTTAATTAATAGTGTTTAGAATTTGAATAAAGCAAACTCAAAACAATAACTTTGGTTATTTCCTTTGTAAATTCAAGGACGATAGAATGCAAAGCTGCACTGATATTAATTATAGTTCAAGAGCTGTATAATTTCTAATAGAACATCGTGTAAGCTATAGTATATATTTTATTAGGTTGTTAGAAAATCAGGAGAAAATAATTATATGAGAAAGCAATTATTAGAAATCAGATACTAGGTAAAAATCCCTATTTCTTGATATTAGATTTTTGATTTGAGTTTAGTGTTCCTTCGAGCAGCGAGGCTATATGAGATACGGACCTAAAAATACAGTTTGACAAGGCGATCCGAACACATGAGCTCCCGCTAGAAATCGAAGCCGGTTCTCCCTTCCCACAGGTACGTGCGAAATTCACATAGCCACAAGGGAGTTAACTTAATATTAGCAATATGATACACATTAAACAATTACAGTAGACTTCCGAGTATCCCGTTCGCGACTACCCGGCCTCAGTACTATCCGACATAGTTTTCTTTATTGTAATTAAATGAGGAAGGCAAGGCGTTGCATTGGTAACATTGCCAAGACATTGGAAGTGGGCGTCTGCTACGATTCTTCTGTTTGTCGTGTGCAAAATACAAGTTCTAACAGGAAATGACCAGCGTTCTGCGTCTTGTTCACTTTTTCGTCAGTGTGTAACGGACCTCAATACAGTACGCTTGCTGCTGTTCCTGATTATAACTGTACAGTACGTACAGTACTGTATTCAAAAATTGTTCTTGGGGTACGCTTAACGTTCATAAAGAAATGGGTTCATAGAACTCCGACCAATGCGCCACATTGGGCCGGATACTCGGGATTCTACTGTATGTTTATTTAAGATGTATAGATGTATATGCTTCAATTTCAGTAACATTTATTTTGCCTATTTCGCTCTATATAGCCTATTTTATTGCTTAAGTACCTATCCAATGCTGCCCTTTCTTTGCATTTTCTTTTAAAATCTGAACTCCATTGGAATATCTGCGTAAACCTCTTGTTTCAAGAAAGGTTTCTGAAAATTTCAAGAACCTTTAAAATAACAGAAACGAGCTTCAGTTACAGTCAATCTCAATCCCGACACAAATCGAAAAAAAAAAAAAAAAAGTTTGACCAAGTAATGTTAGTGAGTCGTTGTAGGCAATAAGGACTTGGACAAACTAAAGACAGCTGAACAAATGCTCAGAGATGAAAATAAACCAAGTGAATTTCATCCACATGTTCTTACTTGTTTTAGATCTGCTCCAATTCCAACCTTGGAAACAGAAAGATTGCTTTGGTATTAAAAAGAAAATATGTTGTACGAGTGAATATATAATTTATCAATTGACAAAGAAAAAAATCTTGATATTGTGGGCAGTCACAATTTAAATTCCTCGTGACGAACTGCCAAAATGTATTAAGTATACTTAATATTTAATGCACTCACTAGAAAATGTTAGTGCTTTATCCTTTTTTCTTTTTTTGACCTCTGTGTGTAAAGTGCTATAAAAATTTGTACAGCCCTGTGCAATGAGAAAGTAACAAAAAAAAAAAAAAACTTTTTTGTTTGTTATGTGAAATGCTCTAAATAATTTTTGCTTGGTACACATGGAAATAATTTCATCCATTTTTGAAAGATAGAGCATAGCCTAAAAGAATAATACAAATTACCTCCTTGTGTTAATAAGAGAGTTGATTCGGGCAACTTTTATCAGAATGTGAACAGAAATGTAAATGAGCTATTGTTGATAACCACAAGAAAGTACTTGGATTTCGTTGATGCATGTTCAACTATAATCAAAACATAATTTTTATTTCTTAATTATAAGCAGTATCTTTCCTAAGATCTTTACTTATTAAAATAAAATACATTTTGTTATGATTGAGATATGAAAATAAGATTAAATTCGGATTTGGTAACTTTTAATTAAAAAATAATTTGTGGAAACATATACTGTCAGTCAACAACAAAGATATCATTATAACTTCATGATTTTTTAATTGCAATAGACATTAAACTGTACTTCGTAACCTCCTCTGCAGTAATTAAAAATGCAATGCAGAAACTTTATGGTATACTCAAAAGAATATAAACGTTAAAAGAAAAAAATTATAAATGCCAGAAATGTCTACATTAGTTTAAATCTATAAAGATTATATTACATTTAGCATAACCCATTATGTTTCGTGCTTTAATACTCGTACATCAACTGACTTTCATCTTAATATGTGAAGGCAAATTTACAGATAAAGCAAGATGCTTTTAATATTGGATTTTAACTTTAATATAAGAACAAGAGTAATAAGTACAGAACTGACATTTAAGTATGTTTTTATGACATACGAGGGTTACCGCAAGAGAAATTGCAACTATTTTTTTAAGCATATTATTTTTATGGAAATAGGAAGGAAGCAAGAAATTCTAAAATATGCAAACAGAAGGTTAGTAACTTCACAAAAGAAATAATCTCTGAACAAAGCAAGTTTACATAATTAAAAATAATAATTCTGTAAAAGTTTCGCCAACTAACTAAATTTCTTGGCTTTATCAAACAGAGTCCAATACAACAGAGAGTTGCCTTTTAATATAACAAAAATCCCTGAGACTGGTTCAGAACGCTGATTGGCTGATCAGAATGTTCTCAGCCGATCAGAATGACAGTTCACAAAGGAGCAACTAAAAACATAAATCCATTTCCTTCTCTGGTCCTGTAGAAACAACTGGACCTAAACAAGTTACAAATTAAGTTTTTTTTTTCAATAACTTGCTTCACTGCTCATTAATTTTAAATTATACGTTCCAATTCATGACACAACCTTGTTCTTTTTCAATACCTCTGGCCTCATCCAACTTTATTATCATCGTCCTTTGTTCTGGGTCTAACACTTCAACTTCATGCCAATTCATGTTATGTCCCGTGTTCCTCACATGCTTATCAATGGCATTTCCTTCTCTTTGTAACCTTACATCATCTTTATGCTGTTTTACGAGTTCTTTCAGTTTTTCACCATGTCAGCAAACACAACAGCTGTCACAATCACTACACCTGATCCTGAAAATAACTACTTCCTTTTTCATCACCTCCTCTTGACTTTCCGTCTTATTTTTTATATGTATCACACCCAACGGTCTCCTACTTCCTTTTCTATATGTTAAAACGTTCTCTATCTTCTTAAGTGCTCTCTTTACTATCTCCGTGCCCTACTCTATTCTCTCTATTTCCCATCAAGATTTCCCTCCTTCCATTTCCTTCCTCCTCCCTCATCCTCTTACATTTTCTCTTCATTTATCTTATTACTGTTTTGTTCTTTTCTTCTTCTTTCCATTTCAAGCTTTTATTTGTCATATCCATTGGTCACCAGCAGCTTGTAAAGTTCCTCTTTGTCCTTTTCCGGTTGCCTTTTATCATAAGCACCCTGGATAACATATTACGAAGTGTGGCCAATCTAAGGATCTTATAGAAAGGGCCTTGGCATAGCAATAGTCTATGCTTGTAGATACCGCGAATATGAGTATTGTATGTTATTGTGATAGTATGCGGCTACTAAGACGTGCATGCTGATGCGGTATTATTTCAGTACAGGTTGAACTATGTGGTGAAGAAGGGATGTGACCGAGTGGCAAAAGGAAACCATTATCTTCGGACGTAAACATGAGCATACCCTGCGCGAGATGGCACAGTTCCCGTGTCCGAATCCACGGTCAATACTGTCCATGCAGAGTGGAGGACGTCTAGCAGAAATCAATCCTCTCCGGAGCAACAGTGACGGGAAACCCATCATATTCAAGGGCGACCGTAGATGTCTGGGGAGATTAGTGACCTCTAAATGGTTCGAAACCTGGCAGGAGCTGCTGCAGGAAAATAATACGGGACTCAGTCGTCAGGTCTCTGAGCGAATACTGCGATGAGAACTGCATGGTGTAGGCATATTTAGTCGCGTTCCAGGTACGCTCCAGGCTGAATGTCATACAGAAGAAAAATCGCGCGTCGTGGGCGAGGGTTCATCTCACTGGACTAGAGGCCAATGGTGATATATCTTCTGGTTAGACTAATGCTGGTTCTTCCCAGGGGCGTCATTTCAGATTTCGTTTGAGGGGGGCAAGAACACCATCGACATAAAGACTTTCACGTTTTGTATTAGTATATTAGTCGACAATCCAAAGTATATGAGGGCAATTGCCCCTCCTGCCTCCCCTAAATGACACCCCTAGTTCTTCCTCTATTCCAATGACGGCCGCTGCAAGATGATCGGATGAGCCGGAGAAGCCTACAAAGCTGAGTGTGTGCAAAATTCTGAATAGAAGGGGGTGGTAGTATCATGTTATGGGGGTGTATTTCGAATGCTGGTGTGGGTCCCTTCATAGAGGTAATCAACCGCATTAAGGCTGAGGATTGCATGTCCATTCTGGGTAGTGAGATGTTGCATTTGTCCAGTTGCTGCGAGATGGTCACATCCTAGAGTTCCAGCATCAAGACGATAATTGCACCGTTCACCGAGCCAGGATCGTGCGGGAACAACTTGCTAAACATGAGGTGGACATCCGACATTTCACCTGGCCCGTGACTTAGCCTGATCTCGGCGTTATAGAGAAAATTTGAGACATGTTGGAACGGGCTGTGAAGACGAGACATCAACATTCCCCGAAGCTGGCCGCTCTGCGGGACCAGTTGTTCAAGGAATGAGCCAAATTGGACTTGAACGTCATCCTCTTCCACGTTCACAGAATACCACATAAAATCAAAGCCGTAATTCGTGCCCGGGTGATGTAACGGCTTATTGAGCAAATGAAGTATGCACTTCATAATTTTTTGTCCAGGGTATACACGAGGATGGCAAAACTTTTTTTTTTTTTTGCTAGTTTCTGTTTTTCACGCCGATAGTTGGTCACACGGACATTTATATGCTGGAAGAAGTTGATAAATGTTTAATTAGATATTTTCTATATTTTACAGTTTATATTTTGTTTTCATTAGTAAACAGGAAATATTGAAATTTAATTCACAATATTGAAATTTTGGTTGCGTTTTGCTATCCTCATCACACATATAAATAATACGACACTTGATTCCACCAGTTCTTTCTAATCATTCGCTTTCGATATTCATTCGTCTCCTAGCCTAAAGGGCATAAACGAATTACATTCAATTAAAGATTCAATTTTTAAAAAGTTTCTGCATTAATACCCGTATATATATTCACTAAATAGCAACACAAAGTTAACTCTTAACTTGCAATGCAGTTATGCTATGTGTTATTTATGATTATCATAGAATGGGATATACACGAGAAGTATTGTAGTTATTGCAATAAGTAACTTTTTTTAATAGAAATTTAGGCATTAATAATTTATATATCAATATATATCATTCAATTTTGTTTAAGATGGAATGGAAAGGATTTACTTTTGGAGAACAATTTTAATGTGTGTAATTTATGTTTAATTATGTTTGTAGAATTGTTGTTTGTAGAATTGTTTTAAGTACTATATCATGACTAGGAATTGACGAATACGAAGTAGGTTTATACATACTTTAGACTTATAATTGTTGGTTTAATAGAAGTTTTGTCAATAGATTACTTTAGTAATAACTTTAATCTTTGGGTTGGATTTACGGTTGGATATGGATTTCATTTATTTATTTATTTGTTTATTTATTGAATTTGCTGTTGGAATGTCACAACTTATGGAATCCAAGTCATTTTGTTTTTTTGACTAATGCTGAGCTTACGTATTTACTGTATTTGTGGTGAAATAGTAGGTAAGTGTACCTACAGGAACATACGTTTATTATCATATTTGTCGGTACATGAACTTACACGACGATTTGTGTATGTTAGATGGCTTTGGTACGTGGAAACAATACAAAAACCCAATTATTAACTTCTTTATAATTCAAAAAGTATGGACATGTAATCCTCAGCCTGAAATGCGGTTGGACACCTCTATGAAGGGACCCACACCAGCACTCGAAATACACCCCCATAACATGGTACTACCACTCCCTTCTATTCAGCATTTATCGCACACTCAGCTTTGTAGGCTTGTCCGGCCCATCCGATCACCTTGCAGCGGCCGTCATTGGAATAGAGGAAGAACTAGGGAGGTCATTTAGGGGAGGCAGGAGGAAGCAATTGCCCCCTCCAAGAGTTTGAAGAATACATATACTTTCGATTGTCTACTAATATACTAATACAAAACGTGAAAGTCTTTATGTCGATGGTGTTCTTGCCCCCTCAAGCGAAATCTGAAATGGCCCCCCTGGGAAGAACCAGCATTAGTCTAACCAGAGGATATATCACCATTGGTCTCTAGTCCAGTGGGGTGAACCCTCGCCCACGACAGGCGATTTTTCTTCTGTATGACATTCAGCCTGGAACATACCTGGAACGCGACTGAATATGCCTACACCATGCAGTTCTCATCGCAGTATTCGCTCAGAGACCTGACGACTAAGTCCTGTATTATTTTCCTGCAGCAGCTCCTGCCAGGTTTCGAACCATTTAGAGCTCACTAATCTCCCCACCCAGACATCTACGGTCGCCCTTGAACATGATGGGTTTCCTGCCACTGTTGCTCCGGAGAGGATTGATTTCCGCTAGACGTCCTCCACTTTGCATGGACAGTATTGACCGTGGATTGGAACATGGGAACTGTGCCATCTCGCGTAAGGTATGCTCATGTTTACGTCCGAAGATAATTGTTTCCTTTTGCCACTCGGTCACATCCCTTCTTCACCAAACAATTCAACATGTACTGAAATAATACCGCATCAGCATGCACGTCTTACCAGCCGCATACTAACACAATAACATACAATACTCATATTCGCGGTATCTACAAGCATGGACTGTTGCTATGCCAAGCCTCTTCTACAAGGTCCCTAGAATGATCAACACTTCGTAACGCTTGTCCTTGTTTAGGGTGGTGCTTGTTTTTCGACTTCCGATTTTTTTTAACTCCCCTAAAATGGTTGTATATCAGCAGCCAAAGTAACCCATTATCAGTAGTGATATTATCAGTAGCTCAATTGATAATATTAAAAACAGATTTAAAAAATGTAGATAGACAGTACTATACTGCCTGTAAACAGTGAATCATGTTCGCAGTGAGGTAGACAACCCAAACGGCCTTATTGGGTTGCAGGTTGCCTATTGTGCAACCAGTGCGAAGAATGTGCACTTATTTATGCCAGTTTTAATAACACCGTTCAACATAGATTTTTAAAATGGAGACATAAGCAGACATTTTTGGATATTTTTAGGGAAATGTACACGAAAATAACAATGAAAAAAGAATACTGGTTCTTGGTTTGAAGTTACAGAGAGAAAAATAGGAGATGCAAAAATAACACTGTTATACAAATTTTAAGAAGTTTTATGTAACGAAGACATTAGCAATTATTCTGGGATAATTGTGCAGTGCTAAACACGAAAATAAAAAGGGACAAACGAGATTGATTCTTGTTTTTCTACTTACAGAGTAAAAAAAAAAAAAGAAAATATTTGTATTTTTGTGTTTTTCATAACGGATCTCCCTATATTTTACAAATTCCATAGTTTTCATTACTACGTATTCCAAGATCTTTATGAGTTATTATGCTAATTTATTGAAAAGGAAATGTAAATAGTATAATATGAAAATAAGTAAAAAAAAAAAAAAAAAAGCGTTTTTGTGAATCAATGAGAAATTCTAGCAACTTTTTGAAATTTTTGAATTTTCTTTCAAAATAAAGTAGCATAAAGTTTTATCACAAAATCAGTTCGAAGATTCAAATACACTTGACTATGAAAAATGTATAAAATTTGTAAACACATTGACACTTCTACCTTAAAAATCGCAAACATCCCCTTATTTTTTCCGTCTATAACTTCAAAACAAGACAAATCTTGGCTCTTTCGTTATCATTTTCATCTTCAGCATCCTAAAATTATCCAACAATGGCTGTTTGATTCTGTTGCATAAAACTTTCTAACTTTTTTAGAATAGTGTAACTAAAGGAAGATAACAGTGAATTAACTTCATCATTGCATGTAAGATGTGTGAACTTTTATTTCACAGAGGAGGAAAAATTGATAAAAGCGTAAGTTATGTTAATTCGTAAAATCCTCTGGATGTAAATTTGAGATTAAATAAAACAAAGGGATATACTATTTCTACTGAGGCAATTGAAATGCTTGCATAGTTGATATTTAAAAGTGTTGTTACATTCATAAATAAATACCTCACTTCTACACAAAATGGAAATGTAAGTTGTTATTTTTTTTGTTATTATTTCAGATGAAATTCAAGTGTTTGTTGGCTTTCTTGATCTCAGTTCCTGCTCTCCTTAACGCCTATCCTTTCCCGTTTCCATCATCTGGTCCAAGCGCCAGTTCTGTTGGAGGACAACAAAGTCATCAACGACCAGCAGTGACGGCCAGAAATCCCGAAGAAAGCCATGACTTCAGTGGAAGTAGTTCACACTTTGACAGAGGATTACAAGAACTTATTGCAAGACTATACGCACCATATCTTACATCTAGAATGTATCGACAAGCTCTGTTTCCTAATCCATCACAGATGAGAACTGCTGATCCTGATGAAGATTTTGATCACCGTTATCATCACGATATCACCACGGCAGCTGGATCTGGAGCAGGGAAAGCTTCCATAGCTCGCGGATCAGATCAAGCTAAAGCTGGAGGATTAGCACCTCCAGTAGGAATTCCAGTAGTCGGTGATGGGCAGTGTGAAAGGCACACTTTCATCTCATCCAGCTCAAGAAATTACTTCTCTTAAACTGGGTAGGATACTCAATATTACATATTACACGAATAGTAATTTTAACTTGTTGCCCAACTGATGATCTGATTTTCAGATAACAGACATAGATCTTTATTTAAAGTGTGGTCACAAATACTGGTGGACTGGTGCTACTATAAATGCCTAAATAACTAATTAACAAATATTTATTATAAGAATATTTATGATTAAAATTACCAAAAGTGTATAAATAAAAAAATATATAATTTCATTTTCGAATTTTCTATTTATTCCATATATTTCAATATTGGGTCTTGTTCAATATTTTTATTCTGCAACAGAAAAAGTAGCTCTAATAAATTAATAATACAAAAAGCATGTGATGTTAAGAAAGAAGATTTGGTTGGCTGGTTACTTTTAATGTTTAGCACCCCTCTCAGCACCAAGGCTATGGGGGACGTGGACCTACAGTTTAACCAAATAAGCTGCCACCGGGAATCGAGACCTGATTTTCCATGCCTATATTGCATACGATAACCATATAACCAAAGGGAACTCATAAAATGAAAAGGTGCAGGCCAGCTTCCATTCATTTAATTAAACTTGAATACTCTAGAATCAATGAATCAATTAGGTTTAGTGTACAAGAGACACAGTTTGAGCCAAAAGTTACAATCAGACGACATTGTGAACGACACCCGAAACGGGAATTTATACATTTCCTTTTACAGACATGCCTGTGAAACCCTTGGTGCATCCTACATAGATTTTTGTGGGTTCTCGTTGTTGATACGAGTGGTGGGCCGTCGACAGCCACGCACACTTGACTGTTGATGGAAAATTTGTCAAGAAGAATGGAACAGATTTGATCTAGCTGTACTTCAACGCAGTTTCCTTCAATTGAAAGTGGTTTGATTTTGAGTTTAGAGTGCCGTTCAGCAGCAAAGCTATAAGGTAATCTGGGGTAACCCCGACACACTAAGTATCTTTTCATCTTCAGACAGCTTCAAGTTATCAGCATCAAAATGATTGCGTACACTGCAATACTTTATGACACTCATCTCATAACTATACTACTTTCGTACCTCAAACGTAATTGTAATCTGTTCAATTTTCCGCAAACGCTAGAGATACGCAATGGCGAGTTTCCCCATCACCAACTTACCTTTTTCTTAGCTGACAATAACTAAATTGAATACCATTTCAGCAAGAAGTCGGAAATTGCTGGATATGGTTGGATCCATTCATTCTAAAGCCGGCATCCATCATAGACTACACAAAAACGTCAAGGATTATAATTTGCTAGAGTTAGAGGTCCAACCATAGACGCAGAAGAATCATTTTCTAAGACTTCGGAAGAATGTTATAAAAAGAATAATTTGTGGGAGAAACTAGGACACATTTTAAAGGTCTTCTATGATTTTAATGTATGTATAAATGTGCTACTTACGTATGCCACTCATATCTTATCTGTATTACTCATTTTTTTACTTATTCCTATTTAAAAGTAGTGTTGTAACTCTCCATAGCAAGTGTCGGAATTCCCCAAATGTGAAGACTACCCCAAATGACCTTATGAGGCGTGGATCTACAGTTTAACGTGGGATCCGAATCACGTGAGCTCATGTCGGGAATCGAACCCGGGTCTTCTACTCCAAAGGCGCGTACACTAACCGCTTAGCCAGGAAGGAGCTCTCAATTGAAATTTAAATGCAGAGTGACAGCTAAGAGACATGCTTGCACATCGAACAAAACTGCTAGTGGCGTCGAGGCATTTCTTAAGCTAATAAGGGTGTCTAATTAGTTACCCTAAATCTGTAATCTGAAACGACCTTCTGTAGACTTTGTTATCCATAAGTTCTAAAGAAACGAATTCGTGTTCTGTTTTGCATGGGCTAATTGATTCTTTCATACAAGAGATGGATTATGACAGCACAGGAGAACTTGAAACGTAGTTAGTTAAGCCCTGTTAACTACAGACCTCATGGTATAGTCATAAACGTAATCATAAATTTCTAAAATTTGAAATAAGATGTAAGTTGATACGTAGAATATAAATTAGCTATAAAACTATAAATTCCCTTAAAGAGAAATCACTCTTAAATTTTATGGGCAACAAGACGTAGCGAAGCGTTAATGCTTCTGACATACCAAGTTTTCTCTCCCCTTTCATTCTGACTTGGTTCCGTTTTGATAACTTTATGTGGTGTAAAGAATCATGGGCGGATTTTTCTGCCGTGATACGTCACGATTTGTTCTTTGATAAGAAACTCTTACGTCAGAGACAAGTAGTCAAGAAAACGATCTGTTTGAATCGAAATATAATTGTAAAACTTACAATTAGATTAATGTTAGATGTCGAAAAGTAGGACCAGTACACTAATCTGCAAAATGTTGAATATAAACGAATGATATTAGATATATCGCATAAATTACGAAAAGAAAAAGTAAAGTTAAGGATATTTTTTAAAGAAAATGTCTTCGTGAACATGTGTGTCCTAGCGCATGAAGCATAGTTACAAGAGTATTGTCAACCTATTATCTAGTCTAGTGATTCTCAATAGATGTGCTAGGATACACTGGTGAGTCACACAGTCTTCTAAGGTGTGTCGCGAAGTTGTAGAATTTAAAAACCATGAAGAATTTAATAATAATGAGTTTAAATCGAGACAGACTGTACCAGTCAACATCTCCAGCGTAACAATAATAGTGCTATATACAGTAATCACAAAAACTACTTGGTTTCACTATTATAATAGATATTATTATTATTATTATTATTATTATTATTATTATTATTATTATTATTATTATTATTATTATTATTATTATTATTATTATTATTATTTATAATAAAAATATCAAACAAGTGTGTTGCGACGGTCTGGATGTTCAATAAAGCGTGTCGTCACTCAAAAAAGGTTGAGAATCACTGCGTCTAGTCTAAAATGGAACGGCTAATAAAGAACGCTGAAAGAGACGATTAACTGATCAAGATGTCCGAAACAGTTCTCAGATACTCCGAAAACAACTGCTATGTCATTACTCGTATGACTTCCACTTAGATTCTCAATTCGCCGCCAATGATATGACAATGATTGCAGAATAACCCGTGCAGCACACTTCTTGGTAGGCCCCATGTAGACTAAATGGTGGACTTGGTTGGGAGTGGGTGACAGAAAAAAATAATTTGAACACTCAACGTAGTTTAAGCGTGTGTTGGTCAACCAATAATTTGCTGCCATTGAACCAACAGTTTAAACTTCACACTTCCAATCGCAATTTTACTTCCTTCATAATGGTTTCGTTGGCAAACGCTCGGCAAAGCGGCCAATGAGAACACAAAGTCGATGTTTGCAGTTAACTAGCCTACCGTATTCCCACTATATGGCCTACCGTCTGTGCTGCTATAAATAATGATAATAACTCATCTCTCCGTTGTTTATAAGATCCCTTTTTGTTGCTCTACATGTTACTGTATTTTTGTTAATGACTGACGTAAGAGATATAGCGGCCTTATGCAGAGTAGTTTTTAGCGCTATATTAAGAGCTTGACTTACGCGTGGTATTAACTTCAGTATTTAAAAATACGTTAGAGAAGATAACGAAAATTTACATCGAAAAAGGCCATCTACTTGTTTTCCTCATGACTGTCCACATACAATAGGGGTTATCAGTACAAGGAAGAATATGTCTCTCTTATCTTGATTTCCTCTAAAAATGTTTGGACAACCCTGCGGAAACGCCGTGGCTGTCTTATTCAACATAAACCGTTATCTTCACTAACGTGTTTCTACATGCGGAAGTTAGCATGACGCGTTAGTCAAGCTATTAATACAACGTTAAGGACGACTATGCATAGAGCCAATAATACATAGGTGTCCTAAATTTAAGCATAATGACTGTTCGAGTACATAGGGCACGGAGATCGTAAAGAAGTCTTACAAAATGCAACCACCATAGAAACATATCACACTAACACGGAAGAGGCCAAACTTGAAGGAAAACATGGCAGGAGGGGTCACACAACACAAACTCAAAACTTGGTACCAAAATACTCATACCACAAAAACACTGTGAGAGGGACTGGCGGAATCGAAAACAGGTTAATATGGGATATGGTAGCCCCGAACAGCCATACATGTCTGACAACGACGTTCTATGCTCAGATCAGGTTCTGGAAGAGCTTATTGGAGTAGCTAACTCCACTCCTCATGTTGACCAGTACAGAGCTCCTAGTGTGTCCTGGAGGCGGCTGCCGGGTTCCAACATATCTTACTAATGCGTCCCATTCATGTTCAATCGGGTGTAGGTCAGGAGGTCGCACTGGTCACTCAATATGTTGGATGTCTTCCGTCTCTAGACATTCTTCTCCCAGTTTGGCTCGGCGGGGACGAGCATTGTCATGCATAAGCAGAAAATGTGGCCCAAGTGCGCCCCTGAAAAGCCACACATGGGCATGTAGAACCTCAACTTTGTACCTCTGGCCGTTGATGAACGAGCTGCGAAGATGTGCAGGTCAGAACTAGGGATGGCCACAAAGTTCCGGTTCCGGCGGAACCGGTTCCTCGAGGAACCGGTTCTCGGAGATCCGGTTTTCAGAACCGGTTCTGGAACCGGTTCCGGACCTGGATCCGAAAACCCGGTTCCAGAACCGGATCTTAAGAACCGGTTCCAGACCTGGATCCGAAAACCCGGTTCCAGAACCGGATCTTAAGAACCGGTTCCAGATCTGGATCTGAAAACCCGGTTCCAGAACCGGATCTTAGGAACCGGTTCCAGATCTGGATCTGAAAACCCGGTTCCAGAACCGGATCTTAGGGACCGGTTCCAGACCTGGATCGGAAAGCCCCCAAAGACCCGTAAAGGAGGCACAAAGTTCACCTTCAAAAATAATGCAAAAAGGACCATGCACTTGTGCCTTCCCCGCCCAGACCCGCTTGTGCCCCCAGAAAAAAAATGTTGGTCCACCAGTGGGTGTTTAGCCAAATGAGTTGGCCAGTTTGCCTGTTTAGCCAATGAGTTTGCCAGTTACCCAGTTTATTTAGCCAAATGAGACAAGCTGCCGCCGCCTGGGGGCCTGCCTGTCGCTTCCACCATTTCATCTAGCATACTGTTCACAGCTTGCCAGCAGCTCGCGTTTAGGTACGGATGGTAACAAAGTTTCGGTTCCAGCGGAACCGGTTCCGCGAGGAACCGGTTCTGTTTTCAGAACCGGTTCCAGACCTGGATCCGAAGAACCGGTTCCAGACCTGGATCCGAAGAACCGGTTCTAGACCTGGATCCGAAGAACCGGTTCCAGACCTGGATCCGAAAAACCGGTTCCGGAACCGGATCTTCCAGAACCGGATCTGTTCAGACCCGAAAACCGGTTCCACCAAGAACCGGTTCTGGCCATCCCTAGTCAGAACGACCATTCACCGTAATGGGTGCACAAACCAGTACTTCACTACCACCATATCGATGCCTTTCCACTATGTTCTTGGGATGTAAGAGAGTTCTCTGTTCGTGCTAGATCATAGTGTGATGGAAATCGCTATGGGAACTGAATCTGCACTTATCTATGAACAGTACGCAGCCCTAATCGTTGGGGGTCCACTGGTGATGCTCCACACCACTGTAAACGAGTCTTTTTGTGTGTCTGAGTCAGTGTAACACATGTTGCTGGTCGTCGGTCATACAGACTACTGGCACTCAGTCTCCGGTACAAAGTATGGCGTGACACTCTCACCCCTGAGGCGGCTGCAAGCCGCAGTCATTGTGTAAAAATGTTTCTGTCCTGACGCGCAGTTACGGACAAGTATCAGACCTGTTGTGGAGTTGTCACTCGTGGATGTCCTCCACCAGACTTACAGTTGATGTCTCCTGTGTCGATAAACTGTTTCCACAACATAGACAAGACACTTGATGGCACATTAACAGTTCTTATTACTGCTGTCTGTGTGTCACCTTTTTCCAAGCGACCGATGATCCGGCCTTTGGTAAATGCATTTAAATGACGTCTTTGTGCCATATTCATTAATCTATTGCCACATTCAACTTAGCAGTACTCTCCACTCATTACAACACTCCACTCACTGCACACACGGAATGCACCTATTTCGAATCCAAGCACTTGTGTTCGCTTTCTTCCCATAGAAGGTCAGGCGGACGTTTGCAACATCAGTTCAATGCTCCTTACAAGCAATACATGCCATCCACCACAATTTCTGTGCTCGCGATTGCCTTCCCGGACTTTACATGCAACTTCTTGCATTATGCTTGAGTTTTGGACACCTATGTATTTATGTTTCCAATATTTTTGCTAAAACCTACGTAAGGAAGCCACGTAATATTAAAACGCCACGTAAAACCCACGTAATATTAACCATACTCACTTTTAAGAATCAGAATAAAACATAAGCAATTGTTTAATGAAAATCGGTACTTGTTTACTAACAAGGAGAAGGCAGACTTTGGTAAGTGAACTTCGAGGCCATTTTTTGCTAAGTGGTAGCGCACACTTAAAGAGTTAATATTACAAACTGTGAGAGCGCAATGGCCAAAAGTAACCGAGAAAAACCGTCTTAAAGTTTTCTACTCGCCACATATATCGTAAGACGAGCAAACTTATCAAGTGACTACCTGGCAGAGTGAGAAGAACCTCAGACTCAAATGCAAAGAGTTCGATTCCCATTCGAGTCAAACTTTTATTTTCGTTTTTTGTTTCAAGCAATAAAGTAGCTATTTGTAACTATAAGTAAAATATTAATTCACCATATGTTTATAATGTATTAAAACAATAGAAATTTTCAATCACATGTAAAATCTTTCAATGTTCTGTTAACTAGCAAGGAAATTTAATCTATTCCATTCGCGCCATGTGGACTTTGTGGTGGACAAACACCGTGCTCGTGGGTTTTCTCGGGGTTCTCCCGTTTCCTCCCACTTTCTTCATTCCACCATATCTCTTATCATCACCGTCTCCTTTAGCCTAACAGGCATAACCGTGGGACGTAAAACTTAAAGATTTCATTTCATTTTTTAAATCTATTCCGTAAATATACTGTTATCAAGAGTTATATTATGGTTACGACAGTCGTGTAATTAAATGTTCTTGACGCTTCGTGTCTACATCTGTTGACAGTGTGCAAATTACAAATTAGTTGAGGGGGACAATCCTCTTTGCTAATACTGGATGTTGCTAAACCAAAGGAGATTTCCTCCTCATTCCCCTTGTAATTCGCACATTGTCAACAGATGTAGACACGAAGCTTCAAGAACATTTTTACACAATGACTGCGGTAACAATAACATTTACGGAAGAGATTAAATTTTGTTCCTAGTTAACATGGACATAGAAAGATTTTACAAGTGATTGAAAATTTCTATTGTTTTAATACATTATAAACATATGGTGAATTAATATTTTACTTATTGTTGCAAATGCCTACTTTATTGGTTGAAGCAAAAAAAAGTTTGACTCGAATGAGAATCGAACCCGGGACCCTTTGCATTTGTCTCAGGTTCTTCTCACTCTGCCACGCAGTCACTTGATAGGTTTGCGCGTCTTACGATATATGCGGCGAGTCGAAAACTTTAAGACGGTTTTTCTTGGTTATTTTTGGCCATTGTGCTCTCCCAGTTTGTAAAATTACCTCTTTATATGTGCACTACCACCTTGCAAAAAATGGCCCTGAAGTTCACTTACCAAAGTCTGCCTTCTCCTTGTAAGTGCTCTCTAAGCTATCAGTGAAATAATCTCTTATCCTCAACTGATTTAAAGTCAAAGTAAAATAAATAAAATAAAAAATAAAAAAGAAACGTAAATTGTCTTTAAACGTATATCTTTTAAAGTTACCATAAAGTGTTCCTTTGTGTTTGTCCGATTTGATGCTCCTACTTGATCCCTTTGTCTGATTCGATCCCTTTGTCATAAAGAGTCCCTTTGTCTCTTTCTGACTTGATCCCTTTGTCATAAAGTGTCCCTTTGTCTCTGTCCGATTTGATCCCTTTGTCATAAAGTGTCCCTTTGTCTCTATCCGACTTGATCCCTTTGTCATAAAGTGTCCCTTTGTCTTAGTCTCGTTTGATCCCTTTGTCATAAAGTGCCCCTTTGCCCTATTTGATCCCTTTGTCATAAAGTGTTTCATTGTCTTTGTCCGATTTGATCCCTAACCACTACCAGCATCATATTCGTATTTCTTTCTTTTCTCGAAGCACAATTTTGTGTTTTGTCAAATATTTATTCTTTGCTTCCTTTTACTCCTCCGTCACTGGACCACAATGCATAAAAAGTTTAGCAAAATCCTACTATGTATAGAGTTTCATAACTATCACGGAAATAGGCTGACTGTTAATAAATTATTGCAAAGACTCGTCCACAGCACGAGCAGATAGGGGCAATGCAGGAGTAAATATTCTTTTTCATCTTAAGAAATAGAGAGCCCCTGTAATATGTTCAATGTTATTAGAGATACAGATAGTTATCAAATTAACATAAACATGTGAAAAAAGTGCAACTTACCATATTAATATTGTGTTGGATCACCTTTTGCTATCAGGTTACAACACTACTAGTTTTCAGTAGATCCCAGAACAGTTCTGCAACAACGTAGAATTGAGTCATAGCGGTAGTGAATGGTAACAAATAGAATATTACACTCAGCTCAATGACAGAGAATAAAAACGGATATCTGCGCCGGATTCGTGTCTCCTAAGCAGACCACACATATTCAATTGACGGGTGTGGTGGGAAAGTAGATAATTCAAAAGAACAAAATTTTTGAATAAAGCGTTTGGTGTTCTAAGTTATTGTGCAAAGTCGCAATTTATAAGTAGCTACTCGATTTTCTCTTTTTAATTAATCTTTATTAAAAGAACTTATTGGCTTAAAATCTTAATATTTATGGCAATTATTAGTTTATTTTGAGGAAAGTCCATCAATAAATAAAAAAGTCCATCAGAAACAAATCAATGTGGGTTAGCAAGTTTTCCGACCACATCCCTCAATTATGTTCAGCTCCAGGGATTAGGTAGGTCCAGGGAGAGTTTAACTTTATCCCGATGTTCCTCATACGTAAGCCTCAACCCACGCGTTATTGCCCGGATAGAACATCTGGACTATAGGAAGTACACGATCCCCTAAAATGGCAACAAAATCGTGTATAGTGACGCTACTGATAAGCGTCAGCACAGGGTTCACTGGAAAACTAGATGTTGTGGCACACAACATCACAGAACAGCACTATGTTTCACTGATGGGCGGATTGATAACTCATCCGAGGATATCACACTTTCTAGCCTCAGTGGCCCATATTCCATATTTGCAGCATTATCAGTGTCGTGGTAAATCGTTATGGTCCTGCCATAAGTGGTTTTGCTCGTGCTACCCGACACCGTATGTCCATGTCATGTAACTATCGGCGGACTGTAATTGTTGAAACAGGCTGTGGGAAGTGTTGAACGAGTTCCCGTCACTTGTACAGCAGAAACATAACGTTTCTGAGAAATAATCCGCTTTAATGTTCGGCGGGGCCTGTCATTAAAGGTTTTCTTCTGACTACTATTCCTCTTCGCCGATGTTTTGTTGTGAGTTTTGTAGACTGTCATCATCTTGGACACCATCTGTCGTGATACCCAACACACTCTCACTTCCGTTACATTAGTATCACATAACCGAGCACCAACAATTTGTTCTCTTTGGAAATCAGAGAAGTTGCCCATTTTACACTGTCACCTTCTGGTCAGTTCTCTGCACACTGCTGTTCTTCTGCAGCTCGGAGTTTGCTCTAATACACCAACAACAACAGTTCGGTGCTGCAGTCGCCATCTGACCGTTGCCAACTCAAATATCTAACGTGTTCTCAACTCTAGTATTTATGTTACTTTGATATCTACCTGTACTTGCATCGCTTATGGAACTATAGACGCAAGCTTATCTTTCTTTCACCATTTTTCGGACGACTTTTTTGAGGTGCAACATTATTATCTTGTGTTGAAGAGCAAAGTTTGATTTTATCTCAAACAGCACTCTTAAGACTTAAAAAAAAAGAATTTTTTAAATAAGTATTTTCATATTAATATGCAATCCAAGAGCAAATACAATCTATGTGGGAAAAATAAAAAAAGAGTTAACATAATAAAAACGTAACTTGAAATGATAAGAAAAACAAAACGTGCCTTGTCCGGCCCTTTTATAAACAGATGTTCTTACATTACAAAGAAGGGGGAAAAGATAAAATTTGAACAGAATTGGTTTCATTTACAACGTCTCTCGACTCTTAAATAAAAGAACCACGAAAATTAATTTTATAACGAATGAGTCCCTGTTCCTAGAAATTAAAGTTTTTAAAAAATACAACTAGAGTCAAACTAAATAATAACCAATACTTCTTTAATCTTTTAAAGTCAAAAATTAAAAACGGTAATTGATAGCGGTTTGGTGGTGACTAAAAGAAACATCTATGCCTTTTCAACATCAGATGCAAGCGAATCAGGATAACAATTTTGATTTTACAGGATACTGTCCGCCTTATGCAGAGTCGTTTTGACGTATGATTAGCGTAATACTAAAGGCATAACTACTGCAGGAAACATATGTTAGTAGAACACATTAGTATGACACTAATCAATCGTCAGAACGACTCTGCATAAGGCCCTGTATCTTTTAAAAGTTCTCCCTCCTGGTCAAGATTAGCTACTTGTTTTCCCCTTTTTGCAATGACAGAGAGGTGGGGAGAAGGGGACTTGGTTTTGATTGCCTATCAGCTTATCTTAAACAAATTAAAGTGACCCCTAAACAAATCCCAAATAAAAGCGTTCCCTACATTACAATTAACATTGAAGATTCTTAAGACAGTCTACTCAGATACTTACCCACTCGTCTGCTTCAACGTCAGCTAACTACTTCAAGACAACTACTTGGTCACTGTAGCCTAAAAGAATTATTTCAACTCCAGAAAAAAAGACGTTTTTCTTCTTTCATATAAAAACAAAAAGCAAAATCACACACCGTTACATTAATTAAGGAAATAGTATCCCTCGTGTGTTAAATTCCTCTTCTTTTTTCTTTTAGATCCGATGTTGAGGCACGTTCGCGACCCTTTTAAAGAATCTTAACCTTACTCCTACTTGACGCCTTGCTTCTTCTTCTTTTTAACCATATACACTTCTAAGCCTTCGTAAGTTTGCTTTAGCATAATGATAGTCATAAAGAAGCTTCATTAGTGAGAGTAAAGGGGCTATTGCACAGAAAACAAAGATCAAGATTTTTTTTTAAATAATTGTTCTTAACGAAAGTTCCTCAATTAAAAATGAAATGTATCATAAAAATATAATTGAAGATGGAACCCCAAGTCGTCTTTTGTGTAATTAAATCATGACTAGGATACAATGAAAGAAAGATGGTATTTTGTTAAAGCTTGTATTTCTATATTCACAACTGTGATTTTTTTCTCTCATTTTCATATTTTCAACAAAATAAGATTTATTATTATTATTATTATTATTATTATTATTATTATTATTATTATTATTATTATTATTATTATTATTATTATTATTATTATTATTATTATTACAATCTCATGAATTATGAGATGGCGACTTAACGGTTCTTTAAAAAAGCCAACAATATATGCAATATCACTCAATTAAAAATCTTCTGGACAACCTTTAATAACTTTCCAAAATGCTTATGCAAATTAACAAAGAATGAAATAATTTCGTAAACAAGTGCTACTGCTTCTAAAGTTTCAACTTGATATATGTTCATAGCTACATGAGCCAGAATCATATATTTATTTAAGTCTTTATATCGTACTAAAGTAATAATCTAAATATACGTAATAAGACTAGCAAATCCCCCTCGCGTGTTACTGTGAACAACATATTGCGTTCTTCCTTCTGCACCTTTCATATAGAAGGAAGGTACATTCGTATAGAAGTCTGTACATTCGAGATCTCTTTAAAAATTCGAACACCTCTAATAAGGCATCTTAGAGAATGATCCACATACTTTTTAATTGCATTCTAGGTCAACCAACTACACAGAGAAAGAAACGTATGTGGAGTACGAAAAAACATGATGTAGGTTACATGCGAAAATCCTGTACTTTTTGGATTTAACGTACGATTATCTATCTATATATATAAAAGAGAACGTACAAAATCCTTTGTCCGCTCATCACGCTAATACGGCTGAACCAATTTCTTTCATTTTTGGGGGGTTATTAGGATTTGGACCCTAGATGGTTTTTATCATATCACTTTAATTTTTAATTACCAGTGTCTTGAGATAATTGACCATTCAAGTGTCCATAACGTACAAATCCTTTGTTATTAGTTCATCATAGGTAAAAATAAACGTATTTATATGCAACCCGCATGACCGTGTCACTCGGCGGGTTAACATAAATGACAGGCGATATACAGCGGAAAATAGCTTGAATCTTCTGTTTAAAATTTTTTAATTGATTTGCTTATTTTTACAGACACTTTTACAATATGCCAGCACCGGGATGACCGCAGCGAAGCGGGGCGGGTTAACATAAATGACAGGCGATATAATGTTAAGATTTACTGCAATCTTCTATGGTTTTTATCATATCACTTGAAAGCGAAAAAGTAAAAATTATCTAAGTAACAAAGTTTATTGCGTTCCGGGGTGACCGCAGCGAAGCGGGGTGAACGCTGCTAGTATTTAATATCTTGCAGCAAACATATAAATGGAAACGTATGTTTTATAATACTTTCCGTACAAGTGTTCCATCTATACGTACTTTCTGTATGAAAGAACAGTATACCGGTATAAGTGTTATATCTATACGTACTTTCCGTATGAAAGAAAGAACAGTATATAAGTGTTCCATCTATACGTACTTTCCGTATGAAAGAAAGAACTGTATATAAGTGTTCCATCTATACGTACTTTCCGTATGAAAGAAAGAACAGTATATAAGTGTTCCATCTATACGTACTTTCCGTATGAAAGAAAGAACAGTATATAAGTGTTCCATCTATACGTACTTTCCGTATGAAAGAAAGAACAGTATATAAGTGTTCCATCTATACGTACTTCCGTATGAAAGAAAGGACAGTATATAAGTGTTCCATCTATACGTACTTTCCGTATGAAAGAAAGAACAGTATATAAGTGTTCCATCTATACGTATTTCCGTATGAAAGAAAGGACAGTATATAAGTGTTCCATCTATACGTACTTTCCGTATGAAAGAAAGAACTGTATATAAGTGTTCCATCTATATATACTTTCCGTATGAAAGAAAGTACTGTATATAAGTGTTCCATCTATAAGTACTTTCCGTATGAAAGAAAGAACTGTATATAAATGTTCCATCTATACGTACTTTCCGTATGAAAGAAAGAACTGTATATAAATGTTCCATTTATACGTACTTTCCGTATGAAAGAAAGAACTGTATATAAATGTTCCATCTATACGTACTTTCCGTATGAAAGAAAGAACGGTATATAAATGTTCCATCTACACGTATATAGGCGGTCAGGATCTCACATACAGATGGACGTATATAACATATAGCTGACGTATGTAACACACACACACACACACACACATATATATATATATATATATATATATATATATATATATATATATATATATATATATATATATATATATAGATATAGATATAGATAGATAGATAGATAGATAGATAGATAGATAGATACTCACGTAATATACGGAAGACTGATATATGTCAGACATTCTGCAGCTGCATGATGTGACATCTAAGCGTAAAAAAGGCGGTGCGTATACCTAGCATATGGATAACTTATGCTTTGTACAGATTTCCGTAGTAAACATGAGGACTCCGTATATTTGTACAATATACCGCTGTCTGGATAACGGATATTTCTCAGTGTAAAAACGCTGAAACATATATGTAATTATTTTAGATGTAAAGTCCAAATACCAAATTTCACGTCTCAAACTTTAAGAGATTAACAGATATGAGCATCTTATTATAATAATTGCCACCTCACCTCTTTTCTTCCCTTCTAGGACAAACATTTTTTGAAAAGCTTAAACTGTGTTACATTATTTTAAACAAAAAATCCAAGTATCTAATTTCATCTCCCAAACGTTAAGGGACTCCGAATTATAGCCATCTTGTAACAATTTTAATCCAGCTCCTTTTTCTACCCATCCCCTTTTCTTCTTTTCTACAGTAAGTATGAAAAACGCTGAAACACATATCTAATTACTTTAAATGAAAAGTTCATATGCCCCCCCTTTCTCGTCGAATTTCCAAAAATCTTTCCTTAGTGGTACTTTAAGTCACAAATCCTATGTCTTGTCTAAATTTCAAGTTTCTAGCTTAAGCACTATAAATTAAAGATTTATTAACAAGATCTGTACAAAGGATTAATATTCTTTAAAGTACTGTCCATGAGCGTCTACATATTTCATCCATCGACTCTTTCATACCCGGTACGCCCGCGCCCCCTCGAAGGTCTCGACGGGAATCTTCTTTAAAGCTGTTACCACAGCCGCTTGGATAGCCTCAGTGCTGTCAAAATTATGTATTTTTTTTAAAAAACTGTGTCTTTCTGAATAACATCTGTGCGTTTGATAAGAAACAAGTTAGTTTCATTTGAGTAATGAGAACCAGTTTTCATAGGATAAACACAGGCCTACTTGGAAAATCGATCGAATATAAACGAACCTATTGTACAGGGTGTTACTACATAACGCGGAGCTATTAGATGTTAGGTCCAAATCATTATGTGACTTCACGCCTTATGATGTTGCCAAGTTCATCATTAAAAAAGTGATACTTTGTATTTGTTTCGAATTCACACACTTTTTTCCACTTTACATATTGCATAGTTTTAAATAATTGTTCCATTCAGAAAAGAGAAATGCATCAGTATTTTTTGAACACTGCATGTTGGTATAAAGCAGGGGCGATTGCGCCCCCTTAGAAGAGAAAACTTATTTTATATATAAATAAAACCCATTCCAAAGTTTGGAGCTCTTAAAAGTAGCTCTAAGTAGCAATATTACTACCCAACGCCCTTCCCACAGAAGTCCGTCCTGGATCCGCCCCTGGTATATAGTGTGTTCATTTATTATGTAGCCAAAGTTCACTGGAGAAATCCTCACACCTAAACAATAAAAAAAGTTCATATGAACATAGGGCGAAAAACGCGTTGTTTCAAAGTTACGAGATGCCGGAATTGAGAAAATTGTAACTGTCTGTCTAAATAACCGTTTCAGAGTTGGGACGTACTGGCACACATGATTTTAGAGAGAGAGAGAGAGAGAGAGAGAGAGAGAGAGAGAGAGGTGGAAGAGCGAAACTATACCGTAGCTCCCTCTATAAAATCCGTTCTGCCGATACGTCCCAACTCCGAAACATGGCTATTTAGATAGATAGCGTACTAGTTCCTCTAATATTTCTTTAACCGCCTTTGATATCTTTCATAGTTTTCGAGCTAGGCAGCCTCAAAGTTACAATTTTCCCGATTTCGGCATCTTGTTAACTTCGAAAAAACGCGTTTATTGCCCTATGTTCATATGATTTTTTTTTTTATTGTTTAGGTGTGAGGATTTCACCAGTGGATTTTGGCTACATAATAAATGAACACTCTTATATTCTACTGTCAACAAAAACGATCGAAAAACGAATCAGTTTGAAACATCATACTAGCAAGTTCTTACGGGTATCGTGTTTCGGGTCAGCTAGTTTTGCTTCGGCTTAACTGAAAGAGACCACCATTATCGGTATATAATACATTTTCTTCCGTTTCTGACGCTTTTAGTGGTTCTAGATCGTAGTGTTTAACGAAGCATGCAGTGTAGGCGTACATATTGCTCGGAAGAAATTTTTTTATGAATATAAAAAACAAAATAAATTAGTGTTAATTTGTTATTCTCCTAAATCAGCACTTGTAATGACTCATTTTTCAAAGCAGCTGCTTACTCAGCTTATGTCATAAACATTTTTTTTTTTTTTTTTTTTTTTTTTAACTCAGGCTTTTAATGCTGATTTACTGTTCCGTAGAGCAGCTAAAACCTTTTAACTACAAATCTTGAGTTAGCAGTGTAGTGTGTCGCTGAAAACACATAGCAAAGGCTTTAATGGATTCATGGGTACAATAAAACATGTACTAATACGTATTGTTATTATGCATAGAATAGTACATATTCATCACGCCATCAGCAGATTACTTCAGGGGCTATTTTCCCAGTAGTGTTAGCAAGTTCTTTGGTTGGTCATTAAAATGTTCTAATAATTTTAATGTATTTGACTTTAATGAGATAAAAATTTCAGTTCCTTGTGTTTTCTCTTGCAGTTAAATTTTAGATACAAATTATCATATGAACGTAAGGCGAATATGTCTATTTTCAGAAAAGTTCAATAAATTATTGTTTGTTTGATTAAAGGCACTTTTCAGTGAAATTATATGAGTCGTGAACTTTGTTCCAAATTATTCACAGTAACAGACATTTAAAATTAACCAATATTTTTTTTTTTTTGAATAAATATATTAACAATCTTGCCTTTAATTTTAAGATTCAATTCTGGTAAGCCAGATATGATCATATGGATAGTTACAAGCATCAATTACATTATTGAGCAGCGTAAGACACATTGATATTGTGGTACAATCAATTTCAGACTGCTCCATTGTATTATTTTTATTAAACTCATAGATATAACAACATGAAGAAATATTTTAATGATTACGCCTGCAAAGAGGGATAACTTCAGCGTAAAATAATGTTATGTTCACGAAACATTTTTAGCCCTCCTCGCTGATGTAGTGGCTACAGGGGCGTCATTTAGGGGGGCAGGGAGGGGCAATGGCCCCCCTAGGTTTGAGATTTATATAGATTTTATCAATAGAATAGTAGTAAGTGAGTGAAAAACGTGAAATTTTACTTTTGTCAAGCGGTCTTGCCCCCCCAAGCAAAATCTGAAATGACGCTCCTGAGTGGATAATGCATGTGCTTTATGTGTGAGACCTAGAACACCAACAAGGCTGTATTGTTGGTATGGTGAGGGCCCATGGGAGCAGACTGCTTAACAGGAAACGTTGCTTTATAATTAAAATGGGACACCTTACCAATGTGGGGCCCAAGCAGCTGGTACGATGGAAAAAAAATCAAGATTTTATAGATTGAAAACGGCCTATTTCTAACAACTTAACTCTTCCCATTTCACTGTATCTATACTCATAACGAAGATAGTCTATGGCCACATACTTTTGACACCCTCCGAATATAGAAAGTATTCACATTGTTTAATAAAGCTCAATGGATGAGTAAAATCCTGTGCGAAAGGTTAGAACCAAATTAACTGTCACTGTTCATTAACAGTACGGAAGATTATAAAATAAATGGTATCTGGAGATAATATTGCAAATATTATTGAGTACAAATGTAGAGAGTAAATCTAAAACTTACTAACCAAACGAATTGAATTTCAGTTTAGCGTGCCTTTCAGCAGTGAGGCTATGTGAGACGTGGACCTACTGATTAACGTGGAATCCGAACCACATGAGCTCCCGCCGGGAATCGAACCCGGGTCACCCACGCCAAAGGCGCGTATGCTAACCGCTTAGCCAGGGAGGAGCTCTACTAACCAAAGGAGTGTCAAAAAGAGTACAAGGGTATACCCTGTATCTACTGTAACCGAACGCTCAGGAAATGAATTCGAATGGAAACAGATCTAAAGGCAGAATATTCATTCGATGATGGGTAACAAGGGAAGATCTAGACAGAACTTTAATAACTGCTGTGACGTCTTCCTTCTTTACGCGTGTATGTATAGTAACGTCGCTTCTACTATCTTATACTTCGCTTCTAAACCTGAAACATAATTCATGAGACACTCACATAATATAAATAAATTTCTTTACTAATCGTCCAGGGTAATTAGTAAACCAATAAACTTAATATTAATACCCAAGGTTCAGGGAATTTTATATAAATCAGGCTTTTCCAAGTAGACTATAGTTTATTCCAAAAAATAAAAAAAAAAGTTATCTTATCGTGGTTAATGATCCTTAATTAAAATTTGATTTCTCTAATCAAAAAAAAAAAATATTCGTTTAGGTACACCTCTAGACCCAGAGGTCCCCACCTATTTAAACCTTAAATTCAGTTTGCTTCAGACCCGAAGCCTTCAGTAAAAAAAAAATATTAACTAAAATTTCGCTAAAAGAGGTTCTGAACATGCGTTTCCGTACAAGCCATCACGAACCTCGAATCTCTAAAGACAGACCCAACATTCTGAGTACTGTCTGGCCTAAAACCCTACTTCAGGTATCGCCCTTTATTGGACAACCCTTAAGGAAATTAGCTAGCTAACAATCTTTAATAAGGAAAGGGGAATTAGGGAATTTCCTTCATTTAGGAATAAAGCACCTTCATTCAGGTTCGGTAGTAGGAATAAAACTCAAAACCAACAGCCTGTCGTCCTCTTATGTGAGGAGTCAGCTGCGAAAAAATCTAATCGGCTAATCAAATACAACTAACCGAGGAGAAAAAAAAATACTTATTCGGCTCGGTTGCCACAGCAACAGCCTTCCCTAAAAATCATAAAGAAAAATTTCTGTAACAGACAGCGCCCAAACGTGGACGTTGCCACAATAGATCTAAAGATCCCTGCTAAAATACGTTACTTTAAAAATTTCTATCCGGGAATCAAACCTATCCATAGACTATAACCCCAAGGACATACAACCAGAACTTAAATATTCTGATTCGTATTCCGCTAAACAAGTCTAAAGGTTGATCCTATACACAGCCATCTCCTTCGGCTGTACCCCTGCTCTGACTTAAAAAGAAAAGTCGCGAAGCAAAACGAGACCCAAGGAGCACGAAAGCTCCTCCCGTAAGAAATTCCGTCTCGACTGTATGAAAGAATCCAGAATCTGCCCCCTCCGTTATTTCCCTTCTTATATACGGATTTTACAGCCTCCCTCACTGTTAAGAAACTGTCGCTCTGCTTAACAGTGTTTCCAAATGAACTAGCTAGCTACCAAACAAACTTTAGCCTAACTTGGAATTATTTTTCTAGAGCTGAAAAGAATAACTTTTAAGATTAACATATATATATCTATATATATATATATATATATATATATATATATATATATATATATATATATATATATATATATATACATTAAACAATACATAAATGTACACAGGAAATATATAAATTTATATAAAGATTAATAGGCATATACCAAATTCTAAGAAGCACAAAAGGGAGAAGTACATTTTCTAAATGTATTTAAGTTCGCTACAAGTAATCTAATCAGTTCTAGTGTTATAATAACTAGGCTTAAGGAATCCAGCAGTTGATCACCATTTTGTGGATACTATCGTAATATTTGCAGTTTATTTCCCAATCGGAATATTTACACTTTATTTCCCAAAGATTTTGTTTTGTATAATCTTCCGATCTTCTAGGTCTACCCAGAAATCTCTTATCTAAAACTTTCTTACTAAAAAACAACACCCGAAATACGACTTTTCCATATAAGCAGCGTGACCTATCTCATCCTCTTCATTCAACATGTCGTACAATATCTGGTAGACAAGGTAGTTCGTTTGAGAATCAACAAAAGAAAATAACTGCAGCAAATAAATCGCAATATTAACTATTTTATAACTTGCTATACATAAATACCAAAGTCACAAGAGTTGTGTAAAATAGTCTAGTACTCCACATGTCCATTATGGCGAATTCCACGAACTTCCTACCTGGTATACAGCAGTCATTCTTTCAGAAAAGTGTTCCAGGGGAGCACACGTAGTCTTCCGGGGGCACTTCTGGTACTATTTTATTTATTATTATATTATAGACGTATTATTTTGGTCTTGTCCTGGGGGCACTCTCAGAGCTCCGGGAGGGCAGTGCCCCCCAATAAAACATGTCTGGAAGAAACACTGGTATACAGTATGTAATACGTGACCTCGAGAATTTCTGCCGTGATTTATAAAAACACTTCTATGATTTTTCGTCTAAGATCTCTACAACTGTTAGTTCTTGATTATAGATTTGTGATTTCATATTCGAAAGTGTTTGTTGGTATCAGGACAGGTAAATTTGAGATCCAACAGATAAACACACGTTTTGTTGAAGAATTCACCCGCGGGAACTGCCTTGTGAGTCGGCGAGCCATCTTGTTGAAAACTGATGCTGTTTAGAAGCAGGTTCGTCATTTGGGAGGGTAGGGGGTAATTAACCCTACATTTGAGAAACACATGCTTTAAAAAAAAATGCTAATTGATTCGATCTAAGATTCTTCCCAGGGAATGACAAATATAACAATTATGCTTCTGCAGCAAAACTTTACTCAGCCAATCCAGCTAAAATCTAATACAAAGATTGGGGCTTAACAGTGCCAGGTCTGAAACAACGCTGTTGAATATAAGTTAAGGGTGTGGTTAATAAATCGCAAAAAAAGTAACATACGTAGATCGCGCCACCTACGTGTGTGACATAAAAAGTTTCCACTATTTTACTGACAAGGAAACATCTTATATTGATAGTAGCGTTGCCCAATCAAACTATGTGCAATCGATAGAGGAGTGAAGAAAAGTGAGGAATCCAAAATTTTTCGGGCCGACACCCAAAATTACAGGAGATACAGAGGAAAGAAGAATCTAGAATGATGTGAAGATAGCAATGCAAAAGATACACTGACACAGAAAGAACTTCAAAATTATTAAAGTAATCAAAATGACATTTAGACAACAGTATAGTAAGCAAACATTGTACCCACAGACATGCTCAATTACATCATATGTAATGCAGTGTTGTCAACCGAGCACAAAATGAAGTTTCGTTAAATGGCACGGAACACAACTTATAACATGTAGAAAATCTAATTATGAGTAGAATCATTCCTGTGAAGTCATGATGTACAATGTTGCCAACATTTGAAGATAGGCCTATATGAATTCCTACATGAATTTCGGATGTAGAAGAGTACATACAGTATCAACATACTGTGGACCGCTTTACCAACAGCAACACTGAAAAATTGACTACCAATAATGTGTGAGGTGATACAATATCACGTGCATCAGAAAAGTGAATCTGTTAATGAATCCAAGAGCATGCATCATTTCAGTTTTATGTGCTGTGTTTGATACTATTCTAATTTTCCACTTGGGCAAACCTGCTTTGACACTGTGCTTCGTCCCTTATTTTCGTACTTCAGTGATTATATTCTTGTTTGTGTCTCATATTTTGGTTTTAACTAGTTTCAATCTTGTACTGTATGTTCTCTTTTACATCCGACATTCATATAGGAATTCATATAGGCCTATCTTCAACCGTTGAGAACACCGTACATCATGACTTTACAGGTATGATTCTACTCATAATTAGATTTTCTACATGTTATAATTTGTGTTCTGTGCCATTTAACAAAACTTCATTTTTTGCTCAGTTGGCAACACTGTATTACATATGATGTTATTCAGCATGTCTGTGGGTACAATGTTTGTTTACTATACTGTTGTCCAAATGTCATTTTAATTACTTTAATTATTTTGAAGTTCTTTCTGTATCAGTGTATCTTTTGCATTGCTACCTTCACATCGTTCTAGATTCTTCTTTCCCCTGTATCTGCTGTTTTTGGGTGTCGACCCGTAAAACTTTGGATTTCTCACTTTTCTTCACTCCTCTATTGAATGCACATTGTTTGATTGGACAACGCTACTATCAATATAAAATGTTCTCTTGTGAGTTGAACGACATATAGAGTAGTACATTTCACGCCTATATTGATCTATATACAGGGGAAAGTAATTTAATGGGGTGAGTTTTTTTTTTCTGGACGATATTCCCAGTAGATTTTGTTCATATTTCATAAATAAGATCCCCCCCCCCCTCCTTGGCAAAATTTGAAGTAATGCTACTGTTTAGAAGACAATGTTGTTCAAACTGTGCTATAAGAAATTGTTTCAACATGTCTAATTAATTGGTAATATTAACGGTCTTTCGCTAGGCATCATAAAATAAAACGGAACTATGAACATGTGGTTAAGAGAAAGATGGTCCTATTCTCAAACTTTTATTTTCCGTATGACCTCAGCAGACTTAATTTCATTCGGGTTACAAACAACGTGCAGGGTATGATGTGGAAAATAAGTTTAATACGAAAATTCTACAAATTCTTCCAGTGTAAACTCAAGCATAAATATTTTTAGATTTACAGTTGATTTGTAGTTAGCTTGTTCAGAAAATTAAATATATAATTGCCCCTAACAGCAGCAGTGAGAGACATAGGTATCTCAGAGCTCAGACTTGTGAAATTTTATGTAGAGAGAACAGATATATATATATATATATATATATATATATATATATATATATATATATATATATATATATATATATATATTTAAAAAAGCCATTTTTTAAAAATCCTTGCTTCAATTCTGGATCGTGCTATATGGATTTTGCAACCCGTCTGATTCAGATAATTATTTATTTATCATCCTATTTTATTTATAATTACTTCCTTTAATCTAAAGGGCATGACATGGAGCATTAAAACTACTTTTAAAAAACTATTATAAATGTTGAGTAGATTAGTAATAATATGCTTTCACAATATTATCTCTTGCTTCTTAGTTCCGCCAACACGTTAATGGAAGGGGAAAGGAAGAAATCACCTCTATACAGAGGTAATTTAGTAAGTCATATCCCAAAGGTGTTGAATTTTATGTAAAATCACAAATGTGTCTTTTACTAAATTGAGCGAATGAATAATTAATACATAATTAACGATGAATATCTCAAACCAGTTGAAAATCTCTCTCTCTTTCACACACACACACACACACACACACACACATATATATATATATATATATATATATATATATATATATATATATATATATATATATATATATATATATATATATATTACATTTCTTAAAGATATGTAAATGCTTTTACTTTCATTAATCATCCGTCTTCGTTAGCCTAATGGGCATAAAACGGTGAAATTAAACTAAAATATTTAATTTTTTCTTTCTTTTCCACGTACATTTCTTGTACCACCGAACAATGGAATAGAATTACGAAAAAAGTTAACTATCGGCAACGGCGCCGATTTCTCTGAACATTTGGGGGGCCCATTCAGATGCAGAAGGTATACCGTATATATGAGAATTTTAAGCCAAATTGCACTCAAATTATGCCAAATATTGTATATTCATAAACACAATAGGGGCCCCACATGAACTTTGGGTGGGCCCGGTCCCCCCAGGATCGGCGCCCTTGACTATCGGAGTGACAACAACTAAACGTATCTTGGCCAGGCATACACAGGCCCATATCCAGGGGAGTCTAGGGAGCCGGGCTCCCTAACTTTTTACTGCCCCCTAAAATTTTCATGATAGGCTTACAAATGAACTATAATAGGGTTGGATCGGTCCCCCCCCCTAACATTTACCGGATCCCCTACATTTTTGGGTTGGCTACCGGCCTAGACAAATGGGAGTAATTCAGAAACATTAATGATAATAATAATAATTTTTAAAAAAAACCCACTCGAGGTTACCAGGCAAGATACCACTTGAGTTGCTTTGTGGAATGGGTCGACGCTGCAGCAACGAAAGCTCCTACAAAAGTGAATTTTCTTCTATATAAAAACAACGTATTTTAGAATGATTATAAACTACTATATCGTGAAATCTGTTTATACATTAGTGTTTGCCTATATGTTGGTAAACCAGCACTTTTTCTCGAAGATTTGTCAACTAATAAACATTCTTTCCATTATGAGTAATGCGGCAATATTAGATAACTTAGTTCAGAAACTGTACTGTATTTAGTGACGCTTGATAGAATTAGCCTACTTAAATAACCATACCGTTAGAGATTTGTAAAATGAAATGAAATCTTTAAGTTTTACGTGCCACGGTTATGCTGCTAGGCTAAAGAAAACGGTGATGATGAGAAATGAATGAAATGGTGGAATAAAAGTGGGATGAAACGGGAGAACGCTGAGAAAACCAACGCAAACAGTGTGTCCACCACAAAGCTCACTTGGCGGGAGCTGGGATCGAACCAAGGACTACATACACCAGAGGTGAACTCTCTACCACTGAGCCCCTAGAGATTTGTTAAATATAAATTACAAAATAATTGGCACCTAGAGACGAGCACAAGACGAGAGAGATGGGGTGGGTCAGTGGGTCAAGTGGGTCAAGTTTTCTGAGTGGGTCAGTGGGTCGTGGGCCAACAGCATGTGACACACTGTGACCCATAACACACCATGACCCACTGCGACCCACCACATACCATGACCCACTGCGACCCACCACCCACCGTGACCTACTGCGACCCACCGACTCAGTATGATCTACCGACTCACTCTGCTCACTGCATTGTAGACAGTATCTTCTGAAGACTGGTAAATTTGTCTTCGTTTTACTTTCAAGACCTTCATTTCCCTTCCTTTTCCACTTGTTTCTGTCTACTTACCTGAGGTGAGTATATCTAACTAAGTGAAAAATGAACTTCAGGCACTTTTGGATATCGATATTTTTAATTGTAATAATAGCAATAAGACTTATACTACTACTTGGCTTTCGAGATCTGTGAGTTTTTAGAGGAGCTAACTATTGGAAAAAATACATTTTTGGATCACTGTAATATATAAATTATTATATAAAAAATTGCTTCATATATCCATTGCTTTCCACTATAATAATTGCTGAAGCTTATGTTTATTATATGGAGCGTTTACACCACAGAGCAATCAACCCATAAAGTTGTGAGAAAAATAGGCATAAAATTTGTACCGTAAGCTTAATTACACGGAAATTTTAAGTTTGGAATGTATGCATAATTATATGAAAAGTATTACACTTTTCCCCCCTTTACGTTGATCTACTTACCTTGATTTGGAACTTTCAAATTTCATCCTTTTTTCCACTGAAAAGTATCGATAATTCAACAAGGAAATAATTATACTATGATAATTTAATTGAAATTCATCGTAATTTGGCCCATGGCAAACAACAGTGTGGTAATTGAAGGGGAAGAAGAAGGGAAATTCCCATTCACCTCTGAACACTTTCCAGGAACCTCGTTCCCTTTCGCTTTCTAGACGGGGTAGGGAACTTGGTAATGGCATCAAACCTTCATGTGTAATTACAAAAATTAAATTTATAAACAAATAAGAAATCATCAGTTTATCAGGCTTTAATTGATAATTTATTCACAAGATTCCTTATCGAAGGCATGGTAGATAAAGTTTCTGTTCTCCATGAATTGACATTGCTAACTGACATGGTCGATATGGAAAAGATGTTGTATGGTGATAGAGAGAGATACTTCTTGCTGACAAGTAAACCTTACGTTTGGGTGAATCGAGTTGCTGACTGAGACACATATGAGAAAGTAGTACTAAGTGTGGTCAGTATTTCAGTGAAGTTTTAGGTGCGAAGCTCCAGGGATTTCGGAGATACAGCTACCAGAACATCACATGCAAGTACAGAATAGTCTTCATACAGTTGGAGGTAAAAACTATGTAGGACCTCTTGTAACGACAAAAGGTGAATAACAAATATATGGGTACATATTAGGACTAGGGGGAAGTCATATAGTAAGGGTATACCTGACGGCGGCCATCTTGAAATCCGCCATTTTGAATTAAGATTAAGTTTTTAAAATAGGAATAGGGTCATGTGATACATGATTTAAGGCGCAAATTTAATCAGAAGAACAATGGTGACGTTAATTTTGATTTACGCGCAATTGGTAAAAAGTTACAGGGAAATTAAATATTGTTGCAGCATATGTATTAGTCCTTTACCCCACATTGTAAATTTTGTGTTAATGATAATAATTAAATAAAAAGCAGGTGAATGAATATTAGGTCTATGGTAAGAGTTGCCTTGATGGCGGCCATGTACAAATCCGCCATTTTGAATCAGACAAAAGTTTTAAACAAAACGCATAACATTGACACCTTATTAATAGCAAATTTTACCATAAATCCAACGGTATAACCATTTTTGCTTTATCATTTACCAGCATTTGTTATCGCATAAACAAGTTGCTAATTTAAGGAAAAAATGACCAAAGTGAAATTGAGTCATAATTGAACTTGGGTCTTTCTTCCAGAAAATCCTCAATTAGTACAATCAATATGTAGTCCAGAAAAGAGTTCATGACTTGCACAAATGCTCTGCTCACAGTGAGCACACCTGACAAAGGCAATCGAGTTACACTTGACACATTTGTCGTTAACAATTCCGTCAAAGCAGTAGTCGTAAGGAGTTATCCATTTAATTTTGTGCTGGTTAATGATAAAGCGAAAATGGTTATGGTAAAATTTGCTATGAATAAGGTGTCAATGTTATGCGTTTTGTTTAAAACTTTTGTTTGATTCAAAATGGCGGATTTGAACATGGCCGCCATCAAGGCAACTCTTACCATAGACCTAATATTCATTCACCTGCTTTTTATTTAATTATTATCATTAACACAAAATTTACAATGTGGGGTAAAGGACTAATACATATGCTGCAACGATATTTAATTTCCCTGTAACTTTTTACCAATTGCGCGTAAATCAAAATTAACGTCACCATTGTTCTTCTGATTAAATTTGGGCCTTAAATCATGTATCACATGACCCTATTCCTATTTTAAAAACTTAACCTTAATTCAAAATGGCGGATTTCAAGATGGCCGCCGTTAAGTATACCCCTACTATATGACTTCTCCCTAGTCCTAATATATACCCATATATTTTTTATTCACCTTTTGTCGTTACAAGAAGTCTTACAGAGCTTTTACCTCCAACTGTATGAAGACTATTCTGTACTTGCATGTGATGTTCTGGTAGCTGTATCTCCTAAACCCCTGGAGCTTCGCACCTAAAACTTCACTGAAATACTGACCACATTTAGTACTACTTTCTCATATGTGTCTCAGTCAGCAACTCGATTCACCCAAACGTAAGGTTTACTTGTGAGTATTTCAAAACTTACCAAGAAAAATCGTTATCAGACTTAAGTCTAACAAGCAGATTGTCGATGAGGAGTTGCAAAAATCGGGTAGAAGTATTATCAATTTCCACGACAGAGTGCAAACGGGGATTTCCCCTTATGAATTTACAGATGACTGATATTAGAAATAGACTAAGTGCTCAAACATTGTCTAACTTGTTGTTCATCAATGTTAGTGGCCCACCGCTAAACAAGCTCGAAATAGACGAGCTAGTTATTTCTTAGCTGAAGGATGGACATCATTCCGCTGCGGATGATTTACCACGAAAAAGTTACCAACAGGAAATAAACCTGATTTCAGATTTGTTTTAAGGTGGAAAATTACGAATTATGGAAAATGTATACTTGTATTACTAATGGCTTATTAGTGTTTTTCAACTTTGTACCTAATTTTTAGTAAGTCTCTTCTTTGCTTTAGGTAAACTACTTTGAATAAATATTCATAATAATTGCAATTATGCATATTTGTAACTTAAATTTAACGTGGTGTTTTAGTGATTACACAAATTACAATTATGAGCATACTTTATGGAGATGCTCTCACATAGGGTACCCGAGCGCCTTTATACACTATGAAAAACTGATTTTTCAAGTTTTTTGTGAGAAAAATACTGTGAATTGAGAAACCATAACCTTTTCCGTATTGTACAGGGGTATTTTCCTGCGAATAGAAGTTTCTTTTGGAATGCGTTCAGAAATTAACACTTGCAAGAATACTCTCTTAGTACACGTATATTTTAGGCACACACTAATTTCCCCTCACCTCGAACTGTTTCAATTTCCTCACTGACAAACACTTTACCATTTTATATCGTAAAGGTCAGATCCACCGTTATTGTAACAGAGTAGTGCTTGAGCGATTGACTAGAAATTCAAACTCCGATTAGTGACAATGTCAGTCTTGTTTTATTACAAGTGTAAACTCTTTAGTCAGTACGGAAGAGGCCGTGGATCGTGTTCAGAGTTGATGACGATGGATTTTGATGAGTCAGAGTAGGTCACAGTGGATGAGAGTGGTTCATGGTGGGTGGTGGGTCACGGTGGGTCATGGTGGGTGGTGGGTCAGAGTGAGTCACGGCGGGTGGTGGGTCAGTGGGTCGTGGGTCAATTTTTCATTGACCCACACCAACTCTGCAAGACGAGACTTAAGACTGTCTCATTTTGTCTCGTAAATATATACTTGCCTCGAATTTCGAGATTTACTTTCCACAAACGCCGGTGTTTTCTATCGTAATACCAGCATTATGAGTAAAGGAGGTGCATGATATCGCAATTTCCATTGTAATAAACTACGTTGCAGCACAGAAACACAAATTCCAACCCTTCCTCCCTGTAAGTTTAATACAGGCAAAGAGACGTAGACGTCGTTTCAACAGCCCAAATGCACTTCATTAAACTGCGTTGGCGTCAGAGCTTTTGACAGGAATGTCATGAATGCTAGTGCATATATATCGGGTGTTCTAAAAATGGTGCCCACGGACAACAGAGTGCTATTCTTCAGGTCAAAATAAAGCGAAAATATTATATACTGGTACACCCCGCGGGGGTTCCTTCAGTCGCTATAGGGAATCAAAAATTTCTTACGTCGCATATTAATTTAGAAACATTTGCATTGCTATACGAATTCATCAAATAGTTATATCAATTGTTACGCTAATAAAGTGGTGCTAGAGTCAACGTGTATCGACTTTAACTGCTATCTGGAAAGAATCGATATAACTGTTTGGTGAATTGGTAGATCTACTCTATAGTTCTTTATCTGCAATGTTGCGTCATAGTACAATTAGTGTGTATAGACGAGGACCCGAAAGAAGGTATGTATATATAGGGTAACTTCGGCAAATAACTCCAGGCGGGTATCAATGCCATTTAAAACCTTCCACAGTTCTACCATGAACACATGGTTCGTAAGGCAATCACTTATGGGTGTGTGATAATGTGGCGCCTGTTGTCTTTGTAGACAAAGAATAGAGGCCAGCCACACGTCAGTAGAGAGAAAACAGTGAACAAGTGTTGATGTGGCAGCCGCGAAGCAGAAGAAACAGCTCGCAGATTTCTAGTGCGTCAAACGAGGTACGCGAATTTTTCTGTAAAAGTAAGATTTTACTATTACTAAAGGTATGCGTTGATAGGACAATATTTGCATAACAGTATGATATAGGTAATATATGCAGGACCACTATTCTTGGTATAGAAAGAATAGTCAAAACAGAGTCTATTGCTTCTGGAAATAACGCCCTATAGCGTTGGGAAATGACGCCACTCTATCTAATCGTTAATTGAAACTAATACTAATGTAAAAGTTTGTTTTTTGTCCAAGTAGCTATGAAATATGAGACGTCAAATTGTTTGTTCATTTTCTTTTCCAGATGGGAAGGAAATGTTAAAGCATATACGGACGAGGTGCTCTGAAAATTATTTACGTCAAGCTATCACGGCCATCGAGCAGTGTATGGCTGCATGTGCGTTTAACATTCCTCGCAGAACGTTAAGAGACTGGGCAAACCGAAAGGACAAAAAGCCCATTGGAAAAATTGGTCGCAGCTCTGTATTGTCACAGGAACTAGAAAAATAATTAAAACAGAGAATAATTCGTTTACGAACAGTAGGATTTGGTTTAATTAGAAAAGATGTTTGTGAGGCCGCGTATAGAATATGTGAAGAAAACGCCATAACTAATCCATTTCGTAGTGGTAGAGCTGGAAAATACTGGTTTCATGCGTTCATGGCAAGACACCCGGATATCGTGAGCAGAAATACGGAAAATTTGAGCTATGTTAGACTCATTCGTTTCAACAGAACTATATTGAACGAATTTTATACGCTACTGAAAAATACACTTAATGCTACGAACTTACGTGACAATCCTGAAATATTTACAACGCAGATGAAACTGGGCTACAGTTAACGTATAACAGGAGCCTAAAATTTCTGGCCAAGAAAGGGAGCAAGCTAATAAATAATGCCACACAAGGCGAAAAAGGTGAAACTGTGAGTGTTATTGTGTACACCAATGCATCCGATTCAAATTGTATCCCTCCAATCATGTTATATAAGGAAAGGTATTTAGAAAAGAGTTTGATGGTGATTTTCCTCCAGGTGGCATCTATGCAATGACACCTGAAGGCTATTTTACAAAGGAAGAATTCGTACATTTCTGGAACATTTCAACAAACACCGGACCCCTGGCCAAGCACTACTTATTGCAGATGGTCATCGCAGTAATCTTGATATTACCATTCTAAATGCTGCTGAGAGCATGGATATTCAACTGCTGTGCTTGCCTGCACATTGCACCCACGAACTTCAACCGCACGCAAGAGCTTTCTCAATTTGTTACAAGTGTACTTGTCTGAAGTTGACAATTATCGACGAACACATCCCGGAAGAACACTTGGGAAACTGCAGTTTCCGAAACTGTTTTTACATATATGGTTCCATTCAGCAACACTTCAGAACGCAATTTCAGGCTTCAGAGCTACAGGCATCTATCCTTTTAACAGAAATGCTATTCTCGATGTCACTTTTGCCCCAAGTGATGACTCAGAGCAAAAGTGACCTTCACCAACACCTCCAAGCACACGACCAGTCTCCATCTATCCTTCAACACTACCGAACCCACTCCATCCAGGAGCTTCTGCCTAGACCTAACATTACTAGGAGCAAATCTCGCAAACCCGTTACCAACAGCTGGCAATGCCACTTCTTCCGGCGCAAAGAAACAAGCATCCTCTGGAAAGAAGAAGGACAGAGACATGTTTTGTGAGGACTGTAGAGGATATTACTATGATTCCAGGGGTCCTAAAACGCGGATTCAGTGTATTGAATTCAAATTTTGGTTTTACGAATCGTGTGATTCTGGCAGCATTGTTAAATGTGGCTTGTGTACGTTGTGTGACGCTGGTTGTGCATTGTTGTCTGACTTCGACGAGTAATACCCCATGTGACTGCAACTGTCATGTTAAGAGGTTGGCAACTATCACAAGAATTATTACCGGTTAACGACATGTACTATGACTATGAGTTTTTTGTTCTAGCAAAGCAGGTGGCACATTGCCAAGAACATTGTTTAGTTGTGTTCAAAATGTTTCGTTACGATTCTAACACATTTCCGTTGTTGTGAAACAAGTGGCGTTATTTGCTGACAAGTCTGGTAATAACACCATCTCATACTCACTCCGATTCTCAGTGCATTGTGGTCGACATTCTGTGTGTAGACCTATATATATATATATATATAGCTTTATTTTGACTTGTACTGTTTTTATTTTCTCATTGTATTATAGCGGAGGGTTTCACTCCCCTTTCCATGTAATTTGCACTGTTTGTAGGTATAAAAACACTTGGATACTAGAACAATATATCGGATTGGTGGCGTTATTTTGACTTGTACAATAGTGCTCTGTTTACCAAAGTTTAAAAGTAATCATAATTGTTGACTATATCTAATTAATCATATTGTGTATTCCCATCTTACTAGTGACGTAATGAAGAGCTTAACGATGATATATTTCAATAATACAGGGTGATTTTTTTTTAAACTCACTGATTTCGTTTGGCTGTAGAATTTCTAATTGAATTGTAATTTTCATGCGGTTTGTTACAAATGATCAAGGAAGGATTGGAGATTTATGGGACTATGTTTACTGGTTTAAATTCATCCGTAGTAATATCGACCACGCCTCAAGAAAAACAGCAAATATTTGACAGTGTACCTTACGATTGGAATGAGGTTTTGGATTTTTGAAGCGAAATTGCAGAATTCAAATTGTTAGTGAGAATACAGAGTAAGTGTTAGTGGTAACACCCATAAATCACATGTTGAATAGCTATAGCCGGTTTCTTGCGACAAACGACAGAGAGATTTCTTGGGCTACCTAAGGAGTCGGTAACTGACATCTTCCACAACATCCATCTGCGGAGTCCGATGCTTTCCTGTCTCACTCAAAAGCGATCCTGTTTGTTTCAATTTATTCACTAGTCACCATATGTCTCTGTCTGGGGCAGAACGTGAAGCATTGTTTCTAAATGCCCTTTGCGTAGCAACAACAGATTCCGTTGTCCAAAAACTCTTAACGATAAACTCATGTTGCTCCAAAGAGTATGTACAATATTCTCACTGTGTTCTGATTATACTCACACAGTTGAACAGAACTTACAGCACAATTCCCAATACAACGGTCCAGTTTCCTGTTTCTTAATGATATTGGCAAGGTTGCCAACCAACGAAGAAAACTCAAATCTCCACGCCACACCTCACCTCATTCCAATTGCAAGGTACACTGGCGAATATTTGCTGGTTTTCTTCAGGTATGGCTGATATTACCCGGATGAATTTAAAGCAGTAAATATAGTTCTATAAATCTTCCATCCTTCCTTGATCATTTGTCAAAAAGAGCATGAAAATTGGAATTCAGTTAGAAATTCTAGACTCCAATGAAATCAGCGAGTTTTAAAAAATCACCCTGCAGTTTCATATTAATAGATGGCATGGTTATCGCACAGAATCATTTCTTAGGATCCTAAGAAATCGCCGTTTCGTCTCCTAAATCGTTTTATCGAAGACTACGCATGAGGATTTACATTCACTCGCCGTTCAATGAAATCTATGGATTGGTATGTGTCTCGTCTTTGGACATTTTTTCTTTCTTTAAATGTCAATAATACTGAAAAATTTGTAGTCACGTTAGTGTGAGGCTTACTCAAACGAGTATACATCATTAATTAGCAAGAACAATCAGTAGGCAACATACAAACAGAATTCTCCAAACACACGTATTCAGATATATTAAATGGGATATTCGTGAAATGGCATGCATAAGAGAAGAAAAACTGTTTTAAAAAATCCTTGAATCATTTTAATCAAATCTGCCAGACTTATAATATGCAGGATACATAAATTAGAACAGCAGGCCGTAACAAATTTAGTATTTTTACATGCGTCAGCCAGCCAAAACAATTCCATTAATACTGTACTTTAAACAAGCTCTTATCTCATTCTTTATCTTGTAATAAATATGTAAATTATGGAATATGATTCATAAGTATTCATTAATTTCAACCATTCATTAATCATTGAAAGCAATGATCAAAATTGAAGTGGTCGAATATATAGGACTGTTTCCCGGAACTGCTTGAAGCTTGTGGTTATCAAGCATTCTCGTATGGAACAGTATCTGATATTATATACAAATATTCCGTAATTTAGGTATTTTTCAAGTAGAGAAAGTCGGTGAATTTTAGGGTGCGGACATTATGTGAGCGTATACAGTATATTTGGGTGTTCCTTACTTTTCGACTTACTAGTTTTTTTTTTTTTTTTTTTTGGCTCGTCTGCTGAAATGGTTCTATATCAGGTCAAAGTGACCCCTGAGAAAAATTCATTCAATGTAATAGTAAATTAATGGTGCCCCATGCGATCTCAAGTTCTGAATGCATTTACAATATACAGTATGAGGCAAAAAATAGTTCATCATGTCTTATCATTAACAATTAATTAGCGTACAAACATCGTTTTGGTTTCATGTATATAACATAGCCTTTCTTACAATCACTTTTGTTTAATAATAATTATTATTATTTTTCTCATTATCTGAAAAGAATACCAAACGGGCGGAATGGTTATGTTATTACATGCTACATATGTAGCTTACATATATAGCCAATGAACACAACTTCTTATCTTAATGAACTGATTTCTTAATAGCTATGAATATTATATACATTGCCGCTTTATTGCCTCTACCTATTCTAGAAATAGTTTCTTACACATGAATATACTCGTCCGTGAAAATTAAAGGGAAATTAAAGCAAGGAAATTCGTCATTAAAGGTCATTAGGATAATTTTCTTCTTAGTAATTATTCCAATATTATTTATGAAAACTTGCACAATATGGAAAGCTTAAAAAAAAGCTACTTTGACTAATTAATATACTTTAACATTAAAATTTTTCATTTACCTATGAGTAAACTGTATAGTGTTTCGTGACATATCTCATTATATTTTGTATTCTTTTATTATCGTGCTAAATAGCAATACAGTTGTTTACGCTACACTTTGGTTGCACCGGTTATTGCCAAATGGGTTCGGCCAGCGAGTATGTTTCATCCGGCCCACGAATAAACATAAAAAGTACACTGGATACGTTTTCATTTTTTTTTCTTTTTAATTCCGTGCAGAACAGGAGGAAAATTGAAATATTTCAGTTTAACGTCCCGTTTTTATGCCCTTTGGGCTAAGGGAAACGGTGAATAGAATGATGATAGAAGAATTGGTGGAATGAGGATATGGGAGGAAATGGAAGTACCCAAGAGAAAACCTACGGGCCCGCTAATACTCTCGCCTTCGGTGCGAACGGTCCCGGGTTCGATTTCCGGTGGGGGCACTCGGTCGAAAATAATAAAAAAACCTTTTTAAGGCCAGTTATCCTGGATAAGGTTTCTCTGGGTTTTCCCCATTCACACGAGGCAAATGGTACCTAACTTATAGGTTCCAGGCCGCTTCCTTCCTTTATTTTTCCCTGATAGTATGCTCGCCGACACACGTCATCCCTCATACGTAACGGGCTAAATGGCCATAGATGCCGAAGGCCTAGAAATCTAAATCCTAAATCCTTTTATGTTGTCCAATACAAACTTACTTGGCCAGGGATAGAACCAGGGACCCAGAGTCCACTTAGCCGCTGTGAGCTACCATCTTAAGAGTCTTCATCCCGGCGAAATTAAAATACCGCTAATTTTACAGTAATTATGTGATACCTTCAAATAGATAAAAGATAATTGAAATATGAAACAAGAGCGCTCTACACAATATTATTTTGCATGAGGTACCGTTACCACAAGTCACCTAGTAGCTTTCCGTTTTCAGCCGTTTAGAAACGCGAAAATAAATGTCGATTTTCAAAATGGCTCGAAATCGAAAGCAGATAAGTGAGTCGTGATAACGGTTTCTCATGTAAAATAATATTGTCTAGGGCGCTCTTGTTCCACATTTCGATTATCTTTTATCTATTTGAAGATATCACGTAATTACTGTAAAATTAGCGGTATTTTAATTTCGCCGCGATGAAGACTCTTAAATGAACGTTTAAGGTATAAAGGGCAATTTAATGGAAATATGTAACGAATGTATGGATGGATTACAATTGTAAATGTGCACCAATTTTTAATTTAAGTTATCTTAATTTAAAAATTTTGACTTAGTATTAAAGAAGTATACTTTATGTTGCAATTTCAGCCACAGTGTTGCTGTTTCAGCTAATTATTTTAAAGCAAACAATAATTCAAGTATACGATTTGCATGCTGATAAGAATAATCATTTAGAAAAAAACAATAACGTGTAAATTCTGACTGACGTTAAATTGCAATTTCAAGATATCTTCTTGTATGCACCGCATATTACAGTGTTAATTTGAAAATACTTACAAACAAATAGTAAGCGGTGGTATGTAAACACTTTTATGCTTCATTCTTTTCAGATGCCAATGCGTGACTGTGCGAAAAAAAAAAAAAAAACGAACATGTAAATTGGACAACACGCCGACACGTGCAAAATTTCTCGCGAAACTATAAAACAGCACGAGTCATATACTCATAAGCTATTAGTATGGTCAAGTCAATTATGATAACTTTTATTCAGTGAAATTTCATGGATAATACACAAGAAAATAGTTATACAATGTGAATTTCAAAATCCACAAAAAAACGTCTAATACACTCGCTACATTTAGACGTCATGTCGGGCAAGGTAATTAAAGAGATACGTGTTGTTTCTTTCGATCATTAGAGTTACCCAAATTATACTTACACGTTAGTTAAAAAAAAAAAAAAAAGATAATTACTCTTAATATTTTTGCAGATTACATTTTAATTTAAATTTGTTTTTAACATAAATTATGGATCGTAAATTCAGTTTTACAAGTATATGCCGCAATAATAACAAAGCAATGTTCAAGAATGCAACTGTAGTCATCTGTCTCACTAGTGGTCTCTTCATTTGCTTTACGCTGAAAAGGTTGGTTAATTGCAAGTCTTGGGTAAGATTTTTTTTTTTCCTATCATACACGACTTTTTAGAATTCAAAATCCAGTTCAGAGTAGAAAAGCCCAATGAGAATGAGCTTTTGACAATGAGGGTGTGTGTGGAAAGGAGAACCTCGAGAAAAAAAAAAGAAACATTAAACTCACACTACCAAAAACTCACATGGTTTGGAATTGAACCAGGATTACTTCGAACCACAAACCAGTAACTACGGTTACTTCGAGCTGTTTAACATTGAGTCACCATAGCCTCCTTTGGCAATGCCTATAGTAACAGTACTTAGGTTATCTGTATACTTTTGTGATTCAAGCTAGTGGTGGGCATAAAATTGAATTTTCGGTTTTTTTGAAAAACCAATTTCTGAAAACTTTCAAAAAATTGGTCCGATTTTTATCAAAAATCAGTTATTGTGTAAAAAGGAACCGGTATCGGAGAAAACCGAAATGTCATTAACATTTTAACCAACATTAATGGAAAAATGAAGTATTTCACTTTGACAGTGCAACGTAGGAGAGGGGGAAGGGGGAATATATATATATATATATATATATATATATATATATATATATATATATATATATATAATTAAGATTAAAATGACTGCCTTAGTGACTTAATAACTTTTGGACCACCATATCGATCTCGATTAAATTTCCAACATAGATGAGGCTCGGATTTGGGATGGCTTTTATCATATTACTTTGACGGTGCAACTTATTGGAAGTGGAGGATATATATATATATATATATATATATATATATATATATATATATATATATATATATATATATACATAACTATCGAAAATGACCGATATTAGTGTTGAATCCATAGTTTTCGGGGCCGCTGAGATGAACAGTGATACTTCTGATGCCGATTAAATCCAAGCCACTAAAAACAAAAATAGCATATTTCACGGGCACCAAGTACGGCTGAAATAACGAGTTGTGAATTTATTTTTCTATTCCAACCCAGAATTTTTCTATTCTATTCTAATTCTTTATATATATATATATATATATATATATATATATATATATAAAATTAAAAATAATAAAGTTATTTTAAATTTTGTTAGTCCATAAGCATACATGTACTCTCGAGACATGGGAGATAAAATTATCTTTTATATTCTGGCAGTGTAACAACCTAGTATTTATTTAAATTAAATTTGAAGTGTTCTTCAAATGAAATGGTCTCACGTAGTCTCAAGGGAGGGCTCCGCGGAACAATTTCTAAGCTACGGATGAACTATTTTTTATATATAATGATAGCAAATTGTCTAAGTAACAATAACTATGAAATACCTTAAAAAGAACAATTGGCTGATAATACTTTGTTGGATTTTTTAAAACAAGAGTGTGAGTTCGACTCCTTCTGGAACTCCTAGGGTTGAGTGTAGTTTTATCCCCACAGTCTTTCTTCTTCTACCACATCTTCTATTATGTCCCACAGTGTACAGTTTCTTATCAAACAATATTCCCCAACCAGCTTTTCTTTCTGTTTTTAACTTCATCCATTATACATTCGTTCTTTTGTCTACTAGTTCCCAGTGCTTCCCCATTTGGCGGGAGATCTTAAGTTGACAAAACCAGAGCACCACACAATATGACGTCACTAAATGCGATAGTAAGTTGAGCAGTGTTTGCAACTGATTTGATGTCAACTTATTAATTTTATACTAGAGTAACAGACCGGTAAAGAAAATAATTTTAAAAATGATTATCTGTTAATGAAGTAATATACTTTAAGAGATATTTGTTTATTTGGATGAAAACATAGTATCTCCACACGCGAAATTTGATGATGTGCTCCGCGAAAGATTTGTTGTCACAAAAAAATTTGGAGATCCACAATATATAATTGACATAAAAATTAATGATAGGTCTAGATCATATTAGTATGTGACAGGCCCGTATCCATGGGGTCTAGGGGGGCGGGCCCCCTCTAAATTTTTACTGGTTCCCTAAAATTTTCACAGTACGCTTGCATATGAACTATAACAGGGTGCAAAATTTCAAAGTCAGACGCACTCGCCAATCCAAAAATAATGGTCGCCAGTATCTCTCACGTACAAATTGAGATGTCCCCCCCCCCCCAAACGGCCTTTGGTTTGACAAAGAAAGACTTCACATTCCGTGTTTTCTCTCACTCAGTGTAACTTATTTTCTTAGGAAACAGAAAATGCGCTGCCCTGTGAGTTCAGGCAGAAACCATTCCTAGTGAACACTGGTCGCCAGTTCTAAATTTCTAGTCGCCAATGGCGACTTGGCGACCGGAAAATTTGTGCGCTGAGCTATAATATGATGATTAACTATAATACGTTTGGATCGGGACCCTCTTCCAAACTTCTACCGGGCTTCCCCTACATTTTTGGGCTGGCTACCAGCCTAGTATGTGATAAGTGACAGGGCCGTAACTTGAGGAGGGAGGGGAAATGCTTTCCCAAGGAAGATACCCGCAGTTCGAGGGGACCCATTTTAAGACAAAATTTTATTACTCCGTATACGATACGAACATGAAATTATAAATGAAGCATCGAATATGTCCACTATATTACATAAACAAAACAACACATAAAAGGCAAATAAAACAAAAATGAGTCGTGGGTCCATTTCAATAAAAAAGTTTACTATTAGGGGCCCTTGTTCCCTTAATTCATTTGTCATGTATGGAACGGGCCCAAAGGTGTAACTAACAACCCGGGCCAATAAAGAGTATGAGAAAGATGGAAAGAGGAAGCCCAAGAATTAGAGAAACAACTTTTTTCTAGGAGCACCAAATACGCGTATTAATGCTTACCCCCCTCCCAAGAAAAAAATATAAGTTACGGCGCTGGATAAATGGATGCAGGTGTAGAATACATGAACATAAAAACAGTAATTTATGATTAAAATGAATGACTGCGTGTGAAAGAGGACTGTACTACTAATTTTTAAAAATTATATAACGTTTACTATATGTAGAAAACGATGGTGCAGTCCTATTTTATGAGTTTGAATTTGCAAAATTTAGGAAAGAAGTATGTAATATATTTCTCGGGTTCTGTAGGATTACGGGGGACCAAAACTACGTAAAAACAAAATGTTTATAGGTGGAATGAGTTCATGTTGCGGAAAGATAATTGATATTGATATGTGAGTAATTTGTGAACTATTACTATTTGCTATTAATTAGAATGGGCGAATACAACGTGCACTGCGGCGTTCTAATCCGACTTCTCTTGCTAGCGCTCGCTCGTCAATATTTATTTATTAATACAAGTCATGGCCATTACCGACATCTATGGCCTTAAGCAAATCACGTTGGAGGGATCACATCCTCGGCGAGCACACAATCACGGTACGGGGGAGGGATATAAGGAACAGATAAGGAAAGAAGCGGCCTGAGGCCTGTAAATTAGATACCATCCCGGCATTTACCTGGTGTGAATGAGGAAATGCCAGGAAACACCTCATTTAGGATAGCTAGCCTGAAAAAGCTGTTACACCTTTTCGACCGACTGACCCTGTCGGAAATCGAGCCCAGGACCAAAGGCGAGAGCATTAGCGACTACTCATGCTCAGCAATACTGTCTGAAACTCTTTAGTTAGTGGTATATTTGGCTTTAGGTAGATTAACCTCAAACAGCAATGATTTTCAACAAAAAATGCTTTCTTCCCGTAATCCGACATATGGCTAGTTTTCAAAGCACATAGAAAAAAAAATGTAGGTAGCGTATTTAAAACGGTAGGTTAGATGCGTAATTCCTGTAGTTTTTGGACTTAACGTACAGCAAACGTATAACTGAAATCGCATGTTTTATAATACTTTCCGTATGTGTTCCATCTATACGTACTTTCCGTATGAAACAATATAGGCGGTCAGGATCTCACATACAAATCGACGCAGAATGTCCATAGTAGAATAGAATATAGCTGCAGAATGTAACATAGGTGATATACGGAAAACTGTTAGATGTCAGACATCCTGCAATGACATGATGTAACATCTAAGGGCGTGCGTATGTGGCATATGCTCCATACTGATTTCTGTAGTAAGCAATAGGATTTCGTATATTTGTACAATATACCGCTGTCCGGAGAATGGATTTTTCTTAGCGTGCAGTTCATAAGCAAGGGCGCCCATGTTGTGGTTTCCAAGGGGGGGCAAGTATAAGCGACGTTTCAAATATAGTTTCAAATTTTGCTGTAAGTAATGTAAAAATTCTATTGGGTTTTCAATTTCCTCTTAGGGCGGCGAACGACCCACCTTTCCCCCCTGATGGGAGCCTTTGTTCATAAGTAATGCAGTTATGTGGGTGCTGAACCTGTGGGTTCAGTATTTCTTGATAAATCCATTAAATGTTGTGCGTGTAATCCACAACGCACACAGATATAGGTGGGAACACAGATATAGGCGTGAATTCATGTCACTTAATGACCTTCCCATTCTAAGGCAGTAATAAATGCGAAAATTGTCGATAAGTGATTCGCCTACTTTGATTTTGCGAATAGTTCGTACTATGTGCGACTTTGTTCATGCTTCGTCTAGGGTATGGTCGACGTCGATAAGCTAATAAAACGAAATACTTCAAAAGTTGAGCCAGTGGGTGCGTAAACGTAAACCTCGTGTAGCTTAGGTATAGGCTGCATAATTACTTTATTACATCAGTTATTAATATGCATCCTTAAATTGGGATTGAGCAGTTCCCGCAGTTCAGATCAACAATACGTGGACAAATTCATATTACTTTGAAACTCACATTTCTTGATGAAAATAGTGTCATCACGCCTTCTAGACTGTACATGTGTTTGCGCATGTCAGTGATCCACCAGGAACAGGTAAAATTCAGGGGCGCTACAAGAGATAATTGTTCAAACATTACATTTTTTTAAAAAAAATTATGGGTGCACACTTAGTAGTAGTAATAGTAGTAATATAGTATAGTAGTAGTAAGGCAGTAATGGTAGGGTAGTAGTTTAGTAGTAGCCAGGCCCGCAACCAGAGGGGGGCAGGTTCCCCTAAACTTTTTGTGGCCCCTCCAGACTTCAATACAAAATTTTATTATTAATACAAAAAAACACAATTTAGATATTTATAAGATAATTTTAATGACTTGGCCCCCCGTAACATATTCACGGCCCTCCCAAACCTTTGTAGCTGGTTTCGGCCCTGGTAGTAGCAATGATAGTAGCCTATAATAATAGGCTAGCAGTAGTAGTAGTAGTAATATAGTAAGGCAGTAATTGTAGTAGTTGAGTAGTAGTAGTAATAATAGTATACTAGTAGTAGTAGAGTAGCAGTAGTTCGGGTTAGGTTAGGGTAGGTTCAGGCAGAGAAAATAGATTTCAAGTCCCTTATGCCTTAGTTTGCGGCCCTGGAATAACGCCCTCACAAAGAGTTTCATAGAAATGAAAGCCACATCTTATTGCTGTATCTATGTTCACAGATGACTTACATATTCTGCGCCTTCATAAATAAATTCCCTAAACATTTGTCTTTTGTTCTGAATTAACACCTTTTACCTGTAAATTGTAATTTTAAAAATGTCTACATATTCTTAATCCCATTTCTGCCACTCCAAAACACTTACTAACCCTACAAGAGTTCATTTGGTGCTAAAAGAAATTGATATGTCATGAATGTCAATACACTTACAAAATAAAACATAACTGAGGAAACCTGAAATTTCAATCTTGATACACGTATCAGTGCGCAGTACGAAATGAGTTTTTTTTTAATCCCGGCGTTCTTCCCGCCTTTGATGGGACAAGCCGCAATTATTTACGCATTATTCAGTGCATTGTTTGCGTATAATCTTGTTCGTTTGTTGAATGTAAAACGCAACTCACACAACCGCCGTAACAACATAATGTTTTTTTTGTCCACCAGTACAAGAACAAATTCCAGGTATGTCTTAAATTATAATCCACCTTGACCAGTGGCGTAGGGAAGGGGGGGGCCCGGAGGGGCCGGGCCCCCCCCAAAGAGGTCCGACGATGTACTTTGGTACTTTGATGTTTGTATTTTTTTATATATTTTTATGTTTATATATCTTTTTGTTTGTATTTTTTCTATATGTACCTATAACAGCACTTGGGCCCCCCCCAAACACACATCCTGGCTACGCTACTGACCTTGACATATTATCTCAGCCGTAATACTGTCAACAGAGCTGCCTTGCTTATGGATACACTGCGTATGAAGTGGTCCAGGGTAGTGACGACATTAAGTGACGTCATGTCCTGTTGCTCTGGTTGTGTCAACTTAAGAACTCCCCCATTTGGCTTCATCTTAATTTTGTCATTTTGTAATTTTCTTCATTATTCTTCTCATTCCGAAAGCTTTTCTTTTTCTTTCTTTCTTTTTTCTTTTCATGTTTCCGTCCTATAGAGCACAAGCTCTACACTGAAGATTCAATGAGTCTTTTTCTCATATTCTTAATTCAAAGACCAACAAATTACACTATTCCTATTAATTGACTCTGTCGCTGTTGTTTTTCTTGTTTGTATTTCATCATACTTTCACTGATAAAGAGTACGTAAGTACCGCAATCTACTCGCCTTCTCACATTTCTTCTACACTTCCCTATTTGATGTAGGCCACTTCGTTTTACTTACCATTGCTTTTGGCTTTCCATTTTTTTCTCCCTAATATGCAACCCATATTCCTCGCAGAACTTGATTCAGTTTTGTAACATCATTTTAATTTTCTGCTAGGTACACAACACGAGAAATATCATTTACAAACTGTATACACCCCTAAACCTTCCTACTATTATCCAAATACCACCTCCTCAATGTAATTCTCCTTCGCTGTCTTTTCTAAACATATTTACATTAAATAAACTTGGTGAATAGCAGCATCCTATGTGAACTCATTCTAGAATTACAGTTACCTAGGTAGTGTTACCCACGAGATGAAAGATTTCTCTTGTCGCCTCGAAAACGACACAAAAGTCAAGGCGGAAAATACAATTAAAAAAAAAAAAAACGAAATACGAGGGCTGTCTAAAAAGTATCCGACTTCTGGCCAGAAAAATAGTTGCGAATACTTGACAGATTTGGGACCCTAATCCCCTTCAAAGTAGGCCCCTTGTGCTTCCACACACTTAGCCCACCGATCCTTCCACTGCTGGAAACACCGCTGGAAGTCTTCTTTTGGAATGTTGTTCAGCTCCGTCGTCGTGTTCCGCATTATGTCTTCTCTACTCTCAAAACGGGATCCCTTCAGAGGCGTCTTCAATTTTGGAAACAACCAGAAGTCACAAGGAGCCAGGTCTGGAGAGTAGGGAGGTTGGCGAACGGTTGTAATTCCATGTTTGGCTAAGAACGTGTGGATCAATTGGGATGAATGTGCTGGGGCGTTGTCATGATGGACGTGCCAGTTCTTCGCTGTTCACATGTCTGGTCTTTTGCGCCGGACTGCGTCACGGAGTCGCCTGAGAACATCTTGATAGTACTCCTTTGTCACTGTTTGTTCTTCCGGTGCGTACTCGTGATGCACAATTCCACGGGCATCGAAGAAAACAGTCAGCAACACCTTGATTTTGCTTCGCACCTGCCGCGCTTTCTTCGGCCTTGGAGAATCGGGATGCTTCCATTGAGACGATTGTTGTTTTGTTTCTGGGTCGTACCCGTACGCCCATGACTCATCTCCAGTTATCACGGTATTCAGATACCCAGGATCAGTGTTGGTGGTGTCCAGAAGGTCCTGTGCAACGTCAAAACGGGTGTCTTTTTGTTCCTGAGACAACAACTTGGGTACAAATTTAGCAGCCATTCGTTTCATGTCCAAATCGTCACGCAAAATTGCATGTGCAGAATCTTTACTCACTCCAACATCTTCTGCAATCTCCCGCACTGTCAAACGGCGATCTGCCATCACCAAATTTCGCACCCGCTCAACAACAGCTGCATTCCGAGCAGTTTGGGGCCTGCCGCTACGCTGCTCACTCTCGACTGATGTGCGGCCATCTTTGAATCAGTTGAACCATTGTTTAATTTGTGTTACACCCATCGCATCTTCTCCGAACACCTGCTGAATCTTACGAATTGTTTGGCTTTGAGAATCACCCAGCCTTTGACAGAATTTGATGCAGTATCTTTGCTCAATTCGTTCAGTCATCTTGCGAGAAACACTAAATCCGACGAACACTACCAACAGCACCTCACTTCGCGACCACCAGCTCACGACTGGCACACGCGAATGCGGTAAAAAAAATTCAAGCATGCGCATTAAGGTTCCTCCTTCCACCGTGCACGGTGGCGCCGCCTGAGAATCACTACTTTTCGTGGAAAAAATTAAGGTCGGATACTTTTTAGACAGGCCTCGTAAAATCCAAACGAAAGGAGGAATTCCACATTCTCGGGGGGCAACAAAAGTTCGTCCAGGTCTTATGTTAGATCTCAAACACTGCTTTAGCATTAATGATTTTTATTTATCAAAGCTATAAATTAATAAAATGGTTCCATGAACAAAATGAAGAGTACTTAGCAGTGTTTAAAGATACGCTAAGTCATCACATTCCAATATGGTTTAATTATTGTTTTATCGCACCCTCCGAGGATCTCTCGTGATGCAGAAATTCTGATAAATTATAGATGAAATTAAGAAAAATTCAGGACATAAATTTCATACACAAATTTACAATACAAGAGAAGATGATAAAAGCTTTTCGAGAATCAAGACAAGATTAGAAAGAATTCTTCGACAATGGAGACAAGACGAGATGAAAAGACCTTGTAGGTCTATCTTGTCTCATCTCGTCTCATGAGGATTATAAACGCTTCTGTAATTTCTTTCCCTGTTCTAATTCTTAACCTTTTAGTTCACGTATGTGTTTTACAAGTAAATTTCATGGTGTTTCCATTACAACCCAATTTTATGTATGATACTTGTCAAAACTTCCCAGTGCAGTTAAAAGCTTAGTTTATGTCAGTCATATATATCTTTGCCTTTTCTACTATAAATCTTTTACTGGTTACTCTAACAAATATAGAATCTCTTCTGAATTTACCTATCCTTAATCCAATGTAGTCCTTTTAAACTTTTTTTTCATTTGTTCTTTTGTATACGATTCTCTTGAAAATTTGAAGCGTAATTTTTGTTATATGCAATCTGAGACTAATAATTCTGGATGATTCTGTAGTCCTAATATACAGTGACTAGATCTCCCTTTTTTAACGGGATTGTCCCTCTTTCAGAAAGTCATCCAGTGTCCCCCAAAAATTCGAAAAGGACGTAAAATGTCCATTAAAAAAAATCTTCTGTTTCTGGCTCATAGTTGCATAGTATACTACTATTTTCTTGTATGGATTTGTATAATGTTTTGAAGGAAAGACCATCTCTTCTACAAGAAGTCCAGTTTCCAAAACAATAAAGAGAAACAAAAATCATTTTGAAAATATGATCCGACATATAAAACACTAAAAGACAGAAAATAATAAAAGTGTTAAAAGCATTATATAATAATAATAAAGCGCTTAAAAGCACAAAATATTCTGATAATATCTATAAAATACTTTTCAAGCTGCGCCAAGCCGATCAGATTATTTTAGATATAGGCCTATAAAATCATAATTTTATGAAGCATTAATACATTTGACTTTTTTTTTTTTTTTTTTTTTGCGCTGCCTACGCTATCCTCTACTGCACAGATTGTTTCTCTCTCTTCTTTCATATCACTGTCCATACTTCCTCGTCGTTCTAAATTCAATTTTCGATCCCATTTTTCTTGATTGATTATAACCAGATTTATACCTTCTCTACTAGAAGATTGCAGTCCGAATTACTGTTCGCTGCTGGCAGTGTCAACATTCCATACACTATTCCTGAAACTTTGCTTCACAAGAATATGATTGATTTGGTAGGCCTACCGTGTTTTATCTTCTGGGCTTTTCCACGTGTATAGCTTTTTTTCTCTTCTCAACCTATGTACGTGTTACCGCCAAATCATGTTGCCTACGTAAGTCCATCAATATCTGGCCCCGTGCTTTCTTCTGCCTAATCCAGAGGATCCTTTCTGATCCTCTATTGTACTATTGTACTCTCTGATCCTGATCTATTGATCTCTGATCTCTGATCTCTGATCAGGATCTCTGATCCTGATCCTGATCCTGATCTGATCCTGATCTATTGTACTCTCTGATCCTTTCCTCACACCGCTGTTCGAAGTCTCCCATTACTAAGGCATTAACCTTATCTCTTCCCTCCTGATTAAATATATCACTAATCTCGCCACATATTACTTCTACGCCACTGCCATCATGGTCGGTTGTTGTCATATACATTAGTATTATAACAATGTCCACTAGATTTGCATTTAATTTACAAACATCAGGTGATCACTACAGCATTGCACTTTGGTTACACTTTTGGCTATTTCACTTCTCGTTGCTATCAAGACATCATTCTCAACCTTAACATCATCCAAGTAGAATATTGTGTAGTTTCCCGACACTATTTCTCCTTTCTCTGACCATCGTTTCAAATCAAACCCACTATGTTTAGTTTACACTTATCTATTTCCACTTCTAAATTTTCATGTTTACCCGCATGTCGTAAAGCTTGTGTGTTACAAGCTCCTATGCTGAAATGAAAGTTATAATCATTTTTCCCTTTAATGATTCTTCCCAAAGAAGTCCTCACACGGAGATCCGAATGTAGGATTATTTTATCTCCGGAATATTTTATCACAAGAAAGAACATCAATATGTATATTTTTCTCCTTCATTACCCTTTAAAGAAATAATGTGGTGATATTCCTATTTCATTTCTACATTTCCATGCCAACCTTGTGATTAATCCGCCCTTTAGGATAGTTTCCCCACCTAAGGACAGAAAGGTTACCTAACATCTACCCGGTGATCCGCTCTCCGAAGAGGCAGTTGGCACTTACAAGGGAACCTTCCGAAAATGATAGTTGCAGTGAAAGACGTGACTTATGCCAATTGAAAGACCTGTATCAGAGATGAGCATTCCCAAAAAATTAGCTGCCCATATCAATAGGTTCAAGAAATATAAGGAGTGGAAGTTCGGGAAACAGCAAGGTTGGACAAGGGGGGAAAAGTGCAACTTCCGCAAAAAAGGGGGGCACGGCAAAATACAATGCTGACAAGTGATGTATAGAAAGAGACTTGCCACAATAGGGAACAAATTAAGGGGATCTCCTACCATCTCCGCTTAGGTTTCTAACTCTCCATTTGATAACATGTAAAATTTAATATGGTAATTTCTAACAAAGTATTGCAGGTAATAACTTGAAATTTTTAATACAAATACACAAGACCCATATAAATCCAACCACGGTCTCCAATTTACGTTACATGCGTTAGATTAATTGCAATATATTCTTCAGTAAGTTTGGCAACAGAGAATAAAAAGTATGCTGCAGAGGGGAGAGGGCTGACCATCTGTTTGCTTGTTAGCTGCTTTTAAAAGGACGCTCTTACCAGAAAAATCACGTTGTGATTCTCACTTCTCAGTGGTTAGAATGGTCTGGACTGGAAGAGCCCAAAACCTCTTCTTTCTTCCTTTCACGGTTTGTTTGTTTCTTCCACCCCCTGCTGTCACAAGAAGACAACTTGTTTCGGAAAGCACTTTGAATTAGTAGCGAAAAGCCAAACTGAATGACACCACGGACGGATTAAAGGGAGGGGCGGTCACTCCCTCCGAGAACATTTGAATACTTCGAATAATCGGAGTAAGAAACTAGAAATTGCGTAATCTAATAAGAAAAGTTTGTTGAAGTATACAAATCAAGACGCATTTTAAGTGTCACAGCATTGTACTCTCATCCCCTCCCCTCCCAATTCCCTTCTGAAGAAGTTCTCTTTTGTTTCTTTGTTCCATATTAGCCTTTACACTTACACTTTCATTATCCAGTATTGATTTTTACCATACCATCTGCACAGAAGGCGAATAAGGTTTACGAGTCCTTCTTGCCCCCTTTTTTAAAAATTGCTAATTATAATAAAATTTATCGAAAACAATTCATCTCAACGATAAAGACTTATACACATTCATTATTGCAATTTTAAAATAAACTCGCCGCCTGTCGCGTATGCTAGCGATCTAATATATACGAATAGATGAAAAGTTAGTTTGAAGCGTATTGTTTTTCTGTAATTAAGTCCGAATTCATATTTGTTTCTATTGTTGCATCGACAAAAGTGAGTGCTAAATCGATTTAGGCTCGTTGGTCTTTGCGAGGTCCCTAAAGATGCAAGGCCGTGGGCAGTCGCCCACCACTTGAAACGCCTCTGCACTAGAGGTCTACACGTGCTCGGGCCTACAAAGAATGTATCACTTCGGGCCCGGGAGGGGTTCGGGCAGTAGCGTCATTTCAGATTTGGCTTGGGGAGCCAAGACCCCTTGATATATGTAAAATTTCGCGTTTTTCACTGATTTACTACTATGCTATTGATAAAATTATATAAATCTCAAACTCGGGAGGGGGGCAAATGCCTCTCCCTGTCCTCCTAAATGACGCCCCTGGGTTCGGGCTGTGAATTTTTAAATATACAACCATATTTCTCGGACTTTTTCGGGCCTAACTTTGTAAATATAGTGTAAAACGATACAAATTGCACCGTTCTTTCTGGAGGACTTTTAAAACACAACTGCAAAATCAAACCTCGAATTGCTGTAAATAAAAATACAATTTTGCATTAATAATTAAGTTTCTGCAATTCGGGCTTATTTCGGGCTCATTTGATTCTCACAGAGCTCAGTCCGGGCTAGGGCCTAAATGCTAAGACATATTTTGGACTCGGGTCGGGCCTCACATTGTAAATTCACAGGCCGGGCCCGGGCTGAAAATTCCGGCCCGTGCAGACCTCTGCTCTGCACCCGCACACATTCCTTCCTAGTCCAGAAAATCTCCTCCCCTCCGCATCGTCAATAATGGTAAATTTGTTCCTCGTATTATTGTAAGAGAAGTTCAAACCAGAAGTCTAAAATTTGTTCGTTCTCTGGGGTAATGTGAGTAATGCAAATTAAGAAAGATATGCGTAATATACAAATGTCAGAAAAACTTGATATCAATTTGAATAACCTTTTACGTAATGTTTATTTTAGAAATAATAAACTTATGCAAGTATATCGAGGCATCTGAAATTTAATGTTAAATAGTGGCGAGTGAGTCAGAAGGGGCGTGCACTATTCAGTTAGTCAAAGAACTCATATATGTAGCTTGAAAACTAATACTATTTAAACCAATATTGAATTAGACAAATTTGATCACTCTGGCCACAGAAAAGGCGTCACCTTCTATGGCCCACCCATCGTATGATGGGAATGAAAGACAGAGGGAAAAAAAGACAAATTTGTAAAAAGTAGGATAACCATAATTGGAAATAGTGCGTGTATTTTTTAAGGAGGAAACCCAGAAGTACATTCTCAATATAATAATAATAATAATAATAATAATAATAATAATAATAATAATAATAATAATAATAATAATAATAATAATAATAATAATAATCTTTCTCACTTCAATCATAGGTTGATGCGCAAGAAGGAAATTTTAAAACTTTTCTCTCCCCTGGGAGAGCTGTTTTATAATTTGATAAGGTCTCTTTTTCGTAACTGCATCTATCCCTGATCGGGCCGCGGTGGGTCAGTGGTAGAGCGTTCACCTCTAATGCATGGCGTCCTTAGTTCGATCTCAGCTCGCACCAAGTGAACTTTGTGGAGGACAAACACCATGTGTGGGGTTTTTCTCGGGGTTCTCCCGTTTCCTTCCACTTTCTGCATTCCAGCATTTCCTTCTTTTCACAACATCACTAGCTCCTTTAACCTACCAGGCATAACTGTGGGACGTAAAACTTATAGATTTTTCTATCCTTGATCTTCCACTTCCTGGTTTTTCTTCTGCCTTTTCCCCTATCAACATGGTGATCCAATCGGAGTGCCGAATAAGATGTCCAAGCATGCTGTTTCTTTTTTTTTCTATTATCTTCATGATCTGTCGTCCTTCATTAGCTTCCTTTAGTACGTCTTCATTCCTTTTCCTTATACAGTATTATTATTATTACACAACCATACAAAATAAATAAAAGTTCTGTGCACTGGACCCCAGGGTATTGATTCGATGTATTTTGGTACCCAGAACCCAAATTTCGAAACTGCAGGACGATTTGACCGTGTCAACTTTGTTTTATGGGCGGAGAACGTAAGTGCTGTTTTACGTTTGCTTATGTTTATCGCCCATTTAAAAAAAATATCACGGTCAATCGTCCTGGGGTTTCGAAATTTGGATTCTGGGTACCAAAATATTTTGAATCCATACCCTGGGGTCTGGTGCACAGAACTTTTATTCTTTTTGTGTAGCTGTGTTATTATTATTATTATTATTATTATTATTATTATTATTATTATTATTATTATTATTATTATTATTATTATTATTATTATTATTATTATTATTTTCCATGCGTACATTTTCTCGAAAATATCCTCCCCCTAAGAGATGATCAACAATTCATTCCTGAATAGTACTCAGCTTCTTTTCCTACTAATGACTATTTAGGAGTTTTTCCTTAGCTGAATCTCGTTATATTGTGTCTCCATTGTACGTAGAATAGGATTCGATTGCCAGTGTAAGCTCACAACTTCCGAAGTTGAGTCAACATCGTGAAAGAAATGGAGAACTATCCGAATAAAGTGGTAGCGATCTCTGGCCAAGAAAGACGAAAGGATTGTTTGATGTCATTGCACTGATCACGATCTTCTAGGTTATGAATGTTTATCAGCTGGCATGTCCAGGCCCCTATGGGCTGTATTGCTGAGTTTAGATTTTAGACTAATAAACAGCTGTCTTTAGAAAATAACCTTGTAACACAAATATGACAGTCATGAGTTCCGAACCATAGTGTCAAGTGGTATAAATCTCACTTGGGTGGTAAAATTTGTTATTAGACATTCGTGGAAATCAACTGCTCTGTTAAAATATTTCAGTTTTCTAACATTGTTATGCCTAATTATTATTAAGCATTAATAATTAATTATTATTAAGAAGAAGCTGAAAATCGAGAAACATGGAAGAAATATTTCAAGGTCCAAACTGAAAATTAAGAAGAAACGAAAAAAATCTCATCAGTCCCAGGACCGGCCAAAAGGCAGAATACTTAATAATAATAATAATAAGAAGAAGAATTTTAAAATTTCGTTCTTGATTATAAGAATACATTATACATTATAAAAGTCGTATACAAAGAAATGTATACATCCTAGAAATAGTATATACATATCAACGAAATACCTTACTACTGTCAAACAACATTTGTACTGTGTATACATTTATATTAATTCTATAGACTGTCACGTCTTTTAATCACGTGGCTCCCCAGCTTGCCTCACAACGATGAGCAAACGCCAATGATCTGAGTATTCTAGTAGGGAATCGAACCTAGAATCACGCGAACAGGAGTCAAAAGTTCTAACCACAATATTATGGAACCCCTTAGTATGACGTTATGCTTGAAATTCAAATGATTCTACCAAAAACAATTATCAACGAAATAGTTTATTACATCTCTAACACATTACATTTATACTGTGCATACATCTATATTAATTACATTATGAAAAGGAGTAGAATGACTATATGCCTAAAATTAAAATGATTCTACAAAAAGCATATTTTTCAACGAAATACCTTCCTATTGTCATGTATACGGGTAATTTTATTCGTGGGTGGAAGGAGGAGTCGCCCGAAGTAAGGAAGAAATACAATACTCTCCTATCTGATAATTGAAATCATGAATAAATTTTATTATTATTATTCTTTCTGTATATGTTCATTTTCGAGTTAATCATTCCATATCGGACTCCCGAAGAAAAAAAAAACTATCGAAACAGCTTATTGACCGTGCTGATAGCGACTACTCCCCGTCACGACACCGTTTTTCAGTTTTGTTAGTGTTAGGAAAAAGAAGAGTGAGAAAGAAGAGTAGCAGAGGGAGGCAGAGAAGAAAAGAAAAAGAGAAAGAATGAAGAAAGATAAAGGATTGGAGGAGAAAGGTTTACTGGATAATTCAGGAAATATAGTAATGAACTTGAATGGTTATTAACGAAGGATCAATTCCGAAGTGATCCGGAAATAGACACATGTCCATAAATACGAGCCTGATCTGGGTCCAGGCGACTGCACAAGAGGGAGTTGCCCAAACCCAGCCCAAGCTAGGTGAAAATGGAATTTAATTGGTTGTAAGGTAATCCTGAATGGTAAATATTAACTATCCAGTCTCTGAACTCCATACTCTGAGATCGACCACACATATGAATTAGCTTGGCGAGACTTCCTTTTTGAAGGAGAGAGTACCAAATTCTTTTCCTCTTTGATTCCTTCATTTTGTCACACTTCTTGCAACACAGATATTATAGCACAACGACAGTAGAATTTCCAGTAAGTGCACTTTGCAGTTCGTTTCAAGACTATTCTAAAACTCAAGGGTCACAAAATCACCCTCCCCTCTTTCCCTTTTCGAAGGAATCTTTCGGGGGGAAAGGTGAAAAATGTGGAAACAATTGGATACAATTACTAAGAACATTTTCCTTCTTCCTTCACAAGTCTCTTGTTTATGGTCATTTCATCTTGTGTGATAAGGCGGACTTCAGAACACAAAATTGCAACGCTCCAGATTCCCTACCCAAATTGTCACGCGGTTCGTATGTCAGTCTTCGAGTTTCTTCAAAGAATGTTACATTATCTGTTATGGGATCTGCAAACGATCTCCATTGTATAACTGCTATCTCGATAGAGGCAGTGGACAAAACTGAGGACAAAGCTGCCCAAAACAAGTTTTTGACAAAAAAAAAAAAAAAAAAAAAAGAAGAAGAAACAGAGACAACATTTGTTTTTAGCCAGAAGCGCTCATAAATCACTACCACGTGACGCGAAGACTATTAGGGCTAGAGGTTCAGCAGAGAGCTCTCAATTCCTGGAGAAATTCTATCCTCTACGTTGCCAAGTGTAAACGGAAGTATACATTATAATTAATCTAAATTGATCTGGGGCATTAAATCAAAAACAGAAACCATGAACATATAGGTATTGCTGTTGGAAAATATCATGGAAAATTTTGAGACGGTAAGTGCAATATCTTGTTAAATATTCACATAGAAATATCTACGTGTTATCTTATAGGGATCCTGAAACACTTGCAAGTGGGTAGACATCCCCTTAAGGACACCAGTGGGGTTAACAGTGTTGCCAACTGCAATGAAAAGTACATGTTTTGCAAAGAGCACTATATGAAGTGAGTGCAATATTCAGTGTCAACCTGTCATGTAGAACATAAGATATGACGTGTATAATCAGTGGTACAATCTAATAAAAGAAATAGAAAAAACAGAAGTACGAAAAATACGGAAAAGACGAAGTTGGGCATAATGCGCCATATTTGATCACGAGCTGTACATATTAGAATGAACAAAACAAGAAAGCACCAACTATGCAGGAAACCGACGTACCTAGAGTCGAAAAGAAAAACAAGTTCCAAAGTTGGCATCACTGGTCATGAAAATCCAGACAATTCTAATATAGTTAGGCCACTCGCTTCACAAAAAGACAATTCCGGCAACAGGCATTAGCCTTCGCATCATTTGAGCATGCTCGTCAACATTGTACGTGCAATTGTTCGATGAGTCAATGGTCCAAACAGAAGATACATTTGCAGTGAGCACAGCGGAATACTGTCAATCCGTCACAGATGGTACAATGATCGCCTGTGAATTTCTCGAAACAGCACTCTAGAGATGTCGGAATCTTTGGTGGTCTTTCTATCACATATCCACACCTGTAGAAAGCAAACATAATCAAAGGCTTGAATAAACACGCCGTAAACTGGTAATGGGTTAAGTTTTGAAGTTTCAGAAAATTCTCGCGGGACCAAATGTTAAAGTGAGTATCTGATAACACAAGCTCTGTAACGTAGCGTACAAAGTTCTTGTATGGTCTAAAAAATTAAATATCAAGTGGTTGTATCAGACCCGTACAAGCAGGAGGGATCAGCTCAACTTTGAAATTCACTCCGGATGGTACATGCTTGTAGAGCAAGTTGGTGTCTTTGTTCGCTGTCCAAGAATCAACAAATAGCACAACATCAGTTAGGTTTCTTTCTGCCAAACTTGGCCAAAACACGTTGGCATAAAACACACTTAAATCACTCTTCGCATGTTTGCGGTTGTATTTGGGAAGGCCTTAATATTCGGAAGAGTTGACAAAAAGCCAAAATGGAAGCCAAAAATATCTGCTCGGTGACAAGAACAACTTGCATTTTTGGCGTTCATTTGGAAACCCGTGTTTCATATAGCAAATGTTTCTTATAGGTGGTGTTGAATCTATTCAAAGAAATATCATCCGCCCCCTGTTCCCATTTGAAATGTTTCTCGAGGGGTCAAACGCAAAGAGATGCTGCGTTTGACCCCTCGAGCCTTATGATGGGGGCCCTGGGGGACTTTCTTCTTACAAACTTTTCTTGGCCCTCGACATGAGTACATTCCTGTGCAATTGGATTTGCAACATCTCTTTTCACTTCGCAGCAATTTGAGATCACAATGTTCGATGCCACACAATATATATTTGTGACGGCCATTTTGAAAACCATGCTTCATATAGCAAATGTTTCCTATAGGTATTGTTGCACATTCCATGATCTATCGAAAGAGGTACCACTCGGTCCCTGTTGCCATTTGAAAGTTTGAAGTTGGCTCCTGGGGCCCTATGATGGGGATCCTGTGGGCACTTGCTTCTTACAGAATTTTATCACCCCCTGAAATTGGCACATTCCTGCACAACTGGATCCGTCACATTTTTGTTCGTTTCGCAAATCTTTCAGGTCACCAAGTTTCGTGGGACACCCTATATTCTCACATACGACCCAACTATGACATAATATTCACTACTTCTATTATCGGTTGTTGGCTCAACCCAACCATTTCATGTTCCCCGACTTGACATTGCCTCAATCACTCCAGCATTGATGCATTCCGAGTAATGCCTGTTGCCGGAATTTTCTTTTTGTGAAGCGAGTGGCCTAACTATATTAGAATCGTCTGGATTTCCATGACCAGTGTTGCCAAATTTGGAACTTGTTTTTCTTTTCGACTCTAGGTACGTCGGTTTCCTGCATAGTTGGTGCTTTCTTGTTTTGTTCATTCTAATATGTACAGCTCGTGATCAAATGTGGCGCATTATGGCCAACTCCGTCTTTTCCGTACTTCTGTTTTTTCTATTTCTTTTATTAGATTGTACCACTGATTATACACGTCATATCTTATGTTCTACATGACAGGTTGACACTGAATATTGCACTCACTTCATATAGTGCTCTTTGCAAAACATGTACTTTTCATTGCAGTTGGCAACACTGTTAACCCCACTGGTGTCCTTAATTTGTTTCCTATTGTGGCAAGTCTCTTTCTATACATCACTTGTTAGCATTGTATTTTGCCGTGCCCCCCTTTTTTGCGGAAGTTGCACTTTTCCCCCCTTGTCCAACCTTGCTGTTTCCCGAACTTCCACTCCTTATATTTCTTGAACCTATTGATATGGGCAGCTAATTTTTTGGGAATGCTCATCTCTGATACAGGTCTTTCAATTGGCATAAGTCACGTCTTTCACTGCAACTATCATTTTCGGAAGGTTCCCTTGTTAGCAGAGGTTGACTTTCACTCTCTCTCCCGGGAGCGAATCAGTCCCTATCTACGTTGGCTGCCTAAAGCATTGCCCACTTTCCCAGGAGAAAGTGTAGGTTCGGATTTTCCCTTAGTTCAGGATAAGACCCGAAAGCATTACTCAAACCTCTCCAGTACTTTTAGAAAGCAAAAATAAAGATAAATAAATAAAAATCTGGTTATTTTCAAAAGATAGAGGTTCCTCACTAAATTAACAGCGACAGAACAACAATATAACAATACTTATGTACGCCCGCCCTCAAAAATATAAATTTTGGGACCCCTAATAATAAAAACTTACAGAAACAAAATCAGTTACAACTAATTGTGGCATATTGCAGCAGACAAGAATGCAAGTTAATGCACTGGTTATCATTACTAAGTTACGGCATCTGTTGGAGTTATTCAATTATTTAGTAGGGGGCCGCGGTGGCTCAGTGGTAGAGCGTTCATCTCTGGTGCTTGGGGTCCTGGGTTCGATCCCAGCCCCCACCAAGTGGACTTTGTGGTGGACAAACACCGCGTGCGTGGGTTTTCTCGGGGTTCTCCCGTTTCCTGCCACTTTCTTCATTCCACCATTTCATTCATTGCTCATCTTCACCGTCTCCTTTAGCCTAACCGGCATAACCGTGGGACGTAAAACTCAAAGATTTCATTTCATTTCATTTTCAATTATTTAGTAGATAAATTATTATTATACATCGGAATCAAACCCGGTTCTCCCTTGCCAAAGGCATGTACACCAACCACAAAGCCACAAAAGTTTCTCAACGAGGTGTTTACATTCTGAAAGCCCCCTTATGTACGCCACTATTCTTAATTTTCTTGCCCACCTCTGGTGCATGGGTCCTTGGTTCGATCCCAACTCGCGCCAAGTGAGCTTTGTGGTGGACAAACACCGTGTGCGTGGATTTTCTCGGAGTTTTTATGTTTCCTCCCACTTTCTTCACTCCACCATTTCACTCATTCCTTATCATCATCGTCTCCTTTAGCCTAGCCGGCATTTAAAAAAAAATCTTGGGACTAATCCAGGATTTCGCATCATGGAATATATTAACACATGTTCTAATTTTTTAAAAGTGCCTTGAAATGTTACGTTCTTATATCAGATCAAAAAGCACCACGAGGTGTCATTTGTTCAGGAGTTCTTCCAAGCCAGACTCAAGTTCACCTATCTAACGTAGGTAGTGGGAACAGTATATCAATCGAACAGGGATAGGACGGCCAGTTCCCCTTTCTTAGTGTTTAAAAATATACACTAAAAATTAGAAATTAAAGAACTGGGATGGGTGGATTGGAGGTACTATAGTTGTCTAATCCTAATTCTCCAATAATTAGCTAATCATACAAATACTACTGCGCATATACCATACAAATGACTTCAATATGAAGGCACTCCTGTAGCGTCGAAAAGCTAGATCTTTCACGCTGTGCTAATAATAATTAGTGTTAGAATTGCAAATTGTTCTTAAAGTGTTAAGACAATTTCAAGTGAAAAAAAAATGTTATTCTCTATACAATTAAAGGGGCTAGGTTTACAGATAACGCAATTTTAGAGGTATTATTACATTTGATAAAATCTTTGAACTTTTTCAAAAACTTTCAACAAACCAAAATAAGTACTAATAATAATAAGAGGATTGTTACGGTTGAGATCATAAAAAAAAAAAAATCAAAATGCATGCAATTTAAGACAAAATGCATATGCATTATTGTTGACGTAAATAATAATGCAGAAATCGTGCAGCTATAAAATAATAACTAATATACTAGTTATTTGCACAATTTCAGTAAAATCCTTAATTATCAACATGCTACAGTATGATTAACTGCTGTGTTGTTTCTTCTAGAATGTGTTGCTTTTCATTTGACATAATATATTCAACTACTAAATATTTTTACTTTCGAGCGAAGATACGAGAAAAAAAAAGACTCCGTGGTTATTTCCCGTCGTGCTGTTTTCCTATTGGTGAATTTCAAACTCCATCTCTGCGAGAAGAGTATCATCACTTCTTCTCATATCTCATCCCCCGTGCTTAAAGGCACACAACTAATCACGAGTGAATCAGCTATGTAGAACTTCTAATACAAAATATTATTTAAAACTTCTACTATTTATAAAAACCCAGTTTCAGTTTGAAGTTCTGTATGTTACTAATTCAGTAACATACAAATAAGCAAATTGTGAGTATATTACCTTGTATTTTCACGCTGAAGAAGATAACTATAGCCTTTTTGTGATAGAATTAAACATGGGTTCCTCTTATAATATGGGCACAACTGGAATATTATATTAGATTAGATTTATTAATCAGTCTGTAGAGAGACCATATTACATATACGTTTGTATATACAAAATGGTATAGAACTCGTCAGTACTTAGAACAGACACAATACTTAGAACAAATACAAGGCTCTTCGTTTTTAACAACTTTGGAAAGGCATATAGGTTAAACCAATTCTACACAAGGACATAATTATCATCTTAAAAGTTTGAATTTAGTCTCTACTCTTGAATTTAGTAGAGAATTTAGATTATTTTTACTTGGGGAGATGTTCCCTCCTGGATAAATTTCCTCGGGCTCCTCCTTGAACGTATTCGTTATCAAATCTATGACGAACTTGCCACCCTGCCTTTATATCGTTGGTTTTTCTTACGTAATGAATAGAATTCTCTTTGTAAGATCGGTTGGTAATCCAAACTTTAGGACATTAATTAGTTTGTTAACTAAGGCTGCAAACAATACCCATTTACGCAAAGGTATTAAATAAAATTATTATCGAAATAGCTTTCGTGTGCTTTTACGTGAAGCTTACATTACAGAATTTAAAAGGATTGCAAAACTGAACTAGGCACTGATTGTCTTGCACTACTAAGGTAAGTAACATTAATTATTACGTATATTTAAATGGTTCAGTAAATCCAATGCATTGATTCTATTATGATACTAAGTAATATTTCAGTATATGTGATATATATATTCTAGCAAATTAGTACACTATAACTTTGTCCTTAGATATTCAAGTAATTGATTATAAACAAATAGACAAAATAGTTTACTTTTTAAAGAAGCTCCAAATTCTGTTACTTTTTTAATTCTTTATTTTATTAGCAACTACGTAGAAACTTGAGAAACATGCATCGTATCTTTCTTTACGCCGTTTCCGTACTGATCGGTGTAGACAGTACGAATAGATGACGTACAAACATGGCAGTTATTGTTTTAAGCGCATGAGTAACAGACCGAAATTCAATCGCAAATTTCGATTAGTTAGAATCAACGCATGAACAAAAGGAAGTGTTTTCCGTAATCAGGTATGCTCTGACACATATTATAGCGCAATACAAAAATGTCAGTGGAAATGTCCATTTCATTTCTCACACTGATCCTAGTGAATCGGGTTGAACGAAGGTAATAGTGTTATGAAATAAGAATAGTGTGGAAATAAATTGAGTACACTCGTACAAGATGTCGGGGAACGGTACATTCTATTGTAATTAACATGTAAAACCCATCTTAGAAATTGCGAAAAGTCAACTGAGGCGCAAAAATTGTCAGACCATGACGTTTGTCACCTGACTTGTCTTTGATCGAGGTCACTGCCCATGTGCGTCGTTTTAACGCAATCATTATAATATTATATTCATCATGTCAATAACTTGTCATATAGACACGCTTCAACCAAAACTATTCACTTGACAGTATTTGTACTTAATTACGCAACATAACTTTTTATTTTTACAGGAATAGGAGTTACGCAATGTTCTCACACATCATTTACATAGCCATTTAATTATAATAGGAAGAGAGAAACGAAGTACAGAAATGACCTTTCGGAAGTCCATTTGCCCAGTATAGTTTCACTTCAATTCATTCCTATAACTTATAAGACAATTAAACTTATTATTCCTATCAGAAACTAAAGTAGATTGATGGAAAGTACACCCACTAGCACTGAGAGATAATTTCTTTCAATAAAGAAGGGTAAGTAAGTATTATTATTATTATTATTATTATTATTATTATTATTATTATTATTATTATTATTATTATTATTATTATTATTATTATTATGCAGTCAATCAATTTTAAAATGGACACTTCATTCCAATAGCTAAGAGTACTTTATAGCGTATTTCACTCTAGTCGATGCAAAACATTTCGCGTTTTCACACCCATGCAAAAATCACACAATGCTACTTCAGACCAAAAGTGTTCAATAAACCTTGCGAGTATCTTCAGCCCCCCTGAATTTTTCAGTTCTCTTTAGGTAACCTAGTTGTTCTGTTCGGACCTTCAGCTCGCAGAACATTGTAGGATATTTAACTTTTTATTATTTATTTATTTTTAGCTTGTCACCAATCCTCCAAACTCCGTAATATATTTATGGAATTATTTAAGGACTTGGTTATACAGGCAAGCAAAAGTGTGTATATAACTACGGTTATTATCGTGACTGTTTATTGTTAAAATTACCGTGAAGTACAGACTGAGACGATTATCGTTTTTACTACGATGTTACGTTCAAAGATAAAGTGATCCTGATTCCTGACGCACTAGTTTAACAGACACTTGGATTTCAACCATTGATCATTGGTATTATGAAGATTGTATCGTCCCGCTGAGAATTCAGCAGTCTTGTGGAATGTCCAGAACACTCAGACCTCAAAGAACGTTTAATACTGCCTAATAATTGTAGTGTGCTTCTGGGTGATAACACTGATTTTAGGGACCAAATTGTTTTTTAATGTTCTCCGAGGCTTTTCTTTACAGCTTTTCTTGGTATGTTTTACAGTGAAATCTGTCTTTGTTGACCACAATAGGTTCCATTGAAAATTGACCAACTTAGACATGTGGTCAACTTACAGAAAATAAATGTGATTGGTTTCTTTTTAGAATGAGATTTCTAGTATTACTTGACTGTAAAATTTTCGGCACATTTGCGCGTTCTCATTTTGTAGTTCTTGTATAGTATCGTCTAGCTCTTATTAATGAACTACAAGTGTTTTCCTCGGAGCAAAAGATGTTTTGAGAAAATCTTAAGGGAATTCATATCTCAAAACCTCAATTACCCTTCGACAAGCCGTCAGGTCAATTACCCTTCGACCAATAGTTGACAATTGAGATGGTTAGCTTTAATCTTGAGAAAGAAGCTGATATAGCTAATGGTTTTACCACATGAATGCAAATAAGCAACAAAATTTTACTCGCCCAAGAATAAAACTACTAGCCCACATCCCACAATAGAAATCATTTACTTACCTTCGATATGATATTAAATACTCGCCCGCACCGATGAACCATTCGCCCCGGGAGAGTGGGCGAGTGGTTATTTGCATCCCTGTTTTACCAAAACAGATAGAGTAAACAAATACATACAACCATTTCCTGAATTCTTGTACGTGCTATTTCTTATTCACATCTTCCTTCACCACCCCTTTATTAGGGTAGTGTTCTGGCCATTGACCTCCAGAAACAAATCATGGGACTCTATGCTTCTTTGTCTCCAGTCACAGATACAGAATATCTGCCTCTCATATGGGAATACAAAAGAGTTAAGAAAAATAACAAAAGTGTATTTTGCGTGACCAAAATATGCAGGTAAATTTATCATTATCATCATGGCGTAAACATTGCTTCAATGCGGCCAACTTCCAAGATAGACCAACTTACAGAGTAATAAGTAACGAATGTCTTATGGAAAAATGCAGGTTCAAGACGAACCAGGCCAGGATGAGCAGGTATCCAACTAAGAGAAGTGGCCAAGTTGACAAGTTTTACTGTATTATTATCACTAGGCCTATTATTTCATTTCTTTTTTATTTATTTTCTGTTTTGTTATTTATTTCTTTAGCTTTCTCACACTCTAATATATTTTTTTATCTTGGATAGTATTTTCTAATGTTGTATTATTATTATTTACTTTATGCTATACCAATATTTTATTTGGTTTTCTCTATTCTAGAGGCCATATTTTTTAACATTGTTTTTATGTTGACAATCCTTTTATAAAAGTTGTTCTCAACCTGGAAGGCGTGAAGAGCGAGCAACGGGAGTACAAGCTACTGACAGAATTAAACTACTGTCTTCATTACAAATACAGGATGTTTCAAAATGAATATGGGCTTATAAGACTTTGCAGTATTTATTACAATTAATTTGTAATTATAAATAATATATCAAATGAAGAACAACCCAAACAGTTTTCCGTTAGAAAATGTTAGTAGCAGAGATGGCGACTAGTAAGCGGAAGGCTTTTGGTGTTTTTCATTTTGGAAAGACAAGAATCTGTAGTTACAGTGCAACTGCCTGTGCAAGAATTTTAAGAAGAGCTTACAACTACATCCTTATTGTTTGCAGTTGCTACAAGCCTTAAAGCCTATATATTACAGTTTACTTTGTGGTGGACAAACACCGTGCTCGTGGGTTTTCTCGGGGTTCTCCCGATTCCTCCCACATTCTTCATTCCACCATTTCATTCATTTCCATAATCACCATCTCCTTTAGCCTAACCGGCATAACCGTGGGACGTAAAACTTAAAAGATTTCATTTTTTTCATATTCACTTTTCAGAAGCTGTGAAAATCAAGTTAAACTGCTGCTAATTGTTCAATGTATTTCAAATGTTTTTCTTTCTTATATTTAATTTCTGTTTCTCATTAAGAAAAGATCGTATTCATAATAATAATTTTATGTAGTAAGAATTCCGAATGTAAAATGAACTCGAGTTATCCGTCAAAAAATAATCTCGCCCCCTTCCCCCACTGTCTTACAATGTTAGTCTTCTGGCTACAGGATTGTGCTATTATTGCAGCAAGCTGTTATCATTATGTGGCATCGTGTGGTCACCTTGGCGTAAATAAACACTGTATCTAAATTGCTCCCCAGCTACTAGAATTACAGTAGCGGTACAAAAGCACAAAATTACGTAACTAAATTACTGCTATTAGTTGCACTATAGTTACTTCACGTAACCATGTCATTGCTATAGTTACTTCAAGTCATTGCTACCTCAGTGTTTTCTCTTCCATTTTCTTCCCTTTCATTGGCATAAAAGTGGTATAACAGTGTTTTCAAGCATATCTCCATATTGTGCAGCATCCAAGGTCCCATCAATGAAAACAAGTCTAATATATATATATATATATATATATATATATATATATATATATATATATATATATATATATATATATATATATATATATATATATATATATATATATTAGAATGGTGTGTCGAATATGGGGCAAATATATATATACACCATTCATTACCTTACCTGCACGTTGCATCTTTGATGCATCTATCCAATTAAGATTTGTATTAGCCCAATACCGGATTTTTTGATTGTTAATCTCACCTGTTACATAGAAATTTGCTTCATCACTAAAAACAATGTTATGAAGAAACACTGGATCACGAACTATCTGGAGCAATGCCTACTCACAAAACTCCATTGGTCTATGAGAATCATCCTCTGACAGTTTTTGTTTCAACTGTAATTTTTAAGGATGCTAGTTTTTCTTTTTTAATATTCTTTGAACACTTTTGACACTAACATTATGTACTTTTGATAGACGTAGCACACACTTCGTAGGATTTTTCACCAATACAACCAACACATCTTCTGATGTCTCGATCAGTTGCATTTCGTGGTCGTCCTGATTTAAGAAGATCATCAACATTTTCCATTGCCCTAAATATTGCAGATTAGTTTTCGTACAGCACTGTGTGTCACCGGCTCGCGATTAGGATGTCGCTCTTTGAAGACGGCTGTCATTATTGCTGAACTGCATCCTCCAGCCAAAACAATAATTTCTATTCTTTCCTCTCGAGTTAGCATTCTGTCCTACCTACACGAAAAGAGTAAAGACACAGTCCGTTCCCGTCTATATAATGTTCCACATATAACAAAATTTAAGTCTAAATGATAACATAATCTATTGTAAGTCCATTCACAACTTCAAACCCGTTGCAGATTAAAGAATAAAAGGTTTACCATAGGATTTCTCTGTACTCTGCAAAATGTTCGGTACTGGGTGAATACAAATCTTAATTAGATAGATGCATCAAAAATGCAACGTGCAGGTAAGGTAATGGTGTGGTGCAGAGTATGGGGCGAAAAATTTATTGGACCTGTTTTCAGTGCTGGGACCTACTGGACCTGTTTTCATTGACGGGGCCTTCGATGCTGCACAATATGGAGATATGCTTGAAAACACTATTATGCCACTTTTGTTGAACGAGGAAGGGTGATTTCATCAATATTAGCAACAAGATGGGGCACTGCTACATTATGGTCGTAATGTAATAGATGGTTCAATGAACACTTTCCCGGTTGTTGGATAGGTCGGCATGGACCAGTTGAGTGGCCAGTAAGGTCTCCCGAACTAACTCCGTTGGAATTCTATCTTTGGAAGCACTTTAAAGCTATTGTCTACCAGTGTAAAGTTAATGACATTGATTACCTGAAAAGTAGAATCTTACGGCCTATGAATAAATATCACCAACTGCGCTTCGCAGAGTGCACAAGCCCTAGGTCGCACGGTTAAGGATTGGCATAGAACAGAACGGTGGGCATATTGAACATGTCATGTGATTGTATTTGTCTTATGTGTGTTAGCTCTCTCTTTCCCTGGTTATTAAAGAATACATAATGTGAGATATCATTTAAATAATCTTTAACAACATCTATGTCAAATTTTAACTTGTTAATAACTACTTCCCAAGTTCAATAAAATTTTAAATCAGTTTGACGGTAGTTTTCGGAATTTTAGAATTTAGAGCTAAATATTTCTGAAAAAATGCATTTTATGAAAAATTGTTTCTCTACAAAAAAAAAATATATATTGTGTTGTCTATGTTCTATAAAACGACAATAAATTTATTTCTTTATGTTCAACCATAGCGAAGATATTGCTATTTTTATCTGGGTATTGTTCATCTGATACTTCCAGCGGCCATTTTCCAATATGGCGGCGAAGGTCACGTGGAATTTCAGGGGACTTTTAGTATGTTGTTTAGAACATCATTCCCAACACCTGTTCCAAGTTTCAGCTTGTTACTAATTTGTTCCTTACTTTTTGGTAATTTGACTGCACTAATAAATCCTCTTAAACATTAGTTGATTAGCAAGATTAACTTCGTGCGCAGGTGAAATTATTGGAGATTATTAGTGTGGATTTAATTGAAATCGATGAACTATCGACCATATATTTACCATTCGACAAATACTCGAAAAGAAATAGGAATGCAATGTCCTGGCACATCAATTATTTATTGATTTTGAAAGTCCTACGATTCGATTAGGAGGGAAACATTCTAACAGAAATTGGAATATTGAAAAAGTTAGTGAGATTAATTAAGATATGTTTAAATGAATCCCAAATCAGGTTCAAGTAGGGAAATTCCTGTTCACAAGCTTTCATGCTGAGACAAGAAGATTCGTTGTCGCCATTATTATTCAACTTTGTTCTGAAATACGCTATAAGGGAAATCAAAGACAGCAATCAGGTCCTACAGTTAGATGATATTTACCAGATTATGACGTTTACTGATGATGTAAATATAATAGGCATGGGCGCCGGAAGGGGAGGGCAGGGTGGGACCCGAGTCCCCCGTGGCTCACGAAAATGTATTAAATTTCTTAAGATTTTCTTAATACAAATTTTAAAAAAAATCCAAACGTAATATGGCAACCAAGGATTTGAGCCACTCTAGAAAATTTTCTTCGGGCGCCCATGCTAATAGGGTATGATAGAACAATAGAAAGAAATATAGATATCTTAACTAACGCTGCAGGGGTATGGACTTAAAAATAAATGCAGAGAAAACTATTTACATGGAAGTTCGTCGGGATCGTAACATTGCAAATTATGGATGCGTCAAAATACTAAATAATACTTTCGACAAAGTGAATACTTAGGATCACTATTCAGACCAAAGCCATAATCACGAAGAAATTTGATGCCGACTGAAAGCAGGGATTTGCTGCTATTATTCAATTAAAATCTTTTATCGTCCCGAATTCTGTCGAGGAATTTGAAGCTTAAATTATATAAAACGACAATCATGCCTGTTGTGCTGTATGTTTGCGAAACATGGTCCTTACTCTGAGTGAAAAACGCAGAGTGAAAGTATTTGAGAAACGAATATTCGGATCCAAGAGGAATGGGAGTGGGGAACGATGGAAACTTCATAACGAGGAAGTGCATAATTTATGCCGTTTACCAAACATTGTTAGGGTCATCAAGTCTAGGAGGATCGGATAGGCAGGTCATGTAGCCAGAATGGAAGAAATTAGGAACGTTTGCAATGTTTTAACTGGAAATCCAGATAGGAAAACGACCATTGGGAAGATCGAGCGCAGATACGAAGATAATATTAAGATAGAACTCACAGAGATAGAAATATAAAGGGAAAACTGAACCTCCTTGAACCTCCTTTGTCCATAGGCCATAGAGCAATATTAAATTGTTGATATATTTAGCATCATCTTGTTTGACAAAAAAATTATTATAGTAACTAAAAACTATTTCCCTAGTAAAGAGGATTTCAAGATTTTCAGTTAGCTATTTACGTTTCTAAAACAATTTTGATGATTTTGATATAAAATGGTGCCCTTTTAGTAGAGTTGTTCACCGCTCTCATTAGTATCCCAGCACCGACATGTTTCCAAATAACAACAATAATACTATTTGTAATATTTGACGGAAGATTCCACATTCAAGTACCAGCAACAACGCGGTCAATTACCTCCATTGTCTAGTGTAACGACAACGATTTGCCTGTCGGGATCGAAATAAGAGGCACCTAAGAGGTGCTGGATAACAGTACCAAATTTGATTGAAATGAAACATTATTTTGATGATACTGAATAGTAGCTATAAGGGCGTTAAAGGGATAGATGATAGAACAAGGATTAACAACTAATTTAGAACAGCCTCATTCTATTTCGAAGTAGTTCCAATCTTCTCCCTCTTACTCTTTGGTGATGACAGACATAGACTTGTAGGTTGAGCCATCCTGAAGATCTCCATGATGAGGACTTGTCCGACAATCGACCATAGCATCGATGTGTTTCCCGTAGTGGTTGAGATCAAAAGACCACGATCAAGCTTTCTCAAGTTTTTTTTTTTTTTGTTTGTTTGTTTGTTTACTTCGACTGTCCCTTTTACGTCATGAAGGAAGTGAAGGTGATGACACTCACAAGATGACATGCACATGGTTAATTACTAAATTGACACAGCCAAAGTACATATATCCTCACATTGAGTCAGGATTACATAGACCAAAACCAGGAAGAAAGCGACTTCCGAGAGCCTAAGTACTACTGCTCAACAACAATACTTCCTTATTGTGTCAATGTCTAAGAGGTTGATGATCGGAGCGAGCGTCGATTCGATGTTGGTGCATGATAATGATTGCTCAGTAAAAACAAACGTATTGAGAAAGCATCTGATTTAAACAAAACTGAATTTCAGCTAACGCGTGTGAGACTTTAGTAATGTGTCGTAGGGGGGAAAAGGTAATGAAAGTGTTACCAATTTTTGTTACAAATCATTTACAAATACAAGGACTTCCTTGTAGTAATATAAACAAGAAAGTATTAGTTATTTCCTTGTAAAATACGATGTCAGCTGGCGATGTCGATGGTCGGTGTAAATAATATCTAAAGATGATGAACTCCAACAGCGAAGCCTCTTATGCTCTCAATAGATGACTGACTGGATTTTGATGTAAATAAAGTTGCCGGTTCTGAATTTGCATCCTGTAACACTAGAAACAGTATGAAAGAATGTGTTTTGTTTACAGCATCTGCCAAACATCACCGCACCTTCCTTAACCGCACGGGACACAGGACAGGCATTTTTGTACACATACAGGTATATCTTCGAGTTTATAAGATATAGAGTTAATTAGAACATTTTCTGGACGATTTCTCTAACAACAAGATTTCACTTTTTAAGTGACCTTTCTTGTTTCTTTCAGACATCAGCCTCTGCCGATTCTATTTGTTTTTAATAAGGCTTTTATTGATTCTATTTAATATAGAACCCATATTAAATATTTAAATTACTCTTACGTTAGCAGAAAATTTTATAAATATGTTTCTAGAAAACCTAAAAAATCTAAATTTAAATATATGCTTGCACAAACAGATATTTAAATTGCCTTAATTTCTTCTCTGTTGCAGATGATTTCTCAGACGTGGTTGCTTGTTATTGTTTTTGTCCGAGCTATTTCGACCGAAGATCGTCTTTATCTGCCTGAAAGAATTTCTTCTGATCCAAGAAGTGGAAGCACAAATTCCGGAAGACTTCCTACTGGAGAACAACAACACAGTTCTATAACACAAGACCAAATGGGAATAAACAAACCAGGAACCAGCATGGTCAATAAAGGTGCTTCAATCTTGCCAGTAGATGTGAAAGAACTTTTGACTGGACCAATAGCAATTCTCCTATCATTAGCTGGTCTTAAACTTAATCCAGCATTTTTTACTGCTAATCCATCGTTACTTTCACAAAATTATCCTCCATCTTCTCAATTTCGTAATTCTGTACCGCTAAACGAACCAAATTCATTGAACACTTATGCCACTCAAACATCACCTCTATTAAACAATATTAAAGATAAAGAAAGCGGTTTTCGAACGAAGTATCCCTTAAAAAGCATGGGTGATACAACTTTTAGAACGAATCAGGTCAGTGCAGCTAGTCAAAACACATTACATTTTCCTGTTGGCATTCCGATTTCCAGACGACCTTTCCAGACGTGTCGAAGAAATGTATTTATCTCATCAAATTCCAGAAACTACTTTTCTTGAAAAAAATTAACTTTCAATAATACTTTTACGAAATTTTTGTATGTTTTTACAATAAATCATTATTTAATACTAAACATCTTATTTTAATCCTCCTTACCTCTTTGTAATAATTATATTTTAGACTAGACAGTTAAGTAAGCGCATCATTCTTGAATCGTCATAGCTAAAATTGAACTGTGTGTACTATGAGCTACCAAAGTGAAACAAAAGTCAAATTTAGGATTTAGAATTTCTGGGCTTTCGGCATCTATGGTCATTTAGCCCATCACGTAAGGGGGATGACGTCCCTCGGTGAGCACCTTATCCGGGGAAAGAAAAGGAAGAAAGAATTGGGGAAGGAAGGAAGCAGCCTTGGACCTACAGGTTAGGAACCAATCCGGCATTTACCTCGTGTGAATGAGGAAAACCCAGGAAATCTTCATTCAGGATGGCTGACCTGAAGAAGCTTTTTACACCTTTTCGATCGAGTGCCCCCACCGGGAAAAGGTCAATTTCTTTCGTGTATTTATTTTACAGCACTGAAGCTATGTGAAACATGAACTTATAGCTTAAAGTGCGCAGTAAAACAAAACGACTGTGTTAATTCAACACAATACCTCTGGGTTGCCGAGTGGTGTTAAATTTTGACACAACCGTTGTGCAACTTCATCGCACTTTGGAGTAAAATGTCAAAATGGTAGTCACTGAATCAAATACCTGTTATGAGTTATTTCAGTAACACACCGTTGGTGTTGTTGGCATAGTTGCCAAAAACTACATTTACGAAACAAAAACTTTTGCTTTCATATTAAACGGATATGACTCCTATGAAAAATAATCAAGTGTGACAATTATTTGCAAGTAGTTAGGAGGAACGAAATATAGTCGGCACTGAAAAGGAGCATAGTGAACATAAGAACTACAGATGGCAGCACTTCTACTCAAGTAAATGTCACAAAAAAATTCATACACGCACAAAATATTTCGTGAAGGATTACAGGAAGTATAATATGTTCTACATTACTTGGTATAAACGTCAAATATATATATTGCGTAAAGTTTTTAGAGCGAAAACCAAAAACTAATACAAATTCTCAATATTAGTTACATAGATATTTATTATGTTCTTGGGACCTATGTGCCTGTTTATCCATTTTTTTTTATTTTCCTGACCACCAACATACGTGCCACGATGGACCACTGGGACACCTAGCAAATGGCGGAACAGCTATTGACATTCGACGTAAGTTACCCAGTGAAACAATTATTAATAAATTCACTGAGCTTTTACCGGGAACATAATATTGTCACAATTTATTCTAACTCCAGGCCTATCACTATAGCAACTGTATATATTCGCCCACATGTCCGCATATATACTTCCTTTTTCACCTACCTGGATACTAATTTCCGCTCCTATATCGTTATGGCTGACATTAACTACCACAGCAGAAATGCTGCCAAAAAATCGTTTCTTTTCCGATTTTATTAAATCTCACACTAACTGTGAAATTTGTTTACTGCTGAGAGCAACTTGTCCATCCTCTAATACAACTCCTGATGTGGGTAATTGCCTCATTTAGTATATTGCCATATCTTGATGTCGTGTTCTAATTCTATTGGTAGCGATCATGATGCTGAGAAGGTATACTTACTTTTCCCTAAATCAAAACTACCACAGGAAGTTCTATGTTCCCGGCTAAATTTAGACCGTGCTAATTGGCTAAAATGCCGCCAGGATATACCCGACACACTAGCAGATATTCAACTTCTGACATTCCTATGTTCGACACAACTTTAATTACCTTACGCAAAGCATTCAAACTAGTGGTGCAAACCATATTCCTGTAACCACAGATAATCTTTACCTGCGTAAACTACCTTCTCAATATATATATCTCGTATTTCTAGCCCTGACAGCGTACAAGGACTACGTACAAACCCGTATTGATGCCACATTATGGTTTGTATAGTTCATACCTTGGTATGGTTCAAAATTACATACGAGTATACAAAAAACACAACCGGATAAAGACAGTAAATTGTTTAGTTATGGAGAGTCATCCAAGCAGGCATTGGAAACATTTCAATCGGCTAATTGGAACGCTGCGAAAGCTGATGCCCCTGCTCAAGTTTTTCAGTTCACCTTTGAGCCAAAACCTTCTTTCCGAGATGGGTCGTCTCTTTGCAGGCGCATTTCCAGGAATCTTCCAACCATCCATCAACCTTCTTGAAATTAACGTGAACCATACTCGGGACGATCAGCGACGCCAATAGTCCACTGGATATTACGGACGTGATACCTCACTAGAAAAACACGGCATCGGGGTTTGATTGCATTACCTACCGCCATATTAAAGAAGATCCTTCTGTTTTACTTCATGTTTTGGCAACACTGCACAATTTTGTCCTCCGAACCGGTTACTATCCACCTGATTGGAAAGTATCTAAAGTGCTCATGTTTCTGAAGCCACATAAAGATAAAACACATCCATCTTCTTATAGGCTCATTCTTCTTACGTCCACACTTGGGAAAATCTTTGAGAGTATCATACTACCCAGTTGTTAGCTCATTATCTTTTACCTAAACACCAAACTAGTTTCCGACCTAAGTATAGTCTCCTCGACAACCTCTTGTGTCTTAGCACTATTATCACGAATCACTATAATAGAGCTGCACACTCATGCCTACTTCTATTCGATCTTGAAAAGGCATTTCATCGCGTGTGGCATAAAGGTCCTATATATGTTACACTTCTTCGCTCTTCCAGCCTCATATATACATATGGTGTACCACTTTCTACGAATCGTCTTGCATATACCTCCATCAACAATAGCTTATCTTTCCCAATTTTTTCTTGTACCTGTGTCCCGCAAGATTCAGCCTTATCTCCATTATTCTATATCTTCTACGTTAGTGACCTGCTTCTCATGCCTAAGCCTATTTATTTAATATACTTCCATGTTTGCAGATGATACTGCATTGCTGGCTTGTTGCAAAACTATGCATTAAATCAACATCTTTCCACAAAAATCCATAGATGCTTTTAGCAACTGGTGCAGTCTATGGAAGTTGAAATAAAATTATACCTAAACCCAGGCCCTAGTAATACTTCCACACAAGAGACGCAATTGATTACGTCGCACTCCATCATTACTTGACATTAACATCCAAGGTGTACCCATCCACCCTAGCACTACTGCTATTTACCTAGGAGTAATCTTTGATGTCAAATTATCTTGGAAACCCCACCTTCTTTCCATCAAGAAGGAAGCCCAAAACCATTTAAATCTATTAAAACGTTAGGTCGGTACTACCTTACACAGATACCGTCCTAAATACTTACAAGGCGTTTCTTCGCCCATGTCTCACTCATGGTCACACTGCAGTTGGGTTAGTGCAAGTGATGTTTTCTACGAGCGCCTACATACTATAGAACTTCATGCTTTGAGTCTCGCCATAAGAATCCGCCAGTAGTTCCACACGTCTTTTATACGCAAGAATAACATTCCCGCACATCACTCGCCATTTGGAATACCTTCGCTCCCGATAAATAGATAAGAAATGGAGAAGTCAGCACCATACGCTTATGGACACTTTATATATTGATTGTAGCCTTTCCACCTCGCCTAAGTATTACTGTTCTACACTGCGGCATCTGCTTTCCATCTATAGCCGGAGGCATCCGGAGCACCTTAACCACCATCTCATCGTTACCTATCATCCATCAGAATTCAATCCGCACATATACTCATCGTTCGGACAACGAGTTTCTTCTAACAAGGACTTCGCCCATGTGCACCATCAGTGTTCAGTAGCCCCAACACAGAGGATAAGCTCATTTCTGAATATTAACACTGCCCTGGCGTCCAAGCACTTCATCTCATTATTCTCTCAATTTTTCAAGTAAACATATCTTCGTTAACTTCAACCTTTTTTACGTCTGATCAATGTTGTCCGCTGTCTGTCTCAGTCCTTACATATTTATCTTCCACATTCATATCTGTTTCAGTTTTGTACACACCTGTTTTACAACAATAATAATTAACCTTTGAATGAATAAAGTGACTTGCTTTTTTATTGTTGTTGAATCCCATAGTCCATAGATGAGTATAAATCATAACTGAAGTTAATATATATCACTTCCGAAGAGGGAGTATAACAGGAAAAAAAGCCTGTTTATCAAGTTTGATATTTTGCCCTAATTCAAAAGCTTCAGTCATTCAACCTTCCTACTTCCTACCTGATGCTCATTCATTTTTTCCTTACACATTGGTTAGTAATATGTTCTCGTGGCCTATATTTCCGTTTTCTGGAGTTCTTCAGGGAATCAGCTCTTAGTTTCTTACTATGCATACTTTATGCTTCAGACGTGTCTACAACTCCGCACAATGTATTTACTTTTCAATATGCTGAGGACACGGCTTTCCTCGCTTTTGACAAAATTGTATGTCAACTGAATGTTGCTCTTCAAACCACACCCTATCATTTCATCACATGGTGCAAGAAATTACAAATTAAAAACACAAGCAGGAGTGTTCTTACCACCTGAAAACATTCCAGAGTTCACAGAAATCCAACTCTCTTACAAGTAACTGTCAATGGGTACCTTGTACACTCTACACCCACTGCTACCTACTTGGAGCAGTCTTCGATTCCAAGCTCACCCGGAAGGTCCATCTGAAGAAACTACCAAATAAGGCTAAAAATCAATTAAGTCTCTCACCTCGATTCTCCGGAATAACTGGAGGCCTACAACCGAACTAGGTTTTACTTGTAAGGCGTTCCTCTGTCCCTTCCTCACTTTTGAACATACCGAATGGTGCAATGCTCCTGCTTTTGACTACGAAAAGCTCTGCACACTAGAGAGAGATACGCTGTTTGCCTAGCCTATCGCCTTACTACCATATCCTATATGGCTCACCTATATGAATACGTCTCCTTTCCGAAAATGACGGAGCATCTCATACAGCTCCGCATTAGGTATATAATTTCTTGCATACTATACACCATCCGCTATTTTTAGAAATTCTTCACTCCGATGCCCTCTCTCATCAATGCCGCATCTCATCGATACAAGCTTTCAGCATTAAATACAGTATATATATATATATATATATATATATATATATATATATATATATATATATATATATATATATATATCTCTATATATCAACAATACACACCTAACTCCGGAAGAACGAGAAATTTACATTTAATTTATTGCCAATCACATTCCCCATCTTTTTCCTTCATAGCACAGAGATTCTCACCATTAACAAGGATTTCCATAATCATATTCTCGCTCAAATTATTCACGCAGCTAAAAACTTTCTCAATTTTCAGCATCACGCCACTTATTCAGGATCCGTTCATGTTCAATTCCAGCTACTTGAAATCTATGTATAAAATGGCGGTTTTCATCTGCAATTGTTTCCTCTAAAACATGGCTTATAATTTATTGTTTCTCACTATCCGTTATTCGCTGCTACATATAATACTATTCGCTAAATTATTTCAGAAAGAGAACATTTCGTCCTTTTCACTTAACGAAATGTATCTTGTTCCGTGTCTCTATTGCTATATCCCAAAATATAACCTATTTCGTCGCGATACTCCATCAGGACAATGTCATTATGGCGGTGGTGCTATTGGTATCAGTGACCGTCTTCCACGCCGGACCATTACCATCCATCATTATAACTTTCAGACAACAGTGGCAACTTTCGAGACTGCACCGTAACTTTCGCAACAACTTATTTCTATCTAGGCAAGGCTCTTACTCATGACTTTTCCTCTTTATAGATACACAGTCTAGGCCTTATACCATAATGGCAGATCCCAACTTCCAAAGCCGGACACAATTAGTTAAACAACAATTTCTTGAGTTTCCAACTGAATAATTTCGCACTTTACCCAGCCATATAAGCAACACAACTCCCGACATCGTTATCAGTTCATCCTTTCCATCTCACTCTATCACAATTACTGTACTTGATTCCATAGGGAGTGACTATGTTTCTAATAAACTCGAATTGCAATGCTCTGCATGTGCACCACAGCCGTTGCCTGCTAAGAAAATACATTAGGATCAGTCAATTGGGACGACTATCAACCTACACTTGATCCTGTAATGACGTTAAACTTACCTACTTTTCAACATGACCTCGATGTTGCAGCATTCGCGCAGTGCGAGATGCAGCACAACATTCCATTTCCACAACTCACATTAATACGCATAAACTTCCGCTTTCCGCATAACTTAACTTCAATATCGAGCAATAGACAACTTAGAGGCTTTACGATTACATGTCCAATATTTGAGGATAACACATTAAATACATCGTAGCCTGCAAAAGACGTCAGATGATACAGCAAGCAAACTGATACATAGAAAGCAAGTGCTCTGTTTATTCCAGATATCTTCACTTACTTTCCTGGTCGATACATACCTGTTCGTCTTCAGTATTTAATCAACCTCGTACAGACCAAACTTCCAACCATCCCATCTACTCTACATACTTTGACAGCAAATAATCACTTACTCAGCCTATAGCACAGGATGATATCTGTACTACTTTAATACGTAAACGCAACACAGGTCTTAGCTTTGATCACATCATATATGTCCTGATTAAACATGCACTTCCATCATTTTGCAGTTCTAGAATAGTATTTGTAACTTCGTCCTTCTCACTGGATTCTTCCTACTTGATTGGAAATACTCAAAAATTCTCTCCCTAAAACCAAAGAAGCCATCTTCTGAAGTACAATTTTCTAGCCCCATCTATTATCTATTTGTCTTTGAAAAATTTTAAATGCATTTTCCTTCGCAAGGGTCTGATCATCTATCACACAACCTTCTCCGCATTCATTTTGGATTCCGCCCTCACTTTAGCACATTTGTTCAATTACTACTCCTCCCCACTGCCATTTACAAAAATTATCGCCCACGCTTAAAACCGCCTTAATTTACTTAATCAATTGATTGGAAACTTTTGCGGTACTCCACACTTATAAAGCTTTTATGCGGAGTATGTTAACGTATAACCATACAGCATGCGTTGCTGCCCCACTAAAATTCTATCAGAAATTGTTAGTTATGGAACATGACGCTTTCCGGTTGGCATACTAAATCAGTTAACCAAGCCCCATCGAGATACTCTACAATCTTCACCTGTGTTTGTCCATCTGGAGCATCTTTGAATACAATAAAATACCAACATATTCGATTAACACCATCCCATGCTACAGGATATTTTGCAGTACGACAGTGACAACGACACTCCGCTCTTATGCCTATACTCAGCTTCAACATTTTATGGCCTTATGTCACCTCCAACAGACACTCTTATCCAGAAAGTATTCATCATTTACCACTCATGGAACCTCAGTATTCATGTTTATCCATCATATGCACAGTAAGACCATGGGGCTCCTCTGTCTCCAGTAATTTCTGAATTGCTTCAATAAAAGAAGATAACCTCATTTGTGTAGTAACATAACCTTGTGGTGTAGCGTTTAGTGCAATTCATGGTCGTTTATTTCTATTTCACACTCTTTTCCGAGTCTAGACCCAGTCTAGTTATGATATATATACTTACTAGTAGGCACTACCTCGAAGGGAGGTCAAAACCCTTTAACCGAGTAGATGGGACTAAAGAAAATACATGCTTAAAATTATAGTATAGATGTACCTATCTAATACATAGGATTTTAAGGCTACATTGATATCTTTGTTATTATTTTCAAACAAATGAACGATTAAGCTGACCACTGACGGATAATACAGGTATTAATGTTAGTATATCAACGGACTCAGTGCTAGCTCGAGTGTTACTGACAGCACATAGTATACATACAAAAATCAGAGCCACACTATTCCTACTTCTACGTTCCTTCGTTCATTCACCTAATTTTGTAACCCGCCGCGGTATTATTTTCATATTGCTCAACAACTTCTCTGCGTAAATCGCTAACGCCAGACTTGTGTTAACCAAAACATTGGATCCTTAGTGTTGAAATAACATGCTAATGTATTAGTAATGCTGAGACCATTGGCCTGTGTTAAAATTGTACAGCATGAATTTTTACGTTCAGAAAAACATTGCTTTTAACGATTTTTCTCCGAAAATCACGCAGGATTTACACTCACCGATACAGTAAATGTTTAATAAACTCAATTAAACCTGTCGATTAAAAGCTGATAATATTGTAGAAATTGAACATCATAGCTATAGCAAATTGAGTCTAAAGATTAATCTAGAATTTGAATTTTTATTGAAGAATTTGAACCTCAACAAAGAGAACCCAGACTCACATATATAAAAAAATATACACATATTAGTACTATGTTGTTGGTTCATAAAGGAATTATCATAATACAAAAATTAATTTTGTCCTTGATTCGGCAAGCACACTGCACTCCATTTTGCAATATACAACTAATAAATTTTAGCCAAGTTTGATTGCAATCATTTTCACTTTGTACAAAACAACTAAAACGTATTTGTAACACCCGTACCAACTTATCAACAAGGTCTTTATGGAATTAACAATATAATAATTATTATTTTATGCTTCACGACATGCACGTAAAGTTACTCAATTGTAACGCAATGTAAAAACATTAATTCCCCATCGCAAAAAGGCAGGCGCAATGCAACTAAGGAATTAATTGGGTACCAGAGCGCCAATGAGGTTAAACAAAATGGCCACTAGCAAACAATGTAATTTTACTCAACTTTTTGTATCATGAGAAAACTACTCTACTTCGTTTTATCACAATTTTAGAATTTTCTAGTTACTGTTTTATTAATAAAGTTTACGCTCATGTAGCAAAACACAAGCTGATTAACATTTGTGTTTAAATGAAATAAATAAATAAATCAGTGCTGCATGATATTAAAAGTTTTTGCTAGGCTTCCGGTTAGAGTTAGAGTTTTTGACTTAAACAACACCAAGTCTATGAAAAACGGAACTCACACACTATTTAGATGGGCTCCAAATCAAGACCAGGGCGAGTGCACACACCATCAGGCAAGAGTAACCGTAATTTAGCACGATTTATATTAAATATACCTTGCTAAATTTATACTGTCTCTAACGGTTCTTTCTATGCACATTTATGACGTCAATCTTGAAAATTTAAATTAATGGAAGATAAAATATTTGTTATATTATTGCTGCTATTAATCTAGTCTTTACTAACATAAAATGGGGGATTTAATTTAGACCTACATCAAATTATAAACCTATGAAACCAATGCTCAAAAAAGGATTCCTGTGTTTCAGTTGTAATTTTCATTAATGAGCAAATATCTAAAAGCAAACGCAGAAGTAATTGAGCTGATACAAACTACAAAATGGAATAAATATCGCTATAAGCTATTCTCAACTAATTATTTCTCTTTAAGACGACTGAACTACTGGATCAACCCACCACTTTGATCACCGTCCTTTCATTTTTATGCATAATTGAATTCCGTATAACAATCATCAATCCATGATCGAAACCCATTGTATGAGTGTTGAACGTATTATAGTGGTTTAAATCTTACTTCAAACTACAGGAATCGTCATGTATAGTTTCATTACTGAAAAAGAAAATAAATACAAATCAATCGATCAATCCTTGTTACGCTCTTCATTTTTTGTTTGTTTCTTTGTAAATAACATTAAATAATATTGCAATAGTGGAAAGTGGGCTTTTTAATACAAAAAAATACTATGGTATGAACTTTATCTCTTTCCATTACCTTTCATATTGCGCCTCACAATCATGACGTCATAAAATGCAGACCCTATTTTTCGGATAATAAGAAAAAATACATTGGAAAAGTCATTAGTTCATTTGTAGATGGCTACCATCTGCGTTACTTTCTAAACTTTTGATATTTACTGTTATTTGCTAACATAAGAAAAGGAGCATAGTGAAGATCTATATGTTGTATAACATCAAATTCTACAGTCATCGAATTATGGAACATTAATAATAATTGGAACATAACAAGCGAACAATGGTAGTAGGCTATGTATTTTATTTCACGCGGAACAAACAACAAAAATTATGCAAATGAAATTGCGCGAACACGCTCAAAACACATCAATTCTATAAGAATAGTTTCTTTAATTACACTTAGAGTGTTTACATACTTTTCCTTTCTAAATGCATTAGTGCTTATTAAGTTTCACTTACAACATTGAGTGTGCTACAGGTATTTTTCTTGCTATTACAGAAGGATGTTCTGTTCATATCGGACCGATTTTAGATTATGCCCCTTATAAGAACCTCGCTCCCACCACAACGGTATTCTATGTTATATATATATATATATATATATATATATATATATATATATATATATATATATATATATATATATATATATATATATATATATATATATATATACCGGTACCGTATATATAAACATTGTGCACTATCATCCAAGATCGAAGTTCCCATTTGAATAAACTTCGGTTAAGCACGGATGTTGGAATTCGGTCCCACCGCTTCGTGCAATTTTGCAGAGTCAAACAAGGGGAAACGGACATCGAAGCTAGAGAAGTATTTTCAACAGCCACTGAAATTCCTTGGGTTGGCATCAGATATCTTAAAATGGAATTACACGAATTCCTAATTAACACCATTTCTTGATTAAAAACGTAGAGATGTTCTGGTGGTATGACTTGAAGCTTTGCCTACATGCATTGAAGCAGTAGACCTGGTTGGCGTCCACATTGTACAATTGCGGGAGGCCGATCTGAAAGATAGATGTTATAATAGATTCCTGGAAGTATATTTCGATCATTTCCACATTTTCATCAACCTTGAGTACCTATAGATTCCATGCATAATTGAATTCCGTATAACAACCATAAGCCCATGCGGAAACTTTCCCGGCAGTAGTGATAAAGCCGCAGCAGACCTTGGCATTGTTATCATGCTATGTCAGCGCCCGAATGTAATTACCAGCAATGAGATGGAGGTACCTGTATATTACATCCATTATAATGACTATGTGCTGCTTAGAACCCAGCAGGTGCTTTTCATACTGTTTCCTGCTGTTCATTTTTCGTTCAGCAAGGTGGAGCGGCAGCATCTGGTGTACGGACACAACCTGAGTCGGAGTGCTTACAACGCCTGTGCTCACAGTTTGAAGATCTCAAATTAACCCTAAATCATTGGCACATCGCACATTGGGGCAGTGGATTTTCCTCACACGCCAATCGACGGATTCCCTGTAGCATTGCGGGTGTCAGTTTCCTTGAAGCCTACTTTTTGTTGCTTCTCGTGAGCATTCTGTTTCGCCATGGGCTCCTGGTTTGAGTAATGGACCACAATAACTTTCGCAATTGACTTGACGTCAGGTTAGCCAGGATTTTTCAAATGTTAATAACGTTGTTAGTTGCGCTGCACAAACATTAAAACTAGAGCACATATAAGCGCAAATGAAGCACAAACGATTAATGTCTTTAAATATGTGTCATCTTAAAATCTTAAAAAAAATATCCCGGCCTTGACGTGAAGTTAACCGGGATTTTTGAAATGTGAATAACGTCGTTAGTTTCATTGCACAAACATTAAAACTAGAGCATATTTCAGCACAAACGATTAATGTCTTTAAATATGTGCCATCTTAAAATGTTCCGGCCAACTTGACGGATATAAAATAATTATTGTGTATTGCAGTAGAGACAATTTCAACAATTATTCTATTCGTTTTAGTAATATTTCTAGACTTTGAATATTCACACTAAAAGTATCACTAATTACGGATGATAATTCAAAACAAATGTCTATTCTAATAGCACTAGTGCATATTACAAAAATAAAATTAATCATTCTCCATAACTTTATTAAAATAAAAACACAAAATTTGTAACAATTCAAATCTTTCTTTACAGCACATTGAAAATTAAAATTCATTAAAATTTGTGCAAAAACGTTGAAACTGAAGTATCATAATTTATTTATTTATTTTGTTTTCTATTGTATTAAAATTTTGTACATCAGGAAGTACGGCAAACACTTTTCTACCTAGGGGCGGCCAAACATCAAATCCTGCCGCTTCCTCCCATTGGACATGTTATGAATACAAAATCGGAACTTAGAATATTATAGGAGAGATATTCACCTCACTCAACCCCGTTTCTTAGATCCGAAATTTTTTGAAAATGATGAGACACATGCTCACTTATTTTTCAATGAGAAGCTGATATGTTAGAGAGAGTTTTAACTTTATTCTTAGCTAAAAATTTGAACGTCCTACCCTTTTTCTATTTGGGTACATATTTCAGTCAAAATGAAATGGAAAAAGAACAAAAAAGCTAGGTTTAAAAAATGCATTTCAAATGGTACAGCTGTTTTCTCAATAATTGAGGACATGTAATCTCCTTTTCATTTTTATGTATAGATATTTCAATATTTCAAATGATATACCATAAAATGCTTCCTTAACCAGCAATTTCAAAAGTTTACTTTTTTTTTTCTTTCTTAAAGAGTATATGACAAAGGGTTCTTTCAGTACGTTAGTAGTAGTACATTTTCCTTTTTTTTTTTTAACTTTGAAGATTATGCATAGGAACAACACGCAACATAGCTCTGTCCGTGTATTTATGCACTATAGGAAACTACATAAAGCAATTTCGAGATTCAAAATAAATTTCCTTTTTAACGTATTGCAAAACATAGTTGCATAATTAAGGAAGTTATTCTGCGTATAGTAATTAAGCCTCTTATCTACTAAAAATGTTCTACATAGACGGGCAACAATTTTCGTAAATGATCGCATAATGATTCCAGTCTATTTCAGGAATATTGTTGTTTACGATTTTATATTAATGTATAATGGCATTTAAGATGTAACATAGAGTAGAGCATACGGTTAGCTTCATGATAACATGGCTGTAGAACTAACGACTGCGAATATACATGCTTCGTGAAGCAAAGTAACGAATGTACTCTGCATAGAGTTCTAATGCAAAGTTAATGCTATCTTCTTATTTTCTTCTCCCTCGTTTTGTGCAATTCAAAAGTACTCTTAATTTGCATACTTGTGTATACTAGTGAAGTGCGTTGACGCATGAAAATTGGTAATTTACGTTTACACGCAATGAACGTGTAAACAATGTGAAGAACGTAGACGAGGTAAATAACTAGTATATGATAAAACTTCTCTAACAGAAGTATGAAATTGTTTCTTAATATCTTAAGAATCCTTATCAAATTAAAAGATTCATATTTTACTAGGCAGCCTTCGTGACAAGCCTGAGAAAGCGAAGGTAGACTAACAGCAGAAAGGGTTAGGTTGCTATTTGCTGCATAAAGCATATAGTACTTCGTATTTGTTTCCGTATTATTACTTCGTTTCCGAATATTACATAACCATGCACTATTTCCTTATATTACTTTTACTTTGTGAATAATTAGGTTGGTGTGAATAAAATATTCAACCTCGAGATCGTCCTTTACAGTGTCCAAAAAATGAAGACCACAATACTTGGTTAATTAAAATAGTCATCACACACATTTCTGATATTGCTCATCCAACGACTGGACTCCGTAGTGAAAGAAATTTGAAGTTCGCGATACGAAGAAGTTCTCAATCACACGTTGCACTGCCCGATTATTAGAGAAGATCTATCCTTCTAAGAAGGATCGAACAGTGTTGATAGACCTGACAATTAAAAAGTTGCGAGGGCGTGTTCCAAAAGTAGTAGATTTGAAGTATTTTGTACCCAAACATAAAAATGAACTATTTTGCAACTAGGTACTTTTATTGATTTATATTGAAGCTGGAAATACGTCACATTCAGAGTGGCAACGGTCAAGTATGGACTTCAGCGGTGGTATTGGTCTCTCTATAAATATAGGTCTAGTAGTTATTTTCTTCTAAATGTTACTATCTCTCATATAACTTCCGAGGTTCTTGAAGAAATGGAATAATTTTGATCTATGTTATCTTTCATAATCTATATTATAAAATTGAAAGTTACTATGTGTGTGACTCTTAATCTCTTGATCCACCCGACCAATCTCGATCAAATTTTCAACATTCATGAGGTTCAAAAATGGGAGTATTTTTATCATTTCACTTTAACGGTAGAACTTAGGGGAAGGGAAGGAGGGGGAGTTATAAAAAATAAAACTTAGCACCTCTTGAACCTAACGATAAATCTCAAATTTTCAACATAGATGAGGTTCGTTCCTGGGATTTTTTTTTATGATTTCACTTTGACGGTAGATCTTCAGAGAGGGCTAGGGGAGGAGGGAAAATATAAGAAATTAATTAAAACTTAATAACTCTTGAATCACCAGACCGATCTCGATCAAACTTTCAACATAGATAAGGTTCGGGCCTGGGATGTTTACGTCATTTCACTTTTACGGTGCAACGTAGGGGAGGAGGTGGAGGGATATATATATATATATATATATATATATATATATATATATATATATATATATATATATATATATATATATATATATACGAGGCGTATCCGGAAAGAAAGTACCGTTTCGCATTCCCGCCGCTGCTGCGCTGCAATCGGAATTCCGCGCATGCGCTCTAGTCGTCCTTGTTCGTCTGCTCTTAACTGACGCCATTTTGGTTGCTTTACGTAGTGTTGTCTGTTTACAGTGCAAGTTTAAGGCTCGGTTCAGACGTGCAGAAAAGTCTGTTGCGGGCCCGCAACAGACTCTCAGCAGACTCGTGCGGGCGTCAAAGATCAACCAGTTCAGACGTGCAGAAAAATCTGCTGCGGGCCCGCAGCAGACTCGTGCGGGCGTCTCAGCCCAACCACTTCACATAGACATAGAAAACAGCTAATTTTATTTTCAGCTGCAGTTGAATGAAGATGGAAATTGAAAGAAGAAAACGTGCTTTTTTTTTAATACTTAGCCAATAAAATCCTCTGGAAGAAACAGAGACGATACTGGGTTCATCCGTATATAAGCTCACGACTGCTTAAAGGTGAATTTTCTTCCATGTTTATTGATTTGCGCAATGACGAAGAAAAGACCTTTAATTATTTTCGCATGAACATCACTTCATTTGATGAACTCTTATCGAAAATAAGTGATAAAATTACAGCAGAAGATACTTTCATGAGACTTGCGATACCACCAATTGAAATGTTGGCTGTTACATTAATGAGTTGATTTTGATTTTTAACATCCCGTTCAGCAGCGAGGCTATATGAGACGTGGACCTACTGATTAACGTGGAATCCGAACCACATGAGCTCCCAACGAGAATCAAACCCGCGCCTCCCACGCCAAAGGCGGGTACGCTAACCGCTTAGCCACGGAGGAGCTCTGGGTGTTACATTAAGGTAAGTTAATTATGTTAACTAATTATCGTTTGTAAGAGCACAGAAAGTTATACATTCGGAGACCTATTCATAGACATTTTCAGACGTTATTAGCGGCCACTGGCGTAGTTTAACAATTGCGTGACTAATTTCGATTTTTTGACATAGTTGGTGGCTTTAAATTAAAAATGAGACATTTATTTGAGACTTCCCGAATATCCCGCTCAAGAGAGGGCGTTTCAATAATAGTAAAATTTCCCTTTATTTATTCACAAATTACCGAATGTGAGGATTCGCTTCAGTTAGAGATCTAAAATTCGGCATGTAAACTCATATTAAAAATAATGGAGCACAGGTTTCAGCGTCTTTAAAAATTTTCTCTTGAAGGGAAGATGGGAGATTTCTATAGTAGTGGGGTCCGGTGGCTCAGTGATAGAGTGTTCACCTCTGGTTCGATCCCCGCTTGCGTCAAGTGAGCTTTGTGGTGCGTGAAGCACCGTGTGCGTGAGTTTTCTCGGGGTTCTCCCGTTTCCTCCCACTTTATTCATTCCACCATTTCATTCATTTATCATCATCATCATTATTTCCTTTAGTCCACCCGGTATAATCGTGCGACGTAAAACTCAAGGATTTCATTTCATTCCTATAGTAGTGACATTTCCCGTTATATATTGAGAAAGTATAGGACTTGCTTAGATTGAAGATGTGAAATTCTTAATGTGAACTCTTAAATAAAAATAATGGATTTAGTGTTTCCGAACAATCCATTTCTAAGATGAGAAAAAGGAAACATTTTTATAATTGTGACATTTAACGATAGAAGGTTTTGAGGAAATCCCCAATACGTGTAGCACACCAAAAGGAGGCAACGCAGCAAACGGAAGCAGAAACAGATGGGCTGATTATTTTGTAAGCGACATAGGTAGAGTTCCATGGCAAGACAACTTTGTTTAAGTTGTTCTTTATGTAAGAAAACATTCAGCTGTTATCTCTAGAATAACAACGACGTGCACAATATTATCAATTGCACGAGAAACAAAAATATTTCTGTTACATCTCGAGCATGCTTTTTATATTTTTTAACCACATGAGTATCCTGATGTTCAACAATTTTCGTGTTAACTCTTTTTTTTTTTTTTTTTTTAATTTAGTACATTATCAAATAAAGACAACAATTGTCAGCCGAAAAACGATCTTTTATTTCTTTCTTTTCTGTTCTGCTATTATGTTGATGGTTGTTTTGGACTTTAGCGTCCCTTTTGAGCACAGAAGCTATATAATACGTGACCTCGACCCAAGAGCGCCAATGTTGTGGTTTTCAAGGAGGGGGGGGGGCAAATATAAGCGACTTTTCAAATATAGTTTCATTTTTTGGTGCAACTAATGTAAAAATTCTATTGGGTTTTCGATATTCCCAAGTACAATTTCCTCTTAGGGGGAGGGGGAAACGCCCCACCTCGCCCCCCTGATGGGCGCCCTTGCCTTGACCTAAAGTATAATGCAACGTACGTTATAAACAGTCGGTTCATTCCGGAGTGAGTGACAAGAAATCTCATCAAAGAAACTGCATTAACAATAAAGGCTTTTTCCCCAAGCGTATTTGTTGTCTATTGTTATCACAAAAAAAAAAAAAAAAAAAGTATTCATAGCGTCTCTGCTGGAAAGGGACGCTAAACGAAAATCAAATGTAAACACTACATGAATATTAGATTTTCACATTGAAAAGTAATAATAATACATACCAATGCTATTTTTTTTCCTTCTGTTTTTTCATTAGATTTCTCACATGAGGTTTCACACACCTTATTCTATGCATCCCGTTTTTAATTTCTATCCTTATACATTTCGCACTTTAAATTCCATATCTCGTGATATTTTTGTATTTCGTTAATGAATAGTTCTTCATTCAGTTCTTCGCTTTCCATTTCTGTGGGCGCGGGAAAGTCTGCACGTGTGGCTTGCCTCATTGCCAGCAATGGTTTTCCGACCCGCAACACCTGTGCGGACTCGCTGCGAGCCAGCAGTCCTCGCAACTCAATTTTTGCCCGTTGCGGGCCCGCAGCAGAGTCGTGCGGGAAAGTCTGCACGTGTGGCATGAATGATAAGAACCAATGTATTTCCGGCTCGCGCGGGTCCGCAACAGAGTTTTCTGTTGCGGGCCCGCAACAGACTTTTCTGCACGTCTGAACCGAGACTAAAATGTCTAAGACAATTGACGATCCCGCCAACTGTGAGATTCGTTCGGTAATTCAATTTTTAAACGCAAACAATGTGAAACCGACAGAAATTCATCGTCAAATTAAAGATGTTTATGGTGAAAACGCAATGACTGATGGAATGGTGAGAAAGTGGGTAAGGATGTTTAATGAGGGTCGAACTAATGTCCGGACTAATAATGTTTAATGAGCTCCGGAGTGATCGGCCTATTGTTGTCAACGATTACTTGGTGAGCAAAATCGATGAAAAAATCCGTAGAAACCGACGTTTTACTATGACTGCTTTCAGGCGAATTCCCGACGAAGTGAAACTCGCTGTGCAGCAATGGTTCTCATCACTGGCGGCATATAGTGTCAAACTCACTGGCGGCATCATTCTATGAGGAAGGACTAGATAAGTTGATTCACCGCTACGACAAGTGCCTCAACAACGGTGGAAACTATGTGGAAAAGTAGTGTAAGATATGCTCTATCTTGTGACAATAATTTTTTTCAAAAAAACATGTTTACTATATTTTTTTCAAAACGGTACTTACTTTCCGGATATGCCTTGTATGTACGCGTAAAAAAATGAAAGTGACCGTCTTTGAGACTTCATCACCCTTAAACTAACCGATCAATATTAATCAAATTTTCAACATGGAAGAAGTTCGGACCTGGGGTGGTTTTTATCATATCACTTTGACGGTAGAAGTTGGAGGGGAGGGAAGGGGAGGGAAGGAGAGAGATATATAAAAATAAATAAAAATAACTCTTGAACCACCCCAACAATCTCGATCAAATTTTCCACATAGATGAGATTCGGGCCTGGAAAGTTTTTTTTTTTTTTTTTTTTTTTTTTTGTATTTTCACTTTGATGGTAGAACTTAGGGGAGGGAGGACAGGAGATTTATGTATAAAGATAAATAAAACTTAGCTCTTGAACCACCTAACCGATCTCAATCAAATTCTAAACTTAGATGACGTTCGGGCCTGGGATAATTTTTATCATTTAAGTTTGACGGTGCAACGTAAGGAAGGTGGAGGGAGGGAGAGATATATATGTAAAAAATAAAAATAAAAGTGACTGTCTTTGTGACTTCATCACTCTTGAACCACCCCTCCGATCTTGATCAAATTTTCAACATAGATGAGGTTCTGGCCTGAGATGTATTTTTATCATTTCACTTTGACGGTATGACTTAGGGGAGGGGGAGGGAAGGGATATATATATATAAACTTAATGATTCTTTCAATAAGCTGATCGCTCTCGATCAAATTTTCAACCTAGATGAAGTTCGAACCTGGGATGATTTCTGTCATATCATCTTGACGGTGTAACTTAAGGGAGGAGGAGGAGAGAGACATTTCAAAATCATCGAAAGTGGCCAATATTACTGTCGAATCTATAGTTTTCTGGGTTGCTGAGATGAACATTACACTTCCGATGCTGCTCAAATCCAAATTCAGCCCCGCAGCTTACGAGAGGGAGAGAGGGAGATATATAAAAAATGGGTCAAAATTACGAATATCAGTGCCGAATTAATAGTTTTCGGGGTCGCTGAGATGAACAATGATACTTCCAATGTCGTGTTCTGCAACATGGGAGGGGAGGGGAAATATATAAAAATCATTGAGCATGATTGATGTCAAAGAGTGCTTTAGTAACTAATAGTAAAAAGTGACTGATTAACGAAATATGTTCCAATTTTTTCTTAATTTAACCCATCGAAGCGGGTAAATGATGCTAGTATATTTATATAAATCATTCAGTTCTGTTAAAACTTTTTTGTAAATATCTCTGGCACAGGTGGTCGTGGGTTCGATTCCCGGAGGGAAAGCATAAAAAGAATAATTTCACAACCATTCACTTTCATTAATCAACCGTCTCCTTTTAGACTAAAGGACACAGACGTGAAATGTTAAACTAAAAATTTTCATTTCATTAGAAATTGTAAATATAATGCTTCTAATACGCATGTACATTAGCACATTAGCATAGTACATTAGTAAAAGAAATAAACTTAAGAGTTACAATACTAACCAATTTTCATATGAAAAGGAAAGAATTAGACTCTAAACTTTAAATAATTAAGACTTTAGTTAAGGAATAGCCCAAATCGTTGCTTCCAAAAACAAATACTTCTTTTCTTTGAGTGGTAGTCTTAACCTTAGAGTTTATTTAGAGTCAAATCTAATTTTCATTTTAGTGGTATAAGTTTACGAACTAGGTTCACTTGTAAACAATTGTATGTGAAGAATTGAGTCTTGATGTAAACAATCATGTCTGTGAATTCGTCTTATGCGCTGATGACAACTTTCCTTGCATAATAGAATTCATTACAGAAAGCTGGCACAAACATAGTTCTTACTTCCTAAATTCCGAAATTCGTTCTGAAGTTCTGGAACCTGGACTCGGAAAAGTTTTATTACAGCATGTGGTTTTACGTCACGTCCACAAGCATTTAGATTATCAACCTCAGCAAAGATCTTGATACAAAATCTTAGGTAATTATAAAAATGAAGTCCAGTGGTACTCAGAAAAGAAACGAAACAAGATCTATGTCCATTGTCATGACGAACATAACTAAAGTTCTGCACTCTTCGTTTATCAGACTTTGATTTAAACAATATTCATTTCAAATTTAACATCGCCGAAACGGAAGGTGTTCGACATAATCGTTGCAGGACTAGTAAAGGATTACTAGCCATCATTACTTCGTCTCTGAGATAATAATCTGTCGCCAATCAAGACTACATCAGGATTGGAGTCGAACAATAATCAAAAGCACGAAAACTGGAATATTCATCATCATCAGGATCTACCAATTATATGTCAGAGAAATCTGTTGTGTTAGGCTTTTCCCAGTGCATAAGACAATTCACTAACAAACACTTAAATTCGCACTCTAAATTAATCTCTATTAAAACTCTTTTAAATTTATGAAGTTTCATTGTTGTAGGCCTACTTCTTGCATAGGCTCCAACTTAGAATGTATGTAGAACTAAGATAAATCTCGTATCTCAGTATGGCGGAGAACTGGAGTTCTCGATTCCGAATTTATAGAGAGAAAGTAGTATTCAAAGTTCGCAGCACGATGGAAGCTTGTTGCGTGGCTTACGCCACTGTTCGATCCCAGAAAAAAAATAGTTCTACAGTGCTTAAGTATAGTTATTTCAACAGCTCTAGCCAATAACTCTCAACAAAGTTGGAGAATACCTACTATGAGGCTTACAGATTTTTATTTTTATCGGTCTCAAGACAATTTCAACCTGCAAGTACAGATATTTTAAAACCCAAACCCGCCCACCTTTGATTGGTGACTAAGAAATTTTAAGATGGTTTAGAATATTAAACCCAGAGATACTAATATTAAGAGAATTGTAATTAAATTATTTACTAGTAACTAGAAGTAAGTTAGATCATAACAGCACTATGAATATTGCTAAAATTTTGCATTACCCAATTGTGAGAAGTGATGGTAAACAAGCGAGGCCTGAATAAAAAATCAGGTACTTTAAGTTGCATGCTTGTGTATTAGATAATTTGATAGATTAATCTCCGAAATACAACAATTCGGTTGAAAATGAAATCAGGGAAAAAATTATTCAATAGATCTAAGCAGTTTGCAGTTGAAATTACAACTAGAGATATAGGCATTACAATCAAATTTGAGCGCAAAATAAAATTTCTAGGGACACTGAGAAATCTTGTGGAATTTTAGAATCTGGTATAATGTTCTCAGTTAAAGGAAATGACAGTAGCTATAGTTGCTATTTTTAGAGCTGAAATATACCAGAACACACTTTAGATAAGTAGTTTCAGATACATAGTTCGAGATTCCATTTCGAACCTACCTATCAGATAGCAGATGCTGTAGGAACATTCATGAGATGGCACGAACGATCAAATTTCTCAATATCACCTGAAATGATTCTCTTAAGATTTATCAGTTTATGCACATATCTTTAAGAAAAATTCAATCTCGGATGTTTTCTTAAAAATTAAGTTAAAGAAAAATTAGAATTTGAAACCTAGGATCGTTATATTATGTGTATATAGTGCATATAGATTAAGGAATATTTTATTTTTTTATTTCATTATCACTTAAAGGATTATCATAGTTTAAAGGATTGCTTTTAAACAAGAAGTAATTTTCTCATAACTGACTATAACAGCTTTATGCTGAATTCGTCTACTTCAATATCAATGACCAGACAAAGAATGTATGATTAAGGCATAGTTTCTAACAAAACAAAGGAATGATGGGAAAAGGGAAGCAAACGGAGCAGCTCAGCTGAAATGCTTCTTTATGTCTTCATGGCATACAAAACTGAGAAGAAAATTTAATTTTAAAATAAAGTAGAGCGGCAATAACAACTTGGTCAGGAAGGTAGATTTATGCATTTTAAGACATGAATAAAACTAAGAATTTATTAAATACTGAATAATATACAGGTTGGTATACGAGTATATTGACTAGGAATAAGTTTAGAAAATGATAGAAATGCAATACCAAGGTTATGAAGAACTTAAATCTTGTTTTCGTGTTTTGATTTGGCCAGCGAGTCGAGACACTGGAGCTCCAAAACCTCCATCGTGATTAGACTAAATCCTAATCTTCCCATTTTTGAAAATCAAAACGTAAAAATACCGGAACAAACACGATTTCGTAATGATAATATTCATTAGTTGAATCTTCAAAATTTTAGAGAAATTAAAACCTGGACAAGTTAGGAAAATATTTTTCATAGAAAGGAGAAACTAGTTTGGAAAGAAACAAACATTTATATTTTTAGCAAAAGGAAATTAAAGAGTCCAATAGGTCATTTCCGATTGCTTTACTGAAACATATTAATATTTTTAAAATACAGTCAGTCTTCGGCAACAACTTCACTGAGAGGTCGCTGAAGTACAGCGCCCATAAGGGATAAAAAGCCTTATTTGATCGTTCGTAAAGCGTGTGGATTTTTTTTTTTAAATCCGTTCATTTAATGTTATGATTTGCTATCATGTTCTCAGTTAAAGCAAAAGACAGCATAGTTGCTATTTTTAGAGCTGGAGTAGATCAGAACACACTAGATAAGTGGTTTCAGATACATAGTTCGAGATTCAATTTCGAACCTACCTATGAGATAGCAGATGTTGTAGGAACATTCATGAGATGCCACGAACGATCAGATTTCTCAATTAGTCAGTATCTATGGAAATATGAAATTAATTATTGATGAACAAATTTTTTATATTTAAGAATTACTCCTCAAAGCGTTCGAATAAAATAGTAAGTTATTTTACTATTACATTAGTTTTACTATTTCATAATATAATAAATAGATAAATATGAATTTTAACCATGTACTCACGTACTACGGACAAACATACATATAAAACTCGACAATGAATCCTAGACATAGAAAGTATTTACCTGAAAAGAGAAACATAATTACAAGGTTAGACAACAATCAACGGATTTTACTATATTACAACTTACATACTAGATAAGTTATTTATTCCTATTAAGTGTATGATAATCAATGCAGTAATATACTAGTACACGAATACGGAACTAAGTTTACTCGTAAACAATTGTATGTGAAGAATGTAATAAAGATGTAAGCATTCTGATATATAATCATGTCTGTGAATTAGTCTCCTGCGCTGATGATAGCTTCACTTATATAATAGAACTCACTACAGAAAGCTGGCACAGACCCTTCTTACTTCATACTTCCTAAATGAGGGAATTTGTTCTGAACTTCTGGAACCCGGACTTGGAAAAGTTTTATTACAGTGCAAGGCTTTACGTTACGTCCACGAGCTTTTTGATTACCAAGCTCAGCAAAGATCCTGATATAAAATTGTAGGTAGCCTCATTTTAAAGATGGAATCCAATTGTACTCAGAAAGGAAATGACACAAGACCGTTCTCATCATGGACCTAACTAAAGTTCTGTACTCTTAGTTTATCAGACCTCGATTTAAACAGTCTTCATTTCAAGTTTAAATGGAAGGTACTCAAGACAGGACTCGTAAAGGATCGCTAGCCACCATAGCTTCGTCTCTGAGATAATAATCCGCCACCAATCAAGATTAAATCAGGATTGGGGCTGAACCAGGGACGGCTTTAGGATTTTAATTTGGGTTAGGCCCGCTTCCTCGCTTATGGATACGTATACACCTTTGATTGATTAATGACAGTAGGAAATTACTTTTACAGTAGTGGTTGATGCTATTTGTTAAGCAATTATCTATAATTAATATAAATAGTAGAAAATATATTTACTTTTTATTGTATATTTTAGTGTTTATATACTTTTAAAATTTTGGAGTAGGCCCGTGCCTACGCGGTCTACTCTCTAAAGCCGCCACTAAGCTGGACAATAATCAAAAGCACGTTACTGGAATATTCATCATCATCAGGTCTACCAGGTTTGTGTTAGAGAAAGCTATTTGTGTTACGCTTTTCTCAATGTGTAAGACAACTCACTAACAGATACTTAAAATCACACTCTGAATTAAACTCTATGAAAACTATTTAAATTTGATTTATGATATTTCATTGTTGTATTTCTCGCAAACATCCCAACTTAGTACCTAGAACTAGGATAAATCTCATACCTCAGCAGTATGTATGTTCGAATTGGAATGTGGGTTATGAATGAATATCGCTCCAGGTAGCAATAAGTGTACTACAGATATGTTCAAATTATTAGAGTCAACATTCAGTTGAGCTCCTCCTTGGCTAAGCGGTTAGCGTACGCACCTTTGGCACGTGAGACCCGAGTTCGATTCCCGGAAGTGTGTATATCTAAATTGGAAACAAAAAATGAAATGGAATACTTACAAGAAAATTATCTCTTACACAAAAATTAATATTTCTTATGAAATCCCTTTTTCTTTATTAAGTCTTTTATCCTTTGTGGCATCCTATGTACGAGTTTAGCACATTTTGCCTTCAATTCAGCATCGTGACACCACAAATTATTGATCTCCTTGATCAATTGAAGTTTGGTTCTAATGTGCTTTTTCTCTAGCTTTTCTTTCATGAAGCTCCAAAAGTTTTCAATCGGGTTCATATCAGGACTAGTGCCTGGCCACGGAAGAACACTAATTTCGTTGTCCTCGAAGAATTTTGTCACAGCTTTGGCCCGGCGATATGGGGGGCTCCACTATGCATAAAGATGAATTGTACGTCCTCAAACCAGAGTGCAGTCTGGGAAAGCAGTTCTTCTTGAAGAACTTGTAGGTATTGGTCGTGCTTCATTGTCCTCTCTACTATATACAGTCTTCCAGGCCCGAAGACAGAGATCACACTCCAGACCATGACTGAAGTAGGATGCTTCACGGTTTATCAAAGACATTCCAACTTGAATTCCTCCCAGGTCAACGTCGCACATACACAAAGATACATGATTCATCACTGAAACACACTATTCTCCAATCATCAGCAATCCAATATTCTAGGCCTCGTGGCCATTCGAGTCGCTTCTTTGCCATGATTGGAGTAGACTCTAATTTTTGTTTTCTTTCTTGACCATGTGCTTTTATTCCCTCGACACAAAGAATCCTTCGAACACTTTCAGGCCAAATGTCTGCGCTATACTCAGCCATTTTTATGCTTGAGTCTATTAGAAGTTGCACTTCTGTTTCCCAGAGCCAATCTTTTTAGTTTTCTGATACCTCTTAGCGATAGCTTTGGTTTTCGCCCACACTTCCCAGCCCTATTTTGGCTCTTGTTCACTTCAACAGAGATTCTACTCACAGATTTTGGTTCTACCATTGAACCACCGCAGCCTTTAAAACATTTCAATAGTAAAAGCCAGTTTTTGAGATCCCTTACATTTGATTGGCTATTCCCAACCCATCCCACCAATTACAATGCAGTACACTCTAAACAATCCAAAAACTTAACAAACCCTACAAACTACCTCCCGCCTTGTTGTAAGCTACCAAAACGTAAACTAATTGCTTAATTAGCCTTTCCCCTTGTTTTGATTTAACATAAAAGTTTGTCCTGTAGCAATCTGATATAATCCCTTATAGCTGTTTGAACTGTTAAGTCGTACGAGAGATTTGTAACTTGTGTAATAATTTCTTCGGATACACTGTGTTTTTGAAATGAGACATTTAGGAACGTAAATTTTTCATAGTACATTTTGTTAGGTTCTAAATCACACTAGCGTGAAACAAGTTAAAGAAGAGGGAACCTTATCTTCTATTATCTTAGTATGAACGAATTGGTGACTCATAGGCCAGTTAACAGATCGGATCGGACGCTCATAGGACAGTTAACAGTCCCTGTCGCACCTAAGACTGTCGCAAATAGGACGACGCCATACTTTATTACTAATCTTACAATAAGAAATGATACATATGTTTTGGAGAAGCCCAGTAAGTTTATAAAACTTTATCCACATATTCTCTATTGTAACTAAATGTTTCGGCAATTACCCAATACTATGACAAGATTGATTTATTATTTATTTATTTATTTATTTTTAAAGATTTGCGTTCTTCTGCAGTATCTATGCTATATAAGTCGTGAACTTACAGTTTAAGCTTTAACGTGGAATTCGAACCACTGTAATGTGGTTTATTATATCTCTAACATAATAATAATAAAAAGAAACGGCATCGTCAAAAATGAGATTATTTTTAAAATCTTGAAAACTGAATTTGACAAAAGAATAAGAAGAAAGAATGAAAAAGATCAAAACTGTGATTAATCATAAAATTTTCTTCCCTTCTGTACATTTTTCAAAATTATTGTTAATTTTCACAGTTATTCCTGGAAACGAACAGATTATTTCCATACATAGTTTTATGATCTGCTTCGAACCAGCTAAACAAGAAAATTAAGAGCTAATTATGATTCATTTTAAAAGCACCTCTTCGCGCTACAGCATCACATGTTTTCAAGCAAAAACTATAAAATATAATGTTCTGAGGCATTCACTTTTTTTTTCTTCTGAATGTTAAATTAAAACACTTTAATGACAATAAAGTATTATTTCTTCGCAAAATGATTGCGAAAATGTTATGTTAAAAAACGAAGTCTACGTGTTTGCAAATTATTTTCAAAGTTATTATATGTTATGCGTGGGTAGACAAGTAATGTACCTGTACATAAAAGTGAGAAAATAATTAAGGAATGTGCAAAATCAGTTGCTATTTGAAGCATAAAATATTTTTTTCTGTATTTCTGGTTTTCTTCTTCTTCTTTTTTTTTTTACTTGCAAATATTTTCGCAAAATCTTTGTAGCATGTAATGGCAAAAGGCATAAAAGTAGATCTGGAATGATTACGAAAGCGAAACGTAACCAGTCAGATTAATGAAAAGGTGAATTTAGTCTATTTTTACAACACAAATCCATTAATAAAATACACACTAAAAGATGGTTAACAAAGCAAGAACAGTGAAACAGCTAAAAACGGAGAATACAATTTCACTTAAATTTAATTATTTATACTTCAAAAGAGATAATCCATGCTCAACTGCTTATAATAGTATATCAAGATGCGAAAAGCTGCTTATGTTTAACTTTTTCTTGCACGGATATGATTTTGTAGGAAATAAATGTGTTTATATATATATATATATATATATATATATATATTCTTACTCATAACAAATGAATATTCATTGTAGACCTATCGTTCAGTGTTCTGCCTCAAGAAAGCTTCTCGACTATTTAAATAAATGTGTTAATGGGGCAATGGCGACGCCAGAGAGAGAAAAAAGGAGGAAAGCATCCGTCCCTGGTTGCTACGTCTGCGCTGCCCACACATATTGTATTACAATGTAGGACAAGCAATATAAAACAACCCTTTTCGGTATACAGAAAATAGAAGTCCCCGAAAATTTTCTCTCCCCCTCAGCGTCCCATCCCAAGAATGCTCTACTATTGACCCACTGCACCCCCTTTGAGCTTCTTTGCAGTGTAATGCTTGGAGCGTTATATTTCTTTATCATAGAGTTGTTTGAAGTATCCGAAATTTAATCGACTAGAACGTTGATGATAATATGTCGTGTTTAAAGAGGAAAAGAACTCACACGTTGCTTTTGCCACTAGACAGTAGACAATGGTAGTGCTTTTTGTTCAGTACTTAGTATAAATTATAAAGACAGACCACTTCCAAAAGGTTCTGATAGTACTTTCATAACGAAAGGTTTCACAAATTGAAATCCAAGAGATAAACTTTTATAACATGAACAAAGCGAAACTCATAATAAGGCTCTTAGTAAGGTAGTCGTGATTGCGAGGCAAAAAGAATGATGGAGCAATGTACACTTGTGTCCAAAATTGTTGTCGCATGTCTTTAGAAATTACATAAATAGAAATAACTCTCTTTCTTGTGATAGAAAATGTCATATTTCTTCTTCGAAATAAGCAGAAAAACAAAACACATATTTCCAAAAAATATTTCAATAAAAAATTAAGAAATAAGCAAGTTATAATTAAAAAAAAGAAATCTCCGAAACTTTCATTGGAAAATTCTAAGTTCCATTTTCGTAAACGTGGCAAACGCGCAGCGAAATTTACAAAGAGGGAGGGAATTTTATGCTTTGTTAGAAATACAACGTAAATCTGTCATAAGGTTAGTTACTATACATGTGGCACAGCTCTAACAATCATTGCTATTAAGCATTTTACATTTAAACAAAGGACTAAATAGAAATAAGCTACAAAATGTGCGAAGCGATCAGGCATTTTGTGTTAGTGGTTTCGTTACCTGCGTCTGCCAAGGTGCATTTCTTACCCTGCCTTTGTAGAGTAGTTGGTTAAAGCTTCTTCTTTACATACTTTATTTTTCCACGATCATCACTTCGAATCCCATACCCTATAGTAACTTTTTTCTTTTCTTTTCTTTTCTTTTAAGGAAAGCTTGATTCTGTGAATTCCTTAAGGAATAATGTTTTGTTCTAATAATGCTCCTTAGTGTAGCCAAACCCAAACTATCACATAACTCAGTGTAATGTGCTTATTCCGTCGAAAATACGAACACTTGATTTAGGGACCATTCAAAAATTTTGTGCCCTTGATTCAGAAATTAATTCTTGGCCAAGATCGCAATCTTTTGATTCATTTTTTGGATCATTCCTAAAATTCTTCTTTTATTTTTACGTTTCGACGATATAGTCAAGGTTGATTTCATTTACGCAATATACTAGTTGAAATGCCGGTTCTTGTCACGGGAAGATTAGATGTATGGAACCTATTTGAAAGGTATATTTGGGGACTCTTCCCCTATTAGGATGCCTCTATGAATTAAAGTGAGATGATAAAAACTCAGGTAGACGCAAGTCACAAATTCATTTTAAACGATGTAACCATTTTCACATTTTGGTTATTTTATGAACGGACTATGGGAAACTAGAATAATATGGAAATTGATATCCTCATACCCATAAATCAAAATGTTCGAAAGCGCTGGGACTCATACTAGCTTAGATTTAATAAGGAACTTATATACTGAGTTTCATCTGTTAAACATGAGTGATTTCCAAGATATATTTTTGGCATACATTTTGAATATCTCTAATCTTCTAGCAAACATATTTTAATGAAGGTAACATGATAATAGCTAAGCATAGTTAGCACTGTCTTCCACCTCAATGTTTTATTCATTTATTTATTTATTTTACTTTAATAAGGACGGACACATATACTAAGGAGGGCAACATGATCCAAAGTATACATAAAAATAAAGTATCTTACGAGATCTTTAAGTTAAGAATATGAAAGTCATCGTATATATTCCTAATTTAAAATATATAGGCACTCGTTCTAGTATTTTGAACAATTCCGTTTTCACGTAGGGAAGAAGCAATTTCTACCATGACTTTTTTCGCATTCGAATACAATAGTCTCATCATGATAGGAAAATTTCTTAAGTGTTTAAATTGAAGTTATGAACAGTTAACTCGACATTGCTTTTGTCATGTCAATTTCATTAAAATGCTCTAGGGGGATAGTCGGTTTAAAAATTATGCAAAAAAAAAAAAAAAATATATATATATATATATAGTATATCACGAACCCCAAATGATTGGAATATGGAATCTGGTATATAAACTCTTTGTTAAAACTCGATGGACACAAGAGCCAAAGTTTTCGAAAATTTCGCTTTTAGGAGGAAGCGCATTATTCCTTTATGTTTTCTCAATAAACAGTATAAAATTGCATCGATATTTTCTGTTTCACCACGAAAAACGACTCAACCATTTGAAATGAATTTGTGCACATAGTAAGCACTTGAGTCGAGCTTAGTTTTCATCAGTTCACTTTAATTCAAATATGCATTCTGAGAGGAGGAAGAAGGTCCAAACAACCTTCAAAATATTTTTCAAATAAAACTACTTTTCCCGTACAATGAACGGACATCTTTGCTATTAAAGAAATAAATGTAGAAATTAGACGTTTTTCTCTGAAGCAATCAGATGCAGGTTAAAACACAAGCGCGAAATGCACCCTTGATATACCTATAGATTACAGCCTACTCTTTCCTAGCGATGGCCAAAATTTTTCGCGATTCGGAATCCGGAAAATTTATTTTCCGGAATCGGTAAGTTTACTTTCCGTATTTCGGAAAAATTTCGATGTCTGAATAATTCCGGAATTTAGAAATATTCCGGATTTCGGAAAAAATACGAAATTTTTCCGACATCGGGATTTTACTGAAATCCGGAATTTTTCCGAATTCCGATTTTTTTCCAAAATCGGAATTTTCCGAAATCTAGAATGTTTCCGATTTTACTTTCCGGATTCCGGGAAGCAAAAATTCTGGAATTGGCCATCGCTATTTCCTATTTCAGTTGTACTTATTTTACCGGTAAATTGTATACATCCCTACATTAAATAGGATTTATTGTTACGAAGAAAATTAAAAATGAATGAAATAGGATCTATATGTGATTTAAAGTGGTTCAGGTATATATAATTTAAAGGAATTTTGCGTTTACTTGCGGCTAAGGGGTATCCTTGTGAAAGGAATGGGGGCTTTTTGGATTCGATTCAGGCCGGTAGCCAGCCCAAAAATGTAAAGGAGTTCCGGCTGAAGTTAGGGGAGGCCCAATCCAACCATATTATAGTTCATCACCATATTATAGTTCATTTGCAAGCCTACCGTGAAACTTTTAGGGGGCAGCTAAAATTTAGGGAGGACCGGCCCCCCTAGACCCCCTGGATACGGGCCTGATTCGATTATCGGTGAATGTGTATTTGTTCAAATTAAACGCTAGTCTGTAAGTCTACGTCTTATATAACCTCGGTGCTGTAAGAAGTATTCTAGATGTCATTGAATGAAACTGAGGGATATACATATATACTGTTACTAGTTCTGAAGTTAAGTGTGTTTGGTTATTGAAACGCCTAGAGAATACAAGTTACATTATGCACATTCAAAGGTAAAGCTGAAAGAAAACGCCTCTGGCTGTGATTCGTGTGATACTGTAGGGCTATTAAGTAAGGACTCAATTCACACTACCAAATATCTGATATGACAACCAATCAAAATTCGATAAAATGGAGTTCGTGTCTAGTAAATGCCACGTAATACATGGGATTTCTTTTAGATAGACATTCACTTACATTTGAGTGGTAGGCGTCATGGAGGAAGCAAGAATTCGTTTCATAACGCTTCTTGACGAAGGTTACAGCGCTAAGCAAGCCGCGGAACATGTAGGCATTCATCCTAGAACAGGTCAGCGGTGGGCACACAGATATCGTGTTACCGGGGAAACAATTCGTCGTCGTAGTAATGGGAGACGGCGAGTTACCACAAGCGAGCAAGGCCGTCGTCTGGTTGAACAAGCCAAGGAAACTCCCCCATTCAAATTCGCGTCAACTGCGACAAGCCGCTGACTTTCCTGGATCACGTCAAACAGCTATTAGGCGACTCAGGAAGGCTAATATCTTCGCTCGGCGTGCAGCCATTAAGGAATTTCTTTCTGCGGAACACATCAGACGACGACGTCAATTTGCAGATGAAAATATGCATCGGAACTGGACAAGTGTCATTTTCAGCGATGAATGTATATTTTCTTCTGCAAATGATGGACCAGTCTATGTCTTTCGTGAGAGAGATTCCAGGTTCGATCCTCGATACATATGGCACAAGCGTTCCAGCGGACGCATATCAGTGGCTGTCTGGGGCTGGATCTCTGCAGATGGATTTGGATATCTTCACAGGATTGATGGGCGTCTTACAGGTGCGCAGTATAAGTTCATCTTGGAGAATATTATGCTGCCATCTGTTCGCGAACGTTATCCTGAGGGAGCAATCCACTTTCAACACGATCGGTCACCTGTCCATATGTCACGAGTTGTCCAAGAGTGGCTGGCAGAGGATGTAGAGGTAATCAATTGGCCTCCACGCGGAGCAGATCTTAACCCAATAGAAAATGTCTGGGCAGAGGTAAAGAGGTGTTTGAGGGAGAAATGGGCTAATGAAGTTCCTAGAAATTCCAATGGCCTCTGGGATTCGGTCGTTAATGCTTGGGAAGATCTTGCTACGAATGGCACGGGCTATGTCCGTCGAATAATAGAAAGAATGTCTCGTCGAATGTTAGCGGTTGTTGAAGCAGGTGGTCATTGGACATCATTTAGTTTCAAACAGCCCTTTTAAGGGCTACATTTCATCCATAAAATGTTATGTGAATATGTGATTAAGCATGCAGAAAAAATTGTGATGCAATCATCGAAATATATTTTTTAAAAAATTAATCTTTCGTTGAGTGGGATTCGATCTCACAACACTCAGTACGTAAAGCCGAAATGCTACCTCTACTCTAGCCTCTCACTAGCGGTTACGCCTACCAATTCCTTGCACAATTGCTGCCAAACCGCCAAAATTTCATACGTAACATTCCTTCGTAATTAAAAATTATATACAAGAGAGATACCTTATTACTACCATTGTTTGGCATTATTCAGAAGACGTCTCTTGCATTGAAAACATAGGACTTCATTATTGACTGATAAAAAAGGAAAATGCAATAGTCGAAAATTGTATTTTCTTTGCAAGTGATTTAAAGCAAATTCGTATTCATAACCAAACTTGAAATGGAGATGGGTTGAGTTGACTTTAAGTTTAACGTCCCGTTCCGTAAACAATTATTTATTATTTTCTGCGAGAGTTAATTTAATTATGTTCCCTCTTCAAAATAGTGTTAAATAATAAATAATAATTTAACAATAGAACAATGCTTAATCCCGCACCCCTTAGCAGTTAATACACTCTAGAGCAGCCTAATCACCAGATAGCTAAGGACTCTCTTCCTATAACTTTTACAGTATAAACTCTCAAGCTGATATAACATCTATAACAAGAGTTATACATCATATTAAATTAGAAATAAGTGTGGTTATAATAATTGCTTGTTACGTCAGAAAGAAGTTTCTTTGATTAGTATCATAGGTATTAATCTATGTATTTTCGTGTACAGAAAATAAATAAAGAATTACGCTAGGAAGCCAATTAACTCGTTAGACAAGAAACTCTGGTATTTTCGTCACTTAGAATATAGACGTCCTCAGATTTCTGAATTAAGAATTACAATTAGGAATCCATCAAAGTATTTTGAATTTGTTTAAAATTGTCTCAATGCTCAACGAATTATTTTTCAATTTAAAGTTTTGAATACAAATCTAAAGATAACACTGCTTTTTTTACTTTCTTGTGCACTCTCCTTACGAACAATTGTTCGACATATTTCACATAGTACGGCAAAGTACTAGGTATCCTCTGTAATCCATAATGTGTACGAAGTATAGATTTGAAGTCATCCTTTGTCTGAATGAAATTCTATTCAGAAATATTTCGCTAAAACGTAAATTATGACTACCACCTCAGCAGATATGTCTACAAGATTAGAAACAAAAATCAGTATTCGGTGAAAGCACTGTTTCTTTCAGAATTTATGTTCCGGGTGGGGGGGCACACTCACAAGAGAAGGCAGACTTTGGTAAGTGAACTTCGGGGCCACATTTTGCGAGTTGTTAATGCACATTTAAAGATTAAATATTGCAAACTGGGAGAGCGCAATGGCCAAAAATAACGGAGAAAAACAGTCTTAAATTTTTCTACTCGCTGCATAAATTATACGACACATTTACCAAGTGTCGGCGTGGCAAAGTGAGGAAAATCTTTGACTCATGCGTAAAGGGTTCCGAATTCAATTTCTGTTCGAGTCATACATTTTTTTTTGTTTCAACCAATAAAGTAGCCATTTGTAACTATAAGTAAAATATTAATTCATTATATGTTTATAATGAATAAAACAATAGAAATTTTCAAATCACTTGTAAAATCTTTCAATGTTCCATTTTAACTACGGTAGAAACAAAATTTAATCTATTCCGTAAATATTATTGTTACCGCAGTCGTTGCGTAAAAAATGTTCTTGACGCTTCGTGTTTACATCTGTAGACAGTGTGCGAATTACAAGGGGAATGAGGAGGAAATCTCCTTTGGTTATAGCAACATCCAGTAGTAGCAAAGGGGATTTCCCCCTCAACTCCTTTGTAATTCGTACATTGTCAACATATGTAGGCACGAAGCGTCAAGAACATTTATTACACGACTGTCGTAACCAGTGGCGTATTTATTAAGGGCGCTTCCGGGCTTAAGCCCCCCGAAATATTATTTACTATATTAAAGTAAATGAAATATCTTCGAGAATTTTCACATTTCCAGGACTAAAGTTGGCAAAGCCCTCCCTCCGAAATAAAATCGCAAATATGCCACTGGTCGTAACCATAATATAACTCGTGATATCAGAATATTTACGGAATAGATTAAATTTGGTTTGCCAGTTAACATGGAACATTGAAAGATTTTACAAGTGATTTGAAAATTTCTATTGTTTTATTCATTATAAACTTACGATGAATTAATATTTTACTTATAGTTACAAATGCCTACTTTATTGGTTGAAGAAAGAAAACAGATGTGTGACTTAAACAGGAATCAAACCTGGGCCACTTTACACACGAGTTACAGATTTTACTCACTCTGCCACACCGTCAATTGGTAATTTCGTACGTCGTACGATATATGCGGCGAGTAGAAAACTTTAAGACGGTTTTTCTCCGTTATTTTTGGCCATTGCGCTCTCCCAGTTTGTAATATTAACTCTTTAAATGTGCACTACCACCTCCCAAAAAATGGCTCCGAAGTTCACTTACCAAACTCTGCCTTCTCCTTGTCAGTATTACGGGAAGGGGGGACACTGTCAGAGCTTGTCCGGAAGAAGCACTGGGTGAAAGATAACGTGTTAAGTATGAAGCGTTTAAGATCAATCCTTCAAACACTACTGAAGGGGGATTTCTAACTTAATTTCATACATATACCTTAAAATAAAAGATTTCAACTATAATTGCCACTTTAAAAACTTCATTTCAGAGAATGACTATGAGAAACAATAAGGTCACTGTAAAATACATTATAAAACACACACACTCAAGACTCTATCTACCTTCAAAATGACATTTCCAAAAGTTCAAACGCAACTAAATAGGTTTTTTAGACCTGAAAAAGTTAACCATTCTGAAGTTCATGCAAATATTTAATCTTTCTTCCGAAATAAACTCTTTCAAGTCACCTCCGATTGGGATTTCTCCTTGAAGTGAAAACTGTTCCTTCGTGATTATAAGGTTCACGTACGCCTTTTCGACGCAAAAGATCCAGTTCGGATTCCCGGTGAGAGCGCATGTGTTTTGGAACCCACATTAAGCTGTAGATCTACGTCTCGTATAGCCTCAGTGCTCGAAGAGACGACTAACTCAAGATCAGCCATCAAACCGAAAACTTATTCACGTCGCCTTTTCACCCTCATCAAAGAGTATTAAGCGTTTTTTTTTTTTTTTTTTTTTTTTTTAAATATTACATTTACAATCAAACAAACTAACTTGGAGTGCTGTCTTTAAAAATATTTAATTTTAATTTCACATATATATTAGACAACTTCGCATAAAATGATACTTGTAGATCTTCATATTGACCAACACTTTTTTAAATCGCCAATTGATATATATTTTTATATTATATTAATTATTTCAACTACATTTACGTATAACTTGCAGTGCATATGTAGAGTAAACAAAAAAAGCAATCCTATTATGGTCATTTTTATGCAACAAAACATTGAATGATGATATTAAAATATTCTGCATTGAATTAGAAGAAATTTTCGATAAAATAATTTTGATACTTTCATACTTGTTTATGTAGTAATGTAACGATTTATCACAGCATTGTGTACAAAAGGAATTAACAAATGTAGTTACTTTTTCTAGAATATTTAAATTAATTTGTACTGCAAAATTATACAACAAATATAGTAGCACAATAAATAGGAAAACTTTTATTAAAGTTTCATTTTCAGGTTGTGACAATCAAGTTCCTTCTTTTTATTGAAATCTTGCTAATTGTAATATTTGATAAATATAAAAGTTTGAATTATACTTGCTTTGAATTGTAGGGTATATTCAAATTGAATAGCATTAAATTAGTAATATTGAGAAATATTTCTTGGATTAAAAGAGATTGTTGAGTTGAGTTTAACGTCCCGTTCAGCGGCGAGACCATATAAGACGTGGACTTACTGATTAACGTGAAATTCGAACCACATGAGCTCCCAAAGGGAATCGAACCCGGGCCTCCCACGCTGGATTAAAAGAGAGTTGTTTAACAAAATATCACTAACAAAATGTGAACATAATAATAAATAAAAAAAACTAGTATGCCGGATTTGAACTGCTGATCATCACCAAACGTGAACATTTAGTGAATGCACACTAATTGATTGCTCCACGATTACTAGTTTATTAAATATACCTCGATAACACATATAAACAAATTATACGAAAAGGGGTGGTTGCTTCATTTTTTAGTTTATTTAAATGGTTTTCTGAACATAATTAGCAGTGTCGTTTTGTCAATGTTTTGTTAAAATTTGCATCCTAGGGGGGAAATGGAATTTTAAAATTTAACCTATAAATAAAGTATCTCCAAAGTCCCTCATGTTATATAGATGAAGTTTGATATATAAACTCTTCACTAAAATCGGTGTAATCGGTGTAATCGGTGTGATCGGTGTAATCGAGTTTTCGAATATTCAGCATCTACAGGAAAAGGTATAAAGGTAATTTATATAATACTTTCTCAACATATAAATATGAATCGAAGTTTTCTGTCTCCTGATCATAGGTAAACGCTGAACTATGTAAAACGAATTTTTGAAAATCAGAATCACTTGGCTAGAGTTGAGTTGATTTTGAGTTTAAAGTCCCTTTCAACAGCGAGGCTATATGAGACGCGACCTACTGATTAATGTGGAATTCGAGCCACATGAGCTCCCTCCGGGAATCGAACCCAGGTCTCCCACGCTAAATCATTTGGCTAGAGTCGTGATTTCACCACCTCACTGTCGCCAAAATATATATCCTAAAGCGGAAGGAGATTCAAAATACATGATAAAATAGTGTATCCTGCAAGTCCGTCATTAGGGACTTGAATCTACTTATATAAATTCGTCAATGAAGTAAGTGAAGACTTATTCCAGCGTTTAGGATAGCTTGGCTTCTAAAAGGAGAAAGAGCAATTTGTAAAAATTAAGTTGATGTTGATTGCCTCATTACCACGTACTGATGATATCAGGGGGTAGCACAGGAGCACATTTTCTCCTGGTACCAATAAAATTCTTACCACTCCCGTCCAAACTTCCGAAGAAACCAGTACTTTTGCAGTGCTACTTTTACCCTGTGTATTGAAATTCTCCCCCGGGAGAAATAGTTTGTACTCATCACTTTCATCACGGATAATGACTTCGAAGATAGTCGAATCAGTTTTCTTTTTTATCATATTGCTTTCATTAGAATCGGTATCCTAAGGGAGAAATCGGCTCCAAATTTGTGATAAAAAATATAGTATCTTCCGAAACTCTTAAAATAGGCAGATTAAATTTTGTTTATAAACTCCTTTTGAAAAGTAAGATGACACTTGTCCCAATAGAGGAGTATGACCCACATGCGAAATTCTTGGCCATCCTTTGTATAGCCATGGTTTAGCCCCTTCGTGATAAAAAAAAAAAACGAAAGTATTGTTTTATTAAAATTAATGATATGTTGATTAAGTTTTATTAAAGTTTCATTTTCGCGTTATGACAATGAAGCTGCTACTTTTTGTAAAACTCTTGATAATTTTAACACGTTTAAAGGCAAAAATTTGAATTGTTTGCCCATATTTAAATTACTAACATAAAAAGAATAATATCAAATACCTTTTATTAATGGAAGAGAGTTGTATAACGAAATCTCGCGAACAAAATTTTAAAAATACTGTAGGTACGGAGCTGGAACTAATGATCATCGAAAAAAATGGGGGGCACTAAATCATGCTTTAACAAATCACCCTACTACTTGTTGGAAAACACTATAACGAATAGAGAGAACAAGCGTTTCTTAAAAAAAAAAAAAAAAAAAAAAAAAGACTGTAGGGTATGTGATTTGTACTGATGGTTATGGAAAAATAAAGTATAAAGAGCAAGCGCTAAATAACTACTCTACAAAGGTAAGTTAAGAGAGAACTACTTCGCAGACGCATATAAGAAAGCCACTAACACAAAATGCATGATCGTTTCGCATATTTTGTAGCTTATTTCTGTTTATTCCTTTGTTTACATGTAAAATGCTTAATATCATTATTAGAGCTATTCCATATGTATAGTTGAGTTAGTTGATTTTAGTTTAGCGTCCCTTTCAGCAGCGAGGCTATATGAGACGTGGACCTACTGATTAACGTGGAATCCGAACCACATGAGCTCCCGCCGGGAATCGAACCCGGGTCTCCCACCCATATGTATAGTAATTAACATTATGACAGATGTACTTTGCATTTTTAACAATTTCTGAACATGAATCTTTGAACCTTATGCGCTCTGAAAGGAGATTCAAGTAGAGATCTTAAAGATAAAACATGTCTAAAATATCAAAAGTGAACTTGACTCCCTCGTGCACTGAATGTGCCAGTTTTCAGTTAAAGATCAATTCACACATAGTGTATCATGCCCATGTCATTCCCCTGCCATGATCCGTCCGTGTCACTGCCGTGACCATTCACACATATCATGCCGTTCTGTAGCGTGCCACTATTTCTTTCTACATCCTTTCCCTTGGTTCGGATCAACTTGGTGTCCCTTCGTGTGCTACGAAGAAAACCGAAGGATCGCGGCCGACACAGTTTCTCTTCAAGCTATCGAGTAAGAGTGATTGAATTATATAATTGTATTTTATTTATTTATTTATTTACTAAACACATTTCCGATATAGCAAAAATACCATTATTTTTGTAAAATGTTCATTATTTTCATGAAACAGAGAGAATTTTCTACTTGGCTTTAGAACTATCCCTACTAATTTTTAATCGACATCTAATAGTTTACGTTCATTATTTGTCTATTACCTGCATATTACTTGCAGAAACTATGCGGAGTAAATGTTTTATTTAATTACTGTTTTACGAAAGTTTAGTCATGTGTTAATTAAAATTCCACTATTTGTAAGTTTCTCATTTCGGTTATGAAAATGGTTATAAATGAAGCTTCCGCTTTTTATAAAATTCTCGACAGTTTTAATGTTTTTAAAGACATAATTTTAAATTATTTGGAAATATTCAAATAAACTAGAATGAAGAGAATAATACTAACGAGCATTATTAGAACAAAACATTGTTCCTTAAGGAATTCACAGAATCAAGCTTTCCTAAAAAAAAAGAAAAAAAGAAAAGAAAAAAATTACTATAGGGTATGGGATTCGAAGTGATGATCGTGGAAAAATAAAGTATGTAAAGAAGAAGCTTTAACCAACTACTCTACAAAGGCAGGGTAAGGAACGCACCTTGGCAGACGCAGGTAACGAAACCACTAACACAAAATGCCTGATCGCTTCGCACATTTTGTAGCTTATTTCTATTTAGTCCTTTGTTTAAATGTAAAATGCTTAATAGCAATGATTGTTAGAGCTGTGCCACATGTATAGTAACTAACCTTATGACAGATTTACGTTGTATTTCTAACAAAGCATAAAATTCCCTCCCTCTTTGTAAATTTCGCTGCGCGTTTGCCACGTTTACGAAAATGGAACTTAGAATTTTTCGATGAAAGTTTCGGAGATTTCTTTTTTTTAATTATAACTTGCTTATTTCTTAATTTTTTATTGAAATATTTTTTGGAAATATGTGTATTGTTTTTCTGCTTATTTCGAAGAAGAAATATGACATTTTCTATCACAAGAAAGAGAGTTATTTCTATTTATGTAATTTCTAAAGACATGCGACAACAATTTTGGACATAAGTGTACTTCTATATATTCGATGTTATACGCACAATCTGAAAAAAAAAAAAGAAAGAAAAAGAAAGAAAGAAAATTTCAAATTGAGGGACTGAGCGCAACAATGATCTAACCCACATTTTTAAAAATGGAGAAAAATTAAGTTAAACACATCTGTTTTTTCGTACAGTATACCAAAAGCAGTATATCAAATGGTTGAATGTGTCATACATTGTAGATATATACATTGTATATACAAAAAAACACATGTTTTTAACTTGATTTTTCTCCACTTTTAAAAATGTGGGTTAGACCACTGTTGCGCTCACCCCCTCAATTGTAAAGTGACTTTCTAATGGTAGCATATTTCATGTTCAAGAACGAAATTTCCCGTACAACAAAGTGTAAACTTCTCATCTAATTTACTGCACAGTTGGATCATAGTGACCAAATAGTGACATGGTTACTTTCCACATTTTTAATGGACTCCCCCCTAGAACTTCAGATTCCCCCCTCCAAAACCGAGGAGACTGGATAAAACACTGCAGAATTATATAAGAATAATGAAAATAATCTTTTAAATTTTTATAACCACGGATTACTGATATTTTGGTTTTAGCTAGTTCGAATCGTGTACTGTATGTACTCTTCTACATCCAAGATTCATATAGAAATTCATATAGGCCTATCCTCAACTTTGGCAACTCTGTACATCACGACTTCACAGGTATGGTTCTACTCATAATTAGATTTGCTAGATGTTATAATTTGTTTTCCGTGCCATTTAACAAAACTTCATTTTGTGCTCCATTGGCAACACTGCATTGCATTTGATGTTATTAAGCATGTCTGTGGGTACAATGTTTGCTTACTATACTGTTGTGTAAATGTCATTTTGATTACTTTAATCATTTTGAAGTTTTTTTTTTTTCTGTGTCAATATATCTTTTGCATTGGTATCTTCACATGATTCTAGATCTTTCTTTCCTCTGTATCTGCTGTGTTTCTGGGTGTCGGCCCGTAAAACTGGATTTCTCACCTTTTTTTTAAACTCCTCTATCGATTGCACATTGTTCGATTGGGCAATGCTACTATCAATATAAGATGTTCCCTTTAAGTTTCGACTTCAGATCAGAGACAACACGACTTTATCATTGTACTATTCCTATAGTGATGAGTTATCATCGTAATCGGCATTCTCACATCCTGCAGGAGGGCATCTCCGCAGAAAATCCATTCAACAACAATAGCAAAAGTAAGACATCATCAGAGCTCATACTGTGTTGCTCAGTAAGGAACTATGTGGAATCTTACGGTCATAATTGAATCACCTACACATGCACCATCTCTCTCCATGAAAAATCTAAACACAGACTAAGCTTTGTTTAAAGGATCTCGGCAAAAAATCGTGAAATCGTAAGGTATTTTACTGTAATTAGATTGGTTGATACTGTATTTACTTCTCTTTACTTGCATGTTCTGTATGTGCAATAGCAATGAAAATGTGCAATAACAAAATATCAATAAAATATACATAATACAACATTCACGTAATTTGGATTACAATAGCAAAAATGTAAGAACTCTGTCCTTCATGCATGTAGTATATACTTGCAAATATCACATATTAACTATTGTAAATAGCACAGTGTCGAAAGAAAAACTTAAAATAAAGAAATTCTGCTTCAAAGACAATTTTTATACTTTATCTCTAGCGGCCGCTGAATCCGTATTAGAAACCATTTATTTATTTATTTATTTATTTATTTTATCTTTTCCAGAGTTTGCTCCATAAGATCAATATTGGAACCAGAAATGATTCATTTCTGCTTCTTGTAAACGGAGCGATAAAGAAAGATATTGAGACTTTTTTTTTGGGCCACTGATTTGATTTAAAAAGAAACACGCTTCTCACAATCTCTTGTCACCTGTAGACAGAGACGTACGAATGAACATAGACTTGAGTAAGACATTTCATTCATAACATAATTTGGAAGTCATTCTTAGTGTTGACATTCAGTCTTAGTGTTCTTAAAAGTGACATTCATTCTTAGTGTTGCCTAGAAATTTCCGAACCATCTCAAAAACGAGACGAGAAGTACATTTTTAAATCCGAGACGAGACGATAGATTTCTTGAGTTTTGAGCGCAAGACTATTTAACCCAAATCTTAGATGTGAAACACTATTTTAGTGTTACATGATCCGTAGTAAAAAAAATTATCCAATGGTTAGCATCTTGGAATGTGCTATTTGCAGACGACATCATGCTCGTGAGTGAGAGACCAAGGCTGCACTGCAAGAGAAATTAGATACCTTGGAAGGAGGAAATTAGATAGGACAAGAAATAATAATCAACCAATCAGGTGATGCATTTGAAATATTTCAGTTAAGATTTGATAGCAAGATCCAAAACTTATGCAGGGACTTGATTCACAAGTTCATGGACAGTTAAACGATGGTTTGTAAGAACTACAGCCTGAATTGACTCATGTAACTCATCTGTTGATGTAGGTCATCTAATCCTCGAATCTCCAGCAGCCGAAGTTCTGCATACCACTGCGTGCAGCTGACACAACCAGTTCTGTGTCCATGGTTAAGCGTTTGGAGGATTTTTGAAGTTATACGCAAAATTTTACGCGCACACGTAGTTCTTCTAACTCTATTGTTGGTTGGTCAATTCTCCGACGAACAGCTTAAGCACGAACGCACTCCAAAGGGTGTAGCAGTGTAACTCGACAACTAACAATTAAAGCATAACTTGGAACGCGAACTAAGGTAAGATCTTGCTAAGTACACCTGGTAAACGTAGCACGCCATCTCTAGCTATTGTTGCGCTATTTACGAAGGCCTTTTTTTTTTTTTTTTTTGACAGATCTCATATGACATTTAATGAGTGATATATACAAAAAAAATTGCAATGAATACTTAGATTGTAACGACGTATATAATGTTCTACTTGGGGACACTTGGAAATGATACACATTAAAGAAAAGAACATTAATTGTGTGACGTAAGTGGAAATTCTTAACGTTATAATTAAAAACAATATTTTTTCCATTATACACGTGTTTACTACTCAAGGACATCACTGTCAAAAGGTTATTATGTGTAAGATGGAATATTTAATAACATTATAGGAGATAAATTACTGTAATTTAAATACACTACCTTGTTTGAAGTTACCTATGTTATTATCGTTGACTGGAAATTCATGGACAATACATGAGAATAGTTTTTACTTGATAAAGGGTGTGAAGAAACCAGGAGAACGAACTTCGAGAAATTATTCACTAGGTGTTCTGGGTGTACGCTAAACACCGCTTGACTAGTGCGGCGTTGCCAGGTAGTGTCGAGTGTTTACTGGTGCCAGATAATAAAGGAAGTAATCATGGAAGTTTGCTGGGATACTTACTGGAGAAATTAGTTTCCACCCTTACCGCAATTCACAGCTAAGTTCCGCTTCTCGAACTCCAACGCTAGAATCTAGGAATTAAACGTACAAATTTGGCAAGAACGCATTATGGCGTTCTGCGCAAGTTTCTTCTCAAAATCTATTTCCTTAAATGTAAATTAATAATTAAATAAAATGTGAAACATTACACGAAAAACGGTCAAACAATATATCTATTTCGTATTAAGATCGTTGCTTTAAAGTACTTTACACATTCAAATAAACATTTCATAAAATTGAGCACTTCTAGCAACATCTAACAGCAAGTGCCATCTTGTGTGCTCATTGTTAAACTAAAAAAAATATTTTCCGTTTTTCGACATCGAAAGACACAACCAAATGAATTAGTGTCTTCTGTCGTAGTTGAAACATAACTTTATCTTATAGCACAATATTTATAATATGTAACGTTTCATTGTGCAGTAGTTAAGGGAATGAGGTAAAATATGTACTGACTTCCGGGTGATGATCCACCTTAACTCGGAAGAGACAGAAAAATCTAATAGATATGGGTCGAAAAACATGTTCTTACGTACACACAAAGTGTGTGCATACACATCCCAGATTCAGAATGACTGGAAATACGTAAAATCAATGAGGTATGAATATCACGTTCATGGCCTAATTGCACTGGCACAAATCCGAACATGTCCCCCCTCAATCTTGGAACTGGGGGAACTATCCCCCTCAATAATCTGGTTTGAAATGTGTTTTGCGGGGAGAAATGTGATTATTTGTGTCCGACTACTACGAAGGAAAGAAATGAAATTGATGTCAGTTGACTTATTTAATTTTAACTATCTCATCTACATCGCCTCTATATAATATACAACAGGTTCACCTCAGAATCATATTCATCTAGCCTAATAAGAGTCTCATCTCATCCCTCCCGGAATAAGCCTTAAATCTGCCCGCATCTCAATTTTGAAGACAACTCTGCTCCCCTGATCCTCCACTGCATTGTTTTTCAACTTCACAAATATTTTGAACATCGTTTAAAAAAAATGGGAACGATCTTACCCAGTCCCCCCGTCCTCAATGTCGACAGATTTGCGCCGATGCCTAATTATATGAGGGGAAAAAATCAACAGAATCGTGAAGACTTCTAAATCCCCAAATGTATGGCCTCCAGAATTCGTTGATGTCAAATTATAATAGATTTAAGCTTAAGTTACCTGGAAACAGTGATTAATGACCATCAACAAACATGAAAATCACATCGACAGTCTGGGTTTTTGTCTCTAGTTTGGGAGCATTCGAGTAGATTGGAACTTGCCTGGCTTGTGGTTATAAAATACATATTTTCATAACATGGAATGAAAGACTGATATACTATACACAATGATCATATTTATAACTAAGGTCCGTATTATACCGTAAGATATTTCTCATACTATTGAATGCAATCAATTTAAGATATTTAGGTTAAACATTCGTTTGAATTTCACGGGAAATATATCTATCTTAACGGGAGCAGGAAGATTCGGTGTAGGAAAACTTGGTGTAAGAAAATTCGGTGCACGGAATACTCGGTGTGGGGAATGCTTGGTTCTTGTTCTTGTTCAGGTAACCTCACACAGAAGTTGTACAAAGGAGGAGGTGCGTTCCGTAGTATCTAAGTCCGCTATGGCCCTGGAGTTGTTAAAAGATAATAAATAGGTTAAGCTCTGCTAAAGACTTTCCATAATGTGCAGTTGTGACTCCTTGCGTCCAGTAAAAATCCTTGAAGAAATGTTAGATGTAAAGAATGATTCGTTGTAGTAGACCCTAGGATCCATTAGAAACTTAACTTTGTGGATAAAGGAGTGTATTAGTTTTAACTTTTAAGTTCAAACTTTGTGTGGAAGTACTTTTACTGTTTGCTGTAAGGATTTTTTAAAAATGTGAAATAATTTGAATTCGAGATTTCGACGGATTTTAACGTTTCATGACCCCTACATGATGAGCAATTAATTAGTTTTTCGATGTCTGTCCGTGTGATTTAGCAAAGCGACCATCGCTACCAATCGGCATTCAATTTGAAACTTTAGTTTTATGCTGTTTTAGATGTCTTCTAAACTTCTCTAGTTCCAAAAATAAATGTAGGTTACTGGAGAAGTAAAGTTAAAAGTTGCAGGAGTTTCAACACTCACTTCGTGGCAGCCATCCATGAATATGGAGATAGATGGATGTCCTGAAAAGAGAACAGGACGTTAGCGACCTTCCAAATTGAACGGTTACATGGAGGTGACTCCCATAATGGTAAGAAAAAATACAAATGCACCACTTCCAGATTGCAGTCGTTTGCAACCACTTTTGGAAATGGGAACATTTTTCAATATTTGAGAGGAGTGGCCTTCATTTTGACAAATAATTTTGAATCTCGCATTTGTTAGGTATATATTATCCATAGCGTATATTGTAGGTATTTTTAATAAATATTTGAGTGAACTCGTTATTTTTATTTATTATTTTAAGTTTTGTTTCTATTATTATCTCAGTACTATTTTTACAACTATTATCTGATAAAACCATCCCACAAAGACTTTTTTGATCAATATATTTTTGCATACTATATATGTATATGTGTTGTATGGTGTACTATATTGGAAAGTGTTTTTAGTTGTTTCTATAAATTCTGTTTCTATAACTATTCTCTGAACTTACAGTTGTGATTGTTTTATTTCTGAAAAAAGTGTCAGATTCATTGCGTAATGAAAACAAATTATAATAATCCCTCACAAAAGACATGTAAGAGATATCCGACCCCAATGGAAAAAATAAATTTCATTTTCTTGAAATACGTAATAACATTTTATTCGGTGTTTTTATTTTAGCGTTTTCGTTTTCACAATATGAAATTTTATAAGTTAACGTAAGCGATAATATACAATATGTATTACACCGAATCCATCTTACACCTAACTTTCTCCACACCGAATTTTCTGTACACCGAATTTTCCTGTACCAAGTTTCCTTGCACCGAAGCTTCCTATATCTCCATCTTAACCAAAAAATGTGTATCTCAAACAATTTCAGAAAGATAATGGTATTTCATATTTTACTTTTGAGTAAACTGCAAAAGAAAATTCAACATTCTTACCCAATGCAATGCAATGACACATACTTCTCCTGCTATCTGCAGGTATATTTCCGAACTTAAATTACCTACTACTGTTCTGTGTTCCAATCCCAACAGCTCAGTATTAGAGCTCTTACCTCAGATACACGGGGTCACTGGTTCGATCTCCAGACAAATAAGTTTGTGGTGGACCACATTGTGTCTGGGGATTTTCTCTGGATACTCTTGTTTGCTCCTGTGTTCAAATTCCACCAATTCTTCTATATTCAGTCACTTGCCTTAATCACCCGTCTCCCTTAGTGTAAAGCGTATAATCGTGGGGCGTTAAACAAATATTTTTCAATTCCATCCCATTCCCCCTAATAACTCAATTTGACCGGAAGTGGGCCTTCCTACCATTCATTATATTTCCCCGAGCCGCTCGATTATATTTTAAACAACTGCATTGGCTTACAAGCCAATATATAGAAGGGGAAAAAAACGAGGAATGTGATTAACCTGTAAAAATGGTCTAAATCTCGCATTTCCAAGTGGTCAAATGCTTCCAATCGAGCACTTCAGGACTTTTCGTTATCTGTTACTGTTTTCGTTGTATGGCGATAAACTTTGAAACCGGAAATGCTTAATTTGAACCTCCTCCGGTTCGAATAGAGGGTTAACGTAGAAGAGGAAGCCTACCTACCCTTGGGACGCTGAATCGATTGCAAAAATAAATAAATAAATAAGATAAAATAAAAAAACTCAATATCTCTGGTAGTATTTGCTCCCATATCTGTCGACAGACGGAAGGACGGATAAAGCCCTTCTTTAATACTTTCAACACTTAATGCATAGCATACTTTGGAAGTCTAAAAATAATCAAATTAAAATTTAAAAATCTCTAGTTGCTATTGATCAAAAATGCATAAATAAACCTGTTATCAAACGTGCATTTGAAGGATAAGAAAGTAAATGATGAAATAGTTAATTAGCTATGTGGTAAATATAGTGTATACTTATTATAAAAGTTTACTTTTTAAAAATACCAAAGAAAGACGTTATCGTAATAGGGAAACTTACTAGTTATTGGCAGCAGTAGCAGTAATTGCAATGCAGGTAAAAATGAAATGAATCATTTAGTTCATCAACTCCTTGATTGTGTCTTATATGCTAACGAATGCAGATGACAATGTGTAAGTCAATGATTGTGGAGTAATTAGTAGAAGGAAATGTGGAAGAAACCACAGGAATACCGACAAAACTCATGCATACAATGTTGGGTAGTGTTGTGTTACGGGACGATACGAGACGGAATTTCCTTGACGACGAAAAGCTAATCCAATAGAAGGAAATATGCTTTTCGGGACGAAATATCACTTTCTCGACAGCTTTTCGGAACGAGACAGCTCTAAATCCGATCTCTTTGGCAACAATATGGTTAGGTAGTGTTTGTAGTAGTAAAGATTGTACGGGCTCGGAAGAGTCGCGGCTATGAAGCCATGTTGACTTTATCACTTGAATTGTTCTGATATTGATTCAAAAGTTAGAGCATGAGCTGTAACCAAAATGGCCCGGAAATGAGGCCGAATACCGTGCTCTACGGTTCATTCAACGAACCTTCTGATCCCGACGTAAGCATTAGGGATGCGCTCGAGTCGAGTCGAGTCGAGATTTAAGCCTGTCTCGACTCGTCTCGAGAAAATGTTGTCTCGACTCGTGTCTCGACTCGAAAATATGGTGCTGTCTCGACTCGTGTCTCGACTCGACAGTCTGTGTCTCGACTCGACTCGAATTCGAGTCGAGACGTCTCGAAATTCGAGTCGGGACAAAATATACGAGTTAAAATATACACACACATCAGCAAGACCATTATGACTACCTACCTAATTGTTAGTATGTCCAACTTTTGGCACGAATAACAACGGCAACGCGTCTTGGCATGGTCGCAATGTTCCTCGGTGGGTCGCTGGAGAGAGTTGGCACCACATATGCACACACAGGTCATCTAATTTCCGTAAATTCCGGGGAGGGGGTGATGCATCCTCACGTTACGTTCAATCACATCCCAGATGTGATCGATTGGGTTCAGATCCGGAGAGTTTGGGGGCCAGCACATCACTTGGAACTCGCTCCTGTGGTCCTCGAACCACTCCATCACACTCCTGGCCTTGTGACATGGTGCATTATTTTGTCGAAAAATTCCACTACCGATGGAAAACATGGCCGTCATGAAGGGGGTGTACGTAGTCTGCAAGCAGCGTGCAACACCTCGGCCGTCATGGTGCTTTGCTCGAGCTCCACTGGACACATGGATGCTCAACTGAATGTTCCCTAGATAATAATTAAGCCGCAGCCAGTTTGTCTCCGTCCCGCAGTACAGATGTCAAGGAGCTGTTCCTTTTGAACACGACGGATTCACACCCTCACATCGTCATGATGAAGAAGATATCGGGATTCATCAGACAATGCAATGCTCTGCCATTGTGCCAAGGTCTAGTGGTGATGGTCACGTGTTCATTTCAGTTATAGTTGCCGATGTCGTGGTGTTAACATTCGCCATCGTTAGGAGTGTTCGGTGCACTGTGTGTTCAGACTAGTGTTGTGAAGGCCTGTGATAAAAACGGAAATTTTGGGTAAAAACAGTTTTTTTTTTTTTACTGTTTTCCCGAGCTGGGGAAAAACGGAAAATTTGGGTATGATCAGAATCATCATTCTTGTTAATCACAGAATCATTTTAGTTAATATGTTAAATCAAACATATATTTCATAGAGATATCTTCCTTGTTCTATGTAAAATTCCGGAAATTTTGAAACCATTAGAAAAAATTATTTGTTCGGAAATATTGGCAAAAACAGGAAAATGTAGTTTAAAAACTATTTGTTGGCCTGATGCTAGTGATCTTACTTGCTGTAACATGTCTGCAACATATACAGTGGGAAGTATAAAATCCGAACTAATTGGGACCACAGGTATTCGGTTTTTCAAATTGTTCGGATTTTCGAAAATGACCAAGAAAATGTCTTTTAGGCTTACATATACTGTACGGTATGTTCTTCTATCGATACAGTGGTTATTCAGTACATACAGTAATTACAATACCGTACGTAAGGCTACTTACATTTAATGTTTCTGAAGAACTTGCTTGTACTGAGGCACACTTAAAAGTTATAGGCCTAAGAAAAAATAAAAATAAAAATACATGACAAACAATTACATATAAATGAACTTTTGTAAAAACACTGACTTCACATAACGTCGATGGACACGCTATTGTTTGTTTATCGCTAGCGTTAAGACAAAATGTAAAAACCTTCTAGGGACCGCGTTCGGATTTTTGACGTTAAGATTATCGACGTCCTAGTGTATATACAATGTATTTCGCTAACGGAAAAATACTTAGAGGAACAGGTTTTAATTCTACTTTACACACATATACCGCACAAGTGAGTAAATTTGAGCAGCGAGAAATATATTAAATGAAACTTCCGTTAGTTATTACAGACTAGCAGAATATCCGTTCTTCGCACGGGGAGAATGCGTTTCATTTTTGGACACAAAGGGCACCAGAACTGTCACCAATGAACTTGTGGAGCCCCAAAACTATGAATTTGACATTCATATCGATAATTTTCAATTATCTTTACATGTCACCATCCTCCTTAGAGTACTAATGGGGCTGAATTTGTGGATTTAAACGGCATCTTCTGTTCATCTTAGCGAGTATGGATTCGAGGCCATTTTCGATCATATATATATATATATATACAGAGGCGGATCCAAGAGGGCTATGGCCTCCCCCTTCACACTCAAATATACACTGCATAAAACGGGCTTCAATCCTGCTTTACACTGGATAAAACTGCAAACTATGGTCTAGCCCCTCCCTTGATCATATTCTGGATCCGCCACTATATATATATATATATATATATATATATATATATATATATATATATATATATATATATATATATATATATATATATATATATATATATATACAGTGGACTCTTTTTAATTCGAAGTCCAAGGGGACACGAAAAAACTTGGAATTATCCAAAATTCGAATTATCCAACAACATTCATTTTCACATATAGGTCTATAACAACAAACAAACCAAAGTACTGTGCATCAAAAATATATTCATATGGTCTAGACTTTACCTTTAAACAGCTTATTATTTGCGTGATTGAATACCGCAAACTAAGAAACGACATTGACTCCACATAATTCAAACTACGTGTACAATGAAAAATATATTTACTTACAACATTACACCATACACTGAATAGTCCAAACAATTTGAATATTCTGTTCTCACTTTTAAGAAGTCGTAAGCCTCATTTGCTTAAATTTGATTGTTTTTGTACGGTCAATAAATCTTGAATTTCATGTATTGCGTGGAATACGATATTAATAACATTTGGTTGACTTTATCAATAATTCGTCTTAAATTTTCAACCAATTCTGAAACAAGATGAAATTGGCACACGTTCTCTATCTTTTCTTCTTCCCCAACTCACCTTCATCTTTATCATTACATAGATTTTCTATTTATATTTTGTATTAATCTTCCCTATGGCTGCATCTGGATAACTGAAAACACGTTAAAACTGTATTTCTCTCTTTACATCTGTCCAATATTAAAAATTTTCAACTGTATTTACTTCGAATTATCCAAAACATAGGTTCAAAAGTTCGATATATCCACGATTTTTTACTATTGTTTTCAATACAGTTTTCAAGGGGAATGGACTTCTGTTCGAATTATCCAATATTTCGAATTATCCAAGTTCGAATTAACGAGACTCCACTGTATATATATATATATACTGTATATAATGCTCAAAAAAATTAGGGGTTCAGCTGAAATATCACACAAGACCTTAAGATAGTGTATGAATAAGCTTGTGTTTGACTCATATTATCATACAAGAAGGAATGCTTTAAGATACACTAGAAAAATGGGGCACATACTGGTGTTGGGGTACGGAAAACCTTGTTCACATGGCTCATGACACAAGACGGTTATGTGTGCACCTCTCGAACTGCTCACAAACAGGCAAGGCAACAACACTGATTGTTAGTTAATATGTCATATGATCACTTCGAATAGCCAACAGGGCCTCGCGTGGCCTGGATTCAATCAGATTATCGATGAGTTCTTGGGGGATGTTGTGCCACTCATCCAGAAGTGCGACTTCCAGCTCTGGAATGGTTGTTGGATTTACTGGCCTAGCAGCAATTCGTCTGCCAAGCATTATCCAGACATGCTCAATTGGAACGAGATCCGGAGAGCATGCTGGCCACTTCATCCGAGCGATACCCTCAGCATCCAGCATCTCATCCACTAACCGAGCTATGTGAGGACGAGTATTGTCATCCATAAAAAGGAACGAATCACCAATGGCACCAGCATAAGGAAGAACAAAAGAGTTTTCGTGATCTCATCCCTATATCTGACAGCCGTCAAAGAGCCATTTCGGATTATGTGGAGCTCAGTACGCCCACCAATGCTGATTCCTGCCTACACCATCAGTACACCACCATGATACTGGGATGTTTCTGTCACAAACATGGGATTGTGTCGTGTTCCACACTCTCTCCAGATGAGAACACGTCGATTATCAGGCTCTACACTGAATCAAGACTCGTCAGAGAACAAAACATTGCCCCATTCATTGCGTCCCCACCCACGATGTTCCTCCGCCTACGCTCTTTGATCAACACAGTGTCGTGCAGTTAATGGGACACACACCATAGGCCTACGTGCGTAGAGACCACCTTCTCGAAGGCGATTGCGGACCGTTTGAGTAGATACTGTGCGTCCTGTTGTTGTTCGGAAGGCTCGCGGCAGCAGAGTTGTATTCTGACGCCGGTTTCGACGGGCTGTTAACAAGAGATAACGATCGTCTCTGGCTTTGGTTGCTAGTGGACGGCCCTGTCCTTGTCTTCTTTGAACACTTCCAGTTGTTTGAAATCGATTCCACAATCGGGAAATCACACTCTGTGCCACTCTTATGGCATGTGCCACCTCCCGCCATGACTGACCAGCTTCCAACGTCATTGAGGGCCGCGGTGGCTCAGTGGTAGAGCGTTCACCTCTGGTGCTTGGGGTCCCGGGTTCGATCCCAGCCCCTGCCAAGTGAACTTTGTGGTGTACAAACACCGTGTGCGTGTGTTTTCTCGGGGTTCTCCCGTTTCCTCCCACTTTCTTCATTCCACCCTTTCACTCATCTCTCATCATCACCGTCTCCTTTAGCCTAACCGGCATAACCGTGGGACGCAAAACTTAAAGATTTTTTCCCGGCCCGCATACAATTATAGCTTAATTTGCAAATCATCGCAAATAGAAGTGTCACCATCGATATTAGTGACCGCGAAAACTATGGATTTGACACTAATATCGGCCATTTTGGATTACTTTTACATGTCTCGGTATCCGACCCCCCCCCCCTCCGGTGACCACCGGCCCGAATATGGTGAATTTGTAAGTTAATGTGATCAGAGTTTCAGCATTGATTTCAGCGACCGCGAAAACTGAATTCGACAGTAATATTGGCCATTTTCTACCATTTTTACATGTCCCTGTAAGCGCACCCTGAGACCCCCTGGTTCGAATTTTGAAAAAAAAAAGATACGTCTTGATCTGGGGCCTGGGCCAGGGTACCCCTGACTAAAATTTGGTAACTCTCGGTTCACTCGTCTGGTCCCCAGGCTGCATACAGACAGACAAACACAAACAAACTATTTATTTTATTTATATTAGACTAGATAGATTCTTGCAAATTATGCCAGATTTTCATATTATCTTTCCGAACTAATTTTGAAGACCCGCTCCTACTTATCTTTATATATATATATACAGTATATATATATTTATATCTATCTATATCTATATATGTATATAACAAACGCAGGAATTACACCCTAAATAACGCTCCTGGAGGACCCCTTTCTCAAAAAAATTGCTGGGGAAACACTTGTAGAAACTTCAGTTTTCGTGCCAGACGATTACCGAGACCTGATGAAAAAAAAAAAACTCCTTTAGCGATCGAATTAAAAAAAAAATAGTTCTCCTCAGGTTAGTATTCACTAAGAATATTGTTATAAAATTTAAATTTTATGGGTAAATCAGTAGACTTTGAATACATCTACATCGTATCCACTGAGTTGCGAAATTGTGTACCTCCAGATATGGGCGGTCGAAGAAACTTTTCTAGGGGGCATCTTCAATATTTGCTATATTAGTCTTGCATTTAATGTGCATGGTTTGTTATATTACGTATACGTGAGCCAGGGAGGTTCATTCTTATCAAACACGGAGATTATGAACGAGCAGATCTACTGTACAAAATATAATAAAAACATCTCTTTCGGATTTCTATCATCCTGCAGTCCAACCCCGAGACGGAAACATAAGAGATAGGCTTTTTGTTTTTAAACAAGATAACGTGCCTAGCGAATGCTTTACATTGTGAAGATTATATTAGTGAAAATTAAACGAATATAATTTTACAACTTAATATACATATCACTAAATGTTGAGCTCCCCGTTGCTATGTGGTTAGCGTATGCGCCTTTCTCGAACGAGGTTTGATTCATGGTAGGAGCTCATGTGTTTCAAATCCGACGTTAAACTGTACGTTCACGTCTTGTAGAGCTTTGCTCCTGAAAACGACGCTAAACTATAATCTAATTTAATAGTACTAAATATTAAAAAATAATGACTTACCAAGGTGACATCAATTTGGCAGTCATCAAATCCATTTTATACTTTCACTTAATCCAGTGGATACTAATATAACAATTACAAGACACACGCGCATATAAATACTCAGAAACAAGTACATACACTCGTACACATACACAAATATGAACCCTTCAAATCTATTTACATGTGGTGGACTGCGCTGCATCAAGCACTGTTATCTTCATCATCATCTTCTCATGTATCTGCATTATTTGATTCATCCACAGATTTTTTTATTTGTACGCATCATTCATTTTTGCATTTTCGGGAGGGTTCAGGGTTCTTTCTTCATTTAAAGAGTCGGTTCTCTGTATTGGAAAGAGAATCAGGGGAGGAAGGGGGAATTTATACTTTAAGAATGGATAACATTTTAAGAAATATATACAAAACATGCCGCTTCCGACGCAGCACTGAAGCATTTCTTTTAGCGGTCACACTCTCTCCCCTCTCAAGTTGTAAAGTGAGAAGGGACTGAAACATCCCAGACACTCAGGGTTCAGTTGACAATAATAAAACTATGGGTAAGTAAACATCTTGTACAGAGTCACGTTTTGCTTATTTTTCAACATTTCTGTGAATTCAACAATACAACAGCGGAAATACTAACTGGTTTTATTACTCTAACCATCGCTTTAACTAAGGGATAATTCCCAACGGTCAGTGAGCCATCTAAATTTTCGTTCTTTTTCTGTTCTCCAGAGGAAAGAATGAGATTTTGCCAAGATGCTAAAGTCAAGATGTTATATGCTAAATGGGAGTGAATTATGCTAGATCTAGTACCAAGATGCTAGATATGGCTTCACTGGCAGGCTTCGATATCTACAGAACTTTCTGCCAAAGCATAAAAAAAGAAAAACAATAGCACAATAATTTCGATAACATGTGTGGTCCTTCGGTAGGCTACACATCTGGTAAGAAGCTCATCCCAAAGAGTAGTTTGGACAAAAGACTCGTAGCCGGCTTGTATAGATAATTGAATTCAAATATTCAAGTATCCATTTACTGAATGCTCATATCGTGTATGCATGCATTTGTATGCATTATTTAATCTATATATATAAAAGAGAACGTACAAAATCCTTTGTCCGCTCATCACGCTAATACGGCTGAACCAATTTCTTTCATTTTTGGGGGGTTATTAGGATTTGGACCCTAGATGGTTTTTATCATATCACTTTAATTTTTAATTACCAGTGTCTTGAGATAATTGACCATTCAAGTGTCCATAACGTACAAATCCTTTGTTATTAGTTCATCATAGGTAAAAATAAACGTATTTATATGCAACCCGCATGACCGTGTCACTCGGCGGGTTAACATAAATGACAGGCGATATACAGCGGAAAATAGCTTGAATCTTCTGTTTAAAATTTTTTAATTGATTTGCTTATTTTTACAGACACTTTTACAATATGCCAGCACCGGGATGACCGCAGCGAAGCGGGGCGGGTTAATATAAATGACAGGCGATATAATGTTAAGATTTACTGCAATCTTCTATGGTTTTTATCATATCACTTGAAAGCGAAAAAGTAAAAATTATCTAAGTAACAAAGTTTATTGCGTTCCGGGGTGACCGCAGCGAAGCGGGGTGAACGCTGCTAGTAAATAAATAAAGTACACACACAATGAATTATGTCAGTGATAAACGGTGTTTATTGAAAAAAAACTCTCTCCAAACAATGAAGATTAATCTTAAGACTGGAGAAATAGTTATCCTTCGTTTTCATTATCATTTGGCCATGAAACAAACGTCTGACAGATATACAACCCCTATATACAACTATGTGATGTTGGAATATATAACTCGTAGGGTATGATGCTTTACTTTTTCAGAAATTTCAGTACTTCTAGTGAAATGAAATCTTTAGTTTTACGTCCCACGATTATGGCGGTTAGGCTAAAGGAGACGGTGATGATGAGAAATGAATGAAATGGTGGAATGAAGAAAGTGGAAGGAAATGGGAAAACCCTGAGAAAACCCACGAGCATGGTGTTTGTCCACCACAAAGTCCACACGGCGCGATCTGGGATCGAACCAGGGACCCCATGCACCGGAAGTGAACGCCCTACCACTGAGTCACCGCGCCCCCACAGTACTTCTTGTGTACCCCTATAAATGTAATAAAGAACTAATGGCCATGTTTTTTTAATATAAAAATATTCAATTAGAACTGGACAATTTAAATAAAATTTGGAATCGACAAATGAAAACGGCACGTTTCTATCACTTGTGGGTTCGAGATCTCATTGTTGAAAGGATTGGAGACAAACATATAAACTTTTCTGTGAGGAGAAACATATACGCGTAAATCTAGTATTTTAAAATGAAATGAAATGAAATCTTTGAGTTTTACGTCCCACGGTTATGCCGGTTAGGCTAAAGGAGACGGTGATGATGAGTGATGAATGAAATGGTGGAATGAAGAAAGTAGGAGAAAACGGGAGAACCCGGAGAAAACCCACGCACACGGTGTATCTAGTATTTTAATATATAGATAATAATTGGAATAGTTTTATTTCACTCGAGTGCTATTTTTTTAATATTCGCAATATTGAAATTTTTGAACTTAAATTTTTCGCGTGTTTGAAAAAAAAAGAAGAGATATCATTACTAGTAAAATTAACCTAATACAAACATATTTATCTTTTCAATTTTTCCGGAAAATCGAAAAAAAACCGTTTTTAAAGAAAAAAACAGGTTCAAAATTTCTGGAAATTTGACAACGCTAGTTCAGACACACTTGTACTTTGCCCAGCATTAAACTCTGATCTTAGTTCCGACGCAGTTCGCCGCCTGTTCTGTTTTACCAGTCTGCCCAGCCTACGACGTTCGACATCTGTAATGAGGTGGGGCACCCAACCCCTCGACATTTGTACGTCTTTTCCCCTTGGTTTCGCAACTTGCTGAAGACAATCACCATAGCACTCCTCGAACACCTGACAAGTCCTGCAGTTTCCGAAATTCTCGTGCCGAGTGTTTCTGATCGAGCACTTTCTTCAAAATAATATTAAAAATTATAGAAAAATTTTCGAGACATTCGAGTCGAGTCGAGATTTTTACCAGCTGTCTTGACTCGACTCGAGTCTCGACTCGAAAATTCGAGTCGAGAAATGCGTTTGTCTCGACTCGTCTCGAATTTTACAAAGTGTGTCTCGACTCGAATCTCGACTCGAGACGAGTCGAGATTCGAGACATGCATTGCAGAGTGGTATTACTCCGCCAGTCATCGGATGATTGGCTATCGGCCAACGCTTCTTTCAAAAGCACATGCTTGTACCCTGTCGATATTTTACATATTCTTCGCACACGGCCATATTGTAAACTATGATTCACGCGTAAGGTGGGTCAAAGCCCCTTCTACCCATCCGTAGTGTTGTTTCTGTTAACAACAACATTGAAAAATAGCTTACTTAACAATGGACTATTTTCTTCTGCCTCATTGGATGTTCCAAGGCTCTTTAACCAATAAAATGAAACAATCACCACGTTTATTTGTTTACATGAGGTACTAAACGTTCCATGAATAAACTATAAGTAAAATTGTTAACATAAAAAATGGTGCCAGACATGTATAAATTATTCTAAGGAACTAACTGATTGTAAGAAAATAAAAAATGCATAAAGTAAAAGTGTGTTAAACATTAAAAATGAAAAATGAGAGTTTTAAACTCATGTACCAGTGATGCCAATTTGGCCTATTTCTGGCTAAATCTCGCATATTTGGAGACGCGTTTAGGTATATAAATTTAAGAAATGCTCATAGCCTTAAATACAGCTTATTTTTATGAAACTCTTTGCCATTTTTGGCCTTGTTTATTAGCTGTCTAAAAAATAAGTCTTATCTATCATTATATACAATCGTATTAATTGATTTTTTTTAAAGACAGATGTTTTATTACACAACAAACCCTTGTCTTTTATTCTTATTTTGTCTCTCCACCACACAGATTTACGGCTACTGAACAGGTACTTTTTAACTTAGAATCAATTTTAATGTCGCCCCGTAACCAGGAGGGTAAAAGTGCGGGGAACGCGGGGAGACGCCGTCCCCTCACTTCCAGAAAATATCTGTGGCTTCCTGGCGTCCCCCACTTTCTAACAAATTACAATGGACAAAGATAGGCACTGGGGACGGCGTAACGCCATGCGTCCCCCTATCTTTTCAGATCCACTTTTACCCCTGCCCGTAACGGTCCCGTTTACTACTTTTTAATTATTTTAATTTCGCATTTCGTTGAAAGAATGAGTTTTCTAATACAAATTTAGTAGTTGTTCGGTTCTCCAAGCCACGGAAATGGTTTTAGTTTATTAAAGGCAGGATATCTAATTAAAGGGGAGAGTGTTGTACCTAGAGTGTAACGTACCTTGGAACATTTGTAATTTCTGGTAGGCGCTGCAGCCTGTAAGCGTTCTGTGATACTATGTAGAGAGGAAGATACCAGATGTGACTGCAGTGTGTTTGTCTGTGCCATTGCGGTCTTGAGAGGTAATACAAATTTTAAGCTGTCATTTGCAAATATTTTCGTAGTGACATTATTGTGATTTAGTATAAAGCGTTGATGAATTTACTACAATCAACAACATAGTCCTCGTTTTCAGCGTTTCTTGATAAGAACAATATACTACTTTCTCCTTTCTGTAGTTGTAACTTATGTTTGAAAACAAAATTTCTCAAACATGACGTCCTGTTGTACCAAGGAACACAAACACATGATAAACCTTGGAACATGCTCCTAAGTACATCAGTACATATATTTTTTGTTATTTTATTGCAGATCACAATATACGAAGTAAATCTGGGGTAAAGACGGTGCCTGTCGACCCGGAAGTCATGAAAAAAGCTATTGAAGCTGTTAACAGTTGAACCTAGTACGAAGATTTTAATTAGGGAATCCTGCAAAGTAGCTACGCTACGCTTTCTAGGAGTTTGTCCAAGTTCGAGAAATCTGGCGTACAGAGCTACAAATGTGCTACAAATTTTCATGTGATGCGGGTGTTTAGTCTTCAAGAAGAAAATCTATTGGTGGAATACATTTTTAAAAAAGTTGCAAAATGAGCTATGGTTTGTCAAAAAAAAAAAAAATGGTGTAAGACTATTGGTATATAAATATGCACTTGCAAATGGTAAGAAAATTCCTGACACTTGGAACGTGTAGAAAAAGGCTAGGGAACAATGGATGCGTGGTTTCATGGGAAGACACGGCAACGAATTGTAGATAAGAAAACCCGAAACCCACGAGTTTGGCTCGTTCAGCAAGCTTCAGCAAAGCAAATGTTGACTGCTTTTTCAAAAATCTTGAGGATGTGCATAACCGTTTCGGACTCATTTCCCAGAGGAGGGGTCTTTTCCTTTGTTTTCTGATGATAACGAAGATAGTGCGGATGAAGAGTGCATATACTGCAGACAGCTTTATAGGGAAGATAAAGGCGGAGAACAACAAAAAAAAGTTTGATCAGATGGACCAAAAAATAGATGTTCATGACCAAATCATTTGGTCAATATAGCGCCAACAAAACGTTTGGTCACCAGTACGAAATCATTTGGTTACGATTTGTTTGGTTGCAGGAACCTAGTATTTGGTTACCACTACCAAATATGCATTTGGTAATTTTAACCAAATAAATAGGATTTGGTTGGGAATACCAAAAATTTGGTTAAAATAATCCAATTTTTTTTCTTGGAACTAAATAATTTGGTTGTAAATATTAAACCTGCATTTAGTGAATTTGACTAAAACATTTGGTAGCAATTACCAAATACTGTTGGTATAGGTATTAAACTGAAAATAATACGGGAGTTATCGCAAAAGTCATGGGAACTTTTTTTCCAACAAAAATGGTAACAAAGCAAGAAATTCTTAAGCATGCAAATGGAAAGTTAGTACATAGGATATGTAAATATTACGTATAGGTTGGATGAAAATACACAACCCATAATACCTTTTTTAAGGTTTACATCATTTTTTAAAGCACAACCAAGAAAACTTTAAAGCAAACAGTCATCAATCGTGTGCAATTCATGGAACGTTTCCACTTATCTCAAACCATCTGCCTTAAATGATTCCCACCGGCGAAAAGCCCTAACGGAACCTCCACAAAATGAAATGAAATCTTCCAGGTTTACGTCCCACAGTTATGCCGGCTAGGCTAAAAGAGACGGCGCTGATGAGAAACGAATGAAATGGGTGAAACATGGGGCGAGTGACACCTCAATCAATATATCTTTAAAAACTAAAAAGCATTGTGGCAAAACATTTTTCATATCGGTCACCGTATTCAAAATGGCCGCCAAGATATGTTACCTGTATCAGATAAACGTCCAGTATCACTAATATGGAAACGGTTGAACATAAAGGAACAAAAAAAAGAAAAAAAAACTCAAATAGGAAATGCCATTGGGTAAATCTTATAATGTTGTCGCGGTGTCCCCCAAGGCCACCTTTTATGGGGACCCAGGGCCCAACTTGGAACTTTTAAACGAAAATATGGGTCAAGTGATACCTCGTTCGATAGCTCTCCATACACTAAACAGCGTTGCGGTAAAAGATTGTTCATATGGGTCACCGTTTTCAAAATGGCCGCCAAGACATGGTGCCTGTATCAGATAAAACGTCCAGTACCACTAATATGAAAACGGTTGGAGATAAATGAACAGAATTAAACTCGTATAGGGTATTTATCATTCCACGCCTCGAGAATAATGCAACAGAGGCGATGATTAGAGTAAAAGTGCTATAATGCAAAAGAGGAAATCTAATTCTAAAAAAATATCTTTCCGATCTACCTCCGTAAGTGGGTGAAGCGGGAATGAATGGTAAAATCTCAAATGAGAATCCCACTTTCACCTGCAATAGGTACCGTTTATCTGAAACACTTGTGTGTACAAGTGACTGGTACTGTAATGAACCAATATTGTGCAGACGGCTTTTGAGCAAAACCAACGTTTGTACACATTGTTCTAAAATTGCATTGTTCGATAATTTTTTTCGCTTTTCAGTTGATTCACTTTTGCACAAATCATTGCCTGCAATCAAAATGGAAGGTACGATTTAATAAGCATTTTAACTACTATTTCCCGTTACAGACATCTATTTCTTATAAAAAGGCATTTCCGATAATTTTGTTGTTTAGATACAATTTGCAAAAACTAAGGTTCTCATTTGCAATTTCACCGTTCCTTCCCGTCCTGCTTCACCCACTTTTGGAGGAGGTTGGAACGATGATTTTCTATTAATTAGATTTCCGCCCTTTGCATTATACAATTTTACTCTAATCATTTTCTCCTCTGTTGCAAAATTCTAGAGCCGTGGAATGATAAATACCCTCTGTGATTTCCTATTCTGTTCATTTATCTCCAACCGTTTTCATATTAGTGATACAGACGTTTTATCTGATATAAGCACCATGTCTTGGCGGCAATTTTGAAAACGGCCACCTATATGAACAATCTTTTACCACAACGCTGTTTAGTGTATTGAAGATCCATCGAATAAGGTACCACTTGACCCATATTTCCGTTTAAAATTATTAAGTTGGGCCTGGGCCCCTAGGGGCACCGCGACAACATCATAAGATTTACCCAATGGCATTTCCTATTTGAGTTTTTTTTTTATTCATTTATGTTCAACCATTTTCATATTAGTGGTACTGCACGTTTATCTGATACAGGTAACATACCTTAGCGACCATTTTGAATACGGTAACCGATATGAAGAATGCCACAACGCTTTTTAGTTTGGCAAACGAGGTTTCTTTTTAAAATGTTAAAGTTGGGACCCAAGCCCCCATGAAGAGCGGCCCTAGGGAGCACCGCAACATCACCGTTCGATTGCCCCATGGTATTTCTTATTTGAATTTTGGTTCAGTTCATTTCAACCACTTTCCAGATGTTTCCGTGATATATATATATATATATATATATATATATATATATATATATATATATATATATATATATATATTGTTGTTAGGAATTAGTATTAGTATCATGCATTTGTATTGTAATCTTCGATGGAACGTAACGAAAGTGGATATGACAACCGTCATTCTCCAATACTTTTGCATGGAATGTCTTAAAAGAGTTGTTTCTCGATTCGTGTTTTTTTTTTTTTTTTTTTTAAATGCCAGCGTTGTTATTAAGTTCCTTCCCGCTTATTTTTTTTGAGATTATCAAGTCATTGTATAAATCACTTCCATAGAGTAATAAACTTCCCTACATTCCATGCACTTTACAGTCATAAAATTTGACAATTAGCATTTAATTTCACGTTTATTGAAGAGTCATTAGTCTACTTCCCGTCCATAGAGAATTTTGCTGACATCCATGAAACAAACGTATGAAAAATCCCATCATATGCTACCAATTTCTACGAAAATTCCCTTTATCCCTTTTTTGAGAAACTATCGTCAAAAATCACACAAAATGGGATTTTTCCGACGGGTTGGCATCACTGATGTGGGTTGCCTATGAATAATATGCCTATGGTTAAACTTTTTAAAAAAAGTTTCAGAGTTAATCGTAATTTCACGGTATATCTCATTAGTCATAATGTGTACCGTCATCTTCCTAACGTCATAATGAAGAGCTTCATGATAATATACTGCAGGATTAGTTCACCTTACTAGATAAACCGAGGTTGTTGTACGGTATCATTCTTGTTAAAAGATTACACAAAAATGAGTTTTTCTCGATTTTCTGAAAAATTACGCATGACTTTTTCCACTTATCCCTATTATACTGTTCAACTGGATTAGATCTAACGAGGAGGCGCGGTGACTCAGTGGTAGAGCTTTGTGTATGGGGTCTTTGGTTCGATCCGAGCTCGCGCCAAGCGAACTTCGTGTGCACAAACACTGTTTGCGTGGGTTTTATCGTGGTTCTTCCAATTTCTTCATTCCACCATTCCATTCATTTCTCATCATCACCGTCCCCTTTAGCCTAGCCAGCATAACTGTGGGACGTAGAACTTAAAGATTTCATTTCATTTTTATCGATTGTTACATGTACTAATATGTATGTATGGACATGTACCATACGTATAACTTTGGATAAAATCTTTCCCGCTAAACGTTAGTATTATAGAATTAGAACGAGCAAGCAAACAATATTAAAAGTCTGCACAAAGTATCACGTAAACACAAATCGCATCTCCATTAATCATATATATCATACTGGCAAGATAATTATTATGTTGTTTATCTCTTCCGCCTGTCTCTTAGGATGTATTTAGTACTTCCTTCACAAGTTTTAATACTTATGACGTTTTAGAAGTTCATGTTTGTCTAGGTTTCCTTAAGGATTTCATACCAGACATTCAACACATATTTTATAAGTAATGATGGGAAATTTGTGTTTACTTCACATTTTATTTACCACGCTTCATAATTTTGAGTGATGTGCAAATAACTTGGAACGTTGGATCTTGCGCATAAGAATTCAAACGTGGCAAAATAATATATATAACAGCTTATAGAATTTCATATATCCTGTTTGAGTAAATATCTTTCCAACATACTCTGACAATGATGTTTTCGTAGTAAGGATTTCCAGTATATTTTTGTCTTTCTCTTTGGAATATACGAAATATATTACTGCGTTAGTGTACTGACAAGTGAGTAGAGACGGCCGTTTTGGATTGAGCTCGCTCTCAGTCGGGCTCATATCTATTACACACATTCTCACTTCAGCTCCTGGCCTCAACTCGAAAACAGAGTTGGCGTGGGTCAATGAAAACTTGACCTACGACCCACTGACCCACGACCCACCATGACCCACTCTGACCCACGACCCACCATGACCCACTCTGATCCACGATCAACCATGACCCACCACTCACGGTGACCCACTCTGACCCACCACCCACCGTGACCCACTCTGACCCACCGTGACCCACCACCCACCATGAACCACCCTCATCCACTGTGACCTATTCTGACTCACCAAAATCCATTGTCATCAACTCTGAACACGATCCACGGCCTCTTCTGTACTGACTAAAGAGTTTACACTTGTAATAAGACTGTGAAATTTTGACTAATCGGAGTTTGAATTTCTAGTCAATCGCTCAAGCACCACTCTGTTACAATAACGGTGGATCTGACCTTTATGATATAAAATGGTAAAGTGTTTGTCAGTGAGGAAATTGAAACAATTCGAGGTGGGGGGAAATTAATGTGTGGCTAAAATATACTTGTACTAAGAGAGTATTCTTGCAAGTGTTAATTTCTGAACGCATTTCACAAGAAACTTCTATTCGCAGGAAAATACCCCTGTACAATATGGAAAAGGTTATGATTTCTCAGTTCACAGTATTTTTCTCACAAAAAACTTGAAAAATCAGTTTTTCATAGTTTATAAAGGTGCTCGGGTACCCCATGTGACAGCATCTCCATAAAGTATGCTGTAATTGTGTAATCACTAAAACACTATGTTAGTTACAAATATGCATACAAATATGCATATACATTTAAGTTACAAATATGCATAATTGCAATTATTATGAATATTTATTCAAAGTAGTTTACCTAAAGCATAGAAGAGACTTACTAAAAAATACGTACAAAGTTGAATAACACAAATAAGCCATTACTAATACAAGTATACATTTTCCGTAACTCGTAATTTTCCACCTTAAAACAAACCTGAAATCGGGTTTATTTCCTGTTGGTAACTTTTTCGTGGTAAATCGTCCGCGGCGGAATGATGTCCATCCTTCAGTCAAGAAATAACTAGCTCGTGTACTTTGAGCTTGTCTAGCGGTGGGCCATTAACATTGATGAACAACAAGTTAGACAATGTTTGAGCACTTAGTCTATTTCTAATATCAGTCATCTGTAAATTCATAAGGGGAAATCCCCGTTCGCAATCTGTCGTGGAAATTGATAATACTTCTACCCGATTTCTGCAACCCCTCATCGACAATCTGCTTGTTAGATTTAAGTCCGATAACGATTTTTCTTAGTCAGTTTTGAAATACTCAGTAAGAAGTATAATCTCTCTATCACCATACAACATCTTTTGCATATCGACCATGTCAGTTGGCAATGTCGACTCATGGAAAACAGAAACTTCATCTACCACGCCTTCGATAGGGAATCTTGTGAATAAATTATCCATTAAAGCCTGATAAATTGATTATTTCTTACTTGTTTATAAATTTAATTTTTGCAATTACACATGAAGGTTTGATGCCATTACCAAGTTCCCTCCCCCGTCTAGAAAGCGAAAGGGAACGAGGTTCCTGGAGTGTTCAGAGGTGAATGGGAATTTCCCTCCTTCTTCCCCTTCAATTACTACACTGTTGTTTGCCATGTGCCAAATTACGATGAATTTAAATTAAATTATCATAGTATAATTATTTCCTTGTTGAATTATCAATACTTTTCAGTGGAAAAAAGGATGAAATTTGAAAGTTTCAAATCAAGGTAAGTAGACCAACGTAAAGAGAAAAAAGTGTAAAATTTTCCATATAATTATGCGTACAATCCAAACTTAAAATTTCCGTGTAATTAGGCTTACAGTACAAATTTTATGCCTATTTTAGTCACAAGTTTTTGGGTTGACTGCCCTGTGCCGTAAGCGCTCCATATAATAAACATAAACTTCAGCAATTATTATAGTAGAAAGCAATGGATATATGAAGCCAAGCACTGTATTTTTTGCTTCTGATTTTTTTTCTTCAATAACATCGATCGTTTTCGATCATTTTTACAAACCAACTAACTACCAATTTTCCATATATAGAAAGTGCCCCCCCCCCCCATAAAGGAGAATTTTAAAAAATGCTATTACACATTCTTTTTATTTTCAGTAAAGAATTAATACACTGAATCTCAGCTCCGTAAGCTTAACGGCGTGCGAGATACTCAATTTTTTTTTCGCAAAAATTCGGATAATCACTACCTCCTTAGCATATCATGCATTATAATGAAAGCAATATAACATCCCAGTTTGGATTAAGGCCTAAGTATATACCAAAAGTCGTTTCATTTGACTTTGCAATTTGACCGTGATGATCAGGCACACATAGTTACATTCAATTTTTTATATAATAATTTATATATTACAGTGATTCAAAAATGTATTTTTTCCAGTAGTTAGCTCCTCTAAAAACTCACAGGTTTCGAAAGCCAAGTAGTAGTATAAGTCCTATTGCTATTATTACTATTAAAAATATCAATATCCAAAAGTCCTAAAATTCTTTTTTCATTTGGTTAGATATACTCACCTCAGGTAAGTATACAGAAACAAGTGGAAAAGGAAGGGAAATGAAGGTCTTGAAAGTAAAACGAAGACAAATTTACCAGTCTTCAGAAGATACTGTCTACAATGCAGTGAGCAAAGAGGGTCGGTAAATCATACTGAGTCGGTGGGTCGCAATGGGTCATGGTGGGTGGTGGGTCGCAGTGGGTCACATACTGTTGACCCACTGACCCACCGACCCACTGACCCACTCCATCTCTGCTCGAAAAGTATATCTGTCTCTAAAAAATGTAGCATTTGTCCCGTTTTATGCAAGTGAAAGATGTATCTAAATAACAAACCCATGTAACAAAGAGGTAATAATTGAACTGAAATTTCCTAAGATAAATAATAGTTGTATTTAGTTTGTAATAAACAAAATAGTTTTAATATACAGTTATTAAAACTAAATAATAATGTTAATTAAAAAGTAGTTCACAAGAAACCAAAACAACATGATACGTAATCAAATGCAGTTGAGTTCATTCCTCTATTCGCTGTCTTATTTAGGGAAATTGTTTTTCTGGCAACACTGTAATTTCTATGGATTGCAACACTGAACATTCTTCAGGTTCATATTTTCTGTTGTAGAATAGCATTATCTATGATTGTGGTAACTTGCATTTCATTATCTCCTTTCACTGATGAACAATCAAGCAAAAGAAAATGGTAAATTTCGTATTATTTTTAGTAAGGCAGGCTCTTAAACATGATTTATAATTCAGCAGTTGCTTGTTTGCTGAACAAACTTCATCATTTCTTTCCTTTTTCATAAGTATCGAATTACTTGACCCCGCCCTGTAACAAAGAGAAAGATGAAGTGAGCTCTGATATCAGGGTGCTGATAAGAACGAAGGTAAGCATAAAAGTCAGAGGTTGCTAATTTAGCGCACTTAGCAATCCTAACCACATTCTTTTCACTTCCAGCTATTTTATAGCAATTTTCATATTCATTCTTACGTTTCTAAAGATGTAGTCGTTGTAGGTAAATTGTATGTATGTAGATGAAATTTAAACGACAAATTTCTTAACGCTAATGTTATGTTATATTACAATATAAATGTATTCGGTATTGTTAAAGTAAAAAGGAACTAATTTATATACTGACTTGTTTCTCATTTCTCATGATTTTTAAAAAGCCGGAACCTGTCCCGTTTTCAGCTGAAAATTTTATGGTCACCCTATCCAAAACGTGTTTCTATTTCAACGTAAAGCTATTCTTACGTATGCCACATAAGCAGCATACGAGATTTTGCACCGTCATATTACAGCCATCTATTCAGGCTTTCGCTCACATTTGCATTTTCATTCAGAATTTAACAATCATGAACAGAATGGACAGGAACAGAAATAAAATACTCGTCTATTTTCTATTTGCTATATCCGCTCACTTAAAATTAAACGGCGTGACAAACATCTTGGCATTTGAAGGCGGCGCTCCAAGTTCCCTTTAAATGCTGCTAGCAAATGAGAGGCCTGTGGTATTGCCATGTTTATTTTGTACACATTCACTTCAGTCTATTCCCTGCCACCTGATCGCGCTGTGGTTCGTCTGCTTAGCCAATTCATAGTCGCACCCCTTTACCACTTGGCAACGTCGCGTCAGAGCTTGAGTTTTATTCGTTTAGCTGAAATGCCAAGATGTTTGTCACAGGCTTTAATAGAGTTTTGGTCGAAACCATGACATCCTCTCACAAAGTCGATTGCATTGCACTTAAAAAAAATCTTAAAAGCGTTAGAGCGCTTTTACTTCCTGCATTATCACCTGCTTCGTTCCGGTCTACCTCATGATCGAACCTCTCTTATTATCAAACATTCATCATTATCTTGTCGTCATATTACACCTCCATATCCTGATCAATACTCTGAACACGTCATCACAATAGTATACTTCCTAGCCTTTACTCTCACTGTGGCAACCACCTATGTACGCTCCACTCAACCATTGCCTTATTATTTTTTTTTTTTAATCTACCTAAATCTTAACTTTAAAACTTATATTGTCTTAGCAATATTGCCACACAACAACAGCGTTTCCAAGACTTTCTGCAAAACATCTGCAATTCTTGTATACCTTTACTACACTATATACGGCCTGAGACTAACACCACATCTGATGTCGTTATAGTCAGTAATCTGTTAACTAAAATTAAAATGAACTTAAAATTGATTACATTAGTTATTCTTAACCGTTTTAAGCAAAATTACTAATGAGTTTGTGTATTTCTCGCTATTTTCTCAGTTTCCATCAGTTTTGATCAAAGTAATAGAAATGATTCGCATACTTGACTTCTCAATCCTAGTCAATTTCTAGTGTTCAATATTATTACCACTTCACGTGTAGTAATTAGTAGTAGTATTAAGTAGTGCGAGATTTAAACAAGGATTCAATAATAGCTATAAAATGTTCTAGTAAGCTTCATCCTAGTCTGGTGAATAATGCATTTTTCATTTTTGATTGATAGATCTGTTTTCATGAGTGTAGCATAAACCGTTTAACTGTAGTGAAAGAGTGGTGAGTAAGAAAGAACGATTTATAGACACCGTTGAGTAGACCCAATAAACTGTTTAAATATTAATTCAGGTTGTCCAAGTTGTTAATATATATGCATATAATGATCTATCCCAGGTCTAAGCATAAATTCATCAAGTGTATTTCTGTGTTACCATTTCCCTGAAACATTTCAGTTCATCAGGTAACAACAGCATTCCAGCCAGAAAGGAAAAAGCGCAATCTATGACACGAATGTAATGATTTCACGGTCATGACAGACAAATTTTCTGGGATTTGACTAATGATTCAATTTCACAATCGATAGAGTAATAAATCTATTGAACCAAAATAGGTTCGAATTTGACGAAACATCGCAGAACGCAGTGAGTGCAAGCGCCATTCACAACGACCTATTTCCTTCATATTTAATTAAGAAGGGTGTCCAGTTTACGCTTCTTTTACATTTATTACTTAGTTGGTGCCAGCAGGAGTTTACGACCTCCATATTTACAAAGCCTTTATGAGAACTACTTTAACTTATAGACATACAGCTTGGGTCACAGCCCCCAACAAATTTTATAAACAATTGTTTACAATGGAGCGACATGCTTTCAGATTGGTCTATCGAATCGACGTACCAAACCCAACCACGGTTCTTTATTATCTCATAGATTTTCCACGATTGCTAACTCATCTAGAACAGTTTCGCATTCGCTATTCCGAAACGGTTTGGCTTACAACACTCGATATTCAGTGCATGACACTCCGCTCCAAAATTAGCTCACATGGTACTAATTGCAAATGAATCCTGCAACTCGAGACCTACAAGTGTTTGGCATATGAAGGGTGTGAGGCAAGAACATGGTAACCCACAATTTTACTATTTCAAGAAATTAGATATTTTCTGCTGCACAATTCATTTTCAAAGTCGGAAAGCTGATCTTTCACATAAAACTATACATGAAGGCTTAAACAGACAAGGTTAAACAAAGCAGTATGCGTTGCTCTTTATCGGGTGCTGCAAAACGCAGCAATTTAAAAATTGTGGGTTACAATGTTCTTGCCTCACACCCTTCATATATCATCCACGCTATCTATGATCTTACTTATCCATCACATGCACAGTAATTACCAACTTACATGGGAGCCTCTCCTGTCTACATCAGTTCCTGAATAGCCCCAGGAACTGAAGAACCTTATGTTGTGACGTCCAGTACAATTCGTCCTCATAACATTATCTGATCTTTTCTAAAATAATTATTTTTTTTTGAATTATTATTCTTGTTACTGATTGTCTTATTGTTATTTTCACGCACTTGCTCTTCATGCACTGACACATTAATTATATTATTTTTCTCATTTCATAATTATTTCTAATCGCCTCCATGCACATGTTATCTTTATGTTATTATTATTATTATTTTGTTTGAATTATGTTTGCAACATGTTCAAGTTTACTTCTACTGTATATATGTTCATTACTTTAAAATAATGAATGAACAAAGGAAAAATCCCTTAGACTAACCACAATTTTACAGCCTCTGCAATACAAATGCAACACTTCCCCGAACAAAGGGTGCATTTTTTTAAACGGGTACACGATATCATGGTAAATTATCATTACACGTTATTTCTACATAGCTTTCTTTAGTAGTACGCATAATTATATTACTGATAAGACGTTAAATAAAATGATAGTAACAACCCAAAATTAGTTACGCATTTGAATCTACATACAAGAATGTTCATTTATCGTTAATTACACTGGACACATAAATATATTTCAAAATAAACACTAAACCACGAACTTGAAATAAAATCTTCATACATGAAATTAAACCTATAGTTTCAACTTTCCATGATTAGACCATATTTTAATTAACAGATATAGAAGAAAAGTGAAATGAATGGGTAAGAAAAAATAGGAGTTTTCATCCTGCACAAGTATTTGGGCCCAATCTTCCCAAATATACCATTCTCTCTTCCACCCAAAAAAAAAAAAAAAGAAAAAAAAAGTGTGCTAGTAGAGGAAACCAGAGTTGGTTGTAACAAAACCGAGTTAATTTGCTTTGTAGACTAAATTTATTCATTTTCGAGACCCTTTGCCGTTCTCAAAAGCATCATTATGGCATAATTTGGTGGGTCCCATGCCAAAACGGACAAACTATATTTGTGAGGAAATTGAGATTAAACGACATTGTGTGAACTAAGAGTTTTACCATGCAAGAATGAACTAAGTCTGTAGCTCCTTTAGTTTGCCAAGAGATGGAGTAAATTGTTGCGACGAGTGAGTTCTGTGTGGAGAAATAAAATTTTCAGTTCTCAACACAAACCTCATTCTATCTCAATTTGATCAAAAATGTAGTTAGTCCGTTTTAGCATTAACCCTTTACCGGCCGAATTATTTAACAACATCCAAAAGATTTCTTTTTGCATTTATACGATATAATTTTGTTCGTAGAAACTAAAAAATAATCATTTTGAAAAGAAAATGAGTGCAGAGGTGCTGACTCTTGAAAGGAAGTCCGTACGTTCAAGAATTCACGAAGAAACACAGCAAATCCACCACTAACATCACGTCAAATGTTATGACGTAGTTTGTGACTTCAAATACACAATAGCCGGTAGAGGGTTCCTCAATTAAAGTTCGCTGACGTTTTCATCTTGTTGAGAGTGGTCCCGGCTTCAATTGAAGAGCTTGATGTAATAAGGGCGTAAGCGAATTTACGCCCGTTTTGCATCAAACGCATTTATGGCTCTTGCCATGCTTGTTTAGTCTCCTGGTTACATTTCAATTCAATATCGGAATAAAATGCTGAATATTACATTGTTTTATGTAAGCAAAAAAATACTACTTAAATTTTCAACATCGTTTTTCTCCTACAGCACGTTTCAGACTTACGCCCTTATATATCGTGTTTTCCATTTATGACATATTTAGTCAGGGGCGTCATTCAGGAAGAGGAGGGGTGAAGTTACCTTCTCTGAGTTTATTAAATACAGACTTTTTAAAAATAAATTGTATACTGATATACTAATAAAAAAATGTGAAATTCTTATGTCGCTGGACAGTCTTTCCTCGCTTGGCAAAATCTGAAATGACCCTACTCTATTTAATTTTAACACACATACTGCATAATATGTAGAATATATGTGATGAAAGTGCTTTCATATGTAGTCTTAACTTGCAAGTTTTCCTTCTAGCGGAAAAATTCATCGTTCATTAGCTTTTAGCAAATCTTTACGTATTATAAGTTCACATTTACACTGCATTTACTTAACATAAGGTCCAAACCCACGCTTGATGACCTATGGACCGGGAACCAAATATCTCTAATTGTCCAAATTAGAAATGAAAGTAGACCATGATGAGCTCAATAGTGATGCGAAATATTTTGATGTGTAGACTTTTTGGTTTCTGTGCATCAAGTTTGGGATTTGGATTTTCAGTTAGTCACAAAGTAAGTCCAAATCCAAACCAATAACCAGGAAATAAAAGACCTGCACATCATAATGTTTTATATTCGCACTATAAGTTCTTCAAGATCTACTTCCAAGATAAGATTAGATGAAGATCCGGTGAGTCCCGCCTGGCATGTCTAAAGAGCAAGTAACAAACTACAGGGTGTTTTAAAATGAATATCGGGGTTTTAAGGCTTTGTAGTAGAATATTTATTACATTTAACGTACAATTATAAATAGTACATCAAATGAAAGAACAACTCAAACAATACATGAAAAGTATTCAGTACAACAATAGAACATCAATGAAAGATCAAAGGTTTTTCTACATGTGTTCAATGTGAGCACCATTCGTCACACGGCACACATCGAATCGATAGGCGAGCTCTTCCCAAACCTTGATCAATGTGTTTGGTGTAATTGATGCAACAGCTACTTGGACCCTCTTTCTTAAATTCCAAAGTCTACTAAAAATTCTCCACACAGACATTACTGGAATTGCTAATTCACGCCTAGCCTTCCGAATTGATTTTTTGTGGCTATGCGTGAAAGACTCTCTCACTCGTTCAACACGTTCTTCAGTCAAGGGCGCCGATTTCTCTGTGAATTGGGGGGAGGGGGGCAGATGCAGAAGGCATATATGAGGATTTTAAGACAAATTGCATTCAAATTATACCAAATATTGTATATTCTTAAATACAATAAGGGGGGCCACATCAGCTTTGGAGGGCCCGGACCCCCTCAGCCCCCTAGGATCGGCGCCCTTGTCTTCAGTCACTCTTGGTCATCAAGTACTATTCCCTTTGCACAGACACCCGGTGTTTTCAAAATGATGATACCATCTACGGATGTTATCTCATGGTGGATTAAGCACGTTGCACTGTAACTAAACTCAGTCTTTGCAAAATGTTAAAACACAAAAAGCTTTCTCCTCACTAGTCGCCATCTTTGCTATTTTCACTTTCTAACGGCAGACAGAGGAAACAGTACATGTACACGCGTGTGTACAAAACTGTTTGAGTTGCTCTTTCATTTGATGTATTATTTCTAATTGTGAGTTAATTATAATAAATACTACAAAGTCTTAAATCTCCGATATCCATTTTGAAATACGTTGTACTTTGAAAGATTTGAATTATTAAAAAAAAAAAAAGTTTTGATAGTAATAACTCGACAGTCAAGGGCCTTCATGTGTTACATCTGAACTAAATAGTAGTAGAAGCACAGCAGCAGGGATTTAAAATAATGTGTTGTGCAGTTTTGGTTAAATTTGAGTTTTGATTTAATCAGAAAATAAGTCCAAAACCTCATTTTGATGGACAATAGTTCGTGAAACAAAGCTCTGCACACAATGATATTGCATGTGCTTACTAAGCCCATAAAGGCTTAGCACCATTCCAAATTTAGTCGTACACGATATACCGGCATATGTTTAAATAGGGGAAAAATTCAAAGGAAAGACACACATCGAAACATAAAGAATGAACCTTTTGCTGACGAAATTTAATATTAAAATTATACTTTACTTATTTATTTATTTATTTATTGTCGTGATACATATTGCGTTCTCAGAACTTTGTAAAAACGCACCAGCATCACCAATGACAGGAACACTGCAACAAAAGGCCACACGCATCAAAACAATTAAATACACGCAAAACACAACATGCGTTGCGACATGCCCACGCAAAAATTTTATAGTCTATCACACACTTAAATACGCGTAGACGGAAATACCAAAGTGTATATACAAGAATAATTACCGGTAGCGAATCAATAGAGTGAATATAACGTAATTACTTGAAAATAAAAAAGTCGGGATAGGGGCCATCGAACTAGACTTTCGTGTACCGTAATGCTCCAGGTATGACATAAACACTTATTTATGAAATATGAACCAAATTAGAATAGGGATTTACTGAAAACTTCGTCCTAAGAAAACTTACGCCAAGAGTAACTACCGCTTGTGATATCATTTTTAATGAGAAATAACTTCTGCCACTTTTGCCACATTGTTTAGTTAGATTGGAGTTCAGCGTCCCTTTTAACAACGAGATGATATAGGATGTGGGCCTAAAGCTTAACATGGAATCCCAAATTACATGAGCTCCCATCGTTAAGATAGATTGAAGGGCTACCAATGAAATACTTATTTATGAAATATGAATAAACTTCCCTGAGTAGTTTTTGACGAAATCGTCGCAAAAATAAATTCACTCCAATAGTAATCTACGCGTCGTGGGTTCTTTCATGAGAAATCATTTACACCAAATGACAAGGTTGTTAATTAAAAGTTTGTTTATGAAATAATAGCAGAATGAACGTTCTTCACACAGGGAGAATACGTTTCATTTTGGACATAAAGGACACCAACTGTCACCAATCAACTTAGGGACCTAAAAACCTATGAATTCGACGCTGATATCGGTCATTTTCAATTATTTTTACATGTTATCATCTCCTCTTACAGTACTCATGGGAGCTGTACTTATATTTAAACGGCATTGGAAGTGCCACTGTTCATCTTAGCGACCCCGAATACTATTCATTAAACACTAATATCTGTCATTTTCGATCATTTTATATACCGTATAACTTCCTCCCCCAAGTTGCGTGGCTGAATTTGGATTTAAACTACATCAGCAGTGTCACTGTTCATCTCAGAGACCCCGAAACCTATAGATTCGACACTAACATCGGCCATTATCGATATATATATATATATATATATATATATATATCCCCCTCCCCTCCCCGAAGGTGCACCACCAAAGTGAAATGATAAAAAGAAAAAAAAAGAAAAACATCCCAGGTCCGAATCTCATCTATGTTGAAAATTTGATCGAGACCAGTAGAGTGGTTCAAGAGTTATTAAATCACAAGCATAGTCACTTTTATATTTATTTATATAGATAGATAAATAAAATTGAATTTCTAGTTTTTGACAATAGCCTATCTTTCAAAAAAAAAAAATGCTCACCCCTAGAGTAAACTAACCTTTGTACACTTTTCCTTGATAAATAACTTCAGCCATACCATAAATTTGTTAATTTAATATTGATTTATAAATTATAAACAAAATCGTTAGAATTGTTTATGAGAACTTCACAAGTTTTGTTCCTCACCCTCCAGTAAACTGCCCTAGGAAGGAAATTCAAAAGGTAGGAAGGAGATTCAAAAATGGATGCCTGAAGAATCTTATGAAAAGCATTAATTTAAAATTTGGTTCGGATATTTGTGACGGTATGGCCACTAGGTACCGTATATGATACATACATCCGGATAAGCATATAAAACTCAAGTTTTCGATATGTATGAATCATGAAACATGTAAATTCATTGAAATGTTGATTTTTTTTTCCACTAATTGTACTTCCTTCTCTCCTATCGGTGCTTGGAAGTAAAACGACAATATTCATATGAATAGGTTAGCAAATCGTATAATAGATTCATCTAAATTTCCCATATCTTGAGGACGTTGGCGTAGCTCAGATATTTTGGTGAGAACGGGGAGCATGAATTCTTACTTCTGAGAATTGAAAGAATCTCTCAATAACCATAGTTTCAACCTGTAGTTGGCCTCCCCTAGCTATGCCTATACTTGAGGAAACCCACGATACGTAAATATGTTAATTGACATTCAACCACTGGAAATGTAATTAGTAAATAGTAATTAATATTCCCGACCTTTCTCAGTGTTCATTCTTTGTCCTATGAATACAATTATGCAATATGCAACGCGTTATACTTGTTTCCTTGGTATTCTGTAGTTTCACTTTTTTTTTTTCGTGTTGATGGTGTAACTATATAAATTAAATAGCAAAACAAGGACATTTTTGAATCAGAAGTGAGTTAGAACTTAATCCAGGAGAACACGCCTCATTTTGTAAATACGGGAGTCGAAAATAAGGTAATTTAGTAGTTATATGTAGTTTATTTATTGATTGATCAATTTTACGTATGACCAGTTTCACTAAACACCATTATCTAAATTTAATGTGGGTTAAGCTACTTTGTGGACGCTTCCGATACATTTTATTCCAAGGTTAAGCATAATGATGTTTCAAGTAATCAATTAAAGTTAAACGGCTCTCCTGTAATCTGTTTCACAGAAGGTCTTCTAATTGTTCTGTAGAATCAATAATAATAAAAAATAAAACTATTAGTTCAATTATATGCATTATACAAATCTACTCGTGGGTATAGTTGTATAGAATATCCCAATTTGAACTGAACTCATAAAAATATCACTCGTGACTCGGTGCACTTTTACGTAACCCTGTTCAACAACATTCTGCCTCCTGGCTGACTAGAAACCTTACTCTGTTTTCTGAACATATACAGGTTGGCCTAAAAATAGGTATATAGTACCGTAGTGATCAGCTCATTGTATTTTATATCATTTCTAATTGTTATCCATCAGGTAGACTTAGTTTCTTTATTATTTGTTCTTAATGTATTTTTACTTACATCTTAAGCTTGGAAGATCCGAAGCAAAAAAACCCATAAACTAGAATGTTATACTTGATCAATGCAGGGGTGCATACCTACTTTTGGGCCACCCTGTATTTAGTTTGTGGCATTTATGGAGCTTGACCGCGGTCCACTCATTGATTGCAATATAGAAGATAGTTTTCGAGCAGACCTATTTATATAATCGAATATTTCAATAGCACTAATTCAAAACAAGTAATGAATTGAAACCAACTGAAGCAAAAAAAAAATAATGAAACTGTGTGTGAATTAAACATGAAATTATGAACCTTCATAACCTATTTATGAAACTACTTATAAACATTTACCAGTGGTGCCCACTCCCCCTCATGTCCATGACGCACCCCCCCTTGATTGTCTATCCGTAGGTGTTCTTCCATGAAAAAAAAATCTTTTCGATTAATTTTTACACTCCCTCAAACATATTTATATAGATTTTTACCCCCCCCAAATATTTCAATGACGCAGTTTGCGTCATAGCCCCCCCTGTGGGCACCCCTGCATTTACAAGGATATACTTTGCACAGCTTCCCATCACATTTTTTATATGTTTTAGTACTAACGTATTTATTTGTTAGAGAGAAACAGTCATTTTATTTATTTATTTATTTATTTATTTTTGTTTATTTGTTGAAATTTAGGGTCAATTTCCAGCACCAAGGCAATATAAGACAATTTTTAAGGTAGAATCCGAACCACCCTAATGCGTTCAAATTTTTTAATGTTTTTCCATCGAGATTCGAACCCGGAACTAATTGCATCAAAGGCGTAGGCGCTAACAACTCCACTAGAAAGAAAGTTGAAACAGTTTAATTCAGTGGATCTCAACCGATATGTCGCGACATACTGGTGTGTCATACAGTCCCCTAAGGCAGTGCTATTCAACATTTTTTTTTTCTCGCGTACCCCTAGACACAATTCGCCATCCAATTGTGCACCCCTAAAGCTCTTTAAAAGAAATTAAATCGAAATGAACTTATTAAACTTAATACTCGTGTTCTATTGATTGAAAAGGGGGCAAATAGAGATACAAAAAAAAAAATCAGTGTGCCAATCAAAAGACTATTTACAGGAGGATAAAGTGCACATCCGAAAAAATTAAAATGGGAAATTTCAAAACGTATGGGAGACATCCAGTTCTACTGAGGAGGATTTTCCCCTAAACCTTCCTGATAATTCGTACACTGAGGACAATGTTAAAAACTCAAAAACTAAAAACAACTTTACATAAGTCACAAATTGACAAGTTATAGAATTTCATTAGCAGTGAACTGTCAACAGACATTTCCAGCAGACCCCCAGAAGCAGCATTACGTACCCCCAGAAACATCTTCGCTTATCCCCAGGTGTACGCGTACCACCGGTTAAATAGCACTACCCTAAGGTGTGTCGCGAAATTTTAAAATTTAAAAATCATGAAGCATTTAATAATAATTAGTTAAAATCAAGCTGATTTAATTAAACGATGGCAAATGAAGAAGACGTTTCAAGTGTTCTTTCGTTCGCACACTTATTTTTAATACCGTTATTATGTTCTTTTTACAGATGAAGAAATAAATTATTCCCAAGGGGGAAAAAAAGTAGAAAAATTATTTCCTTTAATTATAGTCATATGAAGAAGTTCAAAAGCACTTTTTTGTTTATGATATGCAAATCAGAAAGGAATGCATCAATACTGTTCCGTGAAATTGAGGAACGAAATAGCAGATAAACGATAAGAAATTACCCAAAAATATAGTTTGTTTCGCAGAGTAACATGTGTTAAAGTAATTAACAGTTTGTACTGACGAAACAATACTATGTAATGTGTGTTGACTAAAGATTTTAGCCACTGTAAAATAATGGGCCTTATTTAACGAAGCTTGGTGAAACTTCTCGATAGTCATCAAATGATTGTGTTCTCTAATTTTCGAGGCAAATTTAATATAATGATAGTTTTTAACTTCTTTATATAACTTATAAACATTATATAACTTAGGTTACGGAACAACCCAATTGCACTCATTTTTAAGAAGTTCACTTTACCAAAACTCCTTGATACAGTGCGTTCAAAAAAGTCGCTCAACAGTGGATGTAAGTATTACCTATCTGATGAGTTTCGTGTGTTTGTTTTGTGGAGTAGCTGATGTGTGTTTATATGCTGTTATTGTTTGAAAAAGTTGTTCGGGAAAGAAGATATGAGTGTTTTTCTATTTTAATTTAGAGGGTGGCCAAAACATACGAGCACTAAAAGTCAATACACACAGTCCATTTATTGGTTTTGTTGTATTATAATATTGTTAACGTGATCCTTGTGATTTGAAGTAGAAAATGGAATCGAAAATTTAAAAAATCCGCACACAAAGTAATGCATTCCGATATTAGAAGGTGTTAAAACTTTGTTAAAAAGAAAGAAAAAGTGGACTTATATTCAATTTAATAAAACAATAGACACAACTGCTTCTGCGGTAGACAGAAGTGTGAAGGTTGTTATTGAAATTGGTATATTTTATTCAAATACTATGCATTAATCCACGCTGTAGACCAGTGGCGTAAGGAAGAGGTTGACGCGGTTAAGCCTACTTCCTGTCATATCAAACAGGAACATATCAAAAATTGATTCTGCTAATATGGAGTACATATATTCTATTTGTGATCCCCGATAATACCACTTTCCTTGTAACTTATTACAAGTATTGTGCTGTCATGTTAAATGAAACTCCTTTTAACTTTACTTAAAGAGTTTAACAAATTGGTTATGTACTGAATTCTCTTCTTCCGGGGCAAGTGGCTCTTTTTCGTCAGCATAAGCATCAAAATGTACCATCTGCGTGTACAAGTAATAACATTAAAAAAGAAACAGGTCGCTCAAGCTTCTTTTCGTTTTAATTTATTGACCCTCTTAGCTGAATTGTTAACGCAGACGACGTCGCAGTGCGTCTCTGGTTCTACTTCTAATTGGACCACTAACATTTTCTGGTGTTGGCCCATCATCATGAAGTGCTGTGGTAACTCAGTGGTAGAGACTCCCCATCTGGTGTGTGAGGCCCTTGGTTTGATATTAGCTTGCGTCATATGGGCCTTGTGGGAAACAACCACCATTGCGTGTTTCTTTGTGTGTGTGTGTGTGTGTGTGTGTGTGTGTGTGTGTGTGTGTGTGTGTGTGTGTGTGTGTTCTCCCGTTTCCTCTAATCTTTTTCATTTTCGTTCATTATCATTGAAATAAGTAGTAAATTTCTACAAAAAAATTGAAGGTCACACAACTATTTCCTATAAAAGGAAAACGTCTCAGTTTATGGTTTTAAAATTATTCTGATAATTTATTTGCAACTTCAAAACTTCACTATTTCAATTTCATTACTGAAAAATAGGGCAAGGGCCGTCCCGTAACAATAGTTAGATATGAGTATCAATATTTGTGCGTTTCTAAGTAATATGTTGTGACGATTTAATTGCAACTTGAACTATATTGTTTCAATTCAATTACTTGAATATGGACAGTGATGGTACTGAACATAAACGTGCTTTGGTGTTTTACTATTACGACAAGCGCCGTAATCATATTTGAGCATTAATGTTTGTGTACCCGTAAGTTAATTGCTGAAGGACACTTTTTAAAATATACATGTTTAAAAAATGATTATTACAACTTTTAATTAAAGACAATTTTAACGTATAACGTACAGCGAGCCGAAGGCTTGGGAAGGGTTAACTATAGTTATTTTAATATCGAAATTGAAACTACTCACCTCGATAAATCTGATACTTTCAAATACTATCAAACATCTCCTTCTACACTAATAACAACAACTGGAAAATAGTTTTTAGATTCAGATAATACAATATATCACAGACTTAAAGTTTCTTATTCTCTCTCTCTCTCTCTCTCTCTCCTTCCCTATTTTGGGCTTCAATTTTCTCCTGGAGTGAAATATAACTGGAAAGTTAACATACTGTAATAAATATAAGTTTTACAAGTGTAAGAAGAAAGCTGCGATTAGGAAGCTTTAACTCTTTCTAGATTTTTCCTACGACGAAAATGCGGTAGACCATCATATGTAGCTGAAAGAAGGGAATATGAGATGTTTTAATTTATGCCTTTAAAATATAAGGGCACGAACTGAGAAAAGAAATACGAGACTTTAAAAAAATAAATGATCGAGCAACCAAAAACAGCACTTACCGGTTAGATTACTTCAATTGAACTCATCATTGTGGATAAAAGTAGTTTTGTTTTCTTTTATAAAACTGTATCAAACCTAGCCTATTGTGCACACAAGTTGAATTGACATTTGATCTCACGTAGACCAATGCATTCACAGCAGTGATGCCAACATTGCCATATGTAAATGCACTTCGAGTGATGAACGAGAAACTTTTATTCTGATACGCAAATGAGTATTGTATGGAATGCTTTACCGAGGCTATTTGTGAAACAACCGTGGTCTTTACTCCGATTTTACTCCCTTCTACCCCGTAATTTCTTATTGTGGCTCTTACTTCACTGTGACATGTAAATTATATCAATTTTGCGGATTCCCTGTTGCTTCAAATTGTATTGTTTACAGCGTTCAATTAGTCTGAAATTCGGATAACAAAATATTCAGACAAAAAAAAAAAAAAAAAAGTGAGATTTTAGACCATCACTCTGTTCCGGGATTCAAAATCCATCGAACGCAATACTCTATATAACCAGGATAATTCTAAATAGGGCAAAGCACGCTAAACTAGAGTTCGTATGTTTTATCTTGGCACGCTTCCCGCCAGTGCACTTTGTTGGCTTTTAAACTACTTTGTGCTAGCACTCACGTGAACGTTTTAATCCAATAGATGTCTTATTGGCTTTGTCGTGTAGATGACGTTAGTTGTCAGCCAGCCCATCAATGAGGTTATTGCTATTTGGCGGGTATTTGAAGTGCTTACTTGCCACACACGAACAAGTGTGTTACAGTGATTTGTGAGTGGTGTAGCGTTTTGCTGTTTCCTAGCGTATTGTAACTCACAACTTGCTCGTGGCAAGAACGCGTTGCGGACAGATCTATTTTTTAGGCGGGAAGTGTGCCAAGATAAAACAAACGTACTCTGAAGAAGAACAAAGTATAGCTTTTCAGTTATATATGTATTTAGATTTAATAGAATCCTCTAACTACGTGCTGTGGCGCTCTGGAAAACAGTAGTTAGCTTACAATGGTGCTGCGAAATATTCAATGGAATGATGTATGTTTTACATACAAAAGCCCTCCTCACTGAACTAGTGGCTAGACATTTTATGAACTACAAGTCGCATGAAACAATGAGTTCCTTGCGTGAAATGTTCTTTGAGTCAGACATTAAGGTATTGATATTTGGTATGCTGAATCCTAGATTTGGTACTTGGAGGGACCAAAATGTGATTTAAAATTACACACAAAATGCCAATCAATGTTAGGTTGACTTACGTGCATTACATAATCTATTTGTGTCATGCAATCATTCGGAAACACAATTATGATGTATAAACAAACATAAATTATGACAGACCCGTAGAAATGGAGGACCTAGAACTTACAGTGCCCCCCCCCCCATTTTTCTTTACTCCCCTTTAAAACAGAACGTTGTACAGAATGTTAAAATTAAAGCAAAACTAGTTATGAAATTCGTGCAGTTTCATTTATGACTATTATTCAATTTAGTACACTTTACTCATTCGGGCGTTAAATGATAAACGTCTAGCTTGATACACTAAGCATCTCCCTTTGGCCTTTTCATATTCTAAGAACATTAAACTTAAGTACCCTATTATTGGACCATGGCAAACATCAAAGATGCATTTCCAGAGAATAATTGCATTAAGATACAGAACGTTAATTGCAAACACATGAAGTACAGAGCAGACTCGTAGCTTCAGTCTGGCCAAAGGACGGCCATCTTCAACTAGGCTGACCAGACGTACTGATTTTCGCAGTACAGTTTTTCAAAGAACCGTCCTGCGTGTTGCAAAGACATTTAGAAAATCGAGAAATGTCCTTCTCTTTTAAAGTATTCTGTGAAATGACCTGATTTAACTTATTTGCAATACCTTAATGTTTTGTTCTTTATTCACAACATTTCGAATCACAAGCACTCTTTTTATGAATGAGAAACCGCTATGTTTTTCAATACTCCTCAGAAAGAAAATAATCAACCAACCACTGTCATTTTACTGAGAACAACTGTTTTTGTTGAGATATCGGTAAGCCATCTTCGTATTTCAAGTTACGACAGTGATGCCAACCAAGTTAAGCAGAAGTTCCCTCGTGTCGTCCAAATTTCCCACATTACTTAAAATAATCCCACGCTCCAAAAATCGTTAAAAAATAAAAAAAAAATAAAAAGAAAGTATTTAAGGACATAATAAACCACAAGCACGGATAATAATTACCTGTATAATGAATTATAATACAAATGAAATTATTGGGTTATATTATTATTTGATTATGATACAAATTAATTTGATTCGCTCATTAGCGACTTGTGGTGCGGAGTATTTTCGCTTCCTTCAGTTGTTATTTGTCTAAATAGATCAATTGTCTAAATACAGCCTGCGAGAACTCTACAGTTTAATTGGGCCTTTTTTTTTTTTATGCCTCCAAGACGGAAATGTGTCCTAAATTCAGAACTACAATCTCTCTACCCATTTATTAAGAGAGGAAAGACAGATAGTAATGTAGCCTACTACATGTGAAAAATGTTCTGCTCAGTCTTCCATTCCCAACACTGAAAAATCTAAAATAGAACGTCATCTAAAAGCGAAGGAACGTTAAGTCGGCGGTCATGCAGATGCTTCCAGTGCAATGGTTTCTATATTTTTTCGAAGCAAGGATTTCGAACAAGTCACAACTGCTAGTAGCAGCGTTTCGTACAGTAACACGTAACAGTCATTTCGTTCAACAGACTGTGGTTCTTAGGTCATCAAGAAATGCTTCGAACCCCAGTATTCTTGTGTAAGGACAAAATCTGAAGCTATTGTAGTGAATGTGATTAGCCGTTACGCGATTTCAGAAATCCATTCCATATTCCCAAGTATGTGATATTCTGTAACTTCAGTGTGTGCAGTCCTGCCACAAATGCTCCAACTGATAGAGAGTGTTTGCTATAAGAATAATTTGTGGATTGATGGGAAATCTCAATTAAAAGCCGAATCTCTTAAAACACCTAGTAATAAGCGAATTTAACTATAATTGTACCTGTAGTGAATTTCATGACCTGTTTTTGCAAAACAGCAAGTTACTGCGCGCTGTACATACAAACGAAAAATATCACACCAAACACTTTACTGCTATTTATTTCCTGGTTGGTAAACAGATGTCACATATTAATGATAATAATTTGTTAACATTTTTGGAAAATATCAATAGTGATGGATAAATAACTATTAAGACCAATCGCAGTTTTATGTTTCATGAACATATTTAAGTTTCCTTTTTCATTAAAGTTCATTCAGTGCGGATTTAGACGAAATCGATCAACTATCGACCAAATATTTACCATTCGCCAAATACTCGAAAAAAGTGGGAATACAATACCCCGGTACATCAACTATTTATTGATTTTAGAAAGGCGTACGACTCGGTTGGGAGAGAAACATTATACAACGTTCTTACAGAACTTGGAATACCGAGCAAGCTAATTAGATTAATTAAGATATGTTTAAATGAATCCCAAACTAAAGTCCGGGTAGGAAAATTTTTGTCCCCGACCTTTCACGTCGAGAATGGCCTGAAACAAGGATATGCGTTGTCGCCACTATTATTTAACTTTGTTCTGGAATACGCCATAAGGAAAATCAAAGATAGCAACCAGGGCCTAGAGTTGAACGGTATTCACCAGGTTATGGCATATGCCGATGATGTAAATTTAATAGGGAACGATAGGAGAGAAATAGAAAGAAATGCAGAGATCTTATTAAACGCTTGCAGGGACATGGGCTTAGAAGTAAATGCAGAGAAAACTAAATACATGTAAATTATGGATGCGTTAAAATATTAAATACTACTTTTGATAAAGTGGATAATTTCAAATATCTAGGATCAGTATTAACAGAGGAAAATCATATTCACAAAGAAATTAAATGTCGACTAAAAGCAGGGAATTCGTGTTACTACTCGGTTCAAAATCTCTTGTCGTCGTGAATTCTATCGCGGAATCTGAAGCTTAAAATATACAAAACGATAATCATGCCTGTTGTTCTGTATGGTTGCGAAACATGGTCACTTACTCTGATGGAAGAACATAGACTGAAAGTATTTGAGAACAAGATCCTGAGACGAATATTCGGACCCACGAGGAACGGGAATGGGGAATGGCGGAAACTTCATAACGAGGAACTACATAATTTATACGGTTTACCCAACATTGTTAGGGTCATCTAGTCTAGGAGGCTTAGGTGGGCGGGTCATGTAGCTAGAATGGAAGAATGTAGAAACGCTTTCAAAGTCTTGACTGGAAGATTAATCGGAAAACGACCATTAGGAAGACCTAGGCGCAGATGGGAGGACAATATTAAGATGGATCTAGCAGAGATTGGACTACAAAGTAGAAACTGGATGCAGTTAGCTAAGGATAGAAGTCAGTGGAGAGCTTTTGTGAACACGGCATTGAACCTCCGGGTTTCATAGGCCATAGAGTTAGTTAGTTAGTTAGTTAGTTTTTCCATTAAAGTTACTCCTTTATGTTACTCCATCAAATTGTTTTAAATTGTTTCATCAATCTTGAAGTTGTCATTCATGGAAGTATTTGGAATTGTGTTGAATTCCTTCAATAGTTTTGTTGAGTAATTTCTTTTAAACAAAAGTGACCAGATTTGAGGCTGTCTCGTCTCGAAAATGTACGTGATGTCTCCAGGGCTGGATTAACCCATCTGGAGGCCCGGGGCTAGAATAAATAAGTGGCTCCTGCTGACTTTTCTGTGAAAGTACAGTAGGAAAGCTAAGGGAGTATGTTTCGTATTTTTGGTCATATTTTCTTTTATGATGATGATTGTAGATGATTTATCTTCATGATTCTTTCTAGGTAGCCAGCTGAGATTTTGATCAGAGTGGAGGCCCGAGACTATTGGCCCCCTAAGCCCCTCCTTTAATCTGGCCCTGGATGTTTCGACTAGAAAAATGTATATTTCTGTATTGAAAGAGCTGTGTCGTAACTCGAATTTTGTCAGGAAAATCCTGTCTCGTCTCGTCTCCTACGCATCCCTACGCGTATTGCCGACGCAGTAACCTATCATATAGTATTATGCTTGTGTCCTACTTTTCGCTTGTCAGAATCTGGTCAACCTATCTTCAACGCTTCATTGAAAGTTTCATTTGTTTAGATAATTATATGCTTAAAAAAATAAGCTTTCATGGATGTAAGTTGGAAAAGTTTTGTTTCAAATTCCATAAATAATAAATAAATAGTTATGGTGTTTCTTGATATAGCTCAATCATTGTTAATGTATGCCCCTCTAAGAAATCGGCCTGTCAGCTGGCCTGTCCTGAACTATAATGTGATTACTCATATATGTTTGTGTTATGTGGTAATATGTTCATGTGTAATTGCTAGTGTCGCCACGAGACGAGACGAGACGAGACGAGACGAGACTTTAGGCTGTCTCGTCTCGTCTCGTGCAAAGTATGTCTCGTCTCGTGTCTCGTCTCGAAAAAGTGCTCGTCCCGTCTCGTGTCTCGTCTCGAGATGTTCTGTCCCGTCTCGTCTCGTTTTGTCTCGTAAAAAATATAGCAGCATACCATGGGAACGAAAGTAAAATGTAACAGGCTGCACCATGCTAATCAAAATACAACTAAGTTACAAGTATTACCCAGAACACACAAGACAAGAAGTGTCACGGTAGCTACACCGTGAAGACTTCATCTCTGGTGTATGTGGTACTCGGTTCGATCTCGGTTAGTGCCATGTGAGCTTTGTGGTGGACAAACATTGAATGTGTGTGGGGACCGCGGTGGCTCAGTGGTAGAGTGTTCACCTCTGGTGCTTGGGGTCTTGGGTTCGATCCCAGCCCCCGATAAGTGAACTTTGTGGTGGACAAACCCACCGTGTGCGTGGGTTTTCTAGGAGTTCTCCTGTTTCTTCCCACTTTCTTCATTCCACCATTTCATTCATTACTCATCATCACTGTCTCCTTTAGCCTAACCGGCATAAGCGTGGGACGTAAAACTCAAAGATTTCATTTCATTTCATTTCATTTTTCGAATGTGTGTATTTTCTCGAAGTTGTCTAGTATCCTACCTTTTTCTTCATTCCACTAATTTTCCAATCATCATCCATTCGGCCAAAGTTGCCTAAAGGTCTTAAAAATAAATTCAAATAAGCTCACAAGGCAAGGACAAATAGTTTACAAGATAATATATCTCTGCTGTTAGTTGTCTGAGGCTTCTCGACCCTGGATTTTTTTTTTTTTTTTTTTTTTTTTACATTCTCAAACATTGAAATTTGTTTCACCAGTTTCAATACACAAATACACAGTAAATTGCTCATTCAAGTAAATTGCTATATATATCTCGAGAGAGAGAGAATGGGAGAGAGATAGATGGAAAGATATATAGATAAATAGAGAGATAGATATGTGTGTACACTTTGATTTCATATATTCCAGCCTTTAGGTTTCACAGTGTTAACCCATACCAATCCAAAAACTACTTTCCATTTTAGCATGTTTAGATTTGTTGCAATAATTTTTTTTTAAAGGCTCGAAACCAAATAATTTTATTGAGTAATGGAAAGTATTTGATTGAAATTTTTTTATGTTACTGCACAGTAAGCTCTAGTGCCATAGTAATGGGAGCTGAACGACACATCGGATGAAAGAATGCTTGGGGCCACTCTTCACCTCCATGGTTCAAATCTGTTCATATAACCGCGGGTGTGTGATACTATGTGGTGGTTGCCCCGTTTGTGTAACAAACTCATGGCAATACACCCAGATTAGCTAGTGGTCTAAAAAAAGTTGATTTTTGGGTGGCCATTTTGGATTAAAGTTTCTTATATTGTCGTGATCTATTCTCAATCATACAACGTACATCTTTATACCAAGCCGAGCGGTCTGCGGCGATAGACCATCGGCTTGAAGGCCCCGGGTTGAGTCGCGGAAGGGTCATATGTATGGATTTTAACAGCATTTGTTTTTTCGTATTGTGTGAGGGGGGGAATAGTACGGGATAAAAGGATTTCAGTCTGAAAAAATTGGAGAGAATATCCTCCCCAGGATACTTTTATGGGAGTAAGGAATTAGTAAAAATATAGGATATACACTTTATAGCAGGTTTAAAAATATGGTTTGGGTATCCTATTTCTTTTCTGTTAATTATGTTCTTCAATGTTCGAATTTTGATCATTCTCATGATATTTTCTGCTTTCAACGGAGTTCCATGAATATTATACCAAATGTTCTTTACACTCTGCAAGAAACCATTTCTGAAGATAATTCAGGTCCTAATGAATATTATTCACTAGGAAAGGGTAGTATTCCCCTCCTCTCAACATGCAAGCAGAGGGCAATTTCGCACTCTGGTCAGATCAAACATTTCTGCATAACAAAACGAAGGTCCCCCTATAAAACCTTTTCACCTAAAGTGTTATTATTAGTATCATAAATTTGCTGAAAGCAAACAATTTGAAGGGTTCGTCGATAATATCTCTGCTTTCTTTGTCCTTTGCCCGCCTTCCAAACGAAGAGGTGAATTTTACAACATGACTACTGTATAATAAGCGAGCTATTGGTAAAATGGTAAAAGTGTGTTTTTATGTGTATGTGTTTGAGAGAGAGAGAGACAGAGAGAGAGAGGACAAAATTTTAGTTGCAAGATGACATACTTCATTGCCGATTTCGGTTCATATAGCATAAAGAATACCGCCACCAGAGAATAAAGACAAGTGTTGTCTGTTCTGTTCTCTTCCGCCATCTCAGCCAGAACTTTCAACTACAGCCTGTAATGAGTGTAGACCTTACCCAGTTTTCAAATTGAATAGATGGTGGCGGTAGTTCGGTTTCTTGACCTTGTAAAAATCTTCCCTGACTTTGATTTTGTCTTTCATCATTGCAGCCAGAAATGAAAAAAATGAGAATTCCTCAGTTTACAGCAAGGGGAATTGGGGACAAGACATTAAGGATGATATTCCTGGAAGCTCACGTATCACGATTTTTTCATTCAATAGACAGGGACACTTTTCTATGAAGGCTTTTTCAACATGTTTTCTCACAAAGGGGATTTTCCTTTTGCAATCTATATGACCACTGGCAATTTCAATCTTGGCCATTCCCGCCAGCGTTTTGATTTTCGAGACACGAGACGAGACGAGACATTTCATGAGACGTCCCGTCTCGTCTCGTTTTCGAGACGGGACAAGTAGACTGTCTCGTCTCATGTCTCGTCTAAAAGTGTTGTCTCGTCTCGTGGCAACACTAGTAATTGCATCATCATGCGTCGCAACATTTCCCTGATGAAAGTTAACATTTCACTTGATGTGTGGTAATAGCGCGCGCTGCATTGTCATTGGTTCATGTGGAATGTCATATTTGGCTACCGAGTAGCAAAATTATAATGTGCATACTATTAAGAATATTGTTACATTTTTCTATTTATCCATTTGATTATGGCAAATTAAAAAGTAAATAATAATAATAATAATAATAATAATAATAATAATAATAATAATAATAATAATAATAATAATAATAATAATAATAATAATAATAATAATAATGTAAATTTCAAAAGTTGAATGAACGAAAAAAAACATTAACATTTTTTTTGTTCTTCTTTCAGAGAATGATTTTCAGGATTATCTTGACTCTTATTATCACCATTTCGTTACTTTTAAGTGTTGACTCTTCACATCCGGAAACAACACATAACCAAAATGTTAACAATACACATATCCAGGACAGTCCGTATCCTTCAACAGACTTCAAACATTCTTCTTCAGATCGAGCAGAAGAGACTTCGGACGATCCAGCTTGGTCCGTTTTGAGACGACTTTTCTTTCCTGACATAGGTCATACATCGCACAGTGATGGAGTTTCTGAATTTCAGCTTGGTCTTCCTGTAGCTCAAAATCCAGCACTGAACACTCAAAACTCTCGTCACTCAGATCAAAGAAGAACTGGAGCAAGATACTCACCTGTAAGTGTCTCTCCAGAATTGGTAGACACTAGTAGACAAGCTGCAGCAACCAAGCTGGCCGCTCAACAGAATACTGCTTCCAGTTATGCTGGAATTCCGTATGTGTACCCAGCACAAAAATGTGAAAGACATACATTCATTTCTTCCAATTCAAGGAACTATTTCTCATGAAAAAGAAAAGATTGTTGTATCTTGTTTTGTGAAGTTATTATTTTTAATTTTTGTTCTGTTCCTATATAAAATAATACTGTATTATTTATTAAATTATGTGCATTTATTAGTGAGATGCTATGTTAAAGAAATAAAAAAAAACTGAAGTTGTGTGCGAGATTTAGTTTGTTGCTTTCCGCCAATGCATTTGGTTGGACTTGTATGTAATTTCTGTTAGAACAGGAGTATAAATATATTCTAATTCAATAAATTCCTGACTATTAGATGCAAGGACTCTTGGAGAAATAAATAAATAAAATATAGTTCTTTTCTACGGTTAGACTTGTGAATTTTAATTTTAATGATGAGCTATTCTGATTATAATACATAAAATTTCATCACTATATTCTGAAGAGAACAAGTAAGCAAAAATTTTAGAATAAAATAAAATTACTCCTTCGATAGAAAAAAATTAAGGTATAGTGTTGGATGCTGTGGGTTTTCTTCTCCATTGACTTACTTGTAGAGTATTCGAATAATATTCAATATTCAATAAAAGGAACTAACAGTGTTAGTAATTAATATTGTAGTTGGATTTTATTCCACGAAATTATCGTTTACTATTTATATATAAAGTAAAAAAATATATTTCTTCAGGTCGTTAAATTTCGAAGAAGAGAGAGTTAAAACGCTATGAATAAGTTTGTTTTTTAATTGTTATTATTATTTCAAACATGTTGGCACGCTGCATCGGTAAAGAAAGAAGAAATTCTGTGAACAATAAACTTTTTCTATCGTGTTGAATTAGCTTTTTAATTTTCTAAACTGAACTAAAAGGTTCTAATAGAATATCTGAAACTCACTGCAAAGTTTTTCTCTTACGAAATAATTTTACGCACACACAAACACACTAAAAAAAAAAAGTTTTGTATAATTTTCGTTTGTTTATAGTATTATTTTCTTTCTTGCCTGCAATGTTGAATTTATGCAACTTTTAAAACACACCTGACAAGATGCATAACTCTCGGACACTAATACGGTGGCTAAGCAACCGAAACAATACGGTTGTCAGTCAGTGGTTACAATCAGAGAACAACATTGATAGCGTTGTCGATTATTTTACAGGCAATGCATATACTGGATCTATGATTACAGGTACACCGACAGTAATTGCTTATTATATTCTCCTACCTCATTCTCTCTCCTCCTTTCCTCATTGTGTTTCTCTCTGTCAATATTCTTAGTTTGGGGGAAACCCCTGATCGAGGTTTCGTAGGTAAATTTAGAAAAAAGGGAAAACGGTTTTCTTCGATACAATATAAAATTCCCGAGAAATTGTGGCGCTGACTGACCAATATACGAATACTTAAGTTTTTCTTTGTTCTTCAGAAATAAATCAGCACAACGCGGTGGCTCAGTGGTAGAGCGTTCACCTCTGGTTCTTGGGGTCCCGGGTTCAAACCCTGCTCCCGCCAAGTGAACTTTGTGGTGGACAAACACCGTGTGTGTGGGTTTTCTCGGGGTTCTCCCGTTTCCTCCCACTTTCTTCATTCCACCATTTCATTCATTTCTCATAATCACCGTCTCCTTTAGCCTAACCGGCATAACTGTGGGACGTAAAATTCAAAGATTTCATTTCATTTCATAAATCAGCACAATAGCAATAGTGTGTTTGTGTGCATGTGTTTAAAGTACCATAATTTGCACTCATTGTTGACTGAGTGTATTTGTGTATTTTTTTGTATAAAAAAGTGAAGGAAAAAGTAAAAAGAAATAGAAGCAAATGAACAAAACAAACGCAGTTGCACTTTTTTTTTACTGCAATTAAATTAATCTTATCACATAACTTGTATCATAGGAAAACAGACCTGCACGGGCCGAATTTTTCGGCCCGAGTCCAGTCCAGCTCGAATATACCTAGGCCCGGCAAGCACGGACCCGAAAGTTTTGGAGATTTTCGCTCCGAGCCCGGCCCGGCCCAATAAGTTTTTTAAAGTTCTTGGCTTAAGCCCGGCCCAGGCCCGATAAATTTTAAAAGTTTTTGGCCCGACCCCGGCCCGATAATTTTTTATAAAAAAATTAACTCGAGCCCCAATCTTTCTCAAAATTTAGTATTAAACTAACCCTCAGAAACATTTTCTAAACTCTGGTTCACTACTTGACGCTTGTCTCCCGAATGGTATCATTGCCTCCTAGAACTTTGCCTATCATCGAGAGAACAAAAACTCCATTTTCTGTAACAAAAATCTAACTTAATTGATTTTTTAGCATAAAGTGAAGATGGCAATATTGTTTAGCGACAGGCAAAACTTTCCCACCCCTTCTTGTCATATTTTGGGTTCAGTGAAGGTGAAGGTCAGAGCTCAATTTACCGCGCAATGCCTGCAATCCTCAGTAGCGAAAGTGGAGCCGCTAAGCAACACAAACTGTAAATAGTTATTGCATTCTTTGTAACATTTTTCACGGGCACACTTCTTGAACGTTTGCCTTTATTCCAATTATCGTTTAACGAAAGTCAATAATTATTAAAGAATTGCAATTAATCGGCCCCAGCCCGGCCCGACCCGAAGAGAAATCAGTGTCGGCCCGTGCAGGTCTCTACATAGGAATTGGACACTCAACACAATAAGGAAAATTTGATTTAAAAAAGTGAAAATTTTGCGTCAATCGAAGTAAATTTTCTTAAGTAAACTTACGAACACTGTTCTCTGTTTTTCTCAGATGTAATAGAGCCGTGCTACTACGCTAACATCAGCCAGATAGAAATGACAGCTCTTCGACTATTTACTCTGATTCTCTTTTATATTCTAGGTGTCTGATTAACGAAAACTTATAATGGTTATTACTCAAAAAGGAAGTAACAAAAACTTTTTTTCGTTACTACAATAACTATAGTAAGAAGAAGGAGGAGAATCAAATTATAACAATGTTTTTCTTTTTATGTGTTCACTTCGCGAATGTGTTTTAGATCCATTACTCACTTCACAGTCAGTACACTCGCTACTTCGTTTCGTGAAGTCCCTTACATCCGGCGTCAGACACGCAATCATAATGCTCGTCTTAATGTTGCATCTCAAAACCATTACCTAGTACAATGTAGGCAGCAAACGTAATAAATTCAAAGCTATATTAGACCGTTATTTTATGAAAACTTGGGGTCGTTTGGACATCATTTAATATTAATTGGGCTTTTTTTAATGGTTACTTTGATCTGATATGGAACCATTTTAGTGAGTGAGACTCAAAAAAACCCGAAAGTTGAAAAACAAAGACCATTTTAGTACAATGTGCTGTGTAAGACAGTACTTTAGTATTCAAGTAGCAATTTATTGGTCTTTAAATAACGTAAGTGCATTTTTACTTAACGTACAGTACCTAGTCGTTTATATTATATGAGGTTTCTGAAAGGTCTTAATGAAATAGATGTTCGGAAAGTAGACATCGAGGTATAGCTACAACTTGATGTTGAATGAGTCTATATATCACCATTAATTTTGGCTAGGATATACATGCTCAAAAGTTAGGAATATACGAGAAGCATACTGAAAGTTGTGAGCAACATTTTTTCACAATCGTAATCTTGATTTGTAAGTGAAACCAAGTATAGGCCTATCATCTCAACCTACAGACCTTTCTTTCACTTTTCCACATAGTATCTGTTTTTCTGTATACATTTTTCTCATCGTTCTTTGTTTTAAAATACCTTTGCGATAGAATTCCGTTCCAACTGCCCGTAGACACTGACGCACGCTTGCCGAATATCCTTCAGTGTCTCGTAGCGATGGCTTCGCATCTGTTCCTTCACAAAATCGAAAAGATGGTAGTTGGAGGGTTCCATGTCAGGTCTATAGGGAGGATGTGGAAGTGTTTCCCACATAAATCTCCTGAGATTTATACTGTTCCAGTGACACGTACAGTATGCGTACGCGCATTATCCTGTTGAAGAATGATCTTCTTTCCAGGACGTTTATCATAAAAGGCACGACGGAGCTTTAAAAGTATTTGGATGTAGCGAGCAGAATTTATGGTTTGTCCAGGCCCAAGAAAGTCAACCAGAATGCAACCCTGTGCATCCCAGAAGACTCTCCCCATAACTTTCCCTACCAATTGCACTGTCTTCGCTTTCTTCTTCGGTGGCGAATTCAAGTGGTTTCATTCCATACTCTGTCGTTTTGTTTCAGGTTCATAATGATAGAACCAGCTTTCATCTCCAGTCACAATATTCTTCAAAAAGTCATCACCTTCATGTCGAAATCTCTGAAGAAGGGTTTGGGGAATGGTTACTCTATGATGTTTGTGGTCTTCGGTTAATAAACGTGGGGCCCACGGGCACAAACCTTCCGATAACCTAAGCTGTAAATCATTTCTTGCACCGCACTATGTCCAACACCAAGTTTTGCAGCGATTTCATCCACAGTGATACACCTATCTCTCCCAATCAACTCATCAAACCTTTGTTGCGTTCCGTGGAGGCAGTTCGAGGACGCCCGCTGCGAGGCTTTTCTTCAACCCTCGTGTTTCCATCTTTAAAATGTTTCACCCACCTCCTAATACTGCTGGCACCCATGCACAGATCTGCATAGACACGCTGCAGTCTGCGGTGAATTTCAGAAGCAGATTGGCCCTGTTTAACAAGGAATTCAATCACAGCAGGCTGTCGAAACGAAACATCGCTGCCCTTCATTTTGGAAATCCTGCCTGTGGACACGTGCTAGCAACAAACAACGTTAATGTCTGGAAAGAAAGAAAAGTCTGTAGATCGAGATGATAAACTTGCTTCAGTTAGAACTAAAGATTACGATTGTAAAAACATGTTGCTCACGATTTCCAATATGTCCCTTGTAGTTCATTGATGGTGGTGAAATTTAAAGCTGATGTGATAGAAATCAACCATTTTCCTTATTTACATTGTTCACCATAGAGCAAAATTGGTAATAGATAGCAAAAGGCGGTTTTCTGCAATCAATTAAGCGTCCCAAGAATACATTTCATCTCCATCCTTAACTCTGTACTAAAACCGGAAGTGATAGAAACCAACTATAATTTTCTGTTTCCACATTGAGCTACATAGAGCAAAATAATAAGAGAGAACGATACCTTTTTTTTTTTTTAATCGATTAAGCTTCTAAGAATTGGTACAATCTGTTTATCTAAAGTTTTTTCAGCCTTTGAACAAAGTAGACGTAAACAAAGCGAAATGTATTACTCCGCGGCTCACATGTGCTTCGGCAGCGAAAGACGTGAACAGCAAGATCGTCTGCTAGCTTAATGTCGTCGCATAATTTTCAAAGTGTAAGGCTCAGTTGGTTGTTAAATAATAAACACACTGACACTGATTACTGCTATGTTGGAAATCTGTATTTTCTTAAATCTTTATATTAAACGAGATTGCCTCTGTTCTTGTTGTCCTCTTTTGTGTTTTATAGCATGAGACGAAGATGGATTATTGTCACTCACCGTCGCCATGAAACTCTGTATTCTACAATTTCAAATGAGCGGAGTCGGCTCGCGAATTCATACGCATGCGCAGTAAATATTATATGTCCAAGTTGGGTGAACTTGAAATAAAGCTACATCTGTTGTTAAATATTACATTTACTGCGTTTCTTATCACACAAAATAAAGGATAAATCCGGATATTTTTATTCAAATCAATATTTTAGTAGGAATTATATTGCGGTAGGATACTAGTGTAGTGATATCAATAACCAATTACTAGTCATCGACCCATTGGTAGTCAGGTGGGTTTGTTTACATCTACGTACTTTTTTCTAAGGATGGAAAGAGAATAACTGCATATTCAAACCGGAAGTGGTAGAAATCAATCCTTTTTTTTAAGTTGCTCGCCATAGAAAAAAGTAATAGAAGCAAGAAGAGTTTTTTTTTTTCTGAAACTAATTAAACGTGCCAAAAATATACTCGTATTCCCTCTCCACTCTAATGTCTTTATTAAAACTGAAAGTGGTAGAAATCAACTAGTGCTAGCACTCTGGTTTCAATATTGAGAAAATATTACTTCATACAATCCCAACTCCTTCGCGTGGTGTACACGTGACATTGCTACTTACTATATATGGACTTTTAGGTACAGTAAGGTATAGTATGTTTGATTCTATTAGTTAGTTAAATGGTTTATACTTTTATTGTATAATAATGGTAGGTTTAAATTCTTGTCATTGTTGCGTCTGTATTATCGAAATTAACTTGGCAACGAATTCTCTGTTTTGAAATATGCTTAATATCAACACTTAATAGGAAGAAAAGTACTAATTATTGTTAAGTTACGGAGTAATCCCCTTTTTGGAGAAAGCAGATGCACTAAACTTGTTCAAAATAATATACAGTAGTATCTTCTCGCTATACGAGTCAGTAATCCTCATATCGAACGAATGTTTAGTGTAATGAAAGTTTTGTGATCAGGTGATGTCCACAGATGTCCGCAGAACTTGCAATAGGTGAAATGTATATAAAATACTATTCACATTTGAACATCATCAAGAATATGGTTATGAAAAATAGTTTTTCTTCAGCAGCGAGAAGCTCGAAAAGTATGAAACGTAAGTTAGACGTATGTTATCACTAATGTTTGTTTATTTTCATTAATTTAGTAGTTGTGATGGTAGATGTTTGTTACATGTGTTAGGGTACGGTTTTATCGAAATTTTTCTATTTTATCCTTCCTTTCTCCTTCTTCAAAAGCAAAACAAGCACATTACTTTATTGTAACCTGGTGATATCGCTCAGTAAATCAAGCATCATATCTCCTTTCCTTTACCAAAAAAAAAAAAAAAATCTAACCTGTTTGTTATTTGAAGTGGCCGATCAAGTGGACAGCACGTTGATTGGCTACTCTCTCTCACACACACACACATACACACAAGCACATACACAACAGTTCTGCATGCTAAGTGACGTTTAATGTAGGGTTTCAGACGATCTCTTTATTGCAAATGTGTTGTTACTTACTACCTGAGCTGCAAAGAACTCTTTAAATGTTTCTACTGCCAATTCTGAATTGCCTTTGAGCGAGAAAAATTGATCGGTAAACACGGCGTAAACGTGCTGTTCTATGAAGGATGAATGGTGATTTCGAGATAGTAAAATTGAAAAGCGAAGAATGAAATAGGAAAATCACGGTATGAGCGTACCCTTAGATGAAACGGTTGTAAAAACATGCAAACAAAAAAAATCTTGTTTAAAATTTGTATGCCCAATTACATAAATGCTACTAATCTCCTGGTAGTGTTGCTAATTTACTAATGTTCCTAACAAATCTGGAGTGTTTAATGCTTGTTATGTTGGGAAACTTTTGGTCTGGTGACATGAGAAAATATAGTTGGTGTTGAATCACTTTTGGTGGAGATTTAGTGGATTTTTTTTGTATTGGCCTGGTCGCCTGATATATATGCAAGCAGTCTTGCTCACCAAGCGCGCCTCCTCTGTTACACAAAGCACGATTCAGCGACTCGGAATATTCAAACATTATTCAGATATATTGATATAGACGAAATGTCACAGTTATTACTAGAGGCAAACCTAGTAATTCCTCTTTAAAACTTCAGCTCCCACATACAAATGAAAGATTGACCTTAAGCGACCTCCGTTATGATTCTGATACTGAGCAGCATGGAGGCAAATCATGCTTTTAAAAATGCGTCATTCTATTCTATAAGTTGTGTGTACGAAGCTTGGGGGTTAGTAATTAAATTTAGAGTTTTGAAAGATGGGTCTAAATTGTTTCGAAAGAAAAATGTGAGATTAGCTTAACTCTCGAGTCACTATCAGACAGTCTTCTCGAATTTTTGGTGTTCAATCACTTACAATCACATTTATGCAATTTATAATTATGTAATAGAAATTTTAACCTCCTCCGTAGCAAATTTACGTTTTCTTTTTACACTCATTGAACGAAACTGTACAGTATACTGTACATAGTTTTCAACTATTTGTTTTAACAATGAAAACCACTGAACAGTCACTCAAATGCATTTGTGCTCATTTAATTCCAATGTTCAGTGTTCATTGAAGATTGTTTGTGCATAGAGAGTGTTGCTGCTTGTTCGTCTATCATTGAACTACTAATGTGGCACTGTTTGTGCTTTGTGAAAATTTTGCTTTTCTTGTGTTTTAAAACTGTGTTTCTATTGGGTAAACAGCAGGCATGTAGCCAGGATTTCGTGAAGGGGGGGAGGGGTCCGTGACATGAAATACTGTGGTCATCACAACAGGGGCTCGATCATTCTAAACTATTTTACTGGAACATATATTGGTTAGTTCAGCCAGGATTTCGTAACGGGGGGAGGGAAGCATGACATGAAATTTTGAATGCCCAGGAGCTCGATCAATCTGAACTACTTTACTATCAACATATATTGGTTTGTTAGGACAATAAAATGAGAATATGCTGCTAAGTATTTTAATAACAAACTATGAAGAAATCTCGAGTAAAATAATCAAAAAAACCGTGCTGAAAAAGATTTTACAATATTTACATCCTTCCTCTGTTCATTCAAATATAATAATTTTCCTTTCATTATGACCCCAACTATTATAAAAAGTACATATTCACTATTATAAAAAGTACATACAAAATAATGTCTTGTAAAATATTTTACAATATCTGCGGTCCTTTCTCTGTTGAATCAAATGTTAGCAGAACTTTTTTTCCATATAAATTTTTGTTTTTATTATTCCGTCAACTACTATCTGTTTCAAATGACAGGTTAAAGGAGCAGTAGAAAATTGTTTTTGAAATAACATGTTTGATACTGCAAGGATGCGATAACGAAAATTTATGATAAAATATGTCCACGTTGTTACACAACGGTACTATACTTTCGGAAGCTTCACATCTCCCTTGAAATTCCCCTGACTAGTAGCAGAAATTCTGAGAATTCCGTAACTCTTCTAGAAATTCTGAGAATTCCGTAACTTTTCTAGAAATTTCAAATTCCCTGACTCTTCCAGGATATCTCGCTCACCTCGTCACAATGTATTTCAAGTAATACAAATCTCCTCATAAGAAAGAGTAACCAAAAGCTTCCTGACTTTTAAAAATTTTTTAATGCGATCCTTCTTTTTCTCATTTCATTTTTTCATCCTTCCTTATTTTTTTTCATTTCTGGTCTCGAAGGGGGCTCTGGATCCCCCAGGCCTACCCTTGGCTACGTGCCTGATAAACAGGGATTATCAAAATAAACAATTGCTCGTTTGTGTATTGCAGGAGACTAATTGTGAATATTATATGCCAAATAACACTCATATTATTGTACACCCTCCATTCCAAAAGAAACCGAACGTTTAAAAAAAAACAAAAAAGCAATGTACATTTTGGAACAAATCATTTTTATTAATCAATGTATTCCCCTTCTGCATCGATACACATATTTGCACGCTCCAACAAGTTGTCAAACGACTTCTCCATGTCCTTTATTGGAATGGTCTTTAGGACGGCGGTCGTCGCCTTCTCAATGGCATCAATCGATGCGTGCCACTTTCCTTTCATCGCCAAATGCAGTTTCGGGAACAGATAGAAATCGCACGGAGCGAGATCTGGTGAATAGGGCGGATGATGCAACCGAATAATGTGATTTTTGACCAAAAATTCAGTTACAAGTCGCGAACGATGTGATGGTGCATTATCGTCCAAAAGAGTCCAACTACCGATTTCGCGATATTCGGGCCGAATACGACGAATTCTTGCCAGCAAACGCTTCATGACGCCCAAGTAAAACTCTCCAGTGACTGTCTGGCCGGGCTGAACAAATTCTTTGTGGATAATTCCTTTTGAATCGTAAAAACAAATCAGCATCACCTTAACTTTTGACTTCACCAAGCGACTTTTTTTGGGTGTTCCTTCATCCGGCGCTCTCCATTCAGCACTTTGCCGCTTTGTTTCGGGCTCATATTCAAAACACCACGTCTCGTCACCAGTTACAATCGATTTCAAGAAGTTTCGATCCTGCCGAGCACTTTTAACGATGTCTTTGCAATGCGCAAGTCGATCAACTTTTTGGTCTTCGGTGAGTTTGTGTGGTACAAACCGCGAATTAACCTTCTTAAGGCCCAAAACTTCAGTCAAAATGCGGTATGCGGTTGTTTGAGGAATGCCTAATTCCATTTCAATAACTTTCACCGACGATTTTTTGTTATGTTCGATGAATTCACGCACTTTTTCGATGTTTTCTTCCGATAACCCGGTTCTGGGACGGCCTGATCTTTCGTCATCATCCAGCGTCTCTCTACCCGATTTGAATCGCCTGAACCACTCGTAAACTTGCGTACGGGATAGACACTCATCACCATATGCAGTTTGTGGCATTTGCTGCATTTCACTAAAAGTTTTACCCAGTTTAACACAAAACTCAATTGCAGCTCGTTGTTTGAAACTCATTTTCCGACCGATGTACACAACACACTGACAGTTGAAACGCAATAACTTTGTTGCCGTGCATCCAAATGTCATGACATTTATACCAGTTGTCAATGAGGAACTACGCCATCTACCGGTAAAATATTACAACAGATGGCACTAGTGGTACTATTTGTTTTCTAAAGTTCGGTTTCTTTTGGAATGGAGGGTGTATTTGCGTTATTTTATTTGAGAAAAAACATGTACAGTATACTGTACAATTTACCTTAGTTCCGTGGAGAAGTTCTACTCCGTGTAGTGTATTTTTTGTTGGATTCTGGTTGCAACGCAGATCAAAATGAAAAAAAAAATCTTTCAGTTTTATGTCCCACAATTATGCCGGTTATGTTAAATTGAGGAAATGGTCAAGTGAAAAAGGGAGGAAACGGGAGAACCGCGAGAAAACCCAGGCACACGGTGTTTCTCCACCACAAAGTTCACTGAAGAAGTGTAAAAGAGGACAAAGTAGAAAATCTTCCTACGCATGATGGTCGGCATGAACCAACCCGTTGCAAATATCAGACATACGGAAAGTTCAGGTCTCACTTTCTTTGTCAAAAATACCAGTACATTTGTGTTTAAACCAAAAAAGAAATTGCTTCCATGAATTCCACCAAAAGTGATTTCTTATGGTGCATAATCACAAAAGAGACCTTTCTATAGTATACTTTTTCATACTCGAAAATCTACTACAGTGTTCTGAAATTGGTCAATTTATGTGTACTATACACAAATGCTACAGGGAAAATGTACACTCATGTCCGAAATTATTGTCGCATGTCTATAAATATGTTGTCGTAGGAATATAATTTGATAACGATTTCGCACCGTGTTTCCTATAATGTCAATATGTTCATAATCGGCAAAGACATGTATGTGGAAAATTTCATGTTAAAAGAACAGTAAATAAAAACAATAAAAAAAATAAAACTTTCTTGTCTATTTAGCAACATTTTGTTTTAGTCGTTCTAATGTTCGTATTTGTAATTCTTTTCCCATGAAATTTACCACAAATATACATTTCCTGATTATACAGATAGTATCAGTATTAAAAGTACCTTTCAAAGTGATTATCAAATTATATTCTTAAAGGAAGACAGTTATAGATATGTGACAATAATTTTGGACATGAGTGTACATTATAGTGTACATTTTGAAAAATAAATGTAGATGTATATATTTTTAAAATTTTCACTATAAAGTGCCTTAAGGGTCCAAAATAAATGTTGATGACCAATAATTATAATTTTATCTCAACTAAATCGATAAGTGTCCCTAAAGCATACCTAAGTTTAATGTATTCTATAGTACACTAATGTCCCAAATGATTGTCGCATATCTATAACTGTATTCTTGTAAGAATAAGAATATAATTTGATAATGATTTTGCAGGCTACTTTTAACACTGATACTATGTGTACAATCGGGAACTGTATATTTGTGGTAAAATTCATAGGAAAAGAATTATAAATAAGAAAATTAGAATGAGTAAAACAAAATATTGCTAAATGGACAAGAAAGTTTTATTTTCGTTTTATCGTTCTTATTTACTGCTCTTTTGACATGAAATTTGCCACATACATGTCTTTGCAGATTATACACATACTAACATTGTAAGAAATACCGGGCGAATTCGTTATCAAATTGTATTCCTACAACATATTTATAGACATGCGACAATAATTATGGACATGAGTGTACAGTATACTGTACAAATCAGGGGCGGATTCAGGGGGGGCGATCGGGGGGATCACCCCCCAGAAGAGGAAACTTTCTTATTTTATATATATATAAATAAAACCCATCCCAAAGTTTGAAGCCCTTAAAAGTAACAGTATGACAACCCACCGCTCCCCCAGAAGTCGGTCCTGGATCCGCCCCTGGTACAAATCCACTAAGGAGGTTAATAAACCAGAGATATCTCTTGTGAGAAAATTTGCCATTTTTTCATTCTTCAATCTGGTAGAATTTCTAGTGATGTTTAATTTTTTTTAGAAGTAATTTGGTAGTTTTAAGTCTTTGCTCTAATGGGAAAACGCGCTAATATTTTGACAACACTGTCTTCGGGTTTCCCTTAAGTTTAACCTGATAACCCTGCCTTCGCGTGTTGGATGCTTTACGTTACAAGAAACATACAAAACTGATGTTTATAACTATATTGTAGTTCATGAAAGCATTAATAGGTGGCAGTACCTTACGCGTCACAGTCTGATGCTAACATACGTGCATTTATCGTTCCTTACGTTCAAGTTCAAAGTATTATAAACTTTTGCAATTGTTTATTCCTTTTCTGCCATAATTATGTAAAACCTGATCTAGAATTCGTATAGGCAAACAATTTGCTAGTAAATAACTTTAAAGCGAAAACTAATACCATTCTAGAGAAAACGCTCTAGTTTGTTGTGCTTCCGGTTGCGATATATATACTGTATAGAATGTCTATACCATCATCAGATTTTGGTGGAGAAAAATATGGTTAGCATGATTAAAAACTGGAGTTATCGGACATACTCTTTAAGACAGTGGTTCCCAACCGGTGTGTCGCGCAGTCTCATAAGAGGTCATGAAATTTTAGAGTTTAAAAATCATAGAACATTTAATATACAGGGTGAGTGAGACTCAATTAAGCAGTTTTGAATAACTGTTGTTTTTATTGAGAAATGCATCACATGTTGCAATGGTTATAGAAATGGCTACAAAATGGTTTAGTTAATTTCAAAAATGGAATCACACACACATAGCTAATCGATTTTCAACAAAGTGGTTGACCTGGGAACCACCTAACTCAATACAGGCTTACAGACGCACAATAACATTTTCACAGGCTTTCTTGCACACACTCACCGGAACATTGTTGAACACCTGAACGATCACTTTATGCAGATGTTCCTCACTGCTAATAGGATTAGCATACATTTTGCTTTTGAGGTGACCACAAAGGAAAAAGTCAGGTGAGATTATGTCGGATGATCTGGCTGGCCACGGCCAATCCAGAGTTGAGGAAAAACTTGCAAGAACGCCCGAACAATTTTGGTGTAGTGTGGCGGGGCTCTATCTTGCTGCCACTCTTGAAAGTTCTGTCACTTAACGAAGTTCTGGGCGACTAACTTCAAAACTCCGCAGAAACTTGGCCACGAAATGCCCAGCAGGGCAGACAAATGGGGTAAACTTCAATTTGTGATCAGATGATGCCATTCCGCAGCAATACGTGCTTGTGTCTCCGCAGTTCGCACAGTTCTGGATTGGCCAGGGTGCTTGGAATTTAAAGCACAGGCAGTTTCATCAAACTGTTTGTTTATTTCAACCATTGTGTTTCTGTAGATTGCTGGTAGTCCAAACTCTCCCATCATCATACGCTGAACTTCTGATACTTTGTTAGTAACAGAGAAAAAGTGCACATATTTTACAACACTGCTCGGTGTACTGAGTAAGCAATAATTGTCCTCGTTCCCAGCATACTGTACGATGGTGCCATCTATCGACAACAAAAGTTACTCCCTCATTTTTCGTATGTTCTTAGACTGATTGGTTGTTAATGATCAAAAAGTGCCTAATTGTGTCTAGCCCACCCAGTAGTGAGACAGACTATACTAGTCAACCCTTGTAGCTGTAGCAACAATGCGCAATACTATATACAGTTACTACTTTATAGAAACTTACACTCTTACACATATTTCCCAGATTTAACGCCTTTATTAAAAAAAAAAAAAAACTCAAGTTAAGAAAAAAAATTAAAGACGAAGTAATTAACCCTAAAGTTGAAATGAAATGAAATGAAATCTTTGAGTTCAACGTCCCAGGCTAAAGGAGGCGGTGATGATGAGAAATGAATGAAATGGTGGAATGAAGAAAGTGGGAGGAAACGGGAGATCCCCGAGAAAACCCACGAGCACGGTGTTTGTCCACCACAAAGTCCACACGGCGCGAGATCGAACCAGGGACCCCAAGCACCGGAGGTGAACGCTCTACCACTGAACCACCGCGCTTAAAGTTGATATGACGAATGTGTTCGTATTGCACACTTGTTATTTTCAGCGGCCACTAGGAATGTGTCTGTCCACGACCTACATCCACTACATCGTGAGGCTAACAAACTACATGTTTGCGATTTCTACCACTGTGTTAAATCAAATCGAGCACTAGCAGAAGGTACCTATTGGATGCACTTTTTCTTTTATTTATTTTTTTCGTTTTCTAAGTCTAATTTCAGTAGTTTATCTCACTAGGATCTCCTTGTGTTCGGTGCCGGTTACATTCTGGAGTAACTGGAATTCCCCAACAACAGTTCATATTTAAGTTTACTGTCTTCAGACATACAACATGCACTGAGAAAAATGATTCGGTTGACATTGACCCTATTGATGCATATTTTAACCCAACCAGGTGGCTAAAACTGCTCTGGCCCAAATAGGGTCAAAGCGTTTAGTTAAATTGGGTTGAAATAAATTCAACCCAATGTAAGAGTCCAACCCAACGGCCCAATTGGTGTAAAATCGCATAACCAGTTAATACGTTTAACCCAACTTGGTGTACAATATGACCCAACAAAGTATAAATTCCATTGACCAAACGTATAGTTAAAAGTGAACATGCATAGGATAAGAAATTACCACATTGTGGGGTTGCTTAGAGAAGAGAGGGAGTACAAATAACCCAACAATGAGGTAAAATTGACCACTGTGGAATTAAAACATGAAATAAAGGGTTAAAAGAGTAAAGGTCACATTAACCATTACGGGATTTAACACAACATATGGTTAATGTTAAACCATCAGTTGGTTACAAAGATAACCCAACACTACACAACCCTCGAGGTTTTTTTTTTTTTTTTTTCATAGACTGGTGGGTAGTAACAGTACTTTACTTAATTGAATTGGAAAGTGATAGACATCAATTTAAGTAAAACACTTGTTGATTGCTGAAGAACTTGGAACCAATGGGTGTAAAGAAACGGCCACTAGAGGGTTTCGCCCTCTCTCTTGGCCAGGGGTGTGGGAGCATCAATTATTCTTTATTAAACTCATAGTTGGTTAAGGAGCTGTGAAACAATTATTGTTATTATACACTAACAAAAAATCAAAAAATAAAGATATTAAACAACAATAACATTAATAATATATCTATAATAACAAACTAGTAATGAAAGGTGCACATAGAAAAAGATAACAAAAAGGTGCGGAAAAAACTGAAACTAATGAATAACGTAGAAAATGCATAAATGGATAAATGATGATGAGTGAGGTGTTCGTAACGCCATAACACAACATATAGATGTTAGTACAAACAAATGCAGATTAATCTTCTGTCCTGGGGCGTCTCAGGACTGATGAGAAACATGGGGTAAGCCCAGATTAGTGTTGTAGAGAGACAAGTGATATGATGGAAAAATATGTGGAAGATGTTGACGGATGAGTTGGTGACGGAAAAAGATGGCATGGTGGTGATCTGCTGGAAGGGTGCGGAGGTATATGGAAAGCAAAACTCTGAGTGGTGTATAGCAGTACTTAGATTGAGATTCTTGTTGTAAATCAGTAAATATGGTGTCAAGAAAAATATCTTTACGATCATGGAGACTGGTTCGCGTGTTGAAATTTTATTTAACACCAAGGATATCGCCTTCCGAGCATATCTGTGTATATTTTCATTTTTCACAGCCAGTAAGTAGTTATTTCAAAGCTTTTCGCCGTATATTTGGCATTTGTGCGAAGCAACAAATAACGTTCTATGTTTTCTGTAATTGCCCACAATAATCGTTTTTTAACTTGTGAATAGTTTGACAACAATTACACGAGTAACAGTTGTGCCATCTGTTATTCTTAAATACTAGGACATAACAATAACAGATAAGGAAAAAAAAAATTACAGCACTGCTATTCATGCATTGTGGCTTCGATGCAATGATTTTTTTTTTTTCTTTTTGGAGCTATTTTCTTCCTCTGTAGCTTTCCGCTTGAGCCGGAGCTAACGTTGCTATTGTAATCGTGCTCTGTCAAGATATGACTGTGTATACCTGTAATTTCGACTAAATAGACAGTAAATAGGAAACATGTGTTGTAATTTTTGTAGTACTAAATTGTCCACGTAGTCTAAATGAGCTTCCTTTAGACTATGTTTCACGCATCATGACAATTTCCGTTAACCAGGTATGACACAAGTCTTGGTTTAAAATACTCTACACCAGTGGTTCTCAAAGTGGGGTCCGCGGTATCAATCCTAACACAGAACAAGAACAGCTATTGGAATATCCTGCAATACTTCATAGAAAAACGTTTTCAAAGAACTTTGTAGCTTATGGTTGCGTGTGCGCTGAGTATGAAGAGTTGTCTAAAAAGACATTGCAACATTTGATGCCTTTCCCTACCACTTATTTATGTGAGCAGTATTATTCTGCTCTTTGCAGTATTAAAACCTTTAAACGAATCTTCTTGACGTAAAATCGGACCTAAGATTGATGGTGACAAAATGTATTCCAGACTTCAATGCAATTATGGAAAAACATAAAAAATTTCATTCCTCATATTAGTGACCCCACATTTGAGAACTGTTTATCAAGTGGATTTCCGTGGGAAAAAAAAATGATCTTCAGTCTTGAAAGTTACTTTATTTTCAATTGTAACAATCACTTATCAATCATGTTTCCAATTTTCAGTAGGAAACAATCATGTATCTTCAAAATAAATTACTTATTGCATTATTTTTCTTGTTCTCTTTCTTGTCAGTGGTAATTCTAATTTAGTATTTTTTTTTAATATGTGAAATTTCAGATAGGATTGCAAGGAGGTCCGCAGATCACTTTCCGAATGAACAGGGGTCCGCGTTATCGGAAAGTTTGAGAACCACTGCTCTACAGTGACATATAGCCATTTTGTTGATCCAACGGTTAATGCAGTTGGGTTGGAAGTGACCACCCATCGTTCCCAAACAACCCAATTTGGTTTGCAAGTTTTTATCCACACCGTGTGGTCACGGTTCAACCCAATCATTTTTCTCAGTGTGTGCTTTTGGAAAGTGATAGAAACTTCCCACTTCACGGTCTTGCCTTTAAAAGGTTAGAAAATTATAACGTTCTAATAATACCCGATCTCCGTATTCTCTTTCATGAATTTACGAAAACTTCTGGTTCAATGTAAGAGATGTATCGTACCCAGGGGAAATTACGTTGAAAAGCTCTATCTTTATATCTTCTTTTCCTTAGTTGGGCATCAAGTAGCAACTTAATCACTTTTCGTAATATTGAGGGCGAAATTTAAAACATGATTTTCTGTAGTACTTGCTCTTTATATTATACAGGGAGTCCATAAAGTCCTGCAGGAAAGTAAAACTCTCTAACTTGGAAACTACGTAATGTATTAACAAATACTTTTTGGTGTACTTACAGAAAGGATCAAAGTTTTGTTTCAGCTAGTTAAGATTCATCGCCAAACCTCCAATTGTGCACCATTCACGTCCAAACACTCTTGCAGTCTTTTTGGGAAACCAAGAATTGCATGTAGGCGGTGCGCCCATCTGGAATGTTCAAATTCACATAAGTTATTTTGTTCTTGAGATCGTACAGATTAGCTGGCTTCTGCGAATACACCTTGGTCTTCACGTGTCCCCACAGCCAGTAATCACAAGGCGATAAATCTGGTGATCTTGCAGGCCAAGGTGTGCGTCCTCTTCGGCCAATCCATCTCTCCTTAAATTCTTCGTTAAGAAACTGTCGAACTTGAAGGGCATAGTGCGGCGGTGCCCCATCCTGTTGCATGTGGACCTCATTAAGGATGCCTAACCTAGTAAGTTCTGGCAAAAGGAATGTCTGTATCATGTTCATATAATTGTTACCATTTACCGTCTCTTCCTCGAAGAAAAAAAAGGGCCTATAATGTGGTCCATTACACTTTTCCCGACACATGAAATGTGGCTTCTCTGAAAACAGAAATCGAGACAGAAGGTCACCATCTTCTTGTAAGCGGGTAAGCATTGACTCACAGAATTCCATTCTCATGTCAGTCTTCCTCTATCAGCTCGTGGACAAATTTTAACTTATAGGGCGGACCTTTCAATTCTTTCGTACGATCTTGTGTAATGTTGACTTCGGTATTCCCAGTTCCAATGACCTAAATTTAAGCGACTTCATTGAACTCCTGGCTACGCTGTCCTGCAACATGTGAATCACATCGTCACTCGTTCCTGGCCTTCCACTGCGTGGAAAATCTGACACACTTCCCGTTTTTTGATCTTTTCGTACCTTGATACTCGTTTCTGCTGGGGGTGTTTTCCCATACGTTGTTTGGAACTTTCGCCGCACTGAAATGCAAGATTTTAATTCCGCAAACCACAAAACACATTGTACCTTTTCTTTTATAGACGCCATCTTAAATCACGTGATTACCAGCGCAAACGTCATCGAGCATTGTGGCCAGAACAAAACTTTAAACTTCCCTTCTTCCAACCCTAAAAATGTATACACTTAAACGTAACGGTTTACAAGTTATAGAGCTTTACTTTCCTGCATGACTTTATGGACTCCCTGTACATTTCACTATTGTTTACAAAATATTAATATTTCATACTTTTCGGTCCTGAAGGACACATTTTCAATCATTACACTACTGTGCTAGTTAATTACAAGAAAATGAGCCCTTTGAGTATGCCTGGAAGCAAAATCTGAATGAGATTTAAAAAAAAAAAAGTTATCTATTGATTATGTAAATTAATCACGAGATGATATTCTAAATAAAACAACAATCAGAAATCTTGTGGAAGATATCGAAATATCTAGCACGCCTTAAAAGCGGTTTATTGCACTTCAAACAAGCGAAAGATCCAAACACAACAGTAACAACATCGTCTCAATTTTTCATGATGAATAAGCGAAACTTCTGTCGTAATGCTAAATATGTATCTTGGAATGTCGATGTAATAAATAGCAAAATATTATGTTCTGCAATATTTCACTATGATGAAAAATATGACTTTGCTTTTGTCTAAGAAGCTCATTTAAAACAAGGTATGAGTTGTAAAACTACAAATTTTTAAGAATGGATTGAACATTAAGTTCCAGAACCAATTCAAGAAATAAAAATTCCAAAATTAAATTTAAATTTACTCGGAGCTGTAACAATAAAAACTTATCTGAACAAGACAAAATACATTCTAATTTCTGCGTATAGAATTCTTATTCACAGCAATGCAATATAATTATATTATATCTGCACATTTTTTTTTAATTGTGCGGGGGGAAGGATATCTTAATAATAGGATATATCAGTGCAAAGCACCAGGTTTGGAATGCGAGGAATCATAATGCAATTGGAAATAGTTTCTTTACACTGTTAGATGAACTAGCTATTAAAATAGAAGCACCAACTCAAAGGCTGCTGCTGGACCTGCTGTTTTGGATATAATTATTAGTAAAAATGTGGTTATTGTAAAATGACTATACGAGAAAAATAAATTTAGACTCTGATTATGTGCTTTTCGATTAAAATCGCTTCGTCAAAACAAATATAAACATACTAAAATTGCTTTACAAAATTTTAAAATGAAACAATGATTGCTAATAACGAATATAAATTCAAATGAGAAACTAGAAGACATAATTGGAAATCTAAACATAGAGATTCTGAGAGCTTGGAATATTGGTACAAAAAACCAGAAGATTTTTTTTTTTAATATGAGATTCATTGCTATTAAATATTAACAGACACTGCAGGAAAACATGGCAGAAAACAAGAATCCCAGAATTTAAGATTTACGGGCTTAGATAAGAAGATTACGAAAGATAAAACTAGAAAACATAAGAAATCAAGAATGGAAATATCAATTAAGTGAAGCTGCAAAAAATCCAAATGACTTTTGGAAAACAATTTATAAAGAAAAATTCCATAGACACGTCTACACCAATAGATAATACGTATATGAAGACAAAATTAAATATCCGCAACCAGTCTACAAGACAGCATTTTAAAGTTTAAAAAATCAACAAACAGGCTTTGATGAAATATTAAAACAAGATATTACCCAGGTAACATTTTCTAAAAATAAGATCAATATAAAACTAGAAGTAAATACATCAACCCGGATTATTAGAAGACTGAATATGGAAAAGAACTAGAATATGACCCGAAAACAAATAAAATAATTGAATGCCTACCAATAATAACTCCTAAAACTAATAGATAAGATTACAAACTATATACTAAGAAATTGTTACTACCCAAGATACCAGAAGGTAGGAAAATAGTTGTTTTGATAAAGCTATAGAAAGATCCCAAGAAACCTCTTTGTTCCACTACAGTATTTTAATATTTTCTGCTGTGTGCCCTTATTCTTTGATCAACGAACCATTTTGATCAATGAATTTAAGAAGGGTATCAACCTCGCTTTTATATATTAAAGAAAGCCGACGGAACAATTCTCACTGATACAGATAGCATCTTGAATAGATGGAAGGACTTCTTTGACGATTCGCTTAACACGCAGCTAAAAGCTAATTTCCGTAAAGAAGGGAAAATCCACACAGCAGAACCATCTATTCCAGAGTCTAACCGAACAGAAGTAGAAATCGCAATAAACAAATTAAAGAAACACAAATCTCGGAGTGTAGGCGAAATTCCGGCTGAGTTACTTTTAGCTAGGGGCGAAAAATTGTGGAGCAAGATACACAAACTTATTCTCCTTTTTTTGGAACAAGGAGGAATTACTACAAGAATGGAAAGAATCAATCATTGTTCCAATTCACAAGAGTCCACAAAATTGATTGTAATAATTATCGAGGAATTTCTCTTCTGTTAAAATCCTATAAAAGTCTCTCAAATATTCTGTTAGCAAGATTGGCCCCATACGATGAAATTATTGAAGGTTACCAGTGAGGATTTAGGAGACATCGATCAACTATCCACCAAAAATTTACCATTCGATAAATACTCGAAAAGAAATGGGAATGCAATACCCCGGTATGTCAATTATTTATTGATTTTAGAAAGGCATACAACTCTGTTAGGAGGAGAACAATATTCTTACAGGATTTGGAATACCGAAAAAGCTAGTTAGATTAATTAAGATATGTTTAAATGAATCTCAATGTAAAGTCCGAGTAGGAAAATTCTTGTCCATGAGTCTTCTCGTCGAGAATCGCTTGAAATAAGGACATGTGTTGTCTCCATTATTATTCAACTTTGTTCTACGCTATAAGGAAAATCAAAGACATCAATCAGGGCCTAGAGCTGAATGAATTCATCAGCTTATGGCGTGTGTTGATGATATAAAATTAATAGAGGATGATAGAAGAATAATAGACAGAAATGCAGAGGTCTTATTAAGTGCTTGAAGGACATGGTTTAGAAGTAAATGCAGAGAAAACTAAATACATGGGAGCTCGACGCGTTAAAATATCAAATAATACTTTCGATAAAGTGAATACTTTCAAATATCTAGGATTAATATTAAAAAAAAAAAAAAAAAAAACATTCACGAAGAAATTAAATGTCGACTAAAAGCATGGAATTCGTGTTATTATTCAGTTCAAAATCTTTTGTAGTCGCCAATTCTGTCGAGAAATTTGAAGCTTAAAATATATAAAACGATAATCATGCCTGTTGTGCTGTATGGTCGCGAAACGTGGTCGCTCACTCAGAGGGAAGAACGTAGACTGAAGGTGTTTGAAAGCAAAATCCTGAATCGAATATTCGGACCCAGGAGGAACGGGAATGGGGAATGGCCGAAACTTCATAACGAGGAACTGCATATTATATACCGTTTACCATACATTGTTATGATCATCAAGTCTAGGGGATTCAGGTGGGCAGGTTATGTAGCCAGAATGGTAGAAAATAAGAACAATTTCAAATTCTTAACTGAAAGACCAACCGGGAAACGACCATTAGGACGGGCGCAGATGGGAGGACAATATGAAGATGGATCTCGCTGAAATACGAATATAAAGTACCAGGTGGATGCAGTTGGCTAAGGACAGAAGTCAATGGAGAGTTATTGTGAACGCGGCATTGAACCTCCGGGTTCCATAGGCCATAGTGTTAGTTTTTTTTTTAAATTAACAGTTGCTAGTTTTCATATAAATTAATAGTACTTTGTGTTTTTCTGTACTGCTTAACAGAAGAAAATTGTAATTTAATTGAAATGTACTGTGTATTATCAACTTTTTAAAATGTATTTTAATAGTGGACCTTGAAAAGGTGTGCCATAATATTTGCCGGTACTCTATGACCTGTGTAAAAGGAGCTACAGCTGTTACAGATTCCTCTGTTAAATGAGAAGTTCAGAGCACGACGGAATCTAGTCCAATTACCAAAGACGTAAGAAAAAGAGACAAAGTTTATACGATACACTTAAGGAGGCAGGCTACTAAATATTTTTGAAAAGCTAACAAATTTTCTTTTGCCCGTTTTTCGTAAGTGAAAAGAGATAATGAAATGTAGCTTACCACAGTAATAGATAATGTTATTCTACACCCGAAAATACGAAACCGAAGAATTATCAGTATTGCCATCCATAGAAATTATATTGTGTCCAGAATTTGAATTACCCAGAAATCTAGGTTAAGACAGCGACTAGAAAAATGAACTCAATGGAAATTGATTACTTATCATGTTGTCTTGGCTCCTTGTTAACCACTTTTTAAATAATATTTGTACTTATTTTGTAATAACTTACATAAGCTATTGCAAAATAAAAAAAATATTACAAAATAAATACAAATATTATTTAAAAAGTGGTTAACAAGGAACCAAGACAACATGATAAGTAATCAACTACTGTTGAGTTCATTTCTACCGTTCTAGTCGCTTCCTTAACCTAGATTTTTGGGTACTTCAAATTCTGGACACAATATAATTTCTATGGATGGCAACACTGATAATTCTTCGGTTTCGTATTATCGGATGTAGAATAACATTATCTATTACCGTAGTAAGCTACATTTCATTACCTCTTTTCACTTACGAAAAACGGTCAAAAGAAAATTTGTTAGCTTTTCAAAAATATTTAGTAGTCTGTCCCCTTAAGTAAATTGAAAAGTTAACTGTTTTTCCCGTTATACGAGTTTTTTTTACAGTATTTGGACATGGATCTTTTAAGCTCTGAAAGAAGTTCGAGAAACAGATCTTGAAAACAGTGGCGTATTTAAGGGGGAGGGAGCATCCGGGCTTAATCCCCCCGAAATTTTATTTACTGGATTAAAGTAAATGAAATATCTTGCAAAATTTTTATATTTCCAGGAATAAAGTTAGCAGAGCCCCACCCCCGAAACAAAATCGTGAAAACGCCACTGCTTGAAGATGAAATATGTCCACAATGACCAAAAGTGGATTTGCTTTCCTTATGAATTGATCGTATCAAATAATAAACAAATAAATAAACAATTCTACGGTGTTCCTTGATGTTTTTGTCCTCAGTCCGACTAACAAACCAGGCTGTTTATAAGCCTAAACAAAAAACATTTTTATAAATGTTTAGTTTAAGTTAAATGGTTGTCATGCTGATCATAAGAAAAATGGTGTGCCCTTGCACTATTAACTGTCGAGAGAGATCGACTGCGATAGTAACATAACAAACTGAAAACTACCTCTTCAGAATGTATATTGAGATCCAAATATATTGTCAAACTGTCTTGTTGAGCTTTTTTTTCCATATGGCTTGCTATTATAATTTAAATCATGATTATTTTAATATCAACCATATTAATGTCCTACTTCCTACAGTATTATAATTTTTAATGACAGTATATTTGGCTGTAATACGTTCTAATTCCACTAAGACGTCTCAATAATATAAAAATGGATGTAGATTTACAGTTTAGCGTTTAATTCGAACTGAATGGTCTGCCGTGAAGAATAGAACCTAAGTATCTTACAAAGTCGATAACACTAACGATGTAACAATGATAGGGGCCTTTATATTTAGTATTATGCATGCTATTGTGGCATATCTTGTAGGATAACGAGGCTACCGGCGGTAGCCCTAGAACTTTATAAAATAAAGTTAACATTACATTTTAACATCTTTAACATTATCTTCTTTTAATGGTGCAAGTTTCTGTATACTTTCAAAAACATGAATACGTACTAAAATATAGCCGTTATGAACTTTGTACAGGATAGCTCGAGAGAGTAATGCTCCCGGAAGTATGAACGAAATACACGGTTCTGATTTATTTGGCGTTATCCATGTCTTGCCACGTAGCATTAATATAGCAGAAATCAAACGCTTACTGCTGTCGGCCTTTGTGGCTTGTGTCGGCTACGTGCTAGCAACGGAAATCGCGTGGGTTCAAACCCGGCAGGAGTAGTAGTAGTAGGAGGAGGAGGAGGTGTAGAAACGGGTTAGAAGCCCCGCAGGACTCGTTATGTTCCACCTTGACCCCCATGATATCAATTTTGTGACCAACGTGAAACAGCTGGCTAAAATAGCGCGCGAAAAAAACGTACTTCCGGGAGCATTACTCTCCCGAGCGAGTCGTCTTTGTATGCCGTCTGTCTCGCTTTCTTACGAGATTCGCAACGTTGTAGAAACGGCTCTAGTGTTTACAGCAAGAATTGTATCACTTGTACGTATTCATAATAGTGTACTAATGAGTTGGCAGGCAAGCCCAGTTGCCTCTGAAGTTACAGACGTGTTCAAATTATTAGACTCACGCTCGAAGAATGCAAAATTGAAGTAGAAGACCTAATTTCAGAGTTCTAGAACATTTAATTTAATAGTTAAACCACCAATATAGGATCCTTCATTTGTTTACTGTACAGTTGAAATCTTGACGTCACCGTTGAACAACAGATGGTATTAGCGGGGGAGGGGGGATCTGAAAGTAGTGTTTCAGCTGTAGATACCTATTGTGGTTCCTATCAACAAGTTACAGTCTGAAGTGTTATGAAGTTAACAACATTCAAATCGTTCAACAGTTCGAATCGGCCAGTTTAAAATGATCGTAACATGTTTCGTGTATCAATCTTTTAATCTTTGTAGTCCTGTAATTGTAGCATAATAGGAAAAGCAAAAAAACTTTCTCCGTAAAATGGAAGTTTACAAAATACTTCTGGTGGAAATAAGGTATAGACTGCAATACATTGCTAGTAGAGTTGGGATAGAACAAAAATCTGTGAGTAGAACCTCTGTTGAAATGAACAAGAGCCAAAATAGGGTTGGGAAGTGTGCGCGAAAACCAAAGCTATCGCTAAGAAGTATCAGAAAACTAAAAAGATTGGCTCTGGGAACAGAAGTGCAACTTTTAATAGACTTAAGCATTAAAATGGCTGAGTATGACGCAGACATTTGGCCTGAAAGCGTTCGAAGAATTCTTTGTGTCGAGGGAATAAAAGCACACGGTCAAGAAAGAAAACTAGACTCTACTCCAATAATGGCAAAGAAGCGCCTCGAATGGGCACGAGGCCTAGAATATTGGACTGTTGACGATTGGAGAATAGTGTGTTTCAGTGATGAATCATATATCTTTGTGTCTGATGAATGCCCACAATAGGTGAGACGTTGACTTGGGAGGAATTCAAGTTGGAATGTCTTCAATAAACCGTGAAGCATCCTACTTCAGTCATGGTCTGGAGTGGGATCTCTGTCTTCGGGCCTGGAAGACTGTATATAGTAGAGAGAACAATGAAGCACGACCAATACCTACAAGTTCTTCAAGAAGAACTGCTTTCCCAGACTGCACTCTGGTTTGGTGGCATACAATTCATCTTTATGCATGATGGAGCTCCATGCCACCGGGCCAAAGCTGTGACAAAATTCTTCGAGGACAACGAAATTAGTGTTCTTCCGTGACCAGGCACTAGTCCTGATATGAACCCCATTGAAAACTTTTGGAGCTTCATGAAAGAAAAGCTAGAGAAGAAGCATATTAGAACCAAACTTCAATTGATCAAGGAGATCAACAATTTGTGATATCACGATGCTGAATTGAAGGCAAAATGTGCTAAACTCGTACATAGGATGCCACAAAGAATAAAAGACTTAATAAAGAAAAAGGGATTTCATAAGAAATATTAATCTTTGTGTGAGAGATAATTTTCTTGTAAGTATTCCATTTCATTTTTTGTTTCCAACGCGGATATACACACTTTATAGTAATTATATTTGAATGTTACGTACGTATTTGTTTTACTAATATTGAAACGCATATGCCACACCCACTAGAAATTAAGACAGAGTTGGACTAAGTAGTAATTTAGACTAAGTTCGAACGTATTTTCTCACGAAATATTGTAAGAACAGTAAAATATTCAGAAACTGATTGTCGAACCTAATAATTTGAACACGTCTGTATAACTTTCCGTGGGTGTGAACTGATGTATTCGTTACCGAGTTGACATTCAATGAGGAAATGAAATACTACAAAGCAAAGTTACACATTTTTTTTATTATTATTATTTTTGGGAGCATTTTTGTTATAGAATAGAGTGATTACAAAACAAACTTGTTTTAAGTAAAAAAAAAAAAAAAAAGGACAATAACTGTGGATATAAGGTTAAATATCAAAACCGGAATATTTTATTCAGTGTTGCAAACTAATGAAGGACAAAGTGAAGTTGATTTGTTTCAGCATTGGGAGAAATATTGACTGCAGTGGTGATTTTAGGGAGTAACTCGGGGAATATTTCCCCAGGAGCTACGATATTTCCACCGGGAATATCTCCGATCGTGCTCAACGTAGATTACCAGCAGTGTTGGGCAAAATCAATTGAAATCAATTGCAATTGATCAATCAATTGAAAGTAATTGCTCTGAAAATCAATTGCAATTGATTTCAATTTGTAATTGACAATTAATTTCAATTGCAATTGAATTCAATCATAAAATTTGCAATTAAATTTTCGTCAATTGTTAATTGTTAATTGGTCACCAGGCAATTGAAACTTTTAATTGTTAATTGTCAATTCCAAAGGGTGCAATTGAAACATTCAATTGTTAATTGCAATTGACAATTGAAACTTGTAATTGTTAATTGTAATTGTTAATTGCAATTGAAATCAGCAATTAAAACTGAAGATAATAAGATGTGTGTATATTGTATTGTCCACTTGTTACTGTTTTACATATTTCAAATAAGGTACTTATAAGAAATTCTGGATACCTACCATCCCTTTTCCCCCTGGGAAGAAAGCCGTCAAACTAAGTATTTTTTAAATATTTTATGTTTATGGTTCTATCCCCCTCGAAAGAACTCTATATGCCCGTCATGCATACAATAGGAATGAACACGAGCGAGTTTTCTTTAAAACTCGACTCGACTCGAAGCAGACATCTTTGAGTTCGACTCGAGATCTCGGCTCGAAAAATTTCCCCCAACTCGACTCGAATTCGGATCGAGTTTCCAGTCGAGTCGAGCCAATTCGGGCTAAATCCTTTGTGTAGTTCCAAGTACTACTATCTTCAAGTATCCTACATAGACAATATAATTATCAATGATACTACTACTATAACTAATTATTATTATAACACCGTGTACATGTATAAACATGGAATATAGGCGGTTTGTATCGGAATACTAAAAATTAGTTAACTGTCGATCTCGGTAGTCAAGAAATCTTCAGGAGGCAAGGACATCGGTCACGAGGTTCTTGGTTTGAGTTCAGGAGGAGCAAGTATTCGGGCTAGAGCCAAAAATTGCTAGAAGTTATGGGACTCCAGCCAAACATGTTTAAAACTGCTCGACCCGGGTTTAGGGTTGTCAACGACTCAAGCGGCTCGCTCACAGCTCATTCACTTATCGAGCCAAACCGAGAAGTGAGCCGAGCCAACAGCTCATCCAATCGAGCCAGCTCGAGCCGAAGGCTCACACGAGCCGAACCGAACCGAGCTGATTGCTTACCCCAACCGAGCCGGTTCGAGCCATTGGCTTAGTTAAGCTAACTCGAATCCAGCCTATGGACTCGTTTCAACGGAGCTGGTTCGAGCCATTGGCTCCAATCGAGCCGAGTCGATAACTCGTCTTTACCGAGCCGGTTCAAGCCATTGGCTCAATTGAGCCCAGTCGATGGGTAATCCCAACCAAGCCAGCTCAAGCTGTACGCTCAGTTGAACCGAGCCGGGCCGGTTGACATCATCACTATTCCGGTTGGGCTTCTACTTTGGCTAAAAAATTGGACCGTGCAGTTCTCAGCCTTGATGGTAAGAACTACAAAAAATGATATGAAATCTTTAGTTTTACGTCCCACGTTTATGCCGGTTAGGCTAAAGGAGACGGTGATGATGGGAAATGAATGAAATGAAGAAAGTGGGAGGAAACGGGAGAACCCCGAGAAAATCCACGAGCACGGTGTTTGTCCACCACAAAGTCCAAACTGCGCGAGCTGGGATCGAACCAGGGACCTCAAGCACCGGAGGTGAACGTTCTACCACTGACCCACCGCGCCCCCTGGTAACAACTACAGTATATACTGTACTTATATTGGTGCTCACGGCGTCATTAACCTTTTTCACCACCAACGAATTTCGAGGTACTTTGTTTTGCATCTTTTGTGCGTGTTTTGTGTCGCTTTGTGCGCCTATTCCCACATGTTGTGCATCACGGAAGTGGGTCAAAATGGGTCTACAAATATGGCGGAACAAATTATTGCTCTTCCGCCACCAATGAATTTCGAGTTCGTTTCCTTCACATCGTTTTGTGCCGTTTTGTGCGTCTACTTCCGTTTTGTGTGTCATGGGAAGTGGGTTAAAATGAGTCCCCAAGGTGGGACGAAAATGACCAAGAGTTCCGCCACTATTAAATCTCGAGGTCGTTAATTTCACATCGCGTACCCTTTAGTGCGTCTATTTCGACGTTTTGTGCGTCACTTGAAGACGGTCAAAATGGGCCTCAAAGGTGGGACGAAATTGACCCACTGCTCCGCCACTACCGAATTTTAAGGTTCTTCCTTTCTCATCGACTAGTGAATGTGTCGTGCCGTTTCGTGCCCACATTTCCACGTTTTGTGCGTCACCGGAAGTGGGTCAAAATGGGCTTCCAAGATGGGACGAAAATGACCAAGAGTTCCGCTTCTATCGAATTTCGAGGTCGTTAATTTCACACCGCGTACTCTTTTGTGCGGCTATTTCGACGTTTTGTGCGTCACTGGAAGACGGTCAAAATGGCCTCGAAGGTGGGACGAAAATGACCCACTTCTCCGCCACTACCGAATTTCGAGGTCCTTCCTTTTGCATCGACTACTGAATTTTCGTGCTGTTTCGTGCCCCCATTTCCACGTTTTGTGCGTCACCAGAAGTGGGTCAAAATGGGCTTCCAAGATGGGACGAAAATGACCAAGAGTTCCGCTTCTATCGAATTTCGAGGTCGTTAATTTCACACCGCGTACCCTTTTGTGCGGCTATTTCGACGTTTTGCGCGTCACTGGAAGACGGTCAAAATGGCCTCGAAGGTGGGACGAAAATGACCCACTTCTCCGCCACTACCGAATTTCGAAGTCCTTCCTTTTGCATCGACTACTGAATTTTCGTGCTGTTTCGTGCTCCCATTTCCACGTTTTGTGCGTCACCAGAAGTGGGTCAAAATGGGCTTCCAAGATGGGTCGAAAATGACCCACTGTTCCGCCACTATCGAATTTCGAGGTCGTTAATTTCACATCGCGTACCATTTTGTGCGCGTATTTCGACGTTTTGTGCGTCACTGGAAGACGGTCAAAATGGGCCTCGAATGTGGGACGAAAATGACCCACTGCTCCGCCACTACCAAATTTCGTGGTCCTTCCTTTCGCATCGACTAGTGAATGTTTTGTGCCGTTTCGTGCCCTTATTTCCACGTTTTGCGCGTCACCAGCAGTGTGTCAAAATGGGCCTCCAAAGTGTGACCAAAATGACCCATTGTTCCAACACTATCGAATTTCTAGGTCGTTTCTTTCGCATCGTTTAGTGCCCTTTCTTTTAAAGTTTTCTGCGCCTATTTCTCGTCTTGTGCATCACCCGAGGTGAGTTAAACGGGGCTTTAAAGTGGGAGTTAAATGGCTCACTGTTCCGCCACTATCGAATTTCGGGGTTGGTTCTTTCGCATCGTTTAGTGTGTATTTTGTACCGTTCTGTTCGCCTACTTCCACGTTTTGAGCATCACCAGAAATGCGTCAAAATGGTCCATCAATGTCTGAGGAAATAAAGCCATTGTTCCGCCACTATCGAATTTGGAGTTTCTTTCGCATCGTATAGTGCCTGCTTTGTACTGTTTTGTGCTCCTATTTCCACTTTAGTGCGACAACGAAAATGGGTCAAAAGGGCCTACAAGTATAGCGGAATAACATAATGCTGTTCCGTCACCATCGAATGTCGAGGTCGTTTTCTTCACATTTTTTTATGCATGATTTGTGTCGCTTTGTGCATCAGTGGGAGAGGGTCAAAATGGACCTTGAAAGTGGAATGGATACGTCTTTTTCTGCCATATTGGTAGGTCGTCTTTGACCCACTTTTGTTGGCCTACAAAACGTGAAAATATGCGCAGAAACGGTAAAAACATGCACTAAACAAGCGACCTTGAAATTCGATACTGGTGGGAGAGTGGATCATGTTTCTTCCCACTTTGAATGCCCATTTTGACCCACTACCATTGATTCACAAAACGTGGAAATAGGCTTACAAAACGGTAGAAAACACGCACAAGATGATGTGAAGGAAATGACCTCGAAATCGTTCCTGACGGAACAGCATTAACTTGTTCCGCCATATTTGTAGGATAACATTGACCCATTTCCGGTGACGCAGAAAACGAGGAAATAGGCGCACAAAACGACACAAAAAATTTCCATGTAATTAAGCTAAATTTCCATTTAAGTTTGTAAGCTTAATTATATGGAAAATTTTATAATTTTTCCTTTACGTTGGTCTACTTTACGTTGATTTGGGACTTTTAAATTTTATTCAGTTTTCCACTGAAAAGTATATATAATTCAACAAGGAAATAATTATTAATTATAATTATTATCTATATAATTGAATTCATTGTAATTTGTTCCATAACAAACACTTTACCATTTCGTACTAGCTGTTATGCCCGTTCTTCGCATGGATCAGATAAAATATCAATGTAAACGAACTGAACAACGGGAGAACAATTTAAAAAATTTCTAAAATTGGATATATTTTGTGTGAATATATATCCAACAACCGTTTCCGTACATTTGTTTTCATTGGGAAGGCCGATGGGGGCTGAATTTGAACGTATACACTATCGGGGGTGTCACTATACGTCTGAGCAACCCCAAATAAATATGGTTTCGACACAAATTCTACTACTTTTACATGTCCCGGTGAACCACCCCTGAGACCCCCTTGGTACGTATTGTGAAAAAATCTCCTCTGGCTCCCACCAACCCCCAACCAATACCGCGAAAACTATGAATGTGATACTAACATCTGCCATTTTCTACTACTTTTTACATATGCCGGTAAAAGTCCCTATAATCCTCTGGTTCCAATTTTGAAAAAAAAATGCCTCTGGCCCACAGCCGATGGGGGTTGTATTTGGAAGTCATCGCCTGTGGAAGTATCACCATTCATCTCAGCGACAGCGAAAACTATGGATTTGACACTAATATCGGTCACTTTCCATTATTTTTACATGTCTCGCAATTCCCCACCCCCAGTGACTCCCGGCCCGCATACAATGGTGGGTAAATTTGAAAATCATCGCTAATGAAAGTATCATCATTGATCTCAGCCACCGCGAAAACTACGGATTTGACATCGGTCATTGTGGATTATTTTTACATGTCTCGTGATCCGCTTTATAATGCCCCCTTTCTTAGCTGATGGGGGCTAAATATGAAAGTAAAAGCGGTATTGAGTTTCACCATTGAGCTAAGCTATCCCGAAAACTATGGATTTGACATTAATATCGGTCATTTTCGATTATTTTTACATGTCTCGGAATTCCCCCCTCTGGTGACCCAAGGCCCGCATACAACGGTGGATGAATTTGAAAGTCATCGCTAATGGTAGTGTCGCCATTGATATGAGCAACCGCGAAAACCATGGATTTGACACTAATATCGGTCATTTTGGATTACTTTTACGTTTCGGTATCCCCTTCTCGTTGACCCACGGCCCGCAGCCGAATACGGTGAATTTGGAAGTTAATGCGATCGGAGTTTCACCATTGATCTCAGCGACAGCGAAAACTATGAAATCGACACTGATATCGTTCTACTTTTACATGTCCCGGTAAACGCCCCCCTGAGACCCCCTGCTTCGAATTTTGTTGAAAACGCTTTGCCTTGGTGTGGGACCTGGACCAAGGTATCTTTGACCAAAATTTGGTAACTCTCGGTCGACTTTTCTGGTCCCCAGGCCGGTCCCGGTAAACGTCCCCTGGAGACCCCCTAGTAAGGAATTTAAAAAAATCTCTCCGTCTTGGTCTGGGGCCTAGACCAAGCTACCCGTGACCAAATTTTGAAAAGTTTCGGTCCACTCGTCTCTTCCACAGGCCGCACAAAGATAGACAGACAGACACACGAACAAACTCTATTTTATTTATATTAGAAAGGTCAGATCCGCCGTTATTGTATTAGTGCGGTGCTTGAGCGATTGACCGTAGAAATTCAAACTCCGATGAGTGATAATTTTATAGGCTTGTTTTATTACAAGTTTAAACTCTTTAGTCAGTAGAGAAGAGGGCGTGAATCATGGGTCAGAGTTGATGACAATGGGTTTTGGTGGGTCTGTGGGTCACAGTGGGTAAGAGTGGTTTATGATGGGTGGTGGGTCAGAGTGGGTCACGGTGGGTCGTGGGTCACGACGGGTGGTGAGTCAATTGGTCGTGGCTAAAATTTTCATTGCCCCACGCCCTCTCTGAACTACAGTGTTGAAAATTAATCAGTGAAAATCAATTGCAATTGATCAATCAATTGAAAGTAATTGCTGTGGAAATCAATTGCAATTGAATCAATTGCCAATTAATTTCAATTGCAATTGAATTACAGAATTCAATTGCAATTACTTTCCACTACAATTACTTTCAATCAATTGATCAATTGCAATTGATTCTCCTTTTTCAATGGCCAACTGCAATTAACAATTAACCATTACTTATTTCAATTGTTAATTGCAATTAACAATTAAATTTACAGATTAATTGTTAATTGTTAATTCAATTGAAATTTGCCCAACACTGATTACCAGTACCTCCGCAGAAGTATTTTCACTTCCAATGCACTGAAAGTCTCCCCGGAGGAAAATCTGAAGTAACTACTGGTTGTATGATATACTACGTACTACGTTGTATGGTTCTTGAGGAAAGTCATATCTGCAAAATGAGCATTTACCGCAACAAGTTAAAAGTTAACTAGACAGAGGTATGATAGCGCTACAGCGGAAACATTAATGCTGCAAACTAAAATTAATAAAAACATCCCATTACTCATGTGTTCATTATTACATATATTTTATGTATTATTATTATTATTATTATTATTATTATTATTATTATTATTATTATTATTATTACTCAATTAGTACTACTACTACTGCTAATAATAATAATAATAATATTTATTATGAAGATTAATGGTAGCAGAATGCATCAAACCAGTATACGCCACTGTCAAATTGAATGACAATTGTGAAGAATTGTATGATTTGTGATACTCAGTGTATAATTAAGAAATAAACCAATATTCCACATGACAAAGTTTCCAATATTCTGTAAGATTTCCTCCATATTGAATTTCTGTACAATTCTACTGAAAACTCGTAAATTACGAGGAACATCCAAGAACTGCTTCTTTCAACCACTTGACGTGATGATATTATGATATTCACTATTACTTTTCCCTATAATCTTGCAGGAAGTCGACAAATGTTTGAATCTCACCCACAACACCTGATTGCCTGTAAAAAAAAAATAATAAAAAAAAAAGAGGCTGGCTACCGGCCTGCCACTATCATTATCATTACTACAACTAAATACATACTATACCGACCTAATTAAGAATAACACAAAACACTAGTGATTATAGAAGCCTACCTTATTAATTTTTTTTTTTTTTTTTTTGGGAACTGCTCTCTGCTGAAGAGAACTCTTGTTTTCCTGAATCGTTCCGTAGAAAAGTGTCAAATCATTTTCATATGAATAAAAATTTCAGATTCCTGTTTCTACCACTGATCATTAAGCTTTCATTATACTAAACACTCATTTGACAAGTGCATTACTGACTAGAATAGCGAGATCACACTATTTTCAAAATTGTTGATGCATCTGCTTTTTCAAATAATTTAAAACAATTATTATATCCTTCCTATCAAGTGTTAATAGCATAGACTTCAAAGTAGAGAACTTAAGCTCATTTCCGTCAAAACTTATTTTAAATTCCTTCCTCACCTCTGTGAAAATACTTAATGAAAACAGTTTTGGCGCCTCGCCATAGTACCGGCGCAACAATGAAAATAATTTAAACCTAGCCGTTTCTTAACAATAAAATTATAATCCTCGTAAATAACTAAACTTATACAACTATAGTCATGTCGCTGTATGAACCGTCTTCCAATTACGTAGCACCACCATCCAAAACAGAAGACAGTGTCAGAATGTGTGCTTGTCGTTGATTGCTGATGAGTTAGTGCCCTTGAAATCACTCTGTTGTTGCCACGGCATGCCAATAAGCAAAACCTGTACAGCCGTAACTGATTGGGGAAATCCACTGTGTGCGCTAAATTGCAACATAGCATTAACTCTACGTGTTTCCAGGTCAAAGAGAGTAAGTGGGCTGGGCCATGTCACGAGTAACAGCGGCAGTGGTATAAATACATCAACATATTATAATGCATAAATGGCATAGATTCAGTGATTAATTATGCATAAACACCGTGTGCGTGGGTTTTCTCTGGGTTCTCCCGTTTCCTCCCACTTTCTTCATTCCACCATTTCATTCATTACTCATCATCACCGTCTCCTCTAGCCTAACCGGCATAACCGTGGGACGTAAAACTCAAAGATTTCATTTCATTTTAATTATGCATAATTTAATAATTGAACCCGAATATTTAGTTCATTGTCGCGTAGACACGTTGAATGTACTCGAACTTGGACTCCAGCAGCGCCCACAGATTTGCCAATCGTATGTTTTCTTTGGGACTTTGTCCTGAAGAATTAAAATGTCATGTTAGAATTTTCCATGTCTCTGATTTGGTGGGCTCAGAAACTTTTGGTATAAGTTGGGCTTGTCTCTATAGAGCTGATAGAGAACAAGGAGTACACTTTCAATATCCCATTGATGACTGAAGGAATCGCCTTCCCTGCAAGGTGAGTCCACGAAATATTTTGGTGTTTGGTAAGGATGAGTGATATTTCATCTGAAGCTCAATATAATGGACTCCAGTTTCGCCCTTCTTAACAACTTTGCATTAAAATACTGTTAAGTTGTGGAAGAATTACCTAATTGACTGCTGTAAGCAGTGTTCGACGTGGCAAAAAAAAAGCAGAGGCTTTATTACGACGTGGCTCATAGGTTTTATTATGATTTTGACTCAAAATACCTGTTATTTAAATATTGTCTTGATCACTGAAAAACCAGAGACGGTTTGTCCTCCTTACTGAAAAATCAGAGGCGGTATGGCCAGGGTTGGGTAATTACGCGTAAAAAAAGGTTCTCTACGTGACGTGTAAAATACGCGTAAAAAACGCGTAATTTACGTAAAATACGTAAAGTACGTAAAAAATTAGAAACAGGTCTTCAAATTAAAAGAAAACGTTCTACGCGCTGAGCATTAAAAATTCTTTCTAAAATTGTATGGAATCTAGCTGGATTTTGCAAAACAATCCGTAAGCATAAACTGGGAATTTTGTATTGGCTTTGTAAAGTAGCATTGTATAATAAGGTTTGCACGCGTGACTGTTCAAAACCCATTTCATCATGTTTCATGTTTTAAACCCTCTGTAATCGAGAAAAGTTTTATGCCAGAGAAGCCATGGAAGAAGCTATTGTGCAATATAACAACAATGGTAAGCCTTCGTGGTCTCTATTTGTGACGACTTTCTGCAATGTCTGAGAAAAGCATCACGAACAAGTAGGGGAGTTTCTGTTGGAAAACCTCGGCTCTTCAGGAATAACTAGCTACCAGCAATATCGGGGAAAATGTGGAAATTTTGAAGAACTTATGAAGAAGGGAATTACAACACCACGCACATTCTGGTATTTCGCTACTCGGTAACATAAGGAGTTGTCGGAATTTGCTATGAAGTTACTGAACATCCTAGCATCTTCAGCGCAAATTGAAAGACTTTTTCTTAAATTGGTCCTTTGTCCATAACGTCACAAGAAACCGGCTCAGCTTCGAACGTTCGAAGAAACTACTTCAAATATACTACACCCTCAAATTACAAGACCACTGAAGTTATGAATATTAGTGTGATTAAGAGTATTGTGTTCGAATTGTACTAAACTATAATGGAAATGGCATGTAACATTTTTTTAGAATTAAAATAATGACTGTTTTAAATGAAATGATATACGCAGTTTTATTGGAACCAAGTGAAATATATTCAGTATTCGAACTAGGAAGAAAGACAAAGTGTTTCTTTCAAAAAAAAAAAAAATGTTCAAATGATAGTCAAGTGCTAAGGGAAGTAATATATTTAGTGTTGTTGTTGCACTTGGAAGAAAAGAGCAAAATAAATGAGTTCATTCCGAAAAATTTAGTATAATGTTCTGTTGGGTACTTTTGTATTTTTTCAGTTGTGTGTTTAAAATGAGAATCTAATAACTTTTACATCGAAAATTCAATATGTCCCAGTGCTAAGTGAAGTGGTAGGCTTATACATAGTATCGTTCGGACGTGGAAGAAAAAGAAATCAGTTTATTCTAAAATTTCATTATTTCAATATTCTTATCAGTACTTTTCGTATCAGTTATGTTTGTGTTAGTGTGTAATATGAAGGTGAAATGAGCCTAACAGTCAATCTCTTTTTCTTTTCTAATAGAAGTTTCAAAGTATACTGAAATGTTTCGAGTTTTATATTAAAAGCTGCAAAGGTATAACAATAAATTGTTATAATCAAAAGGTTACTTGATACTTTCAAACACATCCGAACCAACACATATTTTTAATGTGTGTGCTTATATGTTGGGTGGTTGTGCTTGGGTGTGCGCTAATAGGTGGAAAGTAGTAGTGGGCCGGCGAGGGGCTATCCAAAATTATCTTTCATTACTATGATTTGGCATGAAATCATTACTTTTAAATATAATGTTTAGAAGATAATAATGTTTTAATGCTTAAATCAGAAAACTAAGCTTACAATATAACCGACTATTCAAAATGATCTTAGTTTTAATGAAAGAAATATAGATTTCTACGTCTGCGTAAAAAACTGGTTTTCTACATGACGTATATTACTAGTAAATTACGCGTAATTTACGTAAAATACGTAACAAGTAAATTACCTTGCCAACCCTGGGTATGGCATAGTAGTTATATCTGACAATTGTCGGGATTTTCAGAATGTTGCCTGTAATGAGAATAATTACAGTGATTCTTTTTTCCCCTAAATAGGTAAATTTTCCTTATTTTTTAAGGATTTTTTAGTGATTTTTTGCAGTGTTGCACCGAAAAGTAACTAGATTTTCGATAATTTTCGTATGTAATGTAATTATTGTTCCCTTTTATGACTTATTTTAAGTACACTTCAATTAGTTTTTTCAATTGAAGTAATGACTGCAATTATTTTGGATTGATAAAGCGTGTTAGATGGTGCCGCTGGCGCCATTACTGTCTAACCGTAGTGCGAGTTCCCTTTATACTTTTGCCGCCCGTCCACTTTGTATATTACCGACTGCCGTACTGTATTGAACGTTAGCTTTCCGCTGGCGCCATTATTGTCGCGAGTTTTTAACCCCGCCCACTTTGTATATCCACCGCTTGGTAGCCGTGGACGCTAATGGTATTTTGCGGCACACTTTGTATGTTGCCCGATACTTTAACTTAACTAGGAAGATAAGTTACCTTTGATATTACCATTGATGTTCTTTGACGTAGCACTTCGATGATACATGAACCGCACAGACCGTTTATAAACTGGTCTTATGATTCCGGAGTTTTTTTTAAATTTTTAATTATTTGTAGAATGAACTTGATTTTTTCCGAACAACTTAGAATTATTTATTGTTATAATAACATTTTAATATATTATAGTAACTTTTAGTTTTCTTTGCGGAAAGAAAATTAAAGACAAACCAGCTATGCATCTTTCTTTGTGTGTTAATACTTTCAAAGATAAATTTTTCTTTGCGTATAAGGAGCTGGCGACATCATGTGGCAGATTTTTGTACTACAATGAGTCGGAGAATGAGACAAGATATATGACCTGTTTGAAATGAACCCTTAGCAATAGGTTTTGGTGTGATTGAAGCGGGATATTCGTTGTTATTGGAAATTTGGAACTCAGCCTTGAAAGCATGTGGAACATATTTATTTTTAAAATGTCATTTACCTCTAAATGAAATACAGCTTGTTGAAATATTATTTTTGATGGTTGTGTCTATTCTGATGTACACAAGAACTATAAAGTATTTTTGAAATGAGGACGGTTGACGAGTTATAAATGTAGACAATATTTGATTAATAGCCACAGCTGTTGAAATAAATACATGCTTTGATTTCTACTGCTATTTTTTGAACCTCTATGGGACTTTCTCCTATAGATGATATTATCTGCAGTGATGGCCCAATGAGTGATATTATCTAAAAGAACCACTTTATGGCGACTCTTTAGATATTTTGAGATTTACTTATGTGAAGATATTTATGTCTGCAAGTCGGCTCTAACTGTATCAATAGACGATTTGAAAGGAATGGCCACTAAAGGTTACTTTGATGGAATGCTAGTTAAGGAAAGAAAGTGCGATGTATACTGACGTCGTTATTTACAGGGGTTATTGCCATGTAATCAGTAAACGGTTTCCACAATTTTCTCTTTTAAGTGCAATCTTATTTTGGAATAACATGCTGGCTAGAAATGAAATAAATAAATTGGTTAACTGAATGCTTAACCCAAAAACTAGGACAAGGCAGGAGACTGACCCCTCATTTATTATATCTGATGAAAAATACATGAGGAAATCAGATTTTATCTTTTTTTTTAAAAAAAATAAGCATAATGGTAGAAAGTTGTAAGATATTTGTAACTAATCATAGATAGGAGAAGGGAGGGTAGGTAAATGAACTTATGCTTTGACGGAATTGAAGGACTTTATAAATACATGACCGACCATAGCCGTTTTATTATTTGTCTAGTACTGCGCTTGGTATAGAGAAGATTTATTGTGTGGTCGTATTAGAATTTATTGGTGTACTAGTTTGGTGTTTGATTTCTGCAGATAGGTGTATTGACATTGAAGATTGTTTCAGCGCTTATGCAGAATTAAGGTAAGAAAACTTTAGCTAATTTTATACATAGAAAATATAGAATTAAATATTGCAAAGATTGATTAATTCATGAAATTGATATTTCGTTTTTAAACTTTGTTTTATTGAAAGAGATTTGTTTTATTATGTTGATTGTACTTAAGTGTGAGTTTATAGGCCTGTTCAGCACCGATTTTTTTTTAAATGAAACGAACAACCTTTGAAGAATGTAAACAATGGAAAGCAGAGTTGAATACTGCTTTGTAGGAATAAAAGAATTAATTGCCGAAGGCGCATATGCTAAAAAGTTTAGCAGTAAAGAAGCTCTATTATTATTATTATTATTATTATTATTATTATTATTATTATTATTATTATTATTATTATTATTATTATTATTATTATTATTATTATTATTATTATTATTGAGTTGGAATTTTGCGCATCTTGAGCTCGATTTCAAACTTTGTTTTTTGTTTTGGAGATTTTTCTATTTCATTATTATGCAGTACAGAATTAGAATCAAAGCTTTAGGAAACGTTATTTGTTGAAGTGATTTATTGGAGTTTAGTAGTGTGAAATGCGTATTTATCACATTGATGTTTAAGGTTTTCTAACTAGGAATCAATTTGAGATTATACATAAAGAGAGAGAATCCTTCGTTCAGCAAAGAAGATGAACTGTAAGAACATTAACTTATTTGGTTGTTTTCAGTCCCTTTTATCATCATTACGTTTGTTTTCCTTATTTTGTAATATGACCATTAAATTGTGATGTCAAGTCTAGTGAATTACATTTAGGATGTTTCCTTATAGTCATCGAATACTAAACTTTTTATTGTTGATTTCACATACCGATAGTATCAAGTACTGACTTTATATGAAATGGGGCATTGCCAATGTTACAGGAATTGCTGCGTGACAGAATAATTAAGTTTAAAGGGTTTGAATTCTAAAATTTTGTGAGTATTCACCGAGTTGGTAGCAGTAAAAAATAAAGAGTGTCCAGCTGGGGGACAAGTCATGAGATGTAATTGTAGAATAATTTCCATTAACATCTAGATGCTTTACGCCGCATAATGAGAGGAGGCTACGCTTATTGACCGTACTGTTATTTTTTTATATTAGCCTTGTAATTGAATTTTATTTTCCCAGTTAGATCTTTAGGATTATGACTCATCGAAAATGTACTTTTTCAGTTTTACGGTTATTGAGTAAAATTACGTTTAAAGTCCAAGATAATACATAGAGTTCATTTAGAACTGTGGGTATATGAAGCATAGCTTAGCGTTGCTTCCCCATTGGTGGGTCTCCCACAACTAGGGCGTGTACATTAATTGATTAGTAAGGAACAAGCTTTATTATTACTTTTAACAGCTAGGCTATAGGAGACACGGACCTATATTTTATTATTATATTCCTGAACCACAGGAAGTAACATGGGGGACCTCCACCGTGCTAAAGCCGTATATGATACTCCGAGAAAACCTTAATACTTTATAGATGTTATTTCTTTTGGACGCATATAAAATTAAATTTTATGGGGAGCAGCTTAAATGAAAGTAGAAATCGCGTAGAGCGAAATAACAGTTTTTTTTAATTTATTGGATGTCATAGAAAATTTAGAGTGAAGCAAAGCGAATAGATTCATAACTGATGTAATAGCGTAATACAGTTAATATTGACACTTAAGGACATTGGAAGAGTGTATGAATTAAGTTATTACTTTTTAATGGGTGGCGAAACATAAGTTTCAAAGTTATGGCTATTTGAGACATGAACCTCCAACGATGTAATTATATGAGGCATATATTATTGAATTAATAGCGCCGCTTTGTTTGGTTTGAGATTCTCAAGACTGTTAGTAATTTTAAAAACGGACGGCACACATGGGTTTTTAAAGTTTGGAGAACAAATTTAAAGAATTCTCTCACTTTGTTTACTGCATTATATTGTTTAAGTTACTCCGGGAAAAACTTGCACTTATAATGATCTGAGGAATAATTCCGACTTTTTGCAATTATAGTTGTTAAGTTATGAGGAAAATGGTGGTTATTTTGATCCATTAAAATAGATAGAACCTCGAAAAAAATCTAGGGACATTGTTATAATGCCCTAACTTGCCTTTGAAGTAAGCACTCTATCACTGATTTTCCCCACAATTAAAGAAATATAGGAAATATTTTGGTATGAGCACAATTGATTAATACTAAGACTATATAAAGGAGTAGTTGTACTGATTTGCTATTTAGATTAATTACACTGTATTTTAGTTTGTAGATTACATTTTTTTATTAAGAAATAATGATGATTACAGGGTCCGTAGACACAATTTTTGATACAACGAGCTATAGTACTCTTGAATTTTGTTTGTAGCGTACTATTTGAGTTTATTGAAACTAGTATTTCCCGAAACTAAATTTGATTTGTACCTGATTGAGTTTCAATATTATTGGAAACATAATTTTATATCAGAATCATCAAATTAGCTATTAGTTCCGTATTTATGTAAAATAAGTTGAACAGTATACATAAATTGTGTTTTTTCACAGTCTTGTTTACAGTAATATTTGAATATTAGCGTACCCGATTTGTTTTATATCTATTTCCGTTTGATAATACAAATGAGAAATTGTTTAGATGGACAAAATTTTTTAAATGAAATTTCTTAATTAACAAATAGAGTCTTTAACTTCCTTAAAATATTTGATGCCGTTGAGAAATGTTGTAGCACTCCTCAATACTTGTAAGGTTGATTAGTCGGATGTTCAGGACAATACTCAGAAATACGTATAGAATTGGAAATGAGAATTTTAGATTTCCAGGCTTCCTTGGATAATGACTTATTTGAGGACATGCCGAGACTTGTATATTTTGACATTTAAAATGCTTAGCGTACAGCGGGTTTAACTATACAGGGAAGAAATACATATAGTTTAGGGAACGATACCAAACATATTTAATAGAAAAGTGCCTGAAATGTTATGTAACTAGATAAGCACTTATGTACCGCTGGGTTGCATACAACCAGGGATACTACCATATCTCAACTTATTCTTTGAAATTTACTATTATTATAAGACGACATATTTTAGTTTAGCGTCCCGCAATTATGACTTTCGAAAAATACTCACCAATTTTCTTTCAAATGTAAGCCAAAGGCGGGGTGGGGTCCCACCACAATTTATATAAGATTTAAAAACTGTTATGAAATTACTTGACCGGACATGGACACTAAGACCGGACACTAGGATTGGGGCAGAGGGAAATTTTGTATGTACTTGTTAAAGAATTAGTATCTTTCAGTGTATGGTGATTATGAGAAAATGAAAAAATGAAATGAAATTTTTGAATCCCACGGTTATGCCGGTTAGGCTAAAGGAGACGGTGAAGATGAGAGATGAATGAAAAAGGTGGAATGAAGAATGTGGGAGGAAACGGGAGAACCCCGAGAAAAAAACCCATGGACACGATGTTGTCCACCACAAAGTTCACTTGGTGGGAGCAGGGTTTGAACCCGGGACCCCAAACACCGGAGGTGAACGCTCTACCACTGAGCCCTTATGAGAAATGAATTTTTATATTGATTTGCTTTACAAAAAAGCTGTTGAAAAAGTATATAAAAAGTGGAAGGAAACCCACGATTACGATGATTGTTCACTACAATTTATACAAAACACTTGTTTTTTTGTCATGAGAACGCCACAGGATTTGTTGAACCAAGAATTTCTAGCACTGGCCCCCCACAATTTTACTATTGAGTATGGCATAAATTCGAGTTAAATGGACGCAATTTTAACTATAAGTAGGATACGTGTTTAATTAGAAGATTTCAATATAATCAGAGGCGAAAGAACTGTACGCTGTTAATATTCGTGAAAGTATAGGGAGTAGTCAATATGAATAATAGAAGCAGAAACATTTGTTTCAGTTTAATGTGAATACTATTGTTCAAGACACTGACACATGCGAAACTAAGAAAAAAATCGGTTCATTATTTGTCCAGCTTATATTTGCAGATAGGGCCAAGTTATTGATATTGTTAGAAAATATAGCTGATATATTGTAAAGACTCATTTTCAAGCTTACCAATAATAATGATTAAATTTAGGCATCCCTTTTTTTTCTTATAAATAGTCACTAATTTAGCAAAGTAGAATTGCTTACCCTGGAACCCTACATTAGATAAATGTTTACCCAATGAGAGTCTACGTATATGGAAACTTATTGTATATGTAACAGAAAGTATCTAATTTAAAGTAAATCTGTATTAGTTGAGGCCGTTACATATGTATTTACCTTGGGTTCTTAAGTAACTAAGTTTTGAAGTACAGATACTTTATATATGTAAAAACACATGATTGTTGAAACTACATGAACTCGTATTATTACTACAACTATTGCTACTCCCACTACCACTACTACTTCTACTACTATCGCTACTAGCGACTACTAGTATTACCACTGTCGCCGCCACTAGTGCCATTACTATTTTACCCGTACTATTATTGCTACTACTACCCCCCTACTACTAGTACTACTATTGCTACTCCCGCTACTACTACTATTACTAATACCGACTACTAGTACTGGTATCACTACTGCTACTAATACTCTATCAGCACTACCACTACTACTACTACTACTACTACTACTACTACCACCACTACTACTACTACTACTAGTACCACAACTTTACTACTATTACCAACTACTAGTATTACCACTGTCGCCGCAAGTAGTGCCGTTAGTATTCTACCACTGCTACTATTACTACCCTACTACTAGTACTAGTACTATTGCTACTCCCACTACTACTACTACTACTACTACTACTACTACCGACTACTAGTATTGCCATCACTACTGCTACTAATACTCTATCAGCACTACCACTGCTACTACTACTACCACCTGTACTACTACTACTACTATTACTACAACCTTTACTACTATTACAGACTAGTATTATCACTGTTAGCCACTACTGTTATTAGTATTCTACCACTACTACTACTACTACTACTAGTATTATCATTGCCACAATTACTACTGCTACTAATACTCTATTAGTACTACCACTGCTACTACTGCTGCTAATACTCTATTAGTACTACCACTGCTACTACTGCTGCTACTAATAATTTATTAGTACTACCATTGCTACTTCCGCTACTACTACTATTACTACTACTACTATTGCTTGCATGTGAACTATTGAGTATCGGCTACTACTTGTTGTTTTGTGGTTATTTCTTTTGTTCCGCTTGTAATCTAACCTTCTTTCTTCTACTATCATGTAAACTTTTGCATGTATGCCTCTTTTTTTCTTTCTTTGCCTGTATGCCCTTTTCTAACCAAAGTTTCTTTTCTTTGTGTTTTTCTCTAACTATTTTTACCTATTTTGTTTTATGTGGAATGCTATTAGATTTCTATTTCACCTTTTGTACTATTTGTACCTATTTCTATTTTACTCTTTCCTTGATCGGCTTTTAAATTGTCCCTTTTTTTTCTTGGTTTATCTCTATTGAATATTTCTCTTTTTTAGGTATGTCTATCTCTTTTTATAGAATAATATGATGAAGTAGATAAAAACTAAGTAAAGTTCCTTTAACAAGCCATCTCTTACAGATTAGTATCTTCTTTTGCTTGAGTCTGACGAATTTCTATGTAACCTGTCCTAACCTAAGCTATTCCAATTTATTGTGTGCTACCCTAATTTTGATGGGCTTCCAATTTTACATAAATTACATTCTGGTCCGCTCTTTCTTTGGTTTTCCCTACTATGCTTTAGCTAACATATTCTTGCTTTTGCCCACCCGCCTTTACTTGTTATGTAATATATCTGTCCTTTGTTTTCATGGTATGAATTGCTAAATATTTTCTTTCTGTTTATTGTACTACATGATTTCCTCTTTTACTTTGCTGCCGCTACTTTTATTCCTGTTGTTATTGTACTTTTTAATGTGAACTAAATTTAATTTATTGTATTTGTGCTTTGCCTCATTCGTCAATACTTAATAAATGCCAATACGGTCATGATCTGAATAATTTGTTTTGAATTAATTTAAAACTTTAAGATCTTGTCCGCAGCTAAGCTTTAACTAACTTTATGGAACCCGGAGGTTCACAGAAGCTCTCCACTGACTTCTATTCTTGCATCAATTTTTACTTTGTATTCCAATCTCTGCGAGATCCATCTTAATATTCTCCTCCCATCTGCGCCTAGGTCTTCCTAATGGTTGTTTTCCGACTGGTCTTCCAGTCAAGAGTTTCAAAGCGTTCTTCCATTCTAGCTACATGACTTGCCCGCCAAGACTTGACGATCCTAACAATGTTGGGTAAAATCGTATAAATTATGTAGTTCCGCCATTCCCCATTTCCGAGGACTGAATATTCGTCTTAGGATCTTGTTTTCAAATACTTTTTTGTTTATGTTCTTCCCTCAGAGTAAGTGACAGTGTTTTGCAGCCATACAGAACAACAACTAAGCTTTAAATGTTTCCTAAACTCTAAACTTAAGCTCATGTCCTGCTTTTTACTTGCTAACTAATTAGTTCGCTACTTCTTAATTAATGCTAAACCAGTATGATGCTTTTAACTATTGCATACTCAAGTTTGTTCCTATCCTAAACTAAGCTTAAGCTATTTGAAAAGTTTTCTGTCTCCCTGTTTGCTATTATATGTTTGTTACCAATTCTATTGTTAGATGTGTCTTAAAATTTCCAATTGTGCTCCTCTTTGTAGATGATTTTAAGACTGGTGTATGGGTTCCTTATTGTGCTAGCATTATATATTTCTTAAATTGGTTGTTTGCTATTCTATTGTGTTTAGTATTTTCCTTGCTTGGTTTTTTTTCTGCTATTTGGTGCTAGCACTACTAGTGGAATTTCTTAACCTGTTTGAGTATTATTCTATTGTGTTTAGTATTTTTTTCTTGATTGGCTTCTACTGGTATTTACTATTATTAGCATTACTAGAAGAATTTCTTAACTTGCTTGAGTACTATTCTATTGTGTTTAGTATTTTTTCTTGCTTGGCTTCTACTGCTATTTACTATTATTAGCACTACTACTTGTATTTTTTCAAGATGTTTGTCTGTTATTCTATTATATCTTCTTTAACCTAACCCAAACTATTAGACATTAGCTATCATATGTCTTTTATTTTTCTGTATATAGCAGAAGCTTTCTGTTTGTGTATAATCCAAATTTGTTGTTTTGTCTTTATGCATGTTTTCTTTTTATGCCTGCCATTGTTCTTTCTTTGTATTGATTTTTTTGTACTCTGTTTTCGTAGACGTTTTTAATAAATGTATCTTTTAGGTTTCTCGTAACTTATCAAAACTCCATTGACATCTTCTGTATAACTTTTATTGCCACCTCTTCCTAGTATCTTAGTATTGATATTTGAAAATTTAATTCTAACAGAACCAAATGATTTATACATATTTCAGAAATATATATCTTTAGATATACTCAATATCATGTTCTTCTATCTTATATTAGGCATACCATATAGTATACTAACATATAAGATAGATATAGATATATAGTTATAGATATATTGGTATTGTAAATATAGATATAGATATAGTTATGGATAGATATAGATATATCTCTAATGTAAATATAGATATATATTGTTTTAGATATAGATAGATATAGTTATAGATAGATATAGATAGTTATGGGTATATATAGTTATAGTTATAGATATAGATATATAACTAATGTAAATATAGATATATTGTTATAGATAGAAATAGATATAGTTATAGATAGATATAGATATAGATATAGATATGTATATAGTTATAGATAGATATAGATATAGTTATAGATATAGATATATCTATAATGTAAATATAGATATCTAGTTAGGAATAAGGTTTTATACTACAACATATGCTCTAACACATGTTATGTTATATTTTAGGTTACCATTATTACTGGTGTAGTAGTACAAAGTATCGAGAAGTACCAACCAAAAGTACCAGAGGAGCAAGATATTTTCTGCTACCAAAGGTATTTTTTATTCCTTTGTACTAAAATAGATCAATTATGTTGGTGCAAGAATATTATTGAAAATAATACGAAATAGTGAAATAAGAATTTTTTTTGTAAGTTCACACTGTAAGTGTTCGAGTAATTTATTACGAGAATATAAAATAAAAAGCGCTCAAATTAAAGTTAACAAAGAGTTTGCACCGCAAACGATCGAATAAATAATTAATATTTCGGAATGTAATTCCTCTGAGCTTCTTATGGAAGCGATCCATTACTAAAATTACGACTTTCTATAAGAAATTTTTTGTAAGTTCACACTGTAAGTGTTCTGAGCTTGTGTACCAAGCGAAATAATAAAAAAGATACAAACCAATTAAAAAATGATTAGGAAAATAAATTACAAGTGTTACTTAGTAATGTTTCATTGTTTCAGGGCAACTAATTGGAGGCAGCTAATTGGAGTAAAAGTGGCAGCGGAATTCAGAATTCCAAAGTATCAAAGTTCACAGAAGTAAAGTAAGTATCATTGACAACTTACATAATAGTTTGTACTTAAGAAATTTTTTGTAAGTTCACAGCGTAGCTGCTTTTACGAGTATGCTCTGGCATACGAACCAATAAAAATAAGAAGCAATCGGTAAAAGATAAGAAATTTTTTGTAAGTTTCGCAGCGTAGCTGCTTTGAGCTTGTGTAGCATGCAGATTACTTTGAAAGAATTATTTTGCATCAGTTATTTTTGAAAGCGTGCATTATTTTGTAACATGCAGATTACTTTGAAAGAATTATTTTGCATCACTTATTTTTGAGAACATGCATTTGTTTTGCGTAACGTTTTTTGTTAACAAATGTTAAATTTTTTCTTGCATACACCTTTTTGAATTTTTTTTTGTTCACAATATACATGTAAGTTTTTTTTCAGCATGCAGTTTTGTTAACACCTCTTAAATTTTTGTAGCACGCAACATAGTTAAATTTTTGCAAATTAATTTCTACAGTTTAGTAATACACATTTTCAAATTTTTATAATGTTTCATGTAAAGTAATATTGTCTTTCTTTATTATTACAGCATTCAAGTGTTTCATCCTCAACTGTGAGTTTAGCACTTCTCATATTTTATTTGACATCTAAGAACATTTAGATAAGGATTTCCTGTCTTTCCAGCGGCGGTAAGTGTTTATATACATTTTTTTGTTAAACTTTAAAACTTGTTAATAAATAGAAAACTATTTTGTTACTTACATAAATGAACTAATAAAAACAATATTTTTAATCTAATGAAACTATAATATAAAGAGTATATAATTAAAGACAAATAATTTTAGTAAATTAACTTTACATGTGTTTAAGTACACAAACTTAATGAATATTTTAAGAACATGTAAAATTATATTTTCGTTTGCAACTCATTTAAATTTTAATTACTTTTTTTGCATTTTTTTGTTTTGCAAAAAGTTTCATGTAAACATATAAAGAATTGCATTGCAAGAATTTAATGTCAATTGAAAATAAAACAATAACGTTTACAATTAATTTATAAAAACAAAATTAACAAACTTTCATGAACGTGTGCAGAAAATAATTTTTTTTCAAAACATTTTTTATTTTCAAAGTTACACTTTTTGTTTACAAACTGCATTTTTTTAATTTTAAAATTGCATCTTTGTTTTTTTAACTTGCATTTTTATTTTTGAAAATTGTATTTTCATTTTCGTAAATTGAATTTTTAATTTTGATAGTTACATCTTCGTTTTTTAAACTTGTATTTTTTAATTTTGTATAATGTAAATACGTATAACAATTTTAAAGTATCGGCACAAGTAAATTAGAAATATGAAAAGTTTTTACTAATACATTTTTCATTTTATCAGTTCGAATATAAATGGCTATCAAAGTAGAAGATACAAATATTATGAACACTTACTTAATGACAACTAACATTACAAGTGAATAATATTTTTAGTAATAAATAAATAAATTATGCGTTACAAAATACATTAAAACAGAATTTAGAAAATTGTATTATAAAAAACTACATTATCAGAAAAATATTTAATGTGCGTGTTACTTTTGTTTACTTATACAGTTTATGCTACTTTACAATTTTAATTCGTACGCTTCCTATGAAGTGAAACTCTGAACAATCTATGATTCTAATTATTTTATTCGTTCACATGTATAACATGTTCGAACAATATGTGAGTGTACTAAAATAAACTCTGACCAACTTTGTTGGGATCCAATAAATAATTGTGTGAAAAATAGTTGTTAAATGTTTCGAAACTTGTTAAAAGTTGTGAACTGGTAAATAATTTGTTTAAAGTAAATGTGCTTTTTTCCTAACCATTCTTCTTTTTCGTATTTGGTTTCAAGTTCGTTTATTCTCTGCTATTTTTATACTATTGCTATTCTATTAATTTCTTTGTTGTTGTGTTATGTTTTGTTGGTTGGCCTTTAACTTTGATTTGTAGCAATTAACTATCCTAATGCTATCTTTTGCTATTCTTTGTTGAATAGAACTGCATTATCTTTAAAATCTGGTATTTCTATGCGGTCGTTTGTTTAATAATAATTGGGTTAATTAAATATGGTTTTCCTAACCTATGTGTATTAATTCAGTATATTCTTTAAATCTCTGCTATATTGTTTGTCTGATAAAGTTCTGATGATTTGGGTCATAAACTATTCTAAAACCTTTTTTTCTAACCTTGTTTCTTATTTGATTTTTGCTAAATTATTTCTTCTTTGATATGTTTTGCTTACTATGTTATTTTTATTAATTTGTGTTTCTGTTTATTACTACTGGGATTTTTTTTATTAACAATGTTATTTTGAAAATGATTGTGATTTTTATTCATTGGAATGTTCACATCAGATATGTTCATTTTTTCAAATATGAAAATATTAATGTTCGTGAACAATAAATATTCGGAAACATTCGATTAAGTTCGGGAAACTTAGAGAATGTCACATGACTTTAAATAATACATGTTTGTAAAATAGCATTATTACTTTAGAAAATATTTTGTGATTTAATACGTCTGGGTACGAAATTACAAACTAAATTATCTGGGTACGAGATTACAAACTGAACACGATTGGGTACGAGACTAAAGTAAGTGTATCTGGGTACGAGATTACAAGCTAAATGCATTTGGGTACGAGATTACATTTCCGAAAGTATAAATAGAGCGCAGCAAGCCGCGGCGAATCAGTATAGAAGACGTTCCTGTTTGTACGTTGTGTGCTGCAATTGCAAAACAGTTAGATAAATATTACAGGATTTTGTCATTTAGTGTTATCGGAAACTGAGTGGATTTGCTGGTTCTGTAAAACTGAAAATCTTACGGAGTTATAGTTATCAGAATCTGTCGATAAACATTTAATTATATTTTCAATAAAAAGTGTTAGTATAGGATTGATATTTTTCGGCAATCTTCGGCAAACTTCGGAAAATTTCGTTAATGTTCGGAAAACTTCGTGTGATATTTACAATATTTTCGTGTATATAAGACAGGTAAAATTGAGCGGTCAGTTAGTAGTGAAGAATTATTGAAATTGTGAAGACGTTCCTGGTTTATACTACGTGGTGCAATTAGCCTGAAGAGAATTTTATTACGGCAAATTGTAAACAGGTGATAGCGGAAACTAGTGAAGAATTTACCGATAAACTTAGAAATATATCTTCGGTGAACTGAAAGAAAAGTTACGGGAAGATCTATTATTATAGTTAACGGCAAATATTAGTGCTATTACCGATAAACTTTCAAGTGTATTGTCGGTAAACTTAAAACTGAATTTGTGATTTACAATTATCGATGTGCGATCAGTAAAATACTGGGAATTTAACTTGAATATATATTTGATTACAGATGACACATATGGCATTAATTAACGAAGCTGAAGAACTTATTGATTTACTTCACCGATTTGGATATGCTGCCCCCGAAGTGGTATATTATACCTGGAAGCGTTTGGTAGATACTTATCATTCCAAGGGTGCGCGTGTACCCACTGAAAAATACAGTGAAACCTGTCTATGTTGGCCACCATCGGTTCCATCGAAAAGTGGCCAACTTAGACAGGTGGCCAACTTACAGAAATTAAGTGTGATTTGTGTATTTTTAGAATAGGATTTCTAGTATTACTCGATTGTAAAATTTTAATAAGCAGTGACACGACAGCTATTTGTAAATATTGTATATAGAATATTCATAAAAATATACAGTACTAGAAAACATTACTATAGTATGCGAGAGCGCAATTTCTCTGTAAATTTGGGGGGGGGCATTCAGATGCAAAAGGTATATATATATGAAGATTTTAAGACAAATTGCACTCAAATTATACCAAATATTGTATACTCATAAATAAAATAGGGGCCACATTAGCTTTGAGGGCCCGGGCCCCCTCGGTTCCCCCAGGATCGGTGCTCTTGATAGTATGTTTAATTTATAGGCATACCTTTCTCTTCCTGAAAACTAGTCTGGTACATTGGATTATTCGGATTGAAAACACAATAACACAAACAACCATGAAATAGAAGTGTATGTACGCAGTTTATTGAAATTGATATTAAAGCACACTGAGTTAGATTGAAAACAAGAAAAGCTAAGTTATAAATTGAGAAATTCATATGCAATTTATATGACTTCTTTTCAGTTGTTACTGAATGGTGGTTCATTCTAGACATATTTGCTTTATTCTTTTTGGCAGATATCCACATTCTAATATTGTAGTTAACTACCTCTTGTTAATGAGCTAGAAGTGTTTCCCTCGGAGCAGATGTTTTGAGAAAATCTTGAGGGAATTCATACCTCAAAAACTCCGCTACCTTTTGATATGAAGTCAGGTGCCAATAAATGACAATTGAGCTTTAACCTTGAGAATTTTCCGGAATTACTAAAGCTTCCCACTGATGAAAGGAGCCGATATAGCTAATGGTTTTACCAAAACAGACAGGATAAACAAATACGTACAACCATTTCCTGAATTCCTGTACGTGCTTTTTCTTATTCACACCTTCCTTCACCACCCTTTTATGAGGGTAGTGTTCTGGCCATTAACCTCAAAGAACAAATCGTGCGAATCTATGCTTCTTGTGTCCAGTCACAAATACAGAACATCTGCCTCTCATATGGGAATTGGAAAGAGTTAAGAAAAATAACAAAACTGTATTTTTCGTGGCCAAGATACGCAGGTAAATTTATCATTATCATCATAGGGTAAACATTGCTTCAGTGTGGCCAACTTGCAAGATAGACAGGTGGCCAACTTACAGACTAGTAAGTACCGAATGTCTAATGGCAAAATGCAGGTTCAAGACTAACCAGGCCAAGATAAGCAGGTGGCCAACTTAGAGAGGTGGCCAAGTTCACAGATTTCACTGTACTATCAAATGCTAATTGCCTTACTAAAACATTTTGATGGAAGACAGGATGTAATTTTGGAGGGATGCATATCAGCTGCCGATATTACAGACCTTTATCAGGCAGGATTTTTCCGCAAAGATGATATAAAAAAGCAGGCTTGTGAAAAGCTCAACCAGTTGATATCATCTGGTAAAACAGATGGCTTATCTGTTGAGATCGCTCGTAAGCTATTAGGTAAACCTCTAAACTTAGCAGGACCAAGCTCTGAGAGTTCCGGGGAACCTATGAACTTACCAGGACCATGTTCTGTAAGTTCGGGGGAAGTACCTAATGCAATGATTGGTATGGGTGCGCCACAATTTGAAATTGTAGGTAAAAGTCAACGTCATTATGCATATTATGTCATTAAGGGGAGGGAAATAAGTATTAAGTGTACAACCGAAAATGAAATAAAAAACCCTGAATCCTATATCCGGGCATTATTTGATTTTGTAATAAATCAAGCACTAAGTGATGTTGATGAAAATGCCCGGGTAGGAATAACAATTGAGAGCTCAGCTTCAAAGTTGAATAAGCCTCTGTATGTCTCGTGGAGACGTAAATCGGAATTGAACTCGGAGGTCCTCTTCTCCGTGATAGAGAACACCCTCAATTCAAATGAGGATTATTTATTCGGAGGTAATGTGACTTTTAAGGTCCATTATGTTAACCTTCGCAAAGGAAGAGGTAAGAATCGAACCAGGACTAAGCAAAAATATCTTCCATTAACAGAGTTTTTGGAAGAAAAAGTAGTTCCCATAGAGAAGGACGTGTACTGCCTCCCCAAGAGTGTAATTCTGGGGATGGCAAGGGCCGATCAAAATCGTTCACAAATGTATGAGTTGAAAAAAAATCCGAAGCGGTTACTTAAAAAAGCTGATATTTTGTGCAATAATTTGGGAATTGAAGCCGAAAAAAATAAGGGATGTACATTGGAAGACGCTAAAAAGATACAGAACTATCTTGCACCTAAGTACCAAATCATTGTGTATGAAAGGAACCTTGAAACACGTGAATTTAATGTGATATATCCAGGAATTAAAGGTGGTAAACAAATATTCGTATTGTATGAAGACGGTCATTACCAACTAATTGAAAGCATGCGCAAACTTTTGGGAACTGAAGGTTATTGTAAATCATGTTTGAAAGGATATAATAACAAAGGGATTTACCACAAGTGTGAGCTTAAGTGTAGATTTTGCGAAAAATATCATGAAGCAGATAATAATGAAATTAAGTGTGAATGTAATGATTGTCATAGGTTATTTCCAACGAGTGAGTGTTATGATAATCACAAAAGTGTAAATAAAGGAGGCAAAAGTATATGTGATTATGTGAAGGTGTGTAGCGATTGTGATGTTATGTTTGATTTACGTCGTAGGAAATCTGAACATAAATGTGATGAACGTTTATGTAAATCATGCTATAAGCATGTTGAACGTGACCACGTATGTTATGTGCAGAACCAGCGTCTTACCAGGGTGGAAAAGTATTCATACATTGTGTTTGATGTAGAGACTATGCTGCTAGATACAAATACTGAGGGAGAGCAAGAACATGTTGTTTCTTTAGTGTGTTCAATGACTGTTTGTTATGCATGCAAGGGTAAATCATTTGATGATTCATGTCCTGTATGTGGGGATGAAAATGGAAATCGCGAGTTTTCTTTCAAGAGCATTGATGCGTTTATTAGTTATACACTAAAGGCTCATTGTGCTTTTGAGGAAACTATTGTGCTTTCGCATAATGGATCGAAATTTGATATGTTCTTCGCAATTAGAAGTCTCATTAAATCTCAGCATCTTTCTCCAACAGTTACAATGACAGGACAAAAAATTATCGAGTTGCGGATCGGGAATAAACTTGTTTTCAGAGATACCTATCTTTATATGGGAGTCCGGCTGTCTGACTTAACAAAAACTTTAGGCCTTAATTAAAATTTAAAGAAGGGAGATTTCCCGTATTTGTTTAATATTCCGGCTAATCAAAATTATGTAGGTCCAATCCCTGATATTAAGTATTTTGATCCCGATAGTAGAAGTCCTGAAAATAGACAGCAATTGTACGCCTGGTACCAACAACGTACTTTAACTGGCGAGCAGTATGATCTGCAAAAGGAGATGCTAGATTATTGCCGCAACGACGTGAGAATTCTAACGGAAGCCGTTGTCAAATTTTCCGATCTGATTGAAGAGAAAACTGGTGGTATCCAGTGTTTCATTTCTGCAGGAACCATAGCCAGTCTTGCTATGTTGGTGTACTGTACCTTGTATTTACCAAAAGACTTAATCCCTGTAATTCCTCCTCTTGGCTTTGATTACCGTGACCGTCAAAGTGTGAAAGCATTACAGTGGTTGCGGTATTTAAAGAAAACAAGAGGAACTGAAATTCAGTATACTGGAAATGGTGGGGAAAAGAAATTTGGAAAATATAAAGTTGATGGTTATGAACCAAGCAGTAATACTGTGTATGAGTTCCTGGGTTGTTTTTGGCATGGTTGTCTCAGCTGTTACCCTGAATTGCGTCATAAGCAACTTGACTCTACCCCGCATCAATCTACATCCATGCAAGAACGATTTGAGTCTACCACTATTAAGGCTAATTATCTGCGTAAACGTGGTCTCAACGTTGTTGAAATGTGGGAATGTAATTGGGACAATCAAGTGAAGAAAGACAAATCCATACAAGAGTTCATTCGAACTCAATGTGCGGATATTGTCGATCATTTGATCCCCAAGGAAGGATTTAATGGTGGCCGAACCGAATGTTTTAAAGCTCTACATGAATGTAGCAGTGATGAAAGTATTGCGTACCTGGATGTAACTAGTCTCTACCCCTGGGTAATGGCGCGTAAGCCGTTGCCAGTAGGTAAGCCAAAAATACATAGGGGGCCGGACTTCCCAGATGTGGGAAGTATTCATGGTATGGTTAAATGTACCGTTTTGCCTCCAACTGATTTGTATTTTCCGGTCCTGCCATACGTTGCGAGAGGCCGATTACTTTTCGGACTCTGCCGTACATGTATGGAGGAGGAAAATATCAACAATTGTTTGCATTGCGAAAGGGATCGTGCCATTACTGGCACATTCTGCACCCCTGAATTGCATAAGGCTATACAGTGTGGCTATAAAATACTCGCCATTAAAGAAATATGGGAATTTGAACTCGTAGGTTCGGAGGATTGTAATGAGCGTAGTTTATTCCGTGACTACGTGAATTCTTTCCTCCAAATGAAGCAGGAAGCGTCTGGTTTTCCTGATTCATGCCACACTCAAGGAGACGAGGAAAAATATATTATGGAGTATTTTGTCCACGAGGGCATACAGTTAAATCATAACAGTATCAGGAGGAACCCGGGACTGAGGTATATCTCCAAGATATTCCTCAACTCATTATATGGAAAATGGGGGCAGCGAACAGATCTTCCGCAATCGAAAATTGTTGATGATCCAGAAACATTTTTGACCTACTTACTGTCAGCGCAATATGAGGTGCAAACAGTGTCACACATTGGTGAACGTCATCTCATTATCATATATAAAGACATCGAAAATGAAAACAAGCCCTGGAAATTTTCGAATGTCGTACTTGCCGCGTTTATTACATCTTGGGCAAGGCTAAAACTCTATGATCTCTTGACGGCCGTAGGGCCTGAAGCTGTATTATATTGTGACACGGACAGTATTATGTATGTCCAAAGACGAAATGATAAGCCCAAGCTTACCACTGGTTCCTACTTGGGTGAGCTAACTGATGAAATACCAAATGGGTGGGAAATTGACATGTTTATAGGTTTGGGACCAAAAAATTATAGCTACCGTATGAAAGAAATTGGGACGGGAAAAATAGATTATGTTTATAAAATTAGGGGGATCACATTAGATAGTAGAACTCGGGAAAAAATCACGTTTGATCATTTTTTTAATTTAGTCCGCGGAAAAATTGAAAAAAAGGAGTTAAACAATCCAGGTAGGGTAGTTCGTAAGCCGGGGTTTATCATTGTATCACGACCAGAGACAAAAACACATCAACAAGTCAATAACAAAAGACGCAGACTTAACCCGACTGATGAAACAGATTATACAAGTATACCATATGGATATAGAAGTTCTAGTCTTGTCCTGTGATGAGTGATTGGTTGAATGTATATGTACATTGTGTAAATATTCCCAGTGCGTTAATCTTTTATATAATTTACCAATGGTATGAGTGAAGGTAAATAAATATGGCAATCATACATTGCGCTCCTCCTGGATATACCATATTACATTCTTTACAGTATAGGGTTTCTTTCTATAACTCACAAGTACTGAATATTATATCATCTTTATAACATATCTGCACTCCTCACACCGCACCCCCCATTTGTAAATAATATATTATATACAATTTGTAAATAGATTTTTTCATATATTCTAAATAGTTTTTTATATTTTGCGAATTTTCATGTTTTAAATATTTTTTATATATTGTAAATATTTTTTATATATTGTAAATATATTTTTTTCATATTGTAAATAGATTTTTATATATTGTAAATTGTTCGTATGTTGCAAATAGATTTTTATATATTGTAAATATATTTTATATATTGTAAATAGATTTTTTATATTGTAAGTAGTTTTTTATATAGTGTAAATATATTTTTTTCATATTGTAAATAGAATTTTATATATTGTAAATAGATTTTATATATTGTAAATAGATTTTTTTCATACAACGTAAATACCATATTTCAAATATTAAATTATTTTTATTAATCAAGTACAAAGAATCAATAGAACATTGTATATATCACTATATTCAAACACTTGTTATATATTTTTACAATTTTTATTTTTATTATATATCTACATTTTTATTTTCATTATATACATTTTCATTTTATTATATTTACATTTTTTTATTTTTTATTATATATAACATTTTGTCATTATTTTTACAATAAAATTTTTTTAAACTATATTCATGCCTTTAATTTCTACATCCTATAAAATTAAAAAGGTACTTAATACAAATAGTATGTGTATTCTGTATAAGATAAAGAAAGAATACATATGCTTCATATACTATTATATAAAGTTATTTGCGTACATTATACTAAAGTATGTGTATTCTGTATTAGATAAAGGAAGAATACATATGCTTCATATGTATAAAAATAGAATATTAATAAAGGCACAATATTTATACTTTTCATAAAATTACAATATCAAATTCATATATTCACTCAATGAATTATTATTTTATTAAGTTTAATAATAATCTGAATCAAAAAGTCAACCGAGGTTATAAATATATCCTAAAACATAAAATTACAAAATGTGGTATCGCAATATTTGTTTGTTCACTCAACAAGTTCTTTTACGTCATAAAAAGATTGTCATCATCAATGAACCACCAACCGCAACCAGGAAATAGGCAGCAGCGGAATATTATCAAAGGTAAGTAAACTTTCTCTTCTTACTTAAGTTAAAATATTGGATAAACATACAAAGTGTGCCGCAAAATACCATTAGCGTCCACGGCTACCAAGCGGTGGATATACAAAGTGGGCGGGGTTAAAAACTCGCGACAATAATGGCGCCAGCGGAAAGCTAACGTTCAATACAGTACGGCAGTCGGTAATATACAAAGTGGACGGGCGGCAAAAGTATAAAGGGAACTCGCACTACGGTCAGACAGTAATGGCGCCAGCGGCACCATCTAACACGCTTTATCAATCCAAAATAATTGCAGTCATTACTTCAATTGAAAAAACTAATTGAAGTGTACTTAAAATAAGTCATAAAAGGGAACAATAATTACATTACATACGAAAATTATCGAAAATCTAGTTACTTTTCGGTGCAACACTGCAAAAAATCACTAAAAAATCCTTAAAAAATAAGGAAAATTTACCTATTTAGGGGAAAAAAGAATCACTGTAATTATTCTCATTACAGGCAACATTCTGAAAATCCCGACAATTGTCAGATATAACTACTTGGCATACCACCGCATACCGTCTCACGACTACTGGCTGTGTCTTGCATGACACTGTTTCTGTTCATTTTATGGTATGAACAGCGTCCAACTACAACTTGTTTTACTGAGATTAAATTTTCAATTAAACTGGAATCAACTTTGTGCAAATAATTCGTATCTGCTGGTACTGTAATTGTCTTCCGTCGCTCACTTTGAATCACCTCTCTCTCTCTCTCTCTCTCTCTTTTTTTTTTAACACTATTAATGTTTTCAGTATAAATGTTAACAGACGTCCAGAACAGTCTGCATTATCAAACCAGCACCTTCCAGAGAGAAAGTTCACGGTGTCATTTTTAATTGTGGACTTCGGAGGAGATATTATCATCTACTGTCTCTAATGGAAGCAGATTACAAGCGCCAAATAGTAAATACGTGACTCTAGAAAATCCGCTATAGAAACCACAGGACATACATGCCACTGGTCATTGACTCCAACGAACATTGCAGCTACATCTTTCATAGAAATCAATAGTATAAGCCACATTCACTTTCGGCCATGGCCACCACCAGCGGTAGCAGATACCTCACGAAGAAAGTTGAAAGTTTGTTAGACAAACTACTGGTCAGAGCAGCCACTGATGCCACCGGTCATAGACATCAACGGACACTGAAGCCACATACGAACAATAATGTCAGGCTATTTTTCATACAAACTATAAGTAGTAGTTTTCAAGCTTCCCAATCACTGAAAACTACTCTATGAGTGGTTTAATATAACACTAGTGCTAGTAGAATGAAAACCATTGGAGAGCTTCTTTGTTGTAACGGGGGTGGTTATGGAGATATTTTAATCTCCCCAAAAAAAACTTTCTGGAAAAAAATCCTCTTATGTTGTATTATAGAGAATTATACACGAAAATGCTCAAAAACCGAATCAGAATATCAACAATTTCATGCGAGAGAACTCCAGGTTCCCCCACTCACTGTAGGCTATTTCAAATCCCCGGAAGGTCTATTCCCACAGCCGACAACCCGTAAATCAGTCCATGCTCAAAACGCGGCATATGTATGCATTAAGACAAGAAGACACACACACACACATACATAACAAGAAATAACTCGTATGGCACATCAAAATACAAACTATGTAGGTGAACTTCTTTGAAGACACTTCATTTTAAAAACGAAAGATAGGAAAAAGATAACAAAAATGTCGGTATTGTCAACTTAGAAATTATTTCTACATAAAAATAAGTTTTTTTTACGTGCAAAGTTTTCGTCAATTACCGCGTATAAAAGTGGATTTATTAAAGGTACTTAGCATCTATTTTCCAGTAACGGTATGTTTTATTTATTGAAAAACCAGAGACGGTATGCATTCATCACTGAAAAACCAGAGGCGGTATGGCATACTACCGCATACCGTCTCACTTCGACCACTGTAGATAGCAATCCAGAAACCAAATTCAAGCAAGCGAAGCACGGGCGCACATTGCAAAGCCCTGCAAACCCAGGCCCGAAGACGACTCGGCCCGGTCCGGCTGAATCTGAATTGTGCCGGCCCGAAACATCCCGAATCTCGAGCCAGGCGGAGTATGCATGTAGTAATTAAGCAATAAGAAAAGAAAAGCTGAGATAATATTTTACATGTAAAACATAAAATATTAATCAATATAACACTTCACAATTAATTATAGTTAATGACAAATAGAATTAAATAGAAGCCGTTATAGTTCCTGCCAACGAAAAAAAAAAAGACTTCTTTCTCTTTCGTACACGTTGATCTTTGGTATGTCGTGTGTCGTCTCTGACTTACCGGTTAGATCTATCCGTACCATGTCAACTTCGGTACAATGACATATTGTCCAATCTCTAAATGTTGGAAATTATTTAATGAAATTTAACTTACTAATGCTGTAGAAATTCTGATTGAAAAATTCGAAAATGTACCTTGAGACTTTTTCTTTTCATCTTCAGTTTTATTCTGAAAGATACGACATCGCTTGTTGCTCACTTGATAATATATATTACTGTATAAGATCGTGCAGCCGTCACAATACGAGGAATTTTAAAATATTCATGAAAATTAAGTTAAAATAAATAAATAAACATAAAACGTATTCTAAAAAAATGGGCTAAGTCGACGAGATTGCATATTACTTGTGTTTTTTTTTTTTTTTTCAAGTAGTTCTTTAATTGCCTCATAACGGTAATTTAATACTGAATATGTCGTGCAGCAGTATTAATCAAACATACAACAATTTTAATGGCTCTGATACTGTATTTTTTTTTCATTCTACAAATGTTAATACTAATAAACTAAGAAATAAACGCATTCGGGATGCAAAGTTGAAGTGAACTGAAGAACGCTGTTTACCGACATCATCGTACAAGTGTGTTCAATTTATCTCAACCCGTCACTGTTTCGTTCGATCAGAAATGGATGAAAAGTATTCTATCTATTGATAGCAATGGTAAGTATATATGTGACAGTTTTATGACCACATACCTCACGTATGTGAATTATCATGTCCAGGGTGTCTACAGGTCATGAAAATTAAGAAAGTAAAGGAAAAGTCAAGAAATCGAACACTAGGTCAAGAATGTCAAGAAAAGTCAAGAAATGGCACGATAGGTCAAGCATTTGTGTTTTGTATCCCAGTGATGATATACATCGAGACTGGAAATTTTGGCTGCGACCAGTGGAGGCTGACAAATTCAAACAGGGGCGTCATTTAGGGGGAGCAGGAGGGATCAATTGCCCCCCCCCCAAGAGTTGGATGAATACATACTTTAATCAATTGTTTACTAAGTCTTATGTCAATGGTGCTCTTGTCCCCAACAAGCGAAGTCTGAAATGACGCTCCTGAATTCAACGCTTTTTGCAATGTGTGTGTAAGACTAAATTTGATGTAACATGCAGTGGTTCAGAATCTGTAAGGACTCATGAAAAAAGAAAACGACACTCAAAACTCGTTGGTGCTCTCATTAGTCTCAGCTAAACTTCACTAGTGTCGCTCCAGTTCCACTAGTGCAGCAAAATGGTTCTGAATCAGCTCCACCAGTGCAACGAACTCCTTGTTTGTCAGTTCCACCACTTAAGCAAACTGCCTCTACATCATTTTCATGTGCTTCAGTTCCTTTGTAACTGGCAACTGAAATGAGCAAACTGTGAAATGAATGAAATTTTTGAGTTTTACGTCCCAGCTTATGTTGGTTAGGCTAAAGGAGACGGTGACAGGGGCGGATCCAGAACCGACTTCTGGGGGGGGCGGTGGGTTGTCATACTGCTACTTTTAAGGGCTCCAAACTTTGGGATGGGTCTTATTTATATATATAAAATAAGAAGTTTCTTCTTCTGGGGGGGCGATCGCCCCGATCGCCCACCCCCCTGGATCCGCCCCTGGACGGTGATGATGAGTAATGAAAGAAATGATGGAATGAAGAAAGTGGAATGAAACGGAAGAACCCAGAGGAAACCCACGCACACGGTGTTTGTCCACCACAAAGTTCACTTCGCGGGGGCTAGGATCGAACCCGGGACCCCAAGCACCAGAGGTGAACAACAAACTGTGAATGTACCATCTGGAGTCTTACCTTCTTATTTTGGAAGAACGTCTCAAGGTACTGTTCATGAACACACGTCTCATAACACACTAAACAATTTTCTTATAAAGGATGATGTCACAAAAGTTGAGATTTTGTGGGCTCTATATAAAGTAATGAGCCATTCTTCGAGCAAAAGTAGTGGTAATACAACAGACTTGTTTGCACTTACGTTCCATGGTAACATAATTGCAATAAGATGCACAAGATACAAAAAGTTTCGTATGTTGTTACATACGGGCTTGGTCCACTTTTTCAGAATAAGCTTGTTGGTGAAGTAAAGAAGAAAAACTTTTTTTTATATATAGCCTCCTTTGATAAGAGCTTAAATAAAAAAGCTCAGAGATGTCAGATGGGTTTTGTTATTAGGTTTTGCGATGACGAATCAAACACAGTGTCAAGTAGGTATTAGGCATCGGAATTTCCTTGTCGTGGTACAGCAAATGAATTGATGGATAGTTTCACTAGGGGGTATTTCAAAACTGAGGTTGTCACTTGAAAGTGTTATGTAAGTTGCAACGGATGCTGCAAATTAGATGTGCAGTCTTTATTAATTACAATATGTTGCTAAGACAAAAGTGTAAAATACCTTTAACTTTCATCTTAACCGGCCATTGGTAAGGGATTAAGAAAAATACCCTAAATACTATAGTACCTGGCCAAAAACAAAAATTCGTAAAAAGCCAAGAGAAGTCAAGAAAAGGTCAAGAAATTTGGTTTCTCAAAACTTGTAGACATCCTGATATCCTTCGCTTCTATTCGTTATTATTTTGCAAAGTTTGGCCATGTTATTCCAAAGGATGCGTGGGACAGTTTTTTGGCCACGAATTCTCAAGGAGATAACCGGTTATAACCATCTCATTCTTAAACGATCAACAGCTTCATCAATATCACTGTACAAAATTTGTCTAAATATATATCTCAAACTGCTCCTGTCTAAATCGATCAGAAAGGAATGGAAATGTATGCAATCTCGCAATGCAAAGCTTATGGAACAGTTTTTTCGGCCAACATTCCTCAAATACATGATTGACCATAACAATCTCGCTGTGAAACTTTTTCACTATCACTACTATCGTATCGAACAACATTTGAATGATATAGCTAAAACAGTGTTGGGGAAAGCAGCTTACGGAGGACGAGCTAAGTTCAATTAAAAATTTGATATTTAATTTCTAACTTTCATTCTGACTCATAAAAAGAGTTAGTGGCTACAAGGAACTCGAAGAGTGCAATGAAATGAAATCTTTAAGTTTTACGTCCCACGTTTAATCCGGCTAGGTTAAAGGAGACAGTGATGATGAGAAATTAATGATGTGGGAGGGAACAGGAGAATCCCGAGAAAACCTACGTACACAGTGTTTTTCCACCACAAAGGTCACTTCGCACGAGCTGGGATCGAACGAAGGACCCCATACACCAGAAGCGAACGCTCTACCACTGAGCCACCGCGGCCCTGTACAACGAACTCGAGAACAATACAATGTAACGAACATTTCCATTTTCTTTTTATAAGGGCGATACAACAAAATTATGTTCGATAATTTTAAACTATGAATTATACAATTAAAACATGCTATAAAACACAAAGTAGTAACCTATAATCATCAAATTAATAGCTAATAAACTGTAATGAATCTATATTACTTTTAATTACTACTAATACATAATTCATTTTCTTTAATCGAGTAGAAACTTAAAAACAAGGAAGAGAACAGGAAAAGGAAAATAGCGTGAAGGTCGTTTCATAGCAGATGCAGACTGTAACAACAACAACAACAACAACAACAACATAATAATAATAATAATAATAATAATAATAATAATAATAATAATAATAATAATAATAATAATAATAATAATAATAATAATAATAATAATAATAATAATAAAATAATATCTCATGAATTACACAATCAACATTCCACTGCTGAATAAAAATATACAATGCTAAATTAAGGTTAATGCATATACCACAAACAATAAGTTTACATATACGAATACGTACATTTTATTCAAACTATTCTTAAAGTTTCTCGACTTGTATGAAATATTCATATACATGTAAGCAAAAGTTTTTAAAATCAGAACTTATTGCTTGTAAAAGAGCAGGGCTGGGCTGGCTCACCCTGCTCCCTGCTCTTTATGCCCCCAGAATAACTATTTAGTAACGAAAATAAAATGAATAAGTTTTCCTGAAAATTTTACATCAATTTCCTGGAATAACACAAAATAATTTACATATTTTTTAAAAAATCTTTTTTAGAAGTAACTTTTCAAGACACGTGTAAGGCTTGTTAACCTAGAGGTGCAGCTATTTTGTCGGACGTCGTGACTGTCTTCTGTAATCAAACATCAAACTAAAACAGCACTTTTTTTTCCAAGTATCTATATTTCAAAATTATATCTTATGCTATTAGTTCCCGACATAAGCAAAGGAACCTTTTAGTTTCTCTTCATATTTATTTGTAAGCAAGTAGCCCATCATCTAAGGAATACATAAAGATCGCTGAAATAGAAGCAGCCAGGGATAGGATAGGCTCGGCAAGAAAGTCTATGATAAAGAATTAAATTTAATGATTTTTTTTAAAAGCAAGAATTCTATGGATCCTTGAATATAGGGTTCAGCAAAAGTTACCAAATATTTTAGGTGATATTAGATACAGTTTCACCGGATGAGAAACACGAGAAATTTACCTCTTCTAAAATGTTTGTAGATATCTATATAGTATTTGAGGGCTAGAAATGTTAAGTGATTTTTTTTTTACAAAAAAAGTACTAAAATATTCCAAATTAAAATTTTACTGAGCAAATGAAAGGCACTGCCTATAAAAACAATTACAGATCTGTGGAAAATAATTAAGAAAAGTTCCTCCTAACAAACCTATGTAGGTTGAGGTTATATAAAAGTAAATAATGTGAATATTTTCAAAGCTATAATGAATAAGGTACAAATTAAAGTAATTCCGATCCTGAAAAGATGGGTGAACAAGTGAAAGAATAGGAGAAGGAAGGAGATATCTAGGAAATAACAGATAATATTTTTAGGAAAGTGTTTGAAGCAGAATACTACGCCAAAAGGACAGCAGATGGTTAACAAGGGAGTAGTGTGTCAATCAGTGAGATACAAGAACTTGATTAAGAAAAACGAAAAACAGCTCATTTGGGACACACTAAGAAGAACCAAAAGATAACGTGGCTGTTGAAGGCGGAAAGTCTTACAAGTATATATATTTGGTACTGTGGTCAATTTTGTTCTACTAAAAAAAAAAATCTATTATGAATCACGTGATTGGAGATGTGACGGATTTTTTTTTTTTTTTTTTTTACAAGAATTTTAGGAAAATGGTCCAAACTGGATCAAAATATTGCGGTCGAATAATTAGTTTTTGTATTAGGAGCTACAAAATTTTTTGAACGGCCCCTAAATCGAATTTCCGTATTTTCTACGGAACAAGCACATCATACTGAGTTAAGTCATAGTGTGGAGAACTATATGTAGTTCTCCAGATATAAGGCATACAAGAAAATTTTCGATTGAAGTTTACTGGATCTTCGATCAGGGGCCACAAAATTTGTGAACGGACCCTAAATCGAGTTTTCGTATTTTCTACGGAATAAGCACATCATACTGAGTTAAGTCATGGTGTGGGTTTGGCTAAGTCATATGTATTTCTCCAGACATAAAGCGTACAAGAAAATCTTTGATTGAAATATACTGGATCTTCGATCAGGAGTCAGAAATTTTTTGAACGGCACCTAAATCGAGTTTTCGTATTTTCTACGGAATAAGCATATCATACTGAATTAAGTGATGGTGTGGGTTTTGCTACACTATATGTAGTTCTCCATATATATAAGGCATACAAGAAAATTTTTGATTGAAATATATTGGATCTTGTATTAGGGGCTACAAACTTTTTGAACGGCCCTTAAATCAAGTTTTCGTATTTTCTACGGAATAAGCACATCATACTGAGTTAAGTGATAGTTTGAGTTTGGTTACACTATATGTAGTTCTCCAGATATAAAGCGTACAGGAAAATTTTTGATTGAAATATACTGGATCTTTTGATCCAAAAAGAAAAAGAAAGAAATAAGAAACAGGAAGAAAAATTAAAATGAAATATCTACTTTCCATCCTACGATTATTATACGCTATAAGTTGAAGGAGACAGATGATTTGAAAGTGAATAATCATCAAGGGCGCCCATGTTGTGGTTTCCAAGGGGGGGAGGCAAGTATAAGCGACGTTTCAAATATAGTTTCAAATTTTGCTGTAACTAATGTAAAAATTCTATTGGGTTTTCAATTTTCCCAAGTACAATTTTCTCTTAGGGGGGCTAGCGCCCCACCTTGCCCCCCCTGATGGGCGCCTTTGATGATCATAAAACGATCGGTGCAATGATAACGTGAGAGGAAACAAGAGAACCCCTGTGAAAACCCAATCCATCACAAAATTACATAAACTGAGATCAAACCAGGGAATCTTCGCACCAGAAGTGAGATCTGTGCCAGTGAGCCAAGAATAAGAAATTTTGTATGAACGATGTTAAAAAAAGAATAAGGCGGAAATATCTTAATTTTCAACAAGCTGTCTATCAATAATTTACACTAATGTGTACATTTTAAGCACATGAAAGATTTTTTTTATAATTAAAATACTTCGTAGTGTAATAAGTTTTCGAACCCTAAAATTTATGCTACGCTATTCCATTGAACCATAGTTATCATGAATTCTTCCTAGAAAGCCTATGAAATGAAATCTTTGAGTTTAACGTCCCACGATTATGCCCTTGATGCTAAGGGAGACAATGATTAAAGCAAGTTAATGATGATGGAAGAATTGGTGGAATGATAAAGTGGGAGGAAAGGGGAGTACCCCGGGAAAACCCACGGACACGATGTTGTTCACCACAAACTTATTTGCCCGGGGATCGAACTCGAGACCCCATACACCAGGGGTAAGAGCTATATCACTGAGCCACCGTGCTGCCTTAAAAACCTTATAATCATCATTACTAACACGTTTGGACTTCGGGATTGTACCTTGAATCATAGTCAGAAGCAACTTCTTCCTCAATCACAGAGACATGACAGAGAAAATAATTCTTATAAGAGGAAGATTTGAGACCTTCAGATATTATGAAACATATTACGATTCCAAAGGAAACATATGTTCTTAAATTTTTATTAATAACAAAATAATTATTATAAAGAACAATGCAGGAACCTAGCAGTCTAAATGAAGTTACCTTTATTAAACAGACGTAACTTTCTGCGTAGCATGCATGTTCATCGAAGTACGGCATTTACAATGCAAAATATGTAATAATAACACACATACGAGATATCGCCAAATATTTTTCAAGGTAGTATCTAACAGCCCGTATCGCAATTTCTTGTTCATCGCCCGGCAATTATGCAACATTTCATGCTCCACGGCAAAATTATTTTAAAACTTAAACGAAATTACCACAAATAATATAAACTATATATGTATATTAGGCAATCGACCTTTGTCAATAATTACTTCCTCAATTCAATTTCTTTCTTGCATGAAATTGTATATATAAGCTTAATAGACGATATTTTTTTTATCAGTGCAATTATTACTGTTTGTATACATACTAGTCTACAGGTTCTGGAAAATTTTTAAAGGTAATTTCATTCATTAAGGTATAGAGATACAAAAGTAAGTCATGTAGTACTTGTAAAGGTTAATATTGTAAATGTTAATTTTCAACAAACTTAAAAAGTTCTAACAAAAGAGACACTGACCAAAGCTTAAAACCCACTTTATTTTAAATTATAATTTGTTAAATCAATCAATCCAAAGCAATGAATAGTCTTACTATTAAAAACTTCGTTACTGATTTCTCTATGTCTGTGTGTGTGTATGTGTGTGTGTGTGCTATTTGCAAATTTTTCACTTTTGAGCCCTCCATTCGATAGAGTATCAAAAACTATCTCAAAGAAGTGATGGAATTTTTCGCGTCACTCTTACCATTCCTGAGATATTGGCCAAAACAATTCCTATTTCGGAGATTTAAGGAGCCATATCTCGGGAATTGTAAGTCATAGAGAGATGATATCGGTAGTGAACATTTTGGTACCAAATAGTAACCGGTAGCTCCTGGCCAACTGGCCACCGTTCCCCAGATATTGGCCAAAAAAAAGTTTGGATTTCGGGAGATTTAAGAAGCCATATCTCGGGAACCGTAAGTCATACAGGAATCATATTGATGTCGATCGATACTTAAGAGGATGGCAAACATTTTGGAACCAAATAGTAACAAGTGGCCACTGGCCAACTGACCATTGTTCCCAGATATTGGCCCAAAAAGTTAGGATTTCGGGAGATTTAAGGAGCCATATTACGGGAACCATAAGTCATAGAGAGATGATATTTTGCGAATTTTTCAATTTTAAGCCCTTCAATTTGAGATGTGTCTTCGTAAAACAACATATCGTAGAACGTTTTAACAGCACTCTTAAACAAAACATATGGAAAAAAACTTAGTACTCAAGGAAATTATAAATAGATAGATATATTACAAGAATTGTTTAATGAGTATAATAATAAAGTACATAGAACAATTGGCATAAAGTCTGTAGACGTTAATCAGAAAAATTTAATTCTTTCAAAGTTCGTTCCGGCAATGCTCTTAGTGCATTCTCAACTGGTTAAACTTGCGAACTATGCTTTTTGCATAAATAAAAGAAGTTAAAAAAAAGATCCAGTCAGCGTCCCAAGAATAGGTTCCGTCTTCTCCTTTGACCCTTCATTCACACAGGAAGTGGTAGAAATAGGGCATTTCCGGTTGTAACGTTGTTTGTCATTGAAGAAAAACGGTAATACATACCTACAAACGGTTTTCTTTATATCAATTCAGCGTCTCAAGAATATATTATGTTTTCTTTGGAGTAATAATTTTAAGAGATAGAGATAATATTTTGATTTTTTTTAAACTTAAGAGATAGATTCAGTGTCCGAAGAACAGGTTTCACTCTAACCTTCCGCCTCTACGCAACCGGAAGTTATAGCTATATCATTTCCGGTTTCAGTATTGATTTTCATTGTTTGAAAAACTAGCGTAATTTTAAAACGCTAACTGAAATAAAAATTTTCAGTTTTACGACCCATGTTATGCCGTGTGTTCTACATGAGACGATGATGATGAGAATGAATAAAATGGTGCAATGAAGGAAGTGGGAGGAAACGGGAGAGCCCTGAGAAAGCACACACACACACACACATGGTGTCTCTCCACCACATAGCTGGGATCGAACTAGAAACCGCACGGACCAGAACTGAACGCTTCATCACCGAGTCACCGCGCCCCTACAGTGTGAAATGAAGTTCACTTCTTAGAAAAAAAAAAGTCAACCTTTTCATCCATTAATTCATCTTAACGTGCAGAAACTCAGAAGTCATACTTTTTAACATATCGATACCAAATTTGAACTTAATGTTTTATGGTACTTCCTAGAATAATAAGTAGATCCAGTTTCTTTCTACAGCCAACAATATGGGTAGTTTATCAAATTCCAAAGAAATTTCTAATAATATTGTTTATTTATTTCATAAATAAATAGGTAGTTTATTAAAACTGTTGAGTGCCTGCGTGATTTGCCATTTACGTGCGATTTGCCTTTAAATCAATCAGGCCACTGATTTAAATGGTAAAATATTCTTTCCCTTTTTTAGACAAGTGAGTTTCGTTTCAAATGTGAAGCTACGGTAGACTTTCAAACTATATGACTTCAATACAGAAACTGAAAGTATATCTATAAATTTTGGTTGCAAAACAGGAATAAGATCAAAGATATAACATGTTCCTCAGACGCTGAATCCACATCAAAAAGCCATTATGACCTATCTGTTCGCGTATTTCTTTATAAAGATTAATATTGAAACCGGAAGTACTAGTAAATTTGTATCATCTCAATTTTAGTAGAGATATGCGGCTGAAGATAGTATCCTTTCTTCAAATGTTGAATCGATTAGAAAAAAAAATACTAATCGCTATCTATTACCATATTTGTACTATGCAGATCAACATTGAAACCGGAAGTCGTTAATTACTACCACGTCTCAGTTTGAATAGAGAATTAACGGAAGAAATGAAAGCTACTCTTGGGACGGTGAATGAATTAAAAAAGACCGTTTGTTGCTTTCATTTTTGTTTGTTTGTTTGTTTGTTTGTTTTACTCTGTGGGAATCAACATTGAAAGCGGAAATAGGTAATTTCTACTCTTTACAGCTCAAATAGAGGGATAACGGAATACATGGAATTTTTTGTTGGGAGGCTGAATCGATTTCCAAAAGAAATCTTGTCCCTATCTCTTACCGTGTTTGTTCTATGCAGATCAAAAAATGAAATGAAATCTTTAAGTTTTACGTCCCACGCTTATGCCGGTTAGGCTAAAGGAGACGGTGATGATAAGGAATAAAATGGTGGAATGAAGAAAGTGGGATGAAACGGGAGAACCCCTAGAAAACCCACGAGCACGGTGTTTGTCCACAACAAAGTCCACACGGCGCGAGCTGGGATCGAACCAGGGACACCAAGCACCGAAAGTGAACACTCTACCACTGAGCCACCGCGCCCCCGTATGCAGATCACTATTAAAACCGGAAGTAGTAGTAAATTTCCGGTTTTAGTAAAGATATGTGAAGAAGATAATTCTTTTCTTCTGACGCTGAATCGATTCGGAAGAGCAGCTTGTCGCTGTGTATTACCATTTTGCTGTATGACAATCAACGCCGAAAGCGAAAATAGTTAATTTTTAATCTTTACAGCTTGAATACAGGGATAACAGAATAGATGAACTTCTTGTTGGAACGCTAAATAAATTTAAAAAAAAATAGCTTGTTGCTTCTATAACCGTTTTGTTTTATGTCGATCAAGGTTGAAACCGGAAATGTTTCCTATTGTTACTGCCTCTAATTTGAATATAGGGTTAACGGATGAGATAGAACATGCTCTTCCAATGCCAAATCGACTCTTAAATACCGCTTCTCAATATGACTTACCTTTCCTACTCTGATATCTGTCAACAGACGGACCGAAGGATGGTTAGACAGACGGACATAGCCGTTATATATGACTTCCGATGCTTATGCATGGCATAATTTGGAAGTTAAGTAAATGGAAAATTTAAAAGTTAGATTTTACTTGATACTTCCTCAAATCTATTTCAATCTATGCAAAAAAAAAATAAAATAAAATAAATAAAATGTATGATACACCTTTTTTTAATACTTATAAACTTATAGAAATTCATTTCTATAAAGCAGGGAGATTTAAATAGAATTCAAGAAGATAATATGTGAAGTCAAATTTTTGAAATCTCGAGTTACTTCCAGGGGAAAATATACAGTACATTCCAATACAAATCAATTGCCTGAAAAATAAAGACGGTGTAGATAAAAAAAAAAATAGGTTAAAATTACATATGCCAGGCAGATTTTTAAAAAATCCCTCGAAAAATTATCTATTTTCCTCTGGAAATCATAAAAATTTACAAAGTCTGGTAGGTCTAAGAACGACATTCTCTAAATCCAAAACACCCTTAATTTTTGTGTTTATGTTTCAGTGTATATATATATATATATATATATATATATATAGAGAGAGAGAGAGAGAGAGATACAAACATTAGCTACAATGCTCGTTCATCACGTAGGAAGAAAAGGTTTACAGAAAGTTTGAATCCTTTTCCCCCGTAGGATAAGCATTTCAATTTTAAAAAAAATATTACCCCTGTTGTGTACGCAATCAACATTGTTTTACAATAAGAAGTGTTGCCTAATCTGTTGTAAAGACGTAAATCAAGTCTCAGTTCCTTCTAAGGGTGTTAGGGGTGTCTTACCCCCACAGTATTTTTTTTTTCAGTTTGCAAGTCATATGTATACTAAGTTCGTTTGAAATTGCTCCAGGCGTTCCGGTCATGCTGAAAAATCCACCCATCCATATACTGTAGATATGTATTCATTTCTCTCAGAAACCCAGAGAAGAGGGGAGGATACTAGTTTTGAGGATGACTAGGATGTGCTAATGACAAGTTAGGTGCCAAGCCAAACAGATTAATCACACTCAGACTCTATGGCCTATGGAACCCGAAGGTTCAATGCCGCGTTCACAAAAGCTCGTCATTGACTTCTATCCTTAACCAACTGGATCCAGTTTCTACTTTCTATTCCTATTTCTGCCAAACAGATTAACGTGTAATAAAATATATAATACTAATAAATATACTAATAAAACATATTATATTAGGGAATAATATATTTGGTTTGGCATATATTTCATTTTTTTATTGATAATAGTAACATTTAAGCGTTTTTTAAAAATATTTTTCCCGTTTAGATCTTTCAAAATTATTTTCTCCTTTTCTAGCCGTTTCTTTAAGTCAATTCAATATATTTTGAAAAAAGTTTTTTTTTTTTAATTTTTTGAACTGAACGAGAATTTTAATGGTTAAGCTGCACTGATTTCTTCTTCAGGTCAAGTTAAACGATCCTTGCTTTATCAAAATGCACTAGTATTATACCTGCACTTGAATTAAATTAGGTTATTATTAAAATTTAAAAATTATATATTGCATAATTTAATTTTCATAAAACAATTAATATTTTAATAAATTTGAAGACGAAACCAGTAAAATCAAATTATTATAAATCCAGCTTGATTCAAGTCAAAGAGAAGAATTACTTTCTCATATGAACTAATGTGTTAAGAGCCAAAGGAAGTCAAGGTATCAAGATCCTTAAATATGCCACCATGCAGTAAGTTCTGACAGACAACCAGGAAAATGTCATATGCTCAAACATTATTATTATTATTTAGCAAAATTCAAGGGTGCAGAAACGGGAAGGAAGACGGATATTCTACGGCCCTAAAGTTTGACGGAGGACACAGCATCTTCTTGTTCAAGTATACTTTTTAAATATATTTTATCGATACATTTGTTATTCTTAAATGTCGGACGCAGTGGCTCAGTGGTAGAACCCTCAACTCTGCTGCTTAGTGACCCTGGTTCTATTCCTAGCTCTCACCAAATTAGTATTGAGGTAGACAAATATCGTGTGGATTTTCTCGGGTTTCTCCTGTTTCCTCCAACTTCCTTCATTCCCATTAAATTCCCTGAGCCTCGGAGCGTAATCCTAGGACGTTAAATTTAAAAAATCTCAATTATAAAGAATTAAAAAGACTGATATGATTCATCTAAAGGAATCTAGTCTAATCTAAGTTTCTTTTACCTTTCTTACTCTCTGTGTAATAAAATTTCGCCCCAACTACTTTCTCAAGAATATTTAAAACAATGATTTTTGTCTCGCAAGATTATCGAGTTGAAGAAATTTTGGTTTGTTACTGTTCTTGCACCTGGTTTTATTTTTTCCTATTGTACTCCTAAAATATACTACAAGTTGTTCTCGTTTTTTCTCGAAATCACTAAAATGTAACATACATCGTTGTTCGGCAGGGTGCATCAATTAATGAAAGATTTTATTAACAATTATTAAAGAACAAGCTCCTATTTTAATATACACTGAGTAATGTAGGATGTTATTGATTGCATTATTTTTCTTAGAAATAGTTCGATATCTTTCCGCTACTTCTTTAATCAGTTTTTTTAAGTGCCATAAATGTCATTAAAAACAGCTGCAAAATTACAATAATTTGTGACGTAGTTCGTTTATTTATTTATTTATTTTCTCTTAATGTAGTTGGATGATTTGCTTGTATTCTTGATATATAATTTTAGTTGTTAATCTTGAGAACTTAAAGAAAGAGTGAACTCCAATCAAGATAAACCAGAAACAATAGTGATAATTGACCATGTATTATACGTCACTAACAAGCATCTCTCAGATATGTGGATACAACAGGGTGTCTATAAAGTCTTTATTCAATTTCAAAGTGTTACGGTTTAAAAATGGCAAATCATATTTGAATGACACGTGGGCTTATGTGGTTTAGATCCCACGTTAAGCTGTAAATCCATGTCTCATAGCCTATAGCATCGGAACTGAACAACACACTATAAACTCCAAATGAGACACGTGAGCTTACAATTCGGAAGAGGAACTGTTCAGATATTGTTTGGTTGGAGGGAGATGTCGCTAGTGTGCAAGAGAAATGTATGTTAATGATATCTCCCCCTTCTGCCGACCATCGGTCAACTCTCCAACTCCTGTCAGTGTTTAAGGTATGAGAAGAATTCAATTATCAACTTGGTGTATGCTGTGCAGCCGAAGGAAGTCTCATTTAACATTTGTGAACTGGGAACTTGATGTAGCTACGAATTTGTATTGCTTTCGTAAAGCAATAGAGCACTTTCAAAAAAGATTAGGTATATGTGCATATGTGCATTTTAATAAAAAAAAATGAAATGAAATATTTGAGTTTTACGTCCCACGATTATGCCGGTTAGGCTAAAGGAGACGGTGATGATGAGAAATGAACGAAACGGTGGAATGAAGAAAGTGGGAGGAAACGGGAGTACCCCGAGAAAACCCACGAGCACGGTGTTTGTCCACCACAAAGTCCACACGGCGCGAGCTGGGATCGAACCAACGCTCTACCACTGAGCCACCGCATTTTAATCAAATACTATTAGCCGTTTTCAAGCTATAACACTTCAACTCACAAGTCAGATGAAGACTTTAGAAACACCTTGTGTAGCATCTAATATGTGGTCATTCGAATAGAACTATAGTCTCTATTATCTCCCCGGTATGACTAAGAAATATCAAAGAAACAATAAAATTTTCCTAATCGTACTCAGAATCTCCGAGTTTTAAGCAGGGTACTCTAGTTGCTATCAAGTTTGCCATTTTATTACTTGATGTATAATATAAAAATCATTAATTGCTGCAGAAATTCAGTGAGATTTTGTTTTCTCTTCCTGTAGATGAGTTTCACTGTCTTGTTCGTTTTTGCCATCTGTGCACCATGTATTCTGAGAGCAGACCCTCTTTACCCAGGAGGTGTTCTGTCTTCTGGACAAGGCGTAACTGTTGAACAACGCACAGGTTCTGTCTCCGCTGGCCTGCAGCATGGACCGTATGGAGCCGGACATGTAATTACTAATAGCCAAGGAAGTAAAATCATAACTGCTGGAGGTGGTTCGCAATTTGCTGGAGGAATTGGATCTCATTTGGGTGGAGGTATTGGATCACATATAGTTTCACCAATGGCTGTGCCAATCAAAGTACCATATGCTGGACATGGATACTTTCGACCTATTCTATTCGCCAAACCAGCTTTAGTTCCTGTTCACCCAGTGTCTGGTGGTCTTCATCACGGAACCGGTGCAGTGAAGACTTCATTTCAGACAACTCAGCAAGTGCAACAAATTGGAGGAGCCGGAGCAGTTGGATCTCACTTGGGCTTTCCCATTGGAGGAATCGGTGGAAGTGGACAAACAGTATCTAAGACCATCTCTCAACAAAGCAGTGTTGCTGGTCACGCAGGATTAGGATCCCATCTTTATGGGTAACCAATTACTGTGTATGTCACCTACATTTGTTGTAACATTTAACTGTTATTTATTGACTTCTATGTTATAGAAAATTATCACTATTTAATTAATATTATTCTATTTATATAGATATTTGTGTGCATGTTTCAGGGAATTTTTTGTTACTTTTAGACTTCATATTAATATACAAATAAAGGCATTTTATGCAACCAAAACTTGAAATTAGATTTATCATGCAGCAGTGTTAGGTGTATCATTTAAATAAACGCCTTTAAAGCTCCAGGTTCCACGGAAACCTCGGCGAATAAATGTCAGGATTTTGCCATTTTAACAAAGTGGAGAGCACAATCTCCAGGAAGAGGCATTGCCAGGTTTACTTCCAGAAAATTCCGAGGAGTAGGTAAAATCAAGATGTGAGAGAGGCTGTAGGATACTATTTCCTAAATCATGTGCTCTGTACAATCAGCGACAAAAGTTCTTAGCATTTGCTAAACTTTGTTTTGGGAATAAAGGTGGAACGTATAGTTTTACCGAGTTTCAAAGCTGCAACGTACAGAAAAATTACATTTCTTTTTAAATTTACTGAAAACTGTACTCAAATTGTTCTTCCATTCTGAAGTTATTTACGAAACTAATTTTATCAAACGGAAAAAAAACTTTTGTCACTGACTGTACAAGAGTGATAAGTAATAGTAGTTTAATTTATCTTACACGTATTTGCTCCGGCCACGCGAAAGTATACCTGGAAGAAACACACTGGCCATTGTACACTTTATCATGTATTTAGAGAAGCAATATAATTTCGATTATGATGAGCAGTCAATTTACGAATCCCTTCCCACTGAATTAACCATGATGTCAGATCCTGTATTGAAATTATAAAAGAACAAGTGAGTTTCGTTTCACGCTGTGAAACTATGGTACACTTCCAAACTGTGAGAAATCAATACTCAAACTTGAAGTAGTACAGCTATAACTACTGGTTGTAAGAGAGGAATAAGATCAAAGATAGAGTTTGTTCTTCAAACACTGAATCCATATCAAAAACCTATTATTTGCTATCTCTTACCATTTTTGCTCTATGGGAATCACTATTGAAATCGGAAGTACTACTAAAGTTCAGCTACTTCCGGTTTTGGTAGAATATTGCAGGTGTTGATGACATGTTCCCCCATAGCAGAACATGCCGCGATCTACGATGTGATCGCAGAAAATTTGCCGAGCTCGTGCAGAAAAGTTGCCAGAGGAAAGAAAAATAACCAACAGAAAAGTATAAAAACATGCCTACTATGTGTAAATGTCTTAAATGCACGGAGGACTCATATAAACATAGTTCGAACTGTTTTTTACGTGGCGTAAAGTGCATTTGTAACAATTACAAGTGTTTCTTCTGCAGGTTTTTTTTTTTTTTTTTCAAAATTCCTGCAGAAAATTTTTGACTTATAAAGGCTCATCGCAGAAAGACAAAGAAACTTCTGCCATCGGGGTATGTTCTCTTGAGACGCTGAAAATGGTTGAAAAAACAACTTGGTTCGACGCCGATCAATGTAGAAACAGGAAATTGTTGATTCCTACCACTTTCGGTTTGAATAGATCATTAATGGAGGAAATGGAACCTATTCTCGATATGTTGAATCGATTGCAGAAAACTACATTTTGATATCTTCTACCATTTTTGCTCTATGAAAATCAGTATTGAAATGGAGGTACTAGTAATTTCAACCACTTCTGCTTTCGATACAGTACTGTTGGTTGTGATTATATGTTCTTTCGAGACGCTGAATAGATTGCAAAAAAAAAAAAATGTTGCTATCTATTAACGTTTCTGTTGTATGGCGATCAACGTTGAAACCGGAAATGGTTGATTTCTACCACTTCCGGTTTGAATACAGGGTTAACGGAGAAAATGGAACATATTTCTGGGACGCTGAACCGATTGCAAAATATCGCTTCTCGATACCTCTTGCCGTGTTTGATCTGATACCTGTCGTCAGATAGACAGACGGATGGACGAGCGAACATACCCTGTTCTATAAGATTTTCGACACTTACGCAAAACATAGTTTGGAAGTCTAAAAAAAATAGAAAAGGAAGAAAAGAAACTGTCGTGTACTCTAATGTCAGAGAAAGGCAAAACTTCTACCATGGTTTCTGACAGGCTCACACCAAGAATATTTGGTTGGTTGGGTTACAACTATGTCTATATAATGCTGAGTCATTCCTATTATACACCCAAAAGCACAGAAGAAAATTATAAAAGTAGATTACTTTTAGAAGAAAAGAAGGAGTACACAGTAAAAAATGATTGTGTTAATTCAACTCAATTTTAACACAGGGCAGTGGTTCCAGCGTGACTACCACTATGCGGTGTTAGTTCAACACATACTCTGAGGTGTTGGCGTTTAACACAGGGGGTATGTTACGTCTTTAACACACAACCGGTGTTGAGCCTCGCCGTAAGCGTTAATGAACCACAAAATTACTCCCCCAAAATATGTTAAATCGCCGATATGCGTAATGTGTTTACATTATGCTGAGTCTTAAAAAAAAAAACACTTTAAACAAGTAAAAAAAAAATCTATTCCAGTGGCGGAGGGGCACGAACGACCAAGCTTTCAATTACTAGCCGCGTGCTCTTCCGACTTGGTCACGGAGGCAATGAAGGAAACGTCGCTTGTAGAGGGATAAATTGTTGAAGTCTTTTGAATTTGGCTAATCAGAGTGCTTCATTAAGCCGCGTATATTCGACGATAACCGTTCGGGATAAGATAAAATATGCTCGCCATGTAGACCTAATTTTATAACAAAATGACGACTGTCTATTTACTTTATTTTATAGCTCTTCCATATTCACTTTCAAATGATCGGCGCCAGTTGCCATCTAATAAAGTTGATGCGTTTGTTGCTTCTAGTACACAATCGCTTAGAAAAAGAAGCAATAAATGCATCAAATGTGGGAGATGAATTTAGAACACGTAAATGGCACATGCTTAGCACATCTTGTGCTGTTAGGGTTTTTTCAGAAATATTATGTAAAACAATTGAAAACACATCGCGCGGTTTGCATTTTGAAATTTTGCGTATACCTGGATTTGTTTAAGTTTCTTTCTACTGTGTTTGTCTCTAGCTTCAATTCATAAGCCTTTATAATTAGATGCCCAACATATTTGGCAATCACGCAGAAAGCAACACCGAGGATTCTACATTTGTGTTAACACACAGGCTGTGTGTCATTTCAACTACCGGCATTTGACACACAACTCCAAATGGAGAGTGAGTTGTTCTAACCACTTGTTTGTGTTATATTTTAACACAATCGTGTTAACACATAGGCATGTCGTTGAAATAACACAACGATTTTTTACAGTGTACAGAAGAAGTGGAAAATCAAACCTTTAGGCATGGGGATATTTGAATGGGGGCTGTTGCTCCCCCTACAACCATTTTCTCACAGAAAAGAAAACAACCGTATTCCATTGGTGGTTTTAGCGGGTAGGCCGAGTAGGCATGTGCCTACCAAAAAAAAAATTGAAAAACGTAAACGCTAAAAAATACAATAAAGAGTAAATATATTTTCCACAATTTATATTAATGGTAGATAATTATTTAACAAATATCATCAACCACTACTGTAAAAGTAATTTCCAATTGCCATTAATCAATCAAATGTGTAAATGTATCCATAAGTGAGGGAGCGAGCCTACCCAAAATTGTAATCCTAAAGCCGCCCCTGCCGTATTCCTTAATTTTCTATCAAGTATGTGCATATACCTTTTTCTGCAAAGTATTTGTGTCTTTTTGGAGATTTCGAGCTTTTTGAAAATACTTCGGAAGGGGATTAAGCCACTTGAAATCGTTTCCCTGCAGAAACGAAAAAAAATATGGGTCACTTGATTTTATGTCTAGTATCTACTTGCAAAATTTCATTGAAATTAGCGTGCAACATTTTGCGAATCTTCCATATTAGCCACTACCTCGGATATTCTCAGAATCGACGATTGGTTTGTATTCGTATAAAGGAATTAATTATATAGAACATGTACAGTACGTACTTCGAAATTTCCGTATACTTCGAAACAGAATTAGCAAACTGTGAAATTTCTGTTTTACATTCATTCATTTAAGATTTCTCAGTTTCTCACTCATTCAAATGACACATTATGATTAACCTTATTTTGCGAAGTACAGAGAACAAATGAAAAACATTTTTTTTCGCAACCCTATATGTAAACTGGAAAACAATAACATAGTTAATTGGATTTTGCTTCACCCTGTATTTTGTGTGCCTGAATGCACAGTAGTTTGTGGTTTTCCAAAATTATGCAATTATGGAGGAATAGAAAATTTGAAGGGAGAAAACTTTACACCTTACCTCTCGAATATAAAACTCCCACCTGTTTCCGTTGTCTATTTTCGGGATAGTTAAAAAAAATTGAGATCTGTAGATAATTCACTACTCGAAACAGTAAAACTACAGTCGCGGCACTTCCCGAGTTTGTATACAGGGTAGCTTCCTTCCCTGAAGCGTAAAACTTGCCATATGTAGAAGGAAACCATCTGAAAATAACGTACTATCTCGACAGATAGTTCACAACTAAAACTCAGATCAGATCAGACACATTATGATCTATCTCGCTTTTCAGGCTTTTATAATCAATCCACTCTAGAATAACAGAATTTTCTTATAAAAATCCACCTCTAATAAAACCGGTGCAACTAGACGAATAAAGAGTGCCACAGTGTGTTTACTAAGTATATAATTTGAGGTGCACAAAACACCATTGAAATGCAGTATCATACCTGGAAGAAGAGTACCGTGGTACATGCTGCTACAACAACATATCTAACCATCTTCTTTCGCCATTGGCCAGTGTTCCACGAGGATCGCGTAGTACTCCAACAACGAAATTTATTTTCAAAAACAGTAGATCTCTTTGATTTTGTCAGAAGTCGGTCGTGCAAAAGATGAAATTTACAGCGTTTTGGTCGCAAAATAGTACTCTCGTCTTGGCGCGAATAATATGTTGTCATTCCACCACATTTTCTAACATCATCGAACGTTAAGCGTGTGTTAGCTCGAGAAAACCCGACAACAGCAACCATGTTCCAGTTGCTCTTGTGATTATTGCATGTTACTTTTATTTTACCGCATATTCTTTTGTTTTAGCATGCATGAAAGGTTTCATCGTCACTCAAAGTATGCAGAGGATTGCGTTGGAATACCTTGTAATTTAATAAAATAACGTCTAACTTTCTTCCTTACTAGGCATTCCAAGGATGGTACGGAAGCAGGTCTCTAAAAATCCCACTTAAATATTTGTAACTTTCGAAGAAACTCAGATGTTACCTAAGGTTTATTCATCAGCTGACAGAGAATTCACCCCTCCCTCCCCATATCTCCTTCTTCAAACTTCCCCAGGACTTTATCCCCTAGTTTCCCCACACGTGCCACTTGAGGGCGCATGCGCAATAATTTTCTTTTTTTCATTTTTCCAATCTTTTATATAAAAGTGTTACCTCCCTTTTTCCCCTTCTGGGTGGCCTAATATCTTTCACCCTTGTGACACACTCCACGAATGGGCTGGTGTATGACAGTTTGATATGAATTATGTACGCATGAGCGAATCTTTTTTTTTTTTCAGTTACGTACGATCGATGCCAGGTGGTGGTAAATAGTAAGAAAGAAAACACGCAACCCTCATTTGCTAACAAGATTTCCAACACTGATACAACACGAATATTCAACTCGATTCTTTTTCCCCTTTCTTTATAAGGGGTGCTAAATCACTTAATTCATTCCACACTCATTTTTGTTTTAACAGGTCGATAGGGAGAATTACAACCTATTACCCTACATCGTGCTGGTTTAAATCGAGATATTGCATGTCAGATATTTCAAGTTAACGTGTCAAATTACATTTCAACATAATACACATCACTCGTTGAAATAGAGAATAAGGCTTATGCGGTGAAATTATTATTATTATTATTATTATTATTATTATTATTATTATTATTATTATTATTATTATTATTATTATTTCAACATTGATTCTATCCAATCAGCTGATACGACAAATTATTCTACACCTCAATTACCGTATAAGTAAAGGATAAGTAGATTTTTGTTCCATCCAATCAGGTGAGTTATCCCCCAAGAACTTGAGCGCAACCCCTAAATTTACCATAATGACCCCAAATTTATTATGCTGTCCCCACAAATGTACCTTTCCCCTTAAATATACCATTCTCCTCTTTGATTGTACCCTTTTGAATGAAAAATTGTTCCCCCAAATAATCTCATGGCCGCAACCTAGGCCATAAAACCCATCTATGTGCACCCTACATCCAAATAATAACGGCAACTCGACGTACTACGGAATTCTATGGTAAATGCAAGGCATTGTTTGAATATAAGTTTATATCAGCTAGGCACACACATATGGTATACTATACTTAAGTTATGCTTAGCACAAGAGCATTTGGTGGTATGACTGCAAGAAAAGTAGAGTATAGCTATGCTGAATTAGTCTGGGTTCATCTGCACGACCAGGGCTTAAGTTAGACTACTTACAAATGCCATCAGATAACATAGGTTAGCTGAGTGCAAAATTCTGTACGATGGACTCTGAGTACGATGCACTTTTCAAAGTAGACTCCAATTTTACTTGTTTCCTTTTATTGCTAAATGGATAACATGCGTATTTTCTGTTCTCGTATTCCCGAGTTCGATTCCTAATCGGGTAGTTGCATCTGATAAAAACCCGACGCAGTAGGTCAAGTCTCATATAGTATCGGTGCTAATAATAAACCTTAAACTTTAATGAATCAATCCAGTTTCACTAGTGGTCGTTGCAAGCTACAATTACACATATTTCCCCAGCGGTATAGAGACAATTATCTCGCATAACTTGCTAAAAGAATAGCCCAGAGTCTAAAGCGTATTGTCTTTGATTTTATTATAGTAAAATAACGCACAGTCAGGGGCAGCAATTAGGCGGGGGGCAGGTAACCCTCCTTTTTTGGAGTGACTCCTTAATGTATATAGTTTCATTTGGAAATGGATTTTTTTTATATGTAATACTGGTTCATAGAAAAAGATGGTGTCATATAATAGTCTATTTGCCGTTGCATGAATACGTACTGGTTATTTGTCTTTCCATGGAGTTAAGAAAGCTACAGAAATTGCCTTTTTAATTGCAGTTCAAAACAATTAATATTCCAATTGCCTATTTCTTTAAATTTCGTAGCATATTCTTGTAGTATTTGCAGCCTTTCATTTTCTAAGATGGCATGTGTGGAATTAAAAATATAAGTGGTTCTTTAATCCCCAGTTTCAAATTACTTCTACAAAACAAGCCTCATTATTTATTAGTATGATTAGCATTATCCTTTCTATTTATTTGTTTTGCAAATTTGTTATTAAATAATTTGATCACACAATTTTCTAGACAGGATTTTAAGATGTTTATGAGCAAGGAATCAAATCTCTTCTTACACTTTCGTTGTTTAGGAATACAAAGGGCTAGTACCTACTTGCGTTGCTCTTGTCAATTTACTTAATAAAGTGTGAAATGTGATATACGCTATTTTAACTGAAAAAGATAGTATCCTATTAGTTAAACAATCTTTCGTCAAAGTGTTAGAAACAACTAGGAAAACTAAGATTGATATACAAATATTCAGATCATATCTTGCCTCCCACTTTTAACGTCCAATCGCCACTGCATACAGTTATAGTGAACATGGAAATAGGTCTATTACTTTAGCCTCTACATTACTCAAAAGGCTGGAGAAAATAATTTGTTATCATCAATAATCAACCGCATATCACAAACACTTGCAAAGGAATGTCCAAAGAAAGATACAAGTTTGGTAGAAAATTAGCTCAAATTAAGTATACCTATTCCAGCATCAACTTCGGAATCAAATGCTACTACTTCCTGTTGACATTAATTCACGAAACTTTACTGCAAAATACTAAATATTTGAACTTTAAAAAATAAAATTCACGGGTAAGTAGATATCAAAATATGTAAACTAAAATGTCGTTGCCCTGGAAAGAAGTAGTAATAAAGCTGAAATTATTTCGAATAATAATAATAATAAAAATACATTCAAATAAAAGCCAATATGTAAAAGTTCGTTTCCTGAGATGATTCAAATAGGTTGAAAGCTTTTTCTTTTAATGTACTACAAGAAAAGAGAAAAAGAGAATCTCTTTCCATCTCAACAGATCGAAGACACCTTTCAAGAAGAAATCAATGAGTCGAACGAACTTCCACGTGTGCGTATACTGATCACAAAGACACAGGCAAATGTCCCCTTACACTAATACACGTACACACTAGTAGCATAAAGAGCGACCCAATTTCAAAGTAGGTCTTTGTCAAGTTCAGTGTTGCCGAGTGCTTAATATTAAAATAGGTAAAAATGAGTTTTAAATTTTACAAATGTAACAAAAGACTTTGCAGTTAGTTCGTAATGGTCATTGTAAACGAAAGGTAAATGATACTGTATTGAAAGTTTAATGAAACCAACATTACAAATGGTCATTGTCCTTTATTTTCAGAAACAATTGGGTCAGAGCAGTAAACGCAATGTAATTCTTTTGGCCAACTAACACTTATTGAGCTGAGCGAAGCGAAGCTCTTATACTCGGGTTAGCCGTTTGGTTGTCCGCGAACTCCTCCTAGACCGTTTGGCCGATCTCAACCAAACTTAGCACGCTGATAGAGTATGTCGTGCTGAGTGACAACATAGGTCGAAATCAAAAATCCGATGTACCATCGAGGAATAATCACCGAAAAACGCTTCCTCCTAGACCGTTTGGCCGATCTCAAGAAAACTTAGCACGCTGATAGAGTATGTCGTGCTGAGTGACAACATAGGTCGAAATCAAAAATCCGATGTACCATCGAGGAATAATCACCGAAAAACGCTTGCATAGACTTAACATGGGGAAAAAGTTTTCACGCGATTTTTTTGTCAACAATTAAAAATGGCATTTATTATTGCATAATGTCCAGGAATGATTACGTAGTTTAAGCTCGCTCAGCTCATTTCATTGCAATCGGGTACATCCATTGCATTCCTAGTTTAATGTAGTGTCAATGTTATAGTGGACGCCAAATTATTCTTCCTAATCCACTCCCAAATTCATTGTTATTCTATTATCAAGAAGAGGCACAGTTGAGCGGGAATTGTGAAGCTTGTTAAATTATAACAGGACTGCCAAGACCCAAATCATATCAGTGTCCAATAAATTTATTATTTTTTGTTATATTCTATTTTTTTCACGTTCAATGATATCTTCTGTAGATTAAAACAGAAGTTGAGAAATAGATAAATAATGATAATAAAAGAAATGGTGTATGCATCTTTGTTGATAATAGCTTGAAAGCATTGGAAATAGATGTTAATAAATTTACTTGTGATTTTGACTTTGAAGCTGTAACCATCAATTTGCCAGGTGTTAACCTTTGTATATATGCATTTCTAGGTCGCCATCTGGCATATTTACTGTTTGAAAAAGATGGTCATCTTTTGTGATATAAATGCAAATTGGTTAGTGGAAGCAAAAAAGAAATCTGACCTACGCGATTTATCGAATGTATACAATCTTCAAGGTCTAGTGGATGTACTGACACTCATAATAAAAGTGCTCTAGATCAGTTTATCATTACTTTAAACCAATTTGTCTATAAGCTCGAAGTACTTAATCATATCTAAAACAGAATGTAAGTTTAAATTTCTTTGAAACTTTCTTACACTATTTCAATATGACTTTTCCAGAAGTTACACATAAGATCCGAATGTCATCCACTAACCCGTGATTAACTAAAGGTATACAAATTTCTTTAAAAAATAACATATTTAAATATAATAGATTACTCAAAATAAATAAGTCAGTTCCTAACAAGTTTCGCAATTATATTTTTAAGGATAGAAAAACATACAGAAGAATAATTAAAGTAGCTAAATTACTATCCAATAGTTCCACTATACTTAAATCTACTAATAAAGCTAAAATTACGTGGAAAATCTTAAATAGTGGAGCAATCAACAAAAAGAGATTTTGATTATATGAAGGTTGGGGATGAAATTATTAAAAACCCTAAACTGATTGCAGATGTCTTCAACAATTATTTTTTAATAACCTACAATTACCTAATAACACACAAGCGAGTAATGATGACACGATGAAACTATCAATACGCTCATATATTTTCTTTATAATTCCAGTGACAATAGAGGAGTTATGGAAAATACTAAGTAGATTGTCAAATTCAGGATCTTCAGGTTTTTATGAAATTCCGGTGACTGTTGCTAAATTTTGTTTTCCTTTTATTGTAGATCATCTCGGTTGGACAGGAGGTATGATATAAGTAATTATCACTCAGTCTCCATTCTCTCTATGTTTTCATTTTTTTTTTTTTTTTTTTTTGAATATGTAAAGAAGTCAAGACTGCAATTTTTTGAAGGCATGTAATTTATTATCACCATCACAACATGGCTTCAAAGATAAGAAAAGTATTGAAACAACCTTGTTTGATTTCATGTCTAATATGGCTTTTTGAATTTAAAAAAAAAAAACAGTATGTTATTGGCCTATTCATCGACCTATCTAAAGCTTTTGATACCATTGACCATGCTATTCTTTTGAGTAAGTTGTACGCTTATGGTATCAGAGGTATAGCTCACAACTGGTTTCTTTCTTATTTATCCAGTAGACAAAAACCAGTACAGATATCATAATTGATTGCAGATGGGGTTCAAACAACTTGTTCTTCTTCATCAAGAGTAGTCAGAGGTGTCCTCCAAGCTTTCATTTTGGATCCTATTCTTTTCCTGCTATATATGAATGATTTGGTAGAATATATATATCCTATTTCAAGAATGACATAACTAAAAAATCGACCTTACTGGCTTATGGGCAGAAAATGAAAGTTAATCTTTATGTCTATCTCTGGTAAAAATTTCAGAGATGTGCTTCCAAAACTTTGTGTTAGGGAGCACGTGTGTCGTTCTTACGCCAAGTCTTTTTTAATGCGTTTCAAAACTGTCAAACGCTTTTCCTGATAATTTAGAAATTTTGAGTTATGTCATTCTTGAAATAAATAGGCGAATCCAGCAAAACGTATTCTATACGCTGATGATATCAGTATGATTTTATCAGGAAAACTAATTGAAGAAATCGAGAGGAAATCTGCTAATTTTACAGACAAATTGGTCAAGTGGTTAACAGCGAAGAGATTAATTATAAATCATGATAAATCGATTCTCTTACATTTTCATTTTCCAGGAAAACCGCGTATATCACTTAGAATAAAATATCTTCTCATTTCCTCCAATGTTCTTGCAGAACAAATTTTAGGTATAACCATAAGTGACGATCTCTCATGGTCTGCTCACATTTCCACTTTAAACAAGAAGCTAAGTAGTGTTTTGCCTTACATAAACTGCAAGGTACGGTGCCTAGAGAAGCACTTCGTAGCCTTTACTACGCCAAGATAAAAAAAAAAAAAAAGAAAGAGACTCAGTTTTGCATATATATAAAGATTTTTCATTTTGGAGCACTCTGTTATTCGCGGATGAAAGCAAATTTAATTTGTTCCGCTCAGATGGTCAATGCTATATCTGGCGGAAACCTAATGAATAACTCCGAGAACGTAATCTACCATCCATAATGGTTTGAGGTAGTATGTCCGATGCTGGTCCAGGTAAACTCTGTGTAATCGATGGAATTATGGACCAGCTTAAGTATTTAAACAATCTGAAGCAAAATTTGGTATAAAGTGCTGAAACATTGGGAATAAAACAGAACTTCCAGTACTACCATGGTAACGGTCCCAAGCACAAAGTACTCAATGTGCGTTTGTGGCTCCTGTATAATTGTCCGCATGTGCTGGAAACCCCTCCGCAATCTCCTGATATTAACGTTATTGAGCACTTGCAGGATCATTTGGAAAACGTTTTTTAAAAAATCATATTATTAGAACAAAGGAAGACTTGGAATCAGCACTTCAGAGTGAATGGACAAAAATTGACCCTTCCTTCTGCAAAAAGCTTGTAAAATCCATGCTCGGAAGATTGAAAGCCATCGTGAAAAATAAAGGATTGCCAACAAAATATGAAAAATATGTCATAACTTTCTAAACTTTTGATACAAATTAAGTGTCCGAGTTCTTTTTTGAAATGGATTTAAGCTATGGTTTCACTTTTGTACTTTTTATAGTCTTGAAATTGAGTTTTGTTATTGCTGTTTCTATTTTCCATAAGTAAATAATATAGAGTAATTAAAATATATTAGCTTTTCTCTGAAGCATACTCTTGGAATGTTTATTCTCTCTTAGAATGTGTAAGTAGATATGTATCCAACTTCTTTATTGAAATACTGTATGTACAATTATTATACAGTTACTACACGTTTTTTACATTAACATTTTTAAGGCGTACCGTATCGGATAGGTGCTGACTGCCATGGGTGCTGACTGCCACAGCCAATTATTGGTGCTGACTGCCACGACTTATTCTGATTACCGATAACAAGGTGCTGACTGCCACGACGGCGTGCTGACTGCCACGAGCCTGGAGAAAAGTGGGCAGTAGCTCCCCCCCCCCGCTTTAAGTTACAAAGTTACAAGTCACTAGGTGGAACGACATAAGCTTTGATGTTTATAAAGGGATTATTTTTTTCCGTTATACGTGTAATTTGAATATTTCGTTGTTTATATTAATTGTTTCATTGTATTATTTAATGGATCGAGTACTGTAAAGAAAAAAAATGATATGTTTATATTCACTCTAATAATGTTTTTTAAACTCTTGCAAATCTTTTAATAATTTTTGTATTAAGAGAAACCAAAACTCGAGAATTGTGTTATATCATTTGAGTTTAAAATGGAGTTTACAACGTCACAGAGAGGAAAACCCGTTTTAATGCACCATGGCTTCCAGTATCATTTCCAAAGAGAGATTGAAGACGGTAGTGTATGGGTAAGGCAAATGATTTGACTTTTTATTTTCGTTTTTATTCTCAATATTTATTTTTTCTAATTTGTTTCAAACATGTTTGAGAATATTTAGAACAAAAACACTCTTGAAAAGCCTAACAGACCATTGGAATTGACCAAGGACTTGTCCTGGAAGAGGGTAACAGTCCAATGGTATTGTGGATAGAGTGTGCTTTCAATATCTTTTAAACTTGTTTCATAACTTTTAGAACAGTTTAAGATAATTTCCATTCCAAGTATTAAGAAAAAAAAAACTCTTGAAAAACCTAACAGACCATTAGAATTGACCAAGGACTTGTCTTGGAAAAGGGTAACAGTCCAATGGTATTGTGGATAGAGTGTGTTTTCAATATCTTTTGAACTTGTTTCATAACTTTTAGAACAGTTTAAGATAATTTCCATTCCTAGTATTAAAAAAAAAAAACTCTTGAAAAACCTAACAGACCATTGGAATTGACCAAGGACTTGTCCTGGAAGAGGATAACAATCCAATGGTATTGTGGATAGAGTGTGTTTTCAATATCTTTTGAACTTGTTTCATAACTTTTAGAACAGTTTAAGATAATTTCCATTCCAAGTATTAAGAAAAAAAAACTCTTGAAAAACCTAACAGACCATTGGAATTGACCAATGACTTGTCCTGGAAGAGGGTAACAGTCCAATGGTATTGTGGATAGAGTGTATTTTGAATATTTTTTAAAACTTGTTTTAAACATGTTTTCGACATTTTAGTATTTTTGGTTCTTTTCAGCTGTGTGTGAAAAGAAAGAAGATGGGATGTCCAGGTAAAGTTAAAACTGAAAACGACATTGCACCAAGTCTGCTGAGTAATCACACTTGCACGCCAGATCTCGCAGCTTGCGAAGTAAGAATACGACTTGCAAACTGTAAGAAAAGGGCCCGAGAGGATGTTCTAACACCTGTGTGTGAAATTTTTAGAGAAGAGATGTCTGTTCCTATAAACCAGGGACTGGATCTTGTTACTACAATTCCATTGTATAGTCAAAGGAAGGGTTATTTAAACAATGCTAGGAGAACGATGCTGGGTATAAAGCAAAACAATTCCACATCTAAAGAGCTAGATTTTCCGGAGGATCTTCTTCGCTTCGAAGATGGAATTTCCTTTCTGCAATATGATAAATTGCAACAGGATAAAAGGATTTTATGTTTTGGATATGATGGTCTGAGGCCAGCGCTGAGGGGCAGCCAGCAGTGGTTTTTGGATGGAACTTTCAAGAGCTGCTCGAAATAATTTGCGCAGCTGTACACAGTTCATGCTGACATAGGGAGTTCAAATTATAATACATCAATCGTACCAGTTTTGTACGCACTGCTCCCTGACAAAACAGAAAATACATACAGAGACCTGTTTTCCTTTGTTAGAAGTTGGTCTGAACAACACGATCCTAGTGTGTTGAAAGTGGACTTCGAAAGTGCAGCTATCAATGCATTAAATTCTGTATTTCCAAATTCACAGGTATCTGGCTGCAACTTTCACTTTAACCAAAGCATTTGACGGAAAGTGCAGGATATAGGTTTGGTGAGCGACTACCTGCACAATGAAGAAGTGCGTCTCCACATCCGTATGTGTGCATCACTGGCACTTATACCTATTGAATTTGTTGATGATAGTTGGTTGCTTATCATGGAGCAGTGCCCACGTGGAGAAAAAGTTGAAGCCTTCAATGATTACTTCACGCAACAATGGCTAGAAAGCCCTACCATTCCTGTCAAGAGTTTGAACTGCAGCGGCCAGAGGCACCGCACGAACAATGGTGTGGAAGGATGGTACCATCGGCTAAACAATGCAATTTCCAAGAACTCCCCACATGTTTTCACACTGCTCAAGACCCTAAAGGAAGATGCAAAATCAAATTATTTTACTTACAACAAAGTTAAATTACAAGTTCCAGCGAAGAAGAGGAAGCTAGCCTACACAAAAGTTGACGACAGGGACCAAGTAATTCTACAAGATTTGCAAATCCATGGTAACTTGCGAAAATGTCTTAGAAGTTTGGGCTACATACATAAATTAGAGTAGTCGTCAGTGTATATTAGAGTCATTTTTGTAATGATTTTTATATATCAGTATAAGCCAGTATATATTAGAGGCATTTTTGTAATGATTTTTATATATCAGTATAAGCCAGTATATATTAGAGGCATTTTTGTAATGATTTTTATATATCAGTATAAGTCAGTATATATCAGTATAAGCCAGTATATATTAGAGGCATTTTTGTAATTATTTTTATTTTCTTTTTTACTTCACGACGTAGTATTGAACAAGTCTCCTGGACGACGTGCGTACTGAAGAAAGCAACTGACAAGGTTCCTATCGGAGCCGCCTGAACGTATGGATTAAATGTGGTGTTAAAATTCATCGCGTTTCTTTCATGCTTCTTGGCGTCCGGTAACGTTACGTCTAGCAACTTTCTCTCAGGATCGTGGCAGTCAGCACGCCGTCGTGGCAGTCAGCACCTTGTTATCGGTAATCAGAACAAGTCGTGGCAGTCAGCACCAATAATTGGCTGTGGCAGTCAGCACCCGTGGCAGTCAGCACCCCACCACCGTATCAGTTTGCAGGAATATTATTGATCTGTACATAGCGTTGCCATATTTCAAAAATGAAAATCCGGAACGCTACTAAATTACGGGAATCTTTGAAATGCTTAAAATGAAAAGAAGTATTATATACTAATTTACCATCTTCCATTAGATTAGATTGTTCCAAGTATTACGTAATCACATTATTAGTCATTTTAGCAGACCTTCTCCTCCCGAATTAAGCAAATGTAAGCAGATGATTTACCGCCCCCCTGGTAAGCATTTTTTTTTTTTAATTTCTCAGGGTCTGTTATGTTTCAGAGTCAGTTTTCCCCCACCTCATAAGCTTCTATTTGAAAGAAAAATAAAGATACTCCAACATTTTCCCATTGTTGTCTGTTCAGATTTATTAATGAAAACAATTATTTTTCTTCTTGAATCCGCAGCGGAAAATTACCAAAAATATTCAGGGATTATTGATTAATACATATCAGAAGGAAGATGCAGATTGAAACAGAGTACAAAAGATAGCAATAAAACTAAAAAGTAAAACCTTCTAGTAGTCCCTGCCTCAAGGAAACGAATGCTTCGTTCAATGTCAAAGTAGTTAAATCGTGAACTTAATTAAATCCATATTTTATGTATTCAAGTTTTTTTCTCAACTTTTGAATTGCCGTACTCAGAAGTTGAAGAGAATTATTATATACTTAATCCTGTGAAAAAAAAAAAAGTAAGCTGTAATTTCCCTTCCTTTCTTCTTCGCTGAAATCCGTGACATTTAAGTGTCCTGAGAAATATTTTCGGACCTGGACATGCACCAAGATAATAACACACTGGGATGAATTAAGGGATGCTGGTGTAGTTTTGGCGCACCACATTTTGGAAGATTTACAGACAAAATTGAATACTTTACCTGAAAATACATACTTATAAGGAACAAATTTCTGCAGGGAACAAAATAAAATACAAAGTAATATAGCTGTATTTTAGGTTTACAAGTAGGATTGGTAGTGTAAAATCATTACAAGTGCTTTAAGAAGGATAAAATAAGTGAGTGCATATGAAAGATGACTTCGTTAGATGCTATTTTCCACCGGAGGTGTATTTCTGCATAGTGTACACAAGTTGTATTTTATGTTCATAAGTGGAGCGTTACTACAGGGTGGCGCGTATTGTATCTACCAGTTGCAGTTGGCAACCCTGATCAAATGCGCGTACGAATGCTGCGCATGCTTACGGCACTGAATAGCAGGGCCTCTGGCAATTAGTTTACCATGGAGCGGTGGTCTGTGCAGACGCGAATTGCGGCGGTGGAAGCCTTTATCCGAACCGGTTCTGTCAGTGAGGCTCAGCGGGCACTGCGACGAAACAGTGATGATCGCCATGTTGCTATACCCGAGAGACACAGTATTCTGAGATGGGTGAGACAGTGGCGGGCCACAGGTAGTGTTGTGAACCGGAAATCACCAGGTCGTGGACGAAGTGTTCGAACAAATGTAAACTTGGAACGAGTGCGCGTAGCGATGGAACGCAGTCCCAAACGTTCAGCACGGCAACATGCACGAACATTACATTTGACACGACGTTCATTGGGTCGTTTGCTGGGTGATTTGAAATTCCATCCGTATAAACTGCAGGTGGTACAAGAGTTGAGAGCCATTGATAAGGAAAACAGACTCAATAACTGCCAGAACATTCTTGAGTTGATTAACCGAGATCCACTGTTCCTCCAACAACTTTTGATGTCCGATGAAGCAATCTTCCACCTGACTGGGTATGTTAATAAGCAAAACTTCCGGTATTGGTCTCAGGAGAATCCTCGTTCATTACATGAAAAGCCTCAAGGTAGCCCAAAAGTTGTGGTATGGTGTGCAGTTGGAATGTGTGGCATTATTGGTCCCTATTTTTTTGAGGATGACGCCGGACATGCAACAACTGTAAATTCCGACCGCTACTGCCATATGTTACAGACGTTTCTCATTCCGGAATTGCAGGAAAGGGGTGTGATCAATAACGTTTATTTCCAGCAAGACGGTGCTACGGCACACACGGCACGCCAAAGTATGTCTATACTCAGAGAAACATTTCCAAACCGCGTGATATCCCGATTTGGCGATGTCTCATGGCCATCCCGTTCCCCAGATTTAACAGCTCCTGATTACTTCCTCTGGGGATATGTTAAGGAAAGGGTCTTTGCCAATCGCGTGAAGACAATTGACGAACTGAAGACTGCCATTCGTCATGTGATAAGTTCCATTCCACAGGATACGTTAATGCGTGTGATGAATGCCTTCCCACGTCGCCTGCAGCAGTGCATCCAGGAAAAAGGCGGGCATTTACAGGACGTTATTTTTAAAGTTTAGTGAGCTCCTTCGACAAGTGTTGTACAGTGTACAAATTGCCAGTCCATATACTTATATTCCATAACAGTTTTGCATTAAAACTTGCATAACACACCTTTGTATTTTCATTTGAAGTTGGTAGATACAATACGCGCCACCCAGTGCAATTGAAAGTAGTATCATTGCCAAAACCCACTTCTTTCCACTACCCTCGCTTATTAGTATACACGCCATCGCTGACTCGCCAGAGCGCGGGCACACCAGCTTCGCCCTCCTTTAGCTCGGTTAGATAGCATTCGTGCATTTTAGTGCCCAGGTAGCACAGATTGGCTTGTGTTTCTTGAACTGTAGTTTTTATGTCATACATTCGGAAGCTGCATTCATACGTAAATCATAAAAGAATTATAATTTTTCAGCAATTACTTCTGGTAGCCTTCTTGAATTTTATCTGTGCTAAGTGAGATATTTTCATGTCGCCACCCCGCTCGTCTTTTAGGGAACAATAAGAAGGAAATTAGTGAAGAATTATGTTTAGGCTACAATTATTTCGAATAGTGCACCAAAAGTAAACTTGCACGGATTAAGAACTTAAGAGAGAAAAATGAAATTAAATAATAGCGTAAAGTAGACGACAGCTCATAAAACTGCACGCCATGCTACTTACATAATGATTAAACAAAAATGATACTTCCCTGTTATTCTTGAAACTGTAAATAAATAAATACAATTTGAAAATTTGGTGTCAGTTTCCTACACTTAAAATTACAAATTACACATTATTCTTCCACAAACAGTACGCCACAATATTTTTTTTTCTTTTTTCTTAATGCATGAGCTCGTAATTTATGGGAATTAGATTTTAGACACAAGTTAAAGTTATCTAAATAACAATTATATTCATTTATTTTTCTAGGATTGAGTATAGCCCGCTCCCCCCAGTGATTTTTAACTAATCATAGTGATTCTAACGATTCATATTAGTTCATAATGAGTCGGAATCGCATGTTATAAAGATTTAAAATGTAAATCTTGTGGTAAGGAAGATTTAGTATAAGTAGTAGTAGTAGTAGTAGTAGTGGTAGTTAGTAGGAATAGTAGTAGTAGTAGTAGTAGTAGTAGTAGTAGAAATGGGTTAGAAGCCCCGCAGGGGTTGGTTGGGTTCTGTTCTCAATATAAGTAGTAGTAGTAGTAGTAGTAGTAGTAGTAATAGTAGTAGTACCAGTAGTAGTAGTAGTAGCAGCAGCAGTAGTAGTAGAAGTAGTAGTAGTAGTACCAGTAGTAGTAGTATAAGTAGCAGCAGCAGCAGTAGTAGTAGTAGTAGTACTAGTAGTAGTAGTAGTATAGTAGTAGTAGCAATAGCAGTAGTAGTGACTTTTCCAGTTCCGGTGACAAAGAACTGGGGGGAGCGGGCTATACACAAGCCTTTTTCTAGATTTTAAAATGTTTCAACTACACCAACAATCATTCCACCACTTCAAATTTTGGAATGTCAAATATTCTGTTATTACATAAACAGGGACGCACGCAGGAGGTGGGTCCTGGAGGTCCGGACCCCTCCTGAAATTTCGACTTTTCTGTAAATTTAGCCTAGTTTTAGGGGTATTTTTTAGGAATTTTAATATAAAATATCCTTATATTGAGGTTTGAACCCCCCCTGAAATAAATTCCTGTGTACGCTACTGTACATAAAGTATGTTTAAATTATCTTTCCAAAATATTATTTTATCTTTTCTGACTGAGAATAAAATAATTTATGTACTTTGTTTGCCAAAAATAGTAATAAATTAAAAAAAGCAGAAGATAGTTCTATGGATTCTATAGAACAGTGCTATTCAACCTTTTTTTTTTCTCGCGTACCCCTAGACACAATTCGCCATGCAATTATGTATTCCTGAAACTGTTTAAAAGAAATTACATCGAAGTGAACTTATTAAGCTTAATATACATGTTCTGTTGGTTAAAAAGGGGGACAAATAGAGACCCAACAAAAGGGCAATCAGTGTGCCAATCAGTGGCAGCTAATGTTAGCGTTGCAGCGTTGCGCAACGACCAAAGTATTTCAAGAGAAAATATTATTATCAATAGTAGTAAAGAACAGAAAAAAATACTTTTTAATACTCGCATATACACACTTTAAATAACATATTTTTTACTTCTGTAACTGTCCGTTCCGTTAATCCGTTTTAAAAAGCGAAAAATAAACCGTCACAGAGTCTCTAATTTATATTGTGTTGCAGCGAGCATACAACGACCAGATTCCTTCAGCGCGGCAATTGGAGCAAATGTTAAGTCTCCTTTCCCCTATCTCAGAAGTTAAAGGGACTGGTCGTTGCAGTGCTTCTGCAACACAGCACGGTTTCCAGTGAACGAGAAGCTTTTTCGCGCTAAATAAGATTTCTGGATTTTCTTTCACTAGCAATTAACAAATGGAATTTGTTTTTATGCATTCATATTTTTAAATTACGGAACTATACTGAAGCAAATCAATATAATGATAATTAAAAAAAGTGATAGCAGAATTACAAAATAAGAAAGAAAATATCTAATAGAGGAGAAAACAAATGAAAGTAGACCGGCATTTACAAGTTAATTCTTAGCTTATATTGATAATGAAGGCTTCTTCTACAGTAATTTGTAAATCAAATATTAATAAGTCAATATGTAGAATCGCTCCCCCCCCCCTCTGTGGATAGTATTTTAGTATAAACATATTTCTTTTATAAAATATGTACATTTTATACTCTTGATAATTTCCACATAAAACTGTATGATGGGGAACGTCACACTGAATTTGGGACTAGTTAGCAATGCTCAGGGGCGTATCCACGAGGGGGGTCCACCGGGTCCGGAACACTAAAGAAGATAATTCGAATTCATGAATGGAAAGTTACATATCCCTTATTATAGACAACCAACAGTTTTTGTTAAGTGAAGATTGCATTGATCACTTTTTGAAATGAAATGAAATTTTCCAGTTTAACGTCTCACGCTTATGACCGTTAGGCCAAGGAAGACGATGATAAAGCAAGTGAATGTTGATGGAAGATTTGGTGGAATAAGAATGTGGGAGGAAAGGGGAGTACCCCGAGAAAACCCACTAACACAACGTTGTCCACCACAAACTTATGTGGTCAGGAATCGAACCAGAGATCCTACGCACCACAGGTAAGCGCTCTACAACTTCTTTTTTAACTTGCTTATCTACTTATTACTACTTTCTACTTTTACTGGCTTTTTACTTCTTTAACTCGCTTTATCAGTAACCTTGAACGACAGGGACACGAACACAGAAACATCGAGGACAGTTACAATTCCAGAGGCTGTCCTACTGGGAATCGAACCCGGGACCCTGTACACCAAAGGCACACTTGCTAGCCACTAGACCAGCAATGAGAGCTAAACCACTGAACCATCGTGCCCCCTTCATCACTTCTTGTACGAAATTTAACATTACAGAATGTTCGATCATCGATGTGGAATAGATGGTGGAATATTTCAACGACCTCTGTTGTGGAACTGTTGAAGGAGTGTTTTAAACACAGCCTTGTACGGAGGGGGCGAGTGTACTTAAATAAACCTCGTTTGCACTTAATTTGTCAAATAAGTCATCCAATACCTAATCATAGACTTAGATTATATTTAGGGAGTCCTTTTTGTTTTCGTGTCTCTGAAAAGCGTTTGATAACGTCCGCTACAGACGGGCTGGCATAAACAACACTGCTAACAGTTCTGTTGAGGACTGCTGTGCTTTATAAACCGCATTTGTGTTAATTTATCAAGTAATTCATTCTATGTATTACTGCAATTTAATGAGAATTCAGTTTGAAAATGGCTTCTTTTTATTTCATATTATTATCATTATTATCGTTGTTATTTGCGCCTCTGAAGAAAAATTAATTTAAAATAGCCTTTTCTAAAGAGTTAATCATCAGTGTCATCCAGTGTGTGACTAATGCTTAGCATTGAATCAATTCGTTAAGGGCGTGTGATAAATTATTTGAAGATGTTTTCAACACATTTTCTAATGTTGAGAAAAGAAAGATCAAGCTTTTTTTTTTCATTTACTTCAATAATACCGCACTCAAATAAATACTACATTAGTATATTTTGTCGGAGCAGAAGGTAGATAATAACAGTGGAAATTGGTAAAGAATGGATGGTGCGTAATCAGTAGCGTCAGAGATTTATTTTTTAGGTGATCCAAAACTTTTCAGGGGACATAAATACAATATGAGGATAAAATTTATTAACATTTGTAAAATTGTCCGTAAAATTAGACTAAATTTACAGAAAGGTCGAGATTTCGAGAGGGAAGGTTAGGACCCCAGGACTCACCCCTTGGGTACGTCCCTGAGTAGCGTCATGTCAGACTTTGCCATCTGAGGGAACATGCTCCACCAATATAAAAAAAATGAAATGACATCTTTCCGTTTAACGTCGTACGATTTTGCCCTTTAGGCTGAGAAAGACGATGATTAAACCAAATGAATAATGATGGAAGCCTTTGGTGGAATGAGAAAGTGGGAGGAAACGGGAATACACCAAGAAAACCTACGGACACGATGTTGTCCACCACAAACTTACTTGGCCGGGGATCAAACCAAGAAATCCACGCACCAAAGGTAAGCACTCTACCAACTGAGCCACCGTGCCTGCTACCAACATAAAGAGTTTCATGTATTATTATTATTATTATTATTATTATTATTATTATTATTATTATTATTATTATTATTATTATTACTATGTTAGTATACAATCAACTATAAAGTATGAATTTCTCAAACTCAGGGAAGGGGGCAATTCACCTCTATCCTACTTAGATGACGGTCATATGTGTACTGCTCAACCTTCTATTCTACCTAGGTAGACTGTCGAAAAGAATTTCTTATTACTTCTTTCGAATTTGAGAGAAAAATGGGCCGATTAATATTCGGCAGTTATAACTACAGTATATTAAATTGTTACCGTACTAAAATTAAGAAAACTTCTCCTAATATAGGCCTATACAGACGCTTCTGAAAACGTTCGAAAGCGTCTGATAGCTATCAAGATATTAGTAATGCACACATCAAACAAATAATAAAATGTTATGAAGAATTGTATGTATGTGAGTTTATTCACCTCATCTCCCCCCTTTTTTTTTATTTATCTAACCATCTGTCATTAATTAAGATCTAATGACCGAACTTTTTTTTTTATAACAAGTAATAATAGCAAGAAAATGGGAGTACGTTTTCTTTATGATTCTTTTATTGCCTTGACAAGTCTTTTCAGTTTTTACTCACAACCTGTCACAGAAGTTCACTATTCCATGTGACTTAAATTGATCGAATCAAAAACCCGTCGTCGTTAACTAGGTTATAAAACGGGGTTTCTCAGGTCATTTGCGTTTGCCACGTGTCCAATAACAACCCCCTGCTTCAATCTTTCTCCCCTCTTTCTCTCTCCTTCCCGATTGGTCAAGGTCGAAAGTAAGGTCAAGGTTTTTCCAATGATTACACGTGGAGGACAAGGACAGGGGTAGAAACCAATGACACTCACCTTCATTTGTTCGTCAGACAACTGTGACAACAGTTTATTGTTAGAACTGGGATATTATGTGCATGTAGCGTATAGTACATACATGCACTATCTTCAGAATCTAATAAATTATGAAAGTGAATATTGTCACTGACAAGAGAGAAATTGAAGACAAAATCATGTACTGTAAAATCTCATTTTCTTCATTATAGTTGGTGAAATATTTGTATTCAAATTTCTTCTACTGTACCGTAGAAAATGTGACAACATTTTCACTCTGAATGCTGCTTATTCTAGCTTCCGTACTGTCGTATACATAAAAATATACAGAAAAATATGCATAAAAATAAAATTTAACCAAAGGGAACGCTTATTATTATTGCTAATGTGTGCATGGCCACCCGCAGCGGGAGACAGTTGCCCTTACTGGATTTTCAAAGGATGTTCCATTCTTGGAAGTACAAATATACTAATTTGCTTACTCACATATTTATATTAAATGCTGTAGTACTATAATTTATGAACTGTGGTTAATAAGGATACAAGCGTAAATAACGTGTTGTTTAATGAGGTAATTACGTGCACGCCTGCATCAAAGTGTATGGATTCGCGACAACCTTGTCTGTCGGTCTTTTTACCCCTTCTAAAAAATCCTGCAGGCGTCTAGGAGCGTCATTTGGGGAAGGTAGGAAGGGGTAATTGCTCCCCTCTGAGTTTGCAACATCTATACTATTTAATCGATTAAATACTAATTTTAAAAAATTCAATTCTTATATGGGTTCAGAATTCCCCTCCTCCTTTCCTGGCAAAATCTGAAATGGGTGTCCCTAGATTTGTGTTACAGTTAAGGTAATATACCGTTTTCTTCATTACATATGAATTTCCTCGTGGCTAAGGCGGTTAGCGTACGCGCCTTTGGCGTGGGAGATCTGGGTTCGATTCCCGGCGGAAGCCCATCTGGTTCAGCAGTGCCATGCAATGGAAAATCATCTCCCATGGCGAAAGTATATTACGGTGCCCCATACATGTGAGTGACGTCGATTTTGAGTACTTTTAATTCCTTTTCCGTACTTTTCCTTTATTCCTTACTTCGACACCCAGGGCTGTCGCCCCGCTCGCCCTCCCCAAGGCACGGCACTGTGCTTCAGATCCCCTATTAAGCTGAAGGGCCACGTCTCATCTAGCTTCGATTCTGCAAGGAATGCTAAACTTAAAAATCAAACCGAAATATGTTTAGGCCTTTCCATCCATTGTTAATTATAGAACTTACAACGTCTTTCCGGCAGGACGTAAGTCGTAAAAATCCTACCATGTTTGTCTATAAATTAGAATGCTTTGTGTACTTCAGCAGGACAGAAAGTTCTCCTGGTGGAAAATGCATGAACTCTAGTTTTAGCGCAGAACGAAATCATGTTCGCACGACTGGCAGGACGCGGCTCTGTACAAAAGTCCTGCCGAAAAAGCCTTCCGGAAGGACGTAGGCTTGTATACGTTCTATCATTAAGGGGTAGGCATTGCTCACTTCTCACGGACTTACGGCGATCAATCCGTGCGTCATTTCTGGGGTACGCCCTAGCCTCTTTCTCACTCATGTTCCTCTTTCTATCCGTATTTGATTGCGAAATTACCGTCACAAACGGATGCCAACTTGACGTCAACCACTAACCTGGAAGACCAGGATTTTTTGTTGAATTTTGCTCCCTTACTTTAAAAATACTACTATTACTAAAATTTACCAAATTACTTTTAATATTACAAAACTACTACTAAAAGTTACAGAACTGCTATTAAATTTACTGATCCATTTCTAGAAGTAACCGAACTACTGTCTTACTTTAAATAGGTCTATATATTTATGCTTCTTTTTTTTTTATCCATATTAACTTTATTTTTCTATATATTATATAGTATTATATTTAATCTGTAATTTCATTTCAATATAGTTATTAATATCTCTTTTGTTTCATTTACAGGTTAGTCGACTTCCACTACATTAGTAGATGAGAGTTTCCAGATGGAGTAAAATGCATGGAAAATATTGAACCTTTAGAAAACTTAATTTTATAAAACTATCATTATTCTACTGCTGAATATTAACTGAGTTCATCCAATCACAAAATTCCAACCATATTCCTTCAACTTGATATATTCCATTCAGTGTTGCCACACTCGGTACAATTGTACCAAATTCAGCCCTTTTTGTCATTCATCGGCCCGCTGGTACCACGCTGGCATTTTCAGCCCCTTTCGTGAAAAATTTGGTACAATTCTACCCAATTCAGCACCATTTAACAAATACATTTTCAAAAGTGTTAGTAAGACCTTTCCTACATCTCATGTTACCCATACTGCGTGTTGGACTCTTAAAAAATGCTGTTGAACATTCATTCCGTGACGTTGCACCGCATAACGCTACGAACGTTTTGTGGAATATTCGTAATTCAAACTATACTGGGGAAACAAATGATGCTAGATCAGTGGCGGCGTTTGGACGTTAAAAGTGGGGGAGCAAGACTTGATGGAAGGTTGTATAACTAACAGGATACTATCTTTTTTTTTTGTTAAAATACCGTATATCGTATTTCATATTTTAATAAGTAAATTGACAAGACCAACCCAAGTAGGTACTAGCCCTTTGTACTCTTAAACAGAGATTTGATTCCTTGCTCATGAACATCTTAAAATACAAAGCGGCTGATTAATATATTGAATCCTTGTAAGAAGTGAAAGTATGCTGAAATTGTTGTGTTTCAATAGGTTAATTTTTGGGTTATTTTCCGTGGTAATTAAAACGCAATTTCTGCATCTTTCTGAACTCCACGGGAGGATAACCATCACGTACTCACGCAACGGCGAATATTATATGGTATCCTTTTTTCTATGAACCAGTAATACATATAAAACTTTACATTTCCAAATGAAACTATATACATAAATGGGTTACATCAAAAAAGTGGGGGGCAATTGCCCCCCTAATCGCCGCCTATGTGCTAGATGGGCTCATCCGCGCCGCTCATGGAGACGAGAAAGAGGCAGTGTTGTGGAAATTTTAACCTGAAATAATAATAATAATAATAATAATAATAATAATAATAATAATAATAATAATAATAATAATATAATAATAATAATAATAATAATAATAATGTTATAGTTAAGGAGCCGTACTTCCCATTTACGGAAGGACAAGAAACGCCATACTTTCAGGAATTATTCATTGACTATCTAGGATGTTAAAAAGTAGGTAATACTGAGACTATAAAAGTAGGTAGACTGAGTTCTTGCCCTTGTATATAAGGGTGTTTTTCTAGGAAAATCTGTTTTTTTTTTATATATATATCGTATGGGAATAATAATGTGCTCTTGTACTTAGTGAATGACTATGTGGGGGGATTTGAAAACATATATCGCATGTCCCGTGCACGTGGATACTTCTTACTGTTGCACTACGTAGAAAAATGATTCTATTTGGTGTACAAGTAGTAATAGTACACAGAAGAAACGGAGATCACGCTGTATTCTCACTCCATGTTGGAGTGTGAATACATGATCTGGGTTTGTTGTGTGTTCTATTACCACTTATACATGATATAGAATCATTTCTGTAGGTAGTGCAACAGTAAGATGTATCCTCGTGCACGGGAGATGGGGAGGAGGAGTGTTATAGAACTTCACCCCTTTTAGTTTCGTGTTATACAGCCATGTATTACACTGCTATAAAGTAATGATGAATTCAGCCCTTTTTGTTTCAATTTGGTACTATTTTTGGTAATAGTATACATGAGAACCCCCTGTCTTCCGTGCGCGAGGATACTTCATATTATATATTTATACGTTACCAAATTAAATCACTGCGTTGTCTTCATTATATGTGCTTAACATTCTATTTTTACTTTCTAGAATAAATTTTGTTGATTTCGATTCGAAAAATGTTAAATATTTTTAAATTTATATCATGATGCAGACCAAAATCCTTGTTGCATATAATGTAATGCGCTATAGCATATAAAGTACAAGGGCAAATAGGTACGTTCTTTCTTATTTTCGTATCAGTGGATAAGTAAATGAAAGTGGGTTTGTTACCCCCTTTCTAAGTTCGTAGATACTCAATGAATAATCCCTAAAAGTTGAGCGTCCAGCTTCTTCTGGAACTCAGACGGTCTTACGTATACTATATCCCTATTTTTCAGCCCACTCCAGAGCTGGGACTGTGGCAACACTGATTCCATTTAGTTTTAGGTGACAGATGGTTTAAGGGGACAGAGAGTCTCTCCTGGCCTAAACTTGAAATAAATTTTCGATTATTATTTCTTATTTTCTGCCACACCAACAAATAAATATATCTATATATTTTACCTGTAAATATTTTTCTTCAAAACACTTTTAATCTGTTATAAACTTCAGGAACTCTGTAGAAACTATTAAATTATCTTAATATACTATCCTTTAGATCACAGATTTAAAACGATACGTTGTTGTGTTACATCATTTCCATTAGAAAAAGTTTCCTTGTCTTATAGTTTGCATCATGAGATACAGACCGAATCACTTGTTACCTACATCAACTTAAATTGTTTTCAAGATTTTAAAATTCATATCCAGTACAACATAAACTATTTCAGAATTAGAAAGTAGTCAAATGACCAACACAAAACAAACAAAAACAACTAAATGATTAACACAATACATAACAAATAACATGAAGTCATTTCTATGATACTCACATATAGAATTACTGTAATGCGTTATGGTATAGGTATTCAATAGTGGAGCATTACAAGTTGGAGTAAAAAAGTTTGTAATACTTTATTTCTACATTTTTTAAAAACTCGCTTCAGCTAGTTCTTTTTTACGTTTTCTTTGGCGAAACTGAAAGCCACTTGGCTTTCTTGACATAATAATAATAATAACCGACTGAGCCTGATTTACGAACATAAAATTTGATGAATACTAACTTTCATTAATCACTTAGCTAATTTTAGATAGAGCGAAATGCAGTTTGATTATATTGTCATAAGTCAGGTAGTTACCACCACTGTTGATAACCATGTGTATTGTTTTATAATTTGGCTTACTGAACCACATGAAACATTACTATGCAGTCAAATCGTCCGCATGTGAAATAATTACCTTACAAACGTATGTATTTTATATTGTTACATAATTTGACCAATCTTTTTTTATATATATAGAAAGAGAATTATTATGCTACCTTATTAAAGCATGAATGCACGAAGTTAATCAGAGGTTGTATGAAATATATCAATAAATATTCATAAGGAAAAAAATGTTTATGAGAGTCAATTTACATGTGTACAAATGATATAATAAAAGCTTATATATATGCAATAATATAGTAATAAATACGTAACGCAACTATGTACATCCAGTTACGCAAATGAGAGTAACAATGGTGGATGATTAATTTACAAGTTGTTTAATTATTTTAACGTGGTTTAAAATTTTTAAAAATCGTATTCTATTATTAATATCCTTAATTTGCTGTTAGGTATCATATTAGTGAAACATAACAGACGAACCAAATTTGAGCTTTCCAGGCTATCGTTTGGGGGCAGGATTTACAAATAACTCCCTCTCGTGGCTGCACCCACAACTGGATTTAATATTTAGCCACTCCTAGGAGTTTGCCACCCCTCACCCCGACCGTATACAACTTTAATGTAAGCAGCGTTGCAAGTCTTGCAAAATTCTGGTACATAACGTAGCTGTATTTATTACAGTACAATGAAAGCAGGTTAATACAGTATTCAAAGAATAGACCCTCATGTTGAACTGCCTGTTCGATACCACGTCTTGTCCTTAGAGGCAAAGTCAGTCACTGCTGTTTCCATTTCTACCCTCTGCTGGTTGGTGAAAGATTCTGATTTCAGAAAGTGCACAATAGATCGAAACAGTTGGTGTTCCGAAGGAGCAAAGTCAGGAATATACGATGGATGTGACACCAGTTCAATTATCAAGTTCCTGAATGTTTTTTTTTTAGCGTTTTTAAGCCGAGTGCGGTTTTGGGTTATCCTGTATGTAGCAAGCCGCGCATTCAGTTTACCAAAGCAGGATATTTTGGGGTGTAATACAGCGTACATCCGCTCCAGCTGTTCGTAATGAAGGTCGGTATTGATGTTACCACTGTTAGGAATAAACTTAAAATGAATTATCATCTCGTAATTCCACCGCACACAGAGAATGACTTTAAGCTAGAAACGGTCCTGTTTGACGTAAGTTGGAATTTGTTCAACCGCTGATTTTGCATATTCGGATTTTTTTTTAAAAAAATAACCAATTTTCGTCGCATGTGACAGGAAACGCACATAATGTGAGTTTTGAAGCAGTCGTCGGCACACATCCACTCTCCTCTGGGCCTGAGCTGAAGTCAACTCATGCGGCACAATGTAGCAACTCCTGATAGTTTCCTCGAGTTCGTGTACATGATGCTACAGTAGACTGGACACGCTAAGTTGATTTGACCATCCATCGTGTGCTGGTGGGTAGATTTTCCTCAATGGTATGTCATATAACCTGAGAATCAGTTATTCTATGGAGACTGGGCCTTAGCTGGACTTCGATTTCCACAATCTGCACCAAATTTATGGAATCAACGAGTTACTGTCTGTGGTTCACTGCAGCTTCCCCTTTTGTGTGACAAAGGTTTTGAGTTCCTGTCACAGTGTTATGCCTGAGTTCGAACTCACACACTAACACTAACATATCAGAATTTGTTGAGTATTCATGGTCAGTGTCACTAAAAACTGACTGAAGATACTGACGGAGGGAGGCCTTTGTTTAATAGTCCGCTTGACACACTGTCTCTTGGACCAACTTGATCTTGTACTTACGGTGTATACGTGCGATTGCTGTTAGAGTTGTGGAAATATTGCAAGATTTATGACTCACCTTTGTAAATAAAATAAACCTATATTATTCATCCCTTTGTTTCAACGTTTTTATATAAATTTTAATGAATTTTTATTTTGAATCTGTTGCAAAGAAGCATTTAAATTGTTATTTTTTTTATTAGGTTACAGAGAATGATTAGTTTTATTTTTACGATATACATTAACGCAATAAGAAAAGAAGTTCGTTTACAATTTTCGTCCGTAATATGGTGAATATTCAAACATAAAAAATATCTTAAACGAACAGAAAATTGTTCTGGTTGTCGAAATGAATATTTCTACGCTAATATAAAACGGTTATTTGAAGTTCGACAAATAAAATAACTTTTCTTTCAATTCTACCCTTTTTTTTTTTTATCCACCGTGAAATCATAAAAGTAAATGAAATAGGAGAAAAGGGTTATTATGACAGAGGATTAGAAATTAGGTTTCTGGACTTTCGGCATCTATGGCCATGTTAGCTCACACAGGTGAGGGATGACATCCTTTGGTGATCACATTTCCCTAGGAATTGGAGAAGAAGAAAGAAATGGGGGGGGGGAAACAGAAGCCGGCCCATTGGACACCATTGTGTGAGGTTTCATCCCGTCAGTTGCTTTGTGTGAATGAGAAAAGCCCATAAAACCTGACTCAGTATGACTGGCCTGAAAAATCTTTTACACTTTTTCGACCAAGTGTCCGCATCGGTAATCGAACCAGGGACAGCTCGCACCAAAGGCGAGACATTATGAAACAGTATAAGGAAATTGGTTTATTATTTTAATTAGGTCTATTATTATTATTATTATTATTATTATTATTATTATTATTATTATTATTATTATTATTATTATTATTATTATTATTATTATTATTATTCAACTTTTGCCATTTTTCTTCTTGCTTATTAAATTTTCGTCCAACGTGCGCCCCTAGGTTTGGACTAGTGGGCCTAGCGGTAGATCCGGGCCTGACTATATCTCTGACTTTCATGGACTACAAAAGTCAGAAATCTTAAAAACAAGCACCAAATTGCAATCTAAAATTACAGACCACGAAGCATGGTAGGCCAGATATATTTTGCTTGAGTGATGTATAATCAGCCCATTCACTAACATCCTGTTTCTTCTGCTTTCAATACTTCAGTTAATAACCATTCTAATTCAAGTAGTCCTGTATCTTCCTCACAATGGTGAATCAAATTTATAAATACTTTAAATTGGCGTTGGAGTCGGGGACCACGCATTACAAACACACAAATGCTAACCATGGCAAATAGGTGCCCAAGCTGTTTGTTTTTCTTTTTTCAGGTATAGATGTAAAATTAATGAATAAGCCTGAGTATAATATTATTATTTCCAGAGTTTCCCCGCAGCTCTACAATATGCTGGCGGGATGCCATGGTTCAATTCCCGGTAGGAGCTCACGTGGTTTGAATCCCACGTTAAGCTGTAGGTTCACTTCTCATATAGCCTGAGAGACGCTGCTGAAGAGAGACGTTAAAATTCAAACCAACAATAATTATTTTTCATTATATTTATTACTAGTTGAATCATGGGCGCCCGAAAAAAAAATTCTAGGAAGGTGCTCTAATCCCTGTTTGCTGTATTACGTTTGGTATTTTTTATTTGTATTAAGAAAATCTTCAGAAATTTAATACAATTTCGTGAGCCAGAGAGGGACCCGGACCCCACTCTGCCCTTCCTTTCGAGCGCCCATGAGCTGAATATATCCATTCTTCGCAAGGGGCAGAAAATATCTATGTAAACAAACTGAACGAAAAAATATAGGTCATTTTTCTACTTTTACGTATCCCGGTAAACGCCCATGAGACCCCCTGGTTTGATTTTTAAAAAAAAACGCCTCTGGCCTCCAGTCAATGAGGGCTGTATTTGGAAGTCAATGCCTATTGGAATATCACCATTCATCTCAGCGACCGCAAAAACTATGGATTTGACACTAATATCGCTAATTTTGGATTATTTTTACGTTTCGGCAACCCTCCGATGAACCCAGACCCGCAGCCGAATGGGGTGAATGCAATCGGAGTTTCACCATTAATCTCAGTGACCTCGAAAACTATAGATTTGACACTAATATCAGTCATTTTGGATAATTTTTACATGTCTCGGTAACCCCCCTCCCGCAGGTGACTGCTGGCCCGCATACAATGGTAGCTGAATTTACAAGTCATTGCTAATAGAAGTGTCACCATTGATCTCAGCGACCGCGAAAACTATGGATTTAACACTAATATCGGTCATTTTGGATTATTTTTACATTTCTCGGTATTCCCTTACTCGGTGACCCCCGGCCCGCAGCCGAATAGGGTGAATTTGGAAGTTAATGCGATGCGAGATTCACCATTGATTTCAGCGACCCCGAAAACTATGAATTAGACACTAATATCGGTTATTTTCTACTACTTTTACATGTCCCTGTCAACGCCTCCCTGAGACTCCTCTGGTTCGAATTTTGACAGAAACGCTTCGCCTTGGTCTGGGGCCTGGACCAAGATATCCGTGACCAAAATTTTGTAACTTTCGGTCAACTTGTCTGGTCCCCAGCCCGGTCCCGGTAAACGCCCCTGGTTTGAAATTAAATAATAAAAAACGCTTCGTCTTGATCTGCAATATATATATATATATATATATATATATATATATATATATATATATATATATATATATATATATATATATATATATATATATATATATATATATATATATATACAGGGTGTGTCAAAATTAAGAGTCCATGTACAATACAGAGGGGCCTAAAATTGATCAAATACGAGGTTCCTCGCTCCTCATTTTGGGGGAGGGGGTATACGTGAAATTTTCAAATGGGATCATAGGTCGAGTGATACCTCGTTCGAAAGAGCTTGGAAAATTGAACATTTTTTTTCTAGGAAACTATTTTTGATATGGGGCACCGTTTTCAATATGTGCCCCAAAAATCGTCCTGTATAAGATGAAATTTCCAGTACTTATAAATCAGAAACGGTTGAGTAGAAAACGATGAAACAAAAAATGAAAAAGGAAAAAGCCATGGGGAACGTGAAATGGTGTTGTCGCGGTGTCCCCAGGGCCCCTTCATGGGGGCCCCGGGACTAACTTGAAAATTTCAAATGATAATATATGTCGAGTGATGCCTTATTTGATAGATCGTGAAAAGCCAAACAGCTTAGTACAAAATTTGTTTTGATTTCGGGCAAGCCTGTTTCAAAATGGCCGCCGAAATGGTTCCACGTTCAGATACAAAGCGCAGTGTTCAAATTGGTGTTACAAGCCAATATCCTGCGAACTATGCATCAAATAAGAAAAGTGTTAAGAGTCAATGTACAATACAGACGGCCTAAAATATGGGTGAAAAACGAGGTTCCCCCGCCTCCCATTTTGAAGCTAGGGGTGAACTGTCAAATGGCAACATAGGGCGAGCGATACCTTCTTCGGTAGATCGTGAAATACCAAACAGCTTAGTACAAAAGTTTCGGCGGACATTTTGAAACAGGCTTGCCCGAAATCAAAACAAATTTTGTACTAAGCTGTTTGGTTTTCCACGATCTATCAAACAAGGTATCACCCGACTTATATTCCCGTTTGAAATTTTGAAGTTCGTCTCGGTGCCCCATGATTGGGGTCCTGGGGACACCGTGAGAACACTATTCCACGTTGCCTATGGCTTTTTCCTTTTTCATTTTTTGTTTCATCTTTTTGTACTTAACCGTTTCTGATTTATAAGTACTGGAAATTTTATCCGATACAGGACGATTTTATGGGCCCATCTTGGAAACGGTGCCCCATATCAGAAATTGTTTCGTACAAAAATTGTTCAATTTTCCAAACTTTTTCGAACGAAGTATCACTCGACCTATGTTCCCATTTGAAAATTTCACGTACACTCCCCTCCCCCCAAAATGGGGAACGGGGGAACCTCGTATTTGACCCATATTTTAGGTCCCTCTATCGTACATTGAATCTTAACATTTTTCTTACTTGATGTATAGTTCGCGAGATATTGGCTTATAACACTTATTTTGACACACCCTGTATATATATAATCGCAGTCGCATTTCTTCCGTGTCCGCCAAAAATATTGTTTTCTCGTTTTGTGCATTTTATAGGTTGTTCATTGTGGCCACCCCGAGAAAACTGATGCCAAATACAGTGGTGCCCTCCCCCCTCATGTCCATGACGCACCCCCCCCCCCTCAATTGACTATTCGTAGGTGTTCTTCCATGAAAAAAATCTTTTCGATTAATATTTACACACCTTCAAAACATATTTATATAGATTTTACCCCCCCAATATTTCGATGACGCAGTTTGCGTCATAGCCCCCCCCCCTTGTGGGCACCCCTGCCAAATATGAATCAGTATGAACTTTCGTTTTTCATAAAGATTGCTGCTTGTAAATAAGTGTTTCGTTGGATAGGCAAACTCCCGGATAAAGGGCTGTTCACATAAACCTTCATCCACTGACACAGTAACGGCAACAAAGTTCGCTTTAATGTATTTTGAGTAAGTACATATAGGCAGGGTTAACATATGGAGTTTTAAAGATAGTTTCTGCTTGAGCTGTTGACCACACACTTCGCAACAATAGCGTTTCTCACCTGTGTGCCCTAATAAGTGTTTTAAATAAGATTTTGTAATAAATCCAATGCCACACGTTTCGTAAGTATACAGTATCTAAGACGAGTGAGTTAAAACGTGTGAGGTCAAATTGGATTTAAGAGGAAAGCATGTGTCATACTGCCAACAACATTATACGGCTTCCGTCCAGTATGTGATCTCAAGTGCCTCTTTAATTCACATTGTGTAGAAAATGTTTTCTTGCTAGTGATGGGTAAATTCCCAGGAAGATATTTTTCGGGAAGTTTTCCTGGAAACTCCCAAAATGTGATTTTTTCCGGGAATTTATGTATAATCACAAAGAAAATTGCATTCTATTACTATTTTATGATTTCAAAGCTGAATTCGTTTTTCTGTCACTGTATATTATCACTGTTGTCTTCAGAGGATTCTTTAAAATGTATATTCTGAACGGTATTATGTTATTTTATTAATATTTTATTATATTTAGAGAGTACGTATACAGGTATATTTACTTACAATACCTTCTATGCAAGTAAATATGTGGTAAAAATGTCATAGTAAGTCCAGATATTGTTAAACCACTAAACAGTTTAAATTTATATATAAGTAGATTTTCTAAACTTGACTCTACTACTGATATTATGAACATACTAAATTTTTAAATGTTATAAATAAATTAGGTTTGGTATGAGCCCGAAGACACGTCTCACCATTTTATCAACATTTGCGCATAAATATTTATTTCCACAATATGCAACATACTGACTTATCTTTATAATTTTTCACGTAACATTGCCACACACGACCTTTCTTCCTACCTATTTCTCGAAATTTCGTGCATTAATTCACATGTAAGAGAAGTTCGAGTACTTCTTCAGAAATTCGAGTCAGAGACAGGAGACAAACCGACGTCTATTATTAACGGTGATTCGGGGTGTATTGATAATAGTACTTCATCTTTATTTCTACATAATGTCTACATTATTTTACAAACTGGTCCTTTTCACCATTAGCAAATTAGTACTTTGCTACTTTTTAGTGCAAATGAAAATGGAACTTAAAAAATCATATTATTAGTTATATAAAGTACTGTCAACGAATTTTATTTTTTTAACCTCCAAATTATTTAAAACCTAAAAGAAAATCTTAATAAATGAAAATAAAGTAATTGGTCACATGGTTCTTATAATTTGGAAGATAAAGTAAAGAAATAGAAATAAATTCCTTCCCGGGAATTTATATGCCAGGGAATAAACCCGGGAATATTCCCATTTTTTTATTTTCCTTCCCACCGGGAATATTCCCACTGCCCATCACTAGGCAGGTGCGCGCACCTAGATTTTTTTTTCTTCTGAGGGGTCCAAATTTTGCAGGGTTCCATATTACAAGACACTACGTATATAAAGTATTGAACTGATGTTATTCTACACCCGAAAACACAATAACTAGCTAATTGTTAAGTACTGCCACCTATATTCTTAGAAAAATGATAAAACTAGATTGCTTTATTTTTTATTTATTTTTTTAAAAAAAGAGTACAAATAAAGCGTAAGATCAAAATCTTTAGTCTACATCAATCATTTCTCTGCAAAACAAGGATAGTTTTATTGAGAAAGTGTCCAAAATGTCGAGTTACCAAGCTTTAGGAGGAGGGTCCGGACCGTGTGTATGAATTCATAGGAAACCGATTTTTTTTTTATCTAAATGGAAAAGAGCTTTCACATTCGGATAAGTCCTCATCTCTGGTGCGTAAAGTCTTGGTTCAATCCAATTCAATCCAAATAAGTTTTGTGGCGGACAATCACCATGTGCAGGGCCGGATTTACCACTAGACCTGGGCCTAAGGACGCAATGTCCGTAGGGACCCACGTTGGACGAAAACTTAATAAGTAAAAACGAAAAAAAAAATACAAAAGTTGTATAATAATAATAATAAACGTTTTTAAAACGCTCTATAATTAGAATTTGTTATTGGTGGTTGAATCTGAACTCTTGTGTTGGTGTTCGGCATGCTCTCGCGTAGCGCTCCTGCGCATGCGCTCACTTGTCAGTACACCAACCTATCACCATACCAAAATTAATTAAAATGTGTAGAAAAATGTATAAACAAAGGTATGCATAAAATAACTTTATTTTTACAAAAATCTATTGTGTTACAAATTTGTACATCGGGAAGAGGGGAGGCAAATACCATACCTTCCTATCTTGAGGCGGAAAAACAATAAATCCGCCAAGACCGTGTGTGTAGGCTTTCTCGGAGTATTCCGTTTTTTCCCACTTTCTTCACTCCACCACATCGTTCATTATCAGCATTGCCGTCTCCCTTAACCTTGGAGCATAATCGTCTACCGTTAAACTAAAAACGAAAGAAGTAAAAAAGCTTTCAGGTTCCTGAAATAGTTTGCAAATAGTGACAGTTTAGTACGTTTAAACTCACACACGTTTATGCGGTATTACAGCATATAAGTAATTTTTACATATTGTCCCCTAAATTAAGCTATCTTCCGGAATATTTTATAGGTGTGTGCGGGAACTGCACTGGGACACTTGGGGAATTTGACGTTACGAAGCTATTCTGAGCATATGCCTGAAAGAGCTACTGCTAATAATAATAATAATAATAATAATAATAATAATAATAATAATAATAATAATAATAATAATAATAATAATAATAATAATAATAATAATATATTATTATTATTATTATTATTATTATTATTATTATTATTATTATTATTATTATTATTATTATTATTATTTCTAATAATGTATAATATCCCATGAAGTGTGCTTGAAAGCGCACGAAAACAGCCTAACCATTACTTCTGAGTTTTTTTTTTTTTTTTTTCATTCTTCAATTTGCACACAAACTGAAAAGAAGCAGTAAAATATGCGTACAACTATTTATTTTTCTGATATTCAAATACAGTTGCTTCTGTGATCCGTTAACCTTTCAAGTTGACGGTTGTTGGTTGTTTTACAGTTTTTTTTTTTCACTCAAAATTAGCATAATGTGTCATTTTCTTACTTCCATCTTAGAGCTAGCTTCACACATATTAATTTTAGAAGAGTTTTCATTATATTAATGTTTATCTTCATGATTACAAGAGTTTTCGCATGCATTCATTGAATAAAGATGAATTGTTTTAGTTTTACGTCCTACGATTACGTCCTCCGTGTAGGCTAAAGGAGATGATGATGATGATGAGAATGAAGGAAATGTTAGAATGAAGAAAATGGAAGGAAAGGAGAGAACCCCCCATTGAGGAAACAGAAGGAGAAAAAGTTTTTCAGTTTTTGAATTACATTTAGCAAATTTATTTCGGTCTCTGTTCGTAATAGCTTTAATCGGTCATACACCGCTGGTTCACGTTCTTGATTCGCATTTGGGTTCAAATCCCATGGCCGTTTGTATTGATTGAATCCCCTACTTCAACTTAAACTTTTAGATGTTTAATGATAATTACCCCAGATAATTATCTATTATCCTAAAAAGATGTTTCCTGTCCACAAACTAGTTCTGTATGGTTTGAAGTGTACATTTTAATATATGAAAAAAAAAATATTTTTATCTAATAGATTGTATTTGAGTCAGGGGCGTCATTTGGGGATGACAAGGGACAATTGTCCTCCACCTGAGTTTTAGAAGTCCATACTTTTTAATCGATTGTATACTACTATAATAATAATAATAAAACGAAATGTTTGTGTCGGTGAGGCATGTTATTTTACCCTGGCAAATCTGAAATGATGCTACTGATTTGATATTATCGTAATGTTAATCATAACAAACGTATTATCTTGTTATAGTATATTTTTTATTCCTGATTATTATGCTGTCTTGAAATTACTGGGGGAAGATGTCCACCGACAAAGAATTTCATGTTTTTATTACTGTATTAATATACATAAAAAAAACTGCGTGTCTCAAACTCAGGGTCAATTGGCCCTCTTGCCCTTCCCAAGTGACATCCTTGCTTAAAGTGATGTTCAAGCAATTAACGGTGGGCGCTCACTCTTGCAAAAAGAATTTACACCTGTGACAATATAAGAAAAGATTGCCTGGAAATCCTGATGCAACTCGCCAGAATTACGTCCTACTTTATAGAAGGCTGGTAATAATTTGCAACCGACAGTTTTGTCGGTATGTGTGTAGAGACCCTAATGTGAACCCTAACCGTTGATTAGTTTTGCAGACATTCGTAATCGAGTAGGGGTAGAGACACTGACTATTCAACGGTTTAAAAGCGAAGCTATCCTATTTTAATCGCGAAGCGATAAAACGTTGTAGGTTGTTATATCAACATATTTTACTTGATAACACAAATAGATAGCTAACACAAGGAAACACTTTTAATAAATTTTTATAGTAGTTGGCAGTGGTGCTTGAGTGGATAGCCTAAAGAAAATTCATGAGTTTTAGGTGATGCCAGCGAAACTAGAAGGTAATAAGTATGATAATCATTGTTCGTTATTTAAACAGCTTCATGTATTCATACAAATACATAGAAGTATTTCGAACTAACTCAGTGTCTTCTTCACGTTGTTCGTGCAAGCTTAAAGGTGTTTTTGTTTACAACATAGTTTGTTTACAATATAGCATGCTGGAAAGAGAAGTGCAAGGGAACATTTTTAAAAAATCTCAATAACATTAAATAAGAGCAAAATAAATAAAATTTTTGGCATATTTTTGCGAGTTTCACCTATACATGAGTTGTTAATTCAATGTCAAATGCTCCGCTTAAATTTCTGTAGGTTATATGAATTTAAGTTAGCAGAGGTTTAAAGTTAGTTTAGTTGTATTTTGCAAGTGAAGGTGATAGTATACATGAAAACCCCCTGATCTGCGTTTCTTCTGTGTTCTATTACCACTTCTACATGAAATACCTTAAATTTTCTACATAGTACAATAGTAAGAAGTATCCATGTGCACAAGACATGCGATATACGTTAAATCCCCCCCCCCCACACACATAGTCATAGATAAAGCACAACGTCACTACACATGCAAATATAAAGTACGTTCTTTTTTATTTTAGTATCAGTTGATAAGTAAATAAAAGTCGCTTTGTTACCCCCTTTGTAAGTTCGTACATGCTCAATGAATAATCCCTAAAAGTATGAGCGTCCTGCTTCTTCGGGAACTGATGCAGCTTCATGTATACTATATCCCAATCCTTAACATGCTGAATTCACTCTGCGGGACAAAGGCCAAACCTAATTTGCTGCCCACGTTTACATAAGCATACATGAATTCATGAGTTATGTAGTTCTTTAATCACGGAATACACTACTGCTACCTTACGATTTTTTTTCTTAAGGAGGAGTTGCATTCGTGGGTGCAGATTTACTTTAGAAAAGGTCAACTGGCCACTAAAACAAGAAGTGTATCTAACCCGAATAAGGACAGGGCGGTTGTGCGTCCGTAGGGAGCAGTCGTATCTGCGATGGTGGGTATGCGTGTAAAAGAAAAATAGTGAAAACGCACTGGATTCTTATGGCTTAATTTGAAAGAGCTTTTGCAGTCTTGTATCGTTACTGATCATGACCTAACACACTGTATTTACGTAGGAATTCAGTTCAGCATGGCTTCCTTTTGGAGTATAACGTAGTAAAAAAGCATACACTTTGGTTCACATTTCTGTAACATGAGTACGAATGTGACATCTCCATACCTTTTGATTACTTATGCATTAGATACAGAGTATTTCTTTAATTTTAAAATTCTTGTGATTCCTTAAAATAGGACTTCAAACTTAACTTTTGTGTATATTATATCGCATGAGGATTGAACCACGAAGGTGATCAGATCAGTCCGGTAACTCTCCTCCCTGAAATTTTATAACCCGTTTAAATAATACATTTGTGGTTTGTCTGCACAAAAATTGCAGTCCGAAGAGTACACCCCGATTCGGGTTCCGTCCAGTCGTCGTAGCTCGATACGCATTTATAAACTTTCTTACTAAAACGATACTTGCTTTAGCAGAGAAGTGATTGATGTAGCCAAAACATTTGTTCTTAACACTACATCTACTTTTTTCTTCGTGCATGTACCACCCGAAATAAATGTTTAAAAAATATAATTCTTTCACTAGTTTCCTTCTTAAATTCAAAACGTTTGCGCTTAGCGACATGACAATATCCCACATTGACAAATTGAGTTAAATGGAGAGACAGGAAATAATTGTTGAAAAACTACAGTTCTTTTGTTATTTGCATATAAATACAGCGTCCAAACTTGTCTTAAAAATCACTAAAACAAGACGAATACTCTGTAACTGAGTCAGAGCAGGGCAAAGTTGGCCTAAGTTGGCCTGCGCGGGGGTGCGTCGAAGGAAGTGGACGTGTCAGCGACGGTGGGTATACGGGTAAGCAAAGGTACGTAGTGAAAAAAAGGGTTTTCGCAGGAATACAAGTTCTTATAGCACTAGTAATGATTTCATACTAGTAACTTTTCAGTTTAAGTTTCATTATGTCCATTAGGCTAAGGGAACGATAATTAAATCAAAGCGAATGATGATGGAATAATTGGTGGAATGAGTATGTGGGAGAAAACGGGAGTACTCCGAGAAAACCTACGATTCACACTAGTTACGGTACACTTGTAAACAGAAACTACAACTCTTGTACTCTGTGCACAAATACTCTGCTGGCGGAAAATAGTATGCAATACAATCATGTTCTACATGTGCCCACATATTTTAACCGTCGCAAAGCACTTGTAGCGATTTTACAAAAGTATCCATACACTTGTAAACATACAATACAGTTGTTTTGCTTACTAGTTAATTCTGTTTCTTCCTTATAAACATGTCTTTCTACGCAGATTTTGAATTTTATCTGTAAATTTTGCAAAAATTTGGTGTGTCTAAACTTGACCAGCACCCTTATATATATGCACGTACTTCAAACTCACTCATCGTTTCCGTCGGTGTAGAATACCACCAGTTCAGTACTACATAGCTGTAGTGTTTTGTAAAGAAATAATAAACACTTCTGACCAGAGTATATACACTTGTTTATTAAAAACTAAATTCTAGTGTAACAGTTTCGACAACGTTACACTAGAATTTAGTTTTTAATAAACAAGTGTATATACTCTGGTCAGAAGTGTTTATTATTTCTTTAGTGAGTTCCAGAGTCGTGATGGATAGAGTGTTTTGTAGTATTGAACCCTCTCCCAACTTGGCTCCCCTTTCAATAAAAATTTGTGGGTATGCGCGGGTATTCTGTTAGTACCGAATCGAATGGTCTAATGTAGAAATCATCCCCATAGACGATAAAATAGATTAAATATTAAACACGAAAGATTTTTTTTTTTCTAATTTATAATAGAAAAATGAAATGAAATTTTTCAGTTTAACAACTATGCCCTTTTAGGCTAAGGGACAGGATGCTTCAGACAAATGAATGATAATGGGAGAATTAGTGGAATAAGAATGTAAGAGGAGAGAAGACCCATGGACACGATGTCCACCACTAATTTACTTGCCGGGAATTGAACCAAGAACCCCTGAGGTAAGCGCTCCACGACTGAACCACCGTGTTCCGCCTAATTTTGTAATAGAAATGTTATACAGATAAAAGTTTAAAGATTTGCACAGAGCGACATGGCGCTGCCCCTATTATTATATCAGATGAAGCTAAAGGTGGGCATTGCGCTTCTGAAGAGTTTTTGTTGCAACAAATAGGGCTCTTGAATGAAATATTAGGGCATCTATATTAATTAATCTAACAGGGATTATATTTTAATTTCTTTTGTGGTCATAACTCCATTCTATCACGGTGCTAACTTTAAACTGTTTGGACAAATGGTGTACACAAATTTGAGCCACAAAATTTCCCTACTTTAATACAAGAAACATAAGTACTCAATGATCTTAACTGTAAACTAGTAAATATAAAATAGTTTTCATTTTAAAAGCATAATATAGTGAAAAATTCTAAAATTTACATTTTTTCCAAACCTTCCTTTTTTTTTAAAAAAAAAATCAGGGAAAAACTTTTTTCTACCCAAATTTTCCGTTCTTTTTCCAGGCCTTCATAACACCAATTGGGAACTAGAAAAATGGCTATGAATGTAGTGTTTCTTTCAGAATTGCCACTTAATACTAACTGTTGAACAAATGCTTTGCTTTCTACGCTGTTCACGAAGGAAAATCGTATTTCATGATAATAATGTTTAGTTATAAAAACAATAAGTTTAAATTGAACTGAAAATTGTCTTAGCCTTTTTTGTTGTAGCCACAACCTTGAATCTCTGAAGACGAATTTTTCTCGACAGAGAGCTGTACAATGAGCTAAGTAACAAACTTAATGTACTTGCAAACCCTGCACCCGAATTTGATAGATTTATTTCATTTCATAAAAGTTATTAATCCCTTAAATCGATTTTGTAAAGCTTAGATATATCTAAATTGCTTTTTGCATTCGCAGCTGATAGGCTTACATCATTTAATAGAATTCGTTTATGATAAGTTTTCAAGACAAATTACAATCAAGAATTATTCGCTTTAAACTATTTGATTCTAAAGAAACTCAAGTATGTGTATATAACAATGAAATTTTACAATAATCTACTAAGAAACGCAGTCAATAATAAATTCTTTTTCACACTTAACCGTTATGCTTCTTGAAGACAGGTACTACCATGAGCAAAATAAATGACGCGTCTCTTTATTTTGAAGTTTTTTGAAAATATCTCCGTTTTCTTTATATGTTCGAAATTTCGGAAGGTTTCCCCAGCAGGACAGGTTAATAACAAACCCGTTTTTAATATTTGTGTTAGATATTAGCTTAAAATAAAGAAATTAGAAGCAAAAAACATTAAATCGACAGAAATCTCGAGAATTACCAACTCTGCTAAAGTGGGAAATTTTCAAGAACACGAGGGAATTCTGCATTTCAACACGAAGCAGCGACATCTATGTCATTGAGAGAAATGTGGATTAAATCTACAAACTAAACTTTTAACGAATATTTCTAGTATGTCTTATTATATGCATTATCTGCAAACTCCAAATATTTGAATATATGCTAAGTATTAACATAAAGATAGAGCAAATAGTGGAAATTATCTATGGAAAAGGACGAATTGGTAGGACGATCGTAATGAAATATCGTCTTTACCGGAACAGGTTCAGTTCACGTAAAAAAACAAATAGCTCAGTTAGTTAAAGCAACGAGTCTGTATGCTGAAGGTAGCGGGTTCGATCCCGTGGAAGTGCCGTTATCGTTTTTATCACTACACTACGGTTATTTTTTATTTTTTTATTTGGGAAAGAATCAAATTGTAACGTATGTGTAAAACTCATGACGATACCAAAAAAAGAAAAAATGCTGTTGTCGCACTTGCATTAGCGTCCCTAATTTTGTTTGCAAACAGTTTCGTAATTATTTCCCCTGTGCTCACTGCTCACCATATGCTCGCTGGCGCATAACGAATGTTTCCCAGTAAATGTTAATTCTAATTTGGAGAATTTTATAAAGTTTCACAATATTTCTCACTAGATAGTCTTCTATCTACGTGTTTGGATATTTTGATAACAGATTTCCCTATTAAATGTTTAATTTTCCCTAGATGTTTAATTACGGAAAAGTTTTACAATGTATTTGTATTGAATTGAAATTGTTTTGAATTTACTACATAAGGTAAGTAGACCGAAGGAGGAGAACTCAAGTAATTGATATTCTACGTAAAAGCAACCTATTGTAGAATGATGATGCTTCTTACCTTCAGCACATAATCTTTACGTTAGAGAGTCAGACAGAGAAAAATCCTGGTTTTTCCTCCTCTATGACCACCCATCTTAAACCTCTACATATCATTGTTCGTCTCACAAAATTTCGGTGCTCCAAAGCATTCAAATAATAATAATAATAATAATCCTGAATATGCCATTTTTACATAATGTAGGATATCTTAGTTTCCTAGTTTAAATCTTAAATATCTTAGTTTAAAACGCTTTCTTTAGTACTTATTTGAGCAACCATGTAGGAGGGGGTACTACTTTTTATTTTGCCCCTCTCATTTCAGTAGCCTTCCAACAGAAAGTAATTTTTGATAAGCAGGACAGACAAAATTAATAAGAAATATATTTACAGCATCCTCTCCCCTTTCATGATTGGAATATCACGTAATATTTTTTTTTCTACGAAAGATGGCCCTGTGCGGTTAGGGGTAGGTAACTAAAAAAATACCTAATATATAGCGCCCCTTGATTGTAATATTACCTCTTCTTTATTTGTACGAGGGAGCCCCTGCACAATCAAGGGTGACAAAAAGAATAGGAAGAGTGTCTATTGATTCCAGTGGTGGATCCAGCACGAACTCCTGGGGGAGGGGAGGGGAAGTGAAACATTCTTTTGATGATGTGAAGCTGTCACAAATTACCAGTTAACTAAACTAAACAATAGTGGGGGAACTGAAACCCAGTCAGTTTAAATTGATGTAAAAGTTTAATTTTTGGATTCATATTAAAGTTTTGGTTTCAAATGAGAATTTCAGTCCAAGTGGTCAATGATCAAATCTCGTGGGGCTCTTCAGTGTAGGCTAATACGGCCCCCTTATGAGAAAAGGCAAAATTATTAACATGTTTATAACTTTCGAATTTTTCGTCTATTTTAAAGAAATATTTTGCTTCGTATTAAAGTGTTGGTTCCAAATGACAAACTCAGTCCGAGTGGACAATGATCAAATCTCCGGGGGGGGGGGTCTTCAGTATAGGGGGCTACGGCTCCCTTATGGGAAAAGGCAAAAATATGAAAATGCTTATAACTTCCGAATTTTCCGTCTATTTTAAAGAAATTATTGGCTTCATATTAAAGTCTTGGCTTCAAATGACAATTTCAGTCCGTGTGGACAATGATCAAATCTCGGAGGGCTCTTCGGTGTAGGGGTTTCAGCTTCTTTATGGGACAAGATTCACGTAGTTGATATTGCAAAATTGTTTTGTATATATAAGTGGAAACTTGCACCATTTGGTTAATTTTACCTCTTATGTTTTGCAGATTCATATTCCAAGCAATAGTTACTTCGCAGAGCTAAAAGAAGGCACTTACTAGTTTCATTAAAATGAAATGTCTTTTATGAGAGGAGCAGACGAACGAACAGGCACCCAAACGTTGGTTGAGTCGTACGGTTGAAACTCGTTAAGCTCGCTTCAATTATTATTATTATTATTATTATTATTATTATTAATAATAATAATAATAATAATAATAATAAAGCATTGCAGGGACCTTTGGTGCAGGGGTCCGTGGCTCGATTCCACTTCGTGCCAAGTGAAATTTGAGGTGGACAAATACCGTGTGCATGGGTATGTGTTTTCTTGAGATTTTCCATTTTCCTCTCACTTTCTTCATTTCACCATTTCATTCATCATCATTCTCCCTTAGCGTAGGTGCATAATCGTCCAACGTTAAACTAGATATTGCAATTTCAATAATAATAATAATAAAAATTAATTCAACTGAAAGGACTGTAATTTATGTGGACAGCAATTATCATAAATATGCAACCATTATAAAAACAATGCTTTGAGTAGAAAGATAATCCTTCCCAAGTGTTAACGAATGCGCACGAGATAAGACATGTCTCGAGAAAGAGACAAGACGCGCTTTGTGACATCCAAGATAATACGAGGCAAATGTTTTGGACACGAGATAGCTTGTAAAATGTCTCGTCTTGTCTGGAATGTATCGAAAACAAAAGTCTAAGTTTTAAACTTATTTTTCAAGATCTATTCTCTCAGATGTAGTTCTCTGCCTTAAAATTAATAACGACATTTGTGATTTAAAAAAAGATAAACAATGCCTAAAGTTAATAGTTAACTTTTCGAAAAGAAGCTTCATTAAGGGTGAACCTGAAAGATGTCCACAAACTTCCGGAGGTGATTCGTGACATCAAAAGGAGACAACTGGTCCTCTTGCAGTTTTCGAATTCAGCTTCGTTGTCGAGATACAGGGTTGCCAACTGGTCGTGTTTGAGAAACTCACTGGGAATAAATTCAAGTCCAAGAATAAACTACTACTCATATATTTTTCAGGTCAATTGACTTATACCATGTTGTAAGGTCAAATATTTATTTATGAAGTGTGTACAAAATTCGCCAGGGTCTTTTCTGAGAAAATCGTCGAGAAAAAGTCACCTCCAAGAATAAACTACCCCTCGTAAATTTTTCTAAGAGAAATATCTGATACTGCAATATAGGGTTGTTAATTAAATATTGATTAATGAAAAATAAACAAAATTGTTAAAACCATTTTTGAGAAAATAGCGTTTTTCGATTTTCGGCTGTTTGTAAACCATACTTATTTTAGGTGGTAGGAAAAAATGGAAAAGCTCCTGTAAGAATACTAAGTAAACCCTAAGTTTAAAATTTGGTGTAGATAAGTTGAACGGTATGGCCTCTAGGCGAGTGCATATAAAAGTGTGCCGAACGGACGGACCGGAAGGACGGGTGTCGAAAAGTCATATTTTCGGTATGTAGACGCCATGAAACATGTAAATCCGTTGAAATCTGAATTTGATATTATTTTCACAATCACTATATTTTCTTCTCTCTTTTGTCGCTCGAAAAAGAAAAGCCTGAGTTTACCACAAAAAGCTAGGGAGTTTCTCAAAAAATATTCAATTACAGGGCCACCGCACTAAACTTTTTCAATTCAATTTCTTAACTGTGTTAGGCCGCAGTTGTTACTGAAGTGTGTATTTGGATAATACGAATAAAATTATCGTATTATTCAAATACATCGAATGTCAGATTATCGAATAAAAAACTTCGATTGAAGAAAATCCATACTACAAAACTAACTCACACTTTGAGCACATTTTCATTAGACATATAATAGACCAATTAATGCAATCATTGTTTATGAAAGATGAAAAAAATCAAATGAGTCACTTTGTGAAAGTCGTTCAAAAAGAACACGTCAGGAGTAACCTACCTCTTGTGAATTGTTTCGAACAATGAGTTAAGATATACTTTTGGTTATTAATGAAATATTTATTTGCGAAATTTGAACAAAATCGCCTGTCGCTCGAGAAAATTGTCGGGGAAAAAACCTTGACCCCAAAAATAAACTATCCGTTGTAATTGTTTTTTATAGAAATGACTTATACTAAAATATAGGGTTATTAATGAAATACTTATTTATGAATTATCAATAAAATTGTCCGAGTAATTTTTGAGAAAATCGTGAGGGAAAAATAACTCCCCGAATAAACTATCTCTTGAGGATTCTTTCAGCGTAAGCGAGTTATTCCATATTACTAGGTTTTTAATGAAATATTTATTTCTGAGTACGAACAAAATTGCTTGACTCATTTTTGAGAAAACCGTGGAGGAAAAACACCCCCAAGAGTAAACTACCCCTCGCATATTTTTTCAGGACAAACGAGTTTTGCCATATTGTTCGGTTATTAACGAAATATTTATTTTTGAAATATGAATAAACTCTTTTGAGTCGTTTTTGAGAAAATCGCCCAGACAACACTCCACCAAGAATAAACTACCCCTCGCATTTTTTTAGGACAAACGAGTTATGCCATATTGATAAGTTATTAATGAAATCTTTATTTATGAAATATGAACGAAAACATTTGAGTCCATTTTGAGAAAATCACTGAGAAAAAACTCACCCCCTTAGTATAAACTACCCCTTGTAGATTTTTCTCAGATAAATGCCTTATACCACAAAATAGGGTTGCTAATTAAATATTGATTTATAAAAAAAGAAAGAAAACAAGATCGTTAGAGCCAGTTATGAGAAAATATCTTTTTTTTATTTTCATCGTACAGGAAACTACCCTTGTTTTGGGAGTAGGAGGGAAATAAAAAAAACTATAGGAAATACTATGAAAATCTTAAACTAAAATTTGGTGCAGATAAGTTGAACATACCGTAAATTTTTCAACTAATTTACGATATGATCAAGTATGGCTTCTAGGCGAGGTATGGCTTCAGGTATGGCTTCTAGGCGAGTGCACAGAAAAGTGTAGCGAACGGACGGACGAACTGATGGACATGTATCGAAAAATAACTTTTTCGGTGTTAGGGGCTATAATACGTGTAAATTCGTTGAAATCTCAAATTTGATTTTTTTTTCGAACACCATACTTTCTTCTCTCATTTGTCACTTCAAAGTAAAAGGAACTCAGAACTACAGATAAAAGACACCTACTTTTACACATAGACATTTATTGATTTAAAACTGTTTTAGTTTGTGTCATTTCACTTCCAATTGAAAGGTTTTACAATGATTAACGGCATACCAATGACGAGACGGAAGTTTTCAGGAAGTAAATGCATTCAGAAGTCTAGACTGCATTACAGCCTGTTTTTATTTCTGCAATTGTTAACAGCTGTAATTTCGTCCAAACGCTACATGAAATAATTTTTAGTTGACGTCATTGTATTACTATTTTAGTATTGTTCTCTTCAGACTTGGTTGAAGTTTTGTCTTAACGGTTATACATTTTTTCTTTCTTATTTCATCGTTACACATAAGAACAAAATGTTATGGTGAGTGGATAGATTCGAACCTACGAACATTGAGTTTATATTCTTCCAACACTTTACCAATGGACCAAGCTTTGTCTTCACGTTAACGCCCGGTTACAGGGTGTACTACGATTTAAACAGTTCCAAGGTTCAGCATTGCCTAGCAGTTTTTGCTATTAATATCCCTTCTAACAATATTGGCAGTGGACAAAAGTTAGCCCGTGTTGAAGCTTTTTGCTCCTAATTTAGTTATTTTACTTATTTAAGGAATATATTGAAAATTGTCAGCAGGCACGTATGCAGTAATTTATTTCGGGAGAAGTCCGACTTCAATATTAGGATAAATTATAATAAAATTTAAAAGATAATCCTTAAATTTAGGCTAAATTTACAGAGAAGTTGGGATTTCAGAGGGGAGTTCGGACCACCTGGACCCACCCCTAAATGCGTCCTTGTTTGTCAGTAACGTTTCCTCATTTTGAAACCCTCAAAAACTTCGGATATATAAAGGAAAACGAGTTATTTTCGATAAAATATCACTTCAGAAGACGCGACAGTTTTATTGCACATGGTGGTATCCCAAGTTCACAAGGGCAAGAATTCATTAATTTTGATTCTCTGTCATTGTGCTCTATCGAAAGGTTAGGTTTGGAACATATTACTCCTAAGAACAAGCATGACTGGCAGATAGGAATACTGAACACAACTCCAGAGAAATGCATGCTCCACTTACGTTTATAGCTACGCTTTGGTGATTTGCCCTCAAGGTCAATCGAGTGGTAATTCAGTTCCGTCCCTGTTCTTAAGCCATGTTCGTATTACTTCGAACAGTTTTGATAATGAAAAGCATGCCTCTTAATATAACAGACTTCTTTCTCGTAAGAAATCGAAACTCAGTTGGTCAGAGCAACTAGTCTGTAAGAATTAGGTTGTTAGTTAGTTAGGAGCCCAGTACGAGTAAGGGTTTTTATTACTATTGTTTTTATCTTTTTTATGTGAGGAAAAATCAAATTGTGACATCGCGATATCAAATGTATTTGATTAGGTAGCTTTGTCTTAGCTAAACTTTAAACATCACTAACCGTCGAAATTATTTCACCAACTGATCACTTACTGAACATTTCAAACACGTCAAACCAGTGGCATAACATGAAGGTTAACCTCTCCTCCGCAGTCTTTAGTTATGCGTCCGTACTTTCAAGGGCGGACTAAGGGCCGGGCGACTGCCCGGGGCGCCAGAGAAAGAGGGGCACCAAAACGAGTCTCAAAAAGTAAATTTTATAATGTGCTTTCTACTGACGTTTTTGGTTTATATTCTTGTAAAGTAGTGGCAATTATATGATCTTTTTCCATTTCACTATGGAAGAAGAGAGTTTCATAGTACTAAGGGGGCTGTATCGAAAAATTGAGAGATGGCATGTAGAATAAAGAGTGCCGGGAATTAAGTATTGTTTGTTTGTTTGCTTGAGTTTAGCGTTCCACGGTTATGCCTTAATGGGCAAGGGAGATGTGGATACTAATTATAGTGGAATCCGAACCACTTTTATCGTTCAACAGTAATCCACCGGGAATTGGACCCGGTACCACAGAAGGCAGGCGTGCTAGCCACTAGACCAGGGGGGGTGGAGTTGGTATTGTTTATAGCGGGCCATATTCTTTGTGAACTTTTCCTAGGTAATGGATTTCTTTTTGAAAATGGGTTTAAAACAGGGGCGTCATTTAGGGAGGGCAGGGAGGGGCATTTGCCCCCCGTGAGTTTGAGATGTATATTTTTTACTTATATCGCGAAATTTTACTTATATCAAGAGGTCTTGCCCCCCCCCCCCCAAAAGCAAAATCTGAAATGACGCTCCTGGTTTAAACTATTAAAAACACTATGATAAAATGTAAAATATAGGCTACTACTAGGGGAAGGGCGCCAAAAAGTCACTTTGCCCGTGTGAAAATTTGGCCTGCTCCGCCCCTGCGTACTTTCTGTATATTTTTTGGCCTTGCAGCTTGTGCGGTCCCCACGCCACATTGTTGCGGGGGCGCTATTTACGCCTACCCTTCGAACGTAATTCAATAACTGTTTAAGAAATTCTACCATCAGCGTGAAAACGGGAATATATTTTTCTAATAGTCCCATAGAACTTTCACTCAGAATGCCAGATGCAATTTTTCAGAGTGGGCTCTGGCTAAGTAGAAGGAAGATCTGTTTCCTAAGTAAGTTCCTTTCAGAAAGTTTGCTATTTCTTTAACAGTGATGTAAATAAATATACTTATCGTTATTAGCTCGACACCAAACCATCCTGGACAAATCCCTCTAGAACAATGATCGGCAAAAGTTATTCTGCATAATTTTATAAGCGACTCAAGGGTGAAACACTTGTTAACGAAAGCAATGTTGTGTATATACTGCCTTGTTTCTGACAAAATATAAAGTCTTTTGTAATCTTTAGACACTTTTCCTATTCTTTTTGTCACCCTTGGTTGTGTAAGGAAGCCTCGAACAAATAAAGAAGAGGTAATATTACAGATAAGGGGCGCTATAAATATATTAGGTATTTCTTTTGTTACCTAACCATAACGGCCAAGGGTCGTCTTCAGTAGAATAAAAAATGCTACGTGATATTACATTCACGAAGGAGGAAAGGATGCTCTAAATATATTTCTTATTCATTTTGTCTGCCCTGCTTCTCAGAAATTATATACCTTCTGTTGGAGGGTGCTGAAAAGAGAGGAGGGGAAATAAAACGTCGTGCCCCCTCATACATTTTAAATTTTGTGACGTGGTTGCTCAAATTATTACTAAAGAAAGTACTTTAAACTAAGATGTGTAAAGTTACAACATTATGTAAGGGTGGCATATTCATTAATAATAATAATAATAATAATAATAAATATGAATGTCTTTGGAGAGCCGAAATTATGTGAGACGAACAATGATATGTAGAGGTTTAAGATGGGTGGTCATAGAGGAGGAAAAACCAGGATTTTTCTCTCTCTGACTCTCTAACGTTAAGATTATGTGCTGAAGGTAAGAAGCATCATCATTCTACAATAGGTTGGTTTTACGTAGAATATCTATTACTTGAGCTCCCCTCCTTCGGGCAACTTTGCTTATGTAGTAAATTCAAAACAATTTCAATTTAAGACAAATATTTATAGAGAAAATTAAACATTTAATAGGGAAATCTGTTATCAATATATCCAAACACGTAGATAGAAGACTATCTAGTGAGAAACATTGTGAAACTATAAAATTCTCCAAATTAGAATTAACATTTACTGGAAAACATTCGTTATGCATCAGTGAGCACAGGGGAAATAATTACGAATCTGTTTGCAAACAAAAATTAGAGACACTAATGCAAATGCGACGATATTTTCTCTTTTTTTTTTTTTTTTTTTTGGTATCGTCATGAGTTTTACACATATGTTACAATTTGATTCTTTCCCAAATAAAAAATAAATAAAATAACCTTAGTCATAAAAATGACAACAGTACTTCCACGGGATTCGAACCGTCTACCTTCGATATACAAACTCGTTGCCTTACCTAACTGAGCTATTTGCTCTCTTACGTAAGCTGAACCTGTTCTACAGTAAAGACGATTTTTCATTACGATTGGGCTAACAATTCGTCTTTTTCCATAGGTAATTTCCACTATTTGCACTATCTATACGTTAATACTTAGCATAGATTCATATATTTGGAGTTCGCTGATAATGCATATATAAGACATACTAGAAATATTTCGTTAAAATTTTCGTTTGTAGATCTAATCCACGCTTCTCTCAATGACATAGATGTCGCTGCTTCGTGTTGAACTGCAGAATTCCCTCGCGTTCTTGAAAATTTCCCACTTTAGCAGAGTTGGTAATTCTCGAGATTTCTGTCGATTTAATGTTTTTTGCTTCTAATTTCTTTATTTTAAGCTAATATCTAACACAAATATTAAAAACGGGTTTGTTATTAACCTGTCCTGCTGGGGAAACCTTCCGAAATTTCGAACATATAAAGAAAACGGAGATATTTTCAAAAAACTTCAAAATAAAGAGACGCGTCATTTATTTTGCTCATGGTAGTACATTGCATATACGTCTATAGTGTTAAAAAAAAAAAAAAAAAAAACTGCTCAGATCTTACCAATCCTACGCAAAAATGTGTAACTTGAAAGATATTTACTTAGGCAGAAGTTGACACATTTTAATCCAATTGTTAAATAGATAAGTAGAATCTTGCTTAGTTGCTTTCGTATGTAAGAGTTTCCCAGTATAGTTTCAGACAGTTATTCTGTGGTCTTGTTCATTAGGGTAATTCTGTGCTCTTGTTTATCGGGGTAAATCACATGAAGATCGAATCACTTTGTAAACATATTTTGTACTTAAAGTTTGTGATCAAGGCTACAGCATAAGTGGCTAAAACCAACTAGGAAAACTTTTAGAGGTGCAGTCACTGAATTGGTGTGTTCATTATCTTCTTAATAATCATATGTATAAGAAATACGAACAAGGAAAACAAAAAAGTTCCATTCTTTACTGTTAAAAGAAGAAAAGCAAGTAGTTTTCAAAATGTTTAAGATGTTTATGCATTATGTCTGTCGTCAGAGACTGCGAGGCGAGTGTAAAAAATTTAAATAACTGCTCCGTACGTTCTTGAAGTAACTGTAAAATTCTTTTATGTCAAAGCTCTATATTATGTGTAATAAATTATTGCTTTTTACCCACAATAAAACAAGACAAGGAAAAGGGCAAGAAAAGGAAAAGAGAGCGATAGAGAGAGATCTAGTACTATGCCACATGTGCGTCGTGAAAATTGACATACAACTGGACCTCTCTCGTATATTTTCCTTGCTTTTCGTTCGTCTTTCGTCTACATTTCGTCAATAATTCATTAGAGACTTGAAAGCTAAGTGTTTGTACGTAGTTACTTCAGTATGTTTGTATTTTTAACAATCATCTTTTAAATGTCTTACGTTAAAATAATTACGTTACTGCTTCTAACCTGTATTATGATTGTATTATATTGTTTCGGCAATCACGTCACCTTCACGATAACTTAGAGAAACTCACATGTAGCTTTTGTCTTTTCTTAGGATAACAGCTTTGACTTTTTACACAGAGTTATTCAAACTTTGGAATATTGCTTTTGTTTTCAGCCTATTTAAATAACTATTAAAAGATATAATTTCGTCCACAATTTAAGAAAGTTTGAAAAATACAGCAAAAATTGAAGATGTCATTTTTGGAAGAGACAAGAGTTACATGTGAGTTAGTGTGAGCTATGGGTGAAGGCGATAGTGTTAGCTGACACAACGTAGTACAATGTAGTTGCAGTAAATATTTATCTTCTACAAATTACGTATATCTTTAAATAAACATTTGTATATTTGTTATTTTGACATGTAGATTATATTTTGGATGATAGTTCCTCTAATATATATATATATATTTAATAATTGCAGAATTAACATGGATTTCAAAATCTGGATAATTGTGTTTTTCCTGAATTTGCCTGTCCAGTCGTACGTCTCAGATACAAAATACTGTACGAGTAAAGAAAATAATGCTGAACGGTATCTAGCTACGAAGACTCCATATAGAGTTAACATGAATCTGAACGATTCCAAAATTACATATCCAGGTAAGTCCGCCTTCCCTTCTTTTTTTAATAATAAGTAAACAAGACAAAGTACAATTTACCCCTAATACTCACTGCAAAAGATATACCTTTTGCTGTGAGTATTAGGCATTTTGCTTTTCTCATTAAATAGCATCGCCGCTCGCAATATTGTGATACAATTTACCACTTTCCCTAGTTGCAGTCAGTTGTATTTTTCAACCTATTGTGCTATTACAACCATTTACTGTAGAATATTTGAGTAATTACCAAATGAAATATATGAAGAACATCGAACTATGAATAACGAATATTATACTTTGCATAGTCTAATCAAATATCTTAATTGTAAGAGCATAGCGTAATATTTAAGAAGTATAAAAGTTATAAACCCGTTATTGAAAGAATACTTTTGATAAATGTGTCGTCCTTTACGTAGTAATCGTTTTCGGAATTTGTACGTCTTGCTGTGCCCCCATGTAGCGTAGTCGCTAACCTTCTCGCTTCTAGTGCGAGCGGTCTCAGGTTCGATTCCTGGTGGGGACATTTGGTTGAAAAAGTGTACAAGCTTTTTCAGTCAAGCCAGCCTGAGTGAGGTTTTCCTCATTCATACCAGGCAAATACCGGGATGGTACGTAACATACAGGTTCCAGGCCGCTTCCTTCCTTTCCCAACCCTTTCTCCCTTCCCTTTCCTCGAATAGTGCGATCCCCGTGGGACGTCATCCCTCATATGTGACGGGCTAACATGGCCATAGATGCCGAAAGCTCAGAAAATCTAAAAATCCTAAATCTTATACATCTTGCCGTTTTTGTGATTCAAATAGCAAATTGTAGAATTACGAATTGGTTATGTTACGGCCTACTATTTTCGAATGATTCTCAGTCTTCTCAGAAACAAGTTCTTTGAATATTTGTTTTTGCTTTCACAGTAACTAGTTCTTACTGTGAGAAATAGCGTAGCAAAATGAAACTAGTTTCTGAAATATAATACCCAGATTATTATTATCCAAATTTGCTTCTGCAGAGAACATGTATGATTTCTGTAGCAAGCCAATTTTAAGAAAGATACGTGTTGTAAATGGTTGCACTTGCAAGAACCATTTTTCATCCAAGAAATTGTTTAAGAATTGGTAAAATCGAGTATGAAACCTAAATCCGATTTAAATACTCGCTGTCGCCAAATATCTACTTGGCCTGATCATACACTATTAATACACAGGTAATGACAGATTATATATTCAGGGTGTTAATGAGCTATACCGACAAACTTTAAGAGGTGATTCCTCACATCAAAATAAGAAAAAAAGTTCATATAAACCTATGGCGAAAACTGCATAGTTTCAGGGCTAGGGCTGTCCGAAATCACGAAAAAGCCAAATTTCAAGATTCCTTATTTCAAATCCGAGAGACTTTGGATGGTGGTCCTTATCAGCGTAAAGGAAGTCACGCATACGAAATACAAAAATGCATATTTAATTAATGCTCAATGGGTGTACGGATTATTCCCTGCAGGGTGAAATTCCCAGACGTGCCATCAACCGAATTTTGAGATATGCTCTGATTTTATGATTGGTCTAAAGTAGGCAACGATAACCCTTGATAGCAGTGAACACAGAATCCTTTAGAAATTTCAGTACTATTTATTTATTTATTCTATATTTATGTTATTTATTTATTTATTCTTTCCGTTATTATTTATTTATTTAGTATTCATATTTAAGAGTTATTTTGTAAATTAGATATGTATATATATGGTGTCAACAGGGGAAAAAAGGGAATTAGCATATTTTTTCTGTTTTATATTATGGTTTTGTGATTGAAGGAGATTGGCTGAAGTAGCCTGTGGTAGCCAATCAGCATTCAGGAATTATTTCGCTTCTCTTATATACAGGGTGTTAATGAACTATACCGACAAACTTTCAAGAGGTGATTCCTCATATCAAAATATGGACCTATGAAGAAAAGTGCATAGGTTCAGAGCTAGGGCTGTCTAAAATCGCGAAAAAGCAAAATTTCAAGAGGCCCTATTTCGAATTCGAGAGACTATGGATGGTGGTCCTTATCAGCGTAAAGGAAGCCACGCATACACAATCCAAATGTGCATATTTCATCAATTGTGTAAAGGTTGTTCCCTATAGGGTGTAATTCTCAGATATGTTTTCAATAGAGTTTTCAGATATACCCTGAACTCTGATTTCAAGAAGGGTCCAAAGTAGGCAGGAGGTAACCCTTGACAACAATGGATATCCAGTGCTTTGGAGGGAAGGCGGAAGTGCTAGGAACCGGCAGCTCCATGTTTCTTTGTGTTTGCAATAACGTGTGATGATATGTATTTCGTCACGGTATATTTCACGTTTTCTTCACTTATAAGCGTGAAAGAAAACATCGCACCATGCGTTTTCCCGAGTACGAGAGACCGTGTTGCTGCAATTAACATATTCAATCCTTAAAGCTTCTTAACAATTTATTCCACAGTTTGTCAGTTTTAAGTCCTGAATTGCAGTTCATGATCCTATCACCTTCTAATTCAATGAATCTTGCTTCTTTCTATTTCTTAATTAACCTTCTCTCCTCTTGGCCCAGCACCTTCACTTCACTCCAATTCATTGAATGTCCCATGTCTTTCATGTGCTTATAGATTGCATTTCAGTCTCTCTCCAACCTAACGTCGTGCTTATGTTCCCGTACAGCTTCCCTAAGCCTAACCGCTTTCCCATTTCCCCAATATAGCACATATCACACTCACTGCACTGGATTTTATATATTACTCCTTCTTTCTCCATCATTCTTTCCACTTCTTCTCCCCTCTTTCTTCGCTTCTCCCTTATCACTTCTAGTATGAAACTTTCATGAAAAAGGGAAATTCAGTATGCAAATGTGACATATGTCTACGCAGAAGATTTGAATACTCACCCATTCAAATAACTTCATATATAGTCCAGGAACTTTAGCATTTTTCTTCGGAAAAATTAGAAGCCAAGGTTTTTCTTCACAAACACGTTCATTAGGTCATTCTAAATGACATATCAAAAGTCCCCGACTTTCTGATGTACGCTTCCCCTTTTTTCAGGTGGTGGAAGTGGGGGAGGAAAACGCAATTTAAAATACATTCAAATTCAGCTTATTTGCATGTTAACCTAAATATTCCGAATAAAAAAACAAAAATTACCTGGAACGCTTAGCACATTGGCTCGTAATTGTTTCACAGGAAGTCCCAAAGAATATCGGGTCGGGTTTCGGAAATATGACGTCATCAAAATGGCCGACACCAGAATTTGTAGTCTTTTGTGGGAATGGTTATAACTTTCCGCAGAATAGTGATAAAACCGTCGCTTTTGTTTCAGATTGGAGATAATTAATTACCAAATGTACGGAATGAAACGTGCTGTCTGCATTATTAATTTCTTTCGAGATACAATAACAAAAATAACTAGTTTTTGAGTACTTGGTTTTAAGTGTAAATGCAAATAACTCAGTAATCATAAAATATTTCAAAATATATCTTCAAACAATGGTTGTAGGGCATTATAAAGCCTTTCCAACGGTACCTGTACCTGCATTTTTTTGTATTTTGAAATATAAGGAAGGTATATTGGTTTATTTAATAGACCGACTCTTGTAAAGACAATATAAGCCTACTTTTTAAAAAAAAAATTGAAAAAAATGGATATAAGATTCAATATCGCATTAGAATCCGTAAGTCACACACTTCCCAGACACAGATACAAAAATGAGGATTTACAACGTTCGGCGATAGATTCTTATCGTTTGTAGAATGAGAAATGTAAAAGTCAGAGTAATAATGAACAAGAAATGTAAACTATTCAACTCACCTGAAATGGTTTACTTATTGAGTTCCTTTGCTGATTGATAAATAATAATTGTAATTATAGCATGTCCACCTGGTTTGGGACATGCTATAATTACAATTATTATTTATCAATCAGCAAAGGAAGTCAATAAGTGTTCGGCCTCTATTTCTTCGGCGTCCATGAATATTTCACGTTCAGAGATTCCTTCCATTGGAGTGACATTCAAACAGGATTATCTGTGACAATTTGCACAAGCAAGAGAGCAGAACAGAACCAGCTTTCGACATCCACACACATTGCCTTATCTTTTAAATCATGAACCGAAAATCATTTTAAAGGGTCGGTGGAGCAGGTGGCTGCGTTGATCGAATTGGTACTAACAAATTGTCTTTCATAACCCAACCCCACTTCTCAGGATTTAGTTGGTTTCCGAGCCATGTTTGTACGTGGTAATAAACCCGAAACAAATGTTGTGCTGCAGCTGAAGTCGGTGGTATGGCTTTTAAATCGACAGACTTATTTCTCTTTACGGATTTGGTGAAATAATGATAACGGTAATCATTTAGTGAAATGTCATTTGCAGATGCACCGTATAAACCCCCTGAAAAAACTGTATGCCATTTTCAGTTATTTCTGGATGGGAAACATTACTTCGGTTAAAAATTTCTACGACATGTTTTAAATCTTGACGTTTTTGTAATAATTTCAAACAAGCTGATTTCCCCTTCTGAAAAGTGGCAGATGTTCCATCACAGCCTAAAAAAGCATGTAGAAATAAAATGTGATTTTTGAATACACCTTCTAAACTCCTTGATGAGTAAATCTTCTGCTCTGTCTTTCCTTTTAGTGGCTTCAAGAAAAAAATTTCTAAATTCGGCAGAGATCGACTGTCATGATTACTAACAAATGAATATCCTCACCAACAATAACTGTAGAATTAGAATTAATTTTTGATATCGTGAGTGCGGTTTCTACAATGAGGGCATCAGCATCATTCTCTGCTTGTTTGACATCAATGTTGGCAGCCTTGAATTTATCAGTGAGCAAACCAATCTACCTACTTTTGTTGTTTGCATTGGTGAGAAAGTTTTCTTGGCTCGTAGTCGCAACCATGTTTCCGTCAAATATAATTGCTTTGATGCTGCTTTCGAGCACCGTCGAAGTTGCTCCATGCCTTTTACATTTTTCTGAGGATTACTATATCCATCAAATACGACGACAGTGTTTTCACCGGTGTTTTTCCGTATATGCCACATATTTATCACAAATATCCATGAAAGAATCGTTTTGACGCCACACCATTCGATGAAGAAGGAACCCTCCATCAACGACGTAGTTTGCGTTTCCGAGATCAGGATGAACATTGTTCGGGTTGAAGATGTTGAATAAGGATGATTTCTTCGTTTTTCTCATTCCAGTTGCATCAAAAAGAGCCATTGGGTAAGGATCCAGTTCGAAATTTAAACATGCTCGAAGGTCATCATTTGATCTTTTTATTACGCTGAATCGTTGAAACAACAGCAGTGGATCGACAGGCACAGTAACATCATGTACCGTAAAGTGACTGTTCACTGTTTGAAGAGAAAGAACCCTATCAGTACGAGAATATTTTACGTCATGAAAATTGTCACCAACTTTTCTTTCCATCATGGTTGCTCCAATGTTCAGTGCATCGTAGCAGTTTATCTTCTCCACATTACTTGTAACTCCTGTTGCTATACACATGATCATTTGTACATTTGGGAAAGGGTTGTGGGCACTGAACCACTCTGATACTTTCCTAACATCTTCTTGGTCCCGTTTGATTCGAGATTCTCGTGCATCTACGTGCTGTTCTCCACTTGCAAACGAAATCCCACAAAAGTTTTCTAGTCCTTCAGAAATGTTGCTCGCACTTAACAAACCAACAACAAACTTAGTTAAAACATTATTTTTTGTACTTCTTCCATGCACAAAGCCTCCTCGTATCTTTGAAGACTTCATGAGTGACTGTTCTATTACCATATCTCTTGGAGTTCCACTAAAAATTTATCTGATCGCTTAACAGTGAAAAAGTCTGCAGTAAATTTTCTATAGATGTCTCCATCCATTATGTTCTCCAACTTTACCATGTCTTGTACAAACAAGTTGGCACTTTTAGCGTACAAAAAATGTCCTGCGGCGTGGAAATACGGAATCATCCTCTTCACTGCAGACAAATATGCTTTCCAGTCACCCATTTTCTCTGCCCTAATAAACTCTTTGAGGATTAACACCATATCTAAATACTGGTCACATAATTGTGCAGTTGGACCTCTCTCTTTTAGTTGGTTTAGTTACAAAAAATGCAAGTGCAGATACCGTTGGAAAGGCTTTATAATGTTCTACAACCTTTATTAGAAGATATATTTTGAAATATTTTATGATTACTGAGTTATTTGCGTTTACACTTAAAACCAGGTACTCAAAAACTACTTTTTTTGTTATTTTATCTCGAAAGAAATTAATAATGCAGACAGTACGTTTCATTCCGTACATTTGGTAATTAATTATCTTCAATCTGAAACAAAAACGACGGTTTTACCACTATTCTGCGGAAAGTTATAACCATTCCCACAAAAGACTACAAATTCTGGTGTCGGCCATTTTGATGACGTCATATTTCCGAAACCCGACCCGATATTCTTTGGGACTTCCTGTGAAACATTTACGAGCCAATGTGCTAAGCGTTCCCGGTAAATTTTGTTTTTTTATTCGGAATATTTAGGTTGACATGCAAATAAGCTGAATTTGAATGTATTTTAAATTGTGTTTTCCTCCCCCACTTCCACCCCCCGAAAAAAGGGGAAGCGTACATCAGAAAGTCGGGGACTTTTGATATGTCATTTAGAATGACCTAATGAACGTGTTTGTGAAGAAAAATCTTGGCTTCTAATTTTTCCGAAGAAACACCAATTTTTTGACTAAAGTTCCTGGACTAATAGAAGCAAAGGGAATAACACAAGTAGGACAAATAATTTTATTGACGATCTGCAAGACAGTGATGAAAATAGTGGAAATTCAAATATTTGAATATGGGAACTAAATGATACAAATACAGATCGAAATAACAAATGTCTCAATTATGCCGATGTGAAAAATATTTTGTACAAGATGGCTGGTGATATGGAAAATTATTTGAAGAGGTCATTGACCTTAAAAGCGAAATAAATATTCCGAAAACGAAAACACAAATAAACGTGATCAAATACAGCGATTCTAAACTGAATTGTGTGCTGAAGTCATCAATGATAAAAGAGCTATAACAAACAATAGCAGCCAACACTGTGAATCATCGTTCCCAGGTTTTGATACTAACACTAACAAATATAGGTCAGTGTCTCAACTACAATCTAGAGCTATCAGTGGTCCAAGGGTAAGTAAGCTTCCATAAGCGAAAGCAGTAGTGAAGAGCCCAGCAAAATACAAAGAATCCTACCACGAGGTCTAGAATGGTTCAAAGGAGAAAGACAAATACACTCTTAAACTCACTGGGAAGCCAACGAACAGTAGGCTTTGTTTGTGACAAAATCCGACTTAGGAGTCAAGTGCGAAAAAATAACGAATTTTGGGAAAGATAAAACTGATACAGATGTTGTGAAATGTGTTAAATTTAAAATCCAGGTATGATACATATTCATCATTTTATTTAAGTGTTAACGATTATGATTACAACAAAGAAGTAAACAATGAAAACTTGTGGCTAGAAAAGGTTATTATTTACAAAATTTCGGGGAAAGTTGAACGAAGAAAAACAATGTTCAGTAGTAGAAGCAAATTGTTGACGTAATAGTTTAATCAGTGCAAATGAACATCAGTTAATGTCGCTAGAAGGAGGGGTTGAGTTAAGTTGATTTTGAGTTTAACGTCCCGTTCAACAGCGAGGCTATACGAGACGTGAACCTACTGATTAACGCAGAATCCGAAACATATGAGTTCCCGCTGGGATTCGAACCCAGGCCTCCAACATCAAAGGCATGTACGTTAACCGCTTAGCCATGAAGGATCTCGCTAGAAGGAGGGGATCAAAGCTCAAAATGAGTAATATAAATCATAATATTAAGTGAAATAAGCACAAAGATTTATTTATCTACTATCAAAATGTTTCAGGCCGTAATACTAAAATACCGAAATTTGCAGAACAACTGAACACTATAGACTGTGATGTCCTACTGTTTAGTGAATCTTGCTTCCAATTCAGGAAGAACGTGTCTAGGGATCACAATATAGTTAGGGGTTTAGACACTTCCCAGAGGGAAATAGGAAAAGGTTATATTGCACTTTTAAAGAAACACGTACAGTGTGTACCACTTAATTTTGCACCATAGAGGCTACATGAGTGAAGTTAATAATTCCAAATAATGTACCTACAATATTAGATTTGCATTATTTCCCTCAATATATATCTGTAGAATTGAAGATTAACTATATTGAAATTATTGCTCTCGCCGTAATTCGTTTCAGATAACCTGATAGGTAATGAACAAACAAACTCACTTTTCTCCCACTTATTTGCCATTCCAGAAGGGAAAAACAAGGTGCTGACCTTGACAGGAAGGGAAACTTTAAAAAATACAGTATCGTGTAAAAAGTAAACTTTTATCTTAATTTTGAAAGAGCATTGCTGTTCCTTTCAGCTACTAACAGATCTCGCACGAACGAACCATTGAAATTTTGCCATTTCTCTTTTATTTTTAATGTGAAAACTTCGTTTATAAGAGGGCCGGACGAGACACGTTTTGTTTTTCTTGTCATTTCAAGTTCCGTCGTCATCATGTTAAAGCTTTGGTGCTTTCCCCGTACAGATTGTATTTGCTTTTGGATTGCGTATTAACATGAAATTATTGTTTGAATACAGTTAGTACACATCAAATTCTCAACTCTGTCATTGCTTTCAATTCCAATATCACTTCCCAACCCCGACTACTGACAAAACGACAACTGTTCACCTAAATTTACTATTATACTAAAAAGCTTGTTACTTATCTCACTAATACAGATAAATGTTATAAAGTATTTTAAAATGTGTGTGAAGCTATTTTGAAAGTTATAAATAATTCTTTAGATATATTTAAACACATTTGATACCTCTGCGTGTGGAAATTGATGGTGGAAAGAACAACACAAATTTTGACGTTCATTAGGCCATTTGCGTGAGAGTGGCGGGAAGAAAAACTTTATTTGGTCTCTTATTAGCTTATCTGGAATGAACGATAGTGACTTGAACATTCCTATAATAGAATGGGAGAAGTTAAAAAACCTCGTTAAAGATAGTTAACACATTAAACTTAAGACAGTGGAACAGTATGACAGTAATCAAATGAAGGTATTGGATTTATTATTAACCAATATTGACAGTACCAACTTTTTTAGATAATGCATAAACTTTACTAAAAATTAATACATATTATTACCTTTAAACTTAGAGGAAGATAATATATTTCCAAAATCAGGTTATAATGCAAAAAGTGAGGAAATATACCAGTACAGTTTTCGTGAAGCTAATTTCGAACAGTTATTGTGTATAGAGCTGTACATATTGTTAGTACAAGACGGAATTTACTTTAATGCTCCACAAAATGTAAATAATATATGTGTGTCTGTATAATAGTATATACAAGAAGTTACAGGGAAATATGTCAAAAATTAGATTTCGAAACAATAAATAATCTATTAAACACTAGAAAACTTAATAGGCTTAGAAATAAGAATAGAAAATTTCACATCAAATATAAGCAAACTAAGATGTTTCAATTTTACATTAAAATTTCTGAAGTAGGAAAACTGGTCAAGAGAAAATATTTTGAGTTAAAAAGAAGTACTACAACAATTTGGAGATTAATAAATAACACTACTTTTTTCTGGCTTATTTTAACTAGTCCCCCCCCCCCCCAAAAAAAAAAAATGGAAATGTGTTATTTGTATAGATCATAATTTTATTGATGATAGGAGAGAAACGTTTTGAAGATGAATGTATTAAGAGTAGTGTAGAAGTAGAATCCAGGTCTGCGCCTAGTAGGTATGCCCATAATTTAATAGATACACCAGAAATAACGGAACGTGGTTTAATGAAATGATTAGAAAAGAAATGAAACCTCCTAGTGCTATAGGACCTAATTAACAAATCTCAAAGTTGTATAATGTTTCACTTCAATATGCAGGATTTCCTAACGATTAGAAAGAAACATATTGTGCCAGTTGTGAAGCAGGTGATAAACATGATCCGAAAAGCTATAAGACCTATTACCTTAATCAATGTATACAGTAAAATATTCGAATGTACAAAGTGGGGCAGAAAAGACGGACTTAAATTATTGTTTAAGTAGGAATTGAGTGTTTTTATTATTATTATTTTTAATCATCAAAATGTCAATAGGATAGGTTTACTGATTGGAGTATTTACTAACAGTTTCCAGGATAGAAGATTAGATAATACGAACCAAAATGCCTTAGAAAAGGGTGAAAAATTCATTTAGGAGGTATCACTTAGAGAAGATAGGCAATGAGATTATAAGTTTGCAGTTAGACTATTAAAATACTTACATACACGCCACTATGAGAGGAACACTAATATTCAGGATCACTTTAAATTGTTCTATTACTAACTTCTTTTAAAATGTAGTATAAATCATAACGTCATAACTATTTTCCTTGTCTAGCTAGTTACAAATTCTATAAGCTTAATTTGCTATATTCTTGACAATTTTATGATTTCTCTGTAATTTAAACATATTATATAGACACATTACAATGGAAAAGAACTCTCTGAAATTCATTCGTGGAGAAAAAAAAGTTGGTTTTCTATATATATATATATATATATATATATATATATATACCGGTATATGTCTTTCTGTATAAGTACTTCATCCGTTATTAAGAGAGAGCTAAGTATCAGTGATTTTTTGAACTATTCATTACTTTTAATTGTTAATTTAGCTGTGCTTTTCTCTTGTTTCGAAAATACTTATTCTTCATTTGAACCAACCAATGCGTAGAATGTCAGTGAAAGTTCAAAAAATTCATAATTAGTATTTGCAGTAGGTTTTTACCAAACGCTAGTACCAGTGTGCGTTTTGAAAATCATAAACAGAATACTTCGTCCAGCTTCGTTACTGAACAAAATCTACAGTAGTGATCGTGACTACCAAATTACACTCGAGCAATCTATTTAAGTGCCTGGATTTAGTTTTTTGAGGGTGTTTACACGTCATTATAAAGAAACACATTGCAATTTCGAATTTATCTAGAAATTACCGCTAATGTATGAAAATAATTGTAGGTTGTCAAGCGAAGCAAATTTGGTTAGCTGTTCGTCATGGGTCGCGTTTACCAGGAATCAAGATGATCGGAAAGATGAAGAATGATCTTCCTGTTCTACGAGATCAAATACTGGAGAATCATGAACAAGAAAGAGGTAATTACTGAACATCTATTTATTTTATTAATATGGTTTATTGTCGTGCAGTTTTTTTTTTTTTTATTATTTGTTTGTTTGCTTGTTAAATAGGTGATTTCGGCATCCCATAACTTAACTTCTCTCCAGAAAACCTAATTGTAATCAGGGGCAAGAAATGAAAGGAGAAGCGCTCAAAGCTGTAAATTAAAGATCTCTAGCACAGTTTTCTTCGTGTGATTATTCCAGCACCAATCAGGATGATCATTACCTGAAATTTAGAGATTTTAGTTTATATACAGGACGTCTGCTGATTAAGAAAACCTAGATCTGGAATTAACGAGATTGCCTGGATTTTTTAAACTTTTGCAAGTGGTCTTGAACGCTAATTTTTCTTATGGAAATCTACTAATGCTGTATACTTTTCAACTGCCTTTCTGATAGGTATATATATATATATATATATATGTGTATGTATATATATATATATATACATACACATATATATATATATATGTATATATATATATATATATATATATATATATTAACATTTCTTGACAAGCCTTTTGGCCGTTATTTATATCTCCCTTTTTTCATATTTATAATGACTTCTTAATGAAAGGACTTATTTATATCATGTATGCATCTTCCAAAAGTACAGTTTTAGTGAGATACAGTAAACAATTCTTTTTACTTGAAAGTAGAAATAAAGATTAACTTGTAGTAAATGTTAGATGAAACATTAAGAAAGAAAAAAAAATATAGCATTTCTTAATAAATATTTAATAGTTTCTTTGGTTTATCTTTATATTTGTTACTGTCGTCGTGGGAATTTGTTACTTTCATCGTGCAAATTCTTGGGTAAGATAAGACTATGAACAAACCAAGCAATTCGAGTGGTGGTTTGATAAAACAACTCATTTAGAAAGCTTTCTAAAGGTAGGATTGTCAATAATGTATTAGTTTAAAAGGAAAATTACGTATCATGTAAGAGTAAATTTAAGAGATTAATATAAGAGTTTTTTTTAAAAAAAAAAAAAAAAAAAGAGATTAGTTTACTATCATGTTAAGATATGTTCTTATTTTATAGTGGGTCCACATTTTATCTCATAAAACTATAGCTTAAATTTCAAAATAATCAAGTGAAATCTGGCATTTTATTTAAAATTAGGTATAATATTTATACAAGGGTTTATAAATATTACCGTACTGCCATTAAATTAAGAGTTTACTGTATTTAACGAATGTATTTACGGTCATTGATGTATGTGATATGAAAGAAGGATAACGAAAATATAAGAAGTCTCACTTCCTTTGCCGCATGTAATAAAAGAACCTCGTATATGTAAAAGTTACTATGTTTAAACTCTGGACTAAAATCATACTCTGTATTGATAGCTACCTGTAATAGATTTATGTTTATGTATTGTAAGGATCCCCACCTTTCAATATGTATTACTTCTTCGAGTACATGTTATAGCTATAATCACGTGCTATTGTTTATCAACACGATTACAAGCATACAATACAAGGAAGAAACAGGAAGACACGAAGCCGGCCCGGAGGTAACCGAAGATGGACGAACTGCCCAGAAGTCACCCATAAGAGAGGACCAGGAAAGGGCCAAACTATCAGTTTACAACTGATCAACTAACCTACAACATCTGTTCCTGAGATCGCATTGAACAATGGAGTAATCTGATCCTACCTTATCCCTGATAGCCGAATAGGGAGAAGTAGATTCCTAATTACAACCCACCTCCGAGGGCCGCATTGGTCGAGGGAAGTTCCTTACAAACCGTCTCGTAGTCCGTACGGACTAAGGAGATTCCTTAATAACACCCTGGAGGCTGCTTTGTGCAAGGGGATTCCCGTACATATCTAACTTAAAACCTTCATCATGCGAAGCCACTTTACGTTTGCTAAGGACTTACTCAGAAGCACTTTATTTTGTGTTTTATAAAGAAATTTTGCAAACTGTTCTGTAGAGAATTACTTTTATAATAAAACTGATGAATGGTTAGTCCCGGACTATTATTGACTCTATCAAAAGGACAATTCAGTATAGTCTGGTGTGGAAGAAGAGAATGCATTGTTTCAATGAATTATTAGGTAGAAACCAGAAGACGAGTAAAGATACCTGAAAAAGAATTATTAGTTCATATAGGTTTAAAGAGTGCACTTTTAAGTCATGTACGCAAATATTTCTTTTGTGTTTTCGTCAGTGTCTGAAATACTGGAATACATTGATTTTTATAAATTTGGTTAGTGTTACACCTAAAATATGAATAGTCTGACATCTTCACGTGCCGAAAATATCGAGAGAGATCAAGGACAAAATTGATCACCACAGGAACATATATATATAGTAAACACATATACAGGGTGATTCAAAACAATACCGACAACGTTTAGCAGGTGATTCCTGACACCAAGGTAAGACAAAAAGTATAGACCAACGTGGATGCACAAATGCTTCCTTTCGGAGTTATAGGCTGCCGAAAACATGATAAAATGAACTTTAAAAGTCCATAGTTCCAATACTATGGGACCTACCCTAGTCGTGTCAAGACTTCACTTAAGAACTAGTATGTGCCCTATCCAAATATCAGAATCCTCCGGTACTTCTGCAACAGTTTTTACAGAGGTAGTTGGTGAGTACTTCAAATTATATGCCCTTGGCCGAACTCCCTCTATAAAAATTGTTGCATGAGTACCGCAGGATTCTGAAACATGTATGTTTGGATAGGGCTCATATTAGTTCCTAAGTGAAGTCCTGACCAATTACGGTAGGTCCCATAGTTTTGGAGCTATGGACCTTTACAGTTCATTTTTTATGTTTTTGGTAGCCTATAACTCCGAAAGGAAGCATTTGTGCACCCAGGCTGGCCTATACTTTATGTCTTATCTTGTTGTCAGGAATCACTTCCCAAATGTTGTCGATGTTGTTTTGAAACACCCTATACAATATACACATCTATACTGTATAAAAATATATAGTTAAATTTCTCGGGAATAAGATATATCTGTGTACACAGTATAATCAAATTTTGAAGAACTTCGAAATACTTTTACTCAGTTGTTATGTCCAATAATATTCCGCGTGATGTGTTTTGTGGGTAATTTATAAATATGTGTTGTTATTCAATAAATAAGAGTTTTGATATTCCATCCTTGTTTATTTGACTGACAATTGAAACGCTCTGACTGCATTATCTTCAGATTTGTATTCGAGGACTTATACAATTATTGTGGTATTATATAGTATTAGCAAATAACGGATGATAAAATCAAAACTCTTATATATTGAATTATAAACACCTCCGTGAAAATTATACGGAATGTTTAAGTGTTGTTATTGTTTATAGGTTCTTTGTGTAATGAAGAGCTAGACCGTTTAAGACAATGGTCTCCCCAGTTCGAGGAATCAGATCAAAAATTTCTTACTCATGAAGGTGAAGAGGAGATGATATTCTTAGCCGAGAGATTTCAAGACAGATTTCCAGATCTTTTGCAGCAGGAGTACCATAATAACTCATTCAAAGTAAGTTTATATAATTCTTCTCGAGCGTAAGTTTATATATTTATTTAGTTGTTGTTGAATTTCTGTCACAGAAATGCATATAACGTGTATTATCCATTATTTAAATGTTGTAAATCAAAGATCGTAGGTTTCACAATAAGTTGAAACACTCAACTGAGGCATGCTGTCAAATAGTATCGTGTAAATTAATTCAAAACAGAATGTAATGCTATACTGCTGTATATTCTTTTTAAACGTATGTGCTTGTTATCTAATCTTTTGTTTTTACCATAATTCGGAAAAATACATGAGTTTGTTTATAACCAAGTTCGAATATAAAAAAAACTCATTGTGTTGGTCCCTTGAAATTCGTTATAAGTGGGCTGCACCGTAATATTTCGTAAATGATACTGAGAGTACAATCCTAAATAGCAATTTTCTTACTTCGTTTGATTTTTTTAAACATCACAAGAATAGTTTGTATTGTATACAATCGATGAGATTAAGTACAAACCTCGCCCAGTAATTTGGGAACCAACAATTTGCCTAATATTTTATTTCATATACCTACTGAGTTTGTCAAGGTCTACCTCATTTCAAATATAGTCAGGTGATAGGCCATCGAAGTTTGATTTTTTTTTTTTTTTTTCCTTCGACTTCTCGGTGGGGACGCTCGGTCGAAAAAGTGTAAAGTTTTTTTCTAAGCCAGTCATCCTGAGTAAGATTTTCCTCATTCATACCAGACAAATGCTGGTACGGTACTTCCCATAATGATCTCAGACCGCTTCCGTTCTTCCTCCCCAATTCACTAGGCAATATGATCACCGAGGGACATCGTCTCTCATAAGAACGGGCTACCATGACCATAGATATCGAAAACCCATACAGTCGATGATAACCCTTTACTCAGTCCAATTTTCGCAAGAAGAAATTCACTAATTGCTATTTCGACGTGAATGATGGAACTCTTCCGATCTTTACTAAATTTGGTGTAGTGGTAGGTCCTGATGAGCTGAGTACTCATGTGGAACCTTATTTTGTATAGATATTTGGTTCTCAAGTTATTAGTCATCGAAGTGGGATTTTTTGAGTAAGCTCAAATCCTAAATTTGATGAACAATACCTCGGAAACTAAAACTGTGTATATCATAATATCTGACATGCCTACTGGATTTATCAAGAGCTACAGCTATTTCTAATTTAGTCAAGTGGAGATCTTTGGTTCTGAGTTATAGACCATCAAAGTTGGTGTTCAGACGTAATAAACGTGTTACAAACGGGTAAATGTTATATAATACATTAGAGGTAATTTTGAGTTTAACGTCCCGTTCAGCAGCGAGGCTATATGAGAATAATACATTAGAGTTTTCATGTTATCTACGCAAACCGTATACAAAATAAAAGTTTTTACATACCTTGCGTTAATTTAATGCTGTTTTTCCTGATAATTTCGCTTCCTTTAATCTAGAAGCATCCTCAGAGAAAAGTTAACTCTTGAAAATAAATCCAGTTGTGAATTCGCATTGTTTCCTTTCCTGTCTTCTTCCGTGTATTAATGGATACTCACTACATACTGACTCCTCACTACAAAATTCTCAAACACTTGTTGCACACTATTAAAAAGGTATTTACAGGTCTGTGTATGATAATTGTACAAAAACGCTTACGAAAAATAACGATTCTTCATTTACACCACCATGAATCATAGTAGGCAGTCCCTATAGTGAATTTTTGTTTCTTGCTATTATATGAGAAAATACTGAAAAGATTTTTTTTTAAATAAGAAAACTAGTGTTTTTTAAATGTTAATCGTTTCTTATGCAAAATTTGTGGCGTAACCTAAGTTACTGATACGAATCCAGCTTTCATCTAAAAGTCCTTGATCAAGATTTAACTAGGACAAAGGTGCCAGAATTGTGATCAAAGTTTATTGTTAAATATATGCAATGTGTACTTATAATTAAAATTTGCCAAAAATTAATGGACTTTTTTTTTTTCCGGCAGTAAGTAAACTTATTAGTTAAGTCGCTAATTGCAATTGCAATAAAGCGAATATACGCATAAAGTTCATAAACATCATTTATTGGAGACATTTGAAGAAAACTTTTCTGTAAAGAAGAAGGACTTGTCTTACATACATTAATACATGTAGTAGTACGTACAGTATGTCTTGTTTGAAATACGGGTACTAAACTTGTACCCTGAAAAAAATGGTTATTTTTCGAAAGAAATAAGAAAAAAATAAGTAATCTCTTCCGAATTAAACTTCGAAGAATTGTCTTGATAAATTCTTTACACCACGTACCTCGTATCAGAGAATTACACGGCGTTGGTTGCCGATTAACCATACAGTCTATAATAACTTTAAAAAAAATCAATAATAACCGACTTCAATAAAAGCGCTAAAAGATACAAAGTAGTAAAAGCTGTAAAAAGCAGAAAATAATAATAATAACATTCTTAAAAGCAGAAAGTAATTCATTACCATTATTTGTAAAAATTTTGAAGTGTGTACCAACCAAACAAATTAATGCCTAATATAAATTAGTCTGGATCGTAATTTTATGAGCTGCTAATTTGTTTGACTTGGCACACACTTCAAAACTTTTACAAATAATGGTAATGAATTACCTTCTGCTTTTAATAATTTTATTATTATTATTTTCTGCTTTTCAGAGCTTGTACTATTTTGTACCTTTTAACGCTTTTGTTGAAGTCGGTTATTATTATTATTAAAAAGGTTATTATTTTCTTCTTTTTAGTGCGTTCTTGATGTCGATTATTTTTCTTTTAAGTTTATTTAATTTTTCCAGTTTTTTCGTTACCACAGAACATTAACTTTTTATAAAGTGAGTCGGCGTATGAAACATGCGTGACCATATATATATATATACAAGATCCATTCAATAAATAACCGGAAAAGTTGTATAAAAATTAGAAAATTTCAACAAAGTTTGTGCTTCTTTGTTATTATTTGGTGGTGTCCTAGAACTATCATCAGATGGGCCTGGCAACATGTGTCTCGCGAACGGGATGCTGGGAATCAGTGAAACAAGATGGCGGTACTCTTACAGGTTTGCACCAACGTGGAGCAGCAGAGTGCCATTAGATTTCTGTTAGCTGAAGGGTTGAAACTAATCGAAATTCACCTCGAACGGCAGTGCAATATGATGAAAATTGTTTGAGTTGAACACAAGTAAACGAGTGGCAGATAAGTTCAAATGGGATGTAACAAGTGTTGAGATTCGCCAGGTCCAGGACGCTTTGTGTGTTCAATCACGGAGAACAACATTGCAAGAGTTGGTGAGTTGATACGGGAAAACAGGCGTATAACGGTGAGTGATATTGCAGCAAAGATAAACATTAGTGTCGGATCAGCCCACCATATTGTTCATAACGTACTGATGTTCAAGATTGATTCCAACGCCTTCAGCTAACAGAAATCTAATGACACTCTGTTGCTGCACGTTGGTACGTACTTGCAAGGATGCCGCTATCTTGTTTTAACGATTCCCAACATCCCGTTCGCGAGGTAGGCGTGCCTGGCCTATCTGATAATACTCCTAGGACAGCACTAAAAAAATAACAAAGAAGCACAAATTTCGTCGAAGTTTTGGAATTTTCATACAACTTTTCTAGTTATTATTGAATGGACCTTGTATAGGTCTACGCGTTACGGAGTTATACGTGAACATACACGGTATCAACGCTGTTGAAGAGCTTCATGATCTAATTCCTAAACTTCCATTAGATTAGGATAAAATTTGTATGAAATCAGCAAGAAAGTAAACTTTTTGAAACTAAAAATGAATAATCAAAATCGGTACATCTGTATTGAAGTTGTGTGTAAACATGTGCCCAATGAAGTGAATTAGTTATATTAACACTGTCAGGCGTTACCTAATATAACCCATTTTATGTACCTACTATAATGTTTCCCTATCCTCCCGCAACAGCATGAAAACCTTCCATTATAACTATTCCATCACTTCTTTTCTCTCTCTATCTCTTAATTTCTTTTCTCTTCAGTCGCTGGTTGGTTGGTTGGTTCAGAGAGATGCGGAAGAGAGAATAGAAAATCAGTTAATTATCACCTCATTCCAAGATGACGCGGACCTGGGCGCTTGACGGCTAATTTTATGTTAATTTTTCATTTCTTCATCCTTTTTTCCGCCCGTGTCTGATGAAGCATTTAGCGAAACTTTTGTACTTTTTTTTTTTTTTTTTTTTTTAATATTGTGACTGTTTTTACTGTTTTCTGGAAAGTTATATGCATTTAATACGGGTGTATCTGCACAGTCACGCAAGTGCACTGCGCCCGTCACGTGCTCGGTAAGCTACATAGTAGAATTCTCAAAAAAAAAAAAAAAAAAAAAAAAAAGCTTTCCAGTTGTAACAATGCCATTTTACGCTTCTGTTTATCAACCGTCGTTTGTACTTTAGTCATTAGTTCTATATCCTCTTTAAATAACTTGTCATACTATAACATAATAAAACTTGTATTGTGATTGACTAAACTAAAGTATTTCTTTGTGTTCGACTGTTCACAGATTGTGTTCTAGGTATGTTTATTGGAAATTGCAGTCATTTGATCATTCTGTTTCTTGTTATCTGTAATATGCGTAATATTATTTTCATATAAAGCATCAAAGATTTTCTCTTTTAGTTTAACCAATTGGATCCTTAGTGCGTATAAAGGAGGACATGATTAAAATATTTCTCTCTTTGTTGAAAAAATAAATAAATAAATAAATAAAATAAGGAAAGGTACCTCTCCTGAAAAGCTTGCATACGGTTACTCCTTCACTGAAACTATTTTTCTTAATTTAGACAAAAATACAAAATGTTTTCCATTTCTTCCTTGCACTTTGGCAGTTTTTAATATAAATTAGTAGAATTCCATTTCATCCGTAATTAGACGTTTGTCTTCCTATTAAAAGATCCTTATTAAATTTCGCTTTCTGTTCTTTTTAATCTTTTCCAGTTTCGTTATACATTCACACAGCGTTGTAAAGAAAGTGCTCGTTCCTTTTCTATTGGATTATTTGGCAAGAAAGTTAGTCGTTACGTATGGTTTCCAGAGCCTATGAAATACGATCCAGTACTCAGGGTAAGCATAGTAAATACGCATTATTTTTATAATCAGAGACTTACCTTGTAAGCGTCGGTATTTTATAAATTAACTTTTGGAATTGTTTTTCTTATACACGTAACTCTTCAGTTTTATTTTTTCCATTTATTCAAGGTGATAAATCGGAATGTTAGTTCAAGAATAATTTGTAAACTCATTGTTTTATATTTACTGCGTCTAATATTTAACATACTATTAAGTGTACTGTTTCCGTATTCCATGAATCTTTCTTTGTAGAATTGTGGAAGGGAAAATTCTGAGAAGTAAGATTGATTACTCGTGAGTCGACCGGATCTGCGGAGAAAGGTGTCAGGTAACATTGAAATGTTACAATTAATAGTACATCAAATATTAAATGCATTAAATATAGAACAGTAAGTTTACCTATTATTATTATAAACGTGCGTCAATTCATATCCATAAATAATTGTTAGCTCCAGAAGTTTTAAGTTTGTACTACAAGGTGTAATGTGATTGCAGAGTGGAAGTTTTTCACCACCATTGATAAAGATGGAAGTCATTTGTAGAAACAGTATGGTTATTTATAAAATATCGACTCTTACAAAGTAAGTTTTTGATTATAATTTTCAGTTATGCATCCACTGATCTCTTTGGACAAATACATTCTATTTATTTTTATTTTTACCTTTCATATTGTAGTTATAATTTGTTTGAAATCTACGGTATTGTAGCAAGATAAAACAGAATAGATCAAATGTATTCAAAAGAAAGAAGAGAAGAAAGAAAAATGTTCATCCTATTAAGTACGAAGTTCAGAGATGCAAGAATTTGAAAAAAAAAATAAATAAATAAATAAATAACAAAACTTTTTATTTCCATGACTTTTTTGCCTTGGAAATGTTTAGTTTTTTGAAATATTTCAATTTTAAAGAGGAAATAAAAAGTACCTTCTACCCTTAATTTACCCATTATTTGGGGGGCCGCGGTGGCTCAGTGGTAGAGCGTTCCACTTTATCTCTCTGTGGTAGGGCTCTGGTGCTTGGGGTCCCGGGTTCGATCCCAGCCCCCGCCAAGTGAACTTTGTGGTGGACAAACACCGTGTGCGTGGGTTTTCTCGGGGTTCTCCCGTTTCCTCCCACTTTCTTCATTCCACCACTTCATTCATTAATCATTATCACCGTCTCCTTTAGCCTAACCGGCATAACCGTGGGACGTAAAACTCAAAGATTTCATTTCATTTCATTTACCCATTATTTAAAAAAATAATAATAGATTTTCAAGAATAAAGAGAAATCAGTCAGTTGTTAGGAAAGTAAAAGGGTAAATTGATGGATACAGTGGGTTCTTTACTAGGTCTATAAACAATTCGCTAAAAGTATAGTAATGCATATTAATACTAATTGTTGCACTAATAAATTTTACTTTCTTACTAAAAAGATCAGCCAAAAGTGTTAAAAGATCAACTATGTTCTCAATATCTGTACTGAAAATGTAATGTAATGTAATAATATTTCACGGAATTATCATTTACAGTTTACGCATAAGCTAAGACTTCAGTTAGTAGTATATTTTAGGTCCTAAATGTAGTAGTATAATTAGCATATTGTGATTTTAAAATGGGGCGAGAAGTGTTTCAATATAGGGCACAGTTCAATAATTGAAGTAGTCCTGACAAGGTCATGATTGTCAGTTGTTTGTTAACACAAATAAGAAATGTCGGTAGTACTGAGCACTTAAATAAAGTAATGGTTGGGTTGTGCAACTAAAATTAGTAATTGTCTATCAAATAAGACTTAAGATATGCATAACTGTAGTGGCAAGTATATTAAGTGTTACCACATGTGGATGACTCATCTGGTGGATCTTAGGTTATGGAAAAACTTTAGAGCCCATTTATTGAGATCGTTAAAATTCGAGGAGAAGGAAGTTAACTCTAAATTCGAGGAGAAGAAAGTTAACTCTAAATTCGAGGAGGAGAAGGAAGTTAACTCTAATTTCGATGAGAGGAAAGTTAACTCTAAATTCGAGAAGGAGGAAGTTAACTCTATTCTCAGGTTTTCTGTTTCAAACATATTGACATAATATAACAAGAAGAAAGAAGAAATTATGTGAATAACTAACCTTTACTGCCATTTTAAATTCATATCACACCCAAAATGACCGTTCATGTCTTTAATTTTACAAACTGAATTCATATTAGGTTCTTTTACCGGTAGTAGAATATCGAAAGCTTATAGTAGAGTGTTTCTCGAACTGAGAACGAGATGTAAATGTGATTTTATTAAAAATGAAAATGGTTTTACATCTTGTTCATGGCATATATTCTTACCTGCCCGTTTGAATGTAGGCAAATGAAAAATCACATATGACAAGACGTACACTTTCAAGCACTTATAAGGCGGTTAGGTAGCCAAGACTCCCGCAGTAATAGAGTAGGTTGGTGTAACTTTCCTTGTATGCAAATAACGCTGTGTCAGTTTGAAAATCTCCGAAGATTTTATCCAGATATCCAGATCCAAATTTAACAAAGGACTCACAGGTAGTGAATGTTGAATGTACATTTCGTAAATTTTTCAAGAGAGCTGTTTTAAAGCATGGACAGAGCGGGTTCTTCCTTATACGGGATTTCTTAATCGTTTGGAAAATGGGATCAAGCTGGTACTTTTGCACTGGTGTTATACTATTAGTAAGATGACACCTTTAGCTGTTTGAAGGGACAAATATCTCAAAATCATGTAGTTTGGACATAGTGTGTTTTTCCCTTGTACCAGGCACGTAGCCAAAGGGAAAGGGTCCGGGGCCCCGGACCCCCCTTCGAAGCCAGAAATGAAACAAAAAGAAGAATCAGCATTAAAAATAAAAAGATACAGCAAGCTTTTGGTTATTCTTTCTTATGAGAGATTTGTATTAGTTGTAATACATGGTGGCGAATGAGCAGAATATCCTGGAAAAGTTAGGGAATTTGAAATTTCTAGAAAAGTTACAAAATTCTTAGAATTTCTGCTACTAGTCAGGAAAATTTCAAGCCTTCGAAAGCATAGTGCCGTTCTGTAACAGTGTGAACATTTTTAATCATAATTTTTCGTCATCCCTCCTCTACAGTATCGAACATGTTATTTCAGAAACAGTTTTCTACTGCTCCTTTAACCTGTCATTTGGAACAGACAGTAGTTGACGCAATTATATATATAAAAAAGTGGAAAGAAAGTTCTGTTAACATTGACTCAACAGAAAAAGGAACGCAGATATTGTAAAATATTGTACAAGACATTATTGAATATGTACTTCTTATAATAGTGAATATGTACTTTTTGTAATAGTTGAGGTCATAATGAAAGGAAAATTGTTATATTTGAGTGAACAGAGGAAGGAACATAAATATTGTAAAATCAAATTTCATCATCCTCATTTTATTGTCCTAACAAACAGTGTATTTGTTAGGATGTATATGCTGTCAGTAAAGCCAGTAAAGTACAATATATGTTGCCAATAAAAGAGTTTAGATTGAGATCCTGGGCCTTCAGAATTTCATGTCTCGCTCTCTCGCTCGCACCCCTATTACGAAATCTTGGCTAAATGGACCAACATATGTTCCAGTAAAACACTTTAGAATGATCGAACTCCTGATGTAATGACCATAATATTTCATGTCACGCCCCCCATCCCTTTCCGAAATCCTGGCTACGTGCCTGCTTATACCCTTCATATATATATCAGCACTATACAGAAATGGTTCATATTTTCATGCTGAAACCGTGGAACTCAGTTTGGAAATGTAAATGAAATTTGTAAATGTGCTGTAGATGTGGTTTCTGTAGGCAGATAGTTTTGTCAATTTGTTCTAAGCGATTTTAGAAAAGGGAAAGTTAAATAGACCTAATGCTAAAACATTAACGTTCACTTGCACTGATAATTGTGTGTGTATAATAATACTTCTTAAAGAATTGTAGCACCTACGTCTTTAGATGTGCTTGCAAAGTAATAATAGTCTTGGTGTATAAAAAATTATCCAATTTCCAATAAAACAGACTCATATTTTGTCAATGACAACTCATCACGCCATAACATTGACAGTATATATGAACAAATTGAACAAATAATTTTGAAAAACTTGATTGTTTTAAAAGTGTTACTTTTTAATTTGTGATTTGGAACATCGTTATCACGAAAGTTAGCAATCTTAACTTTAGCTAGATAATTGTTTCTCTGCATGTTAATAAACGATATACAAAATAACTTTATCACTAACATAACAAATACTTCCTTTTGCTATCAAATTTCTACAGATGAATCTAAAAATAAGACTGACACTGAATGGGTATGGTAAATCGTTTATCGGAAGTTTCTGCTACTGATAATTTTTTCCTAGAAATCGAAAAACTAGGATTTCTTCATTACTATTTGGATTGAAATACAGAGATTGTTTTCCAAATATAGTAACGATTTTCACAAGCAATATTAGCATCACCTAACGCGAAGTGAATGCGTCACGAATCTTATAGATACATTAGACCTCAGTTTATCCATGATAGGTGTGGTGAGCATTTGTGTTGAAGAATGCCAGAGAAGACCGACTCCAACAACAAGGTTTCATAATAGCGCTTTTCGATCCCACTAGTGCCATAATGGACATGTCTGAGAAATGTGGACGCACAGTGTTAAAATGGTGTAGCGGGTGTTGTGAAAGGAGCAGGGGAGCCGAGAAGTGCGGTGATTTCTGTAAATTAGAAATAATCCATCCTCGTTCGGTTACGATCCGTACACGCAGTGCTTACTCTCATCATAGGGACGAGCCCAGGTACACAGAGATTTATTGCAAACCGTGTTTTAACTTTCCCCAAGACAGTTCACATCATAATTTGTCGTGATCTGGGGTTTGAGAGGAACGTATTCAGAAAGTCTTGTCAAAACGTATTACAGAGCGTGACACCAATTGTCGATGGCTCTGCGACCACCAGATAGTGGGTGACAGGTAGAAATAGTTATCACATTGCATGAGACATTTGTGCACTTCAGTGATTGTAACAAACCGCGTGCAATTTTCTAAGAAGCAGGAGTCTAGCATGCCGATTATGATATTAGACTTCCGAGGGCAGTAGCGTGAATGTAGGGAAAGTTTTGGCAAGGCATTCATGATAGTTACTGGTCTCTGCTACAATGGAAAGTTAAAGATACATGGTGTGGTTAAAAATTCCAAAGTGAATATTAGACTAACATCCTGACCAATTTATTCGCATGGCATTCCTCTTCTGTATGAATGTGAGACAAATTGCGTATGACTGAATTAAGACAAGTAATCCAGCCATACCTCTCTTTCTTCAACAAGTGAAAGAAGAAACTGACGTTTCCTTCACCTACATTCCAGTGAGATCTCTAGATGCTTCACCAATGACTATTTTACCTTCGGTCTTCTCAAACGGGACTTGGCGCAGCGGAGACCTCGGTTCTTAACGAGGTGGAAAGTCTGTGAATAGAAGTGATTGCGACTGGACGTGTCTACACTACTTGTCAGCTTCCTCCAATAGAAACATTGATACGAGGCGACAGCCATAAGATATGGCCACCTAATAGAGAGCAATCGTGATGGTGGCGTCATGAAATTTTATAAGGTAGGTGCACCTTGAGATCGTCACTATAGATAGGAAATAAACTCTGTAGAACATCTGTGGAAAATGTGTATGAAATAAAAATATCTCTTTGTTTCTTTCATTAGTTTTACAAGTTGTGCACTCGTTGGATTCGGGAAGTAGATAAGAATCCGTCCGCTATTAAGGAAAAGCTTAGATTCCTCGAAGGTCCTGAAATGAGAGAAACAATTGCTGCTGTTAGTTCACGTTTGGGTTTTCAACAGAAGCTGGAATTCGGTAAGTATAGAAATAATGTAACTCTCAAAATAACTAGACTTACACAATTATAATTTAAAAAAAAAAAAAAAAAAAAACTCTAAGATGCGTGGAACAAAACATATTAACTTTAACTTAATAAGTTATTTCACTTTTTTTCTCTCTCCTCAATCAAAGCATTGACGGATAATATAGATAAAATAAATTTTATATAATATCTGTTTAGTAGCACAGTAACTTCCCGTCTTACGTCAATTCGCAATTACATAATAAGTCTCGGAAATTACACATGTTAATGTGTGTGAATATGTTCGTGACATTTGCAACTTTGAGACTCATTGTACTATACAATGACATATCGTCGTCGTTCAGGCAGAAGTTACTCCAAAAAATTACTGATGGAGTTAGACACTTCTTCCAGTACTAGTTTGATATGGCAGTTGAAATACTTATTGTTCTAATTTTGCCAGGACAGATGTAACAGGTGAAATTGTGACGCTAGACCTGGCTACCCTTATCGTTACAGTGTCACCTGCTACACCTAGCCTGACATTAGTAAAGCATCATATATTTCGCCTTACATATCATCTTCCTACAGAAAGAAGTGCCTAATTCCATCTGTAATTTTTGGAGTTAGTGATTTCATCTTAAACGACGATGATATGTAACGTACATTTTTATACGTTCGTGGTTTATATCGAAGTAAATACTACTGCATGATGTTTCATTTATATAAAAAATACTGTGTAATATACATATGTATATACAGAATCGTGCAAAACCTACCTACTGACTTAAAGTGTAAATAACTACTGAATGAAAAAAATATGAAGTCCTTATTTAAATTTTACTTACGATTACATATTGTTCCATTTATATTACATCATTTTAGTTTCATCATGTGTCCCCCAACTTCAATGATTTTATGCATTTAATAATAATAATAATATATATATATTTATATATTTAAAAAAAGTTGACTCCCTGGTACACGTAAGATGTCGCGTATCTTTCTGCAGATGTTATAATTGAACCACAGAGAAAATTACTTTTAAACTTGGTAAGTAAGTTTTGCGCCACCCTGTACATATAATAATAATAATAATAATAATAAGTATTGCAGTTTCGTACAAAGTTACACTTAAACAATTTACAAATTCGATTTACGTAAAATTCATGTTACATAAAAATTTACGGAACGCATAACATAGGCTAACTGAGGATGGTTGCTGTAGTTTACACGTTCTACATTGTCCTTTCTTGGTACCGTCCAGATATTCTGTTCTTTTCCACATTCGTTTCTCTCTTCAACTGTTCCTTCCATTCTAAGGGTCGAGTGAAATTACCATTCGTGCTATATTTTCGTTCTGTATCGTGAACGAAAGGAATTTCTTTTCATTTACTGCTTTTAATACGTCTGTGTTATTTCTTTTTCTCATGGATATGTGCAGCATTCTTCAGTACCATATCGTGAATGCCTTCAATTTTCTTTGTTTTTCGAAGCGTTCATGTTTCTGACACATACTGATCAACACTTCATACAAAGCTCTCAATAAATCATCGCTGTTTCGAGGTGTTGTTTCTTTAGGTTCAGAATACCCGTGTGCGCTATGCTACTTTCAGCGAATTTCTTCAGAGATATCTTGTTAGATATATATGGCTAACAAGACATCTTTACTTCTTGGATTTTGTAACCGTAGGGCAAAATTCTTCTTTCTTTTTAACCAGTTTTCGTGCTTTTGAAGATGTTTATTTTTAATATACTGCTACTACTAAAACAACAACAACAACAACAACAACAACAACAACAACAACAACAACAACAACAACAACAACAACAACAACAACTACAACTACTACTACTACTACTACTACTACTACTACTACTACTACTACAACAACTACTACTACTACTACTACTACTACTACTACTACTACTACTACTACTACTACTACTACTACTACTACTACTATTATTATTATTATTATTATTATTATTATTATTATTATTATTATTATTATTATTATTATTATTATTATTATTATAGTGAAACACTAAGTGAATATCAGAATTTAACAGAAGTAGGAGTCCATTCAAGGGAACACAGTAGTGTACTAGTTAGAACGGTTAGACTCATGTCCGCGTGGTCCCGGGTTCGATTCCCGGTCGGTTCTTTCCAATTTTAGGCGTCCACCCAGCGTCGTGAGGCAAACTGGGGAGTGAAAACAAGACGGGACGGCCACTAGGTCTAGAAACCTCCTGATATGCCTGTTATGAACAGGGCGTTGCAGCGCGCTGACCACGTGCCGGTCGCTAACAGATGGCGCTGGAGCAGTCTAAGGCTCACAAGATGGGCTGTTACGCATTTTTTGTTTGTTTGTTTGTTTGTTTTGTTTTTAAGAGTCAATTCAAGATAAAGGTCTGTCCTGAAAGTCTAGCGTGGTCCTGAAAGTCTAGCGTGAACGTCAGAGCGTGGTCTAACTGGTTCAAAGTGGTAGTGGGGGAACCCAGCTAAGCAGTGCTCCGTCGCTCAGTGAGCTCGGAGCATCCGGAGAGTGAGGACGGGCCTGTCCGTGAGGGCTGCTGTTTTTTTGTGCAAGTGAAAATGCAGCGCTCGTTAGAACAAAGATTTGCGATCTAGTTTTGCTTGAAACTTATGATCAAAACTACTTACAAAAAACATGCCCTGTCAGATTGGCAAGTGTTTCGGTGGCACAAGGTCTTTTTGGAAGGCCGGGAAGAGGTCAACGACGAGGACAGTGCCGGACGACCATCCACGACCACGACGGCTGACAATGTGACGCGAATGAGGGAACTGTAGAACTCAGATCGACGATTAAGTGTTTGTTTAATAGCCGACATGTTAAATATTCCGAAAACTCAGGTTCATGAAATTGTTACAAACCATATAAGCATGCGCAAGGTGTGCGCAAAAATGATTCCAAAAGTGCTCACTGACGATCAAAAGTCATGTTACGTTGAAAGTCACGCCGCAGTCTTAATTATGGAAACAGTTTCTGTTAGCGGTCTTGCCAAATTCCACGCAAAACTTGATCGCAAATCTTTGTTCTAACGAGCGCTTCATTTTCACGTGCACAAGATCAAAAATTAACCCTCACGGACAGGCCCATCCTCACTCTCCGGATGCTCAGAGCACACTGAGCGACGGAGCGCTGCTTAGCTGGGTTCCCCCACTACCACTTGGAACCAGTTAGACCGCGCTCCGACGTACAGTCGCGTCACAGTAAATTCACTGACATTACTTTTAGGACAGACCTTGTATTCCTATTTCTGTTAAGACGGGGTAAGGTCTCCAATGTTTGTTATACAAGGGTGTGTCCAAAAGTTTCAGGACTGAATCTATAAAATGAAAATTTTTTACCTTTGAAGTTAAATTCCTCCATCAGCTTCAAAGTAATCCCCTTTTTGCATTAATAAAGCGGTCCGATCGTTTCTGCCATGCTTGGAAGCATTTCTGGAAGTCTTTTTTTGGAATAGTGTCAAGTACCCGCTGCGATTCTTCTTGAATTTCTGGAATGGTGTCGAATCTTCGCCACTTCATCCGAAGCTTCGGCTTGGGGAAAAGAAAAAAGTCACAGGGGCCAGGTCAGGTGAGAAAGTGGGATGGGGAACCACTGTCATGTTGTTAGTCAAAAACTGAGTCACTTTAAAGGACCGGTGTGCAGGTGCATTGTTATGGTGGAGAATGAGGTTACCGTTATGCCATTTCTGTGGACTTTTCCGACGCACATTTTAACGCAACTTTCTTAGGACATCACAGTAGAAGTCAGCATTGACCGTGCTTCCATGTGGGACAAATTCCCGGTGTACGATCCCCTCTTGGTCATAGAAACAAATGAGCTTCGTCTTCAATTTGCTTCTTTCCATGCGTGCTTTTTAGGTCTTGGAGACCCAAGACTCTTCCATTGAGAAAACTGCAGTTTAGTTTCTGGGTCGTAAGCATAAACGATGCTTTCATCGCCTGTAATGACGTTGACAAGGATTTGACATAGAATTTGATGCACACCCTTTGTTCTTCAACTTCCGCCATACCGTTGAGATCAAAAAAAAATCGCAGACGGCTAATGCAACACACACACGAAAACACGTGCAACATTCAAACGCTTCCACTTCAAACCACGCTACTCGGCACACTGGCTCACAAGACACCACCGCAACACATCCTAGCGGGAAACTCGTGAACTGCAATTGGTTTGCATGTTATGGGCACTATCCTGAAATTCATGGATACGCCTACGTATAATCAAGTAAATTAACTTAGACAACATATCTTTCCTGTGGAGACGTTCGATTAGCCGTTTTTCATCCGCTATTTATCCACTTTAGGTTTACAGATAATCGTAACTTGCAATCTACGAATAATCATTTATCAAGACTTGCAAATAAATATGATTAAACACCACTTTAAATAAAACAAGACATGCTACAAATGCTTTTAGAGAATTATAGTTATGTGTTAATATGTATTTAAAAGTTAAAGTTATAACCAGTGTACGAGGATCTAATAACTTGGTAATCACTCCTTGTATATTATACTATTCCTTTAGAAAAGTTATTTGAAGTTTTTTCCAGTAACGGTCAATATGCTTTAACACAAGAACTGCAAACTATGCTATAGTATGCAAGTGTGATTTTAATACAGTTCTATTGAAAACAAATTACCTCATTTACCTAATGAGAAGAAAAGCTAATGCTGTTAGTGAATGATATAGGAATTTTAGATATAGTGAGTAGAATGTAAATATTGGTTATCAGAAAGAAAATAATGAAAAAAGTCTTATATAAACATGAAAATATTTACATAAATGTTCCTTTATTATGCCCTTTACGATGTCGTCCACCACGAATTTTCATATCTTAGGATTGAACCAGAGATCCTTTCGCACCAGAGATATGAGCGCTCTACTATATATATGGAATGTGTGGCAGTTTTTAGTTCCTGTTCAATCATTTTTTTTTCGGTCGTAGATCGCTTCAATTTCCTTCTTTGCTTCGAAGCTAATTCTGTTGCCATCCCTGTTTCACATCCGCTGATACCTTAATGGAATCTAGGATCAAAATAATCACTTCGTTCTCGAGCTATGACCTTGTATTTTATCGTTTCAGCCAATTTTCGGTGAGCTATAGCTCTAAAATGACGCGTTTGCGCACACCGATGTTGGTCTGCATTTTTTTCTCATAGTTTCATATGAGGATTTATTTCCTAGAAGTGTTATTGTTTGTGCTGAACATTCTGCATATAACCTAAGTCAATTTACTGGTTAACAAAATCATCCATTGCTGTTATGACAATGTAATGATGGAGTTCAACTCCACTTCCTCCAACAAAATAATAAATCATATGGTTGGTAAAGTTATTTTGCCTCCTGTGATATGATTCGAAAATAGCATCAAAAGACACAACTTGCTTATAATTGATCAATTGTATGAATGTATTTCAAGATTGAATCGTATTTTATTATTTGTAGCATCAACGTATTCAGCTCTGTTTTATCTTTCTTTTTATACTGTTAATTTATCACACGTTGTTTTCATATAATAATATGGATTAGTATTGTTCTTCTACGTTTTACTGTATAAATAAATAAATAAAACTTTTTGCTAGTATAGTTTAGTTAAATGTGCAAAGTCAATATTTTGGAAGTTTATTGAAAATTGGCAAGTATATGCAATTGAACCTAGCCTTCTATTGGCTTAGAAATGAATCAAAGTTAACACTTCAATTCGAGTCGGGTGCAAAAATAATTTAAATCGAGATATTGTTTAAAGAATGAAATTAAGTGTGTACTTTGTAAAGTTATTGACTAAATCGTTTACGATGATACTGCCTAAGTTCAAACATGATTTATGTAACCCATTCTTGATTTCAAAGATGGTGAATATATTTTATTTCCATCTAAAAATTGTAAAGAAGTTTGTTTGCAAAGATCAATAACAACTTTTATAAAGCATATATTTTAATGTAAAGGAACTTTTAGATTAAAAAAAAAAAAAGTCCTGGTATACTAGTGAAATTAGCGATAGAGTATTATACTTGATTATGATTATATAGATTTCCTTAAATGAAGTATTATTGTATAACGTGTCTGCTGGGCAGAGTTTACACAAAGGTTAAGTATTTATTAAACGTTTGCAGGTTCTGTCTCCCACATTGAAGATATTTGATTGGAAGTTAGAAGGCTTCAGTATAAACTACCACACATGAGAACAGTTCTGTGATTTGTATGCCGAAGAAAAGTCCAAGATGAAGAAAATATACTGCTGTTTCTTGGACAAACATGAGTAACTATGACATTTCATCATTCACACTGCATTCCTTTTGGGTCATTCACATCTGTACCCCTGTATAAAATTAGTGTCATTTACAGGAATTACAGAGGTTCAAAGGAAGACACTAAAACCAAATCAAGTGCAAAGGAAAGTGCAGCAGAAGCGTATAAAGTGTTTTATCATTTTATAACAATTCCAGAAGTGTTTGAAGTGTTTATAGTGTTAAGAGATTACCGGAAATACTTGGTGATTACATTTTCGTTTCTAAAAAAAAAAAAATTCAAGACCGTAAAAGGGCTCCAGTATAAGTTACCACACACGAGAAGAATCTTGATTTGTTACTACAGTGTCTTCAAAATCACGCAATCCCCAAACTTTGGAGCGTCAGAACTTTTGAAACATAAGTGCAAATGAAATAAAACTTCCATCTGAGGAAGGTCTGTCTGTGTAGATATTTTTGACATATAAACCATGGGGAGGGTGTTCGATATTTGTCATCACGATATATTTATTTATATATTTATCTATATTTATTTTCAAAAACATGAACAATGACGAATAAGAGGTGTGACATTGTTTGTGGACAAATGGGTAGGCTGGGTTGGAATGTATCATTCTGAAAGACTACTGCCCATAAAACAATATCACTAGACCATTCTTAAATTTCCACCTTTAATTATCTTTGGCAACGTTACTGTTGAATTCTACAGGGCGTCCGGAAAGTCGCTTAACCCGAGCTTTGGAGCATCAGCTGTGGAACTTCTGAACCGTAAGTGCGAATGAAATTAAACTGCCACCCTAGGAAAATCTATCCGTGTATATATTTTTGAGATATAAATCATAGGGATTGGGTTCGACATTACTTCTCACAAATGCCAGAAACACACAAAGGTGATAGAGACGAGTATGGAATTGTTTATGGACAAATGGGAATGTTAATGAGTAGGCTGGGTGAGAATGTGTCTATGTTGACACTAAGTGCAGACATCTCACGACCGCGATAATGACATGCCGTAAAATATACCTGTTTTCTTGCAATACTGACGGTATCAGACGGTGTCAACACATGTGGCTGGCCATGAACTATGGTAAAGATAGACTTACAAACGAACAAGAAACTTGCAAATCATTAAAAGAAAAGTAATACTCTACCTACCCGTGACAACTCTAAAGAACTTATTATTGTGAAAGGACGTGGTGTTCATGCTGTTCTTTGGGAAGTGTGTTTGTGTTGTTTTCGTCAAGAGTGAAGTTCTTTGTTGCTGAAAATTAGTCTTCATTGATTTATTTCGGGACACTATTGCGTTGCGTAACGAGTCGTATTCATCTGTTCGGGAATAAATGGCGGTAAGGTTTCCTAATGCTAGGTTACCTAATAAAGCAACGATCTCTCGACTTGTGAAAAGTGTCGCGAAATATCAGTCAATGAAAGATCAGGAACGAGACGACCTTCTATTGTCTCACAGGAAGTTCTATAGACGTCGTCAATCAGAAATCGTTAGCATTCCTTCAGAAGTCTATGATTTAACTTGCATTAAATTTAGATTAAGGGGAACAACAGATCATAATCTCATTCACGTGTTGAAATTTTATTCTTATTAAACCCAAATTGTGCAAGACTTGAAAGACGTGGATTCCAAATTAGCAAGAATGAACTATTGTTGCTAGTTCAAAACATTCCTTCTCGTTCCATAAAGGAGTAGAAGTATTACATGGTATTGGTTTAGTGACAATCTTCATGTGTTACATGACCAAGAGCTTCACACACAGAAAATATGTGTTTGGTGTGCTGTTTCCGGGCGCCGCAATTTTTTTTTTTAAATGCAACAGTGGGTGACACAGTATACGGCGATTTCATCACCCAATTTGTTTCTTTACTGGGAAAAGAGGAGCGGCACTGCTGGTTTTAAACTGGATGGGTGACATGTCGCATGTCGAATGAAACATTGGCCAGTTTGTGGGAATTCTTCGGTGATCATATTATTTCGAAGGATCTGTAAATCCATGCTTCTCGAACTTGATATCCTCAGATTTGTTCCTTTGCGATATACAGAGTGATCCTAAAGTAGGTATACAGACCTACATATATAAAACATACAGGACTTTATACCTACTTTTGGGCCATTCTGTATAAAGGGGTCAGTATGTGTAAAAATTCCGTACGAACATTAACAACACTATCATGGACGTCGGCTTTCCACCCTTCGTAAGGTACTCAGAAATATGGTGAAACGGCAATTTGTGTTTCGAGACATTTTCAACATAGATTGTAAGCTGTTCGGGAGACGCACTACAGAGTAATCAGCTCTTCAGTGTTGTCAAGGTTAGGTAGATTACGTACTAACTTTTCCTTAATGATTTGCAAGTTTCTTGTTTGTAACAGTATATCTGTAGCATAGTTAGTAGTATGCTATATGTGTTGATATCGTCTAGTATCGTCAGTGTTGCTATATTACGCCATAATGCCGGAAAACAGTTTTTTTTTTTTCCGGCACATCATTATCATGACGTGGGATATCTACACTTGGTGCCAATATGTCGTTCTTGTTTTAGAACGATACACTTCCGCTCAGCTTACTCATGAACATCCCCATTTGTCCACAGATAATTCCACAGTTGTCTCCTATTCGTGACTTCATATTTCGTGAAAAAAAAAAAATCTCCTTCGTATGTTTCTGGCATTTGTGAGGACAAAATAATGAACCTCCTTCTCATAGTTTATATCTCAAAAGTATCTACACGGATAGGCCTTCCCTGGGTGGAAGTTTAATTTTGCACTTACGATTCAAAAGTTCTGATGTGCTAAATGTCGGATTGCGCGACTTTCCGGACGCTCTAGAATTAAAGTGTAACTTGGCCAAAGATAATTAATTGTGGAAACTTAAGAACAATCTATTGGTATTGGTTTATAAAGAATAGTTTGCTAAAGCTTGGAAATTATCTAAAAACATATCAAGTTTTGATTTAATATGGACTTAGAACGTAAACACTTTATGAACCATAAGACAAATATGTTTGAACAGTTAGGTTTCTTGTAACAGTTTGTATTGAGGCAAAAAGAGTTTTTAAGAAATAAATCGTATATATGTATGCATTTTGTTAATATTGATGCTTAGGAATAAGTTCTCTATTTGTGTCTCTGTTGACATTGAATATTTATATTCATAACACTCAAATTTATGAATATGTATGTTATTAATAGAGATTGAGCATGGACTATTGTGAGGTTCATGTCAAAGTTTTGTGTACAGTTTATTGTAGTTAATGATACAGGGGTAGATTGCGATCCATAATGACAATTTTGACATGTATCTACCTCAAGAAATCCCATAACGCACCACCACTTATGATGCTCTGTTTGGTGACTCTGAACCCACCTGTCATCGAAATTTCCATTGAAAGAGTCTAGTGAATCAGTAGTAGAGCGCTCAGTTCTCATGCGAGGGGTCCTCGGTTTGATTCCAGGCACGATTAGTTTGTGGTGGACTACTTCGTGTCTGTGGGGTTTTCTCGGGATTCCTCCGTTTCCTCACACATTCTCTTCAATTATTTCATAATCATTTATATTCTTTAATCATTCGTTTCGTCTTCTTTAGCCTACGGGACATAAGTACGTTAAATCTGAAGTTGGATTTTTTTTTTTTTTTTTTTAATTTTGTAGTTCGATGCGCATGAAAGAAACATTAATATTCCGAGAAGAACTTCATTAATCTTTTATGGCATACCGTAGGAGGAGCTGTTGTAGGCAGGAAGTGTTACAATATTATTAACAAGCACAACTAAGAATAATCTGCCAGTTGTTCTATCAATCTAATTACATTCCCATCGGGTTCTTAGATACATGTTAAATCAGGTAACATCTCCAAATAATTTTGTAACTAATACCAAGGGAAAGATTCAAGCAGTTCTGTACCAGATAACGCAATATTCTACACACATATATACTAGACATGGATGTGCAGGGTTAACCAAATACTAACACTTAAATAATAGCAAAAACAAACTTAGAAGCTTAGCTATATCTTTATCCTCAGTAATTCTCTTTGACTGACACACATAACAAATATTGTCCACCACGTCAAGTGCTATAGGAACATAATACCAAATAATAAACAGTACTTTAATATGAATCAGCCTCTTATCTCTATAAATAACATCTCTCCTTAATGTATCTATTGTCCTATATCAGTTAGACCATTGAAATATAAAGGATTCTCTTTTGATCATACGGCCTCAACCATCCGAATATCCAATAAGAAACGTTTTTTTCCGTGACAACGGGATCAGCCTTCATACTTACATTTTTAACCTTTTCCCATATTTAACCACTTTCATCCACAACAGTAGCCACGCTATTCAATTGTGTATATTGGATATTCATCTACTACTGAACAGTTTAATATAAAGAAGGAAATCTCCCTTCAAAATACTGAAACACTACAGTCACTTTTCTTGATCATTACTGCAATATGTATAAATTAAACTCTCTATGTTAAGCCGCGAGCATCTATGGCCGGGTAGCTAGGGCGCACATTCAGTTGAGAGATATGTAGTCGGCGCATCGGCTCCCAATGCCATTATTTCTGATCTTCTAGGCCTCTTAATTCAAATACCACTTTTCAATTGCCCCCTTCTGCTAATTTAACATCAAAATTTCTGTGCAGCCAGTGGGATTTGAGCTCGAGACCACATGGCTACACACAAACACTTACACAATTTCCATATAAAAAAAGATGAAGTCGTGACTGACTGAACAACGCCTAAGGCAAATTGATTAAAACTAGAAAATTGAAATTTCGACAGTACAAAGGATTTCTGACAAAGGTACCACTAAGAAAGGATATTTTGAAATTTGACCGAAAGGAAGCGGGAGTAGCAGTTATTATAATATTTCCATAGTTCGGATTCCAAGGATACAGACATGAAATTTTATATTTGAACTTGTAATTTAAAATGATTAAACTCGTGCGTCAGCATTTTTTCTTTCTTTTTATGTAGAAGGAAAGTAAAAAGGATTAGAAATTCGAAGTAAAAGGAGTGAAATTGGGTTTCAGTTATAATAAGATGCTAATATATCGAAATCTCGTTTGGTATTTGGGTATTTGGACTTTATGCCTGTTTCAGCGTTTTTTTGGTGTTTGATCTAGAAGGGACGAACAAAGGGGTGGAAGTGGTTTACTAAGATGTCCATATGAGGTATTCAAACTTCGTGCGTGGGGGATACGGTGGCTCAGTGGTAGAGCGCTTTCCTCTGGTGTGTGGGGTCCCTGGTTCGATTCCCGACCAAGTAAGTTTGTGGTGGACAACATCGTATTCGGGGTTCTCCCGTTTTCTCCTAGATTCTCATTCCACCAATTCTTCCATCATCATTCACTTGCATCAATCATTCGTCTCCCTTAGCCTAACGGACATAATCAGTGGTCAAAGTGAGACGGTATGCGGTGGTATGCCATACCGCTTCTGGGTTTTCAGTAATGAGGACATACCATCTCTGGTTTTTCAGTGACCAAGACAATATTTAAATAGCTGGTATGCTGAGTCAAAATCATAGTAAACTATACCGCCTCTGCTTTTCCCCCACTTCGAACACTGGACATAATCCTGCGACGTTCAAACGAATGCTATTTAAAAGACGGAGAAAGAAGAACAAAAAATATTGCCTGCAATAATACACTAGGGCATTTGGTAGTTATTACATAAAATAAAACTAATCTTTTGAGAGCCGAGAAAGCTTTAACTAAAACATGTTCTGATTCATGTTGAGTAGCAGATGCTTTTATGGACATTATACATCTAAGTACTAGCTGCGCTAATATCACAGTGCATATTTAGTTTACTAGAACGAGGCTTGCACTGACCTGTTCCCATACACAGAACTTTGAAATGGCCCTTGTATTAGTATGATTTTAAACAATCGGGTATATGTTAACAAACAGAATACATCACTTACTATGACTGTTGAAAAAGATTTTTATGAATCCTGTATAATTAATTTATCTGTTGGAAGCTCTGCTAGGAATAAGCAAGACAGGGGAAGAGTTTTAAATTGAAAAAAATGAAATGAAATCTTAGAGTTTTACGTCCCACGGTTATGCCGGTTAGGCTAAAGGAGACGATGATAATGAGTAATGAATGAAATGGTGGAATGAAGAAAGTGGGAGGAAACGGGAGAACCCCGAGAAAACCCACGCACACGGTGTTTGTCCACCACAAAGTCCACTTGGCGGGGGCTGGGATTGAACCCGGGACCCCAAGCACCAGAGGTGAACGCTCTACCACTGAGTCACCGCGGCCCCTTGAGTTTTAAATTGAATCGACATAAATAATAGAGTATTGTGCATCCGGTTTCTTAACCTGAGAACATATCTCGACGTTTTAAATATGAAATCGAGTTTACTAAATAGAAAGACTTACGCTAAGAAGAAACATATATTTCAAGGAAATCCTAACTGATACTTCTGTTTTTACTAATTAGTCCAAGAGAACCCTTTCATGTTAGCTCTATCCCTGATAAAATTTCCCATACATATAAGAATATAATGGAGCAAAAAAAAAAAAAAAATGTAAGGTGTAAACAATTAGCACATTAGAAAAGCTAAAACATGTAAATCGCCTAATGTATTTGTCAAAAATTGTATATAGCTAGGCGGATTGCTCTAATTTAAGTTTCATATATTTTCCTTGTGTTCCAATGAATGAACTTATACATAGATATTTCTGTCGTGAGCGCAAAATCAAGAGCAGCAATTCTCAGTATAAAAAATGGATTTATTTAATCAGATCCTATTCACTGTGAGGGAAATCGATATTTTTAGTGTATCGGAAGCTACACTTGCCAAATTTCTGAAGCTCCAAATCGGGACATTGTTAACACCAATATTTTATCAAAAATTCTCGTGATAAATTTTCAATTTAACAATAAACATCGACAATGAAAATTTATAGCGCACGTTTTTCAAAATTATAATATAGTATTTATTCTTACACTACTCAGAATTCAAACTAACTTATACTACATAATTATTAGTATGCACAAAGACAGTATTTGGATTTGTAGTATCAATAATAATAATAATGCAGAAATCAATCTGAGGTATTTTAATCTCAAAGTTTATTGTTCAGTAGATCAAATTCTGTGTTATAATTTCTCAAGCAATTCAGTTTCTCTTAAGACTCGTTTTTGCTGAAATATATACTATGGAAAAGCAATCTTTAGAAAACCAAATTTAACAACTGACTAGTTTCACATCCAATTTGTTAAGATTGCCAGATCGTAGATCTAAGATGTCACTAGACCACTAGAAGTTGTTACATAACTTTGCGACTAGAAACTAAGTTTATCCATCTGACCGGGACTAAACTAGTGGTGGGCACAAAAACCGGTTTTTCGATTTTTAGTAAAACCGAAACCGGTTTTGAAAATTAAAAAAAACTTTTCCCCCTAAACCGGTTTGGTTTTTCACCGAAACCGGTTTTGGTTTTCTCCAAAAACCGGTTCAGTTTTTCACCGGATCCGGTTTCGGTTTTCCGCAAAACCGGTTCTGGTTTTTCAAAATTGGTCCTTTTTCTGACCAGAATAGTGTTTCCTTGTTCTTCGGAAACCGATTCCGTTTCCACAGAAATAGTTTGATGTGTTTTCCAAAAGTTTTCACTGATACCAGTTTTGGTGAAAACCGAAACCGGTTTTGGAGAAAACCGAAATGTCGGTTTTTCAAATTTCGGTTTTTCTAGAAACCGGTTTTGCCCATCCCTAGACTAAATACGAAACCATCCGGGACGACCCCTCAAAATTGGGATGTCTGGCAAGCCTATTGGAAGCAGTGTGTATGAAATATACTATAGATAGTGCTTACTATAATTCAGGATAGTTTTATTATTCTAAATTATTTAATATGAATTAGCTATACAAGCCTACATTATTGTGGTAAATAAATAAGTAAAATAAGAATTTATCGAATTCTCTTTCGGCAGAAAAATAGAACTGTGTGCGTTTTGAGATATCTTTCTTTATCAAACAGATAATACTTTTTTAAAGGAATATTTTACTTAAAAGAAAAAAATTATTTAGTTTCTTATGAAGATGTGTTCTGAGCGTAATATTCCTTCCTAAATTAAATACTTTTTTTCAAACAATTCAAACTGCAGATAATTTCGGAGCCAAAATTACGATAGAGTAAAAATTTATATTACTTGCAGGGCACCTAGGTGTAGAAGAGTCAAACTATTACCTGGATTTTTTAAAATTAATTAAAATTGTATAGTTGATTAACATAGTCCTTCGTTGTTAGCAAGAATATTTAACGATGTTAATGAGCCATAATAAATTTTGAAAGTCGAGATAATATTTTAAGTCTCCTGTGTTTAGTTCAAAAGTAACTTAGATTCTTATCCCATTGAAGTGTTCGACTCAAAAAAGAGCTAACTTATCATACCATTTGAAAGGATGAAACATTTACGAATATTAAATTTGGTTTTATATGCCAATCGCAATGTATTAGAAAATCTCTTATATTCTGTGTGGGATTCGTTTAAACAAAGTGTTTTACTGTTACCAACTATTGAGGAATAATGAGACCGTATGTGAACAGTACTTCAAAGAGTCTCTCACTTATCCATCTATGTACCAAACGATAAATTATATTTTCAGCATCAATCAAATGTTGTAATTTCGTTTGTTCGTGGTTGACAAGCCCCATATCTTTACAGTTATGATCAAAATATTCCTTTAATACTACAGCCAAAGGAAACTAATGAAACACACTAAATTATATTTTGCCTAGGGGCGTATCCAGGGGAGGGGGGCAATCGCCCCCCCCCACCAAAAGAGGAAACTTTCTTATTTTATATATAAATAAAACCCATCCCAGAGTTTGGAGCTCTTAAAAGTAGCAGTATTACAACCTTCCCTGAAGTCTGTCCTGGATCCGCCCCTGAGTTTACCTGTGTACAAACTTTACCGTCCAGTACTGAAATAGGATATTGTTTGAACGAAAGGCGTTTGCAAACTGATTTTAACTAAAATTGTTACATAACTTCATCATCTACTGTGGTCTACACGGAAAGGAGTCAGTGTCATGCGAATTGTATTCCTTTACTCATTCCCTGCTTCTTAAAATGTCTTTCATGCATGAGCGTACAAGAAAAATGAGAACTTACTGGTTCCCCTACTAATGGAATTGCAATTTCCAAACACAATAAGTCTTGGTTGAATTTTTCTCCATCAGTCGAAACACTTAAATTATCCTCAGTAGGCAGCTAAAGCACTCTTCTCTCTGTCCAAATTACCCAATCGACGCATTGTTATCATCATGGATAACACGCACACTCTTGTCATAGTATTGACTCACTATTTGGCCTGATTCGTTGTAAATTTCTTCCGAAGTCCACTCAAACAAAGCGTACATCTTATCTATGCATTCCTTCATTATCCGTTCATCGTTTGATGAATTGTACAAGGAAAAACATGTATTCCTTTTTACATACTTTTTTTTTTTTAACACAATGGTTCAGTTCTTAGAACCTTAATTTTAACCCATTTTCTGACGTCATAAAATGATGCTATTTTGCACAGCGACATAACTCGGGCGACAATACAGTATTCCATTGTTACGTTTATGTATTTATATATTGTCTATGACTAATTAAGAATAATTTTTAAACCTCTTCCTCAGGTAGACCATAGTGTCACAAGACATGGAGCCTCAGCAAACGTGTAGGAAATAAAACAAACAAAATTCGATAACGATAGAAAATGCATTTAATTATGACTAAAAAATAGAAAATAAAATTAAAAAATTTTTAAAAACATTCTTTTTAAAAAATATTTAACAAACAAAATAAAAGAAATTGTAGTGAAAAGTGAAAAGAAGTATGTTTTCAAGAAAATTACTTTTAAGAAAATTTTCTATTTATGCATGACTAAAGAGAAAAGAGAAAACTTGAAGGGGTTAATCATTTCAAGTATCTGGAAAGTATTTTCATGACAGACGCTTACTGCATCAAAGAGATCAGATCAAGAATTGCCATAGCCAAAGAAACACTCAACAAGGAAAATCACTCTTAACTATCAAGCTTAATATTTGACTAAGAAAGAAGTTGATCAAGTGCTATATATGGAGCATTAGACTTTGTGGTTTAGAGACTTGGACATTGTGGAAGTTAGAGAAGAAATATTTAGAGCGCTTCTAAATGTTGTGTTGGAAGAAGATGGAAAAGATAAAATGGACAGAGAGTAAAAAACGAAAATGTTTTAAAACGAATAGGAGAGAAGAGGGCACTTTTAGTCAGTATCCTTCGTAAGGCCAATTGGATTGGACAAATCTGGCGAAGAAATTGTCTTTTTTATACCTCCATAGAAGAAAAGATGGAAGGAAAGCGAGGCGTAAGAAGAAGACAAGCACATCTGATCGCTGATTTGAAAAATACAAGAAAATATTGAGAGTTAAAAGAGGAAGCTGAAGACCGAGAAATCTGGAAGAATCATTTCCAGGCCTAAACTTAAAATAAAAATGAAAAATTCATTAGTCCCAGAACCTGCCAAAAAGAAGCATACTTAATAATAATAATAATAATAATAATAAAGCATGGAGAGCGCTGTCATATTCAATCAATTTATAAATACATTTCTCATACGTCAGATTTGAAGAATTTATCAAGTGATTGTTTATGAGAGAGCTGTCCATGCTTTTCTTTTTGGTCGCGCATAAATATGTTTTTAAGTAATTTTCTTGAAAACACAATTACCTAACTTTTTAATTTATAGTACGATTTGTTTCATTTTGATTCTTAATTTTTTTAAAGAAAACATTTTTCTAATTTTTTTAAAATCTTATTTTTAAAAAAATCTTTTTTAAAAAAATACGTTTTTATTTTATTTTTTTCTTTCATAGTTTGGAACTGTTGTGAGATTTAAGTATTTAATTTTAAAAAATACATTATTGATGGTAAATATAGTCGGCTTGCTATAGGACAGAGATGTTCAAATTAGCGACTTGTGCCTGAGTTCAATATTTGAACACAAATCCGTGATTGATCTTAGAGACTATGAGTAGATAGCGAACCAGAAGAGCCCAAGTCCAAGGGAGCGAGAGATCGAGACAGCGGAACTCATTAAGATTAGTAATCCCGAACCGTATTGAAAATTGTAATGCTGAATCCGCACGAACCCCGATTACAAATTGGTCATTAATGCTAATAGAAGGGCGCTATAACTTAATGGTACAGTGTTCTCCTCTGGTCTGAAGGTTCCATGGTTCGATCTTACTTCGTGCCAGTTTAGTGGACATCATCATATGCGTGTTTTTTCTCGAGATTCTCCCTCGTCTTCATACAACGAATTCTTTCACCTGCGTTTATCGTATTTCTACTTTATTCTACTGAGAATAACTATAGATGTTCCAGTATTACTTAGTCACAGCAATGATTATTGTGTATTGTTCAGTTGCTAGCAAATTTTATTTCCATGCCATAATTTTAGCTTGTCAGTAACTTTCAAACGAATGAATCACTTTGAGAATACTTGTTAGGAACATACCGAAAGGTATATTCGGTCTCATTGTATCTACATCAAATAAAACTACGTAAATTGATCCTGTTTAATTATTGTTATTGACAAAAAAGAATGTTATGGGATATATGTGCACCGGTACTTTCGGTGGCGACTGCACATAAGTTTACGAAAAAAGTGTGAATGAAATATATCAGTTGGGTGCTTGTATATACATACAGCCAAGTGTGTAAGTGTGTCTTCTTAAAAGGTAAAGAGTTACTACTGTTGATTGAGATGGCAATTGGTGAACGGTAAGGTAATATAAGCGTCAAACATTGAACTTCATTATAGGCGCATAAACAAGTGAGTTGTTCCTTTAACAAATATTCGAGTCCTTTGTAGTACATTTTAATAATCGATAGAGTTTTTCGCTTTGAGATACTTAGGCTTCACTATGTTTCAGTGGCGGACGAAACGGGGTTTCAGTGTTTACTGTCCCTTAAGCAAGATATTGCTTAAAGATAAATATTTACCACATTAAGATATGTATACCTAGGTACAAGCACTTGAATTAGCCTCTGAGTTACTTCTTTATACGTCTTTCCTCCCGCATGATCCGAAGCTGAGCCTTATGTGTCAAAAAGTTAAATAATTTTAAAACTATATATATATATATATATATGTTGTTATGTTGTAGCCTAATAGAAGTGTAAAATTTATTCAGATAGGCAAATTTATAATAAAAAATACGAGGACTTTTTTTCGACCTTCGCTAAGGCACCAGAGAAGAATCATATGAGATAACGAAACGAGGACAAGACAAAAGTGTTTATTGGATATCGATACTGTAACACATATATATATCTGTGTTACAGTTTCGACTACGTAACATAGCCTTCCTCAGACACAAAAGCGATTAAAAGTTACAGGAAAGGAGGAAAGAGGATAATAGACTTAGTGAGAGAGAAAGGAAAGAATGAGTAGTGTACTGGTTAATTGTAAAAAGTGCAATATGAGGTCAGGAAAGTGATTAGAACAAAGGATAAAACAACATAAGGACGATGCCAGACTAAAAAGAGAACAACGCAATATATAAACGCGTTAAAGAAACGGGACATGAGATAGATTGGGAAGGAATAAAAGGATTAGAAAAGGTAAAAAAGGAGTGTGATAAGAAAATGGAAAGAAACTCAGTGGATTAAGAAATATGGGAAGGAGAAGTTGATGAATTGTCTAGTTGACTTGTGATACGTGAATTATGGGAAAAGATGATAGACAAAATAGAAAGAATTAAAAATATTAACGCGAACTATTAGGACAGGTGGAGAAGAGCAGGTGGACAGTAGCGAACAGAAAGTGTAAGTGACAAACACCTAATTAAGAGTTCTTAAAAGTTTCATAACAAGTGTTAAAGGTTGTAAGCAGGTGTGCAAAAGAGAGAAAGCGACATCTAATTAAAAATTTCTATTTTAGAACCAATTAAAAGTTTACGTTTTGTAAAGAGAAAGCGGGCGTGTCTTGCATTCAGATTGTATATAAGCAGTCAAAATGGGATATTTCTCTCATAACGTGTCTGAGGAAGGCTATGTTACGTAGCCGAAATTGTAACAGACATATACTCTTCATATCTATATCTCTATCTATCTATCTATCTATATCTATCTATCTATCTATCTATCTATATATATATATATATATATATACACTGCTTTAGATAGAATGTCATTCAATCATTGTTAAGTAGCGAGCTTTAAGTCATATCGAATGCAATCGAATTGCCCGCCATGTGTAATTCGAATTTTCAAGTTACTGTCGGCAAAATTTCAGGGATCTCAGCAGGCAATTCAGAAATCGTAATTTACGCCTTTCACGAACCACATGATTTACGCCTTCAGCAAGGACGTTTGCTGCCATAAGTTCTCCACCCTTGGCCGCCCTCGTCGTCTTTCTTGAAACTCTCTGCACAGTCATCACTAGAGAGAGCGAGGCATCAGTATGACCTCCTTTACTGGGCGGCTATTCAAAACATTCGCAAAGCATTTTTATTGCGTATGCGTTCGGTTGGAATACGCTGATCATGTATTTAAAAGTGGATGACTAATCACAATGCACTGCAAACGCGAAAGCAATAAAAAACGCGCAGAAAACGTTGGCTTGAGTGTATTTGGTGCATTTCGAAACAATAGACTACCTGCTGTTTAAAAGATGTCTAAAGGAAGGAACAAAAGGAAAGATGTGTTACCAGGCAAAGAGATTTTAGCAAGAAACTCTGCTATTATAAACCTGGACCTGGAAAAAAAAAGACTTGGAAACCCTAACTGGCTCACAGTATGATTTATAACTCTGGCGAAAGTAAAATTACCAAGTAGCTATTTAGGTCGCAGTCGCTGCGGGGGTTAAAGAACGCATCGAAAACGAATTCTCGAATAGCCATACACTTAAACTCTGCTGAGTCGTGCGCGCAGCCATCACTAGAGAGAGAGAGACGATATTCTCTCTACTAAAACCGGAAGTGATATAAATGTACTACTTCCACTTTCAATATTAATTGAGAAAATAGACGCCATATGAACCAAACTTCTTCATGTAGTGTACACATGACACTGCTACTTGTTATTTACTGTATTTTGAGTGCTATAATGTGTAGATATGTTTCTTTCATGCAAATGAAAATTATAAAAAGTAGTACAGAAAGTGCAAATGAAAAGAATAAAAATAGTACATAAAGTGCAAATGAAAAGTATAAAAAAATACAAAAAGTACAAATGAAAAATATAAAAATAGTAAAAAAAAATGAAATAGTATAAAAAGCATGGGCACTTTTACCATTGAATAAACGGTCCTTCAAAGACTTCAAATTTGAGATTATTTTTGTCGTGATGCTATGTACGGGTAAGTTTTAAAAGAGTTGTTTGGATTCAGCGTTTTCAGATTAGTATAAAAAAAACGCTATTAAGAATGTATCCTGGCATGAACACTTTTTATAGTTCGACATATTCCAATGTTCGTTCAGAAATGAAACATCCTCTCATAGAACACGGGGTGGTCAAGTCCTCCCCCAAAATCAGTACTACATTTAAATGTGGCCTAACCTCTAATACTCTTCTTTTAAACAATGTCGAATGCACAGAAATTTGAAATCTATATTATAAAATTGAAAGTGGCTATGTTCGTGACTCATTAATCTCTTGAGCCGACCGACCGATCTCGATCAAATTTTCAACGTAGATGTGGTTCTGGCCTGCGAGTGTTTTTATCTATTTACTTTGACGGTAGAACTTAGGGTTGGGGGAGGGGGGGACAGAAAAAATAAATAAAACTTAATGACTCTTGAACCACTCGACCGATCTTGATCAAATTTTCATTGTAGATGAGGTTCGAGACTGGCATGATTTTTATCATTTTACTTTGACGGAGCAACGTAGGGGAGGGGATGGAGGGTAAGATATACAAAAATCAATAAATATAAAAATAAAAATGACTATGTTCGTGAATTAATAACTTTTGAACTACCCGATCGATCTCAATCAAATTTTCAACATATGTGAAGTTCAAACCTGAGGTGTTTTTTATCATTCCGCTTTGACAGTTGATCTTAGGGGAGGGGAGGAGACGGGGAGAAATCTATAAAAATAAATAAAACTTAATAACTCTTGAACCACCCGACCGATCTCGATCAAACTTTCAACATGGATAAGGTTCGGGCCTGGGATGTTTTCTCATTTCACTTTTACAGTGCAACGAATGGGGGGGGGGGAGGGAGAGGGAGATGTACGTGGAAAAAGTAAAAATAAAAGTGACTGTCTTTGTGACTTCATCACGTTTAAACCACCCGACCGATCTTAACCAAATTTTCAACATAGATGAGGTTCGGCCCTGGGATGGTATTTATCTATTCACTTTGACGATAGAGCTTATGGGAGGAGGTAGTAAGAGGGAGAGATATATAAAAATAAATAAAACTTAATAACTCTTGAACCACCAGACCGATCTCGATCAAATTTTCAACCTAGATGAAGTTTAAACCTGAGATGATTTTTGTCATATCACTTTGACGATGCAACTTAATGGAAGGGAAATACATTTACAAATGATCGAAAATGACCGATATTAGTGTCGAATCTATCGTTTTTGAGGTCGCTGAGATGAACAGTGACACTTCTGATGCCATTTAAATCCTAATTCAGCCCCGCAAAAATTGTGGGAGGATGACCAATATCAGTGTCGAATTCAGTTTTCGGGGTCGCTGAGATAAACAATGACACTTCCGATGCTGTGCTCCACAACATGGGCAGGGGAGGAGGATATATAAAAATCATCGAAAATAACCGATACCAGAGAGCATTTTAGTAATACTAAAAACTGACTGACTAACGGAACATGTTACTATTTTTTCTTAATTTAACCCAGCGAAGCGGGTAATTTATGCTAGTACAAAATAACTTGACAAGGTTGTGCTTGTAGTGAAAAATGTTCATAAGCCTATTTTGCAAGTCAATAGTTCCTTTTGTTTTGAGTTACTTTTTCAAGATACACCTGAAAGATATTGGTACCAAGTGCCTTTCGTTTACCCCAGTGGCGTAGGACACTTTTGCGGCCCCCCCCGCAAAGTATAGAGAAGGGGCCCCACTTGTAAAGCCGACAGAAGTAAGGTTGAAGTTCTACTTTTTTAAAACGTTATTCATCGCAAGACTTCGGGGCCCCCTATACCTCGGGGCCCCCCCGCACTGCGGGGGTTGCGGGGGCAGCTGCTACGCCACTGGTTTACCCTTTTATTCTTTTCTCAGTCCACAATATCGTTCATCCATTTTAATTGCTGTAAAGATCACTTCAGAAGACGTCGAACTAATAATTTCATTATAATTCAATTTTAAAAATTTGGCAGTTATGAAGGGGCACCAAATTCTATAAAAATTGAACCATTACGTAAGTTTTCACCCCGTAGATTGTACCGATAAAAGTTTAATTGTAACACCTATTTGATTTCTCTTAAAAGCCACTGCTTAAAAAGAACGCAGTAATATTTTTCGTATGGATCGGGGCAATAGCATATGGCAATAGATAAGTTTCGGACTCAAGAGGTGTTAAATGCGCTTGCGTGCAGAACCACTAGTTTGGCTTTCGAACTGTAAGACGCATTCGTCACGAAGTGCTCATGGTGTAGTGGTTATCACATCCGCCTAACACGCGGAAGGTCCCAGGTTCGATCCCTGGTGAGCACATTTGTGTTTTTTAAAATTTTATGTACTATACTTGAAATGAGTAATAAAAGCATAGTGACTTCACGATTTACCTATTATCATTAAAATTAAAGACTTTCGAAGACTCCTCTAATTATGAGAGAAGCCCTTCTACATCAGCTGACAAGCGCGAAAAGAGCATCAAGCAGACTTAATAGACACAGGCCGGTAGCCAGCCCAAAAATTTAGGGGAGCCCGATCCAACCATATTATAGTTGATTTGCAAGCCTACCGTAAAATTTTTAGAGGGGGCCAGCAAAAATTTAGGAGGGGGCGGCCCCGTAGATACGGGCCTGAATAGACATATTAAAAGCGTTCTTTCTTTCTGAATGCTTCCATGTGGCTTTGCCCAATAGCACCAACTTCTGTATAACTTTGGGGAAGGGGAGGCCATTTACTTGTGTTTTGCCTTTAAACTACGGAGGTAGATGCTCTAACCTATAAACTACGAGATATTTTGTATTCAAAATACCCTGTTTCTTGTCTTAACTACGAATATTTCGATTTCGAAATGATACTACAATAACTTTTTTAACACGTTTTGTTTCATGCGTCTTCAATAAATAGGAGTGAAGAAATGGACTTCTTTATAAACCCTTACGAAAACGCTTTAAATGTAGTTTAAAGGTTAAAGGTAAATTACATCCGTAGTTTAACGGTTAGTTCTCAGATATTCAAACATACATTTTGAGAAACCTCCAGTTTCAAAATTAATTGGGAAAATATCACGCCATACAAATCAAACTTCTTCACGTAGTGTGCACGTGACATTGCTACTTGTTCTTTTCTTATGTATATTTAATCAGTGTATAATCATACATTAAATATTTATATATATAAGGTACCGACAAACAATGACGTACGCAGGAATTTATTTCGGGAGGGTCTAAACCGTTTCGGGGGTTCTAAATACAATTTATGGCTAAATTCTATGAAAATTTCTAAAATTGCCCCTAAAAGTAGACATTTACAAAAAAAAAAAAAAAAAAGGTTGGGATTTCGGGTGGGTCCGGACCCCCAGGACCCACCCCCTGCGTACACCCCTGCCGACAAAGTAACTATGCAGTGGAAATGATAGATGAATGAAATTTAAAATGGTGTTTACGGCGGTGCAGTTTTCTCTACAAGAAATGTTAGAAATGTCCTTCTTCAGCCTGAAGATACGCTGCATATTTGTAATCACTTTTCGGAGGAAAAATTACGAAGAAACTGCCATTTCATTTCCAGCTGTTTATTTACTGCAACCCTCAATAGCTTTGCGTATTTTTAGAATTATTTACTATTCTAATAATTCGTATTCTATTGCTAATAGAATACCACTTCCAGCTCTCTTTACATTTGTGTAATTTAAGCACCCCGGACAAAAAATTCGTCACCCCCGCTCGAGAGCAAGGCTGCGTTGGCAAACAGGTACAGATTGCGTATTTGCCGAATCACATGGCCAAACGTGCATACCCTGCCACGAGGCGATCAGAGGGCATTACTGTGGAGTGACACAAAACCGATCGAAGCGGTGTGTGTGCGGCAAGATGGGGAAGAGCGCGAACGTGACAGAGTGGCAAAAAGGGGCAATCGTGTTTGGTCGTGCCCATGGCCACACAGCGATAGAAGTTGCCCAATTTGTTGGTGTTTCGCTGCGGACTGTTCAACGTGTCTACAAGCAGTTGTGTAACACACGTGGCCATGAAATATAACGCCAGAACTGTGGTCGGAAAAAGATCCTCACAGGTCGGGCCCGAAGACGGCTTTCCATTCTTGTGAATCGAAATCGGTTCCAAACCTGCCAGGAATTACTGCAGTCCGTGAATGCAGGCCCAGTCCAACCTGTCAGCGAGAGAACATTGCGACAGGAACTACATGCAATGAGTATATGGAATCGGGTGTCTCACAAAAGGGCACTGCTCACACATGCACATAAAGTGCTCGTCTGCAGTGGGCCAATAATCATCAAACATGGACAGTAGCAGACTGGCTCCGTGTCATATGGTCTGACGAATCACGATTTTGCCTGTATTCGAATGACGCCCGGCGTCACCTGTCCACCGACAGCCACATGAAGCATTTCACTTTCATTGTGTGGCAGGTCAGGTGCAGGCCGGGGGTGGGTCTGTCATTTCTGGGGGTGTTTTTCGTACTATGGGGTGGGCACACTCATTGAGGTGTCTACGAACATGAACCAGCACGTTTATTTTAACATCCTGGTGTTGCCCTTCAGTCACTTTCTTCGCGATGACTTTGCTATAGACACCCCTATTTTTCAAGACGACAACAGCAGGGTTCACAGAGCTGGACCCATATGTGATTGGTTTGAGGAACACTCAGGTACGCTACCACACCTCGAATGGCCCGCAAAATTGCCGGATCTCAACCCAATTGAGCATCTGTGGGACCAGTTGGAACAGCGAGTGAAATGTCGACATCAGCATCCCGACGTTTGGCAGAATTGCGTGATCTTATCCTCCGTGAGTGGGTTCAACTGGATGTGACGGCCTTGCATACCCTTGTGAACTCCCTTCCCGACCGCATCCAGGCGGTTATCCAGGCCAGGGGCGGCGCTACATGGTATTAACGTAAGTACCAAGAGGGTGACTAATTTTTTGTCCGGGAGCTTATAATGAATAATTTTCCTTTGCATTACGAGGTAGTGCACTGTGATCTAGAAAGCCAGCAGTGGTGATACAATCTGATCTGTACTGATAAAACATTACCTAACGAAAGATCATAGTTCTTTCAATCTAAGAGTTGTACACAAGGAAGTTTTTTTTTTCTTTTAATTTGTGATACGAAGCAAAGATTTTTAGCAGTTCGTGTTTCTATCCTGTAGTCTGAACTTGTAATTTTTCTATTCATACGCATGAAACAATTTGGCAAGGTCGTTAAAAATTCAGTATGTTGAATATACTTTAAATATGTTTGCTAGAAACCATAAATTATTTCTTCTGTTCTGAGCGTTCTCAATAACCAAAGAATTTGCAGGGGGTTTTCCAATCACGAGGATAAATGTCACTGTTTCTTGTAGATTATGGGAACCAGTGTTTCTTTCAGAAAAAAAAAATGTTTCGGGGGGGGGCAACTTAGTATTCGGAGAAGCACATATTATTTTCATGCGGTTTCGAACTCCTCCGGAGAACACTTTCAGAGCTCCGGGGCCCAGTGAGCCCCAAAAACATTTCTGAAGAAACACTGATGGGAGCGCGTAGCAAACGTCGAAGTGATAATTTGGAACGTTATATAAGGATATTTGGAACGGCTTTGGAAGAGAGTGTGAGCGATAATATTCTTATAATGCTTTTGGACATTTTCAATAGTTCCATGGAAATAAAAATCTCATGGAGCTCCCTGAAATGAAATTAAACTAACATGCAATGAATGGTAGTTGATTTACATAACTATAAATATGGCTTTCATGTTTTGATTTTATTTTATGAACTACAGTATTTAGATTTGACTAACACGAGTCTGTTTAACATTATTGGGATACATAATTAAGTTATAGCTATTTCTGTGCCATTTTAATGTATATGTTCAGTACTAACATTATCAAAAACCTGGACTTACGGCAGTGCTGCTGATTTTTGTATATTTTGTAGGGGGGGGGGATTTATGGCATGTGTGTTTAATTGTTATGTATGCAAACATAGATTCAAGCAAATATATCCAAGCAAACTTGAGGGCAGGGGGAGCTCTCGTCCCCAAGGATCGGCGCCCATAGGTTTATCAAGGCGCCTGAACTGTATATCTCATCTATAATATGACTTGGGTGTGTTACACTTGTAAGATTAAACGAACAAACAAACAAACAAAAAAAAAAAAAAAAAAAAGAAGAAGCCTAATCGAATCAGAATCACTAGTTCATTTAGGAAAATAAGGTGGTAGAATAACTCAATTACAGCTATATTATTTGCTTCTCATTAAGTTTATGTTCATTATAATACGACTATGGATATCTAAAATTCTCGCCCCCGGGTGGGCTCGAACCACCAACCTTTCGGTTAACAGCCGAACGCGCTAGCCGATTGCGCCACGGAGGCCTGTGATCTTGTAGCCAGATAGCGCTGTAGCTGAGTACTTGAGTAAGTGTATGTTGACGTCATTTCAATTTTGCGAAACGCGAAAGTGAAAAAGTGAATTTCAAAGTGTATATACGTGTAAATCTGCCATACTCTTATGATATACACTACGTTGTAGCTCAAGACGATAAACCTAAGTAAATTTGGTATATTTCGGCGGTGAAATTGTTCTATTAAAAAAAGGAAAGTGTTTCCAGAATTTCGTATTGAAGATGGAATCAAAACTTCTTGAACACAGTGAACTACCTTCGTAACAAAAAGAAAAGAAATAATAAAACTATTTCTTTGCAAAATAAGCAAAGATGGGGGATTAGCATGTATTTTCTGAATTATGTTATCTCTCTCTAAGAAGTCTACAAGTAATCTTTTCTGTGGGTACCTAAAATTAGAATATACTGTGCAATTGTTTCATAAACTATACAAAATCATTAGTGCATTTAATGTTAAGTAAATTCAGTTAGTTCAGTAGTAGGCTCTATAGAGAATTGTGTAACAACAATAGCGAAATGTATAAAATTATTATATAAGCATAAGACAATCTTTTGTCAATGTTCTCTCTATGTATTAATTATTCCGAAAAATTAGTTAATGTGCCTTATATGAATCTCAGAGGCATAGTAACATAATATTATATGAAAAACAAAAGGTATTATCTTGAAAGCACAAAATTAAAAGCTAATCTATCGGACATTATGTCTACTTCAGTAGTGTAGAAGGAGCATATACCCCACCAATGGACGTTTTAAGGAATTCCATTCATAACTTGCAGAAAGAATGACGTAATATTTTTATATGGTTAAAAAAAAAAAGACTGAAATCGTATGAAATTTATTAGCATGTGTATTTATGTGATATATCAGAACTGAGAAAATAAAAACTAAAAAGTTGTGTTAGCAGAGCGTGGTTTCGATCCACGGACCTCTGGGTTATGGGCCCAGCACGCTTCCACTGCGCCACTCTGCTACGACGACCCACCTGGCTGCAATCGTATTATGAAGCGTACTTGGTGAATGATTCATGAATTAACCGCCATTTTAATAGTACAACACGGAGAAAATACCATGGTTTATATTTAGTCAGAGTGTTAAGAGTATATTATTGGTTATAAAGTCAATTTTAGCTTAAGAAGCAATTTCTTTATTACTCCAATAGCAAAAAACAAGCGAATAAAGAGAGAAAGAAGAAGAATCATGTATGAAAATCTTAGCCTTACAAATGTATGATGAATTCTTCCTTCATATTACATGATGCTATAACATATATTTTAACACTTCTCCTTGCTCAAATACGTGGAAACATTACTGGTTAACATATTTATTATGTTAACATTTCGAAAAAGCTTTAGATCTGCTACCAGATCAGTTGTTTATATTAAATATGTATTATCGTGACAGCATGTTTCATTCGTCTATATAAAAATCTTTGAGCATTGTGATTATTATCATACAAAGTAATTTGAGAACTAAATTCCCATATCTCACCTTAAAAAATATTGATGAACTTTGTCTCTTTCGTTCCATCTCCTACATTATAGTAATTCTGCTTCAATACTAGATTTTTTTTTTTTTTTTTTTTTTTTGTTTCCTAACTTTATAACAAAATTTGAGTATGGTTTTCTATCGGTTCATCATCAGCCCAGAAATATGCAAGTGCTTTTTTTTTTTTTTTTTTTTTTTTTTTTTTTGCTGCTAAACAGTGTTTTGTCAAAGCAATTATTGAATTGACTTAGGTTACTACAAGCAGGGGCAGCGATTCGGGGGACAAGAGGGCAGTTGCCCCCTACTTTTTTGAAGTGACCCCTTAATGTATACAGTTTCATTTGAAAATATAAAGTTTTTGTATGTATTACTGGCTCATAGAAAGAAATGGCGCCACATGCCGTTGCGTGAGTACGTATTGGTTATTTATCTTCCTGTGTAGTTAAGAAAGCTACAGAAATTGCATTTTAATTCCAATTCAAAGCAATTAATATTGCAATTGCGTATTTCTTTAAATGTCGTAGTATTTAACTTATAAATGCTTGTAGTATTTATTGTCTTTCATTTTCTAGAGTAGTAACATACATTTAACGCCATGTGTAGAATTAAAAATATAAGTTGTTCAGTTTCCCAATTTCAATGTAACTTCTACGAAACAAGCCTCATTATTCATTACTATGATTATTATTATCCTTTCTATTTATTTGTTTTGTAACTTTGTTATTAAATAATCCGATTACACAGTTTTCCAGATAGAATTTTAAGATACTCATGAGCATGGAATCAAATCCCTTCTTACACCTTCGTTGTTTAAGAGTACAAAGGGCTAGTACCTACTTGCGTTGCACTCGTTAATTTACTTAATAAAATGTGAAATACGATATACAATATTTTGACTGAAAAAAGATAGTATCCTATTAATTATACAACCTTTCGTCATACAAATGGTTAGAAAGAACCAGGAAAATTAACACTGATATAAAAACATTCAGATCATGTCTTGCCCCCCACTTTTAACGTCCAGTCGCCGCCACTGACTACAAGCACCCAATATCTGGCCTTTTACATACCGAAAGATACGTTAAACACCCTATTAGTTTCTGATACGGATATTTTCTTTCACATGTACGATGTTCTAGCTTTTTCCAATGTTAGATTTACTTCCATCGGTATGGAAACAAATTTCAATGTCAAGTTAAACTTAAAACTGACAAATTCTTTCTGTGATAGGATCAAACCAAAGTCAGAGCTGGATTAACCCATGTGGAGGGCCGGGGCTGAAAAAAAAAATGTGGCCCCTGCTCACTTCGCCATATATATTTCTGTGAAAGTACAGTAGGAAAGTTAGACGTGAATATGTTTCATATTTTGTGTCGTATTTTATCTTATGATGATGATTTATTTTTTTATGATTCTTTTTAAACAATCAGTTGAGATTTTGATGAGAGTGGAGGCCCGAGGCTACAGCCCCTAGAGACCTGCACAAGCCGGGCCTGGTCCGAGGCCCGAAGCCCGGCCCGGCCCGCGGGCCGGGCTTGGGCGGGCCGACTCTGTTATATCTTTGCGCCGGGCCGGGCTTGGGCGGGCCGACACTGTTATTTCTTTGGGCCGGGCCGGGCTTGGGCTGGCCGACACTGATTTCTCTTCAGGTCGGGCCGGGCTGGGGCCGATCAATTGCAATTCTTTAATAATTATTGACTTCCGTTAAACGATAATTGGAATAAAGCCAAACATTGAAGAAGTGTGTCCGTGAAAAATATTACAAAGAATGCAATAGCTATTTACAGTTTGTGTTGCTTAGCGGCTCCACTTTCACTATAGAGGATTGCAGGCATTATGCGGTAAATTGAGCTCTGATTGCCTGTCGCTAAACAATATTGCCATTTTCACTTTATGCTAAAAATCAATTAAGTTAGATTTTTGTTACAGGGAATGCAGTTTTTGTTCTCTCAATGACAGGCAAAGTTCTAGCAGGCAATGGTACCATTCGGAAGGCAAGCGTCATGTTGTGAACCAAAGTTTAAAAAATGTTTCTGAGGGTTAGGTCAAATTTAGTACTAAATTTTGAGAAAGATTCGGGCTCGAGCTATTTTTAAAAACAAAATATCGGGCCGGGGTCGGGCCAAAAACTTTTAAAATTTATCGGGCCCGGGCCGGGCTTGGGCCAAGAATTTTGAAAAACTTATCGGGCCGGGCCGGGCTTGGGCCGAAAATCTCCAAAATTTTTCGGGCCCGGGCTGGGCCGGGCCTAGGTACGTTCGGGCTGGATTGGGCTCGGGCCGAAAAAATCGGCCCGTGCAGGTCTCTAACAGCCCCCTAAGCCCTTTCCTTAATCCGGCCCTGATCAAGGTCCCTTTTTTCTCTTTCTGTCTGTGTCTACTTTTATACCAAGACAATTCTTTAGAGGTCCTAGGACTTTTATATCAAAGTTACGTCGCATGATAAGCACTGTATTGTGTATAAAATTTACGTATTTGTAAAAGTTAAAAAAGAAAAAAAGTGCTATGCTTGTTAAGATAATGATATCTGTTAAACCTATCTCTTTACTTGACAGCTCATTTCAAATGAAAAACCGGAAATCGTCAAGTAGCCAAACATCCTTCACGTTCATAGAATTAAGTTGTGTAGATTTATGTTTTATCCCACTTCTTAAACTTCAAACACTAAAATATGATGAGTAAATATAATAATAATAATAATAATAATAATAATAATAATAATAATAATAATAATAATAATAATAATATACTAATAATAATATGGTCTTCTCAGACCGGCAGCCAACCAAAGAAATTGGGGAGGGGAATAAATATATTAGAGGAACACAAGTCGTTAAAACTTCTCAATCTCTATATCCATAATAACTCTGATCTTATATCCGTGATAATCATAATTATCATTATAACTCTATCAGTAATCAAATAATACATTAAAATGCCATGTTTCTTAGTTTCTGGCCAATTTCTTTCAACAATTAGATCTCGATAACCATAAGCTCCAGAAACGTGGTATTCTCTCCAGCGTTGCCAGATCTAACATAATGATGCTAGATCTAGCATAATTTGCATGTCTTTAGCATCTAGCATCTTGCTTTTAGCATCCTGCCCAAATCTAGCATAATTTCAGCAAGTTTATCAAAAAGTCGTAAAACCTGGAGATGAGAAAGAAGTTGGTCGTTGGAAGAAAAAGAACAGCAGAAATGTATCCTCTTCCATTGATTCATACACTCGGTAAACCATACAGCCAGTCTTATTTTCCGAAGTGTTAGAAACGGCTTTGGGCCTTTTTGGGCTTTTTTTTTTTTTTTTTTTTTTTTTGTGGCTCCACCCAGGGTTTTCTACTCCTTTAACTGCGAGGCATGGGCGGAGCTATGGGGGCCATTCTTTCCCCAACTTTTTGACAACTTCACCATCTTTATTTCCGACTTCATGACCATCTTTATTCCTGAAAGAAAAGGTCCGAGACCGACCAAACATCTCCCCCCCCCCCCCCAGCAGACAATTCCCAACTCCCGCTTATGCTGCGAGGTAATTTTCTTTCAAAATATGTAAACAAACATTTTGCATTCATTTATACGATATATACGCCATTGAGTCTGACAACGACTGCACTAGTTAAGTTGAGTTAAACCTTTGGTACGTGAAGTATTGAGTTCTATCCACGCATTCTTGCGCTCTGCGTATTTTAAGTTACGTTATCGTATCTCAACTTCATTTTTTTTTTCCCTTTAAAACTCCTGAATTAGTAATTATGAGGATTTAGCGTAATTTGACCCAATCTAGCATAATTTCGATCAGGTTTTGGAATAATTCGGAGCTGTGAGTCTGGCAACGCTGATTCTCTCTGATTGGTTCCAAATTATGTGTAGAGTGCCAATTTTCATTCAAATTATAAAAGAAAAAACCGTGCTGTAATTTTCTATTTAACTTTTTGGGTTCATTTTTAATTCCATAAGATTAACATTATCGCTAGGCGGCTAGGGCGTTGCTAAGGTTCATGTCCTTACGTTAGGCAACCAGTAGAAGAGCTAGGTATTGCGGATTGACGGATGTAGTCTGGTTTCTGTCTGCCGTCTCCCCAATTTTTACCTTCTAGATCCGCCACTGCTTCCGTCCTTCACTTGTGTCTGTGTCCTTTTGCACCAGAGGCGAGCGCTCTACCTCTTTCCCCTCTTTTTTTTCTTTTACTGGTTCTTTTCGTGCTCTGGTAATACTTTCTTTTGTGTGTGTGTCTCATGACTGTCAGACTCGACAGGACTAGAACACAGAAATATCGACGACGTTTTAAAACGCTCAAGTTCTTCAGAGGGGCTCGGAAAACCGCAATGATCCCGAACCACGTGATTCGAAATCGAACGCTCGAGACTACGGGGCTGGTATCATTGGCGAGCGCTGAACCTCTGTGTCACTGGCCAGGCCCGTATCCACGGGGGGCTAGGGTGGGTCAGGCCCCCTAAGTTTTTACTGCCCCCCTAAAATTTTCACGGTAGGCTTGCAAATGAACTATAATATGGTGATGAACTATAATATGGTTGGGTCCCTCCCCCTACATTCTATCGCCCCCCTATATTTTCGGGCTGGCTACCGGCCTGTCACTGGCGTCAATTGCTTTCCCTGAGTTAATGCATTTTAGTTAAAAAGTGTAATGATATACGAATGAAAAACGCAAAAATCTGCTTACTTTGGAGTCTTTCCCTCCCCTCCCCCTAAGGTAAACTTGAAATACGCTGCCGCTCTGTGCCTTCACACGGAAATACAGTAATAGCACACAAAAGTATATCGGACCTTCAAAAGGAAGTTTTTATTGCTATTTATTTTGCAAAAAGGAAGGGGCGCACAATACTGAGGGACCTCCTCAACAAATTGCAGACCTGGGACGAAAATAATTTCGCAGCAAACAATATGAGCATTCCATATCAAGCACTAATAAATTATTTTGCACCAACTTTGGTTTCGTCATATCAATGATATCCCACTATGAGTGCACTTTATAGGGTACAGTCGAGAAAATGCCTTACAAAGTAATATTGAATCATCTATAAATATTTTGAATCCCAAGATTGAATTAGAAAGAGTAAATTTGTTACTTTCCCTGAAGGATCTAACTCTTTCATCGATAGCGCAGGGTCTGGAGCGACTGTCCCACTTGACAGCCGTGACAGTATATTGTATAATCTTACCAAAACCAGGTTTTGTTAGTCAACCTGCACGACTGTAATGTAATAGCACTCTTCCGTAGTAGGGTCATCCATAAGGAGGGGAAATATCGACGAATGGAAGTGTGAGAAATTATATTCTTAAAGTTTTCTTCTATTTTCAGCTGTGATATTTTCAAGTCGAAATTCCCAGCAGTGGCAAAATAATAATAATTTTTCTAGAGATTAAGTTAAATAAAATTCGATTTTAAAAATAATAATATTGATTTAACGAATTTCTGAACACTCTTTGGTGACAAGAATAAAATTTAGTTGAGTTATAATACGAGAATTTAGTGACTTTTGAAGTGTTGGCTATTTTCATAAAATCAGAGTTAGCAACAGTGGAAGCAGTAAAATTTGTCTGGGATCTATGCACAGCCGTGCTCGGCTATATATTCCTATCCTATCCTATATATATATTCCTATCCGCTGGCAATTGAGAAACAAAGGTATTTATACCAATACTGCCTTGAAAAAATGTAACCCTTTTGGTTCACTTCCTAGCTAGTTCCTACACTTCTCCCCGCAGACACACACAGAGAACGTCTCAACGTTAGTCGAGATTAGCCGGTTTTGGCATTTGATTTGTTTCCTCCCTAACTCCGTTCTTTTCGTAAATATACTCTGTATGTGTTTCGTGCAGTTCCATTTACTGATTATAGTCATCCAACTTCACTTGCTACATTTTATTTGTGATGTCATTGGGGAGTTCACCAAAAAATGCGTGTGAAATTTTTCTGAAAAAAATTGTATTTTTCTTATCTGTCACTCGTACGTAGCTATTTTCTGAATTTCATCATCTCATATTTTCTAAAATTCCTTAAAATTAACTTGGAATAAAGCATTTTTGCAGATATTTACATTTTACTGTCTGTGTTAGCATTATAATAACGCATTGTGGTTTGGGGTGGCTAAGCTGCTTCGAACTCTCCATCACATCTGGCTGGGATTTGCATCCTCTCGAACCAAAAATGAAAAATGATGAATTATGGTGTGCTGAGTATATCGGATCCCGTTTGCAGTTTTTCTGGCATAGTAGATATCGTGGTTTGCAGTGTACCTTTCCCAATAGCTCAGAGATGCTAGTTTAACATTTAATATATGCTTTTACCTCTTGGAGAATCATTCAAATCCGTGCATCGAAGACACAAAAGATTTCTTCCTTTGCGTTTTTAGTACTTGAATTTCTTGCAGGTGAGTTTAACTTGTCATTTATTACAGATAAAGATATTACAAATTGAAATTATTGTTAAACCAGACCTATATTGAGAAATTATTATAAAGAGCCGTAGCGTACGATCTTAAAATCATTTTCGGAGTGCAGAAGTATCTGTAAGCTAATTTTGGTTCTTAGTAAACTTTTTGTAATAGAGTTACAAGTAAGTGTAATGTAGCTTTTATAAAATACAATAAAAAAAAATCAGTTGTTTCCGCCCGGGATCGAACCGGGGACCTTGCGCGTGTGAGGCGCACGTGATAACCACTACACTACGGAAACTTGCTTGGTTGTGACCCCGTACAGCTAGAAACGGTGCTAGCAGCACTAGTGCAGGAGAGGGTGTAACCTTTGTAATGTAAGGATCGCTACCGAGTCATGATAGAATTCATGAAGGGGTACGATAAGAAAAAGAGCGTTTCCTATGTTTAGACAGAATGAAAATCGGTTACACAGTTTCACGTCTTTTATGTGTTACATTTACCAAATGACATGACTAATATGCAATTTACTGGAAGTGCAAAAGTAAACTTATTTTTGTTCACATAGAGTTTCACTAATTTTAAATTTTCCTGGTTTTCCGTGATCCATTGATAGTTTGTATAATAAAATTGCTCTTGGATTTCTCTTCTAGCAGATAATGTATTAGCCTATATTAATTTTATTTATTTATTTTTAAAATCAATTTTCTATGTAGTAACTCGACCCTATCTGTATTTTTATGTTTTTTTAATAAGTTTAATAATACAATATAATCAGGGATAAAAGTGAGGGGAAAGGCGAGAGGACTTCGTCGCCCCACTTCCAAAAAATATCTATGATGTTCCCCCACTTCCTAAAAAAAATACAATGGGAAAAGATAGGCACGGGGGACGCCATTACGTCACCCGTTCCCTTACATTTTCAAATCCATTTTTACCCCTGAATACAATTAGCATAAGAACTTTTTTAATAGCAATTTGTATATGCTAATAAATAAGACTCCTGTAATGAAACTATTAGAACCTTTATATTGTTAATTTCATTCGTTTGTTAAAATAAATCATAACTATATTATACGAGTTAATTAAACATTTTTTTTTCATAATTGTTACGAAAGACGACAGTTAACTTATGATCGAGTATTATCACTAAATAATTGATTTGATGGTTTCTGTCTTCCTTTCTAAAGTATAACCATCTTACACCCTAAGCAAAAGAAATCCATCTTTCTCTTTTGTAGCGGTGCCGTAAGACTTATTTAATTTTCCACTATTTGTGCTGAAATTGTTTGTGCATGTTAAAAGATTAACAGTTGAGTTTACAAATGAAGCCTATGAGAGCCGTACGACTTGAATCTTTCAATGGAATCCAAAATATTAACATTTCTGCACGTATCAACCTTTCCGCTTATATTCTGCCTTCATGTCTCCCCGGCGTTCGTGAAACAACATGGGGTAAGGCTGTTACATTGTACAGTACCCCCATAGAGCCGCCCGTGTTGATCGCTGTTATTGTTTACTTATTATATGTGTACTCTAAATATGAACGTTTAGTCTATATTGAGTGTGTTTTTTATTCTTAAAAAAGCCCCTACTGTACCGGTACGTATGTCATCGCTCGTTTCAATTTTTTTTATTTTTATTTTTTTATTTTTATTTTTTTTATTTTTTTTATTTTTTATTATTATTATTATTATTATTTTTTTTTTTTTTGTCGATAGGAAAATGAACAGGTGTTATATAACCGGTGTCAGCGAGAAGGATTAGCATTATAAATTAGATTTCTAGGCTTTCTGCAGCTGGTCATGTTAGCCCGTCACACTAATGAAGGATGACGTCCCTCGGCGATCACAATATCAGGGGAATTGTAGAGGAAAGGAATAGGGAAGGAACGGCCAGGGACAATTATGCTAGGCACTATCCTAGCATTTGTCTGGTGTGAATGAGGAAAGCCTTACTCAGGATGGCTGACCTAAAAAAAAAATACTTTTTCGACCGAGTTTTCCCATGTCAGCGGAAAGGAAGAGGCTGCCAGGTTGAAAATTCGCTTGATTTTCATGATTCAGCATTCCGTGATTTCTTTGTAGAAGAAAAAGCGGTCTCAGAAACGGGTGGTACCTGATAAAAGTGGGTAATCTGGTAAATCCTAGATTAAGAAGAGGATATAGTCTATGGTATATGTTGCTACGAGACAGGGGTAAAAGTGGGTCTGAAAAGGTAGGGGGACGGCAGGTAGCGCCATGACGTCACGCCGTCCCCCTGCCTATCTTTACCCATTGTAATGTCTTAGGAACTGGGGGACGCCGTACGTATTATTTGGAGATGGGGGACGGCGTTTCCCGCGTTCCCCCGCACTTTTACCCCTGCTACGAGGGCATTTCAAAAAGTTTCCGTCCTGACATTAAAATATCGCGCAAGACGTTCGTGACATGTAGTGCCATGTATGGAAGAAATAATTCACCAGTTTCAACTGTCTAGCAGGACGCAGACATTTTTACATTTTGAATCGGTCGCTGTACGTTGAGCGTGATCACTGCATGACATTGCTCCAGTCCACACGACTGTTGACAAGACTAGTGTTGCCACGAGACGAGACATTTCTCGTGTCCCGTCTTGTCTCGTCTCGTCTCGTAAACAAGACGAGACACGATACGAGACAGAACCCTTTTAGACGAGACACGAGACGAGACAGACTACTTGTCCCGTCTCGAAAACCTGAATTATCTTCAGAAATGGTTTCTTGCAGAGTGCAAAGAACATTTGGAATAATATTCATGGAACTCCGTTGAAAGCAGAAAATATCATGAGAATGATCAAAATTCGAACATTGAAGAACATAATTAACAGAAAAGAAATAGGATACCCAAACCATATTTTTAAACCTGCTATAAAATGTATATCCTATATTTTTACTAATTCCTTACGCCTCGTGAAATGTCTCGTCTCGTCTCGTGTCTCGAAAATCAAAACGCTGGCGGGAATGGCCAAGATTGAAATTGCCAGTGGTCATATAGATTGCAAAAAGGAAAATTCCCTTTCTGAGAAAACATGTTGAAAAGCCTTCATAGAAAAGTGTCCTCTGTCTATTGAATGAAACAATCGTGATACGTGAGATTCCAGGAATATCATCCTTAATGTCTTGTCCCCAATTCCCCTTGCTGTAAACTGAGGAATTCTCATTTTTTTCATTTCTGGCTGGAATGATGACAAACAAAATCAAAGACAGGAAAGATTTTTACAAGGTCAAGAAACCGAACTACCACCACCATCTATTCAATTTGAAAACTGGGTAAGGTCTACACTCATTACAGGCTGTAGTTGAAAGTTCTGGCTGAGATGACGGAAGAGAACAGAACAGACTACACTTGTCTTTATTCTCTGGTGGTGGTATTCTTTTTGCTATATGAACCGAAAACGGCGATTGAAGTATGTCATCTTGCACTAAAATTTTTTCTTCTCTCTCTCTCTCTCTCTCTCTCTCTCACTCACTCACACACACACATACACATAAAAACACACTTTTACCATTTTACCAATCGCTCGCTTATTATACAGCAGTCATGTTGTAAAATTCACCTCTTCGTTTGGAAGGCGGGCAAAGGACAAAGAAAGCAAATATATTGTTGACGAACCCTTCAAATTGTTTGCTTTCAACAAATTTATGATACTAATAATGACACTTTAGGTGAAGAGGTTTTACAGGGAGACCTTCGTTTTGTTACGCGGAAATGTTTGATCTGACCAGAGTGCGAAATTGCCCTGTGCCTTCATGTTGAGAGGAGGGGAATACTTCCCTTTCCTAGTGAATAATATTCATTAGGACCTGAATTATCTTCAGAAATGGTTTCTTGCAGAGTGCAAAGAACATTTGGAATAATATTTATGGAACTCCGTTGAAAGCAGAAAATATCATGAAAATGATCAAAATTCGAACATTGAAGAACATAATTAACAGAAAAGAAATAGGATACCCAAACTATATTTTTAAACCTGCTATAAGATGTATATCCTATATTTTTACTAATTCCTTACTCCCATGAAAGTATCCTGGGGAGGATATTCTCTCCAATTTTCTCAGACTGAAATCCTTTTATCCCGTACTATTTCCCCCCTGACACAATACGAAAAAAGGGGCCGAGGTGGCTCAGTGGTAGAGCGTTCACCTCCGGTGCTTGGGGTCCCTGGTTCGATCCCAGCCCGCGCCGTGTGGACTTTGTGGTGGACAAACACCGTGCTCGTGGGTTTTCTCGGGGTTCTCCCGTTTCCTCCCAGTTTCTTCATTCCACCATTTCACTCATTTCTCATTATCACCGTCTCCTTTAGCCTCACCGGCATAACCGTGGGACGTTAAACTTAAAGATTTCATTTCATTTATAATACGAAAAAACAAATGCTGTTAAAATCCATACATATGACCCTTCCGGGACTCAACCCGGGGCCTTCAAGCCAATGGTCTATCGCCGCAGACCGCTCGGCTTGGTATGAAGATGTACGTTGTATGATTGCGAATAGATCACGACAATATAAGAAACTTTAATCCAAAATGGCCACCCAAAAATCAACTTTTTTTTAGACCACTAGCTAATCTGGGTGTACTATCATGAGTTTGTTACACAAACGGGACAACCACCACATAGTAGCACACACCCCGCGGTTATGGAAACAGATTTGAACCATGGAGGTGAAGACTGGCCCAAAGCATTCGTCCGATGTGTCGTTCAGCTCCCATTACTATGTGTACTCCCGGCACTTTAAGTAGAGCTTACTGTGCAGTAACATATAAAATTTCAATCAAATACTTTCCATTACTTAATAAAATTATTTGGTTCCGAGCCTTTTTTTAAAAAAAATAATTGCAACAAATCTAAACATGCTAAAATGGAAAGTAGTTTTTGGATTGGTATGGGTTAACACTGTGAAACCTAAAGGCTGGAATATATGAAATCAAAGTGTACTCATATATCTATCTCTCTATTTATCTATATATCTTTCCATCTCTCTCTCTCTCTCCTCTCTCTCTCTCTCTCTCTCTCTCTCTCTCTCTCTCTCTCTCTCTCTATATATATATATATATATATATATATATATATATATATATATATATATATATATATATATATATATATATATATATATATATATATATGTACAGACACTATAAAGCAAGTGGGCTGATGTATACTATAGTGTCGGGGATGGTGACACCTTTACATCGAACTTTCCTTGTCGTGTAAACATTATTTGACATTAGTGTCTTTATCTTCCACGTACCTATGAGCAATTTACTGTATATTCGTGTATTGAAACTGGTGAAACAAATTTCAATGTTTCAGAATGTTTAAAAAAAAAAAAAAAAAGCCAGGGTCGAGAAACCTCAGACAACTAACAGCAGAAATATATTATCTTGTAAACTATTTGTCCTTGCCTTGTGAGCTTATTTGAATTTATTTTTAAGACCTTTAGGCAACTTTGGCCGAATGGATGATGATGGGAAAATTAGTGGAATGAAGAAAGTGGTAGGATACTAGACAACTTCGAGAAAACACACACATTCGAAAAATGAAATGAACTCTTCGAGTTTTACGTCCCACGTTTATGCCGGTTAGGCTAAAGGAGACAGTGATGATGAGTAATGAATGAAATGGTGGAATGAAGAAAGTGGCAGGAAACGGAAGAACCCCGAGAAAACCCACGCACACGGTGTTTGTCCACCACAAAGTTCACTTGGCGGGGGCTGGGATCAAACCCGAGACCCCAAGCACCAGAGGTGAACGCTCTACCACTGAGCCACCGCGGTCCCCACATACATTCAATGTTTGTCCACCACAAAGCTCACGTGGCACTAACCGAGATCGAACCGAGTACCACATACAGCAGAGATGAAGGCTTCACGGTGTAGCTACCGTGACATTTCTTGTCTTGTGAGTTCTGGGTAATACTTGTAACTTGAATTGAATTGAATTTTAGTTTAGCGTCCCTTTCAGCAGCGAGGCTATGTGAGACGTGGACCTACTGATTAACGTGGAATCCGAACCACATGAGCTCCCGCCGGGAATCGAACCCGGGTCTCCCGTACTTGTAACTTAGTTGTATCTTGATTAGCATGGTGCAGCCTGCTACATTTTACTTTCGTTCCCATGGTATGCTGCTATACTTTTTACGAGACAAGACGAGAGAAAACGAGACAAACGAGACGAGACGGGACAGAACCTCTCGAGACGAGACACGAACGGGACGAGCACATTATTTCGAGACGAGACGAAACAGCCTGAAGTCTCGTCTCGTCTCGTCTCGTGGCAACACTAGACAAGACTACAGTGCCAAATCTGGGCTGTATATTGGGTGTTGAATCTCCTCGAAGCTACAGTTTTTCATTGATTCAAATGATTCTCTGTAACGAATTGACGCTGCTAGATGGTTAAACTGATGCATTATTTCCTCCATAGATGGCACTATATGCCATGAACGGTTTATCACCAGATCCGGCATAATGTCCAGTTTCAGGCCGGAAATTTTTGAAAATGCCCTTGATCACGTTTCTTGTTACAAACTCCAAATTACCCAGGATATAACATTTAAGAACTGTGGTTTTATTCCGTTGCTGCTGCATGATTTCAGCAAATTCAACCTATCTATTCCAGTGGTTCTCAACCGGTGTGCCGCAACATACTGGTGTGTCACGCACCCACATAGGGAGTATCCCAATATTTTAAAATATAAAAATCATTACACATTAATTAATTAGTTAAAATCATTTTTGATATAGACTGTGTACCAGTCAATGTCTCCGTCTGCAGCAACACTGCTTAGTAGTACATAGAGTCGCTACTTCATAGAAATTTATGGTCTTACACTACTAAAATTTGTATTATTATCTATTATATAAAAGAGAACGCACAAATCCTTTGTTAGCTCATCACGCTAATACGGCTGAACCAATTTCTTTTATTTTTGGGGGATTATTAGGATTTGGACCCTAGATGGTTTTTATCATATCACTTTAATTTTTAATTACCAGTGTCTTGAGATAATTGACCATTCAAGTGTCCATAACGTACAAATCCTTTGTTAGTTCATCATAGGTATAAAAATAAACGTATGTATATGCAACCCGCATGACCGTGTCACTCGGCGGGTTAACATAAATGACAGGCGCTATAATGTTAACATTAATGCAATCTTCTATGGTTTTTATCATATCAATTGAAAGCGAAAAAGTAAAAATTATCTAAGTAACAAAGTTTATTGCGTTCCGGGGTGACCGCAGCGAAGCGGGGCGGGTTAACATAAATGACAGGCGATATAATGTTAACATTTACTGCAATCTTCTATGGTTTTTATCATATCACTTGAAAGCGAAAAAGTAAAAATTATCTAAGTAACAAAGTTTATTGCGTTCCGGGGTGACCGCAGCGAAGCGGGGTGAACGCTGCTAGTTATTAATAATAAAAATCATGTTAGAGTGTTGCAGTCTCAGGGCGTTCAGTAAAATGTCTCAGTCAAAAAAAAAGGTTCACAATCATGATCTAGTCCAAAAAAGAAATGTGTTCACTATCTCAATTATCAGAACCTAAAAGTTTGCACTATGTTGTATATTGTTATATATCTTGCTAAGGAAACAAAATTATCTTCCAGGTTTGAATAACGAATGTCTATAGATTTTGTAAAATTCATTTTGTATGGATTACTCCAACATTTTCTCTTCTAGAAATTTTGCAAATTGAACAACGCGTGCAAGTACATAGAGATAATAGTTTGTAGTTTTGAAATCTTAATTTTAAATTTTCTCTCTTTTATTCTTTCAGATGTAATACATTCATTGTATACGACGTGTTCGTTTGAGACAGCCAATAGTCGCCATATATCACCGTGGTGTGCTGCATTCTCTGAACGAGATCTTCAGGTATAGTTCATTCTCATTTTTATAGACTACTAGCCCGTTCTTCGTACGAGAAACATAAGATTTAATGACTATAAAATTAGAAATTTGAATATTGTAAAAAAATTGGCCACTTTCTCCTTTTTGAAGCAAAACTTTTGGAAGCACTAGAACCCATCTTTGCTCGTTTTAATGAAGAGATCATGTGCAAAATTTCAAACGTCCAACTTAAGTGAATCTTCACATTCAGCATTTTCTGAATAAAGATTAGGAATCTCTTCCCTTTCCCCCCATCTAGAAGCGGAATATTCGAAATCATTGGAACACAACCTGCTTTGTTAAATTTCCAAACTATGCTATGCATAAGTGTCGGAGTCTTGTATAGAATGACACTGTTCGTCCCTCTGCCAACAGGTATCAGAGCGTACACTAAGTTCTGGCGTTGTGCAATGTCTTATTAAAAAAAAAAAAAAAAAAAAAAAATCCGATCCTCTGAATACGTGTTATCTTGAAATTTGGGTATAATTATTATTGCATGGGAATAAACACAATAGTAGAAAACTATTGTGCCATGGTGATAACATCAGTTAATAGCTCAGATTATGATTACTAAACGCCAAACGTAGAGATGCAAAATATGGGGATGAAAACTGATGTCCTGCACGGAAATTAACGGTCCTGCACGTTATGTTTGAATGTAAAAAAAATTCAAATGATTTAATTTTGTTAAAAAAAAAGTCACTAGTTTGAAAGGCTAGGTGAAAATAGTAAGGTTATGAGAATGAAGGATGAATAGAGTCTGTGTAATTCCTGGGTGACTGGCGTCGTTCTCGTCGTCTGGAATGACTCATGTTTCTTTCCGGCGTCTTCCACTCTCTGGACGGTAACTGGAGAGATTAGAGGTAGTTGACAACTGGAACAAATCCTATCAAACTGCTAGGAGCGTTGAATCAAATCTGCCATGAACATAGTTCTTCATCTCTGCCAAAGTGTTTCTGAGGTATTGAACCTTCAGAATGGCATTTCAAAAGATATGGAACTGGATTGTCTCCAATGGTAGGGTCCTTATTTACACGATCTTGCACCTAGCAAATCTTCATGATGAATACCTCTTGTGAACGTGACCTCTATGGTTTCGTTTAGTCAAAAAACGATTACTCTTGCTAGGGATGCGCACGAGACGAGTCGAGACAGAATTTTCTTGACAAAATTCGAGTCGAAACACGGCTCTTCCAATAGAAAAGTATACATTTTTCGAGTCGAGACATCACTTTTACAGCACATTTTCGAGACGAGACAGCCACAAATCTTGTCTCGTGCGCATCCCTAACTCTTGCGATCAATGAACGAGGAAGATCTTGGCTAGGCGGAAAGAAATTCAGTTCAGGAAGCAAGGATAACTAGTCTGACATTTATTGGTAGCTTTTGTAATGGAAATAAGGAAATACATGGTTACTTGAGCTGTCTGAAAATGTACAATATGAATAAGAGTTTTGTCTCGATTGAACTGAAGATTTCATTAACTCTAATAAAATTTACTTGTAGAATGAAAATAAACTGATTAAGTGATTATTATTGAATTTAACAATTTGTAACAGAAATTCACATAACTAAGGGTCACTTTACACTATAGTGTAAACAATTTTCTGTATGGGACATTTCATGAAGGACATTTTTGTTTAACAGGTTATGGAATATAATGAAGATTTAGAATATTATTACATAGATGGGTATGGACATGATATAAATTATCAGCAAGCATGTCCAATTATAGAAGACGTTGTTTCTTACTTTAGGTAAGTATATTTATCTTTTATTAAAAATCTGTACTCATTAACAACTAGCAATATGTTTAAAGATGAACAGTAAAAAAAGGGTTGTGTTAATTCAACTCAATTTTAACACAGTGCAGTGGTTCCAGCATGACTACCAGTATGCGCTGTTAATGAAACATATCCCGCGGTGTTGACGTTTAACACAGGGGGTGTGTTACATTTTTAACACACAACCGATGTTGAGTGGTGTTAAATTCGGATATGTGTTAGTATTTTCGGTGTTGATTCGACACTATGTCAGGGTCAGTTGTGTGGGGAAAAGTGTTGAGTGTTATTTTGTAGCGCTGTTGCACCAACACGAAAATGTAAGACAGTGTGTAGTGTGTTAATTATTTTGTGTTAATATTACACCATGTGAAGGATCAATATAACACAGTTCCTGTGTTATTTCAACATCATTTTATCATTATTTCAACATACAATCTGTGTCATAATTCAAAGTCAAAGCCTTATAAGTAACACCATTTCGGTGTTAATTCAACACTCCCTGCGTTAAAGTTCAAGCTCAGACCACCAGACTAACACCGTTTTTTGGTATTAATTCAACTCCACTTCTGTCTTACTACGACACCTATTTATGTGTTGAAATAACTCAGTGTGCGGTGTTGATGGAACCATTTTTCTGTATTCGAAAAGCTTGTTGTGTGCATGCTTAAATTCTAATTTTAAAATATGAATTGTAAACTACAGAACACTTCATTTAAAAGATCTTCATAAACTTTTTTTTGTCGTCCTCCCCTACATTTATTGTGAAATATTTCTTGATGGTGCGAAACACAACTTTCACCAACATCTTGTTCAAAAATGATAGGAAACTTTTATCTGTATCCTTATAGTATGTTTGCCTCTTAATCGTGTTTCTACTTGTTTTCCGCCATTTTAAAAACAAGTCCCCGATGTTGATTGGTGAGTTCTAGTGCAGTGTAGAAGTGACACAGTAATACGGTGTTGTTTCTTGCTGTTGACATATTTCTTCAGAAACATTATATAAAACAATTGGTAACATATCGCGCGGTTTGCACGTTGAAATTTTGCGAATACCTAGATTTGTTTAAGTATTTCTTTCTACTATGTTTGTCTGTAGCTTCAGTACATAAGCCTTTATAATTAGATGCCCAACATATTTGGCAATCACGCAGAAAACAACACCGAAGATTCTACACTTGTGTTAATTTAACACACATGCTGTGTGTCATTTCAACTACCGGAACATGACACACAAGTCCAAATGAAGAGTGAGTTGTTCTAACTATCTGTTTGTGTTATATTTTAACACAATCGTGTTAACACATAGGCATGTCGTTGAAATAATACAACGATTTTTTACAGTGTGAGTGTAAAAGCTCGTATATTCCCAATAGATTGCAACACGTTATCGCTGTTTTTTTAATGTATTTTGTGTGGAGCTACAGTATTCAAAATACTAGCACAATCAGATTCAAAAGGTCAATATTCAAACGTTCAGAGCAAATATATATAAATAAAAATGAAAAAATAAAAATAAAAATGCTTAATAACTCTTGAACCACTCGACCGATCTTGATCAAACCTTCAACATAGATAAACTTCGGCTCTGGGATGGTTTTTATCATTTCACTTTAACGGTGCAACTCAGAGGAGGGGGAATATATAAAAATGATCTAAAATGACCGATATTAGTGTCGAATCCATAGTTTTCGGGGCCGCTTAGATGAACAGTGATACTTCTGATGCTGTTTAAATCCAAATTCAGCCATATATATATATATATATATATATATATATATATATATATATATATATATATATATATATATATATATATATATTGATCGAAAATGGCCGATATTAATGTCGAATCCATAGTTTTCAAGGTCGCGAGACGAACAGTGACACTTCCGATACAGTTTAAATCCAAATTCAGGCCCCTTTAGTACTCCAAAGGAGAGATGGTAACATGTAAAAATAATTTTAAATGACTGGTATTAGTGTCGAATTCATAGTTTTTGGGTGCCTAAGTTAATTGGTGACAGTTTTGCTGCCTTTTATGTCCAAAATGAAACGTATTTTTGCCGTGCGAAGAACGGGCATTCTGCTAGTTGAATATAATACTTGAATTATTTTGTTCGTGCACTTTTTAATAATTTTTCTTTATTCATTGTAGAGTACACTTAATTTTACTGTTCACAGCTCACTTTCAGCAATGTAACACTCTCAACAGAGAAATGAAACAAAGCATTTTTAAAAAATCACGGATTTTTCTCTGATTAGTAATTCAATTTTTGTTTTAGGGCAAAGTTTGAATATTGACTTCTTGAATTTGACTTGAAATATTTTGAATATTGTTGCTCCATACAAAGTACATTAGAAAGGTAAGGGGCTAGTGCTGGCATCTATTGTTTATTAATGCTCCTTTAAACCTATCTTAACCCTACAATGCATGATTTTTTAATTTTCTGTGAAAAAATAGTTTTGCAAGAAAGAACAAAAATGAGTAACGGAAGTATATGCGGAAACTGTGGAATTACGACTAGCTTCGGACTCGAACATTCCCAATCTGGTTCAACATACATTAGCAACCACATACCTTTATGTGGGAAAGCACAGATTATTTACCACTATGACCCATATCTGTCCCATTATGCATTGTAGGGTTAAGAGAAATCTAGCAGGAAAAAGTCAATTCTTAATACATGGTTCAATTAGAAAGCAAATAACATTTTTAATAAAAATGATATACTACCCTCTTATCAAACGGATAGTAATTTATCAATATTTCCAGTTCGAATACTGGTTAATAGTTAATGATTCCAGCATAACTGGATTTGCAGACAATATCTGAAAGTGTAATTAATAATAATAACACTATGACCTTTTCGAGTAGTCCATATGACGTGTACTGAACTGGGTGATACGTGGATTCTCTATGATATTATTTCTAGCTCTCTTAACTTAGTGATATTTATTGCGCCGTAGCTCCCCAATTGCCTTCTAGTGTTAGGTCAACACCAGAAATTCTGAGCCTTACGCAGAGTCGTTTTGACGTATGATTAGCGTCAAGGGCGCCGATTTCTCTGTAGCTTTGGGGGAGAGGTCATTCATAAAAAATGCATAAAACAATACAGTATATAACAAGAGAAAATACATATAAAAATACATATTCATAAAAACACAGTGAGGCCCACGTAAGCTTTGGGGAGCCCGGGTCCCCCGGCCCCCCAGGATCGGCGCTCTTGATTAGCGTCATACTAAAAGCCTGACTACTGCAGGAAACATTTGTTAGTCGAACTCTGTAGTGAGTCACTAATCACGCGTCAGAACGACTTTGCATAAGGACTATGTCTAGGACGCTAACGCTTATGAGTATGATCATGGATTCCACATCAATCTTGAAAGATTCTGTCTTTGTAATTGATATTATTGTTTCAGAAGAGGGTTTTCATAGATTTATTCTGATTATGAGATTTGCTCTGTGTATGTGTGTTATTGTCCAACCAAAAATCCGAGATTTCTAGACCACAGCCAAGCCCAATCTGTTCGAAAGTATAAGGATTTAGGAATGGATTCTGCTGGTTTGTGCTATATATAGAATTATGAAGTGATCTTCATCTCTGGTCGGATAGTATAAAATTTCAATTGTTTTTAAATTTATTTTATTTTATTTTTTTTATAGAAAAACGGAGTACCAAAATGGCAGCTACCCCAATGGAATATTCTACTTCACCCACTCAGGAACGTTATTGAAAGTTCTTTCCCATCTTGGGCTCTATAAAGACGATTCACCGCTGTTGCATAACAATTTCAACAAGATGAGAAATCGACAGTGGAAAGTCAGTCGAATTAATGCCTTTGGCAATAATCTGGCATTTGTTCTTTTCCAGTAAGTAGTCATTTTGTTCTTCTGTCATGAACCAGTCACATGTGCTTGTCTAGGATGTTATTAAGTATTTTATTCTGCTTATTTGATAGATGGATATAAAGTATCATTCCCGTTGGCGATGGCGTGAAATAATTCCAAAACGTACTAAAGCAGTTGAGTTTTGAGTACATATAATAAGTATAATACTATCCACATAAGCTTCAAAAATGCAAGTGTATTATTATTATTATTATTATTATTATTATTATTATTATTATTATTATTATTAATAATAATAATAATAATAATAATAATAATAATAATAATAATAATAATAATAATAATAATAATAATAATAGAGTTCCTTCGTGGCTAAGCGGTTAGCGTACGCGCCTTTGACGTGGGAGACCCGGGTTCGATTCTCGACGGGAGCTCATTTGGTTCAGATTCCACGTTAATAAGTTGATTCACGTCTCATTTAGCCTCGTTGCTGAACGGGACGTTAAACTCACAATCAACCCAATAATAATAACTATAATAATTATTATATGGGCCTATTTGAATTTGTGAGTTTCATATTGTGTAGCATAATTCGCTGTTAAACGTGCGAATTACTAGATCATATTATTGCTATAAAGAGTTGCTTTTGTCAATACAAGAATCTGTAGATCATACCGTAAACTCTTTTTTTACGAATCGCCATGACAAATCTGCAATCTTGACAACACTGAACTTAATACAACCAACTGTAGGCTAGCAAACTTGCGAGGTGAAGCGCGATTCACTTCTTTTAAAGATATATATATATATATATATATATATATAACATCGCACTCCATATTGGCTAGTCATCTTACATCATATACCTCGGAATAAATTAATATGATTATTGATATTAATATCAATAATATAGTTATTGAGAAATATTATACATAGATGACTTACAATTCACATACTGAGCAACAAATTCACGGTTAAACGATAAGAGGCAAACCACGTATTAAAGACTTATAAATATTAAGAATACTTTTTTTTTCTTTTGGAAGAATATGACAAGAAACCTTATCAAATGCCGTAGCGAAATCAAAGCAGACTGTATCCATTTGACCTTTATCTAGAGACACAGGAGTAACGAAAGTTAGAAATGTATGTAAGTTCAATTCAGTTGATTTACCCTTTATAAAGTTATATTGTTTGGAAACAGTGCAATAATGAACATAGTTGTATAGATTATAAAAAGGGGCCATGGGTGGCTCAGTGGTAGTTGATCCTCGGCCAAGTAAATTTATGATGAGCAACATGGTGTCCCTGAATTTTCTCAGGGTACTTCCGTTTTCTTCCACTTGCTCATTCCACCACTTCTTCCATCATCATCGTCTCCTTTAGCCTAAAGGGCATAATCCTTTGACATTAAAGTAAAAGGTTTTCAGATTATAAAGACTCGCTCCTGCGTCAGACATCGAGCAGTTGGACATGACTGATGTTAGTAAGAATATATCATTGAGTATACTATTTTTCTTTTTCTTGTTGGGAACGGTGGTTCAGTGGCAGAGGGCTCACTTCTAGTGCATGGTGTCCTTGATTCGATCCCCGGCCAAGCAAGCTTGTGATGGAAACGATCTTTTCTGATTTCGTAACTTGTTTTCATTCGACAACTTCGTGTCTGTGGGTTTTCTCGGGGTAGTCCCGTTTCCTCTAACATTCTCATTCCACTGATGTGGATTGTCTTAGTCATCCGTCTTCCTTACCCTAAAGAGCACAATCGTGGGAGGGGCCGCGGTGGCTCAGTGGTAGAGCGTTCACCTCTGGTGCTTGGGTTCCCGGGTTCCATCCCAGCCCCCGCCAAGTGAACCTTGTGGCGGACAAAAACCGTGTGCATGGGTTTTCTCGGGGTTCTCCCGTTTCCTCCCACTTTCTTTATTCCACCATTTCATTCATTACTCATCATCGCCGTTTCCTTTAGCCTAACCGGCATAACCGTGGGACGTAAAACTCAAAGATTTCATTTCATTTTTTCACAACCGTGGGACGTTTAACTAAGGCATTTCATTTTTCTTCTTCTTCTTCTTCTTTTTTAATGTTTGTTGTTATTGATACTTCCGAAGGGTTTTAATAATAACTACTTTTGTTTCCAGCTGTGGCAATGAATACTACGTATGGACTGCACATCAAGAAAGACCAGTGATTCTACCTGGATGCACTCAGGAACTGTGTTCACTTAAGAAGTTTATGAAGACTTTTAACAATAGCATAACGAATTGTAATTTCCAAGAAATGTGTAGCTTACCGAAGCCATTTGCATAGTATAGCCAACAGAACAATATTACTAGTCATGATTACAGTTAAAGAAGAAAATACCCTTTAGTTACCAGTTAGTAGGTTCATTTCTGTTTCTCGTAGTTCAAATCCCAATGAACAAATTATAAAAGTAATCTTCATGTTAATACTTTAAAAAGAGTAGTGGATGGTAGTTTTTAGTATTTTTAAACTTTTTTTATTTTTTAAATATGAAATGAAATGAATATCTTTTATACTGAATAACTACAATTCTTTATAAAACACAAATATAGAAAATGCAATCGAATAAATTATTTTTCAAATATTTTGTAGTTTTATTTTTTTTGATTTACAAACTTCAATGTCAGTTCTTTTGTTCAATTTCTGTGTGTACGTATACAGGGTCTCCCATTCCCTATCGCTTCCATTGCTTTTCCTTATAACTCAACCAGTGCACAACGGAATCAAGTCAATTTTTTGGTCATTTTGGAAATATTGTCTGAGGTCTCTTTCAGAGCTTAAAATCTCATGTTCAGATGTAAATAACACTTATAATTTTAAAGAAAAAATGTTGACTTTGCCATGTAGACCCTACTTAAAGGTATCGTACGCGTCTCTTTTTCATCTTCTTTGGTGAATATAGTTGCTTGATTCGCTGGTACCTCAAACCAAGGTTCGTACTACGGCTCTGAACACCACATTTGGACGCGATGTTTCATGATAGCAGAGGTATTCACCAGCTTCCGAAACACATGCCTGACAGCAGTCAGGCTACTACTTTGATCTTATCTATGTTATAGAAAGCGCGTCCAGACGATAACAAGTCGGGAGACTTTGAATTTAGCACAATGAAGCCATCAGAAAGTTTGTGGTCCCTTTGGAAGAAGAAAAAACTAAACGTTGCCATACGTAGTGCCTTCCTTTCCCTCTCCCCCTTTCCTCTCTTCCATCCATGTGTCTAACAATGTGTGTGTGTGTGTGTGTGTGTGTGTATTTGTGTGTGTGTGTGTGTGTATGGGTGAGGTTATGTTAAAGAAAAAGGATCATTGAAAAAGATTTGGGAAACAGTTTGAGTTCAGTTTATTGCCTGTCAGTTACTTTTCAACGGAGAGAAAAACCAAACAGGACAGTATGAAAAGAAACCGCACATGTGGGCGGCATCTCTTTGTGAGCAAGTGGCTGCCTTTAAACTGAGGCTACTATATATGATGTCTCGCTCTGTAAACCATTCGGAAAGACAAAAGACAACAAGAAACTGCTTTGCTATACTCAATAGCATAGCGAGGAGCGGGCACATTCCGTAAAGGTTTGCGTTTTTCTGTTTGACACAATGTACAGTACTTGGAGAAAAATCCAACAATTAGACATGGCGACTAAACCAGGTTATTCCAAAAGAAAGAACAGATTTAATGAACGATGCTATTTCGATCAAATTTTCAACGTAGATGAGGTTCGGGCCTGGGATGTTTACAAGGGCGCCGATCCTGTCCCCCCCCCCCCAAGCTCATCTGGGCTCCCTATTGTTTTTATGAATATACAATGTTTAGCATAATTTGAATGCAATTTTCCTTAAAATCCTCATATATATACCTTCTGCATCTGAATGCCCCCCTCCCCCAAATTTACAGAGAAATCGGCGCCGTTGGATGTTTTGTATCACTTCACTTTGACGGTTCAACTTAGGAGAGGGGAGGGGTGTACTATATAAAAATGATCGGAAATGACCGAAATTAGTGCCGAATTCATAATTTTTGGGGTCGCTGAGATGAACAGTGACACTTCTGATGCTGTTTAAATCCAAATTCAGCCCCGCTACTTGGGGCGGGGAGATATAAAAAATGATTGAAAATTACCTTTATTGGTGCCGAATCCATAGTTTTCGGGGTGAGTGAGGTGAACAAATGCCGTTTAAATCCAAATTCAACCCCGAAACTTGGGGGAAGGGGGGTAATATAAAAAAAGACCGAAAATGACCGATATCAGAGGGCGCTTCAAGAATAGTAAAAAGTGAGAGATTAACGGAACATATAACTAATTTTTCTTATTTTAACCCAACGAAGCGGGTAATTGACCCTAATGATAATATGGTGTATATTACCTTTAGTATCACCCCACTGCTTGTGTTTGAAATCGGTCAAGAATAAGGAGTGAATATGTCCTTAACTTTCTTGTTTGGTGTCGAGATCAGTCTAGGATAAGGGGGAATCAGTCAGCCCATCTTTCGTTTTTTTTTAAAAAAATGAAAATTCCGTAGGTTTTCTTGGAAGCTTAGTTATACCCTAATAACATAGAGAATAAATCAAAGGGATGGCAAACCGTAGGTTATCCAACTGTCAACATTGGGCCTATGTTGTAATATACTACTTTGCAGAGCATTTGCCAGCCAATTTAACTGCCTATGCAACCACCACGAAAGAGATAAAATTGTGAGCGAAAGGAAATGAAATCTTTTAGTTTAACTTTCCACGATTATGAATTTAGGACAGAATGGCAGGAGGACAAAATGGCAGGGGACATAATGGCAGGAAATAAAGGCAGGAGGACAAAATGGCAGCGGACGAAATGGCAGGAGGACTAAATGGCAGCGGACAAAATGGCAGGAGGACGAAATGGCAGGAGGACAGAATGGCAGGAAGTTAATTTGGCAAAAATTATAACTTCTAGGGCTCGTATTTTTAGGTTTTACCTATTGTGTTTGTTAGTAGGTAACGGTTCTCGATTTATTCATTTCTACCTCAAATGTCCAAAGCATATAAATACAGTTAAATTGAACCAAGAGCGTAAACGAGGGTAAATATCAGTTATCCATGTCTTAACTTTTTTCTTAAATTTATTTCTTTTTAACCATCTTCCGATTGATATCTTGGTTTTATAATAATTCTAAGCAGTACAACTTTTATTTATGACGAAAAAATTTTCCCGTGGACTCCCTCTGAATTTCTCTCAGGGTCTAGCTACCATGTGACAAAGAATTAAATCTACTAACTGCTTTCACACACAATACAATTTTGAAACTTGGGAGCCTAGTGGTATCTTTGTGTCTATAGTATGTAATCATTCTGATACGTTATTCTCTTGAGCATCTTAATGGTATTTGTCGTTTGACTTTAAAAGACTGAGTTAAGCTTGCAAGTACAAGTTGCCTATAGTTAAGACATATCAAGTGTACGATCTTGTTTAATAAAACCTGTCCCTCCCCTCCTCTATCTGAAAAGCCCTATATTGTTATTCACATATGAAATTCAAAGACAAAGGCAATCGTCTTTATCCAGTCATATTTTTATTTCAAGTGTAAGTATAAAAATGTGCTACGCATGGTTGCAAGAGGCTAGTTTTATATATATATATATATATATATATATATATATATATATATATATATATATATATATATATATATATATATATATATATACTGAACTTAGGTACCTGATATTAGAATTAATTTTCTTCATTAATTGATGTAAGAAGCGGGCGGGTGATTTTCAACCAATTATTTTATCACTGGTATCTATGAGCAACGAGATAACAACAGTGGAAGACAAACTTCGTTCTTCTCAAACTTGATACTTTGAAAAACTTATGAAAGTAGTTTCGTTATCCAAATACATATTCAATCAAATCAGTTTCAGAAGTAGCATTAATCTTATAATAACGTAATGGCTGTAAGAGTTACCCTGAAAATGTATTTTGTATGTTTTCTTTTTTTTTTTTTTTTCGTAATTCAGAGATTTTTTCCTGAATTTCACTGGAGTTATGAGAGACCTTAAATTATCAGGCATTCCACTTTAATCGCTCCCCTTTCATCCCCAATGCGATATTGGGTATATTTACAGCTTATGGGGCGTTTACACTTAGTCGATTTGCGTTCGATTCAGTTGAATTGACGTCACTTTCAACTTAATCGACCGTGTAAACGGGACTTCAACTTAATCGCTTGTTGATCGAAGGCGACTAATTGACTGGCAACTGAATTGAAAGACGTTCTATTTTCTGTGGTTGAAATAATTGAACACATCCATTGATCTGATTCGGCCTAGTTGCTTCGATTTAGTGGCAAATGCAGCGAGTCGATTTAGTCGTGCGACTAAATCGTTTTAGTCATGCGACTAAATCGACCAAGTGTAAACGCCCCATTAGTGCAGCTTAAAGGAATCATGATCGTGCATATTTGGTTTCTAACTTGCTTGCTCATAGCGTTGCCCTCGAGACGAGATGAGACTTCAGGTTTTGTCGTCTCGTGTCGTAAATGTTTGTAAAAGTCTCGTCTCTTTTTGTAAATTTATGTACAAAATGTGTCCTAGTTTCCGTCTTAGTTTCATGTAGAATTTATCAGAATTCTTCCAGGTTACGACGAGTCCACGAAAGATTGATATAACGACACTTAAATCATATTTATTAGTGAAGTAAATTGTGTAATGACTTGCGTATCTTTAAACGTTGATAAATGATCTTTCTTGTGTTCATACTATTACCATATCAAATTGCATATGACATATATACAATTAATCATATGACATATATACAATTAATCGGGTCTAGGAAAATTCGGTGTAGGAAATTTCGGTGTAGGAAAATTCAGTGTAAGAAAACTCGGTGTAGGAAAATTCGGTGTACAGAAAATACGGTGTACGGAAAACTCAGTGTGGGGGAATTCAGGTGTAAGGTAGATTCGGTGTAATACATATTGAATATTACCACTTACGATAATTTACGACACTTCATATTGTGAAAACGAAAACCATAAAATGTAACGAATAAAATGCTATTACCTATTTCAAGAAAAGCAAATATTATATTATTATTATTATTATTATTATTATTATTATTATTATTATTATTATTATTATTATTATTATTATTATTATTATTATTATTATTATTTTGCCTTGAGTCCAATATCTGTTTCATGTCTATTGCGGGGTATTACTATGAACTACTTTTCATCACACAATGAATCTGATACTTTTCGTCAGAAATAAAACAATTACAACTATAAGTTCAGAGAATAGTTATAGAAACAACTAAAAGCACCACTTTGCCTCACGTTCTGCCTCAGACAGAAACATAATATTCTTGCTGTACTGTACTGTGGGGTTACAACCACAGTTATTTGCTCAATTATCAGTTCTTTACTGAAAGAATGTGGGGATAGCACTTCGCATGGCAAGAGAGAAAGTACGTGGGGATCTGAGCAGTACAGCGCTGAAGTAATTAATTGGGGATGAGTGAAATGAAATGCATGTTTTCTAATAGAAGAAATCACAGAGACGCAAAGGTTAGGAAAGGAAAGGGTTTACTGTACCTCAGCCATTTCGATGTGATGAGCCTCTTCAAATATTGGGTGAAGCCTTATCCTCCAATCCGTTGAGTGGTTCCGTCTGGTATCGATCTTGGACCTCACGTTCGAGAGTGAAGAACCTCTCGATCTCAGGGCAACAGCTCCCAGATGTCCTGGCCTCTTTGGAATGACACCTCTGTCATGCAATGGATGGTGAGGGCCCAGGCGTGCCGACCGTCTCTCAATTGCTGTTACGACGACTCTTCTGAATAGGGTCCAAAGTGTGTTTCTGGCGGCTCCTGTCACACTTCTCACCTCGAGGGTTCCGTGTCCCCTGGTTTTGTTCTACTTCCTAGCTTTCGCTTCTTCCTGGTGCTCCGCACGTGGATGACTAGCTCATCATAATTATCTTGGTCAATAGGGAAGTTTAATTGCTGAAACGGCGTGGCTGAGTTTGTTTTGGTGAAGTTACGGAAACTAGGAAGAGAATGGTAAGCATGAATTTGTATTGGGATGAGGTGACAACATAGGGAAGTCTCTTCTTTATTATTTAATAATTACAATTTCTTGTTTGAAAAACAAAATAACTACATACAGGGAGAATTCAAAATAGGCGCTTAGTCTGATATCCTCTACACTCCCTGCTCTATTTCTCCACGACGATTTTGAAAAAAATTCGGAGTGTTCTCCTGGAGAAGAGTGTTGATGACCCAAAGATGCTATAGTAATTCTCCAATGTCCTTAAGATGGCGGTCAGGTATGAATTAATTATAATATGTTGTCGAAGGTTGCCCTCTGGCGGACGCTCCCATTACTACGTAGAAACTGAAGATGTAGAAGGATAGAATTCAAGGTTGCGCTGATTCAGATTTTTTTTTTTTTTTTTACATGAAAGAAAAATAAAACGAATTAGTTTATAGTACATCAGGAAGTGTGGTCTTATGCAATCTTAATGGGAGGTAAGTGTAATAATTTTAATATGGATTATTAATATAGATTATGGCTGAGATACAAGTGAGGGGTTAAGTGGGAAGGAAAAAAATGACATTTGAAAGAAAAATTAATTGTAACTTGTTTATATACAATAATTATATGATTCCTTAACCAAATTGTGATATATAAAATAAATATATGAATATATGTAATATAATAAGATAAATTATAAATAATAAATAACATATAAGATAAATAATATATATATTATACATATGCAAAGTAAAATCTCTCTAAGTTTAGGTATTCGTAAAAGTTTGTGTTAGTTAAAATTGATATTCGTGGGAGTGTTAGAATATGGGAGGATACAATTAGATTAACTAATTTGGTTAGTAGCATTTCCTCTACTAAGTGCCTGAAAAGTCCGATATACCGCGGACTACTCGGTAACGGTATATGAAGAGTAGCACTATTCCAGATTAGTTAAATGACTGGGATACCACGAGATAAAATACGTTACACATAAGGGATGTAATTGTTTAAATACGATGCTGAGATATTTCTCGGAGTGAGTTCTAGCGTGGAGTGATGCAAGTCCTCGCGTGTTTCTGTTGAGGCGTTGTTTCTAGCAGTAGCAGGCAAAAATCTTGGAAAAGTACGATGAAGAGATGATGGTTTCTTTTGTAATAATCGGAAGATTTTTATTAACACAAATAACATGAGAACTAGGGTTATAAAGATGAGCAGGTCAGTAATTCCTAAAAAGCTTTGAAACGGTGAATAGAAATGATGCCTATTTCTACAATGAAATATAGATTTGAAGCAGTATTCCTGTGTTTACTTCTTAACTTCATGGTGAAGAGCTATGAGCAATAATAAAACAATATTAAAATTATCTACTATATACAGCACTAGAAACATTTGAGTGCTTCTTTCCCTTATTTCGTCTAATATGTACATATATTTTTTTTAATTATTTATTTCCATGTTACTTGAAGGTTCACTGACAGTGAAAAAAAACGACCAACAAAAAGGTCAAGAAAGAATATGAAACATATTCAAAGAACACTTGCCATGCAACCCACTACTCATACACAATAAATAATACTCAAAATAAAAGGATTATGAAAATATCCCACAGAAACTAAAAAGTAGTTTCAAAATTATTAAAAATAGAGTATCAATACTTCACTATACATTACTAACGTATCGTAATAATAAGATTAGCTTATTTACTCATATGCTCAAGCTCACTTTTTTTTTTTTTTTTTTTTTTTTTTTTTTTTTTTTTACACCACAGGAAAATATTCATGCATCAAATGTTCATAGATTCGTTTATTCTGTACATCGTAAACACAAAATATAATTTTATCTATGGAATCCAAATTTTCCTCCAAGAAATTTCTCACAGTTCTTAAGGCTATGTGACATGCTGGTGTTTTAGGATATAAAAATGCACCTGTTGAAATGGTGGGCAATGCAACTGTACGAAAATCATTGTTTAAAACACTAAATAAGATTTTCTCGTAACAAGACTGTAATGATTTGCTATTTTCACCTTTAGGTCCACAAGTGTGTATTACGTGTTTAGCTGGAAGATTGAAGCCTTCTGTAATTATGCACGAACCTTCTTTTAATTTCCCAATGCGTGCACATTCTTGAGTTAATTGTGGCCCTGCTGCTAAGTTTATTGCCCTGTCTGCGCCCCCTATGGGTAATAAATCCGTGTTGCTTGGGTTTACAATGGCATCACCCTGGAGTTCTACAATGCTTCCATGGTACAAAGCTACTTTAGAATTGATCTCAGTGTTCACACCAAATTTTGAAGGAACTTTAGGTGCATTATGTAGCGTACGTCTGGCTGTGACATCCCACGCCGGTAAATGGAGCATAGAAATGGCATTAACGATATTGAGGCACGTGTAATTGTCAGTTTGATCATCTTTTTCTTCCTTTCCCTCTTTCCTTCCAGTGAATTCAATAATAAATCTAGATGTTGGTAAGCCTGTTTCCTCTTCATCATTCCGTGGAGACAGCTGATTCCGTCCCTCCTCATCTTCTGTGCAGTTCTCCTCAGGGGGTACGTTCTCTCCTTGAATAGCTGAGTCTCTGGCTTCAATATCGTCACTGGTGGGAGGCTTCTTGCGTTGATGGTCGTGATCTCCTAACTCGTCCAGAGGCGACGGAGGGTAATATTTCTTAAGACGGTCAACCGTAATGGAGTCTATCTTCTGTCTTCCTGTGCCAGTAGTGAATTTAACGAAGTAACTATTTTCGTTATTCTTGCCCTGTATCTCACCTGGTCCAATGTATTTCCCAGTGAAAGCACGTGTCTGGCCCCGTTTCATGTTATCTACATATATCCAAACAAGATCTCCCTTCTGAAATTGCACTTGTTTATGACGCTTGTCATATGATTTCGCAGAAGTTTGGAACCTTTTGAATAATTTTTCAGCAGCCTGCTCTCGAATATCATTAAGATGAGATAGCCTGACTGCGTTGTCTTGAAATTGACACTGTGTGTCAAACATAGCTTGATGTATTAACCTTGGTTTGAAACCATGGAGTAATTCAAAACTGGAGTATCCCATACTTGTGTTAATAGAAATATTATGGCTGAATGTAACCTTGGGAAGTAACTCCACCCAGTTTCCTGAATTATCTGGGTCAATGTTGAGCTTCAATTTTTGTTCCAAATTACGTATTGTTACCTCAGCAAGCCCAATAGAAAAATGTGCTTTCACGTCTGCAAATTTCAACGTAACACCACAAATATTGCACAATTCCTTAAATATGGCGCTTGTAAAAGCAGCTGCCCTGTCTAGGCAGAGTTCATAAAATAACCCATATTTTAAAATGACGTCATTAAAAAGGAATGATGCCAAAGTATTGGCAGTGGTGTCTGGAATACTAGCTGTTATACAAAATCTTGTGGCTTCATCCACACAGACCACAAAATATTTGTGTTTCAAAATATTGTTAGTGCAATAAGGCCCAGCTACGTCCAAATAAAGCCGGTAAAAGGGCATAACACTAGGGTGAGTTTGCAGCTTACCATAACTCAAACCAACTCTTTTCTTTAACATTTGGCAGTGAAGACATTCTCTACAGCGTCTATATACAAAGCGTTTCATGTCAGGAAAATATACAGTGTTAACTAATAATTTATATGTTTTACTAAAAGCAGAGTGATTGGCTCCCAAAATCTCCTCATGACACTTCTTAAAAACTGTTTCCCGCAATGACAAAGGAATGGCAAGCAAGTAGTTCATACCCATAGGTGTTTTGTTTTTTCTGTAAAGAATGTTATTGCGCAATTCATAACAGGAAGCTTGTCTTTCATACTGATTGTCTTTAGATTTGCCCTCAAGCCAGTCAATAATGTGCTTAAGAACATTATCTTTTCTCTGAGCTTCGCTAATATTAATATCGGTGTTATCTTCCAGAAAAAAAACACAGGGGTCCTCTGAACTTAACTTTTCATCTTCGAGATCTCTTTTATTGGAAGCAAAACGACTGATATTATCGGCTTCTATATTGGCGGTTCCTGAGACATGGGATATTGTAAAGTCAAATTGTTCTAGTTGAGAAAGCCACCGAGCTAGCTTGCCACTAACATTTTTAGATTGTTTCAGAAATGTGATCGCTCTACAGTCTGTTTTTAGAAAAAAATGTCTTCCGATGAGCCAGTAACGAAAAGAACGTAGTGCATATAGCACCCCAAGAAGCTCAATCTCATATATTGAGTAATTTTTTTCTGTGGCGTTTAGAGACCGGGAACAATACCCAATAGGAACTAATTCACTGTTAGGGTTATCATCAATTGGTTGCTTAGCAACCGCCCCCACCCCAGATTTACATCCATCCGTGTACAAAAATAATGGTCTGTTGGGGTGATAGTTCATTAAAGTTGGTGAATTTATGATTGCTTCTTTGAGTTTTTCAAAAGCATCCTGTTGTGGCTTTTTCCAGCTATATGTAGCATCACGCTTAAGTAATTGTAAGAGAGGAGCTGAAATTTCACTGAAATTCTTTACAAAGCGTCTCACGAAACTACAAGTGCCGAAAAATGATTTGAGTTGTTTTTTAGTTTTTGGACGTTTGTAACATTTTATAGTGTCAATCACTTTGTCAGAAACAGAAATACCATATTTATTTACTTTATGTCCAAGAACAACTACAGAAGTCTGTGCAAACTTGGTTTTCTTTGGAGACAATTTTAAACCTCGCTTGCGAAAAGCATCAAAAAGTAATGTGCATAATTCTAACATTTCCGGTATGGTGTCAGCTACTATAAAATAGTCATCTAGATAATTCAATATATGGGGCGATGGAATATCGGCTAATGTCAGTTTTATGAGCCGGTTCAACGCCGCAGAAGAACAAAGTAATCCCTGGGGAACCACATTATAATGAAAGGAACCCTCTCCCGGAACAGAGAATGCTGTGATTGGTTTGCTATCTTCTGTAATGCGGATTTGGAAGAAGGCATCTTTTTGGTCACACATTGTAATATATTTCTTTCCAGAAACACGATTTAACACGTCCTCCATGCTAGGAATCGGAAAGGAATCCACCTTACAGTTTACATTTACAGCCCGAAAATCAGAAACAAAACGATAATCACCTGTTCGTTTTTTAACTAAGAGAATAGGTGAGTTCCATGGGGATATAGTTCTCGAAATGATCCCTCTTTGTAATAAATTATCCAGCTGTTTTTTAACTACAGCGCGCAAATGGTACGGTATAGGTAGGGCTGGTTTACAAATGGGCGTGTGGTCTTTGAGCTGGATCTGATATTCATAATCCTTAGCAAATGAAAAATCTTGGTCGTGCCACATGAAAATATCACTATAACGATAAGCGAGATCATAAAATTTCTCTTTATCACTTTCAGAAAGTTCGGGGTTAACCTGAATTTGTGACCTGTCAAACAGTTTTCTTTTTTCTAAAATTTCCGGTGACAATTCCTCCTGAATTTGACCTACTAGATAAGCAGAGTCTTCCTCTGATATTTCTTCAAATTCTTCGGCTAACCCTATTTCTTGACCCTCGTTTAACGTTATGTCTTTAACAGTAGGATTCGTAATCCATACACAAGGCTGAGATGGTGACAACACACAAGAAGGAATAAAAATTTCTAATTTATTCTGCAAAGAAATATTTGGCACTAAAAGATTCTTATTCCCTCCTATGTCATAACGTTTAGTGAGAGAAACTCGAGTATGCGTTTTCGCTGGAAGCACTATGCGTTCAGAAAGTGTGTAAATAGCTTTAGAAAGAGACGCTAATTTCTCTTTTAAAGTTTCAGAAATTACACCCTCATTGTTATTACGTGGAAGCTGGTTTACAGGTGGTTTCCCAAATCTATTAACTGAAAAAATATTGTTTTGAAAATCCAGGAAAACATTGTGGGATGTTAAGAAATCCTGACCAAGCAAAGGCTTAAATGGAAACCGAGGAATTATTCTGAACGGATGCGTAAAGCTCTTTTTTCCTATGTAGAAACGCAAAAAAACAATATGAGATACTTCAATTGTGTTGCCCGTCACTCCCTTTAATTTTGTAGTAATTGCTATTTTCTTTGCTCCTTTAGGAACTAAATTTTCAGGGAGACAAGAAACTTGTGATCCTGAGTCGATTAACAATGGAGTGTACACGCTCCCTGCTCTAATATTAATGTATGGGAGTTCTGATTCCTTGAATATAGGGACTTGTAACACAGAATGACGAATAGTTGTGTCCCGACCAACTATTCCGTTTCTTCGTTTAAAAATGCGCGACAATCTCGGGCTATATGATTTAATCCTTGGCAGCGCCAACAGACAATAGGAGAACGTGGTGGTTTAGAAGTTCCCACAGCGGGGCTTGAACCCTGGTCACTCGAGTTATTGTCAATCGCGTTACCCCTGTCACTATTACTCCCTTGATTTTGAGCATAATTGTTGTAGTAGCGAACTTGGTTTCCCCCTCTACCTCGGCCTCTTCTTCCTCTGTTATTACCACGAAAAGATGAACTTGCATTTCCTGTGTTTGTCGATTGACCTTGATTTGCAGTGAGAGACGTAATATTTAAAGAAAGTTTCTCTAACTGTTGCTGTATTTGCTGCAGTGCATTGGAGTCAGGGACCTGAGAGTTTACATGCGCGTCAGCATTTTTCTGAGCAGAAATTTTCTCAACAGCTCTGGACTGTGTGGTAGGCTGAGAGCAAGAATGCGTATTCATCGGGTCAACATTCGTATTACTAGAAACTAATGAAGACTGCAATATTGACGAATTACGCTTAATGTATTTCTCGATGGTTTTCCGTTCTAATAAGATCTTTGTTTTTTCCTCAGTTATTAAGTCTGATATCAGTTTTTCAACTGAATCATATTCCTTACGAATTACGGCCCTAAAATACTCAGGTTGCAAACCTTCTATGATTAATTGTGTTTGTTTCGCTGGGGGGGCTTGAGGGTCTACCCTCAAAATGAGGTTGAGTTTAGAATAAACATAATCAGATATGCTCTCAGTTTCTCCTTGTTCGCGAGCACGCATTTCACTTTCTGTCAACTGAGGCATGGTGTTGCTCCCAAAAGCTTCTATTAATTTCGCTTTGAACTCATCGTAAGTCCAATTAGCAAATTCGGGTTTTTTGGAAGTATTGTCCATCCAAAATTCAGCCGGACCCTTCATCAATGTACATAGTATTAGCTTTTTTCTTATGCCTGTCCAATTATTGATGGAGGCAATAGCCTCGTATTTCTGCAAATACCGCCTGATGTCTTCTCCTAATTTAGCATAAAATGGTTCGGGCCTCACTATCGTATGAATCGAGGTCAATGAACCTTCTACATTCTCACTATTATTCTGGGCCATGTTTAAACTGTCCGGTGTGAAAGAATAAGAAATACTTGAAACTGGGGTAGATAAATGCAAATTGTCTTTAAGATTGGTATAAAAATTTCTAGTAACTGGAATGGCAATCGGTGATGAACAAATTATGGGTTCAAAGTACTGCGTAGTGGAAATATCGTTTAGATCATCAAAAGGTTGTAGATACTGTTCAGCTAATAATCGAAACATGCAGAAAATGCTAAGTAAACATGCATATAAAATCAGTGTCAACACAACATACTTAAAGTTAAAATAAACCCAATCTTTGCGTCAATTCAAAAAAAATAATAATAATAAATAATAAGAAAGACATGGTTTGATGTAACAGAATTGTAATAAAAAATGATACGATAAAAATCGATGGATTGACGTTAATTTAAAAGTCTTATGGTTCGGAATTTATAATAACAATGTCTCACAGAAGCTGCATTTCTATATTAGGAGAAAAAAAATTCCTAAATGCTAGGCAAAGGCCTCAAAAATCTTCACAAAGTGAAGGACCACATCTCCACCATCTTGCTGTACTGTACTGTGGGGTTACAACCACAGTTATTTGCTCAATTATCAGTTCTTTACTGAAAGAATGTGGGGATAGCACTTCGCATGGCAAGAGAGAAAGTACGTGGGGATCTGAGCAGTACAGCGCTGAAGTAATTAATTGGGGATGAGTGAAATGAAATGCATGTTTTCTAATAGAAGAAATCACAGAGACGCAAAGGTTAGGAAAGGAAAGGGTTTACTGTACCTCAGCCATTTCGATGTGATGAGCCTCTTCAAATATTGGGTGAAGCCTTATCCTCCAATCCGTTGAGTGGTTCCGTCTGGTATCGATCTTGGACCTCACGTTCGAGAGTGAAGAACCTCTCGATCTCAGGGCAACAGCTCCCAGATGTCCTGGCCTCTTTGGAATGACACCTCTGTCATGCAATGGATGGTGAGGGCCCAGGCGTGCCGACTGTCTCTCAATTGCTGTTACGACGACTCTTCTGAATAGGGTCCAAAGTGTGTTTCTGGCGGCTCCTGTCACACTTCTCACCTCGAGGGTTCCGTGTCCCCTGGTTTTGTTCTACTTCCTAGCTTTCGCTTCTTCCTGGTGCTCCGCACGTGGATGACTAGCTCATCATAATTATCTTGGTCAATAGGGAAGTTTAATTGCTGAAACGGCGTGGCTGAGTTTGTTTTGGTGAAGTTACGGAAACTAGGAAGAGAATGGTAAGCATGAATTTGTATTGGGATGAGGTGACAACATAGGGAAGTCTCTTCTTTATTATTTAATAATTACAATTTCTTGTTTGAAAAACAAAATAACTACATACAGGGAGAATTCAAAATAGGCGCTTAGTCTGATATCCTCTACAATATGGTTGTTAGTGAATAAATTGCAAGAAACAGGATCGCTTCTGAGGAAGACAGGAAAGGATCGGACCTCGCTGGCGGATGTTGTGGAAGATGTCAGTTACCGACTCTAAGCAGAGGCGGATCCAGGGGGGAAGCGATCGCCCCCCCAGAAGAGGTACCTTTCTTATTTTATATATATAAATAAAACCCATACCAAAGTTTGAAGCCCTTAAAAGTAGCAGTATGACAACCCCCGCCCCCCCGCCAGAAGTCGGTCCTGGATCCGCCCCTGACTCTAAGTGACCCAAGAATTCTCTATTCAACATGTGATTTATGTGTGTTACCACTAACACTTAATTTGTATTCTTCAATTTCGCTTCAAATATCCAATATCTCATTCGAACTGTAACTTACAATGGCGAATATTTGCTGTTTTTCTTGCGGCCTGCTCTATATTACCCCAGATGAATTTAAACCAGTAAACGTAGTCCCATAAATCTCCCATTCTTCCTTGATGATTTGCAGTAAACCGCATGAAAATCGGACTTCAGTTAGAAATTCTAGAGCCAAATGAAATCCGTGAGTTTTAAAAGAATCACTCTGTATATACATACGTAAGATGCAAAAAATATATTGATCAAAAAAGTCTTAGTGGAAAGGGCAATATAAAGCAGGATAGTTTTATCAGATAATAGTTGTACAAATAGTTGACTTCTCATCCAATCAGACACTTTAGTTTGTTTGCCATAAGTTAAGGTAAACAAGTACTGCAACCCTATTGACTCCTTATTGACTTCTCCAATCAGCCATAGATACTTTAGTTGAGGCATTTATTTTTACACCTTTGAGTAACATAAACAAACAATGTCATTTTTGAAGAATTTAGATTTAAATATTCATTTATAAAATAGACATAAAATCGTCAGAACATTTTTGAAAAATCTACAATTTTCAACTTTACCCATCCAGTAACCTACATTTGTTTAGAAGTAGAAAATTCTAGGAGGCATCCTCCAAAACAGCATAAGAACTTAAGTTTTAAATTAAATGCCGATTGGTAGCGATGGTCGCTTCGCTAAATCACACGAACGGACTTCGAAAAACAAATTTCTCGTCATGTAAGGGCCATAAAATGTTAAAATCCGTCGAAATCTAGAATTCAAATAATTTCAGGAACACAATTCAATATAAAGCAATATAAAGTAGACAGTAAACAGTAAAAATGATAGTAGACAGTAAAAGTACTTCTACACAAAATTTGAACTTCAAACAAATACGCTCATTTATCCTCAAAGTTGAGTTTTTAATAAATCCTACGGCCTACTACAACGAATCTTTCCTTACACCTAACATTCCCCACACCGAGTTTTCCGTACACCGAATTTTCCTACACCGAATTTTCCTGCTTCCCAATTAATCATATCCTATATTTTGAAAACGGAAGATCCTATGTCTACCGAAAGTTCTAGTGTTTCTTGTGAGTACTCTACAATTTGTTTCCTCCGATGATTTTTGCCCCGAGCTTCCCTTGAATTTGTCCCTATGCATATTTTATAGACTTAAAAATATTAGAGACAGTCACCAGAAAATAATGAGTACACATTCTACATATCCTCTCGTCAAAAACTTCGGAACGAGTCGAATCGACCAATTTTAATTCGTTTTCTTTCCCACAGAAAGTATCTGATTCTTTGTACAATACCGAGGTTAGCTTATTCGCAAGTTAATATGGAGGATTTTTTTTTTTTTTTTTTTTTTTTTTTTTTTGCTTGTTACTTAAAATGTTTTGCAAGTAACTTCAATAACTTTTGAAACTGTTTGTCTTCACTTGAGCATATATAGATCACAGTGAGAAATAAAGATAAAAGCTACTTCCTTCTAGTAATACCCGAAAACATCTTAAATAATATATATAAAAAAGAAAACAACTAAAACTAATTTCTTTCATTAAGACACTGTTGGTATGAATAGAAAGCTTGCAATAGTAAGGTGTTTGTAGACGACTGTCAATTAGAATTGAAATATTATTAGCAGTTCGAATTTTGGAGCATAATGAATAAATCGAAAATTTATGTTGAAATCTTCATTTATCAAGCAAGAAACACAATAGTTCAAACCCGACAATTCAAATTAACTTCCTGCCATTCTGTCCTCCTGCCATTTCGTCCGCCTGCCATTTTGTCCCCTGCCATTTCGTCCGCCTGCCATTTCGTCCTCTGCCATTTTGTCCTCCTGCCATTATTTCCTGCCATTATGTCCCCTGCCATTTTGTCCTCCTGCCATTCTGTCCGTTCCTCACGATTATGCCCTTAAGGCTAAGAGAGATGGATGATTAAAGCAAGTAAATGATAATGGATAAATTAGTGTAATGAGAAAGTGGAAGTACTCCGAGAAAATCCGCTGACATGATGTTACCTACCACAAGCTTACTTGGCCGGGTGTTGAACCAGGAACTTCACGCACTAGAGGCAAGCGCTCTACCGTTATATATATATATATATATATATATATATATATATATATATATATATATATATATATATATATATATAAAGCTTCCACTTTCACATTTTCTCTGTGCCGTACCCAGTGGCGGCGGTTGGACGTTAAAAGTGGGGGGGGGGCAAGACATGATCTGAGCAATTGTATATGAATGTTAGATTTCCTGGTTGTTTCTAACACTGTTTGATGAAAGGTTGTATAACTACTAGGATATTATCTTTTTTCACTTAAAATACCGCATATCGTATTTCTATTTTATTAAGTATCCTAAATTCATAAGAGTAATACAGGTAGGTACTAGCCCTTTATACTCTTAAACAACGAAAGTGTAAGAAGAGATGTGAGTTCTTGCTCATGAACATCTTAAAATTGTCTGGAAAATTGTGTGATCAGATTATTTAATAAATTTGCAAAACAAATAAATAGAAGGGATAATATTAATAATAGTAATGAACAATAACGCTTGTTTTGCAGAAGTTATATTGAAACTGGGAATTAATGAACAACTTATACTTTTAATTCCACACATGCCATTAAATGAATGTATTTTCTCTTAGAAAATGAAATACAGTAAGTACTGCAAGCATATGCTATGGCATTTAAAGAAATATGCAATTCCAATATTAATTGCTTTGAACTGCAATTAAAACGCAATTCCTGTAGCTTTCCAGGGAAGACAAATAACCAATACGTACTCACGCAACGGTAAATATCATATGGCACCATTTGTTTTTTCTATGAAACAGTAATACTGTACATACAAAACCTTTACCAGGGTGTCCACATCCTGGAAAATAAGTGAAAGTCAGGGAAGTAAAAATGTATCAGGTGAAGTCAGGGAAATGGCAGATTGGTCAGGGAAAGTCAGGAAAAAATCGATTTAGGTCCATTGTTCAATTACTGAATTTATGATTTCTTTACTGTTACTGAATGCAAAATGTGGTGTTCTCAATGATAATATTGAGGGAGTCAGTGTTTTCTGATATAGTTGTTGAAACTAATTTTCTGCGAGAAACACATCTAACTGCATCCAGGCATATTTGCTCAAAAAGGTAGACGCTGTTCTAGAAGAATTGCATGATGCCGAGATGATATCTGGACAAGTGGCTGAGAACGCGAAGAAGCAGCATCTCCAGCTCACAGTGAAAGCTCAGATTGAAAAATTTAAGGAACACTCGAATGAATTCATAGCCAATGACAGAGATGGTATTTGACTGATGAGTGTTTTTTACTCAGTCTTAGGAAATGGGAAGAACTTCTTTGACTTATGTTCAGTTATGAAATTGTGTTTTATCTTCTTTCACGGAAACGCATTTTTTGAAAGTGGTTTTACAATAAATAAAATTCTCATTGTTAACAACTTACAAGAAGAATCTCTGGTGGCTCAACGGATCATGTATGATTCTGTGATGGGAATAGGTGGGTAATCAGGATTAATAATTACAAAAAGTATGATAAATTCAGTGAGAAGTTCAATGAGACAATATCAGGTGTATTTTGAAAAGAAAAGAGAAATAAATGCTGGAGACGAGAAGAGGAGAGAGAAACGGAAGATTCAGCAACAACTAAAGGAGCTGGAGGAAGAAGGGAAGAAAATTAAACTGCAGAGACAACAAGAAGGATATTCAGATCAATTAGAAGGAAACTATGCGAGAAAGGATGAAAACAAATTTCTAAATGGGTTGCATTTAACAACTGCACAAGCAAAAGTAATGTGTGTGTATTACATATTTTTTTTTTAATAATCAGTAAAATCATGTATGAACTGTTTATTACTATAGGCAATATTATAATGCTGTGTAATTGGTATTATAATGTGTAAGCATATAATGTGTAATTTTTTTCCATATCTTAAGTACTCTGTATAGTGGATACTTTCGTTTGTAACTTTACATTTTGTGAAATATGTAGGCCTGATCAATATTGGCCTATTGCACATGTTGTAAATTTACATTCGTTTGGAAAGAAAATTGAAAAAAGAAAGAAACAGAAGTGGAAGAGAACAAGGACAACTATGGGGAGTGTGGAGGCTGGGGATTCTTTTTTTTTTTCTATATTTTTAAGTTATTCAGGGGTCAGGGAAATATGGAACTTTCGTCATGGAAAGTCAGGGAAAAGTCAGAGATCTTTTCTCCAAATTGTGTGGACACCCTGTTTACATTTCCAAATCAAACTATATAAATTGGTCGTCACTTCAAAAAAGTGGGGGGCAACTGCCCCCTCTTGCCCCCCCCCTAATCGCCGCCCATGGCCGTACCAGTGTTGAGGGCTACAGGACTCGACAGGAATACGAACGCATAAACATTGAGAGTAGTTAAAATTCCACCCTTCCTACTACGAGAGAATCGAGCCCCCAATGGGTTTTACCTCACGATCGTCACTCTAACACCTCAGACTGCTCCACTACACTCACCGGCAAACCACTGACCCACCATGCCCCTGATTGGGAATAGTGCAAAGTTAAAGGTTGGATAAATTACTGCAAGTTGTTTGGCTAACATATGCTTAAACTATTTTGAGTCGACGTATTTTCAATTTAATTTTCATTATTAACAATTCAAATTATGTCACCCATTAGCCTACGAAGTGTATTGGTAGCTTATCAGTGGGATGGGCAACGAGCGCCTCAGTGGTTTCTGTTTTCCCCCAGACATGTAGACCTCCTAAGAATTAAAGCTGGCATCATCATTGATTCTTATCGATTACTGGTTAAATGTTTCTGTATTTAAACTCCAACTTAAAATCTATCGCTCAGTTTTGTAGTGTATGACACTGCTATATTTGCTATACGACTAATTTGATATCGAGCTATTCAGAGGAAAACACAGAAATATTTGTACGTTAGAGCAATGAACGTCTTTAAAGAAAATCAAATAAAAAAATAGTAATATCATACTCGAAGTCTTTATAGAATCAATGCTTGAATCTTCATAAACGATAAAAAAAAAAAAAAAAAAAGAAACCATAAACTCATATGTGTATCGACCGCTCGTCTCTATTTAAAAGGATTGTGCTGCCATCTACCTGTGGCGCAGTAAAACACTTGCATGACAGGGATAGGAACTGTTCATATAATGTAGCTTCCCGCCCTCTGTTAGCAATTCAGCGAAGTAATTACTTTCGTACTGCACAAATCGTAGTAGTGCTTCCCTCTAGTCTGCATTCGTTAAATATCGCGTTCTCTATTTACCAAGTTCGAACAAGAAGATAAATACAGTCAATGGATAAAGGCGAGAGAGAAAAATAAATTAATCTAATGGAAATAAATGCGGAAGATCAGTACAGAATAAAAAGAAGGAAACTTTATGTTCCTAGTTTCTGCAGTGTAATATATTGTAATTACAGTATAGAAGCTTGCTTCAATATACGTGTTTATGCCTAGCATCTAAAATACATAGGCCTCGGAACAAATTCAGAAGCCTACTTTTCCTTTCGAAAGTTAAAGGGAAAGGAGAAATTTACCAATCTCTGACTTTTTTTTCTTCTCATACAAAAATAAATGAACTCCGGCCCCCCTAACTTCTACCGCCCCCATGCATTTTTGGGCTGGCTACCGGCTCAGGAGTACTATCTTCTTCCACCAAAACGAGAACATTTTGTGTTTGACAACGTCAAGACTGTACCCAGGGGGTAAATGGGAGCCCGGGCCCCCGAGCGACTTCCTGGCCTTCTTAAATGAAATTAATTTTGAGTTCAGCGTTCCTTTCAGTAGCGAGGCTATATGAGATTAATGTGGAATCCGAACCACATAAGCTCTCGCCGGGAATCCGAACCCTGGTCTCTCATGCCGAAGGCGCATATGATAACCCAGTGGCGGTTATAGAAGGTAAAGACTGGAGTGGGCAGCCAGATCCAATTATGATATTATATCAGGAGTTTACTATAAACTTTTAAAAACATATAAATAATATCTTAAATTATTTTTGTCACTCAAAAAACTGGCGGCCCAGGCACCCCCGGCTCCGAGCTAAATCCACCACTCTGCTAATCGCTTAACCACGAAAGGAGCTCCGTCCCTAAATTTAGTTCGACAGTTTGGTGTCTATCTAAACATTTTTACTAGGATAAATGACGAATGCTCATAATAGAACAAATAGAAGTGTCCAATAAGAGAAGAATAAGATTTAAATCAACATAAAACGGGAAACTTGAGCATTGTAAAAAAAAAAAAATCCCTTTTAGAAGCGGAATTGTCGAAAACGTCGCAATACATGTTTACTTATTTTTTTATTATTTGTTTATGTATCGAATTTCACGCCTATGACTTAAACGAATGACTCACATTAAGCATTTTCTAAATAAAGAATCGACCATTTTAATACTGGAAATGCGTCTTCTTGAGGAGCCGAAGTTTTGTAAAGGCAGAAACACGTTTTTGATTAATTGTAGTTAGAAGTTTATGTACCAGACTTCTTACCTCCAACTTAAAAACGAATACTCACATAAAGTTTTTCTGTGTAAAGAATCATAAATGTCAATACTATAGAAATTGTTTACTTTCCCCATTAGAAGCTAAATTGTAGAAACATACAGGGTGGCCCAAAAGTAGGTATACACCCCTGCATTGATCAAATATAACATTCTAGCTTATGGGTTTATTTACCACGGCTATTCTGAGTTTAAGATATAAGTAAAAAGGCTTTAAGAACAAATAATAAAGAAACTAAGTCTATCTTATGGATAACAATAAGAAATTATATAAAAAGCAATGAATTGATCAGTACCGGGCTGCCCCATAGCAAAACATGTCGCGATCTGCGATGTGATCGCAGAAAATTTGTCGCGTCTGTGCAGAAAAATTGCCAGAGAGAAAGAAAAAAATAGTCAACAGAAAAGTATAAAAACAGGACTGCTATGTGTAGGTGTCTTAAATGCACGGACGACTCGCATGAATATAGTTTGAACTTTTTTTTTACGTTGCGTAAAGTGTATTTTTAACAATCACAAGTGTTTCTTCTGCTGAAACTGACGATTGATGTTATTTTCTATTTTCTTTACAAAACGAAAGTGACATCATGTCAAGGAGATTATGACATTTATGTAATTGACTTACCTAGTGGGAAAATGTGAATACTCGATCTGGACATTATCGGACTTTGAAGTGTATTGCAATCCATCCATCTAGTCAAACTTTAGCTTCTGCTGTTTGGGCGGGCAAGTGCGTGTTTGGGACCTTGCAGAATTGATGAGACAATTTGACTTCTCTGTCGGAATTTCGACGCAAGTTCTATGCAGTTGAAAAATAAAACGTGTTTTTTTGTGTGTTTATTCACATCGTATAGTTCAAAATACTTGATCTTGACTTTTTATTTTGGAATTTCTGCAGAAAATTTTTGACTTACAAAAGCTCATTGCAGAAAGACAAAGAAAGTTCTGCCATCGGTTCGGGCTGTATACCTACTTTTGGGCCACCTTGTATATTCTCTTATTTTTAGTTATGCTTTAAATGCCAATTCCACTCCTCTAACTTGAGTAAATCCTCACATTTGGCAGTTTCACAATGAATAGTTGAAATTTGGAAGATAGAAATTGCCCTTTTTTCACTATTTAAGAGCGGAATTTTCAAAAACCGCTGAAACATAAGTTCAGTTATCTTTAATGGGAAACTTATATGTGAAGTTCTATCTCTGGAAAAAAGATTTGAACCCTGTTTACATCTCTCTTAGGATATGTATTTATAAAACCCTTTCTTGTATCTTGTTTTCGTGGCGAGCGAGTTCCCTGTCCAAAATTTTATGTTTCTAGCAATAGCAGTATAAGGCCTTTTATGTTGATAAGCGAGTCACTTTTATATAATAGTATAGATAGGAAAGGGAAAAATTCTAAACTGCGCCAACATTATACTATTATGAACTTTCCAAATGCAATAATTAGTACAATACTTATCAGTATATACTCAGAAATATGTCTACAGCCAGTGGCGGATTACCAAATAGGCCCACTAGGCACGTGCCTAGGGGCGGCAACTCTTGAGGGCGGCAAATCATTTCTCCAGAATATAAAAATGTCTTACGTACGCAGTAACAATTTAGAGCTTTGAAACAAATGTTTCAAATCAATGGTTTGTAACACTTTCGCTTCATACGGAAGAAACCTTGGTGTATTGTATATATCATATGTGTTATCGAGATGTTCCGTCTGCTCTGCTTCCTTCAGATTCGAATTGAGGCGTCAATCACTTTGTTTTTTAATCTGTGCTGTGACTTTTATCGCTTGCAATGACAATAATGCAAGCCGCCCACCCAATCTTGCTGTTTTGTTTTTGTAAATAAACCGTTGATTTGTCACCACCATTCTGAAACCAATGGCCAGGCGACAAAGAAGACTGATTGCTTGAAACTCGCATAGTCGCATTGCCTGTACAATGTCAGTCTTTTTTAAAATATATATATAAAATACAGAGCGAAAGAAAATACAGTCGGTCATTTTTTAAATTGCTGTTAAGTGAGTTAGTGCATCTTTCGCATGGGCCTAAAAAGTGGTTGTTTTTTTTAACCGTGTTATTAATCTACTCGGAGATACTTCTGTTATATGCAGACGAGTATTGGCGCTTTGCAATAAATAATTACGCAGATATCTAATTCGATGTAACTAGTTTTTGCCTTACCGTATTTTTCAGGTGCATTCAGTTGGTTGTTAGTGCGTTTGCGATTTGGTGTTTTTTTTTTTTTTTTTCAGCGTGAAGGAGAAGCAACCTTAAAGAAAATGCTTTTTACACTGGATACATTTTTTAGGCGAACTGAACAAGTGATTTCCGAAAGCAGCTCAGTAACTGATATGGAAGCGGTTACATCGGGTGAACTCTGTGAAACGAAAAATGTTGACAATATTGTGGGTTTAGTGTATGAAGAAAGTACACTTAAAGTAGTGTCTCCTCAGTTCGTAGGAATTAGTGATTGTGACAGTGAGAGTGCAAATTTCGTTAGTGACGATCGTGCCGAGTGGTGTCTGAAATATTCTACAATTGACATTCTTCTAAGACACGGAATTAATCAGAATACTGAAAACGATATTTCTAAATTGCAGAGATTCATATTAGGCCAGACAAGATTCTTAAATAAGAGTGATTTCTTTGTTTGTTTGTTTTGTTTTCGTAAACTTGTGAATTGCGAATCGATTTTGCGGAATTATGTGGTATATTTGTGTTGCACTGGCGCCGTGTACTGTGCATCATGTAGGTTGTTCAAAGGCAAAACAAAGATAGAAACTCAGGGCATTTCAGACTGGAAAAACATTTCAAATATTCTAGCATCACATGAAAATTCTGGACACAAAAACTGCGTACAATGCAGAAATGCAGAAACCTGTTGGGACCTTGGAGAACCATCTTCAATCACATATTCAGAAGTCACAGTGTAAGAAGAGTTTTTTCTGTCGTAAAGAAGTTGACAAGTCGCGGGCTTCCTTTACGTAGTCACGAAGAAAAATTCAATTCTCTGAACAACGCGCAATACATGATGTCTTTAGAGCTTATTTCCGAGTTTGATCCATTTCTAGCAGAAGACATTGAATGGTTTGGAAGTCCGGGGAAAGGTCATAAAAGCTACTTGCCTTCAACAATTTTTGATGAAGTTATTGAACTACTTGCTGATAGAGTGAGAAAAGAAATTATTAAAGACATAAAACAAAGTAAATATTTCTCCGTAATAATTGATTCAACTCCAGATATTTCGCATACTGATCAGTTATCTTATGTGTTAAGATACGTGAATAAAGAGGGTAAACTTGTTAAACGGTTTCTTTCGTTTCTGTCAAATCCAAGTCACAAGTCTGAAAATCTAGCCGAAGCTGTAATAGATATTTTGACCAGACATTCTATTGACCTTACTAATTGCAGAGGTCAGTCGTACGACAATGCCAGCAATATGTCAGGGACATATACAGGTTTACAGGCTCGAATTAAAGCAATCAATTCTAAAGCGTATTATGTGCCCTGCTCAGCTTATTCTTTGAATTTGGTCGGAAGTAGTGCAGCAAGCAGTTGTAGGGTAGCATGTGCTTTTTTCAATATGCTTCAAAATATTTACATTTTTTAGTTCAACAAAAGGCTGGAACTTACTTGCTTCTTTCATATATATCCAGGAACGAAAACACTAAAAATCTTTATCACAGACATGTTGCTCAGCACGAGAGGAGGATGAAAACTGGGATAGTGTAATTCAGACCCTTACTCATGTAAGCGATGATCCTTTTGAGAAAACTCTAGTTCGAAATTAGGCCTTATCCCTCTTGAAACAACTAAATAGGGTGGAAACTGTTTTCATGATCACTTTGGAATGATATACTGAAGAGATTCCAGAGTGTCACCGTGAAATTACAAAGTGTCAACATAGATTTAACAATAGTACATGTTCAATCACTTGTAAACTTTATAACTTCTCTTCGTGACATGTTCGACTCTTATGAGCAAAAATCCATGGAGAAAACTGATATGGATTACGAGCGTAGTTATAAAAGGTTTAGAAAACGTAACATTCAAGCCTACGAAGTAAGAGACAATGAGATTGTTCTAGCAGGAAGACAAACATTTAAAGTTGAGGTGTTTCTTCCTATTCTTGATAAATTGCACGTTGAATTAATTAGAAGAAAGGAAAACTATAAAATAATGTCTGACCACTTCATGTTTCTAAGTAAGTTTCTGCAAAGTTCTTGTGTCATTTCGGAGCCCGCAGCCAACCTTCAGGCTGTATATAAAACTGATCTCGAATCAACGTTATCAAATGAATGTGTATATTTTGCGGGACTTTTGAAAACGAGAGAAATCTGTGACGCACCAGCAGAAATGCTAGCATTTATATGGAAAGAAATGTTGCAATCTGTGTTTCCAAATATGGAGATTGCATTAAGAATAATTTGCGTACTACTGTAACAAACTGTTCAGCTGAACGTTCGTTTTCGGCTCTAAAAAGACTGAAGACTTATATCCGTTCAACGATGTAAGTTATCTATTCCTCATATCGAAGCACACATCTTGACTGATGGATACATCAACTTTGAAGAACTTATACACGAGTTTGTAGCAATCAAAGTGAGGCAGAAGCACCTTCATTTATTACTCGTGAATTTAATTTTTCAATACATTACATAATTTTATGTATAGCACATAAATAAAATGAATTGTTTGTACTGGGACTATTGCTTTTATTATTGATTTTTATACTTCGCTTCTTATTTCACTAATTTTATATTAGCCTTAAAATACTTCAAATACTATTTTTCTTTTGAGAAGGGCGCACATTAAGTTTGTGCCTAAGGCGCCGACGAAGCTTAATCCGCCACTGTCTACAGCAGATTTCAGATGAGAAGCGGCATGGCCTTGAGTTGGCTTTACGCGGCGTCCAATTGGCTTTGAGCGGTGTTGACAATTCGCGACAAGCAGTTCTGCACGCTGACTTCTCGCGCTACTGCGAATCTTGACAATAGCAGAGGCGCTTATTAGAAATATTGTATTAGCACATTAACTGCTCACTTTACGAAGTAGAGAAAAGAATTACGAACACATACGTGAAAACTACATCTTTTTATGATAACTGGTTGTCATGATACACGCTTTGAAAGGTTTCCATATAAAACAATTAGTAAAACGAGCGTTGAGTCCCGTCTAATTTCCAGTGGATTTTTCTTCGATTTGGAAATGGAACTCAACTTTTATTAAAGGATAATCAGGGATGTAACCTACAGGTTGTTCTAGGGGAACATTACATTCAGGGGGAGGAAAGCTTTTCACACATTAAAAACAGAACAAATGACCTCTTTCAGAATATGAAAGCATTTTAACTCACCATGTATACTATACACATATTATGTTTTCTCGATGCTACCTTAACAAAAGACGGATCTTAACAGTACTGAAGTTGAAAAGCAGATTGTAAGAGATAAATCAATAAGCTATTCATAAGAAAACAAATGCTGTTTCTAGCAGTCTGTTTATCCGACTTTGTGTTTATGTAGGTTAAAATACTAAAAGGAAAAAACTCGAAAAAATATCAACTCAGATATTATTATGCAATAATATAGTAGTGAGAGATCCTGGGGGGACTGAAAGAGCCAGGGCCCCTCATTTTATTTGTAAATGTGCAATATTAGGCATAATTTGAATGCAATTTGTCTTAAAATCATCATATATGCTTTCTGCATCTGAATGCACCCCCTCCCCAATTTACAGAGAAATCAGCGTCCTTGTAATTAGGTACAGTAACTGTATTGATGATGTTTTCTTTTTTTAAAAATCTTATTTTATTATAAACGTTCCTAATTTGCATTAACTATTAAATAAGTTTACTAAACATATACTAGATGAACCTCATTTCGGGGCTGGAAATAGTTTGGAAAGTCAAGGCCCTCTTTTCCCCCGTTTCTACACCCTTGAGAATAGTAAGCGATCGAATTAAATAACAAGCCTCTGCAATTTGATTCATATATATATATATATATATATATATATATATATATATATATATATATATATATATATATATATATATATATATATATATATATATATATATATATATATTCGATTCCCGGCGGGAGCTCATGTGGAAGAACAGAAGGTATGGGACATTCGTAATATTGTTTTGAAATTGCCTTCATGCAAGATTCTTCCTTATTCGACAGAAGAAACGCAGTATGTTTTTTTTTTTCTTCGTTTCAATACCTTACGTATGTGTGGCCAATTACGTACTCTTTCTTTACTCCTCTAGCAGGGATGCAAAAGCACCAGGCGTCTGAGTGGTGTCATAAATTATTGTAACACAAAACAAACTCGACCATATCGTGTTGCTTACGAATCAGATGGATTGTTGATGTGAGACCTACATCAAGTATAAGAGTATGTTATTATAGGAACAGACATGGAAGCAAAGGAGCTGATTGTGTGTGTAGGAACGCAAATTCTCTTCTTCTAGCATAAACAGAATTCATCAGTATCTAGATTGCTTTCTTTCGTGGTAGTTCATTTGTTCTCCAAAATTATAGTTGACAATGTCTTTAAGGAAACCGAGTACAAGTGCTGAATTTTCTTAAAAAAAAAAAAAAAAAAAAAAAGTGCTACGAAGTGAAGCTCGAAGAATAATTTTTTGTGTTTACAATTTTTGGAACTCATAATAAAAAATTTACAAGAGTCAGATTCAGACAATGGCGAAATATTAATTGACATAGACGATAGTGAAAGTAGTGTTGAAGACGAACGTTTAGCAGTTCCACTGGAATAAGTTAATAGGTAGGTTATTCAGTTGCTATATATACTTCTAGGATACACAGCCAAAATCTTTGAGTTTGCTGGAATAGTATATTTACATTGTGAATAATGTTGCCAATGTATGTGTAATAATCTCAACTAGAGGAAGAGCGAGAAGGGAAAGGGGAGTCCGAAATCCGGCAACACCGCGCGGAATATCGCACAGCATTGGCTACTGCCCGTGATGCTTTACATCTGAAAAACACAATAGGCAACAGCAATGTGACGTCATCGGCTGGAATGTGGACTGTTGTGACACGATATGTAGTATTTTATTCCAGTACACAGAGGCGAGGCAAATTGCGGGTAAGACAGATAAGATGGCAGTTGCATTCTTTTCAATTATTTTGAAATACTGATGAATTTTCCTAAGAAGTAATACATTATGCTTCCTGACGCTACAGCTGTGAAAGACTGGATGATGAGTGGCCAGCAAATCGGTTCTCAAGTGCCATTATTTCTGGCTTTCTGAATCGAAGTTCGCTACCTCTTAATTCAGGTAGCTCCCCAATTGCCTAATGATATTGCGTCAAAACCAGAAAGCTTTACTTCTCCCAGTGAGAATAGAACCAGGGACTATTCACGCCGAGGTCGTCCATGGGACAATACAGCTAAACCAAAGCTAAATAATAATAATAATAATAATAATAATAATAATAATAATAATAATAATAATAATAAAACATCCATTTTGTTTTTTTAAATCATCTCTTTATTTGCATCCGCAGATGGTAAATTTTGATGTCTATGGTAACGAAAAACAGTCGAAGAAGATTAGAACCACAGTAACAAATTTGCTGAAATTTTGTATAGGGTTAAGAATATACCTTATGGAAAGAGTGGAGTGTTGTTTGTCAGGATCTCGTTAGCCACAACTCGATTTCAGTAGTAGTGGTAGAAATTCAGTGGTAGAGCGTTCACCTCTGGTGTATGGGGTCACTGATTCGATCCCAGCTGGCGCCAAGTGGATTTTGTGGTAGACAAACACCATGCGTGGGGTGTTTTAGTGGGGTTCTCCCGTTTGCTCCCGCTTTCGTCATTCCACCGTTTCATTCATTTCTCATCATCACCCGCAGAGGCGTCATTTCAGACCGCTTGAGGGGGGCTAGACACATTAGAGCAAGAGCAAGAGTATATTAGTAAACATCGATTAAAGTATATGTATTCTTCAAACCCTGGGAGGGGGGCAATTGCTCCCTCCTGCCCTCCCTAAATGACGCCCCTGCATCACCGTCTCCTTTAGCCTAGCCGGCTTAACTGTGGGACGTAAAACTTAAAAAATTCATTTTGGAAGGTTGTAAGGAGTTTGGTTTACCAAATTTTGTTTATACATTTACTAAGTGTGTTCGTTTGGTCGGGAGATAAAAACCTCAAGAACTATGTGATAAATCATTATCGATGTTGGCCACAATATAGAGGATCAAAAGCCAAGAATCGCCTTCATTGATGGAGGTAATTTTCAAACCGGAAGCGATACAAATAAACCATTTCTGGGTATGTTTATCACTATAGAGCAAAAACTGAAATACAAGGTGTGAAATGAAAAACTGAACTCCATAGTTCCAATACTATGGGATCTACCGTAGTCGGGTCAAGACTTCACTTAGGAGCTATTAAGTGGGTTATCCAAGAAATAATGATTCAGAATCCTGTGGCACTCACGCAACAATTTTTACAGAGGGAGTTTGGTTACGGGCATTTAATTTGTAGCACTCACCAACCATCTGCATAAAAGTGGTTGTGAAAGTAGCGCACGATTCTGAAACATGGATATTTGTGTAGGACACATACAAGTTCCTAAGTGAAGTCTTGACCTGACTACGGTAGGTCCCATGGTATTGGAACTATGGACCTTTAAAGTTCTTTTTTTTTTTTTTTTTTCATGTTTTCGGCAGCCTATAGCTCCGAAAGGAAGCATTTGTGCACCCAGGTTGGTCTATACTTTTTGTATTATCTTGGTGTCAGGAATCATCTCCCAAACGTTGTCGGTGTTGTTTTGAAACACCTTGTATATAGCGATAAAATCTTTCCGGCAGTCGGTTAAGCGCTCAAGAATAAATTTAATCCCAACCTAAACTATCTACTATAAGCGAAAATGATAGAAATTCCCTGCTTCTTCAGGTTTCGATGTTAATTGACAAAATATCACGCAATACAAACCACACTCCTTCACATGATGTACACATGACACTGTTACTTGTTTTTCTGAATAAAATTTGTTGCATTTACATTTATTATTTCACCATTTAAAAGTGAAGGTGTTCATATCCTTGTTTGACTTAAACTTGGGAAGTCTTTTATAGTACTGATATGTTTGTCCGTCCATCTGTCTGTCGATCACCGTCTCCTTTAGCCTAACCGGCATAAGCGTGGGACGTAAAACTCAAAGATTTCCATCTGTCTGTCGACAAGTATCAGAACAAAATCAGGCAGATAGCGAGAAGGAATTTTTGTTGCAGTCGATCCAGCATCCCAAGAATCAGGGTTAGCTTTACGTTATGTGTAACAGGTGCATTTGCACGGCGCGGAAAAATCTGTCATAATTACATTGTTTAAAATAGATATTTCTTGTTGGAAACAGACTTCATGATGATCGTAGCTAAATTTACCTAGCTGAGTACTACATTCATAAATCATATTTAGGTCACATTAGTTTAAGGACACCTGGACAGTGCTAAAGCAAATGGTCAAATAAATCCCAGCATGAATTACTTGATTGTTGTCAAATATTAAGAACTCAATTTTTCAACAGTAGCGAACACCTGTTCCATTTAGTTAGTTACCACAGATTTGATAGTGTTGTTGGAAACAAGTTTTTTAAAAAATAGCAGATGTAGAAGGAAAATCAAGAAATAAAGATAAAAGAGCTAGCTGCACTGGAATTGCAAACTGATATATTGAGATTGAAGCTCGATATTAAATTCTATAACAATGATTACCATTTTTCCTTTGCAGAAAAAACAGACACAACGAGATTGGATCTGTAGTGTTTAGGTCTTTCTGTGTGCGAGTGCCTTTTCCCTCCCCTTCGTTGTCCATGATGGTTTAGCATTTTAAGATCGTGGCTTTTAAGATTTGTTCGTTCTGTAGAAAGCGATAAGACAAATGATGCCATTGCACAGGGCGAAAAATTGCCTAGGGCCGCCCCTGCCAACAATAGATTCCATTTCCTCCTCCATTACCTATTCAAACCGGAAGTGGTAGTAATCTTCCATTTCCGATTTCAACGTTAAATCACCATACAACAAAACCTGTGAGGGACAGGGAGGACCTGTTTTCTTTTAATCAATTTAGTGTCACAAGAATGCAGGGTGGCACAAAAGTAGGTATACTCACCAGCATCGATCAAGTATTACATTTTAATTTATTAAGATAATGAATGTATTTGTTTTGGTTTGTTCCGAGCTTAAGATATCAGTGAAAATAAATTAAGAACAGATAAGGAAGAAACTAAGTCAATACATGTATGAATAACAATAGTAACTTATATAGAATGTCATGACCGATCAGTATGGGACTGTATACCTACTTTTGGGCACTGTATATCCCATTCCCACCTTCGTCTCCCTACTAAAACTAGGATGAAAATTAATATTTCCTGTTTCACCAGTAATCACTATACGAGGGAGGACCCAAAAGAAACCGGACTTTCGTTCTAAAAAAAAAAAGTATTTTTTACATTTTTAAACAAAATTCTTTCAGTCTCTTTCAAAGTACTCTCCATTAAATGCGATTCCTTTCTCCCATCTTCTTTCCCACTGTTTGAAGCACCTCTGGAACTCTGGAACTTTTATATCGTCCAATGCGCTCTGCGAAGTTCTTTTTACAGCCTCTACACATTTTCCTTTTAGATTTTGTTTAATTCTCGGAAAATGTCATCATGTTCGTCAAAAAGTTTGGATCACTTTCAATCTGATTTTTCAAGTCCTGGCTCAAATTCACAAGAATGGTCAGATCCTGTGTGAGCAGGCGAGAAACAAACTTAGCGGCAACATGTCTCATTTGCAAAACCTCACGCTGGCACAAGCTCCAACTCACTCCTGCCTGTTTTAAAATATCGTTGATCATGAAACGACGATCCTCGGTGATTTTGGGGCAGATTTGTTCGATGTTTTCGTCGTTTCGAAATGATGAAGAGCACCCAGCACGAGCATGATCTTCAACAGTGTTCGAAACGAAAAAAAAAAAAAAAAAAACAGAGCCGGTATCTTTTATTATGATTTTCACTCAACATACCTGTTATTTAAATATTGTCTTGATCAGTAGCGTAGCCAGGATGTGTGTTTGGGGGAGCAAGTGCTGTTATAGGTACATATAGAAAAATTACAAACAAAAATATATAAACCTAAAAATATATAAAAAAATTATAAACATCAAAATACCAAAGTATATTGTCGGACCTCTTTGGGGGGGGCGGCCCCTTTGGGCCCCAATTCCCTACGCCACTGGTCTTGATCACTGAAAAACCAAAGGCATACCACCGCATACCATCTCACTTCGACCAATGCTTCAACACTCATCTCACCACACTTAAAGCGCCCAAACCACTCAAAAAATTGTGTGCGGTTCATAGTATCCTTCTTGAAAGCTTGTTGAAGCATTTGGTAAATATTCGTTTCCGATTTTCCAAGTAGGAGGCAAACACACTCCTTGTTCCTTTGAATCTGCCATAACGATTTCGCAGGCGGCAAACGAGAACAGTTGAGAAAAACAATAATATGGTCAAACGTTAACCTCCTACGCAGACGCCGCTTGGCCAACTGATCTGGGAAGGTCTCTACTAGACCCACCTAGCAGGAGAACTCTCTACTACGCCTAGAAACGGCAGCGCTCTTACAATCCTGTTTCTTTTGGGTCCCTCCTCGTAGTAAATAAACTGTAACATACAGTAGAATTCTTTGATATGGTTTAAAAGCTCAAGGATAGTTCCATCTCCAAATTTATTTCTTCATAATAAACGGAAATGGTAGAAATGTAGTACTACTAGTTCCAATATTGTTTATGATCACATAGACTAAAAAAATTCTATGTGCTATGTCGATTATCGCCAGTAGCGTTACTGGAATTTTTCTCAGGGGGGGGGGGGCAATGAAGGGCCCAAGAAAATTTTAAGAGGGCCATCTTATTTTTTTCATATATATATATATATATATATATATATATATATATATATATATATATATATATATATGTGTGTGTGTGTGTGTGTGTTTTCAAGGTGAATGTTTTCATCTTTGTTGTTCATAATTTTACTCTTTTACGGTGAAAATGTATGAATGTACTACTTCAAACTACTAGGATATATTAATACAATTGATTTCCAATATAAGTAGTAATTTAATCTTCTAATTTAATTAAATAACTTAAGTAAGTAGTTAGTAGTAAGCATTTAAAGTATGTGTGGCTGGTTGATTTAAGTGGAAGCAGAGAAATACACCTTTACAGGTCAAGAAAATAACTTACAGGGTCATGCCTCTACTTAAAAGAGGATCTTTCTATTTTTGTGGGCAGCAGCAAACTTATCAACAACTTCTTCTAGATCTAACGATTTAGCAATTTTCTTCAATATAAAGTAATCCTAAGTTTTTCAACCTATCATCAGTCATTGAATTGCCTATATGTCTTTAATCTTTTCAAACATGAGAATGACCTTTCACAAGTAGCACTAGAAATTGATAAAGTCACAGAGATGATATCTATTTTGTAGGTTTCAAGGAATGCGTTTTTGTAGACGCAAAGATTAACGAAATTCACCAAGGAATCAACTTTGGTTTTCTCTCGTCTTCATACAACTTAATTGTGTTTGGGACGATTTTGAGTTTACATTTAAATATTTCCAGATCACTTTCATAATACTGAGCCATATACTCCACAATGTTGTAATTTAGAAAGTTTTCACCTCTTGGATGTAGAGTGGTGATTGATCTAATGATTTTGCTGCATGATCCAAAGCGTTTTTCCGTCTCAGTGATTGCTTTATCAATAGTAGGCAGAAAAATGTCTCTTAGTATATTATCTTTAGAAAATTCGTGTTCTGCCTCCAATGAAGGAAGAGATTCATCCAAAATGAATTTGTGATATTTCGATGGCGAATGTCTAGTTCATTTCCACGAGGAACCCCTATATTCTATCTGCTTCCGGCTCTAGAATTTCAGGACCATTTTCTTTGCATATCCACAAATATTCTTGATAAATTTGTTCGAATGTTGTTCGTTGAGTCATATTCTCCAGACCACATTTTCGACAGCGTTTGAACTAGTGAATCTACAAGAATCAAACCTTCCGACATGTCTGCATCTACTTAAAATAAGGCGAAGCTCAAAGTTACAGCATGGCAGCAGTCATATTAAATTTTACCCGAAAACATTCCATCTCGTATAGATGACATTTATTTCCCGGATGGAATGATGGAAATAAATAATTATCACACGTTCCAGATTTGGTTTAATACCGCAAAATAATATAAATAGTTGTTTGGTAGATAAACTGTATTAATAATAATAATAATAATAAAGTAAAATGTGATGTACGAGGAAAAAAGTGCTTACGAGACAAACGTCGCACAGAAACAGGAACTGAACTCTAACAGGACAGTGATTTGCCGTTCCACCCCACTTTTTAATTATAAGCCTTGCTCTTGAAGCTTAAGTTTCACTTTAAAGTAAACTGCCAATAATTATCATGTATTCTTAATATTACAGAAAAATGTCAAAATTTCACGCTCTAAAAAAGGGTAGCCTAATCAGTGACGAAACTAGACATTTGGTGCCAAGGGCAAATTTTGCGATTAGTACCCCTTTCATCTATGTACATCTACACCAATAAACACACATATTAGTTTGCTGGCGCCCGGGCAACTGCCCCGGTTCCAGAATCTTGTTTTGATCTGGCCGTAGTTCAATTACGTTTGGTTACTTTTACCCTTGAGCTCTAAAACTGAGTAATGAATATGCCTTTACGTTACGAAATGGTAAAGTGAGCACTCTTTGAAGCAAAAAGAGGAAATATGTTTTTCTTTCCCTAATATCAAACAGTGTTAGAACAGACATTTAAATCGGGACTCCTTACAGCAAAAGAAGTATACGTGGTCCTTTTCCTTTCTTTCGTTTGTTTACCTTCACTACTTTTTAGAATTTGACGTGAATTCAAATACACAAACACTTCACACCCACACCGAATGGCGAAAGCTCAGCGGTAGAACATCAGCTTAAGATTCGGAAGATTGTGTGATTGATCCCTCGTGGATAAATATTTCAACTGAGGAGATTACCAAGATTCTTCCTCGGTGGCCCTATTGACTAATTTCCCTTATTTCTATCCTCTGAGTCTCGGATGTTTCAAAGCCTTAAAATAAATTCAAATGTAGTTGAAATAACGCTACTATCCTTTATTCGATGCTAAATTAATATTGTAAGTTTTGAGATTAGATTTGAAGGAGGAGCATGGACTAATCGATGGAAATTAATTACTTAGTGTACGAAGACTTCTTTCGTCCAACATGAGTGTAAAGTTCTACTGCAGTGCATGCTATTTGTAAGTAAGCATATCTTATTTTAGTATGACTTTTAACATTGAAGCAAATCAGAATTCAGACTGATTTTGCTTTTTTTTCTTTGTCGAAAACAAAGAAGACAACCAGATAAGGGACAGAGGTTAAAAGGAACGTTCAGATGCTGAGGTCAATGCATGCACCTTACAGATTTCGATAAATTAGATCTTGCTGTACTACAAACAAAAAGGAGCCTGAAGATTTTTGCTCGGAACGCAGACTATTGCAACATACGATATTCTGCAGTTGGTAACTCTGTTGTCGAGATATGTTTCGGTAGTAATTTAACTTGCGGCCACTATTAACTCACCGTTTGTCGACCTATAGCAGTATCACTCTGTGTGGGGGGGCCGCTAGGGGGGCCAAGATTTTGAGCAAGGGGGCCAGGCCCACCCTTGGCTCCGCCACTGATTATCGCAAACTAAGGAGCTTAGTACGTGCGGGTGTGCATCAACACTACGCAAAATAGGCATTTTGGTGTGCGATAATCGGTATAACATTTTCAATTGCTTGTTCCATCTTTTGTGTTGCATTGCTATCCTCAAAATTTTGTGATGAGTTGTACGATTACCTTCTAAATCGCTAATTTTGCCTTGTATTAACGCAAACCTTGATGACATATACCGTAATGAGCTATGTATGGCAATCGTTGGTATTTTTTGTTCATACATTCTGAGAAGCAAAGCATAAACTGCAGTGATGTGTACTGCTACTTGGCAAGGGAAAGTTGAGCAACGTGGGCCGGTGCGCTTGTCTCTTGTCACTTGCAGTGTGCGGACTGAAGTATAAGAGATTGTGTGGCAAAAAACAAGAAGTTAATTAGCTGTCAGTATGGTTCTTGATTTAGATTTATTTCGTTCCGACAAAGGAGGGAATCCAGACGAACTTCGTAACAATCAAAAGAAACGGTTTAAGGATGTTTCGTTGGTGGATACAGTAGTAGAAAAAGATCAATTTTGGAGGCAGTGTGAGTAGAATATATTAGCTTTAACCGTAACATAATTTCTATAAACTTTTATTTACTTTCAGACAACGTAACTAGACGTGATTAAATTATATATTTTAGCTCATTAGGTTATATATTTTATTATTTATAATAACTATAATGAGTTTAAAACTTAACGTTGCTGTTACACAAGATTGCATCATTCCTAACTAGTACCAACATATTGCAGACGAATTACCTGATGCCAATGCCAGGGTTGGCAAAAACCATGGTTTTTATTAAAAAAACCAAAAAAAAAGTTTTTTTTTGGTTTAAACCAGGTTTTTATGGTTTAAATGATTTGCTCTATATATTCATATCATATATGGACAGAAGTAAGTTTGTTTCGCCTTGATGTTATTATGCATCAACAGGGTTATGATGGAAGGGGTCACATAAGCTTAAAGCGGAATAAAAACCGCTTCTCGAGTTACATCCGAGAGAAATTGTCCTCCATTTGAACTCAGAACCAGGACTAGTTGGCCACAAATGCGATACGTCTGCCGACTCACTCACGAAGGAATCCTGATGATAAAAAAAAAAAAAAAAAAAAAAAAAATACGTTGAACTGATCTTTACATGCTTCTTAATATAACTGTCAAGAGTCATTTCAGAAGGACAAAAATATAAACAGTTGCACAAGTGAAACCATTACACAGAATTACATATGAACAATTTCAAAGTACTACGGAGTACAGAAGAACTAATTTAGTTCAAGTTAGTTAACAACGACTTTTATTGGTCCAAATTAAAGAAATACACCGACTTAATCTGCAAATCAATAAGAAAAGTGAATAAAGATACGTATTATTTGAGTCCACTTTGACTCAAACTCATTTATACATAGATAGATACCAAAGATACTTATTTCACTAAATGCCTCTCGTGGGGTCTGTATGACCCCCCCCCCCCACTCACACACAAAAAGTACGGCATTTTCGATGTATTTTATCAATAGTAAACATTGAAACGAAACAATATTTAGAATTTTTCTTCGATTGCAATTACATAACAATAATAACAACTACAAAAAAATCACAAAATAAACATTTATAAACTTGTAAAAAAAAAGTTGCTTTTGTAGTATAATCTTTTTGAATAATGAATGGGGAATTTAGGTCTGAATATAATACGAATAATATACGGGAGTGAAACGTGATAACCCACAAATGTGTGTTCATCAAGATTTTACAAACACACTTTTGCAGCATTTTTTTGTTTTTTGGTTTAAACCAGTTGGTTTTTTTGAAAAAGCCAGCTGGTTTAAACCAGCCAACCCTGGCCAATGCCAAGTAATGTGAGAGACCAAAATATCCATTTTTTTGGTTTGTGTTATAATATTAACCCAGCTTATAAAACACAGGTTAGGAGTTTAAGTCGATTTACATTGTGCAAGTAATTATGGCAAAGCTTGATGGAATTTAACCCGATGTCAGTGACTATAGGTAGGCAAAAATGCAGTTTAACCAAATCTTTGGAATAATAAGAGATTCTTCATAAAAAAAAACTTCGGTGGCAATATTGTTTGAATATTTTATTATCTTGATTACATCTAAATCACTAATGCCCTTCATGAAAAATCGTTACAAGTTATCTGGGATATGAAGCTGCATCAGTTCCCGAAGGAGCAGGACGCTCATACTTTTAGGGATTATTCATTGAGTATGTACGAACTTACGAAGGGGGTAACAAAGCGACTTTTATTTACTTATCGACTGATACGAAAATAAAAAAGAACGTACCTGTTCTCTATATCTGCATGTGTAGTGCCCTTGTACTTTATCTATGACTATGTGTGTGTAGGGGAATTTAATGCATATCGCATGTCTTGTGCACATGGATACTTCTTACTATTGCACTACGTAGAAAATTTATGGTATTTCATATAGAAGTGGTAATAGAACACAGAAGAAATGCAGATCAGAAGGTTCTCATGTATACTATTACCAATCATCAAATAATTACTTTTACGTGCAGATCAACGATGACTCCGCATAATGGTAATGACTATGTAATATATATTCCGTTATGTACAAAATCGATTCTTAGTGATTTTACAGCTCATTCCATTATGGATTTTCGTGCAGATCTAATTTCTGGGACTGTGCATGAATTTGTGGTATATATATATATATATATATATTTCTTATCAGGAGAGTTGCAGTCCTGTGTTGAGATTCACTTTAGGAGGGCTTAACCGCTATGGATATAAAGCGTGCAGACATATACCACAAAAACAATGGGAAGGTCAGCAGTTAATCTGTGTTTGGTGATCACTAAAAGCAAGAAGTGTATCTAAGCGAGTCAGTAAAGCTGGTGGAATGGCGCGGACATGCATCCTTAGGAATCAGGCGCGTCAGCGACGTTAGATATGCGTGTAATCAAGGATAGTGGAAACACCTTGTGTTCCTTTAATCACTTGATCCTTTATTTGTCAGGCAGCTTTATTGTTATAGGTCATGCATGATTTAACCATTGCATTGACATAAAAATTCGCTTTATTATTGCGTCCTTATGAATTATTACGTGGGTAAAAGCATACAGTTAGATGTAAGGTTCCCATATATTTTGATTGTTTACATATTCCCCTTTTGAAATAACAATTAATATTGCTTCTTTGAATTTTACAAATCTACGGTCCCATAAATTGGATCTGCATCTCGATTTTACATTTTTACTAGGTATGCCCAGGCCCATACAAGGGGATTGTGGTATCCTCGGGAAATGTGGGAGCTTGACAAAAAGCTCCTAAGCAGAGAGCTAAGGCAGGCAAATAGTGCAAAATGCAAGAGGTGCGCTGTTTATAGTCAATATGACTTAAAATACCGTAGAAAGTATATTGCGAGTAGCACGGAAATACAGGTCTCTGAAATGACTGCTCTTTAAAGTAATTGTTCCTTAAGGTGGATTAGATTGTATCATCAATCATGGCATAGGGTTATCTATTAAAATTTTTGTAGGTTTGAAATCCGCTGTAGTGGATCAGTGGATCGTTACCTGTGATTTAAAACTTCGTCAGATGGATTTATCGTATGAATTTTCGTTACACTGCTACTATTTTATCATCCTCTAGTTCAGTAAAAATTCTGAGGATTAATCTTGGTTGTAAAAATGTATTAGAAACCCAGAAAAACAAAATATTGCAGAGGATTTAAGACGTACTCACAAGTAAACAACAATTTTAATATTCTAAAGATAAATTAGTGCGTTAGCATGCTATCTTTGACATGCTGTTTCTACTTTATTACCGTACTTCGAAGATGTAAGTTCTCACAGAAACTTCGGCAATTACGGTGCTATATGAGATGTACACCAAGATAAGTCCAAGTCCCTTGAATGTTATTCTTTAATTATCAATCAGTCGTAATTTAGTATGAACCGTCACTTTGAGTTTTTCTTCTCAAGCGTGAAGACACAAAGCCTTAATAGTTGCAAATGTGGCTCTTCGTATAACTGTTGCGAGTTTTTCCTCGTTGGGGGTTCTCCCAGTTTCTTCACTATTTCGTGTATCTTCTATTCTCAGCCTTTAAGCATACTCGTGGGACATTAAATTAAATAACAACAAAATAGTAACCCCTTAGTCACTTCTAGAATCAAAAGACCCTCTTTAAGGCTATATTTCTAAAAATAGTTTTATATATATGATGTATTAATTAATAATTCTTAAATAAATGAATCGTATAAAGAGTCTTACCAATGAAGAGCATACACAAATTGCAATTAAAAAATATAAGAATATACGGCCGTACTTCACGGATCAAATCAAAACTATATGAAATATAGCACACATGAAAAAGAAAATAAAAGGTGAGGTTAAAAATAAAATTCATTTTTGCGTGTAACGTGAAAATTATTGTGTTCTTGATTGACTTGACTTGACTTTATTACTTGATTGACTTGACTTGACTTTATTACTTGATTGACTTGAATTTTGCAAAGAAATATGTGATTAAGTTCCGGTAGATCATAAAAAGAAATCGAATTTAGAAGACTAATACCAAACTTACTCAAAGCGAGCATGTCCTTGCATGTAGAAGTCCACTTTGCAAAGGAGGTTGTGAAATGTAATCACTCGCCTCTTTATATTATGATTTTTGGGAGTACTGCTAATAATAGAATTTCTGAAAGCAAATATGAAGCAGTTAGCTTTTCTAGAGTAGCAGGATAAACGACAAAAAGCTTACGTTCCAGTATTTCTTCGAATAATTGTATCTGCTAGATATTATACTGTTAAATCAATAGCAAAATCATTGATGGTATGTAACGGAAGCAAGATCAAAAATCCCTTTAGAATTTATTTATATCATACATTTATACAGATACAATGTATAAAAGCCAAATGTGACCTCTCAATTATGATTCTATTAACGATGTGTTTATATGAATGTATTGGTACGGAATAATAAGTTGGAAGTTTTGGTTTGGCAGTTATATTGTGTGTATATTTTTAGTCCAGGAAGTTAGCATCTATTTGGAAGCTTCCATAAATTTTAAAATCTTATTATTGGATTAAAGTAAATAATGTAGCAAAAAGGTTTTAACATATGTAAGCTTTTTATGATGATGAATGAAGCTGCCGACATATTTTGGAACTTAACTTGAAAGGTTATATATCAGACAAGTTTTCGCGAAAAGTTTTCAGTTATAATTACTAAGTAGAAGTATTGAAGTATTTTGATCTTTTACATTTGTAAATATTATTTTGACGTAGTTCATTTTTTTCCTCTTTCAGTACGACATAAAGCTGATGGATGGAATAAACTCAAGAATTTGTGTAGCAAGGAAATTGGAGTAAAAATGAAGGTATCTACAATTCTAGTTCGTTTCTATATCTTTGACACATATATAGAAGTTTATGTTTAAAGAGGAGTTATGAGATATATGGCTTTTTTGCAGAGTAATGTCCGGATAAGTTAATAATAAAACTTATTGCACCTATTTATCATATTAAAATTTTCAGCAACCTTCTGTAGTTTCCTCGCTCACAATTTACGGAGAAAAAGTTAATATCAAAACAAAAGTCGCATTCCTAATAATGAATATTACTAAAAATAGTCAGAGTTAGCAAAACCCATGTTTTTTATTGAAAAAACCAGAAAATCAGCTTTTTTGGTTTAAACCTTTTTTTTGGGGGGGGGGGAGTTACTTTTTTTTTATTTTTTTAATAATTTGCTCTATGTATTTATATTACTTATGGACAGAAATAAGTTTGTTTTTCCTTGGTGTCATTATACAACAATCGGGTTACGTTGGAAGGGGTTACATAAGCTTAAAGCGAAATCCAAACTGCTTCTCGGCTTACTTCCGAGAGAAATTGTCCTCTATTTGAACTCGAAACTAGGATTAACTGGCGATACGTCTGCCGACTCACTCACGAAGGACTCCTGATAAAAATACATCGTACTGATCTTTACATACTTGTTAGTATAATTGTCAAGAGCCATTTGAGAAGGACAAAAAAATAAACAGTTGCATAAGTGAAACCATTATACAGAATTACATAGGGACAATTTCAAAATACTGCAGAGTACAGAAGAACTAATTTAGTCCAAGTTATTTTATTACGACTTTTATTAGCCCAAGTTAAAGAAATACGACGACTTAATTTGCATATCAGCAAGGAAAGTTAATAAAGATACGAATTACTTGAATTCAGTTTGGTTCTGACCCATTTATACATAAATAGATACCAAGGATACTTCTGATTTCAATAAATGTCTCTGGTGGGGTTTTGTATGACCCCCCCCCCCCCCAAAAAAAAGTACGGCACTTCGATGTATTTTACCAACAGTAAAAATTATTAAAACGAAACAATATTCAGAATTTTTCTTTGATTGCAATTACATAACAATAATAACAAACTATAAAAAAATCACAAAAGAAACATTCATAAAGTTATAAAAAGAAGAAAAATTGCTTTTGTAGCATAATCTCTTTGAGTACTGAATGGGGAATTTAAGTCTGAATATAATTCGAATAATATACGGACGTGAAACGTGATAACCCACAAATGAGTGTTCATCAAGATTTTACGAACACTTACACTTTTACGAACATTTTTCGTTTTTTGGTTTAAACCAGCCAACCCTGAAAAGAGTAATGAATATTACTAAACTGATGCATGATTATAACTATTAATTTGATTATTCGCCGAGTTCCATTAAAGATACGCAGTACACTTGTATGTTTATAATAACTATAAATGGATTCCAGTGATTCTACTTACAGATTTATGCAATTCCTGAATATCAGTTTTATTTCCGAGCTTTCAACTTCCGCTTAGTCTTGGTCACGGAGGAAACATGAGAAGGAAAAATAAAAAGAACGAACTTAGCCAGAGTACGTTTACCTTGTCAAATTTAAAATCGTGCGTCAAATGAGAACGTGGGTTGCAATATGGCAGGGTTAATTTGCATATTCTCTGGTTCATTGATGGAAGGTTGCCAACTCGTGTAGTTGATTTTATTATGCCAAATTATGACTCAAGTTATTGTTATGCAAACTGCTTCCTATTCATCAAATTTATGTTTACGGGCACGTTTAGGGGTGAAAGTAGTGTTTTCCTCTGAATAGCTCGATATCAGAACAATCATATAGGAAATATAGCGGTGCCATGTACTGCAGAACGGAGAGAAAGCAATTGGAATTGGAGTGAAAACAATTAGTGAGGCGGCCCGTACCTTTCATTTTAGATTATTATTGTTTTTCTTTTTTTACTTTTATTTCATTATTTTCGCACATCTCGTAGTATGTTGTATCTTCAGGTTTTTTAAAAGTATAAACCGAAAGGAATGAAGTTTTAATTTAAATTTTGCCGATGAAAATATTTCAAGGAACAGCGAATTGGTAAAAGTTCTAGTTTGAATATTTGTACAGAGTCTGAGAAATAATTTCAGTTGCAGTATGTAAATGTTGAAATAGAGTAATGTTTTTTCGTTCCTATGCCGAATAAAATAACGTGAATTGCAAAAACAAAACAGGCGTGGCACATCAATAAAATAAGTTTTAATTTTAATAATATTAATTTCTTTTGTGAATTATTTTCTTGTTTTGAAGGCAGGTGGAAGGAAAATAACACTAACATTACTGTGATATTTACACAGCGGTGAGCGTATTTTGTGATATTTACATAATTGTATTATTATACTGCGTTTATTTAAGTACATTTTTGTTCTAGAAAACTTCCGATGATAAAATAGTACCAATTCTACACCAATTGTGATCGATTTATTTACATAGGTATATCTTGTATGGGGATGGGGTTAGTGGTGTGTCCACATGACCACTGGGTGTTTTTTTAAATGGTGTTAACCTGTTCGAGAAAACCAAAGCAAAGTGAATTGAAAAATTGCATGTAGTTTTCTAAAGTATTTAGTACTTTCAATATTCAAAACTCTCTAAAGTGTTCGACTGTCTTAATTAGTAGGCTTAAAAGCTAGCAAAAGACCCTATCTCATTTAGTCAACTTTTAGAAACCATTATTATTATTATTAGTTACAGAACACAGATATTAAGATATTGTTAACAAAACATGTAAACGTACTATTTTTACTAAGATTCCAACACGTATCTTGTATAAATTACGTTGATAAAAATTAAACGACGAAAAAACGCACTCTTTAATATATGCAAAATTTTTAAACACTAACCATCAAACAGCTACTACTTTTCCACAATGTATCCAGGTCAATAATGCCAGATCAAATTTATACCTAAATGTATTTCTTACGCAAACTCCTAATTGTGTGTTCTTAATGTATTATATCTGTTATTTGAAATATTTATCTGTTATTTGAAATATTTATAACTGGTTTCACATTAGTATAGTATATCTTAAGCATATTATTCTTTATTAATAAGATCATCATTTTCCAGAATAAGGAACCCGTAGGTGATGATGAAAGCATTCCTGATGACATTGCAAGCAACCTAGATCAGCTGACGTCGGATATCCTGAAGAGCTTAACAGTGACTAAAATCAAACGCTTGCGAACATTAATTGATGAAGCCATAGAGAGGAACAATCAGGAATTGCTGAAAACAGAAAGGGAACGCAATGAAGCGTGGAGGGAAGTGTCCAACATATTGCATGAATCCGTTCCCATTAGCGATGATGAGGTATGATACATTTTTCTTTAATTCTAGGCTATGACATATTAGGATGTGAAAAACTTAATTTCTATTACCTAGTTAACTATCACCATTTAAAATGTTGTTGTTCTTTTCTTATAATACGTTAAATTGCAATGCGACAGATGTACAATATCAAGGGATATTTATCCAATCCACACTTTTTATTTATTTTTAATATTTTATTTTATTTTATTTTTTTTTTAATGTTTCTCAGATACTTTATTGCAATTGTAATCATTACAATTTATGTAAATTTTTTTTCTTTTTTTCAAATTATATATATGTATTGTAACAACAAAGCAATTTTTGCCTAATTATTTACATTAAAATTTAACAATTAATAATTATATCTTAATCTTTTTGCAAGGTAAGCGTTTCAGTTTGTTTTAACATAAATAACGGAACGCATATATTCTGATCTCCTCATTTTCTGTTTATTAATTTATACGTCATGAATTGAATTCTTTTGTAATAGTAAAGTAAATTTGTAAAGATAGTATAAAGGTAAACAAGTACACACTACAATAATAATAAAGCAGTGCCTAAAAATGGATCTATTAATCTATGCCACTCTCACAAGTAAACCTTACGTTTGGGTGAATCGAGTTGCTGACAGAGACACATATGAGAAAGTAGTACTAAATGTGGTCAGTATTTCAGTGAAATTGTAGGTGCGAAGCTCCAGGGGTTTAGGAGATACAGCTACCAGAACATCACATGGAAGTACAGAATAGTCTTCATACAGTTGGAGGAAAAAGCTCTGTAAGACCTCTTGTAACGACGAAAGGTGAATAACAAATATACGGGTACATATTAGGACTAGGGGGAAGTCATATAGTAAGGGTATACCTGACGGCGGCTATCTTGAAATCCGACATTTTGAATTAAGGTTAATTTTTAAAATAGGAATAGGGTCATGTGATACATGATTTAAGGCGCAAATTTAATCAGAAGAACAATGGTGACGTTAATTTTGATTTACGCGCAATTGGTAAAAAGTTACATTTAAGTTAAATATTGTTGCAGCATATGTATTAGTCCTTTACCCCACCTTGTAAATTTTGTGTTAATGATAATTAAATAAAAAGCAGGTGGATAAATATGGTAAGAGTTGCCTTGGCGGCCATGTTCAAATCCGCCATTTTGAATTAGACAAAAGTTTTAAACAAAACGCATAACAGTGACACCGTATTAATAGCAAATTTTACCATAAATCCAACGGTATAACCATTTTTGCTTTACCATTATCCAGCACAAAATTAAATGGGAATAGAGTAATGCAATAGATGACTTCGGGCTAGAAGTTAATCAGAAATACAATGGTGGCGTTACAATGTTAGTTGTTTGATGCTGTACTTGCACGCCATTGCGTTGTTTTCCTTTTATTCTGTTCACATCTATTTCTCGCTCGCTCTTTTCCTCACTGTACTATTGCTCACCTTGTCTTCTAGCCCGAAGTCATCTATTGCATTACTCTATTCCCATTTAATTTTGTGCTGGTTAATGATAAAGCAAAAATGGTTATACCGTTGGATTTATGGTAAAATTTGCTATTAATAAGGTATCAATGTTATGCGTTTTGTTTAAAACTTGTCTAATTCAAAATGGCGGATTTGAACATGGCCGCCAAGGCAACTCTTACCATATTTATCCACCTGCTTTTTATTTAATTATCATTAACACAAAATTTACAAGGTGGGGTAAAGGACTAATACATATGCTGCAACAATATTTAACTTAAATGTAACTTTTTACCAATTGCGCGTAAATCAAAATTAACGTCACCATTGTTCTTCTGATTAAATTTGCGCCTTAAATCATGTATCACATGACCCTATTCCTATTTTAAAAACTTAACCTTAATTCAAAATGTCGGATTTCAAAACGGCCGCCGTCAGGTATACCCTTACTATATGACTTCCCCCTAGTCCTAATATGTACCCGTATATTTGTTATTCACCTTTTGTCATTACAAGAGGTCTTACAGGGCTTTTACCTCCAACTGTATGAAGACTATTCTGTACTTCCATGTGATGTTCTGGTAGCTGTATCTCCTAAACCCCTGGAGCTTCGCACCTACAACTTCACTGAAATACTGACCGCATTTAGTACTACTTTCTCATATGTGTCTCAGTCAGCAACTCGATTCACCCAAACGTAAGATTTACTTGTCAGTCTACACTTGCACCACCAAGATGTTATTAATTGTACGATTTAGGTGAACCTAACTTTCTTTTTCTGTCGGACCGAACCTTTTAGAATTGAAAGTACAGTTGACTAGAAAAGCTTCTCTCAATTGAAGCAGATAATGTATTGCTTTGATTCAGAGTGGGCATCTATGTTATTTTAATTATTGTATCATTTCTCAGAGAACTGCAGCTAGTTTTTAAATTATCAATTGTTGAAATGATTGATTTTGGATATAAAACTTAAAATATTAAAAGAAAAATTGCCTCTGACAGCATTAGGAGGAGGTTTGGTTTTCTTGTAATTACACTATGTCCATAATCAATTGATTTTTTACATTTCAAGCTAATTTTTCATTAATACAGTTGTTTACTTCCATAGGCATTTTCAGTTATATATATTGCTCTACCTTTTCCTGTATAAGTGGAACAAGGTTCTTAAAGGTATGGAACAATAGTTTGTTCACAATGAAAGAAAAAACGCAACAAGTGCTTTGATTATATTGCTGTTCTAAAAAACAAATTATTAATTATATTAAGCGTGTGTGATGCTAGACTAATAATTTTCATCTTTCATTGATTTTTCTGTAAAAAATGAAGAATATTATATGTCGTACGAATTCAGCTGAACTCATCCGATTTGGATCAAACTTTCCACGATGATAGATCTTGAATTACTGTATAAGTGTGTGAAAATTAGGATGTGCAGGTTTTTGGTTCCCAAATTATGGGCCATCAAATTTCAGGTTTAGACTTAGTGAAATGAAAACAATTTTAATAAAAGATTTGCTTTAAAAAATCAAGAATAGAGGACATTTTTTTTTCCGCAGTACACTTGCCTTTGTTTTCATTTAACTTTTGATGACACTTGCCAACAATTAATGAGAGGAACACGGTGGCTTAGTAGTAGAGTGCTTACCTCTGATGCGTGGGTTTCCTGGTTCGATTCCCGGCCAGGTAAGTTTGTGGTGGATGACATCGTGTCCGTGTATTTTCTCAGGGTACTCCCGTTCACTTTCACATTTTCATTTCACCAATTCATCATTATTCACTTGCTTTAATCATCCGTCTCTTAGCCTAAAGGGCATAATCATGGGATGTTAAACTTAGATTTCATTTCATTTTTTCGGACATTTAATTTTAAGCCAGTATTGATTTTTGTTTTCTGTTCCAGGACAACAACGCAGTTATGAGAACGCACGGTGACTGTGAGGTGAGAAAGAAGTATTCTCATGTAGATTTAATTTACATGATTGATGGAGTGGATACGGAAAGGGGCACTGTAACTGCTGGAGGACGAGGATACTTCTTGGTGGTAAGAGAATTGTATGAATTCAGTTAGTATTAAAGGTTCGTTTAAAAAGTTCAGGAATATAATGACCAGTCGTCTTAAAGAAATCAGGTTTTTTTATATATAGAATAGTTTGTTTCAATGTAATATACCCTGTATTGACCTTATTAGATTGATATTTGGAAACAACAACGCTGAAACTAATCTAGTAGAAAACAAATGGACTGGACTAACCACGTTATCAGGGTGTCTATCGGTCACGAAAGTCATGAAAAAGTCACGAAATCAGAAAACGGTCATGAAAGTCAAGAAAAAGTCACGAAATTTAGCTTTTGGGTCACGAATTTTTTTTATCTGTACAAATATAAGAACAGACTGGAAAATTTTGTTCTATAAAACGTCAAAATTCACCACCAAAAATATCTTTACGATGAGCTTTAGACGCTACTAAATCGCAGGCAAAGTATTCTTCTATCGCATGCATGAAAATTCGGCCTAATTTGCACCCAAATTCGCTCTTGAGAATGAAAAAGTCACGAAATTTCATATTGACTGGTTATTCATATTGAAAACTACATTAAGCACGTATATTCACGGTGTGAACTAAGGGACACTGTGTCTCAGTGCTAGAGCGCTTACTTCTGGTGCGTGGGGTCCCTGGTTCGGTCCCAGGCCAAATAAGTTTGAGGTGTACAACATCGTGTCGTGTTTTTTCCCGGGGTACTCTGGTTTCCTTCCACATTCTAGTTCCACCAGTTCTTCCCATCATCAGTATTAAGTCATCCGTCTCATTTAGCCTCAAGAGCATAATCATGGGACGTTAAACTGGAAGATTTCATTTCATTTTTTCAGTGTGAAATGCTCGTAACATTTTTAAAATTCTGAAACTTTCCAGGAAAATATCTCCCAGTTTACGAGATATTACGTAGATCCGAATAAAAAATCAGGAAACGGAGATAAAATACGATTGTTAGGAAGGCTGTATAAGTATCACAGAAAGGAATCTAAAAAATAAGGGCCAAACATAGGTATGCAAAAGCAGAACACTTAGTTCATTTTTTTTTCTGGAAGTCTTGAAAAGAAATACAGTATTTTAGATACAAGAATTTTATTTGGAGCAAAATATGAGTCGAAAATTTAAAATTCGTTTATAATCTTAAAGCACTCTAAACTTAGGACAGTCGAGCATTTGCTAAATAGCAAATGGAAGACATAAAATACAGCGGATAAAGGCACATCAAAAAACACACACAGGACTGGCAGCCTTCAATTATCAAATTAAAGAAAAGAGAAAAGAAAAGCAATTTGATAATAAGTGAACATTAGTAATTGCACAGAACTTCTGTTCTGATGCCTCTTTCCGGGAAGGGAGAGAGGTTGCAGTGCTCTTCCTTAATGAAACCGTTCCATTTTTATAATCCATGAAATTCTTATTTCTTCAGTTTTTATTTTCCACATCTAGGATTGTGAGAAGTATCCCAAAGCAAAGCCTGCAATTGCCAGTATTGTTGAGGAACTGGAATTTGATATGTGTAAGACGATTGAAATTATACGAAGTACATATGCAATCAACATTAGGATTCAAAGAATTGCCAGTTTCCTCCAAATTTCCAGTATATTTTGTCGGGACGTAATTCAATAAAGTTTAAGGAATCACTGTTCAAATTTGTCCACAAGACAAGTTGAATAGAAAAATCACAGAAAAATTCTTGCACTTTTAATCATTTTGTTTTGTTCGTTGTAAAGTATAGTTAATAGTAATCTTCAGAAAACATAATTTCAATAACAAAGCTAAAAAAAAAAAAAAAAAAAAAAAAGTTATTATTTAGATCTGTTTTGGGCGAAGTTCCAACATCCAACGCTAGAAATTGATTGACTTGTTGCGAATGTTGTCGCTTCCTACAAAGTAGGTTAGAACGGTAGAGAAAATGTACTCAGGGGTACACATTGACTTAAGTCCCTTCCCACAATATGATCTTCGTATTGCCCGCTTGTTCTCCATAGTGGTAATTAAATGGTAATTAAAGAGTAGTACGTAAATTTTATCGATATTTATTTTCTCTTGCTTTTCCTAATGGGAATACCTTAAGAAAACAACGTGAAGATCATTTTGTGGGGAAGGACTTTAGCCACTGTATAACCCTGAGGATAAATGGTCATGTGTTCCACTCGAAATATTGCAGGAAAACAGGGTAGAAAAAAATCTTTTTTTTTTTTATTTAAATCGATTTTTTTGATTTAAATCAAATCTTTCTCCTCGTATAATACACGTCGCGAACTGAAGAAAAAGCATTACGAATTAGTATTAAATGCCAATTATTCCATTTAAGTGAAAGTATTGGGGTTGAATTTTGAATTAATCTCCAATTGTTAACCTATATCAATCTCAAACCATGTTTTTTAACAATTTTAAATTATGGCTTTTTTTTTTTCCTTCAAATTTTGATCCCCTCTGGACTCACCTGTGTTAACGCACAGATCTTAAAATCAACTGGGAAATACTAAGAGTACTAAATGTGTGTAGAAAATTTCAAGCTTCTATCTTGAATATTAAGGGCGGGAAAAATATTTAACAATGAGCTAAGAACATCCCCACAATACCCCAGATGACCCGGATGTAATAGAAAAGTTTCCTCAGACATCGCTATTTATCCTAGAATCATGATTTGTACATTATTCTCTTCAGAATAAAACAGAGTTTCAAACAATACCATTCAAATGTCTCCATCGTGTAGGCCAGTGGTTCTCCAACTTGTTGTGACCGCGGCCCATATTAAATATTAAAACTATTTTGTGGCCCAGCTACTTTTATTCAAATACATATCGTGATGAATTCCAAACCAATTAAATTTTGAAAGTCATATTTCTAATTTTTCCATAGAAAGGTAACTCAGAGCTAACAATATTCCCAACGCAATTCCCTACCCCGTGACAGATTTTGACTCGCCCATTCTCTTTCCATCCTAATCCAGCATCTCTACTGATTGTACAATCAAGAAAGAATTTTTCCGTTGACAAAATTTCTTTTCCTAATAACTAAACAAAAAATAACCTATTAGAGTACCGCTTTTGGCAAGTTATTAAGTTATAACTAATCTAAGAATAGCAACAAGAAGATCCAAATTAATAATTTGTTCCCGAGTTATTGACAAAAGAAAATTTGTCAACTATCAGAAACTTTCTTTCCTATGTGTACAACAAGGCAGGGCTCCGAGCAATCACTTACTCTTCACCTCATTAACAAACGCTTCGAATTTTCGTTTCCTGAATGGTACTTACTTTATAACACATGTTTCTGTATCAAAATAAAATTTTCATACTTAATTTCTCCAACCCACGAAAGCACGGAACGCAACCCACACTTTGAGAAACACTGGTGTAGGCTATCCGGGCCTGGAAAATCACGAAAATAGAGATTTTCTGTTAAGATTTTTTTTTTTTTTTTTTTTTTTTAACTTTTTACCCCTCTGTACCGCCTCTGTTTAAAGACAAAGATCTGAAAAATACTAAGGGATGCAGTGAATGAGTGTTCAAAATTTCAAACTTCTAGATGCAAAAGTAAGTCCGCGAAAAATACTATTCCCAGATTCCCGTATAAAACAGGTAACAGTTTCTTGAGACATCCCTATTTATCCTAAGATCATGGTTCTTACATCATTCTCTTCAGAATAGAACAGCCTTTCAGATGGTACCATTCATATGTCTCCATCTTAGGCGCGAAAATCGCGAAGAAAGCTATTTTTTGTTAAAAATATCCATTTTTTAAAATTTTTGCCCCTCTGGAGCCCCCTGTTTTCACGCAGAGATCTTAAATCATCTGAAAAATACTAAGGGTGCACTGGACGAGTGTGCAGAATTTCAGTGTTCTGAATGCAGAACGTAGGCCCGCCAAAAAATAATAAAAATAGGCACAACATTTTTTTTTTAAATTTATGACGCCATCACATCCTATGTCTCGGCGCAGAGGCGTGAAAGCATATGTAACGTGCTCTACGATGCCTTCAGTCCTGGAAAAAAAAAAAGTAAGAAGCTTTATTGGTACTTTTTTAATCGAATAATGAAGATTTCATCCTATCACCTAAAAATAGGTGATATAATTTAAAAGCTTAAGCCTTAAGGAAAAAGTACAGCAACGCTTATCAAAGTGACACTTTTTTTTCCCACAAAAGTTACTGATATTTGGCAGAGGCATATTTTTAAGGAAATTGTAAGTAGCTTGCGGCACGAAATACATAAATTTTACCTAAAGTTATAAAAAAAAAAAAAAAAAAAAAAATCGGAGAGGGGTAGGACACTTCTAAATACGTCCTATTATCTGGGAACAAATATATAGACGCGCACACAAAAGAATCTTCGTCTTAAATGTCGATGGGGATTTCCTAGTTGGAATAGTTAACGATTTACAATATAAGCCCTGTGTTATGAAGAGAAGAAAACAGGATTATCCTGTTACTCGTTCTAAACGGGATTTTCCGTAATCATCCTCTGCATGACACTTGTTTTCATACTATGCTGTACATACTGTACATTTGAGTCTTCATTGTATTATGATTATCATCTATAATCGAAATAACAGTGTAGAAACGGAACTTATTTTCACTTTAAATTATTTCGGAATTTGATTTAAATCAGCGATTTTTATTTAAAAAATCAAATGATTTAAATCAGGCTGATTTAAATCAATCCACCCTGCAAGAAAACTTGAAAAAAATATTATTAAGTAAGTAATTTGTAGATATTACAATGTGCTCCATACTCTTGATATGTAAAGTAGAAGTACTTGCATTGAAATAGGCTTTGGATGAGTATTAAACAGGTTCAGGCTAATCATTAGCCCATTCGACAAGAAAATAAAGTTTCTGTTTTTTAGTGTGTTCAACTTATCTTGAAATGAGAACATAAATTTATGGCTCTTTATGTAGGTACATAATTTAAAGATTTTTTTGTTGTGTTCAATAATTATTAGAATTGATCTTAATTATACATTTGTATCTTTTGTAAATATGTAGGGACCTGCTGTCTTTCTCAGTCAAGCTCTTATTCAACTTGCGCTGAAGATTCTGTTTAAGAAGGGCTACAAGCCGTTGTATACGCCATTCTTCATGCGAAAGGAGGTGATGCAGGAAGTAGCACAGCTCTCTCAATTTGATGAGGAACTCTATAAGGTACGTACGTCATTTCAGTTTTATAGTAAATGCATATGCACCTTATTCATGTTGTCTGCTCGAGAAAATTCGGAATTAACAAGTCAATTAGAGTGAAGTTTTCGATAACACAGAGACAATTATTGCAATCAAATCTGTAGTAAAATATGCTGTTAAAATAATAATACTCCCTTATCCTGATATTTTTAGCAGCTTAAAACTGCTTCTACATGACTCCAGTATCTCTTTTATTCCCCCTAAGAACTTAAAAATTAATTTGAGGGATAGAATAGCATTTTTGCTGAATTCAGCCCATCAGATTTTTGCGAAACGATATTAGATGGATTAAATTAATGTAGGTATGCCGAAGACTAATACAAGTCAAATGCAGAGCAAGGTAATTTAAGTGAAAGTTAGGATTTTTCAATTAAAAATTTTATTAAGGTACAAAAAATATAAAAGTTCATACCTATCGAACACCTAAATTAGTGTCCAGCAACATTCCATTGTTCCACTTCATGTAGTTTGAATCCCACGGTGAGCTGTAGGCTCAAGTCTTATTTAACCTTAATGCTGAATAGGAACAGTAAACACCAAACCAACAACCAACTTTTCGGAAATTTTGTCTTCGAGGATTTTAAGAGCTTATCATGTTTACATACATAATTACTCATTGATGGTATAAACTAGGAACATAAAAAAATAAATAAATAAATAAAATAAAATAAATAATAATAAAAAAAAACTTTAAGGAAATTTCTCCAAACAAACTATCTGTCAGTAGTAAGCACAAGATCAGAAGAATGGAAGAAAATGTGTCTATTACGTACCACAAAGTTTTGTGATGATTCATAATGTTTTCGTAGTTTTTTAAGAAATAAATATACTTTAGCTGTTAGTTTGCGTTGCCGTTTTATCTATGTCATATCAGTCACACATGTTTTCTGCAAAACATCGTCGCTAGTAGAAAGATTTGTCTATGAATCGTATTTTGTCAGAATCAAGAAATCAAACGTAAAAATAGTCTTGACAAACATGGAGACTGTATCATTAATCTTCGACAAATTGCAGATTAAGAAACATGCTTCAGGGTAATATATATATATATGAAGTGTAAAAATGCACGCCTGGACCACGATTCGAATCTGGCCTTGAGCTTCCCGTGCCGATGCATTATCACTACGCTTCTTAGTTCGCTGTATGAACCAATATATCACTCTTAAAGCCGCTCAACAACTTAAGACCACATGAACTATATTACAACTCCTCGTTGTGCTTGGACAGTCCAGTGTCTACGTTACGTAAACATCTTTGTCGGTTGAAATATTATATAGAGTGTTCCTGGAATAAACCGACAAAATTTGCGTACTTGTTCGGGACGTCAGTACAAGAAAAAGTAATCTGCGATTTTGGTCGGAAACCTCTAATTACGGAGATGGGAGCAGTTTAAAGTAATTAGTAGAATCGATAGTAGGGTGGCTACACTGAATGAAACAAACGACAAACAGGACCTCAATACAAAAAAAATAGTTTACCTGCGACTTTGATCCGAAATTCCTGATTACGGAGATGAGGCAATTGTAAGGGTTTTTTTTTGCTAATTCACGCTATAGGATACATATTACTAAATCGAAATTAAACACCACCCTTGTATCCCTAAAAATGTTATTTTAAGTTATTTCAAACCTTCTTAGGGTTTTCATCAGTAATTTTTCTCCCGCTGCTGTGTTCATTGTTGATTATTAATCCACGTGTGGGACATTCTTGAAGTACCAAAATTAATGAAGAAAAACTCAATTTTTTTGTTTAGTTAACAGAACTTCGCACATCTTCTCTTTAGGTCTTCCATTCTAGAAAAAAGAATTATAAGCATTTAACTTGTATAAATATCACTGACAAAGCAGGCCACCATTAACAATATAGAAAATTTATTTAATGTTCTTCCCACGAAACTTCGCATAAATATTTACATAAACATTTTTCCACTATCCGCGAAAGCAATTAAAAAGAACTCCTTCCCATTAAAAAAAAAAAAATCCTTTGTTAATTAATGAAAAAGATTACAACTGAAATATTAAAACTTATTTTTCATGCATAGCAGTAGAGTACATTTTTAAAATTCGTTCTCTTGTGCGAAAGGGTATGGAAGCGTTTATTTATTTATTTTTCATTACTTACTGTCCATTATTATTGTATAGGAACTATAGGAACTAATATTGAAACGGAAACTGTGCTATTTTTTTACTGCTTTCGGTTTGCAGTAGAAAAATAGGGGCTGACATAAAATTACTCGTAAAAGATACTGAAATGTTTAAAAAAAATCGCTATGGCGATCAATGTTAAATCCGGAAATCGCAAATTTCCACCACTTTTCGATTTGGATAGATAGATGATGGTCAAGATGAAAGTTATTCTTCGGACGTTGAATCCATATGGAAAATTCTTTCTCATAGCTAGTAGCAGTTTGCTGTATGGAGATTAATACTGAAACCGGAAGTCATGGACTTCTGCCACTTCTGGTTTTGATATCTTCCGGTTCCGAATTCCAAAAAACCGGTTCTTGATATCTTACCGTTTTCATGTAATACCTGTCGACAGCCGTTCTATGCATAGTTTGAAAGTTCAAAAACGCAGAACGATTTGTATACAATAGAAGTTATCAACAGTACGTGACTTGTGACAGTTGGACGTTATGATTACTTGTAAAATTACTTCAAAATGCTGATAGTTTTAGTTGTATTCAGTGAATACTTAGGTCAGAAGAAACTTTTTGTTTTGATTTGCAGGTAGTTGGTAAGGGAAGTGAAAAGGCGGAGGAAAGAGAAGTAGAAGAGAAGTACTTAATAGCTACCTCGGAGCAACCAATCGCATCATTCCATAGGAACGAATGGATTGCCGAACAAGCCTTGCCAATTCGTTATGCGGGATTCTCAACATGTTTTAGACAGGAAGTTGGATCCCATGGACGAGACACTCGGGGGATTTTCCGAGTCCATCAGTTCGAAAAGGTAAATCTTTAGTTTCAAGAGTTTCAAGTTACAAAATTATATATATATATATATATATATATATATATATATATATATATATATATATATATATATATATTATGGAAGCATTTTTGATAATGTCTTAATAACTATATCGTACCCTATATATTTTTATAATAAATGCATCTTTTTGATTTACCAGTACTTGTTTCCCGCGAGCTGTAATAAAATAGGAACCAATACGAGTATACATGATGGGATATATTGTGTAGTTCATTGTGCGATCGGATCAGCGTTTATTTTAATTTTTTGCTCCCGGTATGTTTTGACATTTTAATTTAATACCAGTTCATGCGGATCTAATTTGACAACTGCCCACAGATAAATGAGTAAAGGGACATTTGTGGCTCAGTGGTAGAGCGCTACTTCTGGGGCGTGGTGTCCCTAATTCAATCTCAGCTCTCGCCAAATGGACTTTGTGATTGATAAACACTATGTCTCGTGGTTCTCCTTTCAAAACTTTCGCTTCTGAGAGGGGATGGGACAGTTATAATATTGTTTCTTTCTGCTATCCATATTCACACCTTTGAATCGAATGAAATGAATTTTGAAGATATTTATTACCTGCAGCGACTATAAATAAAAAGCTTAGTACTCATCGCAGACCAAAATATTCATCTAAGAAGTACTTTCGATAAATATTTCCATTCTTAACTCAACAGTTTGAAAAAGAAAATTTTAAAATGGGAAAGAAACATGGATAGGTAAGAAGTCAGATTAAAAGAAGTAAAAAATATAAGTAAACCACTTCTTGTCAAAGAAAATTTTGTACACATGTTTGTTCACGGCGATGAGTACTAAGCTTTTTATTTATAGTTGTTTCTAAATATAATCACTGCTTGCAATATACAGTGATATTTTATTGCTTATCTCGAACGAGGTTTTTAATTAAGTCAATTTAATTAAAATGCATCTCCACAAAAGAGGAAGGAGTTAAAATTTGACAAAAATAGAGTATCTTAGAAGCATTTCATATTAAGGAGATGAAACTCAGAGTATAAATTCTCTATTAAACATGTTCCAGTGTTTTCAAAAATCCCATTTCCAAGGGGAAAAAGAGTATAAGAACTACTGCATAAAATAACTATATAACTTCTTTTATTTTACCTGTGCAGTACCATGCACTTAATCAGCTAGAATTTTTACTTTTAAAGCATTCATGATTTTTTTGTCATTACTTCCTGATTTTCTCTCTTATGCAGCAGCTATCAGCCTAGAAGTTTGTAGTGGTATATTTCATCCTTCCTTTACGTGTCTTTTTCCCATAGGTGGAGCAGTTTTGTATAACTTCACCTCATGATAATAAGTCGTGGGAAATGTTTGATGAGATGATAGCAAATGCTGAAGAGTTCTGTAAGCTGCTGGGAATTTCTTATCGTATCGTAAACATTGTCTCGGGAGCCTTGAATAACGCTGCTGCGAAGAAATTTGATTTAGAAGCTTGGTATCCAGGTTCTGGTAAGTAAAGATTACTTTGTTTATACAAAGATATTATAGAATTGGTTGATTGACGGGTTTAATGGGACATCAGTGCCGAGGTTTGTCCCTGACACTAAGAGGCCAATGGTTTTTATAACGGCTCGTAAAATAAAAATGTCCAAAAATATATAAAACTAATATAAGACTAGTGATATAATGTATATAAGTTAGAACTGAAATCATAAAGATACTGAATGTTTAAAAGTGACTGTAAGTTGAAGAAAAAAAGGGCAGTAAGATATTAGGATTAGCTTTCTGTGCTTTCGACAGCTGTGGCCATTTTATCCCGTCACGTTTTAGGGATGACGTCCCTCGTCGATCACTGCCTGAGAAACTATAAAGGAAGAAAGAATGGGGAAGCGGTCTGGGACCTTATGTTAGGAACCATCCCGGCATTTGTGTGGTATGAATGAGAAAAACTCTCAGAATGACTATCCTAAAAAAAAAAAAAAAAAAAAAAAAAAATCACATTCGATCGAGTGTTTCCACTGGAAATCGAACCCAGGACCGCTCGCACCACAGGAGACGAATACCAAGAGCGTAGTGAGAATTGTTGCTTAAGTTTCCAGACCGAAATTACATTATTTCCCCCCAATGTTGAAAACTCCAAATACTCTGGGATTTCTGAAAAACATAAGTTAATCGTGTGATATTTAACAAATTCTGCTTTGATTAGTCATCGATACTCAACTAATATGAATGATTTGCTCTCTCTGTGTTTTGGTGCTTATTAACCTATTACGTAATTAACTGATAGTTCGGCGCAAAGCAGGTGCATAACTATAAATATAGTGTACATTTTCATAGCGTATCCCGGTTTTTAGTTTGAAAAATCTTGTAGCCCCATACTATCATCCATCAGGGAACATTTAAGACATAGCTAATTAACCATCTCATCATTTACTTTAGCATGCCTCAAATTAACGTGTAATAATAGATTTATTCCGTGACAAATATTTTACTTTGAATTCCATTATCTATCTATCTATCATATATATATATATATATATATATATATATATATATATATATATATATATATATATATATAAAACAGCAAAGACCTCCGTATCATAATATTCCATATGTTTACGAAGCTCGTCAAGGCCACATCAAGGTGTATCCAGATCGGTTGAGTTGGGTTGAACTCGTAGGATATGCGAGGGTAATTCGGAAAGTTACCACCCTTTGTGGCGTTGCGCTGGTAATAGTGGGCAGAAAGCCATCGGTGTTACATCACACAATCCGTGATTCAGTAAGCTTCCAGCTGTGCCAATGAGAGCATTGTTCGGCCGTGAGTGTGCTGATTAATGTCACAATGTTTGCTACCATAGAAAATCTCGCCAAATGTGAAGTACGCCGAAGGATAACATTTATTTCGGGAAAAATGTTACAGACATTCGTCGTGAATTGTGTACCGAAATATGACTTGGAGGTGTTGTGCGTCAGTAGATCAAATTTCTAAACGTAGTAAGAACAAACATTCATGACAGTGTTTATCCTCAACAGTGCTCTGTTAATACAAGATATTCTAATCCAATTCAAATGGAGCATGTTTGGTCATTCCACATACAGCCCTGTCTTGGCTCCTCCGGACTTTCATCTGTTCACTCGCGTTAAGAAGTGGCTTGGCACAACATTTCGCTGATGATGTTCAAATGCTATAAAAGGTTGGTTGAATTCCCAGGCGATCGAGTTTTATGCGGAAGGGTTTGTAAGTTGCTGAGACATTATAACAAGTGCTTGAATTTACATTACGAGTACCGTATTTGCGTGAATAGAGGACACACTTTTTTTCCCTAAAGTTTGGAGTGAGAAATCTTGATGTGGCCTGTAATCGAGATTTTCTCCCCTCAGATCATAAATCGCCAATTTCAAAATGACATGTTCACGTATCTTGTGAGTTGAAATTAATACCATTAGAAGTTACTGCAGTTACTTTTGTAAACCATCAAAGACTTAAGTAACAGAAAAACTTGTTCGTAAAAAATTCGACCGTCATTGAATACCAGTAACATCTTACACTGGCATAAAAAGCACTTGTACAGTGTACACTTAATTCTTTTATTATATAGGAAACCAAGAAAGTTCTGTCCCTTTTTCACCCACCACCTTCGAACGTCGATATGTCACCTAAAACATACCAGGAAGATCAAAAATAGTCGCTTTCAGCATCGACGATCTTCTGCCAACGTTCTGGAAGGCTGTGGATTCCATCGCGGTAGAGCTTGGTGGGCCGTGAAGCGAAGAAGGTATCAAACGCATTTTGCATCTCTACTAGGGATTTGAACTGGCGTCCTCTAAGATGATTGTCCAAGGAATGGAACAGGTGATAATCAGACGGTGCAATGTCCGGATAATATGGCAGATACAATAGTGTTATCCAACGCGTAAAATAGTGTCCCGGTCATCCTAACCATGTGGGGTTTAGCGTTGTCCTGTAACAGGAGGACCCCTTTGTGATTCAGAAGTGCTGGCTCCAGAATTTTGATTTTTTTCTTGAACACTGCTCAACTGCTGATAGTACATAGTTGCATTGATGCTCTGATCAGCTGGTAGCAGTTCCCAATGCACGATGCCGCGAGCAGTCCACCACACACTCAGGACCTTCTTCTGATGCAGTGCTGGTTTCGGCTGTTTTGGAACCAGTTCATAGGATGCTAATCAATGATGACGGCGCCGTGGTGCTTCATCAGACTTATCAGGACCCACGTCAACATCCTGTCCAGAAATGGCTTCCTTTTTCAGACATGACAGCAAAGAAACACAAGTGTCTGCTCGCGTTGTCTTCTGGCCCAGAGTCAAATAATGTGGGACCCATCGAGCCAACTTGCAATGCTTCCCAAGTTGATGGAGGTGCTGCCGAATGGTTTATCCACTCACATTGAATTGTAGTCCCAGTTCCTTACATGTCTAGCCACTGTGCCCCTCAATTGCTGCGTACGTATGTTTATTTTGTACATGTGTTGGTCTTTCGGCACGTGGTGAGTGTTTCGTCACCGTCCTTAACCCTTTGACTACCAACGGGACACATGTGTTCCATGGGAATAATTCAAACATAGTTGGGATTTTTTTAGAAACTTCTAAAAAAAAATCTCCCATCCCTTCAGATGTGACTAGGAGACTGTTTAGTTTCCAAAACTGTGTACAGATATCAGGAATATCTCACATTAAAGGAATATCTCACATTTATCGTACATGTACATATAAAAGAATATTCACATTAAAAATTTGGTAGTCAAAGGGTTAAACTTGTTAAACCACCGTCGCACTGTCCACGTAGTCATGACGCCCTCACCAAAAGCCTGGTATATCATCCGCCCCGTTGCAGCGGCTTTTGACTCCAGTTTGACCTCGTATAGCATACACCCTTATGACACTCTGTGGAGATCCAATATTCACTCTGTCCTTACACAAGTTCACGGTGTAACTGAACTGCCACAACCAGGTAGTATGTTGGATATACCCACACCAACAAGTGACCTTCGCTTTATCTCCATTCGTTTTCAACTCTCGGTGTGAGGGCCAATTGAGAACACAGACCTCCGCAAAAAGCGACAGAACTTTCTTGTTAGCTTTATAACAGGAATACCTATCTTTGTTATACAGTATATTTATATACAGTGGCTGTTCTTGAAAAAAGAAAAGCAACTTTGTTTCGCAAAGCTGTCAGCTTGGTTGTACCCACCCAAATCAGGCACAGTCACTTCCCACCATATTACTTCGGGTGTAAATAAATAAATAAATAAATAAATAAATAAAAGGTAAAATATGTCATTGATTTTAAAAATATATAAATTGAAGTTCCAAAAATTAGAAACAGACTGGAAAAGAGGAATGACAAATGAAATTGCTTTTATACACCACTTGCCTACTTGCCTATATATATATATATATATATAAAATTAAGTCTGTGGTAATCAGTAGATGCCAGATGCTTATACATTATCATTTTTATAATTTAAGGGTATGATCATTATTATAATTCATAGATTGTGCTAGGGTAATTCATTGTAATGTATTAAACAAATGAACAAGAATAATATTTAAAACATTATTTTTTTCTTTTCCAGGTGCTTTTAGGGAATTGGTCTCGTGTAGTAACTGCCTTGATTATCAATCCAGAAATCTCTTAATTAGATATGGACAGACAAAAAAGATGAACACGCAGGTATGATTTTATTTGCATTATTGCTTCATAGAAATTATTTTGCATCCCATTCTATATGAAACTATCTCGGTAGTTTCGTATTAATGCTACTCCCAAATTAAACTAAGAGGACTATTTAATTTGTAGAAAAGATACCAGAACAGGAGAGAGAGATAGCTTGATATAGTTCAGTTACTTAACTCTTTTTCTCCCTCCTCCTCTAATTTAGAAAGAAAAAAATCATTGTCAGGATATTTTGAAACATAAGTTATGAATCAGATGTTATTTGTTTACTGCTTGTTATCTTTAGAAGTGATTACCAGTGAGCACAGAAAATCTTCCTTGTCTGCTTTTCACCTTTAATATATCTATATACCTGTGGGTACATGAACGTACGCTATCGCAGCCACAAAGGTTCAGTTGCATATGCTCTTCAGCAATCATATCTTGTCATACATTTTACAAGCTACTGTACTTAACAAGTGAACTGTACAGATACTATACTGCACTTAACCTTCTTTAAAACAGACCCATAGCAAACCACTGAAAATTATTTCAATAACATCAGTCAGTTATGGCTCATTTTCAAACAACAAACATACCGACTAGAAACATTACATGATAACGTATTTCAGTTGTTTTTACAACATCTCAACACTTTGTACAATAAAGTATATCAAACACATACCTAAAATCTTGTTAACTGACCGACCCCAACATTCTCCCGGGCATTGGCGAAAGGAAACAAGAGAAAACAAAATTCTATCGACCGTAGCTCAATAGGTTTTCTTAAACTATCTCTACAGAGTTTTTCTTTTCTTCTCTAGGCTTCTTAACCTTTGTTCCAATTCCGTAATTTTGTTGCTCATCTCTTGTACCTACTGATCCCTATCCATGAGTTCTATAATCATTCCACCTGCTTTACGCGAAACACCGGTTCTTCTTCTTTACCATTTTCTTTACTTAAACTATTCCGTTTACCTTTTTCTCGATGCTTTTTTCGTCTTTTAACTCTTTCATTGATTTGCTGCTTTTAACTCTCTAGAACTACTACTACTTCTGAGTTAGTAAATAACCTATACTTATTAATACAGTCAATAACCTATACTTATTAATACAACTCTTCACTTTTGACCTTCGCTATTCAATTTTATATATTGTGGAATCTAGTCCAAAACTGGTTTCCTTGAATGGAAGTCCCTTGTCTACTTTGCTGTGACTAACTCTTACACCTTCTGACGCTGTTTTTAAATCTGATAAATCATCGTCTGCTGCTTGACAGTCCATTACTTCAATCCTCAGATTTGGCAAGTTGTCTTCCACCGATTAGTAATTTAATGTTTCGATAGTAAAAACATGATGACGATCTGCTACGCTTTCGATTGTGAGACTTCTGGACCTACACTCTTATCATTACATTCTCTTGCATTGTCGTTAGTCTTCAAAGCCTTCCATCTTTAAAAGCTTGTTGCTGCCTCCAGTGATCGCAATACATAGGCTGGTGCAAAATGTGAAACAATGCTTGCTATGAGCTGGACACTTTTCTGAGAGGTGTTTTTTTTAATTTCATGTCTCACTTCCCCTGACTTGTAGATCCGGATGACGACGAATATTTATAGCGTAGACTCATACTTCTTGGTGAACTAGCCAATTTGATGTGTATGCTGTTTTGTTTAAATCTGACTATTTTTTTTTTTTTCTTGCAATTGCCAAATCACCAAATCACGCTTTTTGAATTCCTAAAATATCTACACATGAAGTTATTTTCCGCCTAGTTTTTCCATACCCTGCAGCGTAGCTTTATGCATAGATCCCTTTCGTAATACTTCCCCATTTTATTTGGATGTGTAGAAAGATAAATGGCGTACCAAATAGTATTTGTTTACTATTTAACTTGTTACCCTTAGAAGTGACTACCAATAAACATAGAAACTCTTCCTTGTGTACTTTCCACCTTTAATATATCCATATACCTCTGGGTACATGAACATACTATCGCAACCACAAAGGTTCAGTTGCATATACTCTTCAGTAATCTTATCTTGTCTGTTTGAATGAACTTAGCCACCCATGATTCATTTTCAAACAACAAACATATATTCATTATAAACATTACATACATCTCATCACTTTGCACTTTGTCGAATAATACATATCTAACACATAACTAAAAAAAGCTTGTCCTCTTATTCCAATGTTAACTGATCCCCTCCCCCAACATATATGTTGTTTTATATAGAATGAATTGATTGTATTTGATCAGTATCTCTTAAAATTAAGCATGTATCAGTTAATATACTCATTATTTATTTTTTTTGTTTCTTCCGAAGGAATTTTCTTTTGAATCTGGAATTTTAAACTCATCATCATCATAGGTATTCTGCCTTTATTGGCAGGTCACTTGCCGCAGCTGAGAAGCTTCCATGCTCCACGGTCCTCCGCTAACCTCTTCGTCTTCGCGTATGATCGTTCTGTTTTAATATCATCCATTAATTGTAGTCTCCTTCGCCCCCTCCCTCTCTTTCCCGCCACCACACCTTCTAGGACGTCCCTCATGATACAATCTCTTCTTAGGCAATGTCCCAACCAGTTTCTCTTCCTCTTCCTAATACTATCTAAAAGTGTTCTTTTCTCACCCACCATTTCTAACACTCTCTCATTCGTTTTCCGCTCGACCCAACTAATTCTTTCCATTCTTCTCCACACCCACATTTCGAAGGCTTCCAGTCGATTTTCGTCACCTTAACGTAATGTCCATGTTTCCGCCCCATACAGTACAACACTCCACTCAACACTCCGAGTCTTTTCTCAACTCTTTATTCAAAGTCCCACAAAACAGGCTTTTCTTCCTCCTAAGGCTTCTTTCGCCATTCCTATCCTTGTTTTTATTTCACGTTCGCACTTCATGTCATTACTAAGAATACTACCCAGGTATCGGAAACTATTCACTTGTTCTATTTTCTCCCCTCCTACTTTTATATTTGACACAAACCCCTTCGTTCCAATCACCATGGCTTTTGTCTTTCTAACATTTATTTTCATCCCATATTCTTCAAAGCCCGTCTTCAGGTTTTCTAACATTTTATTGATTTTCTTTTCCGATTCTGAAAGAAGCGCCATATCGTCTGCAAATTTTATGCATCTAATCATTCTACCTCCTACCGAAATACCTAACCTTAAAAATTTCAAACTCTCTACATTTGATAAGCAAATCGTCATATTATAATTTCCTGTTGTAATTATTTCAATTTATACATATTTCCATCGATTGAGTATTGGTTGTATTCGAAGGTCTTAAATTTCGGTCATTTTTTTGTTCGTTCTTAGTACAAAGTATGTGACAAATTTAATAATCTATGTTCGATGATATTTGAAATTCGTAATGTGTGCATCTTATCGTATCGATGTTAAAAAATGCTTTTTTCTCTCTTTTTTTTTTTTCAGACTGAATACGTGCATATGCTAAATGCTACAATGTGCGCAACGACGCGTGTAATTTGTGTTTTGTTGGAAGCTAATCAAACAGAAACTGGAATAAAAGTCCCAGAAGCTTTGCAGCCTTATATGCCAGATCGTACGTATATTCTTCTAGCTTTACTACATAACATTATGAAGTGGAATCTCTTAATAACAAACAACTATGGAATAGGATGATTTGTTCGTAAATGAAAAATATCCGTTGCAGAGAGGTTACACAAATTTAGATTACTCGTAGCTCGTGTGTTAATTGTACGTAGTACACACTAAATATAGGGAAACATCAAAATATTTCATCTGCGGTCATTCCACGTCACTTCAGTCAGGGGCTGACATCCACCTGTCATAAAGTGGAATGAAAATCCATGTGCTTTATGTGGTTTTTGATGCTGAATCCAAAACCGCAAACCATTTGAAAATCGGTCCACTGGTTCTGGATTTATGGACCTTTGCAATTGAAGCCTGCAACGTGAGAAATAGTAGTCGCGACAGCTAAGAACACATTGAAAGAGGGTTTAACTTTCTTCAAAGTTAACGTAGAAACATGCACTTCTTTTTGTTTGTTTCCTCTATAAAGTTACTTTACAGATACAAAAGTTATTCTTGAAACGGTAGAAGGAAAAGCGAAAATCATCAGTAAATTAAAAATAAAAATAATAATAATAATAAAAAGCTCCTAACATTGTAATTGCAAGAAATCATTAGTCCCCATCTCAATTTGCATGAAATTTTGTGTGAAGAACTGTAGCAAAATATCAAGTCAATAGAGAGAGAAACAAAAAGTGATAGGCATAAGAACCATTAAAAAATAAATTTGTGACGAGTTGAAAATATGCCACATGATGCCAAGCCTAATTTATCCTATAACTGGTATCAGTAAAAGCATCCTGTAAATACCTCCTCAGGGAATGTTCCAGACCAAGGACGAACATTCAAGATAGTTCCAGACAAAAGAAGAATATTCTTGGTAGTTCCAGACAAGGTAAATACACATCCTACCTATAGAGTTCCAGATAAACGTTGTACTCAAATGTTCCAGACAACAGTTAATTTCGAATGTTATATAAAGTTCAAGAAGGTTCTGTACAGATAAAGAAGAAAGACAAAGAACCAAGTCACCACATGTAATATTGTCAATCCCACGAGGAGGTATTTATTGGATATGTTGCTTGCTACGGTTCTTCACGCATTTCATGCAAATTGAGATGGGAGCTGATCAGTTCTTCCAATTACAATGGTAGACGTTTTTTACCTGCAGTTTTTAAATTTACTGATGATTTTCTCTTTTCCTTCTACCGTTGCACAATGTTAGACGTTTTTTACCTGCAGTTTTTTAAATTTACTGATTTTCTCTTTTCCTTCTACCGTTGCAAGAATAAGTTGTGTATAGGTAAAGTATCTTTATAAAGGAAACAAACAAAAAGAAGTTCATGTTTCTACGTTAACTCTGAAGAAAAGTATACCCTCTTTTCAATATGCCCTTCGCTCTCGCGTATATTTTTCACGTTGCAGGCTTCAATTTCAAAGGTCAATAAGGCTAGAACCAATGGACCGATTTTCAACCAGTTTGGAGTTTTGAATTCAGCATAAAAAATTACGTAAGCACAAATTTTCATTCCATTCTGCGACAGGTGGGTGTCAAATGTGACAAATTGTGGCTGAAGCGACGTGCAATGACCCATTGGGAATTTTAAAAATTGGGTGAGGAGAGAAATGTTTCTCGTTGAAATGTTACCGCAAAGCTAATAACGTTTTTCCTTGATATTTGAAGCTAAAAAAAAATTGGAAGCGCCAAAGAGAAAGAGAAGTGAATTTTTCAGAGGAAAGAATAAATTCAGCGTATAATTGCCCATACGACGGGATCTCTACGATCATTTTTATTAATTGAAGATTTCCTAGGATATCAACTAGAAAGTAAATTATTCTGGACAGAGAAAAGAATGTTAGGTTCAGGTGCAACTGTTGTGTGTATGATAGTTCACCGGGTCATTCACGTATTACAGACATCTTATGAAGAGGCTGCTAAAACGGGAAAGGGGGGGGGGGGAGAGAAGAAGGTTGTCCATGTCCGTATCTGAGAATCTGTAAAAGGGCTCTGGCCCTTGGTAATGCATCTATTTTTGCCGGGATAAAAAAAAAAAGAAAAAAAGAAAAAAAAACTCTCCTTATAATGGAGGTTTTACTGTAATGTAATTTCTTACAAATCGAATAAATCTCTCTTAAAATTTTATGTCAAGCTATAATAAAATTTTCCCGCCATATTTCTATTCCTTTCGGTTTCGTATTCAAAATCCAAGTCCAATCTCCTTTGTTTTCGCAGCATTTATAAATCTAATGAGCTGGTTGCTCTTTCCTATTTCAATATAAAATCCTTAGTTCATCTTCCATTCTTGTTAGGATCGGAATATCATTTGTGTAGACACATATGTACGTTTTAGTTCTATTGGTTGTATTGCTATAAGCAATACTAGTACTGAATAAGGTGGAGATTATATCCCGCCATGCTTAACTCCCTTTTAATACAGGATCTCTTTTCCTCTTGTATATTCTCTTTTGTCATAATATAGTCCCAAGTTATCTTGTCTAGCTGCATAAGTTCTCTTGAAATTTTAAAATATTCGAGAACAAGTAGTAATTTTCTTCTGTTCATATTATCAAACATAATATCTACATCGATGAACATAGTATCTAGTTCTATTTCCTCATTCGTAGCACTTACGTATTTTTTGCTTCATCACAACAACTGGCTGGTCTGTTATGCTTCTATTTATTTGAAATCCAGTTTAGTATCATATTTAATAATTATTTATTTAAGTAAAATAGTACACTAGTTGCACCTGTAGATTATGATCTCCATTGGAATTGCGTTAGAATATTAATCAGCCTTACCAAGGCGGTTTTAAAATTCGCATATTTGCGCTTCACTCCTTTCTTCAAGCTGTACGAATTTACTTCCAACTAAAAATGGAAGGTAAGAAAGTAATGATGCAGTAACTCCAAGTCTTATGTTCTAATTTGAGATTAAAAATCTTCCGTTTGGCGTAAGAGACCCGGGTTCGATTCCCAGCGGAAGTTCGTGTAGTTCGGATCCCACGATAAGCTGTAGGTCCATATCTCATATAGCCTTGCTGCTGTAATTAAATTTAAAAAAAGATCTTCCTATGTGCTCTACCATTTTAAATTTTTTATATTTATTTATTTAGTAGATTTTAGGCAAAAAAGAATTTGAAAATTATAGTAAATAACCCAGGTGCTACTAAATTAACTGTTCTCAAATTTTCTATAGACCAGAAATCTGGGTTCCTGGTTTGACAAAATTTCTGTACTATATAAAAGCTCTACAACTATATTCAGTAATATCTCTACCTGGTGTATAAAGGTTAAAAGTTACCAAGGGCATATCAAGATAAATGATCCACCTTGTATTCTTTTTTTCAAATATTTTATTTGTCCTTGAAAACTTTAATTACTGGTTTCTTTCTACAGATGACCTGTTTCTTTGCTTTAAAAACTATCTTCAACAATTTTTCTGTTAATTGTTATATATTTTTGTTTGTTTCAGAATATAAAGATGAAATTCCATTTGTGAAGCCAGCTCCTATTGATGAAATTGAAACGAAGAAACAGCGAAAACAACAAGAAGGCCAGAAGAAAGCGACTGGTGGAAAGGGTGATGAGAAGAGCAAGGAGGAATGAAGATAAAAATCAATTTAGTATCCGACAGCTTTTATTCCAGCTTTATTTATATTGTTCGGTTGTTATTTATTTTGTACATACTGCCAATGCGGTTATGAGGAATATATACAATTTTAAAAGTTACCGTGGTGAATTATTTCTAGACTTTGCAGGAAACATTTTATCAGTAAGCGAATAGGAAGAAAGAAGGGAATTGCTTGAAATAATTAGGTACTAAAACACAGCTTATATTTGCACAAAATTCTAATAAACTGGCGGGTGGTACTTTTAGAGATGGATCAAAACTGTACAAGATTTGACCAAGTTCCAGAACTGATGCTGGTACCTAGAAAGCTGGAAGTTACTAGAGCAAAGCGCGGTGAGCAATATTCAATGTATTCTCCGCTTTTCTCAATTCACTGATTTACTCGTGTCTCGAAGGCTCTAAAGCTGGTTTTGATTTCATTCTCTGGAATGCTGTTGAGTTGTGCCATCACGAGTGTCCAAGATACCCTGAACAACCGTGAAATGCCGTCCTTTCAGTGTCAGTTTAAATTTGGGGAATAGGAAGAAGTTGCGTGAACCAAGTCCGAGGAACAAGGGGGAAGGATGAGTTTAGGAACCCAACTCGTAGCTAAGAACTAAATCACAATTACTGCTGAGGACGAGCATTATTCGATGAACTAGCTGCCATGTTTTCGCAGGTGTGGTCTTTCATGCGGTTAAGTCATTTCAGCAAGCGATCAAGAACGCGATGAAAGGGACAGCTGATCGCTACACCCTCAGGAACCCATTCCTTATGAATCATTCCTTGATTGAAAAAAAAAAAAAAAAGTTTTAAAGCAAAACTTAATGTAGTGCTATGTAAACCACGATCCATGACAGTGGGAACTAGAATGTCTTTGGTGACCGATGTTTAGAATGGCACAGGTATTATCTTCACCAAATCTTCGCTGCACTTCAAAACAAGCATATCATAGCACTAATATCATGATAAGCAAGTTTCTGTTATTAGCAGTTAACAGAGAATCAGTATCAGTTCCTTGGAGCTTTATGGTTAAAACTTGTATGTGTCGCAGAATCATCTTTTGTCAGTACGTTAGATGCAAATTAATCGATTTGAGTGCAATCTTTCTGTATTTAAGGTGAATCAGCGCATAAACGTTGCACGAATAAAAAGGCGTATACACCTTATGGAACGAAATAGTATTCAGTAAATTCTTACTTTTATAATTATCGGAGCACAATAAACGTAAAAGAAGCACATATTCTGGATTCCGAGTGTAGAAAATTACTGTCTGTACTGTTTGTGTACATACTGTAAGATATTCATCCATCAGAAGTTCTATATAATGGATAAATGGGAGTGGTAAATACGAAAGTATAAAGCATTAATTTACAAAGCTATATGAAAAAAAAAAAAAAAAATTACCATGTTGCAAAATTCACACTAAAATCACACTCAAGACTATTAGTTCTCGGGTATGTATCCGGAGATTTGAATAGGTATAAAGTTCATATGTTCATTGTTAAAGTAAGTCACTTGAACTCCGTTAAAAATAAATTCAATAAAAGTTCAACATTGCCATTCTCTGCTGTGTTATAGGTTTGCGGAACATAATCAATTCGAATTTTCGCTACCTTTACTGGCATCTTTGTCAAGACGAGTAATGGTATTAAATGTTTAATGCAGTGTTTTTGTTGACGGCACATTTTACTGAACTCCCATGACATCGCAATACAGGTTAGAATTGAGCATTGTTGCAAGTATTGACTGGCGAACATTGTTGTAAGCATTGACTGGCATTGTCCTTCTCAAAATTGATTTTAACTTTTCGATTGAAGTTTCAGCAACGAGACTGTATGAGACATGCATTCACAGTTTAAGGTGGACTCCAAACTACCAATCGCATTCAGTGTTCTTCCACCGAGAGTCGAATCCTAGTCCAAGTGTACCAAAGGGACGCACGCTGGCCACAAGACCAGCGTAGAGGGCTATTTTAATTTATTGTGGTAAAAAGAAAGTGCGCTGAATGAAATCTAAACTAATATGCTCTCTTGATGGCATAAAATTTATTTTTTAAATTTTGCGACACACTGCATAGGGTTGCGGAGCTCGTTCGTGGCTAAGAGTTAGCGTATGTCCCTTTGGCGTGGGAGACTCAGATTCAATTTCCGGCGTTAACTCATGGGTTCGGATTCCACGTTAATCAGTAGGTCCCGTCTCATATAGCCTCGCTGTTGAAACGGGCGTTAAACTCAAAACCAACTCAACTCCATAGGGTTGCACGACACCGGTTAGAAAAAGCTGGGTTAATGTGCCAAGACACAAGAAAGAAAAAGGTTCTGTAAGACGGGGTTACTTTGCACAAGATTTAAGAAATTTCAAAGAAAATCGAATGTAACTTACAAACGTAATGATTTAGGACATTGTATTTTAAATATATAAAGCTAGATATAGAAGGAAAACATTAGTGCAAGTTCGTTAATAAACATTCAGTATAACCATAGTTATTGAAATATAAACTTTGGTGCAAAGTAACCCCATAGGTGGGATTACTTTGCACAACATACAAAAAAGTATCTTCAACATACGAACATAGTTTCTGTGCAAGGTTTTCCCTTCAGTATTTATACATTTCACTTCCTACACAAAACTGCATGCAGGATACAAATATTGATATTAGAATGAGAGTACCGGTATCGATACTTAGTATGAATTACCAATATTTGTAAAGAAAATTATGTATTTTCTGGTACCGGCCCAAGAACCACATTCTAATAGTTTAACATATATCCCACAATAATGCCAACTCAGGACCAGAAAAAAAAAAATCCCCGTGAACTGATTTGCCTTGGTTATTCCTTATGTCCAAGAATATCATCCCAACCGTAATTAGTGGAAGATTTAGGGGGTTTGGGACTTTCAGGTTGAAGCCCACACAAATTGCATGATTTCTTTTTAAAAGAATCTAATGTTAGTCACTCCTATCGTATAAGCTTCAACCCCCTCCTCCCCAAAGTCGAGTGATTTCTAAAAAAACAAACAAACAACAAACAAAAAAGAAAGAAAAAGAATCCTTTGTGAGTGAAGCCCCTCTCAAACTATTTTTCTGTATCCGCCATTGTTTATAATTTATTTTCCAACAAGAAATTCATTCCGGCATCTACCTAAATAGAAAATTTAAATAAATTGGAATGCAGCAGGTTCCAGTACTAATAATTTTCTATCTAAGTGGTATTTTGGACCGGTACAAAGTAATCCCGGGTAGAGGCTTAAACCGACTTTTCTCAGTTTTACTTTTTTTGTGACCTGAGATCGTTTCACATTTCAATTTCAACTATCGTATCAAAGTCCCATTATACACAGTAGTATTCTACGAAACTGACTTAACTTTGACGGAGATACTTGTAGGTGATATCTTTCAAATTTTAGCGGCCTTTACAGTGACTGCTGTCCATACCTCCCAACAAAACAAAACCTCCGTGTAATTAGGACTGATGTTAACCACCAACATTGTAGCCAAAATACAGTTAGATATTCTATCTTACGGTGGCAGTTGAAACTTCCTCTTTACAGTTCATGGTTTTACCGACAGAGGACTGTGAAAGTATTTCATTGTGCAAAGTAACTCCATTTTACGGTATCAGTAATGTTGTTCGAACTTCTATACACCCTTTCAACCGTGTCACCAATCATAAAAAAAGTGCTTCTACTTATAAGATATTACACTGTAGAGATCCATACTTTAAGCCTTAAAATGCTTGCATTTATATGTTAACGCTCTACATAGTTGTTACGTGTATAGTTAATTCTCATTCACCCTTTGCCCACTAGTCCACTTTTCGTAATTGTCTTGAAAATATTGCCATTGAAGGCAGCGAAAATCTGATCATTGATGATTGTTTTATAACTCTGTATTATAGGAAAGAACTAGGTGGATATTGTGAGTTTATAAAAATAGATATCTCATTAATAAAGAAAGTTCGACAAAATCATAAAAAAGTAAACAATTCACTTCGTACATAGCATGTGCGAGATTTTTTACAGGTTTACAGTGTTTACACGTTGGTCTTGGAAATTTGACTGATGGTAAAGTTAAAGAAACTGTTGATATTTGCGTGATAAGTCTGTCGACGAGTTGAATTATTAGTGAAGTTGTTGGATGTGTTGTGAATAATGTACGAAAAAAATTTGTACATAAATTATGACAATGAAATTTTTTGCTGGAAAAGACAAGTGTGGTCGTCTTTTTTAAAAGCAGAATAAAAATAAAATCCCAGTGAAGATGTTTATTTTTATTGCGGATATCCTTTCGCTCAGGTTTGACAGCATATTCATGTTTAGTAAAACATATGATCAGAGTTGACCTTTTTTTCTCTCTCTTGGAAACGGACAAGATTACGGGAATTTCGACTGTACCTGTGTAAGTTGAGTTAGGTGACCTATGTTTAAGGATATTTCCGGATCATGACTCGATCTTTATTTCTTCCATATTATATCGACGCCACATCTTATAGATGTTAAAGGTGGTCGCGTAGGGTAGCAAAGACGAGAATTTTCCCATAAGTGTAAATTATAATAGGTTCTTGAAACCTATTTATATTTGAAAGGTGACATTCGATGTTCAGAACCCCCAGGTAAGTTCTAGATGTGCGCAGGCGTGGGAGACCCGGGTTCGATTCCCGGCGGGAGCTCATGTTCGGATTCCACGTTAATCAGTAGGTCCACGTCTCATATAGCCTCGCTGCTGAACGGGACGTTAAACTCAAAATCAATCAATCTAGATGTACGAAGTTGTCCTCTTTCGCCGAATACTTTTTTTCACGATCCAGTCCGCATGAACATTCTGGAGATGTAGTACAGGCATCCATATTGCTGTAGCAAATATGATGTGCATCGCGGATTTTCTCACGAATAGAAAAGCTGTTTCAAGAAGCGTCATAGAAGAAAGTTAAGTGGAATCAGGTCGAATGATCTTGGTTATCTGCTCAATTCCAATCAATGGATGATATTCCAGTCAATTCCATATTCCATACCACGCCCTTATTTTCGAATCAATGTTTTCCTTGAGTAAGTTGTGATGGTTTGTGTCACTCTAATATGGTGGTTCTGACGATTTATCTCTATATTTATCTACAAATGTGTATTGTCAGAAAACAAAATGTGTGTGAACGAGGGATTCTGTTAGTATTCGCATAACGCTCAGATACGGAATTCAACCCATGTGCTCGGCTCATCTAGTTTCTGATATATGTATATCGTTTGCTGATGTCACATACAGACATCCTATATGAGTTTGCAGAATCTTCACAATGGATGCCTGACTGACCACTTACTTCGTAGATTGACGGCAGTGCTTCTCGGTAAACTTTTGGCAAAGTTTGCCAGGACAACGGTGCCCGACCACCAGCTGGCTCTGAAAACTATGATCTCCCAAGCCAAACAGCCTACAGCATCTAACCAACTCACGTCCGAACTGTTCTGTGATCTCTTGGGATAGGTTACATGTTTTATTAAGACGAATACTATAACATGTTCAGAATGTATCATGGTGCAATGTTGAGGTTTTTATTATTATAGTTTAATGTCCCACGATTATGCACCAAGGCTAAGGGAGACTGTGATGAGATGGATAATAATGGTGGAATAAAGAAATTGGGAGGAACGGGAAAACTTCAAGAAAACCCACGAACCGATACTTGCCAACCATAAAGTTCTCTTTACAAGAGCTGGGATTAAACCAGGGACCCCACGCACCGGAGGCAAACGCACTACCACTGAGTCACTGCGACCCCAATGTTGGAACAGTATTTTAGCTAATGAAGTCTTAACTCTGTGTGAAAAATCTTACGACATCTCTCTTATCATTCGATTACAAATTTCGAATATTTTTCTCTTCTTCCTCTATATTCTTAAAAAAACGCAATAAGTAGATTATCTAACTTTGAAGTCTATTTCGCTATATATTCTTGAACTTGACAGTCCTTTAAAATCGCAATTTCTTTCTCATTTACTAAGTTTTGTTATTTAATGCCCAAAGTACACAGCTTTTACTTTCTGTGTTAGCTGCATTTTGCTCATTTCCATCCCTAGTATGTATATTGTGATAGTGGTTTTCTCTTCCTTTCATTGAATTTTACCTCCATATACGTTATTTAAATTTCTGTGCTTCCTGTTGTCACCTTTACGTTCATTGCATATTTCCCTGTCTTTGTTGGATATCACTTCTTATTTCGCCGCAGTTCAACTTTTATTTTACATTCTTAGTGCAGGTTTGTTTCCATACTTTTCTTCGCCTAGGTTTGCGAAGTATCTTCTACAAGTCATGTTTCTTAACTGTGATACCGCTTTGATGATACCGTATCTTATTCATAAAGTTTAAAATATTCCCCAACTTGTTAGTTCCTGAATCTACTAATATACTTTCAACTAATATACGTACTTTTCTTCGACATTTCAAACAAATCTGCTTTCTTAATCATCCTTAAACCTTTCAGTATCTAACTAGTCTCCTACTTTCTTTTCTATATATATTCAGGGCTCCCAGCTGTCCTATTTTTTCCTATATTTTGGAAATTTGTATATATTTGTATATTGTCCTATATTTTAATCTTGTCCTGTATTTCCTATATTTTGGAAATTTGTGTATATTTGTCGTATATATGTCCTATATTTTAATCTTGTCTTGTATTTCCTATATTTTTCAGTGGTTGAATTATGAAAAATACAAACCAAGGACAGTTTCAGTGATGATTTAAATTGCTACATATTAGCAATATGCTAAGTAAGCCATAGCATTTTTTTAAGGGACTAGTTACTAATCCTCACTATTATTTTTTTTAATTTGCTCTTATCCTCCTGTCCAGTTTTTTTTTTTTTTTTTTTTTTTTTTTTTTTTTTTTTTTGTGTGTGTGTGCGTGTGTGTGTGTGTTTGTGTGTTTGTTTTCCTATGTGCTTATTCTTCCCCAATGAAGCTTAGCTGTGGAACCTTACCATTCTCCAGTCTCTTATAACGCAAGCTGTGTTAGCATTTTCTTTCAGCAGTGTAGGCTAGGCATTGAGTATGTTGGTATTCACCAACATATCCCAACGTCTTCCAATATTGCTGTACATTATATGCAGGGTTCCTACGCGTCCTGGAAAACCTGGAAATAAAAGTGTTTCGTGGAAACGTCCTGAAAGTCATGGAAAACAGAAAAATTGTGAAAATCCTGGAAATTATTTATGAAGTGGAATTGCCCTGAAATTTAGTTTGTATAACAATTGTTGAAATGTATATATATATATATATTTCGCAGGGCTATGAAGAATAAAATGCTGTTACATTATTTATTTTAGAGGGAAATACGTTGATCAAATAATTCAATATTTAATTAGATTAAAATATTTCATTACACAGTTGTTATTTTTTTTAATAATAAACGTTGCTTCGTTCAGTCATTTGTTCTTTTTAGATCAAGTTATTTAGGTAGCAAAGCTAATATGAACCAGTTAATATATCAAGTCATTTATTTCAATCAATTTCTTTTTTGCAATGCAATATAGCAGGTCTAGTAAGTTTAAAAAGTAAAATGTTATATATATATATACTCTTATTTTGTATTAATCTAAATCTTGCTTCAGGTTGCCCATTGGAATGAAGGGTGGCGCCTTTTCTTACAATACATTTTTTTCTGTGCTTCAGAGCATAATATTCTAATGTATAAACCACTGTCCTATATTTTTTCAATCGCCTGCTGGGAGGCCTGTATATTTCTTACTGTTAGTCAACTCAGAATTGTGATCTGGAAATCCTTACGTTTTTTTTTTCCTTTTACCATTGGCGTTCAATATCTTTGTTTGGATAGCAAGATAGCAATTATGTACTTTAATATTATTTATTAATTGTAGTCTTTTTCTACCTCTCTTGTTTTACTCCAATAATACCACGATATTCAGAAAACAATTCCTTCTCAGAAGACAAGTTTCATATAAATATTTACACAGTGTAGTACATTACTACTTAGAACAATTATAATGTTTGTTTTCCTCCTTTCTTTACTTCTTCTGTATAAGAACTTTCAGGCTTCAACCATTTCCACTTCTACACAAAATTTTGAAGGATACGCGCCCCCCTTGTCCCTCCACCAGAGACACGCGTGGAGAAAAACTATTGTCAAGATGGGTGCCGCATTCGTTAAAATAATCAAAAAAGCATTCACAATGAAACTTTCCCAATATTTGCGTCGTTTTCAAAGGAATAAAACTGATTTTATGCGTCGATTTATAACTAAAGATGAAACCTGGGTTTTCCACTATGGTCCTGAATTGTAACAACAAATTACAGAGTGGACTTGAGTCTGGTTATTCAGTTCCAAAGCAACCGTAGTGGTCAAGATCGTCAAAGAAGGTCATGGCATCAATTTTTGGTGATACGGAAGGAATTTTGTTAAAGAATGAGTCAGAAAAAACTTGGCCGCTTTCCTCCCGCCATATTTTCTAGTATATAAGATGAACATTGGCAGCACTGTGCATAAGCAAGGACAGACTGTCGATCTTACTTACGAATAGATTGTCAGTTTTGAAGTGCGCGTGGTGTGGTAAAGAACGATGAGTCAGTTAGAAAAACCAAAACTAATTGTGAACAAATACCTCGAAAATCCAGGTATGTCCTTAAATAAATTAAGCAAACTCGTAAAGTACCCTCGGTCTACTGTGCAAAATGTAATTAAAAAGTACACACAAGATTTAACTGTTGAAAGAAAACTTGGCTCAGGTAGAAAACCGGGGACTAGCCAACCGAAGCTGGAGAAAAGGGTTACTGCATTGCTGCGTCAGAATCCGAAATTATTGGAAAGAGCAGCTGCTGGTGTGGTCAAAGCGTCCCAATCTACAGTGCACAGGATTAAAGCAAGGAAAGGTTTACGATCTCTCAAAGTGCAAAAGGTACCTAACCGAGACGAAAAGCAACAACTGACGGCAAAATCCAGAGCAAGAAAACTCTATGATCAGTACCTTACTAAATAGGAATGTTGCATTATGGACGACGAAACCTATTGTGTCGCTGATTTCAGTCAAACTCCCGGAAAGGAGTACTACGTGGCACTGAAGAGGGGAGATGTGCAGGATAAATTTAAACAACGGAAGGCATCCAAATATCCCAAAAAATATTTGATTTGGCAAGCTATTTGTTCATGCGGTATAAAAAGAAAGGCATTCATCACAACAGAGATAATTAACGGCGAAATTTATACGAAGGAGTGTTTACAAAAACGCTTGTATCCATTTGTGATGTCACACAGTAACTGTTTTTTTGGCCAGACCTTGCTACCTCTCACTACTCTAAAGCAGCCACTGATTGTTATAAAGAAAAGGGTATCGTCGCAGTTCGAAGAGAGGCAAATCCACCAAATTGCCCTGAACTTAAGCCAATTGAAAAATATTGGGCCCACATTAAAAGAACATTGAAAACATCAAAAGTGAAGGCGGCTGACTTGAAAACTTTTCATCGCAAGTGGACTGCAGCTGCCAATCAAATAACAGAAGATGATGTGCGAACTCTTATGAAGCGGATTAAAAGTAATGTATGAGCATTTTCCATAATTAGTTCTTTATGATATCTTTTGTGTTTATTATTATTATTATTATTATTATTATTATTATTATTATTATTATTATTATTATTATTATTATTATTATTTTACTTTATAGTCAACTAAAGTATTAAAACGATCTTTCTTTTCATTTCTTTACCTACTTTTTTGGTCAAAGTTACTGGCCAAGTTTTTTCTGACTCATTCTTTAATTGACTACCTTCAAACCGGTAGAACAATAACAGGAAAGTATTAATCAAATCTTTCCCATTAGCTAGTTGCAAAAAGTCTGGAGAAAAGATCTGGTTTAGCGAAGGGAAAAAAAATCATTTTTTCTTGTAGACAAATGCACCAGCTCACAAAGATGTTATTGCAATGGGCAAATTAAAGAAGTTGTGGAGCATCCACCATATTCACCAGGTCACTCAGAATTTTATGTTTCCAAACCTCACAAAACCCTACGTGGCAAGCGTTTATTATTAAATGAAGACGTTACAGCAACTGTAAATGAGTATTTTCAAGTCTTCAGGGAAATCACTTCAGAGACGATGTAAATGAACTGGAAAATAGCTGGACAAAATGTATTGAGCTTAAGGGAAAATGTACTGCATGATAAAAGTATTTTGACGCATTAATTTATATATATATATATATATATATATATATATATATATATATATATATATATATAGAGAGAGAGAGAGAGAGAGAGAGAGGCTATGTTGTTTCTGAATGACCGGGTAGAGGATATTCGGGTACTATTTCCGCAAAGAGACGTGATGTCTATTAATGCGGCCCTGTATTCTTAAGTACACGAATTAATGTAAAGAATAGTTTTGTTTCGTATTACGGCAAATGTTCACTACTAAGCTCCCTCATGGGTAAGCGATTAGCATACACATCTTTGGCGTGGGAACTCACGTGGTTTGAATCCCATGTTAAACTGTAGGTCCACGTCTCATAGTTTCGCTACTGAAAGAGACGCTAAACTCAAACTAAGTGTTCACTATTAGTTAAATCAGATCATTGTACACATATTTTTTTATGGAATGGGTATATCGAATTTATTAATGCGCAATTTATAATTATTTTAAGCGCGACGTAAGTAAACGAAATTATAACTACCTTAGCAACTTCTCTGGAAACGGTTTGTAACCAATATGACTTCGCCCAGTGAAATTTGTAGCAGACTACTTTATCAGGACATTGTCAAGTCATGTAGAGTAAATTTATTAATTCAGGGAACACTCACAGAGTTTCAGTAAGTTTGATCCCCGCTAGACTTCTGCAACTTCATGCAAATTTTGGAGCTTCCTCATAGATATATGATTAGCAAACGCGTATTCGGTTTGTACGAGGGTTCAATTCTTTGTAGGTGCATGTATGATTCAGAGTCGGCGTTAAACAGTAGGACTGCGTCCTAGTGAAGTTAAAAGCCTGACCACCAATTTTCATGCTATAAACCTGAAGGGACTTCGAGATATGGCCATCCAATACTAACAATTCTAACCCCACCTTTTTCTTCCCTTCTAGGGCAAATATCAAAAGACGGTGAAACATGTGTCTAATTATTTTTAAATGAAGTTCAAAAACCGAATTTGAGGTCTCTAACATAAAGGCCCAAAGGGGTATTCCCAGAGCTGGTAAAAATTTAAGCATCTTAGGAACCACTTTGACCCCCTCTTATCTTTATTCAGTTTTAAAAACCAATACATTCATTTAAACTAACACACATTATATATACAAAAACAATAGTAAAATGCAATGGTACTTCGTAAAAGAAATTTGTATAGTAATAGGTATATGTATAACTCTATTCAGTTCCCTTCTCTCTCTTACTACCTTCGTTCTGACTGTTACTTCTGTTACAACACATATCATACAACCTTTTAATACTTAAGAGATTCCGATATATGGCCATCTTATTACAATTATTGTAAACCCCACCCTTTTTTCCCCGCGTCTTTTTGCATTGTAGGGGAAATATTAAAAAAAAAAAAAAAAACGCTGAAACAAGTCACTAATTCAAATGGAAAGTCCAAATAGGACAATTCTTGCCTCCAAACTTAAGTAATTTCAGGATACAATCATAATGTACCCAAACATTTTTTTCTTCCCGACTTTTTTGCTTCCCTTATTTTAACCCTTTGTGAATGCAAAAATGGACAAGCATCCAAGCTTACGATTATGTATTGAGTGGTTTGACAAATTAAAAGTAACTCAAGCTTACGAACCATACTTATCTCTCCAGATGTATTTATATACTACACCATCATCAACGGAACGATCGGCTGTTTATATGCAAAGCCCACCTCTAAAGGGTTAAATGGAAAGTCAATTTAAACTTACCTTTTTTCTCTTCTTCTGAGATTCGAAGATAATAATTGCCAATCCCAAATCACCCCTTCCTCATCGAATTTTGAAAAATCCTTCCTTGGGGGTACCTTACGTCACAAATTATATGCTTTTCATATCACAAACATATCAATTTTAAGGGATTTCCAGATATCTCCATCTTATTATAACAACTACGACCCTCACTCTTTTTCTTCCCTTCTAAGGAAAATTAAAAAAAAAAAACTATCACGTCTTTAATTAACATTCCGCATACAATGGTAGCTGAATTTGAGTCATCGCTAATGGAAGTGTAACCATTGATCTCAGCGACCACGAAAACTATGAATTCGACACTAATATCGGTCATTTTCTACTACCTTTGCATCCCGGTAAATGCTCCCCTGAGACCTCCCTTGTTCGAAATTTGAAAAAAAAAAAAAAAAAAATACGCTTCGTCTCGGTCTGGGGCTTGGACCAAGGTACTCGTGGCCCAAATTTGGTAACTCTCGGTCCACTCGTCTGGTCCCCAGGTCGTACACAGACAGACTAAAACTCTTTTATTTTATCTATATTAGATTAGTCTACCCTTTTTGTCCCTGCCTTTTTCTTCCCTTATGTAGCAAATACATTAAAAAAAAAAAAAAACAGTGAAACACGTCTAATTATTTTAAATGAAAAGTCAACATTTCGAATTTCTTGTCTCTAAACTTAAGAGATTCCGAGATATAGACACCTTATTATAATAATAGTAATTCCTACCACTTTTTCTTTCTCATCCCATTTTCTTCCCTTCTAGGTCAATTATTTTTAAAAAATGCTGAAAGATGTGTCTTTTTTTTTTTTTAAGTGAGAAGTCCATAAAGCAAATTTCATGTCTCTAATATTCAGAGATTCTGAGATATGGATAATTTAAGACAATAATTACCACTCCTCTTTCCTCCTCCCCCGTCGAATTAAAAAAAAATCCTTAATGAGACCCTTACATCACAAGTTCTATGCCTTGTCCAAATTTCAAATTTCTAGCTTAAGCGGTTTGGCATGGGTATTGATCAATCGGTGACTAAGCCAGGATTTGTTCTCTTACATATAGAGATTAAAAGTCTAATACTAACTTTCATGTCTGGGATTTCGAGGGATGACTACTTTAATACCACAATTATTGTAACCCCATTCTTTTTTCTTCCCTTGTAGAGGAAATATTTTTAAAAAAATGCTAAAACACGTCTTTAACTACTGTATCTTAAATGAAAAGCATAAATACTAATTTTCATACGTTTAACCTTAACGAATTTTGAGAAATGACTATTCCGTTATAACAATTGTAATCCAGCCATTTTCTTCCCGATCGTTTTGCTCCCTTGTGGGGTATATATTAAAAATCGGTAAAAATCTGTGTCTAATTATTTTAACCCTTTAGGGACGCAAAAGAATGGACTTTCTGAAAAACACCCAAGCTTACGATTGGGAGTTAAGTGACTTATTTGACAAGTTAAATGTAACTGAGGATTATAAACCACACTTATTATCTCTGCCTAGAAGTTGTATTTACATACCACACCCCTCATCAACGGAACGATTGCCTGTGTTTATGTGCCAAGCCCTTCTCTAAAGGCTTACAATGGGAAGTTCATATAAACAACATATTTCATGACTCTACCCTTCAGAGATTCGGAGATAGGGACATTTTACTGTAATAATTCCCAATCCGAAATCACCCTTTCCCCGTTGAATATTGAAAAGTCCTTGCTTAGAAATTCCATACGTCGCAAATCATATACTTCTCATATCCCGAACAGGGGCGCAGTGGCTCAGTGGTAGAGCGTTCACGTCCGGTGCTTGGGGTCCCTGGTTCGATCCCAGCTCGCGCCGTGTGGACTTTGTGGTGGACCAACACCGTGCTCGTGGGTTTTCTCGGAGTTCTTCCGTTTCCTCCCACTTTCTTCATTCCACCATTTCATTCATTTCTCATGATCACCGCCTCCTTTAGCCTAACCGGCATAACCGTGGGACGTAAAACTAAAGATTTCATTTCATTTTCATATCCCGAACATCTCTAATCTTAATAGATTTCGAGATATGGCTATTTTCTCATAACAATTCCAACCCTACCTTTTTTCTACCCGGATTTTTGTTCCCTTCTGAAAAACATCAAAAACTCTGAAATATGTTTTTAATTATTTAAAAGAAAACGCATAACAACCTATTTTGATGCCTCTAACCTTAAGGGATTTCGAGATATGACTATCTTATTTTAACAATTGCAACCCTACTCCTTTTTGCTTCTCGCCTCTTTCTTCCCTCATAAGGAAAATATAAAAAAATGCTGAAACGAATCTTTAATTATCTGAAATGAAAAGCCTAAACTCCAATTTTCATGGCTCTAACCTTAACGAATTTCCAGATATGGCCCTCCGATTTCAATATTTTTAACATGTTTTAATTCCCGCCTTTTCTTCGCTTTAAGAACAAATATCAAAAAAGAAAAGTTAAACCGTATCTTATTATTTTAAATGAGAAGTTGATATGCAAATTTCGTGTCTAACATTTAGAGACTCTGAGATATGGACATTTTAAGATAATAATTACCACTCCTTTTACCTCTTTTCCCGTCGAATTTCCAAAAACCCTTTCTTAATGGGACCTAACATCACAAATCCTATGCTCTATAGACATTTCAAGTTTCTAGCCTAAGCGGTTTGGCCTGAGCGTTGATCAAGTCAGTCAGTCAGAACTATACTTTCATATAGAGTGAGATCAAAAGCCTAATACCAACTTTCATGTCTAACTTTCGAGATACGACCATCTTATTACAGGAGTTATTGTAGTCCCTACCTTTTTCTTTCCTTCTAAGAAAACATTAAAAAGCGCTGAAATGCGTTTTTATTTAACCTGTCTCTTCTTACCGGTTTTCGAGATATGGCCATGTTATTTTAACAATTACAACTCCCACTCTTTTTCTTCCCTTCTAGAGGAAATATGATACGTTGAAACACGTCTTTCGTTAACTATTTATTAAAATGCTAGATTTATATGTTTGTCTCCAAAGAAATGTTTACATGTTTCTCTCCAATCCGTTCGACAATGAGATCCCGAAAACCACAAGTTCTAGAAACGTGACGAAACGTCGATTGCACATTTTGTATAGATTGTCCGCTTCTAATTGAATATTTAAAAAATGTGCCTGTTATTTCTTTATTACATTTTTAGGGGTACACTGGAAGTGTTGACATTTTAAAAAAGTAAATCACCATATCCTAAGTTATACATTCCAACACAACATAGTTGTATACAGGGGTTGTATATCTCTCAGGCGTTTGTTTTATGGTCAAATGATAATGAAAAACGAAGGCTAACCATTTCTTTAGGCTAAGATGAATCTTTATTGTTTGGAATATTTTACCCAATGAACACCATATATATCACTGACATTGTAATTAATTGTGTGTATAATGTATTTGCTGATTACATACTGCTTATTACAAAACGAAAGAAAACACAATTTTCCGCAGGTTCAGCTAGTTTTAAATTAAAAGCCTTTTCATGCGTCTAACCTTAAGGGATTTCGAGATATGGCGATCCTCATTTAACAATTGGAACCAGACTCCTTTTTTTATTCTCTTGTACGGGAAATATTAAAAAAATGGTTGAAGATGTCTTTAATTGTTTTAATTGAGAAGCCTAAATATCAAGTTTCATGTTTGTAACCTTTAGGAGATTCCGAAATATGGACATCTTATTATAATAATTGTAATTCCCACCCTTTTCGCTTTCTTACCTCCTTTTCTTCCCTTCTAGATCAAATATGTTTTTATAACGCTCAGAAACATCTAATTGTTTTAAATGAAAAGTCCATATGTCAAATTTCATACCAATAACATTCAGAGATTCAGAAGTATGGACATTTTAAGATAATAATCGCCATCCCTGTTCTTCCCCTCTCCCTCTGTTTACCGCCGAATTTCCAAAAATTCTTCCTTAGTGGCAGCTTACATCATAAATCCTATGCTCTGTTCAAATTTCAAGTTTCTAGCTTAAGTAGTTTGACCTGGGTGTTGATCAATCAGTCAATCAAGACTTTTTTTTTAAATAGAGATTTTTTTATTGTTTATCTTAACTCTCAATATGCTTTATGTTTATATAAGGAAAATAGTTCGATTTCTTTAGCCTTGCAATTTCACTTTTCTATACTCTCAATTTTGTATGCCATCAGTATTGCCAAGTAGTACTTTACGTTTAGTATGTTGGCATGCGTACTAGTGGTTTGACTTACATCATAATGTAAACAATCGTCTTGAGTTTGCAGATACGGTAAACTTCGGGTGAACATCGTTTCGTCTCTGTTTTTTGCAAAAGCAAACAGAAGAAGCGAATGGAGGAACCTTATAACCAGCTCTTTCTCAGCAATAGTGGGATATTTATAGCACAGAAACTTGTTTATATCCGGGATAAGTGTACCAGGACTGGCAGCAGCCCCACTATGGTGTTTGAACACGTGAACATCGCCAACTTTTCATATTATGTTCTGTCGTGCACAAGTAATGTGGCTAAAAGAACAATTCTTGTGTCTATATGGTGAATAATTTAATTTTAATATTCTATATGGTTTTCGCTCCAGCAAGGACAATGTACAAGAGTAATCTGTTTCTTCACCACGTTAAACATTAAAATGACATTCAGTGGTGCCACCTGTCTACAGTTACTCACAAACAAGATGTTTCAACAAGGTCAGTGATAAATGAATTATCTGATTATTCTTAGATTGCAATACCGACATTGATTTATTGTCTATAGTAAGGTAGTTGTAGCTTGATTTTTAATTAATATATGTTTTTTTTTTTAAAAAAATCACTAAAATTAAGTTAATAGAAGCACAGGAAAAGTTCGCTGTATTGTAAAAGTAAAAAAAAAAAAAAAAATGCGTATAAACTAATGTTAAAGGTATGTCTAACAAGGAATACTTCTCAGCTGCAATTCGGGTTTTGAAAATATGAAAAATGAATTTATTCGATCTCTTGAAAGTGTAACTTTTTCTCAACTGGAAAATCCTAATAGTTATATATAACAAAACTATGGTCGAACAGGAATTGCAGAAAAATATTTTACATAAAACCAATTTTCTTCGAGTACATGTGACAAATCAGTTAGGAACTTGCGTGTCATGATTTCAGGTTCTTCACAAACAGTTTCTCTTTCAGACATGGTTTTTGGGAGGCACTGTCCCCCCGGAGATCTGAGAGTGCCCCCCGGAGGAGACCAAAATGATACGTCTATAATATAAATATAAATAAAATAATACTGGCAGTGCCCCCCCCCCCGGAATACTAAGTGTGCCCTCGGAACATTTTTTTCTGAAAGAACGACTGTTCACAAATGCTGTCATCAAGGTTCTAAGTAATGCAGTATTGCCAAATTAGTAGAGAATTATTTTTTCCTAAATGAAACTGTCTATTTACTGTATCGTCAGAATACATACTTAGCATCCAATACAATGTGTCCTACACGTAACAACATTGTAAACTGTGACAGAAGCGAGGGGGAGTGGCACTAATTGCTCAAACCCTGACTACAGATTTTTTTTTAAAAAAAAACGTAATATTTGGTGATTAACCTTGATATGAACGATTTCGTAGAGCATCATCCTAACCTCACTTATCTAAACATTACTAATATATATATATATATATATAAATCATTCCAATCATGTAAATAATAATCCCAAAAATTGATGGTAGACACTGATCATATAAAATACGTATCGTTTTCTAAATCTACTTGATTGATGTGGTTCTTGAATGCATTATCTTTTCCTTTGGCTATTATTTGTCTGTATCCATCTTTCTTTTCCAACTCTGCATAAGCGTCGTCTATGATCTCTGAGTTTTACTTTCGCCACAGCTCTTTCGATCTTATTTTCTGGTTTTCGTGCCGTCTTGTCTTCCATGTTATATGTTTCATCCCATATTTTCGTAATCTCTTCCTTGTACCTCATTGCTGTCTTTTCCTGATGTTTTTCCCAGCACTACTCCGACTTTGCTCGGTATGACTATTCAATTTCTACTATTGTTGCACGTAACTAGTTTTATTTGTAGCAGAACCTTTTCCTTGAACTCGTTTCTTAGGTTTTCTTCGTTTAATCTCACTGTTTTATCATTTGGTCTCTCTGTCGTGTGTGCTCCACTTATTTGTTCACTATTATACCATAATCGACTATAAACAATCTATGCTATGAGGCAACATTTTCTCTATTTATCACTTTACTGTCCTTAGCTTCCTTTAGACATTTTTTGCAGCACATAATATAATTGATCTGAGAGCTTTTTACCCCACTATTGTAAAATATAAGCCGGCTGTTTGGCTTCTCGAAATAGGTGTTAACTACAGTTAGGTTGAATGTAATTGCGTGGTCTATTTTCCTTTCACTTTCTGCGTTCTTTTCTTCAAAGCTCCGCTTTCTCATCACCAGGCTCGTAGCCAGGATTTCGTAATAGGAGGGGGTCCGAGACATGAAATACTGTGGTTATCACACCAGAGTTCGATTATTCTAAACTATTTTATTGGTAACATACATTGGTTCGTTTAGTCTGGATTTCGTAATGGAAAGGGAAGGCAGTGTGACATGAAATATTGTGGTTATCACACCAGAGACTTGATCAATCTAAATTATTTTACTGGCAACACACATTGCTTTGTTAGGGCAAGAAATTGAGGACATGTTAGTAAGTATTTTAGTAACAAACTATGAAGAAATCTCGAATAAAAGAATATTAAAAAGATTTTACAATATTTATATTCCTTCTTCTGTTCATTCAAATATAACAATTTTCCTTTCATTACGACCTCAACTATTATATATATAAAAAAGTACGTATCCAATAATGTAAAATATTTTATAATATCTGCGTTCCTTTCTCTGTTGAATCAAATGCTAACAAAACTTTCTTTTCGACATAACTTTTTGTTTCTATTATTCCGTCAACTACTGTCTGTTCCAAATGACAAGTTAAAAGAGCAGTTGAAAACCGTTTCTGAAATAACATGTTTAATACCCTACAAAGAAGCGATGATGAAAATATTTTTTTTTCGCTTTTATTTTTAACGCTGATTCTTCCTATTTCACGTTTCTTTTTGTTTCATCCTTCCTTATTTTTTTTTTAAATTTCTGGTCTTGAAGGGGGGTCCCGACCCCCCTTGGCTATGTGCCTACCATCACTCTTTATCCCTCTTCTTTGCTCTTTTCTATATGTCCATTTAGGCCACCTTCAACAATTAACCTTTCGTTCTCAAGTACTTCTATTAACATCTGGTCTAGTTCTATCTAAAAACTTGCTTTTCTTTTTCTTTGCATCCTACTTGAAGGGCATGGACATATAGCATAGTCACCAAATTATCCCCTAACTTCAGCTTAACTCTCATAATTCTATCGCTCTTCCTTACTTCATCCTTTAGCTTCATTGCCACAGTTCCAAGTTCATTCTTCTCTCTTACATTTGCTCCACTCCATTATAGAAAAAATTGTATCATTCGCCGATCTATCTTGTTCTATTATGTCTCAATTTAATAGGAAAGGAAGTGTTTTACTTAGACGTGCAGTACGATCTCGTCAGTTCTTGTAGCTCGATGTAACGTAAATAAAATTAAGAAGTTGGGGATTTAGAACTAACAAGCCGTCCCAGGATTTTGTAAATTAAAATCTTTAGACCAGAGGTAATGGATCCGTGACCTGGGTTGCTTTACAAAACGAAATAGAGTATTTTTCAATAGCTAACAGATTGTGATGTAAGAAGGTGAAAGAGGGTTGAAGAGTAAGGGATGATTTTTGGGATAGGTAAAATTTCTACACAACACTTGCCTAGAACATTGGACGACCCTCCGTCGGTGACTCTCTTGGTGTTTTGTCATTCTCCATCAGGAACATGAAATCCAGGTTCCAGAATCCAGGTGATGGGCGGCCAGACGGCTCGAGTATAACTCGGTAGAGAAGCAACGAAATCCGAATAAACTTATATCGGAAAACGGCACGACTCATGAATGTTTCTTAATAACGATATCATTCATGTTGTCGACCAAATAATACACAAATTAACACCTTATCCACGAAGACTTGATTAAGTTCTAGAAATCTGAATTAAAAGTCGTGGAGTGTTTCTCTTTGCATTCTCGTCGAAAGTTGACTTCGTCTACTCTCTCCCCCGACGTATTCTCTCCCCTGTAGTTTTGTTTGAATGCCTCGATCCTTGAATTACCAGTTGAATGAATCGGCAGCAGGCTGATGAAATCCAAAACGTCTAGATTGATGTAAAATAAAGTGATCTTTAGGAATGTGGACAAAGAAACAATCTACATATTTAATCATTAAGAAATGTATAAAAGAAAAGAATCGACACAAAATATAATCTTTCTGAACATCAGTAGCGTATATTTTTTTGATGACTTGGGTTACCACTAACCTTTATAATACCTGGACATTAATAATAATAATAATAATAATAATAATAATAATAATAATAATAATAATAATAATAATAATAATAATAATAATAATAATAATAATAATTTGAATTTATTGATAGTAAAGACCACAGCCGAAGCCAAAATGGTCATAATGTACAATAATATAATGAAAAATTACAAAAGAAATAAAAATAAAACAAAATAAATAAATTAAAATACATCAAATCATCTAGACCAAATACAAAATAAAAGATTAGCACAGGAGCTTGATACAAGCTAAATTGTAAAGTAAAGTTACAAGATAACCTCAATTAAATAGCTATTGAATCGACCATAATGTATTATTAAGAAGTAAAATATAATGAACATAATTAAAATGAACAAATTACAAAAAAATATATAAGAACACACATAAATAGATATAACAAGGTACATAAAACAAAGCCAATAAGAATCCAATAGACAATATACCAAACCATGGTGAATTTTATATATTTACTAAGTAAAAGATTCCAAATATTGTTTTTTAAGTAAAGAAAAATTCGGACCAAAAAGATCAATTTTGGGAGATTTTTTATTTATATTGTCAACACTAAAAAATAGTGGAGAACCAAATCGGCAGGCCCTAGAATTATGCGGAGGAACTTTAATATATAAATATTCAATTAAATTCAGTCTAGCATATATTATATCATGAATAAATCTTATTTGTCTTAGATTTCTCCTAACTTCAAGAACTAGTAAACCAAGCTTAGCAAGAATCTCCCTATTAGTCATCTCATGTAATTTGAATTTATATTTTAGCCAAGCCAAGAAAAAAATCCGGACTGACTCGAGAACTTGAGGGATACTAGTAAGATTACGATTCCAAATTAAACTAGCAAATTCCAAATGGGATCGAACATAAGCACAATATAGGATTTTACATGTTGCAATGTCTTTAAAATCTTTGGCAACTCATTTGATAAGTCCCAGATTCCTTCTAGCTTTAGATACGACGGTAGAAACATGACGATCAAATAATAACTTGAAAACTTTAGAGCATACCTTTTATCAAGTAGATAAATATGATTTGCTCATTAGAAAGACTTGTTTTTCTTATTAGTTATACGGAAAAAGGATCGTACGTTTCTACCTTCATGTGCCGCGTAAAGTGTAATTATATTTTACTTTGGATAGGTGGTTACCCATCAGAGTAAATGAAAGTTGTGCAAAAGAACGCTGAAAAATATGATTAGCCAATGAAGGAGCTCAATTTGTAAGAGCCTTCGCAACGTAACGCAAATAAGCAACATGTAATTATAACAGATATGGCCACTATCACAACATACTGTAAAACAAAATTTGTTTTGCGTTGACGCAAACTGCTACTGAAAAGGGCTCACGATGTCCGAGACAATTCCAAGCGACTCCCAAAATGCGCTGTCATTACTTGTGTAACTTCCCTTTACCCTTCGCGCACACTCAAGAAACCAATTACTCTGTAGGCAACTGGTGCTACCTGGCAGTCCGTTGTAAGCTGCAGTTGGAGGTGGAGCCAAGAATGCGCTGATAACTACACGATTCTTGCTGAAAGGAAAGGTAGGTTTCTGCTATGTTGCCAAGTCGAAGATCTCTTAAGAAGCGAGACAGACTCCGTGCAAAGAAACTAGTGGGTGTTTCTAAATTTATGAAGTTCTCAGAAACTTGTATCATTGAAAGAAGTTACTAAAGTATAAAATTATCAATATAAAATTAGTTTTTGTTATAATACCTTTATTTCGTGATATTCTAGGGCTAACTCGGTATCCTCGGTAGCCCACAAAATATGCCACTGCTGAACATGTAAAGGAACCGTAAGTTGCGCAGAAAGAAATGGAAATTAAAATATAATTTTAACATTGATCGGATATTGAAAATTCATGTCCATGATTTCAAATATATAATGTTTGTTGTTTTCACACAATTTTAGTCTAAATGTAACATGTCTAAAACTTTATTATTATTATTATTATTATTATTATTATTATTATTATTATTATTATTATTATTATTATTATTATTATTATTATTATTATTATTTCACATTATTCATCGTGCTAGACACAGTATGTTCACAGTAGTTGTTTGGCAGCTGTACACAAAAGAACACCAATCGTGTGTTACTAAAATGACTCCTTGCTGCCCTTCCAGAGTTAAATATTTGATTTAACTACTACCATTCACCACTAACCACTACCATTATTTGATTTAACCACTAACAATTTACTCCAAAATATGATGGAGTTGAAGTAGTACCAGATATATGTCAAAATGTAACACAACTGGTGTAACACAGAGTAATTGTATTAAGTTAACTTAGCCATTTTTACTGCATACATTAGGCCCTACATGCCTTCTCTCGCAATCAGTACCGTGCCGTATAGGTAGAGGGGAAAGCACTGCTTTTCCACGGCACGGCACTGCTCGCAATGTGTTCCGAGCACTACTTTGTTCTCTCTAGTTGCAGCGTATGTTCAGGGTCACATAATGGCAGACATCAACGGCAGTTGTGATATCATTTGTGAAGAATTTAAAGCGCTGTACGCATTGATTACTAAAGGAGGCGAAGGCGAGAATCAGCCAAACGTCTATTTAATGGCTATTCCATATCAACAACTGGTACCCATAGGGCCTACAACAGGGATTTAGTTGCAACAACCTCACAAAGGATGAGACTGACTGTTTTTGGATAACTAGTTTCCCGGTCATTTGATAGGTTGGAGGAGCTCCTATAGACCATCAAGTGGCCATTGGTCCCCAGATCTAACGCTTCCTTGATTTTTTTTTTTAATTTTGGAGATATTTGAAACTTCTTGTATCTGAGATAAAAATCAGTAACTTCCTACATCTCATTCGAAGTAACTTGAACGCCTATGATTCTGTGGGTCCACAAGTGTTACAACGTGTTTAGGAAGACTCGACGAAAAAGTTGATATTACGTATCCAGGAACTGTGTTGTATTGAGCCCATCCTACAGGATGCCATTTTCTCAGTTCCATAAATATTAACTTTTACATGAGTACAGTCACCTATGAAACAATTTCGGATTTGTGTTGTGGTTTTAAAAAAAGCCTCCAAAAATATCACATGATCCCTTTTCCATTTAAAATTTTGAGTCTGAATTCAATATGGCGGGCTTCAATATGGCTGTTATTATGATACTACAGATGAGGTTTCATCCTTATTCCCCCTTTCCTACGATATGATCTCATTATCTCCAGCTGCTTTTGAAATTACAATGGTGTGTTCAGACGTCTGCCTATCTCTATAAATCCGTAAAGGCAACACAAAAACAGAATAGCCTCTGATAGAAGTCTTCCTCCCACTTTAAATTTCGCCAACAAGTCGAGCTAAAAATATTTTCAAGGTGTTTAGTCGGTTTGTTTTTCCACGATGATCACCAGCGTCCTACTTAACACCAGTACAAGGTTGAGTTTCATAATAAACACGGATTTTTGGATAAATAAAAAGGAATATGTACACTCATGTTCAAAATTATTGTCGCATGTCTATAAATATGTTATTCTAGGAATATAATTTGATAACGAATTCGCCCGGTATTTTTTATAATGTTATTATGTGTATAATCGGCAAAGACATGTATGTGGCAAATTTCATGTCAAAAAAGCAGTATAAAAGAACATAAAACGAAAATAAAACTTTCTTGTCCATTTAGCAACATTTTGTTTCACTCATTCTAATTTTTGTATTTATAATTTTTTTTCCTATGAAATTTACCACAAATATACATTATACATATAGTATCAGTATTAAAAGTACCCTGCAAAATCATTATCAAATTATATTCTTACAAGAAGACAATTATAGATATGCTACAATAATTTTGAACATGAGTGTACATACTTAGATACAACTGAGATCCTTATGATATACCCATATCAAACTGTAAAGAAAGAAGACAGGATGCAACATATTCCATGGTGCACAGATTGATGAAAGGAAAATCTTGGTATTTTTTTTCTTTAGTCTCTCAGAAAATATTTGTATACACAAATACACAACATAAACAAAGGCGGAGAAAGGACTTCTCAAAATGATTTTTTCTATTTTAAAAAGAGCTAAAAAAAATTGAAGAAAAAACACGAAAGCATGCACTATATTTTTTCTTTTTTCTAAATAGAATTACTTTTAATATTTTTTAAAGATTCAGAAAACATAGGTAAGTGATGCATATTCTCATCTTGAAACCAGTAGATAGCTGGAATTTCTGACTGATGCTTTTTTCAGGATTTTCGCCACTTTACCAAAGTAATGTTGCCGTAATACCTTTTAACATATGCTCACTTCCTCCTTGTTATGGTTTCTATTGTAAAATGGATTGAACACTTGTATCTAGAACTTATATCTAGAACTATTAAAAGGGAAAGAGGTACAAAGGGGTGAGGGGTGAGGTGGGAAGGGGTGAAAGTTGTTCAAAGGGATAAGCATTGGGGGTTGGAAGGGCTGACATGTAAAAATAATCGAAAACGACCGACATTAGTGTCTCATCATCATCATCATCATCATCATAGGTATTCTGCCCTTACTGGCAGGTCACTTGCACCAGCTGAGAAGCTACCATGCTCCACGGTCCTCCGCTAACCTCTTCGTCTTCAAGTATGATCTTTCTGTTTTTATATCATCCATTAATTGTAGTCTCCTTCACCCCCTCCCTCTCTTTCCTGCCACCATACCCTCTAGGACGTCCCTCATGATACAATTTCTTCTTAGGCAATGTCCCAACCATTTTCTCTTCATCTTCTTAACAATATCTAAAAGTGTTCTTTTCTCCCCCACCATTTCTAACACCCACTCATTCGTTTTCCGCTCGACCCAACTAATTCTTTCCATCCTTCTCCACACCCGCATTTCGAATGCTTCCAGTCGTTTTTCATCACTTTTACGCAATGTCCAAGTTTCCGCCCCATACAGTACAACACTCCACACGAAGCATTTTATGAGTCTTTTTCTCAACTCTCTATTCAAGGTCCCACAAAACAGACTTTTCTTCCTCCTAAATGCTTCTTTCACCATTCCTATCCTTGCTTTTATTTCACGTTCGCACTTCATGTTGTTACTAAGAATACTACCCAGATATCGAAAACTATTCACTTGTTCTATTTGCTCCCCTCCCACTTTTATATTTGACACAGACCTCTTCGTTCCAATCAACATGGCTTTTGTCTTTCTAACATTTATTTTCATCCCATATTTTTCAAAGCCATTCTCAGGTTTTCTAACATTTTATTGATTTCCTTTTGAGATTCTGCAACAAGCACCGCCAAATATCGTCTGCAAATCTTATGCATTTAATTATTCTACCTCCTACCGAAATGTCATCATCAACATGTAAACTCTTTTCCACTATCTCTTCTAGATAGACATTAAATAGTGTTGGCGAAAGGGAGCATCCTTGTCGAACTCCCCTTCCAATTGCACTCTCTTCCGTCAATTCTTCCCCTATCCTAACACTTACTTGTTGGTTCATGTATAAGTTACTTATGAGTCTTCGATCTTTCCATTCCAACCCTATCTTATTTAGAACTCCCAACAACAATTCCCAATTCACTCGGTCAAAAGCCTTTTCAAGATCAATAAATACAACATACACCTCTTTCCCCTTTTCTATAAATCTTTCACCGATCGCTCTTAATAATCCAATAGCATCTCTTGTGCCCTTACCTTTTATGAACCCGAACTGATCCTTCTCAACTTCTTCATTTGTTCTTCTATATAACCTTCTGTTCAGTATTCGGAGCAAAATTTTAGCTGCATGAGATATGAGACTAATAGTTCTATAATTCTCATATCTCTTTGGGTTCGATTTCTTAGCCATCGGTATCATGGCCGTCTTCTGGAAGTCTTTTGGCCAGTTCATCATTTTTGGGGTCGCTGAAATGAAAAGTGACACTTCCGATGCCGTTTAAGTCCAAATTTATCCCCTATCGGCTTGAGGTGGGTGTAAAGAGGGGGTGACATCACGAATTTTTATAATCACCTTTCATTGTAATTCGTATTCCAAAGGGGGAAGGGGTTCAAATAATTTCTATAAACCTACTCCCACTGTTCGAAGAAAGAACGTTTCAGGAGGTTTAAAATATTAAAAACAATGTTTAAACGTGAAAAAAGAGAACATTTTACTCTATCTAGTTCTCTTGCAATAAGGAATGAAAATCAATTACGTATATATAATGTAACAATCTCAAGTGAAGTTTTAAAAACAATTCAAAGAAGATAAAGTACCCATTTGTGATGATATACAATCATTATTAATAACAATGATAAGCTATATAGATAACAAGGATTTAAGTCTGCACCTGGCAAAATGTAAAAACCTCAATTTAATGGAGTGAGTGAGAGCGAGAAAATATAGTCTAATAATTATTTAAACCTATAGCTTCTATTAATCTTTTGTGATGCATAAGTATTGATAAATGACTGCTAGGAGACTCTTTATTACTATATATGTTCAGTAAGATTATGTTCAGATTTCATATGTGTAAGAATCTAGAGAAGAGTCTATAAATAGACTGATGAAAGTGTGTGTATGATTGTGGAGTAGATTTCCAGAACTGATCGAAATGCCGGAAGAAGTGGAAATCGGAGGGAGAGACGTTGGGAGAATTAGTAGGTGAAGAATAGTTTTATACTGAAAATTTTGGAGAGTCTGGACTGTTCTTCGAGCTTCATGTGGACGTGAATTATTGTGCAACAGGAGAATACCGTGTCTCTTGACCATTGCTGGATACTTTTGGACAAACTTGCCGTACATTCGATGGAGTTAAACCTTGTTACCATCCGCAGTTTTGGCTTTATTCCGACGGAGAAAAACATGATAAATCACCCTCACCATAGATCATCATACCAAAAACAACACATTCTGCTGATTTTGGAAACATCCTGGACGTTGGTCACAATCCAACAACTGTCTTGACCGTTTGCGAAATCCATCCTTAATCAGAAGTAGTAATCCGGAAACCTTTCTGGGTATTCCATACACTCAAAGAACTTCATGCTTCCAGGTGGAAATTCTTGTTGGAAGGTGTCAACTTACGTAGCACCCATGTGTCTATGTTCTCCACCTTATAGGGAGTGCAGAGCCGTTGAACGACAATGCTGGCTAGCTTACTTGCACTTGCATGAACAAACTTGGTGTTGGTCTATGCCCATGGGGTTCTTTAATTGTTGTGTCAGACACGAAATTCCACAAACCAACGACATACGGTGCATTCATTCCGCACTTCTGGCCCAAATGCATGGTTTGTGTTTTTCGCAGCTAAATGTGGAGAATCTTCCAACTTGTGCAAATCACTCTACCCAATTGTGAGCAAATCACTTTACCCAATTGTGTGTTCTCTATGATGCACTTTCAAATGACCCTGTTGATCAACCAACACATGCAATATGTGTAAAATTAGTGTACTATTTATACATTGTTTGTTCAAATTATAGTGAATGCTCAAAATGTCATCAACGAACCTCAATGCAGAGTTCACATTGACGAATTAATGACTGCCAGACTGTGTTAGATAAGTTTGGATCCTCTGCGATGTTAGTACCGCAATGATAATGCAAGATGCCAATTCTCGGGAGAAGGACTGGCTTCCTCGTATACAATATTTTTGACAGATTCCCAGTCCCACAGAAAGAAATCAATAGGAGAGAAGCAGGGAGGTCGTGGTATACAAGAAAATAGGACCCATACGCCCAATCCATCAATTTTCAATGATGTCATTGAGATGTTCGCAAGTACAGATGCTCCATCGAGTTGAAAATACATTGGATGGTGGATTACCAGAGATCAGCGTTGCCAGATTCACAGCTCGAAATTATTCCAAAACCTGATCGAAATTATGTTAGATTCGGTCAAATTATGCTAGATTCTCATAATTACTAATTCAAATGTTTTTTAAAGAAAAAAAAACGGAGTTGAGTTACGATAACGTAACTTAAAACACGCAGAGCGCAAGAATGCGAGAATAGAACTCAATACTTCACGCACCAAATCTTTAACTCAACTAAACTAGTGCAGTCGTTGCCAGATTCACAGCTTGGAATTATTCTGAATAATTTTTCATTTAAAGAGCATGAAAAGCTTGTCTTCTAAGAATAAAGAAAGAAAAATATGTCGTATAAATGAATGCAAAGTGTTCGTTTACATATTTTGAAAGAAAATGACTTTGCAGTCAAAGGATTAGAAAGCCCTGGGTGGAGCTTAAAAATAGCAAAAATGCATCTCTGGGGCGGACTGGGTCAAACACATGGCGAAAGGTGTTTTATCTTAACGTCAAGAAGCTACCGTCTCCACTAAAACTCGTTTTCTAACTCATTTTCAGAAAAAAAAATGTTTTTACTCCCACGCCCCTTCTCTAAAGGCATCGGTAAAGGGATGATCTGCCGTTTCAAACTTGCGTCGAACAATAAAACTCCCTGTATAGTTTACCGACTGTACGAATCAATGGGAGAGGATACATTTTTGCCGTTCTTTTTTTCCCACGACCAACTTCTTTCTCATCTCCAGATTTTGCGGCTCTTTTTATAAACTTGCTGAAATTATACTAGATTTGGACAGGATGCTAAAAGCAAGATGCTAGATGCTAAAGATATGCAAATTATGCTAGATCTGGCACCGCTGCCAGAGATACATATTCTAACAATTTCGGTAGTGTGTCAGATAAAAAGTGTCTGTACCAAGATACACTCAGAGAAGATGGTAATATTCAACTTGCTCCCTTTCACAACCTCTATGATTACATTCCATGATATTGTTCACCATAAACTCCCATGATATGAAATCGAAACAGGGAACTCACACACTAGAAGTGACACCTAAGCCATCGTGCCTCCAAGAATAATAATTTATTATATGCATACACCTTACTAATTTATCACTAATGTACATCTCCTATCGTAGTCATCCTACTTATTCACAGTAGTGGTAAATATAAGGTTGATTAGAAAGTATTGAACGTTTGGAGATCAAAATTAAAAATAGATATATTGCTATTTTGAAAGTAATGTTATGAAACCACATATGCACCATTTTATTCGATGATCTTTCGTTTTCCGGGCAAAACCATAATCCCTTCGCTTTAGAACTTACGTGATTTCATTGTGATATGCGGTTTTCACAGGTCTCTTTTGAAAGTAATTTAACCATATTCGAGAGTTCTGCAGAGACAGAAACAAATGATATTCGACGGGGCCAGGTCGGGGTTATACGGTGGATGAATTAAAATCTCCCAGACAAGTTCTATAAGTTTCTGACATGCTGTTAGAGCGTCTGGTGTTGAAATAACGTAGTATGTGACTCCCTTTTTATTGACCTGTTTCGGACGTTTCCTTTGAAGTACTAGGTGCACAAATAGAAGTAGAGCTTATCATTCTGCCCAGCGACAGCAGCTCGTTATACATGACCCCCTTCCAATTGCGTAGCATAACCTTCCTGGGCGTCAGTGTGGGCTTTACCATAGACTGTGGAACTTTCACTTCGACTATGATCCTTTTTCGCGCATTGATGTCATAGGTTATGTACTTTTCATCAGTAGAGATTCACAGATAGAAATTCGACCGAGTAAAATGTTTTTGAGTCAGATCATGTGGCACCGAAACGCCGAGCTTATTCTTGTAGCCAATTAACCTCTAAATAATTTAAATCTATTTGGTGATGAATGTTTACGTCATTGACGATATGACTGCTTACGTGCCGGTCTTGCTCGATTTTTGCCAGAATATCACGCATTTTTTTTCTGTGATTGGTCGCCCATTTGACACCGAAATTTTCAGTGACAGCGATTGAACCATCTTTAAGCTGTTGCTTTATAATACATATTCCTTCATGGTCCTGCGGAGCCTTTGAGCATTTATCGAAATAAAATTGTAAAATGTAGCACAGTTTAGCGGAAAGTTAACTCATCATCACGGTACAATATCTTACGTCTGATTATAAGGATTCCAACACGTTTCGCACATCTATTAGCTTCAACCGTCAGCCGTCAAATGACATTAACCGAACCAGCTGCACTTCATATACTTTTCGATTTACGACACTAATGCCACCTCGCGATAAAAAGAATCACCACTATTTAGGTGGCCTGATATTTTTTAATCGAAACACAATGTTAATTATTTCGGATTTATCTTTGTTGTATCTGTTGTTCTTTTAAAACCTCATAAACTTCTCTATAGATTAATCCTTGTGTTGCAACTCTTCTACATCCACTAATACATTAGTGCAAGCTAAAGATGAAAATAATTGCTAAGCCTTTTTATTCAATCTTGATCCGACATTTTCGTTCTCGAACTATGGTCCTTTTTAGCATCGTTCTCCCAAATTTTCGAGGGGCTAAGCTGCGAATTGATGCACTTATTTATTTATTGGACACCTATTACAGGAAAAGAATATTCCCATTTACAATAGGCTTACATAATTACAAGCTTTATAAATATTAAGACGCACAACAAAAAGAAGAAAAATAAAATAAACATGCAATTAACAGTACAAACATGAGTAAACACAAGAGATATATTTGTATTAATTCCTCCAATAAGATATGCAAATATACAACCCTTCACGACATTTCTGCACCCATGTTTACCTATTTTATTTTATGTCTTCGTATAAGGAATCATTTCCTATTTTTTTTCATGTCTTCGTGCAAGGAATCATTTCCCTAAGTTCTTTGTTGTTATTTCCGTACACTCTCTCCTTTTTGTGCCGAAGTTTAGCAAGTCTATAGACTCCTCTGCACCCAGCCCTTGGGTCTCATATAGCCTATCATGCATGGAACTGGTTGCTCTTTACTCTCTGCTTTTAATTTTGTAGAATACCCGAGGACTTTCCAAATTTTCTTTGTGAGCTACCCGTGCGCCGACTCAGCATTACATCCACTTGTGTATTAATAACATTTATGATTAAAATAATTAATATCCCTTTTACTCGACTTTGATCCGACATTCTGTTCTCGAGTTAAGGCTTTTTACTTATATTTCCGATGAATTTTCGACTGACCATAGAGCACAAAGCAGACACCCAGTATGGACTATATGCTTTTTGTTTTATTTCGGTGTCAGGAATCACTTTCGAAACGTTGATGGTGTTGTTTTCGAACACACATCTCTATCTCTCTCTCTCTATCAGGTGAAATAGGTTGTGATCGAACCAGAAAAGAGTATGTAGGTAGCTTTATTTCGGAAGTATACCTTAAGAAGGCATATTTCGTACGTATCATTGCATTAAACTGCATGGCAATGATGACTAGTAGTAGTGCGTTTATAAAGTAAATGTGCTGTACAAGAAAAGTCTGTAGCTAAAGAAAAGCTGTCACAGATATGGTAGGACAATTTCATTAGTGAATAGCTTATCCCGGGGTGAATAGTGGCGGATAAGGATCCCCCAGCCATAAACTGCTTAAGACAGCTAGATGCTTACATAAACCCGTCATTGAATTACTTTGTATGTCTTTACGTTTCTTTTTTATTTGTATATCATATATTATTATATATGTGCAAGTATATGACAAGAAGATATTTATAGGTTAGTGGGTCTTATTAGATTATAATGTTATTCCGTCCGTTATTCCACACGATAACTCTTGAACGAAAGCGAATTTTAGATTTTTATTTATTTTATTTTATTTTATTTTATTTTTATTTTTATTTTATTTATTTATTTTATTTTATTTTATTTTATTTATTTATTTTTTGCAATAGACAGCTGGAGCGATTTATCTAATCCCACTTCGTTAATGGAGTCTATCCGTTCACTAATGAATTTAACGTGCTGTATTAAAAAAAATCCACGTATTCCTGAGCGTATATGCAACCTGTACAACAGCAAAGAATTGTTGGTTGCCTATAGTAAAAGGATAAGTAGCTTTTCTTACTGCAAGAAAATCCATTAGACTTTAGTTTCGTGTAATCTTCTTGACTGCCTTTACTAGGGTTGATTTGCTCCCGGTGTAAGCGTATGGGCCTCATAGTTTCACCCCAAGTGTATGTATGTATATGTGCGTGTGTATGGCACTTTATTTCTCGGTACTTACTGGCCAGATTTAAATAAAATTTAGTGGGCAAATACCCATGGCCAGGTAAATAAAATTGTTATGTTTGATGGCCGGGCTTGGCTCGGCTCTTTTATATTTGATACTTTATTTCTCGGCAGCTTCTTAAAGTGTACCGTGCTGTATCATTATAACAACTATTAAATTATTTACAAATGTACGATTCGTATAATGTATTATTTACAAATTGCGTTCATTTTATATAGAATATTCCGTTAATATTCTAGGAGCAGGACTGTTTTAAGATAACGATGAACCCGGTAGCTTTCGAGGGACCCTGCACCTGCTTTTTACGAGATTTCATTGAAGAGAAACCAAATAAAATACCAGTGTTCGACACGGACCAGTTAATATAGGCCTATCACATAGCCGTAATACTATGTGATGAAAGTAATTTATGATTATACTATAAGGAAGAACTTACAATTACGATCACTCCACTTTCTCATACATGATGGATATGGAATCAGTATAGAAACCAAATATAGGTGATATGATCTTAATCACAAAACAAGTAGACTGTGTCATCATTAACAAAACTTACACTTATATGCATAGCAGTGGTGTAGGCAGCAAGTTCTAGGGGGCATGACTTTTTCAGAGGGAGCCGGGATATTTACATACTAAAAGCTATGAAAAGTCTATATATCCAGTATGGGCGTGGAGACTGCATGAAGTTAGAATTACGTTGTAAGAAATGTACGAAAAAGCTATTCGTAAGGAAATAAAAACTGCTCATGGAAGTGCATTTGTTTGCATTTTTTGGGTATAAATAGTATACCAGTAATAATAATAATAATAATAATAATAATAATAATAATAATAATAATAATAATAATAATAATAATAATAATAATAATATGAAACTCAGCCACTGCTCCAATAATATACTAACAGATTTACAACTAAGAGTATGTCCACCCAATTAGGCAATGAGAGTACGAAGTAGATTAATGATTTCAGTTGTTTTAGTTATTTTAACGTATTGACATGGTTTAAATCTTTTTTAAAAAAATATTTTACATTCTCTTTTAAACATTCTGCATTTTCTATGAATTTTAAGTAAGTTTAATAAATATATAACAGACGAATTTCATGTGGAGGGCTAGACTTCCTGTTTGTCCCCACTCCCGTGGCTACACCTCTGATGAACAATAAACATTAATTTTCAGTAATTCCTAATGTGAAAACAGCTATGAGAATTTTTCTTTAGAATGAAAGGACTAAAAAAAATGAATTAAGGACCAGTATGCCACAATCAGGATTAAACTAGTTAAGTTTAATGAGCATTGAATATAAGATATTTCAAAATATGAACTTTGATTACCTTAATACATGATTTTCCACATCCTTTCCTCCCTGTTCGTTTAAAACATTTCTAGGTAGGATTGAATTAATACCTTATTGGGTCCCCAATAGGAAGAGAAAACTAAGTTCTCTATCATATTTAATAATGTTCAATAAAATAATAGTAATAAAATATATATTAATAGTAATATTTAATAATAGTAATAAAATATATATCAATCAATTTTGAAGTTCCAAATAAATCTAGGGATGCACTGAAAGCGATATTCGGAACAAAAATATCCCTAACTCAAAAATTCACTCCTTGCTACCTATATGCTTTCGCATAACAAAGTAAACATAATAATATGACTTTTCTACATTATAATTTTTTTATTGTACAAAAGCAAGGACAAATATGCTAAATAAATCAGAAACATGCAGGATGAATGCTACTTGCAATACAGTAGATTTTAGAAATGACAAAAATGAAATGAAATTTTAAGTTTTACGTCCCACGGTTATGTCGGCTAGGCTAAAGGAGACGGTGATTATGAAAAATGAACGAAAATGGTGGAATGAAGAAAGCTGAAGTGGAATGAGGAAACGGGAGAGCTTCGAGGAAACCCATGCACACGGTGTTTGTCCACCACTAAGTTCACTTTAGAAACGACAAGTACCGTAATAAATATTTATGATGACTGCCTTACAAGGTTTAAAAATGAAATTGTGAATACATTATATCATGAAAGATGAGTACTGTAATTGGTTATAGAAAGGGATTTGTTGTGTTCTCTTTCAATAAGTAAATAAATAAATTATAATAGTTATTTTGTTGTTGGGAACCATAGAGATGGGAAGGAGTAAATTTGTGTGTTATCAACGAACTTAAAAAGTTTGTTACTGAATTCTGTGTGTCTATGTATGTGTGTGTCTGCTTTATTAGCGAATTTTTCAACTTTGAACCCGCCATTCGATAGAGCGTCAAAAGAAGTAATGGAATTTTTCGTGTCACTCTTACTGTTCCCGAGATATTGACCAAAAAAGTTACGATTTCGAGAGGTTTACGGTAACTAGCCATATCTCGGGAACCGTAAGTCATAGAGAGATCATATTGGTGTTGATCAATACCTAAAAAGAAGATTACATTTTGATTCTAAATAGTAACCGGTAGTCACTGCCAACTGGCCACCGTTCCCCAGATATTAGCCAAAAAAAATTCGGATTTCGAGAGATTTAAGGAGCTATATCTCGGGAACTGTAAGTCATAGAGAGAGGATATTTTGCGAATTTTTCAATTTTGAATATGTGTCTTCGTAAAACAACGTATAATAGAACGTTTTAACAGAACTCTTAAACAAGACATGTGTAAAAAATTTAGAACTCAATAAAATTATAAATGGATAGATATATGTATATTACAAGACTTGTTTAATGAGTATAATAATAAAGTACATAGAACAATTGAGAGGTTAATTTGGATAAGGGCGTAACTAGCAATTCTTCAATTTTTCAGGAGAGCAGAAAAACAAACGCCCTTATCCAATTAATCAACGTATTCACACGATATTTTTGGAGACAAGCGTTCTCTACGGAGCAGAGATATTACCTTAACACCACTTAGACACATGCGGACATGCTCAAGCTTTCAAAAAATATGTATATCTCATTTTATCGGAAATAGGTCGATACGCCCTTGCCCAAATTACCCCTTCAGTTGTTATAAAACCTATAGAAGCTAATGAGAAAAAATAATTGTTTTTAAGTTCGTTCTGGCAATGCTCTTGGAGCATTCTCAACTGGTTTTTGTTTTGAATATCTCTTTCTCATCCATCAAAAATTTACCTGAAATTTTAAAATTGATTTGTATACTTTTGAATGTTATAAAATATGATAGACCTCAGTCTTCTCTTCCCGCCTGGGGCATAAGAAGGTATTGATTCGACCTTCGTAGTAATGATTTCAGGAATACTCCAGAAAGAGAATGATAATGTAAACTAGCTGCACGGTATTTTTATGCTGCTGTAATTCTTGAGTTTTCTTGTAAAAACCTTTCTACACATAATTCTGTCTCTCAAAAAAAAAAAAAAAAAAAAATCTTTACTTTCCAGCTCAATTTGGTGAAACGTAGCTATCACTTGGATCTTAAAAAAAAATCTCCTGTTGATTTCAAATCTACCAAAGCATCAAACGAAACTGGAATATAACTGCGTATTCCTTCCACGCGATTCTATCATATCATAATGTCTGCAAAGTCAAATTGAATCCAAGGGACTTCATGTAATGCGATAAAAAGAAAACTTTCCCATTGTCTTGGGTATGTTAGTTAGGTGTCCTTGATTTTATTATCTCATTATCAACCGTTTATTACTTTCTTTGCAGAATATTTCACGTTGTCATCTCTCGTGTGTGTTTGCACAGTACAATGGTTGCCAATCTCAACGGAAACTTACTAATTTTGTACAATAATAGTCAACATGAATTTCCTCAAAATAAACCTGTTGAGAATTCTGCAGGAACATTGTCAGAACGAACCTAAAAACAATGATTTTTTTTCTTATTAACTTCTACAAGTTTTATACCAATTGTTCTATGTACTTTATTATTATACTCATTAAACAATTCTTGTAATATATCTATTAATTTATAATTTCCTTGAGTACTAAACATTTTCCACACGTTTTGTTTAAGAGTTCTGTTAAAACGTTCTATACGATATGTTGTTTTACGAAGGTACATCCTCAAAATGGAGGGCTCGATGTTGGAAAATTCGCAAATTATCATCTCTCTATGACTTACAGTTCCCGAGATATGGCTTCTTAAATCTCCCGAAATCGGAACTTTTTTGGACAATATCTCAGGAATGGTAAGAGTGGCGCGAAAAATTCCACCACTTCTTTGGGATAGTTTTTGATGCTTTATGGAATGGAGAGCTCAAAATTAAAAAAAAAATGAAAACAACACACATATACACACACACACACACAGAGAGAGAGAGAGAGAGAGAGATGGAGAATTCAGTAACGAACTTTTTAAGTTCGTTGAATATGCATAGGGTTTGTCATTAATAATGAGAATTTGAAGGTTATGAACAACCACATTCATTTTTTTTTATCTTAGTCTATTGATTTTTACAGTAAAATAATTTATTTTCTCTATGAAATTAATACATACTTTGTAAACCTACTTATTTTCTTGTAAATTAACAAATAACTTTGCACGTAAATTTAACCATATTGCTAAGTTTATATGTTTGTGGCCAAGAAAAGTTTATATGTTTGTGGTCAATTCTTTTGACAATGAGATGTTGAAAACCACAAGTGCTAGAAACGTGCCGTTTTCGCTGGTCGATTTCTAATTTTGTGTACATTTCTAAGTTTTTATTCATTTTTTTTAAAAAAAAAAACTTGCCTTATTTTTCTATTCTACATTTTTGACGTCGTTTTGGCCCTATTAGTTTGTTATTATCCCACTTGGACGTTAAGGTTGATATCATTATGAAAGGCAACCAGCAGAGGAGCTATGTATAGCGGGTTGATGGACATTTCAGGCGCTTTGCTTTAATTTGAATGACAAAACCTATTGCAAGCTGGCAACTTCGAAGCCTTATGGACCTACAATGAGGCGTACTCGAATATAGAATTATAAGAAAAAAAATGCATTCGGTATCATCTATCGCTTATTCAAGTTTGCCATAAACTCACCCCAACATTCTATATATTAAAATACTACATTTATATTTTTATTTATAGCAATTCACTCCCTTTGAAAATCTTCCTGTCCTTTACTTGTATCCGTAAAGAGACTTCCACAGATATAGTGACAAGTGGAAAGGAGATTCACGCTTATATTAGAACTGTGCGCTGTGTAAATAGCACAAGTTCAGCTAGTAAATTTATTAAAAACAAGAAAAACCTAAAATTTAATGGCCATTAAGTATAAAATAATACCATTAAAGAGCTCCGTCGCGATTATATTAGCGTACGTGCCTGTGGCGTGGGAGACCCGAGTTGGATTCCTGGCGTTAACTCATGTGGTTCAAATCTCACTTTAAGCTGTAGGTTCACGTTTCATATAACGTTACTGCTGAAAGAGACGCTAAGCTTCAACCTTTGCAAGAAATACAATTTAAAATCTCGATTCATTGCAAAGAAGAAAGCAAAGCTCCCTCATTTTAAATCAATGTAATGTATGGTAAACAAATTGCAGGAAAACATCACTAAACTTTGAGAAGTGATTCCTTATACTAACTGAAAGAAAAATATTTTAATGAACGCTCTTAACAGTGAGATAGGTTGCCTTTCCTTAAGAAACAGAAAACAACTCAAATCAAATCTTTAAAAAATTTGTTTGCTGATTGTTCGCTTTCTTAGATACCCTCTGGTGCGTGGGGTCCTTGGTTCGATCCCCGATCAAGTAAGTTTGTGATTGACAACATCGTTTCCATGAGTTTTCTCCCGTCTCCTCCCACATTCTCATTCCACTATTCTTCTATCATCATTTGCTTGCTTTAATCATCCGTCTCCCTTAGCCTAAAGGACATAATCGTATGATGTTAAACTGAAATATTTCATTTAATTTTTTTCCCTTTGATACCTCGACCAGATTGTGGTAATTCTATTGTTTTGTTATTTTAGACCTCTACATTGAAAAAACAATAAAATAAATTAAGATCTCATAGCCTAGGAATTGGAGATAGCCTGATGAAAAAGGCACTGTAAAAGAACTTTATTACTTAGGAATAAAGCGATAATAGGTGCAAAAAGATGTAAAATCCAGAATAGTTGAATGTGAAAGGCAATCGAAGAAAAAACAGAAGTATCTAACCGAAAATAAATCTACATAATAGTGAAGAAAATGCTAATAAAAGCATATGTATAGAATATGAAGCATGAATTATAGAAGAAGAAAACCGAAGAGTGGAAGCATTTGAAATAAGGTGCCGTACAAGAATGTTGAAAATTAGATGACGTATAAGGTGTGAAATGAGTGTGTAGGAAATGGTAGGAGAAAAATATTATATTAAGGACTGTGTTGAAAAAAAAAAAAAGAGGTAGGATGATTGGACGTATTAGGATACAGGGAGGAATCAGGAAACGACAGAAGGAAAAAATACCCATAGGAAGGCCGCGATTGAAATGTACAAACTAAATAATACAAGACGTAGAGAAAATAGCTACAAGGAAATGAGAAGTCTGATTCTGGATAAAGTTGAGTGGAAAACCACATCAAAACAATCAATATTGCTAACACACACACACACACACACACACAAAAAAAGAAGATATTAATTCAGTAATTGCATGGATAAAAATCACTGTAGTCTCTACGATAGGATTCATTGAACGGAACATGTTTCGTCCAATAGCAATCCATCAATTATTCCTCTGGATCAAGGTTGTACTAGGAAAAATAATTGAGGGTATATACTACTACTACTACTACTACTACTACTACTACTACTACTACTACTACTACTACTACTACTACTACTACTACTACTACTACTACTACTACTTAATAATAATAATAATAATAATAATAATAATAATAATAATAATAATAATAATAATAATAATAATAATAATAATAATAATGGTAATTTTAATCATTCTTACCATTGTGTTCGGTTACCACCCAAGTTCCCTCTAAGTTTCCCAATAGAACATAATCATATGAAAGTTGGTATTTAGCTTCTAATTTAAAACAATTAAAGGCATGTTTCCACTTTTTTAATGTTTTATTTAGAAAAAGAAAAAGGGGTGAAAGAAAGATAGTGGGGTTGTAATTCTTAAAATAATATAACCAAATCTCGAAATCTCTTACAACTAGAGATATTTTAGGGATATGAGTAGTGTGAGGCCGTAGGCCGAGGAAATATAGGAATCTGGGGCGAAGTCCCCAGCTAGCAGGAGGCTAGTTCCATGCAAAAGTAGCTTTTCTACAGTTTGATGTGGCTGAAGATCCTGGCGGCTGTCGGCTTTTCTTCTACCTTCAGACGGTCCTGACTACAGATACTACTAAGAAGATAGTTCTCTTAACGGTTTTAAAATTATTAAACTTGTTATTTTAAGATAAATAAATCAATAAATAAATGAAACTAAACTATGATAGTCTGACTAGCAGGAGATGGCAACATTCTCAAGCTCACTTCGTCTAACAGACGGAATAACTACAGAATCAGACACTGCATGAAGATTGAATCAACGCAACAACAAATCAAGATATTCTTATACATACATGTATCAGTGAAACCAATATTTTTAAAATTCAATATCTCATCATTTAAGTACTTAGAGAACTGCACTGTTCACGTTATTATCTTCTGATGACATTGTTATAATCACTAAGCACAAGGAAAGACAATTTTACGCTTATAAAATATGGCAGAAGTAAGTTAAAACCAATACTCCACAGAAATTGTGCTTCAAAAATTTGTTCAAGATGCACTTGTATTTACTTCTGCTTTCTGCTGGTAAGTTATAATCTTTTGTTTACATTTGTACCTACTCTCATCTTGAACGTGGAAAATTCAGCGTTTAAGTAAACTTTTTTTTCAATTTCATAATTTGTCAATTTCGTAATTAATCAAAAGTGACAGATCTCTACACATATTTGCATTTAAAAGTTGCTAGCTTAAAAACATCCGTTAAATTTTACAGCATATATTCACGTATCTTCAAATAAGTAAATACAAATAACAGGTAATGCTGAAATATTACAAACCAATGCTTTCGTACTCACTTTTTTTTTTCTTTCTTTAAACGTACGTGTAGACCCTATGCTTCGAGGTTAAGGAAAATGGATGGTGATGATCATAATTAATGAAACGGTGGAATCAAGAAAGCGTGAATGAACGAAAGAACCCCGAGAAAACGCGTTGTCCGTCCACTTCAAAGCTCATTTGAGGACAGCTAGGGACTTCGCACCAGAGGACGGGTCCGGCTCTAGTTAATTTGCCACCGCATGCAATAGCATAATTTACCGCCACCTTCTTCAGAAAGAACAAATCTTAAAAAGCTACGATTTTAAGTATCTTACCCCATCATGAACAAGGAAGGAAAGGAAAAGACACTCGCACTCAAAAAGGCCTAAATACTACAGATACAATCTCGTTGTGTCTTTTTTCTTTAAATAGTAATCTATTATGTTAGTGAAGGATAAAACAAACACATCTGTAGAGGAAAGATGGTAATCATTTTTATAAAATTCAATATTGAGCTTCAGTTTCAATATATCAGTTTGCAATTCCAGTGCAATTAGCTCTTTTATCTTTGTTTCTTGATTTTTCTTGTACATCTGTTAAAAAAAATATTTTAAAAACTTGTTTCCACCTTCAATGATAAGGAACTTGTTTGTGGCAAAGACAAAACTAGTTTTCATATCAAAACCGATAACTAGATCGAACAGGTGTTCGCTACTATGAATGTAGTATTCAAATAGAAGTTCAGCTTAGTAAATTTAACTACCATCATCTTGAAGTCTGTTTCCAACAAGAAATATTTACTTTAAATAATATACTATAGTTATGACAGATTTTTCCGCCCTGTGTAAATGCACGTGTTGCACATATAGTAGAGCCGGCCCTGCCAGAGGTGGGTGCACTACCAGTGAACTACCGCATTGTATTCATAAAATATTGTAGTCTAAAATAGCCAACACATTCATGTTCCTTGCTAATGAAAATTTTAAAACATTAAAGCTAGTATGTCACTTTACAAGAATCTTGTAGCTGTCATTAAAAAATCCTACAACCTGATCTTTCTACACATTACAACTTTCTGAAAACAAAAAAAGATATCTCCACACCATGCAATACTGCACTCTAGTGGACAAATAGTGAACCTCCATATTAAAAGCATGTATTTTGGCGCGCTTCCCCTCCCCGTCCAAAAGAATCTGTCGTTTCGGAAGCAGCAAAACTTTTATTTTCTTCTTTATGTCAGCGGAGAGCGATAGCAGGTAGCAAGCAAGACGACCCAGAGAGATGCAAATGGTTTGACTCCTTGCAAGATGAAAAAAAAAAAAAGTTGTATGTCCCTTTCAAGACTATTTACATGGAGAAATATTGTAGGGTTGCAAGATTGTTTTCATGACAGTTACAAGATTTCTGTAAGGTGGCAACCTCGCTTAATTGAAGCGAGCTTCTGCACCATTCGACTTAAGTTGCATTTGTTTGTCCGTCCGTCCGTATATACAACAATTTATCCGATTTTACTAAAATTTCGTTTGTTTTCTCTCAGGCTTCAAAAATACGGTAATTATATCGTGTTGAACTCGAGGATGAGACGTGAATTAATCCTCGACGTTAAGAAAATATTTCAAGGTAACACTTGTTTTTTTCTTCCTAAATCTAATTTTCCTTAAACAGACAAGCTTAAAAATAGGGTTGAAATTAGTTAAGGGCAAAGTGGTGCAATCCCTCCTAATGAAATAAATAAATAAATAATAGACTCTGGTAATGTCACTAAAGAGGATCACGCGAACTATTTGCATATATGAGATATGGATAGACACCGTTAGTCATCGTTACCCCTTAATAACGGATTATCTGCATTAACTTACTCGGTTCAAGTAATTGCTCTATCTATTGCAAAAGCAGAATTCAAAAAATAGTTTACATATATGGGATATGGGCTAGGATAGCCACCGTTAAACTCGCCGTTATCCGTTAATTTATTGCATTAACGAACTCGGCAAAGATAAATCGCTCTACTTGTTGCAAAAATAAATAAATAAAATAAAAATGTGATTACATGTATAGGACATGGGCTAGATATTTACCGTTAAAGTTGCTATTATACGCTAATACGGTAACGCATAGTTTCTCAACCTGGGGGTCGCGAAGATAAACGAAAGAGATAAATATGATTAGAATCTAATCCCGGAAAATATTTTTAAATATTATTTTGAATTTTCTTTTGACAGGCATACATACTGTTAAGAACAACAAAAAATAGGTTCTACTAAACATTTTCAACAGGCGTAGAATTGTTTAAAAATCAACTTAAATGAAAGAGATACGATATGAAACTAATGAGAACTACATATTGAAATACCAGAAAAATACAAATGCAACAAAACCTGCATAAATTAAAAATGAAAGCTAATAAGATGCCTAAGCATGGTGTGGTTTCACTAGTGCAGCAATGTCCGGCTCAATCTTGGTGACGCACATTATCAAATCATTTAAAATACTCAATAACTTTTCTAATAACTGTCCAAGTTTATTTTAACCAAAATTGGAAATCACTTTATTTTTTATCGTATGACCCAAAATTAAGGGAGTTACGAAATTTTAAAATTTTCAAAGGCCTCCATTTTGAAACAGTATGACGGATCGGATGCGGTATTTGCAATATGAATGAAGCGACCAAATTTGGTTTTAATCCACTCACTTTTAGGGAAGTTACTGTATCTACTATATGCAAGAAATGAATTCTACTATTACAGAAATAGATGGAGATCTCCGCAATAGGTATATTAAAAATCCCACATAAGCTTATAAGCTTATTACAAACCAGAAATTATTAGGGGGTCGCTGGCCAGAGGATGTGATAAAATGGGGGTCGTGATACGAATTAGGTTGAGAACCACAGCGTTAACGTATGGACTCCATTAACGAATTTGTTATTCTTTATTTTATTTTAAATTACATAATCTGAAAATATGCTGGGTGTCGTTATTCGGAGTTGTGTACGAATGAAGAACTTGTCGTCAATCTCTGTAAAATGTAAAATAAATTTTGTTGGGTCGTTCTCTATAACTTCACCTACTCAATGATAGGTGAAAAATCACGGCTCTTTTTGCCTAAAATAGCTATCAGACTTCCGGAGATTTTATTTAGTTAAATATTAGACCGCGTATAACAGTACACGACCATAACGGTACAACTATAGATTATAATAGAAAATAGGAAAAGAAAGTGAAGCTAATAAGAAGAAAGAAGAAGGGAAAGGAGAGACTAGAATAACTTCTTGAAGAATGGTTCATTAGAAAAGATAATAGGTAAAGAAACAATAAGAGAAAGAATTACGAGAAAGGTGTAAAGGGAAAAATAGTTAAAGGAAAGAAGAGTGAAGAAAAAGGTATCAGAATAATTATTGAAATATAGTTAAAGGCTTGTGATGCGTTGTGCATGGTGTTGACTTATCAATCTTTGCGTAGAATAACAAAGGAAAAAATCCATCTATGAACCTGTTGCAACTAGACACATGCTAATATATACAATGAAAAATCTAAATACGAAATTCCATGTCTTTAACCTTCAGCGATTCCGAGATATGGATATTTTAAAATTAATAATTGCCACCCCTTTTTCTCCTTCTCCATCGAATTTTCAAAAATCCTTCCTTAGTGGTATCTTACGTCACAAGTTCTGCATACTGTTCTAAGTTCCCAGCTTAAGCAGTTTGGGCTGGGCGTTGATCAGTCAGTCAGTCATTCAGGTTATTTATATAGAGAGATTACGTATTTAGCAATTTAATCTCAACCAAAATATAAATTCATTCCCTTGTCGTTGATTGATGTAAACTCCAAACAAGAGACTTCTTGAGAAGGCTTGAGAACAGCACGCATCCTATGATTTATGAAAATTTGTTTATTCATAGAAAATATATATTTAAACATTTTTGCTTCAAAATGAATAGAATTAATCCCATTGGTTTTAAATGACTTCAATCCCAAACATTAAGTCAAATCTTAGACGAGACTCACAATATGTTTTATAAGAATGAAGAATTATTTTGTGGAATGTAACTTTAAAAATTCAAGTGCGGGCTAAATGGTGAGCAGAGTTACTGTGATCACTAAATTCATCTCTCATACTAAATTTACGATGATGATTAGTAAATTTAGTATGAGGGATTAATTCCACTCTTTACAAATACAGTTTCTGTCAGGCTCGGGGCATCAGATCCAGTGTGGGAATCAGCACCAAACCGACTAAATTAATTCCCTTGACGTTGACCAGTGTCAACCTCAAGCAGTGGGAATTTAACATTTGAAAGAAAATACTCACCATATTGCAACAATTTTATTGAAAATATCTTAATTAAAAAAATACACTTAGTATGTTTTTGTTTCTTTTCGAGATGGGATGACTCACTCTATTCTGACTAATTTTAATCCGAAACAAAAGGATTTAGTAAGTCTTTACTCTTAAAATAGTAATAATAACTTTATTGCATACTGGAAATTATAGACTTATCTGTCCAATTACAATTTCCATAGAGTAGAAGTAAAAATATACAAATGGTGAAAATAAACATAATGTAAAATTGAATACAATTAAAACATGCACAAAAAAGATACAGAAATCAATATAACTCAAATAATACATAAGTACACACACACACACACACACACACACACACACACACATATATATATATATATCGGGTGTTGCAAAATAAGTGTTACAACGCTTGGGAGGTGACTCCTGCCACTGAGACAAGAAAAAAAGTTCTCTTGAACTTTCCGCTATCGGACATAGTTTCGGATCTACAACGTGCCGAAAGCGTGGGAAAATGACTTTTGGACGCCAATAGTTCGGAAACTATCCAACGTAAAGAGAGCGAGTAAAAAATTCACTGAAGAAGTCATACCTGCTGTATTGAATTTTCCATGTTTCACAATCCTATCATGCACGCTCAAGGGATTCCCCAAAGGAACGTAGGGTTTCCCAGATAATCCGCCAAATGAAAATTGGTCTAAATTGATATGAATTGATAGGGTTTCTACCAGGTAACAATAATTCGTTTGTATTAAGTCGATATCTGAAACAAATACAAAATGGCGGACACCTTCTTGCCCGTTGTGTGTGGTTGCATAATCGCCAGGTACCGATGCTGGCCAACAGTGACGTTCTGAGTATTAAGTGTATCGAATTTGTACTCAAATGCTCTATAAAGACATCTGGAGTGTCGGTAAAGCACAACAGATGAAGCAGGGTGATCACATGTGTGGAAATACTTAACGAAAAATGCCCAGAAAAAATGCACTCATACTAAGTAAACGTGAGTTCAAAGGGTTGGAAATGTAAGGATTAGCGTAAAGAACATGAAAGCCATTGCCAATTCACCAATAATATTCCCTTAAACCGATGCAATATGATATGCACGGTTGCATACCAATAAGGATGCAACAACTGAGGCCAAGTTGAAATTGTGCAAGGGGACTCACAAAGAAACTGGGTAAACTAAAGGAATGTCACTAGTGGGATCGCATGATCGATATTGAAATGTGGCCAATGTGTGTGTTGATATCGACATGTAGTTAATGGACAAATGTCAACATGTCCCACTACTGCTGGGACACCATCTCATGTGGAAAAACTAGGAAAATAACGTTGTACATTCTGCTATTACATCTGGTGCACTTTTTGGTAGAACGTAACTAGAACACGATTGTATCAATGACTCTCTTTGTTTGGGACATTGTCCCACAGTCGACACATATAAAAATAAATCTCTTAATCCATGGTTCAAATTCTGATAGAGCATGAAAATAACAAACTTGTATAATGTCCCACGTTTTCTGGGACATATGACGTACTCAAAATATAGGAAAATACCTCCAGAAATTCGTGTCTTATACACAGTACACATGCCAATACAAAGATGAAAATGAACCAATTTAGCACACATAACACTACAGCTGGAACACCATACATATGGAAAATAAAACGACATGAGAAATAGAAAGAAACGTCTTAAAACTTTGATTGTTTACAACTGTGCAGTAGGAGTAATAACATGAAACACACAAGCATGTCGGGAGGCTGTACAAGAGCGCTTACCAAACAAAGTGGGTACTCCTCAAAGAAATGAATACAGAGAAAGTGAGGCTTCCTCGAGCCTCAGGGCTAGAGCGCTCGCTTTCGGTCGCGTGGTCGCAGTTTCCAATCCCACGGCCTTAGATTCAAGACCCGAGTAGTTATTTTCTTATTTTTCGCACGTGGGACTGTGTCCCCGCAGTAGTGGGACATGTTGACATTTGTCCATTAACTACATGTCGATATCAACACACACATTGGCCACATTTCAATATTGACCATGCGATCCCACTAGTGACATTCCTTTAGTTTACCCAGTTTCTTTGTGAGTCCCCTTGCACAATTTCAACTTGGCCTCAGTTGTTGCATCCTTATTGGTATGCAACCGTGCATATCATATTGCATCGGTTTAAGGGAATATTATTGGTGAATTGGCATTGGCGTTAATGTTCTTGACGCTAATCCTTACATTTCCGACGCTTTGAACTCACGTTTATTGAGTATGAGTGCATTTCTGGGCATTTTTCGTTAAGTGTTTCCATACATGTGAATCACCCTGCTTCATCTGTTATGCTCTACCGACACTCCAGATGTCTTTCTAGAGCATTTGAGTACAAATTCGCTACAATTAATACTCAGAACGTCACTGTTGGCCAGCATCCGTTCCTGGCGATTATGCAACCACACACAACGGGCATAAAGGTGTCCACCATTTTGTATTTGTTCCAGATATCGACTTAGGACAAACGAATTATTGTTACCTGGTAGAAAGCCTATCAATTCATATCCATTTAACCAAGTTTCATTTGGCAGATTATCCGGGACTCCCTACGTTCCTTTGGGGAATCCCTTGCGCGTGCACGGTAGGATTGTGAAACATGCAAAATTCAATAGAGCAGGTATGACTTCTTCAGTGAATTTTTTACCCGCCCCCTTTATGTTGGATAGTTTCCGAACTATTGGCGTCCGAAAGTCATTTTCCCACGCTTTCGGCACCTTATAGATCTGAAACTATGTCCGATAGCAGAAAGTTGAAGAGAACTTTTTTTCTTGTCTCAGTGGCAGGAGTCACCTCCCAAGAGTTGTAACACTTATTTTGCAACACCCGATATATACAGGGTGGTCGTGCATGAATGTCGGAAAATTCGGGAGATGAATCTACAGGTAAAAACAAGCAAAAAATGTCATATGAACATTGGGTGAATGCGGCTTCGTTTGGACGCTAGAGGCGTCTGAAATGTCACCTTCCGAGGCGGCAATTTGCAATATCTCAAGAACGGAGAGAAATACGAATGTCGGGTCAAAACATATCAAAGGAAACCCCATCCTAAGAATCCAATTATGCATAAGTAATGGCGAAACAGTGGCGGCGCTAGAGGGGGCACAAAGAAAGTGAATGAAACATGGAGAAAAGTGAACAATTTACACTGAAAAATTGTAGGAGGGGATGTTACTTGGAACATGCAACAACAAATGTTAATGAACAAAGGCAACAACGGCTAGTCTGTAGGGACATTATGGGAGGCGGATTGTAGGAATACAGTATCTTTGTAATGGTGAGAAATAGGAATGTCGGGTCAAAAGATATCAAAGGAAATCCCATCCGAAGAATCGAATTATGTATAAGTGATGGCGAAACAGTGGCGGCGCCAGGGGGAGCAACCAGGAAACAAGGAATACAACTCTAGGTGTACTGTATGATACATGTCCGATGACAGAGGGCGTATAGCTACAATAGGTGGAACAAGGGGGCGTGCAGAGCGTCGCGTAGTAGAGTTAGTTATAGTAGTAGTGAAAGCGTGGGTAACGAAAGCTTTCGCATCGAAGGTGCAGAGGACAGCGCACAGTTCATTCGTACTGAATGGGGCAATGACAGTAACAGCACAAGCGTTTTACTGCTACACTCTACAGGCAGGGCAGTGATCCATGTGTATGTGAATGTGGTTACTTTGTGTCGTGTGAAGCAGTGTTGATGTTGACAAGCGCGGGACGGACAAGTGCTATGTGTAATGCACCACAATGAATAGGGTAGTATACACTAACGCCGAAATGGCAGATATGCATTTGATGTACGGCTTAGCGGAAGGTAATGCAAAAGAAGCACGTAGGTTATATGCGGAACGCTACCCAGATCGACAAATTCCAGCACCGGGGATGTTTATTCGTATTCATCAGCGATTACGGGACACTGGGTCATTCCTTCCCAACACAGACATTCCGAGACGATGACGCGTTCGAACACCCCCACTGGAAGAGAGGGTACTCCGGTATGTGACACGGAACCCGAGTATTAGTACCCGACGAATAGCAAGGCAGGAACAAGTTTCGCATCAAGTCGTGCTAAGCATCTTGCATAGTAATAATCTCAGAACATACCACGTACAACGAACGCATGCGTTATACGATGGTGACTATGAAACCCGACGACGTTTCTGTCGTTGGTTATACCGCCGCTGCCGTGTATCACCAGCCTTTCTAAGACAGGTATTGTTCTCGGATGAGGCATTATTCACACGGGATGGTATCACAAATTTCCACAATGACCATCGATGGGCACTCAACAACCCGCATGCGATTGTAGAGACGAAGCATAATCAGCGTTTCCAATTGCATGTATGGGCTGGTACTATTGGCGAGAACGTTGTGGGACTACACTTCTTACCACAGCGATTGAACGCAATATCGTATCTCCAGTTTCTGACTCAGAACCTACCTATTCTACTTGAAGATGTGCCACTGAGGACACGACAGTGTATGTGGTTTATGCATGATGGCGCCCCTGCCCACTCACACCATTCACACCATTCTTGCATATCTGAACAAAACATATCCACGCTGGTGGATTGGTCGTGGTGGAAGACAAGTATGGCCCCCACGTTCACCCGACCTGAATACCCTAGATTTTTTCCTGTGGGGTTACGTGAAGAGCTCGTGTATACACGGCCCCTGCATGATGTTGAAGATCTTTGCCAGCGTGTATGTGATGCATTTGCCACATTACGGCAAACGCCAGCGATATTGGCACCAGTCAGAGAATCCTTACGCCATCGTATAACTGTCTGTCTCGAAGAGCAAGGAGGACATATTGAACAGCTGCTATAGAATGGCATTATGTTGACCATGGTAAGTACAATACCTCTTGTTTTTACAGTACACTGGGTCTCATCTTCCATACGTGTTTTTTACGATCTGCACGTGTCATCACTAAAAGTGTTTAACAGTTTCTTTGCAGCTCCCATGCGCCGCCACTGTTCCGCAGTACGTATGCATAATTGGATTCTTCGGATGGGATTTCCTTTGATATCTTTTCACCCGACGTTCCTATTTCTCTCCGTTAAAATGATACTGTATTTCAACATTCCACCTCTCATAGTGTCCCTACAGTGTAGCCATTGTTGCCTTTGTTCATTAACATTTGTTGCCGCATGTTCCATATAACATCCGCTCCTACAGTTTGTCAGTGTAAATTGTTCACCTTTCTCCGCATTTCATTCACTTTCTTTATGCTTCCCCTGGCGCCACCACTGTTTCGCCATCACTTATACATAATTGGATTCTTCGGATGGAATTTCCTTTGATATCTTTTGACCGACATTCCTATTTCTCACCATTACAAAGATACTGTATTCCTACAATCCGCCTCCCATAATGTCCCTACAGATTAGCCGTTGTTGCCTTTGTTCATTAACATTTGTTGTTGCATGTTCCAAGTAACATTCCCTCCTACAATTTTTCAGTGTAAATTGTTCACTTTTCTCCATGTTTCATTCACTTTCTTTGTGCCCCCTCTAGCGCCGCCACTGTTTCGCCATTACTTATGCATAATTGGATTCCTAGGATGGGGTTTTCTTTGATATGTTTTGACCGACATTCGTATTTCTCTCCGTTCTTGAGAAATTGCAAATTTCCGCCTCGGAAAGTGACATTTCAGACGCCTCTAGCGTCCAAACGAAGCCGCATTCACCCAATGTTCATATGACATTTTTTGCTTGTTTTTACCTATAGAATCATTTCCCGAATTTTCCGACATTCATGCACGACCACCCTGTATATATATATATATATATATATTTACTCAGAAAGGTAATATTCTAAGCTGCTTATAAAATAAGTATACAAATGCCTTTGAATAACACTGAAATTATGTTCAAAAATATCAATAATATTAGGAAGATCATTGGCCATTGTCAGAGTTTTTTTTTTTTTTTTTTTTTTTTTATGGGTACATTATTGAGCCAGTGAATAGGTCTAACTAGGTACATTAGCGAAGTGTTCCCTAGGGATTCGCATAAAATTGATTCAAATGCAAAGTTCTCCGCCGCCCAATGTGTATTTTACCAATTTTAGCGGCCCATAGCGGTAATTTGCATATTTATAGTCTTCATACAGCATCAAACACTACTATAATGCTCGAACACAAAATTGCTTTTAGTTTCTTTAGGTCTAGCTGGACATGAATATGGGCATATCTAAAACATATTGGATCAAATACTGTTTCTCTCATATATGTTACCCTCTTTGCCGCTATCTTGGATCCGCCATATTGGATTCAACTTTCGTTTTTTTCAAATGGGAATAGATGCAAGTGCTACATCAAATTCATGTACAGTTTTCTCGGAAATTCACTGGTGTAGTGAATTTTAGCGTAGCTTGTACCGTTTGGAGGGTATTGGATGTTAAATCCCTCCAGGCACTTCCCGAATGGACATTGCAGAGTAATATCAGTTACGCTTGCGCTTTTGATGTTGACAAATCAAAACAATTTGTAACTGGAAAAAATACTGTAGGTATAAACAAACTCTTTGCAACATTGATGTCATAATTCTTATTACATTTCTGTGAGCGATTTTATTACTTCCATGTTATACAATAACAAGGAAGTATTATATTACGGTCAAAATGCCTAATGTAAATCCAGATACGACGAGATATGGATGATTGACTATGTGTCTGTTGTACGTTCAGAGAATATTTCGTCAACAATAAATCACCTAAAACATTACATATACACACGGGGCCCTGCACAACTTTCTATTTGGTTCAGTATTCCTGAAGTGCCTGACATTTAATATGCAATACCTCGCAAACGGTACAAGCTGCGGTAAAATTCACTACAACAATGAATTTCCGAGGAAATTGTACATGAATTTGATGTCACTTGCACTTATTTTCATTTGAAAAACCGAAAGTTGAATCCAATATAGTAGATCCAAGATGCCGGCCGGGATGGGTAACATGTGTCAGAGAAACAGTACTTGATCCAATTTGTTTTGCATATACCCACATTCATGTCCAGTTACATCTAAAGAAACTAAAAGCAATTTTTATACTCGAACGTTATGATTGAATGATTGAATTCCTTACATATGAAGGACCATAAATATGCAAATTACCGGTATGGGCCGCTAAAATTGGTACAATACATACTGGGCTGCAGAGCACTTTGCATTTGAATCAATTTTACACGAATCCCGAGGGGACACTTCGCGAACATACCTTGTAAGAATTTTGGAATTTTTTTTATAATAGCTAAATGCATGCAAAATTACCATTCACAATAAATTCAAATTATCACGAAGAATTGAGTGCAACATTTTAACATCCACAATAATCCTTCTTTCAGACAACTTCAACATACCCAATGATAATCTAACTTCATCTAAAGAAATAATAATAATAATAATAATAATAATAATAATAATAATAATAATAATAATAATAATAATAATAATAATAATAATAATAAAAGGCTAGTCATAATAAACTGAAGATTTTTTTTTTTATGAAATTTATTGTGGAATATGTTCCTTTTAAAGTTGGAGCATGGGGTATGTGTTCCTTGTTTATCGATTTGAACCGAGTTGATTGGAGAAGCTTTATAGGAAACTAGCAGCGTTCACCCCGCTTCGCTGCGGTCACCCCGGAACGCAATAAACTTTGTTACTTAGATAATTTTTACTTTTTCGCTTTCAAGTGATATGATAAAAACCATAGAAGATTGCAGTAAATGTTAACATTATATCGCCTGTCATTTATGTTAACCCGCCCCGCTTCGCTGCGGTCACCCCCGAACGCAATAAACTTTGTTACTTAGATAATTTTTACTTTTTCGCTTTCAAGTGATATGATAAAAACCATTATAACGCCTGTCATTTATGTTAACCCGCCGAGTGACACGGTCATGCGGGTTGCATATAAATACGTTTATTTTTATACCTATGATGAACTAACAAAGGATTTGTACGTAATGGACACCTGAATGGTCAATTATCTCAAGACACTGGTAATTGAAAATTAAAGTGATATGATAAAAACCATCTAGGGTCCAAATCCTAATAACCCCCCAAAAATAAAAGAAATTGGTTCAGCCGTATTAGCGTGATGAGCGGACAAAGGATTTGTACGTTCTCTTTTATATATATAGAAGATATTCACCGTTTGATATCAAAATCAAATTATTTCAATATCATATTAGTTACTATGAGGAAAATTACACTCATGAGATTACCCGTTATCCATGACTGAAAAAATATACCCATCCATTTTTGCGGCCCAATAGAAAATATACAAATTCATATTGCGTCAAAATCGAACAATTTTAGCAAAATGATAGTGTCGAAATCTTTTTGATATTGCAATACGTACTGATGCAAGTTTGCAACATACTATTGATTTTACTCCTTTATTCTTAAGGTATTTGAATCCCAAACAATATATTTAATTCCTATTATAGAAGGAAAGGAGATAGACTACCAAATTTCATTTAAATGAGTAGAATATCGAAAAATGAAATGAAATCTTTGAGTTTTACGTCCCACGGTTGTGCCGGTTAGGCTAAAGGTGACGGTGATGATGAGTAATGAATGAAATGGTGGAATGAAGAAAGTGGGAGGAAGCGGGAGAACCCCGATCCACCACAAAGTTCACTTGGTGGGGGCTGGGATCGAACCCGGGACCCCAAGCACCAGAGGTGAAGGCTCTACCACTGAGCTATCGCGGCCCCGAGTAGAATATCGAATTACCTTTCTCCACCATATACTGTATTTGAGTCAAGACATTACGTATTATTATTATTATTATTATTATTATTATTATTATTATTATTATTATTATTATTATTATTATTATTATTATTATTATTATTATTATTATTACACTAATTTTTGTTCTTGTTTCAGGCAACTCCAAGATGCTGTTGAATTTTAGGTGAGGAGAAGTTGATCATAATGCACGATGCTGTTTTACCGGCGACGCCTTCAAGAGCAACCACTCAAATGGCAATTGAACTGTTTGCTGAGAATTTTCACCATTTCATGTGCTGTTCTGGCTCTGACAGTGTTGGTGGATATCGTAGGCTTCGTTTACGTGGCTCTTCTCACAAGTGTTCTGGCCATTGTGTTCTTCTTCATCTACGTGCTTTGGTACTTCACTGCACATCCGCAGCCGAGGCAGGATCAGGTGAGAAATTTGTGTAGGTCTTTCTATTGTACGTAGAGCAGGGGCGGCCAAACGTTTTGATTCATTGATTTTACTTCGATCTGCCTGTCTGCAATTCTCATTGGTATTGTACCGTCATTTCTCTTAATTTACTTTTAGGAGGGAAGTCGGTATAGGGTCTATATATATACAAAGTAGAGTAATGCTTTTCCAAACGAGACATTCAGAGTACACAAGGGAATCAAATCTAATTACAAAAGTTGGGGGAAAAGTCATAATGTTTATACGATACCCTTAAGTACATGGCAAAGTTAACACTACTTTTTACATTATGAGTTCTTTTTATTTTTTTAAATAATATTTTAATATGATAATCTTTTATGATCTGTAATGAGCTTCAAACACAGATCTTAAAGATGAAATATAAATATTCAGAATGACCAAGAAGAGCACTTGATTCCATTGTGTACTGAACGCGTCAAAATCAAACCAAACCAAACGTTTTACAGGCAACACATTCATCTTTTGACATAACAAAGAAGAAATAGTGTTCCCATTTTTCATGGAAATGGTATAGTTTTCGTCCATTTATTCGAGATCATTTTACTTTAATTTCAATTCACTTTTTAAAAAGGCGATTGATGTGTAAGATTTCCTTTCAAATAATATAATCTTTCCTAAATAGTTTTGCGATCTACCCAATAATCCGGGGCCGCGGTGGCTCAGTGGTAGAGCGTTCACCTCTGGTGCTTGGGGTCCCGGGTTCGATCCCAGCCCCCGCCAAGTGAACCTTGTGGTGGACAAACACCGTGTGCGTGGGTTTTCTCGGGGTTCTCCCGTTTCCTCCCACTTTCTTCATTCCAACATTTTATTCATCACTCATCATCACCGTTTCCTTTAGCCTAACCGGCATAACCGTGGGACGTAAAACTCAAAGATTTCATTTCATTTCTTTCATGTTTTACCCAATAATCAGCGGCTATCGACTGTTTGGCCAGCCCTGTTGTTGAGGAACCATTTGAACAATTCTTTGTGTTGATAATTTTATTGGTATTATGCAAATAATAATTGAGTATCTACAGGCCAATATTTATATGTATGATATATAGTAGCCAGAATTGAGGAGATATAAGGACAATTTCCTCCATATTTTCCCCTCTTACTATCTCCTCTTAGCACCATGCCTTTTCCATCACGAGATGTTAAAATAAATAATGCTTTAACTATTATCATTGATCTGATATTTCAGCTGATTGGCATTTACGCTCTTTGCCAACAATGATGCTACCCTAAAAGTAAAACACTTAGTAGGTTAATCCTGTGGCTCCCAATTGGTGTGGCGCGAAATTTTGGAAGTTAAAAATTATGAAGCAGAATTAAAATCAATCTTGAGACAGACTGCAGCAGTCAACGCCTCCAGCTGCAGCAATAATGCTCAGTATTGGCACATGGAGTCACCACTTTATATATATATATATATATATATATATATATATATATATATAATTACATTATTGTAATTTATTTGATTATTAATAAAAAGAGATACAAGTGTGTCGCGACGTCGTTCGTTGGCGTTCACTAAAGTGTGTCGTTAGCCAAAAAAGGTTGGAAACCACTATGTTAATTGGTCGGTTGATTACGAATCGATAATAGCAAAAATAAAATTAAAAAATACGCTGGCCCAACGTAGTTTAAAGTGAATTTTGGCCTGCCAACAATTAACCGACATAACTATCCAACAGCTTTAACGCCATACTTCCAATCGCAATTTTACTTGTGAATTATGTTGAGAATCAAGTTGGTTGGCAAATAGTTGGCAAAGCAGTCCATTAAAACGTAGGGCCAACGTTAACATTTGGCTAGCCTCACACTTCCCCCTATTGGACTCACTGTATACGCTGCTATAGGATGTATAAGACGAGACTTACAGAATAAAGTGGGATCTGAACCACTGTAACACATTTGATACTCTTCCAATGAAAATCGAACCTATAACCTCGCACACCAAAGACACAATTAGTAGCCACGAGCCATTCAATAGGGCGATCATCGTTTTAATAGCTCTCATCATTATTTTAGTGTATAACCGTATTCATCGTATGACATCGCTGTAATTTAACAATGGCGGCACGTTTGGCAGTCAAACGTTGTAATTTTAAGAATTTTGATGTGGTTAAAGTTTCATTAGAAATATTCTATGATTTTGTTTTATTTTAGTTTTATTTTATTTTATTTTATTTATTTTTATTTTTTATTTTATTTTATTTTATTTTATTTTTTTTTGGAAGCGGGGATAAATTTTAGGTGATTGAGAGTTGTCACTTTAGCATGCATAATGAACTATCATGGTATAATTTTATTCATTTAATTGCATTTATAACCGGCGTAAATTTTATTCACTACAGTGTGTGAAAAACAGAATTACGAAACTTTCACACGATAGCATCATCTCGTGATGTATAAAAAACAAAACACTGGAGAAGGATGAGTGTACTTATGGCTCCCAGACTGAAATGTGAGTTAGGGTGTCTGTTACAACAATACCATAATAATAAAAAAACCTCTCTAGTCTATGGTATTTCTTTCTTCTTTTCTCTTCAATTCGCTTTCCCGCACCTTGGTTTAATTTCACGCACTACGGCACTGCAATCGGATCAAGAAATGCTGCGAAAAATCTTATACGAAATAGAGCCAAGTTCTATCTCCGAGAAATGTCATTGCATGAAAAATGCTTTATAACATTTACTGTTTCACACGATAGGGTAACGATGATAGGATTTTTGCTAGAAATCATACAGTAAACGCTTGCATCAAAGGGCGTTAGAGCGGATAATGCTACTGGAATGAGTATAAAGATTATTCTGTAAGGTGTCATCTATGTTAAGAATATTTAATTACATTTAATATTTGTTTTCGAGGAAAACACAGTTTATGAATCCTTTATCTAGGAACATTTTTTAAAAGTTTTTGTGCTAATTCCTGGTTATTCCCTAAAGAAGAAACATTTCAGACAAATAGAATAGGCAGGAGAAACATCTCATTTGAATCTTGCAGTTTAGAAGGATATAAGAGATAAATACGCCCAAGGGCGCCCATGTTGTGGTTTCCAAGGAGGGGGCAAGTATAAGCGACATTTCAAATATAGTTTCAAATTTTGCTGTAACTAATGTAAAAATTCTATTGGGTTTTCTATATTCCCAAATATAATTTCCTCTTAGGGGGGCCGAGCGCCCCACCTTGCCCCCCCTGATGGGCGCCCTTGAATACGCCATAAATAGTAGGCCTATTTTCTGTTTGTTGCTTCCCCAGCTTCAAATGACATTTCCTAAACTAAATTTTTCAGATTTCTCATCTGAGTTTTTGATTATGATCTAGAAGGTTTTGACATATTTTAAATTTGGATAACTTGAGCACTTGAGAGCATATAGTAATACTGAGCAGTGACTGATACTTATTCAAAGAATATGATAAGATTCCACTAAGGATTATATAGCCTGTCATCTAAATGTATACTGGAGCCCAGTAAGCCTAAAGCCAATACCAACTTAAATAAGTTAATTCTTGTAACACTTACGTATTTATTGGCTCACATGAGAACTACATTTGCTATAACATATATAAATATTGATATCTGGAATAGCCTCATGCTCTTACCACAAATGATCCGATATTTCTGACAAAGGTAGACCACAGTCTGTCAATTCCTATTTACATAAAAAATATCTGTGAATCTATTCCATTGTCGACCCACCTCGCACGGAGTACATGATAAATTCAGAAAACACATTTGGACCTCGACATAATAATTATCTCCAACAGAAACAAGCAACGGTAAATATTTACCTTAGTTGACCATGACCGTCTTTTTTCATAAATATACCAAAGAAATAGTAAAAAAAAAAAAAAAAAAAAAAAAAAGAAACTGAATTTTCATACGATACAATGTATTTAGAGTTAAAATAAACTATCTTTGTTATATGGGTACTAGGTTTATCATCGCGATGACATTCCACTTAAATATAACAAAACAAATTTTGGCGAATATAATATTTAAAGGATCAGCAAGACATAGAAACGGATATTTTGTAAAAAGTAAGTTGATAAATAGTTTCATAAACAAATCGGGAACTTCGAATTAATAATATAGTGTAATGTACGCGTACTTTATTGTGTTAGTCCTACATATTATAACTAGCTGAAATGCCCGTTCCTTCGCATGGGAAGAATAAGTATGGAATATATAGACCCCTATATATGGAAGAAATATTGCTTTCTCCCTTAGGTAACGTAATGAAAATTAGAATGTAATTTATTTTTGGTATAAATTTTTGAACTCCGTACCCATGCACTTAAAATACGCTTTTAATCAAAGTGACGTAAAAAAAAAAAAAAAAAAAACAGTTTGAGGTAGATACTAACTACATTACAAAATTCATTTCAAATTGTTCGGCAGTTTCCCAAAATTCAATCACAAACATCAGACAATGTATTTTTCAATGTGACGGAAATCATACAAAATGCTCCCTACCACTCTTAAAATAAGAATTTTCAGAAACGCTGTAGCAAATTAGATCTGGCCAAAAATGTAGCTCACTGAAACTCTAAACTAAGCTTCTATCAAAGCATGCTTTTGAAATATCAAGAATATGATACATTAATTATAGTAAAATGGTCACTATGCAAGGGCACCGATTCCGGGGTGGAAGCAGAGGCCTACCCAAACCTCATGTGAGTCCCCTCATTGTATTTGTGAATAGAACAATATTTAACATAATTTGAATGCAATTTGTCTTAAAAATCCTCATACGTGTCTTCTGCATCTGAATGCCCCCCCCCCAAATTTACACAGAAATCGGCGCCCTTGTCTTTATGTACAGTCACGAACATTAATAAATAGAGGTTGGAGCCATAAGAAATAATGGCTTCAGCCTCCATTTATTAATGTTCGTGACTACAATATTATTGCCTTCTAATGGATTATTCTTATTTCGTAGGATTCCAACAATCCAACTGGAACAACTCTCACAACAGTTCCAGGTGCTGCGACAGAAGAGGAAGAACCTCTGGAAGTTGTGACAGTGAATTCTGACAATGTCCCTGCCCCTCCGTATATCTATGTCCCTCCACCGGCGATATTCCGCCATTACACACCGCCTCCAAGCTATGATGAAGCGACTTGGGATACCAAAGTTGAGACGGAGACGAACGAATCTACAACTGACCGTACTACCTCCAATAACACTTGAATGATTATTATTTCTAACTGCTATTACAATTACATCTCTTTATGAGACATTGATAAAACAATAAAGTTATTTGTCTATTAACACGGTGTCTCTTTAAGAGAAATATTTGATCAGTGGCTTTTTCAAGTGTATGAGTGAAAAGTTATATTTGATAGTTAAGTTTTCTACAATAGGCCGTAGTTGTAAGTTTTATTTTCAAGGTAAGTCAATTGGCAGCACCATAAATAATATCGCATTGACTAGTATAGTACGAGGCCTATAAATAAAGTAATAAGACAACTCACATCCAACTCACAACTCACAAATTAGCAACACTGCGCGTCTTCCTTCCGTCCTCATAGCGCACACGCGTCATCTCATGTAGCCTCAGTGTGTGACAAGTCCATCGTGTTAACAAGTGCTGTGGGAGAGCTCGTGCTGTGAAATGAATTGTGCCGCATCATAAAAGTGAGCGAACAATGTTACGCGCAACACTGTGCCATCATATGTTCTGCTTCAAACTTGGATACAACATGGCCGCCAAGACTATGTACGAAATCAGACAAGTCTACGACCATGCTGCTTTGTCGCAATCTCAAGTGTTTGACTGACTCAAGAGATTTTTGGAAGGCCGGGAATTAGTGGAGGATGATCTCTGGTCTGGAACGCCCAGAAATGATGCAAATGAGGAAAGAATTTGAGACTTAGTGTGGACTTGCCGTCGGTTAACTATGAGAATAATAACAGGCGAACTCAGTTTGAACCATACGACTGTCTATCAGATTTTGAACAATTAACTGGAGATCAGAAAACTGTAAAAAAAAAAAAAAAAACTATTACAGAAAAATCTCACTCCTGAATAAAATCACAAGGAAGACGTGTGCCATGACATTTTGGAGCGAATCAAGAATGACTCAGATGCTATAAAAGAATGTCATCACAAGTGACGAGACTTCGATCTTTGAGTATTATTTCGAAATCAAACGACAAAGTCACACTCAGAATTCACCACAGATAAAAAAAAGAGCGATGAGCAAGTCTAGAATCAAAGCCATGCTTATTTGAATTTCTTTTGACAGTAGAATCATTATCCGTAAACAATTCGTACCTCAAGGGCGAACGGTCAACATATGTACATTTTTACTGTTAAGTTTTCGAATGGCTCGAAAATGAGTCTTTGACGTGCAGCAAGACATCTCAAATACCTAGATGTTGCATCAGGATCATGCTCCTTGTGACACAGCGTTTTCGGTTGCGGAGTTTTGACACGGAAAAACATTCCTGTCATTCCTCAGCCTCCGTATTCATCAGACTTGAGTCCCTGTGACTTCTTTCTTTTTCCAATTGTGAAAACATACCTCAAAGGCCATCATTACTGGTGACGGAAAATATTAAATTGGCTGTTACCAATCAGCTGAAGACGCTATCTCGCTTTCTCAGTTCCAGCATTGTTATGCAAACTGGAAACAATGTCTTCATCACTGTATAGCTTCCCAAAGGAACAATTTTGAAGGCGACAGAGTGCAAGTGTTAATAAAAGATGAGCTCCGAAAGTGTCTCATTACTTCATTTACAGACCTCGTTTATGCTAGACTTTCCGTCAGGGGCGTCATTTAGGGGGGGCAGGAGGGGGCAATTGCCCCCCCCAAGAGTTTGAGAATACATATACTTTAATAAATGGCCTACTAATATACTAGTACAAAACGTGAAAGTCTTATGTCGGTGGTGCTCTTGCCCCCCCCAAGCGAAGTCTGAAATGACGCCCCTGCTTTCCGTACCGGCCTGCTGCACATCCCCATGTGTATCCCATTACATTTTAGAATTAAAAAAAAAAAAAAAAATATGCCGTCCAGAAAACATTTTAAGTCTAGACCCTATATTATATATTTTTTAATACCATAAAGCCCTTAATAACAAGTTACAAACAATTTAAGTCAGTCGTCATGTCGTGAGTATTCAGTCAGTCAAAAAAGAAAAAGAGGGGAAGAACTGGTATATCCTATACTCAAAGTCTAATTAACTACGATGCGGGTATTCAGTCAGTCAAAAAAGAAAAGGTTGTGAAGAACTGGTATATGCTATACTCTTAAGTTTAATTAACTATATCTTGAAAATAAATTTAACTAAATTCTTAAGGTTAGTTGTAGGCTTAAAGAGGGGAACGATAAAAAAAGAGGAAGTAAATAGTAGTGAAAGAATTTATAAAATTGATTATTACCGTTGAAGGAATTACAAGTACAAATCGAAAATCAGTAACATGAAGTTGTCTACGAAAACACACCTAATCTGGGCTTAAGTTTATGACCGTAATAACAGAGAAAAAGGCCTTATCAGTAACCAACTTTGTCTAAAATTTCATGTGATTGCAAGTAAGATATAATCTTTAGAAATATTCAGTGGTGGATATAGGCCTCCCAGTTTTTTCAGTGACAAAATAATTTAAGTTATTATTTATATATTTTTTTTGAAAGTTTATATATACCTATCATAGTCTGGGTACTGGCTGCGCATCCCCCAGTTTTTACCTTCTAGATCCGCCACTGAAAACATTGTTTTATAATCTTAGCTTTCTTGGATAATACTGTCACCTGATTTCAATTCCATATATTTTTTACACGGGGAACTTGGAACTGAAGTGTATATGGTAGATTTACTCTGGAAATACGGTAAACGAAGTATTTCCAGGAAGAACACCAAAACAATTGCAGTTCTGCTGCCTCACATGTTTATAAGAAACATGGTCTAACGTTTGAGGAGGAATCGTGTTAAGAATGGTGACGGGTATGTGGATTACGTTTAACATTAACGTAAGGTACTATAATATTTTTTAGTTTTTCATTAGCAAAACGTAATTTAATGTTACCAATCGCTTTATTCGTAACATAAGTACAAAGCAGTCTATCAGTGCTTTAATAAAGTGCAACCGCTGCTTTCCCAAACCACCAATCTTTACTGGTAGAAGGTAAAAAAGGGAGATGAAGACTATGGTCAATATTCAGGAGCAGAGATGGTCATCCTCCCTCATTTTGCCCTCATGAGGGCCGCCCTCACCCTCACCTCACCCTCATTTTAGTAGTTGAGGGTGAGGGCGTTGGAGGGTGAGGGTGTTAAAGTAATTGAGGGTGAGTGTGAGGGAGGTTGTGTGAGGGCGTCAATGGAGGGTGAATGTGAGGGCGTCAATGGAGGGTGAGTGTGAAGGCATCAATGGAGGGTGAGTGTGAGGGCGTCAATGGAGAGTAAGTGTGAGGGAGGGTATGTGAGGGCGTCAATGGAGGTTGAGTGTGAGGGAGGGTGAGGGGAGGGCGTCAATGGAGGGTGAGTGTGATTGAGGGTGAAGGTGAGGGGCGTCAATTGAGGGTGAGAGTGAGGGATGGTTAGGAAAAATGACCATCTCTGTTCAGGAGAGCAATTTTTCGCCAAAACAAATAAATTAACGGAGATCACAATGCTTGGGAGCTCCCAAGTTACGAGAAGAGACCTGCTAACGATGTCACATAGTTATTACTAGGGCGACCATAAAGCATAAAAAGCAGTAAAGGCATAATGAAATTTTCCACCTATGGTTGGCACCATACATGTGATTTTGACAATTTTATACCTATACCCAAATTTGCTAATCTTATAAGCATAATAAAGCATAATTTACAGAAATAAAGCATAAAGCATAATGCTTAATGCTTTTTATTCCAGAACCTTGTGTCTGTGTACAACAAAGAAAAATACATTAAATTATTTTGTTCCAAAGCAAGAATTACCAACAAAGGCTGCTATCAATGCCGCAAACGATGGGAATCAACTGCCAATTGCCTTTGCGCGTAACAATGGAAAGTTCGAATTCCTCCTCTCTTCGCACCTTGATGCAATTTTGTATCACCGTACCTTGATGCACCATATTGATGTAATTTTAGTGGGGAAAATTAATAGTTTCATATACATTTTTAATGCTTGTGTAATGGAAAGGAGTAATATAAAACAAATATGTAATAGAAATGGGTAAAAATTAAATATAACTCAAAGAACAGCATATTAAGACATAATTTAGAAAAAAGCATAATAAAGCATAATGTAATGAAAAATAAAGCATAATATACAGCCGTATAAAGCATAAAGTTGGTTGCTCTATTATTATTATCTGTGTATTAAAGATTTTTTTTCTAACAACGTTCAGCACTTAATGTTCTTCACGTGTGATAATGCCAATAGGATATTCGTTTAACGGGTGTTGAATATGAACTAACTTTGTTTCTGGATCAAAATATCCAATATCTAGTATGATGTGCTTATTCTGTAGAAAATACGAAAACTTGATTTAGGGGACGTTAAAAATGTTGTGGCCCCTGATCCAAAAATGCATCAAAAGATCCAATATATTTCAATCAAAATTTTTCTTGTAGGCCTTATATCTGGAGAACTACATATAGTGTAACAAAACCCAAACTATCAGTTAACTCAGTACAGTGGCGGATCCAAGGGGAGAGGCGATCGGAGCGATCGCCCCCTTCCCCAGAAGAGGAAACTTTCTTATTTTATATACATAAATAAAACCCATCCCAGAGTTTGGAACTCTTAAAAGTAGCTCTAAGTAGCAGTATTACAACCCACTGCTCCCCTCCCAGAAGTCCGTTCTGGATCCGCCCCTGACTCAGTATGATGTGCTTATTCCGTAGAAAATACGAAAACTCGATTTAGGGAGCGTTCAAAAATTTTGTGGCTCCTGATCCAAAAACTAATTCTTGACCAAGATCACAATCTTTTGATCCATTTTTTGAATCATTAATACAATTCTTGTTTCAAGCAATTCAAGTATCAGCGTGCGCGGTAGTGTACTCAAGCAAGTTCCAACCTCGTTGCAAGCTAGCTTTACACGAACGATCACATGGATTGAAATGGTCACTTTCAAGATATCACTGATTAGTGACTAATAATGTCTTCTTCTTTTGCGCTACAGTCTATTGTGGGCTAGGGCATCCTGAACAACACTTCGCCATTGGATCCTGTCCCTAGCTCTGCCTTTCCATTTCCGAATACCCATTACACGAAGGTCTTCCCCAACGTCTTTTAACCATCTCCTCCTGGATCGTCCTCTCGCTCTCTTTCTTCCGAATATATTTTGGCTGATCATTATGACATGCCCTATCCACCTGATTCTGTGTGACTTTGCTATGCGTACTATGTTTTCATCTGGTCTATTTCATGATTGTATCTTTGTCTACATGTGTCATCATCGTTCTTAATTAGCACGAAAATTCTTCTTAAAATTTTCCTTTCAAATATTAACAGCTGTTTACGGATCTGCATGTGAATTTCCATGCTTCAATTACATATGCAAAATATCAAATCTTAAGTGTAAGGCACCAGCATGAGAATTGAGATATAAACCACCACAAACTGCTTTTTTTCGTAGCTGACTCACTGACTGGGTGACTGACATAAATGTTTGGTATGTTCCTGACTGGCTAGAAATACGAAATTTTGCAAATTAATAGAAGGTAACATATAAATCTCCAGAAAATCCCAACATTTTGGATACCACTGCTAGAGGGGTAAAACGCCATCAACTCCCCAGGCTAGCTCTGTATAGGGAGAAATAATACTTTTCAACAAGACATAGCTGGCTAAACAATATTATCGAGTTACTGAAAGGTGGCCTCTGACAGATAGCTGTACATGTTGTAAACAAAACGACAGGGAGGATTGTTCGCCAATCACAGCAGTATTCTTTCACTGTTGCTAGGGAATGAAGGTCACAGTTCGCGCTGTTGCCGGTAGTTGAGACGACTTTTTAAATGTCTTAAGTTTGTCGCCAGAGTTGCTGTCTCTGTTGCGGAGCCTCTGGCAACAGCGCCTCCAATACTCCACGTGCTCTACCCAACTGTCAGATGCCACCTTTCCTTGCGCATACAGTAATGTCAGCAATACCAAATTACAAACAGTTACTAGCAGTGGCGAAGGGTACTATGAGGCTCTGAGGCTGGGCCTACCCTGTTTTCTACCGTATATTTTCTTTATCCTTGGTTTCTTATAAATAGTCAATACTTCAACATTTTGGTTTTTTTGGTAAAAAAAATAGTAGGTTGGAAACACTTGAAGGCCCTTCTGTCTGAGCCTCACCAGCTCGCTAGACAGGCTTACGGTCTATGCTGCTCAGAGAGCAAAGCTATTATCGCTGAGATTGCACGCATTCTTGGGAAGGTGTGAAAGCTCGCCTCTGTGAGTTTAGTTTTAGCGTTGAAAGTATCTTTCAATGCTAATATGTTATAAAATGATTTCCTTGACACACAGTAAAAAGCTTCTACGTAGAATTATGTATTTCTATTAGTGATAACTTTTTAATTTAGGAGTATATACCAGGAATTATTCACAGAAGCTGCGTTTTCCTATATGAGACCTCGTCCATAACAGCTTGTAGGATATAAGTCTGATACATTAAACATATGTACAAATTTACCAAACGCTATCGTACAGGATAAAATAATAATATTTGTGTGTAATTTTAATTGAGTTTGCCATTTCATAGAATCAGTGGGGTATTTATGATTTTGTTTCGGGGGACTTTGCTTGTTCCGGGAGAGGCTTTGCTAACTTTATTATTGGACATGTAAAAATTGTGCAATATATATAAAACAATAAAAATTTCGGTGAGTGCTTATGCCCGAAAGCACACCCTTAAATATGCCACTACGCAGAATACAATATAAAATATCTTGCATTGATTCATATGAAGTTCCTTCTGAGCATTAACATTTGTAGTGAAGTCATTTTCACGTAATGCATTAATTCAATAGAGTATTGTGCTTACTTTAAGGGGGGAGATGCAAATAACAAACGCTTGTCCAAGAAATGTGACAGTTAACAGTAAGAATTTACTTTCTTTTTCTCTCCTTCCATTTTCAAATATACAGGACATAAAAACAGCAAGTGAGGAGGAAATTCCCCTAATCTCCCCTACAAATCCCAGAAAGAAGAAAATATGAACTGCATTTCAAAATATTTGTAGTGGAGCTAAATGGGAATATTCCATTGATACATATTACGTGTTTTCCTCATGTAAATATTTGTTGCATAATAATAATAATAATAATAATAATAATAATAATAATAATAATAATAATAATAATAATAATAATAATAATAATAATAATAATAATAATATATATTTGCTAGCTTTTGTTTACCTCGATCAGGAAAATAGAATTCTGACTATAATTTTAAACATTTTATGATACATTACTGTTATTTGTGTTATTAGTTTGTTGGGCCTACTCTACTTGGGGGATTACGCTTCGCCACTGGTTACTAGCAGGCCCATATTAAAGGTGGAGCGATTGCTCCAGGGCCCCGTAACTAAGAGCGACCCGAAAATTTTCAAAAATTACTGAAAACATATTTTCAAACCCCGATACTACAAAACGTACAGAAAGTTCTAATATCCCAATCTTCCGTGTCAAGAAGAAAGTCCAGTTTCAAACTAATACAAGAAAAGTAAGGTTATGTTATCAAAACTGCCAAATTCTTTAGTGAAGGTAAGTTATGATATTGATTGTGCCAAATTCTTGAAATAAATATTCTCATTGTGAAATTATTTGAAGAATCCTCTACCTAGGGAGTGTGGCAACAGAAGAACGAGTAAGCGTGAATTTAAAAAAAGATTGATATTAGTGTCGAATTCATAGTTTTCGGGTTCATTGAGATGAATACTGACACTCTCAATGCTATTTAAATCCAAGTTTAGCAACATCGGCATGTGGAGTGAAAAGAAGTGAATAATAAAGTGACCAAAATGATTGAGCTTAGAGTCGAATTCATATTTTCCTGGGTCGGAAAAACGGCTGACCTGTTTGAAATTACTTTTGTAACATAGTACCTGTCTGTAAATGGCCCTTTGAGAAGTTGAAATTGGACAACCATCTTTCGTCGTTTCTAGTCACATTCTCTTCTATCCATTGCATTGCTTTATGCACTTGCGATTTCAGTGGAGATAATAATAATAATAATAATAATAATAATAATAATAATAATAATAATAATAATAATAATAATAATAATAATAATAATAATGATAATAATAATATCGATTTGAATAAAGAGCGTATTGTAGAGAGGTAGGGCTTTCAAAATTTATGCTAAAAATAGAGTATCGTATGGATTTTTATCATTACATCTTCCTTGAAACATACCCTAAGGAAGAAGAGGTTTTCAAATAGTTTTCATAAACCCAGGGGTAAAAGTGAGGGGAACGAGGGGGACATCATCCCTCCACTTCCAGAAAATATATGTGGCGTCCTCCCACTTTCTAGAAAAATTACAACGGGGAAAGATAAGCACGGAGGACGACATGACGTCAAGCGTCAACCTACCTTTTCAGATCCACTTTTACTCCTGCATAAACCTATCTCCTTGTGCAAAGAATGGACATTTCAAGTAGTAAATCTATAAATAAAGAACATTCCAGAAAAAAAAACTATCAATTGGTACGTTCAGAGCAGAAAGTTTAATTACCAGCGTTGTGAGAAAAAGAGACATAAGGTTTGTACTGTACGCTTAACTACATGGAAAAGTTAATTTTTTTTTTCTAACATGAAAATTATTTACAGCACTAAAAGAAGTTTTCAGGTAGAGATCTTGTAGATAAAATATGTCCAAAACGACCAAAAGTGGATTAGATTCCCTTATGCACTAAACACACTAAGTATTGGCAACTATCGATATAATTTTTAATGCTATAAAAATTCGATTCTCTTAATTCTCTCAAAAACTACGGATAGGAATTATATCCTCATACACATTATTTTTATTTTCAGCAATTAATATACAGTTGTATCTCGTTAAGTCAAATTCCCTGATAACTCGAATGTTTTGCGTTCTCTTGAACTCTCCATAATACTTAATGTTAAAATAGCCTGTATAAGTTGAATGTTCAAAAATTACAACCTTGATAAGTCGAATTTTAAGATTTTCATAATCATATTTTTAAAAATCGGTAACGCAAGTTTTCGTATCTGCGAACCTCTACAAGTCGAAGTTTACCTTTATAATTCGAATTTCTCTTGATTTAATCTCCATAACTCGAAGATATATCTCAACGCTTTTATGTAATTGTCATTGTTGCTAGTCCTATCAGTGTTGCTAATGTGTAGTGTAATTGTATCTTGCTCTTGTCTAGACATGAAAAACCTTCCTCCAAAACAATACATGTACAGTATTTTATTATTACTAATCATCTAATTTTGTTTTAAGGAACTTTCACAACTTCGAGTTTTAGAGGTTGAACGGATAAAACTTCGAGTTCTACAGGTTGAATGAATAAAACTTCGAGTTCTACAGGTTGAACGAATAAAACTTCGAGTTCTACAGGTTGAACGAATAAAACTTCGAGTTCTACAGGTTGAACGAACAAAACTTCGAGTTCTACAGGTTGAACGAATAAAACTTCGAGTTCTACACGTTGAACGAATAAAACTTCGAGTTCTACAGGTTGAATGAATAAAACTTCGAGTTCTACAGGTTGAACGAATAAAACTTCGAGTTCTACAGGTTGAACGAATAAAACTTCGAGTTCTACAGGTTGAACGAATAAAACTTCGAGTTCTACAGGTTGAACGAATAAAACTTCGAGTTCTAGAGGTTGAACGAATAAAACTTCGAGTTCTAGAGGTTGAACGAATAAAACTTCGAGTTCTAGAGGTTCAACGAATAAAACTTCGAGTTCAAGAGGTTCAACGAATAAAACTTCGAGTTCAAGAGGTTCAACGAATAAAACTTCGAGTTCAAGAGGTTCAACGAATAAAACTTCGAGTTCTAGAGGTTGAACGAATAAAACTTCGAGTTCTAAAGGATATATAAACACTTTTCTTGAGGAACGCGGAACCTTGGTATCTCAATTTTTTTTGTAGTCACCTTGATACCTCGAGGCTTGATTACTCGAACAATTCTGTAATTCAAACTTTTATCTATTCTCTTCAGCTTCGAATTATCAATGTTTCACTGTAGTATGTCTCATTCTTGGGCAATCTATATATTAAAATGCTAAGTTATATGTTTGTGGTCAAGAAAAGTTTATATGTTTGTGGCTAATCCTTTTGCCTCGGGAACAATAGGCTCTAGAAACATGCAGTTTTCACTGATCGATTGCAAATCTTCTGTATTTTGTTCAGTTCTAATTGAATATTTAAAAAAAAACATGGCCATCATTTCTTTATTACATTTGTAGGGGTCTACTGGAAGTGTTGAAATTTTTAAAAAAGCGTCATATCCTACGAGCTATACATTCCAACACCACACATTTGTATACAGGGTTAGTATATCTCTCCGGAGTTTATTTCATGGCCAAATGATAATGAAAAACGAAGAATAACCATTTCTCCAGTCTAAGATGTATCTTTATTGTTTGGAGCGTTTTGCCCAATGAACACCATATATCACTCACATTATAATTAATTGTGTGAGTAATGTACCGGTATTTGCTTATTACATACTGCATGCAAGAAGAAAGAAAACACAGATCATACATGAATTAGAAACTCCAAGCGGAAGCAGACTCAAATCTTGGAAATGGTTCGAGATATTGAAAAAAAATAATCGAAAAAAATCCTCTTTATGATACCCCTTGCCGATTTTTATTAAGACGTCCTTCACTTGTGTCTGTAAAGGGACGTCCTATACAGATGTGAGGAATGACGAGATTGATGCTCATATGTTAATGATGCGCCGTGTAGAAAGCGCAGGTTCAGCTAGTAATTCACTTATACAAAAATTAAAGTGTTAATGATAATTTTGGGATATACCTCATTAACCGTGCTGTGAACTGCCATCTCACTTGTGTCGTAAACAGAAGATTGATGAGGTTGTACTTCAGTTTCCTATTAATAGATGGCGTGCTTATCGCCTACAGCACCAACTTTTAGATTTACAGAAGAATTGTTTGTTTCTTTATTAATATAGGAAAATTAGGCCCAAATTGGGCAAAGTGCGGAAAAATAGTATAACAAGCTGAAAATTGGTGGATGTGTTCTTTGGATACCCCTGATTAACATACTCAAAATCCCAAAAAATCCCACCTGGGCAACATGCCGCCATCTTGGAAAATGGCCGCCATTGATTTTTTTTACTTAGGTTCCTTTTGAAGGCCATAACATCGGACACAAGAGAGATATTGATGTGCGGTTTGCACGAGGTTATCGCAGAAACTCCAGACTATTCACTGAAAACAACATTTAAACCTTTAATTGGAAATCTATTTAAACAAAGTATATAAAAATTACAACTGCGAAAATTTTTCGATACGTATTTTCAATACAACTCGATTTTCGCTCTTTTCCGTCCATTTTATCAAAACAGGTAATGAAGCAAATGTTGTAGAGCACACAAAAATACACAAGAATTATCCTAGTTTTGTCCAAAAACTCAAGTCTGAATGGTTTAATAGAGCGCGCAGTAAACGCGGCACCATGTGTAGTGCAGTATTTTTTTCTCCGGTTGTTATGTGCCTTTTTCGTTTATATGAAAAGCAATCAAAATATTTGCACTTGAAAGTACAAAACTATATCTTCACAAATTATAAGTTCGTTAGTTTCTTGCGTACGAGAAAACCAAATATAAGTATATTTATTTCCCCAAATATGGGAAAGAAAATTTGATAAGCTAGGTTCTTTAATAGTGCATACCTGGCAACGCGTAAATTTAGCAACAGCGTTAACACATGTTAGCGTTGTTGTATCTACAACGGTTCGAAGTTTTTGTTTGTAACTCTGTCTTTAAATGCAGTTTCGACAGCGTTAAAAAAAACTTGACTAGTGAACAGTGTTTGGTGGGATCAGTGGTTTTGGCTTGAAAATGAGTACCAAACTGTGCTAATTTTCGTGTTGAATAGGATTTACAATGGATATGATGGAGAGTGTTGTATGTGTGATATGCAAAGACCCAATATCCGAAAATGAGGCTGTGATCGTGACTAGAGGGTTAGAAACTATTCGGGTGGAATGAGTGGAATCGTCTGTGCAACGCCAGCTTCTTTCGTGAAAGTTGAAAATGAGGTTCTTCGTCCAGGGTCAGTGCCTTCTTCCAACAATATCGGGAGGTTTGGTTACACAAAGACCAGGATGTATAACAAGCACTACAAAAGTGGACTCAAGCATTTTTCTATGGAGGGTGTTAGCATACTTAACATTAAGCCACAGAATGCTGAATTCGCTAGAAATATCGACTTGTTATGGATGTCTGGACCAAGTTGTAAAGTGTCAAATTTTGTAGGATGGAGCGGATTCATGGAAACAATAATGCAATCCAAGGAGTGTGTGGAAATATCTGATGTACTACCACTTCCAATAGTGAACCTCGAATCCAGTAACATGTCGACTACATACTCCTGTTTGGAGTTTGCATCGGAGCAGTGCAAGAAACAAAATCAGTCATCATGTATCGTAACATTTGACCAGCCACTTTACGTTAAAGCTATGGACATCGTTTCAGCAGCAAATGTTGACAGTCCGCTCTCAAAAGTGATTGTACGTCTTGGAGGATTCCATTTGTTTATGTCGTTCATGGGTGCCGTTGGAAAAATTATGGAAGGCAGTGGCTTACAAGAGCTTTGGCAGAAACTATTTCCGAAAAACTCTGTAATACATATGTTGACAGGACATTCTTACGCTAGAGCACTACGAGCTCACTTCTTAATTCAAAATGCTCTCTGCTTATTGCTTGTGATCAAAATCATTAACGATGAAGTGCTGTGTGAAGAAAGACTGAAAGAAGTTAAAGAAGATTATGAACTTTTATTCCAGGGGAAGAAGAAAGTAGATGATGTTCTACGCACCGATGCAGTGAGAAAGTTTATTTCATCGATTAAAACAGCTTTAGAAGTAGAAGCTCTGAAAAGCAGGACAGGCAAACTATGGGTCCAATACTTTGAGCAGGTAGAAATCATGCGTAATTTTGTTACAGCAGAACGCACAGTGGATTGGGCACTGCACTTATTCAGCGTACAAAAAATGCTTCCCTATTTGCATGCCGGTGGCCACATTAATTATGCGAAATCTGCTCACATGTATTTGCAGCAGATGACAAAGCTGAAATCATATTTGTCATCTTCCGACTATGAAGAATTCGTGAAAAAGGGATTTTTCACTGTACGACGGAAATCGTATGTCAGAACTACGTTTCATTCATCAAAGCAAATTGTAAAGGACAGGTTACGATAGTTTTTGATGGTTATACGGAATATACAACAAAAACCACAGAGCGCATGCGACGACGATCACAACTTTCGTCTTCAGAAGTGCTGGTAGAGCTGCAAACTGAAGCAAGTTCTTCACAGCATCAATGTTTAGGAAATGAAGCGAACAAGGCAAGCTTCATAGCGCTTCTAGGATCACAATTAAAAGAAAATGGAATTACTGTGATCAACGCTTCGGGTGATGCTGACCGTCTCATAGTAGTTACTGCTATCGAACTGGGAAAAAGTGAGGAAAACCCTGTCATTGTGGGCACAGACACCGACTTGCTAGTACTTCTTACGGCACTTGCACCAACAAATAACATTCGGTTGCTTATACCGGGCTCAAAGTCGCACCCCCCAAAATTGTTCGAATCTACGAAATTGCAGCTGGCCCTGGGTGACATGTATAGCCATATGCTTTTCCTTCACGCAATATCTGGCTGTGACACCACATCGGCACCTTTCAAAAGAGGAAAAATACTCGCCTTTAAGACACTGGAAGCATCTCCAAACCTTCGCAAGAAAGTGGACATTTTTAATAAGGAGAATGCAGCAGTTGATGAGATCGTGACGGCTGGTGAAGAATTTCTTGTCGCTATGTACAGTGGAAAAATTTCCGATGGGCTTAACAAAACTTGATATAAGTGCTACGTCAGGACTGTTGCTAAGCAGAAAATAGGTGCAACATTCGATTTAGCAACCCTTCCTCCAACATCAGCAGCAGCGAAGCAACATTGCTTAAGAGTGTATCATTAGGTTCAGGAATGGCGTGGTGTGTCCCTTCCTCCAGTCGAATGGGGCTGGAAGAAAAACAGTAATGGTGAGTTAATACCTGTCCCTAGCACTCAACCTCCAGCTCCAGATATGCTGATGAACCTTGTAAGGTGCAATTGCCACGTAGGGTGTGAAAAATATTGTGGTTGTCGGAAAGATGGACTTCGATGCTCACCATTTTGCAGCAACTGTGCAATTGAGGGATGTACAAATCAAGAGGATACTGCAGATTCAATGATCTATGAAGAAGAACATGAAGACCTGACCGATAACGAAATGCCGAACCTGATATCAACCGCAAGCAAGCGACATGGATGCTCTAAATCCGTAGGTTCCTTCAAAAGAAAATGCTCGAAGTAAAATATTTGGAAGTATTGCCCATCTGGAAGTTGTTTTGTTACATTCTTATGCAGCAACTAACTAAGGCTAAGCAAGGGACACTGCGTTTACTGCGCGCTCTATTAAACCATTCAGACTTGAGTTTTTGGACAAAACTAGGATATATTCTTGTGTATTTTTGTGTGCTCTACAACATTTGCTTCATTACTTTTTTTTTTTTGATAAAACGGGCGGAAAAGAGCGAAAATCGAGTTGTATTGAAAATATGTATCGAAAAATTTTCGCAGTTGTAATTTTTATATACTTTGTTTAAATAGATTTCCAATTAAAGGTTTAAATGTTGTTTTCAGTGAATAGTCTGGAGTTTCTGCGATAACCTCGTGCAAACCGCACATCAATATCTCTCTTGTGTCCTATGTTATGGCCTTCAAAAGAAACCTAAGTAAAAAAATTTTCAATGGCGGCCATTTTCCAAGATGGCGGCATGTTGCCCAGGTGGGATTTTTTGGGATTTTGAGTATGTTAATCAGGGGTATCCAAAGAACACATCCACCAATTTTCAGCTTGTTATACTATTTTTCCGCACTTCGAACTAATTTTCCTATACTATATTTGTTCTCTCTCTCTTTCCAACTATGTGTAAGGATTTACAGAACTAAAACTCATTGTGGTACAATCGATAGTAACCAAATACTTTCATATGATATACAGAAGTCATGTGTACCTGGTGTAATTAACACTTGATTTGAGGGCCTGTTTGAGCTGAGAACCAGAGTTTATTCTGTTAATTTCTCATAATCTAAGACGGTACAAATGAAACAAATTACGGACAGTCGGGCACAAACAAAAGCCTATCAAATGAGCCGATTAAATATTTTAAAGAACGTGATGGGGGCTGGGCGAACCTGTCCCCACTTTGTTTTGTTTAAATTTCTCATAGTATAGCGTAGTACAAACAAAAATATTTGCGGTACAAACCGGTTACAAACGAAGCACTTTTTTTTTATTGATATGAGGAAATCGTTTGTACCGGGAGGTGGAAGGGGCCAGGTTCTCAAGGATGATAAATACTCATCTAGTCTCTATGTAGTTTTCTTCAGCACCACACCTTTTTAATTAGGTTTTTTTTTTTTTTTGTCATGTGATAATAATGTAGAATTTTGTGCATGTGTTTAGGTTTCAAATTATCTCTATAAATTTTTTTCTTCATTGAAAACGCAAACTGAAACGATTATATTCTACAAAAGCATGCATTATTGTTTAAAACAGTCATGTGGAAGAACAGAATTCTGTACAATGGTCGAATCATCATTGGAAATTAATCTTTCTTTCATTTTCCTTTTTTTTTTATAAAGAAAAAATAAAATAAAAGATACATAAACAAATATTTGGTTGAGTGTTATCAATCCTTCTTTTTAACTCCTCAAAAATATCAAACTATAAAGTAATCAATTCCAAACTACAAACTTCACACACACACACACACACACACACACACACACACACACACACACACACACACACACACACACACACACACACACATAATTCACACAACTTTGTGAAAATAAAATACAATGGCAATAACAAAACAAAATGAGTTGTATCACCATCAGACATCGCATAACCAGTATGCGTTGACATCCAGTATATGATTGGTTTCTCACATCAGATAATATTTGAAGAGTAATTGATCTCTCGCGGAGAACATAATGATGGTGATATAACATTTCCCAGTTTCCATGCCAACATTTAATTTCACACATAGACAAGAGTGTTTTTTTTTTCTTTTCTTTTTTTTATCTCTCCCTAAGTGGATAGACGGAGCCACTGTTGTCCTGGTTACAAGAACAACAAACCATCAAGACTTCATTTCATTTGTGTAGTGCGAAGTTGTTTTGCAAAGTTCTGGTATAATGTCCCTTTCAGAAATTTGAAATTGGATAACCACCTCTTGCCGTTTCTAGTTCAAAACGCTTCTAATCTGCTACGTCACATTCTTTTCTGTTCATTGATTTATGCATTTGTGATTTCAGTGGATATAATAATAATAATAATAATAATAATAATAATAATAATAATAATAATAATAATAATAATAATAATAATAATAATAATAATAATAATAATAATAATACATGGGTTTACTGCTTTAGACTCCCGCTTGGAGAAACATTTTCGTGGTTGGTCTAGCATTGTAAGGGAACTGGAAGCCCTTTTATATTAACGCGTATCGAATTTGAAGTCAAGATAGCCAAAGTTAAAAGGTAGTGTGGAAAACTCCGTGTGTTGACCAATATCACTTCACTAAAACCTGTCTGACCGACCATTGCCGATTCTCTGGCGAAAAGGGCCCTTGGTTCGATTGAGAACCTGTAATATAGCAGTGGAAATTATATTAAAGCTCTTCATAATCATACACTTTAATATATCATCGTTTCTAGCTTACAGGCATAATCTTAAAATAATAATAGTTAAATCTAAAATTTCGTTTAAGTTTCTGACATTCTGACACTTTATTCCGTGTAAAATACTGAAAATGCACCCTGAAAACATTTTATTATGAACATGAAAAATGTACTGATCTGATATCACAATTAAAAATGCACAAATTAAATTATTCAGTTGGATTCGTTTCTATTATTATTGGATAGTATTTGGTGCGGCAGGAACATTTTGTTTTACTCATGAACTCATTTACGCGTTCTCCGTAATTATAATTTACTGGTATCCATAGGACTTTATACACGTCATCGTGTCACTATGTAATCAGAAATGGATAGAGTTGCCATTAGTCCAGAAAAATCCAAGACCGTTACGGAATCGAAATCTGTGTACCGGCGTCCCGAAAATATTTCACGGGACGCTTAAATGTCCCGGATTTCAGCGAAGAACAAGGGAAGGGCAAGGGAATATTATATCTAGTTTCCTTTCTTCACATGATTACGTATATAATTACTACAAGCGCCGCCAGAATGTATTACCAATGAATTAACTGTTCTGGAAAAAAGGATATAACACAAATAGACAAAACGTGTGAAAGGAAATATCATACCTTGAGTGAGCTAAAACAGACTCTGAAAACCACGAAACATAACAGATCCTGAGAAATTAAAAAATAAAAAATAAAAAAAAATGTTTACCAGGGGAAGGGGTAAAATCACCTGCTTACGTTTGCTTAACTAGGAAGGAAAAGGTCTACTAAAATGATTAAAAATGTGATTATACGTAATACTTGAACAATTCTATCTAATGGAAAAAAGTAAATTAGTATCTAACATTTCTTTTAATTTTAAGCATTTCAAAGATTCCCGTAATTCAGCACAGTGACCCGGATTTTCATTTTTGAAATATGGCAACCATAGAAATGGACAGACCGAAACATGTTTCACACACACACACACACAAATGCATTAAACAATACAGATCGCTGGTTTCAAATTTTGATTTGAAAATTACACACTAAAATTTTTTTAAGTTGGTGATGTTTATACTGGTATTAGATAGCGGATTTAATCAAGGGAAAGTATACATGCCCATGTATTATCTTGTCATTGTAAAGAAAGATCAAGTGTCACCTTACCCGGTGTAAGTTAGGTGTTCAAGGGAGCCATTGCTCAAATATAATAATAATAATAATAATAATAATAATAATAATAATAATAATAATAATAATAATAATAATAATAATAATAATAATAATAATAATATAGCCTTTCCCCACAGGTTTAGTGCTTAGCGCGTGAGCTTTGGTATTCCAGATTCTGGGCACTATTCCTGGTGGAAGAACATGTAAACATATTGTGTTCGGCTCAGATTACACCTTAAACTTAAGTCCACGTCTCATATAGCCACTATAATGAAAAGGGACACAAAACCCCAATCCAACTAAAATAAAGCTTAGACAAATAATAACCATTAAGAATTAGCATGCATAGAAAATTTGCATTTTTAGTTACATTGTATGTGCGTACTATTAGATTAGATTATTATGCAGTGAACTACGCACGAACTTCGTTCATTTTTTAAGGAATCTGAATGAAGAAAAAATGCGTTTCTTTTCGTACTTTTGGCAATTACTCAATCATTACGAGATAATTTTGTATCTGAAACTTTGTTGCTTGAATGCTATATACTGCGCAATATTGTAGTTTTTAAAGCAAGAAACCGTGAAGTTTGAATAAATGATTTTTACAACTATGGTAATACTAGCTCTCAATTGATTCATATTTACAGCGAAGAAATATAGAACGAAACGGGACTATTATGCTTTCGATGTTGTCCATTCGGAAATCGAACCAGGATCTCGTGCTCCAAAAGCACGTGTCTTTAGTCACTAGACCAGCAAGGAGGGCTTGATGCACTGTTTATCTTCCGTATTTATTGTTGGCAATCAATTTAGATAGTGTTATAATGTATCTTTTTGGGACACCGATGCAGCAGAGTATTTCTGAGGTTCCAATTAGCGAGTTATTTTGCGGATGCAACAGTTGAAGCTTGATTTCCTTGCCAAAAGTCATACCAAAGTCCCTCGTTGAGTTGATTTACACACGTATATGGTACCACGGTTGGTCCTGCGGGGCCTTCTCTCCTCGGGGCCCCTTGCTGCAGCAATGTGAGGACCATGAATAGATAACACAATTAGAGCCAAACAAGTCAGCCTACTAGATCTTTCAGTTTCAACAAATACGTATTATACATAAAGTTTTGATCAATTTCATAATGTATCGATGATGATTTTTGCCGTCTTTTAAATGACTACCGTACGTTCAAAAATCCAATCTCAGTTAGCTAACTGGATGGTATCGTGAATTGTACAGTGTGAGCTGTTTTAACTGTTTAAAATTAGCCTAAATAATTTGTACTTTTTGAACATTACTTGTCTTTTAAGATGGCAAGGAGGTCCAAATAAGTTTCCTGCTAATCAAAAATATTACAATCTCACATACACAAAATCAATAACAAGACAATTCAGGTTGGTTGATTAGAGTTTAGCGTCCCTTGCAGTAATGAGGCTGTAAAAGACGTGCACCTATAGATTAACATGGGATTCGAACCACATGAGCTCCCACTGGGAATCGAACCCGAGTCTAACGCCTCAATGGCTCATACACTAACCATATATCCATGAGGGAGCTGTAGGATAATTCAAGTACTGTAATAAGTAATGTGAGTGTCAAACAGCGGGGGTGTTGGGCCCCTTCGTCCGGAAGGGGGGGACGCCAACTGTTACGGCTCTGAACTTAGATTATTTAAGGTTATTCCGTCACTTAACATGCACTCTGAGGCCAGTGATCGGAGTGGTGACTGATATACTCGGAATTGGAATCGAACCCGAACGTCTTGCTGGCATATGTATGGTGTGGTCAATGACCATTTTACCCATATCATTATCGTCAGACAGATTTGACAGTAGATTAGATCGTTTGATTGTCATTATATTCAGCAGGCTGGATATCATATTGCACTTACATACTTTTTTCTTTTTTTAATTTTTTGGTTAGAATGCTTCCGGGTTCTACTTCCGGTTTCTCACAGCCTTTAATAGCTGTAACATAAAAAGTATACTAATTAAATTTAACAAATCAAGATATCGTTTAGACTTAAAAATTAAATATGTGCAACATATATTGTATATACACAATACACTTATATGTAGGTGATATGTCTATATAGAAGTGAAAAATGGTCATGATAAATGTGCTTTTAATGCATTGCAAATAAGATCGTTCCAGGGTAAACGTAACCAAACAAAGAAGAGAAAAAAGTCAAATGGCTTATAACGTAAACGTGATATTTGTTAAATGTAAATCTTCCGTGTTCTGTCTTTTTTTAAAAAACAAATCGAACATCTGTGTTTAGGAAAAGACACTGTTTGTATGTGCAGTATATATGCACTTCAAGAGGTAACTGGCACCACTGATTAGTTCTTAGCAAGATTTTTTTTTTTTTTTTCTTAAATGCTTGGAATAGGGTTATCTGCAACAGATATACTGAATGTAGACGAGCGAAGTGAAGAAAGCTGCCTGCCTCCCTGCCTCTTTGGTTGCTCAGTTGGGCTTTTTATAAATATCGCGAACTTGGCCCCTTCTTTGTTGGTTGAGAGTTTCCACCGAATGCTGCCAGAGTGTATTGAACTGTGTGTACGGGATTTACAGTCACTAATAAAACTACCGCATTCATACATATAAAGATTATCAAACAGTATGTAGAAAAGAATAAGAATTGCATACATTATTACTAGTTGCCCAAATAAATAACGCCCATGTTCGGTTTTTTCTAAAAATAGTCTTGGAACAAGCAGTGTTTCTCTCTGAGTTTGGAGTCGGGTGTTTAGTGAAGTGAACAAACCGTTTGTGAAAACAAGAAGAGTTTTCAAGTTTATAGCTTTGGGAAAAAACATAAAATTATGGTAAGTGAATTAACATTTGGTGTTATAAAATATTTGTTGTAGTTTTGGGTAACATTAAACTTGCAAATTTGTACTTTTTTTAAAAAAAATTTTTACTATTGCAAAGTTAATCATTTTCTCCTCTCATGTTATTTCGTGTCTAACTAACTAAAGAGAGTGTTTTACATTTGCAAAATCCAGGGTTCGATTCCCCGTGAAAGTAGGTCGAACTTGCGTCGGATGCATAGACGGAGTTAGGAATTGGTTGCTGGGGGGGCAGACCTTTTGTCTGTTGGGGGGGCACGGTTAATACAAATCAGAATTGAAGGATCTTATGAGTAGCATTTTTGTTTTTTGTCAAAAAGTTGGGGGTGCAATGCCCCTATGCCCATAGTCGGATGCCAACCCAACCGTTGTTCGAATTTCGCTTCAAGCAATAGATAATGTATTTTACAGCTATAGTATCATTGCTGAAAAGGGATAATCTCAAATCAATCCTACTTTAGGAAATAATTTTAATTTATTTGCACATAATTTAGTGTATGCACTTTTGTCGTAGGAAACCCAGGCTCACTTCCTGGCGAGAGCTGAGGAAGTGGTCAAATTAAAAAAGAAGAAGAAGAAAGGAAGAAAAGAAAAAAAAAAGAGAGAGAAATTACAAAAGATAAAACTATTTCACTGTCTCATTATGAAGTAGTGTATTTACACCGGTGTATGAGGTTAATTTTTCACGTAAGAATTCGTATATCGCAATTCAAAAATGCAATCAGATTAAATTAACATTTAACAGATGCAAAAACTGAATATCCGGTGTCAGGAGTGTCTAAACATATGAAGGAATCTTAAAGATTTAAGAATTTTATAATGTTGGATGGGAAACTCCCTAACTTTTGTGTCATTTTTCTACTGGTTGCAGCGAAATTAAAAGGAAAGTACTATATGCATGATAATTTATGTGATTTATTAAAAATTCCTATGTAGATCCTTAACAGTTTCTTGGAATTTGATGAATGAGGTGTCGATAGAATCTTCAAAGTCTCATAACCGATACTTGTATATGGTATCACATTTTCTGTTGGACATCAAGTGAGAGAACAACTCGCAAGGATTCAAAATTTATTTTATGGATATTTTGTTACATATAACAAAGGAAATAAACGAATAAATTCTCTATTCAGTAAATAAGTAAACTCAATAATTTTTAACTTTTTTTAAAAAAATGAACAACTGCTTGTCCCAAACACTCGCTAGCCTGTAATGGAAAAACACAAGGTGCTCAATATTTTGAATGGTACCGGTGAGTACAAGTGCACATGTTTTTAGATCTGATAATGAGCTCCTTCGTGGGTAAATGGTTAACGTACGCGTAATCAGCGCGGGAAAGCCGGGTTCCATTTCCGAAGGGAGTTCGTGTGGTTTGAATCGCCCGTTAAGCTGAAGGTCCACGCCTCATAAAGCATCGCTGCTGAAAAGAACGTTAATCCATCCAACCAACCACAATTCTGCTAATCGGGCCACTAAGCCAATATGTAAGGGTGGCTCTGAATCCAATATTTTATGTTGTTTCGCAGCTAACTGAAACGTTAGGAATAGTCATAATAAATTTTAGTTGTGGCAAACTGTAGCTTTTGGGCAACGTGAACTCTTTGATATGTAGAGAACGAAGAATTATGGCCGGTCACGATTATCTCCAGTAGCGTCATTTCAGATTTTGCCAGGAGAGGTTCAAGATTTTTCATCGACATAAGAATTTCACGTTTCTATTATTATATTGATACATAATTTGTTAAAAATTATGTTTCTCAAACTCATGGTAGGGCAATTGCTCCCCTGCCACCCCCAAATGACGCCCCTGATTAACTGTAATTTACACTGAAAGAAGAAATTTAACGTCATTGTGCCCTTCTTCCTTCCTGCGCGTGTCTACGTTTATATACTAGTTCGAAAATTCAGGAGAGCAGTGGCGTGACCAAGGATTTTTGGGTGGTTTTAAGCGTTTTTGAGCAAGATATTATGCAGAAACAAACATCGTATACATACACCTGAAATTATAGAAACTTGGGAGATTGAACCCCCTTCCCTTGATCAACTTCTGCGTACCCCACAGCAAGCAAGAAAAATGGATCCTGATCCTGATATCACAAGTCCACGCCATTTCATTTTTAATCTCCTTGTTTTCCCCCTTCAATTTATTTGTTCATTTCTTAGCACAAGATTACACATAAATATTCTTTATTTAATTACTTGGCAACATTTCTACTTTGCAGGCTGAATTGTTTACAAAAGCTGCAATGCTTGGTGAAAACCAATTCAAGGAAGTATTTCAGAGCTGACAAAAACATTTGATTTCAAACTTAAAGAATTGGTGATGGAATACATATTTTTACTACTTACTTTTCTGTATTTTTTAAATAATTACTTTAATGTACATTCTTAACGATGTAAACTAATATTAGGCTACGGTATTGGAAACAGGCTGTGCTAGATCGCCATAGATCTCCACAATCTGAGATAAATCAATGAATCGAAAAATTTGGCCATCCCTCATCCTGCTGCAGACTACTAACTATTACTAATAATAATATCTTGTTTGTTTAACTGTACAGTTCCTTTTCAACGTAGAAGTAATATAAGAAATGACGTATGATCTCAACACCACGTCAATTATTTTTTTTTATCTTTTTAATTGTGTTGCTTATGAGACGAGACGAGAAATAAATATTATTTCGTCTCGTTATTTTGTAAAAGTCTCGTCTCATCTTAGATTTTCCAAGAATTCTGTCTCGTCGCGTCGAAAAGTTTTTCTCGACTCGTTTTGTAAATTTACGTATAGAATGTATGCTTTGATTATTTTTTTCTTAATTTCATCCAGAAGTTGTTCAGAATCTTTTCGCGTCACGAAAGATTCACTAAGGGTGTAATTTAACAACACTTATACCAGATTTATTATTGTTTATTGCGTAATGACTTGTGAATCTTTAAACGTTGATAAATGTTCTTCGTTGTGGTTGTACTCATTTTACGAATTTACAATTTTTATATTATGAATCTGTAACACACTTACTTACTTAAATGCACATATGTTGGCAATGGTAATAATAAATGTTAAATTGGATGTTTAACATAGGACTGCCATTTTAGCAGCTGTTAGGAAACATGTCCCTACAAATGCTAGAAACAAAATTCTACTTAAAATAAAATTATTATTGTTTCGCAACTTTCAAATCTGACTTATTGTAAACTTATCAACTTATAATTCAGAAGATACCCTAGTAGCAAAATCGGTTGGCCCAACGTTGGGAAAATGGTTGCGATGCGACATACCAACGTTGGCCCAACGTCAGGTTTGGCCGCTTTGTCAACCATTTCCCACCCAAACCATTCCTTGCCCATTTCCCAACCAAATAAGTTGTTAACCGACATTTAGCCAATGTTAACGTAACGTATTTCTTGGTTGCGTGAAGGCCGGGACAATAATTAGTTGGCCAAACATACATTTAACCAACATTGGACCAACGTAAGTTTTTCCGCTATAAGCTCGCACCGATCATCACCCACCGCTTTGACCAAATCCCACTCAATCTCCAACGGTGGACCAATTAACATTGCTACTAGTGTATGTTCCACGTTCGTCTTTTTACACATGAGAACCCTATTGCTCCTATTAGATTTTAAAAAAAATAATTTCTTATCATTTAAAATATACTGCAGAATTCCTATGAAACATCTCTAACATGCAAGTAAATTATTTAGCTAAATATGGAAATAAAATCGTGCAATAATTAGGTTACTCTTGATTCACAGTAAATTATATATAGACATTTTAAAACAAAAAGAAATTTTGCAATGATTTTCTAGTAATTGATTTAGATTAAATTACAATTTTGTCAATAATTGTCACTATAATCGATTTTCAACATAGTTATGTAATTCTCAAATTTTAAATAAAATAAATTTCACGTTTTCACACAAGCTTATGCTTAGGTGTTTACCCGAATAGTTTATCAAATATTAAATTGTTATTTACTGTACATGAAATATTAATATACATGTAAAATTCAAAATATGCTAATAGCTTCGCATGATTTCTACACATATGTAACATACATCACGACTTTAATCTAATGTTGGCCCGGTGGACAAACACCGTTTGCGTGGGATTTCTCGGGGTTCTCCCGTTTCCTCCCACTCTCTTCGTTCTTCCATTTCCTTCATTTCTAATCATCACCGTCTCCTTTCGCCTAGGCGGCATAAGCGTAGGACATAAGACTTAAAGATTTCGTTTCATCTCTAATATTGGCCCATACATAAATAGAAATTTCTTGTACTATTCTTATTTTATAATTCACATTTCACTACTCGTAAGTAAACATATATATTATCAAACCACAATCTGACCATCTATACTGGACCACTAAGCATGCATCTGTACAAGAATCAAAATAGGAAGATAATCAAGTCTAAATATTTGTAATTATTATTTTTGAAAAGACCAGCAAAGAACAATTCTAACAAATAAAAGTATCGATTAAACCAAGGATGTTATAAATGGAGGATCTGCCCATATGTATTGTCATCCTATTAAATCGATGAAGCCAAAAAAACAACCGAGCATTGGCACGTCTGATTGGCTACTCTCGTTTCCACCATCGTCTGATTGGCTACTTTCGTTTCCGCCTGGATAGTTGGCTCAAAACATTGCGATCCTATTGGGCGGAGTGGGCAGAGTAGGGGTGGCGAAACTGTGACGTATGGCTTCAAGATTTTGTTCTAAGGGCAGATCCTCTATTTTATAAGATCCTTGGATTAAACTGTGTTCGTTCCTTTAATATTTATCCGATGTAACTATTCTAAAGAATAAATCTGGCTTGAAGAATATTGTCAATACTATAAATTTGAGGTCATTGAATTGAGAAACATGTTCGTTGTCTTTTCCATGCTGTCAAAATTCTACTTCTGTCCAATAAAAGTAATTTAGACAGCACTACTAAAATCTCCAAACCGTTAATGTCTAATTTTACCTTAATTTTGAAGAATCAATCAAAATAATGTTTCAGCTTATTTTACTGCCCAAGATTTACTGATAAGCAAGCATATGAATCGAATTATATCTCTGACTTTTTTCTAATTGTCTTATTTAATAGATTTTTCCCACAATTTTTAGTTCAATCCTTCCTTTTGACATTACTAATTAACTTCAGGTGTACAACATACCTTACTTCTCTTGACAACAATAAAATAGCAAAATACACGCAGCAGGAAAAAAAAACGTATGATTCACTTCCATCAACTCCCATCGATGTAGGGTACTTAGTCTCAACATTAGACGTTCAGCAAATAAGGGTTTCACACTCCTGTTTCCATGGCAACATTACATTACAACATATGGGAATGCAAACACCCACTCGCGACTCACCTTACGGTACTCTACAAGATCCACTAATCAGCAAGCAAATGAGATAAGTTATATCACCGATGAAATTATATCTATCGGCTTACAAGAACATAGAGGTACTTTTAAACTTGACACATTTTTTTAATTGTTTTATTTACTGGATTTCTTCCACAATTTCAATCCAATCCTTGTTTTTGGACTTTACTAAATATTCAGGAACAGAAATTCTTTATGACTTCTTCCATTTTAAAACACCATCAAGTGCCTAGTCTCAATCCCAGACGTTCAGCAAAGCAGGGGTTCACACGGCTGTTTCTTTGGCAACGCTACATTCAAATATACTGTATGGGAAGATAAACATACAATACTATGAATATAATTCACTTATTTTTAGTGATCATCGAAGTTTCTGAGTGAATAATTTTGAAAATATTTATCGCAATTAACGAAATCGCATATTTAGAACACAATAATACTAAAATAAAATAAAATAACAGAATTTAGAAAAATTTCCCTATATGCTTTCCATGAGTAATAAACGTGATCATTAGTATCACTACGCCCACATACGTTAAATAACGACACGACTAACTAATTGACATAAACGAAAACTTGGGTAAATTAAACAAGTGTTATTAATATACGACATTGGCAACCAAATATTAATAATATTATAAAAGAATCACTGTGGGAAAAAATGAGATTCCTATAAATCATGTAACACTAAAAGTGTGTTTTGAGATCTTAGACCTGGGTGAACTAGTGTTGTCTACGAGACTCTTGAAATTTATCATCTCGAAAACGAGACTAGAATTGAAATGCTCCTAGTCTCATCTCAAATTTTAAAATGTACACTCATGTCGAAAATGATTGTCGCATATCTATAACTGTCTTTTTGTAAGAATATAATTTGATTATGGTTTTGCAGGGTACTTTTAATACTGATACTGTGTGTATAATCGGGAAATGTATATTTGTGGTAAATTTCATAGGAAAAGAATTATAAATACGAAAATTAGAATGAGTCAAACAAAATGTTGCTAAATGAACAAGAAAGTTTTATTTTCGTTTTATTGTTCTTATTTTCTGCTCTTATGACATGAAATTTGCCACATACATGCATTTGCCGATTGTACACATACTAACATTATAAGAAATACCGGGCGAATTCGTTATCAAATTATATTCCTACGAAAACATATTTATAGACATGCGACAATAAGTTTGGACATGAGTGTACTTCTCGTCTTGTTTTCGAGACGAGAATCGAGACAAGACTAGACATTTCTTGTTTCGTGCGCAATACTACGGTAGTTTTTAAGTTTTACGATCCAACGATTATGAACTTTAAGTTAATTAGAACATTCTTCTGAATAGGTGTGTTGATTCACGACTTACAATCGAAACTCTCCTACAAAAGTTAAAAAAAAAAAAAAAAACAGTAACACGCAGAACTTGATTTGGAACACTATCCAGTAAATCAAGGCGCTAATTCGAATATGAAGACCATTTTTCATTAGCTTCTTTCATTTTCGAGACACGAAATGTTACAGAGCTCATGACCTAATACGAGGTGAACACCAAAAGTAGACCCTACGTAGTCCACATTTTTCTTTAATTCAGGAAAGTAACTGCGACATTGGAGACCTCCATCCTTCGTCTGTACGCAGTGTAGGTTTTGTTTATTAGGTGGCACCCAGCAGTTGAGTCACAGTGCCTGAACGAGTTAAACGTGTTTCTGATATTGTCCGAAAACATGAAAAATTCGGTTGAAGAGCAACGGGTAAAATCCCTCACCACTGCTAGACGTTCATCGCTAATTGGAGGGTGTGTGTGGTGACAGTGCTCTTGTAGAAAACGTGGAAGTTGGTCGTGAGTTCAAACCAGGGTGAACGAATGTGAAAGATGAGCAGAGGTCTGGACGTCTAAAAACAGCATTAACTGACGCTAACACTGACCGTGTTGAAAATTTCATCATGGAAGTTAGGCGTCTCACCATGCAGGAGATATGTGATACACTGAGCCTAAGAATGGGAACAATAGAACGAATAATTACAAAACAACTGGGCCTGAGGAAAGTTTCTTCTCACTGGGTTCCACGAATGCTTAATGACGATTAGAAAGAGGCAAGGATTCGATCAAGTGCTGCAAATTTGACGTGCTTCAGAAGAGAGGGACGTAATTTCTTAGAAAGTGTGACAATGAATGAATCGCTTATTCCATTATTCAACACAGAAACAAGAAAGCACTACATGCAGTGGAAACACAAATTCACCACCACTCCCAAAAAATTTCGTCACGTAGCATCCAATAAGAATTTACTGTACGCTACCTTCTGAGAGTCTGAGGAAGTGATATTGTCCCACCCTGTTCTGATAGGTCACACAATTACGGACGAATATTTTTGTACACTATTGGATACAGAATTTTTGCTAAAATTGACTGAGAAACGACTGCAAATAGCAAATACCAGTTTCATCCTCCATATGGACAACGCACCGCCACACCGTGCTAATGTTGTTACCTCATTCTTGACTGACAATGTATTGAGCTTCTGCCACATCCAGGACCGGATTTAGGGGGGTGCAAAGGTGCACCTGCACCCCCCTCCGTTATAAATGTACACTACCTAATGTGAGAAGCAAGTAGTGAGTTTTGCAAAATCAATAGTTTCAGCCAATTTTCTGAAGGTTGAAGGAACAGGATTCATCAAGATCAGACACTTAGCATTTCCAGGGCAATTCCTCATTCACACCACAGATGCCTAAAGGCATTTAAAAAAACTTATTTCAAATGTACTGGCAGTTATTTGGTGCACCCCTCCCCCAGAAAATCCTGGATCCGGCCCTGGCCACATCCACCTTACTCATCTGAATTAGGTCCGAATGACTTTTGGCTGTTCCTAAACCTCAAGATTTCTCTTCGTGGATGCCATTTTGCCTGTAGATCATCCTTTGGAAGTGTTATTTGCCAGATCTGAAACATACCCCTCATAGATGACTATGCCATATGCTACATAAAATGAACGGAGCGATGACAACTGTGTATAAAAAAAGAAGGAGAGTTTGTTGAGAAATAGACACAGGTTAATTCCCTGTATTTTCTTGTTCTTGGAAATTAGAACGAAAAAAAATGAAATGAAATCTTTGAGTTTTACGTCCCACGGTTATGCCGGTTAGGCTAAAGGAGACGGTGATTATGAGAGATGAGTGAAATGGTGGAATGAAGAAAGTGGGAGGAAACGGGAGAACCCCGAGAAAACCCACGAGCACGGTGTTTGTCCACCACAAAGTTCACTTGGCGGGGGCTGGGATCGAACCCGGGACCCCAAGCACCAGAGGTGAACGCTCTACCACTGAGCCACCGCGAAATTAGAACGAAGCAGTACTCTTGGTGTGCACCTCGTATGTTATGCCACACTATAGTTAATAAAATTTACTCCCTACCTTCAACTATAAATACAATTGAAGTGCAACATTATATCATGATAGTAAACTGTATGCACCAAAGAATCATTCTGAACCATTTAAAAACGACTGTTGCACCACTGTCTCACACGCATGTAGTCTTCTTCTTCATACGTCGATGAAGTGAAACTGTAGACTAGGGATGCGTACGAGACAAGATTTGAGGCTGTCTCGTCTCGAAAATGTGCTGTAAAAGTGATGTCTCGACTCGAAAAATGTATGTTTCTCTATTGGAAGAGCTGTGTCTCGACTCGAATTTTCTCAGGAAAATTTTGTCTCGACTCGTCTCGTGCGCACCCCTACTGTAGACTCAACTTTTAAAGTTAAAAGTTCAGGATCTCGCTTTCCAGATTCTCCTGATGTCGTTCCCTGAATATCAAAAATGTCCTGTAATATAATATTCTGGTGCCTATATAAACAGACTGTAGATAAAGTATATCCAATAACATTTAGCTTCAACAAATAAGTGAGCATACGCAAAACTGTGGATGACGGATATACAGTATAAATAGCTCCAAACATATGAGAAGTACACACTTATATGACGGCATCTATAAGGCAACACCGACAACACAGGTGACATTTATACTTTGGGCCACAGACATGAATACTGAAAAGGATTCCAATAAGCCAGATTCACATATAAAAGGTTAGGCATATATCTCGCTCGAACTATTAATCACGAAGGTGGCTTCCTTCTCTAAAATCACCGTGAAGACATAAACTATACATCAACCTGGTTAGTTGCAGATGCTAATTTATAAACATTCCCCGTACTTAGCTCAACTATTGTGTTCAGTATAATAAAGTATAACCTCGACGTCATCATATTCAGGTTCAGGTAAAAGAAAGCCCTGATTTTGCAAACATACCACCTGTTGTTGAGTAGCAGTTTGGGTATTACAAGTTACAAAAGTTACAATGTAATTTTAGATGGTTTGATTCTCTCAATGATGATTATGATGTGGTGTTAGGTGAATCATAATAGATAGAACCACAAAATTCTATGTTTTAAAGCTCTTAGAAGAATGATCCAAATGACCTGTCCCAGATCCCTATAGGTCACACCAGAGCTGAGATATGGGGGTGCAAAATCCTCATAAGAATAACATGGGGGCATTTTAAAAATAATCGAAAACGAACAATATTAGAATTAGGTTCATAGTTTTGGGGATTGCTGAGGTGAATAGTGACAATTTTAATACAACTCAACTTCAACGTCATACTCCACTCCCCAGGAAGGGGCGATATTTTAAAAGTAATCGAAAACGACAGATATTAGTGTTGAATTCATAGTTTTCGAGGTCGCTCAGTTTAACGGTATCAGTTTTCGTGATGTTCAAGTTCATCCTCACCCCTTGGGTTGGGGGTGGGAAAGGATGACATTTTAAAAATAATCAGATAAGCTAGCTAATTAGTAACTACTATAATTATAACGAATTAAACTCATTAACATATTTTCTCGCGCTTGCGTGGGTCTCTGAGGGTTGCTAGTTTTAAATATTACTTTATTGTGAGTCTTGAAAAAAATCCCAAATTTTGCCTCCCCCTAAATTCTGCCGCCCTGTGCTCGAGCACAGAATATTATTACTTATCTAAATACGGGCCTGGGTAAAATACATAATAGTTGACTGAATTACTAATAAATTATTCAGTACAGGCAACACACAGTGATAATCAAAAGGATTATGGCATATCGCAAGGTGAGGTTTTAGCAGTTGGGGCAGGGTTGCCAACTTTTCTTAAGACGAATTGAGACGGGACAATCGATGTTCGAGCTCTACCCCCCCCCCCTTATTAGATGACTACACGTACGGCGAGTCGTTGAGAACAATGTAAATAATCAGCTTAATAACACGAACCTGAGTGAATGCGGCACCTTATATTTTTATTTTCCCACACACTACTCATCACTAGGTATAAGCAATATATGCAACAAATTCAAACCAAAACAATTGCAATTTATATAATGTAAACAAAGTTTAGATAGAAAACTATATACATTTTTTATTACAAATAAGTGCATAACATTGTTAAAGAATTACTATTACTAAAATCAAGTCTTATTCTTTGTCTATCATCATACAACAAAATTAAAACCAAACAACTGTAATTTATTTAACATAAACAAAACACAAATTTGTTAAATTGATTCTATATAGATAAATCTGTGCGTGTAAAAGAATAAGTCATTCCTTTTGTAAAAATGGCCCAGTAAAATATTAATTAGCTTTGAAAATCGATAAATCGGGATAATATGCGTCCCTTACGAGTGTCCGGTCAGGACGCGGGACAAATAAGTTAAAAATCGGTACCGTCCCTGCAGAATCGGGACGGTTGGCAACCCTGAGTTGGGGTGCCTGAACTTAATTTACTGAAACATAATTTTACTTATGTTATTCATTTCAAACGACACTTTCAACATTTTAATAATAACATCTAATTGCACTGAGAAGGTTTAATTGCCTTTTACGATACTTACAACATATATTCTTCCTTCTAAAATTTAACTAGCTTTCGACATCTTTTTGACATACATCTCTTTCGTTGTTCTTCTAATTTCAACAAATTTTCTTCTTCTTTTACATTTATTAAATGTTATATTTACATTTTTTTCGTAATCGATAAATATTACACATAGGGTACGGCGGGGTAATTTGAATAATTTCAGACATTTTCTCATATATCTCGGAAACTGGAATTGGTATTCAAATATAAAATTGTGAACAAAAACTTTGAACCTTACTATTACTTAACAATTTTTCTCAAGATAGTATCTGAGATACATCATTGTGAAATTTGGGTATTCAATTTCCCCGCCGAAATTTGGAAAAACGTAACAGTGAGGGGCAATTTGAATAACGAGTGGGGTAATATGAATAATCAACAAAATAAACAAATCTTATAGAAATAATGTATAAACTATTTAATAGTTAGATTGCAATTTCTACCGTAGTTGAAATATGCTGGAGGCCTACATAAATTGTAAATATTCGTCACCTATAGCTATCTTTTTGAATGTAGGCCTACACTAAAAAAAATGTTCAGAACACTGTCTAAGGCAAAGAGCCTTAATTGGTTAATTCATCTTCCATCGTTCGTATTTAACGACAACGACAACAGATAAACTGTTTTCGACCTTCTGCACCGACACAGACTTCGTAGAACTATGTCTTAACAACGCTGGGAACGAATCCAGACTCCCTTTCTAGCAGAACGTTCTGAATAGTAATTAAGAAGGCAAAAACAGCAATTCCTTGTTTGACTTTCATTACCTTCAGCCATCTTTAGACTTAGGCCTACATTTTCGTCACTAGAAGGGGTAGATGATATCAGTTTCTTTCATTTGTTTTTTTCTTGGCAGGTTCTGTATTAGCACTCTTCTTTCTTGTAGTGCTATTGGATTTTGTTGCACCCGATGCTTGCATCTTTCATCGGAGGTGTTTTATTCTCATTGCCAGAATATTTTCAGAAGTTGAGTGGCATGATTTTATTGCGACAAAACGTCTCTTCTGCACACAATTTTTTTCTGGGGAAGGACTTGTTGTATGGGTTCATCTATAGACTTCGTTGGGACAAAGTTTTGAGAGCCATGACCGGAAGAAGAAGGCGCGTTGTTAAGATCTTCTTCCCGAGAAGACTGCTCCTCAAAATGTATAATAAGACCATACGTTTCCGAAGGGGCGAATCGAAATTCTTCAATACCTTGTGGACTAAACGGGTAGATACCAGTACATGAAAACCCATTAACTGCCAGTCCAACAAAAGCTGTCAACTTCTAGGCTTCAGTGAACAAAATGCAGAACTGAGAATTACTAATCACTGACCTCAGGTTTTAGTGAATCCAGATAGTTGCCTCTTGGTGGTAATTGGCTTTAAGGGCCTTAAAAACAGAGCGATCGAGTGGTTATAATACGTGTGTTGTGTCTGGACGTAGGTAAAGCATTTCGATGTCATGACTTTGGTAGAACTCTAAGGACAAAAGTTGTGAGTGAGATTTTGGGTTTTAAAGTCCGGATTTAGGCGTACGCCTTTGAATATTACTACAGGAGGTATAAAAGACCTTCTGGCATTGCAGCATGCTATCACCGTTACATTTCCCCTCGCTCAACAGATATTAAACTTACCACCTCTTTTCTACCCTTTTCTGCAAAAATTTTAGGGGTCTGTTATTTAGAGGAAGATTACTTTCGTCCATATTATAAATACGGTTACGATGGTTTATGGAGATCATACTCGTTCATTAATTTTCTCAGTAAGTCAAAATAAGAATTCGCAGTTTCCTTGTTAACACTAGAAGCTTTTGCGTTTGACAAACAAATATAAAATAGTAGGCCTATAGTTCTAATTTCAGTGCTATTCAAATTGCCCCGTTTTGAATTATCCAAATTGCCCCGCAATCGACGAACTTTCCATTCAGAACGTGATATGAAAACTGCTGATTAGTTGACGCCAGTGTACACTATATCAATGCCCCACATGTTACTGATACGATTATAATCCAGAGCGGTTTCATTTTATCCAGTTAATAAGAAGGAAAGCTTAAGGAAACAACGTTGAAAATTATAACGACCTAAAAATACACACATTCGTACTTACCTTGCAGCAAACAAAAAATCGTATAAGCCTTCAGAACCGAAGGAATAGTTTGTATTTCTGAGAGCGACTTCTGCAAACCACCACCTACAAATCCACCACAGATTCACTAACATGGCGAGCCGCGTTTCCACTCCAGCTGGCAAAATGCTTAACATTATTCAAATTCCCCGCCTATTCGAATTACCCCGCTGTACCCTATTAGTACCGGTATTTAAAATTTTGTATTTAAAACTAATTTATAAGATATTACATATTATTATTATTTAAATTAAATGTGTCAATGGAACTAAATCCAAATAAATAAAATGCCATCTTATCATTTTCTGAAAATAAATAATCTCTGACAATAAAAATTAAATCGAATAATTTCTCTTTTATTTTTTCCGGGATTTAAAGAATTATATCGGAGTTTATTTCTGGAACAGAACAAATCTAAAATTTGGTCCGTTACATGACACGAAAAATCTTTGATTATTTCTAATGAAATTGTATTAACCAATTTTTCAAAATTACAATGACCAGCTGTCAAAGTCGACACCATTCTGTCATTGTTAAATTACAAAGAAATAATACAGGGAATACGCTTATGCACTAAAATAATGACCTATGAAAATTATAAAGCCGTAGCTAGAGATTTCGGTGTCCGGGGCGAAGTAGCATTCGATGCTCCCTATATTCATCTCAACAAAGTATTCTTTTTATAAAAGATAAATATAAGATAAACAGCTTTTGTTGTTATACTATGCTGATTTTTTTTTTATCGAGATGCTTGGATAGACCATTGCAACAGCCAAGGGGGGCTAGGTGGGGGGCTCGCCCCCTAGAGGAAATTGTACTTCAGAATATCGAAAATCAAATAGAATTTTTACATTAGTTACAGCAAAATTTGAAACTATTTTTGAAACGTCGCTTATACTTGCTCCCCCTTGGAAACCACAACATGGGCGCCCTCGGCAACAGCCAAAAGCGATCGTTAGGTATTCTTTTACAAATTAGAGCTTTTTTTCAAGAGGTTTATTTTGGACTTTTTGTTGAACTTGACAAAACTAACTTTGGTTGGCATACAAATCCTTGGCATTTCCCTGTTAGAAAATAAAGAGTTTAGTAAAATACATAACGGCTAGCAACGCCTTCAGTGTTACCCCTTGTCAATTCCCAGACTTGCAGACATGCACGTTCTTCACTAAAATTTGATTTCTGTGTCATTGGGACTGTTACCAATGAGTTTAACGACCGAGAAAACTATTCATTCAAAATTAATCTAAGCTATTTTAGACATTTTATTTTTCACTCCTTCTCACCCTTCGCGCCAGTGGGAGCTAAACTTGGACCTAGCATCGGGGGTGTCACTATTGTCACTATTCATCTCAACGACCCCTTAAACTTTGCATTTGACACTAATGTCGATTATTCTCGATATTATTACAAAGGAAACCGTAACATTTACAAATAAGGTATAAAAAATACCAAGTACTACATACAATGGTGATTTCAGAAGACTTCCCTCGGTGGGATTTTGAATATACAAGGGTGAAAAGTATTGCTGCAAAAATACTGGTGATCCAATTAGATTTTATTTTCAGTTTATCGTCCCTTTCAGCAGCAAGGCTATTTGAGACTTGGACCTACAACTTAATGTGGAATCCGAACTACATGAGCTCCTGCTGGGAATAGAATCCGGGTATATCACGCCAAAGGGCTGATGACTCAAATTGAACACGATTGGAGATATGGTCCCAAGGGAAAAATTTGTAGCTCTGGGACGAATTTATCCACGGACCATCTTCTGAAGTTATCACTGCCTGACATGGGCGCCCGAAGGAGGGGGGGGACAAGGGGCCCTGGCTCACGAAAATGTATACGTAATATAGCAAACCACGTATATTTAATGCCAGAAACACCAGACGTAGTATAGCAACCATGAAGGTGCCCCCCTAGAAAAGTTTCTTCGGGCGCCCCTGCTGCGTGATATCTTTTTTATAGTTTAGAGTTTGGCGCCTTCAGTTTCTTCTCGGTTGCACCACGTATTTCACAGTTCATTTCATCATTATTTATTCACATATATTTATCTTTCTTATCTTTTTTTCAGCTTACACGTGGACCTTTACACAAAATGTGCGTGGGACGTTTACGTTTAATTAGCAAAATTACGTATGACGAAAAAAGCAGTGATAAAAATAGTTCTTTGATGCTTATCACTTAAGGGCGTGGATCGAAGAACTATTTTTATCATCCCTTTTACGTTAACGTACAGTATAAGGAATCGTGGGTGGGTGTTGCGCACAATCTAAATAATTTGTCTAGCGTCAACAACAGTTTATTCAAATAGCGTCAAAATCCAATTTTTTTAGTTATCAGTCGGCTGTGTTACGATGAATTGCGCAAGATACTGTAAGGAGATTATCCACATTTTGGACATTTCCCCTGAAAATTCCAAATGCCTTTATTTCTAGTTTATATTATACAATTAATAGTGTTGCTTTTTTTCCCCTTTATCTATAAAAAAATATTGAGAAAACCCAGGAAAATTCATTATCGAAAACAAACAATTATGATGTGCGGAAAGGAAAATACGTTATGTGTATTACAGATAGGGTAAGTTCCCCGAGCGACGTCATTGTGACGTAGCGACAAGGTGGGTGTGTCTAAAAAAGCGAAGGCTGAAACACCTGTAGCATTGAGAAGTGAGCGCGTCAGTTTAGTTCAGTTGCTCGCGTCGTACTAGCAGCAAGATTGTTATCCCGTGTGGTGGTGGCGTGTTTAGTTTAGTGTGTTGCTTGTGCGTGTGCTCAAGTTTTCTTTATTTACTGCCTTTGTTACGCTGAAAAGAAATCAATTCTTTTATTTTCTTGTGAGAGAGTAAGAAGAAACAAAAGAAAATCAGTAGAGTGATTCCGAATGTGTTAAAAGCTGATATTTTATATTATGTTATTGTCGAGACATCATCTAAGGTAAACCATCATTACAGTTTCTTACTTTTTTTTTTTTAACTTATATTCTTTGTCATTATTTATTTACAAAGAATGAAGGTTCTTTAACAGTGGCGTGTTGTGGTATCTGGTTCACGTTTTCTAAATCATTGTGTACATAATAATATTTTTTCTTCTTTTTAAGAAATATTTCAAAGTAATACCAGAAAAAAAATAAAACATGCGGTTTACTAGTTACCAATAGTAATTACCAACGGGAGTCTCTGAGTTAATACCACCCCTTTCAACAATATATTATGAAAAAAAATATTATCCACCCAGGGCAAGGGCGCCGATCCTGGGGGGTCGTGGGGACTCGGGCCCCCCTTACTGTACCCACACATATATACAATATTTGGCATAAATCGAATGCAATTTGCCTTAAAATCCTCATATATGCCTTCTTCATCTGAATGGGCCCCCCAAATTTACGAAGAAATCGGCGCCCTTGACCCAGGGTCGAGTTAAGGTGGGAGGCTGTAGACCCGGGCCTCCACTCTGATCAAAATCTCAATTGGTTGTCTAAAAAGAATCACGTAAAATACAATCAATCATCATCATCATAAGGTAAAATATGATAAAAAAAAAAAAAATGAAACATATTCACTTAACTTTCAGGGGCCACATATTTTTTCTAGCCCCCGGCCCTCCAGATGGATTAATTCAACTCTGTATTCACCATATATACATATATAAATCCTAAAACGATATGAACTTGCAAAATTCTGGGTATGCCACTGCCTCTTATGATATCGTAAAGTTATAGTCCAACGTAATATTGATAATACGGTTCATGTTAAAATAAAAAAAAAAAATCTTGTCCGTGGATTTTAACGAGGTACTCCTGTTTCCACCCACATTCCCATCCCACTGATTCTTCCATCATCATTCACTTGCCTTAATCATCAATCTCCCTTAGCCTAAAGGGCGTTACCGTGGGACGTTAAACTGAAAGCCATTACGGACCATTAAAATAATAATAGTTGTAAGAAAAATAAACAATCATTGTTTATTTTATTGTCAAACGTTTTAGGTACTTTCTCAACATTTTATCGTCAAAATTAACATCACTGATAAGACTAATCACTTTATCACCAGAAAGCGGGAAGATTTACTTTTAAAATTAGCCAAACAAACAATAACAGAAATATATAGCAATAATAGCTTGAGATAAAATCATTAATTATACTTAACATGAAATACTTATTTAAAGCGGTGGCGCGGTGGCTCAGTGGTAGAGCGTTCACCTCCTGTGCTTGGGGTCCCTAGTTCGATCCCAGCTTGCGCCGCGTGGACTTTATGGTGGACAAACACCGTGCTCGTGGGTTTTCTCGGGGTTCTCCCGTTTCCTTCCACTTTCTTAATTCCACCATTTTCACTTATCTCTCATCATCACCGTCTCCTTTAGCCTAACCGGCAAAAACGTGGGACGTAAAACTTACAGATTTCATTTCATTTACTTATGTAAAGCATGCAAATTAGAGGTCTGGGAGCGAAAGCTCTTTTTTTTTTTTTTTTTTTTCTAACTTAACGTTTGTTCCAAACGTTTATTTGCAAGCAGTTATTAAACTTAACTTTTTGCAAACATTTAAAGGAATTTGATAAATATGTGAAGTAAACTTTTTTGATACACATTTAAATACATTTAGTAAACGTTGACGTCCATCGCTAAGGAAACTCTTTTACTATTAATACTATTAATTTCTTACTAAGAAGCACTAATATAAATCTCTAGTTAGAATTTCCTTCCCCCAGCTCTTCCCATGCATTCACCTGATATGAATTTCGGCGACCGACCAGAGGGGAAATACAACGAACTAAATTTAACATTCGAGCCAAATCACTGAAGTTTATATTCACCAGATGCACCCCCACCTCTTTCCCAGCGAACAGAAATGCTACTTTTTTCATGTTTGCTTTTACTGATTATAGATAGTTTTTTTTCCTTAATTGTAAATAACATGTTGGACTGTGTAAAATATAATTGTGTAATGGAAATCTGTTATATATGAAAACTGGAAGTCTATTAAAATATTGTTGAATATTAAGAATTTAAACATATATCGTATTACTTCGAAAGTAATCACTTCTTTTAAAATATAAATTACAAAAGAAAGGTTCAAGTGCGGTGGAAAACTGGAATCTCACACAAAAAAATCAAATTCGCCGCCGAAATTCGTCATATTGTAATTGTGTACTCTTTTGTGTGAAATTATATTGATTTCTCATTTTCGCTCCGCACACATATGTACATAGTATGACATTTATACTTCCTACATCACACCAAACCCGTATCCAAGGGGGTTTAGGGGGGTGGATTCCCCAAAATTTTTACTGGCCTCCCTGATAGGCTTGCAAATGATCGGGTCCCCCCTAACTTCTACCTCCCCCCTACATTTTTGGGCTGGCTACCGGCCTGTATCACACTGAGGAAGATTCTATTTCAATTAGTTATACTCAGGCCCGTGTTTACACACGAGAGAACAGGGATCTGTTCACAAGGCGGCAAATTTCTAAGGGTGGTCAGTAATCAAAATAAAGTTGGTAGTATTTCGTGCACGTATACTACCAGATACTTAGAAGTTTTAGATATATTTGTTTGTATTTTGTAACCTAGAAACACATGATAACGTTTTGTCTTTGGTCAGTCTTTTTTTCTGCTTACACATCACTGAATACAAAATAAGGGGTACTCATTTCTGGGGGGTGGGGGTATGGTAAAGTAAAATCACTATTATTTTCCTTGAATTTAATCGACATTCTCTTATTTTCCCTCGAATGTTAAGGGAGCAACTGATATTCGCATATTGTCGTTTTTCCTTTTTTTTTTTTTTAATTAAAAGTACTGTTTCTTTCCGGGTCATTTGTAAGCGTATTAATGCATAATATTCTTTCCAGTACATATCCGTTTTTAAATTAATTATGCGTTTACTTATAACCCTGTAGATACATTCAGATCTCTTTTTATACATTTCTGAAGATGAACTGTGTCACGTTCTCGCAGGACAGGATTAACCCATCTGGAGGCCCGGGAGTAGAAAAAATATGTGGCCCGTGCTTTCACGTAATGTTTATCTGTTAAAGTACAGTAGGAAAGTTATGGGAATATTATTTTATAACTAGGAATACAATGTATATACCCGATTGCAATGAAATGAGCTGAGCGAGCTTAAACTACGTAATCAGGAAGCGTTTTTCGGTGATTATTCCTCGATGGTACATCGGATTTTTGATTTCGACCTATGTTGTCACTCAGCACGACATACTCTATCAGCGTGCTAAGTTTGGTTGAGATCGGCCAAACGGTCTAGGAGGAAGCGTTTTTCGGTGATTATTCCTCGATGGTACATCGGATTTTTGATTTCGACCTTTGTTGTCACTCAGCACGACATACTCTATCAGCGTGCTAAGTTTGGTTGAGATCGGCCAAACGGTCTAGGAGGAAGCGTTTTTCGGTGATTATTCCTCGATGGTACATCGGATTTTTGATTTCGACCTTTGTTGTCACTCAGCACGACATACTCTATCAGCGTGCTAAGTTTGGTTGAGTTCGGCCAAACGGTCTAAGAGGAAGCGTTTTACGGTGATTATTCCTCGATGGTACATCGGATTTTTGATTTCGACCTATGTTGTCACTCAGCACGACATACTCTATCAGCGTGCTAAGTTTGGTTGAGATCGGCCAAACGGTCTAGGAGGAAGCGTTTTTCGGTGATTATTCCTCGATGGTACATCGGATTTTTGATTTCGACCTATGTTGTCACTCAGCACGACATACTCTATCAGCGTGCTAAGTTGGGTTGATATCGGCCAAACGGTCTAGGAGGAGTTCGCGGACAACCAAACGGCTAACCCGAGTATAAGAGCTTCGCTTCGCTCAGCTCAATGATTGTATCTTTATGATTCTTTTTAGATAGCCAGTTGAGATTTTGATCATAGTAGAGGCTGCTGTCCACATGGAGGCCCAGGGCTACAGCCTCCCTAAGCTCCCCTTTAATCCGGCCCTGCGTTCTGAAGTCAAGAACTAAATAGATAAAACAGTAAATACTGAGAATACGATATTCACATGTGTATTAATGGATCTATTGTTCACTGTGTACATGGTCGAGAATGAAGTACCTAAGCTAGGATAGAGTGTTTTAAGATTATTAAAATTACAAATAATTTTTGTTTTTTTCTTTATTTTATTGTTAAATTACACCAATACATAACACTATTTATACTGGCTGCAGTGGCTTAGTGGTAGAGCGCTCACCTACGCTACGTGGATATCTGGATCAATTCCAGCTGGTTCCAGATGAGTTTTGTGGTGGGAAAATACCATGTTCTACCGTTTCTTAACACTTTCTTCATTCCATCACTGTTATTCATCTCATTATCACCGTCTCTCTTAGCCTTAGAGTATAATAGTTGGGATCAGTGACGTATTTGGGGGGAGGGGGGGGCTATCGGGCTGAAGTCCTCAGAAATAAATTTGTTATATGCACAACTTCATTAAAATTTGTCGGCACCCAAAAGGAAAAATATAAGTGCTTATTCAGGTGTCGTGCATAGCCCCCCGGAAACAAAATCCTAAATACGCCACTGGTTGGAATGTTAAGAAAGAGGCATACGATTAATTTAAAATAGAGAATGAATGATTGTTATCTTTATTGACTGATTGATTTTGTATTCAGTTCTTTTGTGAGCAGAGAGACTATATAAAACAAGAATTAAGAGTTTAAAAGTGAGATCTGAATCATTGTAGTGCGTTCCGTGCTTTCCCACCGAGAATCGAACCTGGGACTTCGTGCACCAAAGGTACAGGCACTAGCCATTAGATCAGCGAAGAGGGTCATATTCTTACTGATCATTATTTTAATGTGAATTATATTTGTAATATTACGTCTCGCTGTCATTTAGCAACGATATAATGACAGCTTGCTTGTCAGTGGAATATTATGAAGTTACTGCAAAGTCCTACATACATCTTACAAAATAAATTCTTGACTTAAAAAAATAGAAGATAAAAAGAAGTATTTTCTTTTCCACGCGTTCCCTTTTTAAACACTGGAAACATCGTACCTCCCTTGTTGATATTAGATAAGCAAATATAAAACGTGCGATTTTCATATTTGCCCTTCGCTTATACAGCATAACCCTTGAACTTTCAGTAGCGTATCTCACCTCCCACGCCCTCTCTCATATATCCTTAGCGACGTTGGATTCCCACGCCATATTTACTTTTTAGCCCGTTGATTTAAATGAGGAATTTATCTTTCTGTTATTCTTTGATATGAACTGGATATTTTGAATGATTTGGCTGGTTTCTTCTTCAAACCTAGTTAAATGTCGCTTTCTTCGTGATTTTTTTTTTTTTTTTTTTTTTTATAAATACTGTATAATTTCAATACTTAACCATCAAATTTTAATTTAAGTAATACAGATATTAACGCAAATTCATTTTGAAAAGAAGCAAGGAACATTATTAACTAAACTTGAAGAAGTCATATCACTAAAATTCAAGTGCAATTAAGAGAAAACAGAAAAAAAAATCCTCTTATAAACCAATGACTAAAAGATAAAGATAACTAAATAATCTATACCAGTGATCCCCAACCGATATGTCGTGCAGTCACATAGTGGGTGTCTCGAATTTTTTGGAATTTCAAACTTATGAAGCATCTACTAATTAGTTAGAATCAATTTTGCGACAGAGCGTACTAGTCAGGGCCTCCAGCGGCAGCAACAATGCTTAGTACTACACGGAGTCAGCAACAATGCTTAGTATAACATAGTCAGCAACAATGCGTAGTGCTGCATAGAGTCAGTTTAGTAATATATAGTCAGCAACAATGCTTAGTACTACACGGAGTCAGCAACAATACTTAGTATTACATAGTCAGCAACAATACTTAGTATTACATAGTCAGCAACAATGCGTAGTACTGCATAGAGTCAGCAATAGTATTTAGTAATATATATATAGTCAGCAACAATGCTTAGTACTATATAGTCAGTAACAATGCTTAGTACTACACGGAGTCAGCAACAATGCTTAGTATTACATTGCAACAATGCGTAGTACTACATAGAGTCAGTAATAATGCTTAGTATTACATAATCAGCAACAATGCTTAGTACTACACGGAGTCAGCAACAATACTTAGTATTACATAGTCAGCAACAATGCGTAGTACTACATAGAGTCAGCAATAGTATTTAGTAATATATATATAGTCAGCAACAATGTTTAGTACTATATAGTCAGTAACAATGCTTAGTACTACACGGAGTCAGCAACAATGCTTAGTATTACATTGCAACAATGCGTAGTACTACATAGAGTCAGTAATAATGCTTAGTATTACATAATCAGCAACAATGCTTAGTACCACATAGAGTCAGCAACAATGCTTAGTACTACATAAAGTCAGTAATAATGCTTAGTACTACATAAAGTCAGCAAGAATGCTTAGTATTATATAGAATCAATAACAATACTTAATACTAAATAGAATCATCAACAATGCTTAGTACTACATAGTCATCAACAATGCTTAGTATTGTATAATCAGGAACAATGCTTAGTGCTGTATAGTCAGAAACAATACTTAGTACTACATATTCAGCAACAATGCTTAATACTGCATAGAGTTAGCAACAATCTTAGTACTACAGTCAGCAACAATACTTAGTACTATTTGGTCTAGGAATTAATTCGTGCGGGTGGACAAGAGATGGCGCAACGAATGGAGCGTCCCACAGTTCCGTGTATCCACACATGTGTTGCAAACCCCTGTCATCGCGTATCGTTCGTAGTATAGGGCAGTGGATTAAAGCGTCAACAACACCAGTTTGTAGTTAAGTGAACATGGCGCAATTTGTGCCTGATAAAGTGTTTTTGCGGGGTGTCCTGCTGCGTTACTTTAACATGCAGAAAAGTGCGACTGAAAGTCATCGTATTTTGGTGGAAGTGTATGGTGACCATGCTCTAGCTGAGCGAACGTGTCAGAAGTGGTTTGCACGGTTTAGAAGTGGTGATTTCAGCTTGGCAGACCAAGAGCGAGCTGGACAGCCAAAAAAATTTCAAGACGAAGAATTGACAGCATTGCTCGAGCAGGATTCGTGTCAAACGCAGGAACAACTTGCAGCAGCATTAGGCGTTGATCAAACAACAGTCTCCAAACGCTTGAAAGCCATGGGAATGATTCAAAAGATGTCACATTGGATTCCACATGAATTGAAAGACAGAGACGTTGAAAGACGAAAAACCATTTGCGAATTGCTGCTTCAACGACAGAGCAGAAAGGGGTTTATGCATCGAATTATTACGGGTGATGAGAAGTGGATCCATTACGAGAACCCTAAACGAAAAAAGGCCTGGGTGAAACCAGGTGAACCAGGTCCATCACAACCAAAACGAGATATTCACTGTGCAAAGGTTATGCTGTGCATATGGTGGGATATGAAAGGTGTGGTGTACTATGAGCTGCTGCAACCGGGTGAAACTATGAATGGAGAACGTTATCGACGACAATTAATGCGTTTGAAGCAAGCTCTGGCCAGAACACGACCAGAATGGGAGAACAGACATGATAAACTTATTGTTCAACATGATAACGCTCGCCCACATGTCCCAAAACCGGTCAAAACCTATTTAGAAAATGTCGGATGGGAAGTTTTACCCCACCCGCCGTATTCACCAGACGTTGCTCCTTCGGACTACTACTTGTTCGATTGCATGAACAACGATTTGATTGGACAGCGGTTTACTTCTTCAGAAGATATCGAAACATGGGTTTCTGACTGGATCGCTTCCAAGGATGAGGACTTCTTTCGCCACGGAATCCGTATATTGCCTGACAGATGGGCGAAAGTAGTGGCTAGCGATGGACAATATTTTTCTTAAGGTATTTATGTATTTTGTGTTTGTACTACAGCTTCAATGTGTGCGTACCAACCGCACGAATTAATTCCTAGACCAAATACATAGAGTCGACAACAATGCTTAGTCCTTTATAGAAACATATAGTGTTACACTTGTTTTTTACATTATTAACAATAAAAATATTGAACAAATATATCGCGATATCGTAGGCACTGAGTAAATTGTACTGTTAGTCAAAAAGGCTTGGGAATCACTGCTTTATAGCCTTAAGTTGGAAATCATTTACTGCGGATTGTTCAATTAAGAAACAAGTTCGTGAATTTTATGAATGACATTAACTATTAAAGTATGCACCGGGAATATTTTAGTTGTGATAAGAGAGCTAATTAAAAATATTTAAAGATTTAAATTACATCTTCTTTTTAACATAACGTTATGTTTCCTCTCTTAACGTCTGCAGTGTTCTCAACACCCTTTAAACTGGTTAGTTGTTCGGTTGTAAATGCACGTAAAGTCTTCACAAATAGCAACTGGTTTTATAAATCAACACTTTGAACCAATAACATAAATACATTATGTTCGTGCCAATATAATAGGTTATGACCTTGAATATAAGTAATTGTGTGTATGTGTGCTGCTATTGGATAAGAAATCTGTACGTTTTTTTGAGTTGTGATAGATCAAAGGCTTACGTAATTGCTATTTGTGATATGAAAAAACAAGACCTCTCAAGTGATTTGTGTTACATTAATGGTTTTGCAATTCTACGTTTACATCTGCTTTTAAGGTTTACCATAATCAGGTTCAGGACCGATCCAAGGAAATTTGCCGCCCCATGTAATAGCATCATTCACTGGCGTCTCTGGCATGTAAAATTTGGGGGGGACATCAAGGAAAGTGATTTAAATGGTACTACCAAGCCCAACCTGTTTATTATCTTCGATTCCATTTGTTAGCTTTCTGATTACCTTCACAGACCCCCTGAGGTATATCAAGTCTGTTATAATCCTTATAATCCTTTCATAGCCTGAATATTATATTCCAAATAGCCTAATTATTATTTATATGTTATTCTGTCGTTAGTAAATAAATTAGAATAAAATATTGAAAATTTTGTACTTCAAAATATTGAGGGGGACGCGTCCCCCTCGTCCCCCCGCCAGAGACGCCCATGGCATCATTTGCCATTTCTCCTTATGTAGAGAGAATGCAACCCAGCCACAATCTTAAATACGTTAATCTATCTTAATTTTAGTTGCTTTGAAGAAAATATAAAGTCCACTGAATAATAATAATAATAATAATAATAATAATAATAATAATAATAATAATAATAATAATAATACATTTCATTGCTGCGAACAGCTCAAAGGCAAAAATGTAGTACTTTGTTAAAACCATTAAATAATCAATCATAAAAGACCAAAGCTCATGTGGTTCGGATTCCACGTTAATCAGTAGGTCCTATCCCATATAGCCTTGCTTCTCAAAGGGACGTTAAACTCAAAATCAACTCAACTCAGAAAATTTTACTAGTGAAGAGTTGTCAACTCAGAGGTTAAGGCCATTGCCAAAAGGCTAATAGATTCAAATTGCAAGGTTCAAGCTAGTTTATAAAAGAAGATTGTAATCAAAACATTCAATTTTATAGTATACCATTTTCTGTATTATGCAAATAAAAGTTTCATTTAACTGCCATTTAAAACAAGTATCAGCCTTGCTTAAAATTATACATCCAGCAGCCAAATGATCGTGGTCACTTTATTGTCATATTTCTAACATAAGAGATTGGTTAAGATATACCGAAGATACATAAGAACAAACTCAAGATTTTCAGTTATATCCCTTGTCACAAAGTTAAAACATGTAATGAACGCTCTGTTACTTTTTTTCTGAACATACATTTCAAATTGTTCTAAGACTTTGTTACTTTTCTCAGTATTTCACGTTTTGAATTTAGTGCAACCAATGTCGATTGATTTCTTACTCTTTTAATTCAGCACTCTTATTCATATATTTTTAAAGCAATGTTAGTTACTGTATTTGCTATGAAAAATGAAATGAAATCTTTTAAGCTTTACGTCGCATGGTTATGCCGGCTAGGCTAAAGGAGACGAAGATGAGAATTTAATGAAAATGGTGGAATGATGAAAATGGAAGGAAACGGGAGAATCCCGAGGAAACCCCCACACACATGGTGTTTGTCCACCACAAAGTTCACTTGACGCGAGCTGGGATCGAACCAGAGACCTCATGCACCAGAGATAAACGCTCTAACACTGAGCCACAGCGGCCCCTATATTTGCTATCCAATACCATTTCAATAAATAATTTTTCTATAAATTTCCATCTTTTCGATAGGGATTGAAGTCTCCAAAAGTTAACAAATATTCGTAGGCATGTGAATTGTAATTATTTTTCATTTTATAACATAGTAACCTTATAAAACATTTCTGTGTCGCTTAATATTGATAAACGCCGGTCTAGCGCCAGGAAGTATTAAGAAAACACAGAACCAGGAAGTACGTGTGTAAAGACTACACTAAAACTAAACTTATAGGGGACATCACTATCTTAATGTTGAATAATGTATTGCATACATATCAAGATACAGTATTTTCATTATAATTTTCGTATCAGCGCAGAAATGGTAGTGACTACATCAATTTCTGTCTAAGCTCTTCCGTTCCAGAATTAAAAAAAAAAAAAAAAAAAAAAAAGATTGCGTCCGGGCATTTAGTTCTTACGAACCCAAGGAAAGGATCCATGGAGGGGGAAAGGAAACTAGTTGACAGTAACTAAGTACGTATTGATCCATGCCAACTAGATTCATCAGCTGCACGACCGGTCAACAACATGTTTAAAACAAAAAAAACTTAAGGTCTTTTGTGTGAGAAACGTACGTAGGCTACATGTGGACACGTTTGTTCAGGCGCACATTGTTTAATTTTTTCTTTCTTTTTTTGCAATAACATTACTTTTTTTTTTGTTAAGCTTTCAAATAAACAAATTCTAGAAGAAACAACAGAAATGTTATTTGTTTCAGATCGAACAAATGTTTCTTCAAGAGCAAGCAAATATGTTGGTTTCTGTGTGACGGTTGACATTGTACCAGTAGTACCAGGTGTATCGTGTGCTGTAAAAATAACTTAAATGTTTTTTTTTTCTTTCTAAAAAACACAACTTGCACTGATTTTTTTTTCAGTTCAGTACATCCATCCATATACGTGGTGTTTCTAAGCAGCACCGACATCGTTCAAAGGTGATTCCTGTGACTAAGATAAAACGTACAGACCATCATGGGTGTTAGAAACGCTTCCTTTCGACGCTATGACCAGACCCAAATTTGGCAGAAAAAGGCAAATATAATCCCAAATATGACGGGAAAATGCAAACATACCCACAACTCGAGGGCAGAATGTAAGAGCAAAGTGGTGTAAATAGGGATATTCATTATTTTTAGTCGTATATTCCACTAATGTACATGAGCTCCTTCGTGGATAAGCGGTTAGTGTACGTGCCTTTGGCGTGGGAAACCCGGGTTCGATTCCCGACGCGAGCTCATGTCTTTCGGATTCCACTTTAATCAGTAGGTCCAAGTCTCATATAGCCTTGCTGCCGAAAGGGACGTTAAACTCAGAATCAACTCAATTCCATTAATGCACAAATTTCCATTAGCCTATAAAGAGCATATCCGTAAGTTATTAAAACGTTCCTGTTCAGTTCTTTCTCAAGTTTATTCTGTAGTGAGACAAAGTACCATTAAGTTAGCCAAACAACTATCCTTCTTCCGAATTCTAAGTGTCTTTATAGCTTGAATAATAGAGTCCTTTCTACTCATTCAAACAGTGTTCTTAATTACGATTTATTTTCTCACTTGATTTTTTTTTATTAATAAATATAAAATACCCAAGAAATTATTCATTTGTATTTCTTTTGAGGTTACCCTTGAGCTGCCTTGGACCACATCCAATTGTGCGTTAATGAAAACTAGATCTCATTTCCTTTTACTCGGCTTTCATCGTTTTGTTTTCGAGTTTTGGATCGTTTTGTATTTTTCGACAATTTTTTGGTTGCTCATTGCCGAAAGAAAGCATCCCTCCAGATTATTCTATACTTTTTGTCTTATCTTGGTAACAGAAATCAAGAATGTTGTTTGTATTGTTTCAAAGTACCGTACGATATATATACGGAAGTTGAAATGTTCCAGAGTTATGCTCTTGATGCGAAAGGAAGCGAGGTAATAAATGCAAATAAGTGTTATGAAATGGTTCAAGAAAGAAAATATAAGTGTTACGAGAAAATCATGCATGTTGTTTTCGTCCTTCACAAAGTCAAAGAATTCGAAGTTTTGAAGTAAGATAAGAAGTTTGTTGATATTATTTTCTGACAAACATTGAATTTAATTTCATAAACATCTTCATACATGTTTGATTTTATATGTAACATAATAAATTTTGTCTTGTAGGCGAAAGAAGTGTGTTTTTACCAGTCATACAATGACGAAAAAAAGATAAATAAGTGTTGACTTTTGTTTCCGGCGTCAGCACCCAGACTTACCCAAGAGATGAGACGGGATCAAATTTTCATTACGAAATACGAGACGAGACGAGACAGAGCTCTTTCAGTAGAAGTAGATAAACTTTCCGACTATATATGTACAGAGTGGCCCAAAAGTAGGTATACAGTCCCAGTCCCGTACTTAACTCATTGCTTTTTATTATCATTTCGTATTGTTATCCATCAGGTAGACTTAGTTTCTTTATCATTTGTTCCTAATGTCTTTTTACTTATATCTTAAGCTCGGAACAGCCGAAGCGAATAAACCTATAAGCCAGAATGTTATACTTGATCAATGCAGAGGTGTATACCTACTTTTGGGTCACCCTGTATATATATATATATATATATATATATATATATATATATATATATATATATATATATATATATATAGATAGATAGATAGATAGATAGATAGATAGATAGATAGATAGATAGATATAGATATAGATATAGACATATATCAAACTGTGGTCTCTTAGGTTGAACATCACTTCAATAAGAGACAATAAAAATAAAATTCAAGCGAATTGTGTATCACACTACATTTGTTCGTTTCTTGAAATTTAGCGTTCCTTTTCGGAACCAATGCTACATGAGACGTGGTCTTACAGTATAAGATGGAATCGGAGCCACAGTAATTGGGTTCTATGCTCTCCCTCCGGGAATCGAACCCGAAACCATGTTCGATAAAATCGCACAGGCTAGCTATTAGAGCAACATGAGGGACATCACACATTATAGTTGGGCATCTGAAACAGGTATGGATTATACTAATAACAGATTGCTCGCGTCTAAGATCTAGATAGATGTTTATTTTCGATAGCCTTCAAAATTATTTTTTTAAAATATTAATACGCACGTACTTTTTTTCTGGTATTACTAATATAAAATTAAGGGAATTTTTAAAAATATCATTTTAAAAAAATAAGAAGTAAACGACAGATATATTACGTTAATGCAGGTGTGCTAATGCAAGCTTCATGGAGCACATAAAAGTTGTAAATTGTTATCTTAAATAATCAAAAGCATATAAGGAAATCGCTTATTAATCTACTAAATCAAACCTTTAATACCTCCATGAAGATTATCGGTACAGTTACGTTTTACGTTATCTTTCGTTTGCCTTAAACTTTAGTCTCATTTTTTCCTTAAAAAATTCATAAATGTAACATATAATGAAAAAATGTTTATGGTCCATGTTAAGTTGAAGTTCTTAATAATTCATACCAATGGATCTCTTGCTTCTTGCTTCTTCTCTTAAAGTGGCATCTGAAAGTGCGTTCTCCTACTATGAATCGAATGTGAAACTTTGTGTATCAAAATTCACACAAAGTTAATCCATAAAGGCTTCAAAATATAACCAGGATAAGATACTTATAAATTAGTCCTTCTTGACTAAGTCTGTGTTTAGGATACAACGTATGTCGACAACAAGATGGGACATTCTGACTGATGGTGACTTCGTATTATTTCTCAATTTATGTCAGGGCCGGCTTATTACATGTGCAGCACGAGCATTTTTACAGGGCGGCAAAAACCTGGCATAAAATACAGTGTCATTCTAAAGTCACTGTAAATTCCTGTGAATATTGATTTTTTTTTTTCAGGTAATATAACAGAATGCTAACCAAGTAAGAACATATCGCCGTTGTTTCTACTCATGGAAGGGTGTATACATAGGGCGAAACGACTTCACCTGTAGATTTCGAAAACTCAGCCCCACCAGGTTGATTTCAAGAATCTTGTTAATAAATTCAATGGGGTCCATGGTGCAGTCTCTAACATTCCGGCATTTGGTGCGAACACTCTTGGTTCGATTGACAGTTGTGATACTCGGTGGGAAAGATATAAAAGCCTCTCAGGCCTGTCATTTTGAGTGAGGTTTTTCGTGAGGTTTCCTTATTCATACCAGGCAAATGTCGGGTATGGTATCTAACATAAAGGTCCAAGCCCGCTTCCTTCCTTACCCAGTTCCTCAAGTAGTGTGATCGCTGAGGGAAGTCAATCCCTCAAGCCCTCATACATAATGAGCTAAAATTGCCATAAATGATGCGGAAATCCCGGAAATGTAATTCCTAATGTAATTCCCTAATAAGTTCGCAATAGAATTGCGTATACTTTTATTAATTACAATATTTAAAGTACGTACGTATAATTCAAGCCACATACAATATACGTCAGAATCTAGTGTAATATTGGTATTACCTTATCCTTATCTAATCTGAGTAACAAAATAGTAGTACCGTAATATGATTTCCTTACAAGTATGTGCATCACTATTCGGAGGTGTACGTAAGAGTGTGTCTTGCCGTTAGAAGACAAACAACAGTAGATTTATATCTCAGTTTTGTCAAATACGTATAACGGATAAAAAAAATAATTATATTTTTAAGAGTTGATCATAAAATTATAAGTTGTTCTGTGTACATTATTGTCTTGCTAGTCTAGTAATGAGAACCATGGTGAATACTTTAGTATTAATTTCATGTCAGTAGGTTTGCGTGGTTTATGTAGTGAGTGGTGGTTGTTGAATTTAACTCCTTTATATACTTACCGTGTCTGTCCAAGTGTCCGTCATTCTGGGAGACAAAACGTTTGATGGATCACCGTCAATTCTGGCCAGAATGTAGAAAGTCAAAAAATTAAGAATCAAGTTTGTTGGTAGAGATGATTCATCCAATTGATCCCCATGTACTCCCATAGGAGATGATTTGCCGCCTTTGTGATATGCAATCAACTTTGCCTTCAATGTAAGTTTGGTTGCATATTTTCCAGTTATTTTCAATATTCTAATCAAACTCTTTCACGTGATGTACTCGTGACACTGATATTTGTTAGTTATAGGAAAACAAATTCTTCAATTTTCTCAAAAACTACGCATTAGAATTTACGCTTCTATCATTTTTTTCAATTCATTAATATCTGTCGATTAGTACATGTTTCATCTTTCTTTCTTTTAGTATCATCTTGCTTTCTATGTTTCATCTTTCTGTATTATAATATTGTAGACTTTATTTTTATCAAGATATCAATATCTCCATACACTACAGTAAGTCTTCATCCAATGTGGAGTAATTTCCTATTTTGGTTTTTCAAACGACCAGGAACAATGTTATTGATATAACAGTGGTGGTACATGGATTATTTTGTCTTTCTCTGTATGATAAACTTAATGTATTTAGTCCTAACAAGTTGTCAATGTTGTTGTGAGAATCCCACTATAAGACGATATGAACAAGGTTTTCTTCGCCTATAGAACCTATTTTTAATGCTTCAAAAACTGATTGAGCTCTTTTCAAGGCTAGTCGAAATGAGTGAGATATTTTAAATTGTTTTTTTCTAACGAAAGGCCAGGTGCAGTGCCTCCAACTTTAATATACAGTAACTTGCTTTATACATATAATTGTGATTATTATTATTATTATTATTATTATTATTATTATTATTATTATTATTATTATTATTATTATTATTATTATTATTATTAATTATTATTATTCCACGTTGCGTCCACGAAGAGACTCCTTGAGAGTTTAGGTACAAACAGAAGTCACTTGGGTCTAAATATGGTGAATAGGGTGGGTGTGGCAGAAGTTCAATATCGGGATTAGCCAAGAATGAGGTCACAACATTAGCACAGTGTGACAATGAATTGTCCATGTGGAAGAGGAAATTTTCATTTGTCCTCTGTGGTCGTTTCTCGGTCAGTTTTGGGCAAAAAATATAGGTTACCCAAAAGTGTACCGAAATACTCGCCCGTGATTGCATGGTCTTTCGCAACAGGGACAATATCATTCTCTGGGAATCCCAGAGTATAGCGTACAGTACCTTCTCATTGGATACCACCTGACGGAATTATTTTTGAAGGGGGTGAATCTCTGTGTTTCCACTGCATCGACTGTCTTTTTGTTTCTGAGTAGAATAATGGAATCTGTGATGCGTTCATTGTCACAACATTTTCCAAGAAATTGCATCCCACTCTTCTGAAACGTGTTAAACTTGCAACACTTGATCGAATCTTTGCCTATTTTTGATCGTCATTATGCGTTCGTGGAACTTAGCGAGAAAAAAAAAATTCCTTAGGCCCAGTTCGTTTGTAATTATTCGTTCTGCTGTTGTAAATGTAATTGAAAACATTAAGAAAAGGTGATTGGGATGTTGGCTGGGAAGAAATCGTATCATGAGGGATGTGCTAGAAAGTACGGTGGAAGGGAAAAGAGAGCAAGGAGAAGGATGCTACAGTTGATGAACAGTATTAAAACAGAAATTCCTACCTGAAGACGAGCTGAAGACTGTGATGTATGAAAGCTTCTCAGTTGCTGCAGGTGACCTGTCAATAATGACAGAATACAAATTCAGTTCTTTCACCATAAAATTTATTGACATTTTTCGGAAAAATTGGCGTAATTTCATCTATAGGGAAAAATTTAGAAAATAATAATAATAAAAAAATACCTTAACTCCTCTTGAATCATCAATACAAATACAGGCAAAGGTACGTACTTTTTCTTTCGAATTATTGCTGTCATAAAAGAGAAAAATGACAATAAATAACAATAAAACTTTCTTTTAAGAGTTCGTGTGTAATTTTTTTAGCTTTTAAAAGTTATGTAAAAGTTCTATATACCACAAGTAAAAACATTGCAGAAATACTTTCATTTGATGTATTAAATACGTGTCCAGCGTGTTGTAATACAAAATCAATGAAGAATTTTTCTCTTTATATTATCTTGGTGGAAGAAGAAATTTCCAATACATATAGCTATAAGTGTAGTAGTAATCAACATTTGTTGTTGGTTGTAAGCAAGAGCGCCCATCAGGGGGGCAAGGTGGGGCGTTTGCCCCCCTAGAGAAAATTGTACTTCAGAATATCGAAAACAATAGAATTTTTACATTAGTTACAGCAAAATTTGAAACTGTATTTGAAACGTCGCTTATATTTGCCCCCCTTGAAAACCACAACATGGGCGCCCTTTGTTGTAAGTATGATTTAAAGAAAATAATACTTTTGAAGATAGAATTTTCTTGCACTGAAATTTTTGTATTCATATTCATTTAATTTCTATAAGCAACGATTTTTTTTTTTTTTTTACTGGGTTAGAATCACTCAAAACAGTAAACGGTACTAGTACTTTTTACTTACGTGATAGGGAATAAGTGTTGAGGTATCTTCTCGTGGATTAATGGTTAGCAGTTCTCCCTTTTGCTGAGAGTCCATCTCTGGGGGGAGGGAGGAAAGCGATTGTTGTAAACGTTCAGCAAAAACACTTATTTTTAATATACTATAAACTCCTGATTATGCGCGGAATTGGATGTCGCGGACAAGGGAATTACGCGGATAATCCGTAAAATGGCCGAAAACGAGCACAAATCAACTCGAAAATCATTTTGAATAGTTTTTATTTACAGTACGGGATACGCATACAATTATGACTTAACAAACAGAAGTTTTTTTGTGCTTATGAGTTGTTAGTTTACTTTTTCACAAAAAATCGGTGACTTATTTTTGTTTCATGTGAAAGAAACCTCTTCTTTATTACTGATTGGAGTTTTTTTAAGTTTTGTCACGTGTTTTTTTTAAGCAACAGTTTCTTTCAATACCATTTTAACCCTTAAATTACGGAGGTAAATATTTAACCTTTAAACTACGGAGGTAATTTACCTTTAACCTTTAAACTATATTTAAAGCGTTTTCGTAACGATTTACAAAGAAGTCTATTTCTTCACTCCTATTTATCGAAGACACATGAAACAAAACGTGTTTAAAAAAGTTATTGTAGTACCATTTCGAAATCGAAATATCCGTAGTTAAGACAACAAACAGGGTATTTTGAAAACAAAATATCCCGTAGTTTGATCAACATTAAAACCGGAAATTATTGATTTCTACCACTTCCAGTTTGAAAGTCACCTTTATCGTACTAACTTTTGACTCTCTATATTCTGCTCAAAATTGATGGCGTTCTATCAAAAAGTTCCTGAGATTTTTGACTTTCTGAAAAAGATAGGTAAATACAGTAAACCAAACTCCTTAACGATTATAAGAACGAAAAAAAAAAAAAAAAGATTGGATATCTTTTTTCGTAGACACAGGTTTCACAGTCTAATCTGTTATAAGCGTGATTGTTTAATCAGCCACAATGGCGCTGTAGTAGTGCGTTCAACTCTGGTGCTACGAGCCTCTGGTTCGATTCCTGGTCACGGGAGTTTGTGGTGGACAACATCGTATCCGTGAGTTTTCTTGGAGTTCTCCCGTTTCCTCCAGTATTCTCATTCCACCAATTCTTTCAGAATCATTCAGTTTCATTAATACATCCATATCCTTTAGCGTAAAGACATAAGCGTGAGACGTAAAGCTGGCAATTTCATTTATTATTTTTTAATCTATGAAAACCTTCTGTCTTTACTACCAAGTTTCTTCTTACATGTCCGTAATACAAAGTGCTAAATAATATGTAACAGTTAATTAATGTGACACTTCGATAACAATTATCATCTATATTTGTTATCGAAAGTATAAACTCTGACCATATTGCGGATACATAATAATCGGTTATCTTTAACCTACTAATGTTATTCCTATTTAGATAAAAACAAAAGGGCAAGATACAATATATTGTAATTGGAGCTTTTTGTTCGTGCAAATAATAATAATAATAATAATAATAATAATAATAATAATAATAATAATAATAATAATAATAATAATAATAATAATAATAATAATAATAACACGCATTACTTTTGTTAACTCACTTCAGGTTTTGTTTTCAATGTTAGAAAACAATTTAGTAGAAAGATAATATATGAAACGTAATCAGAAAAATATTATTATAAAAATTGAAGAGTTTTGCACTTGTTTAATATGCAAACGTAATGAATGGGGAAGAAAATAAGGTCATCGTTAGCAATTAAGATTTTCTTTCGACGTTTGTATTATTTAGCAAGCGGAAGGATACACACAAATAAGCATATAAAAAGCAAAAAGGAAAGAAAGAGAAGAAATGCCGTAAGATTATGCATATTTATCCATACTAGGTAGTTGAGGCCAGGATCTAAGAATATTTACCTATAGTTGCTAGGCGAGATTAGGATCTAGTATCCCAGCTAGGTAAGATTAGAATTAGCACATTTACATATAATAGCTAAATAAGTCAGAATTTAGTAGACCTATATTTATCTATAGTGCCCTCCCCTTTAGTCTAGTGCAGCGTTTCCCAACCTTTTTCAACTTGCGGCACACTACGGATATAACTTGAATTCTCGCGGCACACTCATAGATATTATTACGTATTTGCAATTATAAAATACCGTGGAATTTTTTTCTGTGATTACTGAACTCCTCCTCATAGAGAAAAAGGTCGATGGCTACCCACATAGCACACTACGTCCCTGGAATGTCCCATTTTGATCCCAATCCTCCCATTCGGTTTCCGGGATTATCGGGAGAATGAGAAGACATCCCATGGACATCCTGCATGGGACGTCCTGAAGGATTCCCATGTAGGATGTCCACGGGACGTCCCAGATGGGACAGGAGGTCCGAGGGAAAACCAATAGACATCCCTTCGTGGTCCCGTTGAATATCCCGTATCCCGGGATATTAGCGGACATCTGGATCTCCCGCGGAAATCCTGTGGATGTCCCGGGAGCACATTCGGATAATCCTGGGATGTCCCGTCGTCCGATGCGGGCTCAGTCTCGGACATCCCGTGGACGTACTTGTGCTATGTGGGTAGTTTTCCCCCGTGGTGAATCATGCGTATTTTTTTTATTGTAATTTAAAAATAGAAAACAATTGCAATGTAATATTGGACTCAGGTTTTTAAACACATGCTTTCTTTTTTGAAAACTGTATCCAACCTTTCATTAAGAAGGAAGATAACTAAATAACGAACGAACAAACAAATCACTTGTTCTTTTAAAACTCAAATGTAGGTAATTTATATGCATGTTTGGTTTGTCGAAAGGATTGAATGATATTTTAAAATTTCAAATTACGAAATAGTCTGCAACAATAAAGAAGCAATAATGGTCATAAAATGATAAGAAATACTTTTTTTCAACATTAAAAATGTACAGAAAAGTAACAAGGTCTGAAACTTAAAATTGTAGATTCGTAGCAGAGGTCCATAGTATTCTAATGCTAACTACAAACATTCATTTTTTTATGTCTTGCAATTTGATTGCTATAAAATTAATAATTTTATTTCGATTTCCTCGCGGCACACCAGCGGCTCATTCACGACACACCAGTGTGCCGCGGCACACCGGTTGGGAAACGCTGGTCTAGTGGTTAGCTCGTGTGCCTTCGGTGCAGCTGGTCCCGGGTTCGGTTTCCGGCGGGAGAATAAGTAGAACATTAAACTATAATAATAATAATAATAATAATAATAATAATAATAATAATAATAATAATAATAATAATAATAATAATAATAATAATAATAATAATAATAATAATAGAGCCTTTTGTAGCTAGGTGAGGCCAAGATCTAATATATTTACCTATAGAGAGCTCTCTCGTGGCTACACAGAGAAAAAAAACGTATGTGGTGTACGTAAAAACGTAGATTACATGCGAAAATCTTGTAGTTTCTGGATTTAACGTACGATTATATGTAATATCTTGTAGCAAACATATAACTAAAAACGTATGTTTTATAATACTTTCCGTATAAGTGTTCCATCTATACATATTTTCCGTATGAAACGAAGAACTGTGTATAGGCGGTACGGATCTCACATACAGATGGACGTATGTGACATGTAGCTGACATATGTAACATACGTATACGTATGTAATATTCCGAAGACTGATATATGTCAGATATCCTGCAGCTGCATGATGTGACATCTAAGCGGAAAAAAAGCGATGCGTATACCTAGCATATGGCTAACTTATGCTTTGTACAGATTTCCTTAGTAAACATGAGGACTCCGTATATTTGTACAATATACCACTGTCCGGATAACGGATTTTTCTCAGTGCATATGGTTAGCGCACCACTTTTGGTAGGAGGATCTGGCTTTAATTCCCGGCGGGAGCTCATGTAGTTCGTTAAACTATAGGTCCACATCTCATATAACCTCGCTGCTGAAAGGGTCTAGGTAAGACTAGGATCTAGTACATTTACCTATAATGGGTAGATTAGGCCGTTAAAACAGTAGAAGAAGAGAGGTGAGGAGTTTAGTACCCAACCTCTTTAGTTCAGTTGGTTATATTGAAAACTGGAAATTAGGAACTCGAATGGACAGATCGCAGATTAGGGCTAGATTTACAACGGATGTAAATACTGAGAAACTCCGCGTATGTCTAGCCTACCAAACTATTAATGTATATTATGTGATATAAGCAGTGGCGTATTTAGGGGGGGGGGCTTCCGGGCTTAAGCCCCCCCCCCGAAATCTTATTTACTATAGTAAAGTACATGAAATATCTTGCTGAGTTTTCACATTTTCAGGCAAAGCCCCCCACCGAAAGTTAGCAAAGCCCTCCCCGAAACAAAATCGTAAATACGCCACTGGATATAAGCCTTTTGACACATCTTATTGTTTGTTTGTTGATGTGCTGTATTAAATGGTGCTATTAAAATTCGAATGTTCGAGCAATCGATTCTTTGAATACTCGAATAGTATTCGTTATTCGAATAACGGATGATTATTCGAATGCTGAAAATGAATGTTCGAATAACAGCAGAAAAAAATAATGGAGTTCTTTTAACAGTACTCATTTTTCAATGCTGAAACTACGTGAGACGCGACGGACCTACAGTTTAACTGGAATACGAATAACAGATGGAACGGGTCAGTGAGTCACGGGTCAAGCGGGTGAATATTTGTGAATGGGTCTGTGGGTCGTGGATCAACATTACGTGGCCCATTGCAACCCACTGTGACCCATTGTGACCACTGACCCACTCTGGTCAGTGCATGTAGACAGCATCTTATGAACAGTGAATACTGGTGAATTTGCCTACGTTTTACTTTCAGGGCATCCATTTTTCTTCCTGTTTTCGTTTCTTGAGATGAGTATATCTAAGTGAAAAAAGAACTTCAGACACTTTTCGATATCGATATTTGTAATTGTAATAATAGCAATAAGACTTACTACTTGGCTTTCGAGGCCAGGGCCGTGCCGTGGAAAATCAGCGCCCGGGGCGAGAGTACACGACGGCGCCCCCATACATATATTCCAAGCAATTTTCTTTTTTCTTTTTCTCTCCCGAATTTTTCGCCCCTTTACTTTGGCGACCGGGGCCGTTGCCCCGCTCGCCCCCCCCACGGCACGGCCCTGTTCGAGGCACAGTATAATTTTACACTGTTTTTCCCCCTTTTCGTTATCCTACTTTACCTTGATTTCAGACTTTCAAATTCCATTCTATTTTCCACTGAGAATTATCTGTAATTCAACAAGGAAATAATTATATATGATAATTAAATTGAAATTCATCGTAATATGACCCATAACAAACATTTTACCTTTGTATATCGTAAAGTCAGATCCACCGTTATTGTAGCAGAGTGGTGCTTGAGCGATTGACCGTAGAAATTCAAACTCCGATTAGTGATAATTTCAAAACCTTGCTTTATTACAAGTGTAAACTCTTTAGTGAAGAGGAGGGCGTGGATCATGAGTCAGAGTTGACGACGATTAATTTTGGTGGGTGATGGGTCAAAGTGAGTCATGATTGGTGGTGAGTCAGAGTGGGTCACATTGGGTGGTGGGTCAGTGGATCAAATTTTCACTGACCCACGGCACCTCTGTTCCGAATCGAATGAGCTTCCACAGGGATTCAAAGCCGGGTCTCCCGCGACGAGAGCGCATATGCTAACCTTATAACCACAAGGAAGTGGGAGGGGAGGTTCTTGACAGCCTACAGTCGAAACGCTAGAATTTAAAAGATGAAGAATAGAAATTTCTTTATATCCTTTATTATTTTATTATATGTAACTTTGATATGCTTATACAACTATACCAAGGATAACTTATTGTAACTTCTTCATTGTAACTCAAAATACCGCATACATGAATGTCACAAACTACAAGGAAATGGATCCACACTTGATAATCAATAGAAAGGGAAAGGGGAGGGGCAATATCGTAAAAGCCATCGTCGGCTTCATCTGTAATGATAAGCATATAGTTTCCTTCAAGCTGTTTCATTGGTGGATTCAGTTCCTTGTGAGAGGAAGGAAGGGAAACAGACTTACTGTTTATGATACACCCATTACTTCAATGACATGATGAATCGAGGAAAATTAAGTGTTATCTCATTAAAAAAATTAACAGATAAGAGAGTTTTACTTTGCTGCCTAAAACATTTTATTTTTCTGAACATTTGTTTCCCTCTGTTCATATTTTAAAACAAATGTTCAATAATGACAGTAATGTATTATTTGAAGAAAGATTTGAATTTTTCGTTGCGGCAACGTGTCTTCATTCGAAACCTCGGGTATCAATATTTTCACCTGGATGATAGTCCGAGGAAACACTGACTAAAAAGAATGTTCCTAATAAGAGAAAAATCATATCTTGGTTACGTTTTGAGGTAAAATATTTTAGTGAACTATTTGCAATTTAAATCTGAAAGTAAAGAAAATGAGTATTATACTAGGCCTATATTGTACATTTTCTTCAATTGTGTTGGGTACTTGCGTTTTCTATTTATTTTTTTTTTTTATTTTATTTTAGCGAGTTGATTTATATTAGTGGTTCTGAACCTAATTCCCATCACGACTCCCATTTTATCCCATCTTCTTGCCAGCGAACCCCTTATAATTTCTGGTTTGTAATAAGCTTGTGTGGGATTTTGTTTTATTGTTCTTAACATATTTTAATTAATGTTCTAACTAATTTTTGTTGTTCTTAACATATGTATAAAAATAAAAACATGCCTATCAGAACAAAATTCAAAATAATATTTAAAAATAATTTCTGGTATCAAATTCTAATTATATTTATCTCTTCCACTTCACGACTCCTGTGAAACCCTCCCCTCCTGCCCCCCTTAGGAGTCGCGACCACCAGGTTGAGAAACCCTGATTTATATGGAGAAGTATTTTCTCTTTTCTTTCAAATGGACTGGAATTTTAATAAATGTGAATTTACAAATTTGTTCTTTAAGTCTAGTTAAATATATGTCTATTGTTTTTTTTTAGAAGGAATTTAAAATAATATATAACAAATTTAATTTTTGCGAAATAAGGGACATTTAAGCAAATTCGAAGAAATCGTTCAAATTAAACCATTCGAAATTGGAGTTAATTTCAAACAAAGAGAATACTACTTCCCCATAAAAATCAATGCGCTAAAAAACATATTCACCACTAACAGCGGAAAGATTACATTGGAATTCAACACTATTAATATTATGTTAAATTTTACTTGGAATGTTATATTGATAACTTTAAAAAAAATCTACCTGAGATATATATCAATTGGAATGAAATATCAAACGTAATTGGCTTTCCGTCATTAAAGATTGAGCCAGGCATTGCACTAAAAGACCCTTTCTGTGCTGTCTTGTGAAAATGAGCTGTTTTTTATATACTATTCTCAAATACACCTTCAGAGCATTGATACCAACCTGAAACGTTATAAAAAATCCAATTTTTAGAGACAGAAATTCTCATTTTGCTCTTGAATTTCACACGTTATACAAATTACAAACAAGAAAAAAGATAAAGTATTGAGTGCCGCTCATTTTCTTCAATATATGGCTGGACTATCCCTAAACTTCGATCTTTCATGTTTACCAAATATTTTATGAATAAGTATTTTCTTGAATTGAAAGTCAATTTTAAAAAACCGAGGAAAACAGGTACAGTTTGTTGTCAGGATTTAGTATTTACACCATGCTTCAATCATTTTGTGTGGAACGTTTTTCCAAATTATTTCTTTATTTCGCATTTTATTTTATTTTATTTTATTTTATTTTATTTTATTTTATTTTATTTTATTTTATTTTATTTTATTTTATTTTATTCATGAAGTATTTTCTTTCGAAAAATACCAGAGCATTATTTAAGTTTCTTGGATCTTGTTTCAAGGAACTTCTGCACTAATTATGCATTTACTGGATATCAAAATTTGACAACAGATTTCAAGGTTATTGAGGACTCATTAGTTTGCTACTGACTGATGGGAATTGTATTGTTGTCGATGAAGTATACATACCAAAAATCCCATATGTTCTGCCAAATGTGACAAAAATTCCTTTTATCCCCTTTCAATAAATTAGTGTCAAAAATTCCCACAAAATGGGATTTTCTCCACGGATTGGCAACACTGCTTCAGAGTTATAAAGGACTCGTTCAGTTGGTTAGCTTATTCGATTACGGCAGGATATTACAATTTTAATTATTTTTATTAAAACACTTTTAGTCCAAAGTATTAGTGTATGTATGTTTTTCTCAGAATTAATATTTTACGACAAAGGCACTTCTAGTTGGGTTGTTCTCAAAAGGGCTTTTTACAGAAAGTATGTCATTTAAATTTCAAGGGAGATTAGAAAAAAAAAAGAAAAGAAAAAAAAGAGAGAGAGAAGGGTGCTAAGCGCCAAAATGCAAATTTCTCAGAAGAATAAAAACGAATGAAATACTAATTAATTCCGATTCTTTCTTTCTTCTAGAATTCAGTTTTAACTGCAGACCTTTTATATTATCTCCTGCCACTTGTCTCCTTTCTGCACAACATTAAACATGAAATGGGTAATCAGGATATGTACTTAGTTGGAAATAAAGGAAAATGGCGCTTAGCACCTTTCTGCTTTCTGGAAGCGAAATAGCGTACAATGTTCACAAGAACAATACGTTTTCTTCAGTGGTGGTGGTGGTGGGGGCATTAGAGTTCAGAAATACCGGTATTTAGGATTTAGATTTCTGGGCTTTCGGCATCTATCTATGGCCATTAATGTTCAGAAATATTGCTTAACTTTAAAAGGAGATTTTTTTTTTTTTTTTAAAGACATATCAGCTGTGTGTTTGATTCACTGTGGGGTGATGGGTAACCTCTTTTTCGTTGCTGTGAATTAACCTAATAATAATAATTATTTGGCAAACACTTTGAATCATAATAGGTCTATGATATCTAGATATACAGTATTACAGTATTATACAGGGTTATTATAAATGATGGACCCATTTTTAAAGATGTGTATTTATTACAGTACAAATCCAAAATGAACAATCTTTATACCAATGGAAAGTGGAAGTTTCAAAGGTTTTTTGCAAAACATTATAAATGTTCAATGTATCCACCGTCTGCTGCACGGCAAACATCTATGCGGTAGCTAAACTCGTCCCACACACGAGCAAGTGTATCTACTGTTACTGAGTGCACGGCAGCTGTGATACGGTTCCGCAGATCGTCCAGAGTTATTGGTAGAGGTGGGACGTAAACAGCTTCCTTAACATAACCCCATAAAAAGTAGTCACATGGGGTGAGATCAGGAGATCTCGGTGGCCAGAAGTGTAGAGCCAGGTCTTCATTTCTCCTCCGACCTATCCAGCGCTGAGGAAGGGATGCATTCAAAAAGCCTCGTACATGAAGGTGCCAATGGGGCGGAGCTCCGTCCTGTTGGAAAATGAAGTCCTGTAAATCTTCCATAACTTGAGGGAACAGCCATTGTTCCAACATGTCCAGGTACGTTGTTCCAGTTACAGTTCTTTCCGCAAAGAAAAGGGGTCCATAAACCTTTGTACGGGATACGGTACAGAACACGTTTACCTTCAGTGAGTCTCTTTCGATCTCTACCGGCCGCTTCGGGAACCATCATTGCCCACTGAAACTTTCACCTCTTTCCATTGGTATAAAGATTGCTCAGTTTGGATTTGTACTTTAATTACTACGAATTTTTTAAAAAATGGGTACATCATTTATAATAACCCTGTATAAAAATCCGAAACTAATGGGACAACTTGCTGCTCCGCAACTAATGGGTAGATGAGTAATATACAGTAGCTCTAATCTCTTATATAAAGGGTGTCTATTTAGATCTCAGGTCATATCAGATTGTGATAGACAACATGGTGTCTATGGGTTTTCTCTTGGGGATATCTCGTTTCCTCCTACATTTTCTTTCTACCAATTTTTCCACAATTATTCACTTTCATTCCACATTTGTTTTAGCCTAATCAGCGTTGCCAGATCTAGCATAATTTGCATGTCTTTAGCATCTAGCATCTTGCTTTTAGCATCCTGGCCAAATCTAGCATAATTTCAGTAAGTTTATCAGAAAGCCGCAAAACCTGGAGATGAGAAAGAAGTTGGTCGTGAGAAGAAAAAGAACGGCAGAAATGTATCCTCTCCCATTGATTCATACACTCTGTAAACCATACAGGCAGTCTCATTTTCCGAGTAAGTTAGAAACGTCTTTGGGCTTTTTTTTCTGGCCCCACCCAGGGTTTTCTAATCCTCTAACTGCGAGGCATGGGCGGAGCTATGGAGGCCATTCTCCCCCCAACTTTTTGACAACTTCACCATCTTTATTTCTGACTTCATGACCAACTTTATTCCTGAAATGAAAGGTCCGAGACCGATCAAAAATCTGCCCTTCAGCAGACAATTCCCAACTCCGCTTATGCTGCGAGGTAATTTTCTTTCAAAATATGCAAACAAACACTTTGCATTCATTTATACGATATATACGCCATTGAGTCTGTCAACGACTGCACTAGTTTAGTTGAGTTAGAGCTTTGGTGCGTGAAGTATTGAGTTATATCCACGCATTCTTGCGCTCTGTGTATTTTAAGTTACGTTATCGTATCTCAACTTTTTTTTCTTTTAAAACTCCTGAATTAGTAATTATGAGGATCTAACATAATTTGACCAAATCTAGCATAATTTCGATCAGGTTTTGGAATAATTCTGAGCTGTGAGTCTGGCAACGCTGAGCCTAATGTGTGTGAAGTTAATCTACAGATTTCATTCCATTTCAAATTTCTGCATTATGAAGTTTCTAAAGCAACAGTTAGTTCAGTTTAATAGCAATTTTTTAAGTATTAAGTAGGCCAGCAGTATTGTCAAAGCCATCATATTGTTTGTTATTACTGAGTTATTTAGAAAAAAAAAATAATAGTGTACAAGTGTAGCCAAGCACATTTGAATAACTAATTTCATAATTTCTGACGGTAGTTTTGTCTCAGGGTTTAACGATTTTATTATGAACTTTCTGAAACAAACAAACTCTTGCTGAAGTCCAATTGGGCTTCATGAAAAAAAAAAAAAAAGTTTTCAAACAGGCCTTCATTACAATTAGCACCATTTAATGCTGATTTGAAATATTATGTAAGCTTTTACTTTTCTTCCCTCCCCCCACAGTTCTTGTTTTCGCGTCCTTCAAAACATTACACCACATTGCTAATGTTCTTAACAATTACATCTGTAAAAGTAGAATGCAAGGTGTGGTAGAATAATGAAGCGTGATGTTAACAATTAAAAAAATATATATTACTAGCAGCGTTCACCCCGCTTCGCTGCGGTCACCCCGGAACGCAATAAACTTTGTTACTTAGATAATTTTTACTTTTTCGCTTTCAAGTGATATGATAAAAACCATAGAAGATTGCAGTAAATGTTAACATTATATCGCCTGTCATTTATGTTAACCCGCCCCGCTTCGCTGCGGTCACCCCGGAACGCAATAAACGTTGTGTTACTTAGATAATTTTTACTTTTTCGCTTTCAAGTGATATGATAAAAACCATAGTAGATTGCAGTAAATGTTAACATTATATCGCCTGTCATTTATGTTAACCCGCCGAGTGACACGGTCATGCGGGTTGCATATAAATACGTTTATTTTTACCTATGATGAACTAACAAAGGATTTGTACGTTATGGACACTTGAATGGTCAATTATCTCAAGACACTGGTAATTAAAAATTAAAGTGATATGATAAAAACCATCTAGGGTCCAAATCCTAATAACCCCCCAAAAATGAAAGAAATTGGTTCAGCCGTATTAGCGTGATGAGGGAACAAAGGATTTGTGCGTTCTCTTTTATATATAAGATTTTTGTAGGTTTTTTGTTCTTTGTAACTCTCAGGATGGAAATAAGTAAATAGCTTTTTTTTTTTTAAATTGTATACATTATAGCGAGCAATATTGAAGTGGCGACTTTAGGAGCAACACAATCTATTACATCAAAGTTAACTATTTTATTATGAACATGAAACAATGAACACTTTCCCACAAAATGCTACGATAAAGACATATAGGCTAGGCCACTGGTTCTCAACTTTTTTTTTTTTTTTGACTGATAACACACTTATCCAGGACATCACAACATACTTGTTTGATATAAATAATATCTATTATAATAGTGAAACCTGTTTTATATATATATATATATATATAGTGACTATATAGCACTGAACATGATTGCTACCGCTGGAAGTGTTGATTGGTACAATGTGTCTCGATTTTAACTATTATTAAATTCTTCATTCTAAAATTTCAGGACACACCTTAGGGGGGCTGCGTGACACACTAATGTGTCGCGGCACATCGGTTGAGAACCACTTGGCTAAGCTACTCAACATGTATAAAAACTAAAACTAAATTTCTGGCGCAGCAGCACGTAAGGTGCCAGGGACTACCAGCTGGCTTATGCCGTTCATGTCCTTGGCGTGATATGTGGTCAGCACAATTGACTTGCTAGCGGGAGTTCACTAGTACTTCTTTCTTTCATGTACAGTAGCTCCATAATTGTCTTCTCATCACTGGGTGGACACCTCAATGCCAACACCATCACGGAAGTATACGAACGGTCACCCATCTTTTCTCTGACCAGGTCCAACACTGCTTAACTTCGCTGATCTCACGAGAAGTGGTATTCCAGTGCGGCTGGATCATTAGCATGTTCACATTTATTAAATGGTAATACAGGGTGTTCCAGTAATGTCCTACTTATTAATTAAATAAAGTAGTGATGGGTAAACTACGACCCGCGGACAGATACGGTCCTGTGAAAAGTTATATTCGGCCCGCTGTTACATGATTTCTATTCTTTGTAATTATAGTTAAAGAATTTAATCTTTGGAATAGAAACAGAATAACAAACGAGCATTTAAGATTTTACTTCTGAGCATCAGTGTAACTCAGTTCGAATCAGATTATGAGAAACTTTCATAAGTTCAGTCATAATTTCATTCATCACATTCTTCTTCATAACAGCGCTTTATATTACAAGAATTATGTAAAATGTACTATTGTTGTTTTTAACAAATACAGAGTGTTTCGAAACAACACCGACAACATTTGGGAAGTGATTTCTGACACCAAGATAAGACAAAAAGTATAGATCAACCTTGGTGCACGCACAAATGCTACCTTTCGGAGTTATAGGCTGCCGAAAACATATATAAAAAAAATGAATTTTAAAGGTCAATAGCTCCAAAACTATGGGAGCTACCATAGTGCGATCAAGACATGACTTAGGAACCAATATGTGTGCTATCCAAAAATGTATGTTTCAGAATCCTAAGGTACTCACACAACAATTTTTATAAAGGGAGTTTGGCTAAGGCATATAATTTGAAGTACTCACCAACTACCTCTATAAAAATTGTGGCGGAAACACCGGATGATTCTAAAACTTGGATATTTGGATAGAGCACATACTAGTTCCTAAGTGAAGTCTTGACCCGACTACGGTAGGTCTCATAGTTTTGGAGCTATAGACTTTTCAAATTCATTCTTTTAACGTTTTCGGAACGCTATAACTCCGAAAGGAAACATTTGTGCACCTAGGTTGGTAAATATATAGTCTTATCTTGGTGTCAGGAATCACTTCCCAAACGTCGATGTTGTTTCGAAACACCCTGTATAGTGCCCTGCTTAAAAGTTTTGCTATTTTTCTTTGGCCCCTTCCTAGAATAGTTTTTCCACCATTGAAATACAGTATATTGATGTTGTTCTTGGCTGGAGTTCAGCATTCTTTTTCTGCACTGAGGCCATATCAGAAGTGGATACAGTTTAACCATTTCGGTCCCGGCGTCCCCCACAGGGAACATAAAATATGACGAAGTAATTATTTCTTTACAACTTTAAAATCAGACTGGCAACATTGAAAACTGTTTACAGGGGATGATCCATCTATGATCATCTCCTATAAACAGTTTTCAATGTTTCCAGTCTGATTTTAAAGTTGTAAAGAAATAATAACTTCGTCGTATATTATGTCTCCTGTGGGGGACGCCGAGACCGACATAAGGTGGACTTCGAACCACCACCGTAATGTGTTTAAGTTTCAAGGTTTTCCCACCGGAATCAAACCCGGGATTCGTACAACAAAGGAATACACTAGCCACTAGACCTGCAGAAGGGCTAATAGGTATATTAATGGAATGGATAACAATAGCCAAATGTAAATGAGAATTCATTTCTGGACAAGATGTACTGGAAGTGTCCCAACTCTTCCTGGATAAGACAGTGTTTCTCCGTTTTATCATGTTGTCCGATGCAGGCTTTAACACTCTTCCCGCTGGTCTAGCGTCTAGCATACATACTTTCGATGCATAGGGTCCTGGGTTCGATTACTGGTGGGAAAGCCTTCAAATTTTAGATTCCACTATGATGATTTAGATTCCACTTTAATCTGTGCGTCTATGTCTTATTTAGGCTCTGCATTGAATGGGGACGCTAAACTCCGACACCTTTCCATATCTTCATTAACAGTGTTTATTTGGGCTGAGATATTTGTCTGGAGGTCCTGGATGGCACGTGGCTTGTTTCTGTAGACTCTGTCCTTGCAGCGGTAGCCTCACAGAAATAGGTCTGATTACGTCAGGTTTGGTGATCTTGGAGGCCACAAATCTTTTACAGATAAGACTCTTTCTCACTGACTAATAAACCAGCTATTTCTAGCTTTTCCATTAACCTTAGAATTATCTTTCGATCAAGATCATCCACGAACACTTTGGTAAAAGCTCTTTGGCGGATATGACAAAATTAGTATTCCAATAAATTATATCGTTAAAAGTCAAAACGAGGTGGAAAGCAAGAAGTGATCACCTACTGTTTTATATTTCAGTAATTCAGTCTCATTTAAAGATTGCAATTATTTTATAATATATGAAATTTTAATTATCAAACAAATACTAGTGATTAAGTAACTATTCTGTTTTTTTTTTTTTTTTTTTTTTTTTAAGAGCAATTAACCCTCACTCGTACCTCTTTTCATGCTGGTTTCAATTTTTCCTTCTATAATCATTAAATATGCACATGGTTTGAGCCACCTGTATTTTCCTCTTGTAGAACCAGTTCTAAGCTCTTTCTCCAAAACATTAATCAATTCTAAATGCTTCACTGCTAACAAGTGCTTTTCAGCTCTCCATCGAAGCGTGTTATACTCAGCGTAGCGATCACCATGGTAACAACGTGGTTGTGACGTCATAAACGCTTGAACTAGATCGTTTCCAACTGGTTAATGTATGACGAAGGAGAGTGGTTTTACAATCTAAGAAATCGCTGAAAGAACTTTCAGCAGACGAGAGGAGGGGGATGCATTAAGAAATGTGGCATTGTATGCGTAGTCATCGATCCACAAGTAGTATGCCTGCAAAACCATCGACAAAGCTATCAGTGTTTTTATTTGCCTGTCGCCACTGTATTTTATCAACGTCGGCTCCTTCCTCTCTCTATGGAGTTACAAGAGAAGAGGAGCAAACAATTTTGACATCACAGAGGATTCCTTAGTCCTACCTTGTGGTGTACCAAATCTATACAGTCAGGACTTATCATTACTCACCTCCCTAAGATTGTACTTTATATTATCCACCACTTTCTGCCCTGCGTTAAGATATCTTTTCAACAAATTATACAACTACGGTTCTCTATATTCCAAGAATTCAAATTCGAACATTTCCCATGCGTGCGACATTTCCGTCCATCTTAGGCGTCTTTATCTTGCCCATATGATATTCAATTATGAGTGCATTACATATTATTACGAAATGCTGTTTTTCTCTCTATTCATTCGTTTGTTCCTTATTTATTTTTAAGGAATTTAGTTTAACAAAACTTCTCTCTATATTTACTCTGTCTGTCCGCGTGTATATTAGGAATGGGCAAAACCGTTTTTTTTATAAAATCCTGAAACCGGTTTCTAGAAACCCGAAAAACCGATATTCGGTTTTCTCCAAGACCGGTTCGGTTTTTTCACCGAAACCGGTTTCGGTTTTCTCCAAAAACCGGTTCGGTTTTTCACCGAAACCGATTTTGGTTTTCTTCAAAACCAGTTCGGTTTTCACCGAAACTGATTGATTTCGGTGAAAACTTTTGGAAAACACAAAACTATTTCTGTGGAAACGGATTCGGTTTCCGGAGAACAACGAAACACTATTGTGGTCAGAAATAGTACAAATTAAAAAAACGGAACTGGTTTTGAAGAAAACCGAAACCGGATCCGGTGAAAAACCGAACCGGTTTTGGAGATCACCGATAACCGGTTTTGAAGAAAACCGAACCGGTTTTGAAGAAAACTGAAACCCGTTTGGAGAAAACCGAAAAACCGGTTTTTATGCCCATCACTAGTATATATATAGAGCGAGATCTCTCTCTCTCTGTGTGTGTATGTGTGTGTGTGTGTACATCCGGGAAACAAACGATTTTAATAACTAATTTTAATTTGACGGATTGACAATTTTAAGAACTATCTATTTCAGCTAGGATGTAGAGGATGGAAAGTTAGATACCGAGTTTGTTGATGCCGATGATCGATTTATTGGAAGTGGTAGAACTAGAAATCGACCATTTCCTGTTCTTAAGTTGATCACTGTCGAGCAGAAACGGTAATAAATAGCGAGAATCGGTTTCTTGCAATCGATTAAGCGTCTCAACAATACATTTCAAAATGAAAATAATTTTTTTCAGTTTAACGTCCTACAATTATGCCCTTTAGGCTAAGGAAGGCGATTATTAAGGCCAGTGAATGATCATGGAAGAATTGGTGGAAGGAGAATGTGGAAGGAAACGGGAGTACCCCTAGAAAACCCACGGATACGATATTGATTATGTTACTTACTCGGCCGGGGATTGAACCAGGGACCCCACGCACCTGAGGTAAGCACTGTACCACTAAGCCACCGTGCTTCAGTAACAAATTTCAGTTCCATCTGTAACTCTACTAAAACTAGAAGTGATAAAAATCCACTATAAATTCCGGTTTCTACATTGATCTGCATAGACCAAAAGTAATAAGAGATAGCAAAAAGTTCTTTTTTCTATTTTGGAATCGATTTAGCATTCTAACAGCAGATACTCTCTCTTAACCACCTATTTAAACCGGAAATAGTAGAAATCAAGTACTTCCGGTTTTAATTTTATTCGCTATAGAGTGAAAACGGTCATAGATGTTGAGAAGTGCTTTTCTGCAATCAATTAAGGTTCCAAGAATATATATATATATATATATATATATATATATATATATATATATATATATATATATATATATATATATATATATATATATATATATATATGTATGTATATATATATATATATATATATATATATATATTATCTCCATCCTAAGTTCTCTATTAAAACCAGTTCTAGTACTAAAAGAAACTAAATACACCTTTGCACTCAACTCCAGTTAACTCCATTGTTACTTAAATTCAATAAAATATGGTAAGATGATACCAAATTTCTATAGATATCACATCATCCCCGATGTGACAACCTCTTCCTTCCATACTTGCAGTGCATAGTATATTCGCGCAGTCTAAACACTGCATAGAAAACCTTTACAATCCCTCTCTTTCTCTCCCCGTTCCACGGAATATTCGGTGTATTCCGAATAAACGTGTTAATAATAACAAAATGACATGAATATAGATATGTATAGGAAATATAAACGTTAAGAAGTTAAATATAACTAGAAAAGAACAATGTAATGGGTGGCAATATCAATTAAAGATTTATATTTTGCTGATCTAGCTAACCTCATTCCATACCTTCTTTGGTTACTGAGAATTCTTAGACTATGATCCTTCTCAACTCGTAGAAGAAAAGGTAAAGACATTTAAGAAACGGCAGCAGTCAAAGCAAAATTCATGGACGTACAATTTGACTTAAACGAAATTTACTAAAGGATATTACCCTTTTGTCTTGGAGTATACATGAATAATCACAATGGATAAACGCGATATATTGTGTTTACTTCCTAATGCGATAATAATAATAAGCAGCGAGGTCAAACCAAATCAGAAGAAGAAAAGAGAGACAAGCCAATTTATGCAACTCAACGCAAATAATGCGACTAACGAGTGATTAGCCTGGAACTTGTATGGACACTAAATAGGAGTATACCTCAAATATGAAATACAAGAAATAGAAGTAAATCAACTTATTATGAGCTTCTAATATAACTGTCTGTGACGGACAAGGTACGTTACAGGGTATTGCGTCGGGAGTAGTGTTAGCTCTGTGCCTTTCTATGAAAAAAAGTTTAACTCTCTTTGCGCAAGCGTTCAATTTTAGATGATACAGTTATTGAGAAAGAAATTTACTTTACACTTACTCGATCGTCACCTTCTGATATTCTCTTACCGACGAGGCCACTGTATTCATAAATTTACATCACAATTTAATTTGAAATTGAGATATTTACGATAAGCATAAAAGAAACCAATTAAATTTTGATTTATTTAAAGTTTAAGCATCGAGATCTACTTTGTAACACTCGTGGTCACTCGAGGTTTTCGCAACATCACCAAATAAATTGAAGGAACTGGAATTAGAGATATCATTTACAAAATTTAATTGCTTTGAAATATATCACCATTACGTAGAATACGTCAATGTGTATTTGAATAAAAGTAGGTGGGCCACAACATACTTTTTATTATTTAATGTGGGTCGCGGTAACAACAAGTTTGAGAACCACTGGTCTGTGTTCTTCCCTCAGAGTAAATGACACCTCTCATTCAAAACTTGATTTCATAGTTAAAAAAAAAAAAAACCATTAATCTTTGTTCTTATCGAGTGAGCGACCAATTAGTGATTTATTGGTAAGTGGGGAAGTAAGGCATGGATTTCTTTCTTCTAGACTTTTCTTTTCCCACCTCATTGTTTCCGTAATCCTATTTTCCTAATCTGGGAAAAGTCTCTTCTCTTTCTCGTAAACCATTTATATATGATACCTGTTTCAACTTTCGCATCCCAAACTTTTTTTCTTATATTTTGTATATTTGAGTAGTTTTTCCTCGTTTTGAGTGTGCATTAAATATGGGCTAAAAAAAAAAAAAAAGTGTTGCTATTTCGCAAAATCTCTCCTCTCTTCCTACAAATTCACATTATGTGTTCATCTTAGTTATTGCAGAAATTTTTGCTCTCAGGGAAATACTATGTGTATGCAAATTAAATCTCTGCATACAATACAATGGACAGATTTATGTTTTAGAACATGCTTAATTTTGTTGAGATAATTTAAAAAAATGCAACATCTTTTCCTTTTAGAAGTACACACGGGTTGATACTTTTAGTTTCTGAAGAGCAGAAAATGAAAAGATAAAAAGAGTAAAACCTGGGGGACAGAAAACGCCTGATAAAAAAGAAGGAAACACTAACAAGGTCATAAAAATAGCGGTTTTTGTCACCGTCTGTCGCACTTTTAATAAGATAAAAAAAATAGTATAAGAAGATCCATTTATATGACTTCCGGTTGTGTTTACCTTGCCTTATTCCTTTATATTTTCCACTCCCTTAGTCATCCATAAGCTGCTTCCTACTCCACCAGAAGGAAGTTCATCCATCGCGTTATTATCGTTCTGTTCTAATGGATCTCGCTCGGCAGCTGCGTTACATTGCCATTTATAAACACACAGACAAATGATTATTGCAGACTTCCGAGCTATCAGAACGAAACTGGAAACATTAGATACGCCAAATAATTATCAAATTTACTTATTAGATACGTAGAATACATATTCATAGACCGTTAACATACCTCACGATTTTTTTTTATTTGCATATAATTTTTAACAAATCAACATATGTCAGATCAGCAGTTTACGCAAATGCAATATGCACAGACTCGTAGCCAGGGAGGGGCTAAGGTGGATAATAGCTGTCCTAAATTATTTTTTCCCCACTCTAAAACAGAACGCTGTAGACAATTTTAAAAATGAAGCTAAATTAGATATGGAATTCTTTCTATTTCATTTTCTAAGTTAAATTTCGATTTAGTGCATTGTACTTATTTCTGTGTAAAATGGTACGCTTGTTGTTAAATGCACCAAACATATTTCATTGGTATTTTCTCATGCTAAGGATTTCAAACTCAAGTACGCTGTTATTTCACCTAGACAAGTGCCAAAGTCATAAGACCAGATGCATTTCCAAAGAATAGTTGGATCGAGGTACACAGCGTTAACTACGAACATAAACTGTAGAGCATGGCTGAAGCTATGGGGCTAGCATAAAACTTAGCACCCCTGCGGCCATCTTCAACGCCCCCTGGCACTCAGTTGTTCATTTAGATAAATAGATATTTCAGAAATAAGCGGTGAAAAGAGTCTACAGCTTTGTTATAAGTAGATTTCAGAAATAATAAACTAAACAGTGTTGTGGTGTTCCTATCTCTGTGTCGCTGCTCCTCAGTAATAATTTCTGTCCCTCTTAAGAAATTCCCTTTCTTCCGCCACGTGCCTGAAATACATGAACTAAGTGAGTATATTGTCTGCCCGAAGGCAGGTCCTAACGTCTTGTCTCAAAAATGAGACGGGAGTCGAGGGTAGAAGTCAGTGGCGTATTTAGGGGTGGCTTCCGGGCTTAATTCCCCCCCGAAATTTTACTTACTATAGTAAAGTATATGAAATATCTTGCAGAATTTTCACATTTTCACACAAAGCCCCCCCCGAAAGTTAGCAAAGCCCCCCCGAAACGAAATCGTAAATACGCCACTGGTAGAAGTATTATTTTAAAATTTGAGTCGAGAAGAGAACCGAGAAATTTCTCGAGTCTTGTGGGCATCACTAGTTCACTCAAGTCTTGGATCTCTAATATTGTTTTAGTGTTACATGAAAAACAATATAACGACTATACATTGATACAATGTTTGTACGAACACAATGCAATGCATTTATCAACACTGAAAGATACACAAGTCATTACATAATATACTCGAATAATAAATACGGTTTAATTGTTGGTATATCACACCGCATCGTGAGACCTCTCGTAACACGAAAGCATTCTGATAACTTCTAGATGAAATTAAGAAAAAATCATGGTCTAAATTTTGTACCTAAATTTACCAAACGAGACGAAATAGGGATGCGCACGACACGAGTCGAGACAGGATTTTCCTGACAAAATTCGAGTCGAAACACGGCTTTTCCAATAGAAAAATATACATTTTTCGAGCCGAGACATCACTTTTACAGCACATTTTCGAGACGAGACAGCCATAAATCTTGTCTCGTACGCATCCCTAAGACGAAATGATAAAAGCTACTCCGTACAAGAGAAGAAAGAATTCATTAATAATCAAGAGGAGACGGCTACAAAATTTACGAGACGAGGTGATTAACCTTATTTCTCGTCTCGTCCCATCTCGTGGACAAAACTACTTGTACACTTCAATTAATATTTAATTGATATAAGAAGTAAAAAAATAAATAAATAAACAACTTGTCTCGTGGGCAAACCTACTTGAACACTTCCACCGATATAAAGCACTCTGACTTCCTACAGTGTCAGTAAGCCAGAATCTTTACAAAGGACTAGAGAGAATATTGTTTAAGGCAAAGTTCCTAGACGAGAAGAAGACAGATGAGAGCATAAATGTTTTGCAGAGCAAAAAATTAATTGCGCCAACTTCCGATAATGATGTTTTTATGTGCAGACTCTTCACATTAAGAATTCATGCGGGAACACTAGTACAGCTTAACTATGCCCAATCATTTTAGATTAAAAGAAAGAAATTCATTCCATTTCAAATCGTTTAATGTTCATTCAAGTTTTGAAGGATGCCAAAACATTAGATGATTCATTTGTGCTTTTCCCTTGTGTGCATTCGTATCTGACACACAAAGGCAATATTCATAATCAAATATTATGTTACCCGTCGGAGGATGCGTCTGTTTGGGGAGATTCCTGAATATAAGTCCTGTTCACTGACGACTTGTGAGGGAAGTTACGTCTGTAAAATTTATAGATACAGACTAAGAGAAGAAATCTTACTCTTTCAAGAATTTTGTGTGACTTCCCTCTCATTCCACCACTGAACTTGTTTTAAGAAGTAAGGCATTCTGCACTCTCTTCTTTTGAGATTCAAGATGCCTGTTCATCAACTCTTTTGGTCAATATGGTTTCCCTCTTTAGGTACTTATCAGACATTCGTAGATCCATTCATTTTGGAGTAAGATTTTTGAAAATTTTCTTTAAACACAGGTAATTTACCTTATATTATGTAGCAAGAATAATATATACACATATTCTTCTATTTACAGGATTTTATCTATCTACTGGAATTCATGAACGTTTCGGCGTGTTTTGTGAGAGCAGTGTTGCCAGCCAAGAGCACGTAATAGACATTGTGAGACTGTGTGAGTGAGTGCTTGCTTGGCGATGTCTCTACGTTTCCATGATCTACAAACTCGGACCGCTCAGGACAGACAGTCTCAGCGACCGTACCGCTATGGCCTTATCCTGCTGTGTGTGGGAGCTCTTTTCAATTGGCTTGGACTGGCTCAGTCATATGTGGAGCCCATCCGATATATTGGTGTTGGGTGTATCATTGCGGGGGCGTTGTTAATATGTGCTGCCATGTGTCGTTGGTTAGGGAGGCCGAGGGAAGATGATCCAGAAAGTCAACAGGTGAGTACAAAAATTGTATTTTTTTAGTACTATTATTATTTTCTTATAATTGTTTTTCCTTTTTTAAAAAATTAAGTCGCTTTTGTAGCAGAATCGGATTAATGCTCTCTGGTGCCCTAGGCTTTACTTCCGAAATTCGTCCCCCTCCCCTCAAAACTATCGTAATGTAATTTCAAACAGCCTATATCTCTACTTACCGATTTTGAAGGTGATGTTGTCTATTTTGTTTTATACGTTAAAAAAAATTGTTCATTCTGTTTTTCAACTTCATTCATTACTTTCAGATTATTACAAACTTAAAAAATAACAGGATATCATGGGAATAAACATAAGGAAAGTAATGAAACGTGTTAATGCATAGAAGGGAATCAGGGATAATATTTATATCAAAGGCTTCTTTCCCCTTTGTGTTTGGTACATCTTAACGAGGGGCGTACGCAGGGGGTGGGTCCTGGGGATCCGGATCCCCCCGAAATCCCGACTTTTTTGTAAATGTAGTCTACTTTTGGGGCACTTTTAGAAATTTTCATATAATTTAGCTTCAAATTGTATTTGGACCCCCCCCCGAAACGCTTTAGACCCCTCCCGAAATAAATTTTAGCGTACATCCCTGATCTTAACAATTAAATTTGCTACCCTAGGCGCCATTGGTTATTATACGTGGGTCAGTCAGAAAGTTAGTTGCACTGTTTGAGAAAATAAAACAGGTGCGATCTTTTACAATACTTTTATTTGTGGACAACAGTTTTGTGCAAAAGATGTAATCGTCTCCTTTATTTAAAGATTTGGCACTTTATTATTATTTCTTTTGCGAAGAATTCCCGTCCAACTCCGATAATCATTGTTGGGCTATAGCTTTCACCTTGTCACCTGAGTGGTGTTGTCACATTGAAAATTCTTCGTCTATAGGACGGAAAACATGGAAATCACAAATTGCAAAATCAGTTCATTCACGCGAGCAACGATCTAAGTTTATGGTCTTGCCTCACAGTCGTCAATATCTGTACGTCTGTTCTTAAACATGTTACACCACTTTACGATAGTTTGACGTGATATTGCATTTTCACTATATACTTCGTGCACCTGGCAATAAATATCTATTCAGTTAAACACCTTTTTGCCACAAAGAATAAGTCACTGCACGCTCTCCCAATTTGGACATCATTTGCAGCTTGCCAAGACATGTTCACAGCTGATAAGCAAGCAAAATACAACTTCAGTGTCAAAGCCGTTAACCACGAGCTGCAGATAAATGTCTGCAGTGTTGCCACCAATTTTCAACAAAACATCCTTGTACCAAGATTTTTTTCTGAAAATGTGTGCAACTAACTTTTTGACTGACTCACGTATATTTCAACTTTTGTTAAACGCTAATTAGATTGTAGAATTTTGACATTTGTTGTAATCAAGGGCGCCCGAAGAAAACTTTCTAGAGGGACCCATCTCCTTAGTTGCTATATTACGTTTGGTATTTTTTATTTGTATTAAGAAAATCTTAAGAAATTTAAGTACTTTTCGTGAGCCAGCGGGGCCGACCCCCCTGCTCCCCCTTCGGGCGCCCATGTCTGTAATGCCCTTGTTCAGTATTACAGCTGAGTGTATTATTGATTCGAGTTAATTAACTTGCATCGGTCTTGAAAGTACTCTCACAATTCACATCCGATTGTGTGCATTAAATTTATTTAAAATATTGGATTTCCCAATATTTAAAATTCTTTTTAAGTATTTTTTAAATAATGCATAACAAAGTCATTGATGTCCATAATTCGTTTCCTTTATATATATATATATATATATATATACTAGCAGCGTTCACCCCGCTTCGCTGCGGTCACCCCGGAACGCAATAAACTTTGTTACTTAGATAATTTTTACTTTTTCGCTTTCAAGTGATATGATAAAAACCATAGAAGATTGCAGTAAATGTTAACATTATATCGCCTGTCATTTATGTTAACCCGCCCCGCTTCGCTGCGGTCACCCCGGAACGCAATAAACTTTGTTACTTAGATAATTTTTACTTTTTCGCTTTCAAATTGCAGTAAATGTTAACATTATAGCGCCTGTCATTTATGTTAACCCGCCGAGTCACGTGGTCATGCGGGTTGCATATAAATACGTTTTTTATTTTTATACCTATGATGAACTAAGAAAGGATTTGTACGCATGGACACCTGAATGGTCAATTATCTCAAGACACTGGTAATTAAAAATTAAAGTGATATGATAAAAACCATCTAGGGTCCAAATCCTAATAACCCCCCAAAAATGAAAGAAATCGGTTCAGCCGTATTAGCGTGATGAGCGGACAAAGGATTTGTGCGTTCTCTTTTATATAATAGATATATATAAACAATTCAAAATTAATGTGTTAGTAAGTGGAATTCCAATCGTACGTTGGTGAGACAACCTTTCTATCATCTGATTTTTTTTTTCTTTCTTTGTTGGAATGAAAGCAAAATTGAATGTAAAGAAAGTTCCACCTGAAGGACACTCTTTTTACCTTCACTTGTCTGGAAAGTTGTCTGTGTCACTCATTATTCTGTTTTAACTTGTCAGTTGATAACAATTAATACTCCATAATAGGCATCTGATAAGAAATAAATACGTTTGATATGCTTTCAGCAAACGTTGTACAGTTAATTGATTGTTACGGTACGAGAATACATGCATAACATGTACTGTATTATTGTTCTAATGTGTTTCTTGAGTTCCAAGCAAAATACAAAATATAGGCCTTCCCGGTGGTGTAGTAAATAGCGCGCACGCCTTTTGTGTACTTAATACCGGCAGAAGAATCTTGATTCCTCCTTCAACTGTAGGTCCACGTCGATATAGCCTCAATGCTGAAAGGGGACACGGTACTTCAACTTCCCAATAAAATAGAACTAACAAGGGACATCACCCAAATTGTCCGGCTCCATGCTATGGTTTTCATTTTTCAAACTTTACTTTAATTCAAAATGGTGGATTTCAAGATGGCTGCCGTCAAGGTTACCTTTACGTTGTCTCTTCCCTCGAGGCATACTATGTATTACAGAAGCTTTTATCCACTTATTATCATTAATACGCGGGTTAGAAGCGGAGGTAAGGGACTTTCGCACGTAGTAAGTAAACAATCAAATGCCTGTAACTTTTTCCCAAATGGGTGTGTCTCAAAACTAGCTTCACCATTGTCTTCCTGATTAAATTCTAGCCCGAAATTATGTATCATATTACCCTTTTCCCATTTAAAAAACTTGACCTTAATTCAAAATGGCGGATTTCAAGATGGCTGCCGTCAAGGTCATACATACCATACAACTTTCCCCTAGGCATTATATGTATCTACATGGTTGTTCTTTCATTAACGTTCCGTTTACAAAGGCTAGTAAGGGACTTCTGCAGTAATCTCTAACAACCACATCACAACTTTTAAAAATAATAAAAAAAAAAAAATATAAAACATGCACCACGGCAAAAATTTCTGTCATCACAAATAATACATATATGTCCTCTATCAGCTAGAAAAATTTCATTGAAATCGGAGCTGGACAATTGGGTGATGTCCCTTGTAAGTATTCAAACTGTCTTGAAGGTGACGTCAAACAGGGTTGGCAAAAACCATGCTTTTTTTTTTTTTTCGAAAAATCCATTTTTTGTTTGTTTAGGTTTGTTTGGTTTAAATGATTTGCTCTATGCATTTATATTAAATATGAACAGAAATGCGTTTGTTTTGCCTTGGTGTTATTATGCAACGACGGTGTTAAGCTCAAAGCGGAATCCAAACCGCTTCTCGGCTTACATCCGAGAGAAAGTGTTCTTCATTTGGACTCAATACCGGGACTACCACAAATACGATGAGTCTGCCGACTCACTCACAAAGCACTCCTGATAAAAATATGTTGTAATAATCTTTACATACTTGTAATATAATCGTCAAGAGTCAATTCAGAAGGACAAAAGGATAAACAGTTGCACAAGTGAAACCATTATATACAAATCGAGAAGCTCCCGCCGTAGCCATTGGGAAAATCCCGTTATCGCTTGGTATGTAAAATTTTAAGGTAAACGTATCATAATCAGTACGTTAAAACTGAGGGATTAAGTTACAAATTTAGTATGTAGGTATCATTCAATAAAATTAAAACTGAAAGTCCAATCCAAGCTAGTGTTGGAAGCTACGTAGGCAGTCGATAAATTTTGCCAATTTCTATCAATATATTTAAGCAACCTTTGTTTCTTTATAAAACAACAGGCATTCAAGCGAGCAGAAATATGCAATTTGGTGTCGTTTCGGGTAATACCAGTGCCGTGCCGTGGAAAATCAGCACCCGGGGCGAAAGTATAAGACGGCGTCCCCATACATATATTCCAAGTAATTTTTCCTGTCTTTTTCTTTTTTCTCTCCCGAATTTTGCGCCCCATTACTTCGGCGCCCGGGGTCGTCGCCCCGCTTACCCTCCCCACGGCACGATACTGTGTAATACAGAGGTTATCAAGAAGACTTGCTTAAAGTGACACCCGAACCGCTACTTGGTTTACACTTGAAAGAAAGGTTGTGGAGTGGTTCGACCGAGAATTGGAAATGGGACGCCTTGATTAAAAAGTGAAAAGGAGATAAAACTAATCCATATGGTTTGATATGTGGAAACGTCACCATGAAATTCGCACGATTTAAAGCATTTGTCGTTCTTTTTTTTTTTTTTTTTTTTTTTTTTTTTGTTTAAACCCGTTTTTGTTTTTAAACATTGCTTCAAACCAAAGTTTAAACCATGGTTTAAACCAGCCAACCCTGATGTGAAATGATACATATTTTAGCCTAGGTGTTATATTTATTTGCAATTACTCATCGTTTTAGACTTCGATATTGTGCTGTTCATAAGCAATGGAAGTCTTATAGAACATTCGTTATGTTCATTAATGGAACCTGTAAAAGTGCCGCTACCCATGACTAAACAGAATAATGCATTAACATAAATAGTAGTTTAAGAATAATTGTAAATATTAAGAATATTACATTAAATATACAGAATAATGCATTCTTTTAAGTAGAAAACCATTAATTTTCCACTTCTTTATTGTCGTAAACTAAAATATAATCAGATGTTCGTTATTTGAATTACGTGCCTTCAGAATTTGAACAATAGACAGGAATATTTTGTACTCCATCCAGGGTTATTCCTAGGTATATTCTACATTTTCAGTGAGAGATGCAAACTTCCGTGCCTGAAACTATTGACGGGGATGATTCGCACTCTAGTTTAGCTATTATGAATTCAATGTGAGTTATTTTTAGTGCGAAATATAAGTGAAGGAGCGACCTTTATGAGAGTATGCCTTGCCTTAAAAAATCAAATAGCAAATGTGATCATCGTGCGTATTCAGTCGATTTAGCTCCATCTGACTTGAGGTTGTTCCCAACATTAAATACTATGTTAAAAGGAGGATGATGTTTAAACATCGATGATACCCAGTGATAAATTAACGTCAGGAAAGTATATTCTGGGAAAGGGATTTTAGGCTAGTTTCCAGAGATTGAAACACGAAACAGGTGTAGAGAAGATGATCATATTTCTAAATGCACTTTGAGAAATAAATTGTCACATATCGAATATGTGACGGAATTGCTGCGTTACATAACAAAACCAGGTGCATATATTGCTAAATGACTTTGTTGAAAGCGCATCTGCATTAATAGTCAACATTCTAAAAATGAAATAAAACTGTTAATGTCAAAGAAAAAGTTTCTGTTGGAGCGTTCATTCGCAGTGTATTATCTTTCTTTTCTTCTTTTAAAGAATGTTTTGTGTCAGCGGTATATCTATGCAGACAAAATAGCGAGGAGTAGAAAAACATGTAGAAGTGTGGTGGTTTACGGTATTGGTGTCGGACGACTGACTGTGAGGCAAGGAAGGTGATAACCCTATATGAGCAATTAAATCATTTTACGAGGAAGACGGGACAAATTTTATGATGATGAAATCTGAAAGAGAAGCCATTTCACGGGAAATTGGGTTAATGAATGATGGGTAAATTTGAAGATGTCCTTTAAAAAAATGAAAAAGAAATAGAAAAAATCGGGATAGTCGATAGGTTTATCTAAACTGAAGTGTTGCAGTATATAGCTGCTTTGCAGATGTTTTTTTTTTACGTATTTTGTACAGTCATATACAAAATTAAATCCCCATCTAATGTGATATTTTTGCTGTCAACCAATAACTTTCAAATGGGATGACCTTTATTAATTGCAAAAGTCAGAAAGACAGAAACCTCCAAAAATATGTTTTTAGACATTTACCGTAACGTTAGATTAAATCTCTCCTAAGCTCACCATTACTTTTTTTTTAAAGTGATTAACTTACGGACAATGAGAAATATGAAAAAATGTAGAAAGTGAGCCAGGTAGTATGTAAAATAAAAGTGTAAAAAGTGAGTCAGGTAGTATCTACTAACAAAAATGTAGCAAGTGAGCCAGATAGTATATAAAAACTAGAAAGTGAGCTAGATAGTATCTAATAACAAAAATATAGAAAGTGAGCCAGATAGTATCTAATAACAAAATGTAGAAAGTGAGCCAGGTAGTATGTAAAATAAAATGTAGCTAGTAAGCCAGATATTATCTAATAACAAAAATGTAGAAAGTGAGCCAGGTAGTATGTAAAATAAAATGCAGCAAGTGAGCCAGGTAATATCTAATAACAAAAATGTAGCAAGTGAACCAGGTAGTATCTAATAACAAAAATGTAGCAAATGAGCCAGGTAGTATGTAAAATAAAAATGTAGGAAGTGAGCCAAGTAGTATGTAAAATAAAAATATAGAAAGTGAGCCAGGTAGTATCTAATAATAAACATGTAGAAAGTCAGACAAGTAGTATCTGATAACAAAAGTAGAAAATGAGCCAGATAGTATATAATAATAAAAATGTCGAGAGGGAGCCAAGTAATATCTAATAACAAAAATGTAGAAAGTGAGCCAGATAGATATAATAATAAAAATGTGGAAAGTCAGCCAAGTAGTATCTAATAACAAAAATAGAAAATTAGCCAGATAGATATAATAATAAAAATGTAGAAAGGGAGCCAAGTAATATCTAATAATAAAATGTAGGAAGTGAACCAGGTAGTATCTAATAACAAAAATGTAACAAGTGAGCCAGGTAGTACCTAATAACAAAAAATGTAAAAAAGTTAGAAGCATTTTAATATAGACTGTAGATATTAGGGTGAGTTTCTGGCAAATTTGGAGAAGTGATAGGTGATGTCAAATGGATATAATGTATTATCAATCCATATCCGAGTATGCTTCATTAAGATTTCGTCTTTTGGAGTTGCGCTATTACCATTCAATTAAAGCAAAAAGCCTGCAGTGTCCATCAACCCGCTATACACAGCTCTTTTAATGGTTGCCTAACACAAGAATATGAACCATAGCAACGACTTACTAGGGATATACTTGAACCTGAACCCACAAAGTGGGGGTGATATATATATTTCCTGAAAGCTTGGGTCACGGTAAGATCAAAATCGGCTACCAAAATTGGGGAGGTCTCACATTCCGCTTGGAGGCAGGACTTTACTCATTGTTATTAAAATTTTCAAGCGTGTCCATAAAGTCCATTGCAAACCCAAAAAATCGGAAACGGAGAGACAGATACGAAAACAAAAAAACATGTCTTTCATCATATCAATAGTACAACGTATCAAAGTAAAATAAATTTTCCTAGGGTCCCCCGCAGGGTCTTAGGCGGGTTCCAACTCAAAATTTTTAAATGGTAAGGGGGGGGGGTCAACTTGCATATCGTATGAAAGTTGGTGTTAAATGAAAGAAGATAAATCAAGTCTGGACTCTCTACGATAAGCCTGTGCAAAATACGAGGTAGCTATGGGTAACAAAATATGGGTAGGTAGCTATGGGTAACAAAATATCAACACAATCTTCATTGTAAAGTCTATGGCCACTCATATGAATTTGAAACGGTGGGATTAGTGTAAAAACAAAAGTACAGATGCGTCATTATTTCAAAAGTATAATGATTCAAAATATAAAAAAAATATTCCAGGTCCCTCGACTTCTCGACTCTTGATAATAAGCCTGTGCAAAGTGACGGTGGGTCAAAATGTCAATACAAGCGTCATTGAAAAGTCGGCACTCCTATTAATCTGAAACGGTGAGACAGGTGTAGATAAAACTAGAATATACCTCGTATTACGGTTAAAAAAAAAAAAAAAAAAAAAAAAAGTTGCAGGGTCACTCGCAGGATACCAGACAGGGTCCCACTCAAAAGTTTCAAATGCCAAGTTGGGCAAATAAGTACATGATGTGAAAGCTCAACTTGAACCCCTTTCCCATTTCAACATTTTGAGTTGGACCCCGCCTAAGACCCTGCGGGGACCCTAGGAAAATTTATTTTACTTTTGATACGTTATACTATTGATAAGATGAAAGAGATGTTTTTCTCTTTTCATATCTGTCTCACCGTTTCCGATTTTTCGGGGTTGCAACGGACTTTATGGACATGCTTAAAGATTTTAATAACAATGAGTAAAGTGCTGCCCCCAAGCGGAATGCATGAGACCTCCATAATTTTGTTAGCCGGTTTTGATCTTACCTTGACCCAAGCTTTCAGGAAAGATATACATCACCCCCACTTTGTGGGTTCAGGTTCAGGTTCCCGTGTTAGAGACAGTGTTAATTTTATGAACTCAAAATGCCTCCTAAAACGTTGAATAGAAAAATAATAGCACTTTTTTCTTTTAATTTCAAGAGAACTGGCATGTCTAACAAAATTTGGAATCGACCAGCGATAAAAGCATGTTTCTAGAGTTTGTGGTTTCCGAAATCTCATCGAAAGAAATTGGCTACAAACATATAAATGTAGCGGATTGATAGAACGTACGATGGAAGGGAAAATATGAATGGTGAAGGATACTGCGAATGGTATGAAAATGGATTATTGCACCATCAACAGACGGAGGAACTTAGCTGAGGGCTGTAGTAATGGAACTTGCGGACAGTGATGGGAGAGTACCTATAATAATGATAGTAATTCCATTTTGTGTATCTCCAGTATTGTTCCTTTCAGACATGCTTTCAGGGTGACTTACACCCTCCCTTGAAGTTAACATAAATTAAATTACCATGTTATGTCACTCTTATCGCAGGGAACATCATTTTGCATGTAATATCTAAAACAAGAATCATTTATGTCTTTCCTCTGGCCTACTGTATTAAATTGAATCTTTCAGTTTTACGGCCCACGGTTATGCTGGTTGGGCTAAAGGAGATTGTGATGATGAGAATGTAATTGGTGGAATGAAGAAAGTGGGAGTGAGCGAAATAACCCCAAGAAGATCCATACACATGGCGTTTGTCCACCGCAAACCCCACTGGGCGCAAGCTAGAATCAAACAGTGACCTCACGCACCAGAGGTGAATACTCTTCCACTGAACCACCTCGGCCCCAACGGTGTTTAAAGTTTAACTATATTCACGAATTTTCATTGTGTATACTAGGGGTGCCCAACACGTCTACCGCGGTTTACTCGGTGCTTCTGTGCCGTACTGTCTTTATCGATCACTGTTATAGTTTCGTAGGTTAAGTAGACTGCCAGTGATTTCTGAAATCTAAAGAAGGTCTCAAAATTAAAAAGATTGGTAACCCAGATATATAGCTAAATAGTATCTGAATGCATTCCCACTTATCTTTTGATCCCTCTACCCCTCGGACAAAGCTTTTTGGAAGAAATTCTGCTCGCTTGCTAATTGATATAATTACTTATCGAAAATAAAACTGATTAATTTTTAGCCAGGCATGTTAGCAACAACATACTGTAAACACGGTATTAATACATGCAAACACAGATAGATACGAAAGGAAACCTGATTGTTGCCATAGTAACGATAGAAGTGACGTAATTTGTGCTGATACATTTTTCTTTCTTTAGTAGATAGATTTGAAAAGTTGTTTCATTGATAACACAATATCAGTCAGGTGACCTACTACCTGAAATATATTTTTAAAACCAATTTTGTCCTTACAAGACCTTCTCGTGAAGAAAAAGCAAATAAGTAAGCTTAAACAAACGTTTAAAAATATTCTTAATCTATGTATGTGAATACATAAAGTTATCCCTCTAAAAAATTAAATGAGCTCCACAAAGAGGAAAATAAACAGGTTAACAAGTTACATCATTTATCCAAATCAAAGTGTAATTCTATTTATCATAACTGTATCAGGGCCTTGGTTATTGCTGTTACTATTAAGGTGAGCCTTTTTGTTAGTCATGTAGCAAATATCAAAATACTGTTTCCAAGAAACAAGGTCAAAACAGAAGGTTGATTCTAATTTGTTATTAGTAAAGTTCCGCTAAGCGACCTTCGCAAGATGCAGGTGTGATACATGTTATAAACCACGTCTAATAAGATCCTGCTTCCCTTCAGGTAGCCAGTTATAAAACAAAAGCGTGTAGTACTGTTTTTGTTTCTGGTTTAGCGTATTCTTTTTTTGTTTATTTGGCTTCAGACTGGTAGATCAGTTTATTTTCTTATTATCTCACATTCTTTGTTATGATAGGTCGGTGACTTGCACCATGGGACAAGGTGTTATGGGTAGACTCGTGTTGTTCAGTTATTGATTGCGCTCGTTTTACGTGTCAGTAATTATCTTTGCTTTACGTGTCTGTAGTTAGCTCCTTGGTTTTCTGGGTTCCTAGATGGGAAGTAAACTGAGTTTTGGATGAAGATTTAATTATTGGTAATTCAAGAGGTAATTTGGCTGTTAGAGCCAAGCAAGCTTTATTTTTTTATTTTTATTTATTTATTTATTTATTTTTTTTTTTTGTATAAGAAGGGTTGAGGGGGAAGGCAAATAAAAATCTAAGAGAGCTATACTAGGGCACTAGTTCATAAAAGACGTGTCCCGCATAAGAGAAACAGACATCTAATTTGTCTTAGCTCCGGGAAGCAATCCCCACGAAAGTATACCTAGAAGAGCACGGGTACCCATACCCAGGGGCGGATCCAGGACCGACTTCTGGGGGGGGGGCGGTGGGTTATCATACTGCTACTTTTAACGGCTCCAAACTTTGGGATGGGTTTTATTTATATATAAGAAAATTCCCTCTTCTGGGGGGGAACGATCGCCCCCTGGATCCGCCCCTGCCCATACCCGCAAAGAATTTGGGCGTAACTCGCCCAAATTTATCATCCTCCCCACAAATTCTTACCCCATATACACGTTTCATGATCTGTATATGCCTAAGAAAGGGTTTTGAATTGAGTCCGTCTGTTCATTTCTATGGCGGAGTCGTAGAAACTACACTATGTATGTAGCGCATTGGGACTACATTTTGAAACGTCATTTTTGATATTGTTATCCAGCGGAGAGAAGAGGGATTGGAATGTCTGACCTACACCTGTGGTTCTCAACCTAATTCCTATCACGACCCCCATTTTAACACATTCTCTTGTCAGCGACCCCCTTATAATTTATGGTTTGTAATAAGCTTGCGTTGGATTTTTAATATATCTATTGCGGAGATTTCACGATATCCATCTATTTCTATAATAGTAGAACCCATTTCTTATATATAGTGGATACAGTAACTTCTCTAAAAGCGAATGGATTAAAACCAAATTTGGTCAATTCTTTCATGTTACAAATACCGAATCCGGTTTGTCATACTGTTTCAAAATGGAGGCCATTTGAAAATTTTAAACCTTTTAAACCTTAAAAATTTTAAACTCCCTTAATTTTGGGTCATATGATGAAAAAAAATAAAGTGATTTCTAATTTTGGTTTAAAAAGCTTGGACAGTTGAGGAAAAAAAGTTATTGAATATTTTATATGATTTGATAATGTGCGTCACGAAGATTGAACCGAACATTGCCGCACTAGTGAAATCACACCATGCTCAGGTATCTCATTAGCTTTCAATTTTAATTGTATTTCAATATGCATTTTTTGTTGCATTTGTATTTTTCTGGTATTTCAATATGTAGTTCTTATTAGTTTCATATCGTACCTCTTTCATTTTAAACAACTCTTGCACCTGTTGAAAACGTTTAGTAGACTTTTTTTTGTTGTTAACAGTATATATAAAAATAAAAACATGGCTATCAGAACAAAATTCAAAATAATATGTAAAAATATTTTCCGGTATTACATTCTAATTGTATTTATCTCTTCCGCTTATCTTCGCGACCCCCAGGTTGAGAAATCCAGTTCTACACCAAAATAGAAGACTAATTTACTGGAGAATGATCATCAGAAGCAGCAATTTTTACTTATAATATTTCGACAATAACCCATAGTGTCATATGGATATTAAAACCGGTATATATAAAATGGATGAGGGTGTTACGTGCATAAAAATAAAATAAAAAAATGGGCTCTGAACATTGGAAATACTTAAAGGAAAAGAAAATAATCATATATTAGGAATGACAAATTTCGTAATTACGTGAAAGAGTAGAAAGCCATTGATTTAAATAACCTTCTGCTCTGACACTGGTAAATCCGGTATTTAACAATGAATGTCCGGATTCCGGTAGATCGAAACTTTTAAGTCTCAGGAACTTAGATCATAAAATGACCGTAACTTTTCCTTTTCGTTCAGTGAAGCTAACATGCCTTCAAGAATGAATAAAAGAAATAAAGTAGTATAAATATTCCAATTCGTTTTATGTGTAGACCTATACCACAGTCCATCAAGATACTTCAAAGTACAGGGTGGCCCAAAAGTAGGTATACAGTCCCGTACTGATCAGCTCATTGCATTTTATATAATTTCTTATTGTTATGCAGGCCTGTCCATGAATTGGCTCCCGGAGCCGAAGCGTGAGCGACCACGAGCGGTGATAAGAACAGGTGAGCACAGGTGTTGGTAGGTCCGCCCCTTCCACTGCATCCGATAAGTGTTGCCAACCACACGTGATGGTAAAAAACCTACGGCCAAGCCTGGTCACAAATTCTCACGATGTTGAAGCATTGAGCAGACGCAAGCGTGAAATGTGCAGGTGTGCTCTCCCCCTCCCCATTTCGAAAGCAGTGACGCGAAAACACTGCAGAAAATAAAATTGGTACGTTTTTTGATCGAGGAAGACGCATGATAGAGGTTACAGTTAGCGTTGAAGTAACTAACAAATGAACAAGAAAGAAAGAAAGAAACTAATATTAAACATGTCAGCTTACAGACGTAAAAACGACTGCAAAAATCGGAAACGAATTGTTTCAGGCCTTTTTTTAGCTTGCTTACACAATTCGTGACGTTGTATTACATTAGCATTGGGTCTGTAACTTGTCACTCGCTTCACGTTTGCTAAGTTGTGAACGCCTTTCGTTGCTAGATTGATAGTAGAACGACGGGAGGTTGACAATACCTGTAATAATAATAATAATAATAATAATAATAATAATAATAATAATAATAATAATAATAATAATAATAATAATAATAATAATAATAATAATAATAATGCGTATTATTATTATTATTATTAGTAGTAGTAGTAGTAGTAATAGTAGTAGTATTCGGACCAAAGAGGGATAAAAATGGGGATTGGAGGAAATTCATAACGAGGAATTGCATAGTTTATACCGTTCACTTAACATTGTTAGGGTCATTAAGTGTAGAAGGCTCAGGTGGGCAGGCCATGTAGCCAAAATGGAAGAAATTAGAAACGCTTTCATAATTTTAACTGAAAACCCAATTGGAAGAAGACCACTAGGAAGACCTAGGCGTAGATGGGAAGACAATATTAAGATGGATCTTGCAGAAATAAGAGTACAGAGTAGAAACTGGATCCAGTTGGCTAAGGACAGAAGTTAGTGGAAATATGTTGTAAACGCGGCATTGAACCTTCGGGTTCCATAGGCCATAGAGTTAGTTAGTTAGTTATTATTATCTAAAGGAAATGTTCAAATGTTGTTAAGAGACAATTACACAGAAGAACTGAGTTCCGACCAAACACTAATTTGCCGGAAGGAAATTCCAGTGCAGTCCAGCCCACTTTAAGCGTTATCCGTGCAATCCACGTTTCATGTTCAAGACATTGGGAATAATTGTTCGTATCATTCAGTTGGAACGTTCCCTTCCGAGTTTACGCTGTTACAGTAGGCCTACAACATCCTGACTTTCAAAATCAGTCAGTAACTATCGAAGAAAGACAAGCGTGTAGCTTCAGTCGTTGATATGATTTAACATTCTTTTTCACTTTTAACAAGCCACCGGCAAGCAACCAGCCAGGGACAATATATTTTTCCTTATTAAAAAGACACTCCTTGTTAAAAAAAAAAAAAAAAAAAAACTAATGGTACTTATTTGATTCTTTGCGATCAAAGTAACTTTTAAAGTGGAAAAAATGAAATGAAATCTTTGGGTTTTACGTCCCACGCTTATGGCGGTTAGGCTAAAGGAGACGGTGATGATGAGTAATGAATGAAATGATGGAATGAAGAAAGTGGGAGGAAATGGGAGAACCCCGAGAAAACCCACGCACACGGTGTTTGTCCACCGCAAAGTTCACTTGGCGGGGGCTGGGATCGAACCCGGGACCCGAAGCACCAGAGGTGAATGCTCTACCACTGAGCCACCGCGGCCCCACTTTAAAAGTGGAGTAACAAATACTGTTCTTCCTATTGATTGTGTAATAGTGGCTTCTAATCTCCACAACCAACCCCTTGCTAAGCCTATTCGTACACACATACATGCATAAGCTAATTTTCTGGAGATAATACTTAGATAATTACAAACAAGTGCTACAGTATCTTTTTTCGTATCAACAGATTATCTCTTTTCCTAAAAAGCGAAACAACATAATATAACAAACCCACACTCGGATTAAGAACTTGATTATATATATATATTGAAAACTGGTTTTCCATTGGGCAAACTGGCAAATTTTTATAAATGTAAGCGATGGTTTGGTTCCACCACATCCTTCTTTAACAAATGGAAAGAAAAAAGAAGAAAAGGAACGTACATAGTTTATCATTATTCCTGTTACAAGTTTGTGTTGTCTATATTTAACGGTTACCACATTGTAAAAAACACTATTTACTAAATGGCAATCAGTTACCATACATACTTTTTTTTTTATTTGGTAAGCTAGTGATTACCGCCAAGGTTGACAACACTTCCGCTCCTGTAAGGACGGAACCCGAAGATTCACGAAGCACGAACAACGGTATTTGCACGTAGAATGCTCGTGAGCGTTCACGAGGAGAGTTTCCACTATCTGCTCGCCGTGGCCAGGGCTGTTGTTATGCATCAGGTAGACTTAGTTTCTTTATTATTTGTTCTTAATGTGTTTTTACTTACATCTTAAGCTCGGAAGAGCCGAAGCAAATAAACCCATAAAGTAGAATGTTATACTTGATCAATGCAGGGGTGTATACCTACTTTTGGGCCACCCTATATAGTGTAGCAAGTAATTTGGGGTAAATTGTATTTTCTATGTGTATATTAACTTGCATAGTATTCCTTTGTATTACTATATTCCTGTACCTCGAAGCTTCCATTCACTTATTTCTTATTTCTTTCTTTCCTTTTTTTATTTGTTCCTTTTCTTTTACAAGGTCGTTTCAGAATAAAGGGAGATTCTTCAATAAATCGTGCGTTTTGCGTTCACACATACATATCTATCTACGACCCTTACGACCAATGACGCTACTGATAGTTAAAATAATAATAATAATAATAATAATAATAATAATAATAATAATAATAATAATAATAATAATAATAATAATAATAATAATAATAATAATAGTTTTCCCATAATAAATAAAAGAGAGTGTATTCTGTTTCAAATATATATCTTCTTTGTTCCTGAGCGGATTGTTTCAGGACTACCTCAAGGTTGTGTGGATAATTTTATCATTGTATGTTTTAGTAAGTTGTAATCTCGCTCTAGAATCTTTGTTATATTCTCATACACGTGTTGTATGCACGGCTCTTTTAACTGTGTCAAGCGAAAACGTAGCGATTGGTAGCGTCATTATAATACTTGTGAACGTGATATACATAGGGTGAATCAGAATATATATTCACTGTCCTATGAATAAACGAGATTTTTTAGGATCATGTTTTGCTTTATATATATATATATATATATATATATATATATATATATATATATATATATATATATAAAGTCATATAAGTCATCCCAAATACGTCACTAGAGTAATATGTCACTGAAGAAAAACTCTGTCTACAAGAGTTAACGATTTCAATGATGACGTGTTGGAACGAAATAGAAGCTGAATATATTTGCGTTTCTTTGGCTTTGTTTTGCAAATGTATTTGCTTGTTTTCTTCTAATAACGGTGACACAAAACCTTCTAATTTTAGACACATACTATACTTGTAATTAAATTGATTGATTTCATATATATATATATATATATATATATATATATATATATATATATATATATATATATATATATATATATATATATATACAGAGACAGAGAGAGAGAGAGAGAGAGAGAGAGAAACAATTATACATTTCAAAATATACCTTGCTTTCGTCTCCTGCATAGCATCACCTCATATTTGTCGTTCCTGCTCTGTAACCATACGTACGGTGTCCGAAAACTGGATGTGCCTGGGGAAAAAAAATGAAATTATGTTTTTAGTTTGTCACATAAATATTCCCTTTAGGCTAACGGAGACGGATGATTAATGGAAACGAATAATTGTGAAATTAGGTAATTCTTTTGGGGCTCTTCCATTGGGGATCAAACCCAGGACCACATACATCAAAGACACACACGCTAGCCACTAGACGAGCTTGAAAGGCTTTGAGACGTCTAAAGTAATAGCCTAAACTCTTTAAGTCAAAATATGTTATTGGGTGTATCTTACAAAATTTTACGCTAGCGTGTCTTTGTTATTGTATTTGCGTGCCTTACAAGGACGTAGTACAAGGACAAGGTCCAATGGAGCCAAGATTCACTTCTTTTGTTCTGAAAAGTACACTATTTGATGTCCTTACTTAAGGTTTAATGCACTTTATATTTTCAAAGTGCGTACCCAACATCAGGAACGCTCGTAAGGGTTATTCTAAAGGAATAAAAGATCGACAAACAAGCGCAGTTGAAAATGCACGAGATACATAAAACTCTATTAAAACAAAAATTACACATTTTGCATAACTCTACTAAATATACTATGATATTTAACAAAATTATATTAAATACTATAGTTATGAGTAAGCAAATCTGATGTTTCGGTATACAGGGTGTTTCAAAACAACACCGACAACGTTTGGGAGGTGGCTCCTGACACCAAGAGAAGGGGAAAAGTATAGGCATGCACAAATGCTTCCTTTCGGAGTTACAGGTTGCCGAAAACATGAAAAAAAAATTAACTTTAAAGATCCATAGCTTTACTATGGGACCTACCGTAGTCGGGTCAAGACTTCACTTAGGAACTAGTATGTGACCTATCCAAATATCTATGTTTCAGAATCCTGCCGTACTTCCGCAACAATTTTTATAGAGGTAGTTGATGAGTACTTCAAATTATATGCCTGTAGCCAAACTCCCTCTATAAAAATTGTTGCGTGAGTACCTTAGGATTCTGAATTATGTATTTTTGGATAGCTCACATATTAGTTCCTAAGTAAAGTCTTGACCCGACTACGACAGATCTCATAGTATTGGAGTTATGGACTTTTAAAATTCATAACTCCGAAATAACGGATTTCTGCACCCAGGTTGGTCTATACTTTTTGTCTTATCTTGGTGTCAGAAATCACTTCCCAAACGTTGTCGGTGTTGTTTTGAAAGACCTCGTATATTTCGAAGAAAACTCCCTTCGAAAATCAATGAATGGGTGATTTCTGCTTCCTTCCTTTGTCCCATCCTGTGGGCAGGCATATTCCTCAAAATAATTTATGTAAAACCATATATATTTGTTGCATATTGCGAGAGATTGGTTATAATCTTAAATCATACAGTTGCCAATGATTCTTTGTAATTTCACTGAAAATTCTGACAGGTGCCAATGATTCATTGAATTTCTCTGGAAATTCTTACATCTGTCAGTGACTAATTGTATTTTAAATAGAAAATCAAGCAACATTTGTTTTATATTGGGAGATGAACACTTGCTTGAAACAGTTTAAAAATCCCATTGTACATGGATCTTCTTCTCGATATGATATATTAGCATGTACTCTCACGGTCTTCGGAATTATTAAACACGAAAATTCAATATTTTTCTGAGACAGCAATTTTTCATTTTCATCTGAGATCTAAGGAAATCCTGCTCTATGATTTGTAAAGTTAAAAAACAAACAAACAAATATTAGTAAATCTAGGGAGTAATAAATATAGTGTACGTATCTGACCTGCTCTGGTAACCTTGTTTAGTTTCCATAGCTCATACGTAGCTAAGTATTGTTTACATGTTGGCGTCGTGAGAACTTCGTGCGTTCGTTATCGCAGGAAGCCCTTGTAAATTCACAAGCACCAGCGTTTTTAATCTTTCACAAGCGAGGCAGATGATTAAAACACAAAGACTATTATAGAGTTTTTTTTTTTTTTTTAAACATTGGAATGGAGGGAAATCAGCATGACTAAGCACTCGCATGGAGTATCACTTGTTGTTGCGTGTGGATTATATAGTATGTTGTATGGATTACTGTACAGACAGACAACAGTTTTATTTCCGTCATGTGAATGGTCTATCAGTACTGTGCAGAAGGTGTGTCATTTGAGGATTTTTTTTTTCTTTTCAAATTAGTCATCTGTATGTAGGGATTTCTCAAAATTGCACAAAAAAAAAAAAAAAAAAAAAAAAAACTTTGGGAATTCATCATGTCAGATAAGCGTGTAGGACTTTCCAACTACAATTACTGAACATGTACTATGTACTTTGACAATGTAACGTGCAATAGATAGGTGATTACCTTCTCGTCTTGTCTATTAAGCAGAGTTGTCATACATTCTGGTTTTCCGATATTGTTACTGGCATTGAGTTCACTGTCCCTGTGTCCCGACTGATTTGTTCCAGACTGTCGGGTGTCCCGATTTTAAGTAATAGATTTATCTTTTATTTTATATACTGTATGCCTGTATTTAAGCTACTGCTTGCTGTTAGTAAATATCTATAATTATTATTTCATTTAATCTAACTTATTTGAAGTTTTTAATCAATTGACTACTTTTTATTACTGCAGGGAATTTTCGGTGGCAATTAGCACAGTGACTTGGAACTTTTCCTGGGGGAGCGAACATTAATATTTGGACCCTTTTAGAAAAAATATGAAATTGGGAGCCCTAGAAACAATGAAATATTAAAGAGCCAATCCGGTTGCAATGATGTAAACACACTTTGAAGGAGATAGCTGAAATTCAACTCAAATGTAGAAAAGACTATGTAGATTCTATATTCTAAAAGCAAGTTGTCTTAAAATGGATGGAACATAGCGCGAAACATGAACATTAAAGCAAATAGAAAACCAATAACTAACAATTCCTCCACTTATCTCAAAAAACAAAAGAGGAAGATGGCTGAAATTCAGCTCCAATGTAGATTCTATATTCTAAAAGCAGATGGTCCTAAAATTGATGGAACATAGCCAAAAAGTAAGAAATATTAACCATGTCAATGGAAAATCAATGAAAAACAAATAATTCCTCCACTTATCTCAAAATCAAAAGAGGGAGATGGCTGAAAATCAGCTTAAATATAGAACAGACCATGTAAATTCTACATTCAAAAAATAAATTGTCCTAAAATGGATGGAACATAGTAAATATATATATATATATATATATATATATATATATATATATATATATATATATATAATCACGAAACATGAATATTAAAGTGAATGGAAAATTAATTAAAAGAATGGAGTCGTTTACATATCTCAAAAACTATAATAAGGAGATGACTAATTGAAAGCTTATTGCAAAGACATACGGTAATGAAGAGCTTAAAAACAGTGTATAACACATACGGTAAATATAGATAGAACGTTGTCAAAAGTCAAGTTGTTTGAATAAAATCAATAACAATGATAAAGTATATGCATCTTCTTAGAGTTACCCAGGGCACCCCAGGCGGGGATTACATGCTTGAAATATCTCGCATTTGGATTTGGAATCTCATCACTCGATTTAGCAAGCAACATGAGTTTTTAACCTGATCACGTGACACAGTCTGGTTCTTACAGCAAACCGGATATAGGTCCTTTGGTACCTCCTTTTATTTAGAACCTTGATAGACATTATTACTACTTGCAGGAGCCCCAGTTCGCGTTTTACTGAAGTACAGCCCAGATTACATTTATGCTTCATCCTAGGGAAATAGATTTTGTTCAGATGATAGGGCATCACCAGTACCTTAACTTATTTTCATTTCTTTAAGAAATGGTCTTGTGGGCCAATTCAATGCTTCACAAGTTACATTAAGAGGACAATATTTAACACAAATTAAAGCCTTAAGAAAATATACATATTATTTCTGCGGGCCTTAATACTTATTTTACTGAAATGGAACCAGATCACATTTTTGCTTCATTTGAGAGTGTTTTTCTTTTTCTTTTTCTTTTCTTTTTTTTTTTTTTTTAAGGGGATGAATTTATTCTATGCTTCATCTATGCATTCATGTTCGTATTGTATCATATGGAGTAAGAAAATTTAACCTTGAAGTGGGTCCCCTTTAAACGGCGGGAAATTTTAAAGAAGGGCTGTTGTCCTCTTCTCCCACACAACTTACTCCACTGATGGTAAATACTGGGAAATTGCGAAAACGTTTCTTGCTGAGCTATCATTCTGCGAATGCACGTTGTTGATAGAGAAAACTGCTTATAGTGAATAATTATGTTCGAAGTATTCACTACATTCATAAAATAGGCGTATACCTAAAAAGAAAGTGTCATTTCCAAGATGAGTATATGGAACAGTTTCAGCACTGCAAATTTAAAAACGGATATTTAAACATGTGTGTTAGTTTCAGTTCTTATGAAACTAAATGATTATGCCTTTGTTGCACGTGGTTCAAAAGCCTAATCTGCGAAATTAATTTTACAGTAATTATGTGATATCTTCAAATAGATAAAAGGTAATCGAAATGTGGAACAAGAGCGCTCTAGACAATATTATTTTGCATGAGGTACTGTTATCACGAGTCGCCTAGTAGCAATCTATTTGCAGCCATTTATAAACGCGAAAAAAAGCACTGTTTTTCTATATGGCTGGAAATCCAAAGCAGATAAGTGAGTCGTGATAACGGTATCTCATGTAAAATAATATTGTCTAGCGAGCTCTTGCTCCACTTTTCGATTATCTTTTATCTATTTAAAGATATCACATAATTACTGTAAAATTAGCGATATTTTAATTTCGTCGTGATGGGGGCCTTTTCAAGTTTTAAATTTCCTCAATGACAGCAAAATCTCTTACATCATTCAGGGCCAGAAAAAGTTGAACGTTAAAGTAATTTCTTCTTCTCGATAAATAATCAGTGCAGTGTAGTGTTTTTTAAAAGTCGAATAATGGATTCTTCTAATATTCCTTATTATAGTATTCGAAGAATAATCGGAATAACGAATAATTAATCGACTAATTTGCATATTCGAATATAACAGCACTAAAATTATTCGAATAGAGCCTCACAAATATTCAAATAATTTCAGCAGCACTTGTGGAGTGTACCAATTTGATATGTCGGTAGAATTACCGATAATTGAAGCTGTCTTATCTGAAAAGAGCTGCCTTGAAAATAATGTCTCGTCTGGGAAGGTATATTTGTTTCTAGTGGAAGAGCTCTGTTTCGTCGTCTCGTTTCGTGAGCAGATCTATGTCTCAGTGATAGAACAATCATCTTGGGAACACGAGTGATCCAAGTACGATTTCATGAAAGATTTGTATAGATAATTTTATGCTGCCTTCCCGCTTCCACTTTGACATCACTAGAATGATTCTACACAATACATGAGAAATAACTCCCAATTACGAATGTTTAATAAAATGTACTATTTGATCGATTTTAATGAGACTGATTTTACAACTCTGCTAGAACTTGAACTGATCCAGAGTTTTCTTTACTTCGTTCAATAGAACTTCTTCCTTCGCCTACCCTCATAGGAGTCACATGAAGTGAGAGAGGTGATGGCTTATTGGTTGAATATTCCCTGCACAACTTGGGCATTCTCCTCCTGATGTCTGTATTTGAGGAACGACCTCTTTTGTAAATACAATATTTCCCATATATCCTGTAAACGTGAATTTGAATTAGTATTTCTCGATAGTTTTGGTAGAAGTTGATGTCATACTTCATAATGGCATATAATATGGCCACCATCACAGAATGTCAGGCATTGAGTCATTCTAGGCTACTATCGTTACTCTGAAATACAGGGGCGTAGTGTCCATGGAACATAGATGTTCATTTTACTTCGACCTCACTCACCCTCGCCCTCGCAGTAGCAGTTGGCCCTCGCCCTCGTCCACCCTCGCCCTCGCGAATGGAATTGTCCATCGCCCTCGCGCGCCCTCACCCTCGCTGTCGACACTTGTCCTCGCCCTCGCGTACCCTCGCCCTCGCCCTCGCGCACCCTCGCCCTCGCGGCCAAAACTTGTCCTCGCCCTCGCGCACCCTCACCCTCGCCATCGAAGCTTGTCCTCGCCCTCGCGCACCCTCACCCTCGCCATCGAAGCTTGTCCTCGTCCTCGCACACCCTCGCCCTCGCTGCCGAAACTTGTCCTCGCCCTCGCGCACCCTCGCCCTCGCCGTCGAAGCTTTTCCTCGCCCTCGCGCACCCTCACCCTCGCCATCGAAGCTTGTCCTCGCCCTCGCGCACCCTCGCCCTCGCGATAGGAGTTGTCCATTATCCTCGCTCGCCCTCGCCTTCGTGCTCAAAACTTTTCCTCGCCCTCGCGCACCCTCGCCCTCATATCATTGAGGGCGAGGGTAATTGAGGGTGAGGAGGCCTCGAGAGGGCCTCCTTCGTAAGGATCAGAGCATCAATTATTCAACATATTTGTTGAATTATTTCCTTATCGTCAGTGGCGGATCCAGGGGGGGGCGATCGGGGCGATCGCTCCCCCCCAGAAGAGGAAACTTCTTTATTTTATATATACAAATAGAACGCAAACCAGAGTTTAGAGCTCTTAAAAGTAGCTCTAAGTAGCAGTATTACAACCCACCACCCCCACCAGAAGTCCGTCCTGGATCCGCCCTTGTTTAACATACGTCCTAAAGAAAGGAAACTAAACATACCATCGTATAACTTACTGTGGAACACCTAAAATGGAACAACTGTTACAATGGAGATCTCGGTCGATAGTGACGTTTACATCATTTATCAACAGTATCCAATGCCTTTACTTCAAAATGTTCCTTTCCTTGAACTACGATGCAAACATAAGTTTTTCAGCCACACAAGGGCGGCTCTCATGAGGGTGAGGGTGAAATCAAGGTTTGATGAGTGGCGGTAGAGTGACTGCCGCAGACTGTCTGTCAGAATTTGACAGTCAACACGTTGGCCATCCCTGATGTATGTAGCGTAACTGAGGAATTTGAACAAATTCAAAGGGAAAGATCTAAAGAGCTTAATTTTGAAACTCCGTCAGCAAACAAATAAAATACTTCAGAACACTATTGTTGAATTATCACTCGGAAATATATACCCACTCTAACCTATAACATGAATGACTTAATTGATTTGAATGTGAATCTAAGTTAATTGGTATTTTAAAATATAAACTGAAATGTGTCGTTGTGCTTGTAAGGTTAATTTCGATGCTCAAATATTGTTAATATTCACCACTAATAGAGATACATTTGTCCTACTTTAACAATGTTAAAATTTTTAATTTTTTTCAATAATTGCCATAAATATGAAACTTTGTCTTAAGAAACTACCCTAGGGGCCAATTTGTGCACTTTATCACTTTGGTCTTGACTCATTTTTGGCAGCTATCATTGTTGGAAAGTTTATTTTCAGTAATTCCCACAATTATGAAATGATATCTTTCAAACGTTGTCTCAAGGATTCCTTACACTACAAATACGTAAAGGCAAATAAAAAATGAAATCTTTAGTTTAAGATCCCACGATTATGCAAGCTAAATGCTAAAGGAGACAGAAGTGAATGATGAAAGAAATAGTTGAATGAGAATGTGGTAGGAAACTGGAGAATCCCCAGAAAACACACGAACACGATGTCCTCCACCACGAACTTACTTGGACGGGAATCGAACATGCGACCCTTCGAACAAAGGTAATTTCTCTATCGCTGAGCCACCGTTCCTCCCTAAATGGCACGCTCAGAGCTTAGCGCCTCCAGGGGCCTTGGAAAGATTATCGAGCCTAAAATGATTTAGCACTGACTTTTATAAATCCACCAATTCAACAATTAATAATGTCGTGCAAACTTTAATACGTGCAAACTTTAAGATTGTAGTAATGAAAGAAAAGACGAAATCTTTCGTTTAGCGCCCCAGAGTTATGTAACTGCTAAAGGAGATGGATGAAATTGCAAGTAAATGATGATGAAAGAAATGGTGGAACGGGAAAGTAAGAGAACAAACCTTTATTTTCTTTAGCACAAATAATTAAATGTGTAGATTAATTGATTTCCAGAAATTTTATTATAATTAGCAATTAAAAACTGAAAGGGCGATCACAAACTTTTCTTGCCCAGGACCTCGCAACAATTTGTTACACGCTGCCATACATCATTAAAACAGGAGTAGAGTGACTGAATTATTTTGCTCTGTGGTTGAAAAGTAATAATGCAAAACAGACAATTAATGACTTGAAGAGATAGGATAGTTTAAAAATTCTGACTGGGGAATAAAATCTTCATTTTTACGTCCTACGATTATCGCAGTCTTGTAGCCAACCTGGAAAGAAAGAGATTCAGCCCACTGAAGATTCTTTGCGAATATCATTTCAATGTGAATTTCGAACAAAGATCTAAGCTTACCTTCATGCTTACGTTACGTCAAACAACTAACATATAAGGTGGAAATTATTCAACTTTTTTCATAAGATGTAATCCAGCTGACTAATTAAAATTTTATAAGCTTTATATGTTATATGTTGATTGATTAAATGTTGCACCTGATAATATGTAGTCGTTACTGCTTGTTACATAGTATTAGCGTGTGTAATGGTTGTATGGGGGAGAGGAGTATTTAAACGCTAATATTCTAAAGTGAAATATTTACATAAAAATTAGGATAATTAAACATTTTCAATAACTCCCTCGTAGACTTCGACTCTGGTTATAGGTCGATTACCGGTGATTACTGAAAGTTAATGATATTGATATATACAAAGGAAGTTAGTATAGTGTCTAGCAAGCATGTCTGCTTTGCAGCAAGTCTCAGGTTCGATTCCCTTGAGCGAAGTTTGAACGCATTATGGTGGTTCGGATCCTACCATAAACTATAGATTCACGTACCATTTAGCATCGGCATCGGTGGTGAATTATAAAGGGACATTAACTCTAATACGTCAGAATACAGACAGATCGACTGATTCCCAGATATTCATAAGTAAAACTTATATTTTCCAAAACAGCAAATTAGGTTAGTAGAGTGCTATTTTTTTCTAAATATAGATCATGAACGGTTTGAAATTATGTTTATTCTGTTGTGTGAGAACGTTTCCCTATAGTTAGAATTGAGGACATCTTCGAAAGTTCCCCTTCGGGAGGATGAACACTAAGAATCATGAAATTATAGGTGTAAAGCTGAATGCTGTTTTACCCACTTATCTCAATAGTAATCTATGTAAATGTAAGGTCACTTGACAGGTCCAAATGTAAGGTCACTTGACCAAAGGCTTAGATAATGTTCCCACAACCTCCACGATGCGGGGCCACCAACTCCAGAAATGTAAAATATATAGAAAATGTTTAGAAAGTAGAGGCGAATAACTAGGGGCTGTGTTGCAATAATAGACTATCAAAAACTTCCTGCTCAAGTCCTAAAATTTCACACGGCGTACACCATAGTCTTAAAATTTTCACAGAGTATACGCTAGTCTTAAAAATTTCACAGGTTATATATGCTAGTTTTGAATATAGTACTACACGCCTTGAAGCAGAAAGTATGCGTAAATGACTAAGATTGAGCAATACACGTTCGTATACTCTCGACTACACCCCTGAATATATGCTTTTATTTTCTTAGTTTGCTTACATACGTGTGATGAAAATCTGGGAGGAACGCGACCACCCAAGCCCCTCGTTACGACGCCCATGATTAGATGAACCATAGCCGAATACTTCAGGTAGTTTTGCTTCTTTATTTCTAAGTTTTCCTATGCTTTGCTGACTAAATATCAGTTGTCAGGGAGCTTTAAAACTTGCAATATAGAACCAAATCATTCTATTTTAATATCCTACTTAGCGAAAAAAAAAATAATAAAAACGTCGATAATGAAGGGTAACAGATCACAGAAAGAAGCCTACTGGACGCCCAAAATAGTCTCCCTTTCAAGACTGTGCGCTGCATATTCTTACACTATATTAAAAACGCTTTCAAAGATACCAATCTTTAAAAAAATAATAATAATAAATAAATAAAAAAAATAAAAATAAATAAATCTTTAGTTTAACATCCAACGGTTATGCCATCGATGGCTAAAGGAGACTGATGGAATTGCAAGTGAATGATGATGAAAGAATAGGTGGAATGAGAAAACGGGAGGAAACGGGAAAATCCTGAGGAAAACCAAGTATACGCTATCGTTCTCCACAAACTCACTTGGCCTGGGATCGAACCCTCGCGCACCCTCGCCCTCGCTGCCGAAACTTGTCCTCGCCCTCGCGCACCCTCACCCTCTTCGTCGAAGCTTTTCCTCGCCCTCGCGCACCCTCGCCCTCGCGGCCAAAACTTGTCCTCGCCCTCGCGCACCCTCACCCTCGCCATCGAAGCTTGTCCTCGCCCTCGCGCACCCTCACCCTCGCGGCCAAAACTTGTCCTCGCCCTCGCGCACCCTCACCCTCGCCATCGAAGCTTGTCCTCACCCTCGCCCTCGCGGCCAATACTTGTCCTCACCCTCGCGCTCCCTCGCCCTCGCGTCGCTGTGGGCGAGGGAACTTGAGGGTGAGGATGCCCTCGAGAGGGCCACCCTCGCGAGGGTGAACATCTCTGCCATGGAAGCCATTTTTCCTGTGTAAACAGAATAATGCATTAATATAAATGAATACAGTAATGTTTTAAGAATAATGCAGAATACTCAGAATAATGCATTAAAAGTAAAGCTTTCCCTAAATAGTGAACCACGCTACGCCACTGCTGAAATGAAAACAGAAGTTATCGATACCCTAGGGATCACAGTACCTTTTATTTCATCCAAATTCTGAGATTAAAAAAAAAAAGTTATTAACACTTCTTAGTAGGGAGTTATTTTCCACCTACCTTCTATAATTAGCATCGACTACATAGCCAATTGAAAACAACTATTTATTTACTGTGTATACCAAAAATAGGGCAAAGAACATAAATAAAGCTGTGATTATAAGATAGCATAGAATTATATTTAACGGATTTGTAGATAACTTTCAATTTTATTTAGCTATGTAGCACACGTGTATGCGATTACATTTATCATATCATTAAAAGCACCTTCACATTGAAAGCCACTGAACACATGAAATGAGTTCGTTCCAATTAACAAACCACAAAAACTTACTAGTGTAAAGTTAACTGAGCATGCATGTGCAATGCGGTAAGTTTCCGTGTCAAAACCGTGATTTGTAAACAAATAATGATAATTTTGATTAATTTTCGTTCAAATATTATAGGAAAAACTTGTTTTTATAGTATTAAGAGATGCAGTGATGAGTTTACACTATAGTATATTGTTCCCTAGCGCTACGCCTTGCAGAGAGTTATTGGCGGGAACACTGTAGTTCGATGGGTGATATAACATATGGTCCTTACAGTGATTTCTATCGTTGTTATTTCTAATTTTCTAGAGCGTGATTTCGATACATCTTAAGACAAGTACCTTCCCAATTGCGTAACCATTCTCGGTGACCACCAGAAATTCAATTTGAAACCGAGTGCATGAAAGGCATTAGACATGTGCTCAAAATATAGAAATACGCAGGAAAACAATGTAAGCATATAGGCTAATATTAAGTTTTCAGATGGCTGGAAAAAGATAAGAAAATCTATATATATAAAAGAGAACGTACAATTTTTTGTCCGCTCATCACGCTAATACGGCTGAACCAATTTCTTTCATTTTTGGGGGGTTATTAGGATTTGGACCCTAGATGGTTTTTATCATATCACTTTAATTTTTAATTACCAGTGTCTTGAGATAATTGACCATTCAGGTGTCCATAACGTACAAATCCTTTGTTATTAGTTCATCATAGGTAAAAATAAACGTATTTATATGCAACCCGCATGACCGTGTCACTCGGCGGGTTAACATAAATGACAGGCGATATACAGCGGAAAATAGCTTGAATCTTCTGTTTAAAATTTTTTAATTGATTTGCTTATTTTTACAGACACTTTTACAATATGCCAGCACCGGGATGACCGCAGCGAAGCGGGGCGGGTTAACATAAATGACAGGCGATATAATGTTAAGATTTACTGCAATCTTCTATGGTTTTTATCATATCACTTGAAAGCGAAAAAGTAAAAATTATCTAAGTAACAAAGTTTATTGCGTTCCGGGGTGACCGCAGCGAAGCGGGGTGAACGCTGCTAGTAATAAAATAAAACTGATTATATTAGGGATTGTTAGAAACTGATTGTTAATATTTACTTTATATATGGGATGTTAAACTAAAAAATAATAATAAAAAAAAAATAAAAACATTTCATTTGCTTTCTGTAATATTGATTTTATTTATTAGAAAAATATAAGAAGTCGAAAATCCGAACTAATTGAGATCACATGTAGTTTGGATTTTCGAAAATGACCAAGGAAATCCATTTCGGTTACAGTGGTTATACAGTACATACAGTAATTAAAATACCGTACACAAGGCTGCTTACATTTAATGTTTCTGAAGAACTTGCTCGTACGCTAAATTACACTATTCTTGTAACTCATACTTAAAACTTAACTTATATAGGCCCGAGAGAAAATAAAAGTAAAAAATAATGTATGACTAATGAGTGAGCTTTTGAAAAAAAAAAACTGCCTTCACACAACGCCGACGGACAACCCTATTGTTTGTTTATCGCTAGCGCTAAGACAAAATGTAAAAAGCTTCTAGGGACCGCGTTCGGATTATTGACGTTTCGAATTTTTGACGTTCGAATTATCGACGTCTTACTGTACATGTCGTTCGTCAGATGAGAAAACAAAAATGTATGTTAAATGTTAGTATAGGCTCTTGTGTTTATAACCAGTTTCCTCAAATGACCAGATACAATAACTTTTTTTTTTTTTGAAAGAAGTTAATTGGGATGTTGGAAATAACCTCTTGAATCCTTGGGTTCAGTAAAGTGTGCCGCCAATCAAAAAAGGTTGGGAATTAATGATTTCTATGTTCACCAATATACTATAGGTTCATTGTAAGTGCTGGCAGTCGCATGTTGAACCTCTTGCTGATAGTAATTTTTTTGTGTGTGTTAAAATGTAGCATCCCTTGTTATCAGCATCGAGACTGTATGAGACGTGAGCCTGCAGTTCACGGTGGAATCCAAACCACCGTAATGCATTGAAATTTCAAGGCTCTCGCATCGAGAATCGAATCCGGGATATCGCATACCAAAGGCGCGCACACTAGCAACTAAACTAGCTGGAAAGGCTTACAAATGTACCGGAATAACCTCGAATAGAGTGGTTGGGGTCTTTTTTTAAATAGTAGATTTCGTATTTGATAACCTCATTTTGCACAAGGACGTAATTTCTAATACGTACTAGGACTCCATAATCGTAATATTTTTAATATTTGCAGTAACATAGATTGTTATATATACGTACATATTATCAAAACATATGCTTTTCATCTGTTATGCTTATTGAATGTCACATAAAAAAAATATTAAAAAACTAGTAAATTAGAACCAACTTATTTAAACAGTACCTACTTACGAGAGACAATATGATGACGCAGTTCCAAGGTTTTAATGTATAGGTACTTATCTGTTACATGCAAGGTCGCTGCTTTAAAAAGGGGAACGCTATCGATGGAATATTGGGAAAGTGTTTTTAATACGAACAGCCTCCATAGGCAATGGAGGCTAGTTGAGGGTGACGTAAGAGGGTTTTTAACAGTTAACCGTAGTATTCTGGTACCAATTCATTCATGCATGCGTCATTTTCAGACGCTAAACGTGTATATTTACTTTGCTAAGTCATTGAGCTGTTTCATCTGATAGTCGATGTCACTCTACAGTGATGACTAATTAATTCTAATATTTCCCTTTTTCTTTTTTTATTTCGTCATTGCGGTCTTACATTCTATGTGCTGATGCTTCAGTGCCACGAAGTAGTATGAATCGGCAATTTAGCTTTAATGTAGCATTCAGCTGAAATAAACTATTCATCTTTCATCATGCCGACCTGAATCAATTTCTCTTTGCCTTTTAGCGCAAATGCAGTAGAATAACTACATCATCTTTCAAGAAGCAAATGATCTGGAAATAATGTTCCAGGATGCTGGGTAAAGGAGAAAGCATATGCATGATTTGGAGGTGAATTATTTACGAGTATGAAACAAACATTGTATACATGTTATGAAGACAAACGTAGTAGGTATACAGATCTGACGGTTCTGTTAGTCAAAGGTAGCGTCCTTTAAGGTGTGTGTGTGAACTCTAAAGTAACATTGTACTAATTTGTCATGCCGAAAAAAAAAGGATTTTATAATAAACACCAAATTCATGGTTTATCTAGTTTAAACCGTTTTTTATAATTTAAATCAGTTTTTGTTTATATATATATATATATATATATATATATATATATATATATATATATATATATATATATATATATATATATATATATATATATAAACTTATTTTGAAGTGTAGTATTTATATTAGAATACTAAATACGGCTCTTCCGCATAAAGAAGTAGTAGGCAGGGCCGGATCCAGGATTGTCTGAGGGGGGTGGGGTGCACCAATAACTACCAAAATAACCAATCACACTGAAACTCTTGAAAGTGGCATGTGACAATATTCTTTATGCCTAACAATACTTATGCATAGAACGAAGGAAAGTATTTTAAAGAGGGTCCACAAGTGTTATGTAGGAAAAAAATATTAGTGCTCCTCCTGGCTTCTGTTTCCTTCCCTACTTGACAAATGCTATATTGTTTGGTGAATCCTTTTCTTTTAAGAGGCCTCTCCTGGGGAAATTAAAATACCGCTAATTTTACAGTAATTATGTGATATCTTCAAATTGATAAAAGATAATTGAAATGTGGAACAAGAGCGCCCTAGACAATATTATTTTGCGTGAGGTACCGTTTAGAGCCGTTTAGAAACGCGAAAATAAATGCCGATTTTCAAAATGGCTGGAAATCGAAAGCAGATAAGTGAGTCGTGATAACGGTATCTCATGTAAAATAGTATTATCTAGTGCGCTCTTGTTCCACATTTCAATTATCTTTTATCTATTTGAAGGTATCACATAATTACTGTAAAATTAGCTGTATTTTAATTTCGCCTGGATGAGGACTCTTAAACTTTTGCAAAGCTCTGTTTCCTTTTAAGCCCCAAACGGAAACATGACGGCAGAAAGTTTCCGAAACTGTTGATATTTTAACTGCTAGCTTCTTATTATAGATAGTGTATATTTATAACGAAGGGGGAAGGGTGCACGTGCACCTTTGCACCCCCCTAAATCCGGACCTGGTGTAGGCACAGTTGTATTACAATAGAGTCCCTAAAACTCGATAACCCGGCAGTCCGGAAAACTCGGCCACACCCTGGCAAGGCGAAAGGTCAGCTAGTTAATTTTCATTATAGACAGTTTTATGCCTTCATAAGGTATTTTTCTATGGTCTGTCTTATCAGGTAAATTATTGTACAGTGTGTATTCATTAATTTTCATTTTCATGTATATAAAGGCTATATGCTTTCATAAAGTACGTGTTTTTCCTTTGTTTAAAGGCAGTTTATTCTGTGTTGTATTCTCAGGCAACCAATACATACAAGTACAGTACTGTATTTTCTGAATAAACACTCGTACTTATTCCTTTTTAACCCCATCTCCGATAACCCGGCATTTTCACAAACTCAGCCACCCTTCGGTCCTCATTAGGCCGAGTTTTCGTGTTACTCTACTGTACTACTCGCAAATCACTTGTAATTTTCTTGCTAGAAAAAAAAAATATACATCTTAGTACTTAATTTTAGTTCAATCAGTTAATCAATCGTATATGCCATGCATGCAACTAGCTCTCAACTTCATGCTTATTGTAGAAACTTCACACAAAACTACCAACTTAACAGCCTTTTCGGTTTCCAAACCGTTTCTTAGCGATGACTGGACAAAACCAAATTAGAAAATAATAATAATAATAATCTTTCAACGGCAGCTGTAGACGCTTGGACAATTTGTAACTTTATGATAACGGAAAATCAATTTTTATTTCTCTATTTGAGATTTGTGGTTTTTTCATCATTCATATTTTGACATCTGCAATCTTTACTCTAGAATCAAAATATGGCTCGTTAGATAGTTTCGTTTTGCCTTCAAACTTCAAAATCAAAAGAAGGATTACTTGGGAATACATAGTTCTCCAAAACTCATTCAAGGTTTTTCTATATTCTTACTAAGTTTTCTGTAGCGCAGTTATTCTCCTGCACTTCAAGTGTTGTATCCACAGGTTTTAAAAGACGTAACGCATCTTTATCCATTTTCCTGGACCCATTTTACAGAAAGGTAAACGAGGACATATCCGGGAAAAGGGGACGTTTGATAACGTAGGTTGTAATGTAATTACAACTTTTAAGTAGGGCTCAAAAAATCCTGGGCGCCAGGTCGCCATGGCGACTGGAAATACAAATCTGACCCGTAGAGAATTTAAGGCCAAAATATATATATATACCAATGTATCAAATTTGATTTGTATTATTATCGCGCCTAGATCAGAAAAAAATTGAGTATTGCTCTTAAGTATTACGATATGACAATAGCATCGCACAAGAATGAGATAAAGTAGGTGGAGCTCTTAGTTTGATTGCTGTTATTATATTCTATACACATTGATCCCACAATGCTTGTTACATGCGGCTATAGCGTACATAATAGACTGTTGGTACTTTGACTATGTTAGTAATAGACTTTGACTATGAGTCTATTTTAGAGGTAGCATATGTGATCACAGAGGCCTCTTTTTCTCATAGCAGCAACTCTGGTTATATACATCTTACACTGTAATTCAGTGGCGGATCCAGGGGGGAGCGATCGGGGCGATCGCCTCCCCAGAAGAGGAAACTTTCTTATTTTATATAAAAATAAAAATCCATCCCAGAGTTTGAAGCTCTTAAAAGTAGCTCTAAGTAGCAGTATTACCACCCACCGGCCCCTTCCAGAAGTCCATCCTGAATCCGCCCCTGTTGTAATTCATGGTTAACATGTATATAGTACTCGTAGGTATTGAGGAGCGTAATAAACAAAGTGACCTTGTTCGCATGTTTTTCTCTTCTCCTTTCCAAACTGAGCGTCTGATAACCGTATATTAAACAACTCACGTATTTTTTTCTGTTAATATATTTTTTCGTTAATAATAATAACTTACGGCAGTACAGATAAAAGTTCATATCTTTTGAGAAAGGAAATATCGACAAGATGTATCCTTTCTGACATTGTGACAAACACGACGCTGCTACGAACTGCGCGCTACGTATGATGATGATTGATCCTACGTGCTTTGTATGTCTTTGCAGCGCTGAAGCTATTAATATGGTGAGGAATTTGCCTTTGTATGCTGACTACGTATACTGAAGTTGAGAAGTGGATAAAATGAATGGGAAATTTCACATGTGGCAAGGTCGTAACAAAGTTTCTTTCTTCTTCTTCTTCTTCTTTGAAAGCCTGTAGGCAAAACAAGCTCGTGAGTAAAGAAAGATGAAACTATAGCCGTGTTTTTTTTTTTTTTTGTTTTTTTTTAGAGTTTTCTTTACTTCTCTATAATGAAGACTATTGTTTCACTAGGACAAAAATCAATACAATAGTGAATTCATTATTTGATTCCACATCGCCAGATTGTTACAAATTTAATGCCCCGCTTACAACAACAAGACTCCTTTTTATATAATTAAACAAAATGATTAGTTCTCTAATGGCTGTGCATTACGAGTTGAATGGAATGTCTTTTTTTTTTCCCGTAGATCAGCAGTTACGATCTACTGAAGATTTCCTTTTCCTTTTATTGTCCGTTACAAATCATCAAAGCATTGTTCAAGGCTTAATGCGCTCTGTGTTTACTTTCGTTTCTCTTTGTTAAGGCAGAACGTTTAAAATAAGGTTGTAACAATGAGGATTAATCCTTACTGTAGTGTCCTTTAGGAGACGGTTTACGGTTGATTTGTGCAACAAAATGGATATCTATAAAGTATTTGTGAGAATCTTATGTTATTTCCTTAGCATGCTACATTTACCTTGGCTGTTACGCATTTTTTCTTCTATTTACTGGACTGTATAGTCGTACGCAGCCAGAACAATAGTAGCATAATCGGGAAGGATTTGCAAGAGACGTATTTGAGGAAGCTGTCAAAAACACTCCAAAGACCGGCCATACACTATAGGATAGATCGTAGAGTCAAAATCTCAACGTGTATGGAATCAGATCGCATGTCATTTCCTATGTTCTGAACAATCCTATGAAATTTATCATCTTTTAGAACACGCTCTATTTCGGAAAGAAAATTCGTAAGATTTCGATTTAAGCGACATCAGGTGAGGGGAAATGAAAACAAATTTATGCAAACAAAACGCAAGTGGCTCTTCTATTTGTAGTTCATTTTCCACCATTTTCAATACCGTGTTGGTAGTATTATTGTTTCGGCGAAACAGCCACGGTTTTCCCCAATAACGTATTTTTTTTCTGTCACAATTAATAGTATCGCTAACACTATTCCCACACTACCAATTAGTTGTTCAACTGTAGTTGCAATTCGGTAAGACAGGAAAAATCTTCACGTGTATGGCACAAAAGGGTAGGATTTCCTACGAGATATGTCGTAACATTTTTTTCAAAGATAAATCCTAAGATTTTTCTCATAGTGTATAGCAGGCCTGACAGTAAAGTGCCTCTATATAGTTGGACCTCAATAACTCGAACATCGATAACCCAAATTCCTTGATAACTCGAATTTTTTCACCTTCCCTTGAACTCTCTCCATAACACTCAATGTTAACCTCTGTATGTCGAATGCTAAAAAATTACAACTTCGATAAGTCGAATTTTGAAGGTTTCATAATCATATTTAAAAACCTTGGTAACGTGAACTGTCGTATCTGCGAACCTCTATAAGTCGAAGTTTACCTCTATAATTTGAATTTGTTTTGATATAAGGTCGATAACTCGAAGCTATAGTTCTATGCTTTTGCCTAATTATCATTGTTGCTAGTCCTGTCATTGTTGTCAATATGTACTGTAATTGTGTTTTACTCATGTGTAGTATTTTATTTTTACTAGTGATCTTATTCAATTTAAGGAACGTTCACAACTTCTAGAGTTGAGTGAATAAAACTTCGAGTTATAGAGGTTATATAAGTTAGCTACTTTTAATCAAGAAAGCGGAACCTCGGTATCCCGAATTTTTGTTGGGGCCACCTTGATAACTCAAATCTTGATTACTCGAAAAACTCGATAACTCAATTTTTTGTTTATTTCCTTCAGCTTCGAGTTATCGATGTCTCACTGTATTTTCGTCACAAGTGATTTGCGCAACATTATAATGTTCTTAATGAGTACTAGCTGTCAGCATCCATCATTGTCTTGGTCTTAATTCAGAAGCTGAATAAAAAGAGGAAGACGAATGTCTTTGTCCATTGCTCGCATATTTATCCTTTGCTGTTATGTGAGTCTGCAGAACAAAGAAGTAACGTGGGTTGCATATAGACAAGGCATTCTTACGTTAGAAATAATCAGAAAAGGAACGTGTATATTTTGTTTACCTCCGCAACCTCCCCCGAGTTGAAAATAGAAAAAACGGCTTTGTACATGATTAGAACGGGTAAAAATATATCTATGAACCAATTTTAGTGCCTTTAGGAGTTTCACTTGTATGTGGAATTCTGTCCACAGGCAACCACACACAAAGACATACATATTATTTTATATATATGTGGTATAGGTGAACAAAATCGCCTGAGTATGATTTTTGAGGAAAATCATACTCACTTCAAGAGTAAACTGCTCCTTGTATATCTATTTTCATGAAATATTTTATGCAACATAATAGAGTTATTAATGAAATGTGAATAAAATCACCTGAGTCATTTTGAGAAAGTCGTAAAAAAAAAACTCATAGGAGTAAGAAGAAACTTCAAACCACCTGAAGAATCATGTGAAAACTTTTTTTTTAAAAAAAAAAAGCTTGCTGATATGTTGAACAGTATGATGTCTAGGCGACCACATACATCGAGAATTCAAAAACAACTTTTTTCGTCATGTCAAGATCTTGAAAACGTGAAAAATCCGTTGACATCTCGAAATCGATATTCTTTTCACAATCACAGTTCTGTTTTATTCCCTATCGTCGCTCGAAAAAAAAAAAAAAAAGGCCCATTTGGAGAAAGCTAGGCTTTGGCGAGACACATTTCTAGTAAATTTTATTTCAGTTGTAAGGCCAATTTTTATCAGTGATTATGCTTATATTTCTTTTACTTCTACAAAACTGAGGCTCTGTTGTAACAAGTCTTTATAAAAGAAACTTAATAGAATGCTGTTCATAAATAATTGTTAAGTAAGTTATCCAAGGTTGGTGAAACGACAAAGGAATGTTTGATTAGTGGTTAATCAATCATAGGTTTTTGATCTTAGAGTGAGCTGAATTGTATTCACCAGGTTATGGTGTATGCTATTAATGTAAATTTAATAGGGGATAGTACGAGAACAATAGAAAGAAATGCGGAGGTCTTGTTAAACGCTTGCAGGAAGATGGGTTTAGAATTAAATGCAAAAAAAAGCTAAATACATGGAAGTTCGTACGTATCGTAATACGGCAAATTATGGATGCGTTAAAATAGCAAATAATACTTTTGACAAAGTGGATACTTCCAAATATCTAGGATGAATATTAACAGATGAAAACCATATTCACGAAGTAATTAAATGTAGACTAAAAGCAAGGAATTCGTGTTACGAGTATTATTCAGTTCAAAATATTTTGTAGTCACAAATTCTATTGAGGAGTTTGAAGCTTAAAATGTATAAAACGATAATGATGCGTGTAGTACTTTATGAATGCGAAATGTGGTCGCTTACTCTGAGGGAAGAACGTAGACTGAAAGTATTTGAGAACAAGATCCTGAGACGAATATTCGGACCCAAGAGAAACGGGAATGGGGAATGGCGAAAACTTCATAACGAGGAACTACATAATTTATACGGTTTACCGAACATTGTTAGGGTCATTAAATCTAGGAGGCTCAAGTGGGCAGGTCATGCAGCCAGAATGGAAGAAAGTAGGAATGTTTTCAGTCTTAACTGAAAGTTCAATCAGAAAACGACCATTAGGAAGACCTAGGCGCAAATTGGAGAACAATATTAAGATGAATCTCGCAGAAATATGAATTAAAAAAAATAGAAACTGAATCCGGTTGGCTAAGGATAGAAGTCAGTGAAGAGCTTTTGTGAACGTGGCATTGAACCTTCGGGTTCCATAAGCCAGAGAGTTAGTTAGTTAATCCTTACATAGACTATATGCATCTTACATTAGTTTTAAAATTACTTATAAAACTCTTATGTACTACCTATATACATTCGGAAGTTTTTTTTTTGTACGCAATACTATAGTTCTTGTTACTCTTCATTGTACGTAGTACATTATTCAAGAATATTTAACATTCCTGTTGTTTCAGTTGTTTGTAAACAAGTCAAAGTGTTAAGTGGAAGTGACATTTGAAATACATAATGTATGTTTCATGAAACACATAATGTATGTTTCATTACACTGCTAAATGAACGTTAAAAGAGACGTCTTCAATTTTTTTTTTTTTTTAGTAGTTACATACGTCACTACAAACTAATTGAAAGAAAGAAACAGCTTGCGTAAAAGAAAGAAAAAAAAAAAGAAAGAAAAAAGTGTCAAAAGCGCATGTTCGAAGCTTTCATAATTGATGTCACTTTTTTTATTTTATTTAATGTAATGTGTTGTTGTTGTCTCAAGCAACGAAGTTATGCAGGCCAACTGTTTTTCGAAAACGAAACTTGTGAAGATGTAACGACGAAGAGGATGGAGTCGACTAAAAATAGCGTTCTATTTAAATAGCGTGTACATAACGTGCGTATAGTTATATGTATGTGTGTGTGTGTGTGTGTGTGTAAAGTAGCTAACACATTACATTATGTATGCAAATGAATGCACAACCAACGATTAGATCACTCTTGTGTTCTTTACTTTTACAAGATAATAATGTGAACTCATCACTTTTCTTCATGTGAGAACTAACATTTCAAAGAAAATAGAAATGGCGTCATCACTGCGTTATTTTGTTTCTATTCTACAGTACGTTTCGTTAGTTTACGAAAGTATGGAAAATTCCTAAATGAAGAGGAAACTACAACGTTGAAAAAAAAAAAAAAGTGTTGCTTTTCGAATTATTACCGTATAGATTTTTTTTTTTTAAAAAATGTCAAGAAATTGTTAGATATCTATTGGGTCTGCTACTAGAATCTTTCTTTATTATAAAACTTGCTATCAATAGCAGCGCGGAGAGATGTACATTGCTCAGAAATCCGGGTCACGCCCTTCAAATTGGGCTCAATAATTGAGCGCGAACTCGAATGAATCCGTGACCTGTTGAGAGTAACAAGCCCGTCCCAGAATGAGATTAGTGAGTGTGAGGTCCAATGACATTAATGAGCGTGAACCACAATGAGATTAGTGAAGGTGAATTCCAATTAGAATAGTGAGCGTGAGCCACAATGAGATTAGCGAGCTAGAGTCCCAATTAGTTTAATGAGCTTGAGCCCCAGTGAGATTAGTGAACATGAGCCCAGTTACATTAGTAAGCTTGACCCCAATTAGATTAAGTGACAGTAAGCTCTAATGAGATTATGGAGCGTGAGCTGCAATAAGATTATATAGTACGTGAGCTCCAATTAGATTAGTGAGCGTGAACCTCAACTAGATTAGTAAGCGCGAGCTCAAATGAGTCCGAGACCTATTGAAAATAATGAACCAATCTCAGAATGAAATTAGTGAGCATAAGCTCCAATAAGATTAGTGAAGGTGAGCTCCAATAAGAATAGTGAGCGTGAGCCTAAATTAGATTACTGTCCATAAGCTCCAATAGAGATTAGTGAGCGTGAGCCCGATGAGGTTAGTGAGCGTTAGCCCCAATTAAATTAGTGAACATGAGCCTCACTTACATTAATGCGTTTGAGCCCTAATTAGATGACTGTGCATGAACACCAATTAAGATTAGTGAGTGTGATTCCCAATTAGATTAGTGAGCGTGATCCCCACTTAGATTAGTGAGTGAATTCCAGTCAAGTAGTGAGGATAAGCCCGAATTAGATTAGTGAGCGCAAGCCCAAATTTATTAGTGCACGTGAGCTCGAACGAGGTTAGTAAGCGCAAGCGAAATTTATTAGTGAGCGTGAGCTCTAATGCGATTAGTGAACGCGAGTTCCATTGAAAGCAACAAGCTTAGTGCAAATCTCTGTTGAGAATAGAAAGACGGAACGAAATTACTGAGAGCGAGTCCAATTAAGGGAAATGAACCAGAGCACGAGTCCCATTGAAGCATGGGTCCGAACTGGTAGAATCCAATGCAAATTGGTCATATCTAAGTCATGACTGATTTATTTACAATTTTAATTACTTGTATTTTAATGGTATAGCTACAGATACATTATTCAGTTAGATTTTGCAGTAAAATTACAGTGAATCTTAACAAACCTACTGTCTTTCCATTATGGTTAAATTTCAGCAATGTGTGTCACGATAAATACCGTTGACATTATAATAAGTAAGGCTTAATAGCCATTGTATGTAATAATGTGATATCAAAAATAATTATTTTCATTTCAACCATAATATAACAACGATGAAATAGCAGCATATTTGCCAGAGATTGGTTGTAATTTCACTGAAAATCTTTACAAATATTGTTGAACGTAGTACACACTGAGTCAAAATTTTCAGGACATCCTTCTTCCTCCGAAACGGACGAGATGTCTGCTATTCCGAGGCCACTGGTTCATGGCAGACATCTTGCTTGAAATCTATCATATTGGATCGACTTTGATTACATAAGAGGATTTAAGAGAACTTACGAAAACGGTAACCATTAAAGGCCAAGGTCTTCAACTATAGGGCCCATATCTTAGTGAGTTTGCAATGCTCGACACCACTTCCGTTCTTCAGGGAAGATGTATGGGTCTATGGTCAAGGATGAATTATGGGGAAGGGTGGGGCACTCTCGCAGAGATATTTTCCCGTAGTAAATGTAAGAATATAAGCATTAGATTAATTAAATACACTGAAATAACAATACTTGAAAAATTCTCTCAACAAAACTCTTCAAACCCCCTCCCCCACTGTAATCGAAAAAGTTTGAATTCTCCAGTGCTGCTGATGTGTAGAGCTCGGATGGTCGAGTTCAATCAGGAATTTTCTATTACTTATACTTATATAACTTAATTGAATTTGATTGAGTTGTGTTCGTCCTTTGTCGGCAGCGAGGCTAAAGAGGACGAGACCTCTGTGTACAGTAGTGCATTCATTGTTCACCCACTAGGAACCGAACCTGGGGGCCTTGTGCACCAAAGGCACACACTCTAGCCAGAACAATGGCTGAATTGTATATGACGCGTACATATGCTTATTTGATATTTGTTCATAGAGACTATATCTTCTGCTGTTGTATTGTAACGCCAAAAATTAAAAACTAAAGGAATAATAAATAAATCGTACGTTAGGATGTAGACCAGTCAATGTCAGCTATCCGATGTATGACGTAGGAACGCGCTTTTACAATCTAAGAAAAGCACGAAGAAATACAATGAGGACAGGAGAGCAGAGAACAACATAGGAGAATGATATAAGCAAGTGTTGCCTGGGTATGCGTAGATATGAATCGTGTGCCTGCAAAAGCATCGACTGGGTTATCGATGTTCTTATTACACGTCTTTACGTAGAAGAACACAAAGAAAAAACTTGTTTAAATGTCTTCACTGTCTTTTGTAAACATCAGGTTACCTGCAGGCTCCTTCTCCTTTCCGTTTGGTTTACAGAGAAGAGCTGCAAATTGTGACGTCACGGAATATTCAATTGGAGACGATTGTTTATTAACGTCTGGTTACCTGCCAGCTCCTTACCGTTTCCATGTGGTTTGCAGAGAAGGAGAGAAGCAAACTGAAGTGGCAGAGCATTCAATTAGAAACGACTGTTTATCAAAAAGAGACATTAAACTCTCAAAACTGTTATTTAACCGTATTGTCCTTGATTTTTAATCCCGCTCTAACCAAGATTTATGTGATAACAACGTATAAGTTAAAAAAAAAAAAAAAAAAAACGTATTTTATTATGTATAAAATTCCAAGAATCTTTTACACAAGGAATTGAAAGATGAAATGATAGCTTTTTAAAAAGAGGACTAAATAAAGTAATTTGATATGAAAAGTGAAAAAGAAACCATCTCATTAAGGGATTGCCAAGTATTGATCAATATAGAGTATTATATTCTTCTTCTCTCCGCTGCTGGTATTTCTCATGTGGGTTGTTTTTAATGGGCTTCCTCTTGGTCGGCCTGTCTTTCATCAGCTTTCATTCTATATCCAGATCTAATCAATGTCACCGTTGATCAGCCGTTTCATTTTTACTTTTTTCTTCTCTCCCAATTTATTGACAAATAAACTCTGGCTAAGAACAGTAAAGACAATAAACGGAAAACGTGCACATATGAATAAATGGGCTTGCGTTTATAATGATTAAACATATCTAAATATGTTTGGTTGTATGTTTATGCAACACGTTAACTCTTTGATGTTTTGAGATTTGTATATTATGAATGAGTGGGATAGTTTCGTTATTCGCCGTTACCCTGGAAGATGTTAGCGGATTTTCTGGATTAATTACGTCGGTCAAGTTAATCGCTTTAGCTATCTATTACAGAAAACAGAATTCAAAAATTAGCTTTTCGTTCAAGTGTTAGCGTGAGAAGTAACGGACGGACAGACGCATTAACGTTACAATTGTATAAATTCCACTAGCGTGATCCTGAAAACGTTACAATCTTGTAAGGTCCGCTAGAGTAATTCTAAAAACGTTAGAATCTTATTAGGCCCGCTAACGTAATCCTAAAAACATCACAATCTTATAAGACCCACTAGCGTAGTTCTAATTCGTTACAGTCTTATAAGACTCACTAGCATAATCCTAAAAACGTTACAATCTTATATGGTCCAATAGTGTTATCTTAAATTGTTACAATTTTTATGACCCACTAGCGAAATTCTAAAAACGCCACAATTTTATAAGTACCATTAGCGTAATTCTAAAAAAACGTTACAATTTTATAAGATCCAGTAGCGTAATTCTAAAAAATATTCCGGCCCTGTATAGAATATATACGTACGTAATATAATTTTCATTCCGGTAGAGAAGTAAGTTGTATACGTCATTTATAGACACACTATTTAATAAATATGAAAATTCATTTGACTAGAAAAGATTCGTAGCAACAATTATCTGAGAAGCTGAAATACCAATGATGTGAGACTGTAAAATATGAAAATTTTTAAAAAGAATTTTTTAATGCTATACGTTAAAGTGAACTTCACAATAGGTTATTAATTGTGACTGTAATTTTCTTTTTGTTTATTTTTCAGCGTTGACGTGCGAATATGACTCATTTTCCGTTATAGGTACTTTATAACTCTCAAATACGTAGCAAATGTCACATGGCACATAAATCTGTTGTTAAAGAATGCTCGTAAAAATGCAACTGTTTCGATATCAGAAAGGATTTAAGGTATTTTTTAAATGTATTTTTTAAAAAAGAAACGGAAATAATTCTCGACATTTTAAAAATTCTGATTATTTTCCATTTATGTGACAAATAAACAAAGAAACAAAAAATAATAAATATTTTAGTTTTATGTTCCACAGTTGTGGCCCATGGTTAAAGGAGACCGATAATTGGTCCCGTTTCTCGATAATAGGATTTGTACAGTCCGTTTGATCAGTAGCGTAGCGTGGTTATGCAAAATGGTGATGGCAAAGTTAGTCACTTGTACGATACAATACTGTTGCAATCAGCAATACATAGCTACTCCGAGGGGAAATATAGGGTTATAAAACACTTTAGGGAGGCCACACACCTTAATTGTGAGCCTAGTGGAGGCATACAAGAATAAATGTCTGAATTACGTTAGAAGCTAATAAGCAATTGTCTCAGCTCCTTCTTGCCACTACCGTTGTGAAGGGAAAACTTGACCCCACTGTTGTATGAACGTTGTTTTCAGTACAGTTCTCTTTATTTCTTTGTTGTGGGCAGCTTATATATATATATATATATATATATATATATATATATATATATATATATATATATATATATATTAGGGATGGCCAATTCCGGAATTTTTACTTTCCGGAATCCGGAAAGTAAAATCGGAAAATTCCGGAATTCGGAAAAATTCCGGATTTCGGAAAAAATCCGGAATTCGGAAAAATTCCGGAATTTAGAAAAAATCCGGATTTCGGAAAAATTCCGGAATTCGGAAAAATTCCGGATTTCGGAAAAATTCCGGATTTCGGAAAAATTCCGGATTTCGGAAAAATTCCGGAATTCGGAAAAATTCCGGAATTTAGAAAAAATCCGGATTTCGGAAAAATTCCGGAATTCGGAAAAATTCCGGAATTTAGAAAAAATCCGGATTTCGGAAAAAATCCGGAATTCGGAAAAAATCCGGAATTTAGAAAAATTCCGGATTTCGGAAAAATTCCGGATTTCGGAAAAAATCCGGATTTCGGAAAAATCCGGATTTCGGAAAAATTCCGGATTTCGGAAAAAATCCGGAATTCGGAAAAATTATTTTTTCTTTTTGTAATCCTAAGAATTTTGTTCAAACGCAAACGAACAAATTTCCTTTTTGTAATCCTAAGAATGTATGATGCAAATTAAGCTGAAACTTACATCCTAAAGTATACACTACTCAATCTTCCCATGGTTAATGAGATGTAGTCCAAAAGTACGATGTACTTCTAATATTTAATTTTTGTTTTACTGTGATATTGTCCAGAGGTAAGACATATATCACACTGAGATAAACAACTTGACATAATGAAGATGTTATCATACGTAGTTTTCCAGAAAATCGTGAGAAACTAATTTTTGTGAAGTTAAAATATGCGTCTCTTGTTGCCAGTGGGATGCAATTGATAACTTTTATGCTGGAATAGTCTTATTATTATTATTATTATTATTATTATTATTATTATTATTATTATTATTATTATTATTATTATTATTATTATTAATATTATTATTATTATTATCAATCGTTTATGTACTGTAAAAGAAAAATGTGAACCGTTAAGTAGTAGATTTTATCTGTTGTTTTTTGATATCTTCTAACAGTAATAACAAACTGCTTGTAAATACGCAATGATTATCAAGGACAATGGCATATTAATGTAAGGACTACTCTGCAGACTAGCAATAAACAATAACAGATAAACAATAGTTGCAAAAAAAAAAAAAAAAAGTAACTAACTTGGGCACGTCAGAATGTTCGCGAGAATATAGGGACGCATTGAGACTAGCAAAGAGCGTGCTATTATCATTACTCATAGGGCCGTACGATGGAGGCATTAATGTTAATGGCTCTAATGAGCACTTACTTGCTCTAACGGTTAACCTCATTTTTGAGATGATTCTTAGAAGGGGCGTGTTGGCATGCAGTTAGAAGACCTATATCCATTATTTAAAAAGCACACGTTATCTGTGGAGTACTAACGATTTGCGTCACTATCGAACACTAACGTAGCACTAGCGACGTTTAAAGTCGAAATTGGAGTCTGACATAAGTGGCTTGTCAACTTCACGGACATTATATTTTCCTTGACGAGAGAATTTTGCGCCCAGGAAATTTGCGCCCTACCACAAAAATAGGAAAAAATGCGCTCGCAATATATTTGCACTGGGATGTTTGCGCCCTACCCCAAAAAGAGGGGAAAATGCGCCGGCTATATATTTGCACTGGGATGTTAGCGCCCTACAATTCAACTTATTTTTGTATTGTGTAAAGTAACTTCCACTCACACTTGAACTAGGCTTGCCTATCATCGTCTCAGTGAGTTACTCCATCCGTTATAATATTCCGAACAAATGAAAAAAATACAATTTTAGTTCACTAAAGGGCAATCCATACAAATACAATTTTTCATTATACTACAAAATTTACAAAAAAGTATAAATGACTGATATATAATTATTAATATAATCAAAGAGTATAATTTAATCTACAAAAGGTTGTTTGGCTCTACCCAGATATCTCTGTTCACAATCCTTGCGAGTTGTTTGGCTTTTCAGGACACAAAATATAGAAAAGAAAATGTAAAGTGAATGTAAAATCAGTTCAGTAATATTATCAAGAAAACTATGTACAGTGTGTTTACTTGCTGGAATTCAAACACACAATTGCGTTCAGTTGTTCTTTCAGAAAAAAATGTTCCGGGGGGCACACTTAGTATTCCGGAGGGGGGTCACTGCTGGTACTATTCTATTTATTATTATATTATAGACGTATTATTTTGATCTCCTCCGAGGGGGCACTCTGAGAGCTCTGGGGAGGCCAGTGATCCCCCAAAATCATCTCTGGAAGAAGCAGTGATTGCTTTGATCCGTTGTGTTCTTTTGGCTTATATTGAAGTTTATTCTCCCCTTATATAGCCACAATGAAAATAAATCACAAATGGCATGGTTGTGGGGAAGGATTGTTTATGCTGTAATGTCAGCCCCTCCGAGCAAATGCGTAAGCTCCAATAGGTTCTTTTATTTCGCAGGGCTCAACTTCCCGGTGGAGGTACATCGCAGGCGCAATTTTCCCTGTTCTTGAGGTAGGGCGCAAATTTCCCAGACGCAAAATTCTCGACACCGTTCGAATGACCTCGGAAAACTATATCTTTTTCAATACTTTTTTATATTCTTTTACTCGAGATTTCTTCATAGCTTCTTATTAAAATACTTACTAATATATCCTCATTTTATTGTCCTAACCAATCAATATGGGTATGTTGTCAGTAAAATATTTAGATTGATCGAGCCTCTGGTGTGTAACCACAGTATTTCATATCATCCCCCCATTTAGAAATCTTGGCTAAACGAACCAATATATGTTGCCAATAAAATAGTTTAGAATGATTGAGCCCCTGGTAAATAACCACAGTATTTCGTGACAGACCCCCCCCTTCCTATTACCATATTCTAGCTACATGCCTGACTCAGCTAATTCTCTACATTCTTTACCAAGCACACATTTTCTAAAGCGGAAAATGCTCTCTAAATACCTAAGCTCATTATTTTCAGCAGATGCACAAATTGGGTAACATTCTATCTACATGAATGTTATATATATGTCGAATACTGGAAACCGCTTCTCGCTATCTATTACCATATTTACTATATAATGATTAACGTTAAAACCGGAAATGGTTGATTTCTACCGCTTCCGGTTTGAATATTACATTCATCAGGGAACTCGATTCTTAACTATTGACTCTGTACATCATGGCCAAAATTGATTGGTAATCCATCAGATAGTTCTTGAGACTGTTTGCTTCACTGACGGACAGAATGAATATATGGCTATAGAGTTTTGATAATCTAAATTCGTTAATGAGTGATGATGGAACAAATATAAGAAAGGTAGGCCTTCCACCGGGAAAATTTTCGAACACAAAATTAGCCATCGAAAACCCACATGTCCTGGGTTAGAATACCATAGATGAAAACTCTACCACTGAGTCATCAATCACCCGCTTATTAGTTTTATTAATTATTATATTAATATAAATTAATGAATGCCTGCTTATGTTAATTATTGAACAATTACATTGTACACTTCGTAAAGTCAAAAATTATAAATTTGTATTTACTGTACATACAGTGAGCGCAGAAAGTGTTCGTACACCTATGCTATTGAAACGAGAATGCCTGCGAAAAAGAAACAGAAAATTTAAGAAGTGTAATAACACACACAATGTGAATAATGAAAACTAAGCTTTATGAATGTATCAATAAAGAACCACAAAGACAAGTTTAATGGTCAGAAAGTAAATAAATTCCGTAGAAAGTGTATAGAGTAAACGCAAAAAGTGATCGTACACCTGACGTACGAATACGAAACAAAGATACCACAACTGGGGTTCACTAGTATTCACCTGAATATACACCTCTGTATAGCATGACGAGTAACAGAATGAATAGAAGTGAAAAAACTGCACGTTGGGCTGTCAAAGTGGGAAGCAACCGAACAGAAACAAATGAGGAGACAAGAAAAGTAATTATTAAATTGCATAAGAAGGGTAAGTCTTTGAGAAAGATAGCAAACCTTGCAGACAGGCCTCGTACAACAGTACAAACAATAATTGCGATGTATAATGTTTCTATCACTGTGCGAAAAAAAAAAAAAAAAACTGGAAGACCAAGACTGTTGAGCGAACAAGATAAACGTTACATTATTAGGGAAAGAAAAAAGGTTCCAAAAAATAGTGCTGTGCAATTGGCAACGGATCTGGAAACACGCGGTGTTAAAGTATCAGCCAGTACAGTGCGGAATATTTCCAAGGTATCATGGTTGGATAGCCAGGAAAATGTTCTGGGTGAACAAGACAAATCGTATAAAGAGACTAAAGTTTGAAAAAGAGTATAAAGATAAGGGATCAGGCTTCTTTCTGGAATAGGGTCACATTTTCGGACGAAAGTAAATTTAACTTTATCGAGTCCAATGGGAGGCGTATTGTATGGCGCAAGGTGAATACAGAGATGAATCCTCAAAATCTCGTCCCTAAAGTAAGACACGGAGGAGGGTCCGTGCTCGTCTGGGGTTGTATGAGTGCCTCAGGGGTGGGTCGTCTCCACCTTATCGATGGAGTGATGATCCACAAAGTGTATATTAACATATTAAAGGAAAATCTCCATACTAGTGCGCAGAAGATGGTTCTTGAAAACAATTTATTGTTCAGCAAGACAACGACTCCAAACATACAGCGGAAAATACTCGATTGTGGCTACTCTATAATACCTTGAAACAGCTTCGCACACCTCCCCAATCCCCAGACATGAACCCCATAGAACATCTATGGTCTGTTCTGGAGACAACAATCAGAAGGCACAGCTTCTCTACTCAGGGCCGGCGCTAGCAATTTTGCCGCCTTGGGCGGTGCTTTCACATGCCGCCCCTTTAATCCGCAAACCTTATTTTGACAGATAAGGTTCAAGTGTCATTTAAAAACATGTATAAAATGGAAAAGTAAACAAAAAAAAAAAAAAAAAAAAAACTACCTTTCTGGAATGTTCACGTAATATTTAAACGACTCTATACTGACACAATATTCAGTATGCTCGATTTCGCTGTATATCTGTAATATAGAGCAGCGCATACAGAAAATAAAATTTTAAAAATATACTTTAATCATGACTAAGAATTTTAATTTTTAGGCTTATTTTATATCAAAAGGCGTTTTCAACAGAGTATGGAGCAAGAAGATAATACAGTAAATCAGATATTATGGTAAATGTAAGTGATTAGCTTAAGCCTTATAATGTACTAAAACACAATAGACATACATAAATTTAACATATCTTAATTGAAAGAAACTTTTCTTGCTTTGATATGAGCAAATTCCTTTATCACATCACGTAGTCCAATGTTTTAGCCAATTTGTGTTCTATTGATATCGTCGCTAGACCACTCAAGCGTGTTTCAGACATAGAAGAGTGTAGATAGTTTCTAATAAACTTAAGTTTCCAAAAACTTCTTTCTCCACTTGCCACTGTTACAGGCAAGATTAACAAAATTCTACGTGCAATACTAACATTGGGAGCAAAGTCATGTTCCTTAATTATTATTATTATTATTATTATTATTATTATTATTATTATTATTATTATTATTATTATTATTATTATTATTATTATTATTATTATTATTATTATTATTATTTTGTGAACTTTCACAGGCTTAATTATAGTGGATAACACTTTCAGTTTGTCTTTCAAATCACTGGGGTTAATATCTTTCAATTCTTCGTGTGTTAAAATGGTGGTAAGTTTAGTACACTTTTCAGACAAAAAGTTCAGGTGGTAGGCTATATCTTTACGATTACTTATATCGCAAAGAAAATTGAAATATTCGCTGTGATGTTTAAGTTGCTCAAATCTTTCTCTTAAAAGCTAACACAATCACTTCTAGAACTTTGTAATAAAAATCGATCTTGTATCTTGTTTGTGGATGTTTTCAGTAGCTTCATCCTCTGCCTCGTACTGAAACTGTCTCTTCTTTCGACTTCGAGCTTGCACTGTATTACGTATCAGTGGATCACCCGTATCTAATGCTGATGCCAAGTACATCGTATCAACTAAGTAAGATTTAAACTTTGCATAATTTCTGCTCCTCTCAAAGTACCCAGATATATTTTCAAGAAATCCTACTGCATCCAACACATGAGAATCAATGCTTTAAAGTCATATCAGACAACGAGTGAGTAAAGGAAAGAAAAGTAACTCAGCTGGTTTGCTATACACAGAGCATCGTGGACGACCATTCTATCGGTTCTATTGTCATTACTTATTTGAAGTAAGGCATCATAAACTTCCTATATTTGATAACTGAGTCAGAGCATCAATTCGGCTCTCCCACCTTGTGGTGGATTATGATTTTAAAGTGAGACTACTAATATGTTCCTTTAGTATGGCCCAACGTTGAACTGACGCAGAAAAAAAAAGTCATAAACTTTTTTTTAGCTATACAAAAAATGAAACATTTCTCAAGAAATAATACGCTGTACGATTTACTATATTCGGAATGAACAATTTGTAAATTGGTCAAAAACTCGCTATTAGAACCTAAATGTCTCTAGATGCTACCAGGGGCGAACCCAGGGGGGGGCGATCGGGCGATCTCCCCCCCCAGAAGAGGAAACTTTTTTATTTTATATATAAATAAAATATATAGTTTATTTTTTGACGCTCTTAAAAGTAGCTCTAAGTAGCAGTATTACAACCCACCGCCCCCCAGAAGTCCGTCCTGGATCCGCCCCTGAATGCTACAGGCTAGAACGGCCTGTCTCAAGTGGGAGTGTACCTTTTGCATACTTGGAGCGGAGCGTTAGAACGTTATTGAATTAAAAAAAATATAAAAAGACACCGTGATAATCTTATGCACTCTAGCTCAAAATCCTATCTACACTGCTGCAAGGGAAATATTGAACGAGATACCTGTGGCTAGTAGTTTGATAATTGAAAACGAGGAGGAATGCTCTGAATTTCCTGAGAGAGTATTTCTTGAATGTGAGTGAAGTAAGTTCAATTACATTCTCAGGTTAACACAATCTTATTTTTCCATGTGAGCCTATTACGAAGCATTATATTTTGATAGTATTCTTTTCTTTTTCAAATTTTGTCGCCCATTAGACTTGCCGCTCTGGGCGGTGGCACGGCTCGACCCTCTCTCGCGCCGGCCCTGTCTCTACTAAAGAAGGCCTAAGAAAAGCTATTCAAGAAGAATGGGACATAATCAGTCCCGAAGCTACAGAACTACGAACTACTACAGGTGAAATCAATGCCACGAAGACTACAATCATTAACGCACAGGGTAATCCTACAAAATATTAAATAACGTAATATACTTTATAAGCACTAATTCAAGCATAAGTGTACGGTGACATTTTGCGTTTACAAAAAAGGAATTCTCTCTTTTCTTCTGAACAAAACAGTGATTGTGTTTGTTTGGCCTTTCTCTTGTATATAGAAATAAAATGTATGAATGTGTAGTCTTAATTCTGGTTATATATATATTTTCCACCTCCCGTTCTCATGCTAGCTGTTTTCAATATAAAGTATGCACGGTGTACGAACACTTTCTGCGCTCACTGTAGGTATGTTGACAATAAGCGAATGTTATTAGAATATTTGTTGAGATTTCTTTTCCTCCACTGCCTTTCGCCTGGTTACAAAGTAGTTTGCAGTGCTTTGGAGTAGCTGTAGGTGGGAACGCGATAATGTTTGAGACATACCGGCGACTTTTTTGTGTGTGAAAATAAGACCCTTATAAAACAGTAAATAACTGCAGTAGCAATTGTCTACGTAAGTGATAAAGACAAATCCAACTACAAGAAACTAATACAGTATATATATTCATTATTGTGTTTCTCTTTTAACAGCTACTAGCTAGGGATGGCCAATTCCAGAATTTTTACTTTCCGGAATTCGGAAAGTAAAATCGGAAAAATTCCTGATTTCGGAAAAATTCCGGATTTTTTCCGAATGTCGGAATTTTTCCGAAATCCGGATTTTTTCCGAATTCCGGATTTTTTCTGAATTCCGGAATTTTTCCGAAATCCGGAATTTTTCCGAAATCCGGAATTTTTCCGAATGTCGGATTTTTTCCGAATTCCGGAATTTTTCCGAATTCCGGAATTTTTCCGAATTCCGGAATTTTTCCGAATTCCGGATTTTTTCCGAAATCCGGAATTTTTCCGAAATCCGGAATTTTTCTGGATTCCGGATTTTTTCCGAAATCCGGAATTTTTCCGAAATCCGGAATTTTTCCGAAATCCGGATTTTTTCCGAATTCCGGATTTTTTCCGAATTCCGGATTTTTTCCGAATTCCGGAAAGTAAATTTTCCGATTCCGGAAAACAAAATTTCCGGAATCCGGATTCCGGAAAATTTTGGCCATCCCTAATATATATATATATATATATATATATATATAAAAGAGAACGTACAATTCTTTGTCCGCTCATCACGCTAATACGGCTGAACCAATTTCTTTCATTTTTGGGGGGTTATTAGGATTTGGACCCTAGATGGTTTTTATCATATCACTTTAATTTTTAATTACCAGTGTCTTGAGATAATTGACCATTCAAGTGTCCATAACGTACAAATCCTTTGTTATTAGTTCATCATAGGTAAAAATAAACGTATTTATATGCAACCCGCATGACCGTGTCACTCGGCGGGTTAACATAAATGACAGGCGATATACAGCGGAAAATAGCTTGAATCTTCTGTTTAAAATTTTTTAATTGATTTGCTTATTTTTACAGACACTTTTACAATATGCCAGCACCAGGATGACCGCAGCGAAGCGGGGCGGGTTAACATAAATGACAGGCGATATAATGTTAAGATTTACTGCAATCTTCTATGGTTTTTATCATATCACTTGAAAGCGAAAAAGTAAAAATTATCTAAGTAACAAAGTTTATTGCGTTCCGGGGTGACCGCAGCGAAGCGGGGTGAACGCTGCTAGTATATATATATATATATATATATATATATATATATATATATATATATATATATATATATATATAGATAGATAGATAGATAGATAGATAGATAGATAGATATCTCCAACCGGTCAAAATGTAACGAAAACGTTACATAGAGACCTGTCAGGAATTCTAGTCTGGGGTCGAGCGGTCTCCTTGTAACGAAAGAGGTCTCTTTGTAACGGAAGAGGGGTCTCTTAGTAACATCGATAATAAGAACCAGATTCTGTGCACGATGAATGGTCTCTTCGTAACATACAGTGCTACCACCTCACCTAAAATCATAATTTGTAATTCCGCATTTAAAAGTCAAGTTGGCTTACTTTTGACGGTGTACTGAGATGCACTTACGATATGGTGTCCGTTAAGTTTATTTCCTTCTCTTCAGCTTTCTTCGTTCAAGATATTTCTCAGTAAATTGCCCCTAGAAATTTGTCATCTTGGGTCCGGACCTCAGACGGCTGTTCGTGAATATAAGCCTGAGTATATATATCATTTGAAGACGCAAGTAGAAAGCACTTAAAACAACTCTGGGGGCCTGTTTTTGTGTGTCTATTTCGTTGTCAAATATCAAGATACTGAAGAGCCGAAACAACATTTGTGAGGGGCGGGAAATAACTGGCTCTCTTGGCCTGCCAAATCGGTGACCGTGATTCTACAGAATGCTTTATATTTATGCTTGTGTGTGTGAGCCCCTTCAAAGCGTTTCTGGCTACGCCACTGGACATACTTTGTATTTAGGATGAAGATTAATACTTCGCCTTTAATTACGATTACAATTACGATGTATTTAATTACGATTAAAGCATAACAATTTTTGATACTATCATTTACATACGTGACATGCTTCAAAAAGGCGTTGAACTAACCATTTCTGTTCTGTTCTATTTCCTTGACGTTAGCGCTCGTACGTTCTATACAGAAACAATAGCTTAGTTAAAAATAGATAGAGTTGGTAATACTTGCGAATACGCCAGCTTATATCTAAAGCACATGTAGAGTTGAAATTGAAAAGGATGAGGAGGAGTAAGAAAAAGTAGTTGGGCATGGGCATTCGACGTAAAGCAGACGAAAACGCCGATGCTTGCAGTAGGCCTAGAAGTCCAAGGAATATATAGCATGCGACAAGAGGAAATATAGAAAATGTGCATCTAAGTGAAGCGTATGCGTAGGTTCAGCTTGTCAAAGTAAGAGACCACATCCAGAAGATTGCAGTGGAAATAATTGTGATAATTACAAGAAAACAATTTATGAAATACGTTTTTTTTTTCATATTAAAAGGGGATGCCGGGCATATGGGCGTTCCCTTATGCTGCACATGATACTTTCTGACAGTTGCTTTCCTCTGTTTTTTCCTTCCTACATGTGGTCATAACAATCAGCCAAGAAGAACTGTTTCTATGGCAACAGCACCTTCAGCCAATTATAGTGGCTCGTTTCTCTCAGGCTGCAATGGTAAACATTCCACCCTTTCCGCACGTTGCCAATTTGAATATAAACAAATGCACATTGTTTTAATCAAATGTCAACTTGAGTAGTGAACCTGGTGGTTATTGAGAGCATTCTTGTTAGTTCTCTTTTGTGTCATTTAATTTTTATAAAACAGATATACTTGCAGTGAATAATTTCGTGTTTCAATATCCGACGAAGAGCTGGCAACACAGCATTGAGCACCACGTGCGCGCAGCGAGCTGTCAGAAGGGACAAGTAGTATCAATTGCAGTTATAATTCTGTCTCGCTTTTTTTTTTTTTTTTTTTGAAAAGACCAGAAACGTTTGGTTTTAGCGTGGTTGGCTGTGGTATCTGGCCAAGAGAAACATTAATGAGGCAGTTCTATTCATTTTTATTCCTATGATTCCACTGAATATTATTTTATCATTTTAGGAAGGGGAGGCATGGTGGTTCAATGGTGGAGCATGGGGTCCTTAGTTCGATCCCCGGCCAAATAAATTTGTGGTGGACAACATGGTGCTCGTGGGTTTTCTCGGGGTACTCCCGTCTCCTCCCACTCTCTCATTCCACCAATTCGTCCATCATCATTCACTTGCTTTAATCAAATAAACCGTTAGTCTAACAGGCATAACATGGGACGTTAAACTCAAAGATTTCATTTCATTTTACCATTTCCTTGCACCTCGTGTTGTATCTATTATCCTAGCAAGACTTGGAACATGTCGGAATATGTAAAAGCTAAGTGTAGGCCCTATATATTTTTTAATTCGAGACGAGACCAAAATTTTCAAGAGTGTCGTCAGCAACAGTAGTTCACCCAAGTCTTAGTCTTAATAGTATTACATAATTCATAGCATAAAAACTATAAATTGCTAAATACAATGAAAAGCATTTATCGGCGTTCCAAGATACACAAGTCATTACACTATATACTCCAACAATAGAATAAATATTGTTTAAATGTTGTTTTAGACCTCTCTCGACGCGCGAAACGATTCAGACAACTTCTGAATAACGTTAAGGAAACAAGTAGTAGTGACATATGTACACCACGTGAAGGAATTTGGTTTGTCTGACGTGATATTGTCTCAATAAATATTGAAACTGGAAGTGATAGTGTATTTTTTACCGTTTCCCGTTTTAGTAAAAACATTATAGAGTGGATATATTCTTGGGACGCTTAACTGATTGCAGAGAACTGCTTCTTCGTATCTGTTACCATCTTCACAATATAGCGATCACCGTCAAAACAAGAAGTCGTTGATTTGTGCCATTTCCGGTTTTTTCTTAGATAGATTAATGTGGAGCTGAAATATATTCTTGGGGGGTCTTAATTGATGACAGAAAACCGCTTTTCATTATCTGTTACCGTTTTTGCTCTATGACGATCAACCTTAAAACTGGAAGTCGTTGATTTGTGCCACTTCCGGTTTTAGTAGGGAGATTACAATGGAGCCGTATATTCTTTGGACACTTAATTGATTACAGGAAACCTCTTCTCATTATCTATTAATGTTTTTATTCTATGACGAACAAAGTTAAAACCGGAAGTGGTTGATTTCCGCCACTTCTAGTTTGAATAGGAGGTTAATAGAGAAGATTATTCATATTTCTAGAACGCTAAATAAATTCCAAAAAATCGATTCTTGCTATTTGTTATCGTTCTTGCTCTCTGTAGATCAGTAGGGGTCTATTGAAACCGGGAGTTGTGGCGGATTTCTATCACTTCCGGTTTTTGTAGAGAGGAAAAAGATGATGATGAAATATATTTTTGAGATGCTGAATCAAAGGAGCTTCTCACTATCTATTATCGTTTTTATTCGATAGTGATCAATGTAAATAGCTGAAATGATTGATTTCTGCTACTTTCAGTTTGAATATCGAATCTGTCAACGGGCTTAATTCGTAAGTTTGTATCTCTACAGCCTAACCAGGTTTTGGTGGTGATTCATCAAAGTAGTTCTTGATATTCTTTTGCCTCCTGGACGGACGGACACACACAGACAGGATAAATAGATATATAAAAAAGTTTTGGTAAACCAAACCCCTTATAAATCAGGCCATACATTTTGTGCATGAATTTACAAAAAGGAGAGGAAAACCATTTTGAGACGAGATGAGGAGTACTTTTTCGAGGCGAGACTTCTAAAAATTTATCAGACCAGACGAGAAAACCTTATTTCTCGCTTCGTCTCATCTCGTGGGAAACTAACTTCAGTATATTCCCTTTGTTGTAAAAATGTTGAAATATTAAATTTGTTACGTAAGTTATTACGCTATATAGTTAATAACAATCATGTGATCCTTTTGCATACAGTGCTTTGTTTCTCATGTATTCTGTGCGAGCGGTCCCGGGTTCGATTCTCGGTAGAGGCACTCGGTCGAAAAAGTGTAAAAAGCTTTTTCAGCCAGTCACCCTGAATGAGGTTTTCCTCATTCACACCAGGCAAATACCGGGGATGGTACCTAACATATAGGTCCCAGCCATTTCCTTCCCTTTCCCCGGATTGTGTGCTCGCCGAGGGACGTCATTGACTGGCTTATATGGCCATAGATGCCGAAAGCCCAGAAATCTAATTCCTAATCCTAATCCTCATACATGACGGGCTAGCATGGCCATAGATGCCGAAAGCCCAGAAATCTAATTCCTAATCCTAATCCTCATACATGACGGGCTAACATGGCCATAGATGCCGAAAGCCCAGAAATCTAATTCATAATCCTAATCCTCATACATGACGGGCTAACATGGTCATAGATGCCGAAAGCCCAGAAATCTAATTCCTAATCCTAATCCTCATACATGACGGGCTAGCATGGTCATAGATGCCGAAAGCCCAGAAATCTAATTCTTAATCCTAATCCTCATACATGAGGGGCTAACATGGCCATAGATGCCGAAAGCCCAGAAATCCAAATCCTAAATCCGACCCCGTATGCGTATACATTACGTACTTCATTTTCCTGTGACACATCAAAGAATGACAGAAAGAAAATACTTTTCTCCATTTCCGTGTAATTAATATCAAGGATCAATATTGATTTTATATTTCCGACTGTTGATCTCGCAACTTTGTAGCGTGATTTCTACGTGTTCCAGTACCAACTTTTATAAATCAGTATATTGTATGTTGATTGCCAAGGTTATTTTGCATGGTCGGTATCATTTGTTATAGTATTCTACTCGAGCTATACGGTTCCTTTCAAAGGTAAACGTAGCCTACTTCCTTTTCTACTCTCCTCCCTCCCTTTCTCCCTAGGTTCCAATCATGTTTAAAAACAACATATTTTTTTTCTTTCTTATTTATTTTAGTTTAAAATATAACCAATGAACTACTGCCGACTCGCTTACCTTGAGCATGGAAACTTGTTAGTTCAGACTCGTTGTTAACGTGTTAAGTCTCCAAGATCGCGAGATCCTTCCAGGAAAGGAAAGCAATATGTACTTCATTTTAGAATATCGTATTTAGTTCCTTAAAAACAGAAAAAAAAAATCTGAACGAAAAGTCGTCGGAATTTGTCGTACGATTAATTATTTCCTTTTTTATGTGGAGATGTCATTTAATATTTTCTCTAAAACTATTGTATTTAAAATAATTATAATTTAACTTCTAAAACGAATGAAAAGATGTTCGAAATACGATTTCCTATGGTATGAATGTTGAACATACATATAAGGATAGCGAGGACACATTGAATGGCGCTAGTGTTTCAATTTCAGCAAAATAATAGATGTATCGTACTCGTACGTAATGACAATCAATTCTTATCATATTCATACGTAATGAGAATCAATTCTTATCATATTCATACGTAATGACAATCAATTCTTATCGTATTCATACGTAATGACAATCAATTCTTATCATATTCATACGTGATGACAATCAATTCTTGTCATATTCATACGTAATGACAATCAATTCTTATCATATTCACACGTAATGACAATCAATTCTTCATTGTGAATGCTTGAATCTATCAATGAAGACTCCTAAAGCGGATCATATACAAAATTCTCTGATTTCCCAAGATGGCTTTCGTCATAGAATGTACTTTTTCACTCTTTTTTTTTTTCATTGATTTAGCAAATGTGAATTCTAGTTTCTTGTAATATGTGACATAACCAGTGTGACCAGTGTGAGGTTTGGCCAAAATGTCTCCTTCTAGTAATTTTTATGTTACCAAATAAGGTTTGCATTTATAAGAATGGTTATTCAGTTAAAGACATAGCCAGAACGCACTGGAGGTACTTTAGGACGAAGTCGGTTTTCGGTCTAGGACTCAAAACTGTGTGAGGGGAAACACGATGGCGTAGTGATATTGTTTTATCTTCCAAACAATTTAATTTTCTGTTAATTCAATTCGTTAATGCCAGACTAGACCATTAGTGTGTTAGAAATTCCCGCAATACAATTGGCAACGTATATGGAAAAAACTGTACTCCGAAGTGTCTCACCACGGATATCAGCAGTACATGGTACTGCCTTATTTATGATTTATTTCCTACCAATGGAAAACTATTTGCGATTAATCGTGCTATACAAGTGGCACGGCGTGTTCTTTATGTGGTGAATTTGTGGTCAATTCCTCCATCATCATTCACTTGCTTTAATTATCATCTTCCTTAACCTAAAGGGCATAATCATGGGACGTTAAACTGAAAGATTTCGTTTCATTTGTCAACGCATAACGACGTGTTCTTCCACAAAACTAATTTGGAGTTTCCTTTGTCGCATCCTAGAACTTATTTCTCGACAACCTGTCATCAGCTTTCTCTCTTAACATCTTATGATTTCCACAATATCAGTGGTATCTATAGACCAAACAAAATGCACTTAATTGGTTAAAAGATATTTCGTACACTATACATTACACTATCCTACAAAGTTGTCACAATTGTATATTATATGATACTTTAAAAAAAAACAAATATTACGATTGTTTCATGTAAAAAAAAAAAAAAAAAAACACGAAAAAAACGTTTGTGAATTTTTATGGATTCTGCTTATTCAAAACTACTAACTAATGTAAGTTCTTTGTCGTGCAATATTTATTTCAATTTATATTGCAGTCATTTTGTAATCATAGCTATTCATGTGAAATAAAGGAATTTTTAAGAAAAAAATGGCAGGGCGATCATCTCTGATGCGACGGGTCTCTGGTTACATCTCATGCCAAGTGAGTTTGTGGCAGACAACATAGTGTTCGTGGGTTTTCACGTGTTTATCCCGTTTCCACACTCATTCTCATTCCACCAACTGTTTTTTTTTAATTATTCACTTTTATTAATCATCCATCTCTCATTCTTCCACTATACCAACATTCTCCCATTACATTCTTCCACTGCTTCGAAAAAGTCCAATTATGGTGCTTTTTGCACCATTGCAAACGCCTCCGCCCATTGGTGCGTTTGATTAGTTTCCTGGCGGAAACCAAGTGCTGGTATCACCTGTCAAGGCACACTCCTGTCACTGGGTTGTGTACCTTAGCTGAGACGGAAACCCTCTGCAAACTCTGACAAAGATGTCTGCCGGTTGTTTCGCACAACATGCTTAAGGGTTCTCCAGGCTCGATCACTTACATGTTAGTTTCTTGGGTATACGAGAGTGAGATTTCGGTTCAGTAGTTCCATTGTGTTTCCACTTGACTATGATATTGCTAACTGTGGACCGGGGCACGTTTAGCTACTGACAAGTCGCTCTGACCGTATGTCCGAATTTATGGGCACCTAAAATCGTACCCCTTTCGAGTGCATTCAACTCGTTCCATTAACTCATCGTGACAAACAACACGCGTTTGATGCTCCAGCATTTCTGCCTTCATTTATATTGCGCCGGTGAGGTGTACTGACGTCGTTCTGGGATCGTTTACTTGATATGAAGAGGTGTCCGATAACTTTTGGCAACATCAAATATTACAATTATGTGTAATAAAACATTTAATTTTCGCGAAGTAAGGGACGTTTAAACAGATTTGTAGAATAAAGCAATGAAATCAAACAATTAAAATTCCAATTATTTCAAGGAAAACAATATATTAATTTCCCATTTAAAAGTCAATGAACTAAAATACAAGGTGGTCCATTATTATGTATATGATGTTTGACTAACTGCAGTGTTTGTAATTCTGGGCAAGCAAAAGTTTCGATATGACAACACTGTGTAGCCTGAGGGCGGGGATGACGCAAAATAGAGCACCGCCACACTATGCCATACCAGTGCGAAAGTGGCTGAACGGAACATTCCCGAATCGCTGGATCGGTTGACATGGGTCTGGCCAGCTCGATCTTCTGATTTGAAACCACCTAGCTTTTTCTTGTCGAGTGTTTTAAATGACAAAGTGTATCAAAATCATATTCAATTTGTCTCAACTACGGTAAGCTATCAGAGAACAGTTCCACAGGATACCAGTATGGGTCTGTCAAGCTGCCTGTAACAACGTTGTTCTTGATCCTCAGGCATGAATCGATTTGGATAGTGCATTTGGTGGACTGCCATGGAGAACAGAGATTAAAATGCTTATAAGAAAAGGCATGAGAGTAGTGTATTTATGTTCAAGTTATGTTGCTAGTTCCTTTACCGAAGTATTTGAAACATCATTTACATAATTTTGAGCCGCCCTGTATAAAATGGTGCAAGTATCCAATCAACATCGTTAAAACTAAATTTCTCGAAAAAAAAAAAAAAAAACACCTAGCTAAGATATTACAACAACCGAGCAAATACCTAAATATAGAAATCGTAAGTGGGACTGTTTTTCGTAGACACTTAAGAAAAACAAAATTGAAAACTTAATTTGTTCCTGAAGAACTTTAACGTATTTCTTTAGAATATAGTAAACAACTTTTAAAGCTAAGCCATAAAACACGCTAATTGGTTTCACACGGAAGGAAGCCTTTCTTTATTTTACTGTTGAGTTGGGTGATGGATGGCGTGGTTTACCCAAGTGGTTCCTTTTTTCTATTTCCGGAACTGACGAACACATTTTGCGTTTATTTCCTTTCCTTATGGATATTAGACTGTTGAGTTTATGTATATATATATATATATATATATATATATATATATATATATATATATATATATATATATATATATATATATATATATATATATATATATATATATATGACGGGAGAAACCAAAATAAAATAAGTTCTTTTCTTTCTTTTTTTTTTTAAGTATTATTATTTGTGGGAATATGTTCACGGTTGTGTGTCATATTACTTAATAATTCGTGTGACCAATGTTGATGTCTTTTTGTATTCTCAGCTTCAAAGTGTGGAGAGGGAAAAGGCAACTAACTACTTAACTGCATTCTATGGCTTCCGGAGTTCATCACTACAGAAACAAAACCTTATCATTGGACTTTAGACTGTGTCAAGCGCATCCACTCAGGATTGTTGTTATTATAGCATGATATTTGTACGGATGAAGTGATTATGAAAAAGAGCCGACAAAATGAAGACAGCGTTTCAGTAGGAGGTAGAATAATTACACTGAGAAAAAAAAATTGCAGGTGGCATACTTTAAAAGATAGGTTACATGCGTAATTCCTGTAGTTTTTGGACAACGTACAGCAGACGTATAACTGAAAACGCATATTTTATAATACTTGCTTTATAAGTGTTCCATCTATACGTACTTTCCGTATGAAACAATGTAGGCGGTCAGAATCTTACATACAAATGGACGTATATAACATATAGCTGACGAAGGTAACATACGTATATTCATGTGATATACGGAAAACTGTTAGATATCAGACATCCTGCAACGGCATGATGTAACATCTAAGGGCAGTGCCTATGTAGCACACGGATAACGTATGCTCCCTACTGATTTCTATAGTAAGCAAGAGGATACCGTATATTTGTACAATATACCGCTGTCCGGAGAACGGATTTTTCTCTGTGTAGGTGGATATGGTTTGCAGATGATATGGCGCTTGTTGCAGAATCTGAAGAGAAAATCAACTTTAGAATCAACTTTAGAGAAGATATTAGAAAACTTGAGGAAGAGCTGCGAAGAATATGGGATGAAAATAAATGTTAGAAAGACAAAAGTCATGGTGATTGGAACGAAGGGGTCGCTGTCAAATATAGAAGTAGGAGGGGAAAAAATAGAATGGGTGACTAGTTTTCGATACCTAAGTAGTATTACTAGTGATGATGAACGTGAAATAAAAGCAAGGATAGCAATGGTGAAAGAAGCCTTTAGGAGGAAGAAATTACTATTTTGTAGGACTTTGAATAAAGAATTGAGGAAAAGACTTATAAAATGGTTCGTATGGAGTATTGTACTGTACGGGTCAGAAGCATGGACATTACGCAAAAATTATGAAAAGCGACTGGAAGCTTTCGAAATGGGTGTTTGGAGAAGAACGGAGAGAATGAGATGGGTCAAGCGGAAAACGAATGAGAGGGTCGTAGAAGTGGTAGAGGGAAAATAATTTTAAATACTATTAAGAGTCTTCATCCCGGCGAAATTAAAATACCGCTAATTTTACAGTAATTATGTGATATCTTCAAATAGATAAAAGATAATTGAAATATGGAACAACAGCGCCCTAGACAATATTATTTTGCGTGTGGTACCGTTATCACAAGTCCCCTAGTGGCTTTCCGTTTTCAGCTGTTTAGAAACGCGAAAATAAATGCCGATTTTCAAAATGGCTCGAAATCGAAAGCAGATAAGTGAGTCGTGATAACGGGTTCTTATGTAAAATAATATTGACTAGGGCGCTCTTGTTCCACATTTCGATTATCTTTTACCTATTTGAAGATATCACATAATTATTGTAAAATTAGCGGTATTTTAATTTCGCCAGGATGAAGACTCTTCAGAAGAGCAAGAGAAATTGGTTGAGACATTGGGTAAGAAGGAACTGTATCATGAGGGACGTGCTAGAGGGTATGGTGACAGGAAAGAGAGGGAGAGAGCAAACGAGACTATAATTAATGGACGATATTAAAATAGAAAAATAGTAAGTGAAGACGAAGAGGTTAACGGAAGACCCTGCTGTATGGAAGCTTCTCAGTTACAGCAAGTGACCTGATAATAATGGAAGAATACCTATGAATAATAATAATAATAATAATAATAATAATAATAATAATAATAATAATAATAATAATAATAATAATAATAATAATAATAATAATGAGTAATTGTACCATATGCAAGTTAAGTTCTTGCCCATTTTTCTGTGTATAGTTATAAAATTTTTCTGTGTATAGTTATAACAATTCATAGGTATAACAATTCACGGTATAAGGAAATGATCCCAAAACTGGTTCAGTGATTTATCCTCCCCACACATTTCGTTCAAAGAACTGATTGTCAGTGGTTGATCACAAGCTGGATTTTTTCTTCGTGGCTTATAACTTTTATCAACCTATCAATCGAAGTTGGTCGCTACACGAACGAAACTGAAATTACTTGCAAACAGGACTGATCGCAAACTGGACGGAATAAATTACCCACCCCTGGATTTTTTGAAAGCGATTCACTTCTTCGAAATACATCTCAAAAAACATAGTAGCTTACTCACACATTATAGTATTTAATATATTTAGATTGTCTTATGGTACTATGGTATATTTATATTTAATAATGTTATGCAATGTGCGTAAATGATTGTAGTTTTACATGAAATGGTGTGCACGCGTGCGTTAAAATGTGTGTCAGTCTCTTAGTGCTTCCTCCCCTTCTAGAAAAAAATCCTGCATGCGACCCTGCTTTCCATGGAGTCTGTATCTTTCTTATCAGACTTACAAAACTACACACGTTGGTTTGTTTCCGGTACAAGCTCCCCACGTTGAATTTAACACTGGGCCGCATATAGAAAAATGATGGGTGCTAACCACTTAGCCTCAAAGCGGAAAGATGTCTTTTATTTTATCTCTTTTATCTGTATGCGATTTGTAGATATTGTTAAGTTCTCTCGTGGTTTAACTTTCTTTATTGTTCTGTCGTCTTTCGTTCTTTTTTTTTCTTTTTTTTGCACCAAATAATTTCTTCATTAAATTTGTTACCGAAAACTGGTAGCCTCTATTCTTATCAAGTTGGCGACCAATTTTCAGATTCACACAATACATTTAACAAAATTGCACTTATTGAAATGTCAAATCTCTTTCTAACTAGTGGTGTCATGTAGGAAGCTAAAGCCGACAGTGACCGATCGCGAGTAGTTTGCTTATAAACGGCGCCAAATTGAGGCTGATTTGATTTTTAAAATACATTATTTGTGCTGAAATTATTTTCAATACTCTGAGGGTGATTTTATGCACAATTCACATTTTTTCACCACTTGTTTTTCTCTCGAACTTTTACCAACTGAACATCTAAATTGCTAACTAAATTTCCACATAAATAATTAAAATATCTATTCTTTACAAAAAAAAAAAAAAAAATGATTCTATAATTTGTTTCTGGTTTTCTAGATAGTAATTAGCTATCTTTTAGTGATGGGTCAGCCCAAAATTCTGTGCTGAATCGGGAACCGAACCGGAGTAAACGCATATCAAAGCTAAAAATATAACCAGCTAGTCAGATAGTATCATAATGCACCGCCAAACTTACAAAGCGCGTGTTTAAAATCTACGTCATGTCAATTTGCTTCAGAATTATTGTAAACTTGTTGTTTCCCCATTCCCAAACCTTCGGCTTGTCTACAAATTGTCTACACATTAGTGACATCTCTTGGTGTCAGGTAGGAGGTAACGAAGCTAGCGACAACTGTTAGCCTGACTATGAACTATCAGCAGCATGGCTGACTGAGGGGTCTTGCTTTTATAAATGAATATTGTGCAAATACAAGAATAGAAGTTGTTATTGTTATTGTTAGTAGTAATACTATTGGTATATACTTCGAGAAGCCGTGGGCAAAAGTTCAATGCCATAATAAAAGATTACAAGTACACGGCACTATATCCTTTCACATAAAAATTATTCATGCTGTTTAACCTGTAATATGGAAAACATGTTTTATATACTTGTTTTCGTCACATATTCTGGAAAGAAAAAAGGATTCTGCCATTGCGTACGATACAGACATTCTTTCTTTCCCGTATCAGCCTTTCAATTGGAAGACCAGCAAGATTAATACTGAAGATTCGCTGGCTAGCCTATGTTTAGACTGTGCTTGCATCCAAGAAGTTATTCCAGTGCAGTAAGTCAATTAGCGGGCAATGTCACCAGGAAGTTTCCTTGAGCAGCAACCGTCAGCCTTCACACATCCTTTTCCTCCTTTTTTTTTTTCTTTTGAGATGACCATCTGTAATAAAAACAACTAACAACACGACTTGTTATCTTATATATATATATATATATATATATATATATATATATATATATATATATATATATATATATATATATATATATATATATATATATATATGTGTGTGTGTGTGTGTGTGTGTGTGTGTGTGTGTCTGTGTGTTTTCCAACTTTTACGTCTGGGAACAACTTTAAAGGCAATGAAATATTTTAATTAATCGATTGATCCATTGATTAACTAGTTGATTGATTGATTGAAATGTAAGGTCATTTTCTTCATCAAGGCTGTTTCAGACGGGATTCTTTTGTTTAAAGCCGGATTTAACCAACAACTTCTCGGTTGGTTGAATTAAAATTATAGCGCCTTTTCAGCACTTAAGCTATATATGAGCCGTAGACCTACAACTTAACGTGGGATCTGCATCACATGAGCACCCACCGGGAATTGAAACTGGGTCTTTCGCGCCAAAGGTGCGTATGCTTGACTATATTAACACACGGAGCTCTGGATTCTTTGTGTCCTCTCTCTCCATTTCATCTTGAAGTATTAACTAACTAAACTAACTCTATGACCTATGGAACCCGGAGGTTCAATGCCGCGTTCACAAAAGCTCTCCACTGACTTCTATCCTTAGCTAACTGCATCCAGTTTCTACTTTGTATTCCAATCTCTGCGAGATCCATCTTAATATTTTCCTCCCATCTGCGCCTAGATCTTCCTAATGGTCGTTTTCCGATTGGTCTTAAAGTCAAGACTTTGAAAGCGTTTCTACTTTCTTCCATTCTAGCTACATGACCCGCCCACCGAAGCCTCCTAGACTTGACGACCCTAACAATGTTGGGTAAACCATATAAATTATGTAGTTCCTCGTTATGAAGTTTCCGCCATTCCCCATTCCGGTTCCTCTTGGGTCCGAATATTCGTCTCAGGATCTTGTTCTCAAATATTTTCCCTCAAATATTCTTCCCTCAGGGTAAGTGACCATGTTTCGCAGCCATACAGAACAACAGGCATGATTATCGTTTTGTATATTTTAAGCTTCTAATTCCTCGACACAATTCGGGATGACAAGAGATTTTGAACTGAATAGTAACACGAATTCCCTGCTTTTAGTCGACATTTAATTTCTTCGTGAATATGATTTTCCTCTGTTAATATTGATCCTAGATATTTGAAAGTATCCACTTTATCAAAAGCTTTATTTAATATTTTAACGCATCCATAATTTGCTGTATTACGGTCCCAACACACTTCCATGTATTCAGTTTTCTCTGCATTTACTGCTAAACCCATCTTCCTGCAAGCGTTTAATAAGATCTCTGCATTTCTTTCTATTGTTCTCCTATCATCCCCTATTAAATTTACATCATCAGCATATGCCATAACCTGGTGAATACCGTTCAACTGTAGGCCCTGGTTGCTATCTTTGATTTTCCTTATAGCGTATTCCAGAACGAAGTTAAATAATAATGGCGACAACGCATCTCCTTGTTTCAGGCCATTTTCGATGTGAAAGCTCGTGGACAAAAATTTTCCTACCCGAACTTTACTTTGGGATTCATTTAAACATATCCTAATTAGCTTTCTCGGTATTCCAAGTTCTGTAAGAACGTTGTACAATGTTTCTCTCCTAACCGAGTCGTAAGCCTTTCTAAAATCAATAAATAGTTGATGTACCGGGGTATTGTATTCCCACCTTTTTTCGAGTATTTGGCGAATGGTAAATATTTGGTCGATAGTTGATCGATTTCGTCTAAATCCGCACTGATAATCTCCATTAATTTCATCTGCGTATGGAGTCAGTCTTGCTAATAGAATATTTGAAAGGATTTTATAGGATGTTGACAGGAGAGAAATGCCTCGATAATTATTACAGTCAGTTTTGTCGCCTTTCTTGTGAATTGGAACAATGATTGATTCTTTCCACTCTTGTGGCAATTCTTCCTTGTTCCAGATAAGAAGAATGAGTTTGTGTATCTTGTTCCACAATTTTTCGCCTCCATCTAAAATTAACTCAGCCGGAATTTCATCTACACCCGGGGATTTGTGTTTCTTTAATTTCTTTATAGCGGTTTCTACTTCTATTCGGTTGGGTTCTGGAATATACGGTTCTGCGGTGTGTATCTCCTTTTCTCCACGCACACTAGTTTTTGGTTGCGTGTTAAGCAAATCGTCGAAAAAATCTTTCCATCTATTTAAGATGCTATCCGTGTCAATGAGAACTGTACCGTCAGATTTCTTTAATATATAAGCACGAGGTTGATAGCCTTTCTTAAATTCGTTGATTCCCTTATACATGTCCCGGATGTTTTTATTTTTACTATTATCTTCAAGTTCCTTAATTTTAGCTTTCAGAAAATCGCGTTTCTTTGTTCTAAAAGTTTTGGAAGTTCCCGCCTGATATCTGCGAAATTTTGTGTAGTTACTTCATTCAGGTTTTGTAGCCAGTGTAATTTTGCCTGTTTTCTCTTCTCTGCTAGTTTTATGCATTTCTGGTCGAACCATGGTTTGTTCCTACGTATTTCCGCGTGTCCCAATTTTTCTTTTGCTGAAATTTTAACGCTATCTCTAATTTCAATCCATGTATCCTCAACACTAGTGCACTCCGAATCTTCTAGAGCCGAGAATCTATTCGAAACTTCAATCTGGTATTTCTCTCTTACCTGGCTCTCTTCTAATTTCTTTAAATTGAATCTCTCCGTTTTCGGACAATGAATATTACCTTTATTCAACGATAACCTCTCTCGTAATATCGCTGCTACCAAGTAGTGGTCAGTGTCACAATCAGCCCCTCTAAACGACCGGACATCAATTATGCTAGATTGCCTTCTTCTATCTACTAAAACGTGATCAATTTGATTATGTGTTTTCCCGTTTGGTGATGTCCAAGTGTATTTATGAACGTTGCGATGTGGGAATTTTGTACTCTTCACGATTAGGTTTTTGAATGTTGCAAAGTTCACGAGTCTAACACCGTTGTCATTACTTTCCTTATGCAGACTTTCGTTCCCTATAATCGGTTTGAAAATATCCTCTCGTCCTACTTTCGCATTGAAATCCCCTAATAGAATTTTCATATGGTATCGCGGGAGTTGGTCAAATATCCGTTCCACTTCTTCGTAAAAACTGTCTTTTATATCGTCATCCTTAACTTCAGTTGGGGCATGTACACTTAAAACAATAATATCACACCACCGTCCCTTAAGAGTAATAAAAGAAAGTCTGTCAGAAACAAATTCAACCCGTTTAATTGCTGGTAATATACGTTTATGAACGAAAAACCCTGTTCCTAACTGGTGATTTTTATTTCCTTCCCCGTAAAAGAACGTAAAATTTCCGGAATTTACAGATCCATTTCCTTCCCACCTAACTTCCTGAACTCCTACTACGTCCATCCTGTATTTCTCTAACTCACTCGTTGCGGATTTTAACGCGCCTGCCCTGTAAAGACTCCTAATATTCCATGTTCCAAATCTCATGTCCATTTTCTTTTGCTGAGGTCGTGCCAAGTTATCAGTCTTTGTCCGAGGCTTTTGTGAATATTTCTGAACAAGTGCTTTTTTTTTTACAGGATGAGGTTGTTAGCCCTACCCAAACCCCCAAGCTGGAGGACCACTCCTAGTCGGCTGTCCGCGACTGCTTATTCAGTATATTCGCAGCTAACCTCTATATCTAGAGGCCTTCTCCTCGATCCGCAACCTGAGGACGCGCCATGCCGTGGTGACAGGAACCCACGTTACATCTTGAAGTATATAAAATTTTATGGGAGCAGTGATGGGATGGGTCATGAACTCGGTGATTCGGAAGCACTCAGACTCGTGACCCACCAGATCAGTGATCAGGAAGAAACAGTGACTCGAACAGATCCGGTGTGACCCGGATACGGCGACGATTCATCGTCATACACACTAAGGGTATGTATAAGTTACTACGGTAATGTACTTCTAACAAACACGACTTTCTGCTCTCCCGCCAAGTAAACTTTGTGGTGGACAAACACCGTGTGCGTGGGTTTTCTCGGAGTTCTCCCGTTTCCTCTCACTTTCTTCATTCCACCATTTCATTCATCTCTCATGATCACCGTCTCCTTTAGCCTAACCGGCATAATCGTGGGACGTAAAACTCAAAAATTTCATTTCATTTTCACGACCTTCTCTCTCTCTCGCTATATATACACAGGCTGGGCCATTTTAATTAATCCTCGGAAATATCTGAAAAATGATAAAACATAGAAGAAATTTTTGAAGTACACGTTATATATTGCTAAGGGGGAAAACCAATTCCGCCAAAAGTACCCCTCCTCGCCCCCCGTAAATGGGGGTAACGGTGGGTAACTTTGAAATGTCAAATGGGAACATGGGTCGAGTAATACCTCGTTCGAAAGGTCTTGGAAAACTAAGTAACGCTGTACCAAAAGATGTTTCATATTGTGCACTAGTTTCAAAATGGCCGCCATGATATGGTTCGGAAACTCCAGTACCCGTAGTATGAAAACCATGGAAGGTAAATGAATGGAACAAAATTGAAATACGTAAATATCATAGGGCATATCGAATGATGTAATTCCTGTGATCCCAGTGGCCTCCCTGAAGGGGTCTTGTGGGCTAACTTCAAAATTTCAATGTCCGACCGGACAACAGTTCGGGCGTACGCTTGACCTACCCAATGCTGTTTGGAAGGCAGACTTCATGCATAGAGAATTTGTGAACTAAGTTAACGCGGATGGCCACAATTACATTTTGATTAACTATTAGCATTCATGTCATATTGTGAGCTTGAGGGACGAAACGATGTGTACGTATATCCCCGAAATGCTTTCTGAATAACCAGCACGCATTGCATGAAAGTTTCTCTTTTTTTAGTCACTACAGCGTCATCCTTACAAACAAATGTTTCAACCACACCATACCTATTTGTAAGGTTAGCCTTAATTTACGAATTAAAGTAGAGTTCTCGTTTGAACTTTCACTTTACTTTCCACCCCACTCACATACAGAGCGCAGAGAGAGATTATTTTGCAGGACTTGGATTTCTCTCTATACATTATGGCAATTTTACTCTAATATTTTTATCTCTGTTGTATTATTCTCGAGCCTTGGAACGCCTCCGTGGTTTTCCTATTTAATTTTCGTTATTTTCATTTATGTCTAACCGTATTCATACTATGGGCACTAGACGTTTTCTTAGACACAGTCACCATGTCTTTGCGATCATTTTGTAAACGGTGTCTCATGTCGAAAATTTTCTTACAGAAGCTGTTTGATATTAATTTGTCTATGTAACATGATGTTACTCGCTTCAAGCTGCTATTTGAAATTTTCAAGTTGCCCCGGATACCTTTCAGTTGGCCCTTGGAGTCACCCCGACAACACCTCTCGATGTGCCTTACGTCAGTTAGCTACTCCAGTTTTCCTTTTGTTGATTTATCTCCAATCGCTTTCATAGTACGGGTACTAAACCTTTACTCTGACACGGATACTATGTTTCGGCGACCTTTGAGAACACTGCCATTTCACATCAATCGTTTTCTCCTGCAATATGTTAGATTTTGCAAGATTTATCGAACGAGGTACCACTCGACTCATGTTACTATTTGAAATTTTGAAGTTAGCCCCCAAGACCCCTTTAGGGAGGCCACTGGGATCACAGGGACCACACCGTTCGATATGCCCTATGATATTTACGTATTTCAATTTTGTTCCATTCATTTACCTTCCATGGTTTTCACACTACGGGTACTGGAGTTTCCGAACCATATTATGGCGGCCATTTTGAAACCGGTGCACAATATGGAACATCTTTTGGTACAGCGTTACTTAGTTTTCCAAGACCTTTCGAACGAGGTATTACTCGACCCATGTTCCCATTTGACATTTCAAAGTTACCCCCCGTTACCCCCATTTAGGGGGGGGGCGAGGAGGGGTACTTTTGGCGGAATTGGTTTTCCCCCTTAGCAATATATAACGTGTACTTGAAACATTTCTTTTATGTTTTATCATTTTTCAGATATTTCCGTGGATTAATTAAAATGGCCCACCCTGTATATATATATATATATATATATATATATATATATATATATATATATATATATATATATATATATATATATATATATATATATATAAGGTGTTTCAAAACAACACCGACAACGTTTGGGAGGTGAATCCTGACACCAAGATAAGACAAAAAGTATAGACCAACCCGGGTGCACAAGTGCTTCCTTTCGGAGTTATAGGCTGCCGAAAACATGAAAAAATGAACTTTAAAGGTTCATAGCTTGAAAGCTATGGGGCCTACCGCAGTCGGGTCAAGACTTCACTTAGTAACTAGTATGTGCCCTATCCAAATATCCAAGTATCAGAATCCTCCGGTATTTTCGCAATAAAGGTAGTTGGTGAGTACTTCAGGTTATATGTCTGTAGCCAAATTCCATCTATAAAAATTGTTGCGTGAGTATCTTAGGATTCTGAAACATGTATTTTTGGATAGCGCACATAGTAATTCCTAAGTGAAGTGTTGACCCGACTACGGTAGATTCCGTAGTTATGGAGGTATGAACCTTTAAATTTCATTTTTACGTTTTCGGTAGCCTATAACTCCGAAAGGAAGCATCTGTGAACCCTGGTTGGTCTATACTTGTTGTCTTATCTTGGTGTCAGGAATCACCTCCCAAAGGTTGTCGGTGTTGTTTTGAAACACCATATATATTTCCATTACATTCCTTTCCACTACATTGGGTAATTTCTTTCTCCTTTGTTATTTGCATTGAAAGATAACTACGAAATCTACCAGAATGTAAACATGTGAGAATCAAAGAAATGCATTTTTAATGAGGGAATGTCAAAATTTAATTGAGGGAACATGTAAAACTTGTATGTAGAACATGAGAGAGATATTGCTGAGCGCAAACAGTCTTACGTTAAATCTTTTTGTGTAATCTGGGTTCAAAACCAGTGCATTACTTTTCAGTTTGGGAAGGTGAATAAACAAAACCATTATATTTGAAATAGTCAAGACATAGTACTTTTTTTTAAAAAAAGAAATAAATATCACACTGGGAATCAAACACGTGAATATTCGAATTCGTGTTAGTGGACATCATTAATCAACTATAAAACTGCAGAGGGTAAATATTTCAGCTGGTTCCGGGATTATCGGGTCTGCCTGGGTCACTGGGTCTGAGAAGCGAGACCCGGACCTGGATGATGACCTAAGTAACCCGGTCATCCGTGCCACCACTGTACCAGAGTATCACAAAACTTCACCGGAAGCTTTTGACAAGCTTGAAGAATTGTTTTTGAATTTCTTTTTAACTCTGAAAGAAAAGGGAAAACTTAAATGTATTCTTCTCAGTAAATAAATAAATAAATTACAACTTTAGAAAATAAGAATGAAAATACATGTTATATTTGTGGGGTTAATCTGAACTTCTTAAATGTCACATATTAAATGTTGAAGTTCCAAATTTGAATTTGATTAGTCAGCAATCAGAAGTGCAAGTAATATTAATTAGAATACGTATGAAAGAAAATATTTATTACGAGAAATGACAGAGTAGCCTACCCAGTCATCCTCTCCAATCCAGGAGAGTACAAGTCTGTTCACTTTTTTCCTTCCTTTAGAATGTACCTGGTTAATAATTTCGTAAATCAATTTATAAGTAGTACATGTGTTACTGTTAGAAAAATCAAATACCAATGGATACAAAATGCTGTTTAACGGTGTATAATTTCCATATAACGCCAAGAAATGTCTTTTTTCTCGTAAACTGCGGATGAGAACTTACCCTGAACGAAGTAATTTTGTTTAGCTGGATGCTACCTATCAATTCATACACGTCACATCTTCGCTCAATATTATAACACCTGGGTAAAAAATGAGAAGGTATTTTTGACAATCTATTAAAATTATAATACTGTACAGGTATTATTGATTTTAAATTGAAAACAATCCTATAGCATAAAATATTTATTAAGATTTTATATTGCCTGCTTCAGTTAGTTCAATCGTTGACTGTTGGAAGCAACACGCGCAATGTAAACAAAAATATAAATGAAATCTTAAGTTTTACGTCCCACGGTTATGCCGGCTAGGCTAAAGAAGACGGTGATGATGAGAAATGAGTGAAATGGTAGAATGAAGAAAGTGAGAGGAAACAGGAGAACCCCGAGAAAACCCATGTACACAGTGTTTGTCCACCAGAAAGTTTACTTAGCTTGAGCGGGGATCGAACGAGGGAATAGGTTAGTTTGTCAACATGTCAATTGTCTTCGTTCAGAAAAGCATTAATTGTATCCCTGGCCGTTTTACGAAGTTGTTAATAACATAGGTGCATATGTTGAGACTAATCTTTTGTTTGTTTTCCTGTTACAAAGGACATATACAAGATTTTCTAATAAATAAGAATCAATATTACAAAATTTATAAGTTTTTTTATTATCTAGTTATTTTCCACCCTCCCTGGAGCTAAACAATAAATAAAAATTTAGGCTTAACTGGAATATTGGTTTTTATGTCATTAACCATGCTCAATACTGTCGCCTTGCTAGTAAAAAGAAATGAAATGAAATGAATTTTTTTGAGTTTTACGTCCCACGGTTATGCGAAAGGAGACGGTGATTATGAGAAATGAATGAAATGGTGGAATGAAGAAAGTGGGAGAAAACGGGAGAACACCGAGGAAAGCCACGCACACGGTGTTTGTCCACCACAAAGTTCACTTGGCGGGAGCAGGGTTTGAACCCGAGACCCCATACACCAGAGGTAAACGCTCTACCACTGAGCCACCGCGCCCCGCTAGTAAAAAGAATAATTAGTGTGTGCTTTAATATCAGTTTTCTTTTAACGCTCGTATGGCCCTTCAAATCTACACACAGGCCCCAGACTAAATAATAGTTAATCTAGTGTCTTGAGGTACGTTAATAATAATAATAATAATAATAATAATAATAATAATAATAATAATAATAATAATAATAATAATAATAATAATAATAATAATAATAATAATAATAATACGATAAATATATAATATTAGACATTGGAGTCAATATGACTCCAAGGTCTGATGTGTTATCCTTTTATTTAACAACATTACTTAAAATATTAACTTTTAATATTTGGATTATATAAAGAACTAGACTTGGTCGAGGAATACTAAAATAATCAGTAACCGAAAACACTGTACAAAGAAATTATTTAAGAAATAGGTGTCCCTTGGTGTCATATATGACTCCAAGGCCATAGGAGGGTTAATGATCGATATATTTATCATACAGCATCAATTTTTAGGGTTACAAAAAGTTCGTTTTTTTATCGATTTTCTCGAATATTGCGCATGAGCATTTACACTTACTCATATAATTTTGTTCAGTTGTTCGGTACATACATGTCTCATCTTTGGATTTTAAAAAAATCCCATAAGAATACTCTAAACCCTTAGATTATGAGATAGCAATATTATTCACGTTATTCATTTTGAGTTTCTTTTTTTATTTTTTACTTAGTTATATCTCTTAACGTGGAATGTGCTATCTTCCTTTAACCTATTTTTGTGGTTATTGTATTTAGTAATGAGTCAAGTGAACATTGTATCTCATTCATTTAATAGTTTTTTTTTTTTTTTTTGTGTGTGTGTGTGTGGTGTGTGTTTACACTGACTGCTGTAAACATCTGCTGTATTCCGTTTGTACTACTACTACTAAAGGAAGTGCTTCGGTATCATATTAGTACATGTACACAATCTTCAGTGAATCGGGTGACGAACTATGTAATAATGATTCACGCATTCTTTTCTTGTTATTGGGTATATATAGTCATGTTTATTTATGGTTCATACAACTTTGATAATAGTGTTTATTATCGTAGGTATCAAATTTGCTACATAACGGAAATATAATTTGATGCCAGTTCAGAAATGAAAGTGTGGACACACATGTATATATACACACATGTGCACCCCACCCTTCGATGTAAATATACACTATCTAAAATAAGAAGCTAGCAGTGAAAATATCAACAGTTTCGTAAGCATTCTGTACGATATAAGTATCCATCATATTCCAAGTGCCCATGGTTAGAGAAATCCTTGATCTAAAGCAGCATGCTAATTATATATTGAAAATTATACTGATACAAAGCGGCCGTGGTTCAGTTAGTAAAGTATTGGCTTTGCATTTGAAAAGTCGTGTGCTCGATTCCCGAGACCAGACACTGAACATTTCCAGGTCAGTTCCTTATTCACATCACAGATGCCTAAAGGCATTTAAAAAAATTCAGATTTAATTTAAATGTACTGGTAGTTATTGGTGCACCTACCCCAGTCAGAAAATTCTGGATCCGACCCTATATATATATGTTCTGTTCTACACACTGTTCAACACACTGTACTACACTGTTCTTAGTGGGATAGGTTATGATTTTAATTATGAACGATAATTTTTTACCCGTTTACGGGAACGCCATGTAGTGCTGGTTTGGAGGTATGAAATTTGATATATAAACTCTTAAATTTAAAAAAAAAAATCAAGAAATACTTGTTTCAGAATTTTCGAAAATTCCGCTCCTAAAGGATTAGAAAGAGGGTGATTTCTATAATATTAAAATTACCGGTTTTCTATTTATTAAATCTTATCCTTTCCTTGCAAATAACAGGCACTCCAGTTAGTATTTCCTATGAACAGACTCGGATGATATATCCTCCCAGCTAGTCTGGTGGTTAAAGCGTGTTCATTTGGTGCACCTGGTCCCAGGTTCGATTTCCAGTAGGAGAACAATGAACTCATTGGGATGGTTCGGATTCTGCTATGGGTCCACGCCTCACAACAACTATCTCCCTTGAAAAATTGCCCACCTCAAACATATCCTTCTTTATCTACACTTCTGTATTCATAAATAGAACTAAGGTTAATGTACTTATCCTTTGCCACTCACTAAGATAAGCTCTTAATATCATTGTTAAAGCTACGATTGTAGGAAATGAATTGCTTCAAATCATTTCATGTAATAGTGGCGTGACTTGTAAAAGTAGTTGCATGTTTGCTAGAGGACTTCTTAGTTATCAAAGCTTTCATCGTTACATTCTGTCTAAGAATATGCTTATATGAAGAGGAGACTTGAATCAATGGCCTTGTTTCTTCATTAATCCATTATTCATACAGGTCACTTATTGATTCATTCCCCCTTCCGTTTCTTCTGTTGTCCACACACGCACAGAAATATTATACTAACCCTATCTTGTTTTTTCTTTCTTCTCTTTCCCCTCGAGATTTATGATAACGGATTTAAGGACGAATATATAAGTAACAAGCTACAATTTTTCTCTCTTCTAGAAAGCCGATATCTATTGTGCTATATAGTTAATGAAAGGCCTATTTAAACAGAATGTATACAAGAAATCAGGAATTCTTAGTATTACATTAAAAAGGCAAAGAAGAAAAGAAACGTGTTTATTGAATCAAACAATCCAATATATTTCAATCAAAAATTTTCTTGTACGCCATATGTTTGGAAAACTACATACAGTGTTGTTATGCCCAAACTATCACTTAACTCAGTATGATGTACTTACTCCGTAGAAAATACGAAAACTCGATTTACGGGCCGTTCAAAAATTTGTGGCCCTTGATCCAAGATCCAATATATTTCAATCAAAAATTTTCTTGTACGCCTTATATCTGGGGAACTACATAGAAAAAAAATATATAGTGTAGCCAAATCTAAACTATCACTTAACCCAGTATGATGTGCTTATTCCGTAGAAAATACGAAAATTCAATTTAGGGGCCGTTCAAAAATTTTGTGTTCCCTGATTCAAAAACTAATTATTGGTCAAGATCGCAATCTTTTGACCCATTTTTTGGATAATTCGTAAAATTTTTGCTTGTTTCCATATGTTTATTTTGCAATCTACATAATGATAACTAAGGTTATTACAGAGCCAAGCGCGCACCGAGAATTTTTTGTTGGGATGCGTCCAAAGATTTTACTGGGGGGGGGGGGAAGGGTCCAATTCGTCTATGTAGTATTGAACTTGTGTTATTCTGCTCCCGAAGAGACGATAAGCAATTGTTAATTACTGTCATCTATATTCTCAGAAAATCCGATAGAACTAGATTATTTCTATAAGGAAAGGAAGAGTACAGATGAGATGTAAAATCAAATCTTTAGGTTACATTTCTCTGTTAATCAAGTAATATTTATGTCAAGAAAGTGTACAGTGAGAAATAATATTAAGTATAGGTTGGAGCTATCATTTCCTATATCTCCAACCTATACTTAATATTGTTTCTCACTGTACAAATGTTAGTAGAGTTAGAGATTTTTGGGGGATGCGGACCCTGTGGACCCCCCGTGAGTACGCCCCTGATCAGAGTACTAACGGATTCAGTAAAAGTGTTCGGGAGGGTCGGATTGCCTCCTGCACAATGACTCTTCAGTCGTTATACGAAGGGAAAGTTTTACATAAGAAGAATAGAGTGAACATTATATATACTGTATATATGTGTGTTTGTTTTAAACTGTAGGTTTCGTCCGGTCATAGTTCACACATTTTGATTAGGCTTTGATAGGCTTGTGTCACATAGACTGGATTGACCGAAAGAAAGAACGTATTTCTGTTTCCCAGTAAATTAATTCTGCAAGTAAAAAGGGAACCTTTGGTCGGGAATGATCTCCTCCCTTTTCCCCTTTCCAATAGAAAAAGGTTGTTCAGTACTGGCGCTATTTTTTTTATTTTAAGTACATTGTTTCAAATATGTGACTTTTATCAAAGATCTGGCTTCTTGACATTGGAAGAAGCGTGAGTAGCTTATATCGGAGGAGTGTTGAGTGCGTACTCCCTTTTCCCAACGAAGTCAATTCTTGTATATAGGGTGTTCCAAAATAGGTTATTTACTTATTTTTATAGTTCAACGCTTAGGTTTTGCAGTTTAATGAAAAAAAAAATGCTCTTTTACCGGAAATCAAAGTTTGAAGCAAAAACAAAACAAAGCAAAGCAAGGCAGCCACTCAGCTATTTAATGGTTCTTGTATGACACTAATATTTTTAAAAAAATTTTATTTGTTACTACCGAGAACACAAATAAATATTTGTAATTTTGACTTCCTTGATACATCGAATATGTTAAAAAATAAACAAATAAATAAAAGCAAGAAATGTCCATAGCAATTATTAGTTCCCAAATATGCCGACCATTCGCCTAGTATGCTGCTAGGATTGATATCGATTGAAAGTGGTCATGAGTAATAAATTAATTGTAATTGATAAATAGTCCTGTATTTTAATAAGTATTTTTCCTCAAAATGTATTATATTCTCCTTATCAATAATATCTGACAACACATAGAAGAAAGAAAAATGTAGAACTTACTTAATATTATTAATTCTTCTACTTTATTATATTTTAGTGACCGTTCGCCAATTTCTCAAATTGTAAAAATAAACTCTATTATATTATTATGTATTGTTCACGACCTGTGGAACGGCTTTATTAAAATATAGTTTACCCATTTAAAAAAAAATCAGAAATACGTAACCGAATGGTATGTAATTATATTACGATATACGAGAAATATTGATTAACCTAGTTTTTCATCTGAAGTTTTTATTACTATCCAACCACGTGACACTCATGAATCGTTCCAGAAAAAGCATCCTCATTCCTCCAAAAAAGTCATTCGTTCTCCCTGTAACTACCACAGCATCGACTCAGCCAATTTACTTTGATATATCATCAGTTTAAATCTTTCCTCGCAAGCCACAAAAATAAATAACAAGTCCCTTTTCTCTCTCTCTCTCTCTCTCTCTCTCTCTCTCTCTCTCTCTCTCTCTCTCTCTTGACTTTGAACGTGTAGTGGTGTATGGTTAGAAGTGCGTCTGTGTGTATTCTTAAAGAGCAACGAAGCAGAAGAAGTAACCAACCAACCATAGTTTTAATTAATTAAAATCTTTTACTGTTGTGGTTGTTGTGTGCTGTGATTAGTTGCAAACAAGTCGTTTCCAATTTTAGTTGTTTAGGAATTCAACGAACTGTGAAATCAGGATTTTTCGCTGTTTTATTTGTATATCATTACTAGAATCATAGAAAAAGTAGCCAGAAAGCAAAAGTAAATAAATATTAACTTTTCTGAAAATTCTGAATATATATAGCCTATAACTTCTTTTTCTGGTTTCTTTACCACAGCAGTTCTCAATGTTTACATTTATTATAAGCTATTTGTTTTGCACGGATATTTTGTTAAATTTCTACAGAAGACTTGGTTGAAAGTTATACCTGTGTCGTATAACAGTCCAATCTAGTTACTATAGAATTACACTTCTTCTTTTTTGTATATCTAACAATTGAAGCGAAGAGAATAATTTTTGTTTGAAATGAAATGACATATATTAGTTTGACGTTCCCACGATTATGCCCTTTATCCTAAGGGAGGCGATGACTAAGGCAAGTGAATGATGGTGGAAGAATTGGTGGTATGTGATTGTGGGAGGAAACGAGAGTACCGCGTCCACCACAAATTTATTTGGCCGGGGATCGAACTAAGGATCTTAGGCATCAGAGGTAAACGTTCTACCACTGAGCCATTTTTGTATCGTTTACTTATGTAACAGAATATGAAAATTTAACAAACTTTTTTTTGTGTGTTTTAATATAATTTTTATTCTCAACCAAAACTCATTTATATATTTACTCCAACTGTCCGTGTATCCGTCCGGCCGCGAGACAAAAAAATCTCAACAATTTAGTTGATGGATCACCATAAATTTTGACCTGGACGTAGAAGGCCAAAAGTTAGGAATCGAAAATGAAATGAAATCTTTAAAAATTTTCGTCCTACGGTTATGATCCGGTGATAAAGAAGACGATGATGATGAGAAATGAATTAAATGGTGGAATGAAGAAAGTGTCAGGAAACGGGAGAACCTCGAGAAAATTCACGCACACGGTGTTTGTCCACCATAAAGCTCATTTGGCGCGAGCTAGGATTGAACCAAGGACCCCATGCAACAGAGGTTAACGCTTTAAGATTGAGCTACGGCGGTCCAAGCTTGGGGTTGAGTTCGTTGATAGAATTGATTCGAAGATATGGTCCCCCATATATTCCCAGAAGGAATTATTATAAACGAATTGTTCCTTTCTATTATGCAACCCATTCATACATCTACGTCGTGTTGGTTACATATTATTCAGTAACTTTCAGTATTCTAACCTAACTCTTTCACGTAGTTAAATATTACAGCCATTTTTAACCCCTTGATTAAAATGGTGAATCAATCGTTTTTATGTTTTCTTTTAATAAACTGGAATTTAACTGATTTAATGTTAATGATTTCTTTTTTCACATCTATTTAAATGTCTCTTACTTCGTGAAAATTAAATTCTCTTATATGTAATCGTGATATTTAATAATCAGATTTAATTTACATATAATGCAAGTTTATTTTATAAAAATCAATAAGCGTTTAACTGGACTTGAAAATGTGAGAAAAATCACATCATTACTTATAATCAGACGAACGGTATTGCGCCGTGAGTATGAGAGAACCTTCCGCAAAACTGCACTACATTTTTACACATATTATTTCTATAAAGGGGCAAATGCTGCTCAGGCCCGTAAAGAAATTTGTACTGTTTATGGGCAAGATAACGCTATTAAAAGCAACAGCCTAAAGAGCGGTTAAGTCGCTTTCGTTGTGGAAATATCGATATCTACCCTAAACATCCATCACCAGTGTTTTAAACAATTTGGAGAAAGCTCGCTACAAAATGTTCTTAACCCCTTTATTTGTATGCAACCCAGCTTATTCTGTTGATGGTCTGGTTGCACCTTATTTTAGGATATTTTTTCTCTTATGTTAAAGGATTTCATAAAATTAGTTATTAAATTTTTTCAAGTACGTAAGAACCTTCCTTGGAAATATTTATTCGGTTAGTGAAAATCGTATCGAAATATGATGACTGTTCTCGATATAATCACAAACAAACAAACATACAGATCAAGCTCAGAACCTCCTTTTTTAAAGTTGGTTAAAAAACAGGTGGTGTATGTGCTCAACTCTGTTAGATTAGATCATAGTATCTAGCACACAAGCCTTTGGTGCATGGGGTCCGGAGTTCGAGTCCCGGTGGTAAACATTACAATACGTATAAAGCATTATGGTGGTTCGGATTCCATCTTAAAGTGTAGATCCCGTATCAGATAGTCCTGATACTGAAAGGAGACGCTAAACTTCAACAAACAAAACTTTTTCAGTCAGTTCTATAACTTTGCCCATAAGCATGCAATTATACCAGTGGAGTACGCAAAGGGGAAGATTTCCGAGTTTTATCTCTTCTCCCCTTGAACAAATATTATAAAAAAGTAAATATTTAACATGTTTGTATTTATACAAATATTCTGAAACGATATGAACTTGGAAGCTTGAAAATTCTTCCTCTTGATTAAATTCTGCATACTACTGATTTGCACTAATAGTAATATCTCTCTTAGCCTACACGGTGGGACTGTAGAACATGCACATTAAGCAAAGATTTTATTTTTATTTCGTTAGCAAGCACTGCTTAAAAGTGTGCGTGGTTCCAGCTTGAGTTCTGATAGGACAGTGTTTTCCATTTGGTGGTCCGTGAACCTCTAGCGGTCCGTAGATCAGTGCTTATTACAGTATTTACGTCTCATAATTTATAACGCACCCCATTTTGCAAAAGTAACATTTAACTGTATAAGCTTTTTGATAGTACATACAAAAGAATAGCGTGACGTTAGTCATCTGTCAGTAAAAAATAGAAAGGAACTGCAGCTAGAAGTCTGCATTATCATCAGGTAAGAACCTAGCAGTCTGTTATGTAAGTAATTCTAGATTATTTTTCTGTGCTAAATTCAATCAAAGAATATTTAAGTATGTCAACCTTTACGCCAATTTTTGCCAACTTAGTAGCCATTTATAATATCGAACTTCAGACGCTTGTAACAGTTATTTTAATAGTGTACAATACGTTACTCGTTATATTCGGAACCTGTACATGCTTTATTGCATTCATTATGGAAGTAGGTATTATTAACACCTGTTTATAAAGCATTCCTAATACTGATTCTTCAGATAGATTAAGTGGTCAAAGCAGGAGACAGAAGATCCTGAACTGGCGTCTGTTATTGTTAAGTCGGAGTTCAGTATTTCTTCTAGCATCTGCACATCTACTTCTGTTATATGTGAAGTACAAAACAAATATTATATACTTAAGCACACCAATAGTTTAGAACCAAAGGCAATATTTGTTTTATGCCATAATATTCTTTCTAATGAATCTATGAAGCCAGCTAATCTCAGGCGACATTTGAAAACTAAACATTCAGAACATAACAATAAATCGCTATAAGTTGTCAAGATAAAACGGAATTTGAGAAATGTGTTTAAGAAAAAATCTGTAGAAAAAAAGTTTTATGTTAGTCCTCAAGAGAAAGTGATGCTGGCTCTTATTACCTTGCAAAAATCATTTCCAAAACAGGAATGGCTCATTTTGTGTGGAATAATTTGTTTCTACCTACAAGCATGTACTTAGCAAGTCGGTGGCGTATGAAATTATAACAAAGTGCCTTTATCAAACAACGCAGTGATACATGACAGGATTGAGCCAACAATTACATAAATACGGTTGTGGGCAAGCCGAGCTGAAAGTAGTAGTTTCAGCACCTTCCCAAAATTGAAGTCATTTCTGGAATCCACTGATGAAGAACTGTCACATTGTCAACATGACATCGTTGAGCGCATGAATGATTTAGCAACTACTTTCAAATATTACTTTCTTCCACCAGATTCTGAAAACTTATCAATAATAAATTCTTTCGAGTACAGTATGAGGCAGTTAAAACCATTGTCTAAGGAGGAGCAAGATGAACTTGTTAATGTTACATGTAATGTCAGAATTATTTTTTTTTAAATAGTACACTTGATCGGTGGATGGAGGTATTTTCTGACTACAAGAAAATTGGTGAAAAGACATTGAAATACTTAGTTCCGTTCTGTAGTACATATCTTTGTGAACAAAGATTTACAATGCTTTTCTTTTTCTTGAAAAGCAAACTTGGAAGTCTCCTCTATGCTGATCCTGATATAAGGATAAAAGTAGCAAATATTAAACTAAATGCGGAAAGAATATTTCGGAGATTCTGGCTTTATACTGTAAGCCGTATGCTTCAATCATAAATATAGATTGGTGATAGAATTGTTAATATTGCTATCTAACTCACAACACTCCAACGCAATAACAAGATATGAAGGTGTGGGGTCAGTAGCTTGACGTATAAACTAAAAGGGGTCCGCAATTGTGAAGTAATTAGGAACCACTGAAATAGGACACAACATTTTCTGATGACCCAATATTGTTAAGCCGTTGGGGTGCTTCCTGAATTAAACATGTAATGAACTCAGATCTTGCAAACCGGAAATAAGTACTGGGAGTCCGATAGTCAGATATCACGTCTAGAATCGGATTTAAGTTGGATAAGGTCCTAAGCTGTTGAAGATAATGTGTTCAACTATCCTTTGTCAATGAGAAATCTTTGTTCTTTTCTTGAATTGAATAGTGCTATATGGTAATTGCTGGGACCTCATAGCGATCTAAGGGCAATTTGTACATTACAAAATACTATTTTATGTGTAACATAGACACTCTATATGCAGAAAGAAACAAACTACTGATACTTTAGGGAGCAAGCCAACAAAAGGAGCTCCATTACTTATACATGGGAGCCACATAACGCAGAACACTGTTGCTGTATGGGTTTTTTGTTTTATTTATTTACCTTATAGTTCGGAAATGTATATCCACTTCTTCTCTTTAAATATGTTGTAGTTCCCCAAAAGAGTGGGGTCCTAAGCTATAGTTTGTTTAGCTTATACCTAAGTCCGGCACTGGTCATCATCACACAACTAACGCCATGACTGGCCATATCCCTCATAGACTGTAACGCCAGGAAGCAACGTTATCTTAAGATCAACCTCAGTCGATTCTAACACATAGGCTCTGATTATACAATTATTGTTTCAGACAAAAGTTCAGCCACCTTTCTGTTGAAGCCTTTGTGCTTAGCTGAGCTTGAGAAGATTTTCCGATTGCTGGACAGATGTCAATGTTCGCCTGTAGACCATATCTGCTGTATTTTTATTACCTCAGCAATTAATCAAAGACGTAAGGTTGTTGATATCTAGTACCTGTCTATAAGGTCTTGCCCTTGCAACACAGACACAGCCCAACAGTAGGAAACGTTAAGCTTACCAATTGCAAATGTTGACCTTACGTTATGATTTTACCAGTTCCTATATATGCCGAGCATTGCCTAACTAGGGCTTACCAAATGTGCTGCTAGAGTCATTTATTCATTTATGTAATTAAGGTAGAATAAAATAAAGCATTGTAATGAATCAGGTTAAACTTCTTACGTTAGTCCTGAGTTTATCTACAATATTTTTGAAGTTTGGTTTACCAACACTTCTTTATATACAGTATTTACCCTGTCTGTTCGTGTGTACTTCTGTCCGGGAGCCAAAAATCACAAGAGCTTGGCTGGATGTACAGGATCAAGAAGTTAGGGATAAAGTTCGTTGATAAAGGAGACATTCAAACCGGAAGTGGCAGAAATCAATAATATCCGGTTTTAACATTGACCATTATATGCTTAAAAATGGTAATAGATGGCGAGAAGCGGTTTCCTACAATTGATTAGGATTTATTTTATCTCCATTCTTAACTATCTACTAAAACCGGAAGTGATAGAAATCCACCACAATTTCCGGTTTCAATATTGAGAGCAAAAACAAGAAAAAGCGAGAAATCTATTTTTTATAATGAATGCAGTGTGAAGAGGTACTATCTTATCTCTTAATCCTTTAGTCAAATCGGAAGTGGCAGAAATCAACCACTTCCGGTTTTAAGGTTGTTACAGAGGTCTACAGAGTAAATAAAAACGGTAACAGATAGCGAAAAGCGGTTTTCTGTAATTTGTTAAACGTCCCAAGAATGTAATCCATCTCTACTCTAATCTCTTTGCTAAAACCGGAAGTGGTAGAAATTCATCACAACATCCGGTTTCAATGTTAATTGAGAAATTATCATGCCATACAAGCCAAACTCCTGCATGTGGTGTATAGGTGACAATGCTGCTAGTTAATACATCAGAAGTTGGTCTTACCTCTAGCAGCACATGTAGACAAACGGTGGGCATGGTTATTATTATTATTATTATTATTATTAGTTAAAGCTACTTACTGATTTGATTTTATACACTCTTTGTGTGTTTTTCTTGTGACTGGCTCCTGGAATATTAAAATTAGAGTCGGACTACGTTATACATACTTTCTTTTTTTTACCATTTTTCCTGCAACAGCTGTTCGATTTTCTGTCACTGAATGTCAGCCACTGGGTGATGAATATTTAAAAAAAAAAATAATCTTCAGGGACGCCGATTGGGATAGAGAGGTGACATTGTAGGTTGTTCGAATGGTGAACGTGCCTTTGGTTGACAAATGAATGTGTCATATTCGATGAGTAAATAGGATTTAACGCTTTGAATGTCAATGTAGACGGTATATATAATAAATTATTCTACTGTATTCGTTGTTTCCATTTTTTTTTTAAAATAAACATCTTTTGTGTATTATATCCTGTTTCATATTCCTTGCATTAAAGATTATCTTACCTAAAAGTAGTATGGGCGTAAACAGTATGTGTATGTCCCTGTTAGGAAAAGACAGCTGGGTAACAGTTTATTTGTTGTATATACTGTACATAAATAAATAATTTCTTCCAGCAAAATAAAAACAATAAACAATTATTATTGTTATTGGCAATGAACGATATACCTTTTAGTACCACAAAAATTCGTTGTTTTCTCTTTTCTCAAAAACTACACATGAGAATCTACCCTCAAGCATGTTATCTTCTTCAGCTGAATATGCTATATTGACTGATATAGACTTGCCATACGTCCCGGTTTAACCGGGACAGTCCCAGTTTTGAAGGATCTTCCCGGCGTCATGGCCGGTTTTGTGTTTAATCCCGGTCAGACGGAGAATTTTTTGTTTCTAGTCGCAAAATTATTTGAGAACTTCTACCGCCTTTTCCATCGAGAAGTTTAATGGAAAAATCAACAGTGAGAAGACTAATGCTCTGTAAAATGAACTTAATCAATGACTTGCAGTGAAAAAGTCTTTGATAATATATATATATATATATATATATATATATATATATATATTAGAAAGATTTATTCAAGTGAAAAGTATAAGCCTCAATAATGTGTAGTAGTTCTTCTTTCCCTCATCGCTTTGCGAATGTTCAAGTAGTTAGTTGCAAAATTTTTCCTTGCTATTATATATATATATATATATATATATATATATATATATATATATATATATATATATATATATATATATATATATATATATATATCAGCAGAAAGGAGTTTTGAGAGAAATTGAACTGCTTGAGAAATTACATAATCAAATTTGATTACTGGACAGCAAATTCTGAGGCTAAAACACCTCAAAATAATAATAATAATAATAATAATAATAATAATAATAATAATAATAATAATAATAATAATTATTATTATTATTATTATTATTATTATTATTATTTGGTACTACAAATTAAAATACTGCCTTTGTGCGTACTAATATTTATGCAGTGTAAATTTGTTTGAATTTTGAGTGGTGTGTACGAATAAATCTTATATTAGAATTTTGAAAAAACGTGCACTATGAATTTTCAATGTGCATGCGCAGGCCTGTATCCAGGGGGGTCTAGGGCGCCGACCCCCACCTAAATTTTTGCCGGCCCTCTCTAAATTTTCACGTAGACTTTCAAATGAACTGTAATATGGTGATGAACTATAATATGGTTGGATCAGGCCCCCCTAACTTCAGCCGGCCCCCCTACATTTTTGGGCCGGCTAACGGCCTGTGCATGCGTCTTGTTAAGAATTTATCAAGAGAATTTTTGATAAAATATCGGCATTAACAATGTCCCAGTTTGGAGTTTCAGAAATCTGGCAAGTCTAGATATGTATTACGATTGTACGATATTTTAGTTATTTTGTGTAATTATAATTTAAAAGCTAATGATAATTTTAGAGGTACTGTACATCTCATCAATCATATTATGGTGTCATAATAGAGAAACTAATAAGGGTATAGCCTATATAATAATAGAAGGATAATAATAATAATAATAATAATAATAATAATAATAATAATAATAATAATAATAATAATAATAATAATAATAATAATAATAATACAGTAGAACGTCGATTATCCGAACGTCGGTCAACCGAACGACCGCTTAACCGAACTGTGTACTCGCTCGCACCTGTTACTCTCCCACCCTACCGTCCATCATCGCCCTCACCCCCAAACCAAGTTTCCCACAGTAGTCGCCGCACTGAGCCACCGCTGGCGGAACATTCCTTCTAATGGGGCCTTCATAAGGCGCTGCTGACCGGCCAAGCCGCCAGTCTCTGTGTTTCAACAATCAGTACACTTCTGTCGGTTTGGCACTGGCTGTAGAAGTACAGTACAGTACAGTACAGTACAGTACAGTACAGTTCGATTATCCGAACAAACCAGTTTTCCGAACACCCATGTCCCCCAATTACTTCGGATAATCGACGCTCTACTGTAATAATAATAATAATAATAATAATAATAATAATAATAATAATAATAATAATAATAATAATATTTTAAGACCGTGATACATGGCCTACCACAGAACCGAAAGTGAGCGTGGGATTTACTCCAGAACAACGCATGCAAATTTCTGCAAAATCGTTAACGTTTCACGGAGAAAACACGTCCAAAAATGAGACATATACAAATAGATATAGCTTATTGAGCCGAACAAAATGATATAATTGAATGTGAAAGCTCATGCGTAGTTTTCGAGAAAATGCCTTTCGAAAATCATAAACTATAGCTACCAGTTCGACATATTAAATAATAGATTTATATAAGTAATTGGTAACTCATTTAAATGCAAATTACCAATACCTATATCTGATACTACACAATTATATTATTCTTATAGAATATGTACTTAATCTATAAAGGCTCTCAAACCGCTCTAAATAATGTTTAACATATACTCAAGGGCATCATTTAGGGGGGTCAGGAGGGGGCAATTGCCCCCCCCCCAAGAGTTTGAATAATAAATATACCTTTAGTCGATTGTCTAGTAATATTTTAGTACAAAATGTGAAAGTCTTATATCAGTGGTGCTCTTGTCCCCCTCAAGCGAAGGCTGGAATGACGCCAGTGGATATACTCCAAACGAATTAGTTTTGCTCCGACGTTAATTTAACGAATTAACAACCCGAACATAACAATGGATAGACAATATACATTTGTATCAGGGTTCAGTCCTGCTTTTACAAATACTTTTCGTTCACTTGCTACTTATTAATCACAAGCATGAAATATTATCCAAACAATCTGTAGATTTTGAGAAAATGGAAGGGAAAAAGAACAATTAATTTGAAAACCTCATCGCTTTATTGAGGTGAAAGTGATACCTGATACATATCGTTTTTGTATCGTTACCGAAAGTGCAGGTTCGAATCCGGTGGTCGGATATACTGATAAACTTTTCACGATGGTCCCACCAGGAGAATGCGGGAAAGAATTGTTAATGTGAGAATGTGAAAGGAAACAGGAAAATCCAAGAAAAAAAAAAAACATGCATGTATGATTATGTTTATTACAAACTCACGTGTCCTGGAATCGCCTTGCATCTTCTTCTTCTAGTAGAAATGAAATGAAATCTTTACGTCCCACAGTTATGACGGCTAGGCTAAAAAAAAAAAAAAAAAAAAAAAAAAAAAAAAACCGGTGATGATGAGAAATGAATGAAATGGTGGAATGAAGAAAGTGGGAGGGAACGAGAGAACCCTGAGAAAACCCACGCACACGGTGTTTGTCCACCACAAAGCTCATTTGGCGTGAGCTGGGATCGAACAAAGAACCCCATGCACCAGAGGTGAACGCTCGACCACTGAGCCAACACGGCCCCGTGTCTTCTAGTAGATGAACTACTATTTTTTGTTTATTTGAATCCAATTTACTTTTTTTACTTTGTCCTCCATGGTTATGATAAACATACACATTATCTTAGGTTTATTTTGAGAAACCTTTCCGGTAGTATAACGAAAAACTATTAAGTAAACTGTATTGAAAAGAAACGAAATAAATAAATAAACAAGCAAAATAAATAAACAAGCAAAATAAAAACAACAAAACTCTCCAGTGATCTTGATCCAAAAATACATAGGTCTATTCAATTGTTCTTGATCTCATAACTTGGAGAATGAATTTCCGTCTTTACTCCGCCACAATGTCTCTATGTTCAAAGGTCGTTGTACACGTAAAACTGAACACCCTGTATTTATTCTAAGATGACAAAAGATTATTATAAACATCGACCTTTCCTGTAAAGATTTGTTGAAAGCCTAGGAGAGCGTGTTGATGTATTTCCATCACCATAAATCTTTGTTTGTACATGTGTAAATATTTTTTATTGTATGTCGTATTTGTAACCAATGTATGTAATACACAGAGAAAACCTTGAGAGTTTAGTTATTTCTTTTCATTGTCATAACAGTAGCACATTTATTGCTTACTTGCAGTCGTAAATCTTTTTGGTCTTATTTCAAATTCATAGCTGACTTTATAACGTTGCATGTCTTTCACACAACTGCACACGTTTATTTGCTGGCAGTTTATGTTTAAAAAAAAGTTCGTGTTTGAATGAGGAATAAGGAACTTTTACATCTGTTCGTCCGGAATGCTTTATGTATGAAAAGACAGATTCGAAGTTCGAGAAACTTTTATCGCGGGAAGAGAAGGTTTTGAGTTCGAAACTCAGAATATCAGTTCTTGGACCATGGGAATGCCTACAGAGACCATATTTGAAAAGTGCTTTCGTTCATCCCTACAGTACCATTCCAGCTTGTAAGCTTCACAGAACTATGATTCATTCCATTTAATCTCATAGACGAAAGAACTTTTTCCCCACCACGCTCTCCTTCACAGTCTGATATTTTTTTTTTTTTTTTTAGTTTTACGTCCCACATTATGACAGCTAGGCTAAAGGAGACGATGATGATGAGAAATGTATGAAATGGTGGAATGAAGAAAGTGGGAGAAAACGGGAGAACCCCAAGAAAACCCATGAACACGGTGTTTGTCCACCACAAAGTCCACTTGGTGCGTGCTGGGATCGAACCAAGGACCCCATGCACCTGAAGTGAACACTGTACCACTGAGCCACCGCGGTCCTAACAGTCTGATAAATGTAAATATATGTATTTCTCATACCATTATTAACTCTTGCAGACTAAGGTTGAGTCTGTACTAGCAGAATGCCCGTTCTTCGCACGGCGAGAAGTTTCATTTTGGACACAAAGGGCACCAAAATTATCACCAATCAACTTAGGACCTCCAAAACTGAATTCGACACTAATATAAGTCATTTTCAATTATTTTTACATGTCACCATCCCCCCTTAGGAGTACTAATGAGCTGAATTTGTTTTGAACGGCATCGGAAGTATCACTGTTCGTCTCTGCGATCCCGAAAAGTATGGATTCGACACCAATATCGTCATTTTCAATCATTTTTTAAAATATCACCCCCTCCCCTAAATTGCACCGTTAAAGTGAAATGATAAAAAATATTCCAGACCCGATCGTAATCTATGTTGAAAATTTGAATGGGGGTCAGTCGGGTGGTTCAAGAGTTGTTAAAAAGAACAGTGGGGTAGCTAAAGACCCCACAATGCGATTTGGTCCATAGCAAGAAAGGGCTCTTTTAAGTATCGAAAATTATAATGTTACGATGTTAAAAACCTCTTTTCAGGTTTCATATTATTTCACACTTTTCCCTCAATACTGTTCAGGAGTCTTTTAATACATAGGGAAAATGGTCCGATCTTAGAATGCGGGTTTAATTTGCTCAACCTTCTTTCCTTTTATTAGTAAGAGTGTTGTTACAAACATATTATCAATGATTGTTGCAGGTTACTAAATATGGAGCGTTACACAAAGGAACAGCGCATTTTGATGGATAATAAAAACGCATTACGGAAATGACGAGTGTTATGCAGAAACTGTAAAGAAGCTGCGTGCAACCTTTGGAATGAACTCTTCGTAGAAAATAAACGAACGTGTGTGGTTCAACAGAATAGTGCCACTGGCTATACCTCACTCGAGACAATTGTCTTGCTACGTGAAAAAAAGTGGATACCCTCTCTCAATGATGATCGGAACCAGGCCCGTAGCTAGCTCAAAAATGTAGGGGGGACCGGTAGAAGTTAGGGGGGGGGCGATCCAACCATATTATATTACATCAATATATTATAATTAATTTGCAAGCCTACTGTGAAACTTTTAGGGGGCCAGTAAAAATTTAGGGGAACCGACTCCCTAGACTCCGCTTGGACACGGACCTGATCGGAACTAGCCTGCAATGTTATGTGATCTTATTCCTTGCGATTAGTTTGTTTGGGAATTTCTCAATTTAAAGATCTACGAAAATAAACCACGAACAGTATCAATAACTTCAAGAGGAAATTCAATCAGTTACCAGCAAAATCGATGAGTATATATGCACAAAAAATCTGCTACAAATTTCATAGAGAGAGTTATTCTGTAGAGCAAGTTGAGAGGACATATGCCTGATGTCAAATTCCAGTTTTAAACGGGGGTCTTTATCGCTTATTTGTAAATTTCCTAAATTACAGTGTTTTATGGACACAGTAAATCTGTTGCTCTTATTGAGACACCCTTTATTTTCAGATTAGTACCTATAAAAAGCCATTTAATTTACTGGAAACACCCTATGTAGCAAATGGAAAATTAATCAGAAGGGCTTTAATAATACTCAATAATTCTCAGATGAGAGTGAATTAAATTTTACTTTCTTACATGGTAACGATGAGAACAAAATTAAGCTGGGAATAATAATAATAATAATAATAATAATAATAATAATAATAATAATAATAATAATAATAATAATAATAATAATAATAACGTGCAAATTTTGTATAATATGGGCAAGTAGTGACTGACTAGATGGAATATCCAAAGTCAAAAACATGTTTCTTATTGCTGTATAAATTTTACGTATCTTCATGAACGCGGAAAGAAAGGAGACCCATTTGACATTTTCCTCTTGTAGTCCGGATTCAACGTTAATCTGTAGGTCCCGTCTCATATAGCCTCGCTGCTGAAAGGGACGTTAAACTCAAAATCAACTCCTTTTTGACTTTTTCGCGGGGCGGAGGGGGTAATGCAGCCTTAGTAATACTACTAATATAGAGTTAATAATTTTAATAACGTTTACATATTTTTAGACACTTTATTACATTAATCTGCAGTAGACAGATAAATAACTTTTTTTTACAGTACAATTATAAACTTAATTCAACAGTTTCCTTTCAAATCATTTGGTAGGCGGGGATTGTAAGATGATGTTAGAATGGCAAGCAATGACTAGGTTGAAATTTGAACAGCTTTTACAATTGTACAATGATTTTGTATGATTCGTTTCTAGTAATTCAATTGAAAAATAAGACTAAAACCAAGTCTGTTAATACATAATAATAATAATCAGTACATTTTTTAAGCAGAAAATTATGTACTGTAGTTAATAGCAGGGATTGCATTTGCAAAGTGGAATAACAAGTGTAAGTTAAAAGGAATAGCAATACTTTCTCAGCGACATCAAGTGCGAACGAATTGGAGTGGAAATTTAGATATTACACGATGCTTATCATGAAAAAAATAAAAAAAGTTTTCCACCCTGAGAAAATGAGTGATTTGCTATCCCCTTTTTCTGATGGCAAAGAGGGGGTCAGAAGGGGAGTTTATTTTGATTACCTGTCAGCTTAGGTGGAATGAACAGTAAATTTTGAGTGGTGGTTGTACAGAAATCTTACACATCATCGTTTTTGATGAAATGTGATTGCCAATTTTAATTTACGTATTACCGGTTAAATTTTGTCTTTTTAGTATATTAATTTGGAGTGAGTCTTGTGCCATTGTTCCAGCAGCCGTTTTCATACGTGATCTGCGTTGAGGATGTAATACTATATATTCAAATGAAATTTTGTGTAGACATTATTTGTTCTGTATACTATATTAACATGCTTCCGAGAAAGAAAAAAGTGCTTGTTGAAGTACAGTACTTTATGTGTTGTATATCACTTTCCAACTGTGCAGAACAATGGTTCTGTTATCACAGCAGGAACATCAACCATGGTACATAAAGTTGTCAGAACTTCTGATAAGGAAACTGATAAGATCAGGAAGTGTTCATGACTTGCGATATCGTTACTGTTCTTTATATACCCAATAATATTATAATATAGTAACCACCACATGAAGTTTTATCCTCAACTGTTACCAACACACTTCAGCGTAGGAAGTAAATTATCAATATTACATATATACAAAGACATAGATAATTATTTCCTTTTAAATAACGTTTTCAGTGAGTACTTTCACAATTGTGTTTGCCTTTTGTGTGTGTGTGTGTGTTTTCGTAATCAGTGGTGCCACATTTTCAAAATCAAAAAGAACACATTGCCCATTCACTAGTAAAATTATCTATATACTATCTGAACCTGCGCTCTCTACACAGCGCATCATTCACATATGAGCATGAAGCTCCTTGTCATTCCTCACAACATCTGTACATGTACCTTTACAGACACAAGTGAAGGACGTCTTGATAATAATCGGCAACGGTACCATAAAGGGGAGACTTTTTCGATTACTTTTTTCAATATCTCGCACCGTTTGCAAGATTTGAGCCTACTTTTGGTTGGAGTTTCTAATTCTTGTATGATCAATGTTTTCTTTCTTCTTGCATACAGTATGTAATAAGCAAATGCATTACACACACAATTAATTATAATGTCAGTGATGTTCATTCGACAAAACACTCCAAACAATAAAGATTCATCTTAAACTATGGAAATGATTATCCTTCGTTTTTCTTTATCATTTAGCCATGAAATAAACGCCCGAGAGATATACTATCCCTTTATACAAATGTGTGGTGTTGGAATATATAACTCGTAGGATATGACGCTTTATTCTTTTAGCATTTTAATACTTCTAGTGTACCCCTATAAATGTAATAAAGAAATAATGGCCATGTTTTTTTTTTAAATATTCAATTAGAACTAAACAATCTATAAAAATTAACAATCGATAAGTGGAAACGGCATCTTTCTAGAGCTAGTGATTTCCGAGATGTTGTTGACAAAAGAATTTGCCACAAACATATAAACTCTTCTTGGCCATAAACATATAAACCTGGCATTTTAATGTATATATATTTTTTTACAAGTGCAATACAGTATAAAGAAAAATGTATATAGCCCCACCTGTGACTTGTGAAAATAAAGTAGTTGTAAGTAGTTCTTCTTGTCACTTTGAGCTGCTTCAATTAGAGCCTTGTCACTCAAAAATTAGGTCTAGCACACAAAGATGAGTCAGATTTACCATCCCTCATTTTGTTCCTAATGTATATAAATTTGAAATTCTGTTTTCATGTATCAACAGTGAGTTAATTTCTAGTATCTGTACGAAGAGATTGCATTAATATATATATTCTGAAATTCAGTATTGCAATTCGATATGAAAAAAAATGTAATAGTTTTGTAGTTCTTGAAGTTCATAGAAGAGCATTCCTTAAAGGTCTTCCTTAAGCTCATCTCCATTTTTTTAGATTGTAGTGAATATCTTAAATACAAGATAATATAAAATATGTAGAAAGTGAGCCAGATAGTATCTATGTCCAGCAGTAATGACGTCACATAATGTGCACCGAAATTTCTGATCTATAAGAAGTCGTTTGGAAATCTTTACTACTATATTTAATAGCATTTTGTAGATTCAACATGGTTCACTTCCCATATATATATATATATATATATATATATATATATATATATATATATATATATATATATATATATATATATATATATATATTCATTTGACGTAACTTACGATAGCTTCAAAGTTTGACACAAACAATATTCTTCGCAGAGTCATCCATGTTTACTAATTTACTAACCACTGGCGTGACAGCCTTTTGTATGGCTTAGCCACTCCAATGCCACCTGTTAGCGACAGGCTGAACTACGTGGTCACGTTGTCAGTGTGTTGCGTTCTTCTGTCTCTAACAGGTGTACCGTATCAGGAGTTTTCTGCACCCAGTGACCGTCTTTTATTCACGTCACTCCCCAGTTTGCCTCACGATACTAGTTGGAAAATTGGGATGCACTGGTTAGGCTTCAGGGCCAGGACCACGCAGACGTGAGTCCAACGATCTAACCACCAGAGTCGAAACCCCTTTATTCACCCTTGTTAAGATCCTCAGTTTTTTTTATAGACAAGAATTGCTTTTAAGCCGTAAAAAGAGGACAAAATGCATCCAGTTTGTACAAAGGACTTTAACTTTGCTCTTTCAAATCGAATTTTGCTCTTTCAAATCCAGACGACTTGCAAACGTATTAAAAATGCCTCCATGTTAGCCACGCTGCTTGCTATGATCCCATTATAGATTTTTTCCCTGAATAGTTCATTTGTATATGTATTGTAATAATAACGTTAAAGAAGCTCACAGCAAAAGCATGAGAAATATGGGCACAAAGGAAGGCAAACAAACACCTCTTAAGTTCTTTGCATAGTCCCTTGAGGATTTATGCGCAACTAATAATAATAATAATAATAATAATAATAATAATAATAATAATAATAATAATAATAATAATAATAATAATAATAATAATAATAATAATAATAATAATAATAATAATATAATGATAATAATAATAATAATAATAATAATAATAAGAAGAAGAAGAATGAAAATCGACACAACCATTTTATTGACTTTTCAGTATAAACTTTCATTAGTAACATATTAAACATGTATAAAAGTGCCAATTTACACAAATCGTCAACTTGAAAGAAATAATAGCACCATTTGTGTATCTTTCGAATTCCACAGAAGGCTGAACTTTACAGATTTTACTGTATGGGAAAATATATTTCATGTAATTGCAAGTTGCAATCCGCAGAGTGAAGGTAGCGATTATTGTTGTCTTTAAGTGAATTAGCAACATGTCACAAGAAAATAATGATCATTATGCCTAATTATATACTTTGCTTAATGTATTTTTGTTCTTTATAACTTCGTTGTAGCTCGCTTGTGTATGCATATGTATTTCGCAGTGCATTGTCAGTTCATAATATACTATCAATTCATAATTTGCTGAGACAGGGCTAAATGATTAGTGCTTGTGCTTTGCAATCGGGAGGTCTCGAGCTCGAATTTGGTGACTGTCCGTCCTGACTGAGATTTTCCCAGTTTTTTCTTTCTTTTTCTTTCTTTCTTTCTTTTTTTCTTTTTCTTTCTTTTCTTTTTTCTTTTTTTTCTTTTTGCTTCACGTATCATCTCTAGCTAGCGCATGTGATTTCCTAGGTTTGATTTCCGGTCGGACTACTTTCCTTGGATACAACCTCGAGTAGTAATTCAGATCTCTATTCAAATAGGCTAATTGGTATAGCCTCAATGTTGAAAGGGACTTTAGAACTCAGCTCAATCCAATCCAATCCTAAAATGCTACCAGACGAATACCGGGTTGGTACTATTAAATTTGGGACTGACGGACTTTTTTCCACTTCTTTTTCTATTGCTATTGTTCTTGATTGTATAGTGTTATGATTCTAATGTAAACTTGCGTCACAAGCTATATCTCGAAGCCTGCTAAATAAATAAGTGTATCAAAAAGAACTTGACAACTTTGAAAATTCATATTGATTTATTCATCTATTTTACAGACATGGTCTTGGTGTCATTTTGTAGCGAAATACATCAAGCTTTGACTCACGTAGTACACTAGTTCAGAAACAAGCAAGCGCTAGCGGCAGTTGGAACAAACAATGCTGCCTTTACTGGTCCAGAAAAAATTGATCGGCCGAGGTGGACCAATTGCATTGCCTCCACGTTCACCGGACCTCTTGATTTCTTCTTTTGGGGATTCATAAAGAAATACCGTGTTTGTTCCATACTTACTGGCTTCTCTACCAGAGCTCAGAGCTAGGTTCTACCTCGCAATTGAACAAGTGTCACCTGTCATGCAGCAGATAATTGGCTTCAGATGGAATGTTTGCTACATCACCGATGGAAACCACATTGAACCTCTTTAGGTATAAGGTTAAAAAAAAAAAAAAACTATGTACTTTGCTACAAAATGACACTAGGACCATGTCTCTAAGCTAAACTAATAAATCAATATGAGTTTTCAAGGTTGTACAGTCTTTTTTTGGTACACCCTGTACATTCTGTTGTATTCTAAGAGATTATAGTATGACTGAACGATTCAGAGCTTTGTTTTGGCGCGTCTAATACAGAACCAAATAGCACGAAAGAGATAAATGAGAATTCGATACATATAAGAATACTCCAAAGGATGGCGTTATGAATATTTAGCGGGCATAACATACACTTCAATCAGTAAACGATCTTAAGTCATATGGAATAATAGTAATAGACTTACATTTAGAGAACTTTCAAAGTGGTAAAAAAAAAAAATGTTTATGGTAATTGCTTTTGCTGCCTTCATTCAATATGCGTGGCAGACCCGAATTCAGCGCGTGTATTTTCTCTACTGGAAACTTCATGAAATTCTGATGTCTTTCGAAAGTCAGTTGCTTCTGAGCGTCTTGTAATAGAAATCATTTATCATGTGCGAAAGCAGTGTTAAAGATAGAACAAGGTTAGGTTATTTCTTGATCTTTAGAGACCACAGTAAGAAGATTGTTTACTTCCAACAACCGAACAGTGCTTTGTTCTGTTTCATTCTCTCAATTTATACAATCAAGAGGAGCTGTCTATCATAGGAAACAACTGAAGATATATCACATAAGATTTATTGCCTGTCTTTTCGTGTTTTTTTTAAAACCACCATGAACAAATAAAACGACAAAGTAACCAATCGCTGATCGTTGTCGAAAGTAATAGCTTAGAATAGTCATTCATACAAATGTAACAACCAATTTGGTAAGCACAGTGACTTACCTTCTGTTTTAAGTGTCTTTTTCTTGATCACAACGATGGGATCCCAAATAATCTTTCAAGCGCGTTCTGTACGGTAAATGAAGAACACGATGAATGTATTCTTTGTCACTCCTTATATTTACTACAATTTATTTTTTTTATTCAGTTCATGTTGGTTTCAAGACTATTCAGTCGCTTAAAATAATATTTCATTTTTGCTTGCCGCTAGGTGTCGCGAGACCTGACACGAAAGAAGCCTTGATAATATAATTTCTCAGAAATGTTACACGTACGTAGTATATGTACGAATATTCAAGGGTATTCATAGGTTGTTTTGTAGATGAATCAACTAGTTACTGTATATTTTAAAGCTTACTCGTGTATTTCTAAGTTATTATGCTAAGATTGTGCAGAACTAAATTTTAGAATCAAATGCTTGTTTAGGAGACATCGTGGTTAGAACGTTGAACTCACGTCCGCCTAGTTCCGGGTTCGATTCCCGACCGGTGTTTCCCAATTTTCGGCGTCCACCCAACGTCGTGAGGCAAACTGGAGAGTCATGTGAATAAAAGACGTGACGACCACTAGGTCTTGAAAGCTCCTGGTACACCTGTTAGAAACAGGGCGACCCACTGCGATGACCAAAGGCGCCGATTTCTCTCTAAATTTGGGGGGGGGGCACTCAGACGCAGGAGGATTTTTTTTTTATTGTTAAGCCTCCACTTCCCCCTGCCTTGGCCGATTTCGTACGGTCTTATTATAGGGCAGTCGCAACTTGCCTCTGCCTTTTTTCTCTCTCATATACCCTTTTATTTCATTTTTTCTCTCTCTGCTATTCGGCTTTCGTCCTCGACAGATTTGAGGTGACGCTCTGTTTTATGGCATGGTGCCTAATTATATAAACCATGCCTTATTTTCTTCCTTTTTTTTAAAAAAATTACTATTACAATTATTATTATTTTTTTGCAAAAGTACATACACAGACGATCACAGACATATATGAGGATGTTACGACAAATTGCATTCAAATTATGTCAAATATTGTATATTCATAAATACACTAGGGGGCTCACATGAACTTTGAGGGGGCCACCCTCAGGATCGGCGCCCTTAGCGATGACCACGTGTTAGTCGCTAAGTTGGACGTAGTTCAACTGAAGCGGCTCAGGCCTACAAAGAGCTGTTATGTCAAGTGGTCTGGTTTGGCAAATGCCTGTTTGGTGATGCCTTTGTATATTTTAACCATATACATCGTCTAAGAGAGAGTATGATTTATTTAATCACAGGAGACAAATATTTGAGTATAATTTCAGTACCAAATAGTATAATCAACAGAACGCAATTATATTCCTTTAAAAACAAAATCCGTGCATTGCTAGACAGTTAACATGAATACTTGTAAGCATGGAGAGTGAATATCCATGCAATATACTAATAACATTCTTTTGGATCATAGCCTGTAGGCTATACTTCTTAATTTTGAAGTGCCTGAACGCTAGTAAATTAATTTCGCAGTAAATACGAGGTTAAATGAATAACTTAACTCTCTTCGCTGAGCTTTCCCCATAATTTTTTAGTAAATATGAATTACAATGAGGAACATAAAACATTTAGAAAGTTTGCCAGATAATATCTGCGAAATGTTATTACATCAAATAATAATTTTCAAGACCTTTCGTATAATATAGAAGTTTGAGTGCCCAACAATTATGGAGTTATAAACTGCACACCGAAATTTCCGGCCTATAAGAAAAGATCTGGAAACAATTATTAGTTCATTTAATAGAATTACACCACTTATTATATTCTGAATATACGAGGGTGGATCAGAAACTAAGGTTACAAGGCCGATATTTCTGGAGTTTCGTCTGTTATAGAGGAATGTGAGGTGTACGGTAATTTTAATACATGGAGTTGGCAACTGTGGGGAGTTTTAGCTATCCGCCACCCAATTGTAGGTAAACACAAATGGCGACTCCTTTGATTGATTGATTGATTTTGAGTTTTACGTCCCGTTCAGCAGCGAGGCTATATGAGACGTGGACCTACTAATTAACGTGGAATCCGAACCACATGAGCTCCCGCCGGGAATCGAAAATGGCGACTCCTTTCGAAAACTGCTCGTGAAGAAGGAGTCCGCTCAGTTATTCGAATTTTTGTGGGCGAAACAGGTAACTGCGGCTGAAATTCACCGGCAGCTGGTAGATGTTTACAGCATGTCGCAGAATGGTGTCAAAATTTTGCAGCTTGTAGTTAAAACGTCGCTGACGAGGGGTGGAGTGGCCGACCCAGCACGGTGCGTGGAGGAACTGATTCAATTCAGAACATCAGGAAGCTCACGTTACGGCATGTGGTGTCAGAATTGGGAATGCCGTTCGGAAGCAGTAGAGACCGTCGCTTCACTTCAGATGAGGCAGTGAAACACTTCGTGACAACGTGGCTGAACACGCAAAGACAAGATTTTTACCAGGAAGGACTCTTCAAACTCATCCCACGATGCCACAAGTGCCTCAACCAATATGGAGACTATGTGAAAAATAACCTACTGTATCTACTATTTGTTGGTTGTATTGGTTGTATGAAATACTATATAGACGTTTCACTGCATGCTTTGTAACCTTACTTTCTGATCACTCCTCGTAATAGTGTTTGATATTCTTAAGAGCCTGCCTTACTAAAAATAATACGAAATTTACCATTTTTCTTTTGCTTGATTATTCATCAGTGAAAGGAGATAATGAAATTTAAGTCACCACAATCACAGATAATGCTATTCTACAAGACAAAATATAAACCTGAAGAATGTTCAGTGTTGCAATCGATAGAAATTATAGTGTTGCCAGAAATACAATTTCCCTAAAATCTAAGCTAAGACAAAGAGTAGAGGAATGAACTCAACTGCATTTGATTACGCATCATGTTGTTTTGGTTTCTTGTGAACTACTTTTTAATTAACATTATTATTTAGTTTTAATAACTGTATGTTAAATCTATTTTGTTTATTACAAACTAAATACAACTATTATTTAAAAAATAGTTCACAGGAAACCAAAACAATATGATACGTAACCAAATGCAGTTGAGTTTGTTCCTCTACTCGCTGCCTTAACTTAGATTTTAGGGAAATTGTTTTTCTGGCAACACTGTAATTTCTATGGATGGCAACACTGAACATTCTTCAGGTTCATATTTTCTGTTGTAGAATAGCATTATTTATGATTATGGTGATTTGCATTTCATTATCTCCTTTCACTGGTGAATAAACAAGCAAAAGAAAAATGGTAAATTTCGTATTATTTTTAGTGAAGCAGGCTCTTAAGAAAATTGAAGGAACATTTGAAAGTGGTTTGGATCTAAAGGGCAATGTCAATTTTGGTGAGAATGAGATATTCGTTATTTTTTTTTTTTTTCGTCTCCAAATGCGTATTTTCAGTGTGCAAGAAGAGCAAATGTCAATATGGAATAGTACAGTATATATTCCAAATTGTGTGGCAAATGAAGTTGATTCCTTACACACACCCGTGTATTTAATGAATTAACTCCTTTAGATTTTTTTTTTCAATTAGTGTACAATTTGGCTGGACCTACGCCAATAGAGAAAAGGACGTGACACTGGTCGTGTTTACGTGCTAAGAAAGCAGTGTGTGACGAACACTGACCTTGGCTATTAGCCATCAAACGCTACATTCCCCACACGTACCTTTTTCTTTTCCTTGTTTTACTCGGACTTAGATTATAACGATATCAGTGTTGTTGTATACAATATAAAACACTTATCTTTTAACGCCCTGCACTTTACTCCTGCATACAGAGTTGAATGATACAAAGGAAGGCGTTTCTTCACTGTTATTCTTCCAGTTTTTATATTCATTCTTTTATGTACAGGGTGATTATGAAGTTACTGTGACTTTTACTCATTTCACTAGTTTTCGCAAGTTTTGATTTCCGTATGGTCGTGATTTAGTACAGATGTAGATTTTTTTTTTTCTCACATCTTTGTGTACTGTACTGTACGAAACGAGTTTGAACACCTTCTTGCTGCGATCTGCAAATCAACTTTCGAAGATACGTATAATTTAAGAAGCTTTAACGCAAAGTGCAAACATTCAATTAAAATAGTTTTGAATGTGTGTATTTCAGCCGTGTTTTATATACTTTTATATTTTAAAAAAACGTTTCAAAAAGCTATAATAGTTTTCGAAACGTCAGCAAAATAGATTTAAAGTAAGCGAAGAACGTGAAACACTAAAGTAAAATCATTTCAATTGATCACATTCCTAAGTCTTTGAGGTCTGATACTCATGCACGGTGGCTCACCTGGTGTTAAATGTCCTGAATGTGATAGAGTGAAATAGTTCCTATATATACTTTGAATAGGGTTTACAGAAGCTTAATCATGTTCATAATACGTATACAAGATATCTTATTTTAAAAAATAAATAAAAACAGTTGACGTATTTTGAAAGAAAAACCTTCACACCAGCGGCGTAGCATGGTTCTCTAGTTGGGGAAGCTGTTGTCTTTAATAATTATTCTTAATATTCTTTAAATCATCAAATTTAATAATTTATTATTAAATCATTCTTATTCTTTAAATCATTAATGAATTATTTATTTTAATGCATTTTCTTAATGCATTATTCATTTATTCTGTTTACTCAAGGAAAACTGCACTTCCACATTCGGACGCTACGCCCTTATTTCTCACATTCCTCGAGAATGAGAGTACAGTGAAGCTCCCTTGACGGACATCTCTCAATAATGGATACTTCTGTAATACGAGCTTTTTTTTTTTTTTTTTTTTTTTGTTCTGGCAAAAATATATGTATTATTATGGTCAGGAAACTTCCCTTTTACGGACGCAGATAATCTTTTATCACCAACGTCTTAGCAACATTCTCATAGCAAGTAGGAACCATTTTCAGCTCACTCGTATTTAGCACAGTACTTTCTGCAATTTGAAAATAAATGTTCAATTTATCCCTTCAATTGATTTTCGAAAATAATCCGGATTTCGGAAAATTTCCGGAATTCTGAAAAATTGCTGTTTTATGAACACTAACTAACTAACTCTATGGCCCATGGAACCCGGAGGTTCAATGCCGCGTTCACAAAAGCTCTCCACTGTTTTCTATCCTTAGCTAACTGGATCCAGTTTCTACTTTCCTATTCCTATTCCTATCTCTGCGAGATCCATCTTAATATTATCCTCCTATCTGCGCCTAGGTCTTCCTAATGGTCGTTTTCCGATTAGTCTTCCAGTCAAGACTGAAAGCGTTTCTACTTTCTTCCATTCTAGCTACATGACCTGCCCACCTAAGCCTCCTAGACTTGACGACCCTAACATCATTCGGTAAACCGTATAAATTATGTAGTTCCTCGTTATGAAATTTCCGCCATTCCCCATTCCCGTTCCTCTTGGGTCCGAATATTCGTCTCATATTTGTTTTATGAACACTTCGGGTATAAAATAAAGTTACTCTTCAATATAGTTGGACAAAATATAACTGAGAGTACTACTTTTTTTTGAGAAGAGATTAGTAATAAATAATTTCACACATTAAGTGTCTCACTATCTGACTCGCCCGGAACTAAGTGTACACTTACTAAAGTATATAAAATGGGGAAACGATGAAAATAGACACACATTCGTGTTTTCAGTCGGTAGGCAGGGAGGAACTGATGCAGCTGTAGTCATGCCCTTACTATAGTCATATTGAATATAGACCCTGTTTGCATGCAGTTCATTCCATTTGTGATCTTCTATGATAAAGTTTTTTTTTTTTTTTACATTTTGTCACGGAAAACAAGGGTTGTACAGTGATGTTCAAACAAATTTACTTCCCAGAAGCTCTATCTTCAATCTCACATAATATTTCTGCAAATTAGTTAAATATTATGTCCTTCATCGTCTAGAGGTCTTTCCTATTAGTATATGCATCAAAGTTTAGAATTTGCGACTGCGAATAGAGAGCATTAAAAAAAAAATGTTCAAGTATTGTTATAATAAAACTGAGCTGCTCCTGAACCAAATTCTTAGCACGCGACTTCAGTATAGGTTGTATTCTAGGAGGGAATACTAAAATTTTCCGATGTTTATCATGAGATAATTGGAAGGCTACCTGAATTAAGAGATAGCGAATTCCTATTCAGAAAGATAGAAGTAGTGTAACCGATGCGGTGACCACGAGTGAACTGTGCCATTTGGCTGGTCATAGCTCATCATGGTCTGTAGGACCAGAAAGTTTAACACTTTAAAAAAAAATCTGATAGTCAATTTCTTCAGTATTTCAATGTCGTGTAAATAAACAAAACTAAAAAGAATTTGACCTCTTTATTATCTGTCTCTCCTGCAATTCGCCTTACCTCTCTGCACTGAAATACACTGCTTGACAATTGCTAAGGATTTATGCCACGTAGCATGCATTGCAGCCGGCCAATTACACTCAAATGCAATGCAGAAGGCGTAGATGAGCAGGACCTGCTATCTGTATGCAGGGCACGAAAGCTCTGCATTTAGTCGAAATTGCATGCAGTAAGGTGTTCGACGTAAATAGCGTCGCAGGCGGTGGGACTCAGTTCTGTAAAATTCAGTGTAATGGGGCAATAATTTAAGTGAAAAAATGGCTTAAAGACAGCATTTGAGTGCGTACGATCATGGACGTGCAGTTGGACGGCTGGAACCTGGTCTAAATGTCACTACTGTGGCGATAGCAATGGAAGTGTCAAAAAGTGTCATGTCGCGATTGAAAAAGGCCGCGGAAGGTGGAAATGCGATACGAAAGCATGTCGGTGGTCGTCAAAGGAAGACCACATCTCAAGTCGATCGATATGTATCCCTAGTGACGAAAAGGAACAAACGGCGTACTCCAGGTTAGATAGCTGCAGATCTTGCAACCGCTATCGGTACACATGTATTTGCCAGAACCATTTCGCGGCGCTTAAATCACATTGGTTTGTATGCACAGGAGCCTGTTAAATGCATCCCACTCCAACCACACAATCGTCACGAACGATTACAGTGATGTCAGGAACATGTTGGGTGTGATTAGCAACAGTGATCTAGATTGATGTTCTCCGACGAATCCCGTTTCACTGTGACAAATGATTCTGGTCACCAGTTACTGTGGAGAGAACAGGGAACACGTCGTGCACAACATAATGTTCATGAACGTGATCGCTATGGCCACGGCGTGGTGGTGTGGGCAGGCATTATGCACAATGGCAGAATCCCGCTTCCCATTCTTGAGCGAGGTAGCGTGACATCGCAGCAGTATTGTAGAGAGATTCTTTTTAATCATGTTCGTGGTTTTCGGGGGGCGGTAGGTCCAGACTTTCTGTTTAAGGAAGACAATGCTCGCCCACACAGGACCGCTGAAGTATCGGACACACTTGAATATGAAGATATTACACGTATGCAATGGCCTGCTTACTATCCGAATCTTAATCCGATTAAGCATGCCTGGGATGTCCTTGATAGACGTGTTTCTCAGCAAACTCTCCCTTTCCGAACCGTGCAAGAACTGACAAACGCCTTGCGAGAGGAGTGGGAAAATATCTCCCAAGGAGTCCTCACTAGTTTAGTGGACAGCATGAAGAACAGATGCAGAATGTGCACTAGTGTCCGAGGGGGTCACACATCTTACTGAAGTTTTCATATCTGTGTCCTTCTGGCGGGAAGACCCATTTTGTGTGGCTTTATGGACATGCTCGAAAGAATACCATTTTCTTTTTTCGTTTTCTTTTTCTATGTGGCACAGTCTGTATCATGTTCCATTAGAATAATAGCACACTGTCTCTACTGCAGATGTACTGCGTTTCATTTCGTCCATCAATGTCTATTGTGAATTATTCCGAAAAATGGCAAGGTTTCTTAGCATTTGTCAAGCAGTGTAAAATACTAAACTTTGTGTCGCAAGAGCTCATGAAGGAGTGTGACCGCGGTCATATGGCGCACATTTCAGCCTTAGTACATCGCCTTCCAACGCCATATTTCTGATCTTCTGAGGTCAGTATATATAATGAATGCAACTTAATAACACAAAAACATAGAAATGTAATGCAAACGAAAAAATAGATAGCAAAACGCGATCAATCTATAATCACACAATTTATTACCGAAGAAACACCTCTCGCCCTTAGAACAGTCCTGATGTGACGTGAAATGGTGTCATAGAGGTCTTGAATGGTAGCATGTAGAATATTACACCGTTCCACGTGCAGTGCATTACTCAATTCCGTGACAGAGGATGCAGGCGGAAAACTGAGACGGATTCGTAAGTCCATCGACGGATTAGTAAGTCCTCGACGGATTCGTAACGGACCACAAATGTTCAATTATTTATAGGTCCAGGGATTGTGCGGACCAGGGGTTGTGTTCTACTTCATCTCGATATTACTCAAATCACACCACAATGGGTCCAGTTTTGTGAATGGGTGCATTATCGACTTGGAGTATGGCCTCTTACCCGGAAGCAACATCTGAATCATAGGATGCACATGGTGTCCTGAAATGATGACATAATCACGAGCAGTGGCACGTCATTAAGCGCCAGCACACAACCAACTGAAAAGCAGGAGGTTGCGGACCACAGCATCTCAGAGCCGACGTCATGTTTCACGGCTGGGCGGAGACACTGTGGATGATAGTTTTTTGGGTGCTATCCGCCACTTGTAAACTTGGTCCATGGTTTAAAATAAGTTGAACGATGGCTCATTCGATCGTATCACACGTTTGCAGTCATCAGCGACCCGTGTTGTACGTTCACGGCAGTAATGTCGCCCGTAAAACTGGGGCTCTACGTTCATCTCATGTAACTCACCGCGGACGGTGATTCTCGACTCAGGTTGTGTGAGGTGCTTCTTGAGTTCCTTCATCAATTGTAGGACAATCGCACCAAGTTTGAATGACAATCCGCTTTATTGCTTGACGGGACCTGTCAGTGAGAGTTTTCTTCCGAGCACTATTCCTCTTCGTTGATGTGCTATGGCGTGAGTTCTGTATGCCATCATCACCTTGGACACTGTCCTTCATGATATACCCAACACACTTTCCACTTTCGTCAAGCTCGTACCACATAAACAAGCACCAACAATATGCCTTCTTTGGAAATCAGGGGGGTGGCTCATGTCACATTATCCCGCTCTGCTCTGTTCACTGCACACTGTGGTTCTACTGCTCCTCACGTAGTACAGAGCAGAGATGGAGTAGGTCAGTGAGTCAAGTTTTGTGAGTGTGTCAGTGGGTCGTGGGTCAACAGCATGTGACCCACTGTGACCCACCACCCACCGTGACCCACCACCCACTGCGACCCACCACCCACCGTGACCCACTGCGACCACCGACTAAATTTGACCTACAGACTCACGCTGCTCATTGCATTGTAGACAGTATCTTCTAAAGACTGGTAAATTTGTCTGCGTTTTACTTTCAAGACCTTCATTTTCCTTCCTTTTCCATTTGTTTCTGTCTACTTACCTGAGGTGAGTATATCTAAGTGAAAAAAAGAATTCCAGGCACTTTTGGATATTGATATTTGTAATTGTAATAATAGCAATAGGACTTGTACTACTACTTGGCTTTCGAGGCCTGTCAGTTTTTAGAGGAACTAACTACTGAAAAAAAATACATTTTTGAATCTCTGTAATATATAAATTATTATATAAAAAAACTGAATGTAACTGTGTGTGTCTGATCATCACGGCCAAATTGCAAAGTCAAATAAAATGACTTTTGATATATAATTAGGCCTTAATCCAAACTGGGATGTTATATTGCTTTCATTATAATACATATCCTAAGGAGATAGTGACGATCCGAATTTTTACGAAAAACAATGAGTATCTTACAAGCCGTTAAGCTTACGGAGCTGAAATTCAGTGTATTAACTCTTTATTGAAAATAAACAGAATGTGTCATAGCATCTTTTAAAATATTCTCCTTTATAGGGGGGGGGGAGCACGTTCTATACATGGAAAATTGGTAGTGAGTTGGTTTGGTGAGTTGGAGGTAGTAAAACGATCGATATTAGTTAAGAAAAAAAATCAGAAACAAAACATATAGTGCTTTGCTTTATAAAGCAAAGCACTGTATTTTTTTGTTTTGCTTTTTACTATAATAATTACTGAAGCTTATGTTTATTATATGTAGTGCTTATGGCACAGGGCAATCAACCCATAAAGTTGTGCAAAAAAATAGACATAAAATTTATACTGTAAGCTTAATTACACGGAAATTTTAAGTTTAGATTGTACGCAAATATGGAAAATTTTACACTTTTTATCCCTTTTACGTTGGTCTACTTACCTTGATTTGAGACTTTCAAATTTCATCCTTTTTTCCACTGAAAAGTATCGATAATTCAACAAGGAAATAATTATACTGTGATAATTTAATTGAAACTCATCGTAATTTGGCCCATGACAAACAGCAGTGTGGTAATTGAAGGGGAAGAAGGAGGGAAATTCCCATTCACCTCTGAACACTTTCCAGGAACCTCGTTCCCTTTCGCTTTCTAGAAGGGGGAGGAAACTTAGTAATGACATCAAACCTTCATGTGTAATTACAAAAATTAAATTTATAAACAAATAAGAAATCATCAGACTTTAATTGATAATGTATGAGCAACATTCCCTATCGAAAGCGTGGTAGATGAAGTTCTTGTTCTCCATGAGTCGACATTGCCAACTGACATGGTCGATATGGAAAAGATGTTGTATGGTGATAGAGAGATGATATTTCTTGCTGAGTATTTCAAAACTGACCGAGAAAAATCGTTATCAGACGTAAGTCTGACAAGCAATTTGTCGATGAGGAGATAAAGAAATTTGTACATCCGGTAGAAGCTTTATCAATTTCCACGACACAGTGCGAATGGGGATTTCATCTTATGAATTTACAGATGACTGATATTAGAAATAGACTAAGTGCTCAAACATTGTCTAACTTGTAGTTCATCAATGTTAATGGCCCACCGCTAGACAAGCTCAAAGTAGACAAGCTACTTATTTCTTGGCTGAAGGATGGACATCATTCCGCTGCGGATGATTTACCATGAAAAAGTTCTCGAGGCCAACAGGTAATAAACCCGATTTCAGATTTGTTTTAAGTTGGCAAGTTACAAATTTTGGAAAATGTATACTTGTATTACTAATGGCTTATTTGTGTTATTCAACTTTGTACCTAATTTTTAATAAGTCTCTTCTTTGCTTTTTATAAACTAGACGGTAAACTATTTTGAATAAATATTCATAATAATTGCTATTATGCATATTTGAAACTTAAATTTAACTTGGCGTTTTAGTGATTACACAAATTACAATTATGGGCATACTTTATGGAGATGTTCTCACAGAGGGTACCCAAGCACCTTTATACGCTATGAAAAACTGATTTTTCAAGTCTTTTGTGAGAAAAATACTGAGAACTGAGAAATATATGTATTTCTCATACCATTATTAACTCTTGCAGAATAAGGTTGTCTATAGGTCTATACTAGCAGATGCCTGTTCTTGGCACGGCGTGAAAACGTTTCATTTTTGACATAAAGGGCACCAAAACTATCACCAATCAACTTAGGGCCTCCAAAACTGAATTCGACACTAATATCAGTCATTTTCAATTATTTTTACATGTCACCATCTCCCCTTAGGAGTACTAATGGGGCTGAATTTGTTTTGAACGGCATCGGAAGTATCACTGTTCGTCTCAGCGACCCCGAAAGTATGGATTCGACACCAATATCGTCATTTTCAATCTTTTTTTTTTTTTTTTGGTATATCACCCCCTCTCCTAAATTGCACCGTCAAAGTGAAATGATAAAAAACATTCCAAACCTGAACGTAATTTATGTTGAAAATTTGAATGAGATCGGTCGGGTGGTTCAAGAGTTGTAAAATTACAAACATAGTGACTTTCATTTACGAGATATAAAGATGTATAAAGAACAGTGGAGTAACTAAAGACCACACAATGCGATTTGGTCCATGGCAAGAAAGGGCTCATTTAAGTATCGAAAATTATAATGTTACGATGTTAAAAACCTCTTTTCAGGTTTCATATTATTTCACACTTTTCCCTCAATACTGTTCAGGAATCTTTTAGTACATATAGGGAAAATGGTCCGATCTTAGAATGCGGGTTTAATTTGCTCAACACTTCTTTCCTTGGATTAGTAAGAGTGTTGTTACGAGCAGATTATCAGTGATTGTTGCAGGTTACTAAATATGGAGCGTTACACAAAGGAACAGCGCATTTTGATGGGTGATAAAAACGCATTACGGAAATGACGAGTATTGTGCAGAAACTGTAAAGAAGCTGCGTGCAACCTTTGGAATGAACTTTTCGTAGAAAATGAACGAACGTGTGTGGTTAAACAGAATGGCGCCATTGGCTACACCTCACTCGAGACAACTGTCTTGCTACGTGAAAAAAGTGGATACCCTCTCTCAATGATGATCGGAACCAGGCCCGTAGCCAGCTCAAAAATGTAGGGGGGACCGGTAGAAGTTAGGAGGGGGGGCGATCCAACCATATTATAGTTCATCAATATATTATAATTAATTTGCAAGCCTACTGTGAAACTTTTAGGGGGCCAGTAAAAATTTAGGGGAACCGACTCCCTAGACTCCGCTTGGACACGGACCTGATCGGAACTAGCCTGCAATTTATGTGATCTTATTCCTTGCGATTAGTTTGTTTGGGAATTTCTCAATTTAAAGATCTACGCAAATAAACCACGAACAGTATCAATAACTTCAGGAGTAAACTCAATGAGTTACCAGCAAAATCGATGAGTAGATATGCACAAAAAATCTGCTACAAATTTCATAGAGAGAATTATTCTGTAGAGCAAGTTTAGAGGACATACGCCTGATGTCATATTCCAGTTTTAAACGGGAACCTTTATCGCTTATTTGTAAATTTCCTAAATTACAGTGTTTTATGGACACAGTAAATCTGTCGCTCTTATTGAGACACCCTTTATTTTCAGATTAGTACGTATAAAAAGCAATTTAATTTACTGGAAACACCCTGTGTAGCAACTGGAAAATTAATCAGAAAGGATTTAATAATTCTCAGATGAGAGTGAATTAAATTTTACTTTCTTACATGGTAACGATTAGAACAAAATTAAGCTGGGCATAATAATAATAATAATAACATGCAAATTTTGTATAATATGGGCAAGTAGTGACTGACTAGATGGAACATCCAAAGTCAAAAACATGTTTCTTATTGCCGTACAAATTTTACATATCTTCATGAACGTGGAAAGAAAGGAGACCCATTTGACATTTTCCTCGTGTAGTTCGGATTCCACGTTAATCTGTAGGTCCCGTCTCATATGGCTTCGCTGCTGAAAGGGACGTTAAACTCAAAATCAACTCTTTTTTGACTTTTTTGCGGGGCGGAGGGGGTAATGCATCCTTAGTAATATTACTAATATAGAGTTAATAATTTTAATAACGTTTACATATTTTTAGACACTTTATTACATTAATCTGCAGTAGACAGATAAATAACTTTTTTTTACAGTACAATTATAAACTTAATTCAACAGTTTCCTTTCAAATCATTTGGTAGGCGGGGGTTGTAAGATGATGTTAGAATGGCAAGCAATGACTAGGTTGAAATTTGAACAGTTTTTACAATTGTACAATGGTTTTGTATGATTCGTTTCTAGTAATTCAATTGAAAAATAAGACTAAAATCAAGTCTGTTAATACATAATAATAATAATAATCAGTATATTTTTTAAGAAGAAAATTATGTACTGTAGTTAATAGCAGGGATTGCATTTGCAAAGTGGAATAACAAGTGCAAGTTAAAAGGAATAGCAATGCTTTCTCAGCGACATCAAGTGCGAACGAATTGCAGTGGAAATTTAGATATTACACGATGCTTATCATGAAAAAAAAAAAAAATAAATAAAAAGTTTTCCACCCTAAGAAAATGAGTGATTTGCTATCCCCTTTTTCTGATGGCAAAGAGGGGGTCAGAAGGGGAGTTTATTTTGATTGCCTGTCAGCTTAGGTGGAATGAACAGTAAGTTTTGAGTGGTGGCTGTACAGAAATCTTACGCATCATCGTTTTTGATGAAATGTGATTGCCAATTTTAATTTACGTATTACCGGTTAAATTTTGTCTTTTTAGAATATTAATTTGGAGTGAGTCTTGTGCCATTGTCCCAGCAGCTGTTTTCATACGTGATCTGCGTTGAGGATGTAATACTATATATTCAAGTGAAATTTTGTATAGACCTTATTTGTTCTGTATACTATATTAACATGCTTCCGAGAAAGAAAAAAGTGCTTGTTGAATTACACATGCAACATGAAAACAGAATTACGCATGTACATTATGTGTTGTATATCACTTTCCAACTGTGCAGAACAATGGTTCTGTTATCACAGCAGGAACATCAACCGTGGTACATAAAGTTGTCAGAACTTTTGATAAGGAAACTGATAAGATCAGGAAGTGTTCATGACTTGCGATATCATTACTGTTCTTTGTATACGCAATAATATTATAATATAGTAACCACCATATGAAGTTTTATCCTCAACTGTTACCAACACACTTCAGCGTAGGAAGTAAATTATCAATATTACATATATACGAAGACACAGATAATTATTTCCTTTTAAATAACGTTTTCAGCGAGTACTTTCACAATTGTGATTGCCTTTTGTATGTGTGTGTGTGTGTGTGTTTTCGAAATTAGTGGTGCCACATTTTCAAAATCAAAAAGAACACATTGCCCATTCACTATTAAAATTATCTATATACTACCTGAACCTGCGCTCTCTATACAGCGCATCATTCACTTAAGAGCATGAAGCTCCTTGTCATTCCTCACATCTGTACATGTCCCTTTACAGATACAAGTGAAGGACGTCTTGATAAAAATCGGCAAGGGTATCATAAAGGGAAGACTTTTTCGATTACTTTTTTCAATATCTCGCACCGTTTACAAGATTTGAGCCTACTTCCGGTTGGAGTTTCTAATTCTTGTATGATCAGTGTTTTCTTTCTTCTTGCATACAGTATGCAATAAGCAAGTGCATTACACACACAATTAATTATAATGTCAGTGATGTTCATTGGACAAAACACTCCAAACAATAAAGATTGATGTTAGACTATGGAAATGATTATCCTTCGTTTTTCTTTATCATCTAGCCATGAAATAAATGCCCGAGAGATATACTATCCCCTTATACAAATGTGTGGTGTTGGATTGTATAACTCGTAGGATATGACGCTTTACTCTTACAATTTCAATACTTCCAGTGTACCCCTAAAAATGTAATAAAGAAATAACGATCATTTTTAAATATTCAATTAGAACTGAACAATCTACAAAAAATAACAATCGATCAGTGGAAACGGCATCTTTCTAGAGCTAGTGATTTCCGAGATATTGTTGTCAAAAGAAGTTGCCACAAATATATAAACTCTTCTTGGCCACAAACATATAAACCTGGCATTTTAATGTATCAATTTTTTTACAAGACAATACAATATAAAGAAAAAACGTATATAGCCCCACCTGTGACTTGTGAAAATAAAGTAGGTTTAAGTGGTTCTTCTTGTCACTTTGAACTGCTTCAAATACAGCCTTGTCACTTAAAAATCAAGTCTAGCACACAAAGATGAGTCAGATTTACCATCCCTCATTTTGTTCCTAATGTATATAAATTTGAAATTCTGTTTTCATGTATCAATATTGAGTTAATTTCTAGTATCTGTACGAAGATATTGCATTAATATATATATTCTGAAATTCAGCATTGCAATTCGATATGAAAAAAAATGTAATAGTTTTGTAGTTCTTGAAGTTCATAGAAGAGCATTCCTTAAAGATCTTCCTTAAGCTCATCTCCGTTTTTTTTTAATTGTGGTGAATATCTTAAATACAAGATAATATAAAATATATAGAAAGTGAGCCAGATAATATCTATGTCCAACAGTAATGACGTCATAAACTGCGCACCGAAATTTCTGGTCTATAAGAAGTTGTTTGGAAACATTTACTACTTTGTTTCATAGCATTTTGCAGATACTACATGGCTCACTTCCCATATATATTCATTTGACATAACTTACTTTAGCTTCTCAGTTTGATACAAACAATATTCTTCGTAGAGTTCATCCATGTTTACTAATTTACTAACCACTGGCGTGACAGCCTTTTGTATGGCTTAGCCACTCCAACGCCATCTGTTAACGACAGGCTGAACTACGTCCAGCCTAACGGTGAACACGTGGTTAGTGTGTTGCGTTGTTCTATCTGTAACATGTGTACCGTATCAGGATTTTTCTGGACCCAGTGACCATGTTTTATTCACGTCACTCCCCAGTTTGACTCACGATACTAGGTCAAAATTTTGATGACTGGCCAGGCCCCAGGGGACCACGCGGACGTGAGTCCAACGTTCTAACCATTAGAGTACGAAGCCCCCTTATTCACTCATGTTAAAATCCTGTTATATATATATATATATATATATATATATATATATATATATATATATATATATATATATATATATATATATATTATAAACAAGAATTGTTTTTAAGCCGTAAAAAGAGGACAAAATGCATCCAGTTTGTACAAAGGACTTCAATTTTGCTCTTTCAAATCCAGAGACGACTCGCAAACTTATTAAAAATGCTTCCATGTTAGTCACGCTACTTGTTATGCTCCCATCATGGATTTTTTTTTTTTTTTGAACAGTTCGTTTGTATATGTATTGTAATAATAATGTTGTCTAAAGAGAGGAAAGAAACTCACAGCAAAAGAATGAGAAATATGGGCACAAAGGAAGGCAAACAAACACCTCTAAGTTCTTTGCATGATGCCTTGAGGATTTATGCGCTAATAATAATAATAATAATAATAATAATAATAATCGACATAACCATTTTATTGACTTTTCAGTATAAACTTTATTAGTAACACATTAAACATGTATAAAACTGCCAATTTACACAAATCGTCAACTTGAAAGAAATAATAGCACCATTTGTGTATCTTTCGAATTGCACAGAAGGCTGAACTTTACAGATTTTACTGTATGGAAAAATATATTTCATGTAATTGCAAGTTGCAATCCGCAGTGAGAAAGTAGCAATTATTGTTGTCTTTAAGTGAATTAGCAACATGTCACAAGAAAATAATGATCATTGTGCCTAATTATATACTTTGCTTAATGTATTTTCTGTTCTTTATAACTTCGTTGTAGCTCGCTTGTGTATGCATATGTATTTCGCAATGCATCGTCAGTTTATAATATACTATGAATGCATAATTTGCTGAAGCAATCCGCAGAGTGCTTAAATGATTAGTGCTTGTGCTTTGCAATCGAGAGGTCTCGAGCTCGAACTTGGTGCCTGTTTGTCCTGACTAAGATTTTAATAAGAATTTTTTGCTTCACGTATCATATCTAGCTAGCGCATGTGATTTCCTAGGTTTGATTTCCGGTCGGACTACTCGCCTTGGATACAACCTCGAGCAGTAATTCAGATCTCTATTCGAATAGACTAATTGGTCCCATCTCATATAGCCTCAATGCTGAAAGGGAGTTTAGAACTCAAATCAATCTTATTCAATCCTAAAATGCTACCAGACGAATACCGGATTGATACCATTAAATATTTGCCCTGACGGACTTTCTTCCACCTCTTTTTCTATTGCTATTGTTCTTGACTGTATAGTGTTATAGTTCTAATGTAAATTTGCGTTGCAAGCTATATCTCGAAGCCTGCTAAATAAACAAGTGTATCAAAGAGGACTTTAAAACTTTGAAAATTCATATTGATTTATTCATCTATCTTACAGACGTGGTTTTGGTGTCATTTTGTAGCAAAATACATCAAGTTTTGACTCACGTAGTACACTAGTTCAGAAACAAGCCATCACAAGCGCTAGCGGCAGTTGGAGCAAAGAATGCTACCTTTACTGGTCTAGGTAAATGGATCGGCCGAGGTGGGCCAATTAGATGGCCCCCACGTTCACCAGACCTCTTGATTTCTTTATTTGGGGGTTCATCAAGGATACAGTGTTTGTTCCACACTCACTAGCTTTTCTATCAGAGCTCAGAGCAGGTTCTACCTCGCAATTGAACAAGTGACACCTGTCATTAGAGACCTGCACGGGCCGACAATGTTATTTCTTTGGGCCGGACCGGGCTTGGGCGGGCCGACACTGATTTCTCTTTAGGTCGGGCCGGGCTGGGGCCGATTAATTGCAATTCTTTAATAATTACTGACTTTCGTTAAACTATAATTGGAATAAAGCCAAACGTTGAAGAAGTGTGCCCGTGAAAAATGTTACGAAGAATGCAATAGTTATTTACAGTTTGTGTTGTTTAGCGGCTCCACTTTCACTATAGAGGATTGCAGGCATTCCGCGGTAAATTGAGCTCTGACCTTGACCTTCACTGAACCTAAAATATGACAAGAAGGGGTGGGAAAGTTTTGCCTGTCGCTAAACAATATTGCCATCTTCAGTTTATACTAAAAATCAATTAAATTAGATTTTTGTTATAGGAAATGGAGTTTTTGTTCAGGTAAAGTTCTAGGAGGCAATGGTACCATTCGGGAGGCAAGCGGGGACCCACCACCCACCGTGACCCACTGCGACCACCGACTAAATTTGACCTACAGACTCACGCTGCTCATTGCATTGTAGACAGTATCTTCTAAAGACTGGTAAATTTGTCTGCGTTTTACTTTCAAGACCTTCATTTTCCTTCCTTTTCCATTTGTTTCTGTCTACTTACCTGAGGTGAGTATATCTAAGTGAAAAAAAGAATTCCAGGCACTTTTGGATATTGATATTTGTAATTGTAATAATAGCAATAGGACTTGTACTACTACTTGGCTTTCGAGGCCTGTCAGTTTTTAGAGGAACTAACTACTGAAAAAAAATACATTTTTGAATCTCTGTAATATATAAATTATTATATAAAAAAACTGAATGTAACTGTGTGTGTCTGATCATCACGGCCAAATTGCAAAGTCAAATAAAATGACTTTTGATATATAATTAGGCCTTAATCCAAACTGGGATGTTATATTGCTTTCATTATAATACATATCCTAAGGAGATAGTGACGATCCGAATTTTTACGAAAAACAATGAGTATCTTACAAGCCGTTAAGCTTACGGAGCTGAAATTCAGTGTATTAACTCTTTATTGAAAATAAACAGAATGTGTCATAGCATCTTTTAAAATATTCTCCTTTATAGGGGGGGGGGGGGAGCACGTTCTATACATGGAAAATTGGTAGTGAGTTGGTTTGGTGAGTTGGAGGTAGTAAAACGATCGATATTAGTTAAGAAAAAAAATCAGAAACAAAACATATAGTGCTTTGCTTTATAAAGCAAAGCACTGTATTTTTTTGTTTTGCTTTTTACTATAATAATTACTGAAGCTTATGTTTATTATATGTAGTGCTTATGGCACAGGGCAATCAACCCATAAAGTTGTGCAAAAAAATAGACATAAAATTTATACTGTAAGCTTAATTACACGGAAATTTTAAGTTTAGATTGTACGCAAATATGGAAAATTTTACACTTTTTATCCCTTTTACGTTGGTCTACTTACCTTGATTTGAGACTTTCAAATTTCATCCTTTTTTCCACTGAAAAGTATCGATAATTCAACAAGGAAATAATTATACTGTGATAATTTAATTGAAACTCATCGTAATTTGGCCCATGACAAACAGCAGTGTGGTAATTGAAGGGGAAGAAGGAGGGAAATTCCCATTCACCTCTGAACACTTTCCAGGAACCTCGTTCCCTTTCGCTTTCTAGAAGGGGGAGGAAACTTAGTAATGACATCAAACCTTCATGTGTCGTGTTGCCACGTTTGGCCTAATCCTCGTTTCGCCTAACCAATTATCTGACACTTTTATGACAGATAAATGATAAGATTTGTGTCCGCCATTTTAGGCGAAAAAAGAATCCTCGTTTGGCCTAATCCTCGTTACGCCTAAAATGGCGGACAATAAGAAAAAATCGTGGAAATTCAACTAGAGGGAAATTATATACGAGAAAATTCCCTAGTATATAAAGAATTAAGAAATGCAAAATATATAGATTAATATTATATTAACTATTTTCGAGGAGTTAGGATTACCAAAACTCCTTTATGTATTTACTAGGACCATGGATATATAGGAATATATATGAGTAGGTGAATAGCAAAACCCGTTAAATTCACATTTTAAAATTTGTGACAAATCAAGAAAAACTGTTTAAACACGTCATAATTGTAAAATAACTTTAGAAACTAGAGAACACTAAAAAATAAGAATAATTTGAGTGTTGGTCTGTCGAAAGCTGTATAATCACACTAGTCTGTGAATTGCGTTATTGAAGAAAATAGTTTGGATTTAACAGGTTTTGCGTATGTAAATGGAAATAACAGCTTTTGCATCTGGACGAGCGGCCAGTTTTGTTGAGGCTCAAGATACAAAACCTATCAAAAATAAAGGGAGTCAGAAATCAGTATTATGCCTACTAAAATATTGGGGGGGGGATGTATTATCAACTATACATTGCACAAGATTGGCACAAATGAATATGGATACATAAATGCTACATTAATTTTGTTCTAAATTGAAAACAATAGATCCAAATGTGCAAAAAATTGAATTATGTAACCTCCTCTCCATCATCATCTACTAAATGGAAATCCATATCGTCGTCGTCCTCTGGTGCATCACCACTTTCTCGGTTTTCTATCCTCGAAAACCTCTTTGTAAAACATGAGCTTTGAGCTGCTTTCAATCGTCAAACCCTTCCTAACTACAAGCGGAGTTAATTATACCTATCCGTATACATTTCTAAACTGAATGACTATATTTTGGAAGAGTTTGTAACCTTTTATTTACTAACATAGGGTGAATGTTAATTTGCCAATTATCCCAATATATGAATTTGAAATATAGCAAAACAAAATGTGCAAATGTTGAGTTTGAGCAAATCAGTAGCAGGAATAGAATCAGAAATGGTAAATAAGTGGCAAAATTTTTTAACATGTTGTACCAGAAGCATGTTATAATTTTGAATGATAATTGACACGAGACATTTTAAGAAAGAGGTTCTGCTGAAGCTGAAGAGACCGTTTAGAGAAGAACCTAATCCAACAATATTCTGTTCAGAGTAAAGAGTTACCCTGAAATACAAAACAAACGACTTTTAACCATAGATAGTCCACTCACCTCGTCTTTTTGGCTACATTTCGTTTCCAGTTTTTCATGTGTCTTGTACGTTTTCTAGACAATTTTGGTGTTGTCTGATAACAAAATTATGATCATCGCTGCTTAGAGTATCGTTTTCTTTCAATTTTGCGTGCATTTATCTAGTAATTATTAAAGAAAAGCAAATAAGCACAGAAAAGTTTCACGAGCAGTTAGGTTAAGACGTATAGTGTCTCCATTTTCAATCCAGGGTGCGCTGTGACTCAGTAGTAGAGCGTTCACCTCCGGTGTTTGGGGTCCCTGGTTCGATCCCAGCTCGCACCATGTGGACTTTGTGGTGGACAAACACCGTGCTTGTGGGTTTTCTCGGGGTTCTCCCGTTTCCTCCCACTTTCTTCATTCCACCATTTCATTTATTTCTCATCATCACCGTCTCCTTTAGCCTAACCGGCATAACCGTTGGACGTAAAACTAAAGATTTCTTTTTCTTTTTTTTTTTCAATTTTCAGTCCAAAAATAAAAAAAAAATAATGAAAGCACACACTTCAAATTTTGCCAAATAAAATTTCGAATGATTTACGAAGAGTTGCAATAAATATTCAGATTACTAAACTAATCCTATATAGTACGAAACCTCAAATTGTTTGAAATATGGAATTAACTGGGTTTGATTCTGCTTTTCTCATTAGGTTATTTGCAGGTTTGGGATTTAACAGTTTATGAAACTGAATATGGAAGAAGGATTTAACTGGTTTAGCATCTGTATTTCTTAGTTCTTCACATAGTAGGGATTTTTTTTTTCGAAATATTTCCCTCCAACTTTATCTCCACGATTTTTTTATAGTCCACCATTTTAGGCAAAACGAGGATTAGGCCAAACGAGTATCCTTACTTCGCCTAAAATGGCGGACATAAAGCTTATCTTTTATCTGTCATAAAAGTGTCAGATAATTGGTTAGGCGAAACGAGGATTAGGCCAAACGATGCAAGATCTTCATGTGTAATTACAAAAATTAAATTTATAAACAAATAAGAAATCATCAGACTTTAATTGATAATGTATGAGCAACATTCCCTATCGAAAGCGTGGTAGATGAAGTTCTTGTTCTCCATGAGTCGACATTGCCAACTGACATGGTCGATATGGAAAAGATGTTGTATGGTGATAGAGAGATGATATTTCTTGCTGAGTATTTCAAAACTGACCGAGAAAAATCGTTATCAGACGTAAGTCTGACAAGCAATTTGTCGATGAGGAGATAAAGAAATTTGTACATCCGGTAGAAGCTTTATCAATTTCCACGACACAGTGCGAATGGGGATTTCATCTTATGAATTTACAGATGACTGATATTAGAAATAGACTAAGTGCTCAAACATTGTCTAACTTGTAGTTCATCAATGTTAATGGCCCACCGCTAGACAAGCTCAAAGTAGACAAGCTACTTATTTCTTGGCTGAAGGATGGACATCATTCCGCTGCGGATGATTTACCATGAAAAAGTTCTCGAGGCCAACAGGTAATAAACCCGATTTCAGATTTGTTTTAAGTTGGCAAGTTACAAATTTTGGAAAATGTATACTTGTATTACTAATGGCTTATTTGTGTTATTCAACTTTGTACCTAATTTTTAATAAGTCTCTTCTTTGCTTTTTATAAACTAGACGGTAAACTATTTTGAATAAATATTCATAATAATTGCTATTATGCATATTTGAAACTTAAATTTAACTTGGCGTTTTAGTGATTACACAAATTACAATTATGGGCATACTTTATGGAGATGTTCTCACAGAGGGTACCCAAGCACCTTTATACGCTATGAAAAACTGATTTTTCAAGTCTTTTGTGAGAAAAATACTGTGAACTGAGAAATCATAACCTTTTCCATATTGTACAGGGGTATTTTCCTGCGAATAGAAGTTTCTTTTGGAATACGTTGAGAAATTAACACTTGGAAGGATACTCTCTTAGTACAAGTATATTTTTGGCACATACTAATTTCCCCTACCTCGAAGTGCTTCAATTTCCTCACTGACATACACTTTACCATCTTATGTCGTAAAGATCAGATCCACCTTTATTGTAACAGAGTGGTGCTTGAGCGATTGACCGTAGAAATTCAAACTTCAATTAGTGACAATTTCACAGTCTTGTTTTATTACAAGAGTAAATTCTTTAGTCAGTAGAGAAGAGGCCGTGGATCATGAGTCAGAGTTGATGACGATGGATTTTGGTGAGTCAAAGTATGTCACAGTGGACGAGAGGGGTTCATAGTGGGTCATGATGGATCACGGTGGAAAGTGGATCAGGGTGGGTCATGGTGGGTGGTGGGTCTGTGGGGCGTAGGTCACAATGAGTGGTGGGTCAGTGCCTCGTGGGTCAAGTTTTCATTGACCCACGCCAACTCTGGTACAGAGTTTGCTATGTATAAACTTATTCGCTATCTCTGATCATTTTCGCTTTAAGGAGATCCAGTATTTAAACAGGAAGTTGTAGAACTACACAACTTCCGGTTTTAACAGAGAGCTAAGGAGGAAGATAGAACATGTTATTAGAATACAAACATTGAATCCATCCCTAAAAATAGACTTGTAATTTCTTACAGTCTTTACTCTGATTCTGTCAACAGACACAAAGTGCAAAATTATCACAGTCGAAGTAGGGAAGGAGGAAAGAGGGAGATGTGTAAAACAAAATACTCTTTCCACTAGATTGCTTCGACGTTGAGAGTTCACATATATTTGAACATTCATAATTACCAAACTATATGTAATTGAAAAAAAAAAAACATAACCACAACTTTACCCGCTAAATACATAAGAATTATTGTAATTAATTTGCAAGCTTCTAAAAATAATACCACTTTATTCACCCACAACTGGCTTAACTTATTAATGGGGACAGTCTTATTCAAAAAATAAATATTAAGTGGACAAAAATGTCCTTGTCCTCCACGATTTCTCATCCTAGACTAGTGTTTCTCGACCGATCTGTCGCAACACACTGGTGTGTCACAAAGTTCCATAAGGTGTGTAGCGAAATTTTAGAATAAAAAAAAATCTTGAAGAATTTAATAATAAATTGGTTTAAGTTGAGACAGGCTGTAGCAGTTAAACACCTCCAATGGCAGCAATAATAAATGATTAATGCTATATGGAGTCATTATAAAAAATAAAAGATTTCACTATTATAATAGATATTATTATTATTATTAATAATAATAATAATAATAATAATAATAATAATAATAATAATAATAATAATAATAATAATAATAATAATAATAATAATAATAAAATATCAAAGTAGTATGTCGGACATTCAGTAAAATGTGCCATCTGTCAAAAAAGGTTGAGAACCTCTGTCCTAGACAGACAGACGGGACGACACTGAATCGCTCTATAGCGTTTCTTATCCTTATGCATAGCACAGTTTGGAAGTGTAATATGTTCTTGCTGTGTATCTATATCAGTGCCTAAGGTATTAAAGTTTTTTTTTCTTTCTTCGAATCCAAACTCAATCGATAGCCCTACTCGAGGTAAACATCCTGTAAAGGAAATATCGATTGTTTACTGACACGAGTTCTATATCTACCTATTTTGTTATGTTTACGTATTTGCATGTCAATTTGCGTGTGTTTGGTAACTACCATGTATATAAAATGGAAAACTGTTGTTAAAATGAAAAGCGAATACGTTAATGGAATGGGATGTCCGGTTTTGTTTTTTTCTTGTTTTTAAGTGGATTATTACGTAAAAAAGACTCAGCATTAAATAATTCTTTGAGACTATTTGTTGCATTGTGCATGTGAACATTACAAAGAAAGAAAGGAAAAAACCCTGGAAATATCGAAAATAAAGATAATGAATAGGATGGAGAAAATTGTCTAGGTGGAATAATAATAATAATAATAATAAAAACTATGAGGATGTGATAACGATAGGAGACAAGAAAATACTGAATATAATTTAAAAGTGGGAAATAAACTGGTTAGATTGTTTTTGAAAAAAAAAAATGTTATCGGATATGTAATAGGTGTAATAGAAGGTACCATAGGGAGACAAATAATGATTTTATAGTATTGAACAAAATAATTCTTATGTGACAATAAAGAGATTAGAGTAGACAATAAAGAGGTTCATTTAGGGTTCTTAATTTGGATAAATTTCAGTGATGGCATTAATAATAATAATAATAATAATAATAATAATAATAATAATAATAATAATAATAATTATTATTATTATTATTATTATTATTATTATTATTATTATTATTAGTAGTAGTAGTAGTAGTAGTAGTAGTAGTAGTAATAGTAATAGTAGTAGTAGTAGTAGTAATAGTAGTAGTAGTAGTAGTAGTAGTAGTAGTAGTAGTAGTAGTAGTAGTAGTAGTAGTGGTAGTAGTAGTATCATCCTTGGTTTGATCCCAGCTCGCGCAAGGTGAATTTTGTGGTGGACAAACACCGTGTGCGTGGGTTTCCTTGGGTTCTCCCGTTTCCTCCTACTTTGTTCATTTCACCATTTCATTCATTTTTCATCATCACCGTCTCCTTTAACTTAGCCGGCATAACCGTGTGACGTAAATCTTAAAGATTTTATTTCATTTTATTAGTAGTAGTAACAACGTACGGTAGTTTTGTACCCTAGTGGCAGAGACAACTTGCAAACTGCTTGCTGTAAGCTTGAATTGCAAGTCAGCCAAGATTACATCCAGCTTGATTAGAAAACGTGCAACCATATCGCAAGCTGGATTCCAGTAACGAAGTTACATGGGGGCAACCTTGCATTCAGTTTTCCATTCAAGCTTGTCACAAATGTTTTACAAGACAAATCAAGTTAATAGCCAATGAATGGCCGTGATGCTATGACGCCCTGCGAAGGGTCTAAAGCATCACTTGCAAGTACAAACAAAAGGCAGATTGTATGAAAGCATGAGTTTCAATTGCAAGCGTAGAAAGCCAAAAGCCAAGCACGCGCCTACTGGCCGAAAGGTTTCTTGCTGAAGTACTCTTGTTGTTAGTGCATTAGTGGCCTACTGGTTTACGTGGAGAATTATTTTTCCATTTTCTTTGAAATGAACTGAAATTTTTAATGGTTTCATTTTACCGATTTATTTTTTTCAAATCTATTAAAATGTATCTTACTTCGAAAAGAAATTTAATTAAAATTAAATTACTTTTTTTCTAATTTAATTTAATTAATATTATATTTATATATAAAACAAATTTATTTTCATATATTTAACTAAACCTGAAGAAGAAACTAGTAAAATCACATCATTTAAATTGAAAACAAAAAAATACTTCCCCATTGAAGTAAACGGGCTAAAGAACTAAGATGGCGTATACACTCAACAACGTTAATGCATTATTTTGTTTACTCAGGTCGAAGGTCAGGCTTTCCATAACTTCCATGCATGCTATGCCCCTGATTATCTATATGCTAGGTTTATGTTTGTGGTCAAGAAAAGTTTATATGTTTGTGGCCAATCCTTTCGACAATGAGATCTCGAAAACGACAAGTGCTAGAAACGTACTGTTTTCGCTGGTCGATTCTAAATTTTGTGTAGACTTGTCAGTTTTCATTTAAATTTTCAAAAATCTTGTCTTTATTTTTCTATCCCATATTTTAGGCGCCGTTTTGATCGTAATTGCTACTGGGACGTTAAGGTTGATACCCTTGTGAAAGGCAACCAGCAGAGGAGCTACTTATAGCGGGTTGATGGACATTTCAGGCGCTTTGCTTTGATCTGAATGACAAAACTTCCTGCAAGCTGGCAACTTCGAAGGCTTGTAGACCGACAAGGAGGCGTACTTGGATGTGGAATTATAAGAAAAAAAATATTTGCATTTGGTATTATCTATCACTTATCCAAGTTTGCCACAAACTCCCCTAACATTCTATATATTAAAACACTACATTTATATGTTTGTCTATAGCAATTCACTCCCTTTGAGAGTCTTCCTGTTCTTTACTTGTGTCCATAAAGAGACTTGCATAGATATGATGAGAAGTGGGAAGGATATTCACGCTCACATTAGAACTGTGCACTGTGTAAATAGCAGGTTCAGGTAGTTATTATTCGCTAAATCTGATATAAAGCAGGGATATTCTGTGAAATATTATTATTGTTTGCTATAATGCAGGGGGCGCGGTGGCTCAGTGGTAGAGCGTTCACCTCCGGTGCTTGGGGTCCCTGGTTCGATCCCAGCTCGCGCCGTGTGGACTTTGTGGTGGACAAACACCGTGCTGGTGGGTTTTCTCGGGGTTCTCCCACTTTCTTCATTCCACAATTTCAGTCATCTCTCATCATCACCGTCTCCTTTAGCCTAACCGGCATTACTGTGGGACGTAAAACTTAAAGATTTCATTTCATTTTTTGTTTGCTATGATTTATTCCGTTTTATAAATGTTTATATATGTGTAAATGGCTCTGTCAGTGCTTTAGAGGTTTAAATTTCATTTTTTTTCTGGAGAACAAACTAGGAGGAACTTTTTGCAGGAAATATTATTGTTTCTTATAATATTCTAGCTGAATGTGCTGTATGTGTGATAGTTACTAGAGATCTACTTGTGAAAATATAATAATTAGTTGACAGGATGGATGCGGTCTATTTGTTTTATTTATTTTAATATTGGAGTTTAATAACATCCCTTTTTATGTCCGTAATCACTGAGACATGGATAAGAACGTTCAGTCTTAAAATTACCTTTGTTTTCTTCAGATTAACGGTTCACTCAAGTTAAACTAAGATTTAAAAAAAAAGTTTTTTTTGTATTTTGCGTTGTTATGCCACTCTAAGGTTATGAAGGATGGGCCTTGAGCTGTGAATCATGAGAGAACCTTTGCTCGTGCAGTTGGCGGGTGGGTGCATAAATCATCATACAGTCAATCCTCACAGTATACCGTTACCCACCACACCATCTTACCTCCAAGAAAGCTGGATTACAAGATCATGGCACTGGTCCTGTCAATAACAATACTGTTGTCCCAAAATAAAATAAAAAATCAGGTTTTATTTAAAAAAAACTTCGCAAATAATTATTTACAGTCTATTAAGAGGCCTCATCACTGCGAAATTAAAATACCGTTAATTTTACAGTAATTATGTGATATCTTTAAATAGATAAAATATAATCGAAAAGTGGAACAAGACCACCCTAGACAATGTTATTTTGCATAATGTACCGTTATCACGAGTCACCTAATAACTTTCCACTTGCAGTTATTTAGAAACGCGAAAATAAATGCCGATGTTCTTAATGACTGGAAATCAAAAGCAGATAAGTGATTCGTGATAACGGTATCACACGTAAAGTAATATTGTTTAGGGAGGTCTTGTTCCACTTTTCGATTATCTTTTATCTATTTGAAGATATCACATAATTAATGTAAAATTAGCGGTATTTTAATTTCGCAGTGATGAGGCCTCTTAAAATGTTTACATAAATCATGAACCAGCTGTTATTTGAACAGTAAATGCACAGATCCATACAAAATGTAAATATGAGGGAAATCAAAATGTTCCCGGTATGTTGTTGTAGTTTCGGCATTTGTGAATCGCAATGAAACTTGTACAGTAAAGTCCTTAGGTTGCCTAATTATGTATATGATAAGTGTAAACAGGCCATAACAGTCAGTTTACGAGTAGTATAACTAAACAAAGGAGAATGTGGTGTTCATTTGGTGCTAATCTCGCAGTTCGAGCAATGCATAAACATCAAGTTCATGTGCAAATTGGGGGAAATGTACTTCAGGTACCTACTAAGTCTTAAAGTCAGTTTAGGGTGACAATGCTTTCAGGAAAACAGCACCGATACCCGTTTCGTCGCTGTAGAAGACATCGAAACCAACGCGACAGCGAACTTCGGAAAAGAGGACTTTTGTCGGTGTTTCCAGCAATGGCACAAGCGGTGGAGGAAGTATGTGTTTTTCCGAAGGTGTCTTACGCAACCTAAAAACTGTACTGTAAAAAGATTCATTGTGATTACATCCAGGGGCGTCATTTAGGGGGGGCAGGAGGGGGCAATTGCCTCCCCCCCAAGAGTTTGAGCAATACATATACTTTAATCGATTGTCTACTAATATACTAGTACAAAACGTGAAAGTCACATGTCGGTGGTGCTCTTGCCCCTCTCAGGCGAAGTCTGAAATGACGCTCCTGATTACATCACAGATGCCGAAACTACAACATTCCGGGAACTTTTTGATTCCTCCTCGTATATTAGTCACACTATAAAATAAACAATCTGATTTTTATTTCTATCAACTTGTTCGTGCATTGAAATACATTGCTTGTTATCAAAACGTGTTATTTTTTTTAATTTTGGGAGGGAGAGGGGGAACGCCGGATTGATTGTTGGTTGGATTAAAATTTAGCGATCCCTTCAGTACCAAGGATATTTGAGGCATGGGCCACATGAGCTTATACTGAGAATCGAAGCCGTCTTTCCAGTGCCGATTTTTTCAATTTTTTTTTTTATTTCTTCTGGCAGAGAGCAAAAATATACATAAAAGTATCGTCAGCAATGAATATTGATGTATTCTTTTGAGTACATTTTCTTCTCAGCGTGTTTTTTTGAAAGTAAAATTTCTGTCGATTTAAAAAAAAAAAATCGACATCATCAGTTCTATAAAATTCCTGTATTAATTTCTATTTTTTCTTTACGACAATATTAATGATTACCTTCCTGACTAATTAGTATCCACACAAAGGTCATTTATGACGTATACTTTCTAGTAATAGTCATTTTTCATTAAATGCAAGTATTTCTATACCTATGTAATTTCCGCTGACATCTATATATATCACAGTTAAAAATACGTTTGCTTAACAAACCATTCGTCATGAAGCGTAACGAACAAAATAATTTCCTTGTTCATAATTCATGATTTCTTTCTTTCATTCAACATCCCTAACGACAATTTTCAAGCTTTATGTTGAATACATATTTCTACACTTTGTTTAAGCGCCATGGACAATGAAGTTTCTAGCATTTGATTAAATGCAATTTTACAAGGTTTTAATAAAAGTACTTTTGTGTTACAAAGCTGTGTACTTGAAGTAAACAATTTTGCAATATTAACATGACTATAGAAATGTAGATGAATTTATGATTGTCATTTACATCTCAACAGACAGCTGTTTACTAGAGTTTGAATTACATGATATTGTGAAAGCAAAAGTATATGGTAGCTGTTTGTACAACTAGTATAATGAAACAATAAAGTTACATGAAGAGAAAATTACTGTCATTTGTGAATTATTTGCAACTGGTTAGCGAAATAATTTAATCTACCAACTGGCGATAACTTAAAAATAATATATTCTTGTAATATGATATTACTGTATACTGTTTTGTAGTTCCACCTAGCCGAATGGTTTGTTCACTGTTAGGTTCATTTATTGCAGTGATGGGTAAACTATATGGCCCGCACGCCAAATGCACCCCCTATAATGTTGGTTCATTCCTGTTCTGCCTAATGACCCTCATGACCCTCTAGCACTTTGTAACACAATTTTTATCTAATCTTATCTTTAGGCAGAACAGGAATTCCTATTCTCGCAAAAGGGATATTTAAATTTGAGGGAAATTTATTAGTACCTATTTTCCTTTGAGTTTCAAATGCCATTCCAGAACCCTTTAAATTAAATTTTCTGAAATGGGAATATACATCTGTAATTCATTACGAAAAAACAAGTCATGCAGTCATGTTCAAAAACTTTACTTCCCATTAAGTTCTATCTTTAACATAAACATCCCGTGAAAGAACACCCTCAAAACTGTTCATTGTAACATAAGTTTTGCAGTAAAAACAATCTTAATGAGTCGTATAGTATGGTGCAGTGTGCTATGAGTGTAAGATCAAAAATCTAGACTTTGCTTTTTTTCAAATGCTACTATATTATCGTATACCAACTCATATTCAGTAAGATTTTTCTCATGGCTTATGTCTCTCATTTTATTCATTTTATGACCATTAAGTAGAAAACTATAGCATAACAAAGCTTTTTCTTATATGTGACTACCAACAAAAAGGTAAATTATATTTGAAATGCAACTAAATTTGCATGTACTTTATTTTGGAAAGCCACTTAAAAAGTAATGGGCCTAGTATTTATAAAATAGCTCCGATTAAATAATATAATATAAATAATTCAATTTTCGTAGTTTTTGGCAGCTAGTACAACTGAAACTGAGGCCTATAATGCCTCCTTATTTGAAATAAGCAACTTAGGTTTCAATATGGAAAAATGATTGGCCAATTACGATCAAGAATTAGTTGATATCTAGTTTCGGCCAATCAGAAGGAAGTATTTGTTGCTGTTTAGAGCTACTTCGGCGAGTAAACTGAATGTCAACGAATTCTTGCATGTAATAGGCCAGATATTCCTCCACATTTTAAAGTTAGAACTATTCTATATTAGCCAGCCCATTATAGGTAATGCATTGTAGTGTACGACTCCTTAGAATTGCTTTTACTTGGAAGCTATTTTCCTTGAGACAAACGCATTTCTTCAAGTTCGATATTTTAATACTCCTTGAAAAATAACCTTCCACAAAAATACCATCCTTATTACAAGAAAGTACATTCAACTTGTGTAATTCAGGATTAATCGAATGGAATCGAATCGAACCTAACAGTTCCACACGGCCATAAATAACGTGTCTATCTAAGGAACTTTTGAATACAATTAACGTATCAATAGCCGTATCTGAAGCTTTTGAACATTTTTTTTTCCATGGGCGCAAATCACGCTCAACCGTACACTAAGAAAGGCGCATCAGCAGTAAAATAAAAAATAAAAAAAATAAAAAAAAGCAAACGCAAAAAATAGCAAAAGAAAAAAAAGGCTGATTATCAAAATAGACATTGAATCGATTTCTAATACTGGAATAGACTATGAAGAAACTATGTCATCCATCACGTAATCATGTCAATCATACTCAACAATTTAGAGTGGGATTCGGCTGTTTCAGTGTAGGCGTTTCGATGTAACACATTTCGATATAAGGACGTTTAGGTGTGTAGCTGGCTTGGTGTAAAGATTCGAGTATAGAATCACAAAATTCAAAATACTTTTTTTTTTTTAAATCAAGTTTTATTTTATATTTTCTATATGAACTAATTCTCTCTTTTTCTCATTACGAGTATATAATTAATGCTCTCAAATATCTTTTATACCGAAACATCCCTTACAACCAAACGTCCTCACACCAAAACGTTCTAGATTCCATTTGGAGTATATTGTAATAGAATCAATATGCATAAGAAAAGAAAAAAAGAGAGAAGAGATTCAACATACATTGCTAGATTACTAATGTAATAAACAACACATGACGTATGCAGAGACCAACACATATTCATTCATGGATGTAGTCAACAAGTTGTTCTATAGGGGAACATGCCTCAATGTTACTAACGAAGAAAGAAGAAAAATGAAATTAAATTTGTGAGTTTTACGTCCCACGATTTTGCCGGCTAGGCTAAAGGAGACGGTGATGATGAGATATGAAAGAAATGGTGGAATGAAGAAAGTGGGAGGAAACGGGAGAACCCCGAGGAAACCCACGCACACGGTGTTTGTCCACCACAAAGTTCACTTGGCTGGGGCTGAGATCGAACACGAAGAAAGAAGAATGTTATATTTCAACTCTGAGTAGTTTAATTAGTTATTAGAAAACAGTTAAGAAAACAAACTTGCATCAAAGAAAACAAAAGATACAAATATGTCTACAAGTTTCATTTCAATATCGTGAACAGACATTCCACCAATCAGAGATAAGGATTTGTTTACATTTTCCAATTTTGTACAATCACAAACAAGCTTATGTTTACATCTTTCAAATCGAGATTGTTTTACTGTTGAGAAGTATGTTTTTTCTCGATGGTAAAATATTACATATTATAACACTTAAATTCCGCACAACTGAAGAAAAATGAAATGAAATCTTTGAGTTTTACGTCCCACAGTTATGCCGGTTAGACTAAAGGAGACGGTGATGATGAGAGATGAGTGAAATGGTGGAATGAAGAAAGTGGGAGGAAACGGGAGAACCCCGAGAAAACCCACGAGCACGGTGTTTGTCCACCACAAAGTTCACTTGGCGGGGGCTGGGATCGAACCCGGGACCCCAAGCACCAGAGGTGAACGCTCTACCACTGAGCCACCGCGCCCCCCGCACAACTGAAGAGTTTTTGTATACAGCACCTTACTGTGCTTATAGTAATAATTGTTATTTAGACTACGGACAGAGATCCGTAAATTAACCATACAATAAAAGAATGGTTTTCCGTAATTGCTTATATAATATGCAATATAATTAGGTCCTATTGTTCCAATTTATATATTTATGTTACTATTATTCTTAATATTTCAACTTCTGTACGAGGAAATGTTGATTGAATCACTTTTATATCAAAAGTCATTTTTTAAAATATAAATTTTCTTCTTATTATTATTAAGAATTATCCGTTATGAGAAAATATCAATCCACGTTTTCGTAAGGGTAGTTATAATAGAACCTTTAACTATGTTACTGTTGAGTTAGTTGCAATTTGGTTACGCGATATCCTCGCAACCAGGATAAGGTCTCCTCGGTGAAGTTGTAGATGACCAACAGATATCGCGTAGATATACTCGTAGTAAAATAATGGTGGCCTATGATTGCTAATTTAATTTCAGAGAAGCTGAAACGATATAAGAAAATCAAGAGGTCCTGAAAGCAACTGGAATTGTAGGGAAAATAATTAGTATTAAATTTGCCGTAAATCTAAATATCTCTTTTTGCGTTAATTAGGCGGAACAGGAATTCCTGTTATGCCTAAAGATAAGATTAGATCAAACATGCGTTACAAAGTGCTGGAGGGTCATTAGGCAGAATAGGAGCCCGCGACACGTTTCCTTATCTGACGAATAAAAAGAAGGAAAAGATTGCTTCGAAAGAGCTGTAGATATTAGAAAGACTGACAAGATGAATATTTAACTTTGCGTCTGAGAATCAGTACATTCCAGTTAAAGCTATATTATGAGAAATTTCAGTCTTATTATAGGAAACTTCAATCATATATACTATGGGGCTTAGTATTATTAGGATTTTGTAAAATTTACCATTCTTGTAAATTATGTTGGGTCTCATAAAGTTTTCTCTCTCTCTCTCTTTTTTTTTTTTTTTTTTGTCTCTCCCCTAAGAACGTTTGTTCACCACTGATCTATTTTATTAGCTACTAGCAGCGTTCACCCCGCTTCGCTGCGGTCACCCCGGAACGCAATAAACTTTGTTACTTAGATAATTTTTACTTTTTCGCTTTCAAATTGCAGTAAATGTTAACATTATAGCGCCTGTCATTTATGTTAACCCGCCGAGTGACACGGTCATGCGGGTTGCATATAAATACGTTTATTTTTATACCTATGATGAACTAACAAAGGATTTGTACGTTATGGACACTTGAATGGTCAATTATCTCAAGACACTGGTAATTAAAAATTAAAGTGATATGATAAAAACCATCTAGGGTCCAAATCCTAATAACCCCCCAAAAATGAAAGAAATTGGTTCAGCCGTATTAGCGTGATGAGCTAACAAAGGATTTGTGCGTTCTCTTTTATATAATAGACTAGCAGCGTTCACCCCGCTTCGCTGGGGTTACCCCGGAACGCAATAAACTTTGTTACTTAGATAATTTTTACTTTTTCGCTTTCAAGTGATATGATAAAAACCATAGAAGATTGCAGTAAATGTTAACATTATATCGCCTGTCATTTATGTTAACCCGCCGAGTGATTACCTAGATCTGAAAAGCATTCTTTATGCCAGTTACTTTAATTTCTCAAGATTTGAGGCTTCTGTTTATCATGCAAAAAAATTAGCTACGCCCATGTTCCGGAGCTCCCCTCGTGACTACATGGTTAGCGTACGCGTCTATGGCGCGGGAGGTCCGCGTTCTATTCTCGGCGGAAGGTCATATAATTCGTATTCCACGTGAAGCTGTAGGCTATGTCTCATATAGCTTCCGAACTGTAAGAATCGCTAAATCCACTTCCAGAAACTTCTGCATTATTAAAAAGAAAGCCTCGTTTCATATTTTCTATTATTATTATTATTATTATTATTATTATTATTATTATTATTATTATTATTATTATTATTATTATTATTAGTTGTTGTTGTTGTTGTTTTAAGGCTATTGTATGTGAGTGGTGGCATCACATACTAAATGTCAAATTGTGTCCATCAGTAGACTATAGTTTTATAATGAGTGATATTAATTTAAAAGAATTTCCGTTGAAAAGGTAATCGTTCTGTGGTATCATAATTACAGCGACCTTGCCTGTTCGGCATTTCCTGATTTTTTTTTTTTTCTTTCTAATGTCAGACACTAGAGAATTAACATACATACTTAAGATTCTTTCACCTTTGTTAAAAGACATTAAGAAACATACCAAGAAAGGTTGTGAACCAAATAATGACATTATGATTTTGGTATGAAGTTATGACTGACTATTTATTATTATTATTATTATTTTCGATTGTATTGTCTGTAACTTCAAACATATAGTAAAAATATGCTCGTACACGGTTTCTACTTTTGTAGATTTGTCTAATTGAACAAGGGTATTGTCAGGTATATATATATATACAAAATGAGATCATTTTATTTTCAGACGTCAATATTATGGTATTATTTTATAAGATTTAAGTAATTTTGTTATTTTTATTTATTATTGCAAATAGCTCTTGTAGAATATTGCTAATTTTAACCATGTGCCTCTCGGGGAGTAAGAATTAAATCCAGTAAAAGTGCAGTAAAATCTCGTTAATTTGGACCCCGCTTAATCTGGACAGAAAGCGAGAGAGAGAGAGAGAGAGAGAAGAATGCAAGAGGTCAATAATCGATTCTCGTATATATAAATGAAATGAAATTTTTGAATGAAAGTTCACTTGGCGGGAGCAGGGTTTGAACCCGGGTCCCCACGCACCAGAGGTAAACGCTCTACCATTGAGCCACCGCGGCCCCTATTGGAAAATATAGTACACTACAGTACATGTATATAATACAGTTGGAAGTATACTACAGGTCACTAGTAGTATAATAAATGTATTTAGGCTTTGTCCTGTAAATACAACATAATAAACGTGTTTTGCAGCTATAAAGTTTTATTGTGCTTTCTACTGTTGATTTAGATCATTTCAGTGAATTTGATCTTTCATTAATCCGGTCACTTTATTCCTCATGAAGTTCGGATTAACGAGGTTTTGCTGTATATGCGTACAAAAGGGGGGGAGGACTATTAAATAAGGATTTTGTCAATACTTGAAAATATTGTTGATTTTCATATTCAGACAATACGATAAGAGCTAACAAACCTTGTAGTTCACTTTATTAATTTTGATATTCTAAGAGCACTATGAGGACTAGCAAACTTTTTATTAGTTCATTGTTGATTTTGACATTTAAACAGTATAGCTACGACTAGAACTAGCAATTTTGTTAAATCATTCTCTATTATTTGAGTAAAGAGCATTAACATGGCTATCAAGCAGTGATGATTTCAGACGATTTCACCCAGGAGGCAGGGAAATTTCAATATGCTGGGGGTTAAAGTACTACTGCAAAAATACTTATATTACCCTTATTGAGCACGATTGGAGATTTGACTTGTGGGAAAATTTCGTACCTTCGGGGGGTGGGGGGAATCCCCTGCAGACCATCCCCTGATATCATCACTGGTATCAAGTAAAGCAAAAGGAGGAATAGTCGTTGACTGTTTTGAAATTGTAAGTAAACAATTCCAGAAACTTTCAAATTCAACACAGACAAATACCTAAACATGAATACCAGGGCCGGATTAAGAGGGAGGGGCTGTAGGCCCGGGCCTCCACTCTGATCAAATCTGAACTGGCTGTCTAAAAAGAATCATATAAGATATAATCATCATCATAAGATATTGTGACCAAAAATATGAAACAAATTTCTTCCTTTGTTACATCCACCGTCTTAATAAATTAGCATAAATCATTTTTTAAAAAATGATCAAATAGTGTATAATAAATTATACGAAGGGGCCCGGAAATTCCTCCCGGCTCCTTAACTTTCCTACTGTACTATCAGCAAGAGTCACGTATTTTTTTGTACCCCCGGGCTCCCAGATAGGTTAATCCGGCCCTGATGAATACAGTACAAATCTTCCAAAAAGCACAATGTTCTTAAACGACCATTAAATCGTTTCTTTTTAGCATGAAACTTTGTTAAGTCACGGTTTCGGAAGGATTTCAGCTACACATTCTAAATAAATATTTGCTCATGAATCTAATACTGATATTATTAATTACTATTTGTTCTGTGTCTAAATAATATAAAGCCATATCTGCAAATTGATCGTTAAATCATTTGTTTGATACTGATGATGAATATACTGTAGCTATTTATGTACAAGGTATTCCAGTATTTTAATCCATTTTGATTTATTGTAAATTGAATTTTCGTAATAATATTAATTTTATTCTTTCGTTTGTGTGTTTCAGGGAGTCGACGCGACAGTCCACGTCATATCAGTTCCAACAATGAATCCCAACGCATCACCACTTCCGGACTATGTTCCAACGCAGAAACCACCGGACTACGATGCTGTGATTGCAGCGCCACCATCTTACGAAGACGCCATAAAACTTAGTCCACTTCATCTGAGTATGCCATCATCACCCACAGAAACCGACACAACATCCACAACAGGGACACAGCAGGAGAGTCCAGGTGACCCAGGGCCCTCCTCCAGCCAGGAAACAGATCATCATGTGAATTCTCTTCCATGTGGGCCTCCACCACCGTATGATAGTACGACTAATGTCAATGAACAGCAAAATCAATCAGTACCTACAGTGGTGCATGGACGAAATAGGTTTTGTACATCGTACTTTAATTGGAGAAGGTGATCGTAATTCTTTTATTGACGAATAATATAGACAATTAACTTTTTTGTTATTTGAAACCACCATTTTGTGAGTTTTTTTTTTTAAGTTGCGTTTAATCGGTATAAAAGAAAAAGTGCCAGATATAAGAACAGTGTTGCCACTTAAATATGAGTGTAAAGGAGCGCGAACAGATGACACATGAGTCACTTTTACAATATATTATTTGCGAATATTCACAATTATTCACTCAAGTTCAAGGGATGGATTTTAAAGTTTTGCTCAAATACACATTGAAGCTATAATCAGGGATAATCCACGAACTTTGTTTATTTTATTGTTATAAATTCAATTATTGGAAGAAATGTGATGCTGAAGTACAGTATAAAATAAATTGCTCTCAGCAAGAGAATGAAAGAAAATGAAGATTAATCCGCCATATTTCATCATCATCCATCATTTTCATCAATTTCATCAACAACATTAAATTATACTATATTACAAAATAATAATTTATAACAAAACTTGGTGTTATAAGTGACGCGGATCTAGGTCTGCAGCTGAAGATTTATAAAACCACAAGTGAGTTAAAGAAAGAAGAAATAAAATAATTTTTAAAAAGTACCGTATTCTCACATGTGTAAGATTTAAAAAAATACGGGTGCGAGTTTTACATACGAATGACAACAGGGAGGGATCAAAATGGCTGCCGGAGAGTTAAATATTTGAGCATCAGGCTCTCATTTCTTTTCAGTTTTACTGTTGATCAACTTTTACTTTTACACTAATTTACTGTTTGATACAATTATAAAGTTATTTAGTTAGCATAAAACAATTATGTTCGGCGCCTCTTATCTAATTTTACATTTATTAGTGATAACAAGTTTACTTATAACCGGCCATTTTGTCCACATTTTGAAAATCAATTTTTACTTTATAACAATTTCAGCGATCGGGCTTATATAGCTGCGACTACTTACATATTAAAACCTGTAAGGGTTAGAAGATAAGAATGACACGCTGATCCGGTAGCATGGTCGATTTATAGGTTATTGAAGCATGAGTCATTATTGTTTGGTTTAATGTTGGTTGCAGTTCGGTTAAGTGAGAATAGTTAAAGGTGGTCGTTGGTCATTTTAAAAAAATATATCAAGCAAAAGAATTGGTTATAATGTTTGTCTTAAACTGCAAACTACACTGAGAAAGAAATGACAGAGCTTCATTATGTCATTTTCAAAATGGATGAAACCAACACATTTCGATAGGATAGTTTTTAGGCTAGTAGCGCCTTATACATGCGGATATTATTATTATTTCGTAAACTGTAAGCAAAAGCTAAAGATGCTGGGTATAACACCTACAATATGGTATTTGTCTTAGGACAAAATTTTGACATTGAAAAAAAAATACTTTGTAAAATATGATCGGGGTCTTTCCAATGTATCCTATATGGAACTCTCATAATTTATGAAGCGATAGTGTTCACAGTTACTCAAATTCAAGAAATGGATTTTAAAATTTTGTTACATATTCTCTTCTTTTTTCTTTTAAAAAAATCTTATGAGATATTCTGTGTAGTAAGAGCGAACTCAGCAAAAGTTACGTACAATCAGAAGGCTTGGAAATTACATTTGAGGTATTTGAGTAGTAATACCAAACTGTTCCATGGCAACCAGTTCTCGGTCCTATGTGTATAGTTTATGTAAAGAGTTTCTCTTTTCTTTAGAAAATACAGCTACTCTATGAAATAGTTTGAAAATAAATGAACGATTATTTTGATCGTTCAAATTGCATTTTGCAGGGTGCATGGCTTCATTCAATTCGCCCTTACTACTCTGAACGCCTCATATTATAGTGTTGTGTTAAAAGTTACATACAATATTTGATGGAACTGCTCTAAATCCATCCAACATTGGTTCAAAGAAAACAAGGCAGTCATGTTGAATACTTATGCCACCTGTATTTTGTTTTTAGCCCAAGTTAAAATATTCCTTGCTTTTTCAAAATGAATTTGTAATATATTATCAAATCTGATTATCAAATATTAGAATTTTATACCACAAAATTAAATTATCAGGAAGTAAGGGACATTTAAATGGATTTGAAAAAGAATCGGCAAAATCAAGCCATTAAAATCCTATTTCATTAAAAATAAAATACAAAAAAAAAAAAAAAAAAAAACCAGTAATTCTTCATTTATATCAATGAGCTTAAAAAAAATGGCTAACGTACTGAACACGATTGCGCAGATGCAAAATAAAGCGCTCTTTATTATGAAAGAAACAATAGTTAAAATAAAGTTCATGCATTATCATTCCTATGATTTTTAATTTAATTTACTTTAAAGTTTTAACATCTCATATTTAACAGAATATTGTGAATATTTTCTCAAAAAAAAAAAAAAAAAAGTATTGGAAAAGTAAGGGAATTATGCTGCCATCTGTTGCGATTCGCATTCTTTTACACTCTGCTTAAAGCAAGAAAAAAATGCTACAGTATTTTTGTTTTTGTTACCAGTGACATGTATATATGTTGTGTGTGTGTGTGTGTGAAAGTGCGAAATCGACTGTGTATGTTGTTTGTTTATAATATATGTGTTATAATCAGCATAGGAGTGGTGTGTGCGTGCGTATATATTCAGGTTACCCTGTATATTCTTTTCCTTAGTCAAGCAACGTAGCCTTTATGATCGAAGGTTTTTACAGTTGCATTTTTCTCTTTGTCTTTTATATTTAACATTCAGAACTGTGATTTATCATTTTTATAGTTGCTGTGATAATGACAACTATAAAGAAACAGTTGTAAATACATTCATGTAAAACTTGTAAGACTTATTTAAAATAATAATAAAATGGAATTTAACAGTAAACTGTATTATTTATTTTTATTGCAATTGATATCTGAGTTTGAGCATCAGTGTCCATATAAGGAACAAGGAGAGACTAGAACCAAGTTCATATATTGAAGGAAATGTTACTATTGTAAGGAATTTTATTAACAAAATGTAGCAAGAGAAAAATGCTGAAATTCATGAAAATCGAGGCTTGCTTGCACTGAGATCCAAGCCAAATCAGCACACTATCGTCAGCGCGAAAACACCAATGAATCGCACCGAATCAGCGAGATAAACCATATTTAGCTCAGATATGTATATTTACTAATTTGTACTGCAATTCCCTTATTATTATTATTATTATTATTATTATTATTATTATTATTATTATTATTTTCATGTTCGAGAATCGATTTCTTGTTAGTGTCGCGATTTGGTTTGAGTCAAAACAACGGTGTCCTACAAGGATTATTTGGAACAGGAGACAGGTATTAAGGGGCTATACCATTTGAACACATCCCTGTTAAATCGCCAGGTGCATCCATCACCCATAGATTTTAGTGCCTTTGGTCTCTTAAAACGAAACATCACAACACGTCGAGCCATAACATTTGAGGGACTCTTAAAAGTATACAATTACGAGCGGGCTAAACTAGATGGGGTTATGCTGGATAGAAGTGTTCATCGCCAGGGCCATCATATTGAACAATATCGGTGGTGGAAAAAGAATTTTTCAGCCTAGGACAGAGGGATGCAATTCACTACCTTTCTGCAATAGTCGTTCAACTCGAGTTTTCGGTCTGATGTACACTATTAAGTTAAAATCATGTGTAATTAAGTTCTAATTGTTTACATTTTTTTTGTTTGCCCAGCAACCACCCCAAACACAATGTAATTATTGAAGTACTTTGTTATACAGACAAGCGATAGCGCAGGTGGCGACATCTATTAGCGTGATGCACAGACAGACATTTGCGACTTATTATTAGGATGTAAAAGCACAGAGTGTACATTCCCTGTGGTACCCGTTCCATAACGTTTCACTGTATTGCAATGAAAACTGAAAGTCAAAATTAGACTGCCTTATATTAGAGCTCGAAAAATTCTTGTTAGCTAGACGTCTTGTTAATTAGGTGATGGGTGGTCAGCATTATTTTTGAACTCTTGGAGTGCACAAACGAAATGACACTTGTACTAAGAACTCGAGTACTCGGCACCATGTATATCTACAAAGGTACTTTGAATTTATAGTGCAAGCAAAACTGCGATGAAAAAAAAAAAACCTTCAGTACTTCATTTAAAGATATAATAATAATAACAGAAAACATTATACGTCATAATATACAATAACTATATAGATAAAACTGAATACCGTACAAAGATTAGGAACTAGTATAACTGGTTACCTTCTTTAGTTACAGAAAAATAACTAATGATGTACAAATATTATGATCAAGATAACAATTACATGTACCTTATCGATTCCCATATCTCTGTGAACTATGAAAAAATACAAAATTATCTAAGGCGCACAATTATGTATTTCCTACCAAACTTATGTAATATTGAACTTAATTAATATCTTAATTTCATTATCATGACAGAATATGGGGAGCGAGATTGTGACGTAAATTGCATCACTGAAATCTTAGAGTAGGGCAGAAAAAAAAAAAAAACGATACGTTTCTCCTGGTTAGCAACTACAGGTTTCACACTGAAATTCTTGTATTGATTTCCCTGACTTTCCATACTAAGTAAGTACTGTAAATTTTCCCTGGTCTACAACACCGCGCTATCATTTACGGTTAGGTTGGGAAATTTCTTTTAATTAACCTGCATGATCTCCATAATCGTCCAATCCTCTCTTTTTTTATTTTTTGAAACAGTATAAAGTTACTTTCTTACTGCAAATGCTTTTTATGAGTACAATACAGTGCTTACACTATCTTTGGAAACAATAAAATACTAGTGCCAAACAATAATTATAGTAACTATACATTTAATATCTCAGTACTCAGAATACTTATGAATATAAATATGTAAACATATATCACAATTTATCTTGGGTAGTGTGATTACAATTTGGTTAAGTGTGGTGTATAGAGTGTTATATTTACTGTCGTGTTTTTTTCTGTGTTCTGGTTCATTATTACTGTTGTGTTTTATTGCATATATTGTGTTATTTATTCATGGTTCACATATTACTACAGCATGTAATCATGATGTGTTTTGGCCTCGTATAACTTACTTGCAATTTATAGATTTTTTAGTTTACACTTTGCTCCTTTTTCAAGATGGAGGCGGATGACAATGCTGATGCTAATAACGCAGATGTTACTAAGTATATTGCTATGGAAATACAAGTACCTTTGGATTCACCTACTTCTATTCCTCCCAATTCTTCCTCCACTATTGCGGTTTCAACTAATATTCAATCAACTTCTACACCTTCCAATCAGAAATCTACTATTGTGCTTCCAGCCGATAATCAGAATGTGCATTTTCTCCATCCTGATAAGAATTTATACAAACCTACTCACCTTGCACCGTATGTTGTCTATGTGAAGTCTACTACAGAAGATTTAGGAAAAAAAACATCCAATGTCCATCAGCCGCAAATTTTACTTGGCTGAAATACCTGGTATTCTTAATATTAATGTCATTGGTAGTAATTTAAATAAACTTACTTTTCAATCTAGTCAGGACGCCAATAATTTTCTGGATCATGACATTCTTCAACATAACAAATGGGGCACGTAGAATCTTTCGTTATGATTTAACAAAAGGTCGGCAGCCTACTCGCTCGGTTGCCCTAACATTTGATTCTCAAAAGTTACCTAAAGATATTAAAATTTATTATCAATCAGTTCCAGTTGAAACATATATTCTAAGCATTCGTCAATGCAAAAATGGCTGCTGGAAATACGGACATATTGCCCGTTCCTGTAAATTAAACCATAAATTATGTAAAAATTGTGGTTCTAATCATGTTGATGGTACTGGATTTTGTGATCGTGATCTTCACTGTATTAACTGTGGTGCTTCACATGCTGCGGATTATGAACAGTGTGCGGAAAGACACAGACAGAAACAAATCATGCAACTGATGGCAATACGACGACTTTCGTTCAATGAAGCAAATAAACTTGTTAGCAAGTTCACCACAATAGCTTCACATACTCCGTTCTTCTCCGCAATACTGCAGGATCCTTCTACCGAACCTAAGGAATATACTAACCTTCCTTCATCTCATCCCTCAGCTGGTGATAGAGTGTCTACCACACACATGAAAAAATCTGCTTTAACATTTGATATTGATACACCCCCAGGAAAAAAGAGAAGAAGCTTGGATCATCCATCGGGATCTTCTGGACCATCGGCTTTTCTCTTTCCTACTCCGCATTTCTTACCTTCTTCGTCCACTGTAACGCCATCTCGTTTCAAGAAGGATAAGCCATTTCAGCTCGATTTACCACAATCGTATAAAACAAGAAATAAACTGGATTCAAAGCTTACCTCTGTTAAAGTATCGAATTTCACCTTGCTGGATCCTCAGAAGCCTTATGCTCCTCAAAAACCCCCTAAGACCTCAGCCGACACTCGACCCTATTCTATTTCCAGTGACCACGCTAATTTGACTTCTACCACTCTTACATCTGATACTACTAGTAACTTTACATCTCTGAAATGTTCATCTTCCGCACCACAATTATCCCCTAAACATACCGAAGCATTGAAGAAATTGTTGGCTACTATATTACTTTCTCAAAATATAGACGCTTCGCATACGTTCTTGGAGAATTTGGTTACACAAATCTACAATACTTTAAATCTTTCATAGATACCCAGTATGGAAGTGAAAGAATTTCGTCCACTCTTCATCATTCAATGGAATGCTCAAAGCGTCTATAACAAATTATACTTTCTATATAATCTTACCATCTTTTTTGATCCTGATATCATTATATTGCAGGAAACTTGGTTAAAACCGAACATACCTTTTCGTCTCAAGAACTATCATATTGTAACACAAAACCGAGCAGATGGATATGGTGGCATTGCCTTCTGTATCAGAAACAATCTTTCATACATCACCAATCAGCTTTCCATCCCGTGTCCGGATCTTGATATTCAACTTTTCTCTTTAAATATTCAAAATATCAACTTCTTGAACATCTACATACCTCCACATATTGTTCCTCATGCAGATTTTTGGGAAGCTATTTTTTCTGATACTCATCAGTTTGATTACATAACTGGAGATACTGATACCCAATGCCAATTATTTGGAAGCTCTAGAAATAATACTGCAGGAAACAATCTTCTCCAAGCATTACCTGTTTCTTACTATATTGCAATGAATGATGGCACTCCCACGCGAGTGTTCCGGACATAACTCTTGTGAAAAATTCGTATTATATTCACACTAGGTGGTCTGTATATTTTGATCCGGGAGGAAGTGATCACTATCCTATCTTATTCTCCATTCATCCGGTAGCCATCACATCTCCTTTTCATAATCCTATAGCAAAAGATTTCAAGTCGAAATTACAATCTATTACCCTTCACCTTGAATAAGATACATATCAACATACTATCGAAGATTCTTGTCACCTTATAAAGAGTCTCTTTCAGTCAATAAAGAGTCTCTTTCTGTCAATACCATACATAATTTTATCAAACATGCTGTATCAGTCTCGAAGACAACTTCCACTACTCCTCCATCTAGCAAACTATCAAACCGTACCTCTACATCTCATCATCCACATTGGTGGAATGTAGAATGTCAACAAGCAGTCAATAATTGTCAAAAATCTTTGAAATTATTTTTTAAGACCAGAACAAAAGACGATTTTCTTTATTACCGTAAATGTAAAGCCATTGTTAAAAGGATCACTTTGTATTACAAAAGGAAAAGCTGGGAACATTTTTGTAATAATCTCTCCTATCTCACTCCCAAATATAAGATTTGGAATTTCTTCAAACATCAAATTCATCGTTATCATAATTCACGACCTCAGCCTATGCATCACATGGATGACCAGAAATGGATCACAGATTTTCATCAACAATTGGCACCCTGCGCTGTCAATAATTCTCGGCGTCATCTTTTAAATTTTATTCTGCCACAGGGATCTTCTGTTTTGGAAACTAGTTTATCAGAAGTGGAACTCGACGTTGTTTTTCAGCATCTTCGCACCAACACCTCTCCTGGCATAGATGGTATTTATTATAAACATTTTACCACTCTTGCTGTTCTTGGGAAGGCTCTATTATTACAAATATATAATAAAATTTGGGACACTGCTCATATTCCATCTCAATGGAAACAAGTTTTTATTGTTCCTATTTTAAAAAACAAACAACATATTGGCAAAGCGGACAACTATAGACCAATAGCATTACTTCCTTGCTCTCTCAAGATATTTGAAGACTTACTTTTATCCAGATTACAGTGGTTTTTGGAACATAATCAAACTTTTCCTCCTACTATCACCGGCTTTCGAAAAGCCACCTCAACATACGACGCACTTGGGCCTCTTATTCTTGACATTTATCAGGCTTATCTTGAAAGACAATTTGTTATTGCAGTTAGCGTTGACTTGAGAAAAGCGTATGACTCAATTATCTTAGATCTCATTCAAAAGCTATATCTGTTAAAGATACCTTCCAAATTTATTAGAATCATTCATAATTTACTTATCAACAGAAAGATTTTTATCAAACTTAACAAACATTACAATAAACCTAGAACTACATCGGTTGGCTTACTCCAGGGTAGTAAGTTAAGTCCTACTCTATTTAATCTCTATATATTGGACCTCATAACAGAACTTAATCATGAAGTAAAACTGTATTCGTATGCTGATGACATTATATTCATACTGACTACGGATGATCTTCACCGAGGGACAATTCTTATTGAACAAACCTTACAGAAACTATTACGTTGGTCTATAAACAATGGTATCGACATCAACTGGGAGAAAACTGTATACTCCGTCTTCACGCGAAGACGTTGTTATACACGCCCTACCATTCATATCGAAGATCGTACGTTACGCTATGTTCGACACTTCAAATACCTTGGGCTTTATTTGGACACAAAAATGACTTGGAAACTTCACTTAGCTCTGTTGTCAACCGCATTGGATTCATACAACAACATTCTCAAAAGCTTAAGTGCAAAACGTTGGGGAGTCAATCCAACTTGTCTATACAAAATTATTACACATTGTATGATGGCAAAAACTCTTTATGGAAGCATATTTTATGAGGAGAAGATGAACTATTTTTACCAGCGAATAAACAAACTTTTATATGATGCACTTAAGATCATCCTTTCTCAGCCTACCTTCTGCCCGAAAAATGCTCTTTTTGAGGAAACTGGTATGATTCCTATTGACTTACTAATTTCCAAATTAGCAGAAACTTTTCTTTTGTCACGAATGGCGAAAAGGAATAATCCTCTTATAGCACAGCTTCATCAGATTAAACATATATTGGAAAATAGACATCAGAAGGTGCCGTATAGAAATAAATCACCATGGATAGTCAAAGCGTTTTTTAAAGTTCACATGTATGAAGGAATGATTCTACAATCTCTATCACTGCCGTGCTACATATTTCACTATACAACGAGTTTGGTACAAATAAAGACAACTCTTCCCCACTATGTCTCTTCTTCGACTTCAGGAAATTTACCAAATATCAATAATTACATTTGGCACTCTTGTGTGGATCAGCTATCTTCAAATTGTACACTTGTTTTTACAGATGCATCTAAATACATTCATCAAAATGTCGGCGCAGCAGTTGTTGTTCCTACTCTTCATATTATCAAAAAATTCAAACTTCCTCAATATTTTACCATTTTCGAAGGTGAGGCTTTTGCCATTTGGCAAGCTCTTTTATTAATAAAAAAGTTACAACTTTCTGATGCCTGTATCTGTTCTGATGCTCTCAGTGTTCTTAACGCTTTGAAACACACCCATTGGAATGTTAAAACAACTTGGCTTCTTTTAAATATAAAATTTTTATACCATCAACTTCAAGAGCAAGGATATATTATACATTTTTTACACACGAAATCACATTCTAATATAAAATTCCATGATGATACAGACCTAGCTGCAAAGTCTGCATGTAATGATGGTCAATCAGCTTTTATTAAAGTTAGTCACTTAAACTTTATTCCTATCATCAAATGAAATCAAGTCCAGATGTTACATGCTTGGAAATCTGAAAATAGGCTTGGACCAGGGCGACATTATTGGCAAATCATGTCTATCTCTCAACCCAAACCATGGCTTACTATACATAGTTGGTCTAGATACAAAGTAATTCTATTATATCGCCTTCTTTTTGACACCGCCTTAACACCTTATAAATTATATCAAATACATAAATTGACTACACCTTTATGTTGGTGTCAGAGTGATATTGGATCTTTGAATCATTTAATTTTTGTTTGTGAACAATTTACTAAAGGCAGATCTTATATGATCAATAAACTTCACAGAGCACTTGGTTATGGACCTTTTTCTGTTGAACAAATTTTAGCTACGACCTCTTGGACTCTCATCCAATTATTGATTGAATTTTTACAGATAAATGGTATCCCGCTCTAAAATTACTAAACCCGATGCAAATATATTCTTCATTTTTATATGGATACCTTTCAAAAAATTAATAAAAAATAATAATAATAATAAAGGAATAACTTCAAGGCATTTGATAATGTATCTGACGAAAGTTCGATAATGTATTTGATAATGTATCGACTTCACCTGTGATTTTTTTTTCAATTTGACTTCTAAAGCTTATCAAAATACAAAAGGCAAGAACACCAGTGAATAATAATAATAATAATAATAATAATAATAATAATAATAATAATAATAATAATAATAATAATAATAATAATAATAATAGTGGTAGTGGTGGTGGCGATAACAATAATAATAAACTGACTCAATCCTCAGTGGAAACATGATATTGCTTGACAATCTTTATAATATATATGTCCTGTTATGCATCAATCTCATCACCAGAGAACTGTCCGAAATCCATTCGAAATTTTTCATCTTCCCACTAGGATAATTTTCAAGATCATTACTAACATAGTTATCTAAGTTCAACTATTCTCTTGAGGTCTGGTCTTCAATGCACGCAACACGTATCTTCTTCAAGGTTTTTACTGGACGCAACGAGTTAAAAATGTACATTAAGCAATGACTTTAGTAGAGATTTATCAATTTTTTATTTTTTCAGCAATTCCAGGGCCATAGCGGACTCAACTACTACGGTGCCGCATCTTCCCCTATGTACAACCTCTATATGAGGTTCCAAGAACAAGAACAATTTATCTATCTACAACCACAAACCTAACTTCTTTTCTTCTTTTTCTTCTTGAATTTTTTATTAAATTTTGTTCTTTCAAAGGTTGTAGTTTAAACAACTTTCGGCGCTCTTTAGCTTCTTCATTTCTAAAGATAATTTTCTTTTTTGAGTCTTTTCTTATCTTCCTTTTGAATTTATTTTGACTCTTTCTGATATTCTTTTATATCTTCTGGGGTCAATTAAAATATTTCCTCACTCATCTGTGAAATATAGCAATTTCCCTGACTTTCGTCATATTTGAATCATTTCCCTGACTTTCAAAGTCAGTGTGAAGTGAATGCTAAACTAAAAATTTGCACACAGACAGGGCCGTGCCGTGGAAAATCAGCGCCCGGGGTGAGAGTATACGACGGCGCCACCATACATATATTCCAAGCAATTTTTCTTTTTTCTCCCGATTTTTTTGCCCCCTTACTTTGGCGCCCGGAGCCGTCGCCCCGTTCGCCCCCCCCCCACAACGGCACGGCCCTGCACATAGAACACCATTATTTAGCTGTCCAACGCTTTCGTTTTTATTTCTCAAATACAGTATAAGCTTACTTTCTTACTGTAAATATAACAAACTTCCTGTATTTGGAATATAATAAAACGTTACTACCAAACAATAAGTGTATACTAACGATAATTTTAATATCTTCGCATTCTGAATACCCTTATAAACAAGTAAAAATATCATAATTTGGCTATTTGAATATTTACAATCAACAAACCTTACTTATTGTTTTTTTCTGGTGCATTTTTATTTATTTATTTATTTTTTTAAATATTTGTTCTTTTTCTTTCAAAGCTTGAAGTAACATTTCTCAGCGCTCCTTAAGCTTCTTTATTTCTAAAGATATTTTTTTTTTTTTTTTTTAAGCCTTTTCCTTACCTTCTTATTTTTCAATCTGTCTTGATTCTTTGAGGTTTTCTTAATGTCTTTTGTAGGCAGCTAACGGCATATTTTGAAACATTTCGCTGACATTCCCTCACTCATTTTAATTTTCTTGACTTTCAAAGTCAGTACGAATTTTGTGTAGCGTTTCCTTAATCTCTTCCTCGGATTTCTTAATAATAATAATAATAATAATAATAATAATAATAATAATAATAATAATAATAATAATAATAATAATAATAATAATAAAACTAGCCTCTTGAGATTACTACTTCTTCCCTAAAATAGAATTCCACTTGAAAGGGCAACGTTTTGACTATCGAAGAGATCTATGCGTAATCACGACAGTTCTTGAATACGCTACAGCCAGTGGATTTTCAGCAGTGCTTTTAACAATGGGAAAATCTATTTTAATACAATAATAACCTTATTTATTCACAGCAGTGATGAGTAATAATCACTCTTTATACTTTTCATCAATGTTTACGGCGTAAATCTCGAATGCTATCCCTGGGGATGTTTTACGAAGTTTATGCCGAAAATATTGATGAGCAGAGTAATAATTATTTATCACTGCTAAACACATAAGATTAATACTGTATTAAACGTATAATGTATTCTATACGTTCAATTAGTGATTAATGGGACAATCGCTGGAGTCGTCACATTCAAACCCGAGGTGACAATTTTGAAACTGAAGGTGGAAATTAGGTTTCAAGGCAAGTTCTTTGATTTTTACGAGGACTCATTATATTCACAGAAATTATTTGAATGATACCACTGGTTTTCACTTATTTTCACACCCGATTGACAAAAAAGTTGGAACGTTTTCAACCAATTGAAACAAAACAGCAGATATAAGAAAAGAAACAAAGAAAGGCATAAGCAAGTATGAAATTATATTTTTGTTATAATTCTATAAAATAATAATAAAAAGGAAACGCAATAAACAGCTTCTAAAAGGCTGAATAATCATAACGCTCATCTTTGAGATATACAGTTCCTTCCAAGTTTTCCTGTTGAAGTTCAACTTATTATGTATAACTTCGAGATAGAGAGAATTCACTAGTATTAACAAGTATATTCCAATGTTTATTGTTCTCAATTATTTTTTTAATGAGGTGCAGAAAGAAATGATAAATTTACTCATCCATTCGTAAATCGAGTAATTAATGATAATAATTATAGGAGGAGGAGTCCAGTTTTGAATGGTAGTACTTGAGTCCAAATACCTTATATTATTTCAAACTAGCCACCCGCAGAATCCTGGGCAAGAGCGAGAAAATATGTTAATGTGTTTAATTCGCTGTAATTACAGTAGTTATTAATTAGTTAGTTATTAATTAATTAGTTAGTAATAGTTAGTTATTAATTAGCTTGCATTGAACCTTGATACTGGCAACATTGATGGAACTTGGGTACCTACCTTTGATGCATACTTTGGATCTGGCAATAGTGGCCTAACATAGACACACATTCTTTTTTATTCAGTTCATTCTTTTTTCATTCTGCTCTATTCATCTCAGGATCTTTTTTGTACGTTACTTTTATATAGTGGTATGTATTCCTGGTTTTACTCCTTTTTTTTTTTTCTTTTCCTTTCCGTATTAATCCTTTTTACCTTGCCACTGAAGAAGGAACCAGCTGAGAGTTCCGAAACGTTAAAACCTTTAAATTTTGCAAGGGAGGATTCATTGGTAAGTAGCCAATGTTTTGTTAATTTTGGGTAGGACATTGTTCGTGAAGAAACAGCAATCTGGGAGATGTGATACTGCAGACGTGGAAGGAAGATGATAGTAACTCATAGACAATATAAAGATCACGATAGTAATTTTCCTGTCAATACGAAAATGTTAGCAAGAGATAGTAGTGCATGGAATTTTTCCAGCTCGCGACACCGGATGGACCTGCCAGTAATACGCAAAATATTGATTGATACTGAGCACTTCTAGCGAATTTAGAATTAAGTTTTATTATCACCAAAACAGTTAAAAATGAGTGAAAACACGATACAAAGCAACTAATTTTGTTAACTACTCAGACATCATATAATAGAAATAAGAACTGTATTTCAAAGAATCCCACGTATCCCAATATATGTGCATCTTCAGCGTAAGAGACCCGGGTTCGATTTCCGATGAGAGATCATGTGGTTAGGGTCCGATCGTAAGCAGTAGATTCATGTTTCATATAGCCTCGCTGCTGAATGAGACACTAAACTCCAAATCAACCAATAAATCAACTATTATCTATTCATAAACCTACTGAATACGATAATATCAGTGATGAAATATAAATCAACTAATTTTGTTGTCTCTATACAAACACATTGAGTAATGCTCACATTCACTTCCTATTTTGTAATCCTAATTTCAATAGAAATCCCATTTTAAAAAATTAATGTGTTTTCACCGCAATATTTTGTTCAAAGCATGACTAGTACTTACATTGATAAAATCAGACTCGGACTTAAGCCGCTTGGACCGATTGTTTGGAATCGGTCCCCGTGTTAGAGTGTAATCTACTCTCGGCTGTCAAATTTATACAAGTATACATTGCAATATACGATTTTCTTGACAACCCCAGTGGCTATGACATCCAGAGAAAGGAGTTTATCCAAGTTGAAACTGACCAAAACTTAGTTGAGATAACCAATTCAACAAGAACATTTGCATAGTTTGGCAATTTTATCTATTGAATCTAAAATTAGTAGTAGTTTGAACTTAGACAAAATTCTAATAAAAAACTTCGCAGAGAAAAATCGGAAGAAAAATAACTTTAATAAAAAGGAATAATCGTATGATTCCTTTATAGTTTGAGTGTTAACTGATTTTTAGAAGTTCAAAGAGTATAATTTATTTCCATCTGTAGTCTTAAATCTTAACTTTTGTCTGAACAAAAAATATTTCTTTGTTCAATAAATCATTCTACAATCACTAAAAAAAAAGTACTGAGACTGTGTACTTTCCAGAGGTGATATACAAATTTTGTTAGTTACTTGCACGCGTACATGAAGGCAATTTTACATTAAAATAGCTTACAACTGTTTGATCTGTAATTCACATGCCCTTTTTAAGCCTACATTTTGATTGTTTTCCATTTTACCAGAAAGAAATGAAATATACAGGATGTTTCAAAACAACACCGACAACGTTTGGGAGGTGATTCCTGGCACCAATGAGGCACCTGGAAGACGAAAATTATAGACAAACCTGGGTACACAAACGCTTCCTTTTGGAGTTACAGACTGCGGGAAACATGAAAAAATGATGTTTAAAAGTCCATAGTTCCAAAACTATGGGACCTACCGTAGTCCGGTTAAGACTTCACTTAGGAACTAATATGTGCGCTATCCAAAAATAAATGTTTCAGAATCCTAAGGTACTCACGCAAGAAGTACTCACCAACTACCTCTATAAAAATTGTTGTGTGACTACCTTAGGATTCTGAAACATGGATATTTGGATAGGGCATAATACTATTTTGTAAATAAAGTTTTGACCCGACTACGGTAGATCCTATAGTACTGGAGCTATGAACCTTTAAAGTTCTTTCTTTCATGTTTTCGGCAACTTATAACTCCGCAAGGAAACATTTGTGCACCCAGGTTGGTCTACATTTTTCGTCTCACCTTGGTGTCAGGAATCACCCCCCAAACATTGTCGGTGTTGTTTTGAAACACTAAATATATACATATAAATCCTGAAGACCTTGGTATATGTTGGCTGGGAATGGGAATCCCTCAAATTTGCTCTTGTATGGATCCTGCACCTCCTAAGGCTGGTCTTGGTCAAAATGTATATTCAGTACAAATAAATCAGAAAACTACATCATATTATGAGATTATGAATATATTTGCTTATTATCTATATATTATAGTATGTTACTGTACAAAATAATACTTTACAAATTGGAAAGAATCACATTCGATATTGTTCACTCTTCACATAAATCAGACAAAGTTAATTGGTCTTTAATTGTTTTCACTTGATCATATATAATTGAAGTTAGCAATCAGCGAACAAGCGTGTATTAAAAAAAGCAATCCACGTTTCGCGATTGAAAATGTTACGAAGCTTCCATAGCTACCGCTTCTTTCTTCTTCTTCTCTTTCACTTTAGCTGTAATGAGAAAAAAAATATATTAACATAACTGATAACACAAAACTATTGGAAGTAGATTAAATAAACAAAATTTCGTATCTAGTACTATTTATACGAAATTTTGTATAGATAGTGTATTTGAATCAAAACTAAAAGTATCTATACGAAATTTCGTATTTCGTGTATTTGAATCAAAACTAAAAATGTCACTGTAGTTTGGTTTGTCACTGACTACACGTGTAAATTGAAATTTGAATTATTTTAACAGCTCAACAATGGAAGTTTCCCTATCGTCGTCTATTCGTCACCAATTCTTCGGATTTCTCCCTGCTCATCACTACCAACAGGAAATGACACTACAAATTTAAATTGCATGCTGCCTATAGTCTCCTCTCAACAAAAATCTCCAGTCTCCCCCCTCACCGTCTTATTTCCTAGTTAGAACCTTTAGTACTGCCAACGCAACCGATTTTTTATTATATTTAAGACTTATTTATGGCGTGATACTTTCTTAACACTAAAACCGGAAGTGGAAGAGATTAGAATGGAAACTGAATATATTCTTGGGACGCTTAATTGATTGCACAAAACTACAGCGATTTCGCAGAGTTACGAATACGAACTAGACTCTGGTTCCAGTTGGCTAAGGATAAAAGTCAGTGAAGAGCTTTTGTGAACACGGCATTGAACCTCCGCGTTCCATAGGCCATACAGTTATTTAGTTATAACTTTTTTTTTCACGCTTACTTTATACTGAATGTCGTACAAGGTAAATTACACAAAATTTTAGTCAAAACAGTTCACTCAATACGAAGTTAGTGATAAACGACAAAAGGAGAAAAATAATTCCTGGAGAAATACTTCCCTGGGTAAAAACGATATCAGCCTCTCTAGTTTTTCTCTATTTACAAAATAAGATAGCACGAATGATCCACTGAGAAACAGAAGGTGAAGAGCTTCCACGCACTCCCAAAATTACTAGGTTCACAATGTTGCGCTCATGCCATCAACAAGAAGGAGAAAATACCAACTACAAAGAATTCTCAAAAATTAAACTTCTTCCCCCGATACAATGTAGATCTGACCAAGTAAATGAATTGCTTTGATCTCTTTCCATACACTGAATAATCACAGAAAATAACACTGAACGTACCATTACAACTGAAAATTTTAGCTTATATTTTTCTCCCAAAAACACTTTTTTTCTTTCCTTTTAAATCCTACTTTGGTTAGGCTAATTCCATTTTGAAGCTTTACTACAACACGCAACATCTGCTACTTTTATCCGTCGCATACCAAACCAACCCACTTGGCATAACAGCCCATTTTAGGGTCTGAGCCACTCCAACGCCATCTGTCAGCAACTGGCTGAACTACACGTGATCAGCGCGCTGCGTCGCTCTGTCAAATAACCGGCGTTTCGAGAAATTTCTGGACCTAGTAGCCGCTACGTCTTGTTTTCACATGAATCCCCAGTTTGCCTCACGACGCTGGGTGGAAGCCAGAAATTGGGAAGCACCGGCCGGGAATCGAAACCGGGACCGGTGGACGTGAGTCCAACACTCTAATCATTAGACTACGTCACATGGTACTGTTGAAACAGTGTACTCTTAAACGGATGGACATACCCAAGAAGCTGAATTTATTCTCTGACTTTTACATCTCGATAGTGGCTGTATATGCGATATATTTTTACTAATATTATTTATCTCTTTGGTTTCACCTTCTATTGATGTGATTATCACATGTTTCTACAGTTTTGGCACAATGAGGTCAAAATTTTCTTTAATGACACACCATATAAACTCCTAAAAAGGTGGAACACCGATAATGACAACCTTTCCATGCAAAGTACACTTTACGCATTACTACGCATAGTCTACCTGGCTCTTCGTGAGGTACTTCTGGAAGTTGAGGCTCACCAGCACCAACAGGAACTTCTGCCGGAACACCAACGGGAATTTCTGCCGGGACTTCTGGTAGCGTATCCTTAATGATGGACTCTAATTCTTCCAGAACAGCATCCTCGTCTTCCTGGGTCAGTACTCCACTCAAGAGGGCGTCGATTTCCTGCGAGGAATAAAATGAAAATGAAATGAAATCTTTGAGTTTTACGTCCCACGGTTATGCCGGTTAGGCTAAAGGAGACGGTGATTATGAGAGATGAGTGAAATGGTGGAATGAAGAAAGTGGGAGGAAACGGGACCTGCGAGGAATAGAGTACATTAATATGCACATAAGAAGAAAGATCAAATCACTCCTTAACAAGGATTTATTGATTTATCATATTTCAAACTAAATTCTTTAAAAGCTACTGAGAGAACACAATACTATTACATGACTAATACACTACTATACAAGGATCACTTAAATTATACACAAATTATGATGCTAAATAGCGGTAGTGCCTATCGAAAGAAAGAAAGAAAAAAAAACGAAAACACAAAAGAGTACAAACTAACTACACAGAATACGACTAAAGCTATTTTTATGACAAGTAACATAACCAGAATATCTGCAAATTACCACAATATTACAACAGCTAGTATATCACAAACATCAATTTACAAGTCAAATCCCTTTCTTTTAAATTAATATGTATTCCTTTGATGCGCAGCATCCGCTATTGTAGTAAATCAGGGCAAAATTAACGAAAATTATACATATTCTGTTAATCAACAGGAGGACCGCTGTAATTGCCAAAGAACATAATTATACATCTTATTCTCTGAATACTCGAACACACTTTCAGAACAGAAGGTCAAATGACAAAAATAAATTTATTTAAACATCATATTGACTATAACGGTGTTCACTCGTAATAAAGCAAGCTTTCAAATGCTGTTAACGCCGTAGAACGTATAGATTGGCAGATATAAGGAAATTGCCCAAAAAATTCTATACAAAGTAATCTAGCTAATTTAATTTGTAATGGAAGGTACCGAAAATACCCTAATATTTCCATACCTATATAGTCCTGACAATTACACCATTGAAAGCTTTCGTAATAATGAATATAATGATAAAGGATTATGTCTTTGAGACGACCAGAACAATGTTAAATTTACGTCTCTTGCTGTGTAAAATGAAAATCTTATTTGCTGAATAACATACCAGAACCGTCGAGGAACATATTTCTGTTTTGAACGGCACATCATAAACATTAAAAAGTTGTATCATCGGCATAAAAAAATAACAAGCAAAATATATAAAAAGCAAGAGACACATGAATTTCCCATAATTAATTTTACCATGCTTAAGTCATAACGTCTATCTATTGGATTACTATAGACCTTGATTTATTTATTGGCAATAATGAGTAAATGTTGTTTTCCACTTTAGAATCACGGTAACAGCATTGATCACGATAAATTCGCAGAAAGAATTTTCATGAAATATCTCTTAAATGATCTATGCAACTGAAATTTGTACATCATTTGAAAGCTTCCGTTGTGAAGGATAAAACGATGTTCTACTTGTGTGTCTCTTCTGCAATTAAAGCCAGTAGAAATATATATATATATATATATATATATATATATAGGAAGGGGCAAACGTATGGGTAGATGGAGAGAAAATCGAAGACGTTAAGACGTTCTTCTATTTAGGAAGTCTAATATCCTCGGACGGAAGAGGCGAAAAAGACGTAAGCTCCAGAATAGCACAGGCTAAACAAGCATTCATTAGGAAAAGAGGACTACTAACATCAAGAAATGTGTCGCTGGAAGTTCGTAAACGATTTATTAAGACATTGGTATGGAGCGTGGCGCTGTACGGATCAGAGAAGTGGACATTGAGAAAAGCTGAAATATCCAAGCTGGAAGCATTTGAAATGTGGTGTTGGCGCAGAATGCTGCGCATATCATGGACCGAAAGGAAAAGGAATGAAGTCGTACTAAAGGAAGCAAATGAAGGACGACAGATCATAAAGATAATAGGAAAAAGAAGAAACAGCATGCCTGGCCATCTTATTCGACACTCTGATTGGATCACTGTGCTGATAGAGGGAAAGGCAGAAGGAAAACCAGGAAGAGGAAGACCAAGGATAGAATATCTGGATGCAATTACAAAGAAGAGGCCTTATCAAGGTATAAAACAGCTCTCCCAAGCAAAAGAAAAGTTTTAAAATTTCCATGTTGCCCACCAACCTATGCTTGAGGTGAACAAGAAGAAGGGTGTTTCAAAACAATATCGACAACGTTTAAGAGGTGATTCCTAACATCAAGATGCGACAAAAAGTATAGACCAACCTGGGTGCACAAATGCTTCCTTTCGGAGTTACAGACTGCCGAAAACATGAAAAAATGTACTTTAAATGTCCATAGTTCCAAAACTATGGGACCTACCGTAGTCGAGTCAAGACTTCACTTAAGAACAAATACATGGCCTATCCAAAAATCCATGTTTCAGAATCCTACGGTACTCACGTAACAATTTTTATAGAGGGAGTTTGGCTATGGACATATAATTTGAAGTACTCACCAACTACCTCTATAAAAATTGTTGCGGAAGTATTGCAGGATTCTGAACTATGGATTTGGATAGGGCACATACTAGTTCCTAAGTGAAGTCTTGCTTCGACTACCGTAGGTCCCATAGTTTTGGAGCTATGGACCTTTAAAGTTCATTTTTTCAGGTTTTCGGCAGCCTATAACCCCGGTCCTATGGCATTTGTGCACCCAGGTTGGTCTATACTTTTTGTCTTATCTTGGTGTCAGGAATCACCTCCCAAATGTTGTCGGTGTTGTTTAGAAACACCCCATATATACATATATTGTGTATGTGAGAGAGAAGTACATCCGCCATTTTGAAGAAGTGCTATATTCATATACTCACATCCTCCAATCTATGCGTCCTATGGTATTGAGTTTAAGAAAACAATAATAGTTCTACTACAGGGTGGGCCAAAAGTCACGAAGGGGTTATAACTGTGAATAACTTTTTTACTTATTAGTTTCCATCGATATTTCATACACTTAAAGACCAAGGATGGGAGATTGTTTACACTTGTGTGTGGATCTCAGGTAGGTATCTGCCATTATGGGCCTTACAAATACGGGTCCTGTGTAGCACATGATTCATAACTGGGGTTAAACTCTTCTGGTTGGCCTGAACTCACTCCGCTTCATTATTTTCTTTGGGGCTATCTGAACGACAAAGTGTAAGTGAACAAATCATAAACGATGCAGCAGCTCAAGGACAATATTGATGCAGAAATATGGGCACTTGGAGCAGAAGTGTTGACCGGTCATGAATCATGTGCCACAGGACCTATATCTGTGAGGCCCACAACGGCGGACACCTGCCTGAGATTATCTTGCACACATAAGTGTAAACAATCTTCCATCCTTGGACTTTAAGTCTGTGAAATATCAATGATAACTAATGATAAATAATAAAAAAAGTTATTCACAGTCATAACCCCTTCATGACTTTTGGCCCACCCTGTATTTAAACAACACAAACATCAGTGTGTGCATAACGCTAATATGCAAACCTCCAAGTAGAATCTAGAATAGCCGGGCAGATATGTGAAGAGCGTGAAATCAGAGTAAAGGGGAAGTTCTCACGGTATTCTTCCAAGACCGAACAAAAAGTTTATACTAATGTAGAAAGAAGATAGTAAACTTTTCTTTCTTGTAGCTCATTTTAGAATTTTGCCCATAAGAAAAATATGAGAAACGTGTATCGCAACGTAGGATAGGTTTTACAACTGGATTTGATATTTCTTCGGTGGAGAAATGTCAAGGGACTAGTTCTCGTAATAAAGGTATGGAGGTTGGGTGACCTTCTGTAAACGATTTCAGGTGAAATGATGAGTACAGAGTAAGCAAGATTCATTAGCATGTGGGAGTAATGGAAACCGGGATGGTGTTGAGTAATAGTTGGGAATAAGCAATTTTAAAGAGCCTTTTTTTTTTTTTTTTTTTTTTTTTTTCCCACATCTGAATTGTTGCTGATCAAGTTGACGAGTATCTCAGTTGACGAAAGAATTTTGAGGTAGTTGTTGACGGAGAATGAGATGGAACAAATATGCGTTCCCCGAATGGCCAAGGAATAGAGCAAGAAACGTTTGATATGGTAAGCTCACATAGTAGCTCTTGAAGTGGAAGCATTGCATACTGATGATAGGTTTGATGTGTGCCTTAGTATGTCACTCTATAGACGCCCATTCTCAAGTTTTCACGTACACATCCAGGAAGGTGACTGTATGCTTGGTGAAGAAGCAAGATGAGTTTAACTAAGGCACTTCTTCCGGGATTCTAGGAATTATTCTAGTGCTCTTTGGAAGTGTGTTCATATTAGGAAGATATCTATGAATCGAAGCTGGGAAGATTAACCAGGCAATAGGCGGAATATCTGCTAATCAGGCACCCTTACAAACATAAGGAAGGAATGAGAGTGCCCATAATTTGAAGATAACGGTTATTTTCAAATGCGAAATTGTTCATGGTCAGGGCAAACTAGGCATATTGGATCAGGAATTGTGTGCTGGATAATTGAGGCCCTAGTAGTATGTTTTAAGTCTTCAAGGACGCTGAGGCCGTAAGTCAGTGAGATATTAGTGTATAATAAAGTTACGTCTATGTAGGCTAGAATAGTATTGGAAGATAGGGGACGAGTAAAGAATGCATGGGAAGTAGTATGTACTCTCGAATTATGATAGGAAAGTGTGGCCATGGCACTGGAGGTGGAAGTTGAGGAAAACAGAGATGCATTTTGTGAGGTTATCAATACTGACAGAAGCAATGGGTCGTTTTAGGTTGCGAGTTTCTATATTTTGGAAAGATGGAATTTAGAAGTATTGTGTGTTTTCGGAATAAGATTCACGATGGTGAATTGGGACATGTCCTCGAGAGGTCCATGGTTGGCTACATAAAATTGGACTTTAGTAAGGAAATCATTGGTGGTATTTTCTTCAAAAATGCAGTTGCAAAGCTGGTGTAGAGCTTCTAACCGGTAGTCTTAGTCTGGAATGTACTCTGTATAGATGGAATAAAGGAATTCTGAAGTGATAGAAAATGAATTACCAAAAACAGCGAAAACATAATCACACACACACAAAAAGTATACTATAAATGCTTTCGCTGAATGCTTCATCAGATAGTATAGGGAAGAAGTATGACGAAAAGACAACCTAAAGCAGCTGTAACACGTCCAGGTGAGTGCTATGTATAATGGTTCTCTTACCCGTTGCTTGTCCATGCCCTCTCTTGTCTCTTCCAAGATCGCCTCAACATCTTCTATTGATAGAAGTGCATTGATTTTCTTCAGAGCTTCATTGCCCACCTTCAGTCCTTCTACCACCTACCGAAAAACAAACAAAAATAAATAAATATAGTTGTGCTGACAATTTCACAATAGATATTATTTACTTCATATTCTTAACCTGTAAACGTACCAATATTTCATGCTACTTTACGGGAGTAGGTGAACAATTAGTGTTTCCACCTCGCAATTAAGTAAATTCAGGTTCCAATCCCGAGGCGACATTTTCTTTAGCCCTGTTAATCAAACGCAGTTATCGCTATCACTCTTTATTATATCTTTATTTGTATTTGTGGGCAGAAGTACTTTTAAATTATGCACAAGCTGCTCTAGAAAGGAAGAAGAAAATTATGAAAAGAAAGAAAAGATATAGATGTAATTTCTTTTCTAGTTGTCATAGCAACGAAGAATAAATATATATAATAAAGGATCCATCTTGTGTACACTGCATGTACAATTTTTAAAGAGTGTAAAAGTTTAATGTGTCACATACTATAATAAAAGGTAATATCATGATGTCGTGTGTAAATGGATTTTGTTAAATCATTAGCCTTGTAGTTATCTAAATGTATATGAACTGTGGGGATTTCGTTATATGTTATATAAAATTTGGTGGTCCTTGCCGCAGGATTGTCGTTATTTTTTTCATGATCTTCTTCTTTCTTTCTAGAGCAGCTTGTGCATAATTTAAAAGTATTTCTGCCCACAAATACAAATAAAGATATAATAAAGAGTGATAACAATACAAGTATTGTTATACAGTAACGATATTTAAATACAGTGAGATTTTGTACTTGCAATTATCAGCAGGGGGACATTGTTTGGCATACTCTGTGATATCACAAGGTTAACAGTGTTGTCAACCCAACATAAAATTGCATTTTTTCAAATGGCACTACATCAGATTATTACATGTTTCAAATTTACACATAAAACGAAAACTTATAATACCACACTTGTCAAGCAGTGTTGCGAGCTAAGGACGCTGCAGTATCATAAACATCGAAAAATAACATCAAATGTTGGAGGGTTCTACAACAGGAATAAAGCACGTGAAACGGATAGAGTAATGTACATCCAAAGTACCTTAATGCCGAATACTACGATCGTCATATGACGTATTTCGAATAAGTAGAAACAAAGTTAACACGGAATTGAAAATTTGACTTTTTTCAAAGCAGTTTATTTCGAAAAAGTGTTTAGATAAGTATCACATCGAATTATGTAGATGGCTTTCAATAGACATACAGATCATAATGCCGTTTATAGTAATTTGATATCTCAAATCATTTGGGAGATTAAAAAAAAAAAGTAAAATTTGATATTTTGTCTAAAATGACGTATTCGTGGGAACTTTTTAAAGACAATATTTGATTTACTTTTGCTTCTATAACATTACAACAATACTTTTAGGTCGGATGACAATAAGTTCTTACAATCACATAATTTTAAGCCGTATTTCAAACTTTAACAGTTTTGGCCATATTTCTAGAACAATTTGAGATACTATAAACGGCATTGTCATTTTCACATCTCTTGAAACACATGCAATTGTATGAGATACTTACGTAAGCAGTTTTTCAAAATACAGATGTTTGAAAAAAGAAATCAATCTTTCACTTCATTGTAACTTTGTTCGTATTCATTCAAAATTCGTTATATCATGATCATACTATTAGATACTAAAGCACTTCGGATGTACATTGCCCCGTCTGTTTCATTGGCCTTATTACTGCTGCAGAGGCCACCAAAATTTTGATGTATGTGATAATGTAGCGTCCCTGATTTGCAACACTACATGACAAAAGTGGTGTATGTTGTCGTTTTACATGTAATTTAAAATATGTAATAGCCTGACGTAGTGTTATTTGTAAAATATATGATATTAGGTTAGCAACATGGTAAACCCTGGAGTATCAGAGAGTATGCCGAACAATGCCCCCTACCGATATTTGAATGGTACCAAATTTCAGCGATTTTTGTCTACTAGTTTAAAAGTTACAATGTCGTATCAAGACAAATGGTACACCCTCTGTATAAAAGAAGATGATTACAAGAAGAAAATACAAATTAGTTCCTTTCAATAATTAAAGGATATCAAGAACATTTCATAGTAATACACCTATTAGAACTTCTATAACTTTTACTTTATATTTGTTTCATCTATACCTGTTTGGGAGTCTTAATCACAGTATGGGTTACATAATTTCCCGGAATTTTACTTTTTGTGCCTTACGTTCACTTAACCCTTCGTAAATATGGCATGGTCTCAGATTCCGGGTGGTGCTCATTTTTTTTTAATTATTTTTTTCAGAACAAGTGGCGGGAGTAGAACCTCTTAGTATTTTTAAGGTCAATAATTGAAATGATTATAGTTGTATATTGATAAAGGTCATGGTAATATAATACAACCATATTTAGCTTTAGTAACGAGAAAGAACTCATAGAACAAAACGGTGAAAAAAAACGGTCTCTGAGACCAGCCACACTAAAGATGTGACTTTTTCATAAGTGAAAGGAGATAATGAAATGCAAGTTGCCACAATCATAGATAAGGTTATTCTACAACAGAAAATATGAACCTGAAGAATTTTCAGTGTTGCCATCCATAGAAAATACAGTGCTGCCAGAATAACCTTTCCTCCAAAATCTAAGTTAAGACAACGACTAGAGGATTACGTATCATGTTTTGGAATCCTGTGACTTACTTTTTAAATAACAGTTGTATTTAGTTTGTAATTAACTAAATAGTTTTAACATACAGTTATTAAAATTAAATAATGATTTTATTTTAAAAAGTAGTTCACAGGATACGAAAACAACATGATACGTAATCAAATGCAGTTGAGTTCGTTCTTCTAGTTGCTACCATAAATTAGATTTTGGGGAAAATGTTATTCTGTATACTACCATAAAGCAAGGTGCTGGACAGAGGTTACTATAAAGGCTTAACCAAATAATTAGTCAATATATAAATATAAATCCGAAGTACTTGGATACTACGAAAATGGTGCTCAGTGTTTAAAACTCAAAACCAAGAGAAAAGCAAATCAATTCCCTCAACAGCACATTGGTTCCGAAACCCCTTACCTGCATTTCCACCTGTGCAAACTCCAAGTCTGTCACAAGCCTCTCTAAGTTCTCGAGCTGCCCGTCAGCCTTCGACAACACTTGCTCTTGAAACCTTTTCTTCCGAAGGAGTAACTTCGCTCGCCTAAAAACAAAAAAATTCATAAGGTTATGTCAAAACAGAAAATCACGAACTGGCGGCAATACACCACAAGGAGTGTTAGATACAGTATTTGACACAAGTTATTACCTTATTAACATTAGTTTCATGCAAACACGATGACTACAGCACGGTACATCTTAGTACAGATTATTACAAGTAGCTGGCACGCACAAGGAGGATGTGTGTCAACGTTCGGCAAGGACAAACAACAACAGCTACAGTCTGCTACGTGACACATAAATAAATTATTTACAGCAAAATATAAACTGTCAATTGTTATTGGCAAGAACGATACCCTTTTTAGCGCCATAAGTGTTTTTTTTTTCTTGGATTTTCTCGAAAACTGCGCATAGGAATTCATCCTCAAGCACGTCGCTTACTCAGTTCCATATGGCCTATCGATTGATGTATATCCCACCTTTGAACTATATGTTAGTTACACAGAAATCAAAATTCAAGCCTTAATTATAATTTAGGCTATATCTCATTAATCACACTATGTACTGTTATTTCTTTAGTGTCATAATAAAGAGCCTAATAAGGATAAGTTTCAGTATAAGTTTTACTTTGTTAAATGGCATGTATCGTACAGTATGCATGCTTAAGTTTACAAAGAAATTACTTCTCCTCGATTTCCTCAAAAACTAAGCATGAGATTTTTACACTCACGCACATAATTTTGTTCCGCTCAATAAGACCTCTCAATTAGTATATGTCTCATATTTCGATTCGGCTGTTATAAAGTCCTTGCCATAAAACAAATGCTTACAACTTTTTTGTAATGGAACAATAGACAAAAACATGAATAACGTGAAAGGGTACACGCGGAGAAATACAGCGCCGTTTGTCTCATACAAAATGACAAGTGATCCACTTGACCGCCAGTACCATGATACGTATTAACTGTCAGGAGTCATGGGAAGAGACGAAGAAACACGATCGCATGGCGTTCCAGAGGGAAGAAAGAAAACACGAGACATCGACAACACCATTTATTTGACAGTGTAGAATGTAATGACAATGAGCATGACAGTATGTCGAAGAACCACAGAGACTGTTATGTGGTGGTGCAATGAGCGTAAACCTAGTCTGTCAAAGAGTATGTTCAAAATGAGACCTCGAAGCGCACACGCAAAGATCGTTCCACAGAATATAGCATTCATATAGAATGGTCTTACAGACTGCAGTAATGCTTTATTGTATATCATCTGGTGTTATTGGCACATCCCGGTAGACAATGTCCTTCAGTTTCCCCAAAAGAAAAAAGTCTAACGGCCACAAGTCTCGAGAACGAGCCGGCTATTTGACAGACCCTTATCGTGCTATTCATCAACTGAGAAACATATTATTCAAACATGCTGTAGTGCGTCATGCACTGTGAGCTGGGCATCCGTCATGTTGATACCACACTTCCCTTCTTGTCTGAAGCTATATGTCCTCTAATAGTGTTGACAGTTCATTTTCTAGGAAGTTTATATATCGGTCAGCATTCAGTCTCTTATGTATGGAAAATGGTTCAAGGAGATGTTTACCCGCTTGTTGCCCCTCACCTTACCTTTAATTGGCTTCTCCCGCACACGTTGTTCAGATGTTACACTTCCGTTGCCTTAGTTTCACAAAGAGCTTACCAAAAAGACGTCACGATGGCTCCCGTCTGTCCGGATATCTCTGCGCTTGTAAATACCACTTTTTTCACTCTTACCACTACGACTGTCTGCTATGACTTAGCACGATCTTGTGGCTCGGCAATCGCAACTTTCTCCGCGTCAAGAACTGCTCTGTCAAACACTTCAGACAGCATACGTACCGAAGTACTGGCGGTCAAGTGGGTCACTTGTCTCTGTTTACAACCATTTCCATATCTCCCTGTGGAACTGTGTGCAGTAGCAGCGTGATACAAACGGCGTTGTATTTCTCCGTGTGCCCTGTCATATATATATATATATATATATATATATATATATATATATATATATATATTTGTCTATCGCTCCATTATAAAAAGGTCACTTTCTTCCTGGTGCCCCATTTGTCGATGTTTTTCCTGCCACACCACACCTCCGTTTGACGAACCCCATTTAATATTGCTATTTATCGTATATCACTAGCGTTTCTCGTTTCTGCAGCATTTCAGGTGGCACTTTTAGATGCCTCACGCTATGTATGTGTCGACTTTACGTGTACTACCAATGATACACATACAGTGGGTAGGTAATTCTGCTTGGTTTCGGCAAAAGAAAATTTAGCAATAAAAATGCATATTATGTGTCTATACTTACTCCTTCTTGCCTTCTTGCAACAGCCTTTTTGCCAATAGTCTATCATTGTCAAGAGAGACTTCCACTCTCCTCTGATACTGCTTCAAGTTGTCTCTTTGCTGCTTTAATTGCTGAAATACACAACAAGATTTTAACTACTTATTTAATGATGTGATTTGACGTATATTAAATAATTAGTAAAAATATAACAACTTACAAAGTCCAACAATCTGTTTCAACAATCTATACTGACTTCGTCAGTAGCTCTAGGAAACTCACATGAAAGTTTTCCTTCCCTTTTCAGAATTTCATTTTATACTTTTTTCGTGTGCCCAGTTGTATAAAAAAAATGCATAGTGCAGTGTTTGCGGAGTAGATCGTTCAAACGAAGAGTTGTTCGAATAGTCTACAAGGGATTTATATTAACAAGAGTTCAAACCTCATCATTTTCAACGGGGCACAAAAAAAAAAAAAAAAAAAAAAAAAACCTGCAAAATGAAATCCTGAGGGAAAAAAAAAACTTTCAAGTGAGTCTCCCAGAGCTACTGACGAAGGCAATAGACATTACTGAAATTGTTAAATGCAGTTAAAATGCACTTGGACCCAGAAATTGTTGCATGTTTTGCTAGCATTTTACTACTCTTGAAAATACACTGATCTATCACAGAACTACTACCATCTCCCCGAATAATTAATTCGAACTTGCTTCCATGCAGTCTCGGACTGGGGGCTATAGGGCCCCTGCAGGAGCTTTACTTGGAGGGCCCCATCTTATCTTTCCGTGATGGAGTGTGGCTTTTCTTTATAAACCTGTCAGGTTCATTTACGCGTGGTAATGGGGCTCCTGTTCTATTTCTTTATGGTGTTTTAATAACTTGTCCAACGACTAACAGAAGGCCCAGGGACTTTATAAAAGTCAGTCTCATTTCGGCATTCACGGGGCTCCAATACACATTTAGACAATATGATGCTGGGATCCCATTCTTCATATTGTTGAAATATATTCTTACTAGGCTACAAACAAAGGGCCCCAGATAGAACTTTATAATACTGTTAGTTTTATTTCAATAATGGGACCCCAACGAGTACATTCAATGCTGAGGACCACTGAACTCTGGGAACGGAACAAACTACAACGAGTAAGTATGTAAACTACAACACAGTAGATGTGTTTACCTTAGTTTCCGTATTTATTCAGTATTCATTATATAACATTTATTTATTTTGAGAGGGCCCCGGCAGGGATCACTGCCTTTCTGTCCTGGCCACTCCGAGCCTGCTTCATGTGAGTTTCGTGATGCTGCAGGATATATACCGGTTGTGTATAACTAGGGGGTTAAGTATTCACTAAGTAAATGAGTTCATGTGTGACGGGTAAACGTAAAGATTTATCCGTGTTCGACAAAGCCAGATCACAGCGTTCCGAAAGAGCTGATGTCTCGATCGGGCAAACAGGTGAACTAGTGGATGTTCGAAAGTAGCTTTAGTGAAAGTGTATCAATAATGGTGTCTAAACAATAAACCGTCACAAAACCGAGGAGGACGGTGCAATTTGACGGTGCCGATTGTCGGAGTAAGTGCTACATTCAGATACTGGTACAGGCCCACAGGCATAGTATGGTTAGAAAGCTGACTACCCAATATAAATGTGATTAACTCAAAACAAATCCCCGATAATGTTAGAGTTTATTTCTTCAACAGATGTGCAGCAAAAAAAGTATTGTTTGAACTTCCCATTCTGGATTTTACAACAGTATCCCTTCCTCCCTCCATCCCTCTTTTGCCCGCATTTGCGGGGTTGCAATGTCTCAACACCCACTGTGTCTCTGTCTCTCACTCTCTCTCCCAATACTATCGCTAATGCAAAACAGATATCAGGCCTCCACATTTTGCTACAATCGAATATAATATAATATATATATGTATAAGAAAACTATATATGTTGAATAGCATTTTCTAATCACTGACTGAAAGGACAGGGTTTGGAACTGTGGCAATTAAGTGTCCACGCGGACTTGACGAGCGGCTGTCAAATGCTGGAAATGAGAGGCCGGTTGGCCATTTAGTTATCGGGAGTATTTTCTACAAGTTCCCGCGGACGATGACTTATTGATGGCACTTCCCACTACACACAGAAGGCGGCATCCTTTATATACAAACTGCACATCTATTGAAGAAATAAACTACAAAGTACGTTCACACATACGGGCTCATCCAGCAGCTCGTCTCCCGGGTTCAGTCAATTCAAGACTTGCCTGATTGGTCTACAACGAACATGCGAATTAGATGATAGAAGTTGGGAAGAATCTGATGAATCATGACTTTTAGCACACTCTGTGGATGTGCGTGTGCGTGTGCCGTGAAAATCCCACCAAGTGCTAGAGCCCTCGTGCATACTGTCAACATTACAACCCAACGGCTAGTGTGTAATTTAGGGCATGTTTACATAGCCAAAACTACGCCCATGGTGGTTGTAGACAGAAGTATGACTTGTGTCCGGTATCACTATACCAGACCATCAGCATCTTCCATTTATAAGTGATAAGATTGCACCGAAAACTTCAACACCGCTGATAATGAAAGAGGTTATCCACTAAAACTGTACGGTTATTTATAAAATATGAACACTTCCTAAGTAAGTCTTGGATTATTACTGTACCTAACATATTTGTGCGCAGCATTTATAATCTACATTTCAGAAATGAATAGATTCAGATACAGGAATCGACTCTAAAATCCTGTATAACCAGATCAAGCTTAGCTGAAAGCTGTAGAAGGAAACTGCTGAGACAATATCTTACAGCATTAAATAATCGTGATGAGTATCAGAAGTGGGCGTGTCACCGCTATCTTGAATTCCACTTGGCGGATACTCAGCTTGATGAGCAGAATCTTCCTGACTAAGCTTCAACCTGTTCAGTTTAAAAGTTAGAGGAAAAAAAAAAAAAAAAAAAAAAAACCTCCATAGAAACACATTTAAAATCCTATACCTCACACTCAGATCAAAAAGTGGAGTTAACCTCTAAAAATAAAAGTCGCCAATAGGTGTGGGGCATGTGAGGCATGGCAATGAAGTGTTTCTCCATTACCTTTGTTCAAGTACATACCCATAATCACTGACGCGCCTGCTCCTAACGGAAGCACCCCTGCGCTCCTGTTCTGATTCGGTTAGATAAAACTCTTGCTTTTAGTGGTCACCCAAGTACTAGTTGGCTTGTGGTTTTTGCACAGTCGTACTAATGCGTATTTATACCTGTAACAAGTATGTTTTCCTCTGCACGCAGTTCTCTGTTATGAAATACTTTCTAAGGCACTAAAAGTGAATTTCCTGATCAAAGAAGCGAGTTGTAATTAATTTAAGTATCCGGACCTAAAATGGGATAGCATGTATATTAATGCTCTAAAGTGGCCCAGCGCAGTGTAGTCGCTAACGTACTCACCTTAGATGCGAGCGATTCCGAGTTCCATCCCTGGTGGGGACACTCGGTCGAAAGGTGTAACAGCCATCCTGAGTGAGTTTTTTTCTAGCTTTTCCTCATTCACACTAGGCAAATGTCAGGATGGCACCTAACATAATAGTCACAGGCCACTTCAGTCCAATACAAAGTCTGCATTGGTAAGCACATACGGAAGCAATAATAGGCAGCGTTGTGATTCTGATTCTTAAAGTTCGAAGTGTCCAAAAAACTGCCGACTCGTTCCAGTGAGCAGTCAGAAGTAACGTAATGGCAGTCAGTGCTGATAGTGTCCGAGAAGAATGGCAAGGTGTGGCCGAACTGACTTACGTTGTTTTCAAACATCAAATTAAATTAAGACAGCAATTCGAATTACCTGACGTTACGGGAAAGGATAAAATGTTAAGATTTCAAGAAATTCCAAATCTTCAATTTCTCATATGAATATTGAATTCTTGCAAGAGTGTGAGCTACTCAAACATGACGTAATATGTCAGAAATGCAAGAGCATATGTCATTAACAACGAGAAATGAATCAATTGATGGCTTAACATGATGCTGCGATAAAGTGAGACGTGAAATAAAATAAACAAAAAGTGCAAAGGAAAGAAGAAAGAATTGATGAAAATTCCATTGGAACGTAAGTTACAATATGTTGTTCATATGTAGTTTACGTGCTACTCATCATCACTGACGTGCCTGGTTAATACGGAACCTCCCTACTCAGCTTTTGTCCTGACTCGGTTATATAGCATTCGTGTTTTATACTCAGCCTTACTAAGGAGAATCTGCACCTATTAAAGCAACCTCTCTCTTAAAATACAGCATCTAAGGCAGTAAAAATGATTTTCTTTCTAAGAATTCATACTTTTTGCGTGCAGTTCTACTACACGGATCCATAGTATAAGTAGTAGTAGAAGCAGGAGTAGGAGTAGGGGGTAGAAACGGGTTACAAGCCCCGCAGGGGTTCGTTTGGTTCTGTTCTGGACATAAAATAGGCAAATTTGCAAAGACTTCCCTAAATTTTTCAGGGCCTTGTACAATCTGTGGATCCGTATAGTAAAACTGCACCCTATTTTGATAACTATAGCCTAATTTTGATTAAGTTAGGTCATATTACGTTGTATTTACCTTCATGGCTGGTATTGGCCCCCGAAATTAGAATTAACCTGAATGAATTTCCTGCTAACAAAAATTCACATTTCATGAATATAAACATGCTCCTATAAGGTAGGATAGTACGATTCTTTATAACTAATAAAGGATATAGTATACATGAAGCTGCATCAGTTCCCGAAGGAGCAGGACGCTCATACTTTTAGGGATTATTCATTGAGTATGTACGAACTTACAAAGGGGGTAACAAAGCGACTTTTATTTACATATCGACTGATACGAAAATAAAAAAGAACGTACCTGTACTTTATATCTGCATGTGTAGAGCCCTTGTACTTTATCTATGACTGTGTGTGTGTGTGTGTGGGGGGATTTAATGCATATCGCGTGTTTTGTGCACATGGATACTTCTTACTACTGCACTACGTAGAAAATTTATGGTATTTCATGTAGAAGTGGTAATACAACACAGAAGCAACGCAGATCAGGGGGTTCTCATGTATACTATTACCGAGCGAGCAAAAAGCTCTAAAAAATTTTGAGCACTTAAAAAATATCGTTCTAAATAGTCTAATTACCAGAATCCTATATTCTTTACATCAGCTATATTGCTCCTTTATTTAACACTGTAAATATAAATAATCACTTCGCAAATTTGCATAATACAGAAACCACAAGTAATTATACCAACTTACCAGTACGGCCCTATCATGGTCAGTAACCCTACTGCTGTGACTGCTGGATTTTAGTTTTGCAAATAGTCCACCCATTGAAAATTAAACTGTAGCACAAACTCGAAGGGAATTACTCTTCTAAAACTTGTCAACATCACCTTCTTTTTCAATTGCCTTCAACTTTCACATTCGGAATTCATTCTTCGACCTTCAGCACATTTTGCGGCTTACGTTATTTTATTGTCTCTCAGTATTGCCACATAATAATTATACATTTTTATCAAGTTGAAATATTTTCATTACAGTATTACTAAGTACGTTTTATAGCAATGTAATATAATTTTACTAAACATAAATGAAGAATATCAACAGGAAATGGTATTCCTCAACCTAATTACGTTATTGAAAGTTACGTATTACTCGATTTTTTTTTAAGAATATAGTTTTAAGAATATTCTAAGTATGTACTGCCAACACTTAATACTATTGTCTGTAATTGTCGTCTGCACCGGTCTGCACTGCAACGAAAAAAAAAAAAAAAAAAAAAGTAAAATGATAGTGAAGTAGAAAATCTCCATGCATAAGTTCATTATATATTGTACTAGGCCACATCTTTGAACGATACACCTGATTAAGCAATGTGTTATATAAGAAAATAAGCAAATATTAAGGAGTGACGCGTTAAATGATTCTTGGTAAGTCAGTCTTGTATTAATTAAGAATATGGGACCAAGCTTATGATTTTTATAAGGAACACATTTCTGTAGGCGACAGAATTAAATACAAAGTAATACAGCTGTATTTTAAATTTACAAGTGTAGGGCTACTAGGGTAAAATCATTAGAAGTGCTTTACGGCAAATAAAATAAGTGAGTGCATATGAAAGGTGCCTCTATTAGATGCTATTTTCCACTGGCAATGTATTACTTCACAGTGTACAGAACCTGTACTTTGTTTGCAATTGGTGTTACTAGTATGAAACCTAACAAATGCTCAACTACCCTGCTTTGCGCGCTACTCACCATCACTGACGCGCCTGCTCCCTTCGGACGCATCCAGCGGTGTTGCGCATGCCCACCAACTTCGCCCTACCCCAACTCGGTTAGATGGAATTCATGCTTTTTCTAGACACCTAGCACAGGTTGGTTTGTTTTTTACTCTAGTATTTATGGTACACACCCGAAAGCCATATTTATACGCAAATCGTTAAAGAATTGTAATTTTTCAACAAGTATTTCTGGTGGCCCTCTTAGATTTTATTTATGTCAAGTGAGATGTCACCCAATGGAAACATTTTAATGGACAATAAGGAAATTAGTGAAAGAATTTTAATTTTTCAACAATTCTTTTAGTGGTGCGCCAAAATTAAAACTACGGAAATGGTACACTTATGTCTATTTTTTCGTGCATGTTGATATATTATACAGGTAAAATCTATTTTTTCCCCAAATTAAACTAATGTTTTTAAAAAAATAAGTATGAAGACAATTTACTGTAAATGAGCCAATAAAGCCAAACATAAATTCATGCAAGCCAAGTTTAGGCACCACACTCGAAGTAATTGTTCAAATATTATGTAGTAATTGTACATCTTTTACTATTTTCATCTTATTGTCTCGAAAAGATTTGCAATAGGTGACATGACATGAGCACAGTTAACATATATGAAATTCTAGGGGATACTATCGGTAATTGTCGAAAAATTTAATTCTTTCACGATTTCTATATACATTCAAATACCACTCATTCTAGCTTTGGAACTTCTCGTATAAATTAAAAGACAAATTCTGACCAAAGCATATATTAACAAATAAATAATAGCGTTATAGTTTCAGCAAATTAACTTTGCCTTCATCAGAGACATTATGAAATACAATTTCTAAGATTACAGCTTAAATACTTCTTAAAACGAGAGGTCATTCCACAAACCAATCAGATTCGTCCTTTCCTCTTTAACAATTTTTAATTAATACATATGCAACTTTTAATGATCAACTTTCACTTATGAGCTAAACTTTTAATTGGCACACCTGTGTATTCTTAATGAACAACTTTCACTTTTGAAAACATAAACTTTTAATTGTCTATCCGCTGTTCAATACACCTGTTTTTACCTCTTGTTTCTTCTCTGTTTTATCTAACATTTTCCTCCATACATCATATATATTTAGTCCGCTATTCCAATTCATAATTTTCTTGCTTCCTTCCCTTCGTATCCATTCTGCCTCTTTCCATTTTCTTGTAATGCTTCTTTTTTCCTTTTCCAGCCCTTCTACGCCTTTCCAGTCTATTTCATGTCCTGCCTCCTTCACATGTTTATATATAGTGTTACTATCTATCTTCAATCTAACGTCATCCTGTGCTGTTTAATCCTTTCTTGTAACCTCTTTCCTGTTTCTCCTATATAACTCATATCACATTCTTTGCATTTAATTCTATATACAACCCCTTCATCACTTATTTGAATCTCTGTTACCTTTCTTCTCCTCGTTCTCAACGCATCTAACATTCTTCTACTTCCTCTTCTGTATGTTCTTATTCCTCTTTTTCTCAATAAGTTTTTTTAAGACTTCCGTTTTTTCTCCTATGCTCTCTATCCCGAACCATCTTTTCTTTTCTTCTTCTCTATCTTCTCTCACTTCCTTCTGCCTTTTGCCCTCTTCTTTCTTGCTATTCTTCTTCAATCTATCCTCACTATATCCATTCTGGATTAATAAACTGTGAAATTGCTCTATGTCTTCTTTTCTCTTTCCATGTTTCTAATAAAGTTCCTTTTAGTTCCTTCATCTACATCACTTCTTCTATGGCAATAAACACCTGCTGAACATTCTTTTCTATACCATGTTGTTTCAAATTTCCTTCCTACTTTCCTTATTGTCATATCTAAAAAGTTTATTTTCCCCTCTTCCTCTAATTCTACCTCCAGGCTTATTCCTTTTTCTTTATCTTCTATCCTTCCCACAAATTGCTCAAACTGTCTCTTCGTTCCTTTCCAAATTACTAAGCAATCATTCACATACCTGCAAAACGTAATTAGTGTTTCGCCTCCTTCCTCTTTAACTTACTGTTCCCATTTATTCATCACAATTTCTGACAACACTGGGCTTAGTTTCAATCCTATACTTAGTCCTTCCTTTATTTTCACTAATTTTTCTCGTATTGCACACACACTGTTCTCCCATATCAGTTTTAATGTTTTTATCACTGTCTCTTTCTTCCATTTCCTTATTGTTCTATTCTTCATTTCTTCTTCCAATACCTTCAAAATATAATCCCTTCTTAAGCTGGGAAACATTGCTTTGACATCTACGCTAAACATCAGTGTTCTCTCATTTCTTCTTCCTACTTTCTCTATCATCCTCTTGACCTCTTCTATATTCTTAACTCTATTACTTGTTCTCCCCTTATTTCTTCTGTTATTATCTTTATTTCCTCTTCTAATGGTGAAAGATATTCTTTGTGCAATCCATTACTGCTCTCAACTTTACTTCTTTTTTGTGTATCTTCGGGAATCCTTTCATATCCGGAATTCTTCCTTTTTCGTCTAATAACTCTCTGAAGCCTGCCTTCTTCGCAGTAGTAGTAATGGAAGAAAAATGGTACAAAGAGAAATTAGAAGAATTATGCGACGAGACATACGAGGTGATAGGTTAGAGAAAGACGAAAGAAGAAGTAAAAGAGGAGATAATAAGGAATGCGAAGAAGGCAGGCTTCAGAAAGTTATTAGACGAAAAAGGAAGAATTCCGGATTTACTTAAAACACTCCAGTTATACAAAATAATCCTGAAACCTAGAATTATGTCGAATTCACTAAATTCAATGAATTTAATTGTATATACGCTCGTACACTCTTAAACACACCACTTCACTCGTACATTACACTGCAAAACAATGGAAATAGTAGAGTTGTGTCTATCCTCTCTTTTTAATTAATATTCCTTACTATTAGAAAGAAGAGAAGGCATTTTAGGAACTCAGTTTTTGTGCAATTAAAAATAACTTGTGAAATACTTCTTTTTTTGGAAATGTTCTCTCAATTAGTTTCAAAGCGGCTGACTAACATATCGAGCCCTTGTAAGAAGAAATTATAGTATGCTGGAATTGTTGCGCTCCAATGGGTTAATTTTTAGTCCATTCTCTGTGGCAATTAAAAAGCAATTCCTGTAGCTTTCTTAACTCCATGGAAAGACAACCAATATGCACTCACGCAACGGCAAATATATGGTACCATTTTTTCTATGAACCAGTAATACATGCAAAAACTTTACATTCCAAAATAAAACTATATACATTAACTTAATGGGTCACTTCAAAAAAGTGGGGGAGGGCCGCGGTGGCTCAGTGGTAGAGCGTTCACCTCTGGTGCATGGGGTCTCGGGTTCAAACCCTGCTCCCGCCAAGTGAACTTTGCGGTGGACAAACACCATTGCATGGGTTTCCTCGGGGTTCTCCCGTTTCTTCCCACTTTCTTCATTCCACCATTTCATTCATTTCTCATAATCACTGTCTCCTTTAGCCTAACAGGCATAATCGTGGGACGTAAAAAAGTGGGGGGAGGATCTGCCCCCCACCCTAATCGCCGCCCATGTTTACGGTTATAGGAAAAGTAAGAAATTTATCTAATATATTTTTGGGACATCGAATGTGAGCAGACTTTAAGGTCTATAAGTATATTCTAATATCAATATCGTTAATAAAGATAGGAAAACGAAATGAAATCATTCAGTTGTACACCCCAGGTTTATGCCCTGTAAGTTAAAGGAGACGGATGGTTAAAGAAAATAAACCGTTATGAAAGAATTGTTGGAATGTGAGTGTGAGATGAAATAAGAGAACTCCAAGAAAAATCACGTATACCTTGCTGTTTATCAAAAACTCGCATAGTCAGAGATCGAAACAAAGACTACTCATATTAGATGTGAGCGCTGTACAACTAAGCCGTCCTGCCCCCACCATTAAAGATAATACATATTGGAATATAGAAGCTGTTTTACATATAATGTCAACTATAAGACGTAGCGTTCATCTTTCCAAAATGTTTATTCCCTTGTTAATGTTTCAGTCCAAAATGGCCTTGCAGACCTTGGGTGAACAAAGATCTCGAGTTCGATTCCCGGAGGAGAACCTTGTAATTTGAATCCATTATGGTGGTTCGGATTCCACTTAAGCTGTAGGTCCACGTCCCATATAGCCTCAGTGCTGAAAAGGGACGCTAAACTAATCAACCAAAACAATGGTGTTCTGGTAGAATCTAAAACGTACTGGTACACAAATATATTTTCAACTGTTTTAGCATATGGATAACTAACGCTGTTGTGTCAGGTTGTCTAAAAAGTATTGAACCTCTGAGGGTTAAAAGAAGGAATATATGCTATTGTGATTAGAAAATAACATTATGAAACACATATGTATGATTTTGTTCGATGATCTTCTGCCATTTTTCGGCAACATCCATAATCCTGTTGCTATAGAACTTCCGTGGTTTTTGGTTTAAATAGAATAAAAATAAATAAAGTGGCACGTGTTTATCAGAGGATTGTTAAAACTAACTTAACATAATTCAGCGAGATCCTCAGAGACCAAAACAAATGGTATTCTGACGCTGCCAGACCCATGCTATACGGTGGATGCACTAAAACCTCCCAGCCATGTTCTTTCAATTTCTGACGGGTCGTTAAAAGACGTATACGGTCTGGCATTGTCAGCGAGGTCACGTCACATCAGTGTGTTTCTTTTGACTTGCTAGATGCACCCGCGCTAATTGTCGACAATACAGGTCCGAATTTATCGTTCTGCTTGGTAGCAGCAGCTCGTAATGAATGATGCTCTTTCAATCTCATTAAACGTACAGCATACCCTTCCTGGGCGTCAGTGTGGGATTTGCTACTGTGGAACTTCTCCTTGCTTTGCCACGATCTTTCTAGCACATTGTTGACGTAGGTTATCCATTTTCACTACTCGTGATCAGCTGCTTCAGAAATAGGTCGAGTTCGTTATGCTTCAGTAGAGATTCGCAGATAGAAATTAGATTGAATAAATTGTTTTTGAGTCAAATCATGTGATACCCAAACGTGTGGCTTCTTTTTGTAGCAAGCTTTCTCCAAATGGATTAACACAGTTTGGTGATGATGTTTTTAGGTCATTGGCGACGTCATAATTGCTTACATGTCAGTCTTGCTCGACTTTTGCCAGAATATCATCCATTTGAACATCGAAATTTCCAGAATGAAAGCGACTGAATAATTTCTTGCTGCTGCCTTTGATAATATATGTTGCCCATAAACAACACAAAATTTCTTTCCGAGCCAGTGCAGCATTTGCGCGTTTACCGAAATAAAATTGTAAAATATAGCTCAGGTTTGCGACAAGTTCAGTCATTTTCACGGCGCAATACTTTACATCTGATTATAAGGATTGCAATTCTTTTGGCAAATCTACTATCTTAAACTGTCAGCTGTCAAATGACGTTAGACTTGACACGCTGCGATTTGTACTTGAGACTTAGAACACTGATGCCATCGTGTACACAAAGGTTACCTATTTTTTTTTAGACTACCTGATATTAAGTTTTCACCTAATGATCTTGAAAATAATATGTCGTTTTTAGTTTAAGGAGTAATGGTACAATTTTCTTTAATTTTATTCGCTTGATGTGTTGATAACAATGTTGACTACTGAATATTTCTTATTTTACAGACTATATTTATTGGGAACAATGATACACATTCCATTGTTGTATGTTTCTCAGCTGCTTGGGTTGACACTGTGTGTTCATGGTTATGGAACACCATGCGATGTCTTTACTACGCTGACTCGCCGAGTTGAAAAGGAAGGATTTCATCGGTATGTAATTAGTATAACATATATAAAGGTAACCAAGAAAGTTCTGTCACTTTTTCACCCATTACCTTCGAACATCGATATGTCACGTAAGGCGTACATGAAAGATCAAAAATAGTTCCCAACAACAGCGACGACCTTCTCCCAACGTTCTGGAAGACCATGGATTCCATCGCGGTAGAACTTGGTGGGCCGTGAAGCGAAGAAGGTATCAAGTGCATTTTGCACTTGTACTAGGGATTTGAACTGATTGTCCTCTAAGGTGATTGTCCAAGGAATGGAACAGGTGATAATCAGACAGTGCAATGTCCGGAGAGAATGGCGAATGCAATAGTGTTTCCCATCCAATGCGTAGAATGGTGTCCCGGGTCATCCTAGCCACGTGGGGCTTAGCGTTGTCCTGTAACAGGAGGACCCCCTTGCGATTCAGAAGTGCTGGCTCCAGTTTTGAGTTTTTCTTGAACACGGCTCAACTGCTGACAGTATACAGTTGCATTGATGCTCTGACCAACTGGTAGCAGTTCCCAATGCACGATGCCACGAGTAGTCCACCAAACGCACAGGAGGACCTTCTAGTGCAGTGCTGGTTCGGCTGTTTTGGAACCGGTTCACGGGGTGCTAACTAACGATGACGGCGCCGTGGAGCTTCATACAGGACCCACTTCCCATCACATGTCAACACCCTGTCCAGAAATGGCTCCTTCCTCAGAAGAGACCGCAAAGAAACACAGATGTGTTCTCGCGTTTCCTTCTGGTCCGGAGTGAAATCATGGACCCAACTTCTAGTGTTTCCCAAGTTGATGGAGGTGCTGCCGAATGGTTTCTCCACTCATACTGAATAATAGTCCCAGTTCCTCACATATCTGACCACTGTTCGCCTCAATTGCTGCCTGAAGATCTTCATTTTGTACATGTGTTAGTCTTCCGGCACGTGGTGCGTCTTCGAGTGTTTTGTCACCGTCCTTAAACTTGTTAAACCACCGCTGCATTGTCCGTGTAGTCATGACATCCTTACCAAAGGCCTGGCATAACTTCCGTCCCGCTGCAGCGGCGATTGACCCCAGTTCGAACTCGTACAGCTTACACACTCTTGTGATGCTCTTTGGAGGTCCAATGTTCACTCTGTTCTTACGCAAGTTCACGGTGTAACTGAACTGTCACAACCAGGTAGTATGTTGGATATACCCACACGAACAACTGATCTTCGCCTATCACCATTCACATTCAACTCACGGTTGAGGGCCAATTGAACACAGATCTCCACAAAAAGCGACAGAACTTTCTTGGTTATCTTTATATATTTTTAATATTTATAACTATGTTCTGGGAGGATAAATGTTTGTAGATAATCATCCGCAGTATTTCAAAGAAACCAAGTAATGACACATATAAATGTAACATGCTTTTGAATGTAGCTCTCTGCATGTTGGTACGGAGCGCAAGGTTATAAAAATAGTGTTTTGTTCTATATGTTGGTATCTGGTGATATTTTTCACTGTATTTACACGAACAACAAGAAACAGTGCATAGCATACACAACGAAAAGAAGTTTGGTTTTGTTTTTATTAAATCAAACATGTTAACAAGCTAAATTTTACCGAGCCATGGCTGAAATATAGCGTTTTACCTCAGTTACGTGAAATATATTTTAAGATAAATGAATATTTGGAAATTTAAAATATTGAAGTTTTTAGATTTGTCGAGGAGAGGTAATTTCGTTTCATTTCGTCGTCTTGGGTGCGCGGTGGCTTAGTGATAGAGCGTTTACTTCTGGTACATGGGGTCGCTGGTTCGATCCCAATCTGCACCAAGTGAGCTTTATGGTGAACAAGCACTATGTGTGTGGGTTTTCTCGGGGTTCTCCCATTTGCCCCACTTCCTTCGTTCCACTGTTATCATCCTTTTCATAATCACCGTCTACCTTAGCTTCGGTGTGTAATCGTGGGACGTTCTCAGTAGCACTGTGGTGGGTAGCTTATCAACCAAGGATGATATTTATTAGCTGTTTGAATTATTCGAATAATTTATTTTGTGTTATTTGAATATTGATTTTCTTTTTGAATTTTGTTCGAATAACGAATAATCGAAGAATCAGTACCCGAACTTTAACAGTATAATTACTCCCACAGACATAATGGTATATTCTCTTGAGACGCTGAACCAATTGCTACAATCCATTTGTCACTGTCGATTACCGTTTTTGTTCTGTGTCGATCAATGTTAAAACCGGAAACTGTTAATCTCGAACACTTCCAATTTGAATGGAGGGCTGACGGAATTGTCGCTATCTATTACTGTTTTTGTTCTAAGCTGAAAAACGTTGAAACCGGAAATGGCTAACTTCAACAACTTCCGGTTTGAATAGTAAGTTAACAGAGGAGATGGAAACTATTCTTGGGACGCTGAATTTTTGAGATTGTAAAAGACCGCTTCTTGATATTTCTCACCGTTTTTGCTCCGATATCTATCAATAGACAGACGGGCGGACATTACTGTTTTATAAGACTTTCGACACTTGTATGGTATGGAAGTCTAAAAAGCATTCAGCTTAAACATTTTTAATATTCTGCGAGAATATAATAGCGAATATCATTTTAAAGTAATAGTGTATCATTCGACTATTTATTCTACAATGTAGGAAATTTGCATCTATTCTTAGTGCGCGAATTGCAGACTGAGCTGTCTGGATAGCTAAGAGCAAGCAAAAAGAGATAGATCGCAAAACTTGGTTATTGCTAGTATACTTTGAGTATAGTGTACAGGCCTTCATTTAATTATCAATAAACTTAATCCTTTTTCCTAACCAACTTTACTGGAAAAAGTCAGTAGATTAATAGATGGAATAGATTAATAAGTGGATGAAACATCGGTACAAGAAACATACATGAGATACAGGTAAATAATATTATATATATATTTAAAAAAAATATTTATTATGAATTTTCACGCACTGTTTTATATTAAAAAAGAGCAAATATTGGTATTACTTGTGTAGTGCGTCTTGGGGGTATTATTTTTCTACAATTTTTCGCAGACATCACAGTTTGCTTATTCATGTAGTCCTAATCGGCTGTTTCAACATAGAGAGACCCCTTATGATCATCTATATTCTTTAGTGTACAGTTATCAATCTTAAGAATAGGAAAAAAGGCAAACATATAAACTAAATTTCGACCTTAAATGCTGAAGTTAACAAAGTTAAACTTTTCCACGAACGTAAGAGAGAAAATGGTTCAAGAAGTAACCGGAGATTAGGACTACATGAAGAAGCAAATGGTGAGATTTGCGAAATGTTATAGAAAAATAATACCCCAAGACTCACCGCAAAGGTAACAATATATTTGCTTCCTTTTTATATATATAAAAATTAAGCTATTTTATTTTTATAGTAAAAATGAAGGTTTTCTTCGTGGACTGCTTAATTTTAATTCCCCGTTTCTTGCGGATTCAAACCTTAATAAAAATTAAATATTTCGTATGTACACATTCAAAAACAGCTATCAATTTAAACAATCTGGAGAATATTAAAATTTGAACTTCTTAAAAATTTAATTCCTACTATTTTTTCCTTGCTTTGCCTTTCATTATTACACTTATTTGTAATGCCAAAAGTATTCAGTATTTCATGTAAAGAATAAAAGAAATAACTAAATATAGTAATATTTTCGTTCACTAGTGAAATTGCGATACAAAACTTATAAATTGCGATACAAAACTTAATTTGCCAAAATCCGAACTAAAAATAAAATTAATAAAATAAAATAAATAAATAAAATAAAATAAATAAATAAAATAAAATAAATAAATAAAATAAAATAAACGCTGATAAAAATGAAAGTCATTATGTTTGTGACTTCGTACCTCTTGAACCACCAGCCCAATCTCGATGAAAGGGGAGGCGGAAATATATATATACAGGGTGTTTCAAAACAACACCGACAACGTTTGGGAGGTGATTCTTGACACCAAGATAAGACAAAAGCTATAGACCAACCTGGGTGTACAAATGATTCGTTTCGGAGTTATAGCCTGCCGAAAATATGAAAAAATGAACTTCAAAGGTCCATAGCTCCAATACTAAGGGACCTACCGTAGTCGGGTCAAGACTTCACTTAGGAACTAATATGTAGGCTATCTAAAAAATACATGTTTCAGAATCCTAAGGCACTCACGCAACAATTTTTATAGAGGGAGTTTGGCTACGGGCATATAATTTGAAGTACTCACCAACTACCTCCATAAAAATGGTTACGTAAGTACCTTAGGATTCTGAAACATGGATATTTGGATAGGGCACATACTAGTTCTTCAGTGAAGTTTTGACCCGACTACGGGTAGGTCTTATAGTATTGGAGCTTATTTTTTCATGTTTTCGGCAGCCTATAACTCCGAAAGGAAGCATTTGTGCAACCAGGTTGGTCTATACTTTTTGTCTTATCTTGATGTCAGGAATCACCTCCCAAACATTGTCGGTGTTGTCTTGAAACACCCTGTATATATAAAAATAAATAAAACTTAATAACTCTTGAACCACGCCACCGATGTCGATCACATTTGCTACATAGATGAGGTTCGGGCTTGCGATGATTTTTATCGTTGCACTTTGACGCTGCAACTTAGGGGAAGTGAGGGGGAAATACTTAAAAATAATCAAAAGTGACCGATATTAATGTCGAATCCATAGTTTTGTGGGCCGCTAAGACGAACAGTGACACTTCCGATGCAGTTTAAATCCAAATTCACCCCGTTATGTCCAAAATGAAACTTATTCTCCCCGTGCAAAGAACGGGTATTCTGCTAGTATTTGACAGTAATGTGTCGTATGCGAACTATTTCAAACCATATCAATTAGTCTTGTTATAATACCAAACTCTGTACAATGCTATAAATAGGACTTTTTTTTTATCATTTTAGATTGTTTTAATTAATGAAGCGGGAATAACATTTTGGGTGCATATACTTACAGTTAGTGATGATAATTTATACGTCATTATTTTTAAATTCTTTTATTTTCTAGGGATCTCCACTCAGAAGTTGAAATCGTAGTGAGTCACTCGTCTCCTTGGGAAGACTGTGTACTTCTAGCGCAGGAAACAATGCCCAGCGGACTGTATGTGGACCCTGACCAGCTATTCAACCTTCGCCAGGCTGGGAGTATACAAGCTTTTACGCCAGATGTTGTTGATATTGAAAAGCCTGAACACATATCTAAAAGTCACACAGTTTATATCTATTCCAAATTAAACAAAACAGAAAACTTATTTGCAGCGTCCATGTTGTTACCATTTCACGTGAGATACCATAAACCTGTGATACATCATTCCTTAAACGATGGATATGCCCGTGTGTCTCTGGGCCTACCACAATTGTACTTAAAGTGCAATGACGACAGTTTGGACGAACATTGCGGGAGGCATTTTGTGTCTGCTCCTTGCAGCGTAGTACAGCATGAAAAGTGTAAATGGATTAAACTTCCTTTTAAAAGTGTAAGTTGAAATTTATTGTATATTTAATCAGTTTGAAAAACGTTTACAGAACGAGTATATGAGAAGAATCGAACAGAAGGCATCGAAGATAAAATATAGTACCGCGAAACCTCCCTCCATAACACGGAGAGTTGTTTTCTTTTTTGTCCCGGCAAAAATATATATATTATTACAGGACAGACACCTTCCTTTTACGGGCAAGCACAGCGTTCTTTTCTTCTTGACTTTCTACAGTCTGCGGCAGAACAAACAGTACCAAAATCACATCGTTACATTTATTTATTTGTTTGTTGTACAACATAATAAAACATAAGAAATTTTGTCAAATAGATGTCAATTAAATGTTAGGCTATATTGTAAATTTAAGAGAAATCTTGCATGTACATCATGTATTCAAAATATTGACCATTACGTAGCACACATTTTTCATAGCGGTTCTGTAGATCGATGAACATGTTAGTGAATATAAATTGCTGGAACGAAAGAAAGAAAAAACGAATCTTCTCTCTTAACTCCGGTATAATGGTAGGGGATATCTGTTCGGAGAATGGTTTTTTTCATCATACCCCATATGCAGATATCTGGAGTGGTGAGGTCAGGAGAGTGGGAAGGATATGGAAAATCCGCTCTACGGGAAATCAAGCGATGTCCAAACTCTCGTAGGCAGAAGGGCAAGTTACTCACTTGCAGTGTAGGGAATAGCCTGTCTTGCTGCACCCATTGTTGTAACGACAGAGTTTTGGTGTGGCTTAAACCGCAGAAATTATGCAAGAATGGGTCAAAAATCAATTGTCTGTATCGTTACTGATTCTCAGTTTGCGTTCCTGGTTCACATGTTTCAAGAAATATGGGACCAATATTCCATGACCGGAGACTGTACACTGTGGTCATGGACTGTGCAGTGGTTTTAGAAACCCGAGAAAAAAAAGTTATTTGTCGATTGATGTAGCGTTCAAGGTACGCCAGTGAACCATATGTCGCTGATGAAATCTTCACCATAACATGCCATAGCTAACACTTCAGAACAATACAGTAGACGTGCGCGCTCATTTCCTGCAGTGAGATGCTTTCCACACCGTGTGAGCGAAAATAGTGCTCGACAATAAACACCTTCTCCTCTGTTGTGAGTAACATTATCTTCGCGCCAACTGCTTACTGCGCTAGTCCACACACAACTGAGCATACATGTGGCGCCCACAGCTCATATCACATTGCACCTGCGCGCCATCCATACGCGTATCCTGCGCGCGAATCTCACTATTGTTTGTTTTGCCGCACACTGTAGTAACCTGTTCATAACTGATAGATTATTATTCTAGGTCACTCGTATTAAACAGAGTAAATACTCGTACTTTCTGCAATTTGAAAATAAATTTACAATACAGAACAGTGCACAAAAAAAGTCTCCTCTCCACAAAATGTACTGTCATAAGTCATTTGACCACCATCACCAAACAAAACAGTCGCAAGCTAAACCTCAAATTATATTCTGTCACACAATTGCTTTCTGGTGGAAATGTCAGTAAATCTTCACTGACTTTAAACAGTCGTGAAGAGTCAGTCTCATGGCCAAGAATTCTATGGGGAACTTATTCCTTATCTTCACAAATTTACTTCTCTTTTCCTTGGGGCTTTTGGGGAGGGGGCACGGTGGCTCAGTAGTAGAGCGTATACCTCTGGGGCGTGGGGTCCCTGATTCGATCCCCAACCAAGTTTGTGTGGACAACATCGTGTCCGAGTTTTCTCGAGATACGCCCGTTTCCTTCCAGATTTTCATTCAACCACTTCTTCTATCATTATTCACTTGCCTCAATCATCGTCTCCCTTAGCATAAAGGGCGTTGAACTGAAAGACTTCAAAGACCATTGGGGCTTGCATATTTTCCTCCAACTTCAAAGATATAGGAACAAATGTCTGTAATTTTACGATAAAACTTCAACGAAGAATATTTCATTTGTTAAAAAGAATCCTCCCTCCCTCTTCCATAAATCGAAAAGAGTACAGTATTTCGATGTTATTTACATCTAGAACTAAAGCACTTATGTTTACTGCAAATAATTACTACATTAGCTATGTTGAGTCTAAATTTGTATTACCTCTGTCCAGAACATCTTACTTACAGCCAAGTAATCATGACCTATCGGTGTCCGTTATTCAAAGGTTTCACTGTATGTATGATGGAGTAACGAAGAAAAAAATGTATCGTTGGATTGGCAGGATTTAGAACCCCGATTACTTGAAAGGCGCATGATCTAATAATTGAGGTTCCAGCGACATGCCCAGTTTTCTGTATTTTGGACGCTTTAATCCTTAAACTCAGCTAATAAATAAACTGGTCGTGTCGCTAGTATTGTAATTAATGTAAGACAATAATATTAATAGGTACTCTTAATGCTTGCGATGTGTCGTTACTAAGGCAGATCACAAATACTGCCATAAACAATTACAATATGCCCATCTTCATTCATTTATTAGCACAATCTTCTATATACTTACCATTAGATTTATTTCTTGAATATATTAGTATAATTAAACTGTTTTAGCTAAACAAGAGTCATTTGACAGTAGATATTTGCAATTACGTGATAAATATTTAAACAATATATTATAGTATTCCATTAAAATACTTTTACAGTCGTTGAATTGGCGAAAATGGTTTTTCCTTTTCTATTGCTAGGTTTCATCATAAACTATTGCAGTTCTAGACAGTAAGCTAATCTTGACAAATATCGTTTTCTGTTTTCGTAAATTATTATAAATACTAGCTGAACCTGCGCTGTCTACTCGGCGCATCGTTCCGTTATGACCATAAATCTTCCAACTGTGAATATCTCCTTACTAAACAAGTAAAGGAAAGGAGACTCACAAAGGAAGTGAATTGCGGTAGATATTGGAGTCAGTTTGTAGCAAATTTGTAGAAGTAACACGATATCAAGGGATTTTTTCCCTAATAAATCCATATCCGATCGAGTACGCCTCATTGCGTCTCTTGAGGCCTTTGAAGTTACCAGCATGCAATAGGTTTTGCCATTCAGCGTTAAGCAAAGCGCCTGCAATGTACGTCGACCCGCCACACATAACTTCTCTGCTGGTTGCCTAACACCGTAGTTTCGGCCTGCAACAATGTTAATCTTATGGGCTCAAAACGGCTCCTAAAATGTTGAACAGAACAATAACGACACGGTTTTTGAAAATTTAAATGAGAACTGGACAATCTATACAAAATTTGGGATCGACCAGTGAAAACGGCATGTTTCTAGCACTTGTGATTTTCGAGATTTTATTGTCGAAAGGATTGGAGACAAACATATAAACCTAGCATTTTAACATATGGACTAGCTAAACCTGCGCTCTCTACACAGCGCATCATTCGCATATGAGCATAAATTTCCTTCTCATTCCTCACAACATCTGTACATGTCCCTTTACAGACACAAGTGAAAGAAGTCTCGATTAATTAAAAAAAAAAAAAAAAAAAAAGCTCGGCAAGGGGTCATAAAGGAGAGATTTTTTCGATTATTTTTTCTCAACATCTCGCACCGTTTGCAAGATTTGAGCCTACTTCCGGTTGGAGTTTCTAATTCATGTATGATCAGTGTTTTATTTCTTCTTGCATGCAGTATGTAATAAGCAAATACACTACATACACAATTAATTATGTCAGTGATATATATGATGTTCATTGGGCAAAACACTCCAACAGTAAAGATTCAACTTAGAGTGGAGATATAGTTATCCTTCGTTTTCCAGTAACATTTGGCCATGAAACAAACGCCTGAGAGGTATGCAACCCTCGTATACAGTTATGTGATGTTGGAATGTATAATGCGTATAGGATATTAATAGGTACTCTTAATGGGCGTATGCTTTACTTTTTTTTTCTAATTTTAACACATCCAGTGTACCCCTAAAAATGTAATAAAGAAATAATGGCCATGTTTTTTTAAATATTCAATTAGAACTGGACAATCTACACAAAATTTGCAATCGATCAGTGAAAATAACACCTTTATAGAGCCTGTAGTTTCCGAGATCTCATTGTCGAAAGGGTTGGTCACAAATATATAAACGTCCACAAATGTATAGTTTAAAAGAACTCCGAAGATGACAGCAGAATTCATGTGCATTGATTTTGGAAAAGGCTAATTAAAATACAAAGGCTTTGAACAATAATTTAAAAAATAAACTTTGTGAAAAAGGTCTATTTAAGTAATTTATTGAAAGTACACACATATATAAAACATTTGTCTCCATTGAACGTGAAATCACAAATAACCGTAAATCAAAGATTCGAAATTTAAAGTTATAGGTTGTTGCTCAGGCGCTTTTGCTGGTATTGTAGCATTTTAATAGATAGAGAAGTCAGTTTATCTTCTTGAATAAATACGTGATAAAACTTTTTGAATATGTATGGCTTGATTGTAAGATTTTGTTTAAAAAAAAAAAAAAAGTCCTTCGTTTCGCCGTTATCAATAGAAATAATAATAATAATTCCGTTCCATGCTACAAATTGACCCTTGTTTGCGCAAAATTTCTTCCAAGAGATATTTCCACTGATTTTGTAAATGTCCGTAACGCTTTACACTTGATAATGAGCTAATAACGTCTAGATAGAAACATTTCTTCCTATCAGTTAATAAGGTATTGTACTATATTTTATCTTTTATTTACATAATATTTAATGTTGAAGTCATTAATTTGGTAAGCGACACGATAAATGCTATATAGCAAGAATTAATACAGTATCTATGTTCTTTCCGGGAGGATAGCGGTTAGGTTTTGAAATTGTTTTCTTTATCAGGGGCAATCGTCAACAAGCGTTTCAACATCCTCTCTGTATGTTCTTTTCTACGTAACGTTTGAAAAAGATAGAGTTTGATAATTTTCTGTATTCTAATTGGGGTCATGGATGATCAGTGTAAAGCGTTCATCTCTGGTGCGCGGGGTCCCTGGTTCGATCCCAACTCGCCTGATGTGGGCTTTGTGGTGTACGAACACAGTGTGCGTGTGTTTTCTCGGAAATTTTCCCGTCTTTCTCATAATGTTTCCTTTAGCCTACATGGCACAACCGTGGGATTTAAGACAAACATTTTGTATATCTTAATAGCGATTTTATTTTCTCAGATCGAACTGTTCGTTCACAGTAAAGTAAATATCAAACATACCTGTACTTTTTTTTTTTTTTTTTTTTTTGCCACACATCGAATTACAGCTAATGATAATTTTTCCACAGTAATTAATTTCACAAGTTTAAACATTTCGTCATGATAGTAGTCTGTTTTTTAGTGATGTAAAATTGTGAAATTTAAACTAGAGAAAATTGTGAAGTTTAAACAACTAAGTTGTTGTCTTTGGAATTTGTCCTATCGGAAATCTTACGAGCTATAATGCTTCTATTTTCTATCATAAAAGCTCAATGGAAACTGTAGAACAACGACAGCATTTCAGTCATGTGGGAAGTTCTTGATGTGCCTCCTGTAATGTTTTAAACCATTTATTCACTGAAGTCTGATAATCTTTGAATCTTCGTTTTCGGTTCCATGTACGAGCATTAAAGTCACTTAAAAAGAAAGTTGGTACAATAACTTACACCGTTGTGTTATATGTCATTTAAACCACATTCAATTTATAGTCGACATTTATATTTTACATGTTACATTTACATTAAACGTCCAATGCTTTCGCTACCCACTAGCAAGAGACTGTCACATTATTGTATCTACAATTTACATTAATTCCTAGAAAATGATAGAGAGGAACAAAAGTTGTCTTGGCTCATCAGTGTTTCAAATGCGTTGTAAGTAAACCTTCAAAATGAAATGAAATGAAATCTTTAGGTTTAACATCCCAGGGAGACTATGATTAAGACAAGTGAATGATAATGGAAGAATTGGTGGAATAAAACGAGTTCCCTTCCCCGAGAAAACCCACGGCCACGATGTTGTCCACCACAAACTAACTTGTTCGAGGATCGAACCAGAGACCCTACAGTCTTGTAAGTGTATAAAGTCTAATGTTATAATAGTAAAATCATCCTTAAGCACCTCGCATTTCCAAATAATCAATTTTTAAGTGTAATAATTGGGATTTACATGTATTTAAAAAAGGTTTTCTATACGATGATTAATACTGTATATATTAAAATAGTTGCTGCCTTACAACCTAGCAAGCAAAATCTAAACTTTGCCATAAACTAGTTCTGCTGCATTCTTTTTAACGCTCTGCACAACTTAAAATTATAAACTTTTGTCATCGTAAAGCATGGAAACTATTATGTGTATTATTTCTTTTTTCAGAATTCTCCAAGCATTAGGCTGTCCGTACCTGTGGGGAATGCTGACCACTACCAGCTGGTTACCACTATTACATTATTAGTCTCTTTTGGAAGTTGTATATATTTGTTAGTGACATTGAGAAAAGTGTAATTAAAGAAAATTAACCATACAATTTGTACTTTTATTTTAGTATTGTAATTATCTGCTGTATAAAAGATATTGGTTTTTCTCATTGCATTACGGATACACAATTAGATATAAACTTAATGTTTCAGTGCTTTAGTATTTATAAACAAAACAAAAACCCTGAGGTTTGAAATATTCCACATTTCAATAACACTCAAAGAAAAACTGTAGCATCAATTTCTGCAGTCGGTTATATCAAAAAATTAGGAAATAAAAGGCCCTACGTAGAAATACGTAAGATTATTCCTTGATATCCCAACAGATGGCGTTGCAGAGGATATATACCTGGATCAGTACCGTGTGATACAATAGCAGTAACGTCGAGTGAAGACTGTCCAGTACGGGACTAGTACATCAAGATGAGGAAAGCAAAAGACGTGTCGGAGTGAAGAAAAGAAAGAAAAAAAATATTGTGGTTTCGACTTGGATATGGTCACACAGTGAGTGAAGCTGCCGTATTTGTAGTGTATGGATGCGCATTGTTCAGTGGGTCAACAAGGAATGGTGTAGTACTGGCGGCAATGAAACAGCTTGAGAACTGTTTAAAAAAAGATCCTCGCCCGGAGGGACCAAAGACGAGTGGCACTCCTTCGGGATGAGAATCTGTTTCAAAGCAGGAAGCCCTCCCAACTCAACCCATATTCGAGGGACCACTGTGACAAGAACTTCATGTTATGGACATATGGAGTGTGGCACCTCGAAAGTGGCCTTTGTTGACAGCGACACAAAGTTGTCCGTCTTCAATGTGCCAGACAACACCGAAATGACTGACGGAGTATAGTGTGATCTGATGAATCACGATTTTGCCTCCTTTCCAACAATACAAGGCGTCGAGTGCATTGATGGTCAAATGAATCATTCCATTCACAGTATGTAGTTCTGTGATTTTTTTTGGGGGGGGGGGGTTCTTACCACGCATTGCACCTACTCAAGTGATAGTGAGCATGACCATGATAATGTTGAAACATTCTGAGATTGGGTGTTGCCCTTCAGACTACACATTCATGATGCCTACGCCGTGGTCACTTTCCCCACTTCAAGACTACAAGTGCCGTGTTCACAGGGCTGAACATGTGTGTGAGTGGCTTGATAACACAGGCACTATTACACCTTGCCTAGACCGGTGTATCACTTGATCTTAATACCATTGAATTTTTGTGATACACTTCGGAAAATCGGGTAAAATAGACATCAGCATCTCGGTAAGTTGGTGTCCTTATATGATCTGATCAGAGAGAAGTAAGTGGATGTGGAATACCTGCAGAACCTTGTGGACTCATTCATTGCTGATCAAGGCAATTATCAGAGCCAGGTGTTGGTACCCGCTATTAGCGATATCTTCAAGGGCTGACTGATTTTTCGTCCGCTGATGTCCCTTGCTAATAATAATCAATAGTAGTAAAGTTATCATTGAAAGGGAATAAACTTCCACTACTCTACTTGTTTTCTTATATACAATCTTCCTATTTAGTGTTCGGAATGTTCCTTTTAAACACAAACACTATTCCGTTCCTCTCTTCATAAAGAAGTGCTTTTTATTCCTGGTTTCTTAAAATGAAGCAAGTTCAGTTCATAATAGGTCTTTATTAACTTAGTTATTGGGAGTTTCTGCAGGAAACTAACTTAACTATTACGTTTATTAACACAAAATTGTGTGTACTTACGATAAAGTTTAAATTTTTTTTTATTTGTGCTGCTTCAAATTCAACAAACCTCCAATTGAACACCATTCACGTCCAAAGATGCACTTTCCTGCAGCTGACAATTTCGTGCTGACTGCTCGTTCGGGATATTCAGAATCACATAACTAGACTTTCAAGTTGTCCAGATTAGCTGGTTTCTGTTAATGCATCTGTCTTGACATCTCCCCATAGCTAATAATCAAGATATCTGGTGATCTGCAAGCCAAGGTGAAGGACAAAATGTAGTGTCCCCTCCCCCCCCCCTTTTTTTTGTGTGTGTTTTGTTTTTAACACGTGGAGCTTTGAAGTTTCATGCATAGATACCTGTCACCATTTGCCGTGTTTTCTAGGAAGAAAAATGGACCAATGATTTGGTGCATTGAAGCAGTGACTTTGAGACTTCCCCGTATATAGAACTCATGTGGACTTTTAATCCCTCAAACTTAGCAGTTGTGCCTTTTTACTTTTCCCGAAACATGTGCCCAGAACAGAATATGACAGGGTGTTACAATCACCTTGTAAACAAGTATGAATTCACAAAATTCCATTCTCATATCATAGTTTTTGCCTATCAGGTCGTGTACATATTTCCACTTGTAGAACAGAGTCCACTTTCTTGCGTACGGTCTTTGTAGCATGGACATCGGCATTCCCAGTATCTTCGTTAAAGCAATTTTATTGCATTGTTCCATGCTTTTCTGCACGGTCTAAATCAAATAGTCACTAGTTCCTAGCGTTCTTGAGACTTTTGTTAAGATTTCAACTACGCAAACCACACCACACACTGTGACTTTCCTTGTAAGACTAATCTTGACTAGTTTGGTCAAACGAAACTTCCTTCATGTCATTAGTTTAGTAGCGGGGACTACTACTCACTGAATGGGCAATAAAGACTTGAAACCGTTCGTGTTACACTTAACACAATGATGCTAAAAGTGTCTTACTACTGAAAATTCATCCTGTGGCAATACATTAGTAAATATTACGTGGGCCGTAAGTCGCTTCACTACAGTTATTCAGTTCAAGACTAGAGTAGTAGTAGTAGCAGCTGACAATACAGTATAGTGTGGTTCATGAATAAATTCCTCGTCACTATGGAAACACAGTAAGAAACGTCTTAAATGGAAAGTTTAATAACTGTACTGGTCAACGAGGCACTACTGAATGTCTAGCGGGTTCATTGTATCTCATCCCAATGGACCTTTCGGTCTGAGGACTAACGAAAGAAAATTCTATTTGGAAAAAATTACGGATCTACAGCATTTAAAAGAGGTATATTACTACTGAATTTGACAAATTATCATCCAACAGCACATGACGATAATTTAATATACAAGTTGTGCATTAAAAATGAAACAGAATATTTTGAACACTTGGTTTGGGTAATTTAACTTAATGTCAGACAATATGGAATTATTGGCCCATCCACTATATATTTATGTCTGATAGAAAAGTACCTTCCAAAATGTAACTTACATTTCTCCCCCCACAGTTTAAAAAAAGTACATGTGTCTTTTGTTAGATGAAGTTTTAAAATACTCTGACTACACGAGTTATTCAGATATTTCACTTGGTTCGATAAGATATATTTACATCAGGAAAACTCAAATTCATAGGTTTCATAAAAACTTTCTTGTGCATGAAACGTATTTTTTATTTTATTTTTACCCTTCACTGACCACTAGATTCGTCAATACATTTAACAATATATATATCTTCTAATACACAATATAAACTTTATAAAGTGTTAACATTCAGAACAAACCCTGGCCAAGAATTGCACTTTTAATTGTAAGAATATCACTACGTACTAAAATAGTTTAAAATTCACATGATTCAGACACAAAGAATATGGCGCTATATATCTTGAGGCACATAATTTGTACAGTTAAGGAAGATTGTCGAACTTTACAATAAATGTTGACAATTGAACACAAATAGGCACACAATTTCACAGACATATATATTAACTAGGTGTACAAAATAATACTTTGTTAGTATTAAAATCATTTATTTAATTTCTTGCATGGTCTTAAACAAAACAAATACTGTTTGCTTCTTTGAATTGGAAACTTAACAATATAATAAATTCTTAAGTATCACACAGAAAGCTCACGTATCTTACCTACATACTTTCAGAAAACCTTTACATTTTTGAACACAACATGCTCCCAGACATACTTGTGTAATGTCAAGAAAGGAACTCAATACAGAACATTAAAATTAATATTTCGTTTACTACAAGTCCAAACATTTAAGTACCCATAATACTCAGTGGCGTATTTAGGTTTTTATTTCGGGGGGGTGCTATGCACAACACGAGAAAGGTGGGGGTGGGGGAAATTGCCCACCTGAGTTTGAGAATTAAATATATTTTAATTTAATGCATAAATTGAAGTTTTAAGGGCAAGAATTGCAGACTGGTGAATCTTATGTGATATGATACACACAAAAATTTATCAGTGAATCTAATCTTTTATTCTGTGCATGTTGCAAGAATTCCAAGGAAAAGCAAATAGAATAATATTTCTTAGCATGAAGATAATTAATATCTATGAAGTAAGTTAAAGTGTTGTGTGCATGTATCTGCACGAGTAAATAAAGTGTTTTGGGAAAGTTATTTTTTTAAGTAACAGCAGTGGAATCGTTACGCGAGTGTCATACTAGTGAGTTGTTCAGAAGTGCTTAGGATTTGTGAAGTTTCAATTTGTGACTGTGTGTATTTTGGAGCAACACGACTTCTACAGATCTTGATATTTTAATGGAACAATTAGCAAGAGCGTCTGTGGATCAGTCGGGAATTACTTTCAAGAAGAAGCTTAAGCTGAATACAGGACGATCAGGAAGTGGTACAAGCAATTAATTCCTGTCAAGATCTCCAGTTCTTGAATATGGAGGATAACACGTTGGCTGTGATGCCTCTAAAGCCATTGCTAAGGTGTTAGAATCCCATCCTTGTCGCCACTGCTGTGACTTTTACAAATGAAAACTATTTTCCCAAAACCAGGCTACTCTATTTACTAGTACAGATACATGCACACAACACTTCAAATTACCTCATAAATACTAATTGTTATCTTCATGCTAAGAAATAATATTCTATTTGCTTTTCCGTGCAATGCTTGCAACATGCACACTTGTATTCTCCACTCCTACACACAAAACTGTCGACTCATGCCAAACGCATCAGACTAGTATCCTCTTCCACTTCAGATACAGATCATTTACTATACTATCACATTCTTCAAAGACTATTCACTATTACAAATGTGTTTTGTGTTATACTTTAATTCCAAATTGAAATTATAACTACAGTTCATTATATCGTGTTGTGAAATTGTGCACCCTTTATTTTAATAATGAAATAATCAAATTTACTATAGAATGAAATTTTCACAGAAATTTTGAAGACTTAACTTCAACCTTTACTTAAATAAATAGGCTATTAAGTATTCTATCATTTCAATGAGGTAAGATAATGAAATACACAAATACTAAAAATAATTGAATACGTGTATCAATTCAAGCGTATTTTACCATCTTGAACTCCAACATATAATACGAGGTATATGTAAGTAGCCTTACTTTATATCCATTTATACATTAAAATCTAACTACAAGTAATACCATCAAAGAATATAATATTTGTATTAAGTATCAGTATAAAATATATATATGTATGTATGTATATAAATGAATAAAAACATCTATATTCTAATTTAAACATTTACAACTTGAGATTTTTAGATATAAAAATACATTTAATACATTCTTCCTTTTAGGGGTATTGGTTGAACTGTATAACTTATCTCCACAATATAAAAATTAAACATCTCCACAGTGAGAATATTTTATAAATCAAATTAACACTTCTAGGAAACTATTCTAGGTTACTATTCTAGGAAATAGAAAGTAATATTAACAGCTGATATTGTTTAAATTGTAGATATTGACAATAGAAGTCGTGAAGTACTTCAAATTTATTACGAAAACTGTATATCTCTATTTACACCAAACATTTAATTTGAATTGTACATCGACAACAATTTTTGCTTTTCAATAAAATGTCTTCTTTAAGTTTCAAAATTATTCCTTAGATCTTTGAACGTCAACACTGCTCTAAGAATTTATCACGTAGCATCGGTCGATTCGTTTATTTTAGTTTTATATTCCATGTTGTGTTCAGTAGCTATGGTGACTGGACTACTATCCGAAATCAAACACGGAACTTCCATGCGCATTAAAGGCAAACACAATAACCACCACACTGCTTACGAACATGTAGTTAAGAAAGTTTCTCTGCAGCCAGACTCAGGAATGGGTCAAAATATTTATTAAATGAGTTGTATTTAGACATATTCCTAAGTTGATAGTTAAAGATTATTCTGAACAATAAGGAATATATTGAAAAATGTTGATAGCTAAAATAAATTTCAACTTTGAAGACATTAATAAATCATGTTACGAATTCAAATTTTTTTCTTTCTTTGGTTTCTAAAGTATTCATAACAAAATGTGACACTGTTCGGCCTACCTTACTATCAAACTTAAGCTATTCAAGATGTGCAGAGATCATCCGAGAGAGATCTGAAGAAAATGTACCACTTACGAAACTAGAAGATATAGAAAAGTCATATCCAAGATATAAAGAATTAATAGAAGTACCTAAGGAAAACGTGTCATCTGCGGAATCAAAAGGTTGCCACATACGGAACCAGAAAAGTCATGCAAGATACAGAGAATACAAGATGAATGTTTCAGAAAAAACATACTGTAAGCATGTGTTAACTTAAAGCAGTAAATCATAACGCTGGTGCAAAAACTACAAAAAGATGTGGTTTGAAAAGTGCTACGAAGAATGAAATGCAATGAAACTCATTTGTTTCTGACTGCAAAGGTACTCCTTATAATTCGTCACTAAGTTCTTCTACGGTTTTAATTACATGATATAACATGTCATTTCCGCATACTGAGTTAGTATGTTTATCAAAAAGTAGATCAATCTTATAGAAAAACCATGTACAATGAATTAAAATGCTGACCGATACTTACACTGAAGTTCGCTTCTTTTTAAGACTATGACGTAAGAACGTTAGTATGAAGTGACGTCAAAGAACAATTACAAATACAAATAACTAAGACATTTGTAACGTCCGTTGGTCAGTTTCCTTTACATTATCTAAATCTAATAATTTTCTTCAAAACAATAAGTACATAGCGTATTTTCTTCAGATAAATGCAATTATTCAAAAAAATATTTTTATAAAATTTCTAACCTAAATCCCATTAAAACCTTTATATTCTTAATTAAGCACAGAGAATATAAATAATAGTTATTCAAATAATTTTCAGAGTAATTTTTTTTTTCGAGCTGACAGCGAGATAAAACTAGATCTAGATATAAAATACGGTAATATGATGACAGACTGCTTCAGATGAAGCTTCGAAATCTAAAATGGTTTGGGAATTTGAGAATCACAAATAAGAACTTTGCAATTTCGAATTATTTCTCGCGAACTAAATTTTCGCAACTTATTAATATTTGTTTGTTTACTTTTTCATATTTATATATTCTCTTTTTCGTATGTTGACACTACGATTTCAACCTTTTCGTAAGCCTAAAGTGGGACACACTTATTGAACATGTGAAGATCGCAGGTTTCTCATGCACAAAATTTGTGCATGGAACAATTAAAAATAATAGGAAGAAATACACATATTTATAAATGAAAATTGCAATGAAACTTTTAAAAACTCGTAGCGTCATCTTGCTGGCGGTCAGTTGAACACAAGTTATGGACTATTGAACTGGCCAATGAGTAACTTCAATGGAAAGAATTTAATTGCTAGCAATACGAAAAATCTTAGCGATAGCGAAAGTCATAGATACACTTGGTGGGGCGAAATTTACAAATGTCACTAAAAATATCTGTCGCATATTTTTAAATGGTTTTGGATAATTTGGGGTCCCGCCATATAACGCGCCTCTCTTAGGCGTAATAAGAGTCGTTGAAAATTTTCTTAAAATTCGGAATAAGTGACAACCCTAGTTGACACTGACGCACAAATCAACTTTGGTATCTTTTGAAAATTCTAATCTCTTTACATTTTGCTAAAATGCTAGCAGCAGCTTAAGCGCTATACACAAAGCACAGTTCATATATTCTTTTTAAATACATTATTTTAGGGAAATAGTAATTCTCAGTCAACGAAATAAGTATCACTGCAATTTTTCGAAGTATTTATGAATTAAAATTGAGAACAAATTTCGACTATATATAGTATACATTTTAATTAATCTATTTACATTTAATGTAGTTTTTTTGTACTTTCATGTACACAAAGCTACTTAATTTTTCTACGTAAATTGGAAATAAAATTTGTTTCACAGCAGAATGATCACCGTCATTGTACATATGATGCAGTTCTCAAAAAGGCTTTGGGAAGTTAAGTTGGAGACTGCTCCAACCAACTCTTATCACATCATACAGCATATGAAGCTGTGAAAGATGTCTATGTATCTATACAAAATTACAAACTTGCAGGAATTTAAATTAAAATTGCAGATATTGACGCGAATGTGCAGAGATTTTTATTATCCTGTATAATATGAAATAACTAAAATATCAATGTTTCTGAAAGATTTGCCTTTGCTGATAGCAACTTTTATTCGAGCACATATGGCGCAAATAGATTTAAGTTTTATTCTAAAAAAGGAAAAAAAAATGCTGCTACTATCAATGAGAGTGAAAAACTTGAAATTCTTATATTCGTACAAATGGTAATTTATTATTATTTATATAACTAACTATATAGAGTATGAAAAAAGAACGCACCTCGTGGATTTCCCAAGTCCTTAGAGATCTGTCTTTCTTAGCAACGATGGTTATTAACCCTTTTCTTTTGTATATCGAATTTAAAATCCATTCTAGCACTTGAAGAATTCATGCTATCACAACTAGTATACAAATTCATTAAAACAAAAAATAAAATTTTTCCCTATGTTCTTACTTCCAACACCTTAATTTTCTCGTATTGTTGCGTCCTTATGTTGAATTTCATATGCAACATTAAGCTTTAACACGAGTGGAGAAACTCAAGAAATTCAAACTGAATGTGACTTGCTATAATACAAGCTTTTCAAATTTCCATGATAAAGATACATTTCCAATTCCAACAAGTAATTCTTAAGTTTTGTAGCCAATAACGCTGTTGAAAGAAAAATGGAGAAAATAAAACCGTAAGGTGGAAAAGGGCCAAACTATTAATATTTGGAAGGATTTGTCTACGAACTGAAAAATTTCAATATCCGCCTAGTTATCTTCATTTAGTATAAGATTAAAATTTGTGATTGAGATAAAATTTTAGAGGGCCTGTATGGTAATTCACATTCAGTATGTAATGTAGTTACTCTTATTGCACATTTTACATAAAGAATAGTTATGATTTCCAACACCTTATATCTATAAACGAATACGCTAAAATAATATCAAAGAAAAAATTAAAGTGCAAATAAAACAATTTGTGTGTGTGCCTATATGGAAGTTTTCATTTTACACGAGTATTTCCTTTCTTGCGAGATCCATAATCATTCCACCTACAACAAATTCAATGTTTACGATACAAAAGATTGGATTCCGTAATTCTCAACTTCTTTTTTTTTTCCTCCACTATCTTCTAATAATGGTACATACGTACCTATTACTCTCTCATATACTCATTTTGAACTAGTATGAGAAACTAAATTCTGGTAGTACCAAAAATATAGTTACAATAATACATTGTTGTGGGTAAAATAGATGACCAATCTTTTGTTTCAGAGTCACATAATTAGAAACAAATACAAAATCTTAACTTCAGTCTTTTCTTTACGAGTCATAAACCTACTACATTTCTAGCTCTACCATAAAAAATAAAAAATTAAGAAAACTAAATACTTTCATCAAGTTCGCAATATAGATACTTTACAATCAACCAACAGCCTCTGAGTTATGGCTATTAGAGAACAATTTATTATGACACCAAAGCAAGCAACAGCTTCTTGTAATCCCCGGATGTGTCATCCTGAAAGAAAGAAAAAAATCATATTAAACGAAAATTTATAAATATACACTACTTCCAAGTATAATGGTCCCTTCTTCCTCTTCGTATCAAAACCTGAGACTTAATCCCAAGAGACGCTTACATAATATAAAGATCCCTAATCCTATAAAGATCCCAGATCCCTAATCCAGGTATTGCTCTTTAGGAAATTAAACTAGCTATTAATCAATATTTAGGGAAAAAAGGGAAATTTCCTTCATCTAGGAATATAGCACCTTCATTCAAGGCTCGGTAATACGAAATAATCTCAAACTCCACAGCTTGTCATCCCCTTACATGAGGAATCAGCTGTGTAAAATAATCTAATCCAGCTAGTCAAACACAACTAACTAACTATAAAAAAAAAACTCGAAGAAAAACGAGACCTCTGGAGCACGAAGGCTCCTCCCGAAAGAAAATTCAGTCTCAACTGCTCGAAAAGAATGAAGAATCTGCCATCCTTCTGTTATTTCCCTTCTTTCTTATATACTACAGGGTGTCTACTGGAATACCAGAAAGTAAATTCATGACTTTTTCATGACTTTTTTGTTCAAATTTTCATGACCATGGCGATAAAAATTTACCATTAGTAATAATAAACCCCTACCATCAGTGGTGCATCGGAACTATGCGGGTTGCTAGTCTTAAATGTCACTTGTTGTGAATCTTAAAGAAAGAATCTAAAATTCTGCCGCCTTGTGCTCGAGCACAGAATAGCACTTACCTAAATACGGGCCTGCTCTTACCAGTTAATCACTCTATACTGTATTTGAAGTTTTAATTCTGAGTATAATTATCCATCTAGCAGAAATTTGTCTAAAATTAAGCACTCAGAGAACTGCCCAAAGACAAAACAAATTATAAAAGAAATTCGTTTTAAAAAAATAGATCATCAAATTTAAAATCTGAATATTAAACTAATATTATTTGCATAAGTCTAAAGGCCCAAAAATACACAATTTACATTTCTTAGAAGTAAAGAAATAGCAGATCACAAAGTTGGACAGTAAAAAGTTGTTACTATATTACAGAGACTAGAAGATGAAATGGGGAGCAGCTAGGAAGACAGTAAAGTACCAGTTAGCCAGCACTAAATGGTAAGGGAAATTCTCACAATTACTGACCTGATACAACTGTTTCAGTACATGCAGTATGAGGTATAAAAGTATGAAGTATAAAAATATACTCTGAGATTTCAGATTTTCATGACCAGTTGGGTAAATAAAGGACTTTTTCATGACTTTCATGACCACTAAGCAAAATATATGACTTTTTCATGACTTTCATGACCAGTAGACACCCTGTACTATTTTACAACCCCCCCTCACTCCGCAACAACGGGAGAGCTATCAATCTGCTTAGCAGTGTTTCAAACTAAACTAGTTAGCTACCAAAAACAAAACTTTAGCCTAATTTTTATATTATATATATATATATATATATACATATGATTAATAAGTATTTACCATATTTTATCATGTTTTTACCGGCGCTGGTACTAACTACTAATTATATATTTATTAATGGAATCAAAGAAAATAATATGAATATTAAATTACTTTATAATATATGTAGATATATATACAAAAACTAGCAATGAGCCTGAAAGTGCTCATTGCACAAGGAGTCACTGGACATTGCTGCCAATGCATGGGATCAATCCATCCTCACAGACGCATGCCGAGAAACATGTGGTTTTATAACAATAGGCTGCGTAGTGAATTTAAACATTGGTAGGAATTCAGACTGCCTCAGGACGACGTGCGCACACACGAGCTGAGTGATTTTAGAAAGGGCATTATCACTGGATGTTAGTATAGCCATCACAGTTACCCGAAGTCAACGGTTGACGAGGTAATAACGAAATGGACATGTGCAGGTATCACCAATGCAGTTAAACGGCCCGAACGTCCGATGACAGGAGAATAGTGAAAAGGGTGATACGTTCAAATTGTCATCAACCTGACCATCACTCGAACAATACATGACTCGACTGGCACGATGTAACGACCATAAAACACGGAAAGTGAACCAAGGAAGACTGATGGATGATGAATCAAGGTGCACACGTTTCCAGTTAGATAAGGAGGGTTTGGGTGAGACGCCAACCCAGCATACGCTTCTCAGCTGACTGTGCCAAAAGTGAAATTCGAAGGTGGTGATGTTAGTATGAAGTGCTCTGTGGTGGTATGAGCAGCGTCCGCTGCTTGCCCGTAGTAGCACGATACTTGAATATTTTGGACAACTTAATGCTTCCTACACTGTGGCAGTAGATTACAATATTCATGCCTCTGATCCGCCATTGTTATGACAGTTCTCTCAAAGTTCCAACTCAACTTCATCGAGCATCTGTAGGATGAACTGGAACGCCATTTGAGGTTCCATTTGCCAGTAGGACTACGTGCCACCTTGGAGGAAAAAGGACGAGAGAGGAGAGAAATGGATTGCCGTAACACTTGGTGTTATTAGAAACTAATGAAATTCTCCCAGGAATGAGCACATTGTGACTCGGGCGAAAGAAAGAGTTTATTATGAAGTTAAGTTGTCAAATTCCAGCAGCGTCTTACATTTTCATTTCTAAGCCGTCTTACAAACACATCTCTTTCCCTACATTGATGATGAAAAATAAATAAATATATGTCACAATTTCTTTCTTTTTAAAAAAATAATATCAGCCATCATTTGAATAATTGGATTACCATTCCCCCCCATCCTCATTTTTTTTTTCTTTTTTCTTCAGTTAATTATGAAGCTCAATCACATTTTCAGACTACAAGAACTTCAAAATGTGCGTAACTTAGGACAGTTAGAAAATTAAACATTAAGGCAGAGTAAAATTTTTGCTAATGCGCACTACATGATACAAATTACTTAATTAAATTAAGGATAATTCTTTTTCCAAGAATGCAAGCTCTAAAGTGAAGATTTATGAAGTTTTACGAACTAGATAAAATTTAAAGAGCTTTTCTTCATATTCTTAATTTTGGTGTCCAAGAATGTCCCCTACGTGGATTAATAATCAATAAGCATAGCAGCAGAAGAGTTACTGATGAAAACCCCACAAAGGATTGAAATAATTTAAATAACATTTTTTGGGATACAAGGTTAGTATTTCATTTTAATATAGAATAACGTTTCTCACTTGCATAGATAAAGCGCGCACGGCGTACAGTTCGAAAAATTTAAAGAAATAATTTTCTTCCCGTATTAGATATGGTGTTTCAAAATTAATATCGGGGTTTTAAGGTTTCTTATTACAGTTAACTTGCAATTATAAATAATACATCAAATGGAAGTGCAACTCAAGTTTTGTACGCACTCGTTCTTCTGCCGTTAGAAAGCACTAGTAGCAAAGATGGTGACTAGAGAGCAGAAAGTTTTTGCGTGTTTAATATTTTGAAAAGACTGAGTCTGTAGTTATAATGCAACGTGCTTTCCGTATTAAATTCAATTGCAATCCACCACGTGATAACATCCGTAGATGGTATCATCAGTTTGAAAACACCGGCTGTCTGTGCAAAGGGAATAACACGGAACGACTAAGAGTGACTGAAGAAAGTGTAAAACGAGTGAGAGTGTCATGCGTAGCCCCAAGATCAGAAGGCCAGTCGTAAATTAGCAATTTCACTGACGTCTGTCTGGAGAATTTTAAGGAGATCGGGGAATTTTAAGAGAATTGAAGCATTTGTTGCAATAATTACTCCAAACACAGTGATCAAGGCTTGGGAAGTACTTGTAACGTATATATAACTTACTATTCTTATATTTTACACGTTACATTTAGCTCACAGCTCGTATAATTTTTAACTATATCTCAACACGATCAAATTACATGAAGTCCAACACGTCACCTTGTAACATTACCTTTTTATTATTCTTTTCACAACTCCATTAATTATACTAATTTTTCCTTATGGTTGTCATAGCAACAAAATCAACAGATTTTCAGCTACTACGATTAAATCTTATTTCTTTTTATTTAGAATCAACAACATATCTTTCTTCTTCTTCTTCTTCTACTCGATAGATTGTGTACTTTTAACCGTTGCCCAAAATCAAGATACGAAAATGGAAGTAATTTATCGCATAGATATACAATATCGTTGTATACTCTATCGACTCGATGTGTGGCGTGTGACGAATAATCCTCCTTCAACATATACAACCTTATGTTTATTACTTTTACAGTAGTATGTTTCCAAATCCACACAAAAATCATATTTACTTGATACTTTTTTTTTCTTTCTTCATTTCATTCATTAACTGAGAAACAAATTGGAACAGTAGAACAGTGATACTAAGAAGGCTTAATTAGGTTTTCACGAACTTCTTCCTGGTACTTAGTCTTTGGTTTTATTCCGCTTAAAAGCAGAATGCTACAATCATTGAATAAATTTCAATAAAATTAGCCTTATAGTACTGATAAAAGCCAAATGCGAACTATGTTATCAATAGAGTCGTCAATACTTACCGAAATGAAACTCTCCAAAGTTTTGCCATATAACCTCTGGAACTCCTGCTTGATTTCTCCCATATCAATTTCACATCGTGTCGCTATAATTCTGATGAGAGGTTTGTCTTTGGTACCAGCTCCAGCCATGCTGTCATGCAAACGCTCGGCAAAGAATTTGGGTTTATTTTTCACAGACTTCACTGTGAAGAAAAGTTTCACAAGAATTAACATTTTACGTAAAATAGTAAAGTCGAGTTTCTATCTAATTAGAGGAAATCTTCTTTAATTTTTCTCTGCTTTCTGTATAATCATTGTTAATACTAAAAATGAAAGTCTGTAATAGTTATAATAGATAGAATGCCGGAGCTAAAACGTTTAATCCAGAGAAATTTAAATTCATGCAATTTAATGACAATGAATAGGTTTGAAACCAAACATAACTCCAATCACTTCCATGTATTTGAGAACTATAATTTCACTATTTCATGAAAATCGTTAAACTCCCGATATGAGCTTCCTCCAACATCAAGACCTCGCCCAGTTAACTGTAGATTCACACACCATCCTAGGCAAGTCATTGACCCCTTATGAAGATAAAATTTACAACGAAATAACTAATAATTGCTCCCTTTGGAGAATGATTTACTAAAATAAATAGAAAATTAAATACCTATAGCCATCAATCCATCTTTAATGCTTCCGGAAAATTCTCTGTCAACGGCAGTCTCAAATGGATGTCCAGTGATTCTTTCATACTCCATGAAAATTTGGCGAAGTTGTGGATAGCTTCTGGAAGCCAATATTGCGTTGAAAGTAGATTCATCTGTTCCCAGCTTTAGTTCACCTAAGAAATATTAAATGGAAATCATACACATTTTCTTAGTAATTATTTTAAATTTTATGAACATTGAAGGTACTTCCAGAGTTGTTTATAAAAAAAAAAAAAAAAAAAAAAAAAAAAAAAAAAAAAAAAAAAAAAAAAAAAAAAAAAAAACTTGTATACTGAAAGCTATAGTACAATACCAGTATAACGAAATGTTGGGAAACTTCGAAATTAATTTGTTATACTGACATGTCAGTTCTCACTAACTCATTTGTTATGTCCACTGCAGGAACTACATTACTTCAACATGAAATTTACGGGACAAAAAGTATGAAATGCATAATTAAACACTAAAAACACAGCTATTTACCGTTTTTGCCCTATAGTGATTAGCATTCAAACCAGAAATGGTTGATTTCCACCACTGTCGGTGGATGCATTACCTAATCAACGAACTATTCCTAACTTTTGAGCCTCTACATCTTCGTCAAAACTTGTGGTGATCCATCAAGTAATTCGTGCGATTTTTTCCCCTCCCGGACAGATGGACAGAAAGGGGAAATATATAAAAGTTTTGATAAACCAAGCTTCTTGAAAATGGTTCTGACACAAACACATTGCACACTGAGAGACGTAGTGAATGAAAATCACGGAAGAAAATCAATGGCTCGGGAAAGGGAGACGAAAACTACAATCACTCCTACGCAGTGGTGCTATTCGAATTTTTTTTAACAATCGGTTCTATAATATATATATATATATATATATATATATATATATATATATATATATATATATATATATATATATATATATATATATATATATATATATATATATATATATATATCAAGCGGTTCTGTGAACTCTAAATATTTTAACAACCGGTTCAAGCGAACCGGCTGGATAGCACCACTGCTCCTATGCCAAGGCAAAACATCAGTTGAGCAAGGTAGTGCGTAGAAGCTCCTTCATTTGCAGTGAAAATAAAATGAAATCTCAGTTTTACATCCCACGATCATGCCGGATACGCTAAAGGAGTCTGATTAGAAATGAATGAATTGTGGAATGAAGAAAGTTGGAGGAAACGGGAGGACCCCGAGAAAAGCCAGCACACGGTGTTTGTCCATCACAAAGCTCACTTGGCGCGAGCTGGAGTCGAACCAAGGACTCCGTGTACCAAAGGTGAACGATCTACCACTGAGCCACCGCGGGCCCTCCATTCCCAGTAAATTATCTGCCAGTTATGCTAGTGTACTTATGCCTATGAATTTAATAATTCTTACTGCATAATTCTTCTGTTGATGGTGAAGTCTGATTTTACACGAAAATATTTAATAAGAACATTAAAAAAGATATTGGAAAGTGATTTTGCTAATTTCAACCATAATTATAATTCTACCACTATGTCCAATTACGCACTAACAAGCGACTTTTTTGAATTAACTATGAATAACATGTCTAAAGCTACAGCAAATAGTACAGATTCTTCTTTATCTTCACTAGTAAATTCTTACTTAACCTCCTTCCATCTGTCACAAAAATTAACGTTATAATAAAATTTTCTAAATGACCAATCCACACCGTTCTTTGATGGTTAAAAACCATTATAAACTGAAATTATGATTTGCATAACTAAGACAGCTCCAGGTACACGCAGCATTATACTGGTATTATGTCTCATACGGCATACTATGTAGTAACGGCTTAAATATACTTCTTTGAGTCAAAGTGAATATTCGCAGTTATCGACAAAAGAGTTTTAACTGCAAGTTTTCTGTTTAACAGTATTTTCAGTACAGAGACGTTACGAGACGTACATCTACAATTTAACGTGAGTTCGGAAACTCCATACGTGGGGGAACAACGATAGAGAAGCTGTTGCAGACAATGTGTAGGTGAACTCTATCACTACTACTAGTGTAAAATAATACATAAAACTAAATGTTGATAGATAAACTAACCTGCTCTTAAAAGCGACTGTGCATCTTGAGCCGCGGCAGCAGGATCCACGGCATAACTTTCATCTCTGTTACCCTACAATGAAATAATTGAAAATCAAACTTAGCAATTAACAAACTGACTAAATTCTTATTCTACCTTTACATTGAAAACTCATACTTTTCTTCTATTTGGTCTAGGAATTAATTCGTACGGGTGGACAAGAGATGGCGCAACGAACGGAGCGTCCCACAGTTCCGTATATCCACACATGTGTTGCAAACCCCTGTCATCGCGTATCGTTCGTAGTATAGGGCAGTGGATTAAAGCGTCAACAACACCAGTTTGTAGTTAAGTGAACATGGCGCAATTTGTGCCTGATAAAGTGTTTTTGCGGGGTGTCCTGCTGCATTACTTTAACATGCAGAAAAGTGCGACTGAAAGTCATCGTATTTTGGTGGAAGTGTATGGTGACCATGCTCTAGCTGAGCGAACGTGTCAGAAGTGGTTTGCACGGTTTAGAAGTGGTGATTTCGGGTTGGCAGACCAAGAGCGAGCTGGACAGCCAAAAAAATTTCAAGACGAAGAATTGACAGCATTGCTCGAGCAGGATTCGTGTCAAACGCAGGAACAACTTGCAGCAGCATTAGGCGTTGATCAAACAACAGTCTCCAAACGCTTGAAAGCCATGGGAATGATTCAAAAGATGTCACATTGGGTTCCACATGAATTGAAAGACAGAGACGTTGAAAGACGAAAAACCATTTGCGAATTGCTGCTTCAACGACAGAGCAGAAAGGGGTTTCTGCATCGAATTATTACGGGTGATGAGAAGTGGATCCATTACGAAAACCCTAAACGAAAAAAGGCCTGGGTGAAACCAGGTGAACCAGGTCCATCACAACCAAAACGAGATATTAACTATGCAAAGGTTATGCTGTGCATATGGTGGGATATGAAAGGTGTGATGTACTATGAGCTGCTGCAACCGGGTGAAACTATGAATGGAGAACGTTATCGACGACAATTAATGCGTTTGAAGCAAGCTCTGGCCAGAACACGACCAGAATGGGAGAACAGACATGATAAACTTATTGTTCAACATGATAACGCTCGCCCACATGTCGCAAAACCGGTCAAAACCTATTTAGAAAATGTCGGATGGGAAGTTTTACCCCACCCGCCGTATTCACCAGACGTTGCTCCTACGGACTACTACTTATTCGATTGCATGAACAACGATTTGATTGGACAGCGGTTTACTTCTTCAGAAGATATCGAAACATGGGTCTCTGACTGGATCGCTTCCAAGGATGAGGACTTCTTTCGCCACGGAATCCGTACATTGCCTGACAGATGGGCGAAAGTGGTGGCTAGCGATGGACAATATTTTTCTTAAGGTATTTATGTATTTTGTGTTTGTACTACAGCTTCAATGTGTGCGTACCAACCGCACGAATTAATTCCTAGACCAAATATTACAACAACAGGTCGAATCACATTTTATATATACCTAGGTAGAACTGAGCCAAAATAATTATCCTAAAGCTAAAACCACTACATAAGTAAATAGAGATTTCTGGAACCAAATAGTAAAATACGTATTTATTTGATTACTTACAAACCTTTACCGGATTTACGTCTGTGCATTCAAACTTACTTCAGAAAGAGCCAGAGCCTAGTATCACCCCCTTCCCTGTGTAAAAATCTTTAGGTGCAGTTGAATTTATAACTGTTCCTACAGTTAAGTGATTTATAAGATTTCTTATATGACAATTATTATAATAATTTACTTTATTTCGACACCAAGCTTACGAAGGGGCCTTCTATTACAGTGGAATCTAATCTACCACTGCTAGAGTATTTGTTGGAAATTATGTACTCCAGTGATAATTTAAATACACTTACCGTACAAAGAGAGACCATTAATCGTCTGAAGCTTCCAGATGTGTCTCCTTTCAAGTCACTTTCAAGAGATTTTTTGTACACTAAAATGGAAATTTAATATATTATGATTATTTACTACATATTGACGTACAATTCCATATATAAAAAACAAAATTAAAATTCAATTATTACATTTAAAAATATGGAAACGAGCTAGTCTAAAAAGTAGACTGATTTCTGGCATTAGTAGAGAGACTAGGCAATTTACTTTAGTGTCTAACAGTATGATTATACGCAATACGAATTTCCAATGAATACGAACACAGTTACAAGGGATTGAAAATTTTACAAAAGGTCTTCATTAAATTTTACAAAAGGTCTTATCTAAGTAGTCAAGTACCTCAGGCAATTGCATAGATTATTTTCAACGAATATGAGGATCAGGGGATCACAATGCCATTTATAGCAATTTGATATCTCAAACCGTTCTGGAGATTTGGTAAAAACCTGTTAAAAGTATGCGCCAGTGCTTAAAATCATGTAATCCGAGATCTTGTAATTACACCAACCAAAAAGTACTGTTGTAATGTTATAGAAGCAAAGAAAATAAAAATTAAAATAAATAAATAAATGTTCCCACAAATATGCGATTTTAAGCAATATATCAAATTTTAACAGATTTTTCATTATCTCCCGAATGCTTTCAGATACTCAATTGCTGTAAACAGCATTATGATCTTTATGCCTATTGGAAACCATATGCGTAATTGGATGCGATACTTATATCAACAATTGATCGAAATAAAGTCATTTGAAAAAAAAAAAAAAAAAAAAATCAAATTTTAAATTTCTTGTAATACTGTTTCTACTTGTTCGAAACAGGTCATATGATGACCATAATATTCAACATGAATAAGTATTTTTAGATAAAAATTACCCCGTTCGTCTCACGTTATTACTATTGTAGAACTCAATGTGACTGTTTCGATATTTGTGATCCTGTGGCATCCTTAATTTGCAACACTGCATGATGTGTGTGCTATTGTAAATTTTCGTTTTATATCTAAATGAAATAATCTGTCGTAGTGTCATTTGAAAAAAATACACCTTTATGTTGGGCTGGCAACATTAACTTTTTGTTATCATAGTATGTTAATGTCCCCCTGCCGATATTTTCATGATACAAAGTTTCGGAGTCTTGTGACTACTACTTTAAAATTACAAGGACATATCAAGATAAATGGTCATATATCATTATGTGTAACTTGCAACAATCTTTCTGCTATACACAGTCTGGTCAAAAGTTCTATCTCAAGGGTAGCAGACCATTAAAATGAAACTAAGTATGGAGAGAAAAAAAAATGTGAAATGCAATATATACAATGGTAGTGAAAAATCAATGGGTGAGCAGTTATTCAAAATGTCGGCCCTGTGCCTGTCCAATCATTAATGACAGCACGCACCACATTCATGTCTATTTCAGCCACTGCTTTCACCACAGCAGACTTCAAGGGTCCACATGTGAGCTTAGGCACACACCTTGTCCAAATAGAACCAGATCAAGAGGATTTAAGTCTAGACTGGACGAGGGCCATTTCTCGTTGGTGATTAACGCAATTTTGTTGCGACGAAACCACTCCTCCGTTGTCTTCGCCTTGCAAGGTGGTGTTGAGTTCTGTTGGAACATCCAAGGCTTACTTTTGCACATAGTGGTGCCAAGGGGTTTTACCACCTTGTCAAGAATGTCCTTCTGACCCCCGTTTTCACACCTTTTTGGCAGAAACAGACGTCAGTGGGACCCGGGTACGACACAGTCAGCCAAACCATCACTTATGCAGGGTGATAGCCTCGCTGGACTTTTTTTTTTTTTTTTTTTTTTTTTTACATACTGCAGCACTGGTTGTAGCATATATCCTATCATACTGTCTATTGAGGTATTCTTTAGATGTGAACATTTTTTTTATCTGAACAAAATTTGTCGATGCTTGTTATCCGCTTACTGCTGCAGGAACAACTGATTTGTCACGTAGCTTTCTCATTATGTGCTGATTTAACAACTGGCTTGAGAGGCGTGCAGTCCTAGGTATTCATTGATGATCGCGACATGTTTATTTGCAGGGCCATAAGTTTGATTTCGGACCGGATTTCGAGCGATTCTTGCCTTCACTGCCTTGACACCAGGTGTCTTAACGGAGCGAGGTCTACCAGTGCGAGGCTTATCCTCGACAGACGATGTTTCATTACATAATTATGGTACGATAAACGAATTTGTGTGTAATGTTCAGTTTCTGCAGTAACTTAAATATGTTTCTGGTTGTCGGAGGGTGTCCGCACTTGTGAAGAGAAAAAAATGCAACATGATCTTTCTTTCCCCACTCCGTTTACACTCTGCAAGAAAAAGGATAATAATGATGTTTTAAGTTCAACCAACATTAGAGTTTCACAACAATGTTAAATTATTTTCATACATCGTTTCTAACTATTGACATTTTCCCTACATGTTTGGGATAAAACTTTTGACCAGAGTGTATTTTGCCACAGGAAAAGTAACATGTTAGATTCAAACTGACGGTACTTAGAAAACAAACTCCCATACTTTGACGGAAATTACTTACTGCTTTGATAAGTGGCACATATGTTTCTAATTTCATGATTACTTAAAGTACACATGATTTCAACTAGCGTATCTTCATTGGTTCCCATGCCTGAAATAGCATCATGAAGCTCCCCGGCGTAGAAGTTGGGAAGCGGAGTCATGAGGGCCACTAAAGCATCCTCGAATCTTCCACTCGTTTCACTCTTCAAGTCTTTTATAAGATCCTGAAACATAATTAGTTATCTTTAGTGCTGCCATTTAGAGAAAGACCAGCAGAACGTTAGTCAGGTGTTGTTGAAATTAATTCTTTGTCTTCCAATGGAATTATCATTACTTTCATTAAATTAGTATGACTAACCCCTTACAAATAACTATTACTTACTGCTTTGAGTAATATATATAAAAACCTGCAACAAAACCTAGGACTTTTAGACTGTTTTAGAAAATAAATTATACACCCAGTATCTGGTAAATAAAACCTCATCCAGAGTGGCATCTCACGGAATTAGGGAAACAAATTTATTGTGTACATATGGTACGAAACACTCATAAGTACCTTACTTACCACTTTTAACAGAATCCTACAAAATACGGCTTTAATAATTTATTATATTACGTGATTCAGAAAGTAATGCCTCCGAACCTACTACTTGGCCAATAGTACTGCAAACATTCTGAATTTTTTTCCATTACTGTACTTATGTTTAAGCTCTAGACTGTCACTTGTTTCACTTTCTATTTCTTCTCGTTCCAGAGTAATGGAGCAATCCATGGCGTCCAGTGGTGACGTCCGGCTGAAACAATGGACTGTCACTGAATTTGACTGCGGAAAGTTGTGCGCCCAGGAACATTCATCACCGGCGACGAGTCGTGGGTACACCATTACGACCCGGAAACGAAGCGTCAGTCGATAGAGTACTGCCTCCGGAAAAAAAAAAGGTTATTCCATCTGTTGGGAAAGTATTGTTAACATTCTGTCCTCATCCTGCCTTTAGTTGCCATCTGCAGACCGGATCTTGCGCCCTGCGACTTTTGACTGTTCCCCAAACTTAAGGATCATCTTAAGGGCCAACGCTACAGTTACGATGCGTTGCTGGAAGCAGCAGTTCAGCAATGGTGTCGCCAGCAGACAGCACAATTCTTTGTCGACGGCATGAAAAACCTTGTTTCGCGATGGCGCAAGTGTGTTGCCCGTAATGGGAACTACGTTGAAAAATGATGCCACCATTTGCAGCTGACATTGCAAGCTTTCCACTGATACCGTCGATGCTATCTGTCAAACACAAAGGTATCACCTTGAAAGCATTACTTTCTGAATCACTCTCGTATTATTTATTTTATTTTAGGATATAGTAACCAATAATTGATACTAGATTCTATTTTATACACAGTTATATCTATATTTTAATACTACACAGATTAATTCCGATAATTAGAGCTACTTTAGTGCTTTTACTTTATATGACTCAAGTTTTTACGCATGAAGAAAGTGAAAGGAAATTTGAGAATCCCGAGAAAATCCACCCACGTAGTGTTCGTCACTTGGGCGAGCTGACTAATATTTTGCTATTGTACTCACGTGTGTTACGTAACATTGAATTTTATACTTTGGTATTGAGTACAGATGCATTTCATATTTATCACCTTTTACATTACATTGTATATTACAGTGGTATACTTGGGTAACGCTGTATATAGCAGTTTAAATATGTAACAATTAAATTACATTATTATTATTATTAATGATAATGAAGTTAAGCATGAAATAAAATAAAAAATGAATGGATAGATGCATTGAAAAGAAAGTTTAAAGAAGTTCAATTTGTAGCAGATGATTGCCAATTATATGACTGCTGCTAAAAAAATTACTAGGTATCGGAGATAACTATATTTCGTCACACATTCCACGCTAAACAAGTCTTTAAAAGTATCTACATTTCTATATCTCTTACTATAGTGGAATGTGGCAACTAAAAAAAAGTATCGTGGAATGATATCTACACGAAAAACACATGAATCTCCTTAATGGTTTGCAGCTGACTAATTGTTTCGGACAACTTTAGCAATACTAGTCTTAAAATTTATTAACGCAAAGACAATATTCCGAAAATTACCTTTCCGTATAATGTCTTGAAAGCTGTAGCAATCTGGAGCCTTTGAGCATTAGTCCTATTTGCGAGGACATTAATAATAGCTTTCTCATCCGTTCCGAGGCCTTTCATCGCTTTTCGTAAAATTTCAGCGTCTTCATTTGGATTGAACGGTTGATGAGGAACAACAGTTGCAGAGTTCTGAAAGTATAAAATGTTATGTATGAAAACCATTTTAAGCAAGATGCACAAGTACAGAGAGAGAGAGAAAACAAGGAATTTCGATATAAGCATCTCAATACAATACAATATATACAACAAAAAATTGTAAGGGTACAAGAGCGTAAATCTTTAAAAGATAACAAGAATTTTCTTATTTATTCGATCCGTTCAGATTTCCAAAAGAATATGAATTGCTGACACTGCTTCTTGGTATGTAAATGTCTTAAATATGTAGATACAGTATACGTCTGACGAAATAAACTCAAAATCTCACATTTTTAAGGAAGTGATTGTTAATTTATAATGCCTATGGGTCAGTACAAAATAAGAACCATGCCCAGGGGTCATTTTCCTTGGCCCCGTCCTTGACATAGCAGTTTGCTGAATATGCGAAAGTTACCTATTTTTTCAATTTTTGTTATATTCTTTGTATTCCTGCTACTGGTTTTGTGTGTGGGGGCCATTTACGGGTTTATATATGAACATTTGGAACTAAATGTTGGAAATCGGCATTTTTCTAAAAATCAGCTTGGTACCTACGGATGTGCAAAACAGTTTTTCTCATAAAACCGAAAAGATTCCAAAACCGGTTGAGTTTTCCCCAGAAACCGGTTTTTGACGGAAAACCGAAACTAGTTGATAGAAAATCTGTTTTTGTGCCTATCCAATGGTAACAGCTTTACTTTGCAGAATGGGTTTGGAAACCTTATAATATTTTCACAGTTAAAAATTACAGTCAATTTAAGTACACTATGACGGCCAGGTATATACTTCTTGTTACGTACGAAGTTTATTTTTATTTATTATTTTTTTTTTCATTTTCATTGTAGGGACTTTTTTTTTTTTTAGGCACCGAAGGTATGAGACATGGACCTAGTTTAAGGTGGAATCCAAACCACCGTAACGCGTTTAAATTTCAACGTTCTCCCACTAGGAATCTAACCCAGCACCACACGCATAGAAAGCAAACACACATTCCCATATGAACTAAATAAATCAACTATTCATTCATGGGAGAACAGTAATGACTAAACTATTTATAAATGTTACAAAATAACTGATTAATTGATACGTTCTTTGTCAGCTGCGAGGGATATAGGACAATACTTAATAGTTAAAAGTGGAATCTGAATCAGCGTAGTGTGTTCGAGTTCTCTTATTAAAAATCGAACCCCAAGACCTTGTGCGCCAAAGATACGCGCACTAACCAGTAGACTAGCGATAAAAGCAGGAAAAATAAGTGGAAAGCGTTTTTACAACGAAATACGCAGAGGATCTTAAGGGAAAGCTTATGCACAGAAAAGTGTTTGCAAAACTCCTTTACAAGAAATATGGATATCTCATTACTAAACACTACAAAACTTTATCACAACTTTGCTGCATGTTTGAAAATGCTCTCTTTTATTGCATTGATAGTGCATATTTTAACACATTTAACAGCATAGTTGCATGCATATTTTATGAATTTTAAGAGCATAAATCCGATGTCTACTCATTACTAACCACACAATAAATATATCGTACGACAAATTCTACCTATACGTATCAATCAAGGTTCATGTAAACCTCATCTAATGTATCCATAATGAAAATGAATACGGATAACGCCAATGAACAATGATCATAGTTAATCATATATTTATTATATTGATTCGATTGCTTTATATGATTTTGATCATTCCGACTGATATTTGAACACCGAATTCACGAAAGGAAGAAAAACAAAAACGAAACTTTACATTAACTATCTCATCTATAACGTGCCCTGGAAATCCAAAATGATTTATCCCTAGAATACTTTCGGGAACCAATTCTGTTGTGTAGCTGAACAAAATTCAGTGTTTTGTGTGGAAAAAGGATTAAGTTGAATAAAATGTAAAAAATATTTGTGAAGCTGAAGCTTTTCATTACGGACTAGCAGTCGAAGGCGACAGGATTGGTTCCCGAAATCACAGTAGGAATATAAAAAATCCTTTAAGATTCCCAGGACACATTACACAAGGAGGTATCAAAAGTCTCGCAATATTTTCACAAATCAAACAACATGCGCATGTATATGCCATGATCGACCGACGCACAGTCAAACTGGTCCACGATGTAGTGGCAAGCACACAATTTAACATGGAGGCCACCACCTCTTCAGTTTGTTAGTTTTCAGTGGCAGTGACGATTATTGCTCAAAGTCTGATATATAAGCTGTTGGGCATAACGCTGCGGCAGCAACCCAAAACCCTTGCCATGTGAAACTAGAGTGTGCAATGAACCACAGTACAACAATTCGCTGGTTACAGAAATTTTGTACAATTGTAAAAATGTCGGAGATCAACCAAATTCTGGTCACCCCAGGATAACAGGCTAAAGTTATCACATTATTGAAAAAAATATATATATATATATATATATATATATATATATATATATATATATATATACACCCGCATTCTATCATTGTCACATTAACTCGACTGTAATGTAACACCTTAAAGAGCTCGGGGTAACTGTCAAGAGCTGCCCCACTTTGCTACAGAGTTGAACCCAACTCTGGTATAGAAAGGGTGGATATGTACCAACAACTACTGCAAAAATCAGCGTGTGTCACCTGAAACGGATTGTCACATGAGACAAAAAATGAGTGTTTTTTCCCAAATCTGAATGTGCAAAAACAGTAGCTGAACAAGATCCAACTTCCAGAACCGGTCGTCGAACAGGGTCATTTCAAGCATAAAGTCATACTTCGTGTGTGATGCAACTACAAGGGAATAATTTACTCCGAATTTGTTTTTATTGGTCGTACTATCAATACCGACATTTATTGCGAACGGTTGGAGCAGATGTAGTCTGAATTATGCCAAAAATATCCTGCACTGGTGAACTGAAACCACGCTCTGCTGCAACAGAATAACGCACAACCACACTCGGCTCGAAAAACGCAACAAAGAATTTCAGGAACATGACTGTACTGAGCTGCGGCCACCCACAGTATATATTCCTGATATTATCTCTAATGATTACCACCTGTTTCGGTCCATGGCGAACTTCCTGAGATCACGAAGCTTCACCACCCAGCAGGAGACTGAAACACCAGTGCTTAGACTACTTTGGCTCTCAGGACAAGAAGTGGTATCGACGTGGAAAGGAGGAACTGGCAGGAAGTGACTGCAGACAATACAACACGAGGGGCTACGCTTTGAATGTTAACTTAGTTCCATTCTGTTGTAATAAATACAGATATGTTGTATACCAGAATATTGAAAGACTTATGACTCATCCTTTTAAGTGTGTTAAAGGTTTAACTGTTTTATATTTTACTCATATCGAAAGCACTTTCTACTAGTGTTAATTTCATTTCTGTTATATGTTAATTCCATTTGTTATTCTGTATTAATTTGATTGCATTTACGTAAGTTATATTAATCATAATAATCTAAATTTTATTCTCTTGTGTTGATCTTTTCTTAAATTGTGAAATTGTGTTTAAACTTTGATTGAGGAACAATTAATATATGTTCCATATTTATTCTCAGATAATTTTATTGAAGTAGGTTCATATCGCTCACAACAACATACCTATTTGATTTGGAAGTGTATCTTATCTTGTGTCAATATTTATCTCAAGAGTTTATTGATCGAAACAGTATGAACGATAAAGAATTGTATGTTATATAAAATAATTGTGTACAATGAAAATATCCTTATTCTAAAGGACTTGGGCAAGAGTAACGTATCATGTAGAAATGTAATATATATCAACATAAAATCATGTTATACGAAATTCGCTGTTTTAAGCTTTCACAACAAGAGAAATGATTGCATATATAACATATGCAATTACATACTGGCCAAAATTTAGTTATTAGTCACAAAGAAAATAATGGTGCAACCGGCAAGTAATCCTATGCTATCTATTGGTACGGGCAAGAGTTCTACGAGTTTTTGACAGGCCATCGTTCAGCAAAGTACTAACATCACAGATGGTGTCGTATCTTAAGGTAAGAACTGGTAGTGAGTGGAGTCGGGCAGCTATTAGAAAACGGAGTAGAGTGTAGGTAAAAATGGAGACTGTAAGGACCACAGACAATATTCACTTTCTGAGTTCGATAAAGACAGTACTGAACCAGTAGCCTGCCGCAACTTTCGGCAACTGTATGGCGGATATACAGTTGACTAATTACAAATCATCGTTGATTACAAAAACTCGGGGAAGAGACAGAAGCAGTAGAGATCAACCACAGTCCAGATTTTAGCATTGTTTCCCGAAGAGGACCAAGCCATAAAGAGTTCGAAGTAAACCGTAGCGGAATTAACAGACACTTGTTTAGTGTAAAGACAACGGCCGAAACAACTCAAACCGCTGAGTTTTACCAAGCAGCTCGATCACCGAGTCACATAAGCAGAGTACAAATATCAGAGAGGCGAGTCGCGACTTGTTTTCTTGCCTTGCCGGTTTAAAAATGACCAGTTGTTGCCACAAATTCTAAGGAAAGATGGGAAGTGAGTTGGCTATAAAAACGTAAAGAGTTACTAGGCTGTTGGTTGCAGTTTTGGACAGCCGACATCGATATCCAAACCAGAACTTCATCCCAAGGAGCTTAAAGTCTGGAGGATATCAGATGAATAATACACAGAGAAGTCCTGGATTCTAATCAAACCACCCACTAGCTTGAACAGCCGAACAGGCAGGGACAACATTGCTACTAAAGCAGCTAGGCCTAGTCAATCACTACGAAGTCGACATCTACTATAACCCCAGGCCACATACTCCTGTATCAAACGTCAAAAATTAAGCTTTGGTTGGGAGGTGTGGCATCTGCCCTTTTCTTCTGGCTTGGCCCCTACAGACTAACATTGTAGAACTGTCTTATAATCCAGAGAGGAGCTCCAAACCTCAGGAACTTTTGTTGGGGATTCATCTATTGGAAAGGTAGTGAGATCATAAATTGCGGTGTCGATTATGTGCAATCCTAGGTGAGCTACAGTTTATGTTATTCGCATCTGTACCTGATCAAAAATGGGTTTGACTTCTCCACTACCCAACTGGAGTCGCCTGTGGGGCTTGAAGTAATAAAGCAAGTACGAAACTTTTTTTTTTTTTTTTTTCCTGTTAAATCAGTAAACTTGGAACTGATTCTTGATTCCAATAATTCAATTAATTAATAATGAACGTACAAAACATAACAAAAATCTATTATACGAGAGATGTTTTGAAAATAAAAACTGAATAAATAACAAAAACAATCTTAAGGTGAGCGAATTTTGTTATTCAAAATTTACTGACACATTGCATTATTTCACGATATCATTCAACTTAACGATATGTTATACTTACTACAGCTTAATTAGATACTTAATACTTTTAAAATGTTAAGTACTACGTGCTAAAACTTCGTACCTCCATTTATTACTACACATGCAAAAATATAAAAAGGGTCAAAACATACTGCAGAAATCAAATTTATAGTATCATACCAAGCAATGTGCAAGTACGTTTTAGTCCACAAATTTTTATCTTCAACTGGAAATACTCTTACAATATTTCAACTACGAAAAAGTATTCTAAAATATATACTACTATCACCTGTTGTAGGAGTCGAATTGTATATTGAAACGATCCAGACATATATTAAAGTCTGTTTCAGGCAACATGATAGGAAACTCCCTTACCTCTCACCACTTTCCATTGCAGAAGGGGAAAGCAAGTCGTTGACCTTCACAGGGAGGGAAGCTTTTCTAAAACAGAATCGTGTAAACTCTAAATTCGTACAATTCGCTCGCACCTGATGTTCAGAAAGCACCGCTGTTCTTTTTAACTATCAACCTCGAGTAACAAACAATTACAGTTTTTAATTTTTATATTTAAGGAAAGTATTACTTATTATTTATCTACTAAAATTTAACCTACTGTAAAACATTTTATTGTCTTAACAAATATCAAAGACATCCATTAAAATCAATAAGAGCTCAATCCGCCCATTATTTTGTATGAATGTGGAAGTTGATCCCTAATACGAATACAAGAACAGAAACTGCGGGATTTCAAAAATAAAATGTTGATAAAAATATCTGAAGCGAAAGAGGCAAACATTGAGGTGAATTAAAACTCTATACAAGCTTTTATTTCACAACAACTACAGATCACCGAATATTACAGAAACGGTAAAGTTAATACGTATAAGATAAGCATGGCACCTTGCTTGTATGGGAAATACGCAATAAGTCACCAGAGTTGGCTGGTTTAAACCAAAGTGGTTTAAACCATAAAAAGGAAAAATGTTCGTAAAAGTGTAAGTGTTTGTAAAATCTTGATGAACACACATTTGTGGGGTATTACATTTCACTCCAGTATATTATTCGTATTATATTCAGACTAAATTCCCCATTCATTACTCAAAAAGATTATACTACAAAATCAACTTTTATATATATATATATATATATATATATATATATATATATAAGTTTATGAATGTTTCGTTTGTGATTTTTTTTATAATTTGATATTATTGTTATGTAATTGCAATCAAAGAAAAATTCTAAATATTGTTTCGTTTCAATAATGTTTACTATTGATAAAATACATCGAAATGTCGTACTTTTGTGTGCGTGTGTGGGGGGTCATACAAATCCCACGAGAGGCATTTAGTGAAATCACAAGTATCTTTGGTATCTATTTATGTATAAATGTGTCTGAGCCAAAGTGGACTCAAATAATTCGTATTTTTATTTTTTATTCACTGATTTTCAAATTAAGTCATTGTATTTCTTTAACTTGGACTAATAAAAGTCGTTGTTAACTAAGTTGGACTAAATTAGTTCTTCTGTACTCTGTAGTACTTTGAAATTGTCCATATGTAATTCTGTATAATGGTTTCACTTGTGCAACTGTTTATCTTTTTGTCCCTCTGAAATGACTCTTGACAATTACATTAACATGTATGTAAAGATCAGTACAACATATTTTTATCGGGAGTCCTTCGTGAGTGGGTCGACAGACGTATCGCATTTGTGGTCTATTAGTCCTGGTTCCGAGTTCAAATGGAGGACAATTTCTCTCGGATCTAAGTCGAGAAGCGGTTTGGATTCCACTTTAAGCTTATGTGACCCCTTCCAGCATAACCCGGTTGTTGCATAATAACACCAAGGCGAAACAAACTTATTTCTGTCCATATATGATATGAATACATAGAGCAAATTATTTAAACCAAAAAAACCTGGTTTAAACCAGAAAGTTTTTTTTTTTTTTTTTTAAATAAAAACCATGATTTTTGCCAACCCTGTAAGTCACTAGGTCCTGTTCAAATAGCCTAGGAGAAAGACTATTAGAAGAGAGACTATCAGCTTCTGGACAATGTAAAGCAGGATCTTTGAACAATGGTTGATAAACATGGTACACTGACTTTTCATAGGTTAAAACCTAATAGAAATTTTGTTTCTGCTACGATGAACCTTTGAGCTCTTTAATCCAAAGAGTTTGTTATTTTTGTATAATTGAAAGAACTCGTGTTATCGTTACTCTTTTTTTATACACTAATCAACTTTTGTTAAAACATTACAGTAGTGACTAACGCTCTCGCCTTTGGTGCGAGCTGTCCCGAATTCGATTGTCGGTGGGGATACTCGGTCGAAAAAGTGTAAAAAGCTTTTTCAGGCCAGCATCCTGAATGAGGTTATCATGGGTTTTCCTCATTCACACCAGGCAGATGCCGGGGTGATATATCACTTATAGATCCCAGACCGCTTCCTTTCTTCCCATTTCTCGGATAGTGTGCTCGCCGAGGGATGTCATCCTTGAAATGTGATGGGCTAAATGGCCTTTGATGCCGAAAGCTCAGAAATCTAATTCCTAAATCCTAAGATCCTACAATATTAGACCACCATGCAGGCCACATAACATTCACTCTTGCAAGTTAATTACTGCAAATGATTATTCCTATTAATAGAGACGGATGATCTTTTTAAGACAAAAATATATTTTCCCCTCTTTTGCAAGAGAGGCTTAGCAAACAAACATCATTATTGGATATTATAGATAGATACTGTATAGATATAATTCTTTTTAATGTACAGACTTCTGTTTATAAGAGAGGAAATGAGATTATTATTTTTTATTATTATCATTTCAGGTCTACTATCATCATCTTAACCTCCTGATACTTTAACTATACATATTGTACTTGGGTTTCGATTTTATATTATGAAATTATTGTATCAATATAGTAACTACCCATTGAAGTACCAACCCTGCCATCACTTGCCATTCCAACATTATGTCACATCCCCGACTTCCAAAAGACGAAAAATAAAAAATACAATTGTTCAATAAAATTTCCATTTTAATAATACGTTTGTTACTTTCCTCACTAATACAAGTAAACGCAATTGTTTTAAAATACGTAGTGTTATCGTGAAAGTTTTAATTTTTACTATTTAGATACACACTATACGTCCGTGTGGGGGGCTGATGGTGGAGGCGGAACACCAACATTCACGTTTTTCACACCTGTACTTGAGCGTGGTGAAAAAAAAAAAAAACTTTTTCCTATCAGGTTATGTGAAATAGATTATAGAAAGTGAACACCACAATAAACTTACCACTTACCGTGAACAGTAATACTTACAACATTTCTGAATATAAGAATTTCTTCCCGATGATCTCAAAACACACAGCAGCTCCAGCTTTCCATATTAATATTTACATACATCGAAAGAAAACTCAGATCAAAAATATTTGAAAGAATACCTTGCAGAAGTTTGGTCACGAAACTAAGTACTTCATCGATATGCAAAAATGAGCAGTAATGAAACCTCAACGAACTTACAAATTTACAGGACCAATAAAAAAAAGTACCAAAAAAAAAAAAAATGGAACGGAACTACAAGACAAACACAGGAACTCACAAAATAATATGAATACAAACACAATCTAATATGAAAAAACAACTAAATGGAATACATTTCTGAAGATTATACAAAGCTACAGAATATTTGCTCTGATTGTAGATGGTATCATCTTGATACAAAGCCTCACACAAGAGAAATAGAATTGCTCATGACGTCCCCGTTAAACACCACCATTACCCACATAAAACACTAGATGAAACAAAAATGCCAAACATTTACAGTAAGCCTTGTCCGAAACATCCGAGATACAATTTTCCACCGAATATTTATTTTTAAAAGAAGAATTAGAAGAACCGATCTTTTAAAACCAAGAAATTAATAGAGCCCTCAAAATCACAACCGACTCTGAATATTTTCAACTACACACAGTAATCCCCAATAAACAAAATCTTTGGAACGAAACTATGAAGTAATGAAGGAAACAGATAAGCACGTTATTCACACAACTACAACCAACTTAGGTATTGTTTGAAGCAAAACCAAGTACGCAGGGAAATTAACAGTATTTACAAATTGGCAAGCAAGGCGTATACTCGAAGAAAATAATGAAAAAGACGAGGATCTCACCTTCGATTTCATAGTGTAACTTGCTGCTGTATTATTCACGGGACTTGAAGACCTCACATTACTGTGCTTTAGTTCCGGATACAATCCACCGGAAGATGGATGAGGATAAGAAGTTGGAGGGTACGTTGGACATGAGGGAACCATATTTGGTGTAGATGACGTCATATACGACGACGATACAGAAAAACCTGGATTAGGTGGGTATGAAGGATTGCTACATATATTCTGAGCAGGATTCATCGGGTAAGCAGGATATGAAGAATTTAGGTTCGAATTTCCAGGATAAATCGGGTACTGAAGAGTACTTACGTTCGGGTGAGTTGACTGCGCAGGTTGCATATTTTGTGAAGGATAAAAAGGTTGAGGCATCTGATTGGCAGGTTGCATATTTTGTGGAGGATAGAAAGGTTGAGGCATCTGGTTGGCAGGTTGCATATTTTGTGGAGGATAAAAAGGTTGAGGCATCTGGTTGACTGGTTGCACATTCTGTGGAGGATAGGAAGGTTGAGGCATCTGGTTGGCAGGTCCAGGATATGGAGGATATGACTGATTTGGTGGCACCTTCAAAGAGAGATCGAATATGGATCATTAATTTTAGTTTTAAATGATTTATTGGTAACTTACTTAAAAAAAAAAAAAAAATAGATAAATAACGATCAAATAGATGTAGTTTTTACATATATACCTCCGGCATTTTAACTTAGTATTAACGGAACATAGTTCACACAGTATACAAGAAATGCAAGAAAGTTTCCAATAAAGAGTATAGGTAAGATTAAGTTATATCAAGATATTAGCACTCCAAAAGAAATAAGTAAATAAAATATAGAATAGAAAATGACCTCCAAAACTATTTTACTTTTAATAAATGAATGTTAATTATTTCATTTTTTAAAACAAATTTCTTTCACTTAATTAAAAAATAACGAACTATACAAAATAGATGTACAGTAATTGATGTAATTTTTTAGTCGATAGTTTACAAAATGACATCTTTTCGTTCTTGTGAACTAGTTTTTCCTAATTCCGCAATCATATAGTGTTATCTTCTTCTTACTTAATAAAAATAAAATAAACTTTCCGATGTTAAAATTCTTGAAATCTTCACTCTTTGTGTCGGATAATATGACTTAGCGTAATAATAATACAACTAACGAAATATATATGTACGAGGGATATTATCTTTTGGGTGTACGTACTACGCAGTGTAATTAGTGGGCCCGAGTTTAGAGGCATATAATTCCTTCATTATGAGATTGCGTTGAGAGTAACTTGAACTAAGAAAGTCAGATGAAATTGTATTAAAAACCAATTATTGTAACACGCACCATCCAATTTAACATGTGCCATCTGGCCCACTTTCATGGGCTATATGCACCACGAACTTTTGTTATCCGATAGGTACCACAAAATTGCTGCTCTACGCGAAGAAAATTTTTGTTGGCATACCTGAAGATAGATTTGATAGAAATCTATATTTAGCGTTCATGTTTCAAACCAATGCATCATTTACATGAAGTGAGAGAAAATATTAGTTCATAAGTATTTGCAGAAAAATTAACACACTAATATTTGCTCAGATCGGTTATCATAGTGCAGTGGTTTTGGTTATATATATATATATATATATATATATATATATATATATATATATATATATATAGAGAGAGAGAGAGAGAGAGAGAGAGAAACTGTATTCTGATTTATCATTAGTGGATCTGCATTTTAAACCTGAGCAAATATATATATGAAGAAAACCGAAGTGACTTAAAAGAAACTAGGAAAGTAACTATATGCGTAAAAACGTGCTGTGCTGCTACTTCGTGAAATATCAGATTCCATAAACATTTTTAGATCGTAATACGAGTATCAGTAAATACTGTAAAAATGAAATGAAAAAGTGTCAATGACATTACCTGTGAGGGATATCCAGGGTAACTCATGATGAAGGCGAACTATATTAATCTGAAGCAAAAAAGTGGTAAATATAACACTAAGCGTGTGGGTGAAGGCAAACTAATTATTAATCTGAAACAAACAAACAAAAAAGGTGTAAATATAGCACTAAGCGTGTGCGGGACGATTTCCTGTTATAAAGTATTCCCCTAAATTTTATTTGAACATTACCTCTATTATTACAATAGTGGCTTGGAAGTATTCATGCATGAAAATCAAAAATTCTTCAAACGTTATCACCTATATTTCAAGCCAACTTATCGATTGCTCTTTTTCAGGATGGTTTTAAGCTTAAATCATGTTCAACAGTTGTCCAATAGTTGAGATACAATATTTTAGTGATAACAAATCAGTCTATGGATCCCAATTATTAAACAGAAAAATCTCCATATAGACAGTATTTACAAAAATTGTTTACACGAATTATCACAAACTTCACTAATTTGGATACATGTATGTACTGGCAACTGTGACCCCTCCATGGCGACATTTTGGATGGCTGCTTGCAATTTTCTACATATGGTGTGTGAAGGAAGAAAATTAAACAATTTGTCCACAAATTTTGGTATTATTAATCCGTAAATAGAATGTAGTAATTAAATTGCCGACTTAAAATACGGTACACTACTTGGTCATTTATAAAATAATTGGAACTTGAAATAAATTTATATAAAAAATCTCTATTGAGAGTTTTATGTCACTTCTTTAATTACTGAGATCCTTCGATTCTTATAATTTATTACCATTGAAGCATCCCATATTAGTGTGTAATTAGCCAATTATGTAACAAGATTTAAGCTTACACCATTCTGAAGAGCAATCAACAAAGTTGCTTGAAAGTTTAGCGCTGAAAACTTCTTGATCTCCACAGGAATACTTCCTGACCAGTATTATGATAATTAATACATATTTCTGTTGTTCAATTTGTAACGTTACCTCTGGACACTGTTCTTTCCTTACTTATTCATCGCCAGGGTAACCAAGGAAACAATAGAGACTAAAGATAACGTTACTTAGTAGGCTCCAGAGAAGGCCTATGTTACATCAGAATTAATCATGTTTTGGATACAATATCACTACAGTTATTTAAACAAAGACATGTATTCTTCACCATCATTAGCAAATGGTGTGAATTATGCCTAAAGACACCACAAATTGGAAAAGTTACAAGATAAAACTGAATATTAAGTACCACAAGACATACTGATAAGGAACAAATTTCTACAGGCGGCAATTAATAAGGAAACAAAATGTACAGTTACGCGATATTTCATAGTAAATGCAGCATCTATTAAACGGGGTGTTTGTAGTAATGGAAATTCTTTGTACCTTCTAGAGAAGGTTTGTATGAGTCAACATTGGATTACACTTATTTTCAACTCAAGATAGCAGCAACAAATATGAACGTAAATATATTTTTCTTTCATTATTTGCAATAACAACAATATTAATTTTAAAAAAATCCCTAATGCATAACAATCATACGTGAAGTTGCAACAAACCATTTAGTATAAATTTACTACAAGCAATCAGAGTAAGTTAATGAAATTATGCTTGAATTTAAAATGTGGATTTTTACTTTAGTATCAATAACCAACAATTAAGGTAGTGAACGTCCTAACTCTCTGTATTGCTTACCTGCCTCCACTTGTTCCGTCCCCTTTGCTTCCTGGTTGGTCACGAAAGAAAATCCTTGGTACTAACATAATTGGGCAGAATGAGAATCCCCAACAGAACACGAGCTTTAGGGCATTAAGTGACTATTTTGTTACGGTATTAAGTAGGGATGGCCACAAAGTTTAGTTTCAGACCTGGATCCGAAAAACCCGGTTCCAGACCTGGATCCAAAAGCCCTTGAAAGACCCGTAAAGGAGGCACAAAGCTCACCTTCAAAACACTGCAAAGTTGACCACGCGCTTGTGCCCTCCCCGCCCAGACCCGCTTGTGCCGCCCCGAAAAAAATGTTTGGTCCACCAGTGGGTGTTTAGCCAAATGAGTTGGCAGTTACCCAGCTTGTTTAGTCAAATGAGACAAGCGGCCGCCGCCTGGGCGCCTGCTTGTCGCTTCCAGCATTTCATCTAGCACACTGTTCACAGCTTACCAGCAGCTCGGGTTTAGCGTAGGGATAACCAAAAAGTTTCGGTTCCGGAACCGGATCCGTTCAGACCCGAAAACCGGTTCCTATCTAGTATTAAGTGACAAGTCATGTTTGAGGTGGAACAACCACAGCTCCATCTATACCTATTACAAGTGAAAAATCGGTACTAACCTATAAGTTTAAAAGGCATTAGGAGTCAAATTTCGCAAGAAAAAAAGTCACTTGTGGGAGATACAATAGTGAAATAATTTTAGTTTCTGACAATTATTCCTAGTGGTGTCTCGTAACTTACACGTTCAAACTTGTCGAGCAGATTTACAATACATAGTCATAAAAGTAGTACTTTTATGGTTAAAATGAGTGAATGCATATATGAAAGAGAACTATCTAAGATATTCATTTCCACTGGCGGAGCACTTGTGCACAATATAGGGAACCAGTATACAAGTGTCACAACTGTAAGTGCTATACTACAATTAAAACGAGAGATTGCATTTGAAGGACTACTATGTAACACGTTAATTTCTACCGGCGGTCTCTCTCTGCATGAAGTAGGAAATATATGTAGCTTATAGAGTACTACTATGAAAGCATGGCAAGTGCGCTATTTTTATGCGATATAATTTTTTTTTCCACTATTCTTGTATGTGTGCATATCCTCCATCGTTGGCGCGCTAGCTCTCTACGGACGCACACTTGCGCGGAGACTCCCTCCTGCGCTCCTGCCCTGACTCTGTTAGATAGCATTTGTATTTCTTGGTGGTCACCTGGTGTTTTTTGCACAATGGTTTTAGGTTAGGTTAGAATTTAGATTTTTGAGCTTTCGGCATCTAAGGCCATTTAGCCCTTCACGTTTTGAGGGATGGCGACCCTCGGCGAGCACACAAACCGGGGAAAGGGAAGGAATCGGCCTGGGACCTATAAGTTAGGTACCACCCTGGCATTTGCCTAGTGAATGAGAAAAACCCAGGAAAACCTCGTTTCACACTTTCTCGACCGAGTGCCCCCACCGGGAATCGAACCCGGGACCGCTCGCACCGAAGGCGAGAGCATTAGCGACTACGGGCCACCATAATGGTTTTCATGGCGGAAAGGTTCTAAAATGCTGGCTCGCACACACAGGTGAAGATGGGTTAGTAGCCAGGTAGGTTCCTTTATTTATCAAAGTTTAATACTCAATTCACATAGTAATACCGAGCGAGCGATGCCAGGCTGATTATTATAACTTAATGGAAGTGGACCGGTGTTCTAGAACCCTACCTTCCATGGCATTCGCCCGGGCGCGCAATCGTACCCGTAAGAGGTCCAGTTTCTACGCATATTATCAACCTGTACGCGATTATTTGGGTAAGCGCCAAGGAAATGGTATCGAAAAGGGATGCAAATAACCACTCGTCTACTTGCCCGGGGCGAGTGGTTTATCGGTGCAGGCGAGTATTTAATACCATACCGAAGGTAAATAAATAATTGTTATTGTGGGATGTGGGCTAGTAGCTTTCTTTCTTGGGTTAGTAAAATTTTGTTGCGTATTTGCATCCCTGGTATAGAGTATCTTTGAGAATAATTTAGAACGCAAAAAGTGAAGTAAGATCTGTATATATAAATATATTTTTTAAATTTGACGCTGTCTTGTAAAAATCTGCACGAAACTAATTTAGTTTCTATCAGCTCCATCAAAGTACAATAAGCAACAAATTTCCACCGAGTTCTCGATATCCAATGCCGTAAATCCACCAGTTGAATTCAAGCTTAATCACCTGCATCAATATTACGAATTACGTAGTTTCCTCATTTTTGAGCCCATGATGTACTTTTGCTAGTTACCTGCTGTTAGATTTTCACTCAAATAAATAAATAAAATAAAATGCTCCTTTATAAGGGACACGCCCACCTAATGGTGACTGCCGAGGGACGCTCTTGTCAAAGTTCCCAATACTACAACCATTTTCTGTCCTGCTATTACTACACAAGAAATGATTAATCTATACATATTAGAACATTTTAACATCATAATGTATATGCACATTTTCCTCATAAAGTTTAATGCTATAGATACTTCTAAAACTTAATGGAAGATTAGTTCGTAAGTTACTTCATGATATACAACGCAAGTTACCTGAATACGTTGACACGTCAAGATTCAACAAATACTCCTAGTCCTATTAAACACCTATTCAAATAATGACTTGGCCGCTGATGAGCAGTACTCAAACTATCTCTATCTTATACCACCATGAAATTCCCACGAGACCCCAATCTCTTTTATCTTTTTTATACGTCAACATGACGTCATTAAAGCATGTTTACGATCAAGGTTAGTATAGTATGTTTTAGTCATAACACTTCAAAGAAACATGTGTTAAAATCTAACCAAAGTAAAAATAGATAACTAAAATTAGTTAAATGAATGTTATACATAGTAAACATAATGTTTTGCAAAATTTGTCGTAAAAGTAATTCTTGTTTATCATATCATAGTTATATATTTAATTAATGCAATATTAAATATGTCAATCGTTCACATTTCAGTGGCGCATTGAAATCACTGAATGGAACTCTATACTATGATCATGTGATAGTGACGACAACCATGACCTACTTGGTGACGCAAAGAACTTTGGAACTTCGGAATGAGTCAGCGTGATACGGATCTGATGTGATTAACTGGGATATACTTTTTCTTACTAAACTTCATTAAAATCTATTATTCGTTTACAAGACTTCGGATCGGATAAATTCTTTTCAAGTATTTACTTGTACGAGATCTTGAAAGATATGAACTAAAACATCTTAAAATAACTAACACAGCTACAGCTATTTTTAGATAAAAGGTTTTAGACTTCCAAAATATGCTATACATACGCAATGTTTCTTCCAGACATGTTTTTAGGGGAACACTGCTCCCCGGAGCTCTGAGAGTGCTCCCCGGTGGAGACCTTAATAATACGTCTATAATATAATAATAAATAGAATAGTACCAGCACTGCCTCCCGGAATATGAAGTGCGCCTCCCCCCGGAACATAGTTTCTGAAAGAAACACTGTAGGGCTACATACGTATCGGTCAACAGTTAACAGAACAGAAACAGTGAAATATACCAAGAAGCGGTTTTCTGAAATCGATTCAGCGTCCCGTTCATTTCGTCCATTAACAATCTATTCAAATCGGAAGTAGTAGAAATTATCCATTTCCGGTTTGCTTTGGATTTGATTTGATTCGGGATTTAGAGTCCTGTTCAGCAGCAAGGCCATATGAGACGTGAACCTACAGTTAAACGTGGGGTTCGAACCACATGAACTTCGAAACCACGCATCCGTACCGAAGCCACATATGCTAATCATACAGCTAGAGGAAGTTCTATCCAATTTCGGTTTTGGTGTTGATCATCAAAAAATAAAAACGATAACATTGCCGAGCGGCTTTTCGAATAAATTTAGTGTCTGAAGAAAATATATGATGTTCACACGCATCTATTAATTAAAACTGGGGGCACGGTGGCTGAATGGTAGAGCGATCCTGGTGCATGGGTCCCTCATTCGATTCCCGGTCAAGTAAGTTTATGGTGGACAACTTGATGTCTGTGGATTTTCTGGGGAACTTCCTTTTCTTCCCACTTCCTCGTTCCACCAATTCTTCCATCATCTTTCACTTGCCTTAATTATCGTCTCTTTTAGCCTAAAAGGGGCATAAACGTGGGACGTTAAACTGAAAGATTTTATTTTCTTTATTAAAAGCGGAATTGTAGAAATTTGCTACGACTTTCGGTTACAATGTTGATCTTCATAGAACAAAAAATGGTAAGAGATAGCGAAAAGCAATTTTTCAGAATTATCCCAACAACAGGTCCATCTACTCTTGGTAACCGTACAGTCAAATATGAAGTGGTGGAAATTAGCCACGTCAGGTTTTAACATTGATCGCAATAAAACAGAAACGGTAAGAGATAGCGAAAAACAATTTTTCAGAATTATCCCAACAATAGGTCTATCTACTCTGGTAACCCTACAGTCAAATATGAAGTGGTGGACATTAGCCACGTCCGGTTTTAACATTGATCGCAATAAAACAGAAATGGTAAGAGGTAGCTAGAAGCAATCTTTCGAATTAATTCACGCCCCCAAAATAGGTTTTATTTATTCCGTTAACTCTGTACTCAAGCCGGAAGTGGTAGAAATGATTCATTTCCTTTTTTTACAAAATTGGTTATTATATCACGAGAACGGTAATAGTAGCGACAAGCTATTCCATTTAAAATTGGTTAAGCGTCTCAACAAAAATACCATTTCCACTCGTACGCATATGACTCTACTAAAAGACGCAGAAATTTACTACTACTTCCGATTTCACCATGGATTTCCATAGAACAAAAACTTTAAAGATGTATCAATAAGCTTTTTTTTTCTCTCTCTCTCTTTTTTCAGTCCATTAGGCATCCAAAGAATATGACTCACCTCCGACTTTACTTCTTTAGTTCAACCGGAAAATCATAAATCACTGGCATCCAAAGAATTTTTCTCTTGCATGGAGCAAGGATATAACTATTGAAAGCTACAGTTTAGTTTAATATCTTACGTTGCTCTTTATCCCCAGTTACGGAATAGGAATACATATAGACATAGAAGTAAAATAGAGGGGCGCCAGGGGACCAGGACCCCTGGAACGCTTTAGGACCCCCCTCCCCCAGGAATATCGTTGGAGCTCAGGCTGAAACTCAGAAATAAGGGTAGTTTTCAAAACTAGAGTCATGGTCTCCCTAGCAAAAGATCCTAGTTACTTCAACATGTAAAGGGTAATCCACGGGCGCACCCATGGGGGTGGTCCACCCCGACCGAACTCCCCTAAACTTCTTTACTCGACAGGCACTTTTGCACGTTCTTAAGAGAACTATGGTTGCTCTAGGAGATAAAAGATTTGATCTGAGTACATCTGCACGATTTCTTTTCTTATCAAAGCAATTTAGTTTTCTTATTTTTTTTTCTGATAATAAACAGGGCGCGAGGGATAGCATGAGCTATGACCTTAAAATCCGCAACCAACACACTTGAAAGGAACGGGCAATCCTAATAGTGTTGCTAACTGCCACAACAATGAACTAGAATTTGGCGATTTAAAGCATTTCTGGGAAGGGATGACAGAGACACTTTGAATCAATCTGCAGCCTTCCTTTTCTCATCTTCATTTAGAAAAATCTGAACAATAAATTAGCCTATTTATTTAATGAGATGTAAAAATGCACTCGGTGCAATAAAGGTTTCCTTACTCGTTCATTGTTTTCTTTTATTCATTTTTTTAAATGAGTAAGCTAAAGTAAGTAAAACTTACATCACATAACACAACCTATATTTGCAATTCATTCATTCTGGGGACCACGACTCACGTCCTCGCCTTAGGGAAATCGTGGCTACAGACCTGTCAACTCCTCCCCCTCCCTCATACAAGGAAGTTTGTCATTTTCGCTGGTAAAACAAAGTGGTCCTATTAGTACCCTCCCTCCCGGGGTAGTTATTTATGACACAGATGGGGGCGTCTTGAGAGACACATGAAGAAGCCGAACCGGACACAGTGTTCTTGTGTTCAGTGAAGTGTGGTTCTTTGTGTATAGTTCTGTGTTGTTTTCACTTATGTTGGAGGTTAGTATCAGCACGGGTTAGAAACACTACCAAAAAATCTTCCTCCTCTCTCTACTGTCACCCTCGCATGGAATAGCGTTCTTCCTACCTCCCGCTTCTCATAGCTCATGCTATCTCTCGCGCTCTGTACTATATGGTAGTACTTTAAAATTAGTTATCGATTGTGTTATCGGATGTAGGATAATACCAGTTCAATACTATATAGACATAGTAACTACTAGTGGTGGACCCTCAACACAAATATCTAAGTGGAACACACAGACACAAACTTACTTTGAAATCTACAGGGTGTTTCAAAACAACACCGACAAAGCTTAGGAGGTGATTCCTGACACCAAGATAAGACAAAAAGTATAGACCAACCTGGGTGCACAAATGCTTCCTTTCGGAGTTATGGCCTGCCGAAAATATGAAAAAATGAACTTTAGAGGTCCATAGCTCCAAATCTATGGGACCTACAGTAGTCTGGTCAAGACTTCACTTAGGAACTAATATGTGCGCTATCCAAAAATACATGTTTCAGAATCCTAAGGTACTCACGCAACAATTTTTATAGAAGGAGTTTGGCTATGGGCATATAATTTGAAATACTCACCAACTATCTCTATAAAAATTGTTGCGGAAGTACCACAGGATTCTGAAACATGGATATTTGGATAGGGCGCATAGTAGCTCCTAAGTAAAGTCTTTTGACTCGACTACGGTAAGTCCCATAGTTTTGGTGCTATGGACCTTTGAAGTCAATTTTTTCATATTTTCGGCAGCATATAACTCCGAAAGGAGGCAATTGTGCACCCAGGTTGGTCTATACATTTTGTCTTATCTTGATGTAAGGAATCACCTCCCAAACGTTGTCGATGTTGTTTTGGATCACCCTGTATATTGTAAGATTGAAAGTGACTAAGTTTGTGACTCTTAATATCTTGAACGACCCGACCGATCTCGATCAACTTTTTGTCGTAGATGCGGTTCTGGCCTAGGAGTGTTTTTAGCTATTCACTTTGACGGTAGAACTTAGGGGAGGGTAAAGAGGGGGAGATATACAGAAATCAACATAAATAAAAATAAAAGTGACTAAATTTGTGACTAAATAACTCTCGAACCACCGGACTGATCTCAATGGCATTTTCAACACATATGAGGTTCGAACCTGGGATGATTTTGTCATTTTACTTTGAAGGCACAAAGTAGGGGAGGGGGGAGATATATATGTAAATAAAAGTGATTGTCTTTTGGACTTCATCACTCTTGAACCACCCGAACGATCTCAATCAGATTTTCAATATAGATGAGTTTCGCTTCTGGGGTGGTTTTTAGCATATCACTTTGACGATGAGGAGGATGGGATGGGAGATATATGAAAGTAAATAAAACCTAATAATTCTTGAACCACAAGACCGATTTCAAGCGAATTTTAAGCATAGATGAGGTTCGGGCCTATGTTGATTTTTATGATTGTACTTTGACGGTGCAACTTAGGGGAGGGGGAGCAGGTATATACATTTTATTAGGATAATGTATAGGATGATTAAATTTTCATCATAGATGAGGTTCAGACCTGAGATGGTTTTGTCATAACAATTTGACGGTGCATCTTAGGAGGAACATTTATAAATGATCGAAAACGACCAATGTAAGTATCGAATGTAGTTTTCGGGGTCGCTGGGATGCACAGTGATACTTCTTATGCTGATTAAATCCAAATTCAGTACCGCAACTTGGGGGAGGGGGAGGAGAAAGATACATGAAATGATCTAAAATGACCAATATCAGTATCGAATCCATGGTTTTCGGAGTCGCTGAGATGAATAGTGACACTTCCGATCTGGCTTACATTCAAATTCAGTTCCGTAAATTGGGGAAGGGGGAAAGGAAAATACATAAAACAGATAAAAAATAACCCATATTAGCGCCGAATTCATAGTTATCGGGGTCGCTGAGATGACAGGCGACACTTTCGATGCCGTTTACATCGATGCCACTAAAAACGAAAACAGCACATTTCACGGGTACCAAACACAGATACGGAGTTGTGCATTTAAATTTTCATTTTAATCCAGCGAAGCGGGTAATCGATACTTGTGCATTTATAACTTCTAGACATGAGAAAATATAACAATCGTGCCGAAAGGTGGAGCTCCCGTATAATACGAAAGATTGGTTATTTAGAGTCCCATTTAGGGAAGAGGCTAGACGTAAACTTAATGTGGGATCCGAATCACACACCCCCACCAGGAATCGAACCCTGGTCTTCCGCGAGGGAGGTACGTGTCTTAATTATAAACAGGATGGTTGGCAACACTAGAGACATATCAAACTCTGAGCCCACGTTTAGTAGTCACAGAAACGAAACTGAAAACAGATAAATGATTACATTTCTAACCAAAAATTTGTAACAGCTACTTTTTTTATCCATTAATGTCGTTTTAATTGATAATTGCATAATTACAATTCATAATCGTTGTCATCTTATCACAGACTCATTTTCAGTCTTAGGAAACATTTATGAGATTTCAGACTTCAAGATATCTGTTAATATTTTCTTCTGTCTTCATACGTCAATTCCACATAGCAATTCTGTTTAAACCGAACTTAGTGACGTAAAATGATTTTCTTTTCAGGGGAAGATGTAAAATTTTGATTGCCAAATACTCGTACTTTTTACAATTATTCATAAAATTAACTACTAATAATTCCAATTTTACATTCAAAATCTGTGTATACCCTTAAAGTATTATTATTATTCATTTCACGTAAGCTGGGGGCAAGTGGTTCAGTGGTAGGGTGCTTACCTCTGGTGCATTAGGGTCTCTGGTCCGAACCTCCGGCCAAGTAAGTTTGTGGTGGACAACATCGTGTCCGTGGGTTTTCTCGGGGTACTCCCGTTTCTTCTCACATTTTCATTCTACTAATTCTTCCATCATCATTCGAATGCCTTAGTCATCCCCCTTACTTAGGTTAAAGAGCATAAAAGAGGGACATTAAATTAAAAGATTTCACGTAAGTTAAGAGGCAGTCAGCCCTCTTTGCCATTGCAAGAGGAAAACAAGTTGCTGATAATATCAGAGAGGGAAACTTTTTTTTTTTTTTAAATACAAAATTGTAACAAATCTGTATGTTCATCCCGTCATTGATCTTCCTTTTGAACACTATCAGCAACTGCTACCAATAATAACTATATGTAATTTTTTCATCTATAAAAGAAGTATTGGTTATTATTATTCAGGTATTGAAGTTTTGATTACTAGAAATAGGAACTCAATGGTCACAAGGTAATTTTCAATGGTTATTTCATTTACGAGTAGGAGAGTCAGAGGCGGATCTTGAAGGTGAACATTGGGGAGGGGAATAGCCAGAACCCAAACTATGGTAGGTATATCATGAGATTACTTCCAAAATTGTGTAAATAATAGGTTTAATTATTTTTGTCACTAAAAAACTGGGGCCTAGGCTTCCCCCCGCCCCGGACTAAATCCGCCACTGGAGATTGTGAAGCAAATCTATCATATCCAGATTCTACGTTTATTTTAAATTTCAAAGAAGGTTAAACTTTTATAAGATTGGGTATTATATCGAATCAACCGGTATATTCATTTGTAGCATATTTCATGTTTGGTTCTTAGCAAAGCGGGAACCATATGAATAGATAATATGAAAATATGATGTGACAGTATCAGCTTATTAAAGTTAGCTATCACAGAAAACACGTAATTTTTTCCCCTAATCACTTGAAGTTTTGCCGCTATCATGTTTGAGCTTTGATAGCATGATACAAATTACTTGCTCTTGTATCAGAGACGCCTACAAGCATGTTTCAGGTTGCAAATTATCCACGTGATTTTTTTAAGGGAAATAATTTTGAATCGAAAATGGCTCAATTGAACTTTAATTATACCATAATGATGCTTTCAGTGGCGTATGCGAAAGGTGTTCAAGTACACAATATCATAACCTTTAAGGTATTCGTGATATTTGTACGTACCTAAATCTTAATATTAGATATTAAATCTTCATTTCATGTTTAAGGTTCCTGATTCTATCCTAGTTCGCGGCAAATGGGCTTTGTGGTGGACAAATACCGTATGTGTGAGTTTTCTCGGAATTCTCCCGTTTACTCAAACTTTCTTCACTCCACCATTTCATTAATTTCTCATCATCATTATTCTTTAGCCTATACGGCATAATCGTTGGACATAAAACTGAAAGATTTCATTTCATTTCTAATTAATCGAACCGTAGCTCAGTTGGAAGAGAGCTGGATGTTCAGGGCATCTTGACTGGAGTTTTCTAGAATTTTCTTGGGACACGCCAGGTTAATATCGAGATGGTATCATAGTCAAAGGCTCTGACTAATAACTCCCGCATTCTTTTCTCCTTTTGGTTTGCTTGTCGAGGCACGTTATTCCTGCAACGTGATGACCTTAAGTCAAGTTACCAATCTGCACAGAAATATAAGTTTTAAAAAATCGATCTGAATTAAATAACTATTTTATTACAAAAAATAATTTCAACAAGTTTACTTACCAATACTCCATTGCCAAAATTAAGTGTAGAAGAGTAGGAGACTGCTATGATTTCATTACGTTTCTACAAGAAAACCTGTTAAATTATATTAATATTACAGCTGTTAATCGAAGCAACAAAGCACTCAAAGAATACACCAGATTATATGTGAATTAAATGCATCAATTGAATGCTCAGTGGCGTCCCCAAAATAAACCTTGTCATCGTGGTCAACACAGAACATCCTACAGTTCCATCATATCATCGCTGTCGTTACTGTCACTAATATTGTTACTTCCTATAACGATTACTTACTGTCAAGTCTGTTCCAATTCTTATACTTTTCTTCTATTTTAGACACAATGTTTCACATACACTTTCCACAGTGCTGAAAAAATGTTACCCACTTCCTGCCGAATTACTGGTACTCGGGACTTTCCTGTATTATTGTCAAGCAATTCGTCATTTTAGTGAACTCCAAATTATTTCTATAGGATTGAATACATAAAAAATAGGGCAGCAATCTGAGTACTTGATACCCGTTTGACCTCCCTAGAATGTCTACTGGACATTTCTTTTCGACATTTTGCACGTATGTCAATATCTAACAATGTTCCTCTGGTAGAAATAGGTTGAGGAACGGTAATGCTAATTTTTTTTTTTTTTCATGAATGAAATTATATTAGCTTTTTTCGTATCTGGAATTTTCTCTAACTAACGGGAGTGGTTGCTAGCGTTATCCATTATAATCACACACACACCTCATTCCTTGGTAAACTCTTTATCAACTGTTCTTTAAACCATCTTCCGAAAAGCTCGGCTATCATATCTTGGTGGTAATCGACAGATAATGAAGCAATCTTCGTCGGACATAAAAGTAAACATCCGAAAAAACATGCATTTTCATTGCCCACAAGAAGTATAATAATTCGTTTTCTTCTTGAAATTTGGATAACCAGACACAATTATGAGATACAACCATTATGAGATTTATCCTGTACTGTAGTATGTGTATCATACCATGTTGCGTCGAGTTTTTTTTTCTAACCAGCAGTTCTATAATTGTTTATGGTTTGAGAAAAATTATAACATAAAACAAATATCCGGGGGAATTCCACAATAATTTATCGATTCTATGGCTTCTACGAAAAACCCATTTTTTAAAACAAGCAGTCGTAGAGTTTCTTCTCGGAAATTAAACATATAGTCCGTACCTTCAGTTTCTACCTTTAGACTTTCAAGCATTTCTATCGTGGTAACTTCCTTTTCTCTGTACATATTGTTCTCTGCACTAGATTACACATAAAAACCTCTATTTTTTTTCAAATTTGTTTCATTTGCCTCGTTTTTTAAAAGGAGATCTAATACAACACGTAACAACACTTCTCATAGTTTTTTTCACTTAATCCTGTAGCCATAGCAGTTTCTTTGTACACAGTACTTACACTTTTTCTTTCCATATAACGAAATACATTATGTATCATAAGATCTTCACCTTTACTTATATGCCTACCTACCCCAGATTTTCGGTGTTTATTCGAGGATTCTCCAACTTAGCATATATTATTTCGATTTTCAAAACCACTATTTGATGAATTTTCAAGACGGTGTAGATTTCGATGATCCGGATGATCTGCAGTGACGGTTTTAACGGGTAGGCCGGGTAGGCACGGGCCTACTCAAAAATTTTGAAAAATATGTAAACGGTAAAAGATACAATCAAGAGTAAATATATTTTCCACTATATATATTAAAGGTAGAAAATTATTTAAGAAATAGCATCAACCACTACTGTAAAAGTAATTTAATACTGCCATTAATCAGTAAAATGTGTATATGTATCCATAAGCGAGGGAACGAGCCTACCCAAAATTAAAATCCTAAAGCCGCCCGTGATGATCTGGTTGAGAATTTGATACCCGTGGCCTCAACATTTTAGCAAAATGTTCTCACAAATGAATGATAAACAATACGATAAGAAATCTTCGCAACGTCCTGTTGTGAGTGCATTGCAAACAAGAAGTAGAGGAAATGATGCGTGGAAGCAGACAAGTTTCTTTTTGTCTTCTTGTTCTTTAAATAGTTGACAAGATATGAGATGCAAGTTAATTGCACAGGTAGAGATAAGACGGACAGAATATAGCAGAACAATTATATCTTACGTCATAAATTCTATGCACTGTCAAAATTTCAAAGATTTGTTCTTTTATATATAGAGAGTATACTAAAAGATTGTTACTTATTTCAAGAATACAGATTAATACAACGAAGTGTTTTGAAATATGTAGTTTTATTATGAAAAGTGGCTATTTAAACATATAATGTGCCGGTATTTTATACTGTGTGCGGAGTTCGTGGTGGAAAAAGGAGCAGTTACGGACACCAAAATTCATGTTTATCAGAACACGTACGTGAGCGTGGGAGAAAAAAATCTTGTTTTGGTCTTCAATTAGCTTATCTGGAATGAATCGGAGTACCTTATCTCTTGTCTAAATCTAGTCCTGCATTGCCTACGCTACTGATTTTTCAGTAAATCCCGCATTTTCAAGTTACTTACTGATGGATTTTAAACTTATTACTATTTTTATTTGTTATAATCACTATGCGATGTTATACAATTCTCATGTGATGGGGGACACTTTACGGAATTGCGGTGGTAATCCCGCTCTACGAAATTCTAATAAATGAGTACATTAACTGGACAGTTGAGTAGTGACGGGTAGTTTGGTTCGTTTCGTGGAATCGATTTCTTTCGGCCCATTCCAAACAAGGATTTGTTCCTCTGGATCGAATTCCTTGGTTTCGATGAGTTGAGTAATTTCGAGTTCCCTATGAGTCTCGAACGTGATTCTTCCTTTAATCCAAAGTAGTCGAATTACTTTTATCAATTGAGAAGTTATTGAAAAAAAATCGTGTTGGAACGAGTAGAGGTGAAAGGAGAGATTCCTATGCTTGGAGACATGTACAGAAGGTTCCTTTTCTCCTAATAAAGGTAATATTAAATATATAAAAAGAACAAGGCAAACATTGTTTATTGCTTTGAAGTTTTTTTTTAAAAAAATATTTCAAAAAATACTATGAGAATACCTTGAAACTAAAAAGAGGCACTTTTTTTACATAACTAAAGTATGTATATATATTAAGAAAAGCTAAAATAAGTACCTTTTCTTTCATTATCATTGTTACGATACATTAAAATGAGAATACTAGTAACTACAACAGAAGTCTTTTGGATTTTGATATCATTCGATTCTCGCGCACCCATATAATTACTTGGTTTATGTTGCCTATATTTTTTGTTTTAAACAGACAGATGCTGGGTAAAGATCCCCATATTTTCGTGTTACGTACAAATATTTCTGCTTCTTTGAGAACCATCCTTGATTGCTACACAAAGTCTGATCACTTACAGAGAATTCCATGTCAGAAGAGCCCGAATAGAAAGACCCGAGACAAAACGGCACCGCGCCAAAAGGGCCCTATGACGAAAGGTCCGGATCAAAAGTGCCCCGCGTCAAAAGGGCATCGTGACAAAAGGGCCCCTCGTCCAAAAGGCCTGAGATTAAAATAGAAGTGGAAATCAGGGAAGCATGAGGGGATGGCGTGCTCTTAGTAAGCTGAAGTGCTTATCCAAAAGAATGAATAATATCAGTGGTTATTACTTATTAGTAACAAATTGGAAACTTGAATGGTGATCTTAATTTTGTTTGTTTGTTGTTTGTTCTGCAACAAACGTTATCACCTAAATCGGTGTTCCATGAAAATTTGCTTGCGCTCCCGTCTCCCTGGGCTTGCATTCCTGTGACATAGGCCGATCAGACTATATCTATTAACGACTGTTCCCTCAGTTCTGAAATTCCACTTCCACATCTGGATCAAAGTATAAAAATATTTATAGTATGAAAAATATTCTTCGGAGAGCACCATTATAATTTTATTGTAAAACATACATGTGAATCTGTATCAGGGGCGGATCCAGGACTGACTTCTGGGGGGGCGGTGGGTTGTCATACTGCTACTTTTAAGGGCTCCAAACTTTGAGATGGGTTTTATTTATATATAAAAAATAAGAAAATTTCCTCTTCTGGGGGGGGGGCGATCGCCCCGATCGCTTCCCCTGGATCCGCCCCTGATCTGTATACAGGGCTGGTTAATAGTATTGAGACAGACCAGTAATAACTACACATGTGGACAGAGGAAAAGCAAATGTTGCAGTTGGTACTATCGCAGAAACTGCATTTGTTTGGAATTTGCCCATCATGGAAGCCATCTCGAATTCTGCCATATTGCACATCACACAATAGTTTTTTTTTAAATGGAAAGGGATGTTTTTCACTTCAATTTAGGCTTGAATATTCCCACAAATGAGAATGCAAACTCAGTTTGGACTCATCGCCTTCGCTGTTGTCCCTAGGAAACTTTTGTGCATTTCTAAAACTGAACTCTACTTTTATTTCAGAAATGGCTAATTCGAGAAAATTGGAATACTTCGTACCAATACTTAAAATAACGGAAACTTGGCTTATGACAAGGAACAAAAGTGGACCAAATTAGCAAGATCAAAATCTTGGTCACTTGTATATCATATTTATGTGTTCTGCTGAATTAATAAGAAAATTCTTTGTATAAATGTCACCGATATTTCTAGTGTACGCCCTACAATTTGTCCTTGAGTGAGATTAAAATTTTATTTGCAGAATAAAATTTTAATTTTTCCAGTCTGTAACTTTCCAATATCTGGTTTTCTGTGGTTCAATCAGTACAATAGAATAAGATATACATGGAAATACCCAATAGACGACGGAAGATATTAGATAGACTATGTTGTGATTCAGGACAAGTATCGGAATAGCTTGAAGAACGCGAAGATCCTTCTCGAGGGCGACATTTTTTCTGATCATAACCTTGTGCTTGCCGAAGTGGATATTCAACTGTAAAATGTAGGCAGAAGAAAAGCAGGAAACAAGATGTTGAATACCGGAAAGTTGAAAAACGAGGAGATGTAAAATCTTTCTGTTGAGAAATTCGAAGAAAAATATTCAAATGAGGACAAGATTGGTACGGATAGTAACAGAGGTGAGAGCATAATAATTTTGCATACAATAGACTGCAGAAGAAGTAGTAGAGTACCGAAAACGGATAAGAAACCAAGATTACAGAACAGATGTTGCAGAAAATGAAGGAAAATAAGACGTGGAAACAAGTTGATATAGAAGAGGGCAGAAAGATGTACAGGAAGTTAAACAACGAGCTGCGAAGGAAAGCAGATAGAGTAAGGGAAAGATTTCACAAAAGAAAATTCTAAAACTTAGAAGAATTAGAAAGAGTTGGGAAATATGATAAAATGTACAAGGAGGTGAAATCTATGGAACTTCGGAGGAAACAAGGCAGTATCACGATGTCAGTAGGAAATAAGAATGAGAAGGTAGTCAGCGAAAGAAGTGAAGTCTTAGGAAGATGGAAAGAATATGTTGAGGACTTATTTGAGAGTAGGGATAGATCATATAGCCTAGATATTGGAAGTAGGCGAGGATGATAAAGGGTTTAGTATTCTTCGGAATGAATTTGAAAAAGCTATCTGAGATTAGGAATGGAAAGACAGCCGGGATATATAATATACCAATCGAATTCGTTAAAAATATGGGAGACAAGGGTAAGAAAGAATTGCTCCGATTCTGCAATGAAATATATGTAACAAGAGAATGACCAAAAGACTTCCTGAAAACGATCATGATACCGAAGGGTAAGAAATCGAACCCAAAGAGTTATGAGAATTATTGAACTAATTATGTCATATCCCACGAAGCAAAAAACTTGCTTCGAATTCTAAACAGAAGGTTATATGGAAGAACAAATGAAAAGTTGAGGAGAAAGAGTTCAGGTTCAGGAAAGGTAAGGGCACAAGAGATTCTAAAGAAAGTTGAGTTGGAACGGAAAGATTGACTCATAAGACACTTATATATGATCCAACAAGTAATTGTTAGAATAGGGGAGAAAATGACAGGAGAGTGCAATTAGGAGGGGAGTTCGACATGGATGCTGTCTCTCGCCAACAATATTTAATATCTATCTAGAAGAGACAGTGAAAAAGAGCTACATAATGAGGATGGCATTCCTGTGGGAGATAGAATGATTAGGTATATACGGTTTGCAGGTGAAATAGCGCTTGTTGCAGAATCTGAAGAGAAAACCAATGAAAAGCTTGAAAACTTGAGAAAGAGCTGTGAAGAACATGGGATTAAAATAAATGTGAGAAATACAAAAGTCATGGTGATTGGAAAGAAAGGGTCGGTGTCAAATATAGAAGTAGTTGGGGGAAAATAGAGCAGATATCTAGTTTTCGATTCCTAAGTAGTATTATTAGTGATGATATGAAGTGTGAAAATGAAATTAAAGCAAGAATCGAAATGTCGAAAGAAGCCTTTAGAGGGAAGAAAATACTATTTTGTGGGACCTTGAATAAAGAATTGACAAAAAGATTCATAAAATGCTTCGTGTGAAGTATTGTACTGTATGGGTCAGAAACTCGGACATTACGCAAAAATGATGCATGGGAGCTTTCGAAATGTGGTGTAGAGAATGGAGAGAATTAGCTGGGTCGAGCGGAAAATGAATGAGACGGTCTTTGAAATGATGGGGAGAAAATAATTTTAAATATTATTAAGAAAAGAAAGAGAAACTGGTTGGGATATTGGCTAAGAAGAAATTGTACTGTGAGGGACGTGGTAGAGAGTATAGTGACAGAAAGAGAGGGAAGGAGACTACAATTAATGGACGATATCAAAACAGAAAAATCACACGTGAAGACGAAGATGTTAGCGGAAGACCATGGAGCATGGAATCTCAGCAGCAAGTGACCTGCCAATAATGGCAAAATACCTATGATGATAATAATTTCTCTGATGACGCGTTATATAGTTTACGGTTCCTAATTTTTTTAGTGTTTGTGGAAGTTCCATCTAGTGTTCTTATTATAGTGCAATTTGTCAATAATGAAAGCCTCACCATAGCACTTTATGTATTTGACAGCTCAGTTTTTCAAAGAGAATAACAGACAATGATTTTGTATCATAACACAATCCATTCTTTAAAATTAAATGGTTTCGATTTTGAATTAACTACCAGTGAAAAAGGATTTTTGGTTGATATCCTCCTGTCATGTAAGTTAATTGGGTAAAAAATTTCTTAGGCCAATCATACGACTTACTATGAATTTTCACCGCTGAATAGGATAGAAAAGATTCCACAGGTGTGCCGTTTGTATGCGTATCGATAGAATTGTTCAACAAATGTTGCACAAATTTTAATGTATCACTTCATTTATCCTGGTCGGTGAAATATGTTTGGATTAAACTGTTAAGTTCTTTGTTACGTCTTTCTACTAGATCATTTCCCCTGGGATTATATAGCGAAGTTTTCCAATAACGGCTGTTACGATCTTTACAATAATTCTCACTATTGTTTCGATAAGTACTATGGACTTTGTCCGTTACTATTGTGTAAGGGTATGGGAATAAATAAAAGTAGTTTTTAAATATATTGTAAGGATCCCCACATCATAACAGAAGCACATGTCAATACAACACGTGTTATTGATTACAAACAATGAAGCAGACGAGAAGTCAACACGAAAGACACCGGAGGAAGCCGAAAGGAGACGGACCTCACGAAAGGACCCGAAGAGGACACATAAAAGCGCAACCATGGAGAGACCTGTTATCAGTCAACCAACTGATCAACTAACCAACACCTACTCCAGGTCGCATTGGACTAGGGGTACACCTTTTCTTAACCCGAGGTTGCATTGGACTAGGGATCCTCACTACAACCAAACCTCAAGAAGCTGCCTTTTGCTGAGGGGGCTTTCCTTCAAGACTCACCAGAACCTTGCATTTGCCTTGGAGACTGCTTTGAGAGAAGGGGCACCGTGCAAAACACCTGTCTCCCTTCATCTGGTCAAATAAGAAGATAGACACTATTTAGTCTTTGTAATCAAATACATTTGTAATTAAATACATTTGTAATTAGAACTTTGTAATAAAATTGGTGAAGGAAAAAGACTCGCCCGGACCGTCATTTAGTCTCTACCTATAAAATCACTGCGATATTAATCAATTCCCGAGTATGTGACTTACGGAGTGGGTAAAAATTACAAACTTAAAACAAACATTTATGACAAAGTGCACATATTAGTAGCCTTCACTGTTTGGGAAAGGTCTCCCTAAGTCCACACAAAGTTTTTCGTAGGCAAAGGTATCAGTTAGATGTAAGTTTTCACAGTTATGCTTGTTGTTCGCATAGTTCGTTTTAGTGCATTTTAGACAATCTCGAGTTGCATATCTCACATCAGATATTAAAGTTTTCCAATGGAAAAGAGCGCGATGGAATACCAAGTCCTTCATCTGCCCCTAGTTTCCTTTATTATGTATTTTCTCGGCCAGCTACTTAGTGTTTTAGGAGTTACTAGTAGTCAACTTCCCTTCAGAAAGTCTTTTACATTCAACAAATAATTGTGTTGATAATCGCATTTGAAAATAATGTACTACAATATGAACTGACTGCTTGAGTTGATTTCATTTCTCTTGAATCAAATAATTTCGGTTTTTCGCAAATTACGAAATGTCAAAAATATATTAGGACATACTTCTTTCTATATGAGATGGCACTTGGATTAATGTATTTTCAACGGGAATATTAGTATTTTGAGTAGACTCGCAACCTAATCCTCCCATGTTATTTCGTTGCGTATCTTATTTTGCAATTGCGTAGCATTCGGAGTAACAGGCGGCGAAGATGTACTGGCAACCTGTTTCACATGGTCTTCGCGATTAACTAACTCAAAAAAAAACTAACTAACTCTATGGCCTATGGAACCCGGAGGTTCAGTGCCGCGTTCACAAAAGCTCTCCACTGACTTCTATCCTTAGCTATTCGCGATTAGTAGTTGTTTCTTCTTTGGTCTCATCTTCATTCCCCTCCGGAATATACTGTTTGACCGATAGCTTATTTGTTGCGATGGCTGCTGAAACCATGGGTTGAACTCTATTGGTGAAAAACCACCAATCCAATTCAGAAGATGCCAACTGTACTGTCTCGTTAGTAGCTGAATTTGTCGATTCCAGGATGATTGTTACTTACGACGTCAGGATACAGTATTGCTATATGTTGAGTTTTGCTCTGCTCACTTTGAGCCGCAGAATCCGTTATTACTCACTTAGCGAAATCTACTCTTTGTGGCCGAGTGAAAGGATTACGATTATTATTGTTGTCAGGTGTACTACTTCTCGGGTTGTTATCATAGTCCTGACAGTCTTAGTAGTAGATCCTCCACCGTTCTACTAGGAGTCTACGGAAAGATTTTGACCTAATGCTTGGGTATACAATTCAAGAGAATGTCTTTAAGTTCTTGCTCCTCCACTTGCATTACGATATTTTTGTAATATTCCACGACGTTCCAAACAAAGTCAACCAAGAAATCGCACCTACTCGGTTCGAACCGCATATTTTGCAGGAATCGTTTTAACACTCTCTCTAATCCTTTAGACAAGTACTGTCGGTATAACAAAATTCTCGTTATCTCCTACTTTGCCTCTACACCCCGGAACCAAGCACTGGCTCCTTTTCTGAGACAACGTTGGGTCTCTATAGCTGTAGTGCTTGCATTAACACTTTTATGAATGATTTTGCTTCCCCAGAATTCAACTGATCATCGTATTCTGAGAGATTATGCAGATCTCTTAGCTTGATAATATTACCAATTACAAACCTGTCATCATCTATAGGGTTTTTGGATCTATTACCCATCGTCGGAATCAATTCGATCTTTTTTTGGATTGATTATCTCTTTCTTTTATTAGCTTAAAATTGAGGTCTCCAAACATTTCTCGTTTACTTTTCGTGGCATGTTTAATTATGAATTTCAATTTCAAAGCATCACAAGTCACAGTTTAGGCAGCCATTATAGTTTACGTTGTTGTCTACATGTCTACGCTGAAAATAGTCTATCTATTGTCAAGGGCGCCCATCAGGGGGGGAAGAGGGGAGCTTTCCCCCCTTGAAGAAATTGTACTTCGGAATATCGAAAACTCAATTGAACTTTTAGAATAGTTACAGCAAAATTTGAAACTATATTTGAAATGTCGCTTATACTTGCCCCCCTTGGAAACCATAACATGGGCGCCCTTGTCTATTGTGTATATATAAACGTAGACTATCGATTTTTACTCGTAGACGCACATCACTGGTTTGTATTAGGAAAGGAAAGTAGATTTGCATGAAGCTGCTACACTACTTAATGTACCAGGTGAAGGTAGCAGGTTAGTTGGAAATCAGACCTCACTCTTTCTTCCTCTAATAAGCATAAGGGGAGGGAAAAGAGTTCTTTAAGGATTAGACTTTTCTACTTCTATAAAAGCCCCCACGTTAATGTTTGGCCTCCTACTGAAGTTAGCCTGGCTGCACCAGTCTTGGGAAGTAACGTAACGCAAGTAACGTTTCCTAGTAACGTGTTACATTTTTTCCAAAGTAACTGTAACGGTAACGCGTTACAAATTTTTAAGTAACGTACCTAGTTTGCGTTACTTTTTTCGCGTTGCATTTCGGATGAGTAACTACAATATATGTATTTAAAATGTTTCTTTGCTGTAAGTGAATTTCTCAGAATGGAATAATGGAGCAAGAACCATGTCAGTGACCGACAGTCACCGACACACAGAGAAACAGAAGATCATACTGCCACTTGCTGCTTTTGGAAGATGACAACCTAAGGAAAATCACGTGTACTGATTGCAAGCACCTGGGAGATTTTGTCATAGATTTTGACAGCTTCAAATCAATACATTCAAGGAGTGAACTACGAGTGCAATGGTAGTCTATTTACTTTGATTGGTTTTGTTTTATAAGGATGAGAACGAAAATATTTTACCGTTCGAGCATTTGAAAGATACTTTTTCTTAATAGCTGAGGATGATGGTGGACAGAATTTAAAAGTAAAGTGTCTGAAGTGTCCCGGCGGGAAATATTTATCAACAACTAGGGTATCATAATTAACTATATACAGTAAGGGGTTAATATGAATAAACTGTGTTCTGATGAGCAAGCTACTTCATTACTAGAAAATAGTTTGTTGATGGTATGTAATATTAAAATTCTTTCAGATCAGTTTGCGTATCCTAGAGTCCCGTTGATTATAAAGTTTGGAACAACTAGCTTTGAAAAGCATATATCGATTTTAGAGTTAGTAGTAAGTTTGGATTCACTCCCAGTTCATCTGTTCTCATTTTATTAGATGTAGTTCTCTATATTCTGGTTTTTTAATTTTACATAACAACATTGTTATTATTATATATTAATAATTAGTTTAACTGAATAATAATGAGTCATTTTTTCTAACGCATAGAGATGGGCTCTACGCTATTGTAACAGAGGAAAGTATGTAACTTTGTGTTTCATTTTAGACATCGTCTCACCATTTGCTTCGTAAACCAAGAGAAACCTGGATAAAGAGGGCAGTCCCGTGTCCAAAATATAAACACCACACATCTTGAATATCAAGCTAGTAATTTAATATTGACAAACTGTAGTTTGATTACTTCTATATGAGCAAATTTGATTTTGTATTTTTCATCACTTAACACCCCAACGTACCGATTTCCATGGTCCAGTGGGTCAAGTACAGCACTTTGGATTTACAATGTGGACTACAGAGGAACGTGGGTTTAAATTCAACGACAACCATCGTAACTGAGATTTTCCAGGATTTCTCCGTTTCACCAGGTTGAAACGTCCCGTCTTGGGTCTCGTTTCTATAGAAATAGATCTTTGGATTAAAGGAGCCAATTTTTGTAACAGTCTTTCCCAGGAATGAGAAAATCTCAAAACAAATCGAAAATCCGGATTATGTATTGTCAATTTTTGTAATCACTTAATCCTGTCAAAATAAAGAACGAGAACTGATTTCTTATTTACATACGCAACGGAATTTTGAACGCAATCGCAGATTCTTGTCAAGTGGTAGACCGTCAATGAGATCTTAGCGACTGTGCTATCTAGCACATGTTCGACATCAACTTGCACTTTATGTTACTATTATCCTATAATCTAGGTACTTAATATGAATTACTGGTACGGAATCATACATTGAAGTTCAAGTTATCATTTATTGTCAAAAGGAAGAAAAATCGAAGTACAGCTTAAAAAAAACGGTTATAAATTTTGAAATCTTGTTTCAGAATAAATTTGATTATTTACATTGGTTTAGTATTACATTCGGTTAAATATTATTGCAATTGTACGTAGTTTACATATTCGTAACTTACCGGTACATATAAGAAAGAAAGAAAAAAATAAATAACTATTATAATTAGCTTCTTAGGCAGGTTTACATAAAATATTACGTTCCAATGGAACAATCCTATTAATTCTCACTATTCATTGATCTCGTTCAAGACTCAGGAAAGTGTGAAGAAATAAAAAAAATATGAAGAAAAAAATATGCTCCGTGCACTTCCGTCACGTGTTGCATACGTGCCCACTTGTGTCATTTTAACATCTATATACTACATTAGCATTATTATTATTCCTTCTTAGGAATCGTTTCATAAATTATATCTGTAGCATATTCCAAGTTTATTTCTATGACACTGGGTCACCTTTAACACAACAACACTGCATCGATTATCAATATAAATGAACATGATATATATTTATATACAAATGAGTATGAAAAAAAATTACATCTACAATATCTATCACTTTCCTGACTATATTGTGAACATGACATTTCAGTACATGGAAATACGAGAACGACAAGTTAAGCATAGCTAACCTAACCTTTACGTAGAACTCTGTACCGGAAGCTAAGTTTTTGATTTTCACCGAATGCATACTATCATTTTATAATAGTACCAGTCTTAATAATTATATTAATGGAAGTATTACGATAATCCTGTTAGATGCGTGGCACAACATGAGATTTTATTTACACATGTTTGTCATGCTATTGATGTACCGAATAAAAATTTCACAAACAGTCATTAAGTTGCAAATAGTTTAGGTTTTATATCACCACTGGTACCCTTGCTGTCATCAATCTGAATGGTTTCCGGTTCAGGATAAATAAGTAAGGAAAGTTTTTACCTTATGACACGTTGGTTGTATCCTCCTCACTCCTCCGGATCCCACCTTTCTCATTAAGTAATGGAATTGTGCACTCCGAAGAAATGACGACCATATATCCAACTTTAAACCACCTGACACCTACTATTTTCAGCATTCATAGGCGGTTGTATCAGGCGACTGTTTACCAAAATTGTTAAAAATTAATTTAGCCTTCGGCATCCAATTCTTTTATTCCAATTATTTCTAGGTTGGATCAAAACACAAATTTTGATGAGGTTGAGTCCTAAAAGTACATTTTACGTATTTAAATTTCAAATTATCATGGATGACCGAAGGGGTCGCCTATTTCGTAGCACGGTAAAAATGGCTGAGCAGCATGCAATACCTGGCGACTACATAGCTCAACTACACCATATTTTTCATATTGTAAAACCTAATATTTTAATGTTATTACTTCCCTGAAATTTAAGAACTTAGTGAAGTATTAATATATATAATCTACTTAATGAGACACATAATTCCTCAAACTAAAAACAGAATATTGATAGTTCTCACCTAGTCGTGTCTGTCCATTCACTTGAAGAACACCAATCGGCATTCAGTACATTTTCATGTCTTCTCACCCGGTTATCGCCATCTTGGGCTCTACCCAGCATGCCGCAAGCACAAGACAATTGAATGCAAAGGACCGATGATCGACACGACTAATTATGTGACGTCATGAGTGAGTGTTATGTAAATAAGCATTTTGCTATTACAGTGTTAATAAAATGTACCTAGCAAATTTAGAAGAATCCGATATAATATTAAATCATTTGTAATTGATATTAGTTATACGTAAATATAGTGGACAGTCATAGAATAACCCCACCATCCGGTGACTTGTATTAACAGTAAAGAAACATTTGAACAACTAACGTTAATAGCTAACACGTAAAAACAAATAAAACATGTATTTGAACTAATGGCACGACTATACCAAATGGGGACCATTTAACAAAACAACAGCACAACAATAACAATGAAAAATACCGGTAAAACAATAACAATGTAAAGTACCGGTAAAAGGGTACGTTACAAGGTGAATGCCTGGATGGTATTATAGCAAACTTCCTAGCTGACTGTTCCTACATCCTATCCAATCCTAGCCTGAGCAATAGGTGCCTAAAGGCAATAATAATAATAATAATAATAATAATAATAATAATAATAATAATAATAATAATAATAATAATAATAATAATTATTATTATTATTATTATTATTATTATTATTATTATATTTTTTACAAAAGCTTTTCAATGTTGGCCTATCTTCCCATTTTCCACTTAAAAAAATCGAAATAACGTGCTTGAATTGGCAGTTAGAAATCTAATATTAGTTGAAAACTAATTTCAGCATCTTCCTCTAAAAATACGTGTAATTTTTACACAATATATGAAATGTGTGTTAGATATATAAATAGGCCCGTATTTATATATTGTGCGCCCCTGTGCTCTAAATAATTTTCCGCCCTCCCCCCCTTCTAAAAATGACCAATATTAGAGTTGAATTCATAGTTTTTGGGGTTGCTGAGATGAATAGTGACAGTTTTAATCCAACTCTACTTCAAGCTCATACTCCATTCTCCAGGGAGGGGCGAGGTTTTAAAAGTAATCGAAAACGACAGTTATTAGTGTTGAATCCATAGTTTTGAAGGTTGTTGATTTTACTGGTATCAGATTTCATGATGTTCAAGTTCATTCTCACCCTTTGGGGTGGGGTGGGAGAATATGACTATTAAAAATAATAAGATATGCTAACTAATTAGTAACTACTGTAATTAGAGTGAACTAAACATATTAACATATTTTCTCGCAGTTATGCGGGACTCTGCAGGTTGCTGGCTTTAAATATTACTTTATTGAGAATCTTTTTAAAAAAATCCTGAGCGGCGCGATAGTTCAATGGTAGAGCGTTCACCTCTGGTGTATAGAGTCCTTGGTTCGATCCCAGCCTGCGCCAAGTGAGCTTTGTGGTGGACAAACACCGTGTACTTGGATTTTTTCGGGGTTCTCCCGTTTCCTCTCAGTTTCTTCATTCCATCACTTCATTCATCATCATTTTCTATCTCTTTTAACTGTGGGACGTAAAACTTAAAGATTTCATTTCATTTTAAAAAATCCAAAATTTTGCCGCCGTGCTCGAGCACAGAATAGCACTTACCTAAATACGGGCCTGTATATAAATATACCTTTTTTTATTAAATTGTTTTTCATTGTATTTTCTGCTCTCTTCATAATCCCGAATGCTACGGCATATAGTCGTAAACAATCGCACTTGGAAGTAAATTCCCTCTCTGATAACCAGTTTCTATTTCCTTTCTCACTGAAAAGGGGAGAAACTGTCACGGGCAGGTATCACAGGTTGTCTTGTTCAACATCCCAGTGATTACCTTCTGTTTATTTCCAGGAATCAGGAAGACGCACATTTCTTTCTATCTTTAGCTGACCCTTCGGAGGAAAAATGTACGAAGAAAAGTCCAGATGGGTGTGACAATGTCAAATCTTCAAAAAATTAAAGTTGTAATGAACAAAACAGGTCCTTCTGAAATCTGTAGTTGCTACGAATATGTAGTCTTTCGAAGAATCAAAGAAGCTTGACAAATATTTTCTGTGTTTACTCTTGATTGCCATTTCAAATTAGGGGTGGGTGAGTGTTAGGGGTTTATGGAGGAAATTCCTTTCGATCATGACCATCGATGTTCAGGGGAGTGTTAAGAGGTGTACGAAAATTCATTGCCAATACTACGAACAACACGTGGTGTCTTGGAAAGCTAGTTAGATGAATCAACGACTGAAGATTTTTCGTTCAAGATTTTCAGGTGAATAGAGTTCAGTTTGTTAGGAAATGTCAAATCTCTGAGTTGTCACAGAGGAACAGCAGAGAAACGAGTCGAAATGCTGTCCTTTAAACGACGCTTAACATCTACATTGGAAAATCGTCGACTACCGTGAGATCTTGGACATGCTTTTCTTGTTGAAAAGCTTGATAGATCAAGCATTCTAGATCCAGCTTGTTACTAGATTCTAGCCATACTAAATCCTAAACCAAGCTAGTTCCTAGATCAGTCATAATAATCATCTTTACTGGTAACTCAATAGGACATGGTCCTGTACAGGGCTTTACATCATGACTCCCATGGTCACAATTCGCAAAAACAGTAACAGTTGCATTACACGACGTGCTGGTATACCCGGAATGATGACACTTGTTCATATTATGTTGCGCAAGTTGAAGAAAATTTTGGAAGATATATACCTATCCTATTTGCACGCTTACACAGATGGAGGAAGTTTTCTATCTTGTCGAGGACAAGAATGAGTTTATATTTCTTTTAAAGTTCAGATTTACCTGATCATGTCATAGTTCTTCGTGGGTTATCAGTCAGGGAATTAAATTTAGTTTTGTTTCTGATTAATAAGTCATATGTAAAGCTCATGAGTGAATAAAATAACTATTCGTTTACAATAAAATTCTGTAAATAATGCTCTAACAATGATAAAACCTACTAGTTCATAGCAACATTCTATATGAAATTATTTATTTTTAGAGAAATGTAAAGGTCATGCTTCATTTCGGATGGCTAGGCCTTGCACCGAGATCACGTGACAAGAAAATTAGTAGTGAAACAAAAATAATTATGGCTAATTCAGATTTCCTAATTATGATGTTTTACCAATGAACTACATGAGTAAATAAATACACAACTAATATTAAAATGACTTAAAATGATCTGTGTTTGAAATGTATTGAGATGAAGAATAGGCCATGAATACTACTACTACAAGAAAAGCTTAATTAAATATGTCTTCGTGTCAACTGTTTGAAACACTAGGTAAACATGTGCAGCGTCTGTGCGAAGTAAAGAAATACTTGGTATGGCTACGAAGCCTCGATATAGACACCACTGAAATCCTGCTCTATTCATACATGGTCCTAAACATCACCATCATATTAGCTGTAATTATAGTTTTAGCGCCGCTAGCGAAGTCGAATACCTTTGATGTTGCACTGATCATTTTGATGTCTGTCTTGCTGTGTACACAGATACTCATGACCCTTCTCGAAGCTTATCCTGCTATGATACCTTCTGTCTTACCAACAACAGTTGTGTTATCTATTTTGGTATCAATTGTATCTTATTGTACTATTGGATCATCATCAATTAGCCCTCTCAAATTCATGCTAATAGTGGAACCCATATTGTGTTTGTTGCAGTTTTTAACAATCTATAATTTTTGTACAATCACAGCTAATCATGTAGCTTTAGGATTTATTACCTTGATACCAATAACACATTTATGCATAGTGTTCTATACCTCAGATTATTGGCCTAAACTAGGACTGAAGAAAGGCAATTCTCCTTCCTTACGTTCTACTTGTGTTTGTGAAAATATTAAAGTCTAGAGCGAGAATTTTCCTAAGTGTATTGTGTATTATTAAACTTTAAGGCGATCAGTAAGTCGCGCAACCCATAGAGACTATTCTTCATTACCTGGGACTGATATCCGTCAATTTACTCTGATAACCGTCGTTCTGGCACTTCCACAGGCATCTGACACGTTCCCAGTTTCATGAATTTAGCATAGTTATTTAATGGTTAATTTATTTGGAGATGATGTCCCGGGATGTGCCTCTGCATAAAGTGCTGCAATGTTTTAATTTAAAATAGAGACTCCTTATGTACTCTTCAATAATAAAAATTCTCTCCTATATGCTGCTCTAGTACTGTACCGCAATTCATTGCTTCATGTACCACCACATCTCACCTGCAAAAGATTAAATATTTGCACCATGGGTTGAGTGATGCATAGGGGCAATATGAAACGTAAACCTACATTTTGAATACGCTCATGAGACCCATCCTCAATTTTTCATTTTTTTCAAAAAAATAAAATTATATATACCGTACTGTAGAAAACAAACAATAAGGTAGTTTTGGATAATATGAGCAGTTCGATAGTATGGGCGAAGCTAGGTTCATACCAGAATTAACATAAAACTGAATTTGTTAGTTGATAACATTGTGTACACCAGTTAAAACCTGGATGCAAACGTGCATGACGGTTGTGCTGTTATTTTGTGTTATTTTGAAAAACAAAGGTGAGTAATTGTCGTTATTTGATTTGTACATTTTGTTGTTTGTAAATTTCAGTATCATGGATAAAAGGTATTCACGCACTATAATTTTTTGAATACAAATGTCAACTCATTTATGGTACTCTAGAGACTTTGCATTATCACTATACAGCAAAGGACAGAGCTGCCCGATTCCATTCTAACTGTAATGTTGCAAATTACTAAACACTGTCATTACGTACAATATGAGCATATTAATTTTGTACAAAATGGGCAGTTATATTAAACATGCACTGAACAATTATCAGATAAATAATGGAACATTATCATATTATACATACTATACCTTTTTCATCTTGAAAGAAAATGTTTTGAAAAATATTGTAAGCGCAAAAATGATATTTTACTTCAAAGTACGTCTCTATCTGACTTCAAATAATTGGGTACAACCAACTGACAAATCTCGCTTAAGACCTCTGTAAGAATACACATTACAAATTTGTGACACGTATTAAAATCCGTGATCACAATGGTCGACCTTTAACTAAACTTGGGTTTTGCCACATATGAGGGCTGTCTAAAAAGTATCCGACCTTTGGCCAGAAAAATAGTTGCGAATACCTGACAGATTTGGGACCCGAATCCCCTTCAAAGTAGGCCCCTTGTGCTTCCACACACTTAGCCCACCGATCCTTCCACTGCTGGAAACACCGCTGGAAGTCTTCTTTTGGAATGTTGTTCAGCTCCGTCGTCGTGTTCCGCATTATGTCTTCTCTACTCTCTAAACGGGATCCCTTCAGAGGCGTCTTCAATTTTGGAAACAACCAGAAGTCACAAGGAACCAGGTCTGGAGAGTAGGGAGGTTGGCGAACGGTTGTAATTCCATGTTTGGCTAAGAACGTGTGGATCAATTGGGATGAATGTGCTGGGGCGTTGTCATGATGGACGTGCCAGTTCTTCGCTGTCCACATGTCTGGTCTTTTGCGCCGGACTGCGTCACGGAGTCGCCTGAGAACATCTTGATAGTACTCCTTTGTCACTGTTTGTCCTTCCGGTGCGTACTCGTGATGCACAATTCCACGGGCATCGAAGAAAACAGTCAGCAACACCTTGATTTTGCTTCGCACCTGCCGCGCTTTCTTCGGCCTTGGAGAATCGGGATGCTTCCATTGAGACGATTGTTGTTTTGTTTCTGGGTCGTACCCGTACACCCATGACTCATCTCCAGTTATCACGGAATTCAGATACCCAGGATCAGTGTTGGTGGTGTCCAGAAGGTCCTGTGCAACGTCAAAACGGGTGTCTTTTTGTTCCTGAGACAACAACTTGGGTACAAATTTAGCAGCCACTCGATTCATGTTCAAATCGTCACGCAAAATTGCATGTGCAGAATCTTTGCTCACTCCAACATCTTCTGCAATCTCCCGCACTGTCAAACGGCGATCTGCCATCACCAAATTTCGCACCCGCTCAACAACAGCTGCATTCCGAGCAGTTTGGGGCCTGCCGCTACGCTGCTTACTCTCGACTGATGTGTGGCCATCTTTGAATCGGTTGAACCATTGTTTAATTTGTGTTACACCTATCGCATCTTCTCCAAACACCTGCTGAATCTTACGAATTGTTTGGCTTTGAGAATCACCCAGCCTTTTGTAGCGGCAGCCTTGTTACCAAGTAATCCACTACCTATGAAAGGGTATTTTAGGATTCCCCTTAATGCGGAATAGATTGGGCAAGTAATCCTTTTTGTTGGAAATTATAAATCTACTTCAACTCGAACAATTTATTATATAATTTCTTCAACATATATATATAAATTCAACAATAACAATATAACTGTACGGACACAAAACAACATTACTCAATATTAACTTGAACCCTTTCCCATTTTGAATAGTAGTCCGGAAATTTTCATACATTCGCATTCCACTGATTTTATATTCTAAATTAAATTAACTGGTTGTACTTTTGACAGATTTCATATATCAAATATTTACACGAATTGAATTTAATCCCCAAATACAACAATATATAGTTTAATCTAGTGACCAAAGACATACACTCACCAAAAAGTTGTAACAGTTGGGCCGAAATGGAAAGAAAAAAATAGATTAAAATTTTGTACTTACAATTTCCTGACGAGCTGCATATCAATGGCACTTACATAATTTTACATTTATTATTCCGGCTACTTTCTGTGTAGGAGCACTATTATCCAAACACTATTCCGAAATCACATTTAACTATTATCGATATAACGGACACAATTTCTAAGCTCCCCCTTCTTACCTCATGTTCCAATCTAAAGGAAACGCAATAGGTACGGGTAGATTACAAAAGATAGATGGCGTTTTAATCACTTCGAACAAACGAATATCAGAACCATGACATTGACCTACAGAGCCAATGTTTCCATATACAAGTTTATTTAACTAATCAGCTGATCGAGAGTTTTCAAGTTCTTGATTTATATATATATATATATATATATATATATATATATATATATATATATATATATATATATATATATATATATATATTGAACTTCTGAGAAATGTCTCACTTTGACAGAATTTGATGCAGTATCTTTGCTCAATTCGTTTAGTCATCTTGCGAGAAACACTAAATCCGACGAACACTACCAACAGCACCTCACTTCGCGACCACCAGCTCACGACTGGCACACGCGAACGCAGTGAAAAAATTCAAGCATGCGCATTAAGGTTCCTCCTTCCACCGTGCACGGTGGCGCCGCCTGAGAATCACTACTTTGCGTGGAAAAAATTAAGGTCGGATACTTTTTAGACAGGCCTCGTATTATCACAAGCATGATGAGAATCGGCAAATATGACAAAGGCAGTCAACGGGTTCTGCGCTTTTTAACCCTAATGCAATAGCAAATGACGCTTACGTAGGAAATAAACTAAAACACATAAGCAAAACCTATATTTCACTTATATCATATCATATACATTTAAATTTATCACAGTTGTTTCGGAGTCTAACATTGTAGTTTTCAAGTAGCTAAGAATATTACTATGCACATTGTGTATTTTCATTTTAATGCTTTTATGTATTTTGTAGTGTTATTATATGACTTAAATTTGTTTAGTATTTAATACCATCTCATCAAATATCTTGCTGTTAGTTTCTCATGGATAATTTAAGTACCAATGATAGGAACTTTCTCATTTTATCCATCGTGCCTGTCCATATTACACATACGATTTGTTAAATATAAGCAATTCGAGTAAGGATAGTATTTTTAATTTTCTCAACAACCATTCAAATATTTCTGAAAGCAAACTCTATGATAGTAAAAACAAGGCATCAGTCTACATTGCCATAATATTTGTTGGCAAATTATATTTTAATATCTATGAGACATTTTAATATTTTTCTTTTACTGTCCATATTACCCCAAATTACCCTACCAATATAATTTTTCTGTGTGATTTTCTAGTAAAACTAAAATTCTATTCCGTAAACTAACCTATTATTTTGAGATGGTATAGACTTTGTCGTACTGGGATACCAGCATGGGTTGAACAGAGTCACTACATTTTCGTCAGTGCAAAATCATCAGCGCTGAGTAGTGCCCAATCAGACTGCATGCTTGTGTCGAACCGCGATGCATCTTATCCGTATCATAAGTGAATTTTTTTATGTCCGATGTTCGAGAATCCGTTTGTTGTTGCTGTGACTATAGTATTATAATACAGGGTGGGACAAACGTAGGTATGCAATCCCATATTGATCAGACCATTCACTCATACATTAAACTCGAAATAGACTGAAGCAAATAAACTCATCTTAGTAAACTAAAATGTCATACTTGATCAATACAGGGCTGTATACTTAGTTTTGGGTCACTGTATATATTAGAGAAAAGTCTATTTCCAAAAGCAAAAGAGGATATTATAAGAGTATTGGTTTAAGTCCTCGTGAAGGGCTTAACCATTTTATGAGTGGTTTCGGGTTCGGTGTCAAGTTATTTATATAGACTAGGGTTTTTCTACAAGTACCCACCGTCGCTGACGAGATTACCCGGTACGATTGCATCTGGTCTTCAAGTTTGAATAACAAGTCGTCCCAAATAGCATTGGTTCGGGTAATATGTCTCATGCAGCTAAAAGGGGAAAATCTACCAAAAAATAATAAAATAACTTGAACACGCAATGGTTGTCTAAGAGATAAGCATAGTGTCTTACCGTATCCCATTATCGTCATAGCCTGCAAATCAACATGTAATTGTCACAAACAATTCAAATCCTTACCTGTATTATTTTCATTCATGGGATATTACGAATACATTCTAATAACAAATAAACAACGGAACATTTACGACACTTATTAATGACACTACGCATGTAAATTAGAGAATTAATGTTACACTGCTCTTGATAAAAAATATTTTAAGATGATATTAAAGATATCGATTTATTAGTAATATTTCACATTCACAGACAACAAATTTTACACAATAACCATATATTATGTGGGTATTTCACTCGCTGGCCCATCTACGAACGAGCTACAGTCCCGTTATTCGCGTCGCGTGAGTAAAACGAAATGAAACCGACAATGCGAGAATGCAGAAATAATCCATCTATCGTTCCATGGTGAAAAATCCCAAATTTCTACTCCGTAGTGCTGTTTGCACACTCTGGATAGTTTCGGAGTACACAGTTATATAAAATATATATTAACTTATGGCTTGTTAGTGCGAAGGACTTGTTGATTGCTTCAAGTCCTTAAAATGCACTCCTCGCCTCTCTCTTTCCTCAACGCTATTCTGCAGACAAAGAGAGTGGATTGATAAGAATGTTACTAGGATATAGTTCCTACAAAACTGCACATTATTATTAAATATATTAGCCAGTTAAACACTATTAGGAAAATTATATGTCTATTAATTGAGTAACTAATACTTAGACATTGGATAATTCATTATCAATCAATTACTGATAATTGAACATATTAATACTTTGGACAGCAGACTGCGTAGGTGTGAGGGAACGAGCAAATACCTTCCCAAATACGGTTCGACGAGAGGTGCTGAAATGTCTTGAGAAGAGAGGTAAAAAAAATTCATAGTTTCGCTCTTCTGCGAATTTCGACTGGTTGAGGGCTAATTCCAAGAATTCCTCTTGTGAATACGAGGGTTGGTTAAAGAATACACAACTTCAGTGTCACAATACTAAGGATTCTTTAGGTACAAAAACTGCTTTCTTTGATCTCTTGTAAAATTGACATTTTAGAGCTACGACACTTTTATTCCGTAGTGCGAATTACCCCCGTAAATACATCGTTAGTTTTAACAATGGAGCCGATTAAATATTGACTTATATTATCGCAACGCATCTTTGCTATCAATTTACGACAAACAACGAGGCCGATTGAAAGGACTACCGCAGGAGAGTATTATTACCGGAAGTAGGAACTAAATATACGGTTCTGATAGGTTGGCCTTATCCGTTTCTTGCCTCGTAACATACATATAGCTGAAATAAAACATTTCCTGTTGTCGGTCTTCGTGGCCGAGCGCGCTAACATGGGTTCAAACCCGGCCCAAGGAATGTTTCTTTATATATTTTTAAAATTTCATAGCACTTTTTCATAGTACTTAATATAAGATGAAAATAATACTCAAAAAGTGATTTACTTTTGTGCAGGTAAGTAATAGTAGTACTTGTAGTAGTTTTAGTAGTAGTATTTGTAGTAGTAGTAGCAGGGGCGGATCCAGAGGGGGGCGATCGGGGCGATCGCCCCCCCCCACAAGAGGAAACTTTCTTATTTTATATATAAATAAACCCATCCATAACAAGTTTGGAGCTCTTAAAAGTAGCAGTATTACCGCCGACCGCCCCCCCCAGAAGTCCGTCCTGGATCCGCCCCTGAGTAGTAGTAATGATAATAATAGGAGTAGGAATTTGGAAGCACCGCAGAGCAGGTCAGCTACCTAGGGTAGCGTGTAAAACAGCTGGCTAGGGTAGTGCGCAAAACTTTTTTCTCTGGTCTGTTTCGAGCGGGTCGTCGATAGTACCCGCTCCGTACCCTTGGGATCACAGTGTCTCGGAAAATTTTTCTCTTCGTTTACGACATGTTGGTGATTTTACTTTGCGTGGAATTAACATACCGATGTTACTCAAATCCCAGATGAAAGCTTGTGATTTTGTACAATTTTGATAGTACACGCCGTATGTAGGAAGGATTAGATATTTACAGGCTGTAGATATATGCTAATGTGAGGTTTCTGAAGCAAGTGCGCATTTTATTTTATTTAATTGCTAAAGAATTAGTAGTAAATAATACTTTTATAGCATGGCAGAGAGCCTTAGTATATGGTTTGGTGTCTTGTGGATAATTTCAATATTTACTTAAACGAAGGAAAAGTAAGTAGCATATCTGCATAGTTTGAGTTATTTACTTGCTCTCTGCAAATAGATAGCATGTTTATTCAGAAATTTTGTTCTAAAAGTCGGATTCAAGACTTTCAATGTGATAAATTAAGCTTCAAGATCGCAAAATTTTACGACTGACGCCATTATACAAATTCCGAAAAAAAAATTAACGATGTTTACCGGAAATTGATCGCACATATGCGTTGCGGTCACGCAAGTCAATATTGAATCAGCCCCAATATTTGCGGATTGCAATAGAAACAAAAAAAAGTGCAACAGCAGTTATGTAATCGCGATTATCGCAAACAAAAACGCAAATCAGCATTGAGATCATACAAACCGCTCCGGAATGAGGCCAGCCATACCGGCAAAAGTTATTGCTTTGCAACCTTGTTTACTCCCCTTCTATGGCTCCATATTGGATGTTATATGGTGGCGGAAGGGAAGTCTGCTGAAAATACAAGCTAAATTTAGTGGTAATGGCATCTCGTGCTACGAATTATTCCTTTTTGGGTGCATTATCGGTAAGTATAACAAATAAAATAATTGTTACATTAAGTTATGTTTGGGGAAGATTTTAAGGTTCGTATTTCTGGAGAAAATTGCGAATATAGCACCTTTGAGCGCTCAGCTAGGAATTGGAACCTGTATAGCATAAATAATTATAGAGTACAAGTACTTGAGCATCTATATAGCTTTCTTATGGATTGTTATATTTGTAAAGAAGCATTCATAGTCCAACACTTAGAGGGTTCTAAAAATACAATAGTGAGAATGATTCTTGCACTAGATTGGTGAAATTTCCACGTATAGAGAGGGTTCAACAGTAGTACTGTAAATACAGTGAAACCTCTCTAAAGCGGACAGCCGTGGGGAATAAAAAATTGTCCGCTATAGAGAGTTGTCCGCCTTAGGGAGGTTTCAATATTTTCTTACGTAAATGAGTAAACAAGGTAATATGCAATTCGAAACAAATATTTTTGCATGAATCATAAATTTATGAATGTTGCGAAAATGTTACTGTACCCGCATTATCCTCCGCCATCCAATACTCTATGTTCGAGGGATAACATGAAAATAAGATGTTATAGTTCTCTGCACTTTGCACTTATCACTTTACTACGTTTTCAGTATGTCGCTTTAATTTGTGTTTAATTACAGTCCAGTAGTGTCTTTTTTTGGGACAATATACGTGCCCGCGGGCAAAAAAAATACCAAATTTGTCTTTTGTTTGGTTAGAGATTCCAGCGGGTTAGTAGAATAGCATGTCATTCCAAACGGCGGACAATTATCAATCACTTTTGTGTCTAAAACAGCCTGGGTGGGAGTGGGATGCAAGCAAAAGACATGAGAGTGTTGTTAAACAGAGGTGCTTCGTCTGGATTGGAAGCAGACAGTTGAGAAGGCAAAATGCTGTCATAATGCTTCCTTGGTGACACATGCATGAATTACTAAAAATGTATTTTTACTGTACTTTTCAACTTGTTTCTAGAGAAAGCGTCCGTAATACAAAGGTAAATAATACCTATAAAAGACAGAGAAGACTGTCCGTGTCCGTAGTAGAGAGTGTCCGCTTTAGAGAGGTTTGCCAATATGTTTTTTCCTATTACAGTGTTTGGAGATTACAAAATATGTCCGTTACGGGAGGTGTCCGCTTTACAGAGGTGTCCGTTAGAAGAGGTTTCACTGTAAACAATTATATTGGGCCTATGTCTAGCAGAGGGGGTCCAGCTCTTTTCTCTAAAAAAGTTACAATTTTGGTAATTTCTGTTCACATTCTCTTAGTTTAGAGTAGGTTACGTTAGGTTAGGCTAGTTTAGTTTGTTATATTAGTGTAGGGGTCCCGCATAATTTTCCACAAAATTATAGAATTTCGCTTATTTCTACTAATAATAGGTGGGGTATGTTTAGTACAAGGGGTCCAGAACCACGTAAAAAAAAAAAACACAATTTACAGGAGAAAAGAATGATGTAAGTACTGAGACGTAACAGAACATAATTAAATCTATCCTAACCTAACCTAAAGTGATCTAAGCTAACCTGAACTAACCTAAACTAACTTAATAGAAATAAGCGAAATTCTGTCATTTTTCGGAAAATTATGCCTGATCCATACACTATTATTACATAAACTAACCGAACCTAAATTTACCTAAACTAACCTAACCTAATGTGAACAGAAATTACCAAAATTGTAACATTTTTCAGAGAAAAGAGCCCCTTCTGCTAAACATAGGCCTATTAGGTTAGATTTGGTTACGTTATGTTACGTCTAAGTACTTGCATCATTCATTTCTCCTGTAATATTTTTGTTTTTTACGTGTTTCTGGACCCCTTGTACTAAACATACTCTGGAATATGTTTAGTACAAGGGGTCCCGAAGCGTGTAAAAAAAAAAAAAAATACAGGAGAAATGAATAATGCAAGTACTTAGACGTAACATAACGTAACCAAATATTAGTAGAAAGAAGCGAAATTCTGTCATTTTTTTTGGAAAATTATGCGGGACCCCTACACTAATATAACTAACTAACTAACTCTATGGCCTATGGAACCCGGAGGTTCAATGCCGCGTTCACAAGAGCTCTCCACTGATTTCTATCCTTAGCTAAATGCATCCAGTTTCTACTTCGTATTCCAATCTCTGCGAGACCCATCTTAATATTGTCCTCCCATCTGCGCCTAGGTCAAAACGAGGTTCGTAAGGTATATTTCATTAGTTTTATAAAGGAGACCTTTGTTCTAAAACCTTCCCGGGAAGTTTGGACCCATTTTGTTAAAATTAATAGAGAGTAATTTCTCGTATGTGCGTAAGGATACAATTCCTCGTTACTTTCCCTCAATCCAGCCATGCGGTAATCTTGTGCGAATTAGTTTTCACCGCTTGCCAAATAGTTCCATGTTTATAACTGCATATTAAAAAGATGATTCAAATTTTTATTTGGAGGCGCGGTGGCTCAGTGGTAGAGCGTTCACCTTCTGTGCTTGGGGTCCCTGGTTCGATCTCAGCTCGCGCCATGTAGACTTTGTGATGGACATACACCGTGCTCGTGGGTTTTCTCGGGGTTCTCCCGTTTCCCCCCACTTTCTTCATTCCATCGTTTTCACTGACCTCTCATCATCACCGTCTCCTTTAGCCTAACCGGCATAACCGTGTGATGTAAAACTTAAATATATCATTTCATTTTTCAAGTTTTTATTTTTGTCACTTCTTTAAATGTGCCGTTCTGTGAATCGATTCGTAGGGAACTGGTTTCCCGGAACAGTTCGTTAAATATCACTAGGAAGCAGCTCTTACGAATCGAATCTAATAGAAGACATGGTGGGCCAGACTGCAATGTTTCCACAATTATTTTAAACATTGCCAGATTCAGTTGCTTATGGTTTTGGAATCATGGTAATTTCCTATAACAACACAATTCTAAATTCATCGAAACTTGAAATATGGAATGTATAAAATAGAATTCAGAAATAAACTACAGTAAGAACCACTGCATTTCTCGTCTGCTAAAATGGACATACAATAGATAATAAGGAAATTTAAGCAAATTATTAACGCCCGAAAGCCAAAGTAGAAAAACACACAGAAGAGAATGAATAAAAAATATTCATATTAGACTATATACTTGGATGGGAACAAGCCCCTGACCCTTCCTGAACAATAACTAACACAGAAATACCATACTAAAACTAATACGAACAGCTCACAAAATTACATACTTTAAAGGAACAAGCCCCCGAACCACCTGATCAGAATCAACTTTGTATCTTAAAATAATATATAAAACCTGAACAATAACAAATACCTGACATTTCAGTGTGGTAAATATAGTTCGGCAGTTTGATTCATGAAGAAATATTTCTCCTCAATATTATAACCAGAATAGAATTTTCTAGGTCATAAATACTAGCCAAACTGCATCACCATTCCTTCTAAATCATGTGTACGGCTCCTTCTCGAATGGCACAAACGTTATTATTATTATTGTGTATGCTTCAGTAATACAATTAACGAAATTAGAGGAGTGGTTCAGTTATATGTCTCCATTGACCACTAAGAACAAATGACGACTGAAAAAGAGTAAACTTCATTGACACATACTAATCTTCACGACCGATATATTTCTAAGTTGTTCTTTCTCAAAGGAACATTCACCACATCAGACGTGTACTGCCAGGAAAACAACGTAACACATAACACAAAGCAACACGCGCTAAATGCACCTGCAACAGCGAAGCACAGCACACGAGGCCAAATCATAAGGAAGACCACATGAACACTATCAGCACATGACGTCAAGTCATATCCACCACACTTCCACCCTCAAACAGGATGCCACGGTCATCAATAGCAAGTCCCCACGTGACGACCCGATACTAGTAACGAACCTAGAAGAACAGATACGTTCTCAAAACCGGAACCAAAGATCCAAATCACTGAATGGAATAAAATGAATGAAATGACCAAAGTAAAAACATGCCAAAGATAAAGACAACTTCCGCTCTCCTTACATAATATCAAGTACACAAACTAGCAATCACTCATTTCTCCTCGGTAATTTTTTAGTTTTGTTAGGAACGGACGACTAACTTTGGAACTTAATCATCCGGATGATGAACTTAATCGGCCGCGCGGGAGTGCGTCCGAAGGGAGCAGGCATGTCAGCAATATTGAGTATACACATAAGCAAAGTAGTGGAATGAAATAGGTTTTGGTAATGATACAACTTTTAATAGCACTTTGCATGGTTTCATACTAGTAATACTCTACTTACAAACATAAAATATAGCTTCTTTACACTGTGCAGAGGTACACTGCCACTGGAATATAGCATCTCAGTCATCGTTCATGTGTACTCACTTATTTGATCCGTCACAAAGCACTTGTAATGATTTTATACTAGCAATCCTACACTTGTAAACCTACAATATAGCTGTATTACTTTCTATTTAATTCTGTTGCCTGCAGAAATTTGTTCCTTAAAAATGGAGCTTTACATGCAAAATATTGAATTTTACCTGTGGATCTTCCAAAATGTGATGTACAGTTCGCAGCAAAAAACCTGCAACATGAGCATGTAAGTTTATTGTGAAACGAAGTCTTTTGCTCCAAAATAAGTATGCAGGGGAGGACGCCGAGGTTTCTCCTGGCGTGATTCGTGCCACTTAGACGCTATGTTGATTTCCTGCGCTGTTAGGCGTAGTTTCACAATAAACTTAAATGCTCATGTTGCAATTATTTTTTTATTTTTATTTATTTATTTATTTATTTTTCTGCGGACTGTACCAAAACTACACCACCAGCATCTTCATGCGAATTACACATGCAGATAGCATATCTGTAAAGTTTGTGAAGTGTTATCTTGTAATTATCAATGAAGTGGGTTACAAATGAAAATTACTTAAAAGTGTACCTAATAAGTATAGAGGTTGTTAATAGAGCATGTGTTTTAAGGGATTAAGATAATTGGTGTAAAGAAACCATTAGTATACATTAATTCAGAAGTATAGAGGTTGTTAATAGAGCATGTGTTTTAAGGGATTAAGATAATTGGTGTAAAGAAACCATTAGTATACATTAATTCAGATTCCTTCGTGCTACATTTTGAGAAATTTGACCTTAAAATTTTTCATAATTCTTGATCTGAGCCAAAAATTGGCACGAAGGACTTTCAACTTGAGCTATATCTCGCCATTTTGAAATCCCGTTTTCATATTGTTTGGAGTTCATTCCACGAAATATAGTGTATTTCGATAGATGGTTCCATATCTATTCCATGGATGGTTTTGTTCATTGAGGCATTTTTCATAGGATTAAAATTTCGTCTAATTCTTTTCCTGGTGGTATAGTTCTCCGAATTGAGGCAACATTGCCTTTTTGTACGGCCATGCTTATACGTTGTGTTAGAAAGGAAGTGGCTCTGTTATCTCCATTAGCAGAGTAATTCGTTGACCAACTTCCTTGATAAAATTGAGACCTTCTTTGCCCCAAGCTCCACTGGTTTCCATAGCTATAGTTACGAATTGGTATTTGTCAATTAGGTTACTACATTTGTTTCTCTTTTCTGTTTCTTTTCTACTAGCTATGATACCAGCTTGAACTGATGAAAAAGAAATATTGGAAGGACCGAACGTGTCGGCGCATGTAAAGTCCCAGTCCAAGGCTTTACTTCTTTTCCAAGGTATCAATGTTAATCCATCAGGTCTCTTGCCGTCTGATCGATTGCATCCAGTTGGTTCTCGTATTGATGGTATCCCTGCTGGTATAAGAGCTCTCATTATTAACTCGTTAACCATAGAATGTCGTGGGTGTCTGCCAGCACTTTTTATACAGGAAAGTCCGTGTAGTCCTCTTTCGTCTACTGAGCTCCTGCAAGCGAAACATTTACTAGGTACGCAAATCCCTGCACCTAAACGTAATGCTATAGCAATTCGGAAACTTTGGGTAGATGGAGTCCTAGCGAAGAAGATGGTAAGGCCTTAAGCCAATCGCCTGCTTCAACAGATGTGACAGCGAGTAGTCTGGCTTTGTCCTCTAGATTATTGGTTGAGTGCATTAGGTAAGAGAAGTGCGATTTGATGATGGGATCATCCCTTGATTGCTTTGTCCTTTCGCTTAGTGGAGGAAGTTCAGAGCTGACTAGTAGAGCCCATGTAGAAGAGCATTCTGTGATTTCTGAGTCTATGTATGAGTGAAGATCATACTTTATAATCTATCAAATTTTGACTTAAGTGCTAAAATTAACACAAGAAAAACAAAGAAAAAATGCATTAAGTATGAGTTCAAGAAGTAATTCGAAGGACTACATGATTAAATTAAATTAATTTTTTTTTAGTTCAACATTCCACGGTTATTGCTTTCAGGCTAAAAAAGGACAATTAGTAATGGTGAATGATTGTAAGTTTTTTTTTTTTTTGTGCTGGCTCACCGGAAATCAAACCCAGGATCACGTGTATCAAAGGTGTACGCGCTAGCCACTATATTAGCAGGGAAGGCTACATGATTAAGCAAACAGTGGGATCCGGGATGTATATAGTAGAAAAATAATTACGTATGACACACCATACAGGTAATATCGATGCGTACATCGATAAATTAATGCATCGATGCGTACATTGATATATGACCGATTCCATTTCAAATCTTCCAGGCAAACCACAATTGGTCCCCATCATAGTCTCAGATTTCATTTATTTTTTTTATATGGGATCTACATGCAATATTATTAAACCCATATTTTTTCTTTTTGCTGAAAAAGATTTTTTTCTTCGATATACCGCCTTCCAAAATGGCTGCCCTCATCTCTGATTGCTCGAAAAACTGAAAAACATGTCAAATTAAAAGTTCTGTTGTAGAGAAACAAGTGTACTTAGTAACATAATCGCAATAGCAGGAAGAGTATAAAATTGTATGTTTCGGTGGAGGGCCAAAATTCGTCTATTGGTCCAATAGGAATCGCGCAATTCACTCGCAATGTTGCCAACTTTGGTGAAATTTTTGCTAATTTCAAACTTTTTTTTTTTCTGTCCTCACGAGCAATATCAACCATCTGCTTCTAGCATCGAAATCTACTCCATAAGGTCTCTTGAAAATATAAAGGACTTACGTTTCTGATTATTACATCGCACGTTATAGTATGATGAAAAGCTGAAAATTTCATTAAGACGCCATGTTTGGACGCCATTTTCTCAAAAACCCTACCTTTTAAAAATCTGATTTTTTTTACAACTATTGGATAAGTACCTAAGTATTTAATATCCGTTAACCGTTCATGCGGCTACAGCCCCTAACATTCGCAATTAATTATTGAAATTTCGATTTTTGTACTTGAAATTTAAATATTTCCTATGAGCATTTGTGTCCTATACACAAGGCGAATTAAAAGGGAGTATGAAAATTTTGAGAGATGAATCCTGACATCAAATCCAGTAGAAAAGTTCCTAAAACATGAGTCGAATTCCGCTTCGTTTTCGAGTTACAGGGTTTCCAAGTCGGGACAAAATCGGCTCGCGACAGTGGATAATAAAATATATATATATTCCGCGTTAAATCAGAAACTATGTGTTAAAGCTTTGATGAAGTTGAGAAAGTTGATTTGTATCAATATGATGATTTTTATGTGCGTCGCAATTCGGTTGGCAGTGTTGCCAATTTCGTAGAACTTTTATTTGTTTCCAAATGACAATACGTGATTTTTATTTGATATTCATTAATGATTGTAAACATCACATGAAGCACAATTTTCCCCACATTACCAGTTTTCGAAAACTTACATGTGTTTCATTAAAAGGTTTTATCTCGTGCGTTATTGATAGTTTGCAACATTGAGTGTGAATTTCATTTGATGTTTATCATCATTAGTAAAACCAAAATGGCGAATAAAAACTACGTGTGTGTCAGTTGTCATAATAATAATAATAATAAAGAAAATTTCTTTTTTATTATTCCAGAACCTCTCGTAACTCCACACATCAAGTTCGAGCTTTTTCAAGATGTGAAGTGATATCTGCTGGACAAGTTGTAACGTGTTCAAGAAGTTCTGCTGCAACCACGGAACAGCTCATTACGTGATTCGGTGTTGTGAACATCGTCCTAGTGTTCTCTGGAAACATGAAAATTGTTTTTACTGGTAACATAACATTTTAGTGCACTAGTTACATTGTTTGTGTGAATAACAGTGGAGAATTCCTATTAAAGTAAGGACCGTATTAAGTGTGTTGATTATTCTATATGGCATAAGAGGATTGTGTACAGAAAGAATGGTTGACAAAAATCTTATCTTGCGGTAAAATATATGTACAGCGCGTCTTCCAAAACGTAGTATTAGGAGAGGATGATTATTTGTGTAAAGGGTTCTTTGATCATTTACCGTGAACAGCATGAGTTTGAGATATTGGTGATCACGGAAGAAAGTGTAAATATGCACCAGCAAGATGAACTTGTTCCTCTGAATGTAGATTTGGAAACGCTTACTAGCCAGTTAACATACTAAACATGAATAAGTCGCCATTAAAATAGCCATTATCGGTGAAACCTAGACTACGGTGAAGGATTCACTTCTCAATTTTTTTCACACTGCCTTTCAAATCACCTTGTGCACAGGACACAAATAATCATCCTCCCCTAATAGTACGTTTGGGCAGACACGCTGTACGCAATCCATATATTTTACCGCAAGATAAAATTTTTGGCGAGAATTCTTTCTGTAAACAATCCTCTTATGTCTTTTAGCATAATCAACACTAATACGGTCCTTTGTAACAGGACTTCTCCATTGTTATTCACAAATACTGTAACTAGTGCACTACAATGTCATGTTACCAGTGAAAACAATTTTCATGGTTCCAGAGAACACTAGGAATCACGTAATGAACTGTTCTGTGGTTGCAATAGAACTTCTTGAATAAGTTCGAACTTGATGTGTGGAGTTACGAGAGGTTCTGGAATAATAAAAAAGAAATTTTCTTTATTATTATTATTATTATTATTATTATTATTATTATTATTATTATTATTATTATTATTATTATTATTATTATTATTATTATTATTATGACAACTGACACACACGCAGTTTTTATTCGCCATTTTGGTTTTACTAATGATGATAAACATCAAATGAAATTCACACTCAATATTGCAAACTATCAATAACGCACGAGATAAAACCTTTTAATGAAACACATGTAAGTTTTCGAAAACTGGTAATGTGGGGAAAATTGTGCTTCATGTGATGTTTACAATCATTAATGAATATCAAATAAAAATCACGTATTGTCATTTGGAAACAAATAAAAGTTCTACGAAATTGGCAACACTGCCAACCGAATTGCGACGCACATAAAAATCATCATATTGATACAAATCAACTTTCTCAACTTCATCAAAGCTTTAACACATAGTTTCTGATTTAACGCGGAATATATATATATTTTATTATCCATTGTCGCGAGCCGATTTTGTCCCGACTTGGAAACCCTGTAACTCGAAAACGAAGCGGAATTCGACTCATGTTTTAGGAACTTTTCTACTGGATTTGATGTCAGGATTCATCTCTCAAAATTTTCATACTCCCTTTTAATTCGCCTTGTGTATAGGACACAAATGCTCATAGGAAATATTTAAATTTCAAGTACAAAAATCGAAATTTCAATAATTAATTGCGAATGTTAGGGGCTGTAGCCGCATGAACGGTTAACGGATATTAAATACTTAGGTACTTATCCAATAGTTGTAAAAAAATCAGATTTTTAAAAGGTGGGGTTTTTGAGAAAATGGCGTCCAAACATGGCGTCTTAATGAAATTTTCAGTTTTTTATCATACTATAACGTGGGATGTAATAATCAGAAACGTAAGTCCTTTTATATTTTCAAGAGACCTTATGGAGTAGATTTCGATGTTAAAAGCAGATGGTTGATATTGCTCGTGTTGACAGAAAAAAAATGTTTGAAGTTAGCAAAAATTTCACCAAAGTTGGCAACATTGCGAGTGAATTGCGCGATTCCTATTGGGCCAATAGACGAATTTTGGCCCTCCACCGAAACATACAACTTTATACTCTTCCTGCTATTGCGATTATGTTACTAAGTACACTTGTTTCCCTACAACAGAACTTTTAATTTGACATGTTTTTCAGTTTTTCGAGCAATCCGAGATGAGGGCAGCCATTTTGGAAGGCTGTATAACGAAGAAAAAAATCTTTTTCAGCAAAAAGAAAAAATACGGGTCTAATAATTTTGTATGTAGTTTTTTATTTTAAAAAATAAACTAAATCTGAGACAGTCGTGTGGACCACCCTGGACGATTTGAAATGGTATCACTCATATGCGTTTCATTCAAGTACGACTAGCCGTTTCCAAGTTACAACATACAACGAGATACTTTGTATCGATTGATAATTACCTGTATTTTTGGGCAGAAAGTGCTTCTACATAAGCACTATACCTGATATAATGTTAATTTAAAAATAACAAAAGAAGAATGTTTTTAATATATGTAAGAAATATACATTATTGTATAATTGGTTGCTATGTAGTTGTTTATAGATACATAATTAACATGTTTGATGGCAAAACAGTTTGTGTGAATATACGTTAAAAGAGAATCAACGAATAAATTATTTACCACTCATCATCGACTTGTAATTTCAGTATAAAAGGTGAGAATACTAGTGGATATAATTACGGAAGATATTTTAAGGTGTGAACAATTACGGCCACTAAAGATTTACTTATGTTATTAGCCGAACCATGGTTGGCGACCACCTTTGGTGAGTCGTTGTAAACATTTTGAAATCAACTGAAGACTTTAGAGACATCATGTGTAATTTAATAGGATGCTAGGTGTCATAGAAAAATCTAAATGCTGTAAATGAACGCGTGAGAGGAAGCGTGGCATGCATGAACAGTTGGCGTTCGTGTTTTGTAATCATAAGGTCTGGTATTCGAATCTGGCGACCAGCAATTCAGCCTTAGTATTTTCAGTATTTCCTAGCTGTACTCGGCGAATGTTGGAATGACTCCATTACGAAGTCTTCTGGACACAAGTAGCGATCATATGAACATGCGCCGAAGCAAAGTCGAGAAATATTGTAGAGCAATTTAAAATAACCAGAATTATAATTACGTTTAAGGTGAGTTTAAAAAAGTTATTTACCAATGGGTTACAACACATTTGCTCTATCTTTCCAATGTATTTTATAGAGGGCGACAATATTTGTAACACGTGAATCAAATTCGAGAGATGGATGTTGAATTTTGACCAAAACCAATAATTAAGAGAACGATCCATGCAGTTTGGTGATATCTTGTTTCTCTCATTGTTAAGCGAGTTTTAGTATTGGAAGCATGTTTGCGAAGAGTAAATTTAAGCTCTTTTAACAATGAATAAAACAAAATATAGTAAAGCCACGATTATCCGAGCCTGAACGGTTGAACGTGCTGTACAGCAATAATTATAGGCTTGGTTAGTTATATGTACCTCACGTCTTTATTACTATACGTACAATACTGCTTTTCATTTTGCAGAGTCTGTATTATCCCAAGTCCCGATTATCCGAGGTTGGTTAGGTCCACATGAGCTCAGGTAATTGGGGCTCTGCTGTAATTAGAAAATGCGCGAATTATTCTCTGAATGGTCTCCCACAAAATATATTGGAAAGATAGAAGAAACATGCTGCCATGTATTTGTCATAGTCAACCCTTTACACTCCTTAACATACGATAATTTAATTATTACTATAAAATACTTCCAAGAAAGAAAAATATAATTATTAGGGTACTCATTTTCTTATTGAAGACTTAAACTTGTTCCTGCCTTGTGCAGTTATGTCTGCCTGTTATAGTAACCATACTGTGTATATAATGCATATACTATGAACTTGTATGTGATTCTCATGCATTTTTTATTTTCCAGAAAAGATATGCAGCCAAAACAGCAGCAGCGCCATCCGCTACTCAGAGTCGACGTCCTTTGGAAGTGAAAACGATTTGTTTGCCTAATAAATTAGCTGTTGCATCCGTAGAAGATTGTTCTCCAGTATCTCGCATTTCTATACTTTACAGGTGAGATGAAAGTTTCGTCGTATTTTCCACTCAATGAATGACATTCTAAAACTTCCCAAAAACTTTAAAATTGGTGACTTCGCGGAGAACTACACTTAAAAAAACTATGATAGGTTTTAAAATGCCTTGCTTGTGTCCGCATTATGCAGTGTAAAGTAATAAAACTCGATACTAGTATCTGCATTGCACCGGAGGACCAGAAATATGATGATGTATATACATTGGTTTTTTTTTTTTTTTTTTTTTTTTTTTTTTTTTTTTTTGCAAAGTTTAATGTCCCACGATAATGCTCTGAGTCTAAGCGAGACTGTAATGATGAACGAAATTATGGAATGATGAAAGTGGGAAGAAACGGGAGAACTCAAAAAAATTCACACACTTGATGTGTGTACATTACAAAACCCACTTGTCGCGAACTGGGATCAAACCAGGGATCCCATACACCAGAAGTGAGCAGTCTGTTACTGAGTCATTGCAGCCCTTTGTGTTTAAACTGTTCATTCAAAATTCACATTGTTATGAACAGTGAACTGTATTAATAAATATACAAGAATACACTGATGCTGATACAGAATACATGCACTTGCAGACGGTTGTCTGTATCCTAAGAACAAAAATACATTTGTTATTTATCACCAACAGTATAACTTTTAAGTGAAGAGATATAATACAATCAGCATACAGCAATAGGCATTAATAATACATGGCATAATAATCAGTAGACATCAGAGGATATATTTTATATGAGAAAAGATGGATGTAACTGATATCACATGAATTCCCCTATAGGTGCGAATTTAATGATACACGAAGAGTGCAAAAAGTACATAACTTGACCGACATTGAACCAGGATTTCCGTCTTACCGTATTGATTCATTGACCACTACGCTACCCATTCTATCACTCTGGAAGTCTGTACTCAGCCACTCAGAACACCTATCACAGTTCAGTTAGGAAGGGGACATTTTAAAAGTAAAATCCGCTTGGCAATATTTAAGAAGAGCGGGAGCGTTCGTAACTTTGCTCAAGCCCAATCTCCTGTCATCCTTTGAATATAGACGCCATTTGGAATAGCGTCGGCAACGTGTGTTTTGTGGTGTGTGATTAAAGAGTTTCAGAAGATCGAGCCACCCACTGCCTCTGGGATATTTTCTGTAATTTGATTTCCGGTTGCAAGAAATGGGACATCAGTGAAAAATCATCGCCAAGTCTGTAAGGTGTATAGTCCAGATGCCATGAATGATGGCAGAGTTCTTAAATAGGTGAGCCTGTTTAAGAAATTGCGGGAGAATATTCATGAAAAAACATCAGGCCGGTCCTCTGTAATCGCCAACGATTTTCTGTTTTTTATAGGGATCAAGATTCGTGAAAGCAGACGATTCACCATTTGCAGACCTGGCGCCGGCTGATTTCGATATCTTCCTGCATTTGAATCTGTTCCTCGCCAGCAAGGATGATAGCCTCTCGGGAAATCTTTTATGATGTGGGTCTGCGAAAGCTTGTCTCTGAGTTACAAATTTTTTAGCATCAACGGAATTGTGTTAAATAGTAACTGAAAGTATGTTGAATCTCCAAAAGAATAATATACTCGAAATGTTTAAAGGTTCTTTATTATTATTATTATTATTATTATTATTATTATTATTATTATTATTATTATTATTATTATTATTATTATATTAAACGGACTTTTAAAACCGTTCCTCATATATATTTTGAGTGATAAATGGAAGAAAGAATCGATTTCTTATCACAGATTATAGGTGCAAAAGTCGGAGATCCGGATTCGAGTTCTAGCCCAGTCGTGCTTTTTTTTCTTTTTTCTTTTTTTTTTCTTTTTTCTTTTTTTTTTTTTTTTGCACTTTTTGAATATCAGAGGATGTAGTTATCTCTTACAATTTGTTTCCTAGTAGTTATCACAATTAATATTTGATATTTCTAAAATATTTATGAAACATGAAGTTAGGAGTAGTGTTGGTGGGACATAGTATTTCTTTTAATCTCGTTCTTTATCCGTTTTAGCACTACTGTGTTAAAAAAAATACCCTACTATTTCATTGTGTACATAAACTAGATCAGTAGTTCTTTAGTGACATATAAATTAGTTTTGAAACTCTTTATTTTCTTTATAATTGCAGAGCTGGACCACGCTATGAAAGTCCAGAGAACTTAGGTATTAGTCACCATCTGCGAATTTGCGCCGGTTTGACGTCTGAAAATGCAAGCCAGTTCAGTATCATACGGAACATTCAGCAGATCGGAGGCTCACTGTATTGTACAGGTGGACGAGAGCACATCGCATACACTGTAGAATGTACACGAAATAAAGTGTAAGTAGTGCGTATTTTAATATTATGTAGTTTTTAAGAATAATAATTGTGCCTCCTACTATTAGGTATATGTTTTTTATTGTTTGGAAAAGAAAAATAATTCAGTTTTTTTTACTCTTGTGATATCAAGTTACTTGTGTGTTAAAGGATTGTAGCTGAGAGTACAAAGAACAATAAATAGTGCTTTTGGATGGAATACAATAGTAAATGCATTAAATAGTAACATAGACAACAAGTAATGGAGCGTAAGAAATTGGGATTACATGATTTGAAGTGTCCTCACTTAAATAATGTTTTCTGAACATATTTCTGTAGCACAGTGTCGGAATCGTATAGATTTTTTGCTGCGAAGAGTGAAGAAAAATTTATTCTAATTGAGTTACCTTTTGTTATGCAGATGATTCGTAATAGATATAATACGTTAGTTTGAGATTCTGTTGTTGGTGCAAAAGTTTGTTCGTTTTTGTGATAAAACTTGAAGAAACAGTTCAATAAGACGTAATCAATATAGAGTGTGCCGTTCTGTGCGATTACCTTTCTCCATCTCTCTGGTAGCTGTATAATCTAGAAGCTCATAGAAATTCTGAGGTTTCTGGCGAAAGAGCTGATCTAGGTGAGTTTTCAGATCTTTCAGGAAATAAAGTTTTTACTATTTAAGATGTTTTAAAGTGATCAAAATAAATGGTAGTTGGAAGGCACAAGGTCGTGGGAATGCGATGGGTGGATCAAAACAGACCAGGTAAATTACAACAGATTGTTTCGGATGGTCAAACATACATATAGTCTAGCTTGTCGTGATGAAAATAACACCCTTTCTTTTATTAATTCGGGACACTTCTGGTCGATTTTTCACTTTAATTCACTAATGTAGCAACCGAGGATTAATCTGTGGATAGGGATAAACCTAATAATCGAAGTGAGGATAAAATGTTGCGCCTACTCTGATCTCAAGATTGTTTTCACAAATCATGAGATTATGATAAATAGTCGTAAACGGAAGATTAATCAGTTTTCATCTTTGTAGGATTGTTTGCAGGAGATTATATAAATTGGATGTTCATGTAGCTGAGTTGTGTACAGTATTTCACCAAATGCCTTGTGTTTTGTTCTTCCAAGTTGCTAAGAACCACTCAACATCCACACTTTCAGGGGGCGGTTGAATCAAGCGCTGCTAAATGGAGGAATTTGTACCTGTTGCAGAAACTGACTGGCAGTTGCTAAGGTTGCTGCAGCTGCTTGTGGACAATACGAGAAGATAGCAGCGATGCAGGTATAAATGCGGTGTCCAATGCTAAGGAATAGTAGCTCCCTGTCATGTTGCTCAATGTTACTGGATTCGGTGGTAACGCTTGTTGCAACTGGAAATATAAATTTTCCTTTTTCTTTCAATTTTTTAAAGTGATTTTTAGAGAGATCCATCAATACTATCTTACACTGAAAAACAGAGGTTTATTTTTATTCAAATGCTGCTTTAACTTTCTTTGAAGCTACAAAATAGCCGGTTGCACAACCATGCAACCTACAGTATCAGCCGCCGCTGATATATACATACACTGGGTGATGAACACATCTTGAAACACAAAAACAGCTTATGTAAATACTTGTTAATGTAAATTCTTCGTGCCCGAACAGCTCTTCTTTTGAAATAATCTTTCGTGCTACTGCAGAGCAGTTTTCACCAGAACTATTTTTTTTTTTTTAATCTAAACAAATATGAGTCAAATTATATTACATATGATTGACGATGTTTCCGTACGAAACATAAGGCTCTTTTTAAAATTGAAAGTACTCTAGGTCTCTAGGTAAGGGCTTTAAATAATTGGAGTCACAAGTAATGAGTATCATGATTGAGAACTTATTAGTAAACATGTGACCAAAATAAAGTAGCTAATAAGTCTAATGATTAGATTTAATTTGACAAATGATCTCATACTTTACAGGGACACAGCTTTAAGGTTTTTAGCCGAAGTAGCTACTAGATTTGAATTCAGGGATTGGGAAATCAAGGACTCGCTGCCCAGAATGAAGCTAGAACTTGCCTCGCTGGACCCACAGGTAAGTAATATTTTTTTTCTGTAGACAGATGTGAATTTTAACTGCGCAGGAAAAGAAACACAATGCCTTATGCTTTATTTAGGACAAGCAGGTACTTCAGAAATAATTTCTTTTTGATATCTATAAATAAACCTGTATCTGCTTACTGATAGGACGTATGGAATACATTTTTCAAGATAGAAATTGTTAGCAATACATTTTTCAAGATAGAAATTGTTAGCCTCTTAGTATTCCTAGTAGGCTGATATAATTTCCAATATTTCGGCTATATTCAGCAAGTATCCATTTTCAAGGACCACTGTTGATTAAATCATATTTTGCAGTAAGATCTTCACATACTTTGTGCTTCAACATCAGTGAACATTTTGTGCTTTATATAAATTGGTGGCTAAACGTGTCCGAAATATCGAAAATTATTTCAGCCTACTAGGAACGCCAGAAGGTTAGTACACTGCAAAAATTGATAGTATTGGACAACTCAATTTTGTCTACCACTGTTAGCGTGTTATTTATATACCAAGCTAATCACCTTCCGAGGGTAAGTATCATAAATATCTGGTAATGACAGTGTGAATAATTTTTACATTTTGCCATGAGGAAAGCTTTATGCGGTAAATAATGCATATAGGAACAACAAATGGCAGAACTTCTATTCGTGTAAATGCTATTAGAAAATATATACCTACAAAACTATTTTCGTGAAGAATTACCAGAAAATATTACACTTGTTCGTTACTTGGTATAAACGTCAAATATACTGTGTAGAGCCGTGCTGCGGGCCGCGGTGGCTCAGTGATAGAGCGTTCACCTCTGGTGCTTGGGGTCCCGGGTTCGATCCCAGCCCCCGCCAAGTGAACTTTGTGGTGGACAAACACCGTGTGCGTGGGTTTTCTCGGGGTTCTCCCGTTTCCTCCCACTTTCTTCATTCCACCATTACATTCATTACTCATCATCACCGTCTCCTTTAGCCTAACCGGCATAACTGTGGGACGTAAAACTCAAAGATTTCATTTTCATTTTAGAGCCGTGCTCATAGCAAAAAGTAACAACTAATGGAAATTATTATTGTCTGCTATTAGATATTTATGATATTACCCAAGCAAATTGATAGCACTTGATGTTGAAATAATACGCTAACACTGGCATACAAATTTAGTTGTTTTAATACTCTCATCTTTTGCAGTGTACAATTTAAGTCCATATCCCTCTATCATAGTTAGAATCAGAAGTTTGGAGAAGAGATATCTCAGTGGCATACTTGTAGCTCTAGTGAGAATGATCCTTGGTTCCATTCTGTGTAACGTAAGGTTGTGATGGACTCACTACAGCTGGTTTTTGGGTTTTCTCCTTTCCTTCCAATCTTCGCTCTTCCATTTCTTAAATAAGCATCGTTTATTTGCATTTATCATTCATCTTTAGCTACCAAGACCTGACAGTAACATCCAAAATCGCTTAATAAGTAATACGATGCACGTCAAATAATCCAAAGAAAAATGCACTCATTGAAGCACCCAAATAACAATTCATGCAAATGTTTGAACAGAAAGTTGTCGCGATTCTCAATGGGTTTTCCTCAATAAATTAAGTTGTTTGTAGAACTTAATCAGGATCAGTTCCCTCTATTGAGAAATAATATTTATAGTACTTGAATTATTGCTGTTAAATTTCCTTGTTGATAATAACTTATACTATTTTCTCATAACCTTTATCAGAATCTAACCAAATAAACAGAACAGCATAGATCATTATTAAACTTGTAATAACACAAAAGCGTTTTAGTTCTATAGAACTAACATAATGAAGCGTTTGTGAAAAGACTGCGGCTGTACCAACGGATCACAAAGTTGGTAACCACCACTCGAGATTTTTCAACTCTGAAGACACTACAGATGCATAGCCCGTTTTGTGTAGTGGACCAGAGATCTATAAGGTTGAACAATTAATGACTGGCCTTGGGTATGCAGTCCGCTATATAGAAATATAAGAACACCATAAATAGTGAAAGTAGTGGCGGCGAGAATTCGTCAGAATCCCGTCAGGCACTAATCGGTGATGGCACGTAAGATTAAGGTTCCGAAGCTCTCAATATCTCACTTGAAATTTGAAGAGTACAGGTTATTTCGTTACCCTTCATTCAAAATGAATGACATTCAAAATACAAGCATTCCTGCAACGTTATGTTGAAAATTAGCGTAGACATACTCCTCTTCAGGAGTAAGAATATTTTCATAATAGATCAATCTTTCAACTTTCAAAATGATAGAGCATGTGCATCATGCTCTCGCATAACTAGAGTAAGCTCCAAAGATTCAACGGTCTCAACATTCTTCTTTAGTCATAGTTTAGTGGGACATGCGGTATGACGATGCTACTCAGCTGTAGTTTTGAGAACAAGGAGTTAAAATTCCTGAAAATTAAATCAGAAAACAGTGTGCTTGAAACAGTCGTCAATCACATCACCTTTTCTGTGAGAAGTACCCAACAAGGAGGTTCCAGTAGAACTCTGCACCGGCACAAAAGGCAAGGATGACATAGAAGTGGATCGTAAGGAATGTATCTACCTTCACTACTACTGAAAAATTGATTCTTTGAGCGGAGGCCTCAGTTTATTGGTCTGCAAATTATATGGCATATGTTTAAAGGAATGGTGCACACGAAATGATTACACCGGTATCAGTGTCACCAGTCTGAAGCATTCGTCGAGTGTTGACTGTGGATACTGCCTGAAGACCGTTGCAAGTATTTTGAAAAATGGTTGGTTCTAAGTGTTCTAAGTGTTCATAAGACATACATGTTACGTGGATAATCCTAAAAGTAAGGTAATCTCCTGTTTTTTAGAAATACAAAGAAAAGTTTATTTTCAATAATGTTTACATTATTTCACAATTTGTACATTTATTTATTTTTCTATGTAATCACTATTTCGGTCGATGCAATTTTGTTGGCGCTGTAGCAGTTTTAGTATGTCCATGTTATACTCGCGCGCCACCACGTGTTCGGGAAAGCGTTGAACCTCGTCTTTCACTTCATCGTCTTTGCTAAAACATATTCCTGCCAAATGTTCTTTCAACTTAGAAAACAGGTGCTAACCACTGGTTTGCTTAAGTTTTACGACTGTTTCGTCGGAAATTGACGGTTTCCCGCTCTTTCTTTGTCGCGAATTTCAGTACGACTAACTACAAACTCCCTACACAACTTGTGAACGTTTTTGACATCCATGCACGACTCATCATACACCTCTCCATCCATTGGCGATGAATTCCAGTCGGATCAACGACTTTTGCGTTCAAAAACCGAATAACTGGACGAACTCGTAGCGGTAGCGTCAAGTGGGAGTTCTATTACAAGCAACTGCCAAGCGAAAACAGCGTCCCAACGAGGTTCACACTACCTTGTTTGGAAGTGGAGGAAACAGCAAACACAACAGTGTTGCCAATTCTGCATCCTCTGCACTTTGGAGATCTTACTTTCGGGATTATCGTTGTATTTATATCAGGATTATTGTCTTCATAGTTCAGTAAACACTTACTATAGATCTAGATGTAAATGCAATGAACTATTCGGACGCTATGCATTAAAGATGATACATATTCATACTATTACTTCACGTTTTCTTTTGTTAGGCTCGAGTCTTAGATCTTCTGCACAAAGCAGCCTTCCGAAGGGATTTGGGCAATTCACTGTATTGTCCAGAATATCGTATAGGAAAATACAACAGTGAAGATGTAAGTAAATGATTTTTGTCATTTATAGTAATGATGGTTGAGAGGTAAATGTATTTAAAATAGTTATAAAAATATACTGTGGTATGCACTCTTTTATTATGTAATGTAATAACTTTATATTTACAGAAAATTAAATATTATTGGCATTTGTACGTGTATTATGCATTACAAATATTTAAATTAATAAAATTCCGGCAGACAGTATTAAGCCAATATGTAGTATTTTTATTATATATCACAAAATAATAATAGTAAATACACGCAAGGAGTGATAAGAAGTGGTAAGTTAACAGAAATATGTGAAGTAAAATAATTTCGTAAACAATATATGCTGGTTCAGTACAAAATATTTTCAATGGTGTTCGGAATAAATCATAATATAGTGAATCTCCAATTACCTGGATTAATGAGATCTGGATGTAGTGTAGATGTCTGGATAACTAGGTAAATTATCAAAAAAGATTGTGTTGGGAGGTAAAAAGTTCTCTAAAATCAATTTTGTTAAGCAAATGTACGTTGAAAATAATCACTTTTACTACAAACAATTTTAGAAATTCAGAAAATTCCAGTAAATATAAGCTTTAAGAGACCTAATCACTGAGAAATTAAAATACCGCTGATTTTACAGTAATTGCGTGATATCTTCAAATAGATAAAAGATAATGGAAATGTGAAACAAGAGCGCCCTAGACAATTTTATTTCGCATGAGGTACCCTTATAACGAGTCACGTAGTAGCTTTCCGTTTGCAGCCATTTAGAAACGCGAAAATAAATGCCGATTTTTTAAATGGCTGGAAATCGAAAGCAGATAAGTGAGTCGTGATAACGGTATCTCATGTAAAATAATATTGTCTAGCGAGCTCTTGTTCCACTTCTCGATTATCTTTTATTTATTTGAAGGTATCACATAATGACTGTAAAGTTAGCGGTATTTTAATTTCGCCGTGATGGGGCCTCTTAACGTAGGTTTAGATAGGAATTTATATGAAATTATGTTTTTACGAATCGGGTCATCTAAAAAGTTTTAAGCCTTTGAGCCTTTTCCGCACGAGATAGCGTTAGTGTCTCAAATGTCTCAAATCTTAGGGTATATACTAGTAAGTTGCATCGGATCAGGTCTAACATCATTTGACAGCTGACAATTGAAACTCGTAGATGTACAAACAGTGTTGGAATTCTAATAGTCAGACGTAAAGATTAGTAAACTTTCCGATAAACTACATTACATTTTATATTTTCATTTCAATAAAGCCGCAAATGCTGCACAAGCCCGTGAAGAAAGGGCCTATCTGGTTGCAATGATGTGAATAGACTTTTGAGGAGATGCCAGAAAATGTAAAAGAGACTATGTAGATTCTACATTGAAAAAAAGGTTGTCCTAAAACAGTGGTGCCCCCCCCTCATGTCCATGACGCACCCCCCCTCAATTGCCTATCCGTAGGTGTTCTTCCATGAAAAAAAATCTTTTCGATTAATTTTTACACCCTCTCAAACATATTTATATAGATTTTTAACCCCCCAAATATTTCAATGACGCAGTTTGCGTCATAGCCCCCCTTGTGGGCACCCCTGCCTAAAATAGATGAAACATAGTCAAAAAAAAGCCCGAAACATTAACAGTAACGTCAATGGAAAATCAATGAAAAACAAACAATTCCTTCACTTATCTCAAAAACCAAGAGAGGGAGATGGCTGAAAATCAGCTTAAATATAGAATACACTATGTCGAACATTCAAAAGGAAATTATCCTAAAGTGAATGGAACATAGGAAAAAAAAAGCACGGAATATTAACATTAGTGACAATGGAAAATAAATGAAAAAATGAAATCGTCCACATATCTCAAAAACTATGATAAGGAAATGGCTAATTGAAAGCTTATTGCCAAGACATAATGAAGAGCTTAAAAACTGTATATAGCACGTATGGTAAATATGGATAGAACATTGTCAAAAGTCAAGTTGTTTGAGTAAATTCAATAATAATGATAAAGTATATTTTCGAATTACCCAGGGCGCCTCACGCGGAGGTTACGTGCTTGAAATATCTCATATCTTGATTTGAAATCTCCACACTCGATTTAACACGCAACGTGAGTTTTGACCTGATCACATGACACAGTCTGGTACTTAATGGCAAACCGGATAGGCCCGTTTTGCTGTTTATGAGCAAAATGCATTATGAAAAGCAACAGGCAAAAAATGGTTCAGTCGATTTTGTTCTAAAAATTTCAATGTTCAAGCTGCTTCTCGTACCAGGCGACCAGTCAATAAAAGTGGATGATATTCTGGCAAAAGTCGAGTTGTTTGACGAGCATGTAAGCAGTTATGACGTCACCAATGACCTAAATAATTATCACCAAGTAGTGTTAAACCATTTGGAGAAAGCTGGCTACAAAAGGAAACTTCACGTTGGATACCACTTGGTCTAACTCAAAACATCATTTATACAATCGAATTTGTATTTGTGAATATCTGATTAAATGAACACGGACCATTCCTGAAGCAGTTGATCGTCAGTGATAAAAAGTGGATAACCTACGACCTCAGTGTGTGAGAAAGATTGTAGTCGAGGCGAGTAGCAGCAGCTCGTGGCAAAGCCCAGACTGACGCCCAGGAATGCTATTCTGTGCATTTGGTGGGATTGGAAGGGCAACGTGCATCACGAGCTGCTGCTGCCAGGAAGAATGATGGACTCAGACTTGTACTGTACTATAGCGCGAGTGCACCTAGTAACTGAAAAGAAACGACCGGAACTGGTCAACAGAAAGTGTCGTACACCACGCTGCCAACGCCAGACCGCATCTATCGTTAAGAAATCTTTAGAAATTGGGAGAACTTAGCTGGAAGGTTTTAATACATTCATTGTATAGCCCGGACATGGCACCAGCAAACCATCATTTGTTTCAGTTCCTTCAGAAACCCCTGAATAGTGTTAAGTTAGTTTCAAAACAGATTTGTCAAAACTGCGAGCCTCAATATTTTGACCAGAAACCACAAAAGTTCTGTAGCAACAGAAATATGGCGTTGCTGGAAAAATGGCAAAAGGTCATCGAACAGAATGGTGCATATGTGGTTTCGTATATATATATATATATATATATATATATATATATAGTTTAAATCACAGTATATGTATTTTCAGTTTGAACCTCCAAAGGCTCAATACTTTTTAGAAAGCCTGACGGATACGTTACGTCACATTTATTTCCCTCAGCTGAAATACCTAGTTTTTGGGCTACTACAACTTCCGAGCAGATGGCTATTCATTGCGAATTTTTTGAAAAAGAAAATCCCAAAGCACAAAAGTACTGACCGTGTCGCAGTGTGTCAATTGGTAGAGAAGACAGGAAGGAGATATGGGTTCGAATCTTTTTCATTAAAGTTGCCGGATTTTATTATTTTTATTATTCCATTATGTTCTGTTTGAAGCCTAAAGTAAAAGTAGATATAAACAAAAGTAAATAGTGACTAGAAATGATCAGTTGTTGAGATCATCACTTATAGTTTTCTTATCACATTTTATAGCGTTTTGATGCATACTGAAGTATACTTTAAGTTTGGGTAAAAATTTCTTATTTACCACTTCCAAAATATGTTCAAATCTTCCGGGAGATATTTTATTTTATTTGAAGATGCTATAGCTTTTTAAAGTTTTATCAGGTGAGAGCAGAAATGCTTTTTTTTGATAAGCAGAAATGCTTTGGGGGAACGAATGCGCACTTCTTTATATTTTGTTACTTACCTTAGGTTGGATATAGTTCGTTGTGTAATTTTTATATAGTCCAGTGTAATTACGGCAAAAACTGTCCAAACCTAGACATTTAAAATGAAAAGATGAAACTTGTTGGAATATGTTCTACATACTGATCTTATTACCCTGCAAAAAATCCCAAAAAATCCACTTGCGGGTTTTCCGTCATTTTGAATAAATAGTCAGCCATCTTGGATTTCTCACATACACTTAGTTTATGCCATATAACTTCTAAACCAATTAACGTAGAAGGATCGTTCTTTCTTTATTATACTTCTAATATTATAGGCAATGTAATAAATTATTATCACTTTTCTCCGAGTAACCAGTTTTTCATACCTTCAGGATAAAGTGAATAAATGTGATCTGTATTAGGGGACATATTCTTTTCATGCCTCGCGTTCACTTCTAGTGCTTGGGGTTTCGGGTTTGATCCCAGCCCTCGCCAAGTGAACTTTTTGGTGGACAAACACCGTATGCGTGGGTTTCCTCGGGGTTCTCCCGTTTCCTCCCACTTTCTTCATTCCACCATTTCATTCATTTCTCATAACCATTGTCTCCTTTAGCCCAGCCGGCATAACCGTGGGACGTAAAACTCAAAGATTTCATTTCATTTTCATTTTTTTTCTTTTCATGCCTCATACAACTTAACAGAGTAGGAATGGGAAAAAAGTGCTCGAATAAAAGTTGTTGGAAATTTTATAAGCTTTAAAACGATGCATATATTGTCACTATATACAATGTCAGAGATGCGCAATGAAGCTTCAAACATTATCGGACTGCGCACAATTTCTGTAGAAACATGAATGAATCGTTTAACATGAAGGAAAAGATATTTCATGATTTGAGACGGCTTTTCATTGCAATTTCCGGTAAGTATCGACAGGTATGGAAGTCCGGGTAGTTTAATAAATGATTCGTAAACAGTGGTGTCGCCAGGGGATGCACAAGAACCCTGAAAGTAGACTTTCGCACTATCTTTCTGTATGTAGGCCTGTGTGTCCATTGAAATTAGTGTTTGAGATAAACGTTTTAAAGAGAAGGTGAAAGCTATTGAAATATGTTGTACTGATGTTATCCTGAAAAAAATCCAGTTACGGGTTTTTTCCGCCTTTTTTAATAAATAGCCCTAGTCCAATGCAATTACGACAAAAATCGATCAAAGTGTTTTTTTTTATTATTATTATTATTATTATAACGATTAAACCTGTTAGAATATGTTCTGTATTGATATTGTACTAAAACAGTCCCAACACTCGAGTGGTTGGTTTTCCGCCATTTTTACTTGCAATTATATGAGCAATATGTGAAGTATATCACAAAACACTATGACAAATAATATTGTATTTGATAGTAATGATGGTGGACCTACCGTAAAGGATATAGAACACTAGAGATGAACAAAGAAACCATGAATACGCGTAATCGTTGAAGATAACATCCACGTTCGTTTATCTCAACAGGAATTTCTTTCTAATACAAAGAACATATCCGAATTGGTATCACTTCTGACGAAATATCACGAGAAATCTGATTGTACACTACATCAATCAGCTGGAGATGCAGTCATATTTTTTTCCTGTTAGTTGTGTCAATCGCGACAAATCTTGCAAAATCTAGCTCGTCATTAATAGTTTGAGAAGAATCAGATATTTTGGCTCTGATGGAAGCACTGGCATCAGCTGAGACTTACATGTTTATTCCTTGCTCGAAGCCACCACATAAGATATCCAGCAGTACCAAACTTCAGAGAGCAATGGGCGATATGGTGAACTGCATTTTATTTCTGCATGCCTTCACTTGTTATGATACAATTTTTGTTCCACACAGTAAAGGCAAGAAAGTTGCGTACAAAATACTGAAAAAAAAAAAAAAAAGTAGAACTGCGTCCAGAAATGGTTGTTTTCAATATCCCAACATCATCTGCTGAAAAGGAAATCTGGATTTTGCAAGATTCTACATGTACAAAAAACTCGTATCCAAGCAACGCATTAGTGACACTTTCAACTTAGCATTACTACCTCCAACAACAGCTCCTGCAATCAGTATAGTCTCCGTATGTTTTATCAAGTTCAGCAGTGGAAAAATCAAGAGATGACTCCAACTGAATGGGGCTGGAGAATTTGTGATTATCACCTTCTTCTGTAACGACACTTGAACAACCTGCTTCAGAAGATTTGTTTAAGTTTATAGCATGTAACTGCGGAAACAATTGTGGGTACAAAAGAAGAGAGCTAGATTATACATCATTTTGTGAGCAGAGTAGTGGACACAGATGTGGTAATAGCACAACTGTAATTGAAGATGTAGATGAAGGAAGTGATGATAAAGCTGTCACCAAAACCAACTTATTTGAGAATTAAGTTAACGAAAACTTTGGACATTCAGCTGCAAAACACCATCGAAAAAAATATGTCTCAAAGTACACTAGTATATTTAGAACTTTAGTGTAAGTTAATTTATCATCGCAAGACTTTTTACGGTCCCACATACACTGATCAGCAGTTGAATTAGAGACAGCAGGACAGTTACAGAAACCGCCCTGCAGAGGTTGTACCAGTGCATGTGAATGAAACGAATCGCGAGGATACTGCTACCATGTACTTTCTATCTCGGTATCTGTATCAGTGCAGTGTGTGATGGGCAAGACGAAGGACGCGAGTGAACTTGATCGTCGTCAAATCGTAGGGGCCAGACGACTGGGTGGCTCGATGTCGGAAGTGGCTGTGTCAAGGGTGTATCGTGGGACAAACTGCCGCGGTCAGGGGTGTGTCGACAACAGGAGTAGACGCCGAGTGGCCCGCATGGTAACAGCCGAAAAACGGGCAACAATGCATCAAATCACGGAGAGGTTCAATGCAAGGCAACGACGAATTGTCAGCAGCCACACAATTCGCAACCACCTGCTGGCCATGGGATACAGAAGCCATCGGCCCACGCGAGTATCCTTTGTAACACCACAACACAGGAAACGACATCTAGCATGGACCAAGGAACACCACCACTGAACCGCAGAAATGTGGGAAAAGGTTTCCTGGACATATGAGTCACATTTCACATTGATACATGCTTATGGGCCGGTAGGGATGCGTCGGCAACCGCACGAGGCAATAGATCCATCGTGACAGTAGGGAACTGTGCAGATCGGTGGTATTATCATCTGGAGCATGTTTACGTGGACTAAAATGGGCCCCCTAATACGCGTAACACAGTCCCTCACAGGTAAACATTACCGGGATCTTATGGACGACCATGTCCTGTAATTTACTCGGCTGCTACACCTAGGTGGTGACCTTATCTTGCAGCAGGTCCATGCGCCGGCCCACAGCTCTAGGATGGTAGCAAATTGGTTTGATGAGCACTTCTCTGCCAATCACTGTCACCGGACCTCAATCCTATCTAACACATCTTGGATGCCATGGAACGACGCCTTCAGCTGTGGACCTTCTTCCGACTAACCTGGGCTCTATGGGCGACTTTGCAGCAGATATGGATTGAGATGCCACAACACCACTTCAGGCGCCTCGTGGAGTCCGTGCTGCGGCGGGTAGCCACCGTTATCAGAGCGAAAAGTGGTAATACATGGTATTAAGTAGGTGTCTATAATTGAACTGGTGATCAGTGTATATTGTCTTTCTATTTATAACTACAATACTTTTAAGTTTAGCAGTTTAGAGATGCGCAGAAGAATCTGACCACGATTATAAAAGCTAGTACGTATGGGCGCCTACTTAGTGAAATAGTGAAACTCATGAAACAGGATATGGTTGTATTTGCCAGAAATCGGATACAAAATGCATCTTAAATAATTCTGTTATATTTTCCTTCATTTTAAATCGTGAATCCGTTGTTTAAATCACCATTTTTATTTTGTTCCAAAAGTTATATTTTCAAGCACTAATAGAAAAAGATTTAAGGTACACTGAACTTCTGGTAACGCGGAGAAAAGTGATAACTTATTACATAACCTATAATATTAGAAGATAATAAAGAATGATCTTTTTACGTTTAATGGCGTAGGGGCTATAAGGCAAAGACTACCTGCTGGGGAAAATTTCAAGATGACGTACTACATATTAAAAATTGCGGAAAACCAGCATCTACAGTTTTGGGATTGTTTTAGTATAACATCAACACAGAGAACACTTTCTAACAGGTTCAACATTTTTTTTTTAAATTCTAACTTCGATCGATTTTTGTCGTAATTGCACTGGACTAGGGCTATTTATTAAAAAAGGCGGAAAACCCGTAATTGGATTTTTTGTAGGATAACATCAGTAAAACATGTTTCAATAGATTTCATCTTCTTTTTAAAATGTTCATCTCAAACACTAATTTCAGTGGACACATACAGAAAGATAGTGCGAAAGACTATTTTCAGGGTTCTTGCGCACCCCGTGGCGACGCCACTGTTTACGAATCATTTATTAAACTAGCCGGACTTCCATACCTGTCGATACTTACCGGAAATTGCAATGAAAAGCCGTCTCAAATCACGAAATATATTTTTCTTCATGTTAAATGGTTCAGTCATATGTTTCTACAGAAATTGTGCACAGTCCAATAATGTTCGAAGCTTCATTGCGCATCTCTGACATTGTATATAGTGACAATATATACATCGTTTTAAAGCTTATAAAATTTCCAACAACTTTTATTCGAGCACTCTTTTCACATTCCTACTCTGTTAAGTTGTATAAGGCAATGAAAAGAATATGTCCCCTAATACAGATCACAATTATTCACTTTATCCTAAAGTTATGCAAAAATGGTTACTCGGAGAAAAGTGATAGTAACTTATTACATTGCCTATAATATTAGAAGTATAATAAAGAAAGAACGATCCTTCTACGTTAATTAGATTAGAAGTGATGTGGCATCAACTAAGTGTATGTAAGAAATCCAAGATGATTTGACTATTCAAAATGGCGGAAAACCCGCAACTGATTTTTTTGGGATTTTTTTGCAGGGTAATAAGACCGGTACGTAGAACATATTCCAACAGGTTTCATTTTTTTTTTTTTTTTTTCATTATAAATGTCTGCCTCAAACGCTAATTTCACTGGGGTGATAGGAATTAACTTGTTTTTATGTACTGAATGTGATCGCAGGTCTTGGTACTTTTGTGTTTACAATTATAAAATATCACTTAATAAATTGTGGTCACATCTTTGATCGTAAATATGGAGAAACAGGGTTTTGTAGATTGCACTAATGTGTTTGAACTTGTCCCTAACTTGTACTGAAGGTAAACTTAACATTTGAATTTCCGTTGGCAGTTGTGTCACTTCGTAAACAGAATGTGTACAAGCAATAGAGGAGCAGTAGTTGGTGTTGGCATAGACCATGATTTGTTGGTGAATTATGCAGAATGTTTGAATCTGCAGTCAGGAACGGATACTACAGGCGATAGCAGTCCTTATTGCGGTGGCGAGTTGCGTCAGGAAGCTGGAACACAACTTGCTTATGTTGCTGTAGCAGTACGAGGAGCAAGGTACTTATCTATGTTTTGTTTCTTTACGTAAACTAGTATTTTTTTTTTCTCTAAATATAGGGCAATTCAGTTTCTGCGCGTATCAACGTTGTAAAGTTCGCTTAACAGTTTTGAGGTACGTACCTTAGAACGAAGTTTCATGTAATTAACAAGTAGCAGTGCCACGTGTACACCACGTGAAATAGTTTGGTTTGTATGGCGTGATATTTTCTCAATATTGAAACCAGCAGTAGTAGTAGATTTCTACCACTTCCGGTTGTAGTAGACATATTAAAGTTGAGATAGAATATATTTTTGGGATGCTTAATTGATGGCAGAAAACAGCTTCCCTCTATGGATTACCGTTTCCGGAAATGGTTGATTTCTTACACTTCAGGTTTGAATAGAATGTTAGGGAAGAATATTGTACCTATTCTTAGAACGCGAAGTTTATTTTAAAAAAGCTGCTTGATCGTTTTTGCTCTATATAGTTTAATATTGAACCTGGAAGTTGTGGTGGATTTGTGTCACTTCTGGTTCTAGGAGAGAATTAAGACGGAGATAAAGCGGATGTTCAATCGATTGCATGAAACCGCTTCTCGCTATCTATTACCATTTTTGCTCTGTAGTGATTAACGTTAAAACCGGAAATGATTTGCACTCCTTTTTAACTACATGATTTGAATATCACCTCGATGATTTCTATCACTTCTGGTTTAAATTATACTTCCATCAGTGAACTTCTGACCCTTTCATCCTGGCCAAAATTGAGGGTGGTCCATCAAGTAGTTCTTGAGATTTTGGAACCCGGAATGACGGACAAATAGAGTGTATAAAGGAGTTTTGGTAAGCCTATTCCTAAAAAAGGAAATTTACTACTATTTTACAGTGGATTACACGACAGTAGAAAATATCTAGCACTTGTATCCGTGGGAGTTTTTTCACCATGTTAGATATTTTGTGCAAGAATATACTTTTTATAGAGACAGCCTCTTCTGAAACGTATTTACCCCTCTTCGTTACTACTACAAGGTAGAACTTCCAATGCATTCATTGCTTGTTTTATTTGCAGCCATCTTTTCCCTATTTTCGTATCTTCGTAAACACTTCTCTCTGTATGGCGCGGGAGACTCAAGTTCTATTCCTGGCAGAAGCTCATGTGTTTCGGATCCTCCGTAAAGCTGTAGGTCGAGGTCTCATAGTCTCGGTGCTGAAAGAGACGCTGAACTCAAATCAAATCAAGCTCTTTCTAGACGTGATTTCAGGGATACACAAGGAATGGGTAAGTGCATTACTGGATGGTAATTCGAACCTGGCTTACCGTGCCGATGCGTTAACCACTAGGTACGAAGTCCGCTCCTTGAACAGCCATCCGTTCTATCACTTGAAATCGGTGCTCAACCAGTCAGATCACATGGATTGTACCACAACTTCTGAGATTGTGCTTGGACAACCCAGTATCAACCTCAGAGACCACTTCCAATGGTATCATATTGATGAATGAAGGAAATGACCGATTTTATATCACATCAAACCTTCTTTAGATGTGATTTCAGTGATACACAAGGGGTTAAAAAAAAAAAAAAAAAAAAAAAGGCTGAACACCGACTTACAAGGAACGTATGCGAACCGTGACAGCTAGATATTTATGAAAATTGGTACCCTGACTAATCATGGATCACTAATTATCGTAGTGATATTCACTCGGTGCGGAAATGCCTTGTTTACCCGCTACGTATAATACATATACCAAGCAGTGACCGGATGAGCCTGTGCCGAGTTATACCCCAAAAACGCCAGAAAAAGGCAGAACATGAAAAATGTATACAGTAACCTTATACCTACCGGAGGGGGACACGCGACCAAGAACACGGCAGTAGTGTCACGCAAGCAGTGTTGCCATCCCAACACAAACATACAGCTTTTCAAATACAATGTATACCATTTTGTGGCATTAAAACAATTTGCATAAAAGATGAAGGAAAATAAGCAAAAAGTTAGTTATCAGTGTTGCTAAATAAGGGAAATAACGCGGCTCTGAAGTTGAGAAATAATGGGTTCCGTACAATGAAACGAACAAATGTATGACAGCAGCAAGACTGTAGAAGGACCACATGTACAGTAGGGAGTAAACCACAGCATCCAGTGACTGACGAGCCTGATACGTCGTGTCGAGTGTGCGGGTAGGGCGAGAAATGTACATATTTTGTCATACTGTCTGCCTTTTCTGTTGTATGTATTGGTGTATTATATTAAAATATTTTGCACCTGTATGTTATTAGTAACCTGAATGCTGTGTGTTCTATCTTCATCGTTGTCTTACATGCTAACTATACATTTTCTATACTCTCGACTGACAGCTATCACAGTTCATTAATCTTTGCAATCGATTCTGACGTACTTTCTTGTCACAGATTTGTTACCTTTCGTGCCACAGCTTTTCTGTACTCTTTTCAGGCGCTACGCCTTCGTTTCTGTGATTTGGAAGGCATGCAGAATTTTATACAGTGTTGCAACCTCAAGACAGTTCGTTTTATAGCTCTCGGGAACGATTCGAGGTATCGATTGCACACAAACACCATTGGAGTTGCAGCGCTACAGGAAGACTTGTTGATCACATTTCCGTATAATGTCTCATGGAACTACTTCTTTCTACGGCAACTCTACCATGTGCCCTGTTCGGGTGAATCCTGTATCAAGCCCATTGGTCACTGAACGCTGTGCATGCTGTGGTTTACTCCCTACTGTACACATTTGGTTCTTCTGCAATCTTGTTCTTGTTGCACATTGTTCATTTCTCTGTACAAACCAATGATTTCTCAACTTTAGAGCGTCGTATTTCCCTTATTTGGCAACACTAATAACCCACCTTTTGCTTATTTTCTTTCACGTTTTATGCCAATTGTTCTAGTGCCATAAAATGGTATACGTTCTATCTGAAAAACTATAAATTTGTATTGGGATAAATTTGTAACACTACTGCCGTGTTCTTGGTCACGTCCCGCTTCCGTAGGTATCAGCTTACCTGTATACATTTATTATTTTCTGCCTTTTTCTGGTATTTTGGGCTATAACTCGACAGAGCCTCCCCCGGTCACTGCTTGGTATATGTATTATACGTAGCGGGTAAACAAGGCATTTTCGCACCGAGTGAGTATCACCACGATGATTAGCGACCCACAATTAGTCAGGGTACAAATTTTCATAAATATCTAGTTGTCACTGTTCGCATACTTCCCTTGTTATAAAATGTGATAAAATGGATGACTGTTCAGAAAGCAGAGTGGGTAGCATAGTGGTTAACGCATTGGCATGGTAAACTGGATGCCCGAGTTAAAAATGCGGTCCAGTCGTGCATTTTATTTCACTGGAAAGTTCTTTATTCAATAATAATTCTCTTTTGCCTGCAGGTATATCAACATTGTACACTTGATCGAAAAAGTATAAAAGCTTTTTCAGGTCAGTCATCCTAAGTGAGGTTTTCCTGGGTTTTCCTCATTCCCACCAAGCAAATGCTGGGATGATACCTAACATACAGGTCCCAATCCTTTCGGATAATGTGATCGCCGAGATACGTCATTCCTCATACATGACGGGTTAACATGGCCATGGATGCCGAAGGCCCAGAAATCTTAATTCCTAATCGTAATCATGTTAACGTCCAGTAAGATGTTGACATTCTTTCGCTGGGAAATGCTCAACGTGATCACGTACAAAAATAATAGTAAACAAAAAGATTGATATATGAGAGAAGAGTTGGCAGGAACATATGATGTTCAAAACTGCTATGTGTAAAAACTTTCGACTGGTTTCCGTTACAATAAGCTCATTTTCCCCATTCTTAACATTCACATTTTGAACTCCTAATTAAGTGATTTACAAAACTCGTTTTTCTTCCTAAAGATTTCATTCGTTGTTCTTGTTCATGTTTCCCATTCACAAGGTAGGATAGGATAATATCTACAATTATTAGCGTTTAGTGAAAAAAAAAAGTTTAAAGTTGGCATACATACCAATCGATAGATCTAATTGAGCTGAGCAAAATTGTATGGTGAGTGTTAATCCTCGTGTGTGTTTTTCGAAATCTGTGAATCACACAGTTGCTCTAAATGTGGTACGTAAGTCATACAGAATGGTCTACACAGTCTTTCGTGCATAAGTAGCTCCGGAAGATATGAAAGACATTCCGACTTGAATGATGATGATATGGAGAGCACCCACATCGCTGGAAGTTCCGTAAATCAGCGAGATGTAACCGATCAGACACTAATAGACCAGATGGCTTGACGCTCGTACCATGGAAGACCGGGAAAATTCTTCTTCACCTGCTCTGACACGTTTGCGTCATCTAACCTTATTCTTTTTTTATGACAAGGAGGGGCTATTGCAGCCCGCAGAAAATGCGAGAAAAAAAGAAAATATAATGATCTGCTCGACAGGTACATTTTCGTGACTATAGCTATTGGATCGAGTGGCATTTGGAACCTCGAAGGTCTCAATTTCATCAAAAGAAGCATACTGCATACAACGTATCAGCGTAGCAGTTAGCTAGGCAATATGGGTTTCATTTTAGGTGTACGAGGTATGTTCTAAAAGTACCCAACTTTTGGTTGGTAAAAATACATTTATTGATTTAGAAATCCGAAACACTAATCCCCTTCAAAATAATCTCCTTCGTAATGCACACACTTCTCCCAGCGCTCCCGCCATTGTTGGAAACCCTTCTGGAACTCAGTTTTTTGGAATGGTGAGGAACCGTGCCGTCGCATTCCGTATGATGTCTTCTCTTGACTGAAATCAAGTGCCTTTTAGTGGCATGTTCAGCTTGGGAAATTACCAAAAGTCGCACGGAGCCATGTCGGGTGAGTAGGAAGCCTCACGACACACAGGAATGTTGTGTTTGGTGATGAAAGCCTGAATCAAATTTCGCAGACACACTTCTCATGCCCAAATTCTCGTTCAAAATTGAATGGTTTCCGCTTGGGTATCGCCAGGCTTTTGACAAAATTTGATATAATATCACCGTTCAAGCTTTTCTGTCATTTTTACAAAAACTGAAATCCGATGATCGCTCACTACATGTCTTCATTCGTTGGCCGATTGCTAGCGACTGACGCTTTCTGCGGGCAGGAAAAAAATTCACGACTGCGCATGAGTGTCCCCTCTACATCTACACTGAAAAAAGTCTTCCAAGCTTCATTGGTTTACGCGGGAAAAAATAAGGTTCGATTACTTTTTGAACACACCTCGTATTACCTCCTGACAAATTATTAGAGGTGGTGTTCCTTTTATAACTTAACGGTGCCAAGTCAATTCATCACCTAATAGGCTTGTGTATGAAAGTGTATTATGTATCAAATGACAACGTTAAAACATAGAAAATAAATAAAATAGATTCAAAGATTCTTATATGTATTGTAAGCCTAAAAGTAGATGCTTTACAATAACAACACTTATCTATTACGATGAAACTGATAGTGAAGTATACTGTCATCGACATCGAGAAAAAGGCATGCTTGAAGGTAGATCTTCATGTGTAGTTTTCGAAAAAAAATAGAGCTTTTGTGTGGTTGAAAAGTATGCTGTTCGTTTCCATAATTAATACGAGGGTGATTCAGAAAGTGATGTCTCCAAGTTGATAACCTTTATTTGTGTTTTGACAGATAGCACCGATACAGGTATCAGTGGAAAGCTTGCAATTTCAGCTACAAATGGTGGCATCATTTTTCAACATAGTCCCAGTTACGGGCAACACACTTGCACCAACGCGAAACAAGGTTTTTCGTGCCGTCGGCGAAGAATTGTGGTGGCTCCTGGCGACACCATTGCCGAACTGCTGCTTTCACCTCCGATCCACTTGTAGCGTTGGCCCGTAAGGTAATCCTTAAGTTCGGGGAAGAGCCAAGAGGCACAGGGCGCAAGATCCGGACTATAGGCAAGATGAGGCAAAATATCAACAACACTTTGCCGGCAGATGGGACAACTTCGAAATTTTTGGCGGAGAAGAGGACGTATAGCGGTATTCCATCGACTGATGCTTCGTTTCTGGGTCGTAATGGTGTATCCACAACTCGTCGCTGGCGATGAATGTTCCTGGGCACACAATATTCCACAGTCAGAAATTCAATGACAGCCCGTTGTTTCAACCGGACGTCACCACTGGATGAAATGGAATGCTCCATTACTCTGGAACGAGAAGAGATAGGAAGGTGAAACAAGTGACATTCAATAGCTTAAACATAAGTTCATTAATGGTAAATAGTTCATAATATTTGCAGTACTATTGGCCAAGTAATGGTCTTGGAAACATTACTTTCTGAATCACCCTCGTAATTTTTATTTTGCTGAACAGATTGTTTAATTATTTATACTCCATATGTTAAAAAAAAAAAAAAAAAGCGATAAGTGTCTTCTTCTAATGGTGATAAACATACTTCTAACAGTGATGCACATACTCCTAAAAATTGACACAATACTATGTGTAAGATAATGAAATCGTTTTTTCCAAATTATATTATTATTTTTTAGTGAGCTTGTGCATTTTTTTTAATTACCGTTGTTGCTGGTGGTTAACTCGTATTTTCATGAATGTCATTTTTTGCAGCCTGAGCAACACAAAGGAAGCTCTTACATTCGAAATCCTTCAAGAGGCTTTGGGCACTGGCCCCCGTGTTAAATGGGGAAACGTTGCCAGCTCTCCTTTGTTCAAAGCTGCGAATCAAGTATGCAAGGACCAGTCTTACGGATTGACAGCATTGAATATCTCCCATACAGACACGGGACTTTTTGGCTTTGTTGCGTCAGGTGAACCATCTGTTGTTACAAATGTAAGTACTTTTAGTTACATTTTTGTGTGTGAGTGTGCGTATACGTAGTAAATTAAGAAAAAGAAGGAAAGAAAAAGTGCGAACTGCTAATATTAAGTTGGATTTTGGAAGTACAGTTGTTCTTGTAAAACCTATATTCTGTGAACAAACTTAAGAAAGCATATTATTGGAACTATAACTGTACAGGAATAACACGGTTTTTCTTATTACAATGTACAGTAGAATATCGACTGCCCTGCTTGCTACTATCCGATCAAGTTAAAAAGATCTCCATAATAAAGTGAGGATTTGTTTTTGAACGATATACTCGACTTTTACCATTTCATAAAAATGTGACGTTGTCAGTTAGAAGCAGCCTTCTATGAAGAACTTTTCAGAAACTAAAAGTTGGTCATCTTTTCACATTTGTATAATATTTTATCGGCGAACAGTAAAATAAATTTGTCATTTTTCCACGAATTGGGCCTATGTTTTGCGTTGAAGTTCAATCATTTTAAAATAGTATGTATTCATACTGTACAGGGTATGGCGTTTTCTATTTCCGGCCATTAAGTTAGATGATGTAAAATGTATCTTAAAATGTGTATATTTATTATTTCCTTCTTCTGTAAATTTTTAATACGTGTAGTACAGTGCATAACAGACATTTTTTAAAGTACTGGCCTGTATCAAGAAGTCAGAAAATCAGGATAATAATAATAAATTTGGGTATAAAGCTGTATTTGTAATGGTTTTGGTGGGGTCGGAAATGAGTAATTACAGAGCTCTGCCCTATGCAGCTTTTTTGTAATTCGGCATGGCGCTCCGCCAAATTAGAACGTATAGTCGGGATGTTGTTGTATTATAAATTCGTAGTAGGTTTAGCATTACTATTGACCTAATTTTATGCGAGGATTAAATTTAATATTTTTACGATATTATTAGCGGCTAACGCGAAAAGTAAGTCCAAATACGAGACATATAGAGCCTTTCTATTTCAAGTGTGCCGTCGGAAAATATGTGAAACATACTTCGGTCCCACCCTCTTACGGGGGAAACCTTCCCTTCCCTTTTGTTTTTCTGCTGTGATCTTATGCTCACTTTCTTGCTATTCTAAGTTTTTTTTTTCTGTCCATATCTTCACGATACTTCTTATGTTCTCCTTTGTAGTACATTAACATTTCTTTACTGATATTAACTTCATTTACATTTTCACCGACTGCGTCTTTAATCATTCGTAGCCCATTGATGGTTTCTTCATTCAATCCTTGTCTCTCGGATAGCATCATGTTCTTATTTGTCGAGAAACCACGTTCAACAGACGATTGCCCGTGTGAAAGTGTTAATACTGCTTTCACAAGTTTAGTAATTGCTGGATACTTTGGTTTCCTTGTATTATTTTTCAACAGCATTACTTTGTTCCACTACACATCAATACTACAATCAACAGAAAAGTCATCGTGTATACTCTGATCGCTCATATAAATTCGCCACTCGTCTATAGCCTTGTCAATTGCTTGACGGGTCACCATCTAAGGAATAAAAGATGCTAATCGTTTCAAAGATGATAACATCTTACCCTGCTCTTGCTTTGCATGTCTAACTAGGATACAAAATCTAGGTATGTTTCAAAATACAGTTATTTAGTGGCAACCTTTGTTGAAGGTAGTTTATTGCTGTTATGAAGAAACATTTTGCATTTATTGTGAGTAACCGTTGTTGCACTTTATCGACTTCTTTTAATGCTAAAAGTGAGCCTTCACCGACATCAATTTTATTATCTGGCAGTAGATTTTTTTTCTTCTTTCACTTTTATATTCAGAAGATCAGATCCAGTTTTTTCATTGTACAGATCAAATACTACAAATCTTGCCATTATTCTTTGAAGTAGATCAACTAATTCATCATGCAAAATGTGGATAAGTGGTTCCTGTTTTTTTATAATCACAAGGAATTTAACAAACAAAGTAAATACACTAATAAGAAAGTGTACGAATGCAAATATAACAGGAGAATCTCAAGTTCTGACAGATTCTCTTGCAGCGTTCTGACTGTAATGAAATTTGATTTTGCTTGGGGAGAAAATTAAAGAAATATTCTGTCAGTGCTGGCCTTCAAGAGCAACCATTTCCATTCACAATTTTCACCATTTTCTGTTTTCCAGGGCGTTTTCATTACACACTTTTATTTCCAGGTTTTTCAGGACGCATCAGAACCCTGCATATTATGTACAGTAATACTGGAAGGCATTGAAGTTGGTGAATACCAACACACCTCAATGCTTAAAGTCAAAATACACACTGCTGAAAGAAAATGTTAACACAGCTTGCGTTATAAGAAACTGGAGCATGGCAAGGTTCCTCAGCTAAGCTTCATTGGGGCGAAGAATAAGCACATAGGAAAGAAAGAAAGAAAGAAAGAAAAGAATGGACATGGGAGGATAGAAAAAAAGCAAATAAAAAATAATAGTGAGGATTAGTGACTAGTCTCTCAGAAAAAAAAATGCTAAGACACGTTTAGCATATTGCTAATATGTAGCAATTTAAATCATCACTGGAATTAACCTTGGTTTGTATTTTTAATAATTCAATCACTGAAAAATATAGGAAATATAGGACAAGATTAAAATATAGGACATATATAGGACAAATATACACATTTCCAAAATATAGGAAAATAGGACAGCTGGGAGCCCTGAATACTGTTTTCATGAGATACAAGCTAACTGTCGAGATTTGAAGGGTTAGGAAAGTGTCGATGGTTTAAAGTAGGTGTGTTGAGTAAAAAGATTTTGAAAATGACTTTTTTTTTTGGGGGGGGGGGGGGGGCAGTGGAAAGAAGTTAAGACGTCAATAAGTTGCTTAATGAAACTTTTAATTCTCTAGAGCAGCCATCACAGCGAGATTACTTACATTCTTCTCATGGTAAAACTATAGAGTTGAGGTCAGGTTTTCTTCTTCTTTCAGACCATTATGTGAGGAACGTTATTCAATCGCCGTGTCATCAGCAACACCTTTATTGATTGTAGACGTGCATTGCCACTTTGTTAGTGATACATACCTTAGATTTCATGAGCCAGTTAATTGACACAAGATATTTGCATCGATCTCAACTAAAATAACGCTATAACAGAAGTAGTAAAATAGATATCACGATATTGCAAGCGGTGATTATATTCAGTGAGAAAAAGCAGAATGCAGCGTTATTTGTATGGTCAATTTGTAAATGAATAAAAAAAATATATTAACATTTTATTGAAGCATCATATCTTCAGTGGATAATATTAAATTTGGAGATAGAACATTTCCTGTCCAAATTTATTCAAGCACTACTTTGTGCGTTATGTATTTTGAAAGTAATTATCTGTTTTTATTTTTATTGTTAGGTTGTAACAGCTGGAGTTAAAGTCTTGAAGAATTTGAAACTCAGTGATGCAGACGTACAAAACTCGAAGAATCGGCTGAAGACTGGTGTCTTAGCATCAGCAGAAAGTTCAGACGAGTTGCTGGAATCTTTAGGAGACCAGGCTGTTCTCTTGAACTCTGTATTTCCATCAGATCGAGTAGTGCAAGCAATTGACGGCATCACAACTGCAGATGTGAACGCTGTAAGTACTTTGTTCAATACTTATCGGATTTGAGTTGAATCTTTGTTATCCTAGAATTTTATCAGAAAAAAGAATTTTAGTATTGTCAGTCCCTCTTAAATTATTATTACAATACAGAGGTTGATTCATTTATTGAGCCAAAGTCAATGTGCAACTGTACCGCGTATGAACAACTCATCGCCTTGAGATTGCCACGAAGCAAGCAACAGTATCACGTTAATCACGCAGTAGAGCATGTACTCTGATGCCGCTGAAAGAAAGCGTATTCTAGGAGAGGTTGATTATGACCCTTTCCAACGCTAAGTTCACGGTGTTGTGCATTGTAGAAATGTGTCAAGTGCGTGATTTTCTTGTAGGTGCCATTGTGAATCGTATATGGAAATATGTGGCACACAGTCTTGGGCCCACTACACCGTCGTGAGCAACAAGAAACTGGTCTTCCGTGAAGAAAATCCCGCCGCTGTTGCATGTAGTATCTCCGAAAATTTCCACACACAGCGTGCTATGGCCAGCAAATACCACACATGGCAGGCGACAATCAACCGCGCCATTCAGAGAGTTTTACACGTCATAGTCGTTTGTAAGAACAGTGTGCACGCCTTGAAACGGTATCATGTGGCCGAGAGAAAAGGGAACTGCAGAAGGCTGTATGAACGTAATCTCGCGGGTGAAAGATGGAAGTTTGTTGTTACCCTTAAGGAGGTGTGGATTTACCTCACAGACTGTGGTGAAGTCCGTGTCATTACATACAGATCTGTTATGCCAAGGGCCGAAGCACGCTGTTCCGGCATTGCGTTTCCCAAAAGGGCTTATGATTGTAGGTGGTTTCTCATACAGGGGCAAACTGCGTCTGCGAAAGGTGGAGCGAAACGTCAAAACCAATGCTGCGCACTACCAGAGTCATGTCCTGACTGAAATGTACCAGCATAAAATCCTAGCGGTGTATGGACAAGACGTGAACCAGGTTGAACTGCAGCAAGACAAAACATCCAGCCACACGACGAAAACATCGCTGAAATTCTATCGTAGTATGAAACAAGAATCTGGAGTTGCGGCAGTTCCCTTCTCTGACATTCCTGTCAGTCCAGATGCCAGCCTAATGGGCTATTGTGCTTTTGAAGAGAGTACAAAAAGAAACTACCTGTACTAGTGAAGAGAAGTATTGGTTTAAAAAAAAATACAGTGAAGTAGTAGGCATAGCTCGTCAATGGACAGTTTGGAGAGGATTGCAGCAATATAAACAGTAAGAAATCCATTTGTGGAAGAAGAATTGCACAAGAATTAAAACCAACTTCAGAATTTAAAGTTAGACGCAAAACGTGGCAGTTTTGGGGTGATCTGAAAGCAGAGATCTTAACATGACATTGTTATACCGTATAAAGTTCGCCGAAATATAAAGAAAGATTTCAGGAAACTCTACACGGTTGTAACTTGATTAGATCTCAGCTGGATGTGAAGGTGAACCAACTATATGGATATAAATTATGAGTATCTAAGTCACATTTTACAAATTCTTAAGTGAATCAACCAAGAAGTGATAGTGCAATAGTTATCCGTAATCTCGCAAAGAATTGATGGACATTCTGCTACATTTATACAAGTAAGAACAAACAGGAAAAGGAAATGTATTGCTGGATGTTATACAGCGTGTCCATAAAAATATTGTCATACTTTAAAGTTGTATTACGTTGCTTCGGATAATCATATTTAAATGAAATGGTCATATTTGAAAGAAAAACTCAAATATTTTTGTGCATGTCAAACAACAACAATGGACAGCAATGTCAATAATGGGTGGGATCAAACACAGAAAAAGTAAATTCATTCATGTTTATTTTGTGGTTAGTCGATATGGGTTCATTGTTGGATATTTAGCAGGCAGTTGCTGTTTCAGCTGGAGGTCACTTGAGAAGCTCTGGTTTCTGTATTGTCATGCCGTAATGTGCTAACGTTAATTTATTTCCTTCGGTTGTGTTATGTTATTAAAGAATAAGTTTTAAGGAGTTACGGCGACGTGCCAGAAATGATGATAACGTCTTCTACAAGTGGCCGCCGAGGTCGCCTGATTTGCCTCTCTGTAACTTCTTTTTATGGGGTTACGTAAAGGATTGCGTCTATGTACCCCCATTGCGTCAAAACCTGCAAGAAGTGCAAGTTCCTATTAGTGCTGCCATCCAGTCCATTTCATCAGATATATTGGTAGGGTGGATTGATTTAAATCACTTGTTTAAAATAAAAATCGTTGATTTAAATCAAATTCCGAAATAAATTAATTTAATTCTTGTATTTGTATATGATATAATACTACGAGCCCTCAACACAGCTGGATTTCCTTCAATACGGGAACCTTCTGGTTGCTGTCGTTCGGATGGAAAGCGACCGGATGGGATGACACTGGTTCCATGGACGAGAGGTAGATGTTTATTGTGGGACTTCACATGCGCTGATACATACGCTCATTCAAGTCTTCCTCTGTCAGTACTGAATGCTGGAGCTGTTGCTAATCGCAGAGAAGCTGAAAAGCAAAGAAAATACAACCTTCTCGAAAAGTTTGTTTTCACTCCAATCGCTATTGAAACAAGTGGTGCTTGGGGTGCAAGAAGTCTTGAATTCATTAGGGAGGTAGGAAGACGCATTTCTTGTGTTTCAGGCGAAGTTCGCTCCACATCTTATCTAATACCTCGCATATCTGTTTCTCCCCAACGTGGTAACGTCTCGTCGGTGCTGGGCACTTTACCTCCTGGCATGGAACTGGATGAAGTGTTTATACTCTGAGGGACTATAGTTTTTCTTTTGACGTTATAATTACATAATTATTTCTGGTTTAAAATTTCTTGTTTCCGACCATGAATCGACATTAATAATACAGAAATGATTATTTTGTCAAATGAAATATTTTTGTTAGGAAAAATCCTTTTTTAAAATTTTTAACCAAAACGGCTACATTTAAATAAATTTGTCTTATTCTTAAAAAAAATGTGAAAATAAGTAAAATCCCGTTTCTGTTCTGTTATTTCGATTATGGAAGACAATGATAATACAATGAGACTAAAATGTATGTAAGCACAGTATAAAAACGAGTGTCATGCAAAAGATGATTAGGAAAAATCCCGTTTTAAACGGGTAACAGGGTAATCCCGCTTTCTTCTCTTCGTAACATAGGGTTTTTAAATCGTTAACCATTCCAACAGGGAAATCACCATAAAGAACACTTAAGACGAAAATTTTTTTGTGTACGCGTCAGTTTGTTAGTTCTCAGATAATAGGGGCGTATTTAGAGGGGTCCAATGCCCTCTCCGAAACTTATTTTTTAAAAAGATTTTATAACTAAAAAGACTAACTCACTCTGTGGCCTATGGAACCTGGAGGTTCAATGTCGCGTTCACAAAAGCTCTCCATTGACTTCTATTTTTAGCCAACTGGATCCAGTTTCTATTTCGTACTCCTATTTCTGCAAGATCCATCTTAATATTGTCCTCCCATCTGCGACTAGGTCTTCCTAATGGTCGTTTTCCGATTGGTCTTCCAGTCAAGACTTTGAAAGCGTTTCTACTTTCTTCCATTCTAGCTACATGACCCGCCCATCTAAGCCTCCTAGACTTGATGGACCCTAACAATGTTTGGTAAATCATATAAATTATGTAGTACCTCGTTATGAAGTTTCCGCCATTCCCGTTCCTCTTGGGTCCGAATATTCGTCTCAGGATCTTGTTCTCAAATACTTTCAGTCTATGTTCTTCCCTCAGAGTAAGCGACCATGTTTCGCACCTGTACAGAACAATAGGCATGATTATCGTTTTATATATTTTAAGCTTCAAGTTTCTCAACAGAATTCACGACGACAAGAGATTTTAAACTGAATAATAACACGAATTCTTTGCTTTTAGTTGGTATTTAATTTCTTCGTGAATATGGTTTTGGTCTGTTAATATTGTTTTTAAATATTTGAAAGTATCCACTTTACCAAAAGTATTATCTAATATTTTAACGCATCCATAATTTGCGGTATTACGATCCCGACGAACTTCCATGTATTTAGTTTTCTCTGTATTTACTTTTAAACCCATGTCCCTGCAAGCGTTTAATAAGACCTCTACATTTCTTTCTATTGTTCTCCTATCATCCCCTATTAAATTTACATCATCAGCATATGTCATAACCTGGTGAATACCATTCATCTCTAAGCCCTGGTTGCTATCTTTGATTTTCCGTATAGCATATTCCAGGACAAAATTGAATAATAATGGCGACAACGCATCTCCTTCTTTCATTTCATTTTCGATGTGAAAGTTCGTGGACAAACATTTTCCTACCCGGACCTTACTTGGAGATTCATTTACAGTAGATTTTGTAACTTTAGGCGAAATGTATGTATTTTATATGTATTTCATGCCGCAAACTAGTTACGATTTTTTGAAAATATGCCCCTGCCAAATATCAGTAACTTTTGTGAAAAAAGTGTCATGCTAATTAACTTTGCTGTACTTTTTCCTTAATACGTAAGAAACATTGTTTGGGATTTAAATAGATTAACGATTGGGGATTAATTCAAAATTCAACCTCAATAGTTTCACTTGAATGGCATAATTAACATTTAATACTAACTCCTAATGTTTTTTCTTCAGTTCGCGACTCGTATTATACGAGGAGAAAGATTTGATTTAAAAAAAAACAAAAATGATTTTTTTTTTTTAAATCATGATTGTTTTTCCCACCCTGTATATTGGAGCGTGTGTGGCGTGGATGGGAATATCGTCTTGATGTCATCGCCATTCGTGGGGCCCACATTCTATATCTATGAGGTATAGTAAGAAATATTTGAATTTTTCTTTCAAATGAGAGCAATTTCATTTTAAACACGATTATCTAAAGCGACGTAATACTACTTTAGAGTATATTTATGGATATGCTGTATAATATCGAAGCGGAAAGCCAAGGAAGCAGGCTCGGAAGACCATTCCTCGGCTATGCTTATCGAATAGCTGCTCCAGCGTAGGAAAAAGTTTTAGTCTTATATTAAAAACTGAAATGCGCCTATTTTGTGTTCTCTACTTGGATACTAGTTTCTTGTATCCAGATCAGGCGTCTTCGGGTAGACAAGAATAACCTGTTGCTTCTACAGTTGATAGCATATCTTTGTCCCAATACAGGAGGGAGTCGTTTATTCTCTTTCGTCGGTTTTGTAGTATGGGGCATATTAATGTTAATTATATACATAATGGGACAACCATTCATGAGCAGAGAAAATTGCATATGTATTGTAGTTCACAATTTTTAACTTCTATTACATTTTCTTTCTGTCTTTTCTTGAAGTTGAGTGAGTAGTAAGTAGAGACGACAGGAAATGTTCCCAAAAGTTAAGTTAAAAAAGAAAGAAGAAGAAAAGGAAAATACAAAATTTAGCTCGAACAAGTGCATCATGGCAATCATGCTTCGAGGGATCGAAGCAAAATTGACCATTTCCAGTAAAGAAGCTGGGTAAGAAACGGAAGTGAAGTAAAATGTTTCTACATTTGCGTACGAAATCTTGATTACTGAAGCCAATATATGCTTGATAGACAATCTAGACACTAAGTTGAAATCAATAAATTAAACAAACAGAAAATCCCTTCTCTTGAAACTCCAAGCGACGCACCATGATTAGAAAAATTAAATGTATGATAGAGTACGAAGTTGTTTCAGCGGATTTTCAATAGGTTGAATAATCTACGTATCTATTGAGAACCAGTGTACTATCTATAACAACTCTTGTATGCTTTCTCCTATCGTTCCCCCTTTTATTTTTAATTAATTAATTAATTTTTTGCACAGCAGGCAGACTACGTCTTTAACACGTAGCTTTTCTAACCATAGCGCATCGCTTCGAGCTTCAAGAGGAAGAATTTTCTGCCTGTTTGTATATTTGCGAACGAAATCTTGATTACAGAAGCAGATGCTTGGCAGAAAATTTAGGCACTAGGTTTAAATCAAAAAGTTAAACAATTTACTCCACTTCCGTCCCTCATCCAGCTCCTTTACTTGAAATGATCAATTTCCCTTCGTAAATTTGTTTTCCAACTACAAAAATCCCTCGAAAGCATGATTGCTAGAATACACTTAATCGAGCATAACATTGTGTTTTGAGAGTTTTTTTTTTTTTTTTTTTCATACAAGGAATGCTTGCTATCATCTCCACTAAATAATCACTCAGCTTTTACCTTAATCAAAGACGGAAATAAAATGTAATAAATACGAAGAATCGTGAGCTATAGTATATGAGTTTTTCTGGATGTTCTTAATGTAACAAAACAACCCCTATGGAGGTTTGAAAGTGGAACGGTTTAATTGAATCTCCGTATGATCTCACACATCAAACAAATGAGAATAAAAGTAGTTTGTGTTTCTTAATATATAGTAGCATGAGGTTGTGTAATGTTGTATAAATTAATATCAAAACGTATAAGATGTAAAATGTTTCATGTTGGAGAGTGTAGCGTTCTAGATGAGAAAGCCAAGATAGAAAGGTTATGTAAAACAGAAACGTGAGGAAATGTATAAAGATCTAGGGTTGTGGAAAAATAAAACACTGAAAATGACAGGCAAAATAATTTTAAAGGATGGAATTAGAAAGTGGCAGTTTATATTCCAAAAATGAATGGATTCATTGTATTTGTGTCATTAATTTACCAAATACGTTATTGTATACTAAGGATTATAAATAGCACTAATTAGTAAGTACGACTTTGACAGTATCAGTAACCAGAACACATCACAGTGAAGGAAAAGAAAGAGTTTACAAGCGATAGAAATATTAATATCATAAGCATAAAACTGCAAGGAATATATACTAATGAACACGGTAAACAAAGACTGAAGAAAGCGAAAAAAAGGTAAACCTTACGTCTGCACTTGATAAACCAGTCATACTATACACACAGTTTGCACGATTTCACAAGCATTTTCTTCAGGTTGTTCACCCACAAGTTATCTCGGTGTCCGCTCAGAAGCGGTTGAGGCGTGAAAACGATTGCCCAACATTTACTGATTCATCCGCTTCGGCAAGGAGTGTTAAATTCCATAATTCACTGGTATGCTTGCCATCCCACGATAGCTGTGAACAATGTAACATATTTACGGTTGGAAGGTGAACAAAACTTACGAAGCAATTTTGCAACAACTACCGCTCTTAAGTAATGAAAAAAGAATTCCGACTGAGTTGGCTAGTATTCTATAGCTAGAACTATTGTTTCGCAAGCATACTTAGAATAGCGTTAGTGGCTATATAGTTCGAGGTCTGGTCTATTGCGTACGGTAGTATTAATAAACGTACATTTTTTTGTTTGACTTTGTAAACTACAACAAGCATTTTTTCTTTTAAATTTTAGGCAGCAGCCAGGGTTAACAAAGGACCTTTCTCCATGGCGGCGTATGGAAATGTAGCTGCTATTCCATACTTGGAAGAGATTCTGTAAAGTATTTTGTGAAAACATTAGTTTATAAAACATTGTAATTTATCATCTGTAATGTTCTTAAAGTGCTAAGGAGTTGACAGCCCAAATTGACAGTCAATTCGTGTTGTGTTATCAACTGTTAAGTAAAGAAGGAAAAGAACTTTCTGAAACTAACTGTATTAGTTAATTTGTAAAAAAAAAAGAAATAGAACACAATTTCTTCTGTTGATTTGTTGTTTATGTTATTTGATTATTAAAAACACACGAAAAGTATTAAGTATTGTTTTTATTAAAATTTTGCCTGGGTGTTCGAAGACTTGACATGACATATACCAATCAACATTGTTCCGTTGGAGCTTTATTTAAAAGATACGGCCGCAGACTGCTTTGCAGAATTTTGAAAAAAGCATACCTCGAATTCTCTTTTCCTCTCGAAATTAGCTACATCGATAAGGATTTTACTTTTGAATTTATTATTAGGGTTGCGGCGCCACTTGCGGTTACCTTTCTGTATGTGGACGTCACATTTGAGAATGGATGTTTCTCGAATCATGCATACATGGAAAATGGATTGCTATCTTTCTTTGAAATAGACAAACTGTTGCCGGACGACACGAAATTCATGGATGACGGGGTACCATGTTACAGAGTAAAGCTTGACCATCCACTGACAGGAACAAAATGGTGTTCAGTTGGAGAAACAGCAACAAAGACCTGCAAACAAATTGTTGCTTGAGGCACTTTGAATGGTTTACCTGTTACAGGATGCCATCGGCGACTGTTAGATACCATGCCACATACGGTTGAGCTTTATATACTGCCAAAGCGGGGATTCACTAAGTACTAATTTCAGCATCAGGAATGGTTCCTTCTAAGGACTGACACGTAGCAATGAGCACAGGCTCATTTTTTGAGAATATCTGGGTACTTCGATAATTTCCTTCCATAAATCCTTTATATGTATTCACGCTTTCCAGAAAAAAAAAATAAATTTAAAGACTATATATATATATATATATATATATATATATATATATATGACAAGGAGACACCTCGAAGAATGTAAACATAATCTGTGATCAGTAGTTGTTAAGTCTCTTCTTTTTTTTTTTTTTCTGTGGTGTAGACAGTCATTACCTACAACGGGTTTGCCTATTTTTCTAGGAAATATTATTTTAGTACACGGTGGCGCAGGGGAACAGGAAATTTTGAAGTAACGTTAAGTTGCACAAATAAACACAAGAATAACCTCTTTTATTGACGAACTGCATGTCTACAGTATGTCATTTTTCATTACAAAATGTCACAAACTGTCTCTTTACTTCATAAAGATGACATCGGAAAGATTTGCTCCCTTTCGGCGTTCACATTCTATAGCTTGTTAAGGAAACTGCGAGGTGCACCGTGTAATGTCGCGGGAAATGGCAGTGATTTTGGCGTTCGAACGCCACCAGAAGGTTTATTTTTCAAAGATGAACCAGTTTCTTCAAAAGTACGCATCCACGTTGTAATCGCATGAGCAGATGGGACATATCCATGACGTCGTAACTAGTAATGCTGTCGAAATACTCTTTGCACAGTAGTCGGCACTATCGCCCTACTTGTAAAACGTTCTCTCAACGATACCACGTTCCGCACCACTCCAATGCTGTATAATTACTAAATGGCAACGCGTTCACAACCATCACGCATCGGTTTCGAACAACTATTGTCAACTCTACCGTTCAAAATTTCGCATTTGCCTGCACAATCCTATATATACTACATATATTGAAGATGTAGTCTGCGGTAGAATCATTAAATTAAAATCTTTGGTCAGCAAGAGAATGTTCACTAACAGGTACACTCATGTCCAAAATAATTATCGCATATCTATAATACTGATACTATGTGTATAATCGGGAAATGTATATTTGTGGTAAATTTCATAGGAAAAGAATTATAAATACGAAAATTAGAGTGAGTAAAACAAAATGTTGCTAAATGAACAAGAAAGTTTTACTTTCGTTTTATTTTTCTTATTTACTGCTCTTTTGATATGAAATTTGCCACATAAATGTCTTTGTCGATTATACACATACTAACATTATAAGAAATAACGGGCGAATTCGTTATCAAATTATATTCCTATAGCAACATATTTATAGACCTGCGACAATTTTGGACATGTGTGTACATAAATTTCTGCATTAGATGAAAATATCTTTAGGACAACTATAGTAAAAACTGAATAGGAGACACCGATAGGATACCATTATTTACCATAAATAAGTGTCTACCAGTTACACATTTAATTACTCAGCTCGTGTAATAAGTTTATACATTAGATGCAATCAAAATACTGTACAAAATGTTCAAATTATTGCGAGGATGCGGAAAAAAACCCTCTCTGTAAAGCAAATATATCGTTAGAGATGTAATATGGGTGCGAACTACAAAATATATAATGGATATGTAGCAGGATTGGCTGGTTTAAACCAGCTTTTTTAAAGCAAAAGTGTGTGTGTTCGTAAAATCTTAATTAATACACTTTTTTTGGATCATCACGTTTCATTCCCGTATATTATTCGTATTATATTCAGACCTAAATTCCCCATTCATTACTCGAAGAGATACTACAAATGCAACTTTTTTTTTTTTTTTTATTACAAATAAGTTTATAAATGTTTCTTTTATGATTCTTTAAATAGTTTATTATTGTTATGCAATTGCAATCAGAGAAAAATTCTAAATATTGTTTCGTTTTAATAATGTTTACTATTGATAAAATACACCGAAATGCCGTACTTTTTTTTTGCGGGGGGGGGGGGAGGAGATTCAGACCAATTCCACGAGAAGCATTTATTGAAATCAGAAGTGTCTTTGGCATCTATTTATGTATAAATGAGTCAAAGGCAAAGTGGACTCCTCAAATAATTCGTATTTTTATTCACTTTTCTTACTGATATGCAAATTTAGCTGTTGTATTTCTTTAACTTGGACTAATAAAAGTCGTAGTAAACAAACTTGAACTAAATTCGTTCGTCTGTACTCTGCAGTATTTTGAAATTGTCTATATGTAATTCTGTATAATGGTTTTACTTATGCAGCTGTTTATCTTTTTTGTCCTTCTGAAATGACTCTCGACAAATATATTAACAAACTAGCAGCGTTCACCCCGCTTCGCTGCGGTCACCCCGGAACGCAATAAACTTTGTTACTTAGATAATTTTTACTTTTTCGCTTTCAAGTGATATGATAAAAACCATAGAAGATTGCAGTAAATGTTAACATTATATCGCCTGTCATTTATGTTAACCCGCCCCGCTTCGCTGCGGTCACCCCGGAACGCAATAAACGTTGTTACTTAGATAATTTTTACTTTTTCGCTTTCAAGTGATATGATAAAAACCATAGTAGATTGCAGTAAATGTTAACATTATATCGCCTGTCATTTATGTTAACCCGCCGAGTGACACGGTCATGCGGGTTGCATATAAATACGTTTATTTTTACCTATGATGAACTAACAAAGGATTTGTACGTTATGGACACTTGAATGGTCAATTATCTCAAGACACTGGTAATTAAAAATTAAAGTGATATGATAAAAACCATCTAGGGTCCAAATCCTAATAACCCCCCAAAAATGAAAGAAATTGGTTCAGCCGTATTAGCGTGATGAGGGAACAAAGGATTTGTACGTTCTCTTTTATATATAAGATATGTAAAGATCAGAACAACGTATTTTTATCGGAGTCCTTCGTGAGTGAGTCGGCAGACGTATCGCATTTATGGCCAATTAGTCCCGGTTTCGAGTTCAAATGGAGGACGATTTCTCTCGGATGTAAGCCGAGAAGCGGTTTGGATTCCGCTTTAAGCTTATGTGACCCCTTCCAGCATAACCCGGTTGTTGCATAATATCAGGCGAAAGAAACTTATTTCTGTCCATATGTGGGTTTTTGCCAAACCTGATATGTAGTACTTTTAACCTCAAGAACGTGTTCTTTTGTAAAAATTCGTTAATGCGCATACTGATTGTACGAAAAGTACCTCAACACAAACATACAACATTATTATCAAATGCTGAAAAAGGAGATTAGATGTCACCAATCATGCCAGTTTATGAATTTCTTGGAGAAACGTCTGGAGTAAATGCTTGCCATGCTTACATTAAACTGTCCGAAATTTGCTTGTAATCGTTGCATCAATTGGAGGACTTAACTTCAACTGCTATTAATGACGAACTTCTTTAACTGTGCTAAATACGTGTGGACAAAGAATAATTACGAATCTAAAACTTTTTTTGGAAAAAAAAAAAAAAAAAAGACTGCCTGTGTTCGTAAAGGGGACGGTTCTGTTCCGTTCCGTTACATTACAGATATTATTGCATAGATCAAAATAAAAGTTCACTGTCGAGAGATGTGTCCTACGAGACGTTTCACTCTATTAGATCATTAAATGTCATTTTATAAATAATTAATGGCTTCCCAAAACTGGCATCATATTTACAATAAATAACTAAGTAAAAAAGCAATAAAGAGTACTGAAGACACTTAACACACGACACCTTAGTACTCGACGACAAAATGTAATTCAATCTTTTGTTTAATTAATCAACACTAATACTTCGTATACGTACGTATTCTTTCGTTTACTGAGTCTAATATTTAATACATTCGGGGTTTCCTCTCTTATTCCTCAGCATATCAGGCAAACTTATTGGCAATCGATCTCACAACTTACTCTTGCACTATTTTGTTAATACGAAAATGTAAATTTCCTTGCACTCGAATTATTGAAATTGTTGCTGTGAAAAAACTATGCACAAAACTTTACTGAACACTTATGTAATTTTATGATAGCTAGTAGAACTTTGGTCATTTGTAACAGGCACGCGCATAGTAAAGTACTTACAGTTTAAAGTTCCACCATCATACCCTACAGACAAAGGAACACGGATGATTAAGGCAAGTGAATGATGATGATGGAAACGGGAGCACCCCGCGAAAACCCACGGACACGATGCTGTCCACCACAAAACTTGGCCAGAGATCGAAACAGGGACCCCACGTATTAGAGGTAAGCACTCTACTATTCAGCCATCGTGCTCCCCCAGTAAAGTAGTTAACTAATTTGTAACAAAGTAGCACTAACTATTTTGAATGTTTGTTCTAAAAGTATCAGAACACCGAAAGAGCACAGTTAATAGTACATTAAATATAAACGCAGTAAGGGTACGTTTACAAATTATTATAACACGTGTGTCAATTCATATCCTTAAATAATGCTAAGCTTGAAAAACAGAACGCTTCCTATGGATAAGACGAATAGGTCCCTGTTAACAACCGAAATTGGTGTTCTATTATATACTTACCTCCTTCACAAGACTACAAGAATTCAAATGGTGACAATTTGACATGCTGAGTTTACTCAACTAACATCGCATTTTCTAGGATCTATACCAAATACGAGGCGAAATCAGAAAGTAAGTTCTCAAGGTGTCCCAGGATGGCACAAAAGGTCAAGAGAGGGACACACTTGAAGAGAAGGAACACTAGTCATAACTTGGCGCGAGCGGAATTGCATGAAGTCAGTGTTGCAGTAAACATGGCTGTCGCATACTCGCTCGTCGAGTACGAGATACGCGCGGTAATCAGGCTTCTCCACGCTAAGAAGCTGTCGGCGTTAGAGGCTCATGACAGTTGTGTGAGGTGTACGGACCGAACATTAGGAGTGAAAATGGTGCACAATTCAGCAGGTCGCACCAACGTGCATGACGAACATCTGGTGTCTATCGTCCATGGTTATGGCCTGAATCAATGGAAAGTGCGTTGCAAGCAATCTTGCAGAACAGGCGGTTCACAATACCCGAACTCTCACGCCAATTTCGCAAGTTATACATAATGGGTTCCAAAACAACAGGCACAAGTCGAATCATGTTGTGTCCGCTTTGATCTTCCTGTTGCGTTACCACCCGGAACGTACCTCGATTGCATTGTCACCGGAGACGAAACATTGGTGACCTCGCGCCCAACGATTTTTGCTTGTTCCTCCACCCGAAGCGATTTCTAGTTGGGCAGCGTTTCGATGGAGCAGCAGAAATGCATAATTACTGTGAAATCTCGGTTTCGGTTCTTGGCAGCCTAATTCTTTCACATACTTATATGAAAGCTCTGCCGCGTTATGACAAATGTCTGAAGAAGGATAATGGATATCGTCGTCTGAGATTCAATACCGCGTTAGTAACAAAAGCTGTTTGTAAACTAGCTTCAGCCTTATTATACGCGGTATTACTCTGAGGGAATAACAGAGTCATTTGTCGTGATATAGGTGTACTACTTTACCAGATTGTGCGCCATCCTATACTGATTCTAATAGTTCGCCAAAATTGGATACGCAGTGTTGAATCTCAGATCGCCAAAATTGGATACGCAGTGTTGAATCTCAGACGACGATATGTTGAAAAATACGTTATATATCACTAACTGAACAGGAATAATTTTCTTCTGATGTTAGTCTTTTATTTTACAGTCAATTGGAACGTACTTTCTGAATGCGCTTCGAATCATTTGCTTTTCAGCATAAATAATACATTTTAATATGATTATGTTTTCATCAGCTATTTATATTTACCTGATTATGCATGATACATAATCAAAGGGAAATATTTAGCTCCAGAAGATTTGAAAATTATTAATTTATTTATTTATACTGTACAATAAGTATCTTGAATAAGGCACATTTCAATATAACTGAAGAACTTCTATGGAGTACCGTCTGCTCATATTTCTTTTATTAATTAGTTTTCCCCGTTCAGCTACACTAATCATTGCTGCTAACTTCTTCAATTCATCTATGAAGGAAATCTGAAAATGTATTAAAGATTCCGTATAAATTATTACTGATTTTTACCTCCTATAAATATGTGACTAGCAATTTATTTTTAAAATAAAAGTTGTAATTTATCAATATCACACATTTGGCCTAAATGGTTAGATTTCGTCAATTGTGTAGATTTTTATCTACCTCATACTTAACATGATTTTCGTTGGTCATATGTAGATATTAATAAATTAACATACCTTAAGGCCACTTCTAAATATTATCTACCTAATATTAAAAGTCTGGTCTTACAAACACCATCGTACCTTCTTCAACATGTATGTATACAAATTGTTAGTGTCTTATTATGACAACTTGAAACTACATTCTACTCATTAGAAGGAAAAAGTATCAACTACAAAAGTTGACAAATTCTGTCTGTGTTGGCAGATTTTTGATCATATCATTCATACTACACAGGGAAAGAGAAGATGAACATGAAACAAGAACATACTAAAGAAGTATACCCACGATTTTGATCTACTAGTAAGGAGAAGGGGGCTAGTAAATATCCTTTCTCCACTAGCAATTGTGTTCTATCCGAAAAATCGCCCGGCAGTATAGTTCCAAACTGAAAAGATTCTGCATAGAATGAAAAGGAGAATGTCTCGCCATACCACGTTGGCAACCTCGAAGACCCTGTACGGTACGGAGACAACGTCGACTAATTGGCTGTTTGAGGAGTCTAAACTCACAATACTCCATTCGTGAGGCGTCCTGGGATTTCCCAGGGATGGACGAAAATGGGATCACTCGAATTCCCATTTCTTCTCTTCCCTGCATAAAATTTCTCGTGTCATACAGAGGGCCCATGAAGTTCTGGAAATGAGCTGCGTTGACTTCGTTATTGGAAGGCACTGCGACGACGTTTCCCGACTGCAATATTCCACCACATCAGAAATCTATAGGAAAACTTTTCCTTGCACTTCAACACAAAGTCAGAACGGAACTTGTGATCTGCTTGACGATAGAAAAAGGATTTTATTCTCTGGGCTTATCTAGGTATAGCCACCCATTATCCAGAGTACAGGTGCGAGGTATATTTAATACTTTTTGTTTGTTTGTTTGTGAACTTTGGGAAATCGCCGTGAAAACAGACGATTCGCCATTTCCATGCTATCAGAGAATTTTCCGCTAGTTTCACGTTCTGTTCTCTACAAAATAGTGTCGAAAGAACTGGGCTCTCGGGCCAAAAACTTTTATGATATGTATGTGCAAAAACTTGTTCCTGATACAAGAAATGTTTTTACATCACGGATATTATGTGAAAAGTGGCTGAAAGTATGTAGAATCTCCCAAAAACATAATACAGTGAAACCTGTCTAGGTTGGCCACCATCGGTTCCATCGAAAAGTGGCCAACTTACAGAAAATAAGTGTAATTATTGTTGTATTTTTAGAACAGGATTTCTAGTAATACTTGATTGTAAAATTTTAATAAACAATGACACAACAGCTACTTTCAAATAATATATATATAGGGTAATCATAACAATATACAATACTAGAAAAAAATACTATAGTATGTTTCATATATGTACTAGTCTGGTACACTGAATTATTCGTATTGAAAACACATTAATACAAAAAACAATAAAATAGAAACTGTATGCAGTTTATTGAAATTGATATCGTAGCACACTGGGTTATTCAGATCGAAAATAAGAAAAGCGAAGTTATAAATTGAACAATTTATATGCAGTTTGTATGACTTTTTTCGACAGTGACAAATATTTTCTGTTGATATCTTTCGAAACATTAGCAAATCATTTATTCTACACATTTATTCATGGTGGTTCACTGTAAACGTATTTCTTTTACTCTTTTTGGCACATATGCACATTCTAATTTTGTAGTTAAGCTACAAATGTTTCCCTCGGAGCAAAAGATGTTTTCAAAAGGATGTTAAGGAAATACATATCCCAAAACCTCCGCTACCTTTCGACAGGCCGTTAGGTGCCAATAGTTGTCAATTGACACGGTTAGCTTTAAACTTGAAAATTTTCTGGAAATACTAAAGCTCCCCACTGATAAAAGGAGCCGACATAGGTAATGGTTTTATCAAAACAGACAAGGTAAACAAATACGTACAGCCATTTCTGAATTTCTGTACGTGCTTTTTCTTATTCACATCTTCATTCACCACCCTTTTATCAGGGTAGTGTTCGGGCCATTGACCTCCAAGAACAAATCGTGGGAATCCATGTTTCTTTGTCTCCAGTCACAAATACAGAACATCTGCCTCTCATATCGGAATACGAAAGAGTTAAGAAAAATAACAAAACGGTATTTTGCGTAGCCAAGATACGCAGGTAAATTTATTATTATCATCATAGGGTAAAACATTGCTTCAATGCGGCCAACTTCCAGGATAGACAGGTGGCTAACTCACAGAATAACAAGTAACGAATGTCTTATGGAAAAATGCAGGTTCAAGACGAACCAGGACAAGATAAGCAGGTGGCCAAGTTCACAGGTTTTACTGTATAATCAAAATATTTAGTAATTGCTTTTGTATTATAAAACGGATCTTACTTTAAAAACGTTTCTCTCTATTTCGTCACCGATTGCCTTCATGACAATACTAAATTTGACTGAGATCGGTTTAGATGATTCAAAACCAAAAAGAAGTTTTCGGGAAGGATGAAGGTTCGATTGCCAACGCTGCAATATGGTTAATATTTTTTAAAAAGAAGTGGAAATTTAAAATAACTTTAACCTTACAGTTGTCTGAGGGGCGGGGAAAGAAACTTAAACCTCAACGTTTACTTCCCATCAATAAATCCGCTATTTTTCTCAGAAAAATAATATCATATTGTAATCAAGGATAATACGCTTTTAATTTATAATAACGATATATACAAAATTTTTATGCTTACCTCATTATCCACAACCTTCCTAAGAGCAGACAGAATCACCACTACTTCCGAGTTCTTGCTCAACACGTATTGTTGATAATGAGCATCCAACAGGACACTTGTCCATTCCAACACGGGAGTAATATCCTTCACTTGAGTCTCAGTGGATAACGCTCTGTTATTCAAATAATAATGAAAATACTGCAAGAGCTTCAAAACCTCCGGAAAAGTCAACATCCGTAACTCCGGCAATAGATTCACATGGTTAAAAGGCACACTAATTAAGTCATTTAGAAAATTGGTTTTACCAGTTGAAAGTGGATTTTTCGTAGTCAAGGTATGTAACATGCTAATATTAATATTATTATTTTTCGTCACATTTTCGTTATCACTATCCGTACTATCGTCGTCACTACTTTCGCACCAAGCATAGTCCATCTCACCATTCTCATCACTATCAAATACCTCTTGTTCACAATGACACACGTCAAAGATATTGTCATCTTCTCGAATACAAAATTTCAACATCTGAATTAACACTTTTTCTGGAATGTCAGTGAAATTGTGTAGGCACCACACTAGGTCACTAACATGTTTATTTTCTATCAGCTTTGGAAGCACGTATTCACACACACTGCAATGAAATAACGAGAATCATTACTAAAGACAATTTTTCTAATGTGCCTGCTTGGTTTTCTTGATTACCAGTCACACATACAAACACAAAGAGAGAAAGAGTAAAAAAAATTCAACAGCCACATGATCTTACGCGCCATTGTGAATATACTGTAGATCTACTTATACAGAAAGATGCGAAATATACGCCTTAAATCAGTCTTATTCAATTTGGGATACACGATGACTTCTTAGGGAGTATGTAAAATATAAAATAAGCATAATGCATATATATGAAGAGAAGAATGTTTTCAAATATTTTGGTTGTCTTCGAGAAAAAAAAAAAAAAATGCTACGTTACTGATTCGCATTATCATCTATTTATCAGTATTATCCTCCCAATGTTGTACACTAGACTCTCGCTAATCCGACCATTTCTTGCAAAGAGGGGTGCTGGATTAGCGAATGTTGGGTTATTGAGAGTGTCTGAAATTGAATTTAACACACTATACTTTTCTTATACTTTATTAAATATAAGATTATATACATTATCACAGAAAAAAATAGAGAAATTTAATGTTTGACATTGTGCGTAGATTATCACTCATTATGAAATATGTCCCAAATGTTTAGTTGACGCAATGAAGATGCATTATCACGCAACCGCTTTCCAAGCAACAAAAAACGGAGCTCACAATAGTATTGTACGTACTTTTCCGCAGCTACAGTCTAAACGAATACAATCGTTGATAGATTGTTGCAATGTTATGCGGCAGACGCCAGATGTGGGACCGGATTACTGTGGGGGACGGACTACTAACGGCTGGATTGGCGAGGGTCTAGTGTATTTAAAACAAGATGTTACTTGGTACTAGTTAGTAAAAATAGGTAAATATCCTAACTACGTATAATCATTATATATATATATATATATATATATGAAAAAAACAACTTGGTCATCTACTTTGCTTTAGAAGACTATATTCTGACAACCGTACGTAAGAAATTTTAATACTTAAGCTCAAAATAAAGGTACCAACTGACCAGAGAAAATCCATTTAATTTCAACTGTGGGTAAGAGTGCAGAGGTTTTTAAACAAGATATTACATGTATCAATTCCGTTGATACGAAAGGGGTGGCCAAGGCTAGCAAGGAAAACGATACGAAATACTATACAGATTCTCCACTAGTTCTTTCTTGCATTTTGATCCGAGTTACCTCAACCCTTACCTCAGAGTATATTACACCTTGTAACATCAATTTTGCAATACATATTACAGCCTGTAACACGAGAAATGAGCAACAGATCCAGTAAGTTTGCGCAGATTCTATCCCACATATCGCAGCATATGTCAAATACAATATACATTTACCACCCAACACCTGCTAGTCTAGTGGCTAGCGCGCGCATCTGTGGTCCATAAGTATTCCGAGTTGGGATTCCTGGAAGGAGATCACTGAAATTTGATTACGGTGGTTCGGACTCCACTTTAAACTGGGGCTCCACGTTTCATACAGCCTCGGCGCTGCAAAGTAGCGTTAAACCTTAACAAACAACATTTTTTATCAGTATTATTTCGTTCTGACTTTATACGATGATTCGCAACGAACATGATGATCGAAGGTACTAGAAGCGTTTTCTCCTGTCTACGAACCTACGCAATGTCTACAAATAAAACTGGTTCAAATAAAACATGGAAACTAACCCGGTAATTGGTTCTAGTTTTGATTCGTTCAAGTATCTAACCTATGAAATTAGCTTACAGCAATTATTATACACTTAATGGATCAGTTAGAAATTTCCTTTCTTAATTTTATTATAGTAAAGTAACTGAAAAATCTATAATAAAGTGATTAAAGTAAACTTTATACACGTTATTCATAACTGAATCCTTTGCATATTGACATTATTCAAGACTTTACAAAATGTGTTAATTTATTACGTACTAAACAACTACTTTTTAACCAATAAACTCAAAGCTACTCACTTATGCTCCAAAATTTCTCACTTATTCATTCAAAAATTATATTAAACGTCGAAAATGAAATGAAATCTTTTAGTTTAATGTCTCAGGATTATGCTCTTTAGATTAAAGGTGGGGGACACTGATTACGGCAAGTGAATGATGATGGAAGAATTGGTGGAATGATTATGTGGGAGAAAAGGGAGTACCCCAAGAAAATCCACAAACACGATGTTGTCCACCACATGCTTACTTGGGCGGGTATCGAACCAGGAACACCACACGCCAGAAGTAAGCGTTTTACCACTGAGCCAGTGTGCCCACCTCTATATTAAACATCTAAATATTTTTTACACGTATTAGTCATGAGCGTAAACACGTAACTTCCATAGGCCAAATTACTTAAACCTATTAACGTTCCTCGACAATTTTCTCCAGTGAGATATTTCGTCACTTTTCTTCAGAGGTACACATTGGCTTCAGTCCTTTTTCACAGTACGATCTTTAAATTCTTTCTGTGCCTTAATAGTAGTTATTTATGAATACTGCGAGTGACCGAGAATCTCACTCGAAATATTGGAGAAAAATTAACGAGGAAAATTACCAGATGAGTAATTTGAGGATTTACAAGGTATTCTATACGCCCGATAAGCAATTATGTATTTTCGATATTCTTTATCCCTATCTCGGTAGCATTCTTAGTAAAGACATGAAGTGCGAACGTGAAATAAAAGCAAGGATAGGTATGGCGAAAGAAGCCTTTAGGAGGAGGAAAAGTCTGTTTTGTGGGACCTTGAATAAAGAGCTAAGAAAAAGACTCACAAAATGCTTCGTGTGGAGTGTTGTACTGTATGGGCTTAAACATTAACATTATGTAATAGTGATGAAAAGCGACTGGAAGCTTTCGAAATGTGGGTGTAGAGAAGAATGGAAAGAATTAACTGGATCGAGTGGAAAACGAATGAGAGGGTGTTAGAAATGGTGGGGAAGAAAAGAACAATTTTAGGTATTATTGAGAAAAGGAAAAGAAACTAGTTGGGACATTGAATAAGAAGAAATTGTATCATGAGGGACATGCTAGAGGGTATGGTGGCAGGAAAGAGAGGGAGAGGCAAAGGAGGCTACAATTAATGGACGATATAAAAACAGAAAGATCATACAGAAGACGAAGAGGTTAGCGGAGGACTGTGGAGCACGGAAACTTCTCAGCTGCGGCAAGTGACCTGCCAATAAGGGCAGAATACCTATGATGATAATAATGACGATATCCCTATAAAAATACTGCCCCTTACGTAAGTCAGTGTACATAAAATGGTGACAGCTGTCAGCGAAAATTCGGCGTTTAATATAATTTTTTGAATGGTCTATAAAAATTCGAAGGAGTACCTTTGAGTTTCTTGATAAGATTGCTTTTCAAGTGATTCACATTACCATTCCTTTTTAAGTACAATTAATGTATGTACTATTTTTCTGAATGAAAACCCAAGGGTAACTTTACAACGCCCGCTCCAGCTGGTATACTCACTCAGAAACGAGAAAGTACACTTTTATTAATTTCATGAAAATGGGTCAGAACTTCCCTCCCAACCCTACCCTACTTATCCCTATCTTACTCTACTCTATCCTACCCTACTATACTATACTATACACTTTTAAAGTGGTCTTACTTATCAATGCGCAGCTGGAGCGTGTATTGTAAAGTTTACCCAAAACCCAATCTGAAGTAATAAGTCTATTATCAATATCAAAAGTTGTGACCTGTTGTGAAGCATTTCTTAAAGCTTTAAAAACGCTCTGTTTCATTTTTTTTAAATCATAAAGAAATACAGTGTGGTCCAAAAGTAGGTATACAGACCAGCATTGATCAAGTATGACATTTTAATTTATTAAGATAATGAATTTATTTGTTTTGGTTTGTCCCGACCTTAAGATATCAGTGAAAATAAATTAAGAATAGATAAGGAAGAAACTAAGTCAATACCTGTATGGATAACAATAAGTAAATGATATAAATTGTCATGACTGATTAGTACGGGACTGCATACCTACTTTTGGGCCACTCTGTATATGAGGGATTCCATGTAGTAAGGGAAACTCAAACATTGTCATTTTTTGTGGTTTGTTTTGTTTACTCAAAATTACAAAGCAGCAACCACACTTGTACGTAGATAAATTGTGGGGAGTTCTTATAAAAAGCAGTAACTAACTGATGGAGGAACGTTTTGCTGAGTTCATTAATATGAAGAAAGTATAAAAATATATTTTTCTCAAAGCAGACCTTTGTTGGATTCACCTGTACTACCTGGAATGATTCATATTATCTAAAAACAGAACAAAATGTACTAAAGTTACAAAAACGATTGTACGCCCACAGACACAATTATTCAGTTAAAAAAAATAAATAAATAAAAAATAATAATATTTTAGTGAGCAAACATAAATTTAAAAATTTCATCTGAAAGAGACTTTTCGATTCTCAAATTTTGTACATAATGTATACACAGTAACACAAAAAAGAAAAAAGAAAGAGAAAATAAAAGAATTACTTACACAGATTCAGACTGGCCTTCTAAACATAGCGATTCCATTATGCGTTTAACATTATCTGGCATATTTTGTTTTGATTCGTCGTCTGTAGGAGTCTCACCATCTGATGCGGAAGCTTCCCATGACACTGTCTGTAGCTGAATCTCCGTAATATCACTATTTCCTATAAATTAGAACATTTTACCATAGAACTACTTATTTTGAAATTCCTGTACTCGTCAGGTGATAAGCAAACTTAAAACTTACTACAACATACGTAGTTAAAAATAGGGAGGAAACACAACTGGAAAAGGTTAGAAATATATCTACAATTATATACCTAAATATATAGTTAAAAAGTTGCTCTTAGCACAGATGTAAATTAAATTGTTTGAAATCATAGGAACTTTTTCTTATTACAAATATTCGTGTATTGGGACAAATTATTCCATCTTTTGTTATTCAAGAACTCTTGTCTACATTTACTTTAGTCTGTTTACTGAAAATTATTAGTAATAATAAAACAATTTAGTGATTTCAAATAAATCCTCTGGTTTAGACAACCTGATTCTTGCAACCATGTTCACAGCATCATGGAGTTTATTTAGCTACATCGCAGTGAACGGAGATAACGCACATGGCTATAGAAAAAAAATGTAAACTTTTCTAATAGTTCCTTTTCCTTTAGTGGAATCATCTCCTCTGTAATTTTTTTCTTCTTAGTGTAGCACGACGTCAGTCGAGATTAATGAAAAGTGGAACTTGTAGTTCCTCTCGCCGCCTGCCACAATTTAAACATAGCCTATCAGTTAGCAGATTTTGAACCAATGATTCTCTCTGATCTTTGGTTACTTTCCATATATGTTTACATTACTTCGTATTCCTTGTGCTTTTTTTTTTTTTTTTTTTAAATCTATCTATCTATAAATTAAATTACGTACGATTGAAACATATTATTTGGATTATTTGGATTTTGAAAACAATGAGATAATTTTCACTCTTCATGAATTTTTCTTTTGCTTATTACCTGAAGAGTACACAGACGGTGTATTGAAAGAAAGTATTGCCAGAATGGTCGAACCAAGGACCCCATGCATCAAAGGTGAACGCTTTACCACTCAGCCACCGCGGCTCCCAAACGACAAACGAATAGGAAGGTGTTATAAATAGTGGGGGAGAAAAGAACAATTTTAGAATCTAATTGAAAAGACAAAGAGAAACTAGTTGGGGCACTCGGTGAGAAGGAACTACTTTCATGAGGAAGGTGCTAAAAGGTACGGTGGGAGGAAAAAAAAGAGGCTCCAGTTGATTGTCGGTATTAAAACAGAAAAAATCGTACGTGAAGATAAAAAGGTTAGCTGACGAGCGTGGTGCTTGGAAGCTTCTCAGTCAAGGATGTTATAAAATAGAGGATCTGTCCATACAACAAATTGTGAAGCCATATGTCACAGCTTCGCCACACCTACTCTGCCCACTCCGCGCTACTAATATCGCAATGTTTCCATAATTGGGCCAACAATCATGGCGGAAACGAGAGTAGCCAATCAGATGTGCCAGCTCAGACGATGCTCGTTTGTTTTTTGGCTTCATTGGGTTTATATGATAAAGATACGTATGGGCAGATCCTCTATTTTATAACATCCTTGTTCTCAGTTGAGGCAAATGACCTGCCAATAATAACAGAATAACTACGATCATGATTAGGCTTTGGTTTCTTAGATTTGTTTCTATTTTATTCCTGTATAGTTAAAGGAGAAATATAGTGTTTTCTTTACATTGCAAATTCCTATGAGGAAAAATATAAGTATTTTATAAGATTTAAAATGTACTAATTTGGTTGTTGGGACCTAAAATAAATTAGCTTTCAGAAACTATATTGTCCTAAATTACCGTTTATAGTTATTTTTAACTTTTTTTTTCTTCCCGCGAGAAATATTAATCGTAGGCTTTAATTGTTAACCACTTTTCCATAATGCAATAACAAAGTCCTGTACACACTATGTTCCTTTGTAATTTGTGGTGAGTGGGGCTGAATAAGAAAATCAAGTTTTACTTTTAGCAACAGTTGGTGCGCACGCATTGGATGGAAAATTCAAGCCAAGTTAGTGGCATTGACCTGTTCCCCCTGCCAGACGAGGAACAATGACGAGAGGAATTGAATTTGGTTTGAGACCTTCGGAAAAGATCATGCCGAAACAAAGATCGTCCAAAAGTACTTTGATAGGAGAATGGATGAAGTCGGTTAACTTCCAGAATATGAAGAAGCTACTTTCAACTTACGACTCTATGAAGTTCTTGCTTCAGTCAATATTCCGTTTTCATCTCTTGAAAATCCTATAAAACCTTTCTGGAAGACTTTTGCCAGCAAAGCAAAACTGCTACTGATTATTATTAATATTTTAAATCTGACTTCTTATTCCTTAATACAAATTCTTAATACTAATGACGCCCGACCTTGACTAAATTTCTCTTATATGTTCACTCGGATAATCTTTCCAAAACAATTTTCTCACCTGTGACTTTATGAATCCCAACTAGGTCTGCTATTCTGTCTTGCTGTAGCTCAAATGGAGACACAATAAGATTTTGACCCACAGGTACAAACAAGCTGCTGTTTACATGCCACATTCGAGGCGGGTTATTTAATAATTTAAAATGTAGCTGACTTTGGATAACGCAAAACTGAAGGTTGAATATAAGCAAAACAGCACCTGAAAAAGAAAAATAAATAAATAAATAAAAAATGTTGAAAGTGTATTGAGAAGGTAAGGATATAAGTGTGTGTCAACAAGATTGTTAATGCTAGTTTGGAATATGAACGCTTTTAGCACTTAAAACCACAGGGTGTTTGAAGAAATTAGGTTTTTACTTAGGAAGCTTTCGCTCTCAAGATTCATGCATCATTATCTTTATTATAAGTTACAGGTTTTTCGAATGATACACACAGGCCCGTATCTAGGGGCGGTAAAATTTTGGAATTTTTAAGATTCACAATAAAGTAATATTTAAAACTAGCAACCCGTAGTCCCGCGCAAGCGCGAGAAAATATGTTAATGTGTTTAACTCGCTCTAATTACAGTAGTTACTAAATAACTAGCTTATCTGATTATTTTTAAAAAGTTATCCTCTCCCAGCCCCAGCCGAGGAGTGAGAATGAATTTGAACATCACGAAAACTGATACCTTAAAACACAGCGACCTCGAAAACTATAAATTCAATACTAATATCTGTCATATTCGATTACTTTTAAAATCTCGCCCCATCCTTGGGGAGTGGAATATGGCCTTGAAGTTGAATTGGATTAAAATTGTCACTATTCATCTCAGCGACCCCAAAAGCTGTAAATTCAATTCGGTAATATTGTTCGTTTTCTATTATTTTAAAAATGCCCCGTGTTTTTCTTATAAGGATTTTGCACTCCGTATCTCAGCTCAGCTGTAACCTAGGGAGCCGGAACAGGTCATTTGGATCATTTCTCTGAGAGCTTTAAAATATATTAAAATTTGATGTTTCTATCTATTATGGTTCTCGAGTTGAAAAGCGCTACCACATCACAATCATCATTGAGAGAATTAGGCCATTTAAAATTACGTTGTATCTTTTATAACTTGTAATACCTAAATTGTTACTCAACAAGAGCTGGTATTTTTGCAAAACCATGGCCTGTTTCCTTAATTGGGAATAAGTTTGTGAGAGGGGGGAGGCAGATTATTTAGAGCACAGGGACACACAATATATAAATACGGGCCTGATATACGCATGTGCAATCATCTATAAATCTGAAGAGAAATTCGGAAAAATTTTCCGGTGTCTTCCCGAGAAATATCTTTTTAATTTGGACGTTTCTATCGCGGTTCGACCTTCACGTACCTCGAAAAATACCATACATTTTGGGCTTTGCCAAGTTTCTTCGAAGTGTATGGTAGTGTATATGACGATAAAAATATTTTCAAACTGTAACTAGCTAGCTAACTCTATAGCCTATGGAACCCGGAGGTTCAATGCCTTGCTCATAAAAAGCTCTCCATTGACTTCTGTCCTTGGTCAACTGGATCCAGTTTCTATTTTGTATTCCTATTTCTGCGAGATCCACCTTGATATTGTCCTCCCATTTGCGCCTAGATCTTCCTAATAGTCATTCTACGATTGGATTTCCAGTTAAAACTTTGAGTGTGTTCCTGCTTTCTTTCATTCTGGCTACATGGCCTGACCACCTGAGCCTCCTAGACTTGATGATCCTACCAATATTTGGTAAACGGTATAAACTAGGTAGTTCCTCGTTATGAAGTTTCCGCCATTCCCGTTACTCTTATGTCCGAATATTCGCCTCAGGATCTTATTCTCAAATGGTTTCAGTCTACGTTCTTCTCTTAGTAAACTATCATGTTTCGCAACCATACCACTGAACAGAATTGATTATCATTTTAAATATTTTAAACTTCACATTCCTCGACAGAATTCGCGATGACGAAAAAAATTTGAACTGAATAAAACACGAATTCTCTGCTTTTAGTAGATATTTAATTTCTTCGTAGACATGGGTTTGGTCTCTTAAAACTGATCCTAGATATCTGAGATTTTCAAACTATACATAACAAGTGAAAAATATATCACTTAGGAAGATCCTACTCGTTTAAGTTTCTACATTCGCAGCACCACCTACTAATAACAAACTACTTCATAATGACCGTATTCGAAACAAGCTACACGAAGACTGAAGAAGATTGGTAACACTAACTAAGGCTTATTTACTAGAAGTATCCAGGCGACAAATCCACTATATGAAGTTTTTATTACTTAATATGTTTGTAATATTGAAAGAGCACAATTTCTGAAAAGGTACTTCAGACCTCAAATCCGATTTCTTGCAAATAATCAGTGTGAAACTGTAAATAGTGATGTGTTAATTTGAACGTTCGTATAGCACACGATTTTCTTTGTTTTCATTAAGGTATAGAATTCAAGCAATTGTTTTCTACAGTAATGGAAATGCTAAAAGTAAAGGAAAGACTTAAATTTCTAAGGGCACAGATTTGAAATGAAATCCTTGAGTTTTACGTCCCACGATTATGCCGGCTAGGTTAAAGGAGACGGTGATGATGACAAATGAATGAAACGGTGGAATGAAGAAAGTAGGAGGAAACGGGAGAGCCTTCAGAAAACTCACGCACATGATGTTTGTCCACCACAAAAAAAGCATACTTGGCCCGAGCTGGAATCGAATGAGGGACCCCACGGGCACAGATTTAAAATTTGTCCGTCGAAAGATAAACGAAGTTTTCGAGGCACAATTTTTAAATTTGTCATTTTTTCTAAAAACCCAAATCCGATTATTACCAGTGAAGTAAAGATGAAATACAGGCAAAACAAGTGAGGCTTCAGATCAATGTTTCATTAATTATTAGACGCTAGCTTTACCGGAAACATCTTCGTTCACTGGATATAGGAGATCGACATAGTGGTTACACGGAGAATCTGTGAGAAAATTTGAAAGTGCGTAAGCTACATTTTACAGTAATGTAGTTCACTTTTTTTTTTTTTTTTTTTTTAATAATAATAATAATAACGGTATCCGTGATGAAAAAGGCAATAACAGTTTGCTGAAACTTTCACAGTGAATTTGTTAGTAATGTTTGTGAGTACAACTTTAGTAATACATCCTATCAAATTATTTAGCAAAGACTGGTAACACCTGCCTTCCTCACTTGGATCCCCACCATAAACTGCGATATGATTCGAACTCAACTGAGACATTGCTACTGGACTGTTCCCGCTAATTCTATTTAGGATGTGGATTAATTTTCCTGGTGATTTATCCTCGACTTCTGGAATGATCTTCATATGAAACAACTGTCCGCTTGACCCTGAAATAAACACAAATTAATTTTACACATTTGTTACAGTTCAGAATTTTAATTTCTAATTCTCTGCGAAAAGTATTTACTCTAACCCTTAAGTTACTATTTTATCAGCCCTATCGTTACAAATGTGTGCTCATGAATGAATGCATAATTTGAATCCTCATGCGCAATTTTGCAAATTAGAGATTTCACATTTGAAAGTACATGAGAATATCTTTCTCTTAAAGTAAAACTAATCGTATGTTGTATCATTATTATCAATGTTAATATTAATACTTTATGAACAATAACGACACGAAATATTATTAACACAGATATGATATGCCAAATGCACACGAGTTCTGCCCCTAGAAAGTTATTCTTCACAACAAACGAACAAACAAAAAAATTCACTTGAGCTAACTTGCTATACGACTGACATTTAGTAATTGCCGAAATTTTCAATGGGAATTTTCATCTTTCTCCGCGGCTTTTTCCGGGAACATCTACAGCAAACTCATTATATCACATGACACTCATCGTTGTAGTAGAAAAAATGAAAACTTGAAGTTTTACATCCCACGGTTATGCCGGCTAGGCTAAAGGAAATGCTGATGATGAGAAATGAATGGAATGGTAGAATGAATAAAGTGGGAGGAAATGGGAGAATCCCGAAAAAAAACCACGTACACGGTGTTTGTCCATCACAAAGTTCACTTGGCGCGAGCTGGGATCGAACCAGGGACCCCATGCAAAAGAGGCGGACGCTCTACACTGAGCCACACCGGCCCTTGTTGGAGTATAGAAGTCTCAAAACAAAAATATTTCTTTTAGTACTAGAAATAAATACAAAACCTCAATATCATCACCAACAAAGTTGAAGTCTTATTATTATTATTATTATTAATTTTTACAGGCCACTATGAAACTTCTCTTGACATTAGACAAAACTTTCCTCAATGGCGAAGACGGTTGACAGTGCTAGTCTTGAAACATGATAAAACGTAAAATATATGTTGTTACATTGTTTCAGTGTAAAATAGACATTAATCTGTATCTGAAACATTTGTAAATAAATAAATAAATAAATAAATATTTCCAGTACATGCAAATTAATTAAAAACTAGCTACACCGTGGAGAACTTTCTTTCACAGTTCCGTAACAACCGTAGCAATGAAACGTTTCACCTATTTACAACATCTATATAGTGACGGAATGGGAGTTGTAGCATTAGTCATTCTACTTCACATAAAAGATACTGCAGAGATATATCTTGAAAAGAAATGGAATCTACTCCCTGGTGTCACATCTCACTGCCTCACGGTCGGACAAATAGGCTTTTGCAAATTACCTCCCATCTTCGATATTTCTGACCTTCTAGACCGAATCAAAACTTTTATTGCAGAAAATTAAATTAAATAAAACAGAAAACATGATGATTCACTTACACAGCGTAAGAACGCTACAATGATCAGGCCTCTCAACTATAACTCTTCCCATTAATTGAGGTGCAGGTCCTTCTTCTGGGTCTGCGAACCATGTTAATGGTATGCATCTTACTTCATCTCTTGCTGGACTTGACATAGCTGTCAACGGAACTTTATACACAAATGAATGCTACAAAAAAAGAAAGTAAGGAACTTTACTTCCAACAAAAAATAAAAAAGAATAACATAATTAATAACATAATAAAGAATCAAAGAAGTAGGCCAACGTATTGCACACCTTACTGGTGACAAGCGGGCTACTACTTTTCTGATTCAACGTATCAGCATAGCAGTTCAGCGAGGAAATGTGGCTTCCATTTTAGGTACATTACCTCCTGGAAAATTATTAGAAGAAGTTTTCTTTTATAACTAACTGTTCAGAATTTGCTGTTTATCAGTCTGTAAAAAAAATGTCAAATATGTTCCAATTTATAGATTAAAAAAAAAAAAAAAAAAAAAAAAAAAAAAATGTGAAAAGTGAGTTGTGGGAAAGGACTTGAGCTATTGTGTATTCCTGAAAATGAATGACCAAATGTTCGTTTGAAATATTGTAGAAAAAATTGAAAGGAACACTACTAAGTGAGAAATTTGATGACATAAAGAAAGGTAATTATTTTTAACAAGTAGAATGTATATTTCGAACATACACAAATGGAAGTTTACGTTTTCGTCATTATAAATATACGGTCCGAAATTAATACCTTAAGTTAAATTTATTCCTGAAATTGATAATAGGTCATGGCATATATCAAATTCACTTTTCATTTTTATACTGTAATTACAAAAATTAACTATATTCTCTCATTATCACATGAAACAAAGAATCCAGAAATGACGTAACTTCGCTGGTTGATTAGACTGAGTTTAGCGTCCCTTGCATCACTCAGGGGGTTAAAAGGGAGTTACCGTGGCCTCGTATTTCTCAACTTTTTTGGGTTTGAAATGTAGATTTCGATTAACTGTATCTAGTGGCACCACTTTTGATGTCTGGAAACGACCCCTTCAAGGTCAAATTACGAGTCAAAAATAAAAAGTGGAACCATTTGGGCAATGTGAACCAGTGGGTGTCATTCGATTCGTATTCACACGTACATGAGTAATTGATATGCCATATTCCCGAAAATTCAATTTTGATCCGGAAAATTAACGAGAATCCAAGATCTAAAATTCCAGATTTTCGCTAATTTTCGGGGTCAAAATAGAATTTTCGGAAAAATGGAATATCAGTTATTCATGTACGTGTAAATACGAATCGAATGATACTCATTTCGTCCCAGTCAGTCACAAGTCTAAATTGCCCAAAATCCCGAATTTTCGTTAGTTTTCGGGCTCAAAATAAAACTTTTGGGAAAATGGCAAATTAATTATTATGTTTTGTGAATACGAATTGAATGATACCCACTGGTACGCATTTCCCTAATGGTTCCACTTTTTACTTTTGATCCCTAACTTGACCTTGTAGCGTTTGTTTCCAGAAATCAAAAGTTCCATATTCCCGAAAATTCAATTTTGATCCGGAAAATTAACGAGAATCCAAGATCTAAAATTCCAGATTTTCGCTAATTTTCGGGGTCAAAATAGAATTTTCGGAAAAATGGAATATCAGTTATTCATGTACGTGTAAATACGAATCGAATGATACTCATTTCGTCCCAGTCAGTCACAAGTCTAAATTGCCCAAAATCCCGAATTTTCGTTAGTTTTCGGGCTCAAAATAAAACTTTTGGGAAAATGGCAAATTAATTATTATGTTTTGTGAATACGAATTGAATGATACCCACTGGTACGCATTTCCCTAATGGTTCCACTTTTTACTTTTGATCCCTAACTTGACCTTGTAGCGTTTGTTTCCAGAAATCAAAAGTTGTGTCATTCGACACAGCTCATCGAAATCTAGATTTTAAACTCCAAAAGTTGAAAAATACGGGGACGGTAACTCCCTTTTAAACCGCTGAGAGTATGGATCTACAGCTTAAGATAAGCCCAGAATCACTTAAGTCCCACTGAGAATCGAACCAGGGTCTTCCGCACCAAAGATACATACGGTAACCATATAGCTACAAGTGAGCTCTATGTCGTGTCTTAACGCATATTTCGAAATTTTACAATTACAGCTTTACAGAAATTTACGCAAGGGGGAAGTATAAACTGTAAAATATTTTCTATGTATTGTTAATAATACGGCTTAGATTTGAGGGGTGATGTGACAGGAAATGTGCTTACTAAACGGTGGGGAAAGTTACTGAAAATATCATCCCATTTACTCACCAACAGTCAGCCTAGGAATTAAATTACGAACTTCTCGATTCTGTGCAAACACATCAGATCGTTACTTTACCCCGTTCGTTATGTTTTAAATATTCAAAATAAAATTAACCGCCGTCTTGTCTAGAATATATATATATATATATATAGTATATATAAACCCTTACTCGGAAGACTTATCATGAGGACTAGTGATTCGAATCTTTACAATGCAAACTTACATGAAGAAATCCAGTTCTTATACATCAAATCATAATGCAGAATGGATTTACATTGGATGTTAAAGGATTTAGGATTTAGATTTCTGGGCTTTCGGTATCTATGGCTATTTAGCCCGTCACATATGAGGGACGACGTCTATCACATTATCTGGGGAAAAGGAAGGAAGGAAGCGTGTTGGAACCTAAAGTTAGGTACTACCCCGACATTTGCCTGGTGTGATGAGGAAAACCCAGAAAAACCTTACTCAGAATGGCTAGGTTGAAAAACCTTTTTACATTTTTTCGACCGAGTGCCCTCACCGGGAAGGCGAGAGCGTTAGCGACTACGCTACGCGAGGCCATGTGGATGTTAAAGTACTAATTCCTCTACACATAGAACAACACTACTACCTTTGTGGTGCATCGTGAAGTTATAACAGGTGGTCCAAAAGTTGCTCACAACACGATAATAATAAAAACCAGACGACATTAATTTACATAGTATTATATATTTTCCCAACACATGTATATTTTCACAGCATATGAAGTCTTGTTAATTTATATTCCCACAACATATATTCAAAATAACTGCCCCGTTTAGTAATGCAAGTACGAACTACTCTTATCATGTCTGAGGCCTCTTTGTGGAGCATGTGTACACTGATGTAAATCTATTTGTTATATTCATCTTTAGATCCTCCAGTGTGTGTGGCCTGTTGTTATAGACCTTACCTTTAATGTAACCCCACAGGAAGAAATATGGGGACGTTAATCAGGTGAAGGTGGGCTCCACAATCCTTTAGAGATGATACGCTCTCCAGAAAACTCGCGGAAGAAATGCATGGTGCCTTTACATGTATGACACGTGGCACTGTCCTCCTCGAACCAGCTATCACGTTCATCTTCGTCAAGAAGCGCAATGAACTGTGTAAATATATCTTATGATGTTTCGGAACACAATATAGTACCGTTAGTGTTGATTTCCTAGTGAGAAGAGTAAAAGTTTGTAGTAAATTAACTCATAGAATTGCAAGCCAAATTGGATAAGAGGTCTGCTGCTGAATTGTGCGCCACCTAGTAATACTTTTATATTCTTGAATTTCTTGGAGAGAATTTGGTGTGTGTTTAATTTCCTCTTAACAGAAATATATAGTTGGTTGTAGGACCTGTTGTATTTATGGATATTACATCTTTAGGTACAATAACTACTACAGTAATAGTAATTTTCTCCGTACCTACATTCCACCCTATACTTTAAATCTAATTGAAATTAAAGTAATACATTTTGACTAACACTATTTAAGATTGCAAATTCTTATTTGGTAAAGCTAATCGAGAAATGTAATACTCAAAATAACCTTCAACTGTTTTAAAATAGTTTAGTGTAATCTAAAGGGCTTAAGCTATTATGTAATAATGAACCAAACTAAAGTTTACTGAAGCTTTTTTTTTTTTTAATAATTCGAAATTATTCATCATAATCAGCTTGTACTCAAATTGTTGTGCAATCAAATCCTACTTTTTAAAAATTTTACTTTTATTCTCATTCACCCACAAATTTTGTAAATTCAATTTTGGTTGGTTTGTGACTGGTGTTTCCTTGCTTTTTAATTTTTGGATCAAACGCTAATAAAATCGCAGAATTGATGAGAATAAGATAGAATTAACAGGGTGTCTACTAAAATTCCAAAATGAAATTTGGTGGCCTTTTCTTTACCAAACCATAAAATTTCGTAACATTCTCAAGAACGAATTTGGGTGTGAACTAGGCCAAATTTTCATGTATGCGATAAAAGCGTGCTTTGCTTGCGATTTGGTAGCGTCTAAAGCTGATCAAAGACATTTTTGGTGGTGAATTTTGATGTTTTATAGAACATAATTTCCTAGTCTGTACTTACATTTGTACAGATAAAAAAATCGTGACCCAAAAGCTAAATTTCGTGACTTTTTCTTGAGTTTCATGACCGTTTTCTGATTTCGTGGCATTTGTGACTTTCGTGACCGACACCCTGATTAAGATTATTAAAGATATTGATCAATTTTATTTCTACGTTGTATGCTTTTAGCAACTCTGAATCTTTCTGTCTTGTTCTAGTTTTATTTGATCACGTACGGCTGGTTAGCTCTAAGCATATTTAAAATCCTGGAAATTCACTGAGTAGTAAAAGCTGATTTTTTTTTTTTTTTTTTTTTTTTTTTTTTTTTTTTTTTTTTTTTTTTTTTGCGTACCTCGTTTTGACGAGAAAAGTATATGATATACGTTGTTTCCTGGTTTGTTACTACGTAGGCGTCTTCGAGAGTCTCATTCGCTTTTATGATAGCAGCTTTCGGCTCTTTCCTGTTTTCTAAAGCAACAGACAATGACTCGACGTATCCATTCTGGAAGATGATCAGCGGCTCTTCAGCAAGCCTTGGTTTTATACTATGGATAGGCTCTTTGAACTGAAAATAAGAAAAGATGTAAAATAAACAATAATCAAAAAATAAACTATGAAAAGATTTAGAGCGGAAAAGTCTATTACTCAAAACATAGTAGTATAATAACAGTATACTTTTTAAAGATTTCCATTACATTGTACGTGATTTCTTGCAATAAACGTGAACAGTACAAATCAATACACAGAATACCGAACACTCACAAAGTGAGCTATCTAATTTCGTAAATAAGCTGATATATAATTCCACTCTTTCTAACAGCTCATCGAACTCTTAATTTATGAAATAATAGTCTAACCCAGATAGAATTTAGCAGATTTTGTTAGGATATCAGTTATTAGTTGCTCTGAAAATTGTAACCAGATTATTATATTCCTGGGGTAATTTCGGTCAAACATTAATAACAAGCTTCTATTGTTCTTAAAATCAAATGCAGACGAAAAAAAAAAAAAAAAAAAAAACATATATTGCAGTGAATCCAGTAAAAGAAAAGATCAAAGCAGTGTCTCCAAGAACAATAACAAGTTCATTAATTATCGAAACTGCAACTGCAGAAAACAAGGACAAAGTAAAGAAAAGTATAGCATTCAAGACAGAAGAACAAAAGTTACAGAATTCTCTAACAATCATTTACAATGTACCTTCAAACATGAATCACGATCAAATTATAGAGTTGAGTTGAGTTGATTTTAGTTTAGCGTCCCTTTCAGCAGCGAGGCTATATGAGACGTGGACCTACTGATTAACGTGGAATCCGAACCACATGAGCTCCCGCCGGGAATCGAACCCGGGTCTCCCACGCCAAAGGCGCGTACGCTAACCGCTTAGCCACGGAGGAGCTCCGATCAAATTATAGAAACAATAACAGAATAAATATTTTGAAGAAAACATGATGCAACAAGCAAATGAAGAAATCAAGGCACACTTCAGAAAGTATTTACATGTGTATCACATCCAATTACGTACATGGTTACGCAGACATATCGTGATCATAGTATTAGACACTGAATTACTTTGGATGTGCATTACCCCGTCCATCTCACAAGCGTTATTACTGCTGTACAGTCCACAAAACTTTTGATGTTTGTGATGCCATAGCGTCCTTAGTTTGCAACACTGAATAACAGATGTGATATTGTAAATTTTCACTTAACATGTAATTTGAAATGTGTAATAACTTGACGTAGTTCTGTTTGAAAGAAATGTTCTAAACACGAGCAGCAGTTGGGTGTGCAAGGTGAAATTTTGAGGTGAGTGTTAGTTACATAACAGTATTTTTACAAATTAATTTAAAACCATAGAAAATGGGGTAGAAAGATTAGTGAAATATTATTATTATTATTTTTAATTTGGCATTAACTTCAACAAATCAATGCAAATTTATCACATTCTGGTAAGAAGTGTTTTTCAATCTGTAGTATAGATTAAAAAGAAGTTTTTTAAAAATATCTCGTTTTATGATTCTTTTATTCAGTTACCAACTTCCCTTTTTTTGCAACAAATTATACAATTCACGAAAACGTAACAGAATATAACACCTAAGACTTGCAGAAAAAGTTTAGGATGTACTTGACTGGATTGATTTCCGAAGTCACGTTGGCTTAAATACGTGCTTGTTAAATTATAGAATCCAATCTGACATTCGTATTATCTGAGTTGCCTAACTTCAACCTTAACAGTGCCTTAAAGTTAAATATTTTGACATTTTATGTTTCTTCAGTTGCAAGCAAGGACAACCGTAATAGATTACAAGTAAACATTGACTTTGTATCCAGAAAAATTATTTCTTATTGTTATATGATTTCAACCCTCTCTGTAGTCTTCCTATAAGTAACTTCTGTCTTGCTGCTATTTCTTTTCTTAATTATTCATCCACGTAGAGAACGTGGAAAAAGTTTATTTATTTTTAATGAAACAACTCACCCCATACGTTTTCAATTTATCCAGGTCTTTGTCACCTTCCAACCATGTTTTCACTTGATTGTGGTTGAATACCGCTACATACTGATTTCCTCTTGCATCATACACTGCTCCTGACGTAAGTTTATTTCTGCTGCTCCAGCTATTAATTTGCTTCTGGTCCTGGAGCTGAAAATCAGAGTATAATAATGACATACATCCAAAACTGAACGCAGCAACTGATATTCTATTATGAAATCACGATGGTTCGTTGTGCTAGGACGTAGTTATACAATTTTAAGAATAGTGCTTTACAAGATGGTGTGTGAAACAATAAATACGGGCGAAATCATAATTCTGCCGATTGTACGATGTTGCATTAAACGAAAGAAACATACCATACTTCACAGTTATCACAATGTCATTTACTGGTACACCATTTTACGAGTTGCATTTTTTAAAGTTTCAGTAATAACCACTACTGTAGTTTGAGAAGTGGTTTTCAACCGATGTGTTGCGATACACTGGTGTGTCAAGCAATTCCATATGGTGTGCCACGAAATTTAGAACTTAATGAACGAACTATATACGTTTATCTACAAAAGGCATGTGTTTCCTTAAAGAGTATGAGATTGAGTGTCTGAATCCCCCCTTCTCCCTTCCAGTTTGATAACACTGCCTACGCTACTGACTATTATAATTTACATTATTTTAATAAAAAGAATACACAAGTGCCGTACAATAAAGTCTGTATCGTCAGTCAAAAAAGGCCGGGAACCACTGATTTAAGGTAAGGCACTACGAGTTACCTTTACATATCTGTATCAGTTTCAGAGATACAGATTGTCAAAGTTTGGAAAATTACTCGTAAATATTGTTGACGAGAGCCTGCTTATGAGTACAATGTTGCAGAGTAAACTTCATAATTCAGCGACTACTGAACTTATTCGCGTCAAATGTTTACCAAATATCAACCAAAGGATATAGGTTATAAACAGAACCGTTTCATCAACCTTGCATATCTGGAAAGTCTACTAAAGAATAAATAATTATTCAATTAGAAGAAATGAGTTGAGTTGATTTTAGTTTAGCGTCCCGTTCAGCAGCGAGGCTATATGAGACGTGGACCTACTGATTAACGTGGAATCCGAACCACATGAGCTCCCGCCGGGAATCGAACCCGGGTCTCCCACGCCAAAGGCGCGTACGCTAACCGCTTAGCCACGAGGGAGCTCAATTCAATTAGAAGAAATTTTTAAGCGTGCAACAAGGAGTCATAAAGTGAGTTTTATAACCAAAAGGCATAAGAATTTCCTCTTTCCTTCTTGTTTTATAATGAACCTGAAAATACGCTCGCAAATCCTGTGAAACAAATTCATATTTAATCCTAGAAACCCATAATTAGTTGCGTTGTTAACTGTCTGCTGAAAAACATTTTCAGGCAAAATATCTGGAAACACACTTGTTTGAGGAATTGAGATCAAATTGTGGATATGGGTAAAACGGGTGGAGTGCTACGCGATATGGGTGTATGAACGTCATGGCAATGTTAAAATTCGCCATCTCGGATTTAGTTTGAGAATGCGAAGTCGCAACAGGGTCGAGTAACATCATTTTTAGCTGTCTAAGTTCTCAAAATTACAAATGTGAAGTCTTTACTTATGGTAACTTATTTATGAACTTTTTTCTTTCTTTTTTTATTTTTTTAATGGAAAACGCCGATTTATGAAGTATTTTGTATCAGGGTTATCTGGTTTAAACCAACTGTTATATATATATATATATATATATATATATATATATATATATATATATATATATATATATATATATATATATATATATATATATATATATAACTGGTTTACACACAAAAAAAAAGGTTTAAATCGTGTGAACTTCATGGTAATATTTTCATATATCAAACCATCTGCATTAGTTTTATCTCCTCTTCACCTTTTAATCAAAGTATCCCATATTCAATTCTCGGCAGAAGCACAACCCTTCCTTTAAGTGTAAACCAAGTAACAGTTCGGATGTCATTTTAAGCAAAAGTTGTCGTCTTGATAACCTCGGTATTATATAAGGATGTTAAGCCTAAACACACGAAACAAAACTAAATTGTATGCCTGAATGGGTCATTCCATATCAATTCAACACAGTGATTTAACCTCATCATGTCAGATTTTAATGAAATTTGGTAAACAGATGCTTTCCAGATAGACTACGAAAAATACAAAATTTCAACTCTATATATCAATCGGTATTGAAGATAGGACTATGTAAAGTTTGAAAAAAATCTCCAAAATAACATGTTCAACGAAATTTGAAATTGGAATTCCAGCTCTCTTAATTGAGCTAGAGAGCTGTTGAGGTATCATTTTACAGCATTTGCATGCCCTTTCCTGTGGTATACAACATCATATAGGCTAATACAGAATTTATTTTTCAAAATCAAAAATGTTCAGAAAGTACGTATGTTAAAATTTTGAAATTAATTCCATAAGTAGATTGTTGCAAAGCACCTAGCAAAATAAGAATTTGGGATGATAATGGGTTCATTGTTTTAAAAAATGAAAACTAAACTATTCTTGATTTTTCAAGAGTGCTCTGTAGGTAGTGTAATAACACAAGAATGCTAAGTTTTACACTTTTGTGAAAACAAAAATGAACACTTACTTGAAGAAAGAGTATAACTGAGTTCGTAGTAAAACTTTTCAATGAGTAGTAGTATCATTTGTTCGGCATACATCACTTTCAAGGAGAACATAACTTCTTTCAATGGGAATTACAGGATTCACCTTTGTCAGAACGTCCACAAAACATCAGCATTTCTTGGATATGAGAATGATGGAGATGGTGTAGGTGGATGAGGAATTTATTTTCACTTCATCAAGTTCTTCATTTTTCTGTAAAACATACCCGAGCTACCAATTTCCTTTATACAGCAGTGACATAACCTGATATGTCTTTTAACTGAAGTTTATTTGTAGATTTTGACACTTCCTTTCCCCAACCCTGCAAACCATCTGAAAACTTTAATACAATTTGCCCTCAAATTGAATTTGAACACCCCATGAAAAGCTGTGGATTCCCGAAATAAATTCCTGCGTACGTCCCTGATAAGCAGTGTGCTAAAATGGCGTTTATACAAATAGTGAATACTACAATTTTAAAATTAAAAATTTAGTATATCATTCAAGAAAATTAAAAAGTCCAATTGATAAGCTACAGATATAATGATAAAGTTTATTTACTTTTATCAATATATTTAAGCAAAGTTAAAAGTATTAACTATGAAACAGACATTCAGCCAATCGGATAGATAAGATAGAATTTGTTTCGTTAGCAGGGGCGGCATCAGGATTTTAATTTTGAGGAGGCCATTTTTTTTCATTTTATTTTTTTTTTTTTAAATATAAAAATGTACAGAATGTGTTCTTTTGCAATAAATATATATTTATTATCTTTTAGATATTTATATTCTTCAAAATTTTGGGGTAGGTCCGGGCCTACCCGCTAAAGCTGTTTCAGTTCGTTTGGTTTCTTTACGTTTAATGTCCTTGTGTAACAGCGACATTATGAACAATTGGAGATATTACTTAAAGTGGCATTTGAACTACTGCTCGATTTCTACCTGGGAGAAATTTTGTGGGCTCATCGGGACCTTTAATTACAAGGCGAAAATTAGATTCAACTAATACAAATGATTCGAGATATGTAAAAACGTCACTATGAAATTCACACGATTTGTGGCATTTTTTTACAAAAAAACAGCTGGTTTAAACCAGCCAACCCTGCTGTTGTACCAATGCAAGATTTATACTTTTTACAAGCCACGTTTATTTACAGTAACATTTTTGTGAAACTTGTATTAATATTATTTTATTAACTTTTATAAAACTAAAGTTCAAAAGTATCAGCATTTTAACTAGCTTTAAGTTAAAGTTTTAAGAGTATGAGTTAATAAGCACTGGCAACAGATTACAAGTCTACATGGTATGTTTTACACCCATTACTCTATTCTTCATATTTATTCCACAAGTAAAACAAAAAACATTGCATACATGCACTTTTCAGATGGGTACAGGGTATTAACGAAAACTCTAGTGTTAGTTTTAAATGTTTTTGATCATGAATCCATTATCACCCCAAATTCATACTTTGCTAGGTGCCTTACAACAATACTATCTATTCATGGAACTAATTTAAAAATTTTAAAATATGTACTTTTTGAAAAATTTTGAAGTAAAATATTGATTTTGATTTTGAAAAAACAATTCTGCATTAGGCTTTATGATGTACATCACAGGAAAGGGTATGAAAATGCTATAAAATGAGACCTCAATGAGCTCTCTAGCTCAATTAGGAGAGTTGCAATTCCAATTTCAAAATACATTTAACATACTATTTTGGGCAATTTTTAGAAACTTTATATAACCTTATCTACAATATCGGCTGATATATAAAGATTTGGTATATTTCTTAGTCTATATGAATAGTATCCCTGTGCAAAATTTCACAATCTGAGATGATAAAGGTAAATTTTGTTTTCAAATTATGTTAATATGACCTGGAAGGACTCGAATGTATGTTGTTTTATAAAGAAGCCAGAATCAGTATGTTAAATGTACTGATAGAAATTGGTAAAATTTATCGACTGCCTACGCAGCTTCCAACATTAGCTTGTATTGGACTTTGTTTTAAATTTATCTACATACTAAATTTGAATGATATCTACACACTAAATTTGTAATTTAATACCTCAGTTTTAGTGTACTGTTTATAATACGTTAACCTTAAAATTTTACATGCTAAGCAATAACGGGATTTTCCCGATGGTTTCCCGATTTATATATAATTCTGTATAATGGCTTAAGTTGTGCAACTGTTTATCTTTTTGTCCTTCTGAAATGACTCTTGACAATTATATTAACAAGTATGTAAAAATCAGTACAACGTACTTTTATCAGGAGTCCTTCGTGAGTGAGTCGGCAGACTCTTAGAATTTGTAGCCAATTAGTCCCGGTTTCGAGTCCAAGTGGAGGACAATTTCTCTCGGATGTAAGCCGAGAAGCGGTTTGAATTCCACTTTAAGCTTACATGACCCTTCCATAACCCAGTTGTTGCATAATAACACAATTTATTTCTGTCCATATGTAATATAAATACATAGAGCAAATTAATAATAATAAAAAAAAAAAGTTTTTTTTTAAAAAAATAAACCATGATTTTTGCCAACCCTGTTTTGTACCTTAAACTCCTCCTTTTGTATATTCAAAATTCTGAAGAGAGAAATACTCTTCGAAAATAATTCATTTCCTGATTAGCAGTCTCACTCAACCAGGATTCAAACTACGCTAGAAAGTCAGGAAAACGGTTTAAAATATGCCTAACGCCAGGATAAATGCTAAATTTCACAGAAATGTCAGGGAATTACTTCAGTTGCTCACAGAAACATGAAGTACACTTGAATGAATCAAGACCAATTAAAAAAGAAAATAAAGAAAATGTTGAAAAATAAGATTATCTCTAGAAATCAAGAAGCTTAAGGAGTGCCAACAGGCTAAAACTTGATGGATTGAAAGAGAAGAAAGTAAATAAAAAATTCATATATTATAAATTGGGCTTGTTGGTTGCGGATAACCTATGAGAAGGCCAAATTACGATATATGTCTACTCGTTTATGTTTATGAGTATGTCCCAAATTACAAGAGCTAGAAAAAAAAAATTATATAGGTTCCTATGCTTGATAGCCAGCTATGACTACTACCACACACTGCACCTAACTGCACTCCCACATCTGAATTATCTGAATTCACGTTGAACGCAGAGCCATCTTTCACGCCACCTACCATGAGTAGGATAAGTATCTTTTAAAAAACTTCCTTATCTCTCGCTTTCGTGACAAAATGAAGTTTCTATCCACATTTGACGGTACTACCTACAGTACCATGGCCTGGGCTATGATGAATTAGTCACTTCTACTCTTTTATGTAATATTACAGATTATCTTATTTCGTATATATTTAAATAACAAAAATATCTTAGGCATTTTGCAAAGGTACAAGGTACTACAAATTACATTTCTACCAACTATTATAACAACCAGTTCAACAGCTTCGCTTATTATGTGAACCTTTCCTATTTATTTTATTCTGTTTCTGTTGTCGAGAGAAAAGAGCTAGTTGGCAGTTTGAATAGTTTGGCTTATCAATATTGTTAAATATGCTCCTCTTCAAACAAGTAGGTCTATCTTCATCAAAATATACGAGATTAAAAATTTGTTTAGTTTCGTATTTTGCACTGTAACTTCTAGAAAAGCAATTACATTTTGTATAAATTGTACTACAAACAATTAAACTTTGAATATTAGTACATAAACATGATGGAAATTTCATTTGCTTACCAAAACAAACTGCAGTACTGAAAGCTTATTCTTTAAGAAGAAAAAAAAAAAAATGGTCTCATATCAATATGTTGCCTATACTAAAGTGTATATGTACACGTTTCAAAAGTAAAATCTCAAGGTTGGTTTGGTCTTCTATGGGAATTCTTGTGAGTTACTAGTTCGACGCTGTCAAGAACACACTAAACCAAGATTTCATGGGGTAAAACTGCCATTTTTTTCTCTAGGAGTACGTAATGGAAAAATGTAAGAGTCAGTGGACAAATTGATGATGATGAATGTGGGTAGCTAGCCAATCAGTACTATCTTACTTATATATTCATTCTTAATATACATAATATATTCAAATATTCTTATAATTGAATATATTCTTATAATATATTCAAATTCATTCTTAATTTACTAGAGAAAAATGTATGTTCTTTGGAAACTACAGCTCCTGTTGGAGGTGAACATAATAAGGAAATCCTAATACTGATAACTGAAACGTAAATACCCATTAAAATATTCATTTCTGGTAAATACCCGTACCGAAACTGTAACTTACATCACTGTCTGACATGCATAGCACCTCGTAACATGAGGAACACAATGTGTTTTTACTTTCCTAGCTTACGTAATCCGAATGGAGTAACCAGCTCCGATTGCCCTGACACGGTTAAACAGACGTGTGTTGTTTTTTAGTGGCCATCGAACACAGGTTGGTTCGTGCTTCTTGAACTGTTTTTATCGCATATATAAACGCGACATATGTAATAACGGGTAAATCCTTCTAAAGTAAATCTGCATCTACGAACGCAACTCCCTATAAGAAATAATTTGAAAGGCACAATAGTCCATTTGCTGAAGAAAAGGACGTAATTAATGAATTAAAAGTATGGGCATTACTGCTGTATCGCCGGGTCAGACAAAATAATAATAAAAGTAATATTTAGTGTCTCCCCCAAAACACTAGGCTGTAACCCTGGCACACTTGGTAGTGATTACTGTCGGAAATACTGCGTGGACGTACGGCATAAAAACTAGTGCACAGAACACGAACCTACTTGTGTCAGGTGCCCACTAAAATGCACGAATACTATCTAACAGACTTAGAGCAGGAGCACAGCACGGGGTCCCGCGCCGTGGGATGCAGGTTCGTCAGCGGCGGTGGAGACAAAGAGTTTACTTTCTGCCGAGCGGATCCATCTGACCTGGTTTCCGGAACAGTTCAGGAATCAGTTCTCAAAAACGATTTGAGTCATCGGAGCACCTTCGCAACCAGTTCCTCGAAATAAACAACCTGTTGCGAGGAACTTACTGCCAGACTACCCGACGAATGAAAACATACTTAAGAATGGTTTCCTGAACTAATTCGGAAACCATATCAGACGAATTATAATCCCCGCATATCAGATAAAATAATAAGCAGCTCTTAAAGTAGCTAAACATAACCTAACCTAGCCACATAAAATTAACAATATTACATAATAACATCTAATTTATCAACAAAGAAAATTAAAGAAAGAAAAAAAACACTGGATAACCACGATGTTTATTTTCAAGTTATTACGGATTTTTTGGCGCTCATTAATTGTGTTAATCAAGAGAATAAAGATAGTCTATGCAGTGTAAACTTCCAAATTAATAAACAGGCCCCGTATTCTCTCTCTTCCCAAGCATATACATATATGTTTGAATGTGTGTGTGTGCAACTAATTTCAATCGAATCGCCCAGCAGTCCTTTTATGGCTAAAAAGAAAGGAGAATCGCTTCACAGAACATTCCAGCAAGAAGTCTCATCGCTAAGTTTAGCCATTGCATCAGTTGGTTGCGTTCAAGTCAAAACCGGGATTTTCCCTTTGGAGAAGCAACGCAAGAGGTTGGCGAAAAAAGCAAATCAGTCTATTAAAGAGACTCGGTTAGGCAGGGGTGCGCCTCGCACCTATCGTGCGTCCTGCACGTAGAGTAGGCTTTTACACGGACTCGTACACCCAGCCCGTCGACCTGACTTTAAGTTTCCAGAGATTTGTGCCCGCCGTTGTTCCTAAGAAGTTGAAGTAAAAGGAACCAAGTGTCGATGTTGTGTAATTATAGAACGAGCCTTGCATCTAAATTCATTTTGTGATTTTATGAATCGTTGTAGCCGAAAAGCAAAAGGGCTAGCAAGCTAGTTTTAAACGTAGATGCAGTCAATGGACCTTGGCAGGAGCACTTCCAAACAATAATCCTGTTGTGAGCAGCATAACTATTGGATACTTTCTTTCGTATGGCAAATGAGTCACTGGATTGGATTTAGGAACCAGTTTCTGTAAAGAGGATAGCCAGAAGAGGAAACTGCGGCTGACTTAATCCCCCCCTCCATGTGCAGTACAGTGTGCATAGTGAAACGCGAGTGTTATATAAATTATCTCCTACTCTCATTCCATGCCGCTAGCGCAAACTGTAAGTAGAATTGAGAAAGAATCATTCTTCTAAATCGAAAAGGCCACCTGATCAAAGTAAATGATTTTAAGAAAATAAAAAGTAAAGTGATTACTTTTGAGCGCTCAAGTTGTTAAATATTATAATTAGCTTGTAGTTTGTTTATTGTATATTGTTTGTTTAATCACAATATATAGTACTCGCAATTTTAATCTCACGTTTAATTCTTGGCCGTAATCACTCGTAGCTTTACAGTGTGTTGTAACAGTTCATAGATTATTTGCTTTATTCATTAATTTTTACGGCAAGCACTCCTCCCTTTCCCGATATCTTTCCAGCGGACGGGGACTACTTGTATGGTTTATGATGACCTTTTGTGGGCGCTGGAAGCCACGAAACCAAAGTCTGGGGGAAGTGAAACAAAAAGAGAGAGAGATAATATATAGTCTTATTTAAGATAAACACACAAAGGTCGGTCATAAAGTCTACATGAGGAGCTACTTTCCCGTAAACTCTCCCCGCTAAAAACGTCAGTAGAATAAATTAAGTCGTAATACATTTTCTACGACTATTTTTTAACCTAAATGGGGGCACCGCCCCCAATCCCCCGCTAAAAGAAACTTCACTGAAAAAGAAGCAATAATCTTTTAAAACACCTTCCAAAATATTACAAGAAAAATCAAATATTACTAACCATTAATGACAGAGCAAACCTGCATGCCGAACAAAAATATTACTCTCCAATTGACAAACATTCGTGAATGAGAAATTGATAATTTGTAACATCAGAAAAAAAAAAAAAAAAAAAAAAAAAACGTCCAATATTAGATTTGTGTGATCCAAAGAAGTTCCATATTTAAGAAAGACGAGTTAACACACTTCCCATGAAATTCATCCAACACCTTTTGCAGTTCTAGAACTGCTGAGTCGGCATGCACAAAAAACTCCAATTATACCATCCCGAAGCAGGCATATCATACTGGTATAGCCTCAAACAACTACGAACTGCCCGCTTTATACACTACCGTTCTACAGTTGTACTAGGGAGACATCTAGTGGTAAAAATCGAAAGAACCAAATTCCTATACACAATATCACAGTTCGATTCCATCCAGTGATTCGAATCACTATTAACCCAGGCCAAAAGTCACTATTAAGCACGAAAAGAACTCTTACCGCGGTGGTTATACGCATAAATGATAGTGGAAAATATTTTATATATCATAGAATGTGTAGCTTATGTGTTGCGCAGTTTTGGGGGAGATACTAAATGTCATCCAAAATAGTATAAAAATTTACTAAATTAGGTTAGATATTCTTCTTTTCTGTAGTTTCAATTCGTTTCTACACTTACGACAAACTGTTCGCCTGTCCAGTAGACCATGCCTTTTAAACAATTTCAACTCCTTACTTTTGTATAACTCGATAAACTCAAACACAATATGTAACACACTTATTTCCGCACCATTTCCACACTGCCCCTTCCATAAATCATAACAAGAATACCTCTCCGCTAAATAGTCCCTTCCGAATCTACATATAGTGCTGCTTACAACATCAAAAACAACTAACAACAAGTATTTTCTTAACTTCGAATTCATTCGAGCAGACAGTGCTACCTAATAGAAAATTTATAGGTAAAATACGATGTGAAACATTGTTCGTGAAGGAATCAAAGTGTGAAAATAAGTATTTACTGTCAGTGCATAGCATATTGAAATGAATTTTGAGTGAAAGTACTGTTTGTGTAAGCGTGCTTTTCCCTCGTTTACGGGTAATCTCCCGTCGCTTACGCGCCTGCTTCCTACAGTCGCATCCCCTCGCTGACGCTCGGGCCCCCTGCTTCGCTCCTCCTCTGACACTGTTTGCATTCGTGCATTTTGGTGATCACCTAGCACAAATTGGTATGTGTTTTACGCACTGTAGTTTCTTGTCATACTTTCATACTGAGCCCTCCTGAAGTCAATCTACAAGTAAGGCCTAGTAATGGAACACCTTCTTTGTGCATGCTCTGCTAAAAGAAATACAAAGCTCTAATCTGACCTGAAAATATATGAAAAGTGTCAAAATTTGGTAGAGTTGTCTGCTCGAGTAATGCCTTAGTTTTAACTATTCACCTCACCTGACTTTCACTATACCTCACAAGCCAAAATAAATTCTTTAATTCATATGGTAAATTTCCTAAAATTCGGCCAGAGATACAGCAGCTAACCCAAAGTATGAATAGCTAAATTGGGATATTACCCTCTTTATATTAATAATATACATTTACAATAACTTTCATAATTACTTGAAACTACACGTCCGTGCACTAAAATTCATGTAAAAAAAAAAAAATAAATAAATAGCAAATTGTATTACGAGTTAACATATACTATACATTACTGATATGTTGATTCTTAGCTACTTACTTTGAATCGTACTATCATATTTTTTCCTAAAGTAACTATTACACATTCTGTTGACGAATCTTCCGAAACACTTAATAAGCTTTTGTGATCTATAAGGGGGCATAACGAAAATCTCACTCTAAACCTCGCCATACTTAGTACTTGGTACTTAATACACAACTTTCCATCCACATTTAACTCACACACAGTTGTTTTCAAGTACTACAATATTTTAATTTTTTTTATTAAGTATAAACACCATCGTTAGCCCCCTTGCACATGCTTTACTCTGTCCATTTGTCGTCGTCTTCTTTTATAATGGTATATTGACACAGAATATAGAGGAAATAAACTACTAGACAAAATCAATATTCACTACGTTACGTGTCGTGTAACGTTTGCTTTTCCAGAGCATCTTTCGTATGACAGGGTTCGACCGTCTGTCCAATTTGATTATATGAATGAAAGCAGTCTTTTCACTGAGATAATTAATCAGACGCTATGTCCGAAAACATATAGCAGGATGTCATCCCCAAACAGTAGCCCCGTTAAACTACTGCATGTGCTGAAGAATAATTAGCAAATCAGCATGCAAGAGTGATGTTTAAAATTTTCTCTTCGTAGCGGGTGAAATGACTATCTTCTGCTTTCCACAATATTCGTCGCTACCACATCAATTCTATACGTAGAGTATATGGTGCTTTTACATGGTAGCATTTTGATAAGTATCTTGTCGTGACGTAGCAAACAAATCACTAGAAGGAGAGCACAATTATGGCTCCGAAACTAAAGCGTGAAGTAGTTAAAACGATAGTGGTTGTAACAACAGTTCTCGCCGGTTATATTAAAAAAACGAAAACCACAAAGAAGTATGTGGACAAAGAATTGGTTGTTGCGGAGGGATGATAATATTTCAGTTCTTTCTATGGTAAAGAAAGAACTGAAGCCTGAGATTCCTATTGCATTCAAGAACTTCTTGCGCATGGTTAATGAAGCCTTCAAAAAGTTCTAATCAGTATAATAATAGCATCCCTACTCCAACTCATTTTTCTTTAATACAATTTAATTTCCCGCACAAAGCAAGAGCATGGATATTTGGCACAAATTCTTTCGCTTTCTTTTAACACACTATGGTGCTGCAATCGGACCAGAAATACTGGGGAAAATGCTACGAAATAGAGCAGGTTTCAGGCCCGTGCTGGCCCACCGGGACATGTCCCGGTGCGCCCTCCTAAACATCACATTATATATAAAGGTACATTTTTATATAATAAATTCTTACAGTTGTTACTACAAGACGCCCTTGCGAAAACACACAAAGGTTAAACGGTTTTATTTATTCTTCTGTACGGCACAGTTCTGTACAATGAATACATACTATTACTGTTGGTAAGAAACCTGTGAAGAGTACAGTGCGCCCTTAGCATACGGCGCCCTTCCGAAACCACATCAAAGATAAACGGTTTTATTCTTCTGTATGACACAGCTGTGTACAATGAATACATCCTGTTACTGTTGGTAAAGAACCCGTGAAGGGTACAGTGCGCCCTTTACGCAAGGCGCCCTTGTCCTGTAGAGCAATATTGGAATAATCTGCCTATTATATTTCTAAAATATAGCTATATTGATTTATTAGTATAGGCACTATATTTAGCTTTATTTTGGTTGACAAAAAATTCTTACAAGAACTAAAATTGTTTCTCTAGCAACAAAATTTTCACAGTTTAGCTATTGACGTTATTAAACAAACCTTGGGTTTTAATACATAAAATGTGCCCGTATATATACAGGGTGTGACTTAATTAACATACCAAACTTTAGGAGGTGACTTGTGACACGATATCAAACAAGACGTATACACCAACCTGAGTGAAAAATGCCTCCTTTCGGCGCCTTGATCACACGAAAATTTGTCGGAAAAAAGTAAAAACAGCCATAAATTCGAACAGAACATCGGATCGAAGTCGGGTAAAAGAGGATGCCAATTATTTTTAGTAGTATATCCCATTAGTGTACAATCGGATATAATGCAGTAGCGACGCAAGGGTGACTTCCAAACTGGAGTATTCCTTCGAGTATTCTATCAAACGTTGAATGAGAAAAACGAACAACAATCAAGTATAAGATTCCAACAATCAAAAATAGTAGTACATCTTTCAAGTTAGAAGAACACTTCGAACTTGAAAGGCAGGGGGATATACATGTGTGATTGATCTATTTTGTCTCAGCACAGAATAAACTCTCGGGAGAAGAATTTAAATGAAGTCTTTAACGTATCACAGGTGTATCTTCTAGGCTGATGGTAATGGATGTCAAATGAACGGCTTTGTGTCCAAGTTACGAGTGTGGGAAAATGGAAAAAATAACTTTGACCCAAATTAGGTTTAAAACGACTGTGTATTGGAGAGTTTGGTGGGTTGTAAAGAAACAACATGTAGTATCCAAATATGATGAACGAGTGTACAAGAGATTCTCGATATGACACAGGGATTCCCATATATTGCGTGAATACATATTGGGCAAAAGTAAGCTGCATTAAAATGTTTCCTCCTCGTAATATGCTATTTCGTGGAATTTGATACTTCTGTGCACAGAAACTACAGAAATGGACGAAACACGAAATGATGTATATGCATAACGATACAAAGAAATGCACTGGGACAGTATACTTAATTTATCCGTTAGATAAATCTTCTTCCAGGGATACTTTCGAGGGGCTTTTCCCTTCTCTTGGAGTTGGCAAACCGCCCCTTAATCATGAGCTATGAAAAACTACATTCCTATTGTGAATGTACCAAAATAGTGTAGTAGTGTAGACTACTTATAATTTGATTTTTTTCACTGCTGGAAAAAACTTTCTAGAAGAAAACACATGCAATAAGTGGTGGAAAATATTTTCCGATGTTTTCTATGTACTTTGGAGCTGGATGAAATACCTACACGGAGGAAAGAAAATGTGGTACTTCTGCTTAGCCGTAGCAGAACTTACGGAATTATCGTTTCTTGTGTGCCATTTTCGAGTGGCTCGCAGAAGGTTTATAGCAGTTTTGATGTGGAAAGCATAAATTAGCGTGATCGTGTTGTAGTGGGCATCTGACGCAACTTGTGAGCGATATACAGAGTCCGATGCTTTGATATTACGTGTGGAATTGCTGTATAACAGGATAGAAAGTGTTGCTTACAACGATAAAGTGTTGTGTCCAGGTATTCACGGTCGTGTAAAACTGTAGTCGTTGATGTTTAAGTAAAATTGATTACACAGGCCTACAGAAAAAAAATTTTTCTTGGTGCCTAAAATTTTAGAGCTGATTTTAACTATGTGTGGGGCGCTGAATCCAATAATGTAAGCAGTTTTTTTTCTATCAGCTCTACTTTGGTAGATACAGGCTACTGTACCAGTAGTGTTATTTACGTTACAATGTATGTGGAAGAAATATTACAATCCAAAATAAATATGTAAATTATAAATGATGTAACCACTATTTCTGCATGCTTCTTGCAATAGTATACAAAATAAGCAAAAGAAATACAAATATTCTCGTAATAACAAGTTTGAATATGATCTTATAAACTCTGCAACTCAAATAAATCCTACTGTGCTCTATAGAGATTTCTATTTGGAAGAACGGCGCTCTTTTCTCATTAGTGCTGCTATCTGTCGGTACTAAACGGAAACTAGTCATATAGTAGTTCCAGGAACGTCCACTAGATTGCATTGGTATTCTACTTGGCTAGTGGATCGTAGTTGTTGTCTTGCAGGTGGAGTGACATGTTGGAACATGTGAGTTTTGTTCTGAAATCATAACTTGTATCGCGTATACTAAGGCTTTATATTTAACATCCGTGTTAGTGGCCTGAACATAAAATGAGTTCAAGTCGCAGAAGTTGTGTTAACCATCCTGATGTGTTTTGCTACATATGTGGTGAGTACACATTTAAAGACAATAGAAAACATATCAGTGACTTTGTAAAAAAAGCATATCATGCATATTTTGGTGTACGCCTAGGGGACCAAGATAAAACGTGGGCTCCACATATTGTGTGTAAAATGTGTACTGAACACTTGCGACAGTGGACAACTGGAAAAAGAAAAAGTCTTAAGTTTGGTGTTCCAATGGTTTGGAGGGAACCCACAAACCATGTTGATGACTGTTATTTCTGCCTGGTAAATGTTACGGGTATGAATAGAAATAACCGGAACAAGTGGACATATCCTGATCTGCCTTCAGCAAGACGTCCAGTTGTTCATTCCGATGAAATACCAATCCCAACGTTTCACCACTTGCCAGAGCTTTGTGAGACTGAAAACGAACGTAGTGAACATTCTTGTGACATGGATGATGGAAGTGACAGTGATTATGAGGGAATGTCAACAATTCCTCAACAGTTTAATCAAGATGAGCTAAATGATCTAGTTAGGGACCTTAATCTTTCAAAAGAATCGTCTGAATTACTTGCTTCCAGATTGAAGGAGAAAAACGTACTAGAACAAGGAACTAAAATCACATTCTACCGAACAAGGGAAAAGGAGTTTTTACCATTTTTCACTGAAGACACAAATCTCGTATTCTGTCACGATATTAGAGGTCTCCTAGAACACATGGGTCTTCCAGAATACAATCCAGATGATTGGCGCCTGTTTATTGATAGCTCCAAGCGAAGTTTAAAATGCGTCCTTCTACACAATGGCAATAAATATGGCTCAATTCCAATCGCTCATTCAACACGACTGAAAGAAGAATATGAAGCAATTGCTTTGGTTATGGAAAAAATTAAATATCAGGACCATCAGTGGGCGATTTGTGTGGATTTAAAGATGGTGAACTTTCTTCTTGGACAGCAAAGTGGCTACACAAAATATCCTTGTTTTCTATGTCTGTGGGATAGCAGAGACAAAGCAAACCATTGGTCAAAAAAAGAGTGGCCGCAGAGAGACGACATGGTTGTTGGTAAGAAAAATATTATTAACATGCCTATTGTTGAGTGTGACAAAATCATTTTGCCACCTCTACATCTCAAGCTCGGTTTGATGAAGCAGTTTGTAAATGCGCTAAATAAGGACGGGCCGTGCTTTGCTTACATGGGAAACAAGCTACCTCAGATCAGCACAGAAAAATTAAAAGCTGGAATATTTGATGGTCCCCAAATAAGACAACTCATGAAAGATCCGGCTTTCGTGGAGTCCATGAATGAGACTGAACGTAGAGCTTGGACCTCATTTGTAGAAGTTATCAAGAATTTCCTTGGCAATAATAAAGCTGATAACTATGTTGAGCTAGTGAACCAGATGCTTAATGCATTCCAAAAACTTGGATGTAATATGAGTATCAAAATTCATTACTTGCACAGCCATTTGGACCGTTTCCCAGACAACGTAGGCAGTTTGAGTGAAGAACAAGGTGAAAGATTTCACCAAGATATTAAAACAATGGAGGACCGCTACCAAGGAAGATGGGATGCCCATATGATGGCAGATTACTGCTGGAACCTAAAAAGAGACTGTGCAAAGAAACATTCAAGGATGTCACGAAAACGAAGCTTCCGAAGTGTTGAATAGATCGTTTTGAACAAATTATTTGATTTTTTATTCATAAAAACTATTATAAAATGTAGTTACAGAGTTATTATGTACTTGATGTTTGTGTTTATATGGTTTTCATTATTTTCAAAGTGTTCCAAATAACAGATTTAAATGTCATAGTTTTCTTTTCACTTACAGTAAAACAGCACCTATGCAATTTTCAACGTTGTAGCAGGTCAGTCTTGCAATTCCTATATCTCAAAAACTAAAGCTGTTAGGGGAAAACTAACGCCATATTTGGATTCAGCGTTCCAATTCTACTTCAAATCAGCTAAGAAACACCCGGCACCAAAACCACTGTAAGCCAGTGTTATATTAATCTGTACGTGCCTGCGCAATGGTAGATTACCCTGTCCACGAGCAGGCAGATATACACCTCATTTATGGAGGTGCAAAGGAAAATAGCCCAGATGCGAGACGTTTATATCGTGACCGTCGCCCTCAAAAGAGAGTAACTGTCCTATTATTTCCAGACCTCCATATTCGCCTTCGGGAGATAGGGTCTCTTCAATTTCCCCTACTTGAAATCGGAGGAAATTGCACTATGTGGACAGTTGAATTTAAAGACAGCGTACTGGGAATGATCACAGACCGTCTGAAACTAGCAGTAGCCATTTGTAGGGCATAAAAATCCACATGCAACTCTAGTGAAAGATCAGCAGAGAGATTTAAGGCGGATTTTCATGTGTCCTTTACCTCCGTGAGTTGCGAGCGATTGTGCTAAACAGCCAATGAAATCACGCATCGGAGATGGCGCGCTACACTCGCGTCAGAGTAGAAATTTGTTCAATTCTGACGGAAGTAGCGCGCGTACACTATTGTATTCACTGACTAACATGGCGGAAGTCGCAAACTTTCTATTTTACGCATGCGCATTAGCTAGGGAGTAGTAATTTGGCGCAATACACGCACGGATGTATGAAAACGAAAATAATTTACGGTGAATACGCTACATGTGATGCTTCCGTTCTAACGCGGGCATGAAAATCCGCCTTTAGTGTGAGCGCGCGTTGCGGTATGGTGAATAATTTTGTGGTAATACCTTATTTATTACCGGCCTGCCTGTGTAGGAGTATGTATATTTTACTATTAAGTAATGTTCTCCCAAAATGGTTAGAACATGTGCACTTGAAATTAAGACAGCCGATGTGATCCCAGCGTGACAGTGCACCTACACATTTTGACAGAAATATGCAGACCTAGCTACATGAAACATCCCAGATAGTTGGAATTTGAGAAATTGACCTGCGTTATGACCACCTCGTTCACCATACCTCACGCCCCTCTATTTCTTATTTGGGAGGTTATGAAACGCCTTTTATGTGTAACACTAGCCACGACAGCCGAAGAACTTGTTGCTAGAGTTAATAGTATATAGCTGCGGCAATCATCTCCGAAATTTCAGGTGTGTTTGACCGCACGCGGATAAATTTGCTTCGCCGAAGTCATCTTTGCAATGCGGTCAACGGTTGACAATATCAGACATTGAGCTGTTATTTTACACAGCTGTCTCATGTACACATACTGCATTGCACAAATACTGTACAAGATACTTCTGAGGTTTTCACAGTTATCCTACTTTGTACTAAACAGAATAAATGGGTAGTTCCTAAATTCTCCCGAGAGTTTATTCTGTGCTGAGACAAAATAGATCAATCACACATGTGTATCTCTCTTTCTTTCGAATTCGAAGTGTTCTTCTAACTTGAACGATGTACTATTACTTTTGATTGTTGAAATCTTGTACTTGATTATTATTCATTTTCCTCATTCAACATTTGATAAAATACTCGAAAGAATACTCCAGTTTCTTTGGGAGTCACCCTTGCACCGCCATTGTACTACATCTGATTACACACTAATGGAAACTACGACTAAAAATAATGGACATTCCCTTTTGCACAATTTCAAACTGACATTTTGTTTTCGAGTTAGGCTGCTGTTACATTTTCTCGAAAGTTTTGGGTGGTCATTGCTCAGAGGCATTTCTACACCCAGGTTGGTCTATACTTTTTGTTTTATCTCGGTACCAGGAGTCACCTCCCGATGTTTCGTATATTAATTAAATTACTATATATATGTATATTAATTAAGTTACTAGATATATATATAGTGGCGGATCCAGGATATGGTGAAGGTAGGGGCTAAATCATAGTTTGCAGCTTTATCCGATGTAATGCAGGGTTGAAGCCCATTTTATCCAGTGTACCTGAGCGTCAAGGAGGGCTATAACTCCTATAGCCCCCTTGGACCCCCTATATATATGCAAGGGCGGATCCAAGGGGGGCTATACCCCCTTGACGCTCAGGTTTACACTGGATAAAATGGGCTTCAATTCTGCTTTACACTGGATAAAACGGGAAATTATTGTTTAGCCCATCCCTTGATCATATCCTGGATCCGCCACTATATATATATATATATATATAGATGGTGATCAGAAAAATGGAAACACCTGAGTGAAATTGCAACTTACCAGATTAATATGGTGTCGGGCCACCTTTCGCCTTCAGAACAGCCTTGATGCGACGTGGGATGGAGGCATAGAGGTCGTGAATGGTAGCAAGTGGAAGTTTACACCATTCCTCGTGCATGGCATCGGCCAGTTCTGTGAGAGGATGGAGGTGGAAATCGTCGCCGGAGTCGTGTTTCGAAGACGGACCACAGATGTTCAATTATGTTGAGATCTGGGGATTGGGCGGGCCAGGGGAGGTGTTGAACTTCATCCCGATGTTCCTCAAACCACGCTGCAACAACGCTAGCTGTGTGAATGGGTGCATTATCATCCTGGAAGATGGCGTCATTGTCCGGGAACAACATCCGGACCATAGGATGCAAGTGGTCTCCTAAAATTGCGACATAATCGTTGGCAGTGATTCGTCCGCTAAGTGTGACCACAGGACTCAATGAAAACCATGATATTGCGGCCCACAGCATCACCGAGCCGCCGCCATGTTTCACAGTTGGGCGGAGACACTGCTGATCATAAGCTTCTTTGGGCGTTCTCCACACATAAACACGGTCCGTGGTTGGGAATAGGGTGAAGGATGACTCATCCGACCATCTCACACGTTTCCAGTCCTCAACGGTCCAAGTTGCATGGTCGTGGCACCATTTGCGGCGTGCAAAAGCGTTATGGACCGTGATGAGCGGTTTGGCCCGTGCAACACGACCCCGTAAGTTCATATCATGTAATTCGCAGCGGACTGTGATTGTCGAAACAGGGTGGGGGAGGTGCTGATTGAGTTCCTCCGTCACTTGCTCCCCAATGGCACGACGGTTCTGCGTGACAATGCGCTTTAATACCCGGCGTGACCTGTCACTCATGATTTTCTTCCGCCCACTGTTCCGCTTCCCCGATGTGGTTTTCTCGTGTGTTGTGTAGGCCGTCATCACATTCGACACTGTCCCACGCGACACACCTAACACAGTAGCCACTGCCGTCACACTCACTGCACATAACCGCGCACCAACATTTTGCCCTCTTTGAAAATCTGAGAGGTCTCCTATTTTACACTACCTCCGTCTGCTGCAGCCATTGGACACTGCTGTTCCACTTCGCCTGACGTAGTATGGAGACCGACCTAACACACCACCTACAGCGGTCCGGCGCTGCGGGTGCCCCGGCACCACTGCCAACCCATACATCTGACGTGTTGCCAACTACAGGTGTTTCCATTTTTCGGATCACCATCTGTACAGTATATACGTATTCACCTTTCTATGGGCGCCCTTTTGGTAGACTTGTCCACCGCCTTCGTTAGTGCCCCAGCACGGGCCTGGCAGGTTTTATAGACAAAAAATGCCATAGGATATGCCATGGCATGTGAAATGCTATAGCCTTTACTACTTTAAACGGTAGAATATCGATGATACGATTTTTGCTACTATAAATGCTTCCTTCTAAAACTAGCCTAACTGATGAATGCGTGCTATTATAGAGAACACGGCATGAACTGTCTCTATGATAAGATCCTTTATGCTACTCAGGGATTACACTTCGATTTAAAAAAAAAAAAAAAAAAACACTACTTACAACTACCGCAAAAGTCACCTTTATCTAAAGCTAAATTTCACACTTTTGCGAGGGATTTTTACTGAGAGATTTCTTGGATCTAAATTCCTATAAACAACAAGGTTGGAAAAGTTGGAAGTCAGAAAAGTTAAGAGGAGAAAACATCAGTGGCTACCTGGCACGCCGACCCAAAAATGTTACGTGAGAAAGTGTGCACCGATCGACAGGTGGCACCAAAAGAAGTCTAGTCCAGCTCAGCCGTTAACAAAGCTAAGTTGATCATTGAGGGCTCCACCATTACTTGACCATAGTAAACGTTGGTTTTCTTAAACTTTCTACAGATGGAAGTTTGGCACTGGTTGCCGGTCAATCAGAACCAGGTCCGAGAGGGTAATTTAGGATCTCCAGAACGTGAACATAACTGCTCTTTCCTAGTTGGTGCACTTTTCGAAGTGTCTCCGAGCTACTGCCGCTAGGTAAGACTAGCTAGAGGTGTGAGATGACCCATTCTAGAGCTAGTTACAGGCTGACCCATTCTAGGCCACCATCACTCTTGTCAAGGTTTAGCCATCCTCGCAATGCACCGTCTGGGGATCCCAATGGTAATGCTTACAAATTTATTAAGGCAATTAAATCATTCACAAGTAATTGTATTTTCTGCCACTAGTCAGTTCTGTGTTTTCTGTTCTGAACATCGTAAGACCGTCTGGATCGTGACATCAAAATGTTTAGTCGACTTTTAAGGAGATATTGCGTTGTATCTAAAATGACCGGAGGCCAAGAATCCAAGTTCACATAACATTTATTTGACAAAACTACAAAGACGATATACAAAAATCAAGAAAACGAACAAAATAAAATGAATAAAGTGTTGATTTTCTTTACTTAAGATTGGCATTGATCCGTCAATCATTTAACTGTATCACCAACTTCTGCGAGGACAACTAAACTCTAATAATGTGGCAAGATCAGCCAAGTTTTACAAGTTTGTGGAATATTGAAAAGTTGAAAAAACTTCGAAAATGTACAAATTTTCCAAAAATATTTTTTTTAAGTTCCAAGTAAAAAAAAAAGTAAAGTAGTAATTGAATTGAATGAGGAAGGGTTGGAAGCTAGACCGGAGTATTAGGCCGAGTGTCCGTTTGCACAGCAGGCTTGCCGCCTCATGTTCTCGTGTCCTGGGCAATAGGCCGATCGCATCATTCCGAGCGAAGCTGATGAGCCAGCCCCATCGACAGCTTTTATCACAAAATTTCACGATCCATGTTGATACGGCTGTCAATGACTACTCTGAGTTCCTTTTCAAGTATCCAAGCCTATCTTCTCCCTGATTACTGCATTCTTGCAGATCTGTTCATACTTGGGAAGGTTCGTTGAAGAGCCTTTAAACCTTTTGTTGTTCGAGGTTCGGACAGCCTTTCAATCCTTTTAAATCCGAGCGAAGTATATACAATAATCACCGACTTCCACTGAAGTCAGTGGTTTTATTTCACCTAAATTTCGGGTGAAGTAGAAGGGAGCAGTCTCTAAAGAATAATCTCTTTTTTTTCTTTCTTTGTGTCGATTTCAGTCACTTTGAAATCATTGTCCAAAATACCACTGTCATACAGAGCGCTTGTACGCTCAAACCATGTTTACAAATTCTTTTTTGTCCTTTTTATTCCAGTTCTCAGTGAATATTGGGACCTTTAGTACGCTAGCTTTCCCTCTGTACAGGATTTTTGATAGTTTTTCCCCTTTTTCCGGAGAATACACTACTCTCTCCTGAACCAAGGTCAATCACCAGGAGCGCAGTGGCGGCGATACAGCAGGCGAGGAGTGGTGACCGCCAGCCCAATATTTTTACTCACTCTTCCTTCGCTCCCACTCTTCTATGTACAACCGGTGAATAATAATAATAATAATAATAATAATAATATGTAGAGCTGATAATAATAATATTCAAAGCAAAACAAGTGTGGTTGACTTGCCTCCCCAAATTTTTTCTTGCCTCCTCGCTTGCCGCCTACTATTACAAGCCTAGCGCCGCTACTGCAGGAGCGGTTTACCAATCGGTTAGGATCGAGTTAGGATTTACTCCAAGCGACTTCCTGCATGCTAGACATGTGTGGCAAAGACCGTTGTCTTTATATTATTTATATGGTCAGTGATAACTTGACGACTCACTCACACAACATCACGGAGCATACCCCTTAATTCCCTCAATCGGAAATCCTGGTATTACCAATTCATTTCATTATTGTTGACTAGACAGAAAGCAAGAGCTTTTTCTTTCCATTTATTTTTCAGTTTATATCTTGTTATAATAGCATGTAAAGACACAGAATTTGTGGTAAGATCATTTCCTAATATAACATACAGTGTCCCAAATTTTCAGTTTCATTCATAACATCCTCTAGTTCAAGGAGGACAAATCGTGTAACTTCCGTATTCTTCTCTTTTAATTTTGCGCGTCAACAAACATATCAAATTCTGGGTATGCCTAGCGTAGGTATTCCACGTTTATATTCATAACGGGAGATTCAGTTTGCCCTCACCACAATAATTCTGTTCTATCTCCATATACCTACATATTGCCGACTAAAGAGAAACGCAAAACTTCTGAAAACATCTCAAATTTTCGGAGGAGGGGGGAATTGAAATCACTTTGAAAAAAAAAAGTGTAATATTGTGACATACTACAAGGCTGACTTTTGTTACCGATTTCGACTCGCTTTCGAACTGTTAGTGCAGGGTTTCTATAACGGTAAAAAGTGAAAATGTAGGATGAGCCTGAGCAAACGTAGGCAACAGTCACGTGAAGTGAATTGTTTAAATTTGAATGCTTAACAAACTACTTTTGCATTGTACCCCGATATTTTCATTTTCCTTGACAATTCATGCCCAAAGACATTTGTGTCGTAAAGGAATAGTATACAAACTTTCATCTTTAAAAAAAAGAAAAGAAATGAAACTGGTCAAGTCAACATGATTCGCAAAAGAAAAAAATCAATTACCCCAAATCCCTTCCAACAATTGAAAAAATTAGTTTCAAAATATATAATTAATTATTGACATATTTTCAACAACAAAATAAATAAATATCGCATCAAAACTATAGTGACAAGATATTTGTTGATGAGTGTTACATGACACAGAGCAAAAGTGGCAGTCAATGAAGACTTATTATTGACGTAGAAACACGACTGGAATTTTGATTCGAGCTTGGAGAAGGCACCTCTCAAACGTCTAGTGAATAAAGAAGAAGAAAAAATCAAAACAATGGAGTGTAGAGGTAAGTGCTTTCTCCATGTTTTCTGAGTTATTGGCTTGTACAGAAAATGATGTAAGCATCACTCTCTGGGCACCTTTACGCAGTGCCCTGTCGTGGAAACTCAACACTCGGGGCGAGAGTATACGACGGTGCCCCTGTACATATGAGTGAGTTCAACAGACTAGTCGCGAAGTGCCACCCTGAGTGGCACGAAGCGTAAGAAAATTTTCAAAAATAACCCCTGTTTTCCTTGATTTTGAGAACTTTTTATTACTTTTTCTTCCATCCATCTATCTATCTATCTATCTATCTATCTATCTATCTATCTATCTATCTATCTATCTATCTATCTATCTATCTATCTATCTATCTATCTATCTATCTATCTATCTATCTATCTATCTATCTATCTATCTATTTCTTTTTTCCTCCCGAATTTTGCGTCCCCTTACTTCGGCGCCCGGAGCCGTTGCCCCACTCGCTCCCCTTCAGTGGCACGGTAGTGCCTTTACGTTAACTCTCGAGAATTTTGCGGGTACGTATAGTTTATACATTAAACTGTCATGTCATATATTCTCATTTCTCATTCTAACTGGAAACAGTGATGTCAACCTGGAACCTTATATACAGTAAAATCCCATCTCGAAAGCAAAAAAAAAAAAAAAAAAAAAAAAAATCCTATTTTACTTTTAAATTTCCTACGCGCTATACTAATTACAAAATTTTCAAAATTGATAAAATATAAAAATTGAAACTATTGCACGTCACTCACTTTCTTCAATATTTGAGTGAATTATTTCTAATAAGTATTTTCCTGAATTAAAAGAAACTATTGAAATTGTTGATGAAAATAAGTGCATTTTGTTATCATAATTAAGTATTCCCTTCACCTTTTTGTGCCACAACCTTCTACTACATGCAGTAAAACTAGGCGAACTTCATTCTCCAGTTATTTCGTGTAGGATATTTTAGGAATTGACTGTTTTCTTATTTGGCAATTTACTCTTCTTCATTTGTGAAATTTTTAAAGCTCCAGAGTACAATTTACCTTCTTTGGTGCTTTTTTTTTTTTTTTTTTTGAATCTGCATAAATAACTTTCACACTAACATACACTTTCCAATAACAACATTTGACAATTAGCTCTGATTTCACTTTTATTCAAGTGTTATTACCCTACATTCCGCTCATAGAGAATTTTATTGGCGTCGATGAAATATATATATGAAAATTCCCATATAATTATACTAATTTTGAGTAACATTCCTTTTATCCCTATTCGAAAAAAATAACATAAAAATCCCCTCAAAATGGGATTTTCTCCACGGGTTGGCAATTGACATCATTGACTGGAAAGTGTCATTTGATATTTGAACCAGATTGAACGTTGCAGTAATATTATCTTGTTTACCTCTGCTGGTGACTATGTCATACCTCACCAACATAGTGTTATCGCGTTTTTATCAGTTTACAAGATCTTTATACTTAAATACTATATACCTAACCAACTTAATATTATGACATCAAGTTTCTTTCTTTCTATCTTTCCTTTTCTTTCTTTTCTTTTGTTTTTAAGATTCGTCTAATTACCTCTGGGACTGGAATTTAAATCTGGAAGCTTAAGAGAAAATATAGCTGAATTCAAAATTCGCCTTTCAGTATTCACCTAATGCGAAGTTACGTTCATGGTACTTAGAATAAATGACAGAAAATAATATTATTAAAGAATATTATAGGGTTCCATACCCTTACGTGTAAGCAACCTGTATAAGCACAAGCTTCATTCACAACAAGGTGCTATTGTGTACAAACATTATCATCAGCAGACGATGGAAGGAGAACAACCACGAAGTTGGTTCGGAAGGATACCGAAGATGGACGACCTTTTCCTCACTTATCTCCCCTTCAGAGGACACCCATAAAAGAGGACCACAAGTGAACAGAAGTATCAGTTGACAACTGATCATTAACCTACCAACACCTCTCTCCGGCGGTCGCATTAGTCTATGGAGAAATCCTTCTAAACCTTATCTCTGGAGGCTGCATTGAGCGAAAGAAATATCATCTTACAACTATAGTGCTACCAAAATATCTTGAGCCGTGACAAAAATGTGAAATAAAGCTCACATCCGCTACATACCCACGCGTTGAGCCAATAAGGGTTCAGTTGTTGCTAAGCGAGAGAGCCTTAGCGAAAGGGAGTGGAATTCCTTCAGCCGATAGCAGCGCTTGGAATGTCAAGTCAATTCGATACATCTATACCTCCTTCCTGCGGCTGCATTGAGTTACGGAGGAGTTATATCTCCCGAGGTCGCATTGGACAAAGGAGACTCCTCGTATCTATCTACCCTTGAGATTGCATGAACTTAAGGGTTACATAACTTTAACCTAAGACGAATGTACTTATATCTCCGAAGTCACTACTGTGTACTGAGAATTCTTTACAATACTGAGAAGCATTTTACTGTATTAAAAAGAAACTGTAAATTATTATAGAGACATATTTTTTATAAATAAATAGTTGAAGGGCTTCATTTATTAGACTCTACTGAAAACATTGCAATATATTTAAAAAGTGAATAATAAAACAGTAGAAGTACGAACTTGATATCGAGCTGTGATGAAGTTTCAGAAAAAAATACAATTATAAAATCAAGTAACATAAAAGTTGGCATAAGTTATAAAATATATTTACACAAATCAGAAAGACACACTAATCATATTTAATAAAATACAGTGAAACATTGCATCAACGTACTGTGTCCATTTCTTTTGATTCTAGCCTTCTTTTGAGTTCCACAATACATCAGGATTAACGAGACACCTCTTCACTTTTTTTTGACTTGGCAACGAGAAGTTGATACAATGTCATTCCATTCTGTGCTTATTCCTGTTTCCAAAGATCTATAAATCAGTATATGGTCAGGTGTAAATCAGGATTCTAAATGAGTGCGTTCATTTTTCATGCGTTTTATCATGAGCTAGCTCACTTTCAAAAAGGTGAATCTGAATTTAGCTGTAAATATAAGCGACCGACTTTGAGCGCAAAACCACGCACAATTTCGGTTATAACTATTTTCATGTTAATGTTTGCTGACCATTTGTAAATTTGCTGTTTTTTCTTTACCACTGGGAAGCCGAGGATACGATCTACTTACAATGACAATAACAAGTGATGAATGATTATATTGACTAATAGATCGAAATGACAAGAAACATTCTGAACGTAAAGAATGTCAAGATGGCGACCACCTAATTCAAGAGTTCTTGAAGCCACTATTCTTAAACTTATTTACCAATAATCTTTTATATTTTGAATACTGTTTCTTTTTCACAGTTTCTTTATAATATGTGGTTTACTTTAATTTACTTAGTGCTACGATTAATATGCAATATTAACAATTGAGCCTAATACTATTTCAACTTTTACATTTGGATTGACAAATTCAAATATATGCCTGTGGTATGTTGCAGGGTGGTTGTGATAATTTTTTTTATCTATTGCAATATTTTACATTTCAACAAACTTCCTTACATAGAGGACTTGCCCTAAGTGCTGCCTCATAGCCCATATAACCTTAACAAAAAAGAATAAGAACTTTCTATTCATTCACGATTAATCTAAGTCGAACTTTTTTCTGTCTGTGAACAGTATTGTAAAAACTAAAATATCAGTGAGTAATTTAATACATTTAATATGTTGATATTTCAAATTCTAAATCAGCGTTTCTCAAAGTGTGCTCCGGAAAAAAATATAAAAACGAAAATCTCTATCTCATCTACAAGTGAGTTAGAATTTAGATGAGTCACTTAGTATCATCTCAAGAGATTGGCATTACCATTATAAATTGTCAAATAATTTAATACTATTTTCGTGGGTTCCGCCATTATATTTTGGACGTGAAAGAGTTCCATGAAAGAAAAAGTTTGAGAAACGCTGTTCTAAATAAAAGGTACAGCCCACCACACCAAACCTGCTCGCTTCAATTTCTTAAACTATCATACTTTAAAATATTTATTTGTAAAAATATTGAACAAAATTATAAGGCGTTTGTTTGAAGTGTCCGTCCAAATAAAACTCAGCACAAATGTAAACTACCCCTTGTGGACTTTTTCATGAGAAATTATTAATGTCATACATCAAAGTTACTAATGAAATATATGTTTTGGAAATATCAACAAAATCGCCTGTCGGGGGAAATTGTTTAAAAAATAAATAAAACTTAAAAGAGTATGGATTTGTCAGGAGAAATGAATTATGCTATATTGTCATGTTAATTATGAAATACTATATGTGTGAAGTATCAGCCCTGAGTTGCTTTTGTCAAGAAATCGTTAAGAAAAACATCCCCAAGAACAAAGTACCTTTCTGGTGGCGTACTCCATATTATAAGGTTATTAATGAAACATTTATGTATGAAATATGAACAAAATATCGTGCATTGTTTTTAAAACAATCGCCCGAAAAAAAACTCGACGCAAAAGTAAACTAACCTTGTGATTTTTCTTTCCCAGGACAAATAAGTCATGCCATATTTCAAGTTGGTAACTAAACATTTACTTATGAAAAAAATACAATTTCGCCTAAGTTGTTTTTGACAAAATCAATCGAAGAACATCCATCAGAGTAAACAACCATTTCTGATTAAATTTTATCACAATATACGGTTGTTAATACAATAAAATATAAACAAAGTTACGTACTTTTTTTTTTTTTTTTTTTTTTTTAGAAAATAGCATTTTCAAAAAATTTTCCTCTACAGTTAACTATCATTATTTTGGGGAATACGAAGAAAATTCGAAGAAAACATAATTCTTATAAAATCTCAAGCTTAAATTTGGTGTATATATGTTGAAGAAGGTCTCTAGGCATCTGAACATTTTTACAGCGGGACGTTCGAATGAACAGACGGCAACAGATAGTCAAAAATTACTTTTCAACCATTTACGGGTCGCGAACTTCAAGACTCCTTCTCGCCTATAGTCACTCGAAAGTGAACATTAGAAACGTAGTTATCATACTAACATTAATAAAAATCCCGTTTTCTGTTAAGTCTGAATTTTTCCCGTTTGCCCCTATTTTACGGGGGGGGGGAGGCTGTGTGATTGTGATTAGGAACTCTCCACCAACAACCACTATATGTATGAATGATGGTCACTGGCGTGGGATTTACATCTCCGTAAACCTGTTTGAGAAACAAAGTTGAACCTCTGGCATGAGTATAATGCTCTCTAAGTTAATCAACTGTGTGATTGTGATTAGGAAGTCTCCACCAACAACCACTATATGTATGAATGATGGTCACTGGCGTGGGATTTACATCTCCGTAAACCTGTTTGAGAAACAAAGTTGAACCTCTGGCATGAGTATAATGCTCTCTAAGTTAATCAACTGTGTGATTGTGATTAGGAACTCTCCACAAACAACCACTATATGTATGAATGATGGTCACTGGCGTGGGATTTACATCTCCGTAAACCTGTTTGAGAAACAAAGTTGAACCTCTGGCATGAGTATAATGCTCTCTAAGTTAATCAACTGTGTGATTGTGATTAGGAAGTCTCCACCAACAACCACTATATGTATGAATGATGGTCACTGGCGTGGGATTTACATCTCCGTAAACCTGTTTGAGAAACAAAGTTGAACCTCTGGCATGAGTATAATGCTCTCTAAGTTAATCAACTGTGTGATTGTGATTAGGAACTCTCCACCAACAACCACTATATGTATGAATGATGGTCACTGGCGCGGGATTTACATCTCCGTAAACCTGTTTGAGAAACAAAGTTGAACCTCTGGCATGACTATAATGCTCTCTAAGTTAATCAACTGTGTGATTGTGATTAGGAAGTCTCCACCAACAACCACTATATGTATGAATGATGGTCACTGGCGTGGGATTTACATCTCCGTAAACCTGTTTGAGAAACAAAGTTGAACCTCTGGCATGAGTATAATGCTCTCTAAGTTAATCAACTGTGTGATTGTGATTAGGAACTCTCCACCAACAACCACTATATGTATGAATGATGGTCACTGGCGTGGGATTTACATCTCCGTAAACCTGTTTGAGAAACAAAGTTGAACCTCTGGCATGAGTATAATGCTCTCTAAGTTAATCAACTGTGTGATTGTGATTAGGAACTCTCCACCAACAACCACTATATGTGTGAGTGATGGTCACTGGCGTGGGATTTACATCTCCGTAAACCTGTTTGAGAAACAAAGTTGAACCTCTGGCATGAGTATAATGCTCTCTAAGTTAATCAACTGTGTGATTGTGATTAGGAACTCTCCACCAACAACCACTATATGTGTGAGTGATGGTCACTGGCGTGGGATTTACATCTCCGTAAACCTGTTTGAGAAACAAAGTTGAACCTCTGGCATGAGTATAATGCTCTCTAAGTTAATCAACTGTGTGATTGTGATTAGGAAGTCTCCACCAACAACCACTATATGTATGAATGATGGTCACTGGCGTGGGATTTACATCTCCGCAAACCTGTTTGAGAAACAAAGTTGAACCTCTGGCATGAGTATAATGCTCTCTAAGTTAATCAACTGTGTGATTGTGATTAGGAGCTCTCCACCAACAACCACTATATGTATGAATGATGGTCACTGGCGTGGGATTTACATCTCCGTAAACCTGTTTGAGAAACAAAGTTGAACCTCTGGCATGAGTATAATGCTCTCTAAGTTAATCAACTGTGTGATTGTGATTAGGAACTCTCCACCAACAACCACTATATGTATGAATGATGGTCACTGGCGTGGGATTTACATCTCCGTAAACCTGTTTGAGAAACAAAGTTGAACCTCTGGCATGAGTATAATGCTCTCTAAGTTAATCAACTGTGTGATTGTGATTAGGAACTCTCCACCAACAACCACTATATGTGTGAGTGATGGTCACTGGCGTGGGATTTACATCTCCGTAAACCTGTTTGAGAAACAAAGTTGAACCTCTGGCATGACTATAATGCTCTGTAAGTTAATCAACTGTGTGATTGTGATTAGGAAGTCTCCACCAACAACCACTATATGTATGAATGATGGTCACTGGCGTGGGATTTACATCTCCGCAAACCTGTTTGAGAAACAAAGTTGAACCTCTGGCATGAGTATAATGCTCTCTAAGTTAATCAACTGTGTGATTGTGATTAGGAACTCTCCACCAACAACCACTATATGTGTGAGTGATGGTCACTGGCGTGGGATTTACATCTCCGTAAACCTGTTTGAGAAACAAAGTTGAACCTCTGGCATGAGTATAATGCTCTCTAAGTTAATCAACTGTGTGATTGTGATTAGGAACTCTCCACCAACAACCACTATATGTGTGAGTGATGGTCACTGGCGTGGGATTTACATCTCCGTAAACCTGTTTGAGAAACAAAGTTGAACCTCTGGCATGACTATAATGCTCTCTAAGTTAATCAACTGTGTGATTGTGATTAGGAAGTCTCCACCAACAACCACTATATGTATGAATGATGGTCACTGGCGTGGGATTTACATCTCCGCAAACCTGTTTGAGAAACAAAGTTGAACCTCTGGCATGAGTATAATGCTCTCTAAGTTAATCAACTGTGTGATTGTGATTAGGAGCTCTCCACCAACAACCACTATATGTATGAATGATGGTCACTGGCGTGGGATTTACATCTCCGTAAACCTGTTTGAGAAACAAAGTTGAACCTCTGGCATGAGTATAATGCTCTCTAAGTTAATCAACTGTGTGATTGTGATTAGGAACTCTCCACCAACAACCACTATATGTATGAATGATGGTCACTGGCGTGGGATTTACATCTCCGTAAACCTGTTTGAGAAACAAAGTTGAACCTCTGGCATGAGTATAATGCTCTCTAAGTTAATCAACTGTGTGATTGTGATTAGGAACTCTCCACCAACAACCACTATATGTGTGAGTGATGGTCACTGGCGTGGGATTTACATCTCCGTAAACCTGTTTGAGAAACAAAGTTGAACCTCTGGCATGACTATAATGCTCTGTAAGTTAATCAACTGTGTGATTGTGATTAGGAAGTCTCCACCAACAACCACTATATGTATGAATGATGGTCACTGGCGTGGGATTTACATCTCCGCAAACCTGTTTGAGAAACAAAGTTGAACCTCTGGCATGAGTATAATGCTTTCTAAGTTAATCAACTGTGTGATTGTGATTAGGAAGTCTCCACCAACAACCATTATATGTATGAATGATGGTCACTGGCGTGGGATTTACATCTCCGTAAACCTGTTTGAGAAACAAAGTTGAACCTCTGGCATGAGTATAATGCTCTCTAAGTTAATCAACTGTGTGATTGTGATTAGGAACTCTCCACCAACAACCACTATATGTATGAATGATGGTCACTGGCGTGGGATTTACATCTCCGTAAACCTGTTTGAGAAACAAAGTTGAACCTCTGGCATGAGTATAATGCTCTCTAAGTTAATCAACTGTGTGATTGTGATTAGGAACTCTCCACCAACAACCACTATATGTATGAATGTTGGTCACTGGCGTGGGATTTACATCTCCGTAAACCTGTTTGAGAAACAAAGTTGAACCTCTGGCATGAGTATAATGCTCTCTAAGTTAATCAACTGTGTGATTGTGATTAGGAACTCTCCACCAACAACCACTATATGTATGAATGATGGTCACTGGCGTGGGATTTACATCTCCGTAAACCTATTTGAGAAACAAAGTTGAACCTCTGGCATGACTATAATCCTCTCTAAGTTAATCAACTGTGTGATTGTGATTAGGAACTCTCCACCAACAACCACTATATGTATGAATGATGGTCACTGGCGTGGGATTTACATCTCCGTAAACCTGTTTGAGAAACAAAGTTGAACCTCTGGCATGAGTATAATGCTCTCTAAGTTAATCAACTGTGTGATTGTGATTAGGAACTCTCCACCAACAACCACTATATGTATGAATGATGGTCACTGGCGTGGGATTTACATCTCCGTAAACCTGTTTGAGAAACAAAGTTGAACCTCTGGCATGAGTATAATGCTCTCTAAGTTAATCAACTGTGTGATTGTGATTAGGAAGTCTCCACCAACAACCACTATATGTATGAATGATGGTCACTGGCGTGGGATTTACATCTCCGGAGAAGAAAAGTAACCTGGTGTTTCCAACTATATCAGCATTAATTTCCTCTGGTTGTGTTATATTTGTGGCTCATGGTTCAGTAATTTTCCTTAATAAAGACTGTCGAACATCGTGCACGTGAGAACCGAACTTTAGTCTACATATTTTCTGACGGCTACTCTAAACTCATTGCATATTTTAGAGTATAAGAACTCTACGTCACTCTTCACAATATTGCTTTGTTTGATATTTTGTACTGCATTTTGACTTTAATCGTTCACACTTTTGACATACTTTATCAACCTTATCATTTATTTTCTTTACATTTTCTGATACGATACTCGTTTTCTATGATACATTATTTTACTGTGTTGTTTTATTAATGGTCTGATTGGTATTTTGAGTTACATTTTTAACGTCATTTCTTACAACAAGTTTTATAATAATACATGTATTGACCTGACTTGCAACAGTTATCTTTCGCATAATGACTGCTACTAACTGTTTGTTTACAGATTCACCCGCATCTTCTGAATCTATATCAAAATGTCTGGTTTCTTTATAGATATTACGAAGGAACTAAACGTTTTCCAATCCTATGACACTATATTCACTCTGGGAGTTTTTTTTACAAGGCACATGACACCACAATTTACATTTATAGCACTGAGAAACACGCAGGTCAACTGAATACCTTGAGGATTTCTATCCTCCATTTACTTCTAAACTAGTCATTACCTTGGATTATGTTTTGAACAAAACTATTCTTTTATGCTTGAACTCATTAATGTTTTACAAACTATTTTCAAATGAGGATCACTTTTGTTAGTCAGAATGTTCTACTGACCATCGTACTCTTATTACTTTAATAAATAAAGTAGTAAATTTATTATTTTTAATAGGATATACCAATACACTTATAGTTCAGAAATGAATACTAAATAAAATTCCCTTAATTATGTATGGATATTAATAAACGAAAATACATTTTTAAATAATTGTAGGCTATTCAAATTATTGAATAAGAATACATTTATATAAATTATTACAATGTACATAATCTACGCCTGTTGAGATTCACAATTAAAATAACATGAAATTTATTATTTCTGTGTTTTCGAAATAATGATCAATCTAATAGTACCTCAAGGGCAGATCTCGATCACCTTTTGTGGTCTGCGCGTTATAGCTAAAATGATTTAATTATTAATGCAAATAAAATATGTTCCTTAATTTTTCATGATGTTAAAAGTAATCAAGCCAATTCAGTAATAAGAATAAATAATAAAACAGTTTGAAGTTAAAATATCTAATAATTTCAACTGGGAACCACATTTAGAACATGTATGAAGTAAGTTAAGCAAACTGTGTTATGTAATTAGAAGTATGAGAGATAAGATTAACGTAAAAACAGCTAAGTGTATATATTACCCAAATTTCTATTCTATAATAAATTATGGATTGATGTTCTGGGGAAATATACCTAAAAGTCTTGTCATCTTTAGGCTACAGGAGAAAGTGGTAAGGATACTAGCAAGATTAGAATGGAACTCTCCTTCCAGAAATGTTTTAAGGAATTGAATTAATGACTCTTCTCTCAATGTATTTGTTCGAAATATTAATATATTTGAGAAGTTAATTTATTGTGAGCAAAGACATTCACAGATACAACAAAAAAAGTAAAGAAGGCATTCACTTGCATACACATAGAATAAATATATACAATAAATCAGTTACTCACAAAGGTACTCTATTATACAACCTATTTCCACCATGTATAAAAAATCAGTTCTCTGTAAACAGCTTTGGAATCTGACTTAAAACGTACTTGATAAAACAATGCTTTTAGTCTGTTGAAGAATATGTGCAAAATAATTGGTATGTGTAAAATTAAACGTATATTAAGTAAATTAGTTAATCTATAAGAATCCATATGTAACAATAGTATACGTTTATGCATACCGGTATATATATATATATATATATATATATATATATATATATATATATATATATATATATATATATATATATATATATATATAAACTGACATCCAATTTCGTTTTAACTTATGACGATAAACGGGTGCAATAAATTATGATTATGACAGTTTGAAAAGGGCTTTATTATTTTGTATTAAAACATGTACATGTATAAAATACATACACCTATTCATAAAATGGGGACAGATTCCTTTCCTACGAAGTGAATCAACAACTCACAACTGGATCGTTCGATTATGTTTGTTTATGTGTTTCATAGCTATCAAGCAACTCACTCTATTTCTAATCGCAAGAGATTATGGTTAGTGTTTCCACTGAAAAACAAAACAAAAATCGGTGAAAATAATAGATAAATATTGAGTTGACTGAATGATTGTATTTTTGTTGGATGTAACTTAAAACAGATAACGCCAAGATTACATTTTTTCCTAGTATTTTAAGACTACTTGGATAACTCAATAAAACTTTGTATTATTATATTCTCTTTGGCCATTCATTTATTGAAATAACACTTAACACACTGAATCATGTCTATGAAAATACGTATGCTTACACAATTTTCTTTGCATTGTAATAATGAATGTCTTGTTCTCTTTCATGTGCCGTCTGTAAAACATTGGAACGTCGAACGGGAGCTGGTAAATATCTCGGACGTTAAGATTTATACATGACCATCAGCAGCAGCTGCTCCTAGAAGAACCATGAAGTAGTCTTTTGGAATAACATACACGACAGCAATTTTACCTAGAACAAACTAGGAAACCTCAAGTAGATGTTCTCTAGGACCACAACATACTAATCTCACTAAGAAGAAGAAGGCAACTAAAAGCTAGTAAACCTAAAAGCAAGAAACACTGTTACTCACAATGAAGAACAGCTTAGTACAGAAATAGAAGAAGAAAAGAAGTGATTCAATTTACAAGCTATTTCAAACAGTTTATTGAAACTACCACAAAACAAGTAATAGCAACATCAATTTATCAAAACATCCGTACCATCATCACTACCAGCTTCAAACATGAAGAACTTTATCATCTTTGCAAGAACATTTGCAATGTCACTTATCAAACATAAAAGAAGGCCCAAGGACTTTTGGCTTCCATTCCGGAATGTATTTATATACAGCTAATAAAACATTTAGCCGATTACAACAAACTAGACATATTTATGTTATAAAGATGATCGCGCCAATATCATTAAGGAGACAGATCTCTTAAACCAAACAAGGATTTTGAATTCAGTATCAAGGAGAAAGGAGTAAGTACTTGAGTGTTAGAAAATTTAAACTATTGTTCCGAAACAGGACGCTATTCACGATCAATTTCTCCTCCCACTTTCTGCTGCATGCTAGATAATGTTCTCTAAAACAATTCAATAAATTTTCAAAGGCAAAATAGCAATCTAGCTGGATGACTTTCTCCTGTTTAGAGGAGTGAATGTTACAAGTATATCAATGAATAATTTATCTTCACAACAAGAAAAAGCGTGAAGCTATTTTTGTCAAGAACTACCATCATGTTTTTATTATTCAAAAGGAGAAGAATCAAGAACTTCACTTTCAGGAAACCTTTTCTCAACGAACTTTAAAGATCACCATGCAAAAGCGATCTTCCAGTAAAATTATGATATAACGGAAATTCAATTTACTAAACAATAATATAAATTCAGTTTTCTAACTAACAAATACTTATTGGATGTGGTGCAGAAGCTAGGTTTTATGGCTCGAAAAGAACGGATTTGACCAACTTGCCCACGAAAGAAGCTATTTTCATCATCGTAATAACAGAGGTTCATCTCAGCCTCAACAAAGACGAAGTTATTTGCCAACTTCAAAGTCAAGAACTAACTACATCCAAATCATCAGGATAAGTTCTGATAAAGGAATCACTAAGCTTTAATTCATCCTGTTCCTGGATCTCATCCAATAAGTAAACTTATCACTACAGGGGTAAACATATACAAGAAGATATACGAAGTACAAGGATATAGGGGCTTTCCGCGACCCCAACCTTATTGAAAGTGCTGAAGGTACTACCACACTAACAAAGAATATTTGTAATCCCACCGACCGTTACAGATGCTGGGTACACATAGAGGAACATTGTGCTAAGTGAAAGCTTTTGGCAATCGTCCAACTGGTGTAAGCAAATGTCCATGTTTTCCTCTACAATTCTGACCATAGAAATGTGAGGCAGGATGATCTAGATTTATCTAACACGCTATGAAACCATATCTTAGAATACAACTGCTTACTCCAATGGAGCACGGAAGAAGAACCATTTCCAAGTGTGAAGGTAATACTATAGCAGTGCATTCTCTGTATAGAATTACCATATCATATTTACCAGAAGACAAACACCATAAAAAATACTAATCAAGAAATAGTTCTTAACAACAGCATACGAAGAAAGAACAGAACTAATACCAGAAATTGGAACGACGATCAACAAAATTATACAGCTTATTCTCCATGACACCATTAGGAGGCTGTCGCCAGACAACATCAACCAAAAAATGGATCCAAAGTTAAGAAAAGAATCCAAATAACTAAAAATATATACTCTATCCAGAAATTAATATTCTCTCATACTTCACCGGTGACAAATACATTACTCAATAGCTCCACTCCTAGGCATATTCATAAGGCATTAACTTAAAAAGGCAACTACTCGAGGAAGAGTGACGGCAACTCATAATCATCACTCAAAAAATATCAAACAAATCGAAGGAGAATGAAAGAAATTCACATAACATGACAAGAAATACATAACACATACGAGTAAAGTATACTTCAAGACCAACTACAAGAAGTAATAAACTCATGAGGAAACATGTAGAACCGCGCCATTTTACTAGTTCTAGCTGTGTTATAACTCTTTCACATGCTGCTATTGGAACCTCTTTCTATCACAAAAATTATATGCAATTCCATGGACAAAAGAATGGAAGCTAGACGTTCTTTTCTCTCTATTGCGGGAGGAGGAGTAATTGCTAAGATTCTTTATTGCTTGCTCAAGAGTTCTTCAGACGTCAGTGTGGAAGAACCCTTTTGCCACTGGCTGCAAGAAAAGAAGAAAGTGACAAAGAATAAAAGAAAAGCAGAAAGATCACAACTAAGATCTTGTATTATTTGGTCGGAATATTTCAATCGCAGCCTTCCTGTGGGTATATTTTCTTCTAATGTTCCTTCCATGCCTAATGCATGATTCCTCCATGCCTCGTAATGTGTTCAAGCATCCTACATCTTCTTTTCGAAACTACGTTCTACAAAGTCCTTGTTCCTTTTATTATTTGTAACACTTTCCCATTGGATACCTTATCCGTTTATCTCATTTTCATCATTCTTCTCTAGCACCACATTTCAAAGCTTCCATTCTCCATTTTCCTTCTTCTCCTAAAGTCAAGTCATATCTCGCTTCCATACAATGTTACACTCTATATGCTATATATTCATCAGCCTTTTCTTCTGTTTTATGTTGATGTGACCACTCAGAAGCTTTTACCAGGCCTTTTTAGCCTGAATTAGTCTGGATTTTACATTGTATTTACACTTTATCATCCGTCTTTCGGCAAATGATATATTTTGAACTTTATTTTATAACGACTCACCAAGGGTAGTCGTCAACCTGGTTCGATCGATGATATCTGAATCTTGAGTGGTAGTAATAGTTTGCATGTAAAAAATATCTTTAATAATTATACATATTATTATTCTCACCTTTTCTATCGGAATTATAAAGTCGATGAACGGTACTAAATGTTTTATTAGTTGATACACTTTTTAATATATTTTCATTCAAACTGACATGCACACAGACATGATGATTAGGTATCCATAAACAATTACATAGCAACTCCAAACATAACACTATCCCATAATATATTTTTTTACATATATTAAAAACATTCTTCTTTTGTTATTATTAAATTAACATTCTATTAAGTATATTGCTTATGTATGAGCACTTTCTGCCCAAGGTGCAGGTAATTATTAATCTATCCAAAGTATTTCGTTATATAAAATGTCGCCCGACAATTGGACTGAATATAAAAGTCATAAGCGAGCTTGGCTTTTATCTTCAAGAACCACTGGTCCGTTTACAATAATGGTCTTACATTACATATGTCCATCACATTTTGATCGCCCCTCGTATGTATCTTCATTTCATATATATATATATTTATAACAAATCTTTCATTTCATTAATACTTATCTTTTATTACATTAATTATATTTATTTCATTATCATTCATTACATTATTATTATATTTTATTATTAAAATGTCGTCGCTCATTTATTTAATCTTTGAAGGGTGCGAAGCCAAAACCGTAAGAAACAAACATGAGTTACCATTATCCAGGGCGCATTATATAATAGTTATATTAGGTGATATTTTAAAATAAACATTGGATCAATAAGGCATCAACATATAGAAGAATCTCATTCAAGACAGTCGTTGAATAATTAACTTAATAAAATGAATCTTACACTTAACATAATCTTTGGCAGTTAAGTTTTCAACACAAGTCAATCTAATATAAATAATCTTTGTTTTTTATCAATTATGAATCGAATTATGATTCTTCACATTAACAAGAAAAAAATAAAAATAATTTGAAAATTAACTTTCCAGTCTATCTAAAACTATATTTAAGCACTTCAAGTATTCATAAGAGTCGTTTTCATTATCAACATTAACTCATAAAATTGAAAATAAAAGTTCACAAGAATCTATAACTGATATGGGTTTAACCTAGTTTCATTAACGGTAATCAGCTTACATTCATACTTGCATATGATTCTAATAAAGTACATTGTACTGCACAATCATGATTACGTCCCGTATTACTGTTCTGTACAGGAATTACTTCGATACCTGGATCTTGATGCGAAGTGCCATCTCTTGACCTCCAATTACGTCTATCCACGTAGTTTGCTGTATTCCTGGAATTTCGCCATACATTCCGTCTATTTTTAAACCTATTTTGATTATATGATCTAACATAAGGATTGCTACGATTAATTAGGTTAGGCGTATTCCCTGCGTAACTTTGCTTATTTTGCTCGTTTTGATTGCTAGAATTTACTCGGCTTAGGTTGTGTTCCGTATCATTCACACTTCGGATATTTAGATTCCGAACAGGTACAAAATGATCTGAATTATTTTTACTTTTACCTACTCCTGCTTGTTGATTCAAAGCATGGTATTGAGTTTCATAGCATTGGACAATCATTAATAAATGATTGAAACTCATACACTGTGTAGAAAATAAGATCTGTTGTAACTTAAATGGGAGCAAATTTCGAATCGATGCTATTATTCTAGATTCTGATTGCAATGGATTAACGACTTTTAATTCGTTGTATGTATTTACAACAAACTCAACAACAGATTTGTGCAAACGAGGATTGAAATGTTGATTTCTAATGGTGGCATCTCGATTTGCAAGCAAAAAGTCATTTTCATAATTCGCAATCAGTGCTGCTTTGAATTCCTCATCAGTATTGATGTGATCACGTACGGCTTTAAACCATAAAGAACATGGTGGGAGTAATACATGAGGGATTAATTTCATATATTGTGATCTATCTATACACATTATATTGCATTCGTCCTGAAATTTTTCCAGGAAAGAAGTAGCGTTCTCATTACATTTACCACTGAATTTACTCATAGCCCGTATTTCACTCATCTTAACACTTAACTTTACCTTCCTTTTATCATTCCGTGTACTTATTGGGTGACAATTCCTATCCATGATGTGCTGTGTCGTTGCACCATCCCTTTTCCGCCCATCTGTACTCTTCGGATGAATTTCTTCCAAAATAATATCCTCATCAGACACAGGTGAAGGCGAAGTCATCTCTGGTGAGTGGGGAAACTCCAAGCGCTCACTACCCATATTATTGTGGTATGTGTTGTCCTTAACCTGTAGCGTTCTAATTTCTTCCTGTAGAGTAGCTATCAATTGCGTATTTGCACGTATGTTGTTAGAATTATTGATGACCTGAATCTTTTGCTGTTGAACAGAAGATTCTATTACTTCTAAATCCTTTTTTACACCACTGATTTCTTGGATTTGGTGGTTGTGCTTATCCTGACAATCCTCGGATATTCTTTTTAACTTTTCCTCGAACTGCGAGGTGATGTCATTCATCGCCTGGACAATTGACTGTTTCGTTTCATCTGACTTCTGTTCCATTCGTCTACTTAATTCCTCATATTGCTTGTTAGATTCTTCGGACTTATCTCTATCGTCTGCCTTAACTCCTCGTATTGCTTGTTAGATTCTTCGGACTTCTGTTCTATCGTCTGCTTTAACTCGGTAGACATCTGAATCAATTGTCGCTGTAAGGCTAGCAAGATTCGGTCTTCTGATGTCATTCCTGGTGCTACACTATGTTCACCGTCGTCCCTATTATTGGATTCTTTCTCAATTGCCTCACCGTTCATTTTTCTTATGATAATTCTACCACTTCTTAGTCTGGTGAAATTTGTATTCATTAACTTTATTACAAAAGTAAATTCACCCTTACTTTGCTTCGGGATATGAATTTATGAAAAGTCCCGGGTGAGGTAAACCAAAATTTTTAGCTAATCCCGGTGTGAAGGCACCAAAATTTTTATAACGACTCACCAAGGGTAGTCGTCAACCTGGTTCGATCGATGATATCTGAATCTTGAGTGGTAGTAATAGTTTGCATGTAAAAAATATCTTTAATAATTATACATATTATTATTCTCACCTTTTCTATCGGAATTATAAAGTCGATGAACGGTACTAAATGTTTTATTAGTTGATACACTTTTTAATATATTTTCATTCAAACTGACATGCACACAGACATGATGATTAGGTATCCATAAACAATTACATAGCAACTCCAAACATAACACTATCCCATAATATATTTTTTTACATATATTAAAAACATTCTTCTTTTGTTATTATTAAATTAACATTCTATTAAGTATATTGCTTATGTATGAGCACTTTCTGCCCAAGGTGCAGGTAATTATTAATCTATCCAAAGTATTTCGTTATAATTTTTCTTATTATTTCTTTTATTGTGTATCTCATAACTTTGGTCTTCCTCTTTTTAGGTGACCTTCATGTTGAATTTACTGCTAGTCACTCTTGCATTTCATTTATAACTGTTTCTGATATTTTCCCACTGTCTGCCAATCGAACGATGACGTCTGTGTATTTTCTGTCTATTCCTAGGCTGTAAGTGTCCTTGATTGGTTACTTCTTCAAAATTGGAAATAATGAGCGCCCTGGATGATCTGAGTTCAGATCGGTGTGAGCTAGATCGGTTTCTATCCTTTAATTAAAGTCCCGACCCGTTTCTTAATTATTGCTTCTCTTCTTCCTTCTAGCTTAATTGTTGGCTTCTGTTTTTGTTCAAGTTATTTCTGTATTATTCTTCGTTCTTTATATCTTAATTTATTCTTGATTGCATTAGAATCTTCAAAATTTTAGTTCCATTCTACCAGGGACTCAATCCAAGATACAATAAAACATTTATACTTATTACCGTAATTTTCATTGTAAAGATAGGACTGTCTAGAGACATTGGGCAGGACTGAGTCAAAAGAACAATCATCATCCAAAAATTGAAGTACTTATGTCTATCTTAAAATCTATATTTATTTATTGTACTTCTATTTGTAATACTGACTAAATAATAATTAATGTCCAAAAAAATTTTAGATCATATAACGCATTTTATTTAATGGAAATAAGTTTCAAAAAAGAGATGATATCATCCTTGTATATCGAAAAGAAAATATCAATTGATAAAATTTATTGACAGAGAATTGGAATTAGAACACTTATGAATATACACATTAATCCTAAGGCAGTAGGTGACGCGGAAGACTCAGGTTCTATTCCCGGCAGAAGTTTACGTGATTCGGATTCCATGTTAATTTGTAAGCACACGTCTCTTATAGCGTAGCTGCTGAACGGGACGCTAAACTCAAAGCAAACAAAAACTCTAACGTAAGGCAGTATAAGCTACTACAGCAGTAATTTCCAACTGTCTAATGTGCGACTTAAAGAGCATTCGTTTACGATCGGAGGAAGGAGAAAGAGAACACAAAGCAAAGGAGGAGACGATACAATGTAGGAAAATGGAAGGGTTTCTCCTTCTCATGATAGTGAATTTGATGACATGGCATCGTTGGCATTGGTTATTGTCTTGTGAATATCGTGTCCTCGTGGTGCTGAGTGGAGGAAAAGGGTAAAATGGGACTCTTGTCCCCTATTTATACGCAGACCTACTAAGGGATCTGCTTGTTTAGACAATATATTTACCAACATGAATAGCACCGAAATAAGTATTGAAGTTGTTCCTTTCCCATTTTCTGATCATGACTCAGTAGAGATAATGGTGAAGAGAAATATGAATACTATGTATGGAAATAACATAGACAGCTTAAAGTTAATTAAAACAAGGCCCACCACAACGACTAAGCTCGAAGAATTTATTACATTGCTTACATAGGAAAATTGGAACAGTTAATACAATTATACAAATTTTGATGCCAATGATGCATTTTCTTATAACTAGTTGAATAAACCCATGCTTCGCACGGGGGTTGTATTTGGAAGTCAACGCCTGTGGGAGTATCACCATTGATCTCAGCGACCGCGAAAACTATGGATTTGATACTAATATCGGTCATTTTGGATTACTTTTATATGTCTCGGTATCTTACGCCCCGGTGACCCCCGGCCCGGAGCCGAATAGCGTGAATTTGGAAGTTAATGCGATCGGAGTTTCACCGTTGATTTCAGGGACCGCGAAAACTATGAATTCGACACTAATATCGGTCATTTTCTACTACTTTTACATGTCCCGGTAAACACCCTCCTGGTTCGATTTTTGACAAAAACGTTTAACTCTGGTCTGGAGCCTGGACCAAGGTATTCGTGACCAAGATTTGGTAACTCTCGATCAATTTGTCTGGTTTCCAAGCCGGTTCCGGTAAACGCCTCCCCTGAGACCTCCCCTGGTTCGAAATTTGAAAAAAAGGCTTCGTCTTGATCTGGTGCCTGGGACAAGGTAACCCTGACCAAAATTTCGTAATTCTCGGTCCACTCGTCTGGTCCCCAGGCCGCATACAGACAGACAGACAAACACACAAACAAACTCTTTATTTTATTTATATTAGATTAGATTAGATTACATTTTTTTAACAGCATTTCTGAATATGTATCAGATGTAGTTCCCACACATTCACACACACACACACACACACACACACACACACACACACACACACACACACACACACACACACACACACACACACACACACACACACACAAAACGATCAAAATAAAAGTGGATAATACAAAAAGGAAATACGATAAAAGTTTGTGATACAGATTTATTCAATATGAGAAAGACAATAATGTATTTTGATATGTTGAAGAAGAGCGACCACATATAATAAAATGTTATGTGAGTGCAAGAAGAAAATATATAAAGCTGAAATAATAAATTTAAAATGCTTTATTAATCAAAACTGTATTGAAAACGGTAAAAATAAATGCAAGAGACCTGAAACATAATTAACAAGGTTGAAGGTGGTAAAAGAATGAATAGTGTTACTATTTCGCTGGACATTTTAAACACATCTTTTGCAACTTTAATTGAAGAAATTAAAATGAATGGCAAAACGCCATTCATGATTATAATAGACAAGAGCCTGAACAAATTACTTCCTTCCGTACACATTTGTCTTTCATTATGTGACTTCTGGGGAATCATTCGTGTTGTAAACAATTTTAAATCTTCGAGTAGGAAGGAATAGAATGACGTGTCAAATGACTATCTTAAAAAGGAATTAATTATATTGTACGCCCACTCACAGGTTGTATTAATAGGTGTCTTATAGAAGGTATATTCTCTAATTTATTGAAAATATTTAGAGTTGTACCGATATTTAAAAAAAAAATGACCCCACATGTGCTTTCAATTATAGTTCAAAATCCTTAATATTCTTTAATGTTATTGAGATAGTAGTAAAAGAACAAGCTCCTAATTACTTAAATGAGTATAGTATAATTAGGGAATATCAGTTTAGGGCAGGCAAGTATACTGTTGATGCCATAGATACGTTGATGTAGAAAGTATATAAAATATTTGAAAATAAATGTTGGATTTGCGACATTTTGTGATCTTAGCAAAGTATTTGACTGTTTAGATAAAACATTTTAATTAAGAAGCTAAATGGTTATGGATTTCAGGATGTGAGCTTAAAATTTCTCAAAACATATTTAGAAGGCCGTACACAATGTGTTTATGTAAATGATGAGTACTCACAAATAGCTGAATTAAGATATGGTGTACCTCAAGGTTCTGTTTTGGGTATTACAATAATTTGTGGTGTGTCCAGCAATAAGCATTGTAAACCACTGTTTGCTCAGTTAAAAATTAAAACTATGACTGTGATTAATCTGTATATTTATATAGTACTATGATCGATTAACCGCTTCGCTGGGTTAAAAATTTTAAATGCACAACTCCTTATATCATGTGTTTGGTACCCGTGAAATATAATGTGTTTGTTTTTAGTGAAATGGATTTAAACGGCATTGAAAAATGTTACTGTTCATCTCAGCGACCCCAAAAACTATGGATTCCTCATTAATATTGGTAATTTTTAAAATCATATATATATATATATATATATATCCCCCTTCCCCAAGTTGCGGAGTTGAATTTGGATGTAAACGGGATCGGAATTGTCACTGTTCTTCTCAGCGCCCTGAAAATTATAGATTCGACACTAATATCGGTCATTTGCGATCATTTTTAAATATCTTCCCCTTATCCTTCCCTAAGTTGCACCGTCAAAGTGATATGATAAAAACCATGCCAGGTTTGAACCTCATCTATGTTGAAAATTTGATCGAGATCGGTCGGTGGTTCAAGATATTAAGAGTCACAAACATAGTAATTTTCAATTTTATAATATACATTGATATACGTAAAACAGGACGTTTCCATAGTGGTATTAGACAAAAATATACATGCATACAATATTAGATGGCGTAGACAATTTGATACACCATAAGCTAGACTATCTAAAATTAAAGAAAGCTATATGAGTGTAGATATAAGTTTTATGAACATGTTACCAATTCACATGCATAATTTGCGTATGAAGAAATTTAAAACCAAAGTTTCTATATAATGGTGTAGTGGCAATGTCTTTGTTTACAACATTACTGAATTCCTTGAATCTCAAAACGTATTTGCTCATTGGATACTACAATGACAATTGAAGACTTTGGGGCAAAAACCCGTCAGCCCAAAAAGTAAAAGTGTAAAGGAGATAGTTTCACAAGGGATTGTCTTCATCCGATTTTCTTCAAACTTGACACATATACACTAGATCAAAAATAAATCGACATGTACTTTTTGTATCTCTCTTAAAATAAGTAAATGGGGGCAAAGGCCCCTTTTCAAAAAAAAGGGGTCCCTTGATTAAAAGGGACATTTTAAAGAAACGAAAGTCTGTCTATGCAAAGGTGACTTCAAAGTAGGAAATACGGGTTTTGTCGTTTTTGCGAGAAAAGGGTTGTAGGGGAGAAATGGCCCCTTTTGAAACGACAAAGAACTACGCACAATCCTAATGGAAATTGGATTTCGGTGGAGTTCCTTGAAACGTGATATGTTGTAGATATTGTGTTCCTAAGAAAGAGTCTTAATGGGAACGACCACAAATCACTGACTGTTTGGCCACTACAGGGCCACTTTTTTGTAAAGAGCCGAAGATAACGACATTCTGGATTTCGGGTAAAAATGACTAAGGCCGTGATATGTTGTAGATATTGTGTTCCTGACAAAATGTCTTAATGGGCATAACCACAAATCACTAATCGTTTGGTCACTACAGGGCTATTTTCTTGAAAACAGCTGAGTATAACGATGTTCTGGATTTCGGTAAGATTGAATAAAACTAAGATATGTTGAAGATCTTCTCATTATGAGAAAAAGTCCTAATGGACACAACCATCGAATTATGAAAGTTTGGCCACTACAGGTCCAGGTTTTTTTAAAACAGCCGGGTATAACGATATTTTTGATTTCGGTGTAAATGAATGAAACTATGATATGTTGTAGATGTCGTGATCGTGGGCTTTCCAGGGTTTACCTTTGTCTCGCAAGATGATGATCTGAATGTTGTCTATGTTTAAATGGTGTTGGCCGCTACTCTCCCCTTCCCTTTTCCGGGTTGTGGATCACCACCCGGAAGTCAGAACATATTTCAGCTCATTAACTTAACTATTGCGCAATGAAACGTTACATATTATAAATATTGTACTATAAGATAAATTTATGTTTCAGCTACAACACAAGTCACTGATTCATTTGGTTGTGTCTGATGATATCGAAAAATGTAACAAATAAAAGAAAATATTTGATTCGTTTTACAATGAGCACACAAGATGGCACTGGCTGTTAGATCTTACTAAAAGTGCTCAATTTTATGAAATGTTTATCTGTATGTGTAAAGTATTTTAAACTAACGATCTTATTACGGAAGTGGATATATTGTTTGACCGTTTTTATTGTTATATTTCACATTTTATTTAAATATTAATTTACATTTAAGGAAATAGATTTTGAGAAGAAACTTGCGCAGAACGCCATAATGCGTTGTTGCCAAATTTGTACTTTTAATTCCTGGACTCTAGCGTTGCAGTTCGAGAAGCGGAACTTAGCTGTGAATTGCGGTAAGGGTCGAAAACTAATTTTTCCAGTAATTATCCAAGCAGAATTCCATGATTACTTCTTTTATTATCTGGTACCAGCAAGCACTCGACACTACCTGGCAATGCCGCAATATTTAAGCAGCGTTTAGCATAGCAGCGAGAACACCTAGTGATCCACCTTAAATCCTTGCTAAGTGCCAAAATGAATATGTTGAGGAAAAAGCCCAGATTTTACTTTAGAACTAGTGGCACATAGAACTACAAGCATTCTTTTGGCGATTATTTGAACTATTTCTACAATGAATGCCACATAGCCCAATTTTAATTGAGCAGTGTTAGGTACATGGTACATATTTTCACATTAAACCGAACTTCTCCATTTTTAGCACTTAGCACGAATATCAGTTGCAGTACAATTATGAACTTTTAATTTTGAATTACAAATTATATTTTGTTTCTTTTAGATGTTGAGATTTTCTGACATGCGATACTTCGCTATTCCAGAAGCTTCTACACTGAGAAAAATGATTTGGTTGAAATTGACAATATTGGTGTATATTTTAACCCAACAATGTTAGTGGCTAAAACTGCTCCGACCCAAATAGGGTCAAAGCGTTTAGTTAAATTGGGTTGAAATAAGTTAAACCCAACGTGCAGTTAAATGTAGAAGTCCAGCCCAACAACCCAATTGGTGTGAAATCGCATAACCGGTTAATACGTTTAACCCAACTTGGTGTATAATATGACCCAACAAGTTCACTTTAGCGTGTTGCTTGGGTTTTAATTTAACACCAAGGTTTTTTGGTTCGTCTTCCCGTTTAAAGGGTTTTGCCCTTTCTTCGGGCAAAACCAACTTTCACGGTTACGGTAATTTTGTGGTTATGTATAGAGTATCGGGCCGGAACCCCTGACTCCACGAGTAATCTGGTACAAAGAATATATCAAGATTTGCTGGTGGTTTGTTGGATATTACTATTGTTTTGTTATGGATGGGAGTCGACATAAGCAGCTATCGCAAAGTAGCTGATTATGACTTCATTACAAGTTCTGGAAAGATGTTAAATGCATGGTGTTCAATGGATGTTCCGCAGAGCGCATTCGGTGCCGATGTTAGCTATAGCTGGATTTATATGTCTGGGTAAAGTACGCCAGAACTTATTGTGGAGATGCCGTAGAAGGTCTCTGACAATGGGTAGCTCTAAAACTTCCAGAACCTGGCTGTTTCGTTTATATCTGTCGTGACCAGTGATTACACGACCAGCTCGAGTTTCCAAACTTTCGAGAGTTTGTATGTGACTATGTGAAACATGTTGCTAGGTAGGGCATGCATAAGAGATTGTAGCCATGACTATCATTTTGAAGATGTGAACTCGGACCTCGTGAGAAAGGGAGCTACAGCGCAAGATGGGGTACAACGTTGTGATTTTTCGTAAAGCTCTCTGTTTTATGTGTCTGATGTGTGAGGCGAACGTTAGACCATGATCTAAAGTCACACCCAAGTATTTGGTGAGCGTGGCATGAAGAATGTGTGCGTTCTCATAGGTTAAATTTCGATGCGTCTCGTACTGCGGATGACAGCACAGCTTTTGGCTGCATTGATTTTAATCCTCCAACGTCTTATCCATTCATGAAAACCTATGAGTTGAGATTGCATGTAGATGCAACACTGTGCAACTGAGCTATTGGTCGTGAAAAAGGCAGTATCGCCGGCGTACGTTGCGAAAAAACAATGTGGTAATATCGCCCTTTGTCAGTCTGAAAGCTCAGATAACGTGCTAATTAATTATGTAGTAAGGGATGTCAGAACTGACAAGTTGCGGAAGGATTTTGTAAACATTGAATTTGGTAGAGCTTAAAGTACAGGATCTGACGTGGGTTGCGTACAAATCAAATTGAGGATGTACAAAGGAAACAGATTGTGATGCCTACGTTGTCCAAATGATCCTCTAAAAATTTTCGTGTATTTAACAACGCAATTCTCGCAGCAGGTTCCTTAGGGAAATGAAACGCACCGGCAACGATGCAGGGAAAAGCCACATTTGAAAACTGATTTTTCAATACAAAATCAAAACAATTGTTATAACAATTCTCCAAAGTTTTCTTGTTCGCATCTTTGGGACCACACGTCAACAATACATGATCAGCGGGGAGATTATAGCCTGGAGCAATCTTCAGTTGTCCTGGTTTCAAAGAACGTATTTTCTCACAATCTTTACGAAATTCTTCTCCTGGTGCCTTCCATTTCAACTCAGGCAAAAAAATATAAAATTGTACCATCACCATCTCAGATATTGTTGAAACTTTTTTTATAGCAACTACACATGTTTTTAAGAGACCCATATTTTTTTGTTTTGTCGAAAAAAATTTTCCCGCCAAGTAATGGGCCATCAAAGACGGGGAGTACAATTTATGAATTGTAGAAGACATGGAAAATGGTCAATTTCGGAGCCTCACCATTCGGCTATGGAGACAGGTAGAGTTATAATTCTTGTTGTGGTATGTACATAGGGATATAAATAAACTATTTTTTATTATAGTTTGGTTTGCGCATGCGTATCCTTTTGTACATAAATTAACAAATGAACGTCAATTTATCTGAAAAGTCGAAGTTTGCGAATTTTTTTCGAGTACTTCCGGTTCGAATTTTAAAATTCTGTTTTCACGGTTGGTAAGACCTAGTTACCCGCTTTCCGAAAAACATTTTGTATCGCTTCTGTGGTCAACCGTTTTGTCGCAAAAAATTCGAGAAATTGTAAAATTCTCAAAAATCGCCATTTTTGGGCGCCATTTTCTCGAAAACACCATTTTTTAAAATTCTGAAATTTTGTCAGATGGTTCAACTTTACCTGAATAATAAACACACCAAATACCATTCTCGACCAATGCTTCATGGATTAACGGCAGCCTTTTAAAGTTAGCGAAGTTTCGTTAATTTTGATGTCACAGTTAGCAACACTGGGAACGATAAAAGTGCAATGATTTGATGATGTTTGTGGTTCACATTCATTAGATGAAGAATAAATGGTTTTCTTGGCTGTTTTTTTTATTATTTTGATTAAAAAGGCTCTCTGAAATAGTAAAATGAGCCTCCCTCTACTCCTCCGTTTTCTTAAACTGAAGTAATCTGAGGTGGAAATTACGATTACGAAACACACAAATTTCAAGTTCACTTACTTAAAATGGTCTTCGGAAACAAAATTTCACTGATTTTTTTTCTTTTACATGGACCAATCATTTGCTTGGTTGTTGTCTTCTTTGCTAATAGCATGTAACCGTGCAGATGCTCCGATAAATGTTGGTTCACTCATAACTCATCCAGGAGTGGATCTAGGGGGACGATTGCCCCCCCCCCAGAAGAAACTTTCTTATTTATATATAAATAAAACCCATCCCAGAGTTTGGAGCTCTTAAAAGTAGCTCTAAGTAGCAGTATTACAATCCCCCCCCCCCCCAGAAGTATGTCCTGGATCCGCCCCTGCGTAGCACATTGTCGATAGTCACAAAACACTTATTTTCACTTCTCTTATGCTCTTCTGGAAACCTGTACCCTGCTGAAGGTTCATGTGGAAGCATAAACAGCACTTAAACTTCACGTAATTCATAATATTTCTGCTACGCACCACTGGTTATCATACATATATGTATATAACAAAAGTTCCTTTTTGCAGATTTCTTAAATCTACACTTTGAATTGCAAAAGTTCGATTTTGGGGGAAGTATGAAGTTAGTTCATGGTGACCCGTTACTGCCATAAAAACTTCGCAATTTTCCGAAAGCCAAAGATAACTTTGTTGAATACCAGTTACCGGTCGCATACTTTCCCTTTTTTCTTCCGGAAGTCGTCGAATTCAGTTCCAGGTAACAAAACGAGAGTAATACCCGGAGTTTTTTACTTGCACTATACTCACGAATTCTCCTGCGGTTTTAGTGGGGACGCGGTGGCTCAGTGGTAGAGCGTTCACTTCCGGTGCTTGGGGTCCCTGGTTCGATCCCAGCTCGTGCCGTTTTCCACCATTTCTCATAATCACCGTCTCCTTTAGCCTAACTGGCATAACCGTGGAACGTAAAACTTCGGATTTCATTTCATTTTTTTCTTCTGCGGTTTTAATACTGTGTATCTGTTTTAGTCTAAGGCTATGGCGTGTTGCCACATTCTTTCCCCCCCCCCTTCCCCACTACCGTCGCAGAGACCCTTGCATGGCCGGTTTCACTGCAAAAACTGCTTTATCGGACCTGTCTGCATCTCGAACATCTGAAAGCGATTTTTAAAGTGGGATGCAGCACCATCAGAAATCACTGACACGGTTTGGGAAATTGTAGACACTTATTTTCACGTATTCAAACCTTTTTCTATAAAATATATTTTCGCTTTTCTTCGAGTATGTTTAGAATCTTGTCTATGACTATGAGTACATGAGCCGAATCGTGTGTTTTATCGTCGTTTATTACAACAAAACTGTCAACTGTTTCATATTTTGGTGATAACTCTGAATTTCACTTTGCAGAATAACAGTCCAGTTTTCAATGAAGTCCACATGAAGTAAAATAGAATTTGTATCTTGAAATTTTATACGGTGGTTTTCGGTAGCAATTGATTCTCTTTGGATTTTCTTGATGTAGTCATGAATTACAATTCTTACAGTTAAACCGGCAATGTACGATACGAAAACAGAAAGTGGCACAGTTTTTTTTTTTTTTTTTTTTGTAATGAGATCATTATTCTCCCATATGGCATACGTAACCACTTTCATTTTAATCAGGATCAATAATTAAAGACACCACACTTATTTCTTCCACTCCAGGACATTCACCACATTCTTGAAGAAGACAGCTGTCATTTTCTACAGATCATACTACTAAAGGAAATTCGTCACTCATGACAACTTCAATACAGGTTGCACCTTTGATTTGCAGCAACGCAGTAGCAGCTAACTTAAAATTTGCACAATACACACACACACACACACACACACACACACACACACACACACACACACACACACTTCCCTCTCAGGTTGCGGACTGACACACTTTAGTCGAATACTATAAAATTCCGAGTGACCCATTTTTATGCTGGGATTGTTCTGTTTAAAAATTCAGTAAATTTCTTTGGAACGCGTAAGAAAACTTTCGATTTTTTTTTTAACTTTTTGTCATTTTTCGATCACTGTAATGACATCGCACTTAATTGAGAATTTGTCTGCAGCATTCCAAATCATACTGAGGTAATAGTTTAGGCCTTTTATAGATCACAGAATTCATTGGATGGTCATTTCAAGTAAACTTAAAATTTGTGTGTTTCGTAATCGTAATTTCCACCCAGATTACTTCAGTTTAAGAAAACGGAGGAGTAGGGGGGGCTCATTTTACTATTTCAGAGAGCCTCTTTGTTCAAAATAATAATAAAAAAAACAGCCAAGAAAACCTTTTATTCTTCATTTAATGAATATGAACCACAAACATCATCAAATCATTGCACTTTTATTGTTCCCAGTGTTGCTAACTGTGACATCAAAATTAACGAAACTTCGCTAACTTTAAGAGGCTGCAGTTAATCCATGAAGCATTGGTCGAGAATGGTATTTGGTGTGCTTATTATTCAGGTAAAGTTGAACCATCTGACAAAATTTCAGAATTTTAAAAAATGGTGTTTTCGAGAAAATGGCGCCCAAAAATGGCGATTTTTGAAAATTTTACAATTTCTCGAATTTTTTGCGACAAAATGGTTGACCACAGAAGCGATACAAAATGTTTTTCGGAAAGCGGGTAACTAGGTCTTACCAACCGTGAAAACAGAATTTTAAAATTCGAACCGGAAGTACTCGAAAAAAATTCGCAAACTTCGACTTTTCAGATAAATTGACGTTCATTTGTTAATTTATGTACAAAAAGATACGCATGCGCAAACCAAACTATAATAAAAAATAGTTTATTTATATCCCTATGTACATACCACAACAAGAATTATAACTCTACCTGTCTCCATAGCCGAATGGTGAGGCTCCGAAATTGACCATTTTCCATGTCTTCTACAATTCATAAATTGTACTCCCCGTCTTTGATGGCCCATTACTTGGCGGGAAATTTTTTTTCGACAAAACAAAAAAATATGGGTCTCTTAAAAACATGTCTAGTTGCTATAAAAAAAGTTTCAACAATATCTGAGATGGTGATGGTACATGCTCTGCCTGAATTGAAATGGAAGGCACCTCCTGCAGCTTCTTGGATACTTCTATCTGCTCCTCCTTGGAATAAGTAATTCATTCGTGGGGTTGACAACAGCGTCAGCTTTAATCATAGCGATATCTTCTCGAAAAACACTAATTTTCTTGTTGATTGCAGAATTGGCACCAAACTTCGGTTTCAAACCGGAACAATTCTTCCCTGTTTCAGCCCAAGTGAGTAATTGGTTGGCAATCACAACCTCACGAAATTTCACAGATAGCATATATTCTTCTTTTTCTATCATATTCACCGCGGGATTAAAAACAATTTCACAATGTTCTTCTGCATCCTCTCGCTTCTGTTTCTCTTCCTGCACTTCGGCACGGCAGGCATTCGTAGTCACATCCTCCACAACGTCTTGTATATCCAAGTCAACGTCATATTCTTCTCCCTCTTCCTGGTTTTCCTTCTCCTGTTTCTCGTAGTACTTTTTCAACCTTCGTACTGCAACCGAATCAACCTTGAATCTTCCTCGAGCAGTCTTGAACTTAACAAAATCGGAATATGGGTGGGTAATATCCTGAATGATTCCTGGACCAAAATAACGTCCACTAAAACCTCAGATAACGTGTTAATTAATTGTGTAATTGGGGATGTCAGAACTGACAAGTTGCACCCAGGATTTTGTAAACATTGAATTTGGTAGAGCTTAAAGTACAGGATCTGACGGGGGTTGCGTAGAAATCAAATTGAGGATGTACAAAAGAAACAGATTGTGATGTCGAAGGGGTTGAAAAGGGTGAGAAGGGAGTAACTTTTAGGATTGGTTCTTCGTCTGTAGCCTTTCGCTCGGGTCGGAGCTAACGTTGCTATAATAATCGTGCTCTGTCAAGATATAATAATGTATAATTTCGATTAAGTGGACAGTAAATAACAAACATGTGTTGTAATCTTCGTAGTACTAAATTGTGCATTTAAATCAGCTTCCTTTAGACTATATTTCACTATCATGACACTTTCCGTTAACCAGGTATGATCAAGTGTTGGTTTAAAATATTCTACAGCGACATATAGTCACTTTGTTGACCCAACGATTAAATCAGTTGGGTTGCAAGTTGATCACCCATCGTTCACAAACAACTTAATTTGGTTTAAAAATTTTTAACCGCATTGCTTGGTCACGTTTCAACCCCGTCATTTTTCTTAGGGTATATAGGTATACTTAGATGTGTCTTCTCTTTCTAACAGGTAAGTAACTCGTTTCACAAAGTTAGAATGAGTAGAGTAGCTTTAGTATTTCGTGTAGTTAGCAATACTATCAGTTCAGGTTTGTAAAAGTAGATTCTAGGTTTTGCATATAGTAGATATACCCTTTAATTGAACACCAATTTTCTTTTAATACAATTTAAACACACACACTTAAGTACTGTATATTGTTACGGACTCAATAATTAAGTGCTACAGCCTTTTGTGTCTGGCAATAAATAAATGCCTCCACTCTTTGAAGCTTTTGAACTTTTGTTTCCACAATCATTATATCAGATTAATTCAGAAATAAAACATACAATTTGAAATAATGTGGCTTTTATTTCATTACAACATATTCCGCATTATATACATCTAATATTATTTCGAGCACTTAGATCATATAATAAAATTGTAAAAGAACTTACTCAGACGTGAGACAATTTTTTTAAAGTAAGATCCTTTCAGCAGTTAACATATCAAAAATACAATTTATTAGTAAGAGAAACGTCTTCTAATTTCTTATTTCTCTGTTGTTAATTTTCTTCGTAAAGAATAGTTTAGTAATGTTTCCTTATAATCATGTCACACACAAAAACAATCATTTGGCATTGATTTTTCAGTTACGTGCCATGAATTAGTGGTGGATGTAGCGTTGTTGGAAATTAAGCAATACATGTCAAAATCAAAAATTGGTTCTTTTTGTATTCATCTTTTATATATATATATATATATATATATATATATATATATATATATATATATATATATATATATATATATATATATATATATATATATATATATATATATATATATATAATTCATTGCATTAAATTTTAATACTTACATTGATTTATCGGAGATTTTTCAGGGCCATACTATAAGCTCCTTTTTCGAATTCTGAAATCTGTCATGGTTGATGACTTCATGAGCCTTAGAACTGGTGGGATTTTTATTTTACTGTATCACTTATCATCAGTGCCCAACAGACTGCTTCCACAGAAAATGTATCTGAAACCTAAAGTATCCACCACTAATTCGTGGCAATGAATTAAAATCACGTGATCTTGTGAGCATAATCAATATTGTCTCCTTATCAAAAGTGAATAGAAACTTGCTTTGTAAATATGCCCCGCACAAAAAAACTATAAATTTTTCTCAACATCTAAGAGGGTACTTACAAAATATAATGTTAAACTGAAAAAATATTTTCGTAATGTATATCACTTACTTTTGTTTACTGAAGTTTAGCGCCCATTTTCAGCACGAGGTTAGATGAAACGTGGACCTTCCGAACCGACATAATGAGTTCAAATTTTAATGCTCTCTCACCGGGAATCTAAGCCAGAACCAGATGCACCAAAAGTGCACGCGCTATTCACTAGACCAGCGGGCATCGTATATATATATATATATCATCACAAATAAGTATTATTTGTTTATTTACTTCCTAGTAGACCCAAAAAGTATATATGTTTTCTTTTTACCCCTCATAATTTCTGTTTCGTGCTATTCTTTACACCCAACAACTTATAGAGTAATTATATTAAGAAACTAACACTATTGTTACTTTTCTTATAATTTCGTTTGAAGCTACGATGCATCACCAAATGTATCATAAATATATTAATGTGTCAAACCTCAATAATGAGGGGTAGTCTTCAGGTTCTTTGTCCCACACTTACAAACTATGGCACTTAATGTTTCATGTTTATTTGTTATGGTCAATAAATAACTGGACTTTTTCCTTTTACTAATGGGCTACTTGTTGGAATATTCTCTTTCGTTGTTGAGGCAGGCACTCTACCAATTTAAGATCGCACCAGTCATTCAGCTATGCCTCCTAGGCAAAAAAGTAGGACCTGTTTCCGCAGGCTAAACACATGGAAGTCATACAGAAGCAGGGGATTGTGCTAAACATTCCGAAAACATTTTTGCTACATGTTCATACTTTGTGTTAGCAACTTGCGGGCGTGCAGTGTCTTGCAGTAGGATGATGACACTTTGTAGCAACAGGCTGTACTACGCTTGTTCTTGATTTTTGCAGGTCTCACCTCATTTCTCAAGATGTTTGAGTACAGAGCAGCGGTAATTTTCTCACCCTGCCGGATGACTCGAGTGAGAATTGGTCCACGATGACCAACATCACGTAGCCAACAATGTCTAATTGTCTGATCTTATTGTGTCATAGGAATGAGGTGTATTTCCACTGCTTGCTGTCTCATTTACTCTTGGGTTCATATCGAATTAGCATAATCTCATCCATTGCCACAACGCACTCCTGGAAATAATTCCCGTCCGTTGAATACTGCAGATGTGAGAGAATAATCCTCATCCGTTTAACCTCCTGTTCATCTCTGAGTGTCTTTGGCACCTTGGTTAAACACACTTTCCCGTCAGTGTTCATAAACATAGCCGCCCGAAGGGGGAGCGGAGTGGGGCCCGGAAACCCCTGGCTCACGAAAATGTATACGTAATATAGCAAATCACTTATATTAAATACCAGACGTAATATAGCAACCATGGAAATGGACCCTCTAGAAAATTTTCTTTGGGTGCCCCTGTTCATAGACGATAGTGTATGACATCCCATAACTAATAATAAGTTCGATTGCAATATGGTTCAGATTATTCCTCCGATACTCTCGTATGATAGCATCAACGGCAGAAATTATCTCATCCATAGAGACACATTTAGGGCGGCCACTACACATCGATTAAGACAATGTTGTGTGTTCTACACGAAATGACTTTTCACTAGTTTTGCACGTTTCCGAGCTAAAAGAGTGTCCGAGGAAATAGAGAACGATTTATGCCCTGTTTGCCTGTCCATGAGTCATAGTATCGAGAAAATTTCCCAGGTCAATGCACTTATGAGATCTGATCTTAACTGACTTTCCGTGAAATTGCGAGGGAAATTATATATTCCCATTGGCTTATGTTTCCAAATCTTTCACAAAGACTTAGGAGACACGCGATTAATTAAAGCGAATAATTTAAAAGATTTCGTGATAATGTGAGAGTGAATGGAGGAACCTCAAGACAACTCACGAACACAATGTTGTCCAGCAGGGATGTCTCACACCAAAGGTGAGCGCTCTACCACTGAACTATAGTGGCCCCTGAACATTTAGACACAATAACATAAAGGCTTTAAGAGGAAGTTGTCTACACACCAACTTTGATTACCGTATTGATTAATCCTGTTTGCAGTGCCTACCAAGGATAAGTTGTTCCATAACTTAACTCTGTTCCATATGTTGCTCAAATCTCTTCTCGCCGTAACTTCGAATAGTCCATTCCCAGGTACTGTAGAATATTGAACCAAAAACTCTTGCACATTGGTACCGTCTTTTTTTAGTACATGAACTTTAGCAGATAATATACTACCTAGTGACAACTTAGCGCACTTTCCAGAAAATTTTAGTGCATCATTAGTATCTTCAATAGACATTTCAACCACCAGCTTTATTTCGGGGCTACTGATAGGAATCGTGCGTAGGGATACACATGCACACCACTGTTCTGGAATCCCTGCATCCTTACAGGACCTTTCTGTGGGAATTTCATCAAATAAACTGAAACAACTAGTACACGAGGTAACTGTAGTAGATTTAATTTGAGGTCCAAAGTTTACATCCCATTCTAAAATACTTTCCAACGTTTTATGTATATCAAAAGGAGACACTAATGTCCTGGAATTCTTCTGCAGTTGTTTGAATATCTGGGGATATTGGTGTTTTATTTTCGGTGGAATCCAAATGAACAAAAGTGGTATTCTATTTTCTACCCAGCCAATGTAAGTTGCTCTGAATAGGCCCCATCGTGCACCATGATCACTCAGAAATATAACTATTGTATTGTTTAATACACCAGAATCAAACAATTTTCGGAAAAAGTTGGCATAAAAGATGTCCGTCATTCCGACGTCATTCATATCTTCATGTGTGAGGCTTTGAGACCAAATAAGAGCATAATACCTCTTGTTTTGAAACTTGCTTACAAAGTCCCAGGTGTAATTAAGTAGTATTTCGTAAGTTGAAGTAGAACCATAACACACATGCATTTTATTTCGCCTAACAAACGGTACATAATCGTTGAGTCCTATGAAGAATGGCCTAAGATAATAGTCTGTGGGCTGCTCTTTAAATCCTGGTTTAGCATAATTGAAAGTTCCTAACCATGGTTCGTCTTCTGCATATAGTGTTGTATAACCCTTTCTACTGAAGTTTTTCCAAATGAATGGGCAGTTATCAAAAGGTGCTGTGTCAGTAGGCAAGTAATATTTCCGCAAATCATCATACGATAATCCAGTTAAAATTGCACCTATATTCGGAGGAGTGTTATCACCAATCTTATTGTAAGACATAAACTCGACAGCTCCATTAGATGTTAGGATCTGCTTAGTCTTTGGCATTTGACGATGGAAATTCAGACGTGAAACTGCATCAATTCCTAGCATTAAAATACTTGGAGCGTTCTTTACGGTCTTTGTGGTTTCTTTTAACTTTTTGCTTTTCGGAAAGGAGGCGTGTGCGTATTTGTAGATTTTATCACCTCTGTACTTACACTCCACCAGAATAAACTCTGTCTGGATTTCTACTTTTTCACTGAAAGGTTTGCATTTATAACGCCTGGAAAGAGTGAAAAAAGAAATTTTTAATATTGAAGTAACGATAATAGGCATATTTATTACCAAATGCTATTTTTACTGTTAAGTGTTTCTATCGTAAAAAAGAAAATAATGCTTTATTGATTTTTAGCTTTTATTACAAATACACGCTGCATTCATTACATTTAACAGGTTTGATAAATTCATACCCAAAATATGATGGTCTATAAATTGGGAAAGAACGTTCTCCACTTGATCAAGTTTGAAATGCTAGTAGACAATGATGGGTTTAGTAGCTATATAAAAAATTATATTGTGCATAACTTTAGTTCCCGAGTTATTGTGCATCAAATTTGAGATTAAGACTTAGTAAAAAAAAAGTTCAACTTTTTGATGGTCAATAATTAAAAGACTTACACCTGCATGCCATAATATTTAATATTATACTAAACTCGTTAGGATCCAAATAGGAATTAATAATTTTTTAAAGTGAAAATTGAAGTAATAAAATGACTTCGATGACCAATAACTCTAGATGCGGTCTTTACTTAATCACATTTGAAATGGTGGTAGACCTTGGTCCTGCATATATCGTCCCTTTCGAGACAAAAGTGCGTATCTCATTTTCTTAAATTTCCAGGAGTTAAGTTTAAACCTTTTGCCATTACTTACTTTATCGTCTTCTTTTAAAATTTAATTGATCTCTTTCGTTTCAGGTATATAATTTACGAGATCAAATTAAATTTTATCCGAACACGATAGAATAAATTGTGATAAAAATCTTTAAACTTGTCTCCCGGAAAAGTTGAAAATATGAGATACATCTCTTTGTCTAAAGAGATACGATATATTATAGAAAAATACTGGCAAACAATAGGGAACTAAGCTTTATAAAGCCATCTATCATTTCTCCAAAATAATATTTGTGTGGTTATCCCTAATAGTATTACTTATTGAATGTAGTAATGAGCAAATGCAAGACCAAGACCCAGATGGTCTTGGTCTTGGTCTTGCATATCCAGTCTTGATCTTGGCCTTGCACTGGAACCCTTGGTCTTGGTCTTGCACACCCAGTCTTGATCTTGGTCTTGCTTGAAAGAGTCTTGCAAGTCTTGCTTTCAAGAAATCTTATGATTTTCATAGGTAAATTTTACTCTGGATACAAGGGATAATAAATTCTACAATGTGCTAATAGTAATGGAAATACAATGTATGTTTCTAAATGTAATATAGTTTACTTTCGCGTAAGTATGATGATAATGTACAAAATAGGCGATGACCTTTATTTTTTAATGGGCGCCCACGTTTCACTACTTTATAAGATAAATCACAATGTTTCGTAATTGTTTTATACTTTTTAACAGATCTAATCACTGATTCCCAAACTGGGGAGGCTACCCCCGAGACACATGAAAAAAAAAATCAAGACAGCACAGATTACTGAAATACCATGAATTGCAAAATTACATTCTAAAGGCGTCAGAGTTTTTTTTTCTTTTCAGCCAATATTAGCTAATCTTTGTATTAAATATTGAGATTTTGTTTTACTGATTCCAATATGTACTCTATGTACTCTATGGGGCAGAGACATGGGCGTTACGCAAAAGTGATGAAAAAAATTGGAGGCTTTCGAAACGTGGGCATGGAGAAAAAAAGGAAAGAATTAATATAACTGGGTTGAATGGAAAACGAATGAGAAGGTGTTAGAAATAGTAGCAGTAGAGGAGAAAATAATTAATTTAGATGTAATTACGAGGAGGAAGAGGAACTGGTTGGGACATTGGCTGAGGTGCAATTATATTACGATGGGACGTGCCAGAGGGCATGGTGGGAGGAAAGAGAGGGAGCGAGCGAAGGAGACTGTAGTTGAAGTAAGGTATTAAGACAGAAAATTGCTACGTCAAGACGAAGAGACTAGGTGAGGACCACCGTACATCAAAGCTTCTCAGTTGCAGCAAGTGACCTGCCAATAATGGCAGAACAGCTATGGTGGTGATGATGATGATATGTTTAGCAATATTGGCTAAAAAAGAGAAAAATAAAATAATAATGATTATAATCTAACCTCTTAATATTTAGAATAATTTGAGTGAAAACCGAAAACGACTCAACTGTCTATGTCTTTTGTGTAAACTCAATTTATATAAATACTTTTGACCTATATTAGAAATACAAAATAACGACATCAAACTCCAAGTTATTTGAAATGACTCTACAAAATTACTCTCACTTGTGAATATGAATTATTTATTGTTGTATAATGTTAATCCTTGATATGCCGTAGGAGGAGACTAAAATTTATATTGATAAACAATTATTCAACGTACAAGCATTCACCCATGACATCAAACTTGCGGTCACATGCACTAAGTTTTTGTCAATGTCATGAAAATGTTCTTTCGATATTAATTTTAAGAGCATACATTAAAAATTTCCAACGAATGGTTGAGCCTCGGAGCCGAGGCCATAGGTCTACCCATGTAGCCGGCACTTATGGTGTACGGAATTACCGAAGTTCAATATTACATTTGTGTTTAGTTTTGGAGAAGAACAAGACTAATATGTTTTGAAATGAAATGAAATATCTAGTTTAACGACCCACAATTATGCACTGAGGTTAAGGGAGACAATGATGATGAGAAATGGAATAAAATGGTATAATGAAGGAAGTAGAAGAAAACAGGAAAACCCTGAGAAAACCCAAGCACACGCCGTTTGTCCACCAAAAAAGCTCACATGATGTATGTTGGGACCAAACGAGGAACCCCGTGCACCAAAGGTGTACGCTCTACCAGTGAGCCAATACTTGTGCAAGACTCTTGCGCTCATCACTAATTTAATGTGCAAATATGGGTAATTTTCAAGATAGGGCAGTTCTTTAAAGTGAGGAGAATATTGGTGATTTAAAGGAACTCGCACAGTCCTTATGGAAATTGGATTTCGGTGGAATTAGTTGAAACCTTGATATGTTGTAGATATTGTGATCATGAGAAAAAGTTTCAATGGACACAGCCACCAATCACTAACCGTTTAGCTACTACAGGGCCACTTTTCTGAAAACAGCCGAAGATAATTATATTCTGGATTTCTGTGGAAATAACTGAAACCGTGAAATATAGATATTGTAATCCTGAGAAAGTCTCAATGGGTACAACCACCAGTTACTAACCATTTGGCCACTACAGAGTTACTTTTTTGAAAACAGCCGAAGATCACAGCAATTCCACAGAAATTCAATTTTCATAAGGATTGTGCGGAGTCCTTTAGTGTATCTATATATGATTATAAAAACAAACCATAGAAATATATAATTATATCTTACAGCAATAGTAATTCCAAAATATATAATAATAAACGCCTATTTTGACACTAGAATCATGTTTTTAAATATAATAGTTCAAATTCTACAATGATTTTTGTTCAAGGACTTGCTGAAAACTGCGATTGACTTATGTCATTTTTATATTTTGTAATGACTGATACAGAAACAATGGAAACATATACTGATCACAGTCTGAGTAACTGAACATGCTCCACCAGAATCTGAAGAATGATTGACATGGGAGATGTCATTAAAAAAAGTATTGAATTCACACGGAATGATCGAAGGATCAAATCCCTGCCTGCCTGGAAATAGTATTGTTTAAAGAGGGCTTCACGACGTTTTCAAGTTAGACCCCTTAAAACATTCTCAAACTATAAAAAGGATTGAATTAATATCCTCTCCCAGTTAAGCGCCAAGAAAAATAATATTTGAGGCTCCTAGCATCAAAATCCGCCTCATCCATTTTGCTTAGTTTCGAGGCTGCCAGCCAGTTTAAGTCTGTAAAGTAGTATACCTGGAAATAACTAACATTAAGAATTGTTGCTTTCCTTAACCTGATAACATTTTTAAATAATCTTTCCTTAACTGTGGAAGAGGGGTAAAAACTGTGGGGGGGGGGCAGCCAGAACCCAGACTGTGATAGGTATATCATGAGTTTACTATAAAATTTCAAAAATATATAAATAAGAGCTTAAATTATTTTTGTCACTCAAATAACTAGAGGCCTAGGCCTCGCCTAGATCCGCCTGATCCGGTGATTCTTGAATAGCCATTTTTCAAGCTAGTGAGGTGGTATAACAATTGCATTAATGTTAATGATGACTATGTTGAGGTGTAGAGGACAAGTTCCTACCTAGGAGCAAATCACAAACGTTCTATAATAACTACATGGGCAATATCAGCACAATGAAAATTATAAATGAGCTACCCCTCGTTAAGTGAAGATATAGATTTTTCAAAATAATCACAAAAAACAATAATTACCAGATATCAGACTACATATAGCCAGTTATTGCGTCATACACAAACACTGTGGCTACTATGTTTCTTGTGTTTACATTTACCATATAGCATAATGTCTACTACACCGAATTCATCTTTTCTTTTTTTAATTAATGCAGACGAAATGTAATAGGAATTGTCTTTTCTTTCATTATCAAATGAATTACTCTTAGGTGTAGATACAAACAAGGCCGTATACCATATTTTACACCTCTGTCCCGGGGCATTAAGTATGCGTCTACTCAATATCAATGTTTCCGCCAAATTTCTGTACTTTCCAGAACTAGAGCATGGATGAAAGCTGGCCAGAGGTAATTTACCGCTCCAGACCACCGCAGATGCGCAAATACGACCCTGGGTAAAAGAAATATATTAATCGAACCCATGTGTTTTCACAACACATATAGGAAGGGCAAAGGTTGAATATCACAAAACATGTCACGTGGTGTTTACCAAGAAATATGTTAGTGCTAGAAAATCTCATAAAAAGATTTCACAAATATTCTTCTCGTCTACACCATCTTAATCAAAATATTCGCCTTCATTGATTAAGTACCGGTAAGTGAAATAGAGACGTATTTGAAATACTTTCGCAAGAAAATTTTCCTAGCAACAAATAACTACATGAATTCGGATCTTTTTCCTCATGAAGTACTCTGGCTGGCCACGCGGCGCACATTTAGATAAGTGATATGTGGCTAGCACATTAATTCCCAATAACAATGCAATTGTGTGGGATTTCCTTCGTTAATATAAGAATCTCGTTAATCGCCTCACCGGTTAATACCAGATAATGCAAAATCAGAAATGGTGTTACCCAGATGAAAATCAAATCCTGAAGGTACAAATATTAATCATACTTCATATTAACAAATAAAATATAACTTACGTAACAAGATTGTCCCAGCCGGCCGTTGTCTTATTATCTGGTATCTTTCGACGCATCTTGGCCCAACAGCAGGACAATTGTTGAGGATTCGAAATTTTGTACGCAGGGAAGAGTGTTTTATTTACAAATAGTGTTGATCCATTCATGTACGTTAAAGGAGGTGGCCCAGGGCATTCCAAAGGACCTACAAACTTCACAAAATATTTAATGGAATCATCCATTGGATCCAATTTCAAAAATTCACATTGGGTGTTTTTCGTTTCCAAACCTGAAATTAGATATTTTTAAAATTACATATTTTGAACAGAATCTTTAATAGATTTCAACGAAGTATTTCGTGAAATAATATACAATTATAAATCTGTAAAAACATTTGAGGTGTGCTTCCTAAATCACGGTAAGCGCCAGCTTAAGTGATACTGAAATTTTCAGTGATATACAAAGATTAAAGCTTCCTCTCCCTGTCTCAGAGTCTGTTAAATTGAAAAGCCGCTAAAACTATTGAAGTCTCAATTTAGTTGGAGGATCCATGTCATTCTTTTCAGTGAAACAACGGAGCGCGTGTTACCAATACGGCTACCATGTAGCCGCTTCGCACAAGACTTATCATATTGCACAAGATTTATCATATTGTAATATTACAATATGCCATCACCACCAATGGAACACGAAGAGATACGAAGAAGACCCCTTTGACCCTTCCAGAGACTCCGCCTCCCAAGACTGGCTATATAAACAGACACCTTGAGGCAGAAGTCATCAGTTGTTAACTGGTCATTTCCTACCTATCTCTAGCTGCAATGGGCAAGAGATACTCCTTTGTCTGCAAGCTGCAACGGGAGAGAGAGACTCCTCTAATCCTATCTCAGTGCTGCAACGGGCAGGAGAGACTCCTCTATTCTACCTCTATGTCGTAACGGACAAGAGGTATCCTCACGTATCTCCGAGCTGCAACGGGCAGGAAATCTTAATCTAACTTCTGCGCTGCAAGGGGCAAGAGGTTCCTTTAGACCCAACTGCAACGAGCAGGGCCATTCTCCTTAAGCAGCAAAACTAAAATCTCCGTGTTGCAACTTACAGCAGGTCCAATTGTACTTAACGAAAAGAACTTTTAGAGGCAAATAGAAAATTACTTACTTGTAATCTTTGTACAAATTGTATAGACATCTTTTATAATAAAAGATAAGAGAAGAAAACACCTGTGCACCGTTAGTCTACTGAATATTGCAATATGATATACATTAGTCTCACAATTTTTCGAGCGTCCGACATCTTTTCTTTAACACTTTCTCAATTTTTTTCAACTTGTTCCAGTTCCTTCTGTTTTGTGCCTAGGTGTAAAGGTGCAATGAGCCTGTAGTCTACAATTTGCCTCACTATATACAGCAACGAGATCAAACTCAGTAGAAAAGAGGAAAGGCTTGATGTACATACATTACATGTGCTAGTATCTGGCATCACATTTTTTTTATGAGGACTTGCTAACTGATGAGTGGGTTTTGTTGTTTATAATAAGTGTTTTATCATTTTTTCACGGTTATTAAATTGAGAGAAGTTACAAAGTTCTTTTTTCTTTAAGCGTCTGCTGAATTTTTGTAAGGAGAAGTACGACTTGTTTCTAAGATAAAATATCTACGATTGTAAGTCTCCATAAATCTGATTGATTGAAAAACGTGAATTTCTGTAAGAATAAATACAGTACCATTTTTAGTTGTCAGATTCGTTGTTAGGAAAATAATTGTTTTATAAACTTATTATTTTTTTTACGGTTTACCAAGTTGAAAAAAAAATCAATAATCTTTTTTAGCGTCTGTTGCTTTTATTATTGTTATTGAGGAACTACTTCTGTATGAACGAGATGGGTATGAAATAGGGTACCATATTGATGGAAAGATTTCTCAATTGTTAGTAGAACCTTTTTGCTTATGTAAAGTAGAATAACGGGAATAACAGGACATGTGCACACATTCCGTTAGTGCTGAGACCTGGTTCGATACTGCAAACCAACCAACCAACCGACGTGCAGAGTCCGTCTTAGGTGGGTACAGAATTAACTGAAGTCTTTTATGATTGAGTCTCATGTATAAATGTAGCTTTAATAGCTTTATTATACGCAGGCATATATTCCAGTATATACTTTCTATCAAATATTTCTATTCTTTAAGACAAAACGATAATTGCAATATTACTGCAGAGTGGATCCTCTATTATCGACCTCTGGAAACTGACCTACTGTCTATTGCTTATTAAATATATAGAGGCTTCAATTATGTATAACATGGAACTTCACTACAGTAGTCTGTGACTCTATTTCTATAAAACCTCCACAGGGAAATAAATGAAAAATATAATTTCACAATATCAATAAAACTTTAAAGATTTGCGTTACGTTTTTGCTTTCGAAGAGTCAGGTAATCGTGGAAAAGATCGAATTCGAGATTTCGACAGATTAACATGTTTCATGCCGAAAACAAAACAATGCTTTTGAATTCCGTATACCTGTTGATGTGTTCGTTCCGATATACGTGTTATACATATGCCTAGAGACCATACTGTCCAACGTCCTCAGAATCAAGTTTTGAAATTAAGATGTTTATATAATTCATCAGGAGGTGTTTTTTAAGTTCCCAAGAATACTTAATAGCGTGATAAAAAAGATAATATGAGTTTTTTCTTGAAAACGTCACTTTTCAACGATTTTTGTATTTCAGATATTAATATCTTATTAACAACCTTATAACACAACCTAAGTAGTTTGTCTTGAAAGAAATATCTACAAGTGGTAGTTGACACTTGAAAATTAGTTTTTTTTTTCTATTTCAAAAACAGCTCCGGGGATTTGGTTTATCTTTCATAATTAAATACTTTTATTAAAGATTCTGCAATATAGTACGTTATTTTTATTTATTTATTTATTTATTTATTATTATTATTATTATTATTATTATTATTATTTTTATTTTATTTTATTTTTTTTAAAAAAGCTGGACGGGCTAGTTTACGTAATACAATTTTCTCTCAAATTTCTCAAATGATTTTCTCGATATTTTGTGAATAAATATTCCATTATTAATCTTATGATATAGTACAATTCATTTCTTTCTGAAACACTCAGAAAGAGGTATTTTAGCTGTAGAGTGAATTCTCTTTCTAGAAATTCTTGTTATTTCATTGATAAATATGTCAGTAATGACTGTGGCATGGTTTAATATAAGAAATGAGAGGGTGGAAATTGTTAATGCACTAAGCCATATCTTTTATTCCATAGTTTTATGCGTCCTTTCTAGTTTCTAGTTTTTTGTTGTTAATTCCTGGTCCGGTATGTTATATTTTTAGGAGCAAAGTCCCCCTTAGTGCACGACTTAGTAAAAGAATGTAAAATTCACATGGGTGTTCTCAATTTCTATGATGAACTCATATTTGAAATCTATGAATAGTTACCACCAGTGAGTATCTTATTATTTGTATGTTTACAAAAAATATTGAAAGACAGAAAAGTTTTTCAATATTATTGTAATAACGTAAACGAAAAACAAATGTCATCTGCTCTTTGAACACTAAGTAAGAGGTCGGGAACCTTTTTTCTGTGCCAAATATGTTTGGACCAAACCTTACACTGGTGTTTTTTCTGAGTGTCCAATTTGCCTCTCAAAAGTCAGAAAATCGGAAAATTTCGATTTTCATTTTTTTAAAAATTTTTCGTTGTAACTTTATTGGTTTTAGAGATCTGCTTATAGAGTTGTCAGGTATATACCTCATATGGATGCCTAATTTTTTAAAATCATTTTGAATAATTCACAATCAATGTTGCCAACTAGGGAAATTATTTTTACCTATTTTTGGTCAAAAAATTCAAAATTTTCGAAATTTATGTTTATAAATCCATACTTTTACGCAGTGGTGTATTTAGGATTTTGTTTCGGAGTGGCTATGCACAACACGTGAATATGCACTTATATTTTTCTTTTGGGAGCCGAAAAATCTTAATGAATTTGTGCATGTAACAAATTTATTTCGGGGGGGAGGAGGGCTTGAGCCTGATAGCCCTCCCCTAAATACGCCACTGCCTATACGTACGAGTAAGTCAACTTAAGCTAGTCGTTACAATTGGGTAATTAGGGGAGTCTCGAAAAATTGAAATTTAGGTTCTATTCCTTGGTTTCTAAGTGCAAAGAAATTTGTGATTCTTTTAAAGGTAAAATGAGATATTTTTTTTTAAAATTACATGCTTAGTTTATTAGATATCGACATGATACTTCTAGGATATATTAGTGGTGTTTCAAAGTTTATTTTAAGTTGATTTGCAGCTATCTAGTGGTAGTGTTTCCAGCCATGAAAAATTTTAATTCCCGATTTAAGGTTAATAATTTTGAACTCCCATTTTTCTTCTTATTGGCTAGATTGAAACAAACCTACCAGATAAGAAAGCCTCGTCTTTGGCCGATACAACACACCATGGACAGTTTTAATAGGATAATTAGGGCAACTGCATAACTTTTGATACTTGCTTTTGAGGCGAAAAAACTGTGAACATTTCGTGTGTACGATGTGAGCGATTTTTTTCTCTCAGTCTTTGTATGATAGCCAGCAACTTTACGCTTTCACTATGCGTTGTCGAAAAGCAGATAATTTCTTGATATGACTTGGACCCATGTGGCAACAGTGGTGCCAGCTCCAAAAAATCTTAAAATTCTGTTAGGGATTTTTTGTGAATTTTCATCCCTACATTTTCCTTCCTTCGACAGCACTGCAATCAAACTTCGCCATAAAATTGTCACACTTAAAAAAAAAAAAAAAAAAAAAAAACAACAACAACAACAAGAGCTTAACCATATCAATCGGGTAAATGGTGTTTGAGCGAATCCATTTACTGAAAGTCGACGAAAACCTTACCGAAAGAGTTCATTAGCAAATTGTGTTTGTTTCAGAGACACACAAACTCCCAAAAGACATGTAATTATTACTTGTAAATTTCAACGCTAAGTTTTTACAAAAATAAAATTTAAAAAAAAGAAAACTTTTTGCATAAAGTAATACCTTCTAGGTATGAAACTTTCTGTAAAGAAGCAACTAGCCATTTCGTTATGTCTTACCTCAGTAGCGGCGGTTGGACGTTAAAAGTGGGGGGGGGGGGACAAGACATGATCTGAATATTTGCATATAAATGTTAATTTTCCTGCTTGTTGCTAATATTTTGTTTGACGAAAGGTGGTATAACTAATAGGATACTATATTTTTCAGTTAAAATGCCGTATATAGTATTTCATATTTTATTAAGTAAATTGACAAGAGCAACGCCAGTAGGTAGTAGCCCTTTGTACTCTTAACAAAAGTGTAAGAAGAGATTTGATTGCTTGCTCATGAATATCTTAAAATTCTGTCTGGAAAACTGTATGATCAGATCATTGAATAACAAATTTGCAAGACAAATAAATAGAAAGGTTAATATTAATCATAGTAATAAAAGTGATGCTTGCTTTGCAAAAGTCATATTGAAACAGGACTTAATTTTTAATTCCACACATGCTATTAAATGTATGTTATTACTCTTAGAAAATGAAAGACAGTAAATACTACAGGCATATGCTACGACATTTAAAGAAATATTTGCTTTTGCAATTTCCCGAAACATATTTGTTGCAATTAGGTGCAATTTCACTTTCTTGGAGCACATCAAACCACAACAATACTTAGATTCACTCCATACTCCAGTTATACAAAATAACATTAAAACCTAGAATTATGTTGAATTCACTAAATTTAATTGTATATATACTCGTACACCCCTAACACACCACTTCACTCATATATTTCACTACAAAACAATGGAAAAGATAGAAGTTGTTTCTTATTACGCTTTTTCCCCTTACTTTAGAAAGCAGAAAAGACATTTTAGGAACTGCCAATTTTTGTGCAATTAAAACATAACTTGTGAAATACTTTTTCTTCTTTTGCGAAATGCTCTCTGAATTAGTTTCAAAGCGGCTCACTAACATATCGAGCCCTTGTAAAAAGTGAAAGTATGCTGAAATTGTTGTGCTCCAATAGGTTAATTTTGGGGTTATTTTCTGTGGCAATTAAAACGCAATTCCTGTTGTTTTCTTTACTCCACGGGAAGACAACCAATACGTACTCACGGAACGGCAAATATATGGCACCATTTTATCTATGAACCAATAATACATACAAAAACTTTACATTTCTATATGAAACTATATACATTATGGGTTACTTCAAAAAAGTGCGGGGGCAACTGCTCCCTCTTTGCCCCTCTTAATCGCCGCCCATGTCTTACCTTGAGAAAAATCTTGGCAACGGACGGCTATAGTAGCCGCGATGACTCGTGAAGCCTGGTCTCTATACCAAACGTAGAACTGCTTTCCCTCAAGTGTGATGCATCGGAAGAACTCGGGACAATTCGTGGAGCTGCCTTCCGAACACACACTTAAGAAAAACAGAAACAGCAGAAATGTACCAACAACGTTGCCAAGTTAGAAAACATGACGAATGTGCGAAAAAAAGAAAAAAAAAAAGAAAAGAAAAGAAATGCATTTGAAGAACTATAATACGAATACTAACAACGATTCGAATTAATCGGTAACAATGTTATTAGCAAAAATAACAACGTAACAACAAAGATAACAACAATAACAACAAAACGAAACATAGCGTCAATCCGACAGCATTGTAAGCTCGGAGATGTTCTCCGTATAGCGCGAGAGACAACATTGGCAAAATTTCATGGATGGGAGCTGACGATCGGGACACACCGTCGTGTTCTGTTGGCAGCTGAAATTGGTAGATTAGGTCAAGCTTCATGACTCATCGTGATCACTATAGTAACACATAGTCACCTATTTATTTATGAAACAAACACTATAAAAGTATTCAACTAAAAGATTCATTGCATTATGATATTGAAAAGGTATCTTTGCAGTTCAAGATATAGACCACTACCAGACACAATTATGCAAACTAATAAATAATAATAATAATAATAATAATAATAATAATAATAATAATAATAATAATAATAATAATAATAATAATAATAATAATAATAATAATAATAATAATAATAACATTTGTCTACAAATTATGATGGTAATAAAGTGACCAGTAAGTTACATTTGAAAATTAGTAGCAAGTCGTAAAACAAACTTACTTCTCTCTGGGAGATCGGAGAAATCATCCTTCGTTTCATTGTACGATAGCCTTGATGAATAAATAATGAAAATAATACATCCTATAAAGCAAGCAACCAGGATCTTAAACTTCGAAGCATAACATTCTCTCATTGCAGTTGCTTCAAACCTTTTGCAACAGATGGCGCACATTTTCTGACATGAATTCAGCTGCGAAACTAATAAGTACTTGGTAACTGAACATGTTTGATTTCTTCATTTCATCGTCACGTTAATCACAAAATTTTTCAGTAATCTTCTGCAATTTCATTCTATAGCATTTGGTTGGACGATAGTTAAAGAGTAAACTAAATGCTTCTTATGATGCCACAACAACTACACAGTGTAATTTCTATTGCATATGAGCAACTTTGTACTTTTTACGAGTTTCGCATAAAGCAAAAGTAACTACTGTCTGTTCACACAACAACGACGTAGAAAATAGCATGCAGTTAATAAAAATAAAAAAAGGAAACACAACTATTGATTCAGCTTTGCGTTGTAAATAAGCTATCACGAAAGGCATTTTCATTTAGATAAAAGCACAAATGCAATAACTAAGTATTACGAAGTATTTTGTCTGGTTTGTCAATTAGGACCGTAAACAGGAACATTGGCTTTTATTCCAATTAAGGTTCGTTCTAAATAAAGTCAATAGCATGAGTTAGAACAAAAAACTATCATTGGCACATCATGTATATCTTTCACGACGATCAGTAACTTCCCTGCACGTGTGGTAACGTTTCTGTGTTGCTGTGAAATTCTAGAGCTACGTCGGTAATAGATTATTATCAAATGGATCACTCATAGCTAGCCGAAGAATATCTAATTATTTATTTAGCTAACTTTTAGCTAAAGCCTGCGAACCACAATTTACATTTGAATCATTAAAAATAAATAATAATGGGGAAGGACAGTGGCGTATTTAGGGGGGTTATCGGGCTAAAGTCCATCCTCGAAATAAATTTGTTAGCTTTTCATTCCAAGCACAACAATAGTCCTTCTTACCATTTCTAGGAATTTCATTAACTTTCCATTTTCTTATGCTCTTTGTTCAGAAATAATACTGTATTTGTCAAATTTCATTCCAAGAACTAAATTCCATTCCATTCTTTTTTTCCCTTTTCGTCCATTCTATTCTTCTCTTTCCTTTTCTTAGTTGTTACTTTGTACATTCATTTCGTCGCATTCTTAGTACCTTCACTGTTCTTTATCATTTCACTTCATTATATATTTAATATATATTAGTTATATTTATCTTGACTTCATTATATATTTCTTATATATTAGTTAGTTATATTTATCTTTCCTATGTTAATTTTTCTTTATATTTATGTTTTCTCTTAACTTATCAATATATATGTTGCTCTAATGTATTAGTTTCTTTAATATTTATTAATTATTAATCACCAGTATATTTCTCTACAGCTCAATGCCCAACTATAAGTAAAATAAAGAGACAATTGATGCAAATACACCCCATGCCAAGAGAGAGGGCGAAACCCTCTAGTGGCAGATTAATCTCATCTTCTGCTTTTGAAACAATAAAAATGTTCCCCAAGCCTGCTTCCCTCAAAAAAAAAAAAAAAAAAAAAAAAAAAAGCAAAATCCAAATCAACGAACCAACCAATATACAATTATAACAGGGTGTTTCAAAACAACACCGACAACGTTTGGGAGCTGATTCCTGACACCAAGATAAGGCAAATAGTATAGACTAACTTAGGAGCACAAATGCTTTCTTTCGGAGTTATGGGCTGCCGAAAATATGAAAAAAAAAATGAAATTTAAACTATAGGACCTACCATAGTCGGGTCAAAACTTCACTTAGGAACTACTATGTGCGTTGCCCAAAAATTCATGTTTCAGAATCCTAAGGTACTCATGCAATAATTTTTATAGAGGTAGTTTGGCTACGGTCATATAATTTGAAGTACTCACGAACTACTTCTATAAAATTGTTGCGGAAGTATCGCAGGATTTTGAAACATGGATATTTGGATAGGGCACATACTAGTTTCTAAATAAAGTCATGAATCGACTACTGTTGGTCACATAATATTGGAGCTATGGACCTTTAAACTTCATTTTTTTCATGTTTTCGGCAGCCTATAACTCAGAAAGGAAGAATTTGTGCATGTAGCTTGGTCTATACTTTTCGTCTTATCTTGGTTTCAGGAATCACCTGCCAAACGTTGTCGATGTTTGTGTGAAACACCCTGTATAACAATGATCCTAATTAGGTCTTAATTAGCTTTACAAGACTAGAGTAATAACTAGGATTAGGATTTTATTGCACTATAAATGCGGGGAAAATGCAAAATAAAAAATGCAATTATGCACTAAAAATCTTTAAAAAAATGCATTATAATTTAAAAAAAATGCTTTCATAGAGAATCATCCGTTACTATTTATTAGTGCATTACCTATATATATATATATATATATATATATATATATATATATATATATATATATATATATATATATATATATATATATATATATATGTGTGTGTGTGTGTGTGTGTGTGTGTGGTTCTTCTCTGTTGTGTTTTTCTCAAAAGTTGCATCTAACACTGAGTTGCAATAAAAAAAAAATGAAGGTTGGTTTTCGAACTGGAATGCACGGTTGTTGTCTGCAAATAACGACTTGCACATTGAAAAGGTTCTTTCAGTTTCTACAGAAACCACCGTAGCATATTCGAAATAGACCATATCACTAATACCTAGATCACTTTCTAATTTGGGCAGTACAAATTTTCTGCCTGAAAGAATGTCCACTATCGCACACAAAACATGGTAACCTGAGTTTTTTTTCGATACATCTGTCATTTTTTTTTGACAGTACAAGTCCTACTTCCCCAGGAACACTTTCTAATGCACTTGTTGCATTTTTGATTGAGTCAATTGAAGTCAACTTTTCTCCAGATTTCTCTAAAGAAGTCATCACACCTGGTAGAAATCCAAAATTAGATTGAATGTGCACAAGCTTACCTTGAATTTCAGGATTGAACCAGTATCTCTTGTGCAGTTCGAATCGCGGAAGCTTCGGAAGAGTCGAAAGAGTCTATCGTTTTCTTCACAGCTTCGAAGTTTTGACAATAGTATTTACAGGCATCTAGTCACGTTCTCCACCTGGTAAGAACGGGGCTAGGTGGTAGAGGAAGTTCAGGATGCTCCGACTGAAAAGCAGCTACACGTGGTCGGGCCTTACTGAACACTTTCTTTACACTTCCTATGAGTTTATCAACATCAGGAAACTGCACACGTATCTCTTTAGCCACTCTGTGACAACCATGCGCGAGGCACGTAGTGTGAATCATTTTCGAATATAGCGCCTGCAGTGAGTTCGCTGCTTTTACCATATACGGTGCAGAATCGGTTACAAAGAGCAGCACGTTTTCGTAAAGGACGCCATTAGGCCATAAGAGATGCGTTGATTTATCAAATACTTACTGATCGTGGAATAGTTGACCTTTTCCAGAACTTCGCAATTCAAAAGAAATGTTTTACCCGGCCCACCCTCCTGCATCACTCCAACAGCATTCACTACATTTCGTCCCTCCGAATCACACGTTTCACCCATGGTCACCGATATTTTCTTTCCGGCCATTTCTTGTCTAATGCACTGCATTGTTTTCTCGTAAAGTTTGTTCACGTAATTCTTCCTTAATGTCGAAGAATCGGGGAGGGGTTTACAAGTGTATTTCCCCCCCCAAAAAAAACCCGCAATGTCACGTTGTCCACTTTGTTCAACGGAATGACAGCACAAATAAATGCTTCACACAAATCTTAGAAAAAAAAAAAAAAAAAAACAATGATTTTTGGATGTACCATACTGCGTGGGAAGTTGTTGCGCGGCGTTTGCCTCTCGTTTCGCACGTAACTTAAGTCCCCGTGTGTGTTTGTCCCTTGAAATATGCTGTTCAACGGTAATTTTCTTTCGGCTGAAACTGCCGTATCACACACCTTGCAGTAGAGAACACTTCCATCTGTTGTAAATACTTTTTCAGCTCCAAATTCACTCACAAATCGTTTAAGCTTGGAAGCACTACTCTCTTTTATCTTCGGCATTTTAACCAGATAAACTGGAGAATTAGGCGTCTACCAGCAGCTCATCAAAACAGTGAATGCCAAGGTCACTGAACTCTCGCTCCTTGGCTTTATGTGACTAATCGCCAGAAACTGCAGTCTGCGGACATTGGCCACGCCTGCTCCAACGAATCTTCGAACTAAAATCGTGTAGGCGGAAGCATTCTGCTTCAATTTATTGTTTTTTATAAGAAAAATTAGAATTATGCAGTTAAAAGTAAGAATAAATACTAAATATGCACGTAAAATGCCCAAAAACTTTAAAAAATGCACTTATACACAGAAATGGGCAAAAAATGCAAAAAAATGCACAGACAAGTTTGTCTTAAATTACTTCTTTTTAATAAAACAGAATTTATAACACAACGAGCAATGTTTATAATAATCCAGAAAAAAGATGCAAAATCATCAAGATCCTAACCCTAGTAATAACTTAAACTGCCTTCAAATCACTAGCTGCAAAGTTCCACGAGGGAACTGTGTACAGAGTTATATAAAGTGCATTAAAAGAAGAAAAAAAGAGGTTAATCCAATTGAATCGAATTAAAGCTATGGCTGTTCATTTCCGTAAGATAGCTACTCTTTCTTATGGTCATAAGTTTCCCAAGTAAACTGTGTTATCTCGCACGTATTTTCTTTCTTTCTTTCTTTCTTTCTTTCTTTTTTCTTTTTTTTAAATGAAGACGGTAGCTAGAATTTCCTGTTATTAACGTACTTTTCATACTAATTTCTTACCACTACGTCTTACTTTTCTCGTTGATTAGTATTTCGATTTGTCTCCAAGTATCTCCTTTTGATTACATTGGCTTCCAAACCGATTTCTTTACATACTGTGGGGAGAGGGCAAAGGGAGAGCAAGGTGACAGTGTTAGAGCGCCGGCTTTTGATACTACGAATTAGTGGCAATGTATTTAAAATAACAGGTAGCCCCAGTTCGCGTTTAGCGTTCTGATTGGCTCCTTGTCCGTGACGTCTTGTGGAGGAATTTTTGCCCATCTTGAAACAGTATACCAACTAGCGTAGTCGCGTATGCAGTATTTCACTATTTCACTTGTTCTCTTGAACGATACTTCGCGATACCCAAGGATGTTGTAAAATAGAGGATCTGTCCATATGTCTCTTTACCCTATTAGGTAACTGAATGATCGCCATATATGTTGGCTCAAAACATTGCAATCTTCATATACAGACGTTGTAGCGTGTCTATTGTTTATTTTTATTTAAGTCGTTGTTGCTTCAAATTTATATTATACAATGGTTACAAGCTGCACGTATGGGTGTACAAATAGGAGTGAGAAGTTACTCGGAATAACCTTTCACAGGTAAGAAAAGCATCAATCATAGGATTCGTATGGCTGTGACGTATGGCTTCACGATTTTGTGGTATGAGCAGATCCTCTATTTCATAACATCCTTGGCGATACCTCCGCGTGGCGTCACCGACCGCAAAGTATCCTGGGAAAAATGAGAGAAGAAAGGCTGAATCAAGAGTCCCCTCAATTCGTGGTTTGTTACCAGGCAAGGAGAGCTTGTGGTGGACAACTTCGTGTCCATGGTTTTTTTCAAGATTCTCCAGTTTCTTCCAACATTCTAATTTCATCAATCTCTTCATTCACTTTCTCTCTTTCATTCACCATCGCATCCTTTAGCCTACAGGGCATAAACGTATGATATAAAACTAAAAAAAAGTCATTTTCCCTGAATAGCAATTATTTCCGCCCTCTTAAAAAGTAGAAAGTAGTTATCAATACGTTTCTTACAATTGTCGAAAGAGTGGAATACTGTTTCCATTCTTTAAATGTACTGTAATAAAAAATATAAATCAAAATGTAACTCTTATATTTTGTACAACAATTTTTTTCTCTTCTAAAAAAGAGTTACCTGCTAAATTCTTGGTCTTCTTCCTAAATGAACCCCCTGTACAGTCAATATTGATCTCTAAGTGAATATTTGGTGCAGAACTCAAAATAGCGTGTACGTACAATCTGACTAACTTTTCGAACACATACGTGTTGACATATACATATATTGATTTTTCATGGTAAGAGTGGTTTTTTTAGGATTAATATCTTGCCATGTGTTTCATACACTTGCTGAAAGTTGACATTTTGTTTCGAGCAGTATAACCTGTTAAACATTTAATAGTAAGCATTTTTATTTATTTATTTATTTATTAAGGAAAATTTTGTGACTCATAGAAGAAAACATATGACCCTTTCACTTTCCTGTAAATAATTTCAACTTCAATCAATTGGAGTAAGTCTCTAACCTTAATTGAATTGAATTGATTCGATTTTAGCTTCCCTTTTAGCACCGAGGCTATATGAGACGTAAAACCTAGTGCTTAACTCAAAACCGAACCGCATGAGCTTCCGCAAGGAATCGAACCCGGGATGTCTAATCTTAAACAAAACGCGCAATATGTTTTCGACAAATATACAGACCCTTCCCGATATATATATATATATATATATATATATATATATATATATATATATATATATATATATATATATATATATATATATATATATATATATATATATATATATATAAAGTACGGAACAAAAATAAACGACCAAAGACTCCATTAAAAATGCAAACCTGTTCCTAGCTTTGTCCGATGGTAGTAAAAGCATACGTGTTCATGGTGAGTACAATACCCATTTATTAAGAAAAAGAAAACTTTTGGTTAAAAGTAAGTATATCCTCATTAGAAGAAAGCAAACAATAGGTACAGTATACAATAACACTAAATAAATAAACAATTTGTTCTGGTAAAATAAAACAAGATATAGATTAGTATTGGCAACGAATGACCCTTCCTAGCACCATAAAAAAATAATTTTATTTACAATTTTCTCGAAAACTACGCATGAGAATTTACCTTCATGCATGGTACTTCGTCTAATAGTATAGTACGTCGATAACATGTTGTATAGATACGTTCCATCTTTGTACAAAACTATAAAGTCATAATTTTGGGCTCCACCTCATTAACCATACAATACATTGTCGTCTTGTTAATGTCATGTAATGAAAGGCTGTGTATCTTTCAATATCAGTTTCATTTTGATAGTGGGTGTGATAATAGTACAATATTAAGTTTCCATTTTTCACAAAAAATAATTTTCATCGATTTCTCAAAAACGACGCATGAAAATCTACACTCGCCCATATAACTTTGTTCAGCTTAATGAGATCTATCAACTACTATATGTCCCATCTTTGGATATTTATTATTAAGGTAACCAAGAAAGTTCTGTCGCTTTTTATGGAGGTCTGTGTCCAATTGGCCCTCACTCCGAGAGTTGAATGTGAATGGAGATAAGGCGAAGAGCAGTTGTTGGACCGGGTACATCCAACGTACTGCCTCGTTGTGGCAGTTCAGTTACACCGTGAACTTGTGAAAGAACGAAGTGAACATGGGACCTCCACAGAGCGCCATAAGAGAGTGTACGTTGTACGAGTTCAAAATGGAATCAAACGCCGCTGCAGCGAGGCGGAAGATATGGCAGGTCTTTGGTGAGGGTGTCGTGAGTAAGCGGACAATGCAGCGGTACTTTAACAAGTTTAAGGATGGTGACGAAACACTCGAAGATATACCACGTGCCGCAAGAGCAACACATGTACAGAAGAAGATCTTCAGGCAGCAATTGAGGCGAACAGTGGCCAGACATGTGAGGAACTGGTACTACAATTCAGTGTGAGTCTAGAAATCATTTGGTAGCACCTCCATCAACTTGGGAAACACTACAAGTTGGATCGATGGGTCCCACATGATTTGACTCCGGGCTAGAAGACAACGCGACCAGACACCTGTGTTTCTTTTCTGTTTCGTCTCAGGAAGGAGTCATTTCTGAACAGGGTGTTGACATGTGATGAGAAGTGAGTCCTGTACGAAACTCCACAGTGCTGTCATCATTGGTTAGCATCCCATGACCGGTTCCAAAAAAGCCGAAACCAGCACTGCACCAGAAGAAGGTCCTTCTGTGTGTTTGGTGTACTGCTCGTGGCATCGTGCATCGAGAACGGCCATCAGCTGGTCAGAGCATCAATGCAACTGTGTACTGTCAGCAGGTGAGCCGTGTTCAAGAAAAACTCAAAACTCTGGATCCAGCACTTTTGAATCGCAAAGGGGTTCTCCTATTACAGGACAACGCTAAGCCCCAAGTGGCTAGGATGATCCGGGCACCATTCTACGCCTTACCTCTATTGCATCCGCCATACTCCCCGGACATTGCACCGCCCGTTTATTACTTGTTCCATTCCTTGGACAATCACCTTAGAGGATGCCAGTTCAAATTCCTAATAGAGGTGCAAAATGCACTTGATACCTTCTTCGTCTCGCGGCCCACCAAATTCTACTGCGATGGAATCCATGACCTTCCAGAACGTTGGCGGAAGCTCGTTGATGCTGATGGGGACTATTTTTGATCTTCCAGGTATGTCTTAGGTGACATATCGATGTTCAAAGGTAGTGGGTGAAAAAGCGACAGAACTTTCTTGGTTACCTTTATATATGCTAATGCTATTGGATAATTTATTATTTTTTTTTGTCCCAAATAGAAATTGTAACGATTATATACAAATAATTATAGCCGTAGCTAGAAATTTCGGCGCTCTTGGCGAAGTAGAATTCGGCTCTTTCGCATTTTTTCTTTTTTACATATAAAAAGAAGCAGCTTTTGTTGTTATGCTATCCTGAAGTTTTATCAAGCTGCTTGAACAGACCGTTACGAAAGCGATCATTATGTATTCTTATATACATAGAGCTGTTTTCAAGAGGCTTATTTTGAACTTTCTGTTAAATTTGACAAAACTACCTTTGGGCTTTGGTTGTATACAAATCCACTTGGAGAACAGTTATGGAAATTTGCAACTATTTATAATGTTTCATCCTATCGATAAGAAATAAAATTTCAAAACTTTTGAAATTAAGTTCTTTTAAAATGTTTGAAATGAGTGACAGCATAAATTTCCAGTAATAATTGTAAACTTATGTAATTCTATTCTTATGTGACCACACAAATATTATTTTAATTTCGATTATTTTAAGGTAAAAAATATTTTGTGAAATGTAACGGAAATTCAGAAGGAGCCTTCTTCGCGAATTTCTAAGTATTTATCAATGAAAGTGAAGAATATGTTTAATGTTTGTATTTAAAATCTAAAATACAGTTTGGCTACTGCATATTTTTGAAATTATAGTAATTACTTAATTTCTTAATGAATTAAAGTTCTGAATTTAAGGTTACTTATTATTAATTAGTATACTAAAAATACACTAACACACACACACACCTCCTATATATATATAGTAGGAAATCGATAATCCGAACGCGGTCCCTATAAGCCTTTTACATTTTGTCTTAGCGCTAGCGATAAACAAACAATAGGGTTGTCCGTCGGCGGTACGAAGCACAGCCGGAAAGTAAACTCAACTTTTGCTATTAAAACGAATGAAGAATTTGGCAGACAAATAAAGAGTATCAAAGCGTACTCAGTCGAAAATTAGTGATTTTTTAAATGAGCTTTTCAGTGTTTTCGTACAGAAAAATTACGGTACAGTACACTAATTCAAGTTTCTTTGTGTGAAATCAGTGTTTTTACAAAAGCTCATTCATATGTAATTGTTTGTCATACCTATTTTTATTTTTATTTTCTCTTAGGCCTATACAGTTTTAAGTGTGGGTTACAAGAACAGTGTAAGTTAGTGTACGAATATTTTCTTCAGAAACAATAAATGTAAGTAGCCTTACGTACGGTATTGTAATTACTGTATATACTGCATAACCACTGTATCGATAAAAGAGCAGGCAGTACAGTATATATAAGCCTAAATGGCATTTTATTGGTCATTTTCGAAAATCCGAACAATTTAAAAATCCGAACTACAGGTAGTTCGGATTTTCGACTTCCTAATATATATATATATATATATATATATATATATATATATATATATATATATATATATATATATATATATATATATGTATAATATGTATATATATTGTGTATGTAGTAGATAGATAAAAATATCATACAACTAGATACATATCTACAAAATAATATCCTGGAGATACAAGTAGTTGATGGAGAAATGATCCCAATAAATTCATTTATTCAAGAGTCGATGGAATAAATAAAAAAAAAGGTAAAAAGAACACCAATAGTGATCAGATTTGAAAAGGATGAAATTCATTGATTTAGTTCTGACCCCTCAAGCCCCTATTCTACAACTGCTTCAAGTTCAAAAATGTTGTTATTCTCTTTGTCTACCTTCATTTTTAATATTCCCGCCCAAATATCAGTTTGTGTGTGTCTCTTCACTCCTCTCATTTCCATACCTTCATTTTCACCATCGTGATTAATCCGACTGGGTAGAAAGAGTGTGATTAACTAAGCAAACTCGTTACCATCACTTCACCGAACACGTATTTCAGAATAACCGTTTCTGATCTTGAAAGCACTCCTGCGTACACTATAAGTGGTTATTCGGCATCTTGTATCACATCGTCATTAACAAATCATATATAATAACTTTCTTTAAGTAATAAGTAAAAAAAAACTTTTTGTGACCCTTATTGAAACGTTGGGTTACGAACAAGAAAATTTTTACCAAATCTATTTCTTTGCAAACCGACAGCAATAGCGATAACAAGACGACAGAGGATTTTTATAACGACGTATCCTCGAATGTCGAGAGCACAAATATAAGTATATACTGAAGTTTTTACCACCAAGGCTGTGACCTGTACAATCGAATTTTTGAGCCCAGGCTGAAGTCCAACCCGGATAGTGATGTCAACCTATTCGGCTCGGTTCAACTAAGCGAACAGCACGAGCAGGCACGGTTGAGATGAGCCATCGATTCGCCTCAATTGAGCCGATGGCTTGAGCCGGTTCGGTTGAGATGAGCAATCAGCTATGTTCGACTCGGTTGGAGTGAGCTATCGTCAGAAGTTGGCTCGGTTGGGGCTTAGTTCGGCTCACCCAGACCGACAACCTTAAACCGAGCAGTTTGGAACATGTTTGGCCGACGCCGTATAGCTTATAACAATTTTTGGCTCGAGCCCGAATACTTTCTCCTACAGAACTCAAATTTAGAACCTCGTGAACGATGGCCTTGCCTCCTAGACTTCACGACTACCGAGGTTGGCAGTCAACTAGTTTTTAGTAGACTCTTCAGATACAAATGGCCTACTTTTCATGTTTAAACACAAATAATAATAATAATAATAATAATAATAATAATAATAATAATAATAATAATAATAATAATAATAATAATAATAATAATAATAATAATAAGTTATAGTAGTAGTCATATCATTGATAATAATTATATTGCCTATATAGGATACTTGAAGAGAGTACTTGAAAGTATTCTATATAGGCAATATCCTATATAGGTACACAGGATTTGGCTCGTTTTGGCTCGACTCGACTCGAGTTTCGAGTCAAGTTGGAGGAAATTTGTCGAGCCGAGTTCTCGAGTCTAGCTTAAAGATGTCTGTTACGAGTCGAGTCGAGTTTCTAAGAAAACTCGCTCGAATTCGCCCGTGCCCATCGCTACTTTTCGGGGCGACGCATCGTGTATTCCTTGCCGACACTTTTTCTTTCTTCTTGCTTGTTCGGCGCCCTATTGCTATCAGCACTCAGGGCAACCGCCCCACTTGCTTCCCTAGCTACGGCTCTGCAAATGATTCAACATGTAATTATATCAATAAATACATACCATACTTACTTATTTAAAATCTAGAATGGACCTAATTGTAAATGTATTACTCGTTACGAAAACGTGTTTTTTTAAATTAATACAATCTGTTTTTCTAGAAACAACGTTATGCCGAAGCTACTTACAACATATGGAACATTACAGTCATAATTTTCCTCGTACATAAAGTTGCATGTGTTGCATGTAAGTACATTTTTTTTTAACTTCCAACAGCCTTTCGTTGTTCTTCGTACTCGTAGAAACAAAAATCGATTTCAATCAACACGGAATGCAATTTGCTTATAGCTATAACTTTTCTGGTTCATCGTTTTCATTTGTTTATTTATTTCAAACTCTCATTATCTTCAGTAGTTATAAGCATATTTTGTTCAAACATTTGTCTTTGTAACATTAAACATTAGAAATTGCTTTCTGAATTAAAATTCATTATAAACAAAAAATTATTTTTCTAACACTGTATTACGCGGCAGCCGAAATGACGTTTCGCGTGAAGTAATTTGAAAAAAAAAGGGGCAATTGCAGATCCTCCGGTGAAATATTAGTTTTCGATGAGCGAATTTGGCGACGCGTTAATTACGTTATCATATCACTAACAGGAGAATACTTTTTGTAGAAGCAGACTTCCACCACCATAGTGTTAGTAACATTCCAATAAGTAATTTGATTGATTTTTTTTTCGATTTTTTTTCCAGATACGTGAAATTGGCACCGACCATTTTCTCTTTAGTATAAATTGTTTACAAATCGTGAACAATCGAAAATTCTATGTGAACAATCGTCAACAAACGATCTGCATTGTTTATTTTCGATTTTGGAAAATGGGTTCTGTTATGTGAAGTTGACACCTTCCATTTTGTTTTTCGTATAAAGTATTTACAAACCGTGAATACATGAAAATCTTATATGAATAATCGTAAATAAACGATCTGTTTGGCTTATTTTCGATTTCAGAAAAGAGTTTGCTACGTAAAGTTGGCACTCACAATTTTGTTTTTTCTGTATAAATTTTACAAATCGTGAACAAACGAAAATTCTATGTTAACAATCGTGAACAAAAGATCTTCATAGTTTGACAATAAAAATATAATTTTTGATTTACGAAAATATATAAATAAATAAAAGTAATAAATGAACTTTAAATACTACATAAGTGTTGTTTAATAATTTCTATGTAACCTAAACGAATAATATAATGAACTAAAATCATCAAGGCATAGAAAACAATCGTTCAGAGCAGGAAAGTTTGTTTTACAAACGACATATATTTAATACACGATTATGCAAAAGAATAGAAGTTGTTCATTCATCTAGCCCAGGCCATATTATTATAGGTATTAACATGAAATTTGGAGAGAATTCTTTTGTCACAAAAGCAAAGGATAAGGATTTTCTTTGGATATATCAATCCTGAAGAAGATAAAGAGAGGTTCAAAATTTCCCCCAAGAATAGTATATCTCATTAATCTCTGGCGTTAGAGAGATGAAACTCGGCTTATGAATCCTTCAAAAGAAATAAGGGAATATATGTATGTTTCAGCGTTTTCGAAAATTTCGCTTCTAAGGAGGACAACTTGGGATCATTTCTATAATACTTAAAATTTTCCTTTATTTATTGACAAAATGCCCAATATTTGAGGATTAACTTAAGATAAAGATGTGAAATTCGGTATGTAAGCTCCTAAATAAACAAATAAATAAATAAAAAATAAGGCAATACGTATTTCAGCATTTTTGAAAATTTGCTCCTAAGGATGAAAAGGGGAAACAATTTCAATATTATTGAGACTTCCCTTTAATTATTCAAGGTATTGAATGATGGGATTCGCTTAACATATATATGTAAATCTCTACTAAACGTTTGCTTAAAGGGGAAGAGGGTAATATGTACTATGATATGGAAAAGTGAAATTAATTCACTGAAAAATCAGGCCCTACCGGTACTAATATATTTAGAAACGTGAGACTTGGACTGATAACTCCTTTTGTTACAAGGAACATTAGTAAGAAAAGAATTCTTTGAAGGGAAGGGAAGTAAATGCTATTCAAATGTTTGCTTGTAATCAGTGTTTCTTCCAGACATGTTTTATTGGGAGGCACTGCCCCTCCCCCTCCTCGGAGCTCTGAGAGTGTCCTCGGAGGAGACCAAAATAATACGTCTATAATATAATAATAAATAGAATAGTACCAGGAATGCACCTCCGAAAACTAAGTGTGCTTCCTCCCAAATTTTTTTTTCTGAAAGAAACACTGGTTGTAATAGAGTACCACATAAATCCCTGATGTTAGGGACATGAGATTAGCTATATAATATCCTCATTAAAAAGAAGTGGTCATGCGTCTAACGTTTTCAAACATTACCTTGTTAAGAAGAAAGGGACATTTTCTATTATCCTTGCCTTGGATTGAAAGTGACGTTCTCTTAAATATGTCATTTGGGTAGTACAGGGGGGTAACTGCCCCCAGAGTTTGCGTAGTATAATAATGAACTAATGAAAAACTATGTATTTCGGAGATTCTATTTCCCTCCCCTCCGCCGAAGCAAAACCTGAAATGACAGTACTGTTTGTCCGTTGTTTTCTCATTACATCACGGGAAAATGGCTGAAATTTTGAAATATGTATATGCTGAAACATACTTAGTAATTACCTCGACCTAGGTTTTAGTCATCACTTTGATCAAGGGCGTATCCTAAAGGAGAAGGGGGTTCAACATTAAACGAAAAATAGAGCATCACACGAGTCTCTCAAGATAGGAAGATTAAAATCTGTATATAAACTCCTCATTACAAATAAACCTGCAAGTGATGCAGCATTTTCAAATTTCCGGTTTTAAGTGGGGGAGGTGCAATTTTATTTTATTTTATTTTATTTTATTTTATTTTATTTTTATTTTTATTTTATTTATTTATTTTTTTTAGCCACATTGGAATAGGTGTCTGTTGTTTGTGATCACAGGTACACAGGTTCTATTATGGGAAATAGAATACCTTACAGGTTTTTAAAATTATACTTTCATTGAAATGTGGTTACTAAGAAGGGAAGGAGGTTAAAACATTTTACATAAATCTATTCTCCCGTGCGAAGAATGGGCATTTCAACTAGTATTAAAATATATTATTTTAAAATACGTGTAACAAGTCAACTTACCCGTAAAGCAACACTAATTTATCATTAGTAGTAGCACAGCTTTCTTGGCTTACAAATAGTTCGAAGTTTTATTCATAGAGGACACTACACTCCTAATACAGGCGCGACTTGTGGTCGATTTTGAAACTAACTGAAGACAGTTTACGTTGTCAATCTGCGGGATTTAGTTGTATGGAAGTTACAAAGTTTCGTTTTGTTATTTTTCATCTCTAACTTTCGGTCACTGTTTTACTTTCCTTAGGAGCATGATTGGGTCATCACACACACCCACCCACACACACACAAAAATAACGCGTGACTAGGGATGTAAAATACCTGGGTATTTATTTCATCGGGTAAATACCCTGGGTAAATACCCGGGTATTTACCCAAAATGGGTATTTTAGTGGGTATTTTATGTTTTAATTAACCATAAATGGATTTTATCGTTGTCAATAAAAAATATAATGGTAATTTGTGTCACCTACAACAGGAATATTAAATAACCACTTAACTAATCATTTTTTCTAGTAATTAAAGAATGAATTAATACGGATTTCTTAGCTACTCACCATCATTTTTCTTTCTACTAGATTTCCTTCTATTACCCTTCGCAGAAAATAATTGTCCATTCTATCCCATGAACTTTTACCTTAGTGTGCCCCTGAGACATCCAATCAGCTAGGTGGTAGAATTCGATAGTGGACCAAACCAACACGAAAATATAAAATTTATGATAGAACATAACGATGACTAACAAAAGTGAAGTCAGTTGTCACCAAACCAATGACTATTATTAAGTATTCTGCCTACCAGCAGCTCCTGTATTAATGACACGTAATTTAGGTTCTTCCTTAGGTTCGCGTCTAATAAAACTGCTTCTCCATTTTTCTCAGTCTGGTGCATCTTTTTTATCTTCCAATACCTTCAGTTTTTCAAATCATCGATGAACACACTAACTAAACTATTTAAATAACAGTAGGATCTCTATTACTAAAATAAACAAACACGTTTTCTTTTGGTTTGCCAAATATATTAATGGCGGAAAATTAATTATTAATAATTACTTTCCTATTTTGAGGATCTAAAGTTTGCAACAATTTTATTATACATATATATTTTTAACATTACCTTAAAAAATTGAATAGTACAGATGAAAAACAACTTTTTTGATAGTTAAGAAAACTGAACTGATATTCCAGATACAGCTGGTTACTTTCTTCACGCAAAATAATGTTGTTTTTGGTATTTTATCTATATATATAAAAGAGAACGTACAATTTTTTGTCCGCTCATCACGCTAATACGGCTGAACCAATTTCTTTCATTTTTGGGGGGTTATTAGGATTTGGACCCTAGATGGTTTTTATCATATCACTTTAATTTTTAATTACCAGTGTCTTGAGATAATTGACCATTCAGGTGTCCATAACGTACAAATCCTTTGTTATTAGTTCATCATAGGTAAAAATAAACGTATTTATATGCAACCCGCATGACCGTGTCACTCGGCGGGTTAACATAAATGACAGGCGATATACAGCGGAAAATAGCTTGAATCTTCTGTTTAAAATTTTTTAATTGATTTGCTTATTTTTACAGACACTTTTACAATATGCCAGCACCGGGATGACCGCAGCGAAGCGGGGCGGGTTAACATAAATGACAGGCGATATAATGTTAAAATTTACTGCAATCTTCTATGGTTTTTATCATATCACTTGAAAGCGAAAAAGTAAAAATTATCTAAGTAACAAAGTTTATTGCGTTCCGGGGTGACCGCAGCGAAGCGGGGTGAACGCTGCTAGTCTATAGATAATGAGATGTATTGAATTGTCAATTATGCAAAAAATTATACCAATAAGTTTCTTATCTTTTACTCCTGGTTTACTGAACTAATAAATTTAATCTGTTTAAGAAATTACATTGTAACAACTACATTTTTGATATAGTTATATCAAAGTAAAGAAACTCGGCTAACCTAGAAAATACTTAGAAACTAAACAAATTACACATTTACCCAATTTGCTATTCTGTAGACGTAATTGTATGATTACGAAAGTTGCAGAATAATCAAAGTAACTAAAAATGAATTGGTCGATAAAATTATTTACTAAATATGCCGTTGAGAGAAAATTATCCATAAAATGAAGAATAACAGTTCGTAAAACACTTAAATAACGAATTCCTGATTTTTCTAGTGTTTACTAAATGAGGTTTAACACTAATGCTTTGTGAAAGTATTTTATTGGAATAGCATATTTAAAATATTAATGTGATGAACAACGTTAAGCTGTATAGTAACTCAGTGAAGGTAATATTTATACTTTAACTTATTCAGTATAGAGCAGCAATTAACCTCTACCATATTTGAAGCACTATAAAACGACAACAAATTTTACCGTCCTACTCAGAATCAACCCTAAGATCAGAGTCGGAATCATCATACAATTCAGAATCATCGTAGACTTTACATTTAAAGTCACCCTAGGGTTAAACAAATAAGGTTTATAAACGATTTCTATGTATACAACCTAAGCTAAGGCTTGAAGTCATACTATGATTTTTTCATTTTTTAGGTCTTGGTGAAACGAATCTAAGTTTAAAAGCCGTTCACACCTTCGTGAAGAAAGGGCATAGGTGGGTAAGATAGTAAAATGGCCCCAAATCAATCTTTAGATGACAAGTGGGTCCCCTTGTAGGTACCCCCAGGAGACATTAATCCCTTATGCTTCAACTCTGATTTTTTCGTGAGCAATGACGTAAAATGGGAAAAGTGATGTGAATTATTTCTCAGGCTTGATCGATGTTGTTAAAACTTAAATATATGTATAGGTGTACATGAGGGCTTCGTCTGAAAAATGTAACAGCTAACCCCCACAATTTCCCTTTTTCAAAAAATTCGATTCAATATTTTGATCTCTTTACCTATGAAGTTCTCCGAGAAAAAAATATGAAATAATAGGTTTTAAATGCCACGTTAACCCTAGAATAACATATTATATCCACAATTGTATCGCGGGTGCGCCATGGTCAAAACTGTCTGCAAACCTGCACCGCATCTGAACGGGGTTAATTTGTTATGATTTGTAGTTTTACTCATGAATGAATAAAAAATTACACTCCAAAGACACCAAAATCGCTAAGACTCCATTTGGTGGTCTGTGACACTCCCATCCCCATTTTGGGTCAAAGTGAAATTTGATATTGGTGTCTATTTCATATGAACCTAACATCCTGCGCATGAATATGAGGTTCAAGTTGCCATTAGTTCCCCGTAAGTACCCCATTTGATGGTACCTGAAGATTCACTGTGAGTTGTCATATAATAAAATAAATGTTATCTACCAGGTATACTTATAGTGCCCAATCGAGGTAAAAGCACCTCACCTGGGAAGAGAATAATCATCAACAACAATACTCAGTGTAATGTAATGTAATCTTTGTGGTGGTGTCCGTGGCGGTATGGAACCGTTTGCATTACATTTTCTTATATTTCTTGGGTGAAATATTTATTTCATTCAAAGGCTTTATTAAATTATATTCTTGTTGATGGTTGTTCTTTTCCCAGGTATTATGACATCGATTGGACACTGCCCTGTAGGTATATGTAACGCCTTGCCAACGGGGAGAGAGGTTCGTGAACCCATTCCTATTTGTAGGGTTTTGAAAGGTAAACCAATAGTCACTGAGAAAGAAATGCAATTGAATTCTGTTCTTAACATTCCTTCTGACAATGCTGAATTTTTTGTTCGGGCCGAAAAGCAATTGGTTGTGGGTTCCACGAACACCCCCTTGGTACCATAAGGGTTAATATCCACCTTACTAAATTAAGCTATACTAAACTGTTTGCAGCTTACGTTTGTGACTGCATCCATACGGTTCACCTTCACAAATGGTGACAAAAAACCCATTTATTTACCTGAATGAGAACTAGTAGTTGTATTGCACATGAACCCAGCGATAGAGGTGCAGGAATTTCTTTTGACATTGAAGCATCAGGAACGTTTATTTCTAATAAATCAGCTATCTCTTTCGCAGATGATGTACTTGCAACTTTATTCGAAAAAGCACTTCAAGCCGTTTCACATGAGCTGGGCACTTAAAATACTTTTTTCAAATAATTTGTCATGTTATTGACATTCGCATGTTTTATTCTTTATTACAGAACTTGCAAACGCCACCTTTGTTTTTGGCTTTAAACAATGTCATGCATGACCCTTCTTCCCCATGTTACATTTCTAGTCTTTCAAAACACTTTTGAAATAACAAAAATGAAATGAAACCTTTAAGTTTTACGTCCCACGGTTATGCCGGTTAGGCTAAAGGAGACGGTGATAATGAGAGATGAGTGAAATGGTGGAATGAAGAAAGTGAGAGGAAACGGGAGAACCCCGAGAAAACCCACGGATACGGTGTTTGTCCACCACAAAGTCCACACGGCGCGAGCTGGGATCGAACTAGGGACCCCAAGCACCGGAGGTGAATGCTCTACCACTGAGCCACCGCGCCCCCTGTTGAAATAACAGTGAAAGAATATAGTTTAGACAGAAACTGATGCAATCCCATCTTGCAGAACAGTCAGAGCACAGTACAAGACTAGTATTGAAGGCGGAGACCAACTGCAACGATTATCTCTTCTTTTTGATATTCAAACCAGTGCTGTGGTGTTGCCAGGTCTTGTATTTCTGCAACAGTACAAAGTACTGAAAAAATCTCTATAAAACTAAGGAATGTTATGCATTTTGGTGTAAAATATTCGTAGTGCAATACTTGTAACAATTTCAGTAATTCATAAAATACAGAAAAAAAGTCACCGTATGTTTAATTATTCTTAAAATTTCATAATAATTGAGTTTTTGGAAAATACCCACTTTTTGGGTAGGTAAATACAAAAAGGGTAAATACCCGGGTAAATACCCATTTTTTATTTACCTACCCACTGGGTATTTACCCGACCCACATCTCTACGCGTGACGCGTAAAATATGTGAAGTACATGTACGTAAAACACTTTAAACAAGCCTACAAATTGAAATCAAACGTTTTTTGCGCTGGTTACTCTTTGGTTTGGCATAAAGTGGTATATACTCTCGCTAGATTTTACAATTTTATAAACTGCCATATTCACTTCATAAAATAGCTTTGCCTGTATAAATAATAAATCAGTATTACGATCTGCGCCTTTGATTGTATTTAAAAAAAGTCATAATGCGTTATGTTTTAAATCCTCTGAGATCGACATAAGTTTTAAGCCAGAGAATCCATGGGGAAATGAGAGATAATTCACAATCCAATAACAATGCTTGCTTTTAGTATCCACGCGTGTTTGCAGTCTGGCAGCTTTCTGTTCTCATGAAAACTCCACTCACTCCACACTTGCCGTCAGTGTTGTTTAGTCGGTTTCAATTTTCAACGTAGAGTTACTAAAGTTAACACTATAAGAAAAATTAGCGTCACTATCTATGTGAATCCAGCTACTTGCGCGTTGTACAGATCTGCACGGGCTGGAATTTTAAGCCCGGGCCCGGTTTGGCCAGTGAATTTACAATCTGAGGTCCGACCCGAGTCCAAAATATGTTTTAGCATTTAGGCCCGAGCTTGTGTGATAATGAAATGAGCCCGAAATAAGCCCGAACTACAGAAAATTAATAATTAACGCAAAATTGTAGTTTTATTTACAGCAATTAGAGGCTTTATTTTGCAGTTGTGCTTTAAAAGTTCTTCAGAAAGAACGGTGCAATATATATCGTTGTACTGCATATTTATAAAGTTAGGCCCGAAAAGGCACGAGAAATATGGTTGTATATTTAAAAATTTACGGCCCGAACCCGTGCAGACCTCTAACGCGTTGTCAATCGAATAGCTATTTGTTTCCAAGTGGTATGCCAAAGAGCAGTCACCCATTATTTGTTGCAATATGTAAGTGACGTTGTCAAATACAGATCCAAATAAGATTTCTGACCAGAACTCACTTAAAACATATCCACCATTTTAAAACACGATATTTAAAAAGTGTCGCATTTTCGGAGCTTAAATAATGTTGGCTTTTTATTGCTTTTATAAATTCATTAATTTTAATAGAATAACTAACTGAACGTGGAATATCAAAAATCATCCACATAGAGTACAAGTGATGTAACGACATAATAATAAATATTTCAGGCATCTGTACACCTCACAAAATTCACGTTGCTTGCTCTATATAAAATAAATTATTTCGATTTTATTTCAATACGCGGTTAATCGTGATAAAACAAAGAAATGATGTACTTGTGTCTAAGCGAAATGTATTCATAGGTTGACTCTACCTGAATAGTTTATATATTAGTTATACAAAATACGTAATTTTACTAAGTAAAAGAAATATTCACTAAAAGAGCGTCATTTAACATGTTTTAACTACCACAAATATTTTAATGCAGTGCCATATTGAAAACTTGTGGTGGATAAATAAATATATAATGTAGTTATAGATTACTGCTGAAATCTGAATTTGAGACGTGTTCCACGAATCGAAGCTTAATTTGCAAATTACCTGCGGAATAAGGGTTAATTTCCCATTGTAATTAATAATAATGTTGCAATTATATAGTTCCCAAAAAAGATTTCTACAAAAAGCAACCATATTTTCACTCCTAAATAATATATGAATGCGTCGTTGAAAAAACTTAAGTAACAGATAAAAATATTCATGTACTAATTCGTACTTTAAAAATTATTATGAATAACAAGAAAGAAAATACCTTGACATATGCTATCAAAACCAAATCAGTATTTTAGCATCTCGCCTGTTGTCAGAAATTAAAGTTGAGATGGGAGTTCATGATGAAAGAACTCTTCTGGTTTGATTGATTGGAGACATTAATTACAAGCTTGATCAATGCATCGGTACATGGATGGTCCTTAACTACTAGTCCGATTGATGTATTTAGATGATTTTCAGGAAACTCAATATCAAGAAAAAGGCCATTTCGATTTCAAATATACAAAACTTGGTCTACATTAATATTTTTCAAAACATTAATGTGCATTTTTGTTTCAAGTTCTTGATCAGAGAAGGCTTATTTCAAAATTTGCTTTCACTTTTTCCTTTAAAACCAATTAAAACACGTAGAATCAGGCGATTTCAAACCATTTCCCACTGACGGGGCTCGAAATAAACAGGGTATGAAACTATAATAGTACTGTGAAAACAATGGTAACCCAGGTTGAGCCCGATCTGAGAAATCCCTCGAGGAATTTATTTGCTCCGGGAGAAAAATTTTCCTTCGGGGCCACTCCCTGAAGTAATCTCTGTTTAGAATTACTCCTTTACACATTACAGTCTGAATAAATTTGTAATTCGTATTTGTATGTTTGATTTTAAGGTTACAGATTCCCTTAAAAGAAATTAATATCGAGATCATTATTGTTAACACGCACTAAACCAATCTTTAAATAGATTTTTGACTCCGGTGACAGGTTACTTTAGTTAAATCAAGAACACACTGAAAAAGTTTCATATGATGCAACACTACTTTAAAGGTCTGGATTTGGACTTGTGCTAGTTTTCTTTTCAGAAGGGAGGCTACATGAAACGAGGATCTAAAGCCGAAGCGAACTTCATGAGCTCCCACCGGGAATGGAACCCAGGTTTCATGTGCTAAAGACACGTACGCGTAAAATCACGGGTCGCGAGGGGGCTCTGCGTTTGGTTACGAGTTTGATCTTTGATGGAGTTCTTTCCTCCAATACAAAACCAAGTAGCGTTTGGGATTTTATTTTTGCAATTGCTGAAAAAAGTTAATGTCCAGTCAATCAATAAATCAATCATTTGAAAGTACATAAATATATATATCAAAAGACTGTTTGATGCATATTTCTTAGTGCATATTCTTTTATGAAACAGAAAATAAATTATTCATTTGGTTAATGCATATACATATTTTTAGTTATGTATTACACTTTACGTTTAGTTACTTCTTGGTTTTATCTAGATCAACTTGAGTTAAACAGAAAGTAATAACAATAAAATAACATTTGCACATCGTTTTACGCACTTTATAATATCATGCGAGTATAAAAACCATGTACTAAATGCTTTAATTAATGAGAATCAATGATCGCTGTATTAAAAACATTTATTCCTCTCTCCAGCCATATATTCAACGTATGACCTTTTCAATACTAAGTATTGCTTAATCTGGCTATAGGTCACAAAGTTTTTGTAAACAAATTATCAATTGATTTTAAGTTTTTAGGGAATTATAAACCTCCTCCCATATATGATAAAAATAATACGAACTTTAGCTTTGAGGCAATTGAACAAGGTCATTACAGTTGAGGAATCAGTAAATGGGCCACGGTAACATTTCCCTTTCAAATTTCCCTGTACAATCATTAGCTGCACAAGAAATTGAAATTTTCTTTCTCTAAATAAAGTTTATTCGTAAGACAGAGTGTCATGCAAGCGTGCTTGCAGCGCCAACTGTGGCACTAGTGGTTTCTTTAATAACTCTATGGTTTCCAATGCTTTGTCCGCTCAACTGTACGCAATAAGAGTAAAACGATAAGAAATACATGCATCAACATGGTACATCGAGCATCGACATACTCAATCTCTGGTATTATTATCAAATTAAAATTTAGACTTCGCTCAGCTGATCCAGCTAGTACATTTCAAGAAATTTTATTGTGAGTTGTGTCGCTAATATAGGGACTTGACATGTCAAATTACCTAAATTTTAAAACATGACCGTGCTTCAAAGTCTAAGATTCTCTTCAAAATTTTTTCATACATTAATACCAATGAAATTATGCTAAATTATTTTTTCCGGATTTTTTGTATGAGAAATGGGTCGGTGAGAAATTTTATAAAAAAAAGGGGGGAATTTTGCTTCGATTTCACTTTCCGGCTCTCAGCATCATGGAACTAAAATTACCATAACTTCCTTGTTTTTGAAGTTATTGGATTCATCCAACTATCAAACGAAAGCTTAACTTTTGCTCTTTCAGTAGATTTTAAGAAACTTTGCAAAACGTTACACTGTCAAACATTAATAAGCATAAAAAACAAATTTTAGTTAGGGTTTTTTTTTTACAAATTGTGCCATTGCTTAAAAGTTACAACTATGAAACTTTTGAAACTTTTTGTACATTCATCTTAACACATACATGGTATGGTTAAAAAATAAATAGGATGTTTTTTGTATTTTTGCAATTATTATTTTTATGTACCTAAATATAATTAAGTTTTATTACAAATTGTGTCATTGCTCGTAAGTTACAACTATGAAACTTTTGAAACTTTTTAAATAGAATTATCTTAGCATATAAAGATATGGTTAAAAAATAAAAGGGTGCTTTTGGTATTTTTGTAATTATTATTTTTTGGTATTTTACATGTATGGTAATATACAGTTTGAAGTTTTGTTACAAATTGTGTCATTGCTCTTAAGTTACAACCATGAAACTTTTGAAACTTTTTAAATAGAATTATCTTAGCACATAAATGATATGTTAAAAATAAAAAAGGGTGCTTTCGGTACTTTGTATTTTTTTTTTCATTTTACGAAAATATACAGTTTTAAGTTTTGTTACAAATTGTGTCATTTCTCATAAGTTACAACTTAAGTTACAACTATGACACTCTTGAAGCTTCTTTTTATAGAATCATTTTATCACATACATGATACGGTTAAAAAAATAAAAAGTGTTTTTTTTTTAATTATTATTATTATTTGTGTTTTAAATGTACAGAAATATACAGATTTACTGTTGTTAACAGATTATGCCTTTCCTCTGAAGTAGTGATGACCAATTACTGAATTTTTACTTTCCGGATTCCGGAAAGTAAAATCGGAAAAATTTCGGAATTCGGAAAAAAATCCGGAAAGTAAAATTTCCGATTTCGGAAAATTTTGGCCATTCCTACTCTGAAGTGACAACTGTCACACTTTAAAACTTTTTCAAATAATCATCTTAATAAATATTAAGTATGCTTAAAAATTGAACTGGTGTAGTGTATAGTTTTGGTATTACCATAATATTATATTTTTGTATTTTAACTATAACTTCCAACCTTTTTCTCAATTGTACTATTGCTTACATGTCAAACTTTTGTAACTTTTTATAGGATTAGTTTGCATTTACTAGGTATTTTTAAATAACAAAAAGGGATACCTTTTTCTGTAATAATCTTGCGATTTTGCGAATGGAAAATATAGGCATAGCAAGGGGTTGGGTGATTATTACAGGGATTGAGTGATTATTACAAACCCTATCAACAGAAATAAGAAATAATAGACTAATGTACATAGATGAAAACAATAAACATACATACCAGTAATACTTCTTAGAATTACATAGATTTACATACAAAATGTTGTGTCCTATGTTTCACAGCTCATTCTTTTCATTGATGATATGATGTCTTCTTTTAATTTTGCTTTCAGTTGCGTATGTCCGGGCTGATTCGTTTGTAAGAGATGGAACAGGAACTTCCCATATGATATTTTCAAAATGTATCCAACAAAAGTCTTCATTTTCTAGCCAGTAGAATATAGAAGGCCCAGAGCGATTCATGAACTGTACTCTGACGTTCAAAAATAATAATTACAAAAATACCAAAAGCACTCTTTTTAACCATATCATGCATGTGCTAAAATAAAATGACCCTATAAAAAAGGTTTCAAGAGTTTTACATTTGTAATTTACGAGCAGTGACACAATTTGTAACAAAACTTCAAACTATATTTTTCCGTACATGTAAAATATTATTATTATTAATATTATTATTATTAATAATAATAATAATTACGAAAATACCAAAAGCACCCTTGTGAACCATATCATTAATGTGCTAAGATGATTCAATTTAAAAAGTTTCAAAAGTCTCATAGTTGTAGCTTACGAGCAATGACACAATTTGTAATAAAACTTAAAATTGTTTCCGTACATAAAAAATAATAATTACAAAAATACAAAAAACACCCTCTTTACTTTTTAACCATACCATGTACGTGTTAAGATGAATGTGCAAAAAAGTTTCAAAAGTTTCATAGTTGTAAATTTTAAGCAATGGCACAATTTATAAAAACCCTAAAACTTGTTTGTGTGCCCATTAATGTTTGACAGTGTAATTGTTTGCAAGGTTACTTAAGATCTACTGAAAGAGCAAAAATTAAGTTTTCATTTAACACTTGGATGAACCCAATAACTAAAAAAATAAGGAAATTATGGTAATTTAGTTCCATGATGCTGAGAGCCGGAAAGTGAAATTGAAGCAAAATTCACATTTTTCAAAAATTTCTCCTCTGGCCCATTTCTCATCCAAAAAATCGAAAAAAATTAGCATAATTTCCTTGGCATTAATGTATGAAAAAATTTTGAAGAGAATCTGAGATATCGAAGCACAATGCTTTAGGTGATTTGAATGGAATGACCCCTGTGTTCTGTTTTCAAATAGTTTTTTAAAATAGTATGCGTAAAAACTCTTTTCTATATGACGTAAATCACTAGTAATTTACGTGTAGTGTATGTGAAAAACGTAACTAGTAAATTATCTTGTCAACTCCAGAGGATCATCAAGTTACGAAATGTTTTCTTAAGTAGCTTTCTTTACATATGCGATAAAAACTGTTTTTCTATGTGACGAAAAATCACTAGTAAATTACATGTAATGAATGTAAATAAAAAGTAACTAGTAAACTATCTTTCTAACCCCAGTGGATCCTCAAGTTATGAACTTTTTTTCAGAGTTTTCTTCACGTATGCATAAAAAACTGGTTTTCTACGTGACGTAAATCACTAGTAAATTACGTGTAACGTATGTGAAAAAATGTAAGGAGTAAATTATCTTCCAACCATGCTTAGGAGTAGTAGTAGGGGCCAAGTTATGACCGAATGACTCATCCTCACTCTCTTTTATGACCGGGGTCAAAGGTCAATGACCTTGGCCCGGGGTCAATGACCTAGGGGTACATAGGAGCACCCCCTCTAAATTTTGGCAGGGGTACCTAGAACCACCCCCCTTAAATTTTGGAAATTGCCAAATCTAAAAATTTGGTATGGTAGCCTAGAACCAGGGTATGTATCTCTATCAGTATTGGGGGTCTATGTCGTTCCCTTTCATGGGTAAAAAATTGCCAAAAATTCAAATTTTGGAGGTTTTTGACCTAATTTATCGCCTTTGATGAGGTGTTATTATCCTATATGGTTATATGGGCGTATACAGGGGTGCATTACCTTTTATAAGACATGGGTATATTAATGCATCCCATGAAAATTTTGGAAGGGATACCTTGGCCCACCCCTTTAATTTTGGAAATTGCCCAATTTAAACATTTGGTTTAATAGTATAGAACCCTAACATGTATTATGATAAATTTGGGTGGTCCACCTCGTCCCCTTTTAGGGGTACAAAATTGCCAAAATATAAACGTAAGCAATACGTTGTACCACGTGTTTGGTCTTTTGGCCCAATTTATCCTCTTGGATGAGGTCCTATTACCTTATATGGTTATATGGTCATGTATATTGGTCCATTTCCTATTATAAGACATAGGCACATTTGTGCATCCCTTTAAATTTTTTGGAAGGGGTACCTTGGCCCACTCCTTTAATTTTGGAAATTGCCCATTTTATATATTTGATATTATAGTATAGGACCCTAATATAGATCACTATAAATTTGAGTGGTCCACCTCGTTCCATTTTAGGGGAACAAAATTGCCAAATTTTAGTACAACCACGTGTTTGGTTTTTTGGCCCAATTTATTCCCTTGGATGAGGTCTTATTACCTTATATGGTTATATGATCATGTATAGGTGTCCATTCTCTATCATAAAACATAGCTACATTGATGCACCCTTTTAAATTTTTGGGAGGGGTACCATGGCCAACCCCCTTAAATTTTGGAAATTTTCCAGTTTAAGCATTCGGTATTATAGTACAGGACCTCAACATGTATCATGATAAATTTGGGTGGTCCAACCTTGTTCCCTTTCATTGGTAAAAAAATTGCCAAAAAATAAACATAAGCAATATGTTGTACTACGTGTTTGGTTTTTGGACCAATTTCTCCCCTTTGATGAGGTTCTATTACCTTATATGGTTATATGGTCATGTATATGGGTTCATTTCCTATCATAAGACATGGGAACATTGATGCACCCTTTAAAAATTTGGGAGGGGTATCTTGGCTCATCCAGTCGGTTTTAGAAATTGTTTAATGTAAGCATTTGGTATCATAATACAATATGTATCACTATAAATTTGGATGGTCCACCTCGTTCCCTTTCATGGGTAAAGAACTACCAAAAATCAAATTTCGGAGGTTATTGACCCGTTTGATAAACACGTTATGTGTGTATGTACAGAGGTTTATTACCTTCACATGTTTATGTTCCCTTTTAAAATTGGGAATTATCAAATAACAAAATTCGGTAAACGTTTTCTAGGACCCATTGTAGATGTTGGTGTTCCTCTTATGGCCAAATATTTAAAATTTAAAGGTTATTGATCGGCTTTATTATTGAATAAGTACAGGATTTATTACTTTTTCATAAGACACAAGTGTATTTGTGTACCAATCTTAAATTTTGGGAGGAGTACATTTCTTATTGTCATATCAATAATTGGTAATTGTTCTTAAAATTGGATACTATCTCATTCATTGCGTAAATCATTGTGAAATATTAGTATGATCAAGTGATCAGTTATTGACCTATGATGGAATTAGGAGTCCAGGACATTGGTACATTGAAACTTTGTAGGATAATTTGAGAATTGTTAAATGAAATTGCGTCATTGGTTTTGATTATTCCAGCCTATGGACCAAATATAAACGTAAGCAATACGATGTACCACGTGATTGACCTTGATGAGGTAGTGTACAGGGATTCATTTCCTTTGTTGTGGTACTTCTTAAGTTTGAGTACACACTTGCAGAAAACAGTTTGTTCTACTCAGGTAAACAATTGACGGACATTATTGCCCTTATTGAACATATAATGATATGATTAATTCTAAGACTTAGGTATATCAAGAAAAGCATTCTTTAAATTTGGGAATTGTGATAAACAGAACTTTATCATAAGGCGCGAAATTTGAAACAATACTTTGAGCTTTAGTCACAGCTCATAGTCTAAGATCATTTGTGGTGATTGATTTGACCTTGAGCTTTAGAAATCTGATAGCTAACCTTAATGAGTCTTATGACTCATAGTCTTAAGGGAATACATGCTACAACACTGAAATTTAGTCACAAGGTGATGTAATCTGACACTAGCCAAGTTGTTGATGCAATTTGATTGGTTGATCACTATCTTTCGTGCAATCTGATTGGCTGATCACTATCTTTTGTACAATCTGATTGGTTGATGATTTTCAAATCTTTGCTGCATTCAGTTTTATTTTAATATTTAAAAAGTTTTTGAAAATTATTTTGTTTGAAACTTTGGTTTGACATTTTTTCGTTTGATATTTTTAGTTTGAAAATTTTTGTTTCGAAATTTTTGTTTGAAGTTTTTGTTTCAAAATTTTTTGTTTGAAATTTTGGTTTGAAATTTTTTCGTTTGAAATTTTTAGTTTGAAAATTTGTTTCGAAATTTTTGTTTGAAACTTTCATTTCAAAATTTTTTGTTTGAAAATTTTTGTTTGTAAAATTTTTTGTTTCAAAATTTTGAAATTTTTCGTTTGAATTTTTAAAATTTTTTTCGTTTCAAAACTGAAAATTTTTGTTTGAAATTTTAGTTTTAAAAAATGTCTGAATTTTTTTGTTTAAAAATTTTTGTTTGAACATTTTTGTTTCGAAATTTTTGTTTGGAAAATTTTGGTTTCAATTGTTTAAGTTTGTGCACTCATTAGTAAAGAACCGGAACTGCTTAGAAGAAAATTTGGTTTGAAATTTTTTTGTTTGAAAATTTTTGTTTGAAAATTTTGTTTGAAATTTTTGTTTCAAAATTTTGGTTTGATATTTTGTTTAAGTTTGTGCACTCATTAGTAAAGAACCGGAACTGTTTAGAACAAATACCTCTGGCATCATTGTTTATCATGGTGCAATAGTACACGTCAGAACATGGGGTTGTACTTGAAATGAAAAAAACACAATTCATTGAAATGGATCATTTTATTACATTCCACATACATCCATACCAGAAATAGGATCTGGATATTGTCAATACAATGTATTTTGAACTTCTTGCACCAGTTTGACTTTAGCATATAATTTTAATTCCAATTGCAGTCTTTTAAGGTCTATTGCAATATCAATTGGTGGAAACTGAATGTCCATTTGATCACAAATAAACTGTTTATCAATACAGGTATGCACCCACGAACGATATTGACAACCATCACAACATCTAGATACATGTTGTACAATATACATGACACATTTTTCAAAATAGTACTTTTTCAGGAATATACTTGTTTTGTTGCACACTTCCACTGCATGTTTTACACACTGGAATACATTTATGAATTTGTTCCATTCCGTTTGCGTTAGATACACCATGTTGCGACGGACATGCAATGTACTCTTTTTACGTAACAGCACCATCTTTTCTTCAAGGACTGTACGTAGCGCCACTTCATGATTTGAGCCTAATGATTTGACTATGGTCACATTTAGCTCATCATGAAAATAATCATTCATTTGGTCGATTCGTGAACATAATATTTGCCATTCTTCAAAGTTCAGTTGTACACCAAATTGTTCTGCTTTGCCCAATCGAATCACAGGTTCAAATGTTCTAGCACTGATACCAATCATTACATGTTTTGTTTGAAATATATTTATTGGGTAATAGCTTGCGATCTTTCCTGCTGAAACGCACTTGCTCAAATGATTTCATGGGCTGACACTGTATTTGCTCATTTCATAGTTATTGCTGACGTCATTGGAAAGGAATGTTCTGACGTTTGAATTCATGGTTTCATCACAGTTGCTGACGTCATGCTGACTAACCAAATTCATAGATCGCATTCTGCATATAGCTACGTCTGACGTCAAAGGAATGTGCTAACGTTTGAATTCATGATTTCATCACAATTGCTGACGAAACCGGCTGTGTACTAAATTCAAGTTTATGACTTCGACCCAAGAATCCTTTGTAACATAAAGATAAAGATCCAGTATTTAAGAAACGCAGCAGTTCTTCTTGTTTTGATGCTTCCATGGGTAAATATCTTGCTGGTAAAATTATATTCTTATCATTTTCAAGCTTCACTACGATTCTTAATCCAAACTTTGTAGGGATTTTTTGGCTAGCTAAGATTCTATAAGGTACATTCTGTTGTAAATCAGTAATCTAGGTAAAGGATTTCATCACATCACGTGTGTTTAGAAGCTGCAGACGAGTAGCCATGATGATATCATGAATACTAACTCGAACGATACTTATATATGATGCAAAACTGAGGACGTTGCATTATCATGTTCTGACGTGTACTATTGCACCATGATAAACAATGTTGCCAGAGGTATTTGTTCTAAACAGTTCCGGTTCTTTACTAATGAGTGCACAAACTTTTAAAAATGTCATACCAAAATTTGAAACGAAAAATTACAAACAAAAAATTTTTCAATCAAAAATTTCCGAACAAAAATTTTCAAACAAAAATTCAGACGAAAAAATTGAAACCAAATTTTCTTCTAAGCAGTTCCGGTTCTTCACTAATGAGTGCACAAACTTAAAAATTTGAAACCATAATTTTCCAAACAAAAATTTCGAAACAAAAATGTTCAAACAAAAAATTTTTAAACAAAAAAATAACGAACAATATTTTTAAACTAAAATTTCAAACAAAAAATTTTCAGTTTTGAAACGAAAAAAAATTTAAAATTTCAAACGAAAAAATTTCAAACAAAAAGTTTTGAAACGAAAGTTTCAAACAAAAATTTCGAACAAATTTCCAAACTAAAAATTTCAAACGAAAAAATTTCGAACAAACGTTTTTCAAACAAAAAATTTTGAAACGAAAGTTTCAAACAAAAATTTCGAAACAAATTTTCAAACTAAAAATTTCAAACAAAAATTTCAAACAAAAAATTTTGAAACAAAAATTTCAAACAAAAATTTCGAAACAAAAATTTTCAAACTAAAAATATAAAACGAAAAAATGTCAAACAAAAATTTCAAAACCTTTTTAAATGTTAATACAAAACTGAATGCAGCAAAGATTTGAAAATCATCAACCAATCACATTGTACAAAAGATAGTGATCAGCCAATCAGATTGCACGAAAGATAGTGATCAACCAATCAAATTGCATCAACAACTTTGCTAGTGTCAGATTACATCACCTTGTGACTAAATTTCAGTGTTGTAGCATGTATTCCCTTAAGACTATGAGTCATAAGATTCAATAAGGTTAGCTATCAGATTTCTAAAGCTCAAGGTCAAATCAATCACCACAAATGATCTTAGACTATGAGCTGTGACTAAAGCTCAAAGTATAGTTTCAAATTTCGCGCCTTATGTTAAAGTTCTGTTTATCACAACTCCCAAATTTAAAGAATGCTTCTCTTGATATACCTAAGTCTTAGAATTAATATCATTATATTTTCAATAAGGGCAATAATGTCCGTCAATTGTTTACCTGAGTAGAACAAACTGTTTTCTGCAAGTGTGTACTCAAACTTAAGAAGTACCACAACAAAGGAAATGAATCCCTGTACACTACCTCATCAAGGTCAATCACGTGGTACACCGTATTGCTTACGTTTATATTTGGTCCATAGGCTGGAATAATCAAAACCAATGACGCAATTTCATTTAACAATTCTCAAATTATCCTACAAAGTTTCAATGTACCAATGTCCTGGACTCCTAATTCCATCATAGGTCAATAACTGATCACTTGATCATACTAATATTTCACAATGATTTACGCAATGAATGAGATAGTATCCAATTTTAAGAACAATTACCAATTATTGATATGACAATAAGAAATGTACTTCTCCCAAAATTTAAGATTGGTACAGAAATACACCTGTGTCTTATGAAAAAGTAATAAATCCTGTACTTATTCAATAATAAAGCCGATCAATAACCTTTAAATTTTAAATATTTGGCCATAAGAGGAACACCAACATCTACAATGGATCCTAGAAAACGTTTACCGAATTTTGTTATTTGATAATTCCCAATTTTAAAAGGGAACATAAACATGTGAAGGTAATAAACCTCTGTACATACACATATAACGTGTTTATCAAACGGGTCAATAACCTCCGAAATTTGATATTTGGTAGTTCTTTACCCATGAAAGGGAACGAGGTGGACCATCCAAATTTATAGTGATAGATATTGTACTATGATACCAAATGCTTATATTAAACAATTTCTAAAGCCGAGTGGATGAGCCAAGATACCCCTCCCAAATTTTTAAAGGGTGCATCAATGTTTCCATGTCTTATGATAGGAAATGAACCCATATACATGACCATATAACCATATAAGGTAATAGAACCTCATCAAAGGGGAGAAATTGGTCCAAAAACCATACACGTAGTACAACATATTGCTTATATTTATATTTTGACAATTTTTTTACCCATGAAAGGGAACAAGGTGGACCATCCAAATTTATCATGATACATGCTGAGGTCCTGTACTATAATACCGAATGCTTAAACTGGAAAATTTCCAAAATTTAAGGGGGTTGGCCATGGTACCCCTCCATTTTGGTAGTTCTTTACGTGATGGATCACCCATATTTATAGTGATACATATTGATGTTCTATACTACAATACTAAATGCTTATAGTAAACAATTTCCAAAATTTAATTGGTGGGAGCCTCCCAAATATTAAAAAGGATGTTCTAATATACCTATATCTTATGTAAGATAATTGATCCTTATATAATCATAGGATATCATCAGAGGGGATAACTTAGGTCAAAACTAAACATGTGGTCGTACTAATTTTCGAGAATCTTTTATCCATGAAAGGGAACGAGGTGAACCACCAAAATTTATAGTAATATATATTAGGGTCCTATACTATGATACCAAATGTTTGAATGGAGCATTTTCCAAAATTTAAGGGGGTGGGCCAATGTACCCCTCCCAAATTTAAAAGGGAGTGCAACAATATACCCATATCTTATGAAAGGAAATGGACCCCTATACACGACCATATAACCATATAAGGGAATAGGACCTCATCCAAGGAGATAAATTAGGCCCAAAGCCAAACACGTGGTACAACGTATTGCTTACGTTTATATTTTGGCAATTTTGTACCCCTAAAAGGGAACGAGGTGGACCACCCAAATTTATTGTGATACATATTAGGGTCCAGTACTATAACACCCAATGTTTAAATTGGGCAATTTAAAAAAATTAAAGGGGGTGGGCTAAGGTACCCCTCCCAAATTTTTCAAGGAGTCTAGCAATATACCTATATCTTATGTAAGGGAATGGACCCCTGTATACGTCCATATAACTATATAAGGTAAATAATACCTCATCAAAGGAGATAAATTAGGTTGAAGACCCCCGAAATTTGAATTTTTGGCAATTTTTTACTCATGAAAGGGAACGACATAGACCCCCAATACTGATAGAGGTACATACTATGGTACTAGGCTATCACACCAAATTTTTATATTTGGCAATTTTCAAACTTTATGGGGGTGGTCCTGTGTACCCCTGCCAAAATTTAGGGGGTGAGCCAAGGTACCCTGCCAAAGTTTAGAGGGGGTGGTCCTAAGTACCCCTAGGTCATTGACCCCGGGCCAAGGTCATTGACCTTTGACCTATGACGTCACAAAAATTTTTGCTGACCCGACTAGATATACGGAGGGGCCTACTACTGGAGTTAAGAAATTACAGTGGAGCCCCAAATTACAAACTAAATCCTTTCAGTAACGCTGTTCGCGACCCGTAATTATTTTTCGCATTGATTTTATATATAGGGATGACAGAAACATAATTATATACAGATATGTATATGAACATTTTAAAGTGTTTTCTGTGATTAAGACGACTGAATAAAAATAAATTATCCATTTAAAAGAGGAATAAGTAACACAAAATTAAACATATATCATAGCTAAAGAAAAAAAAATACACACAAAAAGTGCAAGAAAAGAAGGAAGAGTACAGATTTTTGAGTACAGCATTGTGGCGCATAATCTACAGCGAACGCTCCAAAACACTACTGGGTGCGTAGAATTGTGAGTGTACGAGTGTTTGTGTGCATTCGTACTCCGAAATACGAGTACTTTGAGCCGAGGGAAAAGTATACGAGTAGATCTATTACGAGTTTTCGTCAGCCGAGGGAAAGAAAAAAAAATGCTCACAAAACTTGTTTATAAACCGATTTGTTCGCGAACCGGAGGGTTCGTAACTCTAGGATCCACTGTATTGTCAGTTAAGAAAGAAAAGATCAGATTTACTCCGAATTTTGTGGCCGTCCATCCGTATGTAAACTAGATGCTTAACTTTCTAAACTTTTCAAGGGAACCGAAACCAAATTTAAAATTTTAGGTTTATGAATAATGGTTATCTTATTATCATCTTCTACACTTGGAAGTAAGGATAGTTCACTGATAACCGATAATTGAAAGATTAAGCTTCTTTTTTTTTTTTGGGGGGGGGAGGTTGTTCGAAACGATCTTATTTGTTCATGTTTTAAAATAAATAAACACTTAAGCTTTTATTAACAATTACTTCACAATATACATTCTTCCTAGAAAAAAAGAGAAAGAATAATGTACACAAACTATATGTGTCTCTTTAGGGAGTATGTCTCTTTAGGGAGTATGTCTCTTTAGGGAATATGTATGTCACTGTTATGTGAGATCTCTGATACAATTTATGTAGGTCATATCTCATAAACGTACTGAGCTACAGCACCGCTCAGCTTCGCTAAGTTCACCCAATCTCTTTTTTTATTTTATTTTTTGTTATTTTTAAGGGAATAAATGAAAGACAATGAAGAATAGGGAAAATGTAGATGAGACATAGTGCCCGCAAAAATGCCAATAAATAAACTAATAACAATTTCTAAACCTTTTCTTATAACCCAAAAATTTGGGTGCGCAGTTATGATGTCAGAATTGTTGGATACCCAAACTCAGAACCGATATACTAAAGGTCCTGAGAGCAATTATTTCTTGATGCGTACTGTAATGACATTTTGCCAATATCATGTGGCTCACTTTCAAAATTTTTGATCTTTATTGTCTTTGATTTATTTGGTTGGCTGATTTGGAGTTGAGTGCCCCGTTGGGCCCCGGTGGCTCAGTGGTAGAGCATTCACATCTGGTGCATGGGGTATCTGGTTTTAATTTCAGCTCGTGCCAAGTGAGCTTTGTGGAGGACAAACACCGTATGCCTGTTTTTTCAGAGTTCTCCCGTTTCCTTCCACTTTCTTCAATCCATCATTTTATTTATTTCTTATCATTACCTTAGCCTACATGGGATAATCACAGAACGTAAAACTGAAAGATTTAATTTGAGTATCTTGTTCAGCACCGATGCTATATGAGACGGAGACCTACAGCCGAATCTGATTTCCCAACAGGAATCGAACCAGGGTCTCCGACCAAGGTGCTTACACTAACCACATTGCCACAAGCGAATTCTGTCTTTAAATTATTCCTAAACTTAAACTTTAAAAAAAATGAGGGTGAGGTGAGTTGTTGAAAGAACCTTAAATGGAGCGAACCTACTACTCACACAAGCACCCCTTAAGCACCCTACCTAGAATCAAACCCGAGATCATGTCCAGAGAATGTACGCGCGTTAACCAATTGACAACGAGAGGGTACTCGAAAGAAAAGGAGGTCTAATTGGAAACGAAAGGTCTTGTCTCTTCGCAACAAAAGATCTCGATATTTCTCTTTTTTTACTTCAGTAGCCAGCCCCTTTCGGAAAACAGGGAAGAGCTAGATACTTCGATTTTCTTCACAAAAAAAGTCAAGCCTTTTTCTTTTCGCATAAGGATCTTTTAAAACTCGACGCTCTGGGATGCTAGCATTACTTTAGAGAGCACACCAACCAATTTAATTTCCTCGAGAATTCTCTCTTCGGTATATACACAAATACTATGCACCTGAAGACAACAACAAGCTGTACACATGCGATACAAAAAGAAGGAAAAAAAGTCGAAACCATGTGCTGGCTGGCTTTCCTCCGCGCATGATTACGACTCCTGTAAACAGCGTTGCCAACCTCTCCCACATAATCCAGACGCTAAGCAAAATTATCATTTGGTATCATATTGGTTTAATGCATTTGAGATATTCAGGAGATAATGGACATATTACACACGTAGAACACATTAACAATAATAATACAAATAGTATTAGTTTAGTGATTTAGCAAATAGATAGATAATCGCGTCGTTCCTTTCTCTCAATTGTGCAATCAGGCACAGTAGTTTTGTGTATAAGAACTGATCTCTGTTATGAAAGGTTATAAGTTCGATTCGAAATTAGTTCAATTGGTAGAAATATCGTGTCTAAAGACTTTTCTCAGGGTTCTGTTTCAATTTCTCCTTTTAAAGCAGTTTTCATCATGAGGATGACTTAGCAACTAACGTAAGAGCTATGTCACTTGTATGCGAGAAGTCTCTGGCTGTATCCCAGTCACGCTAGGTTGTGGTGGACAATATCGTGTCTACCGGTTTTGTCCAGGTTATCCATTTATCTTTCACATTGTCATCCCATGAATTATTTGAGCTCCCTCGTGGCTAAGTGGTTACCAAGGCTGGATCCAGGATTGTCTGAGGGGGGTGCGTCAAAATAACCAATCACACTGAAACTTTTCAAAGTGACATGTGACAATGTTCTTTATCCCTGACAACACTGATGCATAGAACTGAGAGGGTCGCAAGTATTTTAAAGAGGGTCGCAACTGTTATGCAGGAAAAAATGTTCTCTCCTGCTGGCTTCTAGTTTCTTCCTTACTTGACAAATGCTATATTGTTTTGCTTTGTGAATCCTTTTCCTTCAACCTTTTGAAAATCGCCTTAAACTATTGCTTTTGCAAAGCTCTGCTTTTGTTTTAAGCCTCAAACGGAAACATGATGGCAGAAAGTTTCGGAAAGAGTTGGTATTTTTACTGCTAGCTTCTCTTTTTAGATAGTGTATATTTACAACGATAGTGTATTTAGATAGTGTATATAGGTGCACGTGCACCTTTTCACCACCCTAAATCCGGCCCTGGTGGTTACCATACACACTTTTGATATGGGAAATCAGGGTTCGATTCACGGCGTGTACTCATGTTGTTCGGATCTCACGTTAAGCAGTAGGTCCTCGTCTCATGTAGCGTGCTGCTGAAGGGTACGCTGAACTCAAAATCAAATGAAGTCAAATCAAATCCATAAATTTTTCATAGTCATTACTTTTCATTAATCACCTTCTCTTTTAGCGTAAAAGACATAACGTGGGACATATAAGTAGAAACTTCAGTTAATGCATCCTCATTTATTTTCGCCTTTATGATCTTTTCCATAAACTTATTGAACCTTTAAACTAGAGCCCTCCCCGCTAGTCTTGTGGTTAGCGCGCGTGCCTTTGATGTACGTGGTCACAGACTCAATTTCCGGTGGAGAAGCCCTGAAATTTGAACACTGGTTAGGATCCACCTTAAATTGTAAGTCCACTGCTTATATAGTCACGCTACAGAAAAGGGAGGCTAAACTTCGACAAACAAATATATTAAAGTAAACAAATTCTTCACGTCGTTTTTATTTATTTATTTTTGCTCAGCGTTGTAAAAACTTGCTTATATGGAAAATTCACGGTTATAAAGCAATAATTGTAAAGATGATAAATCTGTAGTGGGTACCAAACAACTTGATTTTATTTTTCTCAATATTATCATCGCCATCATCTAAAATTTTGCCATTAATGGAATGACATCTTGTCGCAACTTGATAAGCATAAGTGTATTACAGTCCTCAATTAACCCCTTTCTCTTAACGTAGCTAGTATCTGTTTCGAGATCAATTATTGGCTATAGTATTTCTTTTTTTTCTTATTCCTTCCACCATGAATTCTATAAGAATAAAGTTTCTTCTCAGTGTCCTAACCAATCTCCTCTTCTCCTGCTAATTACTTCCAATAATGTTTTCTTCTCTTGTATTCGTAACAGTTCATTGGTTTTCTATTCTCTCGGGTTATGTCTCTAAATTCTTCTCAATATCCACATTTTGAAAGCCTCTAGTTATTTTACGTAGTGTCTACACTCTGTTCCGAAGAGTCTTCCTTTTTTAAACTCTTAATTTAAGGACTCACAAAAGACATTGTGGCTTTTCCTAAGCGCTTTTTTCGACATTCCTATTCTTGTTTAAATTTCACGTTCACATTTAATATCTTCGTCACTTGTAATGATACCGATGTACTGGAAACAAAGTTCAATTTTAGTTTTTCTCCTCCAACCCGGAGCCAGGTTTTGGTTAAACGCTAGATGCATTAAACCTGCTAGCCAAGTTCTCTCAGTTTCTGATGGATCGTTAAAGATGTATGCAATCCGATGCTTTTAGTGTAGTATACTTCACCCTTTGTGTTGACTAGTTCCAATAGTTCCTTTTGAATTGTTAGGTGCTCTCGCACAAATTGTCAAAAGTACAGGTTCGAGTCTAGCGTTCTTCCCAGCAGCAGCAACTGGTGACGGACGATGCCCTTCTAATCCCACCAAAAGCACAGTATAACGTTTCCTAGGCTTTGCCAAAGACAGTGGAGCTGCTGCTTCTCGGTTTAACTAAGATCTTTCTTCCACATTGTTATCGCAAGTTGTCCACTGTTCGTCATTATGTGAACAGTCGCTTCAGAAATGCTTCGAGTTCATTATATTTCAGTAGAGATTCACAGATGGAAATTGGATCGAGTAAATGTTTTTGGGTCAGATTATGAACGACCCAAATGTCGAGCTTCTTTTTATAGACGCTTTCTCCAAATGGTTTAACATTGTTTGGTGTCAGAGGTTTAGGTCCTTAGCGAGTAATGACTGCTTACGTATATGTCTTTCTCGACTTTTTCCAGAATATCATATATTTTTGCTGTGATTTAAGGAGGAACATCTTGGACATTGAAATCCAGATTGAAAGGGACTGAACCAACTTTCGGCTGTTGCTTTTGCTAACGTTTCTTGCTGATAAACAGAATAAATATCTTCACGGGCCTGCGCAGCATTTGCTCCTTTATGGAAATACAATTGTAAAATGTAGCGCAGTTTTACGGAAAGTTCACTCTTCCTACAGCTCTTCCTTTTTGACTGAAAATAAGAATTGCAGTAGTTTCTGCAAAATTTACAACCTTCAAGTATCAACTGCCAAATGACTTTGGGCCTGGCTCGCTGTGACTTATAAACCCTGAGATTTGGAACACTAGTCCCATATCGTACGCAAAAGGCTCAATAATTTTTAGACTACCTGATATATAAAAGAGTTTTTGACAAAACAAACTCCATAGTTAATCGAAATAATTTTTAAACTCTTTTAAACCTGTGATTTTTTTTTCTAGAAAAATGTTTACTTTCTGTTAAGTAGCTACTGCATTGGTTAATATTCATCCTGAGTTTCATGATTCATATATTGTTCCCGTTAAAATAAAACAAACTTTCAAATGGTATCACACGCATGTGTTTATATGTGTAAAAACAGAAACTCAGGATAAATAGAGAAATTTATGTTTAAAAAAATCCTTTTTTGTAAATTTAGCGCTCTACTGAGCGGTCCCGGCTACAGCTACCCGTCTATAATCTACCTTGAAAAATACTTTGATATACTGTATATACGTAATACATTTATTCTCAGTAATACATCTTACTCTCAGTAAAAATGAAGAGTGTTCACTTTTATTTTTATTTGCATAACGAGGCAACAGAAAAACCAATGTGACTCGAATAGCATACCCAAGTGGCAATCTGATATAAGACCTCAATGAATTAAAACTGACCTGATATTTGTCGCCGCTCTGTTTTAGAACCGAAGACAACCTGGACAAGGACTGGAAATGGGATTTTTCCGTTTAAAATTAGACAGTTTCAACATCAACACAATTATAAAGTAAAAAAAAAAAAAAGATGTATTCAAACAGTTATGTTTTTACTGAAAGAGTATCTTGACATTCGATACTTTTGATACGGTAACCCTAGGCTAACGGGATCTTTTTCTGGCCGATTACTATTCAATATATACCTTGGAGTGGCATACATATCACTCGGAATAGTGTTCCCAAAAGGCACTTCCAGTTGTTGGCCTTCATGTGACCATTGTCATTGGTAAAAATCAAATTGGTTCCCCGAATTTTTCGTTAATTGTCCGTTGAATTGAAACTTCGCTAGATCTGAAGCACACATATATACAAAAAAAAGTAATAAAAAAGAATAAATAAATAAGTAAAATAAACCAGTTTCATCGAATCTTCCTGAAAGCAGGACTCCTTCAATCACAGCTGAGCATGATGTTGTTGCACACTTTTCCACCTTCAGAGAAAGGCCTCTGGGAAACAGAAAGTAATTCCATATGCGTCAGCGTCAGTGATCCTTGCGCCCCATCCAATAAACCTTTATTTATATATGTGTCACCAAAGTTTACTAGTTCGTGAAATTTTAAAGTTTAACACCAATGACTTCACGTTGTAGGAGAAATTTGCTTTGGTTGTATAATATATATGAGTGATATAGTCGTTGCTGTAATCGTATGAACAAATAAAAAAAAAAAAAAAAAAAGATACATCGCACATTCCAGTCAATGTCGTAAAGCAGTAAGAAAAGCTACATATTGTTCTATCGTAGGCAACCAACAATTCTTTGCTGTTGTACAGGTTGCATAGAGGCTAGGGAATGCCAGGGGGAAAATGTAATGAAATCTTTAAGTTTGACGTGCCACGCTTGCCGGTTAGGCTAAAGGAGACGGCGATAATGAGAAATGAATGAAATGGTGGAATGAAGAAAGTGGGAGGAAACAGGAGAACGCCGAGAAAATCCACGAGCACGGGGTTTGTCAGAGAATGCCATGGATTTCAAACGTTACAGCACTTTAACCTTCACACACTGGGCAGGGATTTGAACAAAATTGTAAACTCTCACAGGTCACGAGCTCTGGTGACCCCCATAATTTCCACAGGGTAATGATTGACACCTCATTGGAAAGCTTATGGAACTCTGATTCTAACGAGATAGCACTTGTGGAATTTTTGTCCTATTTGTAGAAGAACAAGAAGAGACCAAAAAAAAAAAAAAAAAAAATGAAAAATAGAATTTGTAGGGGATTGCAACCCTTACAGTCACCATTACCTGACAAAATGAAGCTAATGTGTAGGCAATACACTTGTGACAACAATATAAAAAATGGTTACCATTGCTGCAATACAAAGCAAGATAAAATTTCAGAACAAAATTCCTCTAAAAACTATTCCATATATATGAAGACTATTTCATTGTTTCACATATCAATTTTTATGACTGTAACCCCCAAGGGGGATACCATCGAAAAAACCTGATGCAGAATAAACAAAAGAACATGAATTTTACCCTACCGCTTAGCCACGAAGGAGCTCATATTTCGCATTGTGTAATCCTAATATGAAAATTTGATACATTGAGCATTCCAGTGAATATAAACTATCAACGTTATTTGAAATTTAGTTATATTTTTTTATATAAAAATAATAATCTTTTTCTAATGTTCTATAATAAATGTCAATAATTTCTTTCAGTTCAAGTAATATAATACTGTATTATATCAACAAACTCCGAATTTGTTTTCAATATGCAGAATAAAAACCAAATGATGAATATCTACAAATGCTGGTTGCACGCAATTACTACCACATGAGTCATACAAAAAGTAGCACTGTTTTTTCGCAAATGAATTTCTGATAATCCTCTCAGATAATTTCATTTTACTTTTTTAGTAGCGAGCCTCATTATTAACGCTTCCATTCATGGTAATCCCAGATAACAAATGACTTTTTCAAGTTTTTTATATTTTTTTAAAAAAGAGAACAATTATCTTTATGTCAATCCAAGCGCACAAAACAAATTGTATCTACTTTATAAACTAATTAATTTCAGTTCTTTTTTTGAAATAAAAGGTAACACCCTGTTAAATAATATTTGTTGTAAAAAGCGAAAAAATGTATTCAGTGAAAGAATATTAGCGGTCTCTTATTTCGAATCAATGCTCAATTCTATAGCAAAGAGACTTTTTAAAAGGAATATAAGTTTGTGATGGATAATTTCACGTCCGTACATTTTCTTAAAGTCTTTGGGTCTAACAGTTTAATAAATCAAATGATACGTCCTCTGAAGGCCTTCGAGCCGAAAGGTTTAATAAATCAAGCGATACGTCCTCTTAAGGTCTTAGGGTCGAACGGTTTAATAAATCAAGTGAGCTTGACGTGGAAAATGTTATAAGGTTCTCACTAGTGAGCTTTGTAAGATAATGATGTTAGTGCGTATGTCCGTTACTCAACTCGATAACTCTTGAATGAAATGAAAATTTAAAATTTTTCTGTTTTTTTTTTTTTTTTGCAATTAATAGCGGTTATCCAGGCCAGGTTCGTTAATGAAATCAATCCGTTGTCATCTTTATGGGTAACGGCGACTTAAATGGTGACTATCCTTATCCCATACATGTAAGTCCACATGATAACAGTTTGAAGAAAAACAATTTCTTCTACTCTTTTTTCTTTTTCTTTTTTTTCTTTTTTTCTTTTTTTTCTTTTTTTCTTTTTTTTTTTTTTTTTTTGCAATAGACTGCTAGAGCGATTAGCTGAGCTGAGTTCGTTAACATCTCCATGGGTAATGTTGACTTTAACGATGATTAACCATATCCTATTTAAAATATATAACATTCCCTAACTTCTATGCAACCTGCACATTAGCAAAAAATGTTGGTTGCCTATAATAAAAGGATATGGAATCGTGTGGCCCTCTTTACTGTCTTTTGTATAGAGTTCATGCTATTTTTAGTTCCTGTCGTGCTTAAATAATTTAAGAAAAACAGAAAAATCCTAATTTGAAGAGTAAAATTTTGACACAAACTCATCGCTAAATGGATAACTTGATTGGTCAGAGTCTAACATTCCTTCTAGCACTATGGCTATATATGACAGACGTGGTGCTAAAGTTAAAAGGTAAAATCTGAACCACCATAATGTGTTCAAATTTCAAGGCATTCCCATCGGAAATTGAACGTGAAACCTAGTGCACTAAAAGGTTCTCGCGTTAGCCGCTAGATCAGCGTCGACGACTACTAAATGGTCACCATTCTTCCACTTTCTGGCATGAGGATTAGAATCCAGTTGGGTCGGGCCGGGTCGGGTCGGGTAAATTGGCCCACGTTCCGTGTGGCCACAGATTATGAAAATAACTTAAGCTGAAAGCAAATGCAGAAACCATAGTAAATGTAACTGGATTTAACTGAAATGGAGGAAAGGGGCCACGGTGGCTGAGTGGTAGAGCGCGTATCTCTGGTACGTGGGGTTTCTGGATCAATCTCAGGTCAAGTAAGTTTGTGGTGGACAACATAGTGCGCGTTGGTTTTCTTGGGGTACTCCCGTTTCCTCCCACACTATCATTCCACCAATTCTTCCATCATCATTAACTTTTCTTAATCATCGTCTCCCTTAGACTAAACAGTATAATAGAGGGACGTTAAACTGAAAGATTTCATTTCATTTTCATTTTCAAATGGAAGAAAGCAACATAGGAAATTGATCCGTATGCGCAATTTAGTTAAAAAAAAATAACTTTGTTCGATAAATTTCGTTAAAAAGAAAACAAAACAGATTTTGCTGAAACATGATGTGTAATTTATTTAAAAGAATTTAGCAATCATTTCAATTGCTTGAAATGAAATATGCTAAGGAAAGGGAATGTAGTTTGTCGTTACTTTCAATACATGTTCTAGGATAACTTTAGTCAATGCAAATTCTAATTTTCGTGAAATATTATCTCTGTTGCTTGTTGTTGAAATTAGTCGAGAATAATTGAATCGTTGAGTTCGAAACCCGGTCATCTCCATCGAAGCTAATTTGAGAGGAGTGACAAACAAAACTAAATTAGTCAATATGCATTTGACATATAGGGCTGTTTCCATTGTCAGACCGTGGAACTGACATTTTTCTACTTTCCAAAAATGAAAATAACCATATATATCAGATACAAATTGATTAATTTAGTTTTGTTTGTCATTCCTCTCAAATTAGCTTCGATGGAGATGACCGGGTTTCGAACTCAACGATTCAATTGTATTGGCGACTAGGATATTTTGCTAAGGGACTGCGAACTTTTATTTCTCAGTATTTCAAAAATCTTTCAGAACACCTTGTTATATTATTCTTTGTTCTCTGTTTATACTACAATCTGAGCCCTTTACTTCTCATTGTCATAGAACTACGGTCGGCAGTTAATAGTTGCATCTTCTCCTGTTTTAATTTTCATTCCTTCGTATACCTCTTTCAGGTAGTTTGTTTACCATTAACTACTTTATATAGCTTATTTACTCTGTCTATCAGTGTGGCCGTCCGGGGAAGGGGGGATTAAGGCGAATGCATGTAGGACTGTCTATCGAATTGACTGGTTTTCGGAATTCATGCCAAAATCAGAAGAATATATATACACCTAGGTATATATATATATATATATATATATATATATATATATATATATATATATATATATATTCTATTACTGTAATTAGTACATTTGAATACATATTCTCTCTCAATTACATATAAATAAAATAGGATCGTGTGTTTTAGAGAATCATGCACCCTAGTACCTATTTTCACCCATGAATAACGAATTGAATTGATTATAGGATAATCAGATATTCCGTTTTTAACGTCCTTAATTTAAAGTCTTCCGGTGTTCCGAGAAATATGGAAACGAGATGTAAAATCATTTTCTTTTTAAGTGTCCAGTTTTTGACTCGTAGTTGCATCGTATGATTTTCACATAGTCTTAAACCCCATGCGTAGTTGAGTCTTGATTTGAAAATGATTCGGGGGACGCGGTGGCTCAGTGATACCGGTGGGTGTAGCCGAGCGCTCTGAGGCGTTGTGCCCCCCGAATCATTCGCCGCCGAGGGGGTTCGAGCCCCTCTAAAGAGCAAAGGTGTGGTTTTAACTGTCCTCGATGTTTCTGTGTTCGTGTCCCTGTCGAGTCTAGTGGTCCTGAAAAGTGGTTGAAGAAGATAATGTCAGGAAGGTTTTTTTTTTTTAAAAAAAGTGGTAGAGCGTTCACCTCCGTTGCTTTGGGTCCCTGCTTCGATCCCATCTCGCACCGTGTGGACTTTGTGGTGGACAAACACCATGGGTTTTCTCGAGGTTCTCCCATTTCCTCCCACTTTCTTCATTCCACCATCCCACTCATCTCTTATCATCACCGTCTCCTTTAGCCTAACCGGCATAACCGTGGGACGTAAAACTTCAAGATTTCATTTCATTTTTTTAAATGATTCGAAAATTTGTAAAATAGTTATTCAGATGTCTCCGTAGTAGAGAACTTCATGTTAAGCATTTAATAAATATATATATTTTTAATAAATAAAATTTTAATAAATAAATATAAATAAATATATATATTTCTTCATTCAACTTTTGATAAAACACCTCAGAAACTCTCAAGTTTCTTTGGAGGTCGCATTTGCACCGCCTCTGCGTCACATCCAATTGTACAGTAATGAAAACTATGACTGTACAATCTCTTTTACCAGACTTTGATCTCGTATTTCACTTTCGAATTATGGTTGTTTCTGTATTTTCCCGACGAATTTTCGGCTGGTCATAGCGCCAAAGGGAAGCATTTCTACACCCAAATTAATCTATATTTATTTGTTATGTTGGTATTAGTTATCACCTCTCAAACGTTGTCGGTGTTGTTTTTGAAAATCCTGTATTAGTATAGAAATCTGGTCATCGTAATCAATTATGAACTAAATTCTTTGCATGTTTGTATTCTACGTTGTGTACTATTTCTTTTTTTATGTCTGTGCTGTTGGGAACAAATTTTTAATTAACGTTAGATTAAAATGCTAAAATACGTGCTTATAAATATAGAATAAAATGTTCTCTATTTGTCCAAGGATAAGGACAGCAAAGAAAACGTGAAAATCATTTTCTCGTCAGCTAGCAACCCTGCCAACACTCGTACGCTCTATATCTTCCGTAGGAATCCTATAAACCTGACCACGAGCCCTCCAATGAAAAGCAACAAGTGAAGCGACGGATACAGCAAACTTCGGATGCGAGCGAGCGTCTTTTCGTGTCGTTCGTTCAGTGCGGTGCGATCGGAGTGAGTTCACGAAGTTCCGTGCGCGTGTTTTTATAGTGATTTAAAAGGGAATAATCAACATTTTTTTCATGAATTTTTAGTTTTTATGAATATCACAATATAACTTCAATTATATTATATAAGAGAATACTACAATAATTATTCGTAAAGAAACGAATTAATTATTTAAACATTTCCGCCATAGGCAGCGTGTAGCGTTCAGTAAATATATTTTTTGGATAAAAATTTGATCAAAATACAAAGCCTCGGTAACTCCTAGTTCCTTGTAACAACTGTTTTCATTAATGGGAAAATATTTTAATTACTGACACTTATGAGAGATAAGCGGGAATCGAACACTTCTATCGTTGCCGAAACAAATTGTGAGAAAACTTCCATGTTAATTAAGGTTGTATGTTCCATTCTGTGTATTATTAATTCTATGATGTTGTCTTCAAATATGGAAACAAGAAATATTATTCATTCCATAACGTAACATACTCAACAGTGTTATTAAAATAAATCATATACTCGAAGATTGCTATAAAAAAATAAGCTAACTATATTCACGAGAATAATGGCGTTGTTATTTGCGGATAATTTTAAGATCCTTTTACTACTGTGTGCAGTTTTTAGAGTGTACCATAGTGAGTTATCAGAAGTTAAGATTGGAATAGTTGTACCACATATGGTGTTCAAACAACGTCAATATAATACCACGGTTAAACATGCCTTAGCTAACTTTGAGAAAAGAAAAACTATTGAGTTTGTTTTTCCGCAAAACTATCGAGTGGTACATTACCTTGTCATGTTGAAGGCGAAACCAAGTCCGAACGGTAAGTACTCTTTTTTTAACTAATAATAGTTTTTGTCAGGAGCACACCCAGGGAGAGTTGAAGCCTCCCCCGACTCTCAAGACAACTAAAGACACAAAAGTAATAATTTGAGATAAAAGTAATAAAAATAATAATATCATAGTAAAATTTATGACTTAAAAAATAAAATGATATCCTTATGAGTGTAATTTCAGATTTTACTGCGGGGGAGGGGAAATAAACCCTAGATATCCGTAAATTTCCAGATTTTTCACTTGTATATTATATTGACGTATACAAATGTATACAAATGTCAAACTCCCTCCCTGGAGCCCCAAATGATTCCCTGAATATTCTCGAAATTTTTACTACCCCTTTAATTACTTGTATTACCATTACATTTTAAAAAAATGAGAAAGATCACAATTTTGAATACTACTGTATTGTACTTCAAAAAAACTCACTAAATCACAGTTCAACTAGCACCATCCCCCTTAGCTAATGTGAAGAATGTCCTATCTATGGCCCATGGATTGGCAAGAGATTACAAACCGAATCGAAGAATAGGAAACATTGTTTTTATTAATTGCTGAAATTTTGGCATTTTCTGCAATTCCAACATAGAAATTTCTTTGGCACCAATATTAGAGAATATAAATCAAAATCTGTAAAACCTACCATTTGACATTCGACTTCAGATACCAGTTAAGCAATAAATTGCATCACCAGAGTGTCTAGTTTTACTAATATCAATGATGTACAATTGTAGACTGAATATAAAAACCGTGCTAAGTGCCAAAACGATAATATTGAGCAAACAACCGAGATGTTACTTCAGAACTGATGGGACATATAAGCAAGCGTGTTCTTCTGAGGATTATTTGAACTACTTCCACAGTGAATATTAGATAACCAGTTTTTCACTGAGTAGTGTTAGGCACATAGGCCACATTTTTACATTAAACCGAACTTTTCCATTTTGGCACTTAGCACGGATTTTATATTCAGCCTACAATTATTCTTTTTGTAATTTTAAATTGTTTAAAGAAAGATACATATCTGTTTGTGTTATAGGGCCTAGAGTTGAACGGCATTCGCCAGGTTATGGCATATGCTGATGATGTAAATTTAATAGGGGATGATAGGAGAACAGTAGAAATAAATGCAGAGATATTATTAAACGCTTGCAGGGACATGGGTTTAGAAGTAAATGCAGAGAAAACTAAATACATGGAAGTGCGTCGGGACCGTAATACGGCAAATTGTGGAGGCGTTAAAATATTAAATAATACTTTTGATAAAGTGGATACTTTCAAATATTTAGGATCAATATTAACAGATGAAAATCATATTCACGAAGAAATTAAATGTCGACTAAAAGCAGGGAATTCGTGTTACTATTCGGTTCAAAATCTCTTGTCGTCGCGAATTCTGTCGAGGAATTTGAAGCTTAAAATATATAAAACGATAATCATGCCTGTTGTTCTGTATGGTTGCGAAACATGGTCGCTTACTCTGAGGGAGGAACATAGACTGAAAGTATTTGAGAACAGGATCCTGAGACGAATATTGGGACCCAAGAGGAACGGGAATGGGGAATGGCGGAAACTTCATAACGAGGAACTACATAGTTTATACGGTTTACCCAACATTGTTAGGGTCGTTAAGTCTAGGAGGCTTAGGTGGGCAGGTCATGTAGCTAGAATGGAAGAAAGTAGAAACGCTTTCAAAGTCTTGACTGGTAGACCCATAGGAAAACAACCATTAGGAAGACCTAGGCGCAGATGGGAGGATAATATTAAGATGGATCTCGCAGAGATAGGAATACAAAGTAGAAAGTGGATCCAATTAGCTAAGGATAGAAGTCAGTGGAGAGCTTTTGTGAACGCGGCACTGAACCTCCGGGTTCCATAGGCCATAGAGTTATATATATATATATATATATATATATATATATATATATATATATATATATATATATATATATATATATATATATATATATATATATATATATATATATATATATATATATGTGTGTGTGTGTGTGTGTGTGTGTGTGCACGACTCATTTTTCAATATAAATCTGGAATATAAAAGTATCAATAATATAACCTATAAATAATATAAAATATCTTAGTTTATCATTTACAAACTATATTCTAAATGTAGCTTCAATAAACTCTGCTTTAGACTGTAGAGAGGATCACGCGAAATATTTTCATGTATGGGATACGGATAGACACCATTAGTCACCGTTATCCATTAAGATGTTAACGGACTAACTCCGTTAACGAACTCGACCAAGATTCTCGCTCTATCTATCTGTTGCAAGAGGCAAAATTTAAAAATTGCTTACATGTATGGGATATGAAACAATTAACGGTTAAAGTTGACGCATTATCCGTTAATACGTTAACGGATTCACTTCATTAACAAACTTGGTCGAGGTAAATGCTCTATACTGTGAAAAATCCGTTATCTGGACAGCGATATATTGTACAAATATACGGAATCCTCTTGCTTACTACAGAAATCAGTAAGGAGCATATGATATCCATATGCTACATACACAGTGCCCTTAGATGTTACATCATGCCGTTGTAGGATGTCTGACATCTAACAGTCTTCCGTATATCACATGCATATACTTATGTTACATTCCTCAACTATATGTTATATACGTCCATTTGTATGTGAGATCCTGACCACCTACATTGTTTCATACGGAAAGTACGTATAGATGGAACACTAACATGTATACGGAAAGTATTACGAAACATGCGTTTTCAGTTATACCCATACGTTTGCTGTACGTTAAGTTCAAAAACTACAGGACTTACAAACGTAACATACGTGTTTATGTACGTCACATTCATTTTTTTCTCCGTGTATAGATAGCCAGCGTTTTAATATCAATTGACCATTAATCACTTAACAGATTTGCTTCATTAACGAACTCGGTTAAGATAATCGCTCCAGCTATCTACTAGAAGCAGAATTAAAAAAAAAAAAAATCACATTTGCTCGGAAGTTATCGTACGAAGTAACGGATGCACTTTCAACCACACAACTGAGTGATTCTAATAAGCCAATTACCTACAAAACATTGGGGTACATTCTTTAGTAAATTCACGGAATAAATAAGAAAAAAAATGAAATTTTGAGTTTTACGTCCTACGTTTATGCCGGCTAGGCGAAAGGAAACGGTGATGATGAGAAATGAATGAAATGGTGGAATGAACAAAGTGGGAAGAAACGGGAAAACCCGAGGACCCCCCCCCACACACGGTGCTTGTCCACCACAAAGTTCACTTGGCGGGAGCAGTGTTTGAACCCGGGACCCGTGCACCAGAGGTGAACGCTCTACCATTGAGCCACCGCCGCTCCAACGGAATGAATAAGATTTTTTTATATATAGAACACCTGTCAGTGATGGGAGCAAGGAAGCAAAGATGTTTACAAGGGGAGATGGGGACATGACTCAAACAGTGATAGGAGTAGTTAGTACGGTGTTCTATTCTTTTAAGGCAAGATGAAAGCAAAATAATTAGTAACAATGATAATTTTAAAATTCATGTTATGTAAAGTTTTCTGAAGATAATGGGATTTTAGTTTAGCATCCCGTTAAACATCGAGGCTATATGAGTCATGAACCTTCAGCTTAACGCAGGATCCGAACATTAGCTCCCACCGGTAATCGAACCCAGGTCTTCCACGTTAAAGATGCGTACACTATCCACATAGCCACGAGGGAGCTCGCTTATACACGGGAATATTTTCTCTACTAAGTGTATTCTTATGTATGGGAATATTTTTCTCCCTTAAACGTATAAGTTATAGACGGGAATATTTTTTCTATTAAATGTGCACCTTATACAAAGAAACATTTTTCTATATTAATTGACGCTTTATACATAGAAGTATCTTCTTAATTTTGAGCCTTATGTAGGGAATATTTTTCTCTATTAATTGTGCACCTTTTCTCTATTAAATATACGCATTTTACACAGGAATATTTTCTCTGTTAAATGTGCACCTTACACACGTTTATATGTTCCTTTTAAATGAGTGCCTTGTACAACGAATATGTATACATATCTATTAAATATGTAGTTTAAACACTGGAATACGTACGCCTTACACACAGAAATACAGTACTTTCCTCTATTAAATGTGCGGCTTATATACGCAAGAATCCGTTAAATATATCTATCTCGAAAATTACCGTACTGAAGTTACCTATTTAAAGTATGAGAAAAAACAATTAGAAATATAACTGAAGATCCTTAATATAATAGTAATGAAGTAAATAAAGTATGGCGACCATAATTATTATACTACAGCTTGTAGGCGGTTTAACTCAGTAAGCTTTACATTATGTATAAGAATTTGGTTTGCGTTCTGATTAGTTATTTTCAAAATAAACCTGAGTCACTATTTCATTTCTTTTTTGCTTCCTCCCCGCATCTGTTCCAAACAAGATAGAAAGAAAGGTATATTTTGCCTTAGTAGTTAACAATAGCCCGTTGTATTAAGATAATATAATTACTTTGATGCTTTGATTTGAAAGATACGGTTAAGGTTATAAAAATATAACAAAGTGGTCTTTGTCGCATGGGAGAACCACGCAACATAAAAAGTGATTTACTTGTCTCCAACTTAATTTTGCATCAAGGATCTTAGGAGCATCTCTTACTAAATTCAATTAGTTTAAGCATAATGATAATACAATGCAAGTTGTGTTCAACCTTTACGCTTAGTCAAGAGCTCAGAGAGAATTATATAGCAAGTTCTATGCATACAGAGTGAACAAATATACCTTATTAAAATTTTAAAATTATTGCGCAGTTCCCGTTAATATACAAAAAAGTGCCGACAAACCTTAAAAAAAAAATACAACATCCTTCCAGAGTTGAAGTTCTCTTTGGATATCTACCTTAAAATTTGGGAGTTTTGTATTTTGTAACTTTCCCTATTCATCTGTATTGTGCCGGTGCTGTGCTATCAGTTAATAGCACAGAATAATCTCTAAAATACTCATTGAATAAATGTGACAATTGGGGATGAAACTGTTGCACAACACGGTACTTAACTGCAAAATTATGTTGAATTTAAATACAATTCAAATGCTTTAACTTTGAGAATGACTAGTTGGGGAAAAGGTGAGAGAGAGAGAAATAGGTTATAACTAAAAGATAAAGGATGAGCACTAGCCTGACATTTCGATGAGACTGGTGTCGTCCTGGTCATCTGGATGATGAATGTTTTTTCCTGGAGGAGCCTGGAGATACTAGAGTCAGCCAACAACTGAATTTTAATCCTGCTGGACTGCCAGGGGCGCGAGTTCTCTCGTTACGATACATTTCCGATGATGTTCTCCTACATTTTCATTCTACTAGTCAGATATTGAGTCTGCGGCGGACTCTATTGAATCTGCGGCGATGAACTAACATAATGGTACTCCCAAGACATGGAGTTGGTTGTTCTTCAACGGAGAGACGTGCCTCTCACGACGATCCTGCACCTTCCTAAACCTTGTGGCGAATAGCCCCTGTCGATGTGTCCTCCGTGGTTTTACTTAATCGAAAAACGACGAGTCTGACATTCAGTGAATTACGAAGTGTCAGGCTAGGCGTAAAAGAGCGCGGAAAAGCAAGAAGGAAACTAGTCGCGTTTATTGACAATTTCAAAGGTGACAATTAACAAATACGTGCTTATTCAAGCTGTCTAGCAATGTACAATCATGAATAGAAGTTTTCTTTCATTGGATTTTAAATGTTCATAATTCTGTCGTTGACAAATGTAATTTAATAAAGTTATTGAATTTAGCAAATTAAGTTAAGAGTTTATACAATTATCACATGGTCACTTCACATCTAATACACAACTACTTTACTGTATAGTGAATTTAACGCCCATAACATTGTGGTGTGGAAAACAACGGGAAACTACTTTACTATTTTTCTTAGTTTGACAAAAGTTGAAAATACATACAATGGTCGTTCGCAAGCTAAATATAGTTTTGAAAGTAAAACGTGCCTAAGTCGAAGTAGCGTCGTCCACGAGACGATACGAGGTGAGATACATGGTTTTCTCGTTTCATAAATTTTGTAGATCTCGTCTCGTCTCGAGTCACGAAGAATTCTTCCTCGTCTCGTCTTGGGTTTCAAAAAACCTTTTCTGAACTCGTATTTAATTTTTTCTCGTCTCGTTCTGTAAAATTATGTACACAATTTATACTCTGATTTGAAACAATCAATATCTTTTCCCCCAGTAACTTTCAAGGTGTTTTACAGGATAGACAAAATTTCTACAACTGAATTTTATTCTCTTTTAAGAGCGACAACATTATGATGGAAAACCTAACCTCAGTTATAGTTCGTTCTAAAAAAAAAAAAAGGCTTTAATTAGAACAGAAATATCATCATGAGATATGAAACATGACTTTAAAACAAGGAACATTTCTTTTTAATAGTTACATATGGACACAAAGACAGTCAGTTTAATTTTTTAATTGTTCAAATAGTTGTCTGTACCATAAGCGCAGACTTTCAAGTTTCCCAATGGGCGTTCAGGTCTCGGCACTAATGTTCCATATTCTTTTTATTTCCTTTATTTTTTCGTACATCTAATAGACCAGTGGTTCCCTAATTCTTCTTGAGGGGCGAAAAAGACCATCAAGAGTTGCTAAAATAAAATGAACCGTGAAATTACTTTTAAGTTGCAAAAGTTAAAAAAAGTTTTTACTTTTATTTTAGTTTATTTTAGCACGATTTCCTAAACTTTATACTGAGCAAAATTCCTAAAAAATTATTTGGTTTGTGAATTTCAAACTGTTTAGCAATATTGGTCAAAATAAGGGAACAGAAAATTATTAAAATAATAATATTACACTCAAACTTTTAGAACGTTTGAGGGAAATTTGAGGGAAAATAGAAAATGATTCAATTCAACTGTCTTGTAATTTATGTCAAGCATTTCACATTTTTAAAAACATAAATTATTAATAACATCATACACCAAGTTCTTTAAAGAAATAATTATTAAGAAAAATCTCGCTCACGGATTATTATTATCGTTGTAATGTTATATCACTCGATCCTCGATATGTCGTAAACTGATGAGTCTAATATATAGGTATTGACAAATGATTATTCAACACTTGTGCATCCGTATCTAAAATTTAAACTGAGGTCACATACGCTATAGTTTATTTGATTATTCATCGCATGAAAGTATAATTTCTTAGTTGATTCCAGCGCTTGAGCCCCGTGGCACCGACGTAGTCGGCGCCTATGTTCTGTTTTATTTTTTTAATTTGATCTGAGTGTAAAACAGAAATATTTCATTTCTTAATTTCATCTAGACGATATCAGAACTAGGGATGGGCAAAACCGGTTTATATAAAAACCGGAAACTAGTTTCTAGAAAAACCGAAGCCCGAAAAACGGACATTTCGGTTTTATCGAAAACCGGTTTGAGTTTTCTTCAAAACTGGTTCGGTTTTTACCGAAACTGGTTTCAATGGAAACTTTTGGAAAACACACAAAACTATTTCTGTGGAAACGGAATGGGTTTCCGAAGAACAACGAAACACTATTCTGGTCAGAAATAGAACCAATTTTGTTTTTAAAAAAAAACGGAAACGGTTTTGAAGAAAACCGAAACCGGATCCAGTGAGAAACTGAACTGGTTTTGAAGAAAATCGAAACCGGATCCAGTGAGAAACCAAACTGGTTTTGAAGAAAACCGAAACCGTTTTTTTCTTGAAAATTTCAAAAAAAAACTGTTTTTGTGCCCACCACTAATCAGAACCCTTCCGGATGTAGAGAGATTCACGAAAGACTTGATACAACAAAATTTAAACAAGATTTATTATTGGAGTACACTATGTAATGATTTGCGTACCTTTAAATGCTGACAAATACTCTCCATTATGTTCGTAAAATCACTTTGCGAATTTAAAGTTTTTTTTAATACTTTGAATCATACGAAAGCCGTGTTTGAGATCTAAGGTAGGTGAACTAGAGCTACCCACGGCATTGGAGAAATTTCTTGTCCCGTCTTGATTTTGAATATGTACCTCTTATCCCGTTTTCCAAACAAGAACCGAGATTAATGAGAAATTTCTAGTGTCGTGGATAACACTAATTAGAATCTTCAGATGGGCATGCCAATGGAATGACTATTGTACAGGAAAATAATAAATGGTAGCACAAATAAGAGTAAAAAAATTGCGAATAGGAATATAGAACGTAATATCATGATACAGGGAAGGAAATTAGAAAATTTTTATAAAGATAGATGAAACAGAGAAATTTATATTTGGGAAGAATATATGAAATTAGATTGGAAAGTATAGTGGAGTACTTTGAAATGGAAATTGAAATGTTCCTTTAGGAAAATGAAAAAAAGAAGGAATACATGAAAGTGCAGGAGCTATTTTAGCGAAGTGACTGAAAGAGCAGATCATGAAAGTAGCAGTAATAATTCCAGAGGCTGGTTCGGTGAGAAATTCCTCCTCGGAGTTGCGAAATTCCTCTCCCTTCGAGTCATATCTCTATTCATGCTCAATATGAAAAAAATGAAGTGAAATCTTTCAGTTTTACGTCCCACGATTTTGCTGGCTATGCTAAAGGAGACAGTGATAATGAGAAATGAAAGCAATGGTAAAATAAACAAAATGGGAGCAAACGGGAGAACCCCTAGAAAACGTACGCACACGGTGTTTGTCCATCACAAAGTCCAAATCAGGGACTTCACGCATCATAGGTGAACGCTGGATTACTGAGACATCACAGGTCCTTGCTCAATATGAGTTATCGAAATTATCACAGTATTATCTCAACCTTCATCTGGTATCTTGAAGTAATTTCTTGCTATTACTACTGGGAAAGTAGAAATTGTAAACTACTATAGTTACAATAAGGGGCTGCAGTAGCTCAGTGCTAGAGCGCTCACCTCAGATTCATGGGGTACCTGGTTTGCTTTGTAGTGGCATGTGGCATGCGTTTTTCAGGGTTTTCCCGTTTGATTGGATATGATTGAACAGAGGCATCAACAAATTTTTCCGTTTCCTTCCATTTTTTTTAAATCCATCATTTCGTTCATTAGCACTGCCTCCCTTATCATCGGAGCATAATTATGGGCGTTAAAGATAAAAAAGTGCAGAGTTTGGATAGGCTTAGATGAAAAAGAAGTATCTCTTAGTGATACAAACAAATGCGCTAAATACATCTTTCACGATAGAAATTTGAAAATTACGCAAGATTAAAAGAATCATAGACAGAGCAAAAGTGGTTCATGATTTACTATCATCTAATGGGGAATTTTAATAATGTAGAAGAAAACTAAGAACGTAGTATAGATGATAAATACAATCAAAGAGAAAGAAATCAGGACCAAAAGGCGCGCGCTCTAGCAACTAGCTTGCGGGGTGGCTCGGTATCCCAGTTATAGAATGCTCATTTCTGGTGCGTGATTTCCCTGGTTCGATTCCACCCAACGCCAAATGAACTATGTAGCGGACAAACACCGTGTTCATGTTTTTCTCGAGGTTCGTCAGTTTTTCCCACTTTCTTTACTCCCCCATTATTATTCATCTCGTCATTACCGTCTCCTTTAACAGCGGTGCATAATAGATTCTTTCAAAATGAATTTTCATTATACCTAGGATAGCTAGAAAATTAATATTACGTAAATTTAAATTGGTTTATTAACATTAAAAATTATACATTACAATCATTGATCGCCAAACAGTCGATCGCAAGCTACTAGTAGCTCGCGGGGACATTTTCGGTAGATCGTGTTAACTCTCCGTTTGGTTAACCATGATCCTCCACTGAGCTGACACTAACGACAGGGGGCGCTGTTGACAACAACTGCTTGTTTCTTGCGCACAACTGCCATTTAGAGCCTCATCTCACAGTTTACAACGGTATGTTGTATATTTTTACTTGTAACAATTATTAATTTGTAATTTTGGGCTATAATATGTTTTGAATATTTTAAATATATTACTAGGCAGGTTCTGCTAGTAGAAGAGAAAGAAAAAGAAATAATATAGTTATGGTGTTAATTGAGTAAGTTAAGCAGACATATTAGAAATAAGTGTGGAAGTAAAATGAACACTTCTCTATTATATTTATTAAATCAAGTGAATAAAAGGTAATTGGTGTATTTTAATAGCTCAATATTAATGTGATTAAGAACCAGTATCGTTATAAGTTGACTGTATACGCGTGGAGTTTGTTATGTTTTTCGTGCAAGTTATGTTTTTCGTGTGTATAATAGATATTTGCTAATGTGGATAGTTTAATTTCATATTTACTAGAAATGTAAGTTATAGACAATAAACAAATGCATTGTTTAAAAACAAAAAGATGGTAGTTCTTTTCGTTGGTAGCTTACAGTAGGATTTTAAAATGGTACAGTAGCTCAGAAGTTTCATAAGTTTTGCGACCAATGCATCATATGATTTAATTTTCACAAAGCTAAGCAATATTTAAGTTTGTTTTAAGGAAAGAATTATTGAAATCAAACCAATAAAATTTCTAGCTCATTTCAATTAATAGAAAGAAATATTTCTCCGCAATAAATGAATGGACTGAAAGACAGAAATAGAGATGGCACTTACCACCTTTAACTTACAAATAGGTGACTTGTCAACGATAAAGAAATATATTTTTATGACGATGACGATTTCGATGTTCCAAACCTGTAATAAATTAAGTTTTGTGCTAGTTATAATTTAATTTTAGGCTAAATAATTCGTTGTAAACTATGAAAATTTTGCATCTATGGTGCAGCAATATTGATTATAGTCATTCTTTTTTTTTTTTTTTTTTTAATGGAAAGTGACCTGTACGTGTTCCACTAAAGGTGACTAAGACATTTAAAAGTGAGGTATAGCAGAGAGAGAGAAAAAAAAAACTTAACATGTAGACTTTTCATGCTTTCTCTTCTATTTTTTAATGGTATCGCTACAGGCCATAATAGATCAAACATGCACTTGGCTTTCGTTGCCTAGCAACACGAGAAAGTTACAAACGTTGCTTCTAAAAAATAAAAAAATTAACATGAAAATAAAATGCACAATGTGCGTACGTTAGATAATATGAAATGGTTTGACCACTTCAGTGCTTTTGTCCTCTAGGCTTTAGAGCCTATTATCGTTAATAGTGGAATAAATATAGTGTTTTCTCAAAAATTGTTGGAAGTATTAGAAATGTTCAGTATTGTAAAATCCATGTATAAATACTAAAATAATACATAAACTGAACTATTTCGATATTTCGTCGCTAGAGAGAAAGTGGCTGGCTATTTCAAAGGTAAAAAAGAATAATGTTCTTTCATGAAATCTTTGAAGTATTTATACAAAGACTTTATTATTATTATTATTAACAATCCTTTTAATAGTTTGTTTTTCTGTTTGCTACAGTCAATAGTTCTTATTATTTACTTATTACAATGCTTTTATTATGTTGCTTCTCTGTTCGAATCAATAGCTTTTATTAATTTATGTCGTTTTTACAATGTTTTTATTATTATATTTTTCTGTTTGTTAGAGTCAATAGTCTTTATTACTTAGTTTTTACAATGCTGTTATTAAATTACTTTTCCATTTGTTAGAGTCAATAGTCCTTATTAGTACTTTTTATAATGCTTTTATTAGGATTTTTTCTGTTTATTAAAGTCAATAGTCCTTATTACTTAGCTTTTACAATGCTTTTATTTGGTTACTTCTCTGTTCAAATCAATAGCTCTTATTAATTTATTTCGTTTTTATAATGCTTTCATTAGGATATTTTTCTCTTTGTTAGAATCAATAGTCCTTATTACTTAGTTTATGCAATGCTTTTATGTTACTTTTCTGTTTGTTAGAGTCAACAGTCCCGATTACTTGATTTTTACAATTCTTTTATTAGTTTGCTTTTCTATTAGTTAAAGCCATTAGACGGCACGGTGGCTCAGTGGTGAAGAGCTTACCTCTGATTCATAAGGTCCTTGGTTCGATCCCCAGTCAAATTAGCTTATGGTGAACATCATGTCCGTGGGTTTTCTCGGTGTACTCCCGTTTCCCCCCACATTCTCATTCCACCGATTCTTCTATCATCGTTCACTTATCTTAATCATCTGTCTCACTTAGCATAAAAGGCATAATCGTGTGACGTTAAACTGAAAGATTTCATTTTATTTTACATTTTTAAAGTCAACAGTCCTTATTAATTTATTTTCTTATAATATTTTTATTTAGGTACTTTTTTGATTGATCTTTGACTCTTGTGCAGCAAGTATATCAAGGACTTTCAAGTGAAGAATCCTTGCTCTTTAGTTCTGAAGCTAAAGGCGAGGCACAGGTGACATGAGCAGGGCCGGATTTCCCAATAGGCCCGGTAGGCCCGGGCCTATGGGCGCAAGCTCCCAGGGGGCGCACGGCCGAGAGAAAAAAAAATTAGTTTTACTTTAAAACACAGTTTTTGTGTCGCGTTATTAAAATACTTCATGTAAGATGTGTTCCTGAGATGAAAACTATTTTATAATGTATTACAGACTTTCTTTTTATTTATTTGCCCAATAATATTTGAGGAATTTAATTGAACAAAACCAAAGTTTTTCACCAATCTTTTGTTAATACATTAACGGTATTTTGTTAAGTCCAGAACCAATTAAATTCCTCAAAAAACTTGCAATGATAAAATTGCATCTTGGAGTGCTGTTTAAGCAATCAACATATAGGCCTGATATAATTTTTTAAATAAAGGTTTTTAGGAAAGTAGCTTTAACCAGACTAGGGGGCGGAAAAAATTATTGGGCCTAAGGGCGCCAAAATGCTAAATCCGGCCCTGCACATGAGGAAAATATATTACATACTTATGAAACATGTAGGCTGTAATAAGTAATTGTTGTTTCTACACAATTAAGCCAAGGCTTTAAGCCTTTGGTCAACCCTAGCACACTGATAACGATCGAAACAGTTTTGGTTGCTAGGATATGGCGCTTGCTACAGCATCGGTAGAGAAAATCAATATGATGTTAGAAAACTTGATTGATTGATTTTTGAGTTTTATGTCCCGTTCAGCAGCGAGGCTATATGAGACTTGGACCTACTGATTAACGTGGAATCCGAACCACATGAGCTCCTGCCGGGAATCGAACCCGGGTCTCCCGCGCCAAAGACGCGCATGCTAACCGCTTAACCACGAAGGAGCTCGTTAGAAAACTTGAGGAAGCACTGTGAAGAATATGGGATGAAAAGACATTTTAAATAGAAAGACAAAAGGTAATTGGAACGTAAAGGTCGGTGTCAAATATAGAAGTAGGAGTGGAGAAAATAGAAGAGATAACTAGTTTTCGATAATACTAATAATACTGATATGAAGTGCAAATATGAAATAAAAGCAAGGATAGGAATGGCGAAAGAAGCCTTTAGGAGGAAGAAATTACTATTTTGTGAGACCTTGAATAAAGAGTTGCGAAAACAGACTTATAAAATGCTTCATGTGGAGTATTATACTGTATGGGTCTAAAACATGGACATACGCAAAAATGGTGAAAAACTACGGAAGCTTCCGAAATGTCGGTGTGAAGAAGAATGGAAAGAATTAGGTGGACAGAGAGAAAAAAGAATGAAAGAGTGTTAGAATTGATGGGAAAAAAGAACAATTTTAGATATTATTAAGAAGAGGAAGAGAAACTGGTTGGGACATAGACTAAGAAGGAACTGTATCATGAGGGACATGCTAGAGGGTATGATGGCGGGAAAGAGAGACGAAGGAGACTACAGTTAATGGACGATATTGTAACAGAGAAATTGTACATGAAGACGAAGAGGTTAACGGAAGAGCGTGGAACATGGAAGCTTCTCAGTTGCGGCAAGTGACCTGCCAATAATGGCAGAATATCTATGATGATCAGTGGCGTATTTAAGGGGAGCTTCCGGCTTAAGTCCCCCCAAAATTTTATTTACTATTTTGAAGTAAATGAAATATCTTGCAGAATTTTCACATTTCCAGGAGTAAAGTTAGCCAAGCCCCCAAAACAAAATCGTAAATACGCCACTGATGATGAGGATGATGACAAGGAGGAGCACGATAATTTGTTGTGAGCCAAAAATTACGCAAGCTTGGATCACGATACGATTTCATCGATATCGTAACAATAAAAGGATTTTTATGTAATTTTCTAATAAACCCATTCAAGTAATTATATTGAGCTCATAATCAATTTGTATTTTTTCAGCACTTTTTTACTTATCTTAATAATTCTTCACTTTGGGATTCTGACCAGCTGCATACATCTTTTGCCACACATATGGATCATATCTGTTAAAAACACACACAAAAGCCATAATCCACCGTGGCTTCATTTTGGTTTTTGAGTAAAAAAGAAACCGAAGAGGTTATGGTGGCATAAAATCCGTTGAAGATAAACCACGACCATACGCAAAAATCCTCATAAACATATAATCCCAATGTTTAAATTTCGTTTACAAAAGCAAGAAGTTTTATAAGATTCTAAACCATTTTGTGCCATATGGAAGTAAGCTTTCAGAAACGATGTGGTAAATGTCTTTTGTTTCAATTTGGAGGAATATTACATCGTAAAAGAAAAATATTCCTATTTATTAGAAACGTAAAACCTAAGTAACTCACTGAATAGTTGTTCAAGTATTTTTTACAACTGCTAGGTACACTCATGTCCAAAAAGACTGTCGCATATCTATAATTGTCTTCTTGTAAGAATATAATTTGATAATGATTTTGCAGGGTACTTTTAATACTGATACCATGTGTATAATCGAGAAATGTATATTTGTGGTAAATTTCATAGGAAAAGAATTATAAATACGAAAATTAGAATGAGTAAAACAAAATGTTGCTAAACAGACAGGAAAGTCTTATTTTCGTTTTATTGTTCTTATTTACTGCTCTTTTGACATGAGATTTGCCACATACATGTCTTTGCCGATTATACACATACTAACATTATAAGAAAAACCGAGCGAATTCGTGATCAAATTATATTCCTACAACAACACATTTATAGACATGCGACAATAATTTTGGACATGAGTGTACATAAAGAGTACGTACAAGCTCACAGATGACGAGAAGAACCCTAGCAGAAGTAGTGTGACGTAGGTATGGGCTCGCCCACCTTTCGCATGGGGGTTTCAAATGACACCACGAAAAAGCACACAGATAATTACCCGGCATTAAGTATAGACCACACCTCAAAAACCGAAAATGGACTTGACCGTGTCGTTGACTTTTCCCCGCTTCCCATGTTTTAGGGTTCTTCTCGTCATCTGCGAGCTTATGTGTGTTTTCGTTAGGAGAACACAACAATCTGCTAGTTAACAGTGTATTTTGCTACAATTTCTTCCAGCAGAATAAAACTGTCGATTATTATTGGCTACAAAAGATATATTTTTTAGCTCTACTATAGTTCTTTTTTTTTCCTTTTTCGATTTTCTCGATAACTATGTATGAGAATTTACCCTCAAGCACTGGCGTCATTAGCTTTTTAAATCGGGGGTGGGGGTCGGATGAATCAAAATCAAAATCCTCTTTCCGACAAAAGTTATATATACATGAAGTGTAATATTTTCCATAAGTAGAAGCTTTGCTTTGTATATACTTAAACACAAACAAACTATTTGTTGAGCAAAACAATATATTCACATAAAAAAGTACATATGTGTTACAATTTCGCCAACTAACACTTTGGCTTCATCAGACACTATCTCACCAATGTCTGAGGAAACCAAAGTGTTAGTTCGCGAAACTGTAACATATATGTAGTTTTTTTATGTGAATGTGTTGTTTTGCTCAGCGAATAGTTTGTTTGTGTTGAAGTTGTGTAGTTTCTTTAAATATATTTGATTAAAATCTGGGGGGGGGGAGAATTGTCCCCCCGACCTTCCTGCTAACGACGTTCGTGCCTCAAGATTGTTATCTTCTTCAGCTGGAAATGATATATTTAGATCTGTATTTCCATTGGACAATATCTTAGTTACGCTGTGCAATTGAAATTTAAGAGTTAATAATAATCTCATTAATCAATATCTCATTAATCATATTATACACTGCAATCTTGCTAATGTTATAATGAAAATCTTAATTAGTTTATACAGGGTGACCCAAAAGTAGGTATACGCCCCTGCATTGATCAAATATATCATTCTAGCTTATAGGTTTATTTGCTTCGGCTGTTCCGAGCTTAAGATATAAATAAAAAGACATTAAGAACAAATAATAAACTAACAATAAGAAATGACACAAAAAGCAATGAGTTGATCAGTACGGGATGTATACCTACTTTTGGGCCACCCTATATTTCACTGTCATCTCAACAAGTGATATGGTTCCCATGCACGGTATCTTCTAGCCTCGCCTAATGGTTTTCAACTACGGATTTATACAAAATAAGAATTCTCACCATTTTAAGCGAGACAGAAATTCCTATCTTGCCTAATTCCATCTCACCTAAAACAGTGGCTAGAGAATTTCTGTACTCAAAAGAAGAATTTCTATACTATATTATTAATCATTAGCACTACGTAATTGTGAAATCAGTACATTACGATTATCTCTGAAGATCAAACTTGTCAAGGTACTAGTGTTTCCAGGCCCGTATCCACGGGGGGCTAGGGGGGCCGGACCCCCTAAATTTTCACTGCCTCCCTAAAATTTTCACGTTAGGCTTGCAAATGAACTATAATATGGTGATGAACTATAATATTTTTTGGATCGGGCCGCCCCTAACTTCCATCTGGCCCCTCCTACATTTTCAAGCTGGCTACGGGGCTGCTCTGATCTTTCCGAAAATCAATCAAAGCACTTGCAGAGAGTGCAAAATTCTTGCATTAGATTTATTTTGAATTTAACTTACAGTGAACATCTCACACTATTTTATATATATAAAAAACTGTCATGGCTGATGTTAGTAGAAACAAGAAATTTATACAATCTTACTTTATTGTACAAAATACTTACGACGTCAGAGCCAACGTACCTAGGACGTAGATTTTTATATTTATCGTACTTTCATAATAGAAGCACAAGATCACAAGATACTTTCTGGCTCTCCATACCCAATCATAATTCGGATTCATAATCCAAATCCTTTACAGTAAATACTTCACGCCTCTGGAACAGTTTACCTAAATTAATACCCAATGTTTCAACAGTTGCCAAATTTAAAAAGTCTGTAAATTCTCTTTTCTCAAGCAAAGATAGAGATACGAGTAGTATGTCAAGGCATGTTAGTCTTACCAGATTATTAACTACCCTTGTACGAACACACACCCAATTAGAAACCCATGAAGTCAACACGGAAGACACCGGAAGAAGCCGAAAGGAGACGGAACTCACGAAAGGACCCGAAGAGGACAAATAAAAGAAGGACCACTGAGGGACCCGGCATCAGTCGACCAACTGATCAACTAACCAACACCTGCCCTGAGGTCGCATTGGACTAGGGGTACACCTTTCCTTAACCCGAGGTCGCATTGGACTAGGGATCCTCACTACAACCAAGCCTCACGAAGCTGCCTTGGGCTGAAGGGGCTTTCCTTCAAAACTCATCAAAAATCTTGCAGGTGCCTTGGAGACTGCTTTGAGAGAAGGCACCGTGCAAAACACCAATCTCCCTTCATCTGGTCAATAAGAAGAAAGACACTATTTACTTTTTGTAATCAAAGACATTGTACTTAGCAATTTTATAATAAATTGGTGAAGGGGAAAAGACTAACCCGGACCGTTATTTAGTCTCTACCTATCACGTCATTGCGATATATATACAGGGCGCGGCAACATTCATAGCGTAATTTGACTTGCGTAGTACAATGACGTACTGCATGAATGCGCGTCAACTCGTGCGGCATTTGCGTACTAATGAGCTGCCATTTCGAGTGTGACAGTGATATGGAACGGTGGAGTGCACAGCATCGTGCCTTTGCTGTTGAAAGTTATTTCATTAATACCGCCTCTGTTATTGCTACCCAGCGTCTATTTCGGCAACATTTCAACTTGGGACGTCATGGGAAAGTTTCAGATGGACGGATCATTGTGAGGTGGGTACGTGCATTTCGAACAACAGGTTCTGTTTGCAATGGAAAACCAGGAAGAAGTGAAAGAACTGTGCGGACACCAGAAGCCGTGGAAAATGTTCGTGCTGCAATATTGCGTAGTCCAAAAAGATCTGCTTGTCGTCATTCGCAAACTGTGCATATGTCCGATCGCTTATTCAGGAGAATATTACACGAAGATATCCATTTTCACCCATATAAGCTGCAGATTGTTCTGGAAATTAGGCCTCACGATTGGGTTTCACGAGAAACATTCTGCTAAACCATGCGTGATCTCCTTCGCCAAAATTCACAAATGTTCCATACCATCCTGATGTCAGATGAAGCTCATTTCGAGTTATGTGGTTGAGTGAATAAACAGAATATGCGTTACTGGAGTGATGTAAACCAGCATGAACTGCACATCAAGCCCTTGCACAGTTCTGTGTCACAGTGTGGTGTGGAGTTGCTTCCTTTGGGATTATTGGCCCTTACTTCTTTGAGGATGACAGCGGTGTGGCTGTAATTGTCACTGAACGCTACCTAAAGATGCTGCAAGACTTCGTTCTTCCCCAATTAGGTATGGTCGATGTGGATGTGGAATAATTATGGTTTCAACAAGACGGAGTGACCTCGCATACAGCCAGAATTTGCATGGATTTCTTGCGACAGACATTTCCAGGTAGAGTAATTTCCTGTTTTGGTGACATTTCCTGGTCGCCTCGCTCATATGATCTTTCATGCAGACTTTTTCCTTTGGGGCTACCTGAAGCAAGAAGTGTTCCGAACACGTTGTGCCACCATTCCTGAGTTGAAGGATCACATCAGAACTGCCGTCGGCAATGTTCCAGGGAACACGTTACGCCGAGTTATGGAAAGCTTCCAACGTCGCCTAGATGAATGTGTTGTGCAGAGGGGGTATCATTTGACAGGAGTCATATTCAAAAAGTAATCTACGCAATGGACAATGACTTACACATTAGTAAATAGCATACTTTTAACTATTAATTGATATAAGAGGTAATAAATAAATTACATTTACTCCTGATGGTGTGTTTTTAATATCCTACGAACGCTGCCGCACCCTATATATATATATATATATATATATATATATATATATATATATATATATATATATATATATATATATATATATATATATATATATATATATATATATACTGTATTTCTAATACCGCTATATAGGATATTTAATTTATGTTTTTCCATGTTATTTTAATTTCAGATTGTCTTCCTATATAGATCTTGTTTTTTGTTTCCATTCTTGTATATTATTTTCATTTTTTGTTTTTTAAGTATTTAGTGTAACTATTTTTTAAAATTAAGTAGTATTCTTTTTTATGTGGTTGAAATGCTTTTTTGTAATTGTTAATATTTTTTATGCATATTTTTTTAAAGAAACAATGTGTGCACGTGGTTAAGTGCTCGGAAAAGGCTGCAGCCGTAACTTCGCCATGTAAAAGAAGTCATAAATAAATCGTAAATTGAAATAATTTTCATTCCTTGTTCTTTCATTGCCGATATTGAAATATTGCATACAGACCTAAGTAAATTCTGCAAACAAATGGCGTATCCCTATAGAGTGCTAGCCTCCGTGCTAACATTAATTAAAAATAATTATTTGTGTGATATTCACAACCTACATAATGCAACATTTTCAATAGTCAGAATAAACATATTTCAAATTACAGTTTAAGATTGATTATACCGTAATTGTACGGCTAGTTACAGATGGACGTATTAATACGTATATAATACCAACTTAACATATTAGAAGCCCATTGGCCGTGGTTGAAATTGGTCAAGGATTAACGGGTAAAAGAGGGTAAGTTCACTCAAATTTCGAAGTTTCTTTATTTAAATAATATTATAAGAAAATAATTTCCCTTTGTAACGTTCACCAAAAAAAAAAAAAAATTTTTTTGATACAGTATAACGTTCATTTTCTTTGGGGATTATCAATGATTTCCACTACTTCAAAGTCTGTCAAGAATGAATATGTCACTTAAGTCTCCCTCCCCGTCATTTAATAATAACTTTCACCTTAATTTTCGTTAAAAAAAAAAAAAAAAAAAAACGACGTTGAAGTAACATAGCGCATATTTCCCTTGATGTTTTTCAATGATCCTTTTACTGAATGAACTTAAAATTAGTGAACAATAAAAGGGAAACCGTTGAAATATGTGTTTCCTCTACTTTCATTTCCTTCGTTATAAGAGTTTATATAACGAATTTCACACTTCCAACTTAAGTAAATCCTTATATTTTTCTGAATATAATCTGAATCCGTATTTTCTGAATAAATAACTGGAACGCAATTGCCTCCTTACCCTCTTTAGAAGCGACATTTTTACAGACGCTGAAATGCGTAAGGAATTAATTTTATTTACGGTTTTTCACATCTCCAACTTAAGCAAATTCTGACAATGGTCACTTTCTCAATAAAGAAAGGAAAAGTGAAAAATTTGAATATTATATCAATGTGGTGTTTCATCGTTTAGCCCCCAATGACTAATACTACATCCTGATGAAATTTACGTAGGACTACAGGGAAAGTATGCTCTTTCAGACAAGAAAAGACTCATCAAAATCGGTGCACTTATATCGAAGTTATGGATGAACGCAGACATGGTTCTGGGGAACATAATGGTACCATGTCACATTTTCTAATTTTCAAGTAAACTGGAAAAGAACGTTCAACATTCCCATGAAATTCAATGCAATAACACACAGGCTTCTCCTGTCATTTGCAGATACAGTCACGAAATAAGTTAATCAGTTATGCAAGTTACATTAGAGAGGGGAAAATATTCCTAACCCTGTTGACGTTGAGTTAGCCTCTTCAAAAGACTTGCTGCTTTCACGTGAGGTCTGTAAGCAGACGACTCTCCTAAACAAAACTCAGTGTGTGCTGAAAAGTAAGCTTCTTTCCGATAGCAAGCTTAGTACTTTCAGACAGAGAGGGAAACAATACCTGGATTTGTTTTTGAGTAACACAATAAAATTCATGCATAGTTGTTTACAAGTGCCAGATTACTTATTACAATTAACTTAGATACCGAAATACTCATGTTCGACTTACAAGTAAATTGAGACGCAAATAGTGAAAAGTGATTTTGGTAATACAAAACTGTATTATTCGTCTAATACTATGAAATGAAATGGGATTTTTAACAACACTAGATTGTGTTCTGAAGGCTAAAAGAAACGGATGATAAGTGAAGAAGATGAATGGTAAAAGAAACTGAGGAATGAAGAGGAAGGAAATAAAGAACTCTTAGAAACTAAGGGATACAATGCAGTCCAACACAAACTTATATGGCACAGCGTGGAATCACCTCTATTAACTTGAAACCTTTACAGGAATTAAGTAATTTGTATATGCAGATACTATAATGCGCCTTGCTTTCAGCCACCTACCAAGACTTCGTTGCTTTTATGCTGAACCGCTGTTCTGAGAGCCAAGGATGAATATGTCAAATATTAGGTAGGTATTCATAAAGTTTTGACTGGTGAGTGTATATAGCTTTACATTCCCCCAAAATAATCTAAATTTATTTCATATTAAAAGTTGTTTCAAAACTATATACCAGATGTGTGCTTCTTTAGAAGAAGCAAAAACACGGTTATTATTATCTGAAACTAAGCGGAAGTGACGTTGCCACCCTCTCAACCTCTTTTGCTTTGTATGCAAGTGGAGAAATAAATAATAAACGCTTAAGAAAACTTTTTAGTGCTATGTCACAGGTGCGAGAGACATTATATACCTTAACGCAAATGTGCACAGTCAACAGTTTGAAGATTCATAACAGAAGTTTTATGACTAGGTTATGTGTGTGAAGTTTCGAAATCAAGCGTCAGAAACAGTAGTTAAGATATGAAACGGAAATAGAAAAAAGAAAAGACGTAATAGCTTGCAGTTTGAAGAGGTTAGCTAGAAACAAGCAGACACACACACGTGTATATAGGTGTCCTGAAAGTCCGGTCTCATTGAAATATTTCAGATTTAGAATACACGTACTTGATTAAATAGAAGTATAGCTATATTATAACCCTCGTTTCAGGTAAATATGTTGGAATAAATTAAAAATTGAACCGGAAGCAAGATAATGTCTCCATAGCAGAAGATATTAATGCCCTAACTGATCCCAGAATAGCACTTTTCTGGACCATATGTGAACAACAGATAGTGGGACCAGCAGGGTTCTCTTAAGGGCTTGGGCACAACAATCCCAAATTTATCTTTCTCCCCTAAGTTTCCGTCTAGAATTAGGATTAGGATTTAGATTTCTGGGCTGTCAGCATCTAAGGCCATTTAGCCCGTCACGTTTTTGAGGGATGACGTCCCTCGGCGAGCACACTATTCCGGGAAAGGGAGGGAAGAAAGGAAGCGACCTGGGACCTATAAGTTAGGTACCACCTGGTGTTGTGAATGAGGTGCCTGGTGTGAATGAAGAAAACCCAGGAAAAACTTCATTCAGAGGTGGCTGGCCTGAAAAAGCGTTTTACACTTTTTCGACCGACCAAAGTTTCCGTTTTGACCCCAATTAACAATTCTTCTTCCAAATTTACTCAAATCTACTATTCCGTCCCCCAAATATATTCTTTTTCCCCACCAAATTTTATATTCTTCAGTTTGATTGTACAATTTTCAATGAAAGCTTATGTCCCCTTAAATAGTTTCACGACGCAACCTACGCCCTAAAGTGACCTGTGGGGCACGCCGGAGGACCAGTGTTCCTTGAAGGTCGTCTCAAATGTTTAAGTAACAATATCTGCAACATGTAGGTGTTTCGAAACATCTATATTGAAACGACGGAAAATCTAAGGAAACGGAAAGGATGCATTAGTCATAGAAGACTTACTGAATGGCCTTCAGGGTCTCAGGCCTCACACTTCTCTATTTTTCTATAGGGATACCTTACGTTTCGTGTACAACACATATCCACGTTACATGCTTTTTATACCTAAAGCAATGGATGTAAAATATCTATATTTTACTTATTCAACTATATGTATTCTCAATCTGCAACATTTCGATATTTCCTATGAGATCGGACTTTTGGGATGCCGACCGGTGCATATATATTGTGAACTTCTGCTGAAACAGTTTGGTAGAGATAATACAGTTGATTGGACATTCTCCCACAACTGTTTTATTATAAAACTTCATCAGTTTTTACAGTATGATACAATTCTAAAGGAACGAGCTCCTCCGTGGTTAAGCGGTTAGCGCAAAGCCTTTGGCGTAGGAGACCCAGGTTCAATTCCCGGCGGGAGCTAGTATGGTTCTGATCCCATATTAAGCTGTAGGTCTACGTAAATCAAATCAAAAATCAAAATTCTAAAGGTGACCTGAAGACCAAATAGAGTCGATTAATTTAGTAGTTGATGAGTAGGAATGTCCCAGGGCCCAGATGCAGCCAAGGGGCAGGTTTGGGAGAACCTCAAGGCCCAGTCTCAGCCAAGAGGTGTGTGTGTGTTGTCTCTCAGGGTCCAGACGCAGCCAAGAGAAAATGATAGGTTTCTCTCAGGGCGCAGATGCATCCAAGGGACAGGTTTGTGAGAACCTCAGGGCCCAGTCTTAACCAACAGGCGTATGCGTAGTGTCTCTCAGGATCCAGACAGAGCTAAGAGAAAAGCATAGGTTTCTCTCAGGGCCCAGATACAACCAAGAGATTGTGATAAGGAGCTCTGAGGAACCAGACGAAGATAAGAGAGGGTAAGGTAATTCCCGAGATCCACAGCACACTGATGCCTTCAAAGGTGTTCCTGCGTCTTATATACCAGTATATCCTCCTCCTGAATCCTCGTAGAACCTCGGGGTGGTGACGTTCGTCCGTTTCGGATCACATACTGATTAATGACATCTGCTTTGTTGTTGTTGAGCATGTGGATCGTTGTCATATCCAGAGAGGATATGACAATATACAAAGACTGATTCATAAATCATGGCAAATATTTCTTTTTCTCGCGAACTGGATACATCACAAAACATTTAAAGATATACACTTGAAAGTATACAGTACCGTACATACTTTCAAAATGTTGTCACTAGAAAATTTTACGTACACACGTTGTTCGAGGTTCCACACTTTTACTAAAAACTGTCACTAATTGACAGAGTTGCCAATTTCAGAGATCAAAATTATCGATTTTCGTCTTTAAAATATCCTATAGAGCTCCTTATAGTATATTACAAAAAGCTATTGTATATTCGATATGCACGTGGTAATTGTAGAGACACGTATTTTACTATTAATAATAGCAATGATATGTAATAAACTTATCTAGTAATCTTCAGTTTCGAACTCCAAATTTGCGTCACTGTCCTCACCATTTTTAAAAATCCATATTAACACTGCTCTGAATAACAACAACATTTCCATTCCATCGTAAACGTAATTGAATTTCAGAAACAATTGATTCAGAGTTGCCATTTGTCAATTCTCAAATTGTTATTTATTTATTTTAGTCGGAATGACTGTTAAAAACCTTTGTGTGTTTCTTATAATTATTTAATGCACATTCAAAAATTTCCCCCAAAAAAGTGAGTTCTAAAATTATCGTATATTCATCTATTATGGCAAGGGCACTTTATCGTACATAACGTTATGGCTTAAATTATCGTATAGTTGGCAAGCGTGCTTTATGATCGAAACTTGTCGCTTGCTTAAATCCATCGCTCTCAGCACATACTCAATCTGGTGGTAACAATTCCAAATGTATATCTTAGGTTTTCCGTGTTGATCTCAGTTCAGGAGAGAGAGAGAGAGTAGACATGACTTATAAATCAACCCTCCTATATATGTGGGAGAGAGGCGGAGAAAGAGAGGATGTTAAGATGCTAGAAAGTAAAAGGAAAAAGGCAATCCTAAAGATAAAAATGTGAAGACAAATGTGAGGACAAAGGAGAAAAGAACAAAGGGTATGTATAAGCATGAAGGAAAGGAAAATTTCGAAGCTAAAAGGTTTGCAAATTGAATATAACAAGTTGAAAGGTAACGTTGATTGATAGAAAAGACTTGCTTTAAGGTAAAAAAAGACAAAAAGGAGGGGAAAGGAACAACGTTGCTATGAAGAAAGTAAAAACGAACAGGGTAAAATTCTAAAAATAGTTTCTTAGACAAGATGTACAGGAACGTAAGGTATTCATGCTTTGTCCTTGTAGTAGTTAAAAAGCAGGATGGTAAAAGGAAAGAAAATAAAAACAATACGAAATTTCCTGAATTGAAAACATTCTTCAAACAAAAGAACAACATAATGCAACAGTGACTTTACACAAAGGTGATACTCATTTAAAAGTGATATGAAAATGAGAACAGGAGACTGAGTACATGGTGTTAAGATGTTGAGTATTGCGTGTAATAGTCTACTTTGCGTTTTTTTTTCTTTTTTTTCGTTCGAAATCGAGAGTACGGCGCACAAGCATCACAGTTAGTCGCCACAACAATTTGGGTCCGTAAGCAGTACATCTGAAAGTAAATGACATTTAATATTTTCGGTTTTCCTCGATTTAGTAACAGCTTTAAATAACATTTCTCCTTGGAATTTGAACACATAAATACTTTAATACTACTGCTACTACTACTACTACTACTACTACTACTACTACTACTACTACTACTACTACTACTACTACTACTACCACTACCACTACTACTACTAGTAATAATAATAATAATGTGTCAAGTGGCTTTCTCGGTGTTCTATTTCCTCTCACCTTCACATTCCACCAATAATTTCATAATCATCCATTTTCATTTATCATCCGTCTCTTTAGCCTAAAAGGCAGGACGTAAGAACATAAATTACGTTTTCATTTCAATTATAATTTTAGTAATAATAATAATAATAATAATAATAATAATAATAATAATAATAATAATAATAATAATAATAATAATAATAATAATTCGAATTCTTTATAGTGAATGAAAATCAGAATTATTACTTTCATTTTGCTATTAACCGAGACAGCCGTCCAGTTCTTGTTGCCCACAAGTGCTGAATGTAGCAAATGGGAATGGCGACAAAGGCTACATTCCCAGTTAGTTCGTTATCGAAGTACAACGTGTGAAATACGATTTATTTCTCATTGAGTGAAATGTTGTTGCTGTTCTTTTGAAGACAATTGCGATGTTCATTGCAACCATTGTCTCGACGAAGAATTTTAGGAATGATCCAAAAAAAAAAATGGATCAAAAGATCGTGATCTTGGCCAGGGATTGTAGGAATGATAAAAAAAAATGCATCAAAAGATAGCCATCTTGGCCAAAAATTAGTTTTTTGGATCAGGGGTAATAAATTTTTTGAACGGTCCCTAAATCGAGTTTTCGTATTTTCTACGGAATAAGCACATCATAATGAGTTAAGTGATAGCTTAGGTTTGTCTACACTATATGTAGTTTTCCAGATATAAGACTTGCAGCAAAACTTTTGATTGAAATATATTGGATCTTTTGATGCAATAGATATTTTTTTATTAATTCGTTAACTTTATTTTTAATTACGAATTGCATTTTTATGTATTCCTGTTCTGATGTCATCTTTTGCAGTTATTATTATTATTATTATTATTATTATTATTATTATTATTATTATTATTATTATTATTATTATTATTATTATTATTATTATTATTATTATTATTATTATTATTAAAGACTTGAGAATTAAATGCTACATCTGAAATCGCAGAAGAGGTTAGATAAAAATCACGTGTGATCAATAAGTGAGATGAAAGATGATGAAGTTTGCAAGGATTACAAAAAGGGGTGAAACAGGTAAACAAAGTAGGGAATCACTGTTTTATAGAATAACACTTTGCCACTGGAGAACCCAGATCTAGACAGAAAGTAATAACAAATTCTAAACTTTCTGAATAACAGAGAAAGGCAAACATCCTTTGCGTAGCTTTATAACTAAAAAGGGACAGACATAGTATCAAAAAAGAATACATATAATTAAAGGATGTTTTCTTAATTAAAGCAGTTTCAAACATTATTATTGCCTGTTATGTAAATAAACAGAAGGAGAAAACAATTTATAATAAGAAACGGTCATTTTGCCTGGATTCTCTCCAAAGAAGTACGGGAAAAGTTGAAATATCTTTCTTGCCCCCCCACGTAAACTACTTTTGTTTGCTTCTCATGTTTCTTGGCACGTTCTCTCCTCAAACACAGTGTTTTGAACAAAATGAAAGCAGTGCTTTGTGGACACAAGAAGTACAGAGGAAAAGGAGATCAAGATTTTTCACGAGGTGTTGAATTTCAGTCCGCTTCCCTTATTCTCATAAAGCAAGAAAGAAAGAAAGAAAGAAAGAAAGAAAGGAGAAGTATTTCAACAGACAACACTCAACAGCAATAAAAGGCCTATATTTTCTTTCTTTTTTTCATTCCTTCTATCTTGTTTCTTTTTTTAAAAAAAGTAAAAGAAAAGTTTCAGGAGGACTGGATTATTCTTTTCGCCTCTGTGATTCTGAAAACAGTCTACTATTTAGATCTGTAGTATACACTAGGAGTTTTGTAGTAATCTTAGGAATTTTTTCTGCCTCAGTTCATATAGAGGTGTTCTGTGTAGTAAGGAAGAATTCAACAAGAGTTTCGTGTCCTGAAAATGCATTCTGAACGGTCAAAACAATCGTTCAGATTTATTTTGAAACTGTATTTTCTAAGGGAAAAAAAAAAGAATAACATCTACAAACTCTCCATATAAGCAGAAGTGACTGTCACACGATTGTTTGGTATTACTAACTCGCAGGTGATTACTAAGATATTTTTGTTGGGAGGGGTCTAAACTTTGGTGAGTGGTCGGGAAACACTATCAAAAATCAGAAATTATTAATTGAGGACCATTTTAACAAAACTCAACAAACGCCATTTTTTTTTCAACGGATTGTGGTACTTTAATATGAGCCTCACACAATGGCTAACAGGAAATATGAGGAAACCGAATATTTGCCATTGTAAAAGCCGCCTGAATATAGCAAATTTTCACAAAACTCAACATCTCAATTTTTTCAAGATTCTACAATTATTTCCATTCCTCAATATTATTTCCCAATACGTGGCCATAGCTTTTTGCCTCCTGACAGTTTTTGGTCTTATTGAATAAAGAACTAAGAAAACACAAAACGATCTTAGAATATTATGACATTTTGGGGGAAATTTGGGGAGGTTAAAATTTAGGGTAAAGACTGGTATAGTTACGATATGAAATCAATCTCCAAACATTCCATGAAAGCGAAATTCCTTTCAAGATATCTGAAGCAAGAGTACTGCATTATGTAAGAAGACCTGAAACCAGGGCATAATGCCTTTCAAGATACTTTGCTTTACCGATAGACGTTTTAGGTGCTTAAATCTGGAAGGGGGATGCATCAATAATGTTTGAAACACCTCAACTTCCATCAGCGAATCATATAACCAAAAATAAAGCTAATGATGTGAAGAAGTTGATGTCTTATTTTCACAATGATTCAGAGGAAAGTAAAGAGTTCTATTCAAAAGTTGCACAAGGGAATACTAGTACGAGGGGGTGCTGAAAAGTTCTTAGCTTTACTAAGAAAAATAAGACAAAATTAAATTTTTTTGATGGATTTATTCAACATACTCTCCCTTCAATTCGATGCATTTTTTGCTTCGGGCCTGCAATTTATTTAGGCCCTTTAAATAAAACTCTTTTGGTTGGGTGTCAAACCATGAGTTTACTGCTGTAATTGCTTCAGAAATGTTGACGAATTTTTGCCCCTTCAAGTGTTTCTTTAAATTTGGGAATAGGTGGTAGTCTGATGGGGCCAGGTCAGGTGAATATGGTGGGTGGTGCAAGTTTTCAAACCCTAAGCTAGCCAATGTTTGCATCGCAGCATTCCTCTTCTGAGAAGACGCGTTGTCTTGAAGGTAGACAACTTTTCGAGACAACTTTCCACGGCGTTTTTGCTTCAGCTCTGAGTGAAGCCTTTCCAGTAATGATGCATAGTAAGCTCCGGGTTATGGTGTTACCTTGTTCTGGATAATCAACAAAGATTACCCCATCTTTATCCCAAAAAACACTGGCAAGAACCTTTGAACTTGATTTTTGCACATGAAACTTTTTGGCCTCGGTGAACCACTGTGACGCCACTCTTTTGATTGTTCCGTTGTCTCTGGATCATATAAATAGATCAATGTTTCATCCTCCGTGACCAAACGTTCCACAAAATTAGTCCTTTCTTGCTCAAAACGGCTCAAAACCTCTTTGGAAGCAAGCACTCTTGCGCGCTTTTGATCGGCTTGCAAACATTTCGGCACCCATTTGGCAGAAAGTATGTTCATATGCAAATGATCGCGAATAATGACACCAACGCGTTCACGGGATATACCTAGGTCCTCTGCTATACTTTTAGCAGAAATTCGTCTGTCTGTGAGAATCATTTCATTAACCTGTTCAACGATTTCTGGCACAATCACTATGGATGGTCTCCCCGGGCGGGGGTCATCTTTAGTGCCAAAATGGCCTGTCTTAAATTCCACTAATCCAGTTCTTCACTGTGGCATAACAAGGTGAATGGACCCCCAATGTTTGTTGCATCTCACCATGGATCGTCTTAGCAGATTTTCCCTGGAGGAAGAGGAACTTCATCACCGCTCGACTCTCAACATCGTTGAACTTCTTGGGCTGCTCTGCCATCTCAAGCACTCACCTAAAAAAAAAAAAAAAAAAAAAAAAAAAAAAAAAAAAAAACTTTCCTTTGTACCAATGTTTTAATATTTCGTCACAAACATATAGACACATGTAGCTTTCAAATAAAAACAAACATTATAAATATCGGAAGGGGAAGGGGGCAAATCTAAGGACTTCCCCGCATCCCCTCGTAATACTAAAGACAAAATTCTGTATTGTGAAGAAACCTTTATATTAAAGAGCACTGTGTTGCTGTATTGCTTTCACGCAGCATTAAACGTTTTAACATTGTATTATGCACTATTGCTTTAGTTGTCATTATAATGTATGACTATGAGTTTCATAATAGATTTAAGATGTGAGAAACAGATTTTATTTCTGCGAAAACTTCTGTTCATGTGTTAAAAGAAATATATAAATTTACTAATACACTGTTAACTTCTTATTCTGATATTATCTACAAAATGTAATATACTTAAGAGCCCATTGAATTTAAATGCTTAGAATGTATATTTATAACACCTTACTTAATAAAATAAAGAAGAAACATACATGAAAAAGTGGATATGTTGAGTTTTGTAAAAATTTGTAATTTCTAACTTTTTTCCTCAATAAAGGGCATTAGTGATGAGGTTCAATTATTCCTTCATCAATCCCTAACTACATGGATGACCAACAGTGGCGTATTTACAATTTTGTTTCGGGGGGGGGCCTTTGCTAACTTTCGGGGTGGCTTTGCCTGAAAATATCAAAATTATGCAAGATATTTCATATACTTTACTATAGTAAGTAAGATTTCGGAGGGGGGATTAAGCCCGGAAGCCCCCCTAAATACGCCACTGGTGACCAGTATTAAATTTTTTAAATCTTTTGAATCAACGATATTGAGTACAACTTAACTTCTATAAAATTTTGTAAATGGCGTCTGTTGAGTTTTGTTAAAACAGCCCTCAATTTGTAAACACCAACACTAACACTAAAATAGAAAAGTTCTTCAGTATTAATCCAATGTTTTTATTTTAAACGTTTCTCCCGAACTTTCTGTCCGCTGTATACTATAGGTTGTTATCGCGGTTAATTAAATTCTTTGTCTTCAATTCCCGATAAGGACACTCGGTCGAAAAGATTTTTTTTTTTTTTTTTTAGGCCAGCCATCCTGAGTGAGATTTTTTCCTGGAATTTTCTCATTCACACCAGGCAAATGCCAGGATGGTACCTAACATATTAGTCCCATGCTTCCATTCCTTTCTTCCTCACCAATTTCCCGGGCAGTGTGATCGCCGAGGGGACGTCATCCCTGACATGTGTGACGGGCTAATATGCCTATAGATGCCGAAAGCCTACAATTCTAATTCGTAATCGTAATCCTGACACATGACGGGCTAATATGGCTATAGATGCCGAAAGCCTACAATTCTAATTCGTAATCCTAATCCTCATACATGACGGGCTAATATGCCTATAGATGCTGAAAGCCTACAATTCTAATTCGTAATCGTAATCCTGATATATGACGGGCTAATATGCCTATAGATGCCGAAAGCCTACAATTCTAATTCGTAATCGTAATCCTCATATATGACGGGCTAATATGGCTATAGATGCCGAAAGCCTACAATTCTAATTCGTAATCGTAATCCTCATACATGACGGGCTAATATGCTTATAGATGCCGAAAGCCTACAATTCTAATTCGTAATCGTAATCCTGATACATGACGGGCTAATATGCCTATAGATGCCGAAAGCCTACAATTCTATTTCGTAATCGTAATCCTAAAAACTTTGTCATGTTTAACAAAGTTATTAGTTTTTGTTAAAAATAATTAAACTGAAATAATATAGTTTTTGATCTGCAATTAAATCTTCATAGTAGTTTTAAATCGGTAAATTGAGTGTAAATTGTTAAAAATACCTTCTTAAATCTGAGAAACCGTTTCTTATCTGTGCACCGAGAATATATTTTCTTAGAAACAAGAGTTTGAAGCTCTCATTAATGAGAAGTGAAGAAAAGCAGATGAGGTTGTATAAAGCGAAACGAGAAAATATACTGTTACTTTCCTTATGAATGAGAATTGTCAAAACTCGTTTCTAAGAAAATGTCTCAGTGCACAGATAAGAAACGGTTTCTCAAATTTAAGAAATTATTTTCAACAGTGTATAGTTTAACCGATAGCAACGTTTTATAGCGTGATTATTTATTACTGGAAATTAGCGTGCAGACGGAAATGTTTGCTGTTTGTTATTTGGATTTATTATTGTTATGCTTTGAGCATATACCACAATCAACGATTATTTTCCTAATCCTGGTCATATTTAGATAAAAATTATAATTCTTTATTCCTAAGAATAATAATAAGAAGTAAATTTATAAGGACTAATATGTGTGGTATATAATATATGCATATATATGTTTGGTAAAAGCGAATATGTGGCTTTGTATGCAATTATAAATGGAACTTTTGAAGCGTTGCCGATGTGTTTCCATGACTACTTTTTAATTTAATTTTTTCTCCTTTATCTTCGGTTTCCGCTTTACATTCTCTTTCTCTCTCTCTCTTTCTCCCGTTCGTTGTCTGTTGCCTAAAGCAATTTCCCTTTCTCTCTCTCTCTCTCTTTTCCCTTTCACTCTTAATATGATTCTCTCTGTCAGCGACATATTGACTTTAATAACTTGTCTTCGAAAGTTTCTTCTCTCATTCTCTCCAGAGAATGAAGCGAATCTTATTTTGCCTTCTTCCAAGCTTCTTTTCTGTCGCAAATGTAGTTCCATACCGTAAAAGATCTGGAATAACATTTTTTCTATAATAAAAAAATGAATATTATGCATATAATACCAACAATAATACTATGTGAAAAGAAATTTAAAAATAGGATTTGGGAATATTATATATTATTTTTTATTCTAAAATTATATTGTATAGATGAGGATTCAAAGTAGGATAGAAAAATTGAGGAGAACGTTTCTGTGGCGGTTGTTTCCTTGAAAGAAAGGTATCATGACAGTTATTTCCTTGGAGGAAAGGCATAATCGTACTTGTTTCCTCATGCTGTAATAGATATTTCCTTGTTTCTTTTACGTAGCTCCAATAAGAAAAGTATTCAACTGCAAGGTTGGTGTAAATATACAAGTTTTGCCGATAGATGTCACTACAGTCTTCGTATATATCTCATATATTTTTTTACCTTTCACGAAAATTTACAATTTCTCTTATACATTTCAACCTAGAGACTTCAATTTTTTAGAGAAAGAGCTTCATAACCTATCAAAGGCAACAATCCGTGCCCATTTTTATTTAGAATTTTATTCATTGTTGAAACAGTTCCATTGTTAAAAATTTGAATATTCATTTCAACAATCAAGCAGTTTCAACAATGAAAAAATTCTAAATAAAAAATTGATACGGATTTTTGCCTTTGATAGGTTATGAAGTTCCTTCTCTAAAAATTTGAAGTCTGTAGGTTGAAATTTAAAAGAGAAATAGCATGGGCGCCCATCAGGGGGGCAAGGTGGGGCGTTCGCCCCCTCCTAGAGGAAATTGTACTTAGGAATATCGAAAACCCAATAGAATTATTAGAGTGGTTACAGCAAAATTTGAAACTATATTTGAAACGTCGCTTATACTTGCCCTCCCTTAAAAACCAAAATATGGGCGCCCTTGAGAAATAATGAATTTTCGTGAAAGGTAAAAAATACACGAGAGATATGTAGACTATAGTGACATCTATCGGCAAAACTTGTCCCTTTAAACGAACCTTGAAGGAAAGTATCATGGCAGTTGTCTCCTTAGAGAAAAGAAATCATGACAGTTGTTTCTTTGGAGGAAAGGCATCATGATAGTTTAATACTTTTCTTATTGGAGCTACTTAAAAGAAATGAGGAAAAACCTATTACAGCATTTTCAGACATTTAAAAATAGAATTGTTTTCTCGTCTCGAAAAGATATCATGAAAGTGATATCTCGTCTTAGCAAACGTGCCTGGTTTCTATTGGAGGAGCTCTGTCTCGTGCGTCTCATAGGCAACTCCATCTGAAACGTGTTACCCGTGTTTCTTCCTCACTTAAGATCTGTAATGGCTGATCCATTTCCATCGGAACAACTTGCAGACAGCAAAACCTGTCAAACCAGGTTTTACAGAGCAATAAAACTGTCACACACACACACACACACACACGCTCACGCATGAGCGTAAACCAGTCTCTCAGCCGTTATGCACCTAGGTAGCACCGTAAAGGAGCTGTGGTGTGGAAAATGCTGCCTAAAAACAAAAACGCTTTTGGGAAGGGTACGTCATGGCTCTTTTCCGTGCCAAATGTTTGCATTTCGTGCATATTAGAACAGTTACTGAAAAAATAGTTTTGTGATAAGACAGGCTATTTTAGTGTTATACAAATAACTAAATAGTACGTACTCGTCTACGATGCAAATCACCAACAAGTACATATCCAAAGAGACAGTATCAGTGAAACCTACAACACCTGTGCTACAGAAGATTCAGGATATGGTGCCCTTTGAGAATGCGTTACCACAACGTTTTGCTGCTAATCGATTACATGTAACTAATCTATACGAATCGTGCAAATCCATCTCGAATTGAGGCTGTAGGATATCTTGGAGCGAAGGAGTAAGGACAGGAGAAGAGTAAATGGACGTTGTACAGTTAGTGCATATATATATATATTCTATCGACAATAAAATGGTGAATGAAGAACGCTGAAGTAGACAATCACTCAATGAAGAACGCAGAAATAAATGATTAACCAATGAAGATGTTCGAAACTATTCATAGATAAGCCAAAAATAGCTGCTGTATTATTACTCATGTAATCGCATTTACTCTGTGTACGAGCGTCACTATTACACTCCCTGATGACTGCTAGAAAATTATCGCGACAATGGACGAGTCTACTTAAATGACTCTTTACGCTATCACTTATAGAGATGTTCATGAATAAGACCGATGTTACTTTGTGAATTAACACAAAGAAAGTTTCTTCAAACAGCTTTACGGTAGTTACTAGCTTTTGCTATAGATAGAAACTAATGATTCGTAAGGTCATAAATCTCAAAATCAGTTCTGCTTATTACCAAGAACAGGTTTTCTTATAAAAACGAAATACTAAAGTTCCATGTGGACTTCACGATCATGTGGAACTGCACTAGAACTTAGCTTAATTCACGCGGCCAAGAAATTGCTAACCTTCTGCCGACGCATGGTAGTTACAACTGCTAGCCATGCTATCCACTCGAGGATATTTCAGATTAGAACTTCAGATGCTAAAGTGATTGCAAGGAATCGTTCAGCTTGACCTAGATTTACAGATGACACCACCCAATAGAATGCAAGGATATGTTCCGGTCATCAACCTTATCCATGAAATTTTGCCGGTGTTGCCTCTCGCGCTGTACGGAGAACATCTCCTGAGAGTACAGTGTGGTTGGATTGCAGCTAAGTTATGTTTAGTTAATTTTTTTGCTATTTTATATTCTCATTGTCGTTTTCGTTAGTGTTACTTTTTATCGTTTAATTAGAGTACTTGTTACCGTTCGTTTTATAGTAATTTTAATCGCCTTTTGTCGCTCGTTCATCATGTCTTCAAAGTTTGACAACACTGTTGGTGGACTTCTGTTTGACGTTTTTCCAAGTGTGTGTTCGAAAAGCAGTTCCACAGATAAACCTTACTTTTTCGATGTATCAGATGTAAAGCAGAACACTTCTACGATTGGCCTAGAGCCCAGGCTTCACGAGTCATTGCAACCACCATAGTTCCATAATTATTATGATTATGCACTTCTGACACAGTGCTACCAATAGGTAGTAATGCATACTGTAAAATTTTGTCTTTTAGGATAGAGCTAAAGCATGGTATACGGGAGTTTTGGACTTTTCCATAACCTTTTATTATAACTTTCTTCTTCTATACAATAGTAATGAATATTACGACAAAATATAAATTCCTCTAAATAACTTGGTGGTTTACTAGTGAATTTGTTGGAGTCCAATGACCTTCCGTCTGAGGGCGCTAGGAACCAAGGCTCATATGGCTAAGGTGTAGGTAGGTTAGGTACCTCTCAGAGACCAGGCGTCCTAGAGAGTGGTAAGAATAAAAGAGTTCTCAGAGACTAGGCGTTCTATAGAGTGGTAAGGATAAAAGAGTTCTCAGAGACCAGGCGTCCTAGAGAGTGGTAAGGATAAAAGAGTTCTCAGAGACCAGGCGTCCTAGAGAGTGGTAAGAATAAAAGAGTTCTCAGAGACTAGGCGTCCTATAGAGTGGTAAAGATAAAAGTGTTCTCAGAGACCAGGCGTCCTAGAGAGTGGTAAGAATAAAAGAGTTCTCAGAGACTAGGCGTCCTAGAGAGTGGTAAGGATAAAAGAGTTCTCAGAGACCAGGCGTCCTAGAGAGTGGTAAGAATAAAAGAGTTCTCAGAGACTAGGCGTCCTAGAGAGTGGTAAAGATAAAAGAGTTCTCAGAGACTAGGCGTCCTATAGAGTGGTAAGGATAAAAGAGTTCTCAGAGACCAGGCGTCCTAGAGAGTGGTAAGGATAAAAGAGTTCTCAGAGACCAGGCGTCCTATAGAGTGGTAAGGATAAAAGAGTTCTCAGAGACCAGGTGTCCTAGAGAGTGGTAAGAATAAAAGAGTTCTCAGAGACTAGGCGTCCTAGAGAGTGGTAAAGATAAAAGAGTTCTCAGAGACCAGGCGTCCTAGAGAGTGGTAAGGATAAAAGAGTTCAGAGACCAGGCGTCCTAGAGAGTGGAGGTGATGATCAATCAGTGGAAATTGATGTCTTCTGCAGTGTTTTGGCTTCTTTTATCCAGAAATGTTGCTGACTTGATTAATCTTCGTCACTTCCCAATTGTTGACGATAGTTGACGACGTCTCCTTTTGACTATTGTCTGAAGTGTGTTTACAGACAACACGTGGAAGTACAAGGGGAAACCTTGCAGTACCATATTCGTGAGAATAGTAGCAAGGTATTTTACTATTTACGCGTGGTTGCCACATATGCGATGTTTGTGATGGTAGTGGTTGACGTGTTGGAAAGAATTGGAAAACTCTGCATATGCAAGAGACGGCATAGAACAGTCATATCCATCTGCATGCTCTCATGAGTATCCGTATCCATATCTTACCCAAGGGCACACCTACAAGGGGGATCCACCGGGTCTGGACCCCCCCAAAACTTCCTAACTCAACATACATTTGTACACTTTCTCAATAGAACTATAATTGTTTAAGAAGGAATTGATGTAGCATGAAAATTTGATCTCACACTTAATCTGTACTTTTTCTACTATAAAAACAATCCAGTTCTATTATTTACGTCTGAAAATATACATTGGCTCACAAAATTGATCGTACACCCTACTAATTTCTAAATATTAACACGTAAAGTCATTACTCGTCATAAAGTCTACATGTTTGCAGTTATTGAGGCGGAACCGATGTTTATGAGACCCATTTGTGTAAGTATAGCACCGTCTTGTCCTCCATGTGTACAGTTGTTGATGGATTCTCCAGATCCATGTACAAAAGACAGTCACAGAATTGATTATACTCTTTACATTTAGCTCGTGTTGAAGACGGGGTTGGAAACAAACAAAGCTGAAGGAGTGAGTCACTGTACTAGTAGGTTATCTATGTCCGTCTACGTTTTTGAGGTGAGTGCAACTCAAACAAAGTGCAGTACAATGGCACCAAAAAGCGAAACTACACACTCTGAACGTAAATTAATTATTAAATTAACTACGGAGTACAAATCTTTAAGAACTATAGCAAAAGTAATGGGGAGAACACATTCAACCAGCCAGGCAGTTGTCAATAGATTCAAGTACGAGGGCGGGATAAGAAATAAAGTTAGTAGAGGAAGAAGACTATATTGAGTGAAAGAGACGAACGAAGAATAAGTTTAAAAGTAAAAAAAAATCCTCGTCATAGTGTACTCATACTGACAACAAAAGTATCATCATCCATTGGGAGACCCCTTTCCACAGAAACAGTGAGAAGAACCCTAAGAAAAGCTGGATTCAATGGCCGAGTTGCTAGGAAGAAGCCCTATATTAACAAGACGAATCAGCGTAAAAGGCTTCAATTTGCTCTGGAACACAAGCATTGCTCCGAAGACTTTTGGAATAGCGTTATATTTAGAGATGAGAACAAATTTAACGTGTATGGATCCGATGGACACAAAATTATTTGCTGAAAACCTAATACAGAATTTAAGAAGGAAGATACTAGACCGACAGTAAAACATGGAGGAGGATCAGTCATGGTTTGGGGCTGCATGCCAATTTTTGGAGTAGGAAATCTACACTTTATTGAGGGCGCAATGACAAATTTACATATCTCAACATATTGAAGACAAACTTGAAGTCTAGTGCAGAAGACTTAGGACTTGGGCAGTTCTACAGATTTCAGCAGGACAATGACCCTAAGCATGCCTCTTACATTGTGCGCTCATGGCTATTGTACAGTACACCAAAGCCTCTTGAAAGCCCTCCTAAATCACCAGATCTCAATCCCATAGAACATCTATGGTGAGAATTAATGAAAAATGTGCAAGCAGTGCCAACCAAATAACCTGACAGAACTGAAGACTTTTCTGAAAGAAGAAGTTCTCAAGTTTACACCTAGTGTTACAAAGAAGTTGGTACAATCAATGCCAAACAGACTAGTCGCAGTGATAAGAAGAAACGGGGGTTCGCAACTCGCTACTGAGCTTTCCGAATTTTGTAAATGGACAAGGTGTACGAATAATTTTGTGACTCTCAAGTTTGTGTATGAAAATGTTTTGTTTCCACGTTCAAAGTCTGATTTTGTGTAAAAGAATGAAATAAATATATTTTATTTATAAGATCCCTTGACATGACATATCTCAGTTTGTCAAGTGTACGATCAACTTTATGAGCCACTGTGTAAAGTGGAAACATTTTACTATTACTTATCGTCATTTCGGGTGCAGAATAATACCTGTTCAATATTACATAGACATAGTGATTTGTAGTATCGGACATTCCCAAAACCAGCCACAGAGGTTTGGGGGGGCATGAATATGTTAGGGGGGACAAGTCATCAAAAATTCTCTTATAAATATCTAAATTGTGTTTTTGTGTTGAGGTTTGGAGGGGCCACGAAAAGTTTAGGGGGGCTGGGCCCCCTTAGTCCCCCTCTATTTGCGGGCCTGGTATCGGATCTAACCATCAAGTTTGAATCCCTGCCAAAAAATTTCTGAGGACGCGCTTGATCTTACCTGTACTATTCTTCAAGCTATACAATCAATATTTCAGTAATCTTAACTCGCATTTAACTGTTTTATTAGTATTTTTTTCAGAGTAGGTTATACACGAAAGCAAAGTCCAAAAGAGGATAAATTTATCTTCGAGAAACTCATTCTAAAAGTGATTGAAAAGTGAAGTGCGTACCTAGCAAACAATGAATGTCAAATAAGGAAACTAGTAAAACAAGGTACCTGAATATATAGCTTTGTCTTTTGCACTTACAAAAGCATTGAAGAGTTGATTTAAGTGACACTTAAGCACCTTCACAAGTCTCTCGCGTAAAGAAGACATTTGTTGAATTTAGGGCACTATATACAGTATCAGGGAAGAAAGCAAAAGCCATATAAATTTGTAATTTGACAATTTGATAGCTTCACCTTTGATCCTTTACCCTTCCTGTTTTTACACCTTTCTCTCTCTCTTTTTTTTAAAAAAATAGACGATCCATCTTTTTGTTTCCGGATCTAGTGCTTTTGTTCCTCAATTGATCCACTCTTCTTCATTTATATTTTAATGCTCTATTTGTGCTCTCTTCCCGCTATGCCTATCGTGATCTATGGATACTTTTAATGTCCATCGGACATCGTCACTGCTAAAAGGGAACATCTACGTAGAATAATGTAAACCTACATTAAAATTTAAAAATTCTTTTCTTTCCTTTCTTTTTGATCATTTTACTTTGTTTTCTATTGGAAATGGGTCATAGAAACAGTCCAGCAGGAACCGTAAATTAGGAACGTGTATGAGGTGCATAGAGATACCTTTACACTTTGTACTGAAGCTGCAGTTCTTTTGTATCAGCGTTTCAACTCTAATATTATGTTCAGTTCAAAGAATCTCCATTTTCATATGCAAAGATATGGCACTTTAAATTCAGCTACCGGTATATAACAAAACAAAATGTATTTTCCTTATTAATCTCAAATTATTTTAAAGAATTGATAACATATCACATTTAGAGGAAGTTCGGGTATTATGGAATACCATTTTTGTTTCGCTTCTAACTCAGTTATGAATTGCACATTGAAACAAAAAGGAAAACAAATATACACCTTAAATATTTGGCTTTATTTATGCGTATCTTGATAAAGAAATTTCGGTATAGGGATGGGCAAAACTTATAATTTGTAAAGAAACCACTTTGGAGGGTAATATGGAATACAAACGCTATATAGAAAAGAAATGAGTTTTCTGTTGAACATACAAAGAATACAGTGACAATATATGAAACTTCTGAATGCCAAGCCATAACTGAATGTGATTACTTTCAAAAGTCACAAATATAATACTCTTCTTCAGGATCGACACAATCATTGTGTGCTCACATTAAACATGAAGAACGCTGGACCCAAGCTCATCCCTTGTATCATTAGAAAGTTTGCTGTAATAAAAAAATACGCTTAGTATTGTTGTCATCATAAATGTAAGTTTAATTGCCCAATACCGATAGATATTTTTGTAATCGGAATACCATACGGAATACAGAATACCATGCTTTTCTTGCGGGTATTCCATATTGCCCTTCACGCCAACTTGGAAACGAGAGAGCTGTTACATGCATTCGAAGGCGTATAGGACAATGGCGCTTATCAAACTACCACTCTGTATACCCAACATCATATTAAACAAAGAATTGTTGTTCTATTACATTTCAATAGGAAAATAGGGGTTGTAAAACACTTACCTGTTAAAGTTTTCAGCAATAAGAAATCAGATTTTCACTGCTACCAATACAACGAATGTCACAATCAGAAGGAGACTGACTGTAAAGCATCATCGAAACGTGAGGTAGTAGTTTCTTTCCTCTCCGCTTGGAAGCAACACATCACAGGTGAGATAATGATGTATTCCATATTATCCGACTATTCCATAATACCCGAACTTCCTCTATACATACTACATACTTTATAAAAAGTAGCAGTGTCACGTGTACATCACGTGAAGGAGTTTGGTTTGTATAACGTGATATTTTCTCAATTAATATTGAAATCCGAAGTGGTATTATATTTCTACCACTTCCGGTTTAAGTAGAGAGACTAGACTGAAGATGGGATTTAATCTTGAAACACTTAGTTGATTGTAGAAAATCAATCCTCGCCAACTTTTTCCGTTTTTACTCTATAGCGATCAACATTTAAACCGGAAGTATTTGATTTATGTTACTTCCGGTTTGAATAGAGAGTTAAGAGAGAAGGTAGTACTTATTTTGAGAATGCTAAATTGATTTAAAAACGCTTCTCGTCATTTCTGATCGCTTTCGTTCTATGTACATCAATAATGAAACCGGAAATTGAGGTTGCTTTCTCTTACTTCCGGTTTTAGTAGAGAGTTAAAGATGGAGATGAAATGTATTTATGGAACGCTTAATCGATTGCAGGAAACCCCTTTTCGTTATCTATTAGTGTTCTGGCTCTATATCCATCAACTTTAAAACCGGAAGTGGTTGACTTTTACCACTTCCGATTTGAATATCAGTTCTACAAGTGTCGAACTCAATTTCTTTCTCTTTTACTCTTTACATCCTGGCTAAAACTGATGGTGATCCATCAAGTACCAGTAATTCTTAAGATTTTTTTTTGTCTCTCTGGAAGACAGACACAGTTTTTTGTTTCTTTGACGTATGGACACTCTCACTGACAGGATAAACATATAAAGAAGTCTTGCTGAACCAGTCTCTTTAAAAATGAAATCAACGTTGTCTGTTACATCATTATGGAAAAAGTGGCTCAAGCGTTATGAAATGAATTTTTGAAGATCGTATAATTAACACTGTTCCCGATACTTTTTTTTTTGGCAAAAAGAGGGATGAGAAGGAGGGAGGAAACGGGAGCACCACGAGAAAACCTGCAAACACAATGTTGTCCACCACTAACTTACTTTGTTTGGGATCGAACCAGGGACCCCATGCACCAGAGGTAAGAGCTCTACCACTGAGCCACCGCGACCCCTACTAATTTCATTGAAATGCGTATCCTAAGGAGCAGCGAGGAGGGAAGTTCAAATTTTTTATTTTCAAAATTTGTGTATTTTTATGAGATTCGGAAGTTAGTGAAATTAAACTCGGCATATAAACTTGTCATTTAAAATAAGTGAACACTTGCCCCAACGTTTTCGAAAATGCTATTTCTAAAGGAAAAAAAGAAAGGTGAATTAGTTTATTACTAATTCACAGACAGTAACAAACTAGGCCACAGAAATAGTTTGTTTAAAAGTTAATACGAGGTGTATAAGGAAAGTAAATGTACCGATTTTTTAGAATAAATTAGGCTGACATATAATTACGACTCTAATGTAAAAAAAATAATTGTAATATATGCACAGCAAAAAAAAAAAAAAAAAAGTTAGGTTAGACGGTTTTCCTAGAGAAATTGCTACTTGAGTGTATTGCCGTTATCTCGAAAACGTGTCCTGGGAAGACATAGTTTAAGCACTGTTTTACATCGGTCACTGTTACGAACACATTCTGAATATTGCTGAAACATACAGTGATTATATTGTTCCCGTACGAGATTGTATATATATTTATAGATATATAGATATATAGGGAGTTTCAAAATAACATCAATAACTTTTGGGAGGTAATTCCTGACACCAAGATAAGACAAAACTATAGATCAACCTTAGTGCACAAATGCTGAGTGCAATATATACACACACAAGACAGTCGAAAAGACGAAATTAAAGAAAAAGATACACACATTGAAGAGATGAAAAATATATGAAAATACTAAACAAGGTACCTTCATTTCTATTAATATCAACAGCGAAGTGTTTTAATGAATAGATTATGTATTTACCTGTGACAACATTTTTCCTCACAAGATGTTGTAGCTCAACGGTAGAGTGAGCACTTCTCATGTGTGGATTTCCTAGTTCGATCAACGGTCGATTGGAAAGAAAGTAGTCCTTGTCAAATATAGAAGTAGAAGGCGAGAAAAGAGAATAGGTGAGTATTTTCGATACGTGGGTAGTATTATTAGTAATAATATGGGATTTGAACGTGAAGTAAAAGCAAGCATAGGAAAGACTGAAGAAGCCTTTCGAAGGAGAGAAAGTTCTTTTGTGGGATTTTGAATAAAGCGTTTCGTAACATGCTTCGTGTGAGGTATTGCAATGTACGGGCAGAAACATGGCCATTACGCAAGAATGACGAAACACGACTGGAAGCTATCGAAATTTGGGTGTGGAGAAGAATGGAGAGAATTATTTGGGTCGAATGGGAAACGAATAAGATGTTAGAAACGGGGGGAGAGAAACGAACAGTTTTAGATATTATTGAAAAGAGAAATAGATACTTATTCGGACATTGTCTAAAAAGGAACTATATTATGAGGGACGTGCTAGAGGGTACCGTGGTTGGAAAGAGATAGTGAAGACGAAGGAACTACAATTGATGGAGAAGATCAAACCAGAAAAATAGTACGTGAAGACGAAGAGGTTAGCGGAAGAACGTGGAGCATGAAAGCCTGTTAGTTGCGACAAGTGACATGCCAATCAATAATGGCAGTTCGTTAGTCAAAAGTCGGAAAACGAATTTCGCACTCACTCTTCTCATTTCCAAAATGCTTTGTACAGCTCCGTACGAAATTTCTTGGAAAAGCTCTCGAATATTTATTCGCCTGTTTGAACGAACATTCGATTATATTTTTTTTTTTTTGTCACTTTTTGCATGTTCTGTTCTGTTTTTGACGTTGATGGACGCCCCGAACGTTGCTCGGCTTCTAGCGACTCATTTCCGCTTCTTAAATAGCTCATAACACTTGTAAACAATCTTCAGAGTTATAGCATTATCCTTATACAACTATTTCAACATTTCATGAGTTTCTTTGCCACTTTTTTTTTGCAACTTGAAATAGAACTTAGTGTTCACGCGTTGTTGATGCGTGACAGACACGGTAAACACAACCTCACTCTAGCGGCTCTGGACGCTGACTGATGAGTCAGAACGTGTTCCAACTTGATACTGCCTGTCTCAACAGATCAGGCTATTGGACAAATTACATCAAATGGTTGTAGTATCAGCAATTGCTGCTTAAAAAAAAAAAAAAAAAACTTTCACCATATTTTTGATCACACCTTCTATATATTGCTATTTAGAACAAGAATTAGGGACGAATACCTGAAAAAATGTGTTTGATGTTAAATTGAAGTTAAAAATATGTAAATACAGTTTATTTATTTAACAATCACCAAATACAGCTCAGAGAGCATTTTATACTGGATATCTAACAACAAAAATAATAATGGAAAGAATTTGGGAAGGTATCGGCCAGGTCCCGTTTAGTAGGTACCATCTCGGCATTTGCCTGGTAGGACTGAAGAAAACTCTGGAAAACTCCAGTCAGGATGGTTGGCAGTGGGAATCGAGCCCACGACCTCCCGAATGCGAAGCCAATGCTCTAACACTTGAGCTACTTCGCTTTGTTTTTACAATGAACATTTCCTAAATACAAATGAATGAAGGATAACTTCCACAATCGGGAAACCAATGTAAAAATTGTAATGTGTGAGAACTAAAAAACTAATAAAAACTAATGGGACTATATACAGGGTGTTTCAAAACAATATCCACAACGTTTGGGAGGTGATTCCTCACACCAAGATAAGACAAAAAGTAGACCAACCTTGGTGCACAAATGCTTCCTTTCGGAGATATAGGCTGCCGAAAACATGAAAAAATGAAATTTAATGGTCCATAGCTCCAATACTATGGGACTTACCGTAATCGGGAGAAACACTTCACTTAAGAACTAGTGCGTGCCCTATCAAAATATCTGTATTTCAGAATTCTGTGGTACTTCTGCAACAGTTTTTACAGAGGTAGTTGGTGAGTGTTTCAAATTATATGCCCTTAGCCAAACTCCCTATATAAAAGTTGTTGCGTGGGTACTGCAAGATTCTGAAACATGTATTTTTGGATAGGGCACATATTAGTTCCTAAGTGAAGTCTTGACCCGACTACGGTAGGTCCCATAGTTTTGGAGCTATGGACCTTTAAAGTTCATTTTGTCATGTTTTCGGCAGCCTATAACTTCGAAAGGAAGCATTTGTGCACCCAGATTGGTCTATACGTTTTGTCTTATCTTGGTGTGAGGAATCATCTCCCAAACGTTGTCGGTGTTGTTTTGAAATACCCTGTATATGGGTGTAGGTGGGTGGGTGGTGTGTTGCTTTTAAACATTTTGTGGAAACTTCAAGCAAGGAGCTACATAGGCTCAAAAGGCTGGGAAAAGGGTGGAAAACTTGGAAGGTGATTTCTTGTACTTTTAAGAAGTTTGGTTTATCAAGCAAAACTCTATATGCAGGATTAGCCTAAAGGATTCATCGGGTTTCAAAGCACATTTTGTTTACACGTATAAGACATGCAAAGATTGGTGTTACATAAAAAGATAGGCAGGGATGTAGTGTCCATTAAGGCTATAAGGCTTAGCCTATCCATTTATTTATACATCAGCCTCAAATATTGCATTTGGATATTGGTACAATTAATTTTATTAAATGGATTTATTTTATAATACGCTGTTTAAACATCAAGCGAGTTGAAGCGAAGCTTTTGCAAGAACGCATTGAAGGCTATCGGCGGCTAGCCTTCCGCTTCTCTCATGGAATTAGGAGAATGGGGCGGTGACAATCACTTTCCCGCCACCCTCAGCAGACGAAAACTTCTTGAGCTATACACAAATTCATGATGCAACGAAAGTGTACGAATGTTGACGAAAGGCTAGCCTTTTGGGTGTTTGGCGAAACAAAAGCGACAGGATGCGGTCTTGGAAGAAAGTATAGAACAGAAACTATGAAAAATTTAGAAGCTCACATTCAGTAACTAGTTTTGACCAAGAAAAGAGAGAGAGAGAGAGACAGAGAGAATAAAAGTGTAATGTTATTATGAATAGTATTAATTCATCAGGGACCTTATTGCGTACTGGTTTGCGTTATCACAGCGTAAAATTTACATTTTAGTTTTCGATATTTGACATAGCAGTTATGTTGTATTTTTTTTTTTGCGTTGCGTTGTTATCCGCAAGTTTTTCGAAGATCGATACTGAAGAAGACCTCAGATGATTTATATTTTTTTTTCATACTTTCAATCTAAAATTAGCTTTTTCTGTAAAACTGATCAATTGACTGTGAGCTACTGCTCCACTGTTTTCCATTAGTATGCTGATATATGTTGTTGTGGGTGAAGTGCTTAAATTTGTCTATGATTTGGGGAAGTTACACTTAAGATCGTCCTTTAGCTATCCGTTATTATTTGTTTCTTTGAAACAGTAATACAGTATATGTGTGATATGCGAGTATCGCATATGTAAGGAAACCGTATGTGTAAGGGAAATATGAAGCAGAACCACTCTTATACTTTTTCTTGCATTGTATGAAAAATATATTGCATGAATTAGCATTTTTTTCTGTCAAGCATTTCAGAGCAGTCAGAACACTAAGACGTGATCGTTTAAATAAGGACAGGATAGTTTTTTTTTGGGGGGGGGGTAACTTAAATTCACTTTACACTCATATATACATGCAACAAAAATTGCAAGTTTCAGGGGATTGGGCCCCTCCTAGCCACCCTCTAGCTACGAATCTAATTTCAGCCTACCCATTTCAAAACTTCACGCTACGTTACTGAAGATAGATACATTCACCAAGTTTCTGGTACATTCTACAAATGTTGAATGCGCGCATCCTGGGTCACCAGGCACACATTCAAACGGTAATCCAGTTCCTTCAATATGTTCACTAGCATGTTTCCTCAATGTCCGTCACAGCAGCAATAATACGTTCCTGTAGTTGTTGGCATATGGGACATGTAAACGTTGTCCACCGCCGCAGTGCGGAATACCCAGTTCACGGTTTGCACGAATGGTTGAATTTGGTGGGCTGCGCACAAAGTTCTGTCTGGTGACTAGGCGCAGCTTTTCCGTATTCGCGTACGAATGGACACTGAACGCTCGTAACCGATGAACACTTCGCATACACATATTCTAACACACAAAAAAAAAATATTCCACATTACCGCCATCTTGTAGAGTGTCGTCACAAATCTGCCATCTAGAAGGTCTGTGCGCCACGAGGCGGGCTTTTTAATCTTGGTGAGTGTATTAATCTTATCATCTTATCATTTGTCTTTGCACGTCCTATATTTGTAAATAAACAGTACTTTGAAACCCGATGAATCAGTGAGGCCAATTACCCTATCTTTCTATGTGTGTGTGTCCGGAGAGAAAAGAAACTTGATGGATCACCATTAATTTTGACCAGAAAGTTAGCAATCCAGTTTGCTGATAGATGTATTCATCCAGTTAATCCGAAGATATGTCCTTCTCCATGTACGCCCAGAGGATTTTATTACAGATGAAATGTCATCGTTAGTATGCAATCCAAAAAAATATCTAAATGTCAATTTTAGTCCCGTAATATTCAATTACTTTCAATTATTCTAACCAAACTCGATAACGTCGTGTACACATATGTTGAAAATATGTAGGTAGATTAAAAGAGCTCGTACTATCACTCAGCATGAAGGAGGGAAACAAACTTTAAATTACCCACATTTTTTTCCCTAGGGAAGTAAGTGAAGTCAATAAAAAAGAGGTTTGCCCGCACCAGATTCATCCGGAAATCTCCTGACTTAGGGACTTTACTAACCACATTTGAAAATTTCCCCTCTAGCTACCAACTAATTTTGGTTTCTCTGGCTGAGAGAAAGACAGAGTCTAATCCCTGTTCCTCTTCTCCCTCCCCACCCTCCTAAATCCTCTCACTGGACTCATCGAACGGGAAAAGACTGAATATTCTAGAATAATGCGAATGTAATCGAAGCGGGGAATTGGAAATAGAAATGTAATATAAAGGAGGTAACGTAGAGATTCAGAATCAGAGTTCTGCTTTAAAAAAAAAAATGCAAATTTTTGACGACAGTTTACAAGTTCTTGACTTTAAAACAAATGATGAAAGAATTTTCTCTTTTTTTTACTTTCATGTTCAAAACTGTACTACACACATATTGCTGTCACAAGTTCAACAACATTTTCAACATTCAACGAAAAAATAACAAAAAAAGAAAGTTCGAAGTTGAAACAGATACTAATCAATACTCTTATTAACAGAACAAGTTGAAATTGGTGAATGTAGGGGCGTATTCACGGGGAGTCCACCGGGTCCGGACTCCTCCCAAATCTTCGTAACTCTAATAACATTTGTACACTTTGTTAACATAATTATACTTATTTAACAGAGAAATGGTTGATCTAGACTAAAAATTTGATTATACTCCTTATCTGTACTCTTCCTTTCTTTATAAAAATAAAAATAAAATGAAATCTTTCAGTTTTACGTCCCACGGTTATGCCGATTAGACTAAAGGAGTCGGTGATGATGAGTAATGAATGAAAATGGTAGAATGAAGAAAGTGGGAGGGAACGGGAGAACACCGAGAAAACCCACGCACACGGTGTTTGTCCACCACAAAGTTTACTTGGCAGGGGCTGTGATCGAACCCGGGACCCCAAGCACCAGAGGTGAACGCTCTACCACTGAGCCACCGCGGCCCCTAAATTTATAAAAAAAATCTAGTTCTATCAGACAGAAATGGAATGGGTCAGTGGGTGGGTCGAGTGGGTCAATATTTGTGAGTAGGTCAGTGGGTCGTGTGTCAACAGGATGTGACCCACTCTGATCCACAAACCTCCCATAACAATCTGACCCACAGACCCACTCTGCTCAGTGCATTGTAAACAGCATGTTATGAACACTGGTGAAGTTGTCTACATTTTACTTTCAACATCTCCATTTTCAGTCTCAATAACTTTAATCTCTTTCCATTTTTCGTATATTTACTCATAACGGAGTGAGCCTATATCCCCGGACTTTTGATACACCCGGTATATAAAGAAAAACATTTCTCAGTATACCTTATAGCTTTCATTCTTATGAGAATCCAATATAATATCGAAAGTGACAGAATTCTACAACTTCGGTTTTCAATAAAGCGACTGAAGCCGAGCTTGAACTTATTCTTGATACAGTAAATTCATATGCAGATTTTGAGAACAAGATCCTAAGACGAATATTCGGACCCAAGAAGAATGGGAACGGTAAATGGCGGAAACTTCATAATGAGAAACTACAAAATTTATATCGTTTACCAAACATTGTTAGGGTCATCAACTCTAGGAGGCTCAGGTGGGCAGGTCATGTAGCCAGGATGAAAAAAAAAAAAAAATGTAGGAAGATTTTCAAAGTTTTAACTGGAAATCCAACTGCACAACGACCATTAGGAAGACCTAGGCGCAGATGGGATTACAATATTAAGATGAATCTCGCAGAAATACAAATAATATAAAGTAGAAAAGTAGAAAAATACAGAATATAAAGTAGAAAATGGATCCAGTTGACTATGGACAAAAGTCAATGGAAAGCTTTTGTGAAAGTGGTATTGAAACCACGTAATCCATAGGACACAGAGTTAGTTAGTTATCCATACTGTCTATTATCATTGCCGCTCTAATATTGAGATTAATATTGAAACCGGAAGTTGTAATAAATTTGTGCCGCGTCCGGTTTCAGTGAAATGTTACAAACGGAAATCGTATCTGTTCTTGCAATTCTAAATGCAAATTTAAAATATCACACAATATTTAGCTCCTTTTCTTCTAAAGCGATCATTGTTGAAACCGGAAATGGAAGAGATTTCCGGTTACAATAAACAGATAACAGATGTGATTAAAACTATTGCTGGACCCTAAATTCACTTTTAAATTCACTGTCATTTATTTCTGTTTTACACTATGGGGATCAACATAGAAACCCGAAGTTATAATTTATTTCAACCTATCCACAATCGGGAAAGTCACTAGCTTTAACAAAAGCAAGCTAAGCACGTACAGCTAGTAATTTGGAACTGATTTAATTTGTTCAGACCCAAAAACTTAGTAACGTAAATACATATTTTCCTAATATTATTATGGGGAAACGTTCTCTCTGTATTGGTGGGTATATTTTTCTACTTAAGTACTCGTATTAAATATAGAATTAGACTAGTCTAGATAAAAAAAACATACTTTTTTCATTTCGTCTCGTAATTTCTATTGAAGTCTCGTCTCGTCTCGTGTAAATTTATGCACAAAATTTGTGCCTTGATTTTTCTTAATTTAATCTACAAGTTATTCGAACGCTTCCATGTCACGAAAGGTCAATGAATTGTATGATATAACAACATTTAGACCATATTAGTAATTCAAGTATACATTGTATATTGACTTGTGATATAAATGCTCTTCATTTGGTTCGTACAATAGCTTTATCATTTTATAGTTTTAATGTTATGAATACTATGAGTAAAACAGTATTCGAGATCTAAGATTTGGGTGAAATATTGTTGCCTAAGAGACTCAAGAAGTTTCTCGCCTGATCTTGAATTTGAAAATGCGCGTCTCGTCTCAATTTCGAGACGAGAAGAGAAATTTCTGATCTCGTGAGTAACAGTAGTATTAAGTGATATATTAACGAACTCTATGGCCTATGGGACCCGGAGGTTCAATACTGCGTTCACAAAAGCTCTCCACTCAGTTCTATCCTTAGCCAACTGGATCCAGTTTCTATTTTGTATTCCTATTTCTGCGAGATCCATCTTAATATTGTCCTCCCATCTGCGCCTATGTCTTCCTAATGGTCGTTTTCCGATTGGTCTTCCAGTCAAGTCTTTGAAAGCGTTTCTACTTTCTTCCATTCTAGCTGTAAGCCTCCTAGACTTGACGACCCTAACAATGTTGGGTAAACCGTATAAATTATGTAGTTCCTCGTTATGAAGTTTCCGCCATTCCCCATTCCCGTTCCTCATAGGTCCGAATATTCGTCTGAGGATCTTGTTCTCAAATACTTTCAGTCTACGTTCCTCCCTCAGCGTAACCGACCGAGTACATGTTTCGCAAACATACACTACAACAACCAAGGTTATCGTTTAATATATTTTAAGCTTCGGATTCCTCGACAGAATTTGCAACGACAAAAGATTTTGAACTGAATAATAACGTGAATTCCCTGCTTTTAGTCTATAGTTAATTTCTACCTGAATATGATTTTTGTCTGTTAATATTGATCCGAGATATTTGTAAGTCGAAAGTATTTACTTTGTGGAAAGTATTATTTGATATTTTAATGCATTTATAATTTGTAGTATTATGATCCCAAGAAACTTCCATGTATTTAGTTTTCTCTGCATTTACTTCTAAACCCGTGAGGCTGCAAGCGTTTAATAAGACCTCTGCATGTCTTTCTATTGTTCTATTGTTATCCCCTATTAAATTTAATATCATCAGCATAGGTGGTCCTGGTTGCTATCTTTGGTTTTGTTTACAGCGTACTAAAGGACAAAGTTGAATAACAATGGCAGCGACAACACATCTGCTTGTTTCAGACCATTCTGGACGTGAAAGCTCGTGGACAAAAATTTTCCTAGCCGTCTTGACTTTCGAATTCATTTAAACATATCTTAATTAATCTAATTAGCTTTTTTTCGGTATCTCAAACTCTGTAAGAATGTTGTACAATGAGTATTCAGTGATATATATATATATATATATATATATATATATATATATATATATATATATATATATATATATATATATATATATATATATATATATATATATATATATATATATAGATAGATATATAGATATAGATATAGATATAGATATAGATATTTATTAAATTCGTCTTAATAGACGATTTTCATTTATCATAAAATATCTTGAAAAAAAAAATATTTGCTTTGTTCTTTAGGTAGAAAATTACTGAAAACCTTGCGAGTAAAACAAACCAAACCAAAAGAACAAACGAAAGAGAAACCATAATCGCCAGATAATTGGAAAACCACTGTTGCGTTTGTCTAATTATTCCTCGCGTTTAAAGAATGCCATTTGCAATTGTAACGAGCTTCTATTTTCTCGATTATGTACCCTCATTTAAACCAATTCACTGACTTCTAGAAATTTTAATTGTATTGTAGATTCCAAAAATGTGCCTAATGTTTTACGTACGTTGTTACACTTAAATAAACAGAGACAAAATAACACACAGCACTATAAATTAAATGCGAATTGAATATTAAGAAAACATAAATTATTAAAATGTATAAAGCATAATACTTTTCAGAACTTTGTAAAAAAAAATTTTTGTGGGGGAAGAAGGAATGGAGAGGCACTGACAGCGTGCATTGTAAACTATTGAATTTTTCCATACCGAGAAATGAATGCATTACTTATTAAGTTAGATGCTCAAAAATGTGGGCATATGATATATGGTGGTCCGAATAAAATGGTCCTGCGTGATAACGGTGGATACCGGCCGAAAGAGTAGGAAAATAATGGCTTATCTGTGTGCTACAAGTAGTGCTCTCAATGGGTCGGGTCGGGTCGGGTTGAAGACCGACCCGTCAACCCGACCCGAGCTGACCCGACCCGACAACCTGAACCGAGTAGCCTGACCCGACAACCCGACCCGAATTGACCCGACCCGAGCTGACCCGAGTCGGGTCGGGTCGGGTCAACCCGATCCGTTTGAGAGCACTATGGTCACGACACTTGGTGAAAGCCAAAATGCAGTCCCATTGGGAATTAAACCCGGACCACGTGTACCGAAGTCTTACACGTTAACCACTAGCTAGATCAAGCGGAGGATTTGTATATGCATCTTAATGAATATTTGGCACTTTTGAGGTTTGGTTATTACTTTTTGTAACTGGTACCAATGTCCGACGTGGGAGAATTTTTTTCTTGCTTTAGTTCTATGTGACGAAATTTTTATTCAAGGTCAGTGTTCTAACCTGCTTGGACGGCAGGAGGTCTTCTCGGAAGGCAGTAGCAAAAGTCTCTTGGCGGAGACAAAAGGAAATCGTTTAACTACAATGATAAGGGTTGAGGAAACAGAACACCTGTGATTTTTTCCAACCCTTCAACTTTCATTCCAAAATAGGTTCTTATGATTCCGGGACCCGTACCACTTTGATTTTTCTTTCTCGGTAATTAAAAAGTATTTTACAGTATATATAGTTGCACGTAAGAAGATACATGATATGAATTTTGTAATTTAAAATTTAAAAATACAGTATGATATTTAATTATAAAGTACTAATTTTATTTCATCACTTTCAGCCCAACAAACGAAATTCAAACAATTCGCTCCCTGGGTCTTGGTCATCAATACTGCGTCTTATTCTTTGACTTGCAGTCAAGTCTTGGTCCTGCATTTCATATTCTTGGTGGTCTTTCATGCGATACAAGAGCCAAGAATGCTCGCCTCATCGGTACAAATGAAGACCAAGTGTGATTTTGATTATGGTCTTTCATACTATACGGAAAGCCAGAAAATATGCTCATAGCTACTTGATGATCACCAAAACAAGGCCAAGAGCAAGATTACTATGCAATTCGTCTTGCATATCCAATCTGTATCTTGTTCTTATATCGATATCCTTGGGCTTGGTGAAATAAAAGGAAATATTCAGTTTAAGGTCCCTCGATTCTACACCGAGGCTAAGGGATACGGTGACCATGAGAAATGAATGAAATGGTGGAATGAAGAAAGTGGGAGGAAACAGGAGAACCCCGAGAAAACCCACTACACGGCGTTTCTCCACCACAAAGCCTACTTAGCACAAGCTGGGATCGAACCATGAACACCATGCACCAGAGATAAATTCTCTACCACTGAGCCACCGCAGCCCTGCTTGGGCTTGGTCGTCCATTCTTTTGGCCTTGCTTAAACAACTTCTAGTTTTGTTCTAAATCCAGACTCCATATTGGCGTAAATATTAATATTACAGTCGATTGGTAAAATCAATCTTCCACATTTACAAATTAAAGTACACACAAGTACAAAAATAAGCATTTACCATTAAAACACTAGCTGCAAGTGTTCAAAATAGATTTATGGCTTCTATAAAATCAATTGAAAATTGCTATTTTTAATTAGGCAGCTAGTGAAAAACAGCAGCTTTCGACTCCAGCCGAGTTTAAGCTCAACCTAAACTCAGGTGACCAAAGTGAACTGACCCGACCCGATAACCCGACCCGACAACCCGACCCGAGCTGACCCGACTGACCCGACCCGACAACCCGACCCGAGTTGACCTGACCCGACCCGTTTGAGAGCACTAGCTACAAGAGATGCTAAAAGTGGTTTGCATTAACGTTGAGACACTTGGGGGCATGTCGCAGCATATTGGTAGACACTACCTATAGCTCTTCAAGGGAGATGCTCGTGGATAGTGTAGGTAATGTCTTGCTGCAGTTCAGCCATGGTATGGAGACTATTTGCAAACACCTTCTGCTTCGAGCATCCACAGATATAAAAATCACAGGAGAATAAGTCTGGGAAATGAGAGGGGTCTCCTCCTTGCTCACCGTGAGATCTTCTGAAAACAGTTAGTGTATGAACACTAGGGATTCATTCGAAATGTAGCACTTGGTTCCATCTTGCTGGAAGTAGGAGTATAGTCTTTCGTGTAGTGTCAATTCGTCGTAAAGCTATTGGAAGGAGCCACGATAAACTTCACTATTCATCGTTGATTCAAAGAATACTGGACCCAATACACGTGTCCTTGAAACTGTTTACCAAACACCAATTTTTGCTCATGGAGGGCTGTTTCTTGCAGGATATAAGGATTCTCAAGAGACCAGTGCTGCGTATTCTGCGCATTCACGTAATCCTACAAATGGAACCATGCTTCATCGGACATAAAGTCCAGCAAAGGATTCAAACATCCTTCCATAATCATTGTCAGCAACTAATTAGCCTACAATACGAAATCCGTTTGCCTATGTTCTTCTCCTTCAGTTTCTGGACGACACATGTTACTCGGTATTTTATCCGTTTTAGATACTTCATCACACGCTGACATGTTGTTCATGACACACCGACCTACTGGGATAGTTTTCGGGTAGATTTTTGCGGCCTTTGTGTTACTCGCTGTTCAATATCACGAGTAACTTCTGGTGTTCTGATAACATTGGGTTTTTCACCTAATCACGTTTGTCACAGACCATATTTAACACCATTTCTGCAAGAGAGTTCTGAATGCATCGTTTCGCAGGTGACTTTGCTCGTGGATTCCTGGCAGTGAAGCTCTGTTGTGAGTTTTTCTAACTGATCTCGTCCGCACATATTCTTCCACTATCACAATTCGCTGCTGCACAGAAAACACTACCTTCTCGACGCAACTTTGTACATCGGAATTAAATATGCAGGAACTTCCAGCTAAACAACTGCACATTGGACTGCCCACCAGCACTACCTACCGGTCATAAATTTGAAAATTCCGAAAATTCAAAACAGAATACATTAACAAGTAAATGAGAGCTGCATACGTGTACGTGCCTGTGCAGATGTATATGTTTGTTCAAAAGAATGTATATTCAAAAGTTACGATAAATTAAATTCATATATTTAGTGTGATGCAAAGAAAACGCGAGTTTTTTTATGTAGTAAAAATAGTTAATATGCCACCCACCATAGTCTATATGGTAAAACTCTCAGGTGATGGCACCACCAGTGAAGATATCTGTTCGAATAGCAAGTACTATGAGAGTCATGGAACTTCGACAGTAGGAAGGGACTGTGTCGAAAGGGGTCAATGTAAATGTGCTATGTTTTTTTTTTAATTTCTTCGATAGGACTACCTATATAACTCCCAGAAAAGAATTAAGTAACGAAACATGTGCAGCAATAGTTTTCTTGCGAGATGTAGACCATTCGTAAGAGAATTACAAAATTACAAAAGATGCCAATAGGAAGAGTTCAATTGGCCGTGCAAAGAAATACAGAAAGGTATCTCCATGATCTCCTGCTTTGAGAAATCCACAGAGTAGAACAAAACAAGAAGATATATTCATCGCAGTTGCGAGAAGATAAATCAGTTGAAAACAACGCATAAAATTTGCACCGGCCTATAAAATGCAATAGGCAAATTATATCAGAGACGACGATCAAAGGACGGCTGTGCGCTGTGGGATTAAATGGATATGTTAGTGGCAAAATGCCACTACTACAACCACTTAATAGGACAAATATACTTAACTAGACAAGATACTATGAAGAACGGAACACGAACAGAGGAAAAAGGCAGTATTTACAGATGAGTCGAAATTTGAACTATTTACGTACAAGAAGCGTGCGTTTATTCTTCTATTTGTTGGGGAATGTATGGGATCAGTATATCCAGTCTACAGTGAAGCATGGTACTGGATCTCTAATTGTTTGGCGCTGATTTGGAGGCGGACAAGATAGAGGGTAATATGGATACTAAAATGTATCACAAGATTCTGGAGCCCCATGTTATACATTTTGGTATCTGCCTGATTTGACGAGAATTTGTGTTTCAAATTGGAACGATCCAAAATATGTATCTTGACTGTGTAGAAAATATTTGGCACTTAAGGCATCCGAAAATATACTAGAAACTAATAATGGACCCTCACAAAGTCCTGATTGTAACCCTGTTGAACTCCGGTGGGGTCACTTGGATAGAGCTGTGTGCCAGGGCTTCATAGCGAGCAAGCACAAACTCTGTAACGGGCTTTGCACGAAATGGAATAAATTGGAGAATCAGTTTTGGACAATGTGATACGTAGGATGCGTAGGATCTAGGAATCTGTAATAAAGGCGCAAGGTGAGTACTTTGAAGAGAGTAAAGTTGAATTACTCTACGATACAAATTTGGCTAGTGTTTTATGGATATAATTACATCCTATATTAATCAACACCAAGTAGTAGTCATAAGGCTCTTTTCATATCTACCCATTATGACTATAATTCGAAGGGATATTCAAACTTATGACCGGTAGTGTACATCGGGCTGCCAGACAGAAATAGATCTCGCAAGGCGCTAAACAACTGTGCATCGAGCAGTACACGAGCATAAGTCAAAATTACTTATTGCAATTATTTTGTAGCCTCTGGTATTAAACGGCTGGGTAATTTTTAAATTGGGCCTGTAAACAATATCAGGTTATGTCAGGCGATTAGTCAATCACGGACAATCCATCTCCCAGGCAAGCGGCGATTCTAAAGGTTCCTAATATCAAAAGACCAATGAGGAGGCGCTCTATCTTGTTGGAAGATTATGTTTGGCTACAGTTCCAACACAAAAGGGGTATGTCGTAATAAGCCGTGTTCTGAGCAAAGAAAAATTGGACAAATTACTATATCATGCATAACAGCACACCAAATGTTAAGTTTTAGCCTAACAAGAACATGTTCACGAATGATGTGCAGATATTCAGAATCCCATACTCGTACCCGAACGTTATGGCGGTTAACATGTCTAGACACAAAGAACATGGTTTCCGTCAGAGAACATCACCCTCTGCAGGTCCTGACTGTCGTGTTCGATTGAGTCCAGAATGGAAGCAGCAAATGCAGCACGCGGAGGAAGGGCATTTGGCTCCAAAGCGTGCGAAAGTTTCACTTTGTACGCATGAAGATGTAACCGCTTATGGAGGGCCTTATAAATGGTTGATTTCGATACATGTAGTTCCCGTGACGAACGATAGACTGATTTCAGCGGGCTGCGTTGAGATCCAACGTGCGCGTTATCCCTAATTGCTTGCTTTGCAGCTGGTCTCCACTCCGTGGCATGTCCATTATGTTACCTGTCTCTAAAAATTCTGCTCCTTATTTAATTATGGATGCTTATGATAGGGGATCTCTTTCATACTGCTGGCGGAATTTTCGCTGAACAGTTACAGGTGATTTCTCAGACTGATCTGACCACCACACACATTGGGACTTCTCCTGTGCTGTCGTCATTGTCGTTCAAATCATAATCTGAAAAGAGAGGAAAGGAAAGTTTTACATATCTGTAAAACACATAACATAATACGTGTGTAAAACTTTGGAGATGTAGAACACATTGCAAAAAAACTGCATGGCTCTATCTCATATCGTTTACTCGTAATGGGCCATTGTAACGGTACAGGACTTCGTAGACGTAGTACATATAGAACTGAGCATTGTTACCGCCGTTGCAGGGTTTACTAGTCTCAAAATTCATTTCAACTTATTAATAAAGACTTCATCAGAGGTATCAAGTGACTATAGGGTTAACGTACGTGTCTTTGACCCGGGAGAGTCAAGCTATATGCCTAATCATTGTTGAAATTGATATTAACCTCCAATGCAACCAATAAAGGGTCCATGGTAAAAATGAAAATATTGTATACAGTTTAGATTTACAAGCCATTTGGATGGGATCAGATTCAATTTAAATTTTAGTTTCACGACCTTCTCCTTATGACTGCAGGACACTGCGGTTGGGAAAAGCTGCCATAGTAGAGAGTAGGATTCCAGCTCACAGGTCAATGTTACTCCAAATCAGAGTTGCCAACCTGAGAAAACAAAATTATCAATTTTTGTCTTTAAAATTATCGTATACTACAAAAATTATTGCATATTTGTTATGCACGTGATATTTGTAGAAATAAGTATATTATTATTAATAATAGCAATAAGATATAATAGACTTATCTAGTAATCTTCGGTTTCGAACTCCAAATTGGCGTCGTGACCTCACTATGTTTTTTAAAAAATTCTTACTAACACTGCTCTGAACAACAACAATATTTCCACTCCCTCGTAAACGTAATTGAATTTTAAAAAATGGATTCAGAGTTTCCATTTGTCAATTCTCAAAGCGTTATTTATTTATTTTAGAGGGAATTAATGTTAAAAACCTCAGTATGTATGTTTTATAATTACCGAATGAACATCTACAATGTATTTGCACATTCAAAAACTGCAAAAAAGTGTGCGTTCTAAGATGATCGTATATTCACCTACTATCGCAAGGGCATTATCGTACAACGGCACCGACTTTCCAAAATATATATGGGCGCATATCAATGGTGGGACGTGTTATATGTTTTCAGGGAAGTTTATTTTTTGATTGATTTCCTTTCAGTTAAAATCTTTTACTGACACTGTTATAAAGGGCTGTGCTTGATTCTATTCACAATATAGTTTTTTTTATTATTCGGACTGCCTTTGACTAGACCAGAGACAGGCAAGGAATGGAGGGGGGTGGCTTGGTTGCATTTGCCAAAACACATTTGAAATAAACAATTATGTTTTAAAGGTTAGAAATTTTAACTTCCATCTCAATGTTTTAATTGGTTATTATTTTTGATAATGGCAAATGAGAAATATTTTATTTTGTTTCTATCAAACTAAAAAATCTTGTAGGTGCGACGTACCCACAAGATTATTTGTGTGAGTGCTGGAGCCCCTGCGCACCCACGTAGTTGGCGCGCATGCTATCGTATATAGCATTAAAGCTTATCGACGATAAATTATCATATGGTTGGCAAGCGTGTACCAAATGACTTCTTGGAACTACGCAGAGAAGTTTGCCAAGTTCGTCTTCTCCGAATATGATGAGCGATTGGCGCTTTTGCCTCTGAACGGCAACTACGACCACTCTCGTAGAATTGTGTATACGAACACTTAATGGAATAACCTCATATTAATGCCAAAACTTACGTTGCAGTGGGACAACGTTTTCATATATTCATCAACACAAATGGCGTCTATTGTTTGGTCAACAAACAAACCACGACGGTCGTTCGACGGGAATTTCAAGTGAAATTTTGACAATCACTCACTAGTTATCTAGAGAAAAAGACAAACAAAACAAAAAACAAGGAGGAAAAGGAGAAAAAAGGTACCGTAGTTTACGGTAATGTTTTAATTATGCCAGTAATGGCGATACAAGATTGGGTCTTCCCTGTGGAATCAAAATTTTGATCTCACAGAGTGTGTAATTCCTAAGATACGTATGTAAATCATCCTCTTGGAGTCCGCACTTTACCTAGGCCCCCGGAATCTGAGGAGCTTTTATCGACATCATGAATCGTGCTACCACACTTTCGTGTGCTTAAGAGCCACACTCGCATTTTTTAAAAAAATATTAAAAAAAAAAAAAATACAAAAGTAAAATTCTTTTGCATAAGTATTTGCTATTTAGAAATTGCCATGTAGGTCAATAGTTTATATTATCCAGTGCCGTAACTTTTACCTTTTTCTGGGGGGCAAGCATTAATACGGGTACTTGGGCCCCCTAGAAAAGTTTTTTTTTTCTAATTTTTGTCCCCCTCTTTCCATCTTACTCTTACTCTTTACTTACCCTTCCGGAGCCTGTGGGCCCTCTCGCACAGCAAGATCTGCGGAGCTCCTGAGCCCGTTCCATACATGACAAATTACGGGGACAATATTGAAAAATCTCAAAGCCATACGAATATGTATTATTTCTGGAATCCCTAATAGTAGAAATTTTTATTGAAATGGGCCCATGACTCATTTTTGTTTTATTTACTTTTTGTGAGCTGTTTTGTTTATGTAATGTAGTAAACCTCTTTGATGCTTCATTTATAATTTCATGTTCGTATTAGTGGTGGGCACAAAAATCGGTTTTTTGAAAATTTTCCAAAAACCGTTTTCGGTTTTCCGCTTTTTTAAACCGAAACCGGTTTTGGTTTTCTCCAAAACCGGTTCGGTTTTTCACCGGATCCGGTTTCGGTTTTCTTCAAAACCAGTTCCGGTTGTTTCCTAAATTTGTTCTATTTCTGATCAGAATAGTGTTTCGTTGTTCTAAGGAAACCGAATCCATTTCCACAGAAATAGTTTTATGTGTTTTCCAAAAGTTTTCACCGAAACTGGTTTCGATGAAAACCGAACCAGTTTTAAAGAAAACCGAAACCGTTTTTGGAGAAAACCGAAACTGGTTTCGGTGAAAATACGAATCGGTTTTTGAGAAAACAGAAATGTCGGTTTTTCGGGTTTCGGTTTTTCTAGAATCCGGTTTCCAGTTTTTATAAAAACCGGTTTTTCCCATTCCTAGTTCGTATCGTGTATGGAGTAAGAAAATTTTGTCTTAAAATGGCCCCCTCGAACGGCAGGGAGCTTCCCCGGGGGGCAGTTGCCCCTTGACCCCGACAAGTTACGGCCCTGATATTATCTTGGCTATTTCTTCTTCTGAAATAAGATGTCTTGAGACAACTGATGACGTCATAGGGTAGAGTGTTGGACTGGGCAAGAACGAAGACAATCTTTAAAATATTAGTTAGTTGTTCTCTATTTAGCAAACATTTCGATTGATTTAATACTTTTCTACTCTATCCTGTTCTGAGCTAGCCAATAGTTTCATTTCTATGTACCTTTTTTTTTTTTTTTTTTTTTTCGTATTTTCCGTTACATTTTGTATTATTTGCTCATTATATTTCAATCGTGTTTTAACATACCCTTCTAGGTGTTTTAACATTTGCCAATTTCCTCCATAGTTAATAACATTATTCTCTATATGTCATAAAGTATTTGATTATCTCATCATGTAAACGAGAAGAGTTTTTTTTTTTTTTTAAATCAATTCAGTGTTCTAAGAATAAACTGCTCTTTTAACTCTCTTCTGGAACAGTAAATGGCAAAAATAAATTACTTACGGTTTTAACGTTGATTGCTGTAGACTAAATATGGTAATAGGGAGCAAGAAGCCGTTTCTGGATCAAAGGATCTAATATATTTCAGGCAAAAATTTTCTTGCCGGCCTTATATCTGGAGAACTACATATAGTGTAGCAAAACCAAAACTATCCCTTAACAAAGTATGATGTACTTAATCCATAAAAAATACGAAAACTCGATTTAGGGGCCGTTCAAAAATTTTGTGGTCCCTGATCTAAAAAAAAAAAATCCAATATATTTTATTCAATCAAACATTTTCTTGTACGCCCCATATTTTGAGAACTACATATAGTGTAGCCAAACTAAAACTATCACTTAACTCACTATGATGTGCTTATTCCGTTAAAAAAACAAAACAAAAAAACAGACGAAAACTCCATTTTAAGGCCTTCATATATTTTGTGGCCCCTAATTAAAAAAAGAAAACTAAATTATTTCATTCAATCAAAAATTTTCTTTTACGCCCCATATTTGGAGAAATACATGTAGTGGAGCCAAACCCAAATTTTCACTTAACTCAATATGATGTCCTTATTCCGTAAAAAAAAAAAAAAAAAAAAAAAAAAAAATACGAAAACTCGATTTAGAGCCCGTTAAAAAATATTTCTCTTAATTTAAAAAAATCCAATATATTTCATTCAATAAAAAAAAATTTTGTACGCTTTATATCTGATGGACCAGATATAGTGAAGCCAAACCAGGGGCATTATTTAGGGGGGCAGGGAAGGGCAATTGCCCCCTGATTTTGAGAATTGTATAGATTTTATCAATAAAATAGTAATAAATCACTGAAAAACGCGAAATTTTACTTATATCAAGTTGCCCCCCCACCCCAAGGAAAATCTGAAATGACACTTCTGAGCCAAATCTAAACTATCACTTAACATAGTATTGGTAAAAAAAAAAAAAAAAAAAACGAAAACTCGATTTAGGGACCTTTCAAAAATTTTGTGGCATCTGCTCCAAAAACTAATTCTTGGCCAAAATCGCAATCTTTTGATTCATGGTCATTCCTAAAATTCTTGTCTACGAATCAGTTCCTAGGTAATATGTCCCAAGAATTTTCAATCTCCATTCTAATTTCTTTACTAAAATCAGAAAAGGTAGAGACATAATGCAACTTTTTCTTTCAGTATGAATTAAGCAAACGCCAAGCCATACAATCTGAACTTTTTTAAAAAATTATTTGTTGTGTACGTGACACTGTTTTACCACTTGGCCTTGACAGCCCTTTTATGGGCATGAGCTGCTCCATACGCCATCTACAAGCGAGCAGCTAAACTACGTCGAGCCTAGCGACGTGCACGTAGTCACGGCGCTGCGTTGTGCTGTCTCTGAACAGGCGTATAAGGAGCTTTGAAGACCTAATGGCCATCACGTCTTTCATTCACGTTACTCCCCAGTTTGCCTCACAACGCTGAGGGGACTCCAAAAATTGGGATCGGATCCAGGACCACGCGGGAGTGAGTACAACGTTACCCATTAGACTACAGTGCTCCCTACGTGACACTGTTACGTGTTAATACATGAGTTGAAAAAGTAAGTTCTACCTATATCCTGTCCGGTGAACGATGATTTCTGACAGCTTTGCACAAGGCCACGGCGAGCAAGCAGAAGACAGCAGGTCAACCAACCTTAGGCTCAGAACCTGTCGCGTCTCCATGGTAACTACCGCATATTGCCAAATTTTCACTCACCTCCTCTCACCCTCAACGACGAAGGAGACGATTCTCCCCTTGCGCGAGAAGCACATGGCAACACCGCACTCCTCAGTTGTCCTCGCGAGCTGAGCTGTCAGAAATCATCGTTCGCCGGCCAGGGTATAGTTTTAGAACATGGATAGCATACTTAACCCAGGAAGCCTTAATTTCAACTACTTTTGTCAGCGATAAACAAGGGCGCCGATTTCTCTGTAAATTTGGGGAGGGGGGGCATTCAGATGCGGACGGCATATATATGAAGATTTTAAAACAAATTGCATTCAAATTATACAACATATTGTATATTCACAAATGCAATGAGGTGCCCACATAAGTTTTTTGGGGGGCCGGGCCCCCAGGATCGGCGCCCTTGGCGATAAATATTTCCGCCGTGGAATATAGGGCTTACACAGATAAGCTGATTTATTGATCACCTACCTATTCCCTAGATCATTCATCCCCATGTTATCGCCAGAATGGCACTGCTAACATATCAATATACCTTTTCTGTTAAGAGTTACGGACAAACTATACGTCTTTGATACTATCCTTCTTTCGAAAAGATCGGAAGTTGCAATTTGTGTCAAGTTATTGGATTCTTTTCAAAATGTACATCAAAGAGACGAGATATAGTAGCATACACAATACAAAGTTAAATATTAACAAAAGTTCTCAACTTTCAACAGATGTTTCATGTAGTATGAAAAGTGATGAGAAAGGATTATGTGGGGAAAAAGTGATGGGGAATTTTTTTCTTTTTTACAAATCTATCACGAATCACAGAAAATTAAAAAAAAAAAAAAAAGCGTCTTGAGAGAAACAAAAGAAGAACGTGTTGATTGTGGTTGTTCTCGTGGTTGATAGATAGACAAGGTGTAGACAAGAAGAAGCCTTCCTGATGGGATTCCACGAGCTGAAGCTTTCAACGGAGAATTAACAAGGATTATTATCTTTCTCACACAATTTCAATTGTTTTGAGAAGTTTCCCAATTTTTACCAGATCTGAAACAAAGATTAGTAGGTTTTATGGTGGTCACTAGACGAGTGCCAATTCCAAGATATGTAGGAAATTGTCTCTGAGTGTTGCCTGAGTTAAGAAAACTGGGATTTCACATAAACTAACTACATTAAAAAATTGAAGTGAGAATACGTTAGTTTGAATGTGAACGTTATTCGTTTAGGGTTATGTTTAGCAGAAAGAATGCAGGAGCACGTAAAAAAACACAAAATTTACAGGAGAAATGGATGATGCAAGTACTTAGACGTTAGACTTAACATAACGTAACCAAAACTAACTTAACCTAAACTAAGCTAACTTAAGATAAACAGAAATAAACGAAAATCTATCATTTTTTTTTTTTTGAAAATTATGCTGGACTAACCTAATCTAAGCTAAGCTAACCCAAACTCACCTAAACTAAACTAACCTAACCTAAACTAACCTAATGTGAACAGAAATTACCGAAATTGTAAATTTTTTTAGAAACAATTGCTGGATCCCTTCTGCTAAACATAAGCCTTCATTTATTCTTACCTCTTTGGTTCAACAAAAGCATTTCTGTTTATATCAAAGTATTTTCTGGTTCGATTTTCTTTTGAGATCACACAATTGCGTGTTATGTGACCTTTACTTTTACTTTTCGGATTTCCAAATTATGCTATTTATAATAATAATAAGTCTTATAGAGCGAGTATGCAGTGGCGAAGCGTGATCCCACAAGTAGGGTAAGCCCGATAAACTAATATTCCCATTTATCTCCACTACAAATATTTTGAAGTGCAGTTCATATTTTCTTCTGTCTGTTATTTGCAGGGGGCATGAGGGGAATTCACTCCTCACTTGCTGTTTTCATTTCCTGCGTATTTGAAAATGAAGGGAGAGAAAAAGAAAGTACATTCTTACAGTTCTGTCAAATTACTTGGATAAGCGTTTGTTACTTTCATCTCCCACTTTAAAGTAAGTACAATACTGTATTTAATTAATGCATCTCGTGATAATGACTTCATTAGAAATGTTAATACTCAGAAGGAACTTCATTTGAATCAAGGCAATATATTTAATATTGTATTCTATGCAGTGGCATATTAAGGGGATGGCTTCCGGGATTAAGCACTCACCGAAATTTTATCGAATCTTTTTATTATTTTATATATATTTCAAAATATTTATTTATTGAACAAATTCCCAGATACAGCATAACTTTGCCATTTTACACAGGGACATGCAAACAAAAGAAAAAAAACATAACAACAACATAGAAAAAAAGAGTGTAAGAGTAAAACTATTCCGTCAAAGCTCGTTTAATTGCACTTTCAAACACTGGGTAGCTCGAAAAAATGTCTACATCAGTTGTTATTTGATTATAACTGTTTGGTATTCTATAAAATAGAGACCTCTGTATAACAGCCAACCTAGGACGGGCAAAATGGAATAGGTGGGTATTCCGGGTAATGCGGGAAGGGGCACGTAAGGATAGTTCCTGAAGTAATATTTCCGATCTTAAGCTTCCATTAACTATTTTATGTAGATATTTCAGGTCAGAGATAATTCTGCGTATTTCAGGAGTCTGAATATTAAGATGTCGCAAGAACTCCTTCTTAGATAATATTCGAAGTGCAGGAACACGAAAACGGACTATAGCGATGAAGAAATTGAGAACAGAATCAAGTCTGGAGAGATGTGTAGGTGCTGCCATGGCCCATATGGGAGAGCAGTATTCGATCTTGGGCGCTATTAAAGTCTTATAAGAAGTTGCTAATGAAGAAACAGTGCGTAGTTCAGTGAATCGATATAGAAGTCCCAACATGCGCATTGAATTCTTTAGTATTGAGGAGATGTGGTCAGAGAAGGTGAGTTTTGAATCAAAGATGACACCAAGATCGTTATGACTAGCAGAATGTGTGATAGGGGAATCGTTGATATGGTATGTGGAGGGAACAGGAGACTTTTTCAAAGTAATAGTAATACTGTCACATTTCTTACTGTTGAGTTTCAAGTGCCACATTTCACACCAACCTGTAAGGTAATTTATATCTTCCTGTAGAGCAATTGTGTCATGGAGATACGATATTTCTCTGTATAACTTACAATCGTCAGCAAAAAGCAGAAGGCCACTAGGTTGAGAAGATAAGTGCGTGTAGAGATCATCCATATACAGGACAAACAGCAGAGGCCCAAGCACACTCCCCTGAGGCACCCCTGAGATCACGGGTTGGGGGTTAGAAGTCGTCCCTGAAAGAACAACTCTCTGTTTACGGTCCTTCAAGTAGCTTGTGATTAGAGAGAGAAATTTGCCATGTACATTAAATCTATTGGAGAGTTTATGAAGAAGATGAATGTGACTGACAGAATCAAAGGCCTTCGAGAGATCAAAGTAGATAACATCTAATTGAGTATTGTTATTCATACATTTGATTGCACAGGAAAGAAGAGTACTTAAGTTAGAGAGACTTGAGCTTTTCGGTAGAAAGCCGTGCTGAGAACTATGGATGTCAGGTGAGATGAATTTAAGTAGCCTGTCTTTGATTATTTTTTCGCAGATAATTGATATTACAGAAAGAAGAGATATTGGCCTATAGGAGGATACATGATCTTTAAGTCCTGATTTATATATTGCGGTCACGTGAGCTAGTTTCCAACTGGTGGGATAATACCCTTCCTTGAAGCATCTGTTGAATAAGATAGATAGAGGAACCGCAATAACTGAAGCAGTTTTGTTGAGAAAGAGAGGACTAATTTTATCAGGTCCAAGTGATCTATGTGCAGATAACGATAGCAAGAGAGCCAGAACTTCGCCCGGGGTGGTAGAGAGAATGGATAAGGTGTCCGAACAGATGGGGTGGAGAGGGGGGAGATGGGTTGTAGAGGTAAGGGAAGTAAATGTTTTGCAGAAGTAGTTATTGAAGAGGTCGGGTCTTTGATCATCACTCGCTTCAGTATTTTCATCTTGAACTGTTGCCGGTATCCCCGGAGATTTTGTTCTAGATTTAATTACAGACCAAAAGACTTTAGGGTTACTAACAGTAAAATCACCAATTGAGTCCATGTATTCAAAATATTTACGCCGCTGTACCTTCTTGGCAAGACTTCTAATTCTAGCAAAGTTTTTGTATGTGTAGCCACTCGGATGTGATTTCCATAGAGTCCAGGCAAGCTTTTTGTTTTTAAGAAGTTCACGAAGTTCATTGTCGTACCAGACCGGAAACCTGTTCGATTTTGATGCTTTCACCGGCACAAAGTCCTTTATGGCTGAGTGGACAATAGACGTAAATAAGTCCACAGCGTCGTCAACAGTTCCTACCTCTAGCAAACACCAAGGAAACAGTTCAATAGCCCGGCAGATGTCACCCCAGGGGGCTTTCTTCCAAAGAAGTTGTGACCTACTTTTGAGGGGCTGGTTTGTAGTAGTGGAGGGGAGGAAATCGAAAGAAACATCCAAGGAATCGTGATCCGAGGGAAAAAGATTTCTGCATGAGACAACACAACGAGGTTCTAAATTAGAGAGAATATAGTCAAGATTGCTATTATTGCGGGTATTATGCATATTATGTTGACCTAGACCAAGTCCATGAATAAAATTGTCCATGAAATAACTGTCGTTTCCATCTTTAGCGACGCCATGCTTGCTGTCCTGCCACGTGATGGAAAGGTTGAAATCACCCAATAGGATGACGTCACCGTGTGACAACGCATGTAACAGTGAGTCATGGCAAGCTTCTAAGATGTGCTGGGGGGTATTCTTGTGCGGTCTATAGAAGCACCCAATAAACACTTCCAGGAATAGAGTTATCAAAGCCCCTCCCGAAACAAGCAAATCTCCCAGAAACAAAATCGTAAATACCACACCACACTGATTTTATGAAATGGAAAACTCAACTAAAATTACACACAAATATTATTATTTTATTCTGTACGATAGCGTTTGGTAAATTTATACATATGTTTAATGTATCAAAGTATATTCTACAAGCTATTATGGACCAGGCCCATGTAGAAAGAAAAAATCACCTACTCTGAATAACTCCTAAGAGTATGTACCTAAATTAAACAAGTTATCACTAAGCTTAATAGAAATACATAATTCTACACAGAAACTTCTTACTCTATGTTAAGGAAATCATTTTATAAAATATTAGCATTAAAAGATACCTTCAACGCTAAAACTAAACTCCCAGAGGCGAGCCTTCGCATCTTCCCAAGAATGCATGCAATCCATAGCAAGAATAGCTTCGCTCCCTGAGCAGCATAGTAGGTAAGCCTGACTAGCGAGCTGGTGAGGCTCAGATGGAAGGGTCTCCAAGTGTTTCCCACCTACTATTCTTTTTTTTCCGAAAAAAGGAAATAAATTATTGACTTTATTTTGTAAGAAATCAAAGATAAAGAAAATATACGGTAGAAAACAGGGTAGGACCGACCTCAGAGCTTCATAGTACGCTTGACCGCTGCGAGTATGTCCGTCTGTCGCCATGTAGCATAGTTAAAACGGTATCTGATATCGGAGAAGTGGGTTTGTGGAGTCGATTCAGCGTTCCAAGGATAGGTTCCAGTTTATTCCTAACCCTCTGTTCTACCCGGAAAGTGTTATAACCTAACCATTTCCGATTTAACCTTGATTGTCACAGACCAACAGCGGTAATTAATGGCGAGAAACGGTATTTTGGAATTGGTTCAGCATTCCAAGATTCAGCATATTCCATCCTTAGCTTTATCTCTCTGCTGAAACTGAAACTGGTACAAATCCACTACACCAGTGCTATTCAACCATTTTTTCTCGCGTACCCGTATCAAATTGTGTACCCCTGAAGCTGTTTCAAAGAAATTAATTCGAAATGAACTTATTAAACTTAATATAGATGTTCTGTTGGTTAAAACGGGGGACAAATAGAGCCCAATGAAAGTACAATTAGTGTGCCAATCAAAAGACTATTTACAGGGGGATAAACTGCACATCCCAAAAAAATAACATGGGAAATTTCAAAATTTTCTTAAACTAGGATCATTCAATAAATATGGGAAATATGCTTATTTTAGGATTACGTCCCCCAGTTACATCTTCGCGTACTCCCCGTTGAATAGCACTGCACTTCACCTCCAGCTTAAATACTCAACTTCATGGAGCTGAGACGCGATGCAGCGGCGAGAAATGACTTTCTGATATAGATTCAGCGTCCCCAAAATAAGTGTCATTCATTTATCCAAAGCGGAAGTGGTTAAATGTACGATTTCCGGTTTCAGCACTGATCACCATAGTTAACAAACAGAAATACCCACAGAACGAGAAGCAGTTTTAAAATGTGGATTCAGTACCGCAGAAATGTCTGCTATCTCTGACTTTATTTCTCTCGTATGCGGTAGAAATCCGTTACAACTTTCGATTCCAATACTGATTTCCGTACAGTGAAAACGGTAATACGACTTTCAACAAACGGGTTTCTGATAAGGATTCATGATCTCAAGAACGTATTTCACCTCAGCCGTTCTTTTTACTGAGAGTGGAAGTAACAAAAAGTAGTTTCAGTTTCAATATTGGATTCCACATTGTACTAATTGTAAAAAGTAGCTTGAAACTCCTTTTGATATGGATTCGACGTCCGAAGAGCTTGTTCCATCTCTGAACTTATTAATTTATTGTAGCCTTTTCCAACCTGGGGTCCGCAAGACGATCTCAGGGGATCCTTAAGCTAATTTGTGAAAGGCACACACAGTGGTGAGTAATACAACTATTTTAAGTTAAATAATAGAATTAATAATAATAATGTCAATTTGCGTGAGAAGTGATATTCGACCTATATACTCCAATTTTTTTTCTCACAGAGCCAAAAAGCATGTAGAGCCTGATGTATGTGTTTGTAAAATATCCTCAAACGAAAATATTTATTCAATCAGTGGCGTATCCAGGACAGACTTCAGGGGGGATGGGTTTTATTTAAACATACAAACTAAGAAAGTTTTCTCTTCTGGTGGGGGGTTGGCAATTGCCCCCTGGATCCGCCCCTGGATTCAATAGGTCACTCGAAATTGAAAGAGGGAATGAGAAATTCTTGCTCGACATTCTTTTATTTGTCAAAACCCCTTGACTAAGCTATTTTTATGATACATACACTCTTCTCCCTTTCCCCTGCACTTTTGCCATAGCTTTTGTTGTTACATCTTACTCAAGCTGTCCGGTCCCAGGTTTGAAACTCACGACCATCTTATTACGGAGTAGATATCATACCACTCTAACATGCTTTACCACTGCAAAGAAAAACAGAAACATTCAAACACTCACAGCCCCATATCTATCTATCTATCTATCTATCTATCTATCTATCTATCTATCTATCTATCTATCTATCTATCTATCTATCTATCTATCTATCTATCTATCTATCTATCTATATCTATATATATCTATCTCTCTCTCTCTCTCTCTCTCTCTCTCTCTCTCTCTATATATATATATATATATATATATATATATATATATATATATATATATATATATATATGTATATATATATATATATGGGGAAGAAATATAAATACTAACCGTACTTATTGTAAGGGGGCCGCAGTGTGGAAAAGGTTGGGAAAGGCTGATCTATTGCATACGGATGCAGTAGAGATCCACTACGCTTTCCAATTCCAATATTGATTCCCATACAGTAAAACGATAGAAGTTATAACATTAGATGTACTACCTTCCGATTTCAGTATTAAAATCATACGGTATAGTTTGGGTCCCTTTGGAAGTCTATCTTATTAACGCAATGCGAAGTGAAACTCACTTTTTACTTAATTTTATGGTTATCTGTAGTATTATCAGTATTTTTGCGTCAATTGTAAACTCATGTTTGATGAAGTTTTGGTGTTAACATTTTGTTCACATGTTTCAACAGCGTTTCCAGACTTGCAAGAATTCTTGAATAGAAAATTGGTTCAAGTACAGTTATGCACAAAATAGTTTTCTAGTTTCTTTTAAGTTATCCGGAGACCAGGGCATCGTCTATTGGAAAAGGCAATTGGTGGCTCTTGAGGGATATCACATCGGTAAAAATTAAAATTTTCTCGCTTCAGACGAAGGGAAGAAAAGACTGCTGTAGATATACCACATTGACTTGACACCTAGTCTTCCGTTCCAGTCGCTGCTATAGGCTGAAGGAATTCCACTCCCTTTCGCTAAGGCTCTTTCGCTTACTAACAGCTGAACTCTTATTGGTTCAACGCGTTGGTGTGAGCTTTAGTTTGCATTTTTACCACAGCTCAAGACATTTTGGCAACACTATAGTACGTATATTAGGTTTTATTATCTTAGGTTCAAACGAGAAATGTTTAATTTTTATTGGAGGAAATGTAATAGGAAAGTAACTTTAATCTTTGTTAATTTGTCTTCAGGGAAGATAGTTTTAAAAAGTGAGAAATGAAACGAAAAAAAAAAAAAAATAAGTTATGCATACAAATACTAATATACATTTTCACATACAAATATACATTTTAAAAATATCTCTAATTATACATTAAAAGCATGTTCATATTTAAAATCTCTCATAGAACTGTGGGGAGCGTAAAATCTACAATTAACAGCTAGTTAATTAATACAGATTAATTCGTCATTACTAACCAATTATTCATGAATATTTGACATCCAATCATGATTCACTGGCTACTATTTGAATAAAATGCTTTGCAGTCTAGCTGAATCTGATAAGTTCGTAGTTTTATTGTTTCGCCTTTCAGCATGTAATATGTGTTTGACACATTTTTAAATAAACGTGACTCCATCGAACTGTTTTTAATGTTGCATTGTGTTTTGTAGCGTTAGGCAAGGCCCCAGGGCCGACATTGAACATCGTGTACAGATACTGGCAGGAAAATTCAGCTCTGTATAATGATGTGAACACTAATTCTGTCGTTTGCATCCAATATCAGGTTAGAATGCATAGAAATTAATAACTTTCTGGAAGTTGGCCTTTAACAAGAGGTTTCTAATGCAGACCTATAGGTTAACAAAAACTAATCAAATCTGAATTACAACTAGTTTACACTAAAATGTTTTATGTACAAAGGTATAGTACTAGTTCGCCCGGCACTAATTAGATAAAATTACCAATATTACGATACACAAACGTATCTATACCGCCAAACAACAAAATATGTATGGTAACACTTAATAATTTGTCACAATTTAACTAACATTCCATATAATGAAATTAGCCAGTGTAGGAATAGTGATGGGCAGTGGGAATATTCCCGGTGGGAAGGAATTTAAAAATGGGAATATTCCCGGTTTTTTTCTGGCCTATAAATTCCCGGGAAGGAATTTATTTCCATTTCTTTACTTTACCTTCCAAATTATAAGAACCATATGACTAATTACTTTATTTCAATATATTATGATTTACTTCTACGTTTTAAAGAATTTGGAGGTTAAAAAAACTTGAAATTATTTGACGGTACTTTATATAACTAATAATATGATTTTTAAGTTCCATTTCCATTTCCACTAAAAAGAAGGGTAATTGTTTAGTATTGGAGGCCAAAACTAGCAAAAAGTAGGATGATTTACCGAAGAAATGAGTTGATAGTGATGTTCAAGTAGTCAAGAAAGTATCGAACATATTTTTTTAAGGCAGTAGGGGATTTATACAAAACGGAAAGGTAAGTGGAAGTGATTTATGTGAGAAAAGAAAGTGAATTGTTGATAACGAAGATAGAAAACAACGTGCCATGCGGGGCTCTAACCCGCCTTCATACGCTAACGCTCGCTCTGTAATGCTGTCTGAATTTAATGTTGGTAACGTAATTTAACGTATGAAACCATAAAACAACCGCATCGGAATAAAATATAGCAAAAAAGTAGGTGCAAAAGCTGGCCCTCAATGCTAAAGAACAGCCAAAATTAGCAAATTACAAATTTACAAATGATGAAAAGGAACCATTTTGTAAAGTAATTTAGAATTATGTAGAAATAGAGATGAAGTACTATTAATAAACCCTGAACCCTGAAGTACTATTAGTAATAGATGTCGGTCTGTCTCCTCTCTCTGACTCGAATTTCTGAAGAGGTACTCGGACTTCTTTTACATGTGAATTAGCGTATGGAATTTGGAGAAATAGGTAGAATGAAAGGTCGTGTATGGCAATGTTACGTGCTAAAATATAAAGATAAGTAAGTATCTTGCAATTTTTGTGAACATAAATATGTATACGCAAATGTTGATAAATTGGTGAGACATGTATATTCTAGCATTTACCCAATCTAATTGGTTTATAACATTTATAAATTTAATGTGTTTATAATATCAGTAATAGAGTGAAGTTGAGCAAATCCACTTACATATAAATCTAAACTATTACTATATATTTTCACACATATTTAATTGATAGAACATATTGTAAATAAATATACATTTATGCGTTCTCTCTAAATATAATAAAGTAACATAGTACCGTTCAGAATATATAGATTTTAACCCTTTGGGGATCCCATGGTACAATCTGTACCATACGGGGTGTTTCATGGTACATTGCGTTATAACTCTTCTATTTGAGCTTTTTCGTCCGGTTTTTTTGTTTTGTTTTGTTTTGTTTTTCAAGTCCAGAGGCAATGTAGAAGACATTATGCATGGTTTCACACCTTCCTGCGTCGAGACATAGGAGGTGATGACGTCATAATTCTAAAATATATATTTTCGTGTAATATTTTTGGGGGGGTTTATGTAAAGTATATTTGGCGGGCTTATTTTTGCACGTAGAAGATTGAAATTTTGCACAAACATTCAGTCCACCGAGTAGTATTTACCAGATTATTTTTTCAGATTTCTGAGTTAAAACAGGGGGGAACCAGAGGGGCTAAAAGTTGAAAAAAGGGATATTTTTACCCAAAAATCCCGTTTTTCCTCATTTTCCCGCCTTAGATACATGATAGAGACACGTGAGTCATACCATCTGAAAGGCAGTTCTATTCTGAAGAGAATGATGTGCGACAAATGGCCCTAGGGTAATTAGGGAAGTGTCAGGGAATTTTTATCAAAATATACTTCTGTATAGGGGAATTTTGGACATTTTCGGTATTATTTTTTGCGGGCTTACTTTTGCACCTAGAAGATTGAAGTTGTGCAAAAACATTCAGTCCACCGAGTAGTATTTACCAGATTTTTTCAGATTTCCGCGTTAAAACAGGGGAGTACAGAGGGGCTAAACGTTGAAAAAGGGATTTTTTCCAAAAAATCCCTTCACGGGATTTTCCCGCCTTAGATACATGATGGGGACAAGTGAATGGTATTGCCTGAAAGGCAGTTCTATTTTGAAGGAAAAAATGAAATGAAATCTTTGAGTTTTACGTCCCATGGTTATGCCGGTTAGGCTAAAGAAGACGGCGATGATGAGTAATGAATGAAATGGTGGAATGAAGAAATTGGGAGGAAAGGGGAGAATCCCGAGAAAACCCACGCACACGGTGTTTGTCCACCACAAAGTTCACTTGGCGGGGGCTGGGATCGAACCCGGAACCCCAAGCACCAGAGGTGAACGCTCTACCACTGAGCCACCGCGGCCCCTCTATTTTGAAGGGAATGATAGGCGAAACATAACCCTAGGGTAATTAGGTATGTCTCAGGGAAAGTTTAAAAATTTCCCTCTGTATACGGGAATATGGGACATTGTCGGTATATTTTGTTTTTGGCGGGCTTACTTTTGCACCTGGAAAATTGGACTTGTGCATAAACATTTAGCCCACCGAGTAGTATTTACCAGATTTTTTTCAGATCTCTGCGATAAAACAGGGGGGTCCAGGAGGCTAAAAGTTGAAAAAAAGGATATTTTTACCCCAAAAATCCCGTTTTTCCTCATTTTCCCGCCTTAGATACGTGATGGAGACACGTGAGTCATACCGCCTGAAAGGCAGTTCTATTCTGAAGAGAATGATGGGTGAAACATGACCTAAGGGTAATCAGGGATGTCTCAGAAATTTTTTTACCTGAGCTCATGGTGTTTTACGGTAATTTGGGGCATGGTGGGAATTCCTAATAGAATTTCTCCCGCCCTTGGTATTCAGGATAGAAACTTGAAATTTGGCACACACATTCTGTATACCAAGTACTATTTATCAGATTTTTTTTAGATGGCTACGTTCACACCGCGCCGCTCCAGAGGGCCCCAAATTGCGAGGAAAAAAATTTCCCTCCGAAATTTTCCTTTGACATCATTTTTACCGCTCCTGGTATATGGTATGAGCATGCAAGTGATACCATTTGAAAGCCAGCTCTATTCTGAAGAGAATGAGGTATGAACCATGATCCTAGGATAAATAGTGACGATGCTGTAGCTGCTTGACTGAAAGTCTAAAAAATAGCCCAAAAACCCCGGATCCGGAAAGTGTTAAAGAATCCTCTGTGGACAACAGCAATAATATGCTGTGATATATAAATTAATTCAACTTTGAAATCATAATATAGCAATAGAATGCAATTTTCTTTCTAATTATACATAAATTCCAGGATAAATTCCCATTTTGGGAATCTTCCCGGGAATTTACCCATCACTATGTAGGACATGGAGACCCTCAGGGGTGTCCTTAATGAAAAATAGTATGGGGATTCTAAATATATTTCTGCAACATTTATTTTTCTCCATAATTTAGTCAGTTCTTACAATCAATCTATTCTTACAACTACGCTAGTAAAAGCTGAAAAGAAAATAGTTTGAAATTCGCTTCTGATGTTATATATAACATGCCTTTCAATTTACAGCCATTTATATTGTTCGAGATAAATTTCAGTTTAAAATTCAGTTGGTAAATATCACAGAATATTAAACAGCAGTATTTTATAACAAATCTTAACCAAACATATCTAGTCAAGAGTCACGAGACACAGCAGAACTACTCGCCCAGTCGATCACAGGGATCTGGACATAAATTCACAAAACGAGAGAAGAATATTTTCAAGACGAGACGAAACGAAAAACCTAATTTCTTGTCTCGTCTCGTTTCGTAATATGTAACATTACTCGGAAATAATTTGATATCGGAGAGTGTATTTGCTAGTGGTTTGTTTTATATGAGTCAAAAGAATACTTACCTAATGATGTTAAACCTTTCGTTGTAAAATTTTCCGTTTTGAAAAAAACAAACAAGATCGTACACTTGAATCTAATGAAACTATAAGAATCAGAAACATTGTTTTTTTTTTTTTTTTTTTTTTTTTTTACGACACATTTGTAGAATAATCCTTTCCATTTTCCTCTTACATTAAATCTTATACCTAAGATATTACAGCTATAACTTCTCGGTTTAATTTCTTTTTCATTAAATCATTTCGGAGAAATTGTGTAATTTCAGGTTTCCTGTTCTCAAGCTATTGTTGTATGTGGTTTGTTCTTCAAATATAACTTCTTTCCTTTTTTTGAAATAATAAAGGGTTTTTCAGACCTCGGAGAGAGAAATTAATTTCAGACTGATTTCATGAAATGAAATGATATTCTTACCGTCATCCATGTTTTGACGACCAATTCGCAGAAATGAAACTACGTACTTCGATATCTAGTGAGAAATATAACGACGTAGTAGATAATTGCGTTATGTCTACAAGAAAATCAACCAAGTTACATTGGAAGCTTAAAAGTGATTTTATTTGCAATTATAGCCACACACACACACACACACTCAAGCACACCTATTAATAGATATCATACGGTACACTTTTACTAGTCCGTGTATTCTTAAGCTGAGAAATCATGACCAAGAAAATACATACGTAGGCCTAAGCCGATTAATTCCTCTTTGCTTATTGAGAGAATGATTTTCTAAACTTTTTGAACATCAGGAGATTTACCTCAAGGTAAAAGTTCTCACTAAACGCTAAACATAAATTTAAGAATAGAATCATCATAATGTAAACGTAACTGGTGAACACTACATAACGAACTTGTTGGTTCCAGTTTGGATAGTCACCACCATTTTGACCGTCCACACCGAAACAAATGAATGAGCATTTTGGGCTGTTTAGTAGGAGTCTATATTGTTGTGGTAACTGGTAACACATATAAAAAAATAAATATAAAATTGATTTTTAACGGTGTAATGGGTAGAGTGTATTAGTATATTATAATAATGAAACGAGTAGTATAGTGGGATTATAGTTGTAGTGTATTGTCTGTTACATGGAGACCATTACCTAAATGATTTATGACATTTTATTTAGATGTGACAGATAGAAGAATAGAAGAGATTGAATAAAAATAAGAAGAAGAATGCATAATGTAATTAATTATTATTTAAAATAAAAAACAATCACACATAGGTTAAATGCATAAATATATTACGGTACTAAAAGAAAGAAGCATACAATAACTATAAAAGTATGTAAATTGCTAATAAAAATTTTTGACTTGTTATACTATACCATACATTAGTTATACTTTTTTTGAGTTTATACTTAATGTTTTAACAACAGCTACTTAGAGTCTTCATGTTAAAGCTTTAAACGGAACAAAGTAAATTCAAAATGGTGAAAGCCAAATAAATAATTGTTGAATGATTTTTGAATGAATGATTTTAAAAAAATGTTTTGGTTTATAAAATTTATTTTTTTAATACTCGTATATGTTTTTTTGTTATAATTACTTGGCACTATATTTTTAAATTTTAAACCAGTTAAAAATAGTTTGTTTAATAAATATTATTGTTATGTATACAAATATAAAATATTGGTTATTTTTGTTTAGTTTTAAAAAAAATGTTTATTTGTTTACCAAAACATTACCAAATATTTTGTTTTCAACTTTTTTTTTGCAAACAACAAATCAAATTACAAATGCACATATTAAGGTTAGCTAAAGGTTATGTTATAGCTTGTCGTGAAAAAGTTTATTTTTTTAGTTTACACAACTTTGGTGTTAAGTTATTTTTATTTTTAAATGCTTTAACTATTTTTTTTAATCTTTTGTGTATTAAATATTTGTACTAAAAATATTATTTTAATTGTTTATTTTGTTTTATGTTAATAAAAAACATTTAATGCACTATTAAGTAATAAATTTATTTATTATATAATACTGGATTTTAAAAAAAGTGACTTTTCACTTTTAAGCAATACAGGGTGTTTCAAATTTTTTTTTTAATACGTCCAGACACATAGAGGATTGTCTTCACGAAAACAACCAATTGACTTTTCACTTTTAAGTAATATAATACAGCCTATTCCAAAGGCTTTGAAAGACTTCCTTCCAGTTACATGGATAATGCTAGTTCATCCAAGTGTTAGATCCTCAAACAGTGTTTAAGTGTTATATGATATGTAGCTTAAAAACTATAAATTAATGAAATAATTGTACGGACATAATGAAGAGCATTTATGAACGTTTAAGGATAAACAGGTCATTACACACTAAATTCTTAATAATACATTTGGCTTGGATGATGTTATATCACATCCCTTTGTACACTTCTCGTGACATGGAAGGGTTCTGACAACTTCTATATGAAATTAAGGAAAATATCACACCATAAATGTAGTGCATAAATGTACAAAACAAGATAAGAAAAGCACTTTCGGTTTCGATACAAGATGAGACTTCTACAAAATGTGTAAGACAAGAAAACCTTTTTTGTCTTCTCGTCATTGGCTCGTGGTTAACACTACATAGGAGATAGCCCCACCCCGACTTGCACAAAGGGAAGACAAATATTGAATAATATTGAACGAGATCAATTAGATATAAATTAATTCGAGTTGGCTATTTTGAGATGGGAAACCACCTTAACCCTTTATTTGGCATTGTTGCTTACAAGCAACATCGCATTCTATTGCGTTATACGCACGAATTATAACTTCATAGATCATTTAATTGGCATTATTGCTTTCATACAATGTTCATATACATGATTTGCTCGTCGCTTCTTTAGATATTTCTAATCTTCGTCAACAGGGGACAGTCAAAGTTAGTATTGTAGAAGCTCTATCTCCTACGTTCCGCGAAAGTTCTTTTTTATTTTTTTATTTGTGGTTTCTTGCTCTGTAGGAAAATATTTCAACGAAACTGCTGCAAATTATTGAGAGTATTCCTATGATATTTGACCATAGTAGGGCAATGCTGCTCAGTAGCTACACATAAGACCAATTTTATGGCAATGTTGCTTTGAAATAAACGTCCTGTATTTTGTAACCGAAGTACAAAAATACTTTAAAAATTACGAAATTATGATCAGGAAGATATGGTTCAACCATATAAGCCAACTAAATATTTTAATGGCTATCAATGCTTGCCAATTAAAGGGCTAATACGGATTGTATTATGGTAAATATGGTAATATAGCTAATATTTGCTAGCATTGTTTTGCGGTATGTAAAAGCAACGGTTGCAATATCAAAAGAATTTGTGCACACATTTGCAAGCTCTCTACTCCGGAGTGTTGCTGTTGCAATTAGAAAATAGAGACAGGAAAATATATTCTTTGCAATTTAGATTTTTATTGATTTAATTTTTCATTTGCTAATGGCAGAATACTTATTTATGATGATGATGATGATGATGATGAACATTACAACAGTATTAAGTTATACTTTGCTTTCAAACGCACAGCTCAACGCGTTTATTTAAAAGTTATTTCTATTCAAAACTTCTACATTTTTCTTATTAATCACTAGTCTAACGGAAATAGCATATGTCGTAAAACGTAAACAATATTTTAGTAATTACGAATGATCCTTTTTATTTACTAAATTAAAAACAAAACCACATTTTCCAGTCACATTTGCAATAAAAGAAGACAACAACAACAATAGCATAATAATAATAATAATAATAATAATAATAATAATAATAATAATAATAATAATAATAATAATAAAGTATTTGGATTTTTATGATCAAAATCTCTAAAATAGTGTATGTATGCATTTATGCTATAAAAAATGACAAAATATTACCTAAAATAATAACCTAAAAAGCAAAGGAACCTTTGGAGCTGCAGGAGTGGAGACGAATGTTCCCCTGAGTTATATATACACAGTGGAGTCTATATATGCATTTCAATAAATACTGTAATAATATGCCTATAAAAAATGTTAAACTCTATATGGGTCATCATGTTCTCCCAAAACAAATGCTAAAGTGATGCTACTAGGAATGCGCACGAAACGAGTCGAGACAGGATTTTCCTGACAAAATTCGAGTCGAGACACGGCTCTTCCAATAGAGAAATATACAGTTTTCGAGTCGAAACATCACTTTTACAATACTTTTTCGTGACGAGACAACCACAAATCTTGTTTCGTGCGCATCCCTAGATGCTACTGCCAAAAACCACGTACCTTCACACTACTAGAGCACCTGACTTTAGTCATCTTGAAACACAGTGATGCCAGCTCCTAAGACAAAAATCCCTCCAATAGGTGTCAATTATCCCTCGTACTCGAAATATAAAGGATGTTACCAGCATAATTATAAACAATTTGCCCATAGCTCCCCGTAATTCAATGAAGATGAAGACGAAAGACAAACGACCATCGCTAAACCTGACTTGCTTATCTCTTTTCCGCCATTAATGTTCGCTCAAAACATTAGGTTCTCCGTATGTGAACATGCAGTGTTTATTGCGTTTATTTATTTATTTTTTAAATTAAAATCTTTGCTTTAACGTTTGAAATGGTTACATGAATAGTTTACGGGCTAATGTTTATTACCTTCAGTGGGTCTCGCGTTGCTCTTCATTGATGCTTCAATGAGTCTTGTTGATTCCGCGCTTACTCGGGCTCGGGCTCACATTTTTCAACGAGGATCGCACATACTAGTCTCTTTGGAGCTCGCGCTCACTAATTTCGTTATGGCTTGTGCTTACTTGAGCTCGGGCTCACTACCATCAAGGTAGGGCTCGTGGTTAATGACGTTAATAGGCCTTGCAGTCATTTGTGTTTGGGTTCGTTACTTTCAGTGGAGCAGGTGCTCGCTATTCTCGTTAAGGTTAGTATTTACTCGGGCTCGGCCTAGTATATTTCAATGAGGATCGCACTTGGTTGCCCCTTTGGAGCTACTACCAAGCTCTTTCGGGCACACACGTTGACTTGGACTCGGGGTCACTACACTCAGTTGGACTTGAGCTCACTAAAGTCAGTGGAGCTTGCACTTACTTCTGCTTGGGTTCATTAACTTCAGTGGGGGCATGCTTACTATTCTCGTTGAGGTTGCCCTTACTCGAGCTCACATCTTTATAATTACCTGTAGACTCACACATACTCGGTCTCGGTGTCAATTTCTTCAATAAGGCTCGTGCTTACTATTCTCTTTCGTGAACGCGCTTTCTTGGGGTTGGGCTCACTAATCTCAGTTGAACCTGTGCTCACTCGCGCTCGACCTTACTTTCGTCAACTCAGCTTGGGCTCACAACCATCAATGAAACTTGCACTCACTAGTCTTTTGCAGCTCGAGTGTAATAATTTCGTTCGGGCTTGGAATCATTACCGTCAATGGAGCTCACGCGCTCGATAGGACTCGAGCTTAGTAACCTCAATTGGGTTAGGCTATCAAACTCATTTCCGATAGTTTGCTTAATATTCAAGGAATAAGAAGCCTGTAATATACTGGAATTTTTCATCTTTAACTTACGGTACATTGATTAGAAGTTGAGCCAACAAAGATGGTGGAGTAGGCGTGACGAAGCTGTTACTTCATGATTTTGCAGTATGGGCACATTCTCTATTTTATTACATCCTTGCGAAATATATTCGTACGTTGAATGTAAAAGAAAAAGAAGACCGGTCTTACCATAAGTACCATTGGTGATTTTTGGAAATACCCTGAAGCTATATCTTCGATCGTGCTCAATGTGGATTACCCAGTATTTCACAGTACTACGTTCATCTCCGAGTATTTAACGTTTCCACAGATGTGATAAAAATATTTTCCACCAATATAATAAACAGAGAAATTCGACTTCAGATATCTTTACATACGAGAAGAAAGAGAACTACAGAGACAGACAGAAGCAGAGGTGCGATTTCTGTTTTCAAGATGATTTATGCTCCACGAGGTCAACAATATTAACCCTCTCACTTTTATTCCTTCAAATCCTGTTATACAAGGCCAAGTGTTTCAAAGAAAAAAGTCCCAACTAACGTCGTTGCCAATACCAGCAAGTATATTTCTGAGCAATAAGTGAAATTTGCCTAAAATGCGACAAACATAAGCTTTTGTATCTCTTCAGGCTCCAACAGGCCCGTTACCAACCCAAAAATGTAGGGGGGGCTGGCTGAAGTTAGGGGGGCCGATCCAACCATATTATAGTTCATCACCATATTATAATTTATTTGCAAGCATACCGTGAAAATTTTAGGGGGTAGCAAAAATTTTGGGGGTCCCGGCCCCCTAGACCCCCTGGATACGGGCCTGGGCCACAATATGACCTACAGCTAAAAATATGATTCAAATATGCACTTATTACTATTTAAAAAAAAATATTTTCATGTTTACAAGAGTCAGTGTCTTCACATTTAATTACATATAAAAAGATACCAGAATAAAAATGTGACACATCATAGAAATCAGAATAATAATAATAATAATAATAATAATAATAATAATAATAATAATAATAATAATAATAATAATAATAATAATAATAATAATAATAATAATAATAATAATATAATTGTATAATGACATTCTTATGTGAGATATTAAAGTTTAACTATTTTCAGATGAAAAAAAAATTGCTCTTTTTGATAATTTTACTTCAAACCCTGCTCGTCCCTCAACAATAGATCTTGTTGATGATTACTCCCCTAAAGCGTCACGTCAAGTTGAAAATCCTACAATTTATAATAAATATTCCTTTGATTATCAATGTCTGGAGGCCAAATGTACTTCCTTAAATATTCTGAAATCTTTTTCGAGAAAGAGAGATTGAGGCAGAGAAAGATAAAGAGAGAGCGAGACAGAGAACATAAAGAATAAAGAAAATATTGCAAAAATAGGAAAACTTCTGAAGGCAAGGCCAAGAACAGCTTATGTTTACTTTCCTTGCTTCCATTCTTGTGTGAATTCTTAAGAGACATTTAGGTATTTCCTTTTCTCATTTTCTTCCCCCTTCTTTTAGACTTGTCCGCCCTCTTTTTCACACACACAAAACAGTGAAAAGAAAATGCAAAGAAAACAGGCGAGAAAAAAGATTCATAATATAGTTCCTTCATAATACAAAGCGACAAAAAGCAGGAGCTACCACAGCGCCACTATGGCCCTTGGCAGAAGCTCAGTAGGGAATTATTCTTTGCCTACTTTTCTCCCGCTTCGCATAAAAAAATCTTTTGTTCAAGCAGACGAAGAAGAAGAAGAAGAAGAAAGGAATATTTCTAACGCAAGCAGAAACTTAAGTTTCATTGTGTTTGAAAAATGCATGAACAACTACATATATATGTATCACAATCTCTTTTCTTCTTTCTGCACACTTAGTAAGAACTTTCTGAATAAGAAATAAAAAAATAGAAACCAACAAATGAGTGAAATGTATGAATGGGGTCATTGTGTTAATATTTCCTAAGAGACATACGTATAAAGTAGCCGTGTTCATCAAACGTTCTTTAATTTTTGTTTTATGGCCTCATTCAGGAGTATAAACTTCAATTGAAGCATATAGCACCCTCTTTGGAAAAGAGATCACCCCCTGGGGGCGTTAACACCCACCTTGAGAATCATTGCGTTAGATCACTCATGCAGTTATGTAGGAAGAGGAATATGCATACTGTTTATGAACATACTGAGGACAGGAAAATTGACATCCATTTCGCGAATGATATAATTTTGTTAAAGTGCACAATTTAAGTATATGAAGAGCTTTCAAAACTTCTATTCTTATAGGCCCTACATTGGATTTAAAATGCAAATAATTTAATAAGCACCTAGAACCTGGCTTTCTCACCGGAGATTTGGCAGCATCGCGTTTCGAGCTCATTGGTTGATGCCATCCGCCAGTTCGGCTGACACGGAATATATTGTTTTGTATTTTTCTATAATGGAAGCAATAAGTTAACTTGCGAAGGATATGGTGACTTCAAGGTTAATTCGAAGCCTACACTGAAAAAAAAATGTAGGTGGCGTACTTAAAAAGGTAGGTTACATGCGTAATTCATGTAGTTTTTGGACTTAACGTATAGCAGACGTATAACTGAAAACGCATGTTTTATAATACTTTTTGTATAAGTGTTCCATCTATACGTATTTTCCGTATGAAACAATATAGGCGGTCAAGATCTCACATACAAATGGACGTATATGACATACAGCTGAGGAATGTAACATAAGTATATGCATGTGATGTCATGCATATGCATGGAAAACTGTCAGATGTCAGACATCCTGCAACGGCATGATGTAACATCTAAGGGCAATGCGTATTAGCATATGCTGTATGCTCCATACTGATGTATGCTCCATATTGATTTCTGTCATAAGCAAGAGGATTCCGTGTAGTAGTACAATATACCGCCGTCCAGAGAATGGATTTTTCTCAGTGTAAGAATTCAGGGAGTAACCCATTTTATTTTGCTGATCTATCTAGAATTATTTTTTCTTTGTTCACATCCGATCAGTTATGGTCTTTCTGTTAAGTTTACAGACTACAAACTGTGTTGATAAATCATTGAAGCAAAAGTAATGACCCACAAATTAAACTTTAATAGTAAAATATTAGCATTCAATATTCGATTATTGTCGCCAATGAGACGCGATTTGGAGCAGTCGTCTCAAAAAGGTGTCATCAAAGTGCTTTCTCGTCTCGAAAAGATATCGTCAAAGTGCTTTTGTGTCTCTTTTCCGGCTTGTATCTCATCAAAAAAATCTCTATCGTCTCGTGGATAACACTATATTCGATTTTTGTAGTTTTTGCGACAACTCAGGATGAACGGAACTGGACCTGTCTGGCTTGTTAATTTTGACACCGCAGTTAAGTTACAATATTCTGTAATATCCCATTCAACACTTTTTCATGTAAAAATTGTTAAATATTATGCAGGATATGATCAGGGTTGCCAAGGTAATTTTTTGGTTACGTTTTAATGTAAATTACTAGAAGCGTTTGTTTTCTAATAGATAAGCAATTTTTTTTGTAAAAAACTGATTTTCTTTTTTTCTAAAAAGAATTAAAAGAATAAACTAAATCAATTCAAAAGCAGAATATAAAGTACAATTTCTTCAAACTTGTTAGTTGCATCAACTGATGCGAATTCCAAACTTTATGATTTTGTACTAATAGCAAAGGCTGTGGAAAAGAACATGTGTAAAGTGGTTATAAGTATTTCTTATTGTTTTACTCTCATTGCTTACTGTGGAGCGAACGAAACACTAAAACCTGACATTGACAAAACATCCAATAGCAAGTGTGAAATGCAGTGGGTTTTTGTGAGTGCAGAAAACCGTCAGACGCAACGACTTAGAAGGCGTATGAATAGCAAACAGGGGCGTCATTTAGGGGAGCAGGAGGGGGCAATTGCCCCCCCGCCCAAGGGTTTGAGAAACATATACTTTAATAGATTGTCTACTAATATACTAGTACAAAACGTGAAAGTCTTATGTCGGTGGTGCTCAAGCAAAGTATGAAATGACGCCTCTGATATCAAAAGCAAGCATTGTTGTTGTATTGTATGATACAATCGTCCCTTATATCACCATGGCTTCTCTGACTTAAAATCTTATTGAGCACAAAGAATTTAAAACGTAAAACATAATAAAATATTTATTTCTTATGAAGATCCTCCTTACCCTCAGAATTTATACTTTCCCATGATATACATCTTTTTTGGTATGGTATCTTGAAAAATATAAAAGAACTTAAGAGACCCCATCACGGCGAAATTAAAATACCGATAAGTTTACAGTAATTATGTGATATCTTCAAATAGATAAAAGATAATCGAAAAGTGGAACAACAGCTCCCCTAGACAATATTGTTTTACATGAGATACCGTTATCACGACTCACTTATCTGCTTTTGATTCCCAGCCATTTAGAAAACTGGCATTTATTTTCACGTTTCTAAATGGCTGCAAACGGAAAGCTGCTAGGTGACTAGTGATAACGGTACCTCATGCAAAATAATATTGTCTAGGGCGCTCTTGTTCCACATTTTCATTACCTTTTATCTATTTGAAGATATCACATAAATACTATAAAATTAATGGTATTTTAATTTCGCAGTGATTAGGCCTCAACTTTTTCTTTATTTTCTTTCTTTTTTCTTCTTCTTGTTGTTTGCTGGCATTCCTTGTTGGATATTCATTTTATATGTAACCCACCCATTCACCCACACACACAAACATACATATATATAGTATAAAAGCTTCACATATATATAGTACATATATATATCGCACAAGTACATATATATAGTATAGGGCTTCACGTTTTGACTTAATAGGATATTCTCATTATGTTTCAGAAAAATAAATCATTTCGTTCCACATTTCAGCACTCGAAAACTTTCAAGTTTCGCGCTGACTAGCAACCTGTATGAGGGCTATACCCTCTTTTGGAAGATATATAATCGGAAAAGGCGAAGGAAGGAATGAACAGATGGTCTAAATGTTATTTTATTTTAAAATGCTGTACGCTGATGAAGACATGGGATACCGGTATACTGTTAGTTAAGGAGAAAACTTCGTGTAGTAGATGATGAAAAATATGAGGTAGAGGTGTTTTTATCAATTTTCTTATTAAAAAGTAACTTCAAGGTGGCTAAGGAATGCCGTAAAAAATAAAATACATTAGATTGGGCGGAAAAGGTTAAATAAGTAGGAAACTGTGTTATAGCATTCATAATTAAACAATTTCTACTTTTACAGCAATCAAGACAACTAGGCATGATAGATCTCTACTAACTTCATGTTTTACCATTGCTTCTATGTACACTCATATCCAAAATGATTGTCGCATATCTATAACTGTCTTCTTGTAAGTGTAAAAACTATCAAAAATACTCAAAACTGAAATCTTCTCTTAACCTTTATTCTTAATCCGAACCTGGTCTATCTTATGTATCTTGATCAATATCTTTCATATCAATATCTTTCATAAACTACCAATCTTTACATATCTCATAATCTTAATCGTATTTCTTACATTTATAATCTTCCACATAATCATAAATCACAAAATCAACTTATCTTTCAAACTGTATCTTCATAATCTCTACTTTTATATTCTACCTCTTCAAACTCTCTATCCTAATCATCATCCATATTTGCACAGAATAGCCCTCATTACAACGGAACAGTTTGTGTCTTATTCCTGAGCACTTTTTACCATTTTCCTATCCTAACACTTCTCCCCCCTTTACAAAATCAGAACCTAACCAAAAGAAACAAAATATTACAGTGATTATAATACGCAAATATAGGAATCAAAATGACATTCATTATCCTGACATCACTCTTGACTTTTTCCTTTTGTTTTGTTTGTACTCTTCGGTCCTCAGGAAATCAATCTGCGCCTGCATTTTATTTTGTTTTTCAATGATTCGCGGAATAATTTTATCTTGCTCTTGCTGTTGATCTGTGATCACTGTAGTGCTTGTCTCTGAATGATCTCTATTTTCCTTGAACTGCTGTAGACTAGTAACACTTATAGTATGCCCTTGTCTTTCACTTCTTCTTCTTGTACTGTCAACCCATTTAGCGAGTATTTGTTTAAATCTCTTTCGTGAAGGTACTTCAGAATTATGAACAACTTCCATGGAAGGGTAGCTAGCTTGGTTTCTTTCTATGGACTTAGACATACATACATTGTTTGTCTCCTTTGTTTCTTCCTTGCACTTTCTCTTTTTCTTTCTTTCCTGTTTCGTTTGGTTGCTGGCATTCTCCTGTGACAACCTGCCCTTTACCTGCAAATTTAAGTCATCCTGCTTCATGTGATCAATGACAGTAGATGACTTTCCAAGAAGCTTACGTTGTTTTAAGGAATATGGTTGTACTACAGAAGCATCTTGCCTCACTTTACCTGCATTAAGTTTTGAACTATTAATCAAAGGACAAACGTATGCAAAATGTCCTTGTACCTTGCACCTGAAACAAGCTTTGTTTCGAGCCGGACACGCTGCGTTCCCATGACTCAATAAACAAGAAGAGCAGCGATTTGAACCGATGTAAGACTTTTTAGAACAACGATAACATTCATAAATTCGTGGTTCCAGCTGCAGAACAATTTCTTTCAGATAAGCAACATCCTTGACCAAGTATTGAATTAACATATCTCTTTTAGCCAGTTCCGACTTAAACCAAGACTCAGCAGGGGTAACGTCTGTTTTGTTAGTGCTTGGACTACTTTGAACTCCTGATTCTTTCTGACCGTTACAATTCATCTTCAATCTGTTGGATTCATAAAACCTTGTTGCCATTGTTAGAACGTAAATTGGTTCACCACGACTGCGCCAATGTAAAATCTATCAAAAATACTCAAAACTGAAATCTTCTCTTAACCTTTATTCTTAATCCGAACCTGGTCTATCTTATGTATCTTGATCAATATCTTTCATATCAATATCTTTCATAAACTACCAATCTTTACATATCTCATAATCTTAATCGTATTTCTTACATTTATAATCTTCCACATAATCATAAATCACAAAATCAACTTATCTTTCAAACTGTATCTTCATAATCTCTACTTTTATATTCTACCTCTTCAAACTCTCTATCCTAATCATCATCCATATTTGCACAGAATAGCCCTCATTACAACGGAACAGTTTGTGTCTTATTCCTGAGCACTTTTTACCATTTTCCTATCCTAACAGTAAGAATATAGTTTGATAATGATTTTGCAGGGTACTTTTAATACTGATACTATGTGTATAATCGGGAAATGTATATTTGTGGAAATTTTCATCGAAAAAGAATTATAAATAAGAAAATTAGAATGAGTAAATCAAAATGTTGCTAAATGGACAAGAAAGTTTTATTTTCGTTTTATTGTTCTTATTTACTGCTCTTTTGACATGAAATTCGCCACATACGTCTTTGCTGATTATACACATACTAACATTATAGGAAATACCGGGCGAATTCGTTATCGAATTATACTCCTAGAACAACATATTGATAGATATGCGACAATAATTTTGGACATGAGTGAACAGAGGCCGGTTGATCTAATCCCAGCTTGTTGTAGCACTTGCAAACAGAAACTTATACACTTCGCGCACTAAATCATAATATCCTATGCAAAGATAATGTCAGTTGGTCCTCTTGAGTGATTTAATAATATATATATATATATATTCTTCGACGAACTGCAGATACTTCATTTAAAAGAAGCTTGCTTCTCGGTCCTCTGTCGTGAAATACTGATATTTTCTCATTTCTTTGTTGGCTCAAACTGCGCAGGCAGAGTGGCTAAAGTTCATAAATGAACTCAGGACCTCTTAGATGAAAAGTGGTTTGCGTAGCACACCAGACTTTGTGCATGCAAGCATGCAACAGTCTTTAAGTGTAGTAGATTAAGACTGACAAATTTCGTCTGGAACGGTCTTGCCGTGGATGGTCAGTGAAATAATTAAAGTTCACCTCGAGTATAATCTTGAAGATCGGAACTTCGTCGCACAGTATCAACACGCATGGATTGAATGTCAGAAGTTCGGCCTCTTGGCTCACATTCTCTTAGCTTATATAGTAGGGTGGAGTGAAAAGAGGCCAAAAAAATTTTTTTTCGAAATTCGATTTTGGATAGGGGGCAAAAGTTGCATCATATCGTAGTACTTTACCATGCAAAATTTCAATTCTCTAAAATAATTTTTAGCCGGGGCGCAACGGGCCTTAAGTTTGACAGATTTTATAAATTAGTGAAAAGACCCCAAATTTTTATTTTTTAAAATTCGAATTCGGATATAGGGCAAAAGTTGCATCATATTGTAGTACTTTACCACCGGAAATTTCAATTCTCTAAAATATTTTTTTTAGCAGGGGCGCAATGGGCCTTAAGTTTGATAGGTTTTGTAAATAATTACACGTTTATTATTCATTTATGTAATTATTAGGCAGCTCTTCGCTTGAAGGAGACTATAATTTGAAGGTGTTAAGATTCGATGTCGTGTCCAGGTGGATTTCTAAAGCTATCGAAGTTCATATTCTATGTTACATGCTACATCAGTGTTAGATTGAATGTTTCATAATTTCATTCACGTCTGCAAGCAAAATTCTGCGACTTTATCTGAAAAGTAGTCATGTATTTTCTTAAGTCAAATTTGGAACGAATAAAGAAATCTCTCGTGGCTCACATACTCACGAAGAACCTTCACTAAGTATTTTCACTAATCTTTCCACTGCTTGCTTATAACATGGAAACTCATGGATATCAAGACTTGTACTTTCTCAAGAACAAATTTCTCGCAATTTATCATCTGTAATATGAGTCAGTATTGGCGGTTCTGTTGTTACACCCATTTTAGTTTATCATTTCTGTGTAATTATTAACACTGGCACTTGGAAGGAACGAGTTTCACAACGTTTTCATTGTTTTCTGGATTTGAGGATTTTATCGGCAGCAAGGATTCGCGTAGCTGATCTGTAGTCACCAATCATGGCAATAAGAATATTTTCAGAATTCGCATAGAATGCATTTCTGGAAATTACTTTATTGACAGAAGTCTTGTATGGTTCTTGCAAACACCTCGAAAGTCTTATGGTCAAGAACAAATGTTTAGCTCCGTATTTGGCAAGAGGTTTCAGTTTTATGCTGAACCACACTGGTGCATATACTTTTACTACGAACTTTACGAGAGTTTAGAGCTTCTCTCAAGAATTTGCCGTATATATACATAGACGCGAAAGTCTGCAAGCCATTGTTAACCAGGGAGTATGCGCAAGTTTCCTAGGTTTCTTATCTGTTAGGTTTTTATCACAGCCTCCTCTTATGACAGATTGACATATTTCATACAAATATCTTTGATCATAACTGAGATGACGCACGTTTAGGTATGTAGGGAGTTCTGAAGAAATCTTTTCGACGCTGCACACTGGATTCGTCTCTCAATTCACCAATGATCTACCAATAAGACCGGACAAAGTACCAGTAGATACATAATCGATTTCTTTCAGTAAATGACGAAGTAGTAGTTCAATGATGTGCAATAAACGTATGCTTCACTGCAAGGACCTTTCTAAATGGTTTTCGAGCACTTTAATCATCATCCTTTTGACCCAACATTAGTATTAGTACCATCGCAGCCGATAGCTACCATATCTCATAGGTTCACATTATTTTCTTGTAATTCCCGGCAGATGGAATTACCAGTATTCTTTGCTGATGCTGAAACTGTCAAAGAGACATAGCTGAGAAATTTATTACCCGGTTCTTCAAGGACACAATAATGATCTTTCCTCTTCATATCTCTATGACTTCCAGAGCCGGACATTACGAGTGTTTGGTCTTTCTTCCCATTAAAATAGATGGTACAAGGTTTCTCTTTATTAACAGTCACTTTAGTTCTTACACGTTTGCGATTTTTTGCAATCTCTCTTTATATTTTACTTCTATCAGTTATGTTTTGCAGCTGCTCTGGACTCACAATATTAAAATCTTCCAAAACTTCAGTAGCAATAGCTACAATTTTTCTTCCAGTTATGCCGGTTTTCTCCTTCACTTTTGCTAATGTCGAGAGGAATTTTCTCATTTCCGTGCATCTAATCTGTGATTGCTTTGTTGTATTTAAAGGGTACTTCCAACTAAAATCAGGATCTCCTCCAGATTTATCCTGTTCTTTATTGCCTTCGTTTCTTGTTTCCAAAGATGACGAGGAGTGTACAGATTCAATAATGTAACTGGTACTTTTTTGGTTGAAAGTTTGACCGCAAGTTGCTTTTTGGCTTTCCTTTCTTCTCTTTTCTTTGTCCAAGTAACATCAATGCCACCGATTACCATTTTTCTACTTATCCTTTGGTCTATAAAACACTCTCTCCGATTCAGGCATTTTGAGTGTTCTGTACAAGGACACACCGTGAAATCTAAACACTTGCAAGCTGCTATATCAAATGGTTTATTGCCGTATGGTTTATTCTTCAATTCTTGTAATTTATTTCTTCTTTCATTCTCCCTCTTACTGCCAATTTTAAAAAATATTTTCAGTTTCCTGTGGTAACTGTTGATCACTATTGATACACGGCCGAGCGAAACAACAGGAATTGAAACACGTTGCCAAATGTCTTCCACCTTTTCTGCTATCTTCGTGAAAACCAAATTCTCTGCTGGTTCTTTACTTCCGCCCCCTTTAGCTTCTGACGCGTAAATAAATAACATGCCATAACGTCTTCGTAAGTTGTAAGCGTTCTCCAGTCGCGACCTTTGGCACTACGAAACATGTCTTGTGCTCTTGACATATTCTACCTGGTTAATTTTGCCATCTTTCTTCTTTATAGCACAAAACAGAAACACCAGATACTAGGCTGTAATACAGTGGTATATAATAAACCCATCAGTAACTACAAAAGCGCAAAACTAATCAAATCACTAACGTAGCAACACGGCCGCTAACCAGACACGTGCCCCGAGCACAGGTACAAGACACTAATAACAATCGTCAAGCTGCCAAACAGTTTCACATTACTTTAGCACCTGCACGAGCGCGCGCCCTGATTTAGTTTTGTACCCTCTTATCTCCACCCACCAAATTATTATACTAGTGACTTAATACAGCTAACAAGTTCATTATACCAGAAAAAGACTGTTACTAAATAGCAAAAAACTTCTTTATGGCAAACTAACAAATTGCTTATAGTTGATCACTTTTCGTCTAATTATTCCCAAATTTCAGGGCCATTGCTCCCCGGCTGAAAATAATTTTAGTGAATTAAAAGTTCTTGTTGTTATGTACTGGTACAGGATGCATCTTTTGCACTCTATCTATACTAAAACTTACAGTCTGCTTCCAGCAAAGACCTGCCAAATAGTTACGTAGTAAATGGAAATTGATTTACAAAATCTCAAACTTAAGGCCCCTTGCGCCCCGGCTAAAAATTATTTCAGAGAGCTTAAATTTTCTATGGCAAAGTATTATGATATGATGCAACTTTTGCCCCCTATCCAAATTCGCATTTCGAAAAAAAATTTTTTCGCTCCACCCTATTATATAGTAGCTGTTTGCGCAACTGGACTTTCTAGCATGTCAAATTTAGCTACTGAAAGTTAAAAGAGAATGCTGAAACCTTTCTATTTGGTACAAGTATACAAGAATAAACTGTAAGAAGTAACATTTTCACTAAAAATGAATTTGTTAATTTTTAAAATATTTTCCTGGTCGTAGACGTGATGATATTGAAGATTTATCACACTTCTTTACTGAACAACAAACTCACGACAATTGAGTTCTGTCTTACCCCACAGCGAGATTCACAAACCAAACTTTCGTTTCTTTCTTGATGAATGAATCTCATGACCAGCATTAACACCAATAGGTTTCAGCCCTATGTTGTTCAATCTTCAGTTAGGATCCGCAGTTTTTCAATGCTACAACTGTAAAATTTTCCAAATGTCTAATTCTAGACCTGAGTAAGTTGTCCCATATTGCTATTTCGTACATACATATTCACCCTTTGTATATTTCAAAGCTAGTTATCGTGGCTTCTTGAGAATGTTTTCGTACTTTACGCCCATATGTAAGATAAAGGTTATGAAGGCCACGACTTAATATTAATGTGAGCTTTGAATTATGACTAGAGCTTGAGTTCGGTGTGTCTGACGAATGTATATACAAAGCACTATATTACAGGAGCACGCCACTGGTCCCAGTTTGTCGTTTCTTTATCTACTTTCTTGGACTCTCTGGTAATTGCCGCAGTGGCTCAGTGGTAGAGCGTTCACCCCTGGTACGTAGGGTCCCTGATTCAATCTAAGCCCGCGCCAAGTAGAATTTGTGGTGGATGAATACCGTGTGCGCGTGTTTTCTCGGGATTCTCCCGTTTCCTCCCACTTTCTTCATTCCAGCATTTCATTCATTTCTCATCATCATCATCTCCTTTGGCAATTAGTCTCTCGTGTGCGCTAGAAGCCATAAACTAATAACATTTGAAGGCACGGTGGCTCAATGGTAGAACGAGGCGAGGAGTTACTAGTCTGATCTTCAGTCAAGTGAGGTTGTGATGGACAACATCGTATCGGGTTTTTTTTCTCGGATTCTCCCTTTCCTGTTATACTCTTCCATAATCATTCACTTTCAATCCGTCTTCATTAACCTAAAGGACATAACTGTGTGGGATGTAAAACTAGAAATTTCATATCATTTTCATTTCATGTAATATCAAACTACGTACCTGGGTGGTATTGTTGGAGCCCTGAATCGATTATTGCGAGGCAGTGCTCACTTTTTTTTTCTGTCCAGAAACAGAAGCCATACTTAACACTAGCCTAAGAACCGCTTCTTACTACTGAGAATAATGCACGAAATCTTTTTTAGGCTTTTAGGTACAGCCATTTTAAATTATTGTTTCTTCAGAGGTGACAAATAATACGATAATTAAACATTTTTCAAACTCATTTTTTATTATATTGTAGTATGTAGAATGACTTATTTGATAAACGCAAATGAGGTCTATATAGCACACCTGCTCTCTCCGTTTAGATTTTGTGTTAAAAAACCACACTTGTTCTTAATGCAGGTGGCACGGTGGCGCAGAGGTGCCCTCCCGCTGGTCTAATGGATAGCAAATGCGCCTTTGATGTACGAGGTCCCGGGTTCGGTTCCCGGTGGGAGAGTCTTTGTGATTTTGACTGTCCTTGATGTTTTTAGGTTCGTGTCCCTGTCGTTCTAGGTGATTAGAAAAAAGTCAAGTAAACGAGTAATGCAAGTAAAATTAGTAATGAGTAGTTCAAGTAAGTGACTAAGACACGTTCAGTGAGTCAGTAATTTTTTTTTTAAAAAAAAGTGGTAGAACGTTCAACTCCTGTGCTTGGGGTCACTGATTCGATCCCAGCTCGTACCGTGTGGCTTTTGTGCTGGACAAACACCGAGCCCTTGGGTTTTCTCGGGGCTCTCAAGTTTCCTCCTACTTTCTTCAATACATCATTTTCATTCATTTCTCATCATCATCTCCTTTATCCTAACTGGCATAAGCGTGGGACGTAAAAGTTAAAGATTTCATCTTTTTTCGTTCTCAATGCAACGATTGGCTGTGTGTTCCTATGTCACCCCGTCTGTAAAGGGTTTAGGAACGGCTATCAAACTTTCTTTAGAGACGCAAAAGAATGGACAATCTAAAAAGCATCTAAGCCTATGAATGAGTATTCAATGACTTATTTCACAAATCAAACGAAGATGAGGCTTATAGCCTCCAACTGCCATCTCCGTCCAGCTGCTGTGTTTATATACCACACCTATGCTGAATGAATGCCACGCCCGTCTCTAAAGGGCTAAGATCCAAATTGTCCTTATTCTTTCCTTCTATTTTTCTTGTGAGTTTCAATAGACACGCTGTCTCTACGAAGGGAATACGTATGATCTATGTGCTACAATGATACAGGCGTACACCCGACGTAGCATTCACATGGCTAAGCGTGCAGCGTATTCGCTTTTGGCGCGTGTGGGGCCGCGGTGGCTCAGTGGTAGAGAGTTCACCTCCGGTGCTTGGGGTCCCTGGTTCGATCCCAGTTCGCGCCGTGTGGACTTTGTGGTGGACAAACACCGTGCTCGTGGGTTTTCTCGGAGTTCTCCCGTTTCCCCCACTTTCTTCATTCAACCATTTTCACTCATCTCTCATCACCGTCTCCTTTAGCCTAACCGGCATAAACGTGGGACGTAAAACTTAAAGATTTCATTTCCTTTCGCTTTTGGCGTGGGAGTCCCGGTTTCGATTACCGGTGTGAGCTTATGTGGTTCGGATCCCACGTTAAACTGTAGATCCACGTTGTAGATCATATAGCCTCGCTTCTGAAAAGGACACTAAACTCAAAATCAATCAATCAATTAATTCGGGTAATTAATAGTTATTTCTGCAAAAAACAACAGGAGATGAAACCGAAACAAAAAAGAAAAAGAAAAGAAAACAAAGAAAAAGAAAAAAGAAATCATCTTGGAACATTTTAGTGTATGACATGCAACTGTGCTTTCCTTATTGAAGAAATACCTAGATAGAGCGTGGGAAGACGAAAATCGGAACTCAAAATATTGTAAAAGGATTAAAGTTGAGATTCCAGTATTTCTAACCCATCTTTACCAAATGTATAAAGTTTTACATTTGGAAGCGAGCTTTATACCGTCAAGATAATGCATTTCACATGTCTCAATGAATGAGTAATGATAATAATTTACTGATCCGTTCCGTACGCTTCTACCAGTTCCTCAGATGCCTTTAAAAGAACAATAGAAAAATTTATTTATTCTTCTGAAAAGACATTTTATTTGTACAAAAAGCACGTGGATGATATTATTGCCATGAACTCTTGTTTCTATTGATTTTTACCATGTCTCTCCTATATAATATACACAATCTGTTCAATAAATTCCGGGACTTCCTCGAAATAATATAATAGACATATTATACATATATAATAGACATAATATAATAGACATATTATAATATAATAGACATATTCTCGGCCCGTATTTCTTATAATGTTAGTATGTGTATAATCGGCAAAGACATGTATTAGGCAAATTTCATGTCAAAAGAACAGTAAATAAGAACAACAAAACGAAAATAAAACTTTCTCGTCCATTTAGCAACATTTTGTTTTACTCATTCTAATTTTCGTATTCATAATTGTTTTCCTATGAAATTTACCACAAATATACATTTCCCGATTATACACATAGTGTCAGAATTAAAAGTAGCCTGCAAAATCATTATCAAATTACATTCTTACAAGAAGACAGTTATAGATATGCGACAATAATTTTGGACATGAGTGTACATACAGGGCCGGCGTTACCATATGTGTAACAGGTGCATTTACATGGGACCGCAAGTTTCGAGGGGCGGCAAAATCTATCATAACTATATTATTTCTTTCAAAATATAGAAATAATGAGAAAAAGAAATAGAAATAATCAGAAGAACTTAGAAAAATAAATATTTCTTGTTGGTAGAGAGTCTTCCTGGTGATGGTGGTTACATTTAATCGCTGACCTTCTATTTGAATACTATATTCATAAATCATGTTTAGGTTGCATTATTTTAAGTGCTAAAGCAAATGGTCAAACAAATCCCAGCGTGAATTGCATGATCTTTGTCAAATAGAAGAACGCAATTCTCGAACATCTGTTTCATTCAGTTAGTTACCACAGTTTTGATGTGAAAACTAGTTTTATCTTTGTCACAAACAAGTTCATTATCATGAAAGGTGGAAACAAGTTTAAAAAAAAATAACAGATATAGAAGGAAAATCAACAAATAAATACAAAAGAGATAATTACAATAGAATTGCAAACTGAAGTATTAAGATTGAAGTTCGATATTGAATTCTATAAAAAAAGGATTACCATCTTTATCTTTCACTAACGTAATAGATGACTATTAAAGAAAAAAACAGAGACAAATGACGTTGTATTTGCAGTGTTTGGGCTTTTCTGAGTGCGAGTGCTATTTCCCATCCCTTCTTTGTTCATGATGGGGTAACATAGTTTAAATCATAGCTTTTAAAATGTGTTTTTTTTTCTGGAGAAAGGGGGTGGCAAATAGCCTAGGGCCGGCCCTGCGTAACAACTATAGATTTCCTTGGGACCGGAGATACTTATTGAACGACTTGTTTCTGCTTCTATGAACCGCCATTATCCTTAACCTATGAACTTGTTTATTGATTTTGATGTCTGCACCACGTTTACGGTAAGTGAGAAAATACATATAGACCATAAAGCTATCCCTAAACTATCCCTATAGACTTCGTAATAGATAAGTGCACAAGGTAAAAAAAAAAAGGTCCTCATTAAACGCTCTTGTTCCTGTGGTGAGAGTGACACGAAACCCAATGAAGACGGTTAAGGGGAACACAATATCGTTAGAATGAACAAACTGCACTGGAGGACATAATGAATGGCTTGGCTTGCCCCAGTGCTAGTTAGTCAAAACCAATTTACACATGTTGACATTTTCCAAAACAAACAGACCGCCTGCTAACAACTGAAGAACGGACAGCGATTCCACTTACTTGTCACTAGCAATCACCCTCTATTCATTCCGCAATGACTCCGAGGCGTTTTGTATCGTCCAACTAAACAGACACGTTTTGTTTCTGTGTATTTGTTATTTTCCTGACAAATACAAATCATAACGATGATTAATGGAACGTGAAAATTCTGTCTAGAGAAGTAGTGTAAACATGATTAAATTTCCTCCATTGAATTTAGTGTCCTTTCTTTAAAAGAAATCATTGATACTTAAATGTAACCGTGTAGTTCAATAAAAAAAACTGTGCTAGTGAGCGCATAGTGGAAAACAAATTATCCGAATATGAGACATATAGGGTATCAGAAAAGTCATTTTATTCATATACAAATTTCAAGTTTAATTGCAACATTCAGTTGTATTTTGAATCCATATATAATTACCAGTTTAATTTAATTGTATCCACTACATTCAATCCCTGCTATAGTTATGCAACCACGTACAACGCACTAAAAATCCTTAGCTATCTTGATTCTGTTCAATATATTGATAGTTTGTCAACGACTTTTAGTTACTTAGTGGGATGTCCTTCCATCTTGTCATGAATCTGACCAATCTGTCCTAAAAAAATATCCGGGACCCCCGATTCCCTATAGAGCAACCTCTTGCGCCGCCACTGAATGATTTAGAATCATGCATTTTTGCATAGAGCAGATTACAAGTCTAAGACACTAACATGCCAATAACATGCTACCTCAGCTGAACGGCTAATAGTTTTGGAGATATTCGCTCCCAAAGTTCATTTTTCCACGGTTTTGGACAGCTCTTGAAACTATACACTTCTGACCACAGACCAATTTGTACCGGTATAACTAAAGTCATGTAAAGGTTACAAACATAAATGAGTTTTCTAAATTCTTATAACATAAAAATATCTATATTTATGTAAATAAGATGGTATATTATTTATTGGGTATTCTGTTTTGATCTATTTTGTCTATAAATAGTCTCTATTTTAATTCATTATTTGGCTTAAATGTTTTAAAAAATAGATTGAATTGTCAAAATCGAGTACTTGTTATGATCATACTCTACTAATATATCTACGATAATAATTATAGAGTTGTCATCGGTTATCGTTGTCATAGCTATTAAATATGAATTAGTCTATATCGTAGAAAATTATTTGTCATTATAGAGCATGTCTTAGTTAATTTATATTATGCGCTTTAAATCTATTCAAGGTAAAATATTATCTATATTCGTGAAAATATATCTTTGTCAAAATTACGAAAAATACACTGAGAAAAATCCGTTATCCGGGCAGCAGCATATTGTAGAGTATAGGTATGGAATCCATATGTTTACTACGAAAATCTGTACGGAGCGCACGTTACCCATATGCTACATACATACAACCTTTTTTCCTCTTAGATGTTACATCACATCGCTGCAGGATGACTAACATTTAACAGTCTTCCGTATATTACGTAGGTATACGTATGTTACATACTTGAGCCATAAGTTATAGATAAGTGTTCATCTGTATGTGAGATCCTTACTGCATATATACAGTTCTTTCCAAGGGCGCCCATGTTGTGGTTTCCAAGGGGGGGGGCAAGTATAAGCGACGTTTCAAATATAGGTCCAAATTTTGCTGTAATTAATGTAAAAATTCTGTAGGGTTTTCGATATTCTGAAGTACAATTTCCTCTAGGGGAGGGGGGACAGCGCCCCATCTTTCCCCCCTGATGGGCGCCCTTGGTTCTTTCTTTCATACGAAAAGTACGTATAGATGGGACATTATATGGAAAGTACTATAAAACATACGTTTTTAGTTATATGTTTGCTACATAATGTTACATATAGTCGTATGTTGTCCAAAAACTGCAGGATTTACACATGTAACCTACGTTTTAGGTACGACGCATAGTTTTTTTCTCTGTGTAATCACTTACCAAGTGCAAAATCAAGTCTTAATTTGTTCTTATATTAATATTATTAAAATACAGCTGAAATATGACACCCGGAGTCGGCGCTTTGCGCTAGACTACAATAAGAATCATATTTTAACTACCCGTGCGACAATTTGGGAATATCATACAATTCTTAGAATTGTTTCAGTTGACTCAAAAACGTGTTTTTATCACCACATACCTAGACTCTCTTTGAGTATGGGCGTTTTTACATTTATGGTTATACAGAATAATATATTGTATAACATTATATTATTATCGTTATGCAGTTATTCATAGAATTATATTCATCATATATAAATTGCATGCATATTTATATTCAAATTTAATACTCCCATATATTCGTATATTCGTATGTATTCGTATATTCGTTCGTATAATACTCCCATTCTTATATTCATGCACTGGTATATTACAGTTATAGGAATAAATACCCTATTTGGTGAGTTTCAATATAGTATTATTCTTGTCTAATCTTGTACTCATTTTCTCCCTTTTCAGGTAAGTACTTTTCTGCACCTAGGATTCATTGTAGAATATATATGTCTGCGGTATGTGAGTACCTGCTAAAAATTCTTATTTATCCATTATATTACGAAATAGTAAAATTAATGTAATAGTAAAATAACTTAATATTTTATTCTAATTAATAAAATAATTGAGGAATAATTCTTTTGTTCAAATTCGATAGATATCATAGTATTAAATGGACAATAAAAAAATCCAAATGCTTTACAAAGGATCAAAGGGGGCTTTTAATTACTTATGAGCGCTTTTAATCCCTTCAACGGCCTAATACAAAATTTATCGCTGAAGGCTGACTGTGTTTATATAAACAAATAATTCCAGCAAAGTCATCGAAAATGGCCTATCGGGCTTTTAATTTCCTGTGCTAAACAAAAAAAAAAAAAAAAACCTGTTTCTTTTCTAACTAGTATTTTCTATGAAAAATATTTGTCTAACTTCTCCTACTTTTAATTTCTCTAAAATTTTAAATATTCGACTTAGGAATATTATTATTGCCAAATCGTACTTGTTCCGATATTTTTGCGTTTCGATTGTCAAAAATGGGGAGATTAGGACAAAGTGTGTGAAATAAACTTTTGTTATAATTTTTTTTCACCATGTACTGAATAATGGGACGGAAGTTTATGAAATATTTTCTTTTCTTTCTTTCTTTTTTTTTTTTTTTGATATCACAATGTCCATGAAATAAACATCACATTACACTTCCTTCTGAACCATATATATATATATGTATATATATATATATATATATATATATATATATATATATATATATATATATATATATATATATAATGCACATTTTTGCATATTTTGCCAATTTTCAGCGTTTGGGTATTTTTTTTCTATTTTAAATTACTTCGTTTTGTCATTTTTCGTAAGTTTCGGTGAATTTTTTCGTCATTTTTGGTACCTTTTTTTGTTATTCTTTTGATTTTGGAAATATGCTCGACATTCTGCATGAGGTAAACACATTTTCTTATAAGATTACAATTTACAAACAAATCAACAAACAAAAAAAGTTTCCTGAACTATCTGGTTTTTATGTTGTCAAGAGAATGGTGGTCTATTGCAACCACATGTAAGTTAGATGAAAAAAAAAAAAAAAAAAAAAAAACTGGATTTTCATCTTCATTAAATATTTTCAAAATTAATTTCTCTCTCTCTCTCTCTCTCTCTCTCTCTGTGTGTGTGTGTGTGTGTATGTGTGTGTCATTTAAAAAATCATTTCTGACGTTTCAATTTGTTACTTTTTCGAAACGAGGCAGACTCTATCTTGGTGGAAAGAGGCAGCGAGTCTTGGAAGCCTCCCCCCCCCCGTTCCTTCCGCAAATGTGTTCTTTAATTTTCACTGTTTGATTTTTCATAACAATTTGTTAATTCTAAACAATAATTACACGATATACGTGCAGGCATTATTTCCTTACCCTTTTGCAGTAACACGCAGAACATGGAGACACACCACAGTAGACCAAAATGTAGAAAATTAGTTTATTTTACGGTGGATAATTTGCTGTATTTGCCTTAATCACTAAATTGTTTAAATCTATATTTTATTTGGTCATTTTCATTTAAAATCATATTTCAACTGAAGAAGCCACCTTATTTATTTATATTTTTTTTATGGCATCGCGGATATGATGCCCATATTTGGTATATTTGCTGTATTCTTTTAAAGTCACAGTACACTTAGAAATTTAATAATCCTTTTCACAATTTCTAGGCCATTTTTAAATTTTTTAAGGGCATTTTATAGGTCATATACAGGCGCGCACTCAGATATTTTTGTTGAGGGTCAAGTTTTGGCAGGGGGTGTCCAACGCGTTTATGTAATATTGAACGGGTATTACTCTGCAGCCGAAAAGACGATAAGTATCTAATTGTACTTCCATCTATATTTTCAGAAAAAAATGATAGAACTAGAGTGTTTCTATAAGAGTATAGATGAAGTGTAGGATCAAATTTTCATGCTACATGAATCATTTTCATGTTAAACAAGTATAGTTCTATTGAGAAAGTACACAGATATATGTTGAGTTAGGAAGTTTTGGTAGAGGGGGGTCCAGGCCCGGTGGACCCCCGTGGGAATTTTTGATTTCCTAATTTCTTTGGACTCACCCCCTAAAATGGTTCCATATGGGACTAAATTAAGGAAGGAGAAAAATTAACTTCATTGAATAATATTAAATGGTGCCCCAAGCGACCTAAAATTTTGAATCCGATTACAGTACATAATATATGGGGAAAATCTGGAATAAAATCTTGTAATTTAGAAACGGCTTAAGGGAACGCAAAAATACCCTGGATAATGGAACTAGAGGAAGAAACACGCCTAATGTTGTATAGTGTTGTCACAGCGGCCATCTTGAAGTCCGCCATCTTGGATTCAGATCAAAATTTTCAAATAGGAAGAGGGTCAAGTGACATATCGTTTTGAGGTGGCGTTTCACTAAAAACACAAATCTGGCACTATTTTAAAGATAGCTTTAGTCGTCTAAGAATTATTACCTGTGAAAATATTTCTCTTTTTCACAAGTAATAACTCTTACACAATTAAATGTAAAGACATGAGTTTGGTTCGAAAAGAACAAGAGGGATATGCGCAGCTTCATTAGAAAGAGGAACGCAAAAGAAAAATGCACTTCTGAAAATGATTTGTATGAATTTTACACCAAAATACACGGAGGTAAGCATTTCAAGAAATGAAGAGGAAAACCCAGTTGAGTATGTAAGATAAAATGTAAATATGTGCCTGTGTGCGCCCGGACCATGCAAGAGATGTAAAAGGGGAAAAACTAATTTTAAAACTATAAGACAGGTTGCTGCTCTTGATCGATAGAAGTCCACTGATAGAACGAGAATACATATTCTGGCAGCGACGGCAGAAACATTAGGCCATAATGAAAGGAACTAGTAATAAATATGCATCGATGCTGAGAGAAAATCCGTAGCGAAGTTGCATAAGACCACAAAAACAATTTCGGAGTGCATCAAGTGCGTTAGTTGTGCAATGAGACGGAAAACTACTGCCGAATTTGACTGGTAGAGAGACTATCGACGGGTTATCAATATTTACTACAGGAGATGCTCATGAGAGGCTAATTGGTGTTCTCAGTTTGTCATCATGAAGAGGAGAACGAACATATTATTTCTACTACAGTTCATTAGCTTGAAGAATGGAACTTGGTAAAGTTCGTGCAGGCAGTTTGTTGTAACACTATTCCCTGCAATATGTGCCATGTGAACGGTGCTTTCATTCTGCTAGAGCAGATGCTCCAAAATGATCTTCTATACCTTCCTTGTAGACACTACATTTATGAATTGGTTTTAAAATGTGTATTTGACAAGTGTTGTGTTTCGTTTGCATCTGGACCGGACGTTCCCCTATTTAAGCATTTTCAGAACGATTGGTCTAAAATAGATTGTACTAACTTTATTCCAGAATTGATGATGATAATGACGTAAGGAACAACATTTCAGATGTAAGAAATGAAGTATTGAATTTTGCTATCAAACTTGTAGAAGCAGGACACCGCAGAGAAGATACAGTAAATTTTTAGAACTGACATTTTTGGATGGCATACCTCCTCGAAGAGTTTTCTTTCGTTTGCCTGGAGCAATTCACCATGCAAGGTAGATGGGAAAAGCAATATACTGTTTAAAAATATTTCTCTTTTGCCAACATTTTCGTTTAACGAAGCAAATAGAAACAGGTCTTCGGAATGTATGAATTTTCCTGATAAGACTATATGTCCAAGTTTGATTTAAATGTGATCAAGTATCCCATTCACCATTACAAGACTTGCAATTTTTGAAAGCTTTGTACAGTTATAGGCAAATAGATAATGAATTATCTGAAGTGGCTCTTTCTAAATTTTCTCGGCATCTCTGGTACTTGAAGAAGGAATACGTAGCATTGGAGTTTTTTGATGATGAAGTTAACATAGTGGAAAAACAAAAATTGGTTGAAAGAATTAAAACTGTAAGGAGAGACCGTGAAGCAGCAAAGAGACTTAACGCAAGGATAATATCATAAAAATTCTTGCGAAAAGAGAAATCAGTGATTTTGATACAACAAACAATTTTTCTCGTGAGATTTAAAATACCCAAAGAGTTTCTTGAGTGTGGTCCGATTTCATGGTCAGATAACAATGACTATCTTCAAGGAAAGACAATAGTTAAATTCATCTCCGTAATAAACGATGCAGCAGAAAGAGGAGTGAAACTAACAGAAAATTACATCATTTTTACGAAAAATGAGTATCAGAAAAAGTTTATTTTGCACACAGTGAATTTTCATAGATAATCTTTTCCTAGATGTGACAAAAATGAACTGTGTAGTATATAAGATTGAAAACCTATTGAAAACTTACCCCAAAGCTACAGTACTACATAAATATGGGATATTTCAATTTCTTCCATGTTATATTTTTTCTTTTTCCTCATAATGATCTGTGAATCATCTTGATGGAAAAACTTATTGGTAGTTCATGGGGAAACAAAGATTTAACTTTCTCTAGCAGTTTGTTTCCAGTTTATGTAAAATACTTCCAAAATTCTGTGGTCCATAACTACAATAAAATAACATTACATCGAAGCATTTCGTTTTTCACACGTAATAACTCTTACAAGATTATTGGTAGCTTGAAAATAATACGAGATTTGTGCTTCTGGGAAAACGCCAGCTCAAAATGATATGTAACTTGACCCTCTTCCTATTTGAAAATGTTGACCTGAATTCAAGATGGCGGACTTCAAGATGGCCGCCATAATAGTGCTATACAAAATTAGGTTAATCATTTCCTCTAGTTCCATTATCCAAGATATCTTTCCATTCCCTTAAGCCGTTTGTAAATTACAAGAGTTTATTCCAGCTTTTCCCCATATACTATGTATTGTAAATGCATTCAAAATTTTAGGTCGTTTGGGGCACCATTTAAAATTATTCAATGGATCTAATTTCTCTCCTGGCTTAATTTTGTCCCATATGGAACCATTTTAGAAGGTGAGTCCAAGGAAATTCCTAAATTTATTTTTGCCTATATAAATAAGGACCACCGGTGCGGTGGCTCAGTGGTAAAACGCTCACCTCTGGTGCATGGGGTCCTTAAGTCGATCTCAGCTTGCGCCAAATAGACCTTGAGGTGGACAAACACCGTCTGCGTTGGTTTTCTCGGGGTTCTACCATTTTCTCCCCACTTTCTTCATTCCACCATTTTTCATCATCACCGTCTCCATTAGCCTAGCCGGCATAATCGTGGAACGTAAAAACTGAAATATTTAACTTTAATTGTTTAGGTCATGAACTTCCAGCCCGTAGCAATAAATAAAAAGACTTCTTTTTTTTTTTTTTTTAGTATAGATGGCCCCTCATTTGTTCCCGATTTTGATTTTGTAAACCCTTACTGAATTCTCTTAGAGATAACAACAAAAAATCTTTCCTCAACAACACACTACGAATAGTTTTGGTACTAATGTTCCGATTTCGTAAATGCGCTTGTCATTTTGTTCTTCGCGTGGCTTGGCAACAGATACGACACAAAGAGGAAAAAGAAGTAAGGATTCTCTTCTTTGTTACGCTTAGAGATCTATTCGCACGTTAACAAAGCCACAATCGCAGAAATTCCAGCAGATGCTCCTGATCTTTCTATTTTTCTTCAAGTGCACGTTTCACTTGGTGGACTTAACGATTTATATCTGCTGGTAGACATTGTCATTTTCTTTTTCCTTATTTTTATACTTTTCTTTCATTATTCTTTTGTTCTGTTTTCTTTTTTCTCATTTATTTATTTGATCCCCTTTCATTCTGTCTTTCTTTCAATTTCCTACCAGTTTTTCTCTTTCCTTTGTATTTTCTATCTTTCTCAATTTCCGCCTTTGTTATTGTTGTGGTCTATATGGCCAGTAAACCATATTTCATTTCCTCATCTTCTATGTCGTCCAATGTCTTGTTTTTGTAACGAGTTCCATTCATGATGTTTCTGCTCTTATTATGGGACATAGAGTTTTTCCTAAGGTCAAGAGAGTAATGATAAACATGTCATATCTTGAGATGTATTCCACAAAATTTAAGGGATACTCTATTACGAGGGTATTTTTCTCTATGAATCCTCTGTCGTACCCAAAATCTACAACAATTTACAATATATACAGCGCACACAGGAGAAAACTGATGGTATTATTACAAACCAATTGTAACACCAGTTGCGTATCTATGGCGTAGGCCCCCAGGTTTTGGAGTGACATAAACAATTGACGCTGCTATTTATATATTTTTGACAGTTTATAGTCAACTAATGATATTCCTATCATAGTCTAGGTTCTGGCTGGCTCCCCAGTTTTACGTTTTAGATCTGCCACTGTGAAACACTAATGTAGCCTTCACACTAGGATCTTGTGAGCTGCTCACGTGAGCTGCAGCTGCTATCCTCTCTCATGGAACTGAGTGATACACTGCAAGAGGAATGGTCTAATATTCCAGTTGATGTCATTCCCAAGCTCTTTGGTAGCCTTCACACTAATATCCTGTGAACCGCTCACATGAGCTACAGCTACTAGCTTTACATTGTCATAAATGTACGCCTTCACACATGCGCTTTGGTTCAAGTGAGCACCGGCTCTGAGCTGTTATGAAGATCACCCCACCAGTAGCTGGCTCGAGCGGGCTGTTGGCAGGGAAGAAGATAACACGCAGTCTTATGGGAGTCCTTCACACCTGAGCGTAAAGTCAGTTGGAATGAAGAAAAGTATTTATATTTGATGTTGAAAATTTTCTCATTTTGGTATTATTCTGATCAAATGCACAGTTTATACTATTATACAGTTCGTCAAACAAAGATATACGTAGACATCTTGAAGTAATTGAAAACTTTTCTTTAATCTTCTCTCAGTTTAGGAAACAGACTATAAAATGAATATTCTTCCAGTCTTGATCAATTTATAGGATGAATCCAGATTGTTCTGTATTTTCTACCTTTTTTCCTTGCAATTTATCGCCAAGATTAAAGCAGCAGCTTCTTCTGGTATGGATGCCTTTTAGTGTCATGATTTTTTAAGCGGCTCAGAAGTATTCAATACCTTCATACTACATGTTCACATGAGCAGCTCACAAGATCCTAGTATGAAGGCAGCATAACACTTTCTTAGGTTCACACAGTGAGACGTAAGATTGTGTTGTTCGTACGTCCGTTTCTTCGCACGGTAACTTATGAACAGATACGAATTTTTAAATTCTGTTTTTTTACGATAGGTAACTAAAGCAATTACCTGGACCCAGTTCGTTAACGGAGTCAGTCCGTTAAAATAACGGGTAACGGCAGTTATTTATAACCCATATTCCATACATTAAGCGAATTTTTGAATTCTGCCTCTTGCAATAGATATCTAGAGCTATTATCTCGCCCGGGTTCGTTAATGGAGTTATCGTCAAAACATTATTAACGGATAACGAAACTTTAACGGTAGCTATCTATAGCCCATATTCATGCATGTGGACGAATTTTTGAATTATGTTTGTTTTTTGCAATCGAAATTCGTTAATGGAGCCAATCCGTAAACATCTTAATTCGTAACGGCGACTTTAACGGTAGCTCTCTATAGCCCATATTCCATAGAGCTTACACGTGTAAGTGGATTTTTGAGTTATGTCTCTTGCAATGGATATATAGAGCGATTATCTCTTCCGAGTTCGTTAATGGAGTCAATCCGTTAACATATTTTTAACGGATAACACAACTGTAACGGTAGCTATCTATAGTCCATAACCCATGTATGTAAGCGAATTTTTGAATTTCTTTTTTCTTTTTTTTTTTTTTGCAATCGAGATTCGTTAATGGAATCAATCCATTAACATTACGGGTAACGGCAACTTTAACGGTATCTACCCATAACCCATTTTCTACTACTGAAACAGAGGGATAGACCTGTAATTATTGTAGAATACCACGAGGATAATTCAGAAAGTAGTGCCTCCAAGGTGATACCTTGATTTGTGATTGACAGATAGCACCGATACAGGAATCAGTGGAAAGCTTGCAATGTCAGCTACAAATGGTGGTATCATTTTCCAACATAGTCCCAATTACGGGCAACACACTTGTGCCAACGTAAACTAAGGCTTTTCGTGACACCCGCGAAGAATTGTGTTGGCTTCTGGCGACACCATTGTCAAACTGTCGCTTCCGCCTCTGCGTCACAACTATAGCATTGGCCCTTAAGGTGATCTTTAAGTTTGGGAAAGAGCCAAAATCACACGGCGCAAGATCGGGACTATAGGCAGGATGAGGCAGAATATCAACAACACTTTGCCAGGAGATGGGACAAATTTGATTTTTTTTGGCGGACATGTGTCGGTACGACATCGACTGATGCTTCGTTTCCGGATCGTAATGGTGTATCCATGACTCGTCGTCAGCCATGAATGTTTCTTCCGCAGTCAGAACGAACAACTTTCTGCAGTCAGAAATTCAATGACAGACCGCTGTTTCAACCGGACGTCACCACTGGATGAAATGGATTGCTCCATTACTCTGGAACGAGAAGAGATAGGAAGGTGAAACAAGTGACATTCTATAGCTTAAACATCAGTGCATTAATGATATAGTTCAGAATGTTTGTAGTACTATTGACCAAGTAGTGGGCTTGGATGCATTACTTCCTGAATCACTCACTAAACATCCTCTAGAGCAGCGTTTCCCAACCTTTTTCAACTTGCGGCACACTACAGGTGTAACTTGAATTCTCGCGGCACACCCATATATATATATATATATATATATATATATATATATATATATATAATTACCGTGGTATTTTAATGTGATTACTAATTTCCTTCTTACAGAGAAGAAAGCTCGATCACTGATTTTCCCCCGTGCTAAATCATTATCCTTATTTTTCATTCTAATTTTAAAATAGAAAACAATAGCAATGAAATATAGGACTCGTGTTTTTAAAAATCCACTTTCTCTTTCGAAAACTGTATCGAACCTCTAACTAAAAGGGAAGATCACAAAATAACGAACAAATAAACAAATCTCCTATACTTTTAAAACACAAATGTAGGTAATTTGTATGCATGCTTGCTTTGTTGAATTTATTGAATGATATGTTAAAATTTCAAGTTACGAAATAGTCTGCAACAATAAAGAAGTAATAATGGTCATGACAATGATAAATACGTTTTTCAACATTAAAAATGTACAGAAAAGTAACACAGTATGAAATTTAAAATTGTAGATTTATAGTAGAGGTTCATAGTAATGTGAAATATAAATATACATTTTCCCCTGTCTTGCAATTTGGTTCCTATAGAATTAATAATTTGTTTCGATTTTTTCGCGGCACACCAGCGGCCCATTCGCGGCACACCGGTTGGGAAACGCTGCTCTAGAGGTTGACATCTACCGCACGAAATCGAAACTCCTAGAAATGAAAATAAATGTACGTTTCTCGTGATCTCTTACTGTCTTTAAGCAGGGTTTTATTTGTTCTTAGCATGCTATTTGGTTGACTGGTTCATTGCAGTTTAACGTGCTTTTTGAGCACCGTGATTATTTGAGCTGAGTATAAGATTTACTCTTAACTACCGTAATACGTTTAAATTTCAAGGCTGTCCCACTGGAAATCGAACCCGGGATACCATCCACTAAAGACGCGTGGATGGACGCGGGATACCAGCGATGAGGGTCAGCATGCATTTCTATGTGGAAGTAAAGTTTATTTACATAGACGTGTCACCTTTATGGACAAGAGAGACAAATAAACACATTCGTTTATTAGATGATGATATGATTATAAGGGACAATATATCTGCCTAGTTCTACTTAATGATACGTCTTGTTCCACTAATGCAGTAAAGGAAGTGTATAATAGCAATAAATAAAATTAACTTGCCCAAGCTTTTCCTTCCACCTGCGTATATCTTTCTTCATTAGTTTGATACAACTACTCATGGGAGTAAGGTTGTTTACTAAGTGAACGTCGCTTGTCTGTGTCTCTGTCCCCTACTTGAGACTCCCACTTTTAGTCTATTCATTGTATGTATGTAGGGCTAGGTGCGAGAGGGTGAAGTTTACCGCTACATACTTGTTACGTTAGATGAACAGGGACTCAAAATTGTCGAGAGAGTGTGTGTGAGTGTGTGTGTGTGAGAGAGAGAGAGAGAGAGAGAGAGAAAGAGAAAGAAAGAGAGAGAAAGAAAGAGAGAGAGAGAAAGAAGACCGTCGCGGCGCATGTACACTACATGGCTACAACTCATTCCACTGGCCCATGACAGTCCGTGCAGTTTCTATAGTAACAGGAAAGTGGGCTAATGTGATGTGGGTGCCTTGCTGGAAACTGATTGTTGAATCAACTCAACGGTAAAAGATTTACGAAACATATATACCACCCCCTCCCCTCTAACCCTTTTCCCTACTACTCCCCACTCCACAATCTATATACCCACAACTCAAAAACTCTCGTTCTCTCTTTACCATGCCTCAATTCCAATGTTAATCCAGCTAAGGTGATTTCAAATTGCCATGCATGGTTTTTGCAAACAATAACTACGAAGGTTTGTTGTTCGATTTTCGATTCTTTTCTAGTTTTGTGTATGGTTAACAGAAATTAAATTTAAATCAAAATGTGTTTACAAAGATCTTTCTATTCATACAAAGTGCGCCAAGTTCGACTAGAAGGACTAACTACTAAAAGAATACGTGTGGTAATAATCTGGAGAAAACTATCGTATTATCACAAATATTAGATGCTCCTTATTTTCTAAATATTAGCAATTTAAAACAAGGATGCGTTTGACATTCGCATTCAGACACTGTAATGAATATATGTCTAACAACACAAAACTTTCGTGTGTCGTTGGTACACGTGGTCACGGATTCGGCTCCCAGTGTGAGAACAGAAATTTGTACATATTACATGCCAGGGGCGGATCCAGGACGGACTTCTGGGGGGTTGTAATACTGCTACTTAGAGCTACTTTTTAGAGCTCCAAACTCTGGGATGGGTTTTATTTATATACAAAATAAAAAAGCTTCCTCTTCTGGGGGGGCGATCGCTCCCTGGATCCACCATTGTTGCATGCGGTGGTTCGGATTTCTCCTTAAACCGTAGACAGAGATAAAATTGAAGGGGAACCCGAGAGAGCTGAGCCTCCCGCACTAGTTCTATATGAGGAATAAAGGCACCCTTAACAAATCGCCCAGTTAAAACAAACGTAGCCTCTTTCAAATACTTATTCGATTTGATTTCATTTTCAGTTTAGCGTCCCTTTCAACAGTGAGGCTATATGAGACATATACTTACGTGGAATCCAAATCATATGAGCTCCAGCCGGGAATCGAATCTCGATCCCCTACACCAAAGGCGCGTGCACTAACCGTTTAGCCATGAGGGAGCTCTTCAAATATTTATATATAAAAATACGTTTTGTAGTAGCATATGTGACAGCATCATACACTTATAAGATCTGAATCATTTTGTTGGTATGGGTTATTTATTTCTGTTTGTCGCCCTTCATGTGTTTCACATTAATTGAGATAATCAGACACTCTCGGAATAGCTTTTCTGCTCTCATTTTTTCCAGGATACTTTGCGGTCGGTGACGTCACGTGGAGGTATCGCGGTATTTTTCAAAATAAGTGAAATTCTGCATAAACAATAACACTACTGTTTCAAGATGGAAAAAGTTATCTTACTTGTGCAGTAGCTTAATCTAATAACATAGAAAGCAATACAAACGAAATAATGTTCCATCGATTCCCTAAAAATGATGAACTTCGAAGAAGATTGATTTCCCGCTGTAAGCGAAAGAACACTTTTAATGTGGATAACGCACGAATATGTTCTGCTCACTTTTCACCAGAGGATTATCAAAGAGTTGAAAAAACGAGTTTCTAAGTTTGCTGCAAAAGTAATGTTTAAGATCTGACGCTGTTTCTTCATTATTGATACCAAACTGGCATGGGGAAAAATAAACTAGACACTAGTCAAGTTGAAAAACAGGTGTGTAACAACAATATTAATTTTACTTTTATGACATTTGTTTCTGAGGGCCTGAAGCTTAAGGAGTTTATGTACGTAAAGTGAAGTAGAAGGGGGTATCAACGAGAATATAAATGTATACCCTCATATATTCTTTACTTTAAATGATATTCGTAAGTTTTGTTAAGTATCTGAAACATTATTCTAGCAAAGAGTTCAAAGTGCATTTGTGCAGAACATTCATAGGAACCTATTACGAACCGAACCTTACCTAATCTAACCTAATCTAATCTTGTTCAACCGAACCGTACCTGTTACGTACAAATCACATTTATTTTATTCCTTCTCGAATGCCACATCGTGTGACAAAATCATTTGTTCTGATCAAAGTGCACTCTTACCATATTCTTATAATTGAAGGGCTGGCCGAGAGAGGGGGCTAAGCCACAAAAACTAATTTCCGACAAATCGAAGGGCAAAGTGTAGGACAAATAACTGCAAATTTACCCCTGTGAAGGTGGTTCTTTTATGTATGTATACCACTCTATAGATATCTGTGCAACTTATAACCTGTAATACATACTGTAAAATGTGTTATATTGAGTAATAAACAAATATTAGTAATGTAAAGGAAATATTTTGCTGTCACGATTTCTGACAATTTGGTTAATACGCACTAAATACAATGGGTTAGGTTAGATTTCTAACCTGACCTAACTTAACCTAACCTAATCAAATTAGGTTAGGTTAGATTCGGTTATATTAGGTTAGGGTAGATTAGATGTCTAACATAACCTACCCTATCCTAACACAACCTAACCTAATTTGTTATTACATACCCGGAATCTCTGAAATTTTGAATAATGTTTGCTTTATGTATTTTACAACCTGAAATGCTCTTATTGAGAGGATTGGTTTATGGAAAGTATTTGAACTCCTTCCACCCTTAGAATTCACGTTTCAATGAAAGTGCAACGACAAAAATCCATAATGCCACCCCTTCTCCACGCCCAAAGAGGATGAATTTGGTTTTAAACGGCATCGGGGTGGTCACTATTCATTTCAGTGACCCTGAAAAGCATGGACTGGACACCAATTTCGGCTAAGTTAGTTAATCCTGGCTGCATAAAAGTACCAAAAATCGTTAAAGTTGGTCGAGGAGAGTTGGCAATCAAACATTGTTACAATGAATAGAAAATGCCCCCTCTTCCCTTAAAACGGAAATTTTCAAAAACAATGGGACATGTTTTTCTGTAAGCTTTATGAGGAGTTTATATACCGAGTTTCATCTTTCTAACTTGATAGGTTCGTGAGATACATTTTAGTTACAAATTTTGAACCCCTTCTACCCCTTAGGATTCACCCTTTAATCAAAGTAATAAGGGTATTTAAACTACACTATATTCTGGATAAGAACCCTATACGTTATGATCATTTGTACCTCTATGTTTCTTGTTACGGATATACGGGTATTACCAATTTATTGCAAACATGTAGTGTTAGAAACACGTCAGACTGGATTAACAGCAGTCAGGTGGTGACAGCAGCACATGGCAGTTGGTTGGTGATATGTTAGGGCAATCTTCTTACACCGCAGTAACTCAATGGTAGAAACATTAACTTTTGGTACGCCAGGTCTCTAGTTCGATCTCAGCTCGCGACAATGGTCTCTTTCGTGGACAAACACCGTGTGTTTTCTCTAACTCCTTTCGTCCGTCATTTTATTCGTTATCAATAGTCATCAATATCGTATCTTTTAGCCTCAATGTTGATCGACACGGGGGCAAATAACCTTGATGCTGGTGTCCCCATTCAACTATAATCATTCGTTCCTTTAGCCTCGGGGCAAAACCATGGAACGTTAAACTATAAAAGCGTTTAAAAACAAGAACAATCAATAAATAAGCCAAGCATTCAAACAATATATCAATTAATAATTATAGAAATATTAGAGTCAAAAGTGCTTACTTCGCACGAACCACTTTGAAACAATGAAACCTTAAATTCTTTACTTGTTTTCCTGCTACATTATTAATTTCGAAATGTGTGCACTTCATGCAATGTTGTCCTAGGTAATGAGTACTAATCAATGCCTTTGTAAAGTTTATAGAATTTTTAAAATTTAAAACTCCAATCAAAGGAAGATACATAATTTTGAATTTAAAACTAATTACTAGAAAAACAATTAAAAGATATTAAATAATATCTTTTTTCAACACAATTAAAGGATGAAATTATATTACTTCCCTAAAATTATATCTGTTGCTATTTGTAAAATGAGAGTATATTTAAATAAACCAGATGAAAATATACGACGATAACATGTATTGTTAGCAATATTATTATGAATGTGTGAAATGAGTTGTTAATTAAACAAACAAATAAAAATTTATTTAGATGCAGGGTCCAATTGAATTAACAATTATGAAAGCAGCGTCTAGTTCCAAATTGGATTAATGTGAAATGAAGCATGTTTGAAGTGGGCTATGTAGTTCCTATAGTTGCCCTGGAGCTATTGTATTGAACTGATGCAACACAGTGCACTTCCAATCTATTGTGTCTCTCTACTTGTCTATTTGTTTTCCTCCCTCTCTCTCTCTCTTGATCTCTTTGTATACCGACGAGTGTTATGGGTGCATTTCCTAAATTGGTTGATAGGTAAGAGCATCGGCAAAAAGTTTCACTGAATTTCTCCATTAACTTAGGAATGCGTTTCTCATCAAGTGGAAGATTTTAAGTAAGCCACTCTTACTGTGATTATCCCAAAATACAATAGCTTATCATTGTGATTGAAGCATTTCATGTATATACTAACATTTACCTGTTTACATCGGGTATTGTTAAATTTACATCGCACACACAACTTTATGGATAACATAAGTGATTTACTTACGTTACGAAACAGCTGAGCGAGCGTCAGCAAGAGAAGGAGTTAGAAGCCCAGCAGGGCTTGTTTTATTTTCAGTTTTGTCCTCGTGATAATACCACGCGACATTTCGTCACACTCGGGTGGTGCACCTTCGATGTAAATCTAACCTCATCCGTTTACATTAGCTGTGGCTTTTGACGCAAGTGATAATAAAAGAGTTGCCAACCTCAGAATAAAAATTATCGATTTTCGACCTTAAAATTATTGTATATTACTTAAAAAATCGTATATTCGTTATACAAGTGATAATTGTAGAAAAAAGTATAATATATAATAAAATTATCTAGTAATCTTCAGTTTCGAACTTCAAATCGGCATCACTGTCCTCAACATTTTTTTTTAATCTTATTAACACTGCTCTGAAAAACAACAATATTTCCATCTCGTCGTAAACGTCATTGAATTTAAAGAATGGATGCAGGGTTTTCGTTTGTCAATTCTCAAATTATTATTGATTTACTTAAGCGGAAATTACTGTTAAAAAACTCAGTGTGTGTGTTTTATAATTATTTAATGCACAACTACAATTTATTTGCACATTCCAAAACTGTAAAAAAAAAAAAAAAAAGTGTACGTTTTAACATTATCGTATATTCACCTATTACCACAAGGACATTATCGTATATAACCAGTGGCGTATTTAGGGGGGCTTTTTTTTAAGCCTCCACTTTCCCCTGCCTTTGCCATTTCATATGGTCTTATTAAATGGCAGACGCTATGGTGTCCCGACAAAACGGACCAGCGACAAAACGTACCACTTGAATTTTCGCGACAAAACGTACCACTTTTGACGACCTGTCATGGATTAATTAAAGCATTTCTGATATTTATTCCACGACAAAACGTACCACTTATATAAATTACAACCTGTCTTGGACTAATTAAAACATTTCGGATATTTAATCCGCGACAAAACGTACCACTTCAAGCTTTTTTCTTTTTTTCAGCGTGTTCACAGATTATTCTCCAGATCGAACAAACTTCTCTTAAAGGTTCTGTACGTGACAAACGTAACATTAAACACGTTTATCAGCGAGTAAGAGAACACGAGTCTTCCAAAATACATTAGACCAATGTGGGTGCTTACATATCTAACAAAAGAGAACATAATGTTAAGAAACTACTTCCTCATGAACAGGTAAAACAACGGCAGTATAAGGTTGACAAGAACAGACAGGTAATGTATCGAGTTGTCAAAGTGTAGAAACTCATTGGTAAAAGAGGGCTCATTTACAGAGGAAATGTAGCAGCCTATAAACTGAAAGACACAGCTATAGATCATGGAAACTTTTTGGGTATTATTCCTCTCTTAAGCAAATTTGATCTTCCGCTTAAAAGTAATTTAGATAAAGTCACCGAGAAGAGTCATATACGAGGAAGTAAGCAGGATAGTTATCGCATAACTTTTACTAAACACGGTGAATTTTGTTTTGAATGCTATCAACACACTTATCAGAGAAGATATTTCGAAAGAAGTCTCTCAAGCTTCGATATTTTCTGTTCTATTAGACACTACTCAAGATATAGTAGTTTCAGGCCAGTGCTCTGTTTTTTTACGGTATGTTCTTAAAATAGTTGTTAAACAAAGTATTGTTGTCATTGTAAAATGCATATCTACCACAGGCCAGTGTCCTTGCGGTTTACTGCGGGAAATTCTGCAGAAGTTGAACCTTGATGTTAAGAAGTGTATTTGAAATTTAACCGATGGCTCAAGTAACATGGAAGGACAATATTCGGATTTTTTCAATTCACCTATGATCAGTTACACTGTGATTCAGTTGATTTTGAGTTTAACGGCCCTTTTAGCAGCGAGGCTATATGAGACGGGACATACTGATTTACGGGAAATCCGAAGCACATGAATTCCTGCCAGGAATCGAACCCAGGTCTCCCACGACAAAGGCGCATACGCTAACCGCTTAACCACTAAGAAACTCAGTTACACGTGTGGTGTTACGCTCATATACTCAACCATGTCATATGTGATCTGACAAAAAATTGCATTGATTCTATGTCATTGTTCTGCTGAATGACTGTGCGATATTTATGCGTGAGTCTTATCAGCGAATGGACATTTGGAAGATCAAATGTTAACAAAGGCGTCTTACAGTTATTGCGGAAACAAGATGGTAGAAAACACACTGTTTTTCGGAAAAAGTTTGGTCATTTTTCGAACCCAGAAAGTGCTTTGTATATAGAGTTGACCATAATAATTAAGAAAATTGCTTCTACAGAAAATATCAAACCAAAGGCTAGGTGTAAAGCGAAAGGATATATAAAAGATCTTCTCAAGTTCAAAACAATTCGGACAGCACAAATGTTCCTTAAGATATTTCAAGTGACGACCTCTCTGTCAACCTATCTCCAAATAGAGGGTGCTGCTAGTTTAGTCCTATCGGATGGTGCAGACTACTCTGTTCCAAGTGAAAGAGTAGAGAGATGATTTTGAATCCGTTAAGAATGCAGCATTAAGCTTTGCAGAATGGGCCAATAACAAATTTGAAGTCTTAGAACGTGATTTCTTTTTTCTTTTTTTTTTCTATTGACCTGTCGACAATTCGCCTTCAGAGATGGACAAAGATTTTTTTGTAAATATGAAGATGAAGCTGCTTTTATCCAATGACCAGGAATTGCATCGAAGCATTCAATACAATATTGGACATGGTAGTTTCGAGTATTTCTTCAAGATTCAAGAAGCAATGTACTTTATGGATTATTTGGACCCTAGCCACTTCAACCAAGTAACAGAACTTCCAGACGTGCCTTTCGATAACCTTACATATTTTCTGAAAAACTTCAGTAAAGAAGTTTCCAAGGATACTATAAATGTATTCTCTTGGACTTTTGAAGGACGTGGATATCCTTGAAAGTCAGTCTTGATGACGAGCACAACCGAGAAAAAATGACTGTTCTGATGGTGCAAGTGATTCAGAATTAGGAGAAAATACATTTGTTTACAAGGAAAGCGAATACAAAACGTGTTGTCAAATTGTCCAATGTGCTGCTTTTCAATTTTGCAGAATTGTAAATTTTGCAGTAATACTTATCCAGGTTTCCAGCATACAAATTTTTATTGACTTTGCCCGTAACTCAGGTAACATGTAAAAGAATTTTTTCAAAACTTAAATAAACTGAAATACATTAAAAATAGGATAACGAGTACCATATCTCAGGAACATTTGAAAACATTTATGTTGATGTCTATTGAAAAAGATTTATTAAAAAATATTTCGAATACAAAAGTGATAGATACAGTAGCATCAAAAACTAGTACACTAAAACATCTGCTAATTTTGTAATATAGTATACGTTCTCCTTGAACTTCATATAATATTTTGAACAATTCAGAATAATATACAGATGAAAGAATATCAGGTTTTAATTGTCAATTGTTAATACTATTGACTTACTGTAGAAAGAAAACTGCAATTGATTTGTGACATTGAGATGCTGGTGGCCCTTGTGGGAGAAAGCGCCCGCGTCCCTCTAATAATGCCTATCCGTCTCTGGTCCAAATCCTGGATAAAGTGTGATGGAAATCAGCAAATATTCAAATATTGCATATGCAAGATTCTTGCTGGTCTTGGTCTGGCGAGAATCTTGCAGGTATTGTCTTGGTGTTGCGAGAATCTTGCAGGCATGGTCTTAGTCTTAGCCTTAGTCTTAGTCTTGGTCTTGCATCGCTACTTTTCTCACCAGCAATCTGTTCAACTTTTAACCTTATTTTGACCGGTATGTATATACTTATATACCGTCCTATCAAGTGGTACGTTTTGTCGCCTGTCATTATTTGATGACTGATTAGAAGACTCTTCACAAGTAGCCCTTCAGGCAAGTGGTACGTTTTGTCGCTTGTCATTATTTAAAGTGTTTTTAGAAAACCTTTCACAAGCATACCTCAGGGTAAGTGGTACGTTTTGTCGGTGGTACGTTTTGTCGCTAGTACGTTTTGTCGGTGGTACGTTTTGTCGCTAGTACGTTTTGTCGAGCATTCGACGCTACTGCCTCTTACTCGTAATTCTCTCTATTACTTTTTTAATTTTTTTTGTATGATTTCTCTTCTCTTTTTATGATTGGCCTCAGTTAGGGTGAGGCGAGACTTACCTTTTATTGGCATGATACCTAAAACAAAATTTAAATCATGCCCTATTCTTTATTTTTTCTTTCTTTTTTCTTGTTGTTTTATTTCCTTTTTTAAAAAAAAATTGAAAAGATACACAAAGACACATACACACACACACATACTACATACATATACATGAGCAGGAAACACCTTGCATAAAATGTTAAGGTAAGCTGAAAAGAGAAAAGAAATAATTAGTAAACAATTTAAACAAGTATTACCAGGATCTTTTTTTTCTTTAAATAGTTATCTCCCCTGTATGAATTTATTTCTTGATATTATTCATACCTGTCTTTCCCACTAAAAAGAAAGTTCTTTGAAAGGAAATCGGACTTCCAGATTTCCAATTTTTCGTTAGTGGTTAGTTCTGGAAATCAACATCAGAACTGTTTTGGTCTGTCTGAATTTCTCTCACCAGCTTTGTAGTCTTCTTATTTTCTTTCTTCTTCTAAAACACTTGTTATATTTTAAAATCCTGCCACCACTAGCAAAACACTAAACAAGGCACTATACACTAACACAAATAAGGAACGTGAAGGTTTAAGTTCTGGAATTGTCATCAGAACTTAGTTTTTTTTCTGTTTGATTAGTTTTATTTTCTTCTAATTCTTTATTTCTTTATATTTACAATATAGGGTGTGGGTCTTGTTAATTTCTTCTTCTTTCATCGTTTCTTTCCTTCCACAAGTTTCTTGATACATGTCTTGCAACAAACTGTAATTTTCCTAATTTCATTTTCTCGTTTATTAAAGTTTGTATATTATCCGTTTTTAATTGGTCTCTTATTTCTCTTATTTTGTTATTTGTTATATAATTATTGCAATTCCAGAAGACATGTTCTGGTGTTTGTACTTCATTACATGTACATTTATCGTCTTTAATTATATTGAGTCTTCTCAGATGAGATTTATACGGTCCATGTCCCGAGATGTATTCTATTAATTCACTGCTTATTGTTCCCATTTCTTCTCTTATTTTTAAGTTTGGGATAATGGTTCTTGTTCTATGTCCCTTTATCGAATCCCTCCATTCATCTTCCCACTTCCGTTTAATCAGTTTGTTAATATCGCCTTCGGTGCTTAGGGGGGCTTCCGGGCTTAAGCCCTCCACCGAAAGCTTTCTTACTATACTAAAATATATGAAATATCTTGCTGAATTTTCACATTTTCAGGCAAAGCCCTTCCCCCGAAAGTTAGCAACCCCCCCCCGAAACAAAATCGTAAATACGCCACTGTAAATAGCATTAAGGCTTAAATTATCATATGGTTCGCAAGCTTAAATATCAATAAACATTTAATTTTTATTCCTACAAGTTAATGGAAGAAAGCTGACCTAATGTAGTAACGCTTGGTAATGAAAGGTGAGCTTCCTTCTCTTAACTTATATATATATATATATATATATATATATATATATATATATATATATATATATATATATATATACAGTGGCGTATTTACGATTTTGTTTCGGGAGGGGCTTTGCTAACATTCGGGGGGGCTTTGCCTGGAAATGTGAAAATTCTGCAAGATATTTCATTTACTTTACTATACTAAGTAAGATTTCGGGGGGGGGCTTAAGCCCGGAAGCCACCCCCCTAAATACGCCACTGTATTTATATATATATATATATATATATATATATATATATATATATAATTTCTCTGACCATGAGGGCTGTCATTCTGCAAATAAATCTTCTCTAGAGCTTTTAATAGCTGAATTCATTTTGAGTTTACCGTCCCTTTCAGCAGCGAGGCTATATGAGACGGAACCTACTGATTAACGTGGAATCCGAACCATATGAGCTCCCGTCGGGGATCGAACCCGGTCTCCTACACCAGCTTTTACTAGCATCTATTCTACATGAATAATAACAATGGAGAGGTATTAACAAAGAATGTACATCTAACAATGTGTACCAGATACATTATTGAAAAAAAGATTACAATAGTATCAAAATATTAATAAGAAACTAGGGATTACTTTTCTCAAATATAGATCGTTATCAAAATAATGGATCAACTATAATTCACGAAAGTAACTTAAAAAAAAAAAGGCGCTTGGAGTTCAAAACTGGAATTTTTCAGGAGAGAAATATTAAATTCAGCATCTCTTGAACAATGTACATTTATATTATGTTGGCCACCAAAATCATAGCTATGTACTATATGATGTTATAATTTACTGTTCATATATATATATATATATATATATATATATATATATATATATATATATATATATATATATATATAATGAGGAACTAATGAGGTTTCTTTTTTCTTTTCTTCTTAATTTTCAGCTTGGGCCTGGAAGTATTTCTTCCAAATATCTTGATTTTCAGCTTCCTCTTTTGACTCCCAATATTTTCATCTATTTTTCAAATCATTGATCGCTTGTGTTCTTCTTCTTCCTATTCCTCGCTTGAGTTGAGTTGATTTTAGTTTAGCGTCCCTTTCAGCAGCGAGGCTATATGAGACGCGGACCTACTGATTAACGTGGAATCCGAACCACATGAGCTCCCGCCGGGAATCGAACCCGGGTCTATTCCTCGCTTTCCTTCCATCTTTCCTTCTATAACGGTATGAAGAAGAAAATTTCTTCACAAGATGGGTCCAATCCAATTGGTCTTTCTACGAAGTATGGTGGCTGTCTATTTTATCTTCTCCATCTTCCTTCAACACCATATTTCGAAGCTCTCTCTTCTCTAACTTCAGTAATGTACAGGTCTCTGAACCTAAAGTCCACTACTCCATATATAGCACTTGACCAATTTCTTCCTTAGTCCAATATTAAGGTTACTTGTTAAGAGAGACATTTTCTTGTTGAATGCTTCTTTGGCTATGGCAGTTCTTGATCTGATCTCTTTGGTGCCGTACGCGTCTTTCGTCAAAATACTTCCCAGATATTTGAAATGATCGACCTCTTCAAGTAGCCTACTCTTTGTTCTACCCTGACCTGTAAGGCGTACTTCCACGGGATATTTTCATGATTTTCGATTTGTCGAGGTTGATTTCCATTCCATATAGTCTACCAGTATTTTGTCAATCATTTCCTATAGTCTTTCTTCGGTTCTAGCTATAATCGGTGCAACGACATTGCGCAATTTTTCTAAGGATTAGATCGTTGATAATCTTTGTAATCTATGACTTATTATCGAGGAGCAGAAATTGCGCACATTTCCATCGCGACGTTGCCAACAACAGGACTCAGGAAATTGTGTAACATTTTGCACCGAAATAAAATATATAAATGCCATTTCTTTCTGAGATATACTTGTATTGCATTCTATTATTTACAAAGCAACATGTATATTTATAGAACATTTCACGTTTACAGTTTGAATCCTTGGAATTAAATCCTACAGCTTTTAAAAATGATCTTCCAATTTTGAAACTCCCCGCCTTATAATTTTATTTGGCTTTTCGTTCTATTGTTCAGTAGCTCGTCCCTTACGATGATAACATATAACAAATCTTGCTCACAGCACCTAAGAACAGTAACTGAGATACAAATACAAATATAGTAAAACCTGTCTTCAATGGATCTTTTATTAAATGGAAACTTAAGTTAAACGGAAATATTTCAAGTTTCTATGAATTTACGAGCGAAAATCGTGTTAAACTATCTTAATTAAACGGAAACTGTATTACGAGAACAACGGAAATCAAAATAAATCACTTAACGGAAAATTTCAAGTTTCGGAGTGCAGCATTTAGAAAATTTTTAGATATCCTACGAGAGGTTAGATATACCTAGGTACTTTTAGCAGAACAGACAGCGATGTGCAAACCGAAGTAGAAAGAATGAGAATTATACAGAAAATCTGAAAGGAGAAGAGAAAGTGCAGGAAGAAGAAAAATGATGTATTTAGTTCTAGTTGGAAGAAGAGTGTAAGCTAAAAACGTATCAAGATTCTGTCAAAAGTTTAAAGGAACTGCAACATTTGCCTTACTTCGAAATAACACTCATATGTTTCGTGTAGTTTCCATGTCTAAGTCCTCTATGGATCCCCGCTCAAGCCATGTGAGCTTTGCGGTGGACAAACACCGTGTGCATGAATTTTCTCGGAGTTTCCCGTTTCCTCCCACTTTATTAATTCCACCATTTCATTCATTTCTCATCATCACCGGCTCCTTTAGCCTAACCGGCATAACCGTAGGACGTAAAACTGAAAAAGAAAGAAAATTATTGACTGGGACATGTTCGCCGTCCTTCTCTCTAACGACTCCCCTGTATACAAATAATAGCGATAACTGAAAATGGTATTGTCATCCATTACTTTGCATTTTTTCTCTAAAATGACTTGCATTTTGGTGACTGTTTTTATTGGTCGAAATACTTATGGTAATGATGACAACATTTTTTGCGCAATTTTCAATTTTCTTGCCTGCTCATTAAGGCTTTATCTGTATCAACAGATAAGGGAGTGAAAGTTTGCGCAATTTCAGTGCATCCGCTATAATAACCATATAATTTTCATACCTGACCGTATTAATGATCTGCCCTCGAATCTTGAAAGCTCCAATTCCCATTAATGCTTTCTTCATTAAACATTCACCGTAAATGTTGAATAATTGGGGTGACATACTACATACTTGTCTAACTCATCTTCCAATCTCCACACTATTGGTTTCTTCTTTATTCCCAAGAGCATTCGTTGTCTTATGTACAGGTTGCGAATGAGTCGTCGGTTTCTCCAGTTGGCCCCGATTTGCAGAAGTTTGGTCGAATCGACCGTATCGAAAGCTTTTTGCCAGTCTATGAAGCACAAACACGTCATAGACGTCTATGAGTTCTTGACGTCTTCTTTTACGTCAAGAACTCGTTCTGAGATAATTCTCATCAACCGAATGTCATCTCTGGTGCCTTTTCCTTTCCGGAATCCAAATTGATCTTCCTGCATCTCTTCTATCTTACTTTCCAGCCGCCTGTTCAGTATGCGCGCAATTATCTTTTCAGTGTGGGAAAATAAAGCTAATGGTTCTAGTGGGAAATAAGGCTAATGTTCTTTTAATATATATATATAAAGATAACCATTTACATACTAAAAAGTGAACGAAGGCATCGGTATTAGCTTATTTTTCCAGTTTTTGGACTTTGACATAAGGATTGGTAATACTGAGGATGTGTGTTTGTGCAGTCCTTGGCCGTTGCTAGTAATGTATTATATACTTGTCTATATTACGTCAGGCAGGGTAGCCTGGAGGCGTGTTTTGAAGCGGGTAGAAATCTAAAATTGAACACCTATCTGAGTTTCAAGGATGTCAAATTGTGAGTATGCGGTTTGTTGGCACAACTGTTTCTAAGATGACTAATGGGTCAAGTGTGTCACGCAGAGCAGTGCTCAGGGTGCTGGCCTACGTAACTCATGGCAAGACAACACTAGCAAAGAGTAATGCTGACGGAAGAAAAGCCTTAGTGACAGGGATCGCCGAGCATTGAAGAGGATTGTAAGCACGGAAACACGGCAAGAGTGACGCGGAACTTAATCAGCACATTGAAACAGACTAGTGCAACGGTCACAGCCCGACGCGTATAGCATAATCTGAACATCCGCTTTCAAATTTCAATTTCCAAACTGCTGATCATCACCAGCAACACTCTACCGAGAAAAAAGTGGCGCCAAGAACATGCCAATGTTCTTTTTCGAGGGGTGGTCTCCTAAAGAAAAATTGCTAACATTGCCCTGTAATGTCCTCTTTATATTATTTTGGGCTTCACACAAAGTTTGAAATTCCACCAATGGTTTTTAAGGGGAGCGCTTTATTTAATATGCTGAAAAAACTGATATAATATCATCCAAAGATCTCTTTAAACTACGTTGGGATCCATACAGAATTTGGAATGTAGCGAATGATTCCTAAGGAGAACTTTAGAAACTGCGAATACTAGGTTGCATGCACCAGTCATTAATGTGTATTTAATTCAAAATTAGAACATGGATTTGTAATTAGGCCAGTATTTATAAATAATAATAATAATAATAATAATAATAATAATAATAATAATAATAATAATAATAATAATAATAATAATAATAATAATAATAATAATAATAATAATAATGATAGACAAATTTTCTGATTTACTTGGAGCACTGTCATGAGATATAAATCAGCAGTGCTGTTTCTAAGGAACAAGACGTCTTGAGAATCTGATTCTTCTGAAAGTATATTTCTAGTAGCAGACTATTTTCAATATAGGTCTATATTGTATATCATGGCAAGGGCGGATCCAGGGGGCGATCTCCCCCCCAGAAGAGGAAACTTTCTTATTATATATATATATATATATAACCCATCCCAAAGTTTGGAGCTCTTAAAAGTAGCTCTAAGTAGTAGTGTTACAACTCACCGCCTCCCCCCCAGAAGTCCGTCCTGGATCCGCCCTTGTATCGTGGGATGTATGCAGATAGATAGACAAGAGTATAAACATACTAAATATATGGGATCAGTGCAAACTCCTTTCAGAGATATGCTCTACTTTGACTACTTTTACTCATTTCTTACGAAGGACTTGATTTTAAAAACAAGTCTATTTGCTCTATTTTTGTGTGAAGGATTTACAGAAATTACTTAAAGCACTATGTCGCACTAATAAAGTAAAATATAATTAACACATGTACGGTCCATTGATGAAAAAATATTCATGCTCAACTATGCCCATAAAAATGGACTATTTATTTCAATTTTGACATTATTCTTATTTTGCTTTATATGATGAATCTTTTAAGTGATTCCTTATTATTATTATTATTATTATTATTATTATTATTATTATTATTATTATTATTATTATTATTATTATTATTATATTTGAACATGAAATTTTTGGTTCACGTCAAGGACAGCGTTTCTCACCCTTTGTTCCTTTGGGGCACACCAAAGTACCCCTGTATGTGAATTTTTTCCTAGATGTAAAAAAGCAAACACATAAAAATACGTACAATACATTTTTTAAATTATGGAACGATTATGAGTTACAAATCTCACAAGCAAATTACGTAAGACTCTTGAATAGAAACATATGAACAGAAAATAAACTTATGACTCTTACGCAGAAATATCAGAAGGAAATATTACCATCAGAAATATAAGAAAACATCAAACTTAAAATTAGTGAGGTGACTTTAATCGGAATGAGGTGGGAAGAAAACAAAGAGAATCGTGTTAATAAAACTAGTTTGTTTCTCTTTAAAAAAAAAAGCTTTAAAAGTAAATATTCCAGCTTTAAACTTGGAAGTCAAGTGAAAAATCAAGTCGATTGGCGATCAATTTTCATTTTCTTTCCTAAGATAGTTTCTTTGCGGAAGATTTTAGAAGACATTAAAAATCTCGCGAGATACTTAACATGTTTTCGCGACACATGAATGTGTCGCGACACAGTGGTTGAGAAACGCTGCTCTAGGAATTAACAATAGGAATACAGACCATTGATAAGAAAAGAACTTTTCCTTCGATAAACAATATTAGATTTCATTTTAATATATATTTTCTCTTTAAAAACAAATATAGTGAACATTGTGGTAGGAGATTCTAGACCAGCAAAACATCACCATTGCTATTCCATTGATTTTTACATTAAATGGTACCGTAAAGTAATTTTTCTGTAATTAGATTCCAAGTTATGCGTTTTCCAAAGGTGAAAAACACGCATAGAATGACTCTTATGAAGGACTTGATACGCGTACAAAATGACACTTCAGTCCATTAGCAAGAGAGGATGTAAGTGTTCATTATTATTTTAGTTTCCTAATAACACTTAAATGGAAACGTTCTTTCCGTATTCTACCAACGAATGGATTTCTAATAGGATTACATATTAACATTGTCAGACACGAATGAATAGTTTAATTCAAGTAGGAATTAACGTCCAAGAAATGGAAGCTTTATTTTCTTTTATTGTCTTCTGTACGGAATATTTGCTCTTCTGTTGCTTGTTTTGTGCTTCTTCAGTTTTTGTTAATACTTACAAGTGTTCTTGGAAAGCTTACGACGAAGAACTGGAAACTTCGAATTTGAGTCTCTTCACGTAATTAGATTAAACAAAGCTCGTTATAGAACTGTAGTATATGGTTTAGAATTTCACGATGAAGATATGCTTTGAATTTCATTGTCCTTATTGTTCTGTTTAACCTTCATGATCCATCCATCATGGTCATATATATACACACAGCATTTTATTTCTAAACATAAAGGTCCCGGTACGCTAGAATCTTAGGTTCATAATGGTTTAAAAGTTGCATATCTTTCAGGGCATTATTATTATTATTATTATTATTATTATTATTATTATTATTATTATTATTATTATTATTATTATTAGTAGTAGTAGTAGTAGTACCGGTAGTAGTAATGATAATGATGTCCAGTAGCCTTATTGCTTTTTTTTTATCTCACGAATCCCACCCACAACTTTCCATCTCTTACGGTCATTGAACAGACAATTTTTTTGGAGGGGAATTTTTTGCTTGTGAGAGTCAATCTTTTCAGAAAAAGAAAATCTGGTCAGTTCAGAGCCATTATGATTTATATTACCGTGAGAAAAATTAATGAAAATGAGGCCGCGGTGGCTCAGTGGTAGAGCGTTCACCTCTGGTGCTTGGGGTCCCGGGTTCGATCCCAGCCCCCGCCAAGTGAACTTTGTGGTGAACAAACACCGTGTGCGTGGGTTTTCTCGGGGTTCTTCCGTTTCCTCCCACTTTCTTCATTCCACCATTTCACTCATTACTCATCATCACCGTCTCCCTTAGCCTAGCCGGCATAATCGTTGGACGTAAAACTCAAAGATCTCATTTCATTTTTAATGAATGAAAAAAAAAAGAGAGAGAGAGAGAGACGCGAACATGTAGCAGCGAGCGAGAGGCAGAAGGGTCTAAATGTTTTTAGTCTCTGCGTCTGAATACTATTTACTGACTTGAAGAAGGAACAAGCAAGCATTCGCAACTATAAAGGAAAACAATAAAGATATATATTTACTATTTGGTATTTTTGAAGTTTCTCGTCAACCCCTTTTTAAGACAGAAGAGTAAATATTCCGTTCTCATTAAAAAAGTGCCGGCACTCCGTGTATATACAGGGTGCGGCACGTAAAACCGGCCCGTAAAGTGAACACATAAAATGAAATGTAATGTATTGAATATGATTAACTACAACACATAAATGAAATTTAATGTATTGAATATAACTACTCACCTTCACAGCAGCCTTCACAGCAGGTGCTGAAAGTGTCCTCCGCCCACTTCAACACACATATGAGCACGATTGAGGAGATTCATATATACCCTTGTCAGTTCTTGTGTTGTAATGCTATTGGTGACATCCTGGATCCTGGTCTTGAGTTCTTCAATTGTGTGTGGATTAGTTTCATATACTCTTCCCTTTAACAGTCCCCATAAGTAAAAGTCACACGTGGGCAAGTCTGGTGACCGAGGAGGCCACAAGCCTTTGCTGATTGTCCTCTCTGGTGTAAACATCTCATCCACAACGAGGCCTTTTTCTCAACTGGTTTCGACAAGTTTCACTGGCTGTGGCTGCACGTGACTGCTGCAGGTCACGTAAGTCGACCCGACCTCGACGCGCCATCTCTTGGTAGGAAGGTAGATTATTTAAGTGTTGCCAAAAACACAATATACCAGAATATTACGACGGGCCGGTTTTACGTGCCGCACCCTGTATGTGTATGTATGTGTGTGTGTGTTTGTGTTTGTGTGTGTGTTTGTGTTTGTGTGTGTGATGAAAGCAGGTATAGCCCACTGAAAGGTAGCTAATCTTCAAGATAGCTGAAGAAAAGAAAGATACAACTTAGATAGGATTTTTGTGCATCATTCAGTTACAATTTGACAATCGAATTATCCTTATAAACAACTGATTCACTAAAACACCTACCGAAGAAGCAACCTAATTATCCACGAAAAATCTTTTTAAAAATATCACTTTTTAGGCTGTTAGGTTTGTATAGCACAGGAAACAGAAAGGTGTTTTAGCTGTTTCGTCTGTTTGAGCTGTTAAGTGTTGTATCATCAGTGCTTCGAGGAAGGCAATGAAACACGTGGAAAGTATTTCGATCACATGTCAAGGAGTTGTTAACTATCAAACGAGATACACTTAAAATCACAGTGTCAGCACAACATACTCTACTGTACAGACGTGTTTAATAATGATTTTAGTAATGTTAAGCTTTTCAGTTATATTTGCTGAATGGAGTTACTTTTTAAAATTTTCCTTTTTGGCTGAAAATGTAAATACAATAGTTACAATTTTTAATAATAATAATAATAATAATAATAATAATAATAATAATAATAATAATAATAATAATAATAATAATAATAATAATAATTATTATTATTATTATTATTATTATTATTATTATTATTATTATTATTATTATTATTTAGTCTTATTTTACATGGTGAAGTTTAGGCTAATCATATCTTGTCTCCCATTTGACCATGCAAAGATTAGGATTAATATATTATTATCAAATGTTTATAGAATAATAATTGAAAAGACACACATTGAAATGAACAACAAAAATTACAGTCACAGTCACACACACATCATATTCACACAGATAAAGTAAAACATAATACATGTATGGTCAGATACAAGAACGCTATAATCTATGTGCGCCGACATCATTTAAAGAACAGTAGAGATAAGCAGTCAAAAATAAATATTTTTTTTTCGACAAACCTTGAGTTTGTAGTTTTCAAGAACCTTTCCCGTATTACGGCACATTTTAACTCTCACAAAACAGAAGGCCACTTAAAAAAAAAAAAGTAAAGTTTCATCATCGTTGATATGGAAACTTTGTACTTCCTCTTTAGCTAAATCCTTATAACAACGTTGTTCTTATTGGAGAAGTTTTAAGATTGAAATGGACTTAGAAACTTTGTAACAGCATTAAGATATTTGAAATGAGATTGTGGCGAGCAATACCTCTAGCGAGGAACAAACAATTCCTTACCTAGCTAATTCTGCCTTTCAGGAAAGAACACTGCGGGATTTTCCCTTAATAAAATCCATAAATTTTTGTTACAGTTTCAGCACACAACAACATCTAAGCCACTGCAGTCATAGTAACGAGTTGCAAGGATTTAAATCTGATCAGTAGAAGTTCAGAAACACTCTAGAAAAGTGTAAAACACAAAGTAAATGCATGATAAAAAAAATTGTTTATATTCATCTGGAAGAGTTTATTGCATGAATAGAGAACAACAGAAGCACGCCTTATGCAACAGATTCGTACAGAATGGATGGTCCATTATCTTCTTGATTCATCGAAGTAACCACACTTTGCCTTAATCGACTGTCTTGTATATGTGAGGTGTAATCGACTGTCTTGTATATGTGAGGTGTAATCGACTGTCTTGTATATGTGAGGTGCAGGTAGCCAGAGCCGAAACAACTGTTACCTAAGAACACCAACACAAATAAAATAAAATAATTGAAGTGGAGTGGCTGGGAATATTTAAATTAACTGAAATATTTGCATAGAATGCAAATTACAAACTATGTGAAAATGATTTCTTCCCTCTTGGAGATAAGGTACTCTCCTGTAAGGGCCGCCACTCCCTATGAAGTCGGTAGAGCAATATTATTTAGTTTTGTGGAACAGCAGATCTCAGGGTCATCTGCATAACAGCCATGCTCAAAGATGCTACAATAGTGAGTCAGTTTATAATTTCAAATAAGGTAAAAAAAAAAAAAAAAAATTAAAATTTAAAGTTTACAGGTAGCAGCCTGTATTTGAGCTCACTATCTCATGGCTGTTATTTGGTTCCTTGGGCAGAATATTCTCTCTGAGCCCCCATACAGAGAGGTGGTCAAACATACACAATCAAGGGGAAAATGCCTCCTTGAATCACACTCCTGAAAACAAACATATCATTAGCACAGGTACTCACCCTACAGCCAATTGAGTAGACATTGGTTCTGGTACAAGATGGTAGTTTTATTTTCCACATAGAAAACAGGAACATAAACAGCGGCGTAGCGTAAGGGAACGCCGGTATGCCCGGCATCCCCTATTAATAAGAAAAAATACGTTATTTCATTGTATATAAATTGTTTGCTTGTAATTATCACAATTATTTCCACTGCAATCTTCTGGATGTCCTCTCTCGCCTTACTTTGACAAGTGGAACCTACGCATGTGCGTCACTCAGATGCACATTTTCTATCTTTCCTCTTGTCGTATGCTATGTTCCTTGGGCATCCAGGCCTACTGCAAGAAACGGGGTTTTCGTCTGCTTTCTGTGGAGTGCGCATGCGCAACTACTTGCTTTCTTAACTCCCTTCACCCCTTGCAATTCTACATTTTGCTTTAGATATACGCTGGCATATCTTCGAGTATTTCCAACTCTATCTATTTTGAACTAAGCTATAGTTTCTGTACAGAACATACGAGCGCTAACGTCAAGGAAAGACAACAAAACAGAAATGGCTAGTTCAATGCCTTTTTGAAGCATGTCGGTTATGTAAATAATAGTATAAAAAATAGTTATACTTTAATCGTAATTAAATGCATCGTAATTGTAATCGTAATTAAAGGCAAACTATTATCATAAATACATAGTATGTCCAGTGGCGTGGCCAGAAATTCTTTGAGGGAGCTCACACACACAAGCATAAATATAAAGCATTCTGTAGAATCACAGTCACCGATCTGGTAGACCAAGAGAGCCAGCATTCTCGCCCCTCGCAAAGATTCTTTGGGCACTTCAGTCATTAGCACATATCCCGAGGAGATGAGGGGCACATGTCCCCTCCACCCGATTTGAAATTGTGATGATTTGTATTCGAATGCCACAAAGGAAAGTGGGATGAAATTGTTTTCCTTGCCTTGTTTCATTTTAAAAAAGAATCGTGTTTTTTTTTTAATATTTCATTATCATTTATTATTATTAGTCTATTTTCAGCTATTTGTTTAATTCCTGTAACGATTCCTATAATGCTATTGTGATCATCATAATTTTGCTCAAATAAAAGTATTGTTGCGCCATACATAGTTGATTTTCTTTCATAGTTTTGGGGAAGTCATTATTTACATTATTACAAAACAAGTGTCCTAAAATTTTAATGTGGATCATTGTGGATGCGTAAATAGAAACATATCAATTATAAATATGCATGTATTCAGATTTCAGAATGTGTTCACGACACTTGATACGTATCACAATTTTATCTACATCGCCTGGTATATAATATACAACAGGTTCACCTCAGAAATCAGATTCATCTACCGTAATATGAGTTTCATCACCCCTCCCCCCAGAGTAAGCCTCAAATATGCCCTCTTCCCTCAAATCTGCCCTCCTCCAAATGTTGAAGACAACTCTGATCCTCCACAGCATTGTTTTTGAACTTCATAAATATTTTGAACATCGCTTTAAAAGATGGGAACGGTCTTACCCGTTCCCCGAACGTTGAAGACAGATTTGCGCCCCTGCCTTCAGTATCTGGGTATCTGACAACGAAATACATACTCAGAAACAGGCCCCCAGAGCTGGTTTAAGTGTTTTCTATTTACTTCTTCAAATGATATACGTATACACTCAGGCGTCTGAGAGTTCATGAATGGGCGTCTGAGTTTCGGACTCAAGATGACAAATTTCTAGGGGTGACTTTTTAAAGAACGAGATTGAAGTATGGTATGCGGAGAAAGAAGCTGCCCACAAGAAATAAATAAAGGGAACTATACTGGAAACCATGTTCATACAACAGCGGGGCTGAGTTTTCTAGTCACACGGTAGTGGTAAGAAGAAGCTGAGACAATTGCTTATTGGCTTCTGACGTAATCCACGCATTTGCTTATGTATGTCCCACTAGGCCACCAATTAGGGGGTCTCCCCCTAAATTTTTTACAACCCTATATTTCCTATCGGTGTAGCTACGTATTGCTGATTTTAGTAGTATTGTATCGCACAAGTGACTAACTTTGGCATCCCCATTTCGGAATACCACGCTACGCTACTGAACATAAATATGCTAGATGTGATGATATCCAACACTTTGATACACTAATATTTTATCACCTTTACGTAGTGCACTACCACACACACACACTTTAATATATATTGATACACTTGATATTTTTAACACAATTTCATTTCTTTAAAAATAAAAAAAAAATAATAACGTAGGATGAACCTGAAGTTAGAAAGGTCTGTATGACCTTTAAAAAAAAAATATATATATATAGATATATATATACAACTTTCTTTTATCTCCTCATATTCATGAGTTTCTGGTCTCTAACAGTTTATAGAGGAGAGACGTATTTCACTAAAAACATATTTAAATATTTGAGTAGATAAACAGAACAAGTTGAAGATAAAAATAAACAAATTTAATATGCTGATTTACTGTTCAGATATTCACTCGATGTTCACAAGTTCTAAGTCAAATGTCACAGTGTTCTCCTAGATTCTCATTCCACTGCGAAGTAAAATGTTCTGTATGAGATATAGTACACAGGATTTCTGATGTTCTATGAGGGAACTTTTAGTATCTTCTATAAACAAGCAAAATAATTGCTTGAAGCCTTGTTCTAAATGTCCAAGGACAGGCACGGCTTAAAGGCGTTACCGGCCTATGTTTAATATCTCTACTTGAGATATCTTAAGTTATATATTTCTTCCATATTGGAAGAACTAGGTTTTCCCATATTAAAAATGGGATGTTCGATGAGATTCAAACTACGAGGTCTCTATTGAGTGTCCAATGCACTCAGAGAATGAGTGAAGATTCACTGAACGTAAAAGTTAACTTTCATTTTTTTCACTAGATTTAATAATCACCACTGATATGTATTAACTACAGATATGTGTATATCTTACACATTCTGTAAAATCATTATAACTTCATATAGAAAAACTGAGTTCTACACACTCGCGTATACAGTTGTTCACAGGACCATCCAGGGGAACCGGACCATTTGTTCACACCTTGTCCCGGGTATCAAACTCTCTGTAAGAGAAGTCAGGTGACTTCCTTCTAACCGAAAAACTATATCTTGTCGCCTCTTGATTCTAACTTGAACTACCCCCGTTCTCTCATGAAAACGAGTATATGTCTTTACCAAAAACAAGGAAACGAAGAAACTCGCTTCCTCAAGAAACCTTTGACAAAAGGGTTCTCTGCCTTGAGGCGATATTCTGGGTGGTCTGACCTGCCAATGCACTTGTTCAGCTACCTTCCGTAGCCAACTTCACCTTGACCCTGCTGACATGTGCTGCCCCTACACCAAGGACGGTCAACACTGAAGCTTTTGCTCGCAGCAGAAACTATGAGAGTTTATAACACACTTTTGTTTTTCTTCACTTGTTACACACTAATTAATACGAGAAACATATGTTATTATACATAAAATTAAAGAAAAATATACAAAGAATACATATATATAAAATTCATGAACTGTCATCTCTCTCAGAAGCAGCAGTACACCCAATTCCTGTGGCTGTCGTTCAAAACTGTCTGCTACTAATGCAGCCATGTTTGCTTGGAGAGAGATTGAGGAAACATCTTTGTTAATTATTTACTTTTCACAAATACAAGATCCAAGTGTCTTGTTCGATAAGGGATACACGCTGATAAAATAAATCAGAATTTTATGCGGTATTTCCAAGAACGTGTTTAGCTTAGTACGTAAATATTAATGTTAAACATAGAAAATAAGTCAAATTAGAGTATACATTTTCAAATTGGTGTTGCATTTCGGGAAACAAACTAAAGGCTCGCTAGCCAGGTTTACTGGTCTTTGGTGAGAAGGGGGGAGGAAGTGACGCTTGAGCTCGCTGCCTTGGAAATCACACCTATAGAAAAATAAAATTTCGCATGTAGAAGCGAAAAAGTTTATGGCTTTTGAAACAATACAAACGATGTGTTTCAACACACTGTATCAACTTCAGTGTAGTTTCACCAAGGAAGTCCGTAGGCTACTTCCTGTGTATAAAGATACTTATTTTGTTCCTATTCTGGTTATTTCTTTCCATGGTGAGTTGTGAGAGACCTCACATCTTGAAGTCTAGGTGACAGCAAGTCGGGAAAGAAAAAAAAACTTCTCTCAGCGCTAGCTCTCTTCCAGCGTTCTGAACTTTCATGTATGATTCCCATGGAATCTGCTCATTTCCTATTTAATTAATCCTTCATCTATGCTTTTAATATCATATCTTCCATCATCCCCTGTAAGCTATACATTATGCAACAACGCAGTAATTAGATGCAACTATTTAATACGCTATATAATGCCTATAAATGAAATAAACACAAATGAAATAAATAAAAATATAATACAATATTGTATTAATATTTACGTACTATGCTTGGTGTTTCACACTTCATTACTAATAATATCAAATAAATATGCACTGAATATGCTAATGTTAAGCAATTAATTCTAACTAAAAATCATCATATTTACATATCCATATGCAAATGTGCCCCTCATCTGCATTTCGATATGCAGATGATGGAGAAGGACATCGGCCTTCTACATATACTCACCTTACGCTGGATCAACTTTCGCAGGACTGACGTGGGGGATAAGTTACATTCTTGCTAGCGAACTTCTAGTATTCTGACGTATGGTGTTCTGCATGTTGAGACTGGATTATCCAACTACAACAAGTAGTTGTGGTATATACAAACCATGTTGTTTCTGTGGCCGACTTCAAGAATGAGAGAGTGTATGGCTACTCTGAAAGCAAACTGGGTAGTGTAGTGGTTAACGCATGGGCATAGTTTGTCGAAGATCCCGGGTTTGAGTCCTGGTTCAATCATGCAGTCGGTTGTTTCCTCCATTCTCTAAAATTCAAATTGTATTAAAAAAATAGTGCTAAAATTCTGCTGATAACTGAGTTTAGAAATAAAATTTGTGCCGTTTTTTTTAAAACGAAGAAATAGACCCTAAATTTGTAAGGAGGGAAACGTGAACCTGGCCCTACTGACATCAGCACTATTTTTACAACATTTGTCAAAAATTAGTGCTGATATTATGCTGATCAATTAGCATAAGAGTAAAATTTGTGCAGTTCTCACAATGGAGAAATTCGACCGGAATTTGAAAGGAGAGGAGAGGAGCATCAACCTAGTGTTATAACGGAAATCATGTTAAAAAAAAAAAGAATCAGTGCTACAATTGTGCTAATCAAGGAAATTGTGCCATATTTAGAACAGAAAAATTGACGCTAAAATTTAAAAGGAGCAGAGAGTGAGCGACAATCTGCCCACCCATTTAACCGATCAGAATGGAAAGAATGTTAAAATGAAAATTAGTGTTGAAATTTATTGTGCTGATTAATAAGGATAGAAGGAAAATTTGTGGCTTTATTACAATGGAGAAATTCGACCAGAATTTGGAAGGAGGAGAGGGCGAAGCGTGATCCTAGCCCCACCTACTTAACAGATCAGAATGGGACCAAGAGCAAAAATTAATGCTGAAATTGTGCTGATAAATGGTCATGAGAAGAACATGTATGCCATTATTACAACAGATAAATAAATGTCAAAATTTAAAAGGAAGGGTGGGGAGCGTGAATCTAGATCTTTTCAGTTAAATGGCTTAGCCCATTAGAGTGGAGACCATGTCAAGAATTAGTGCTGAAATTGTGCTGATCAATAAGCAAAAAAGAAAATTTGTACTCATATTACAACGTAGAAATTGACGTCAAAATTTGGAAGGATGAAAAGGAGCCAACCGTGAAACTGGCCTCACTCAGTTAACCGATCGGAATGGATTTGGTTCAATTTGAGTTTAGCGCCCCTTTCAGTAACGAGGTTATATAAAACGTGGACCTACAACCTAACGTGGGATCCGAATGGCATGAGTTCACGTCGGGAATCGAACTCGAATCTCTCGCATCTTTGGCACGTATAGTATCCACACAGCCACTAGGGATTTTTTCGGAGATATCGTAATGAAAACAGAGAGATCATAGTAAAAACTGAGTCAAAAATTAGTCTTGAAGTAAGACTTTTTTAAAACACCACTGATGATAGCTTACTGACAAAAAATCATGAAAGAACTTCGTATCACATGGGACCACAAACATAACATGCAGCATGCAATCAGAATTCATTTTCGTTATCACCTATTTAAAAAAATTTCAGCCTATTTGAAAGAAAATTCCTGCATTATGTCACCGTGAATATGATGGTTCATTTTTCCTTGTTTTAATGATGCCGCTATTTTGGCATACTTTCCAGAATTAATGCTATACTAACAAAAGTAGGTGCGACTGTCTTTACTTGTAGGTAACCCTATTCACTTCTAATAATACAGCATTAATTTTGTAATTTATGCAAAAATTGATGGTGACGATACTGCATAGAAAGAAAATTAGTACTCTTTATCTCATAATGAAGATGAGGGATCAATATTTTGTTTGATGATTAAGCCATTAGACTGTCCATATATAATTTTTTTTTCTATTAGCACTAATTTTCTTTTATTCGGTTATTGTCAGCACTAATATGGCAATACCTTTTGGCGCGGATAGCGTTGTCTTCAGGTGAAGATAGCTGCACAAACTTTTAACAACGCTGCACTAATTTTGTAAACTATGACCGCAATTAGTGCTCAAATAGTGCTGACAATACTACATGAAAAGAAAATTAGAGTTGTTTTGTGGAGTCGGTTGAGTAGGCGAGTCAAGCACGAATTTAGCTCCACCCGGAACGTATTTTTTTCTTCTTTCTGAGGGAGTTTCTTTAACATTATAATTCGTCAGAACCTGGCCTCAATCACACTGGCACTAATTTTAAATAATATGCCAAAAGTTAATGCTGACCATACCGCAAAGAAAGGTTTGTACTTCATGAAAATGATGGATCAATTGTTTTCTTTGATGATGGCGCTATTAGAGATTTTTGTATATCTTTTGACCTTCTGATAACAACATAAATTTTCTTTCTATGCGGTAACGTTAGCACTAGTTTAACATGAACATTGTGCGTGGGTTTCATCTCAATCTGTTAAGTGGCTAGCCTCATCCAGCATCTTTTTTGTATTTTGACATGTGTGTAACAGTACAATGTTTTTAAACATTAGAAGTCGTCAACACTAATTAGGTACTAATTTTTGGGGTACCGGTATGATTTAAAATTAGTGCGGGTGTGGGTAGGGATAGGTTCACGGACATGTCCAATGCTTATAAATCACAAACGGCTGAATATACAAAAATGAAACAAAAGTGTGATAGGGATATGTCATATGGAGCATTGAATGGAACAGTATCGGGATGGACACACGAACTTTGTGACCTGTGAATCGGAAAACCCTAAAGTTAGTCAGATCCATGACCCACCAGACCCGGTGACCTGGACAGGCCTATAACTCAGTCTAACTCTGTAATCTGGACAAACCTTTGAGTCGGAGTTACCCGGAGTGATCCGGTTACCCAATAGGAACCGGAGACAAAACATCGTTACACACACACGGAGTATGTTTGAAGCTACTAATGCAACCCTAACAAACTGATTCTATCCACTTTCATTGCTTTTTCACTAAATATATTTTTCTTTCTTGTTTGTTGTTAGCGTCTTTGTGTCAAACATTGCACTGAAAGATAACTACAAGGTTTATCAGAGTACAAACGTGTCAGAATCAGAGATAAGATAAGCTACATGTTTCTCTTATAAGAGATAGTTACAGTTTAATCGGTCTGTAAAAATTGTCGTTTAGAATATAAATGATACCACTGAGCTTAAAAAAATGGTTTGTTTACTCTTTTTATGTAAGCTATGTTCAAAAAGCACATATTTGAAGACGGATAAACATGAACTTCTGGTGTTTTAATTAAGAAATATCACAACGAGAATCAAACAAAGACATATCCGAACTCAAGGAGTGAACATCAAGAATCAAGTATAAAATTCGACAGTAATGAAACAGAACTGATATTTCGGTTGCTTCTGGGTCACCGGGTTTGTCTGTCTCATAGTGACTGGGTCTGTCCGGGTCACCGGGTCAGACTGGGTTTGAGAAGCGAGACTCAAACCCGGATGACTAGGACAAAACTTGACTCAAGTGACCCGGTGACCCATAACCCTTACCATTATTGTAATGGAGTGTTGTTTGACGTTGGTATCAAGAGGACACTGGAGGGCACACGAAACTTTTAAATGGGAAAGTGTGTCAATTGATATATCATTGAAAAGACCATGATAAACAATTTCTATTGCTGCTTCGCTTCGCAAGATTCACTTTTAAACTAAACACTGAGCGTGATCGTCTGATTTTTTTTTTTTTTTTTTTAAATATCTACTTTGGTTTTGCTGTATTTCGCCTGTATCCTGTTTCGGAACTCACAATTGAGAACGGGGATCATTTCATAAATAGTGCATTCAATCACATACCTTCCCATTTAAAATTTTCGACTGACCTCCAGTGCCCCATGATAAGAGGGCCATGTGAGACAAACAGGACGCTTCATTGAATGCAGTCTATGATAGCACCGTATCTCAATTTTTGTTTCACCTTTTTGTCTTCAGTATTTTGTGATTTATAAACATTGGACACTTTATCTGATAGTTGAAGAATTCTAAATCAGTGTTATTCAATCTATTTTTTCTCGCGTACCCCTAGACACAGTTCGCCACCCAATTGTGTACTCCTGAAGCAGTTTAAAAGAAATTAAATCGAAATTAACTTATTACGTAACACATGTTCTGTTGATTAAAAAGGAGAACAAATCGAGACCCAACAAAAGGAAAATCAATGTGCCAATCAAACGATTATTTACAGGGGGATAAAGTGCACATACGAAAAAATTAACATGGGAAATTTCAAACCATATGTGAGACATCCAGTTCTACTGAGGAGAATTTTCCCCTCATCCTACACTGAGGACAATGTTAAAAATTCAAAAACTTTAGAACTAATCTGTTAGTGAAATAACTGAACTTGTTTCCGGGACACAAACTCCTCGATTTTTAATGAATCTTTGAGAGTGCCAGAATCAGAGCTGATTCTGGATTTAAGCAGTTTCGTTTTCATTGATGTTAATGCAAAGAAAACCCTCTTCACACAAATATGTTGATGGAAATGTAAGAAGTTGTGAAATGAAACTGTCACTAATTTCATTGTATTATCTTCGACCATAAATGTAAAAGTTACAAACTGACAAGTTATCGAATTTCATTTGCAGTGCATTGTCAACAGACATTTCGAGCAGACCCCTAGAAACAGCATTACGTACCCCAAGAAACATCTCCACGTACCCCTGGTTGAATAGCACTGCTCTAAATGGTGGCCATTCGGTTAATGGTGCCCGATGCGAAAAATTTGTCCCTGTAGAAGTTATTTTTTCATTATTATGGTCAATGTTCTATCAAATGATATATCTCCCTATTAAAAGTATTTTAGTAATCTCCCATTGTCCAATAATAGTTGGTCCTGCGGGACAAACCGCATCCTCCGTTGAATTTGCCCTACATTTTCTTACTTCACTTTTTTTTTTTTTACCTTTTTAGTTTCAGCCGTTTTTGATTTATAAGCACCAGATGGTTTATCTGAAACATCCTGTATATGTCAGATTGAAACCTAGTGGACTTGGATATTTATCGTTTTAAACCCACAACTCGAAATACATAAGCAAGAGTAACTTGAAAATGTAAATATTATATAAATTGTACGAATTTATTAGATCCCAAGGGGGAATCCCTTGCGCACTCATTGCACATGCTGAAATATGCATTTTCAATAGCATATACATATATGCATTCCTTTACGCTATTAAGTACCGTCACTCTATGGTTCTTCTCGTTTGCAATTACGCGTGTTGCAATACAGTTTCCTCACGCTTTACACGGCCCTAGCTCTGAAATTATACAGTTTTCCCACACGACTATATAAGTTTTTATTTTATTTTATTTTTATTTTTTTTTTTTTTTTTAATTTTCATGTGAGCATTCGTCTTTTATAGTTTGTTAGTCTAATTCATCAAAATCCCGTACATTGTTTACATTACGAGAAGAAGAAGGAAAGAAAAATTGAATTCTCCGAAATGTTATGTTGAAGAGGAATGTTGAAAATTAGGTGGGTGGACAACTTATGAAATGAAATGGACAGAGAAAAGAAGAGCATATTCAAGACTAATTGAAGAAAAACAGACAGAAAAATTAGCTACATTGTGAGAGATAGGTCTAAAGAAATGACACTATTGGCTATAGACGCAGTAGCGTATATTGGTTTGATGACTTGGGCTATTACTGTCTCTAATAATACATTACTATAGTAGTAGTAGGAGGAGGAAAAGAAGTAAGGTAAATGCAATAACACAAAATATGCATAACAATGAAGAAATAGTGATTGGAATGTTTGTCTTGCACTTTAGTTTCCAGATCATGAATGTTTTCCGCCGTACTTGAAGCTGATCATACCTTTGTGTAGTGGCTCGTAACGATAAAGTATTATTTTATTTTATCGACGTCACTTCCTTCGAGAGCCGTTTCTCTTGGTGACGTATCATACACAGTTTTCCCCGTGCTAAAACAAACCAACGGTTTTTCTATCTTTTCTGATTTTGAGCCTCGTTCCTTAGCGGTTTTTATCAACGCAAAACAATTTACGTTCTAATTTGCTGTAATCAATATCACATACTAATGTGACGTCACTAACGCAAATTTTGTGTTCTGCAATCATCGATTCTCCAAAAAATTGATCATAAACTCACTACAAGAATTATTTAGAAGAGAACTCCCTCGTTGCTATAAGGTTGCTATGTTCTGGCATGGGAGACCGGGGTTCGATTTCCAGTGGGAGCTCCTGTGATTCGAATCCCACGTTAAGCTGTAGATTGTCTCACTGCTTAAAGTAACCCTAAATTGTAATCAACCTACCAACCAACAATTCTTTAAAGAATAGTTTGCGTTTCATTGTGGTACGCAAATTTTGCGAGTGTTGATAAAGAGTAAGTTTCTTTGTTATTCAACCTTGAAATCACAGTAATTGTCCTAGCTTTTAAGCTTACAAACAAATCTTCTATAATCACTGCAATGTAGCTAAAAAAAAAAAAAAAAAAAGCCAGCAAATACAGTATATAAATTGGCAATTGGCATTTTTCTTCCTAGTATTATATTTTCCTGCTAGATGGAACTTCACACCCTCACTAGAGTCAATGGAAGTTATATGAGTAATGACAACCCGTTCCTCAGTTGATTCCCAGATGCCTTCCAAACAGTTGCTACGTCATTTCTCATATCACTTCCATTTACTCTGTCTCTCCATCCACAGAAACCGATAAGCTCAGAAGAAACTACACTTGCCTGCCAGTCCGTTTGTACAGTGTTACGATGGAGCAAATGTGAATATATATCGATGGTTGAGCGCCAAAAGGGCGTAACTGTCGAATTTTAAAATTTGGAGATAATGCTATGAGGACATGTATAATGGATTGAATTTTCTTGTGCCAAGACGCCTTAATGAAAATCTCTATCCTTGGAACGTTATTCGAAAATGATATAAATGTATAAGTGAGTTATTAGCATTTGGTTCTGTGCCAGAGAGGCACATATCACTTAAGCCTCTAAACTAATAAAATTGCAGTTACGCCTTTTTGGCGCTCAACCATCGATATGTTATACGATTTTTTTGCTGGTACTAGTCAGCGGTTTCTACAACGTTGCAACGTCGCCAGTCTCGTAAGAAAGCGAGACAGGCTACACACAAAAGCTCATAATGGCTGTATCTTAGTACATACTGAACTTGTACCATTAAAGGATCTTACGAATGTGAATTAGTTTATATGTGTTATATTAACGTTCTTCCATAATGTTGTATCGCTACCGCCTGTAGCCTTGATAATCTACAAAATACGCTACTGTACCGAACGGTATGATAGGGAAAAAAATATACGAAGAGGCAGGCTGTGATTAAAATATACGGACAATGAAATGAGTTCTTTACATTAAAAAATAATAATTACGTTAGAATTAGAATGCATGTAAAAAAAAAAGTGATGTTCGTTTCACAATGTGACATTACAGTAAACTTTCATAATACGGGATCGAATACTGAAACCAGAACTAGTACAACTACCATTTCCGGTTTCAATTAAGGGATAAAAGTGGCGACGGTACCTGTTCTAGGACGCTGAATCCATATAAGGGAACCATTCCTCGCTATATTTGACCGTTTTTTCTCAATGAGAATCAATATTTAAACAGGAAATGTAGTAGATTTTCACAACTTCTGATTATAGTAAAGAGGCAAGAATGCATATATAATATATCCTAGAAAAGCTGAATCTATATTAGTAAACACTTCTCGCTTTCTGTTGCCGTTCTTGATTGATAATTTTGAAACCGCTAATGCTAAAAGGAGGTACTCAATCTTATTCTTGAGGTACTGAATCCATATAATAAAATTGCTTTTTACTGTCTGTTCTCGCTTTTCCTCTGATATTTATCGACATCCAGATGAACGGATGGACGGACATAGCCGTTTTATAAAACTTCCGATATTTATGTATAGTTTGGAAGTATAAAAACGAATGGACGGATATAACCGTTATTTTAGACTTCCGATACTTATGGATAACATGCTTTATAAGTCTAGAAAACGGATGGACGGACATAACCGTTCTATATGACTTCGATACCTAAGCATAGCATAGTTTGGAAATCTAAAAGTGCAAAGATTCGTTAATCACCATAAAAGACTTCATCGTAATTAACATTACATAACATAACATCTATCTTTTTCTTCACAATATTATCAAGCATGTCGAAGATCAGTTACCAAGTGGATTTGAACACATGCAGTTCCGGGTGCAAATAACATTTTACGTGAAAGCGTCATGACTATTGCAACTGGTATTTAAGCATTCTGGCATGAATCTAGAAAATAACTACACGTAATGTGCTTTCCAAGTTGGATCGTATCCTAAACTTCTTTTCTTTTTCTTTCTTTCTTTCTTTCTTTTTTTTTTTTCAAATAGTTAAGAGTACGAAGCGAAATGCCACTATGACAAGGAAAGATTTTTACATGTCTTAGACATTCAAATGCTTGTGTTAGAATGTAAACTTGGCGAAAGTTAATGGTAACAAATGAAGAATATTTCTATATGACAAATTACCATAATTCATCATTTTACTTTCTTTTGTTTTGTATAAATACTTCTACTACTATTACTACAACTATACTAACGTGAATTTCCTGGTTTTACAATTGAACCAGTTGTTTGGGGAACCTGACTTGTCTATCGAACTCTATTTTCTGCACATCGAAAAAGTTTCATGTTCACTGGTTCGTATTTTTTCTTTTTTCTTTTCTTTTTCTTTTTTTGTTGACTTCTCATATTTCAGTACCCATTATATAACACACAAGTCACATTACTTTTTATATCGCTGGATTTATTCTTGCAGAGCTTTTTAGATCACGAAATAAAAAGAGAAAAAACGATTTTCTTTAACTAGTTCGGGTTTCTCACAAGATTGATTGAATTTCAGACATGTTTCAGTTGATTGATGTATGATTGGGATTTTGTGGCTGTTATTTCTGGTCTTTCTAAGTCAGCGTTTTTATTCTGTTACAGAAACAGTGTCCTTTTTTTGCCTCACAACCCTGGGTCAACAATGAAAATTCGTACCTAGACCGACAGTCGAACTCGAAACCGTGTGTTCAAATTGGGACATTAATTCTGTGGGTGCACACAAGAACCTGATATGTTACAATTGAAGCATTTTGAAATAAAGAGCAAAAAGTTTTCGTGACATAAAACCTACATTTATTGCTTTGATCATTACATTTTGGTTTCAGTGCTTAGTAAATGAACATAACATAATATCCAGAAATCGCTGTCTGGTTATATGCGAAAATGTTACGTACACAACTGTTGGAAAGAAAAATGGCCACTTCGAAAGACAGTTCTTAGCGTGCATGAACCTGATATGTAACATGATAGTAAAACTATTTATGATTGTAACCACTTTCTTCGTTTGCTAGGGTTTCTATTTCGTTTTCTACGTCTAGATTTCTTTCGGTATTGTGACCTGCAGAAAACCGTAATTGAAGCGGAAGCTTTTGGAATAAGACAAGCTATGATTTTAATTAAACAACTAAGGATAAAGATAGCATGCATATGTACTGATGCCTTAAGTGTAATAACTGCAATTAACAATCCCAAATGGACAACCACAACGACATGAAATATTATGCTAATTAAATCCTGCTACGATACTCTACGACGCCAAAATTATCAAATTACATTATTTTACACTAAAGCACATGTTGGCATCAAATATAATGAATATGTGGATGACTTATCTTGGAAAGCAGTTACGTCAGGAATAACAACTAACATAAAAATACCACATCATAACTTTAAATATTTAATCAAGGAATATCAACACCAACAAATTTTGGCATGGAGAAAGAAGAGTGAAACAGGTCCAGGACAGAATTATTGGAAAATAACAGAATGTCACACGCGCCCAATCTCAACAATCATAAATTCTTGGACAAGATCAAAAACTATAATACTTCTTAGGTTACTTTTACATACTACGTTAACTCCCAGAAAATTGTGACAGATTAAATGTAGAGATTCAGATACCTGCTGGTGTGGTAAATCCATTGGAACAATTAATCACTTGATATTTCAATGCGAATTATTCAACAAAAATCGAGACAAATTTATGGAACAAATTGTTAAATATTTTAATACAATACCAGTCAATATTAATTTTATTTTAACAAGCATAAATCAAGAGTTTTTACATATCTTTTTGCAATTTCTACAACAAAACAATTTAAACATATAAAAAAAAAGTTTAATAATATATTTTTCAAACAGTTTGATGACAGATTACAAAGCATACTGGAATTCAAAATTTCTCAAAAAAAAAAAAAAAAAAAAAAAAAACATAAATCCTTCATAATCTTTACGTTTGATCTTGTGTTTGTTATTTTGATTTTAGTTACAAGAAGAATCCAGTGTTTGAACAAGAAGTTTTCGACTCAAGACTTTATTACAGGAACAATTAATCAAAATAGCAGGACATAGGCAAACTGGGATGAGATAAGATCTGTGCCTTAAATCTAAATTCCTCGAAAGAGGAGAAAAAAAAATGTGGATATTTTGCTAATGTGTCAATAACAATGTTACTATGACTAATATAAAAACTGTTAAAGAAGACATTTTAAAGTGAATCCAACATATTACATATGGTGCTATGGAGATTATACAACGCGTTGACTAAGTTTGTACAGACTACTCACCCTCTACTAGAATGACTTGTTGATTTCTCTCTCTTATGTAACAAGGAAACATATGGCTTACTTTAATGGTGTTCTGCTTCCTTTGAAGCCGTGTGAGGATGAATTGGTCGCGCCTACTTTACTTTCGTAGTAGTCTCGAAATTCTGGTGGAATATAAATAAGAAGCTTTTGCAAATCCTTTGCTTTCGCAGGAGACAAGTTCTTCGTCCGAAGTACAGACCAAGCAATTCCTTAAGACGTGGGTGCTGGCCAATCCTGACAAATGTTAATTGTTTATCAGTTAGTTATTTCAGAGTAGGAGTAAGGGATATAGACAATACCAGGTTTCTCTTTGGTAATTCTAATTTTTCATCCTGAAGCTTTCTGTATGTTAACAGGTTCATCCTGAACACATTCTTTACGGAAGACTAATGATGAAACAACACGAGCTAGGGAAAAGAACAAATTTCTTATCATATCTATTCCTTGGAATGCTATGTTGATATTCTATGTTCTGTATTCTAATGATATCGTCCCACTGATCTGGAGTGTATACTGCTGTTGTAGACCTTTTCTTCTTTTCAATAATTCCCAAATCCCTGTCAGAATGTAGGAAAGTATGACCAGGTAACAGAAAATTATGTTGTATATACATAATCGAAAATCCACCATAACATCGTTTGCATCAAGAGTAGAATGTGGCGAGAACATATCAGGTTCTTGCATGCTACAAGCGTTAATTCCAATTCCTGATAACATGTGCGCGCCAGCTTTTGGTGGACTTGTAAACTTCCCACAACTCTGCATTTTTCTCAGGAAGTAGATTGACCTCTGGAGCCTTCATAACTGGCTATAGCTCACTTTTCACAAAAATGTCACATATCAGGTTATTGCATGCACCCACAGAATTCTTTTATCCGTTCCTTGAGTTGTAGTAACTACCACTACCGAATGTTTGTTCTGTGCTCTCCTTTATATCGCAAGATTTGAAGCAAAGGCGTAAACTGTTTGAAAATTATTTGCCATCGATCTTCCGATGAAGGAGTGTGATTTCAGGTTTTGCTGGGAGATTAGGGAAGATTCTCCGCCGATATAGTAGAGTTTCACGTTTTTTATTACTTAATTTTTAAATATACAGGGTGTTCATTTATTATGTAGCCAATATCTACTGGTGAAATCCTCACACCTAAACAATAAAAAAAAATCCATATGACATAAGTCCGAAAACGCGTTGTTTTAAAGTTACGAGATGCCGAAATCGAGAAAATTGTAACTTTGAGGCTGCCGAGCTCGAAAACTATGAAATACAACTACGGCGGTTAAAGAAATATTAGAGGAAATGGTACGTTGTCTATCTAAATAACCATGTTTCAGAGTTGGGACATATCGGAGCAACGGATTTTATAGAGGGAGCTGCCGTAAAATGTTCCGCTCTTCCTTCCCTCTCTCTAAAATCATAAGCACCGGTGTTTAGGTGTGAGGATTTCACCAGTGGATTTTGGCTACATTATAAATGAACACCCTGTATAGTGTGTATGGGTGTGTGAGAGGTTTCTGCACCTCCAGGTTTGAGTATCACATTCACAAAGCAAATTTCCATTTTCCTTGATAATTGATAGTGATAAAAAAAACAAGACACAAACAAATTATTACCTGCAATTTCAATATTACATATTGTTTCTGGAAATACAACTTCAAATACGTACAGCAATAGGAATAGTGAACCTCATATTTCAGCCTTTGCGTTTGTTCTTCGCACGCAGAGAATACGTCTATGGGATTATTCTTTGCGAAAATTTTAAACTCCTTTCCCATGTAGAATACGCATTTCAACCAAAGTGAAATATAATAATAATAATAATAATAATAATAATAAAAAAAACAAGTGCTAATTGTGTTCAAAAATTAATTTCGCATGATTCACCAGTTTTTACCTGATGAAGAATCTGACAACCTGGAAGTCATTTCTATATATTGAGAAAGAAATTACTCTCTTCTTTCGTCTGGAAACGAATTTCAGTATATAGTACTTGTTTTGAATAAAAGTTTATATATCAAGTTGCATATCCCTCAAATGTCTGCAATCTTAAAGAATTAAGAGATCTGGCGAACCTATTGTAACAATTGCAAACCCCTACATTTTTCTTCTCTTCTAGGGGACAAGGCCGGCTCTACCATACGTGCAACACGTGCATTTCTACGGGGCGGCAAGCTTCGAGGGGCGGTAAAATTTGTCATAATTAGTGGCGTATTTAGAGGGATGGCTATCGGCTCAAGTCCCCCACGAAATAACTTAATTATTATTTTTTGGCATTATACGTACAACACAAATGCTTCTTACTGGTTCTCAACCCCTCCGAAACAAAATCCTATATACGCCACTGGTCATAACTATTATTTAAAATAAATATTTCTTGTTGGAAACAGTCCTCATGACGATGGTAGTTAAATATACTAAGCTGACCTATTTGAATACTTTACATCTATAAATCTTGTTTATTTCACATTAGTTTATTGCTAAAGTAAATGGTCAAACAAATCCCACATCAATTGCTTGATTGTTGTCAAATACAAGAACTCTCGAACAGTAACGAACACCTGCTTCATTTATTTAGTTAGCACTATTTTGATATGAAAACTGTCTTGCCTTTGTCACAAACAAGTTCTTTATCATTGAAGGTGGAAACAAGTTAAAAAAACTTTTTAACAGATGTAGAAAGAAAATTAAGAGATAAAGATAAAAGAGCTAGTTGCACTGAAATTGCAAACTGATATATTGAGATTGAAGCTGAATATTGAATTCTATAAAAAGGATTACCATCTTTCCTTTGCAGGTGTATTTGCTTTGTCTTTCACTAACATAATAGATTATTTGAAGAAAAAAATAAACACAACGAGATTGTATTTGTAGTGTTTAAGAGGCCTCATCACTGCGAAATTAAAATACCGCTAATTTTACAGTAATTATATGATATCTTCAAATAGATAAAAGATAATCAAAAAGTGGAACAAGATCTCCCTAGACAATATTATTTTGTGTGTAATACCGTTATTATGACTCATTTATCTGCTTTCGGTTTCCAGCCATTTAGAAAATCGGCATTTATTTTCGCGTTTCTAAATAACTGCAAACGGAAAGCTACTAGGTGACTAGTGATAACGGTACCTCATGCAAAATAACATCATCTAGGGAGGTCTTGATCCACTTTTCGATTATCTTTTATCTATTTGAAGATATCACATAATTACTGTAAAATTAGCGGTGTTTTAATTTCGCAGTGATAGGGACTCTTAAGCCTTTTCGAGTACTCTTTCTCTCCCTTTCGTTGTTCATGATGGGGTAGCATGGGGCAGCAAATTGCCTAGGGTCGGCTATGCTAGGGGAATATCAAAAAGCGGTGAAATACATGTCTAATTATTTTAAACGGGAAGATTATATACCAAAATTTGTCTTTATTCTTGAGAGATTCGGGGATATGAACATTTTACTATGAAATTGTCACTCTTATTTCCTCCTTCCTAGTTGAATTTCCTAAATTTCTTCCTTAGTGGTACCTTATGTCACAACTCTGTCCACTGTGAAAACTTTAAGATTTTCTAGCTTAAGCGTTTTGGGCTGGGAGTTGATTAGCTAGTTACTCATTCAGGACTTCTTTTATATAGAGAGAACTTAACTGTAGCAATCATTCTCAGCGAAATTCAACTCAATATTCCACACTTTCTTTGAATTTCGCTTTTGTTTGTCATACATTTCATTTTCAGTTACTAAGCAGTGTTTTATCAGTTCCAATTGTCTGAAGAAAATGGAGAATGTTATGTTGAGCTCATAGGCAGTACGTGAAAATCAAAGAAGAAAGAGTAATTTCTTTTGCCTCTGACGTGAGAAAAGTGCTATAGAAGAGAAAGCGAAAAAAGTAAACGAAACGATGAAATGGGTTTTGTAGACTGCAGCTCTTACTTGACAAGCGGCAGAAAACACTCAAGGAACAAGTTCCAACACGTTATGAGAAAAGTTTTGCTTTGACACTATGGCGGCTTGTAGTTGTCGACATGCGGTACTTGGGCGTTATCTACGAGCTTTAAGTATCTTCTACGTATGTCATTTTGCAGTTGCGGTTAGTATTTGTGTGTGTGTGTGTGTTTAAGAAAGCAGTGAAAGTAAATATGTCGTTATAGGATATCAGTGTTAAAAGTGAAAGAAATAAGAAAGAAAGAAAAAAAATGAAAAGCCAATGTTTCCAACTTAAAGGATGTGCTTTCAACATATAAAATGAAGATAAGTTGGAATTTCACTTTTGGGTTCTTATCAGGGCTGTAGTCGAGGGTAAACAACGGTACATGCCGTATACCCTCTGCTTAATCTTTCTTAGTCATTAGAGTGTACCTTCTGCTTCAAAGCGTATAATACTTTTTACTTTTGTTTCGTTTATATTTATATTTATTTATTTAATCAGACCATGATTCCAATGAGAAAGTGACTGTATCACCAGACCAAAACACAAAATTGTTACTTTTTAGAATATGGAGATAAATCGATGCAAAGTGGCGTATTTTTGTTCTGAGACGATATCCTAACGTTTTGAAGGTCTATGGCTCTGATATTTCAATTGCTTAAAACATTGTTCTCTGCTTAAGAGAACCAAACTTGTTCGACATTTTTAAACCAGGGTATGAATATCTTCAATATCATGCTCATGTTAATGTTAATACGTAACTTTGAGCAATACAGAACCTATTAATTGAAAAAATAATCATGTATTAATGATTTTATAGAGTTAAATTTGGGCCTAATTTTCTTACTTCTGGCACATCGGGCGCGATTTTCTCTGTTCCTTCTCCATACCTACACCCATTTGTGTTATTAATGGTGTGACTTAAGTAAGGAATGTCACCAAGAAAATAGCATGTAATGTTTTCAGACTATAAAATAGTAATATATTCTTTATACTTAAATTCAATTAATTAATACATGCGTTGCACATTGTTCATTATTTTTCTTCTATATCGTTTATGACAATCATAGATGATCACAAAACAGGGTATATCCTCTGAAAAGTTTCGGACTACAGCACTGGACATTATGCAACACCTAAGTTACGAAGGATATTATCTATTATTATTCTGGGATCCAAAACATGACCTGGAGCACCCTCATGGCTAAGCGATTAGCGTACGTGCCATTGGCATGGGAGACTCGGGTTCGATTCCCGGTAGGAACTCATGTGGTTCGGTTCCCACGTTAAACTGTAGCTCCATGTCTTATACAGCCTCGCCGCTGAAAGGGGAACTAAACTCAATATAACTCAACCAAAACACGACCAAGATTTGAATGTGGTGTGAAGTTGGTGTATGCACACACCACCACCACCCAAGATCAACCTTCACATTATAGATCCCGCAATACATTACCTCTCCTCCTCCCAAAGAGAGCTGGGTTACAACCCACGGGCAAAGTAAACTTTCCATTTCTGAGAAGAACATTAAAATTTCATAAATGCATTAAAACGAATTATTATTATTATTAGACATCGGTCCATATGTTCAGTACTGACTTTTATTCAGTGGTGGACTCAGAGGGGGGAGATCGGGGCAATTGCCCCCCCCCCCAGAAGAGGAAACTTTCTTTTTTTATATATATACATGTAACCCATCTCAGAGTTTGGAGTTCTTAAAAGTAGCTCTAAGTAGCAGTATTACAACCAACCGCCCCCCCCCACAAGTCCGTCCTGGATCCGCCCCTGCTTTTTTACAGTAATACTAAACTTAGGCTACCATTTGTGAATGAGTAATAAAAGAAAGATACTAAAGCAGGAAGCAAAACCTTTAGAGAGAAAGTTTAGTGAGTCGCTGAACACATAATTTAGAAATAAATTCATGAAATTTCAAGAGTGAGCTTGTGCCCAATATAAGGGGAGAAGGTGGCTCAGTGGTAGAGCGCTTACCCCTGGCGCGCCCCTGATTCGATTGCAGGTTAAATAAGCTTGTGGTGGACAATATCGTGTCCGTGGGTTTTTCATACGTTTCCTCCCCTTTCTTACTCCACCAATTCTTCCATCAACATTCACTCGTTAATCATCCTCTCCCTTAACCTAGAGCATATACGTGGGACGTTAAGCTCAAATATGTCATATCATGTACCCAATATATACGGTGGCATACGACAAACAGGCAACTTCGAACACATACGTTGTTTCATATATATACATTATTACATATATATATACAGGGTGTTTCAAAACCACACCGACGTTTGGGAGGTGATTCCTGATACCAAGATAAGACAAAAAGTATAGACTAACCTGGGTGCACAAGGGCTTTCTTTCGTAGTTATAGGCTGCCGAAACCCTAAAAAATGAACTTTAAAGTCCCATAGCTCCAAAACTATGGAACCTACAATAGTCGGGTCAAGACTTCACTAAGGAACTAATATATGCCCTATCTAAGTATCCAAGTTTCAGAATCCTATGGTACTTATACAACATTTTTTATAGAGGTAGTCGGTAAGTACTTCAAATTCGTAGTCAAACTAAGTCCGTAGTCAAACTCCTTCTATAAAAATTGTTGCGTAAGTATCTTAGGATTCTGAAACATGTATTTTTGGATAGCGCACATATTAGTTCGTAAGTGAAGTCTTGACCCGCCTACGGTAGGTTCCATTGTTTTGGAGCTACGGGCCTTTAAAGTTCATTTTTTTTCATGTTTTCGGCAGCCTACAACTCCGAAAGGAAACAGTTGTGCACCAGCTTCTCATGAGCTATTCGTTAGAATCATGTATATTAGGATATAATTTTCGAAAACAATTCTCGATACATTTAAAATTTGGATATGGGGAAGAAAAGAGAAAATTTACAGAATGAAAAGCAAACTATAAGAAAGTGTTGGTAAAAGTAGAGAAGAAACAGTGTTTTATATGTAGAAAATAATAAAAAGTTGATTAAAACATCTTTTAAGAACAAAAGTATCCTTATCTGATACAGCATTTTAGAATAAAATGAAGGAGAGAAAAAGAATCTGCGGAAGTAAATTTATTTCTCAGGAGGAATATAAAATTTAACTGTACATCATCTTGTGATGCTATTGGCAAGAATCTTTTGGTAGGAAGAAAGGGGATAAAGGAAGGAGCAAATAATGAGAGAGTTGAATTTGTCTTTACGGGAAATACTTCAAAATTCGTTAGCATGATAATGAAAATCTTTTTTAAAAAAGGAGGGCAGTTAGTTAACTCTAGACAGATGAATACACTGGAAAATAATAATGAAACTAACTTTAAAACTTTTTATTTATTAAAAAACTTTATTAGACTGTAAAAAAAGAATGACACATTTGAAATTTCAATTTCGTTTGTTGGATGTCAAAACGCCAGAGAATGGTTGCTACCGTCTAAAAGCGCGATGTATAAATTCTACTACCTTTGTTTCAATAGTAAAAGATAGGATATGAGTAGCTACCCTTAAAGTCACCGTTGCCATTGAAGGTTTTAACGGTATGACCCAATTAACGACTTTCACTAAGATAATCGCTCTAGCTTTTTGTTGCAAATATAGAATTTAAAAAAATTGGGTTCGTTTAACCGTTATCGTGTGTAGTAACGGGTGGATATAAGTCACCGTTATCCGTTAAAATGTTAAACAGACTTACTCCATTGACAAACTTGGCTCTGACACCTAATGCAAGAAAAATAAATTTCAAAAGTCACTTTCATTCAAGAGTTGAATTCAAAAATTCGGCTTCGTCCAATCGTTATCGTATGGAGCTAATGGGCCGATATAAGTCACCGTTATCCGTTAAAACGTTAATGGATTTACTTCATTGACAAGCTTGGCCAAGGAAATCAATCTGACACCTAATTCAAGAGAAAAAATAAATTAAAAATATTCAACTGTTATCGTGTGGATTAGCAAGCGAACGTAAGTCACCGTTATCCGTTAAAATGTTGACTGATTTACTCCATTGGTAAACTTAGCTGAGAAAATCGATCTGACACCTAATGAAAGAGGAAAGAAAAACATTTCAAAAATTCTCTTTCGTTCAACCGTTATCAGTGGAGTAACGAACGGATCCCTTATCCGTAAAAATATTAACGGATTTGCTTCATGGACGAACTTGGCCGAGAGAATCGTGTCAAAATTTAAGACAATTCGAGTGATACTGGTTCATTGTGTTTTCTTTTTATTATGTATGGTACCTTGTCCACGATCAAAATAAGATAAATCTTCACACAGTTTCGCTGTAATTTGAAAACGATGTTCATGCGCCAGAGAATTTGTCAGCAACATGTTGTATAATCTTACTGATATATCTTACTATTTGTATAGTATTAACTTGTTGCTAGAAGCGAAAGTGTGTTTATGGAAATTTTTGTACTTGAAATTTATTTACTCTTGTGCAGTGCTTCTCAACCTATTTCCTATCACGACTCCCATTTAATCATATCCTATTGCCAGATGTAACTGTACCAAATTTTTGCTTAAAATATTTTTCGTATAAACGCAAATTCTGCGTTAATGCATTATGTGACGTTCATCTGAATTTGTACACTTTGTGTGGCTTATGTTTCTCATTGATCGTGCTGCCGCCTGGTGGTGCTAAAAGACAGGGTAGAAGAAGAGGAAAAGAAAAGAAATGAGAGGCAATAGTTAGTTTTTCGATGTAAGTGTGTGTGTGCATAGAATGACTCGACAAAAATTCTAGAGCAAAGTCGAGCCTAGAACCCAATATATTTTGAAAATATATAGATATAATATACTTTTTTAAGAAACTTCGATATTCGTAAAACCACGTAAACAATCAGTAAAAATAGTGTTGTTGATGTGGATGTTTTGGTAATTTTTACGTAAGTCATCGTCAAAGTAAATCAGCCCCAAGTAATATTTTATAACGACAGGGGGGCGTGATCGAAATTACGAGTAAAACAAAGGACTTCGCAAGTGGCACTTGAAGGTAATGGACTCATGATTATCTACTAAAGTAAAAATGTTTGAATAACATAGTTTCTTCAACAGTAGTTACATCACAATGCTGTTATTACGTCAGCCAGGAAAGATTGTTACATAAACTCTTAAAATTGGAAGAAAGGACAATCTTCACAAGAAGATTATTCCGGATTCGTAGTGTGTCTACCAAAATGTGATTACAGTAACAGGCGCCACGACGAATTAGAACTGTTCTTGTAAACGATATCAAAACGTTTCTACGAACTTGCTACGTAATTGGGGCAATGTATCCAAAATAATCAATGTGTTACAGGTATGTTTAATTATTGAATAAATGGCACTCTAATGTTTAGATTTGTTTGTTTTCTCTTTTTCTAGATCGCATGACGAAGTAAGATTATGGTTGTTATGTCACTTGTAAGTAATCTATGAAAGTGGGTGATGTTCTCATCTATTTTTCATAACACGCCTTAGGTCTTCGCCCAGGTGATTCCGTCCGAATCTGGACCGTTACGGTGAGATGTATCGCGCCTTCCTTGGACGATTGTCGTGGGGACGAACTTTCTGAACCCACAAATAAAATAGTGCAAAGCTATATTATTTGAGGGCGAAGAGTAGAGAGTTCTCTGCGGTGGCCGGTTAAGGATGGTGTGTACCGGGCAGCGCTATGCTGTACCGTAATAGAATGGAGCCCGAACCCAGAACCATTAATAGAATGGCTTTGTCGAACAGAAACAGACAGGAATTGAACCCAGGTGCGTAATAGAATGGCTAAGCCCTTCACAGGGATTAAAATCACAATCGGGACGGTACGCGGATCGAGCCCGGATACCGTAATACAGAGACCCAATTATAATTTCTGGTTTGTAATAAGCTTGTGTGGGATTATTAATATACCTATTGGGGAGCTCTCACGATGTTAATCTATTTCTATAATAGTAAAATAATCCATTTCTTGTATATAGTGAATACGGTAACTTGCCGAAAAGCGAATGGATAAAACCAAATTTGGTCAGTTCATTCATATTACAAATATCAAATCCGATCCGTCATACTGGTTCAAAATGGAGGCCGTTTGAAAATTGTAAAGCATCATAACTTCCTTAATTTTGGGTCATATGATAAAAAATAAAGTAATTTCTAATTTGGGTTTAAAAAATACTTGGATAGTTGTTAAAAAACTTATTGAGTATTTTAAATGACTTGATAATGTGCATCACGAAGATTGAACCGAACATTGCTGCACTAGTGAAATCACACCATGCTCAGGTATCTCATTGGCTTTCAATTTTAATTGTATTTCAATATACAGGTTTTGTTGCATTTGTAGTTTTCTGATATTTCAATATCCAGTTCTCATTAGTTTCATGTCGTACCTCTTTCATTTAAATTTATGTTTAAACAACCCTGCACCTGTTGAAAATGTTTAGTAGACCTACTTTTTGGTTTTTCTTAACAGTATGTATAAAAATAAAACTAGGAATGCAATGGATGTACCCGATTGCAATGAAATGAGCTGAGCGAGCTTAAACTACGTAATCATTCCTGGCCATTATGCAATAATAAATGCCATTTTTAATTGTCGACAAAAAAATCGCGTGAAAACTTTTTCCCCATGTTAAGTCTATGGAAGCGTTTTTCGGTCATTATTCCTCGATGGTACATCGGATTTTTGATTTCGACCTATGTTCTCACTCAGCACGACATACTCTATCAGCGTGCTAAGTTTGGTTGAGATCGGCCAAACGGTCTAGGAGGAAGCGTTTTTCGGTGATTATTCCTCCATGGTACATCGGATTTTTGATTTCGACCTATGTTGTCACTCACCACGACATACTCTATCAGCGTGCTAAGTTTGGTTGAGATCGGCCAAACGGTCTAGGAGGAGTTCGCGGACAACCAAACGGCTAACCCGAGTATAAGAGCTTCGCTTCGCTCAGCTCAATTATCAGAACAAAATTCAAAATAATATTTTAAAATTTTCTGGTATTAGATTCTAAATACATTTATCTCTCCCGCTTATCTTCGCGACCTCCAGGTTGAGAAACCCTGTTCTAGAGTTAACATTATAATGTGTACTTCAGAGAAAGGAATGAGATGGCAACAACGATTCCTACCAACGGAAGTGAAAATCAGCCGTAGGTTTTGAACTTCAAAAGAACTTGAAGATCTTTTCAGGGCACATGATTAAGGAAAGCATTACATTGACTTCTCTCATCAGCTGCTATTTCTTCAGGTCCTTCTAAGAGAGAGAGAGAGAGGAAGGAAGTATCGAGAAAAGAAAGACAGAAAGAGAGAGAGAATTGGTATCATTTCAGCTTCCCTGTCGTCCCCCTCCCCGAATTCCCGCATTCAAACCCACGGGCATCAGCAAGTTCCGGTTCTAACCAAAATTAGAACATTATCAAACGCAAAAGGAGAAGATGATAGAGGTTTCCGGAAAGAAGAGAAAGATGTACAAAAGAGAAGAAGAAAGAAAGCACAAAAAGAGAAGGAAAGAGAACGAATGGAAAATTTGAATAGAAATCTACTTCCAATGAACACGCATAATAAATGTATTCTTTCAGTCCATCGATCGTTCCTTCAATACTCTTTTTATTCTCTAGACTGGAAGTTGTACTATCTAGGTAATTTGTATTGTATACATTTTTGAAAAGCGATGAAAGAAAATATTTATCAACATTTCCGTTTCTACAATTTTCATTACAACTAGTATGTAAGTCACTGTTAGAGATATGTATGTGTGTATTACTATTAGGAGAAATCACACAATAATAGATATAATCTATTATTGTATGTTTCTCATATATACTGTATATTTATCATATATACTGTATATTTATCATATACACCGAATTTCTCATATTCACTGTTTATATTTCTCATATACATTATATGTTTCTCATATTAACTGTGTATTTCACATATACACTATATATTTCTTATATACACTGTATATTTCTCATATACACGGCATATTTCTCATATTCACTGTATATTTCTTATAAACAGTGTATATTTCTCATATACAGTATGCAAATAAATACTCTATTCTAACGAAATAAATGCTATCAACTGTATCAGACTTTCTAGCACCATAAAAATTCGTTTTTCTCGATTTTCTCGAAAACTACACATAAGAATTTATTCTCAAACATGTCGATATGTTTAGTAACTCCATAGCACGCATCAATTGATAAACAAATAAGTCTTACTTTTGGAAAACAATGTAGTTAAGTAAAATAACTTAAATTTGGGCTATATCTCATTAAGGTTAATTCACACATAGTGTTTCGTTCCGCGTCCGTACCACGATCCACGAAATTTCTTTTCATACTTTGACATTGAAAATTCATTGGTTTGTTTTTTTCTTAATTCACACATGACGTAAGGTGCCTGTCCTGTTCCAATGCTGTGACCCGACAGGCCACCTTGAAGAGAAACCAGCGTGGTCGTAGCTCGCCGTTCGCGATCCTTCGGTTTTCTCCAGAGCACACGAAACCACACGAAGTTTACCAGAATTTGCGAAATGGGGTAGAAAGTAGCAGCTGCACGGCACGGTATGGCATGGGATATTTGAATGATCGCGGTCGTGGTACAGACGGAGCACGGCACCTTATGGTAAACGACATGGGCACGGCACCCTATATGTGTGAATCAGCCTTGACAGTGAAACATAAAGTATGCTGTCATCTTCCTCTTGAAAAGCTCGAATAGTGTATACTTAAGTATCAGTTTTCTGTTAATAGCTAGGGCGTGATTATTGTACATCAGTTTTTGGTGTACAAAACAATTCGCTTTTGGCGATTTTCATGAAGAAGTGCACATGAGGATTAACACTCAACCACGTAATTTTGAAATGAAATGAAATGAAATATTTGAGTTTTACGTCCCGCGCTTATGCCGGCTAGGCTAAAGGAGACGGTAATGATGAGAAATGAATGAAATGGTGGAATGAAGAAAGTGGGAGGAAACGGGAGAACCCCGAGGAAACCCACGCACACGGTGTTTGTCCACCACAAAGTTCACATAGCGCGAGCTGGTATCGAACCAGGGACCCCATGCACCAGAGGTGAACTCTACCACTGAGCCTCCCCCACGTAATTTTTTCATCGCAATAAGGTCTATGAATTGGTATATCGTTCATCTTTGGACAAAATTATTTTAACTAAAATCTAATGATATTGTGGAACTTTTATTGTGTGTGTGTGTGTTTAAAATATGTATACTGGTCCAAGAATTTGGTCAAGTCAATGACTCTACTTTTTTCATTTTGAAGGAACCACACTCAATAGGCAAGGAAGATGAAATTGCGATCAAGAAAGCTGTTGCTATTTTAACATCTATATATGTTTTCATTTTAGAATGATCGCGAGGAGTCGTGAAGCTTAACCTAGATTGACCAATTTCACCACCCAATAGAACGAGATGGTGTGTCTGGGTCGTCAATCTCCACCATGAAATTTAGCCAGTATCATTTCTCGCGTTGTACGGAGAACACATCTCCTGAAGATGCAGTGTTTCTAAGTTTCGTCTTTTTGTAATTGTTGTTGTCGTTATTTTACATTTTTGCTATCATGATTGTCATTGTTTAGCTCGAATAATTGTTAGTGTTCGTGTTATATTTTCTTTAAGTGTTGTTTTTTTCTTCTCGTTTGCTAGGCAACATTGTTGGTACGCTTCTGCTGCTTCACTGTTCCTCAAATGTATGTTCGGGATGCAGCTCCACGAATCGTACCGAATTCTTCCGACGTATCACACGTGAGAGAAAGCAGTTCTATGATTCGTGTAGAGCCTAGGCCTCACCAGTCATCGCGGTCACTATAATCCAACGTCCCACACTGCTCTCTGATATGGAGTATGGCAGTGCTATTCAACCATTTTTTTCTCGCGTACCCCTAGACACAGTTCGCCATCCAATTGTGTGTACCCTTGAAGCTGTTTAAAAGAAATTAAATCGAAATGAACTTATTGAATTTAATACACATGTTATATTGATTAAAAATGTGGACAAATAGAGACCCAACAAAAGGGCAATCCGTGTGCCAATCAAAATACTACTTATAGGAGATAAAGTGCACATCCGAAATAAATTAACACGGGAAATTTCAAAACATATGGGAGACACTCAGTTCTACTGAGGGGAATTTTCCCCTCATCCTCCCTGATAATTCGCACATGGAGGACACCCTCATCCTCCCTGATAATTCGCACATGGAGGACAATGTTAAAAATTCAAAAACTAAAAGTAACTTTAGAACTTACTACAGGTATTTTTCCCAACTATGATCATTCAATAAATATCGGAAATTATTTTAGGATTACGTACCCCCAGAAACATCTTCGTGTACCCCTGGTTGAATATCACTGGCGTATGGTTATTATGTGAATTCAACTCGTACACCTTATATTGAACTTCGTTTTAAACTATGATGTTCTAAATATATATATATATATATAGTGCTACGTAACCTGTTTTCGGTATCCCTGTTCCCACTTCTTTTCGCAAATTTGAACATTTTGATATTCCTCAGCAGAAATTTCATTTCACATCTTGTTTTATGAGTGTGGGACGGAGAACAAAATTCTCCACCGTTATAAGGAGAGTTTCATGATATTCTTTAGTGTTTTATTATTACATATTTTATATATACAGGACAAGTCAAAATGATGGACCCGATTTCAGAAATTTTATTCGCTGAAATGTAATAAACGCATGTTATTGTGAGACTCGTGCTAAGAAGGGTGAACTATCGAAGTTCTCTTAAAACACATCAAAAGTGTTCTATGGCAACATCTCGCGTAACACGGCACACATCAAACCGACAGCTTATCCTCTGCCAAACCTTTTGTAGCATGTTTCCGGTCAATATCAGCAATTCATGTCATGCTCGCTGCTGACTCCTAGCGGTAGAAAGTGGAAACACTGCGTGGAAACTAAACTTTGAATGTTAATCTTTCGAAATGCATGTTTGACAATAACATGTGTCTGTTAGATTTCACAGAATAAACTTCTGAAATCGGGTCCATAATTTTGACTTGCCCTGCATAGAAGAGCATTATAACTTGAACACATTTCTGAGGTTCAGATTGCAACTTAAAATGTAGGTCTATCTCTCATATAGGCTCGTAAATTTCAACAAACAAACAATCTAAAAATGAAATGAAATCTTTCAGTTTTACGTCCCACGTTTATGCCCTGGAGACTAGAGAAGACGGTGATGGTGAGGATGAATGAAATGGAAGAATTAAGGAAGTGAAAGGAAACGGGAGAGCTCCGACAAATGTTTATCAACCACAAAGCCCACTACGCGAGCTGTGATCGAACCAGGAACCCTATACCAGAGAAGAACGCTCTACCACTGAGTCGCCGTAGCTTCTAACAAACAATTGAATCCAGACTGGTACCGTATATGCAAATATATATTATCCTGTATTGTAGACATCTTTCTCTTTGAAAATGGGTTTGAACAACTGTTAGATATCAGAATTTGCAATACAAAAGAGTTTGTATTCATATTTGTCTTTGATTTGTTACATTTCTATCGTTGCTTTGTTCTTTACTGAGACGTTTACAATCTCCCTCAAGTGTCTTCCAGCATAATTATCGTTAAAACTATTCTGTCTTGATTAAATGTGACTTGTGCTTCCTTTCAGATTTACCAACGCTAAAATACTAAAATGATTTCTAAAATGAAAAAGAAGCGTTCTACAATAACATTTATTAAAAAAACTAATCATCATGAAACATTGCACGTCTCCTCACAGATTTAAGATTTATTACTGCTGCTTAGGATTAAAGCAAGATATAGGGGCATAGTTAATTCAATGGAAGTTTTCTGTCCCGTCTGTTGCACAATTAGAGTGCTTTTCTGAGTTTAATATTGCTAAATAGACTGCTTCTAAAATGTAAATAAATATACATTTCGTATTCTCGAATTTTTAATTCAGAACTTTGAATTTTTGAGCGCCTTGGGCGAACATAACGATATGTCACATATTCTGACTTTCGATTAAACTGAAAAAAGTACTATTTCCTTGCAATTCAATGCAACTTTTCCATCTACAGATACATTTCCGAAATTAAACTATCTACATACTCTTCTGTGGTTCAATCACAACCCATTTCGCCTAATGTAATAACTCAATTTCACCGGAAGTGACGGTTACCATTATGTTTGTCGGAACCGCTCATCTTTGTATATATACTTCCATGCTTCTTTATGTATTTGAGATTGTAATAAATTTTCTGTAACCGAAAATAATATTTATTTAGACGATTTCATTCAAACAATATTGAGTTTTCAAACTTCCAAAAGAATTCTCCAATAATCTGATGTCAAGCGCACAAACGCCTTTGGTGTATTTGTTACCGGTGGAAGAACATTGAATACTTTATGGATATTTAGATTACACCTTAACCTTTAAACTTCGAAGCAGGCCCGTATCCAGGGGGGTTTAGGGGGGCCGGTCCCCCCTAAAATTTTCACGGTAAGATTGCCAATGAACTGTAATATGGTGATGAACTATAATATTTTTGGGTCGGGCCTCCCCCACATTTTTGGGCTTGCTACCGGCCTGCGTCGAAGGACGTAATTTCTGCGTCAAGCCTTTAACCCTTCTAGGATTTCCATTTTTTGAGGTAAATTTTAGACTTTCAAACAGCTACCGCTTCCTTATTGTTTACCGTAGGATGATGGTTAATACCTCGCTCTGTTTAGGATAGGTAATATTGTCCAACGGTACCACTCGCTTGTCCGTATTATACACCAGAAACGAGAAAATTAGAATAAAAAACCGAAAAAATCGAAATTTTTGGGCCTCTCTGGTCAGGACCTGGATTCATGTAGGGATCTGAATTTTTTAAAAAAAAAACGTTGTTATATACATAATACGTGTGCAAAATTTCATTCTTGTATCTTGAAAACTGAGGTCGGGAGAAATTTTTGGAAGTGACACATTTTTCATATATATATATATATATAGTGGTCGAAGTGAGACGGTATGCGGTGGTATGCCATACCGCCCCTGGTTTTTCAGTGATGAAGGAATGCCGTCACTGGAGAGAAGGTGCTAAATATTCTTAATAAATCCATTTTTATATACAGTAATTGCACCTAAAAAATTTTATTTCTTATGTAGGGCAGACCACCCACTACTTTTTCTGCGCCGACTGCGCGCGCTGCAGTGGATTGTTGAGTCAGGGTAGTATCATGCTCATTACTTTCATAATGAACCCTGTATATATGAAACCTGGAAGAAAGGGAGGGAAACCTGGATTTTTTAAAATCCCACGAAAACATTTTGCACCTCTGGCCTGAGCCTGGGTTGATGTAATACGTGTGCGAAATTTCAATCTTGTATCTTGAAAACAAAGGACAGAAAAAATGTTGAAAGTCTGAATTTAGGCTCTCTCTCTCTCTCTCTCTCTCTCTCTCTATATATATATATATATATATATATATATATATATATATTACAAAAAATTACAGTGTTATTACCTACAGTCATAGTTTAATGCCATTTTTTTCAGTATAACAAGCCCTTTCCAAGGGTACCATTCACATGTCCGTATCATGTACCTGAATAATAATAATAATAATAATAATAATAATAATAATAATAATAATAATAATAATAAAAGGGAAATTTTCTTAAAAAATCACCTCCTCGGAATACTTTCGCCCGTTGAGCCCGGCTCCGCCTTCACGTAGGGATCTGAGAAAAATTTGAGTAATACTCAAGGTTATACACAATCCTTACGCGAAGTTCCAATCTGATATCGTGAAAACTAAAAGCGAGATTTTTTTTTTTTTTTTTTTGGAAATTTACCTTAAGAAAAAAATTAAAAAGTCACGCACCTCCACCCCCACTTGGCCGCGCCAAGTTGACCATCCGTTTCCAAAATGAATCTGGGGTGTTCATTGGTGCATCCTTGACTTGAATCATTAAAAAAAACGGTTTAAATATCTGTTATAGAACCTAAATAAGCTATCAAAAACGATACTACGCCATGGTAACAAAAGTTACCAAAAAATCTTAAAAGGGTTAAACCTCAATAGCTCAACCCCTAATTAAGGTAGGAAGGTATTTTGGTATCAATGCGTTCCTGAAGGATGAGGGGGCGGAGTCATAAAAGTTCATATGTGAAGCAATGAAGTAGTCTACTACACGCTAATACTCTGCAAAAATACTTGTTGCTTATATGGAGGAACAGGGGAGGGGAGGGGGGAAGTTGGCAAATTTTTTGAGTCTTAATTTTTCGACGTAAATTACACTATATCTTTTCACTGAATTGGTCTAGAAGCATAATTCTTGTTTCTGTATATTCTACGGGCAATAATAAGAAAAATGGTGTTCATATAACGTGGTACTATGGTGGGTGGGAGGCGACGTGAAAGTCTGAAACAGCATTTCGAAAGTGATTTACAGGGCGTTTTAATAGGGATTTTGTTCTGAATTTTTGTCTCGTTTTGTATTGCAGTGATAGGTGCCATTTCTTATAGTATTGTGACAAGTTTATTGCCTACACATTACTTTCATTTTGAGTGATTGTAAACGTTGCCAGAGGTCCCCAATATTTTGAAAAGTTTTTTTGTTTCTTTTTTCGTCTTCTTCTTCTACGAATATGGGGAGTTGCACAAGTGTTATTTCGTTGGAATCAGTGTTTCATAAGCTTTCTAACGAGGTTTCAATCATTACCCTGTGATAGTCAGGGGTCCATCAGGGACTCAACGTGAGAGTCGACGATATCATTCAAATTCCTGCCCGGTGTATAAAGGCTAAACACCGTAACCTTGGTGCTGAAGAGGAACGATAATTCCGAAAACTAAGTGCTACTATAAAGGGTCCATCGGATTTCAAAATAATACATTTAAAGTATTATCAGTAAAGAGTGGTCCTTTCTTTTAGTTAGTCTACCATAATAAGTCTTGAGCTATATGAATTTACATCGATCAACCTTGATATTTCGCTAATCCGTAAGGTAACCCAGTAAAAATTTGGAGATTCGAAAATTTTACGAACGTGAAACAAATGAAGAATATATTCGAAATATTTGATAACTCTGATAACAATCTAGTATACATCTAATGCACTTTCCTTCCTCATAATTTAAACATATTGACAATTTAAGCATATAAAGTTGCTTTGAGCAATAATAATAATAATAATACAGTAGAGCGTCGATTATCCGAACGTCGGTTAACCGAACGACCGCTTAACCGAACTGTGTACTCGCTCGCACCTGTTACTCTCCCACCCTACCGTCCATCATCCCCCTCACTCCCAAACCAAGTTTCCCACAGTAGTCGCCGCACTGAGCCACCGCTGGCGGAACATTGCTTCTAATGGGGGCGTTCATAAGGCGCTGCTGACCGGCCAAGCCGCCAGCAAAATGCGTATGTAATATGTACATATTTTTGTTTAATAAACTGTACTACATACTATATATTCCTACTAAAGTTGCCTTTGTACGTTACTTTGTAATACTTAAAGAGATGCCTGTTTTTATGAATAAATTTACTGTACAGTATTTATTTTTGGCAAATAAACATGTACAGTTCGATTATCGGAACAAACCAGTTTTCCGAACACCCGTGTCCCCCAATTACTTCGGGTAATCGAAGCTCTACTGTAATAGAGACACAGGAATATAAGAGCTTGAAATGCAGACACAGGCTAGAGAAAAGATTAGAAGAAACGAAAACAATTATAGTTGTTTCTGGGTTTGGAAAAGCATCAGTTAGAAAGAGAATAAAAGGAGATTGTAATAAGATTTCCTTTGTGAATCTTTTCCCAACTCAATGAGCTGAGTAATAGAGCCTGTGACTTCTTTTGAAGCTTACATAGCCTCTTTTCTTCTTGTGTCCTTTGTTACTTTTCTTTTTTCCATCATGTATCTTCTACTTTGTTACTTAAAAGAAGTATGTCATTTCCTTAACACCATATACAGATACTTATCAATTTAATGGATATCTACGGAATGAGATGTCTGTGTTGGTAACGGTTAAGTGGCCACAAATCTTTTTGGTGCTTTGTTAGGGAAATCTCAGTACTACGTAAGGAACAGTAGAACAGTAATGTGTAGTGAACTGACAAGGAACAGACATGAATATGTCATCCGGAATCCAAATCAAACTTAGTCCATTCGATAAACATAACAAAGATATGTTCATGTACAACGACCACTAAATGTGTATTACTACAGAAAACACTAGTTTGTAATGAACTTAATGCTCGTTTTGCATATTTTTATATGTCGTTATAGCCCACAGTCCGTATATTTGTATAATCTAGGTTACTGTTTTATAAAAGTTAATCTAAATACTTCATTTCGATATTACCATTTTTATTGTAGTACGTAATAAGTTAAACAGTTACACACTTTTAAATATTGTACATGTAAGTTTCACAAGATGGATTCTCTATATATTATATATATATTTTTCGTTGCTATGACAACTAACAAAACATGTCATATCACTATCACAACAGCACATCAATCAATCATAATAACAGAAAAGAAGTTATATCTATTTCTCCTTATATTTTCTTCTTCTTCCTTTTGAACAGCTTGTGTATATTTTAAAAGCACATTTTGCCCGTAAATACAAGTTATTATATATAAAAATTACACAATACCGTTACACATGCACAAAAAATTAGATGCTATGGACAATGGATTAAGTCTCTGGGACCCATTAACCCTGTTAATATAAAGAAAATCGCAGACTTGCAGCGAAATAGCTATTGCATCAACACTGTTCATTGGAAAGTCATGGTTTACAGTTCAATCTCTTCAGCATGAAACAAAGCTTTTCAGAGGTGCTATGTATTGGGACCCATAACGTACTTTAACAGGAAAAATTGGGGAATGTCGGAAATATTCCCTCCAGAAATCCTTCTCATCAACTTTGGACATCTCTGGAGTGGTCCCGGATAAAAACACACAATCCAAATGAATCTCGAAAAATACTATAGGGGATAAAAAATGAGTATACCAAGTTTTGTATTGATAGACGGAATAAGTATGAGGGAAAAGTTTGTATACCAATACACTATTCGATTCCCGATGGAAGCTTAAGGGTCTTCACTACAGCGAAATTTAACTACCGCCAATTTTTGAGTTTTTCTGTAATATCTTCAAAACAAATAAAAATATTCGAAAAGCAGAAACGTAGTGAACTAGATAATACGATTTTGCATGTGATACCGTTATCACAACTCATCTATCTGCTTTCGATTTGGAACTGTAGATAGATTTAGCATTTTTTGCGGGTTCTGTAAATAGCGGCATACCAAAAGCGACAAACATCATACACATTAAAGGTTAAATTTAACAACCTGTTGGTAAGTAAAATGGTGATTATTTGGAATTTGGCTACGTGTTGCAAAATATTTGACATGTCATATATACAGATGGTGATCAGAAAAATGGAAACACCTGTAGTTGGCAATACGTCAGATGTATGGGTTGGCAGTGGTGTCGTGGCGCACGCAGCGCCGGACCGCTGGTGGTAGTGTGTTAGGTCGGTCTCCATACTACATCAGGCGCAGTGGAACAGCAGTGTCCAGTGGCTGCAGGAGACGGAGGTAGTGTAAAATGGGAGACACCTCAGATTTTCAAAGAGGGCAAATTGTTGGTGCGCGGTTATGTGGAGTGAGTGTGACGGCAGTGGCTAGTGTGTTAGGTGTGTCGCGTGGGACAGTGTCGAAGGTGATGAGGCTTACACAACACACGGGAAAACCACATCGGGGAAGCGGAACAGTGGGCGGAAGAAAATCATGAGTGACAGGTCACGCCGGGTATTAAAGCGCATTGTCACGCAGAACAGTCGTGCCACTACGGAGCAAGTGACGGAGGAACTCAATCAGCACCTCCCCCACCCTGTTTCGACAATCACAGTCCGCCGCGAATTACATGACATGAACTTACTGGGTCGTGTTGCACGGGCCAAACGCTCATCAGGGACCATAACGCTTTCGCACGCCGCAAATGGTGCCGCGACCATGCAACTTGGACCGTTGAGGACTGGAAACTTGTGATATGATTGGATGAATCATCCTTCACCCTATTCCCAACCACGGGTCGTGTTTATGTGTGGAGAATGCCCAAAGAAGCTTATGATCTGTAGTGTCTCCGCCCTAATTGTGAAACATGGCGGCGGCTCGGTGGTGCTGTGGGCTGCCATATCATGATTTTCATTGGGTCCTGTGGTCACACTTAGCGGACGAATCACTGCCAACGATTATGTCGCAATTTTAGGAGACCACTTGCATCCTATGATCCGGATGTTGTTCCCGGACAATGATGCCATCATCTAGGATGTTAATGCACCCATTCACACAGCTGGCGTTGTTGCAGCGTGGTTTGAGGAACATCAGGATGAAGTGCAACACCTCCCCTGGCCCGCCCAATCCCCAGATCTCAACATAATTGAACATCTGTGGTTTGTCTTGGAAACACGACTCCGGCGACGATTTCCACCTCCATCCTCTCTCACAGAACTGGCCGATGCCCTGCACGAGGAATGGTGTAAAATTCCACTTGCTACCATTCACGACTTTTATGCCTCCATCTCACTTCGTATCAAGGCTGTTCTGAAGGCGAAAGGTGGCCCGACACCACATTAATCTGGTAAGTTGCAATTTCGTTCAAGTGTTTCCATTTTTCTGATCACCATCTGTAAATCCTGCGGGGGCCACGGTTGTTTCGTGAGAGAGCGTTCCCGTATGGTGCATGGAGTCCTTAGTTCGATCCCAGCTCACGCCAAGTGAGCTTTGTGGTGGATAAACAATGTGTGCACGAGTTTTCTCGGGTTCTCCCGTTTCCTTCCACTTTCTTCATTTCATCCTTTCATTCATTTCTCGTCATCACAGTCTCCTTTAGCCTAGCCGGCATAATCGTAGAACGTAAAACTTAAAGATTTCATTTCATAATAAGAGGAAGAAGCTTATATCTTGGATACCATTGTTGATATCAATGGCTACGTTTTTGAAATATTGAGCTTAGATTAGCAGTTTAAGTTTGTAGTGGGTCTTCAGTTTATTTATATACACATTGTAGAGATATTGAATGCCACCCTGATATCAAACTGATCACCAGGCGCTTCATCGTATCAGACATACAACCAGGAAGCAGTTAGTTTTTATTTTTCCTGTTTTTGTAAATCATCGGCTGGTCTGGGAATCTGGGATGTTGCTATGTAACATAAATACGAAGCGCAACAAAATAACAGGAATTTCTTTTCCGCGTGCCAACTAAATGCCCTGCTCTACTTCTTCATTTCTCAGTATTTTTCTGTTTGCTCATCTATCTGCATCTACCTGAGATATACGACGTCATATGATGATGACGGCATCAAAAATTCTATTTTAAATACTAAGGTTACCAAGGTTAAGGTGTTATTCGTTCTAGTTTTTTTTGTCAGTCTAAAATACATATGAAAATTACATATGAAAATTTACTCTCAAGCCCGTTGTGGTCTACCGTGCGACGTATCTTTTATACAGGGTGGATCGCATAAAGTACCCAGACATGGTAATATCGAGTACCTGGCGAAGGAATAATAAATTGTAAACACTGACTTACTTGCACGTTATAAGAGATGCTGAAAGTGGCCCCCGTTAACGTCGAGAGACTTCTGCCTACTCCGCACTGCCTATAGCTGTTTACGGGTGATGCTCTGGATGGTGCGGGTAATGTTTTACTGCAGTTCAGTCAGGATAAGGTGGTTATTTTCACACACTTTCTACTTCAAATATCTTTAGAGATGAAAATTACAGGACAAATCCATGAAACAAGGAGCGACAACCACTTGCTAACTGTGCGCTCTTCTGTAAAGAGTTCTTGCACCAACATCAGAGATTTATTCGAAGTGTGGCATGCATCTCCATCTTGTTGGAAATAGGAGTATAGTCATTCTTGTGATGTTTGTTCTCGTAAAACTGTTGCTAAAAGCTACTGTAAACTTCACCATTTACTGTTGATTTTTTTAAAAATGGACCCACTATACGTGTCCCTAAAATTGCGCACAAAACACCAATATTGTGGTCATGAAGATGTGTGGCTTCACAGAAGACCGTACTGCGTATTCTGCGTATTCACGTAACCCGATAAATGCAACCACATCTTATCTGAGCAAGACAGAAGCTTGAAACGTCCGTCCGCAATCATTGTCAGTAGCCAATTACAGTACGTAATCTGTTTACCTGTGTTCAGATGCTTCAGTTCCTGGACGACATATGTTACTCGATATGGTTTCAGTTTAAGAAACTTTGGAACACGCTGGAACATCGTTAGTGAAACACCGACAGTCTGGGATAGTTTCCGGGTAAACTTTCGCGAGCTTCGTATTATCACTGACGACATGCTATTCGGACATTTGGTTTCCGCATAGTCGTATTCACCATAGACTCAGTTTGACGTTATTTTTACACGTTTTGTCTCGCAAGTGGTTTTGTTCCTGGGTATATGGCAATGAAAGCTCCTTATGACTTCTTAATTCTTCTCCGTCTGCACATTTTCGTTCACTAGCACAAATTGCTTCTGCACGGAAAACATCATTTTCTAGGCGTGACATGTTTATCAGAACTGGACAGACAGGAAATTCCAGTTTAACATCTACAAATGGAGCGGCACGCCTGCTTCACAGTTCACATCACTGCGCCAGAGAAAAGCAGCCCCATAAAGTGTTAAATAACTGCGCATCGGACGGCACACCGGTGTCATCTAATATCATTAGTAAGATAATTACACTCAATTTTTTGCTCGTTTTTGGTATTACCGGCCAGGCTACTTCTAAGTTTGCTATTCTGTATTTTAATTAGACAAAAATTAACACTTAAAAGTTAATGATCATTTTAGGATATATTTCATTAATCATACAATGCACCATAGTGCTGTTAGTGTAATGAAGAACTTCAGTATTATCAGTTTCTCCTCAATAAGAGAAATGGTTCTCGTACATCATCAATTCTAGATTCACAAATTAGTTGATTTCTCTCCTATTTTTTTCAAAAACTACGCATGGATTTTTATTTATTCTGTTTTAGCTCAATGAGGCTTATCTATTGGAAATCATATATTTCATCTTTGGATAACTTTTATATACTGTGGACATATAATACTAATAATATTGTTAATTTCAGTTGAACTAATTTATTATATTGAATATAATGTCATAATTTAACAGAATATAAATGAATAGAGATTTCTTTCATTGTGACAAATAGCTGTAAACAAAATGAAAGAAACAATTATTTTTAAAAATCTCTCTAAACAAAAACATTTTTTCTGGGAAAATATTGTATTCCCAAAGATTCAGAGAATAGTTACGCTTGATTTGTCTCCTATTGTGTTCAGTAATGCAAAAATTTGACAACCAATTTATCTTTTGTTGTAAATAACAAAAACAAATTTCTAAGAAATGAAGCAATAATGAAAATTGTTGTAATGGATGATTAAAACATTCTTCTCGTTGCTTTATTTCAAACTTGTGTGCTTGTTATTTGCTTGTTAACAATACAATTGGACAAAGAAATATAATTACTTGTTATTGATGAACAAAGTAATTATAAGTAAAGCGTATATTGAAAGGCTTTTGTTAGCGATATCTACGTCAAAAACTTCTGTGTGTTTTGTTCCAGACGTGTAATCATTGAGGTATGGAATTCTTGGAGTCCAAGATTTTTCACCTGCATGCAGTGAACCACTCTCATTTGTATTGACTGCCAAGGGAAAAAAGACATTAATTATATTGGAAGGGCTTGTGTGAACTTATCTCCCTAATAAAAATGGACTGTTTTGGGTTTCCGGACATCAGGCCGGTAGCAAGCCCCAAAATGTAAGGGGGGGCGGTAGAAGTTATAGTCCGACCATTGTAGTTCACCACCATTTGCAAGCCTACCGTGAAAATTTTAGGGAGGCCAGGAAAAATTTAGCGGGGCGGCCCCCTCTAGCCCCTGCCGAACCTTGATCAAACGTCGAAAATGACTGATCAAATCTGATTAAACATGGATGTGTCGATTGGCAAAGTAGAAAAAAAAGACATTAAATAAACAAAACTGGCGTGATACTTGGCATGCACCAATTAGATGAATTGAGTCATAATTCTCTTGACGAAATACGAGACGAGACATGCCACTTCCAATACAGAAATACAGTTTTCTAGGTGAGACAGCTCTTTTACGGCAGATCTTTGAGACAAGACTGCCTTAAATCCCATCTCGGCGGCAACACAACATTCAACACTTCATCACATTGAACATTTAATTTTCGTTTGTCTAGATTTATTCAACAATTTCCATCGTTTGATCGACTTTGTTGACACAAATATACGCTGGTTTTGCCAACCGAGTTTAAGAACTTGTTAGAGATCCAAAATTTCTCGACCCCAATAGTTTGAGAGAAATTTCGAATCTGGCGTAAAGAGTTGCTAGTGTGTAGTTAGCCCTCTACTAAAAATAGCTTATATTTATGTTAGTAAAGTCGATCAGAAATTGAAAATTGTTGATCATACCTGATCAAATGATTGTCACAATAAAGTGTTGAATCGGAAGTGTAGGAGGACTAGTGCTCCCTTTTCTAGTTTTTATATCTATGTTAGTAAAGTTGATCAAACGTTGAAAATGGTTGATCACACATGATCGAACGATGATCAAATGATTGAAATGAAAGTAATTTTAAATTTAACAGGAGCGCGAAGCTAAGGGGGAAGCTAATTGCACACAGGTAGTTTCAGCGCAGTAACTTAGATTCTTTTCTGGGGGGTAGGGATGCGCTCGAGTCGAGACATGTCTCGAATCTCGACTCGACTCGACTCGAATTCGAGTCGAGATTCGAGTCGAGACACACTTTGTAAAATTCGAGACGAGTCGAAACAAACGTATTTCTCGACTCGAATTTTCGAGTCGAGACACGAGTCGAGTCGAGACGGCTCTTAAAAATCTCGACTCGACTCGAATGTCTCGAAAATCTATCTATAATTTTTAATATTATTTTGAAGAAAGTATTCACTCAGAAACAGCCTTGAAATCAATTCCAGCTTTTATTCCTTCAGAAAGGTACAGAATGCATAAAATTAATAGTTAATCTTTAAAGATCAAGATTTAATTTTCAGCTCAATTCAGTTAATTAGAACTAATAGTTAATGTCGTTGTATTTGGTTGTACTGCAAATATAATGATAATAATAATAATAATTGATTATCTATTTTGTATAAAACTATTATCCGTAGTCTAAATCTAGTTTTTTATAAAACTATTGCGATAAAGTGAACTTCATAAATTCTCTGAATGAGCAGTTGGTAGTCTATAGTAATTTAGCATAGTTATAATTATTGTGTTTTCGTTCCCATGAACGCAATAGGGTTACGTAACTTCTGGATTATTCGCTTGCCCAACTATTCTGAGGCTTTAATATGTTGCAGCATATCACGAGCTACGGATAATAATGTAACATTTGTTGTAAATCACATATTATGATACGAGACTATTTTACATAGTATATCTTATCTAATATAAATAAAATAAAGAGTTTGTTTGTGTGTTTGTCTGTCTGTCTGTGTGCGACCTGGGGACCAGACGAGTGGACCGAGAGTTCCCAAAATTTGGTCACGGGTACCTTAGTCCAGGCCCCAGATCAAGACGTAGCGTTTTTTTTTTAATTTTGAACTAGGGGGTCTCGGGGGGGACGTTTACTGGGACCGACCTGGGGACCAGACAAGTTGACCGAGAGTTACCAAATTTTGGTCACGGATACCTTGGTCCAGGTCCCAGTCTAAGGCGAAGCGTTTTCGTCAAAATTGGAAGCAGGGGGTCTCAGGGGGGAGTTTAGCGAGACATGTAGTAAAAGTAATTCAAATTGATCGACATTAGTGTCAAATCCATAGTTTTCTCGGTCGCTGAGATCAATGGTGACACTTCCATCAGCGATGACTTGCAAATTCAGCTACTACTGTATGCGGGCCGGGTGTCAGCGGGTGAGGAATACCGAGACATGTATAAATAGCCCATATTGATTGATACTAGTGTCAAATCCATAGTTTTCGCGGTCACTGAAATGAATGGTGATACTTCCACAGGTGTTGACTTCCAAATACAGCCCCCATGCGAAGAATGGGTATATTAAGCTAGTATTACAATAAATGGACTGCTTGGATGCCAAGAACTAGTACAGATAAGTACCATTCACTTCTATGAATAGGTATTTTTAAAAAGGATTTTTGTAAACACTAAGTTATAAAACAATGAACTACATACAGTAGTTATGGTTTTGGTTCCCAACATAAAAGATATATGGATTGTTCATGAGATATTGAACTTCAACTTTCACTCCTGGAAAATTTCAATTTTGGAGTTAGGCCACTTGGCATCAAAGCAGCTCACTGTAAGATAAATACATTCCGCACATTAGTAACATAGTTGTTCAGGGGCCTTCGATTTCCATCCTCTCAAATGAAAGCTGAACGATTGCTTGATACATGCTAACTATATAGGAGAAATAGTGTATTAAGTTTTCGAGCTTTGGTGCGTATCCGTATTTACACTCTGATATAACTTTAAGTTCACACTCAAATCGAGCTAATTGTTTAATGCATTTCGAAAGCTTTTGTTTTTATGCAGCTCATTAAGGAAAATCTATTTCATAATCGTAACATTTATGTACTAAGAAACTATGAACGTAAAGTGGACTCGACCTAGCCCCGTGGCCGCTGTTACTCAGTGGCACAGCTCTCACCCTTGGTGTGTGAGGACTCTGATTCTGTGTGTGTGTGTGAACTCCGCGGCTAGTGTACGCGTCTTTGCCGTGGAAGACTCGGGTTCAATTCCCGGCGCGAGCTCATGTAGTTCGGATTCCACGTTAATCAGTAGGTCTACATTTCATATATCCTCGCTGCTGAAAGAGACGGTAAAGTCAAAATCAACTCAACAATATATATGTGTGTGTGCTTATGTGAATTTCCTCGTGGCTGTATGGTTAACACATACGCCTTGATCGCGGGAGACTCTGGTTCGATTTACGGTGGAAGCTCATGAAGTTGTTACTGGTATCCCACTTTAAACTGTAGATCCATGCCTCATATAACCATAGATATAATATATATGCCTTTGATACACTTATTTTCCGACTTGGAAGCCATCGAAAATTTCCGGACACAGAGTCCCGTAGACCGAAAATGAGAAACATGGGTACAGAGTAAAACAGCCATAGAAATTTAAGCTTTTTAGGCTAACTTAATCCTTACATATAATGCAACTAGCTTGGCCAAGTTATAATGGAGGAAATGCTATCATTGCAACACTCTGAGAATAGAAAATGTTCGTCAGGTATTACTATCCCCCCGTCTCCTGCAGAATGAAAACCCTGACTAAAACTCAATATATATATATATATATATATATATATATATATATATATAAAACTATTTTGTGTAATGTAACAAAGAGTGGCGGATAGTATTCATGTTTCCTTCCAGAGGTCCTTACGAGGGTTCGCTTCCATCTTCCTCTCCCCAAGAACTAAAATAAATTAAAAAATTGCTATTACTTGTTAATCTTGTACAAAGGACGCAATTAAAGTCCCAGTGTAACACCCCTTCACATTTAGATTTTTCCCCTGGAAGAAAACCAGTTATTATTGTTTCTTGATTTCTCAGTCTCACCTACATAAACATACGAATAGAATTACAGGATAGGACATGTTTAGATTGCTTGCACGTGACATCTAACTATATTTCTCATCAAATGTGTCACAGATGAAAATTTCCGTTTGTACTGCCTCTATTTTCTGGTACATATGTTTCATTTATGTTATGTTGCTAAAATTCGTTAGGAAACAAGTACAGACTGCGCCTGTGTGCCTGACAAAACGTAAATGTACTGGATAATTATTTCTTTACTTTCTTCCAGAAAAAAAAAAGTAACCCATCTCATGTCGGCTAACAAAAGGAGGTAGCGTACCAAAGATAGCCGTTGTTTACCTAAGGTCGTTACACAGCAGGGGTTAAATATTTGATAAAGTCACGTAGATGCGCTTAAACCTATTCCATCTGTCCTTATAACTTTTCTGGTCTCATCAATTTCTCAGGAGAATACGTACAACATATGTCCAAATTCCATATATACTCTTTCTAAACTAATGAGTAAACTCATTAAGAACACCAACTGATATCAATAAACAGGAAAGAAAACAATACTTTATACTTCTATCATTTGGTACACATCTCTATGAAGCACAGCTTGTTTCTTTTCGAAATAGCTCCTTCGTGTCACAGCTGTGGTTAGTTTTGTTTTGTGTTAGGATGAAAGAGAGAAATGCAACATTTGCTTCGCGGTGAAGTTATATATATTATTAAGATGAGCGGTGATAAGCGAGGTTTAACAAAGAGTGCCTTTCGGATGCACAATTTAACGGGTAGTTGCAGTCCGTGTTGAGAATCGAACCAAATGACATCATAATAAAGTCAAAACCATAATTTTGAGTTGAATTGATTCTGAGTTTAACGTCCCGTTCAGCAGCGAGGCTATGTGAGACGTGGACTTACTGATTAACGTGGAATCCGAACCACATGAACTCCCACCGGGAATCAAGCCCAGGTTTCCCACGCCAAAGGCAAGTATGCTAACCGTTAGCCACGAAGGAGCTCCACCATAATTTTAGTTGCCGTTAAGAAATATCTCGCCAGTGCTTTTACAATAAATAAAATTTTATAAGTATTAAAGAATAGTGGTAAGAGATTTTATAATAGCTATTTTATTTATGAGATATGAGTATTTAAAAAAAAAAACAACTAAAGAATAGGTTGGCGGAACCACAAAAGACTTTCTTATAAATACATACGCACCTTACTCACCTTTTATAATTGCCATGCTTACGTTCTCCATAAAAACAGAAATTCTCTTTTAGTGATACTTTACACAAGATCATGAAGTGGGTTCAAATTTAATTAAAGGCAAAATACAATACAATAATCCAGAAATATTGCCTCAAGTGAGTTTAAAGATTTCTAAACACTAGTGCGAAACCGGGCTCTGCCGTTGCGATCGATTTACAGGTCTTGAGACGAAAGTAAGAAGGGACTTACGCACACAGTAAGTAAAAACAATGAATATGCCTGTAACTTTCCCCCAAATGGGTGTATCTTAAAGCTAACCTCACCATTATTTTTCTAATTAAATTCTAGCCCGAAATTATGTATTATATTACCCTATTCCCATTTTGAAAACTTGACCTTAATTCAAAATGGTGGATTTCAAGATGGCTGCCATCAAGGTCATATCTACCATACGACTTACCCCCAGGACTTATATGTATCCACATGGTTTTTCTTCACTTTTCTTCATTAACGCTCCGTTTACAAAGGGTAGTAAGGGACTTTTGTAGTAATCTCTAATAACCACATCACAACTCTTAAAAGTTATTTAAAAAAAAAAAAAATAGAAAACATGCACCATGGCAAAAATTTGTCATCACAAGTAATGATGCATACATGCCTTCTATCAGCAAAAAAAGTTTCATTGAAATTAGAGCCGGACATTTGAGTGATGTCCCTTGTGGGATGTGATTGAACGTGACGTTAGAGCACATCGCCCCCCTTCCCAGAATTTACGGGAATTAGGTGACCTGAGTGAGCACATGTGGTGCCAGCTCTCTCCAGCGACCTATCAAGGATCATTGCGTGTATGCCAAGACGTGTCGCCGTTTTTATCCATGCCAAAAGTCGACATACTGACAATTAGGTAGGTAGTCATGATGGTCTGGCTGATGTGTGCGTATATTTTAACTCGTACATTTTGTCTCGACTCGAATTTCGAGACGTCTCGACTCGAATTCGAGTCGAGTCGAGACAGAGACTGTCGAGTCGAGACACGAGTCGAGACAGAAACATATTTTCGAGTCGAGACACGAGTCGAGACAACATTTTCTCGAGACGAGTCGAGACAGGCTTAAATCTCGACTCGACTCGACTCGAATGCATCCCTACTGGGGGGGAAGAAGCATTAATATGTGTATTTGAGCCCCTAGAAAAAGTTGCTTTTCTAATTCTTGGGACCCCTTTTTCCATCCTTCTTTTACTCTTTATGGAGCCTGTGGGCCATCCCGCATGGCATGGTTTACAGGCCATTAGTTACGCCCATGGGCCCGTTCCACACATGACAAATTAATTAAAGGGACAATATTGATAAATCTCAAAGCCAAAAGAATAAATAATAATTATGAATAAATATTATTTCTAGGGCCCCTAATAGTAGACATTTTTTTTTTACTGAAATGGGCCCACGACTCATTTTCGTTTTATTTACCTTTTGTGTGCTATTTTATTTATGTAATGTAGTGAACCTGTTTGATGCTTCATTTATAATTTCATGTTCGTATCGTATATGGGGTAAGAAAATTTTATCTTAAAGTGGGCCCCCCTCGAACGGCGTTGAGCTTCTCTGGGAGGCAGTTGCCCTTCCTGCCTACAACAAGTTACGGCCCTGGGTGGTTTATATGCAAGTTTTCGGCTGTTGCGAAAGGGATTCAAGGCTTACTTCATGTTTCTAAGAAGCATAATAAATAAATTATAACCTGCACTTTTGTAATTAATTTGAAGAGACAAACGATCTGATACTGTTTCCGTCCCTTCCACTTCGTGAATTTTACCAGCACCTTTCATAGTTTTAATACCAAAGCTTGAAATAGTGTCTCAATTTTGATTAAATTTCATGTCATTTTTAAATCTGTAACAAAGTTAAACCAATCACTACCGATAGCAAGCAGAACAAAACGTGCACTTTTAAGAGCCAGCTAGCTATACTTTAGGGAGAATTTACTTTAGCTATACTTTAAGGAAAAAAATAGAACTTTTCACATGAGATTCAACTAGTTTCCATTAAAACCAAAGACGGTCGTTCTTGGTACGATGCTAATTTAATGGTAGTAAAAGTTCATTATTTACAAAATGTATTCTTTCTTTCTTTCTTTCTTTTATATCGTGTAAACATATTTGAAATAAAAAATCTGAATATCATCGTTTTAAACCTTCTCCAACTCGAACTTTAACGGCCTCAATATGTGCTATGTAAATACATATATAGAAAGATACACCTGTTTCGTGTAAATTCCTACATATAAGAAGATGTCTTTAGCTTAAAAAAAAGCTGAAGTTTTATTTATGCATAAATTGTAAATGATAAATTTGTTCCACTAAGTATAACAACATCATTTTAAGATCAGTTATAGCTATCATTATTACATTTGCACTAAACATTTTTGTCGTTGAACGCAGGGGTAAAAGTGCATCTGAAAAGATAGGAGGACGCATGACGTCACGCCGTACCCCCTGCCTATCTTTGCACATTGTAATTTTTCTAGAAAGTGAGGGGACGCTACATATATTTTCTGGAAGTCGGGGAACGGAGTCCGCCAGAGTTTCCCCTCACTTTTACCCCTGTTTCAACGTTATTCTAATAGTTCTACAAACAATTTGTTGGAATTTGAAACCCCGCCGTATCCACCGCTTTTTTCTTTCCTTTCAAATGATTGATTGTTATTTAACTTCTCATATTTTTCATCAAAATGCAGTTATTAAAGAGTTCTTCCTGTAGTAGTGAGTAAAGAAAGGTGGAATTGTTTCTGTTCTTTCCTCACTAACGTTAAAGTGTTCAAAAGATCTAGATTCCCCAGGGAAAAAAGTCTTTAAAAAAATCTGTTTTCTCTTCGAGTCCTTGCGTTTTTAATGGTAACCCCAGTTTGAGTTCTTGTATCTCTAATGGTAACCCCAGTTTGAGTTCTTGTATCTCTAATGGTAACCCCAGTTTGAGTCCTTGTATCTCTAATGGTAACTCCAGTTTGAGTCTTTGCATTTCTAATGGTACTCTCAGTTTGAGTCCTCGTACCTTTAATGGCACTCTCAGTTTAAATCCTTGTATCTCTAATGATACTCCCAGTTTGAGTCCTTGTATCTCTAATGGTAACTCCAGTTTCAGTCTTCACATCTCTAATGGTACTCCCAGTTTCAGTCCTTACATCTCTAATGGTACTCCCAGTTTGATTCCTTGTATTTCTAATGGTAACTACAGTTTGAGTCCTTATTTCTCTAATGGTAACCTCAGTGATAACGTTTTTTAATGATAGTATTGCATGGTAACTTTAAGACTCACAAGGTTATCATAGCCTGTACCATTTATATGAAGTATCTCGAAACCAGTAGAGTTTAGAAGAAAAAAATATCCTTTGGGAGGGGGCGGCCACATTCTCCACCGTCTTTATTATGTGCCAACTTGCTTCTGTGTACAGAAAAATTATATTGAAATAGAATAATATTACACTTGCGTGATCTTCATACCTTAGTTATTGAGATCCTACCAATATGATATCTAAAAATTTTGTGTGATGCAATGCAATATTTAAGAACCAAAGCTAGACTAAGCTAAGCTTCAATACATCTATGAAAGGTGAAGAAAACACTTCTTAAGTTGAAAGTTGAGTTTACACATTTTCTTCCTGCAATGTCGAAGACGCTTTGATACAAACACAGTACTTTTGTGTTGAACACAGTGAACTTATCCATCTTTTCCTCAGATTCCAATACAAATAATAATAATAAAGAGACGCAGAGGAAGCTCTTTTGTGTGGGAACTAAGTTTGATGATCATCTTGTACTAAATCTTCGAAGTGGAAAGCCAAAGTTGTGTAAACGATTTGAGCTAACATTTTGAACAGCATGAAGGAAGTCATTGAAACAAGTTCTTTCGGAGAAACGATGAAAAGAAGGGGGAAACAGGAAAAGAACTACCTTTTTTCAGATTTCTTTGATTTTTTTCATATTCCTTGTACCACTAACGTCACTTATATATATATATATATATATATATATATATATATATATATATATATATATATATATATATATATATATATATATAAGAAGAACAGAATCGTTGCCCTGGTGAAGTTAAAGCGAAATCCTTTCTGAAGTTTACGTCACATTTACGCAGTACATTCCAGCCTGGAAGTAGATGTGTTTCTTTGTGTTTGTAATTTTAAAACTAAAATGTAAGTTTTGTTCTTCTTCTTTTCTATTGTCTGTATTGAGTTAGTGGTTCAATTTCCTGTTACACTTATATATATATATATATATATATATATATATATATATATATATATATATATATATATATATATATATATATATAACTATAAAGCGATTTGTTTACTTTCAAAATTTCTTAAATTGATCTTATTTTTTTTTAAAAAAAATAACATTTAATAATAGTCTAAATATATATATTTATTTTTATATTGTGACTCTTATTAGAATGCAAACTTCTTTCATTTTTGTGGAACCGTCGTGACGCAATAGCACAGTGCAATACCTACAAGAGCAGGTAGGTTATAAACTTGAGAAAACCAATGGTACTAGATGCTTACAAAACACGGACACACACACATACATATTTGACTTAAAAAATAAACTCCGCCTCGGTTGAAAGATGGAATGAAATCTTCAAGTTTTACGGTATGTCAGCTAGGCTACCTGGTAAAGGAGACGGTGATGATGAGTAATAAATGAAATGGCGGAATGAAGAAAGTGAGAGGAAACGGGAGAACCTCGAGAAAACCCACTTCCACAGTGTTTGTCCACCACAAAACCATCTTAGCGCTAGCTGGGATCGAACCAGGGATTCTATGCACCAGAGGTGAACGCTCTACCACTGAGCCACCGCGACCTCGCCGCCTAAGTTGACATTCATACGCCCAAGAATATATTAAGGATCATAGGTCAGATATTTGAAGACAACATGAAAGTGATACTGATATTGAGAGGGTGCCAAAGGCGTTAATATTTATTATATATAGGCACATTTCAGTCATATAAACAGGGGCAACGCCAAAGGCTTTGCTCTTCATTATTTATTCACTTCACTGATTTCTTTACTTTCGAAATTTTTGTATAAACCTTACCCTTCTCTTCTGAAGAACTGACATTTCAGCTAGCTAGTTGTAAATATACGTTAATAACGAAATCTATACTTAGTGTTCGAATTACTGAGGGAACTTCAGAACAGGATCTTCGTTGAAATGTGATGGTAAAATTAACATTCGTTTCTTTATACTTAAAGTTCCAGGGAAAACATCCACACGGGAAACAGTAGTAAATTTGTTAGGAAAGGAATTTCACGTAGATTTCTCGGCAATAAGGCTGCCTCTTCACGATCATTTTTACTAATTGATAGTTTGATGGAAAGCAATATATTGTGTATAGAGAAAGGTCAGCTGTGTAACAGTTTATCACGCCATTGACTTGTGAAAAAGACATTTTGTGGGAAGGGATTTTCCGCCTGCTTTACTGTCGCAGATTTGTTTTCAAACTGAAGAAAGTACTTTATCAACCAAATACAAGTGAAGTTAAAATAATTCTTATCCCTTAAAGGATGTTACTAAAACTTGGGGGAGGGGAGAGGGATGAGAAGACTATCCTTGTGGTATCTGAGAGTGTCTGTTAAAGGGAGGGTTGTGTCGAGTAATGATGCGGATATTTTTAGGGGAACAAAAGATGAAAAGAGTGATTGAGAGAGAGAGAGAGAGAGAGAGAGAGAGAGAGAGAGAGAGAATGGGGGTGTCGCTAACCGTTTTTCCGAATTTCAAAACTATTGGTAAAATTTTTGAATAGAATATAATTTAATTAAATACGAGTAAAATAAATGGATTTTATAATTCTAACTTCAAATGCTTGTTGTTGGATTGACTAATTCATATCGAACTTCCGAAGAAATATCAAAACTATTTTAATGACCGTGTGAGTAGTGACAACTCCCAGTCACGACCCCTCTTTTCAGGTTTTAGTAGAAATAGAGAAAGAAAGAGTGAGAAAGAGAAAGAAGAAGGTAGAAAGGAAGACGGAAGGAGAAGAAGGAAAGGAAGAAGAAGATAGGAAATCTGAGGAGAACGAATTACTGGATAATTATGGGAATATGGTGAAAAACCTTGAATCATTTCTGAAAGGTAGTCTGTATGCAGAATGTTATTGCTCAAGAATTGGTATTGTAGTGATCCGGACGAAAGTTGACTAGTATCCAGTCTCGGAACTCCAAGATTCAGAGATCGATTGCACATTTGAATCAGTCAGAAAAAAAAAATCGAGTAATGCATACACTCATCACAAATGAAAATTTCGATATTTCTGAAAGATGGTCGTTTATTCAGGCGTATCCTGTCAATTTGGCTTTTCTCCCAGAGCCTATTATAATTTATTTTAGACTTTATCCTTTATGACCTTAGTCATGCATTATGAAAACTATTACAGTAAACCAACGTTATTGTCACGACTTAAAACTAAGAATTATCACTCAGTCACACACACATACACACGGGACAGCGTATAAACAAGGATAAAATATTCTAAAGGAAAGCATCTAACTACATTGTTCTATACAATTTATTACATTTAGAAAAAAATATTTGCCATTAATGACATATTTAAAATATATTGCATAAAAAATTCCGGCAATATACATGCTAAATTGCACAGCAACGTCTGAATGACGTATGAAACTATACATACAGATGGTGATCAGAAAAATGGAAACACCTGAACGAAATTGCAACTTACCAGATAAATAAGGTGTTGGGCCACCTTTCGCCTTCAGAACAGCCTTGATGCGAAGTGAGATGGAGGCATAATTGTCGTGAATGGTAGCAAGTGGAATTTTACACCATTCCTCGTGCAGGACATCGGTCAGTTCTGTGAGAGAGGATGGAGGTGGAAATCGTCGCCGGAGTCGTGTTTCCAAGACGGACCACAGATGTTCAATTATGTTGAGATCTGGGGATTGGGCGGGCCAGGGGAGGTGTTGAATTTCATCCTGATGTTTCTCAAACCACGCTGCAACAATGCCAGCTGTGTGAATGGGTGCATTATCATCCTGGAAGATGGCGTCATTGTCCGGGAACAACATCCGGACCATAGGATGCAAGTGGTCTCCTAAAATTGCGACATAATCGTTGGCAGTGATTAGTCCGCTAATTGTGACCACAGGACCCAATGAACACCATGATATGGCGGCCCACAGCATCACCGAGCCGCTGCCATGTTTCACAGTTGGGCGGAGACACTGCAGATCATAAGCTTCTTTGGGCGTTCTCCACACATAAACACGACCCGTGGTTGGGAATAGGGTGAAGGATGACTCATCCGAAAATGTCACACGTTTCCAGTCCTCAACGGTCCAAGTTACATGGTCGCGGCACCATTTAAGGCGTGCGAAAGCGTTATGGTCCCTGATGAGCGGTTTGGCCCGTGCAACACGACCCCGTAAGTTCATGTCATGTAATTCGCGGCGGACTGTGATTGTCGAAACAGGGTGGGGGAGGTGCTGATTGAGTTCCTCCGTCACTTGCTCCGCAGTGGCACGACGGTTCTGCGTGACAATGCGCTTTAATACCCGGCGTGACCTGTCACTCATGATTTTCTTCCGCCCACTGTTCCGCTTCCCTGATGTGGTTTTTCCGGTGTTGTGTAGCCCGTCATCACCTTCTACACTGTCCCACGCGACACACTTAACACAGTAGTCACTGCCGTCACACTCACTCCACATAACCGCGCACCAACCATTTGCCCTCTTTGAAAATCTGAGAGGTCTTCCATTTTACACTACCTCCGTCTGCTGCAGCCACTGGACACTGCTGTTCCACTGCGCCTGATGGAGTATGGAGACCGACCTAACACACCACCACCAGCGGTCCGGCGCTGCGTGCGCTACGATACTACTGCCAACCCATACATCTGACGCGTTGTCAACTACAGGTGTTTCCATTTTTCTGATCACCATCTGTATATATATATATATATATATATATATATATATATATATATATATATATATATATATCGACAGCAATGAGAAGATATGGCGATTGTAGAAAGAGAACAAACTCGAGATTTCGACGCATTTACATGTCTCATAGTCTGTTCTGTACATACCTAAAAAGTAATGTTTTGGTGCCTATACGCCTGTTTATACACTTGCCTGGAAGACATACCGTTTAATGTGTCTAGACGAAATCTTAAAGATGAAGCTTTTATAAGTTTCTCTAGGAAAAAGGGTCCAAGTTTCTTCCTACTCTAAAACTATGAGTAGTTTACTGTAGGTTTAGAAAATGCTATTTTCTCCAAAACGGCTATAACGTTTTGTTTGTTGTCATATATATCAATATTTCGTTAAAGGTCTATAGTATAGTATAAGTAATTTTTCTGGGAAAAATTCAAAAGGGGTAGTTTACTCTTGGTGTTGAGTATTTTCTGATACCTTTTTCTACAAATTGAGATTCATTTGAATTGAGTTGATTTTGAGTTTAACGTCTGTTTCAGGAGGGAGGCTATATGAAACGGGATCTTTTGATTAACGTAGAATCTGAACCACTTGAGCTCCCGCTGAGAATAGAATGCTGGTCTTCCACTCGAAAGGCGCGTACGCTAACCGCTTATCCACGAAGGAGTTCAGAAAATCATTTGATGCTGTTCATATTCAATAAATAAATGTTTTATTGACATCCCAGGTGCAGAAGTTCTTTTCCTGTCTAAAAATTCCAAAAGGCGTAGTTTATTCTTGGGGATAAGTTCTTTCCGGACAATTTTCTCAAAAACTACTCGTAGGATTTTATTTATATTTCATATACAGTATAAATATTTCATTAATAACTATAAAGACGACGTTATTTTGAATGTGAAAATCAAGAAAGGAAAGTTCACTTTTGATAGTTTTTTTTCTTTTCTCGAATATTTCTCTTTAAAAAAAACAATTCTATCATTTATGTTAATTGTTTAGTTAAATTGAAGAGGCTATATGAGACGTGGCCTACAGTTAAACGTGAAATTCAAAGCACATAATCTCTTGCCGGGAATCGAACCCGAATCCCCCACGCTAAAGACTAGAACGATAATCATACAGTCACGAGGGAGACCTACGGTTGTGTTCATATTTCAAATATTTTTAAAACACCCTTTTGGCGCAATTATTTAAAGTGAACAAATATCAAAGTAAACAAATTGAACGTAACTTAACACAACCTAAAACACAAATTCAAACCACATTCAGCTCAAACTTACAATATATCGTTACCGATAGAATCGGTGCGTTACAAATATAAATGTTTCATTAATAACAATAAAATATGGCATAAATCATTTTTCATAAAAGAGAATTCACAAGCGCAATGATGATTACAGATGGTAGTCCAGGGAAATCACCCCGTTTCGGAACCACAAAATTTTCCTCGGGACCATTTATCCTACCGTGCTCAATGTACATTCGCAGTATTTTCATATATTGTACTTTTCACCACCAGTGTATTGAAATCCCCCCTCCTGGAGAAATTGTTCTGAAATCATCTTTGTCGAAAGGATAAGTTTTCTTAGGACAAAGTTTCCAAAAACTTCTGTTATAATTTTGTTCTTGAATCATAAATAAATGTTCTTACGAATAGCATGATATAATTCTATTTAAAGATACTGGAGCGAGAAAGGTTAGTGTGGTGACCCGTACTTTTGCTCATGAGACCAATTAATACAATTATTAACATTTCGCATACTTTTGCAATAACAATTTATATGCGCAGCGTTAGTTGTATGTTTCCGTGAATAACTTTGAGAAATTCACTAATGGATCATGCTTGTGTTTGTGGTGGCCGAATTTCCGCTTCAGCATTTTGCAACTTTCCTGAACACATAGTACTCTTGCCTCTCATATATGTAGAATGTGTATGTTATTTTTCTTCATAGAATATGTGTGTGTGTGTGTGTGTGTGTTTAATTGTACGATGCATGTGAACTTGTGGTTGGTTACTAAAGGGCTGTGGTCTGTGGCGAGATAGAACTCAAAGAGCGGATCTCGAAAGCAGATTTTTTAAAAAATATTCTAACAACAAACACATATAGAAGTTCTAAACGTGAGGTTATAGATGATAAATACCTCATTGTTCTCGTTGAGTTTCCAAAGTATGAGGAAGAAGATGAATACTATTAAAGTATTTCATTTTTTTAAATTCTCAATGTTTGTGTCTATGTGACGTTATGTTTAAATTTTAATACAACATTTGAGTTTCTCTTTGTTTGGGGTTGTCCACATATTACGCAATACGGCAAGGGGAGGGAGGGGTTCGGCCTTGCGTTACCAAGTCTAGTAAGAGGGAAGGAGGGGGTTAACGTCTTCGTAACTTAACTCAACTTGTTTTCGTTGTAATTTTTATTTTTATCCTCAGGTTTGTGTACAATCTTTTAAACGAATAATTTTATTCAGTTCTTTTCTCTTTTATAAATAAATATTTATATTGTTTTGGTAAATTGTGAACATATAGCTTATATAAAATGAATCATGCTTAAGGGATTATTTGAAGACGGTACTAGACACCAGCATGATGAAAATTCTACGTGTACTACGATACAATAAAACTCCGTTTTGGGGCTATCGCAGCATTATTTACTGAACATGAAGCTTTTCTGGAGTAAGTGGTTACCGATCGTAACCACTGCTTAAAAATGCCTTCGCCTTCCCACTCGTATCGCTATTTCTGAGAATATGATTCAGAACTTTTGATTTGAATCCTTACCCTACAGTGGCGAAGCGTACTATGAGGCTCTGAGGCCTGGCCTACCCTATTTTGTACCGTTTACTTTCTTTATCTTTGGTTTCTTATGAAATAAAGTCAATACCTGAACATTTCGTTTTTTCGGTAAGAAAATAGTAGGTTGAAAAGTACTTGGAGACCCTTTCGTCTGAGCCTCACCAGCTCGCTAGACAGGTTTACGGGCTATGCTGTTTATTGAGCGAAGCTATTATCGCTGGGGATTGTACGCATTGTTAGGAAGGTGTGAGGGCTTGCCTCTGGGAGTTTAGTTTTAGCGCTGAAGGTACCGGTATCTTTCAATGTTAATAAGTTATAAAATGATTTCTTTAACACAAAGTGAGAAGTTTCTGTACAGAATTATGTATTTCTATTAGTGTTAACTTGTTTAGTTTAAGTATATACTCTCAGGAGTTATTCAAAGTAGCTGTTTATTTATTTCTACGTGGGGCCTGGTTGCTTTAAAATTTCGGTAAGTGCTTAAGCCCGGAAGCCATCCCTTTAAATATGCCATCAATACAATACAGTATTAAATATCTCTCGTTGATTCAAATGAAGTTCCTTCTGGGCATTAAAATTTCTAGTGAAGCCATTATCACTTGATGCGTTCATTAAATGCAGTATTGTACTTACTTTAAAGTGGGAGATGCAAGTAACAAACGCTTATCCAAGAAATTTGACAGTTAACTGTAGGAATGTACTTGATTTTTCTCTCCTTCCATTTTCAAATAAGCAAGAAAAAAAAACAGCAAGTAAGAAGGAAATTCCTTTCATCCCCTCTGCAAATCCCAGACAAGAAAATATTAACTGCACTTCAAAATATGTGTAGTGGAGCTAAATGGATGTACTCCATTAAAACATACTGCGTGTTTTCCTTATGTAAAATATTTGTTAAATAATGACAATAATATACTACTTTCCGTCGCACAGTTTTTGTCATTTAAGCAAACATTTAATAACCATGATACGACGCTGTCGAAGATGGCCATAGTGAACTTATAAGGAAAGATTTTGCGTATATAAATATTCATTCTTTCTTATTAAATTAAAGAAAAAAATAATATGTATACATGCACATAAATTTAACTCTAAACAGTGTTAGAAATACAGCTAAGATAGATACAGCTAAGACTATTTTCTAATACTTTGATTTGTTGGCGAAAGAATATCAAATTTATTTAAAATACAAGCATTTTGTAATAAAAAGTTCTGGCATTAAAATTAGATTTTTGTTGCAATAAGCCCCAAAATAAGGAAAATTGGTGAGAAAACAAAAATCAAAAAGTGTTACGTGACGAAAGGGGAATAGGTTTGGCCTTGCTTTACGAAGTGTGATAAGCGAGGGAAAGGGGTAAAACTGGTCTAAAATGGCGTTACGCAATGTGTGAACGGCCCTTTTTTTATTTTTTTGTTTGGTTTCCATATAAAGGACAAGACCTACTATTAGTATTAACATAGGCCCCGCATCGTGACTGCAGCTTGAAGCTTGCGCTGCTGGCGGAAGCACAGACTACTATGCAAGATTACCCTTCATAGTAAATGCAGGTTGTTCTCCTTCATCACACTATCGTATCTCCTTGAGAACTGGGTTACGCCTGCGGGCTCAGAAGTTCGACATTTGACAACAAGTAACTGAAAGCATTTATAATCTATAGAACCTGTATTGAACGGAATTCCCGGTTTCTTCTTATTCCTTTTTTTTTCATATTGCAAACAAGTTTCACTTAACTTCAGTTGACATCTTGGCGCCGATCCTTGGGGGGAAGGGGGAGTCGAAGGAGCTCGGGACTCCAAAGCTCATGTGGGCCCCCGTGTTCTATTTATGAATATACGATATTTTCAATAATTTGAATGCAATTTGTCTTAAAATCCTCATATACATACCTTCTGTATCTGAATGGGCCTCCCCAAATTCACAAAGAAATCTTCTCCCTTGGTTGGCATTATGTGATTAATTAGACCCAAAACCTCTTACAGCCCTTTCAAACACAGCAACTGAGTTGCGCTACTATAGTCCGCGTCACCCGAATCGGTGTGTAGCATTAGCCAATAAGCTCGCAGTGTGCTGTTACTAAACCTTCAGGGAGGAATCTAATCATTCATAATTGTCCACAAATATGAACAAAATCAATTATGAATGATCAGATTCCTCTCTGAAGGTTTAGTAAAAGGACACTGCGAGATTATTGGCTGATGCCATATACCAATTCGGGTGACGCGGACTATAGTATGAACGGAAATACAAACTAAGCAACTGATAACAGACACCGACACCCTTGTTTTTATTTTCTATTTCTTTTTTTTTAATATTTCAACACCCATGTATTTTCTCTTTAATGGGACGGGGTTGCCAGAACACAACAAATACATAGAAGTATATTACACGTAGGCTGCTAGGTGTAGACCTATATTAGACGTAGTTTCGTGGCTTTAATTCAAACCATACAGTACTACCACCGGGAATCAATCACAGGCAGCTAAGTTCTAACCACTTAGCCACTTGGAATCCCATTGATGCATGTTTGGTTTTACCAACAACATATTTCCCCTCCTTTGCTTCTTTACTTAGTGGTTGAATAAAATAATAATAATAATAATAATAATAATAATAATAATAATAATAATAATAATAATAATAATAATAATAATAATAATAATAATAATAATGCATCCGGAAATACATCCGCATTTGGCAAATAGGGGTGGCTGGAAATAGGATAATTAATATACAAAGAATAAAACATAATATACGACTATTTAACTTCCATGACCACGTTTACCGTTACAGAAAGATCAAAATTACAAAGGCAATTTGGAAGATGGTGATCATATAAAGAAGCAGGCAACAATCTGCTCCTGGTATCTTATGCATCCATTACAGGGATAATAGCACACTTTAACACAAAATATAGGAATAGTCTATAATTGTTTTAAGACAGTAGAGAACTCCAGTTTATGGTGTAAAATAAGGCAGATTTTAAGCGAAAAACAATTGTGAATTTTTCGTCCCTGATCAGTAATCCAACTGTTTTCTTTCAAATATAGGAAAGGTACATTGGCAAGCAGATACGGTGGTGGCCACTTTAGTGTCAACTTGCGAAAACTTCCATTTAAGACAATGCTTCTTCACGAGTGGTGGATACTGAGAGTTGCTCGAGATGGATGCGCTAGAGGAGACGGTGGCACCAACTGTTTTAGTGGAATCAACTGCGGTGGCTTCGTATGAAAGCTCCAATTTAAAGCAATGCTTCACAAGCAATGACACAACTCGGTGGGACAACACACTGGCTTCGTATGAAAGAGAGCTTAATTAATAGGTGAGAACACTAATCCTTTGTCTACGCCGATTTGTCTCCTTATCGTTCATTTCTGTTTCTATTTCTAAATTAATTATTTCCTTAATCGTGTAGTTATATCTTCAAGACTATAAATTAAACATTTAAAATCATTTTATTTCAAAGAGCTCGTGCGAAAATCAAAGTTTACTGTTTTTTGGTAACTTTTAACATGTCTTATAACTTGGTCATACAATAATTGGTGTTTCAATATGGTGTACGTCTTTATCTAACGTGAGAGTAAGACAAAGAAGAAATGTATGTACGATGTGAAAATGGGATCTGATCACTTTTCGGAATTGAAGTGAAACGAAATAGTAGTTTAAAGTTACATGCTTACGGCCAGTTGGTTAACATGTTGTAGACTGACATATGTATGAAATTTCATATACATGACTATCTCGTGTAGATCCGCGTGTATGATTTTCCATACAGAAACAAAATATATTTCCTTTCTGTCGTTTTTATTTTATAGCTGTGCACGCAATTACATACATCCGGTGTAGAAGTCAAGATTTAATATCCACGCCACGTGTACACAGAGAACATACGTTTATGTGCATAAAACAAAGTGGAAAACAAATTGTTACTGCCGAACTGTTGCTCATGGCACACAAGTGATAAAGATGGGCAACTCTCTCTCTCTCACACACACACACACAAACTCACACACACACACATACAAACAAACAATTATAATAATGGGGCAATTAAAGTGTAAGGAGACGATGAGCAATGAATGATGTGAAGGAATAATACGTAACATCCATATCTTTGAGCGACCAGTTAAGTTCTTAACGAACAGATTTTGCAAACGCCATTCTAGTGCGTATAATTGATAGTTCGATCATACTTTGACCCAGCTGATAAGTTGGAAGCGAATTATGAATGAAGAATAGACTGGATGAAAAAATGAAACGGACACAATGATATCCATCATCCTGGGTTCGAACAAAATACCTAAGATGAGATTTCTGATCACGTGTTTCCGCAACAACAATCCAAGTATCGACGGTATTCGAGATGTTTTATTATCAACTAATGAAGCATAAAGGATTGAAGTCCTCTTTTAAAAATTTTGGACATATGTCATGTTTAACATCTCTACCTGTTGCTTCTTTCAGTGGTTTAAAAATTCATGTTCAGATACTGTAAATAATCCCTTTAATGTTACAATAATAATAATAATTAAAACAGTGTTAACTTTTCCATGTATGTCTCATTTTCTCGCAACTTTGGTAATTGGATTTGGATACCTTGTATTTTGAACGCCCCAAACGTTAAACTTTGGTAATTGGATTTGAATACCTTGTGTTTTGAACACCTCAAATGTTAAACTTTGGTAATTGGATTTGAATACTTTGTGTTTTGAACATCCCAAATGTTAAATTTTGGTAATTGGATTTGAATACCTTGTGTTTTGAACGCCCCAAATGTTGAACTTTAGTATATAATTGGATTTGAATACTTTGTGTTTTGAACGCCCCAAATATTAAACTTTGGTAATTGGATTTGAATACTTTGTGGTTTGAACGCCTCAAATGTTAAACTTGCAAATTTTACATGCATAAGACACGATACTAAGAAAATACTTTCCTTACCAATAATACTTAAAGAATTGTTTTTGTATACAATATTACACAAGAATTCCTTCGTGGCTAAGCGGTTATCGTACGCGCCTTTGGCGTGAGAGTCCCAGGTTCGATTTCCACCGAAAGCTTCTGTACTTCGGATTCCACGTTAATCAGTAAATTTTGTCTCATATTGACTCGCTGCTGAAAGGGACGTTAAACTCAAAATCAACTCAACTCAACAATATTACACACAAATACTGTATGGATTATTGGATAAATGAAAAGAAATGATCCACAGATATGTCATTTAGGTTAAAGGAGACGACAGGTGATTAATGGAAGTAATTGATTATGAAAGAATTGGTGGACTGGTAATGTGGAAGTAGAGGGGAACTTTGAGAAAATTCACGGACACGATATTATTCACCACAAACTCGCATGGCCTGGGATCGAATCCTGGACCGTTCATAACAAACGTATCTGTGTCGATAAGGTTGAAAAGTAACACCATTTATATTGGAAAAAGAAAGTACTTGTATGCTAGTGTTGCATTCTGTAACTTGCTTACTCAAAAAGATCTTGAAAGTTTGCAAGCACTGATTGCGATGAATGAGTAATGGTCTATGATTGATTTGAAGTTTTAATATTCCTTTCTGCAGCTAGGCTATTTGAGAATGGACCTACAACTCTTAACGTGCACTGGGAAAACCAAACGTATGTGGTGTAAGTAAAACATAGGTTAGATATATGAATCCTGTAGTTTTTGGACTTAACGTACATCAAACGTATAACTGAAAAAGTAGCTATACTTTATAGTACTTTCGGTACAAGTGTTCCGAATAAACGTACTTTCCGAACGAACGAAAGAACTGTATATAGGCAGTCAGAATCCCACATATAGATGCCGTATGTAACATATAGCTGACTTATGTAACACACGTGTAATATACCAAGACTGTTAGATGTTATACATCCTGCAACGGCACGATGTAACATCCAAGCGGGAAAAGTATGTAGCATATGGATAACGTAAGCTCCGTACTGATATCCGTAGTAAACATAAGGATTCCGTATACACATTTGTACAATATACCGCTGTCTGGATAAGGACTTTTCTCAGTGTGGTATTCGAAAAACAAATTCCGGCTAACAAGATAACCACAATTTCATCGATATTTCATGTCTTTTTGTTACTAAGGGGGGATCTGCTGCACAGTAATAGAGCGCTTAGTTCTAGTGCATGAAGTCCCTGGTTCGGTTCCCGACCAAATAAATTTGTGGTGGATAACATCGTGTACATGGTTTTTTACAGGGTAGTCCCGTTTCCTGTTACATTCTCATTCCACCAATTCTTCGATATCATTCACTTACTTTAATCATCGTCTCCCTTAGCTTAAAGGGCATAATCGTAGGACGTTAAACTGAAAGATTTCATTTCCATTTTTTCTTTCTATTACTAAGAAAATGGGGTCCCTGGTTCAATTCTAGTTCGCGCAAAGTGAACTTTGTGGTGGACAAACACCGTGTGCGTGGGTTTCCTCGAGGTTCTCCCGTTTCCTCCCACTTATTTCATTCCACAATTGCATTGATTTCTTATCATCAATGGGGGCCGCGGTGGCTCAGTGGTAGAGCGTTCACCTGTGAAGCTTGGGGTATTGGGTTCGATCCCAGCCCCCGCCAAGTGAACTTTGTGGTGGACAAACACCGTGTGCGTGGGTTTCCTCCGGGTTCTCCCGTTTCCTCCCATCTTCTTCATTCCACCATTACATTTATTACTCATCCTCACCGTCTCCTTTAGCCTAACCAGCATAAACGTGGGACGTAGAACTCAAACATTTCATTTCATTTCATATTACTAAGAACAGAATGCTACCTTCCAATCTCATCAGCAACAGCCATATTTTCTAGTTATTTATTTCTTATTTTCTTTAAGCAAGAACACATATGATTATTCGTTTCATTCTCATCCTTTTTTTTTTAACCTTTGCATCATCACCAAAAGTGTTTAACATCCTATATAAATCCTTAATGCACAATTGAGATCATTTCCTAGATAATAATCTGTAAATGTTATTTGAACTAGTGTACGTTGCATCTCAGTTCATGTATTTATTTGTCTACAGTACACAAAGGACAATGAATTACTGAATAAATAGTCTCAAGGAGCTAATGTATCACACAAGAACGCATTGTCCACAGCGTTGTTGGTGCTCTCTTACTTTCGCTCTCTCTCTTCTTTCTTTCTTTTCTTTTTTTCCCTAACGACGATAGTTAGCTTTCGCTTTGCTCGATAAAACAGACGATGAATGGACCTCGTTTCTCTGGTTGTAAACTCTTTAAGTTTCTCCCGCTGGTTTTTGCTTGCTTAGCTCTAAAGAGAGAAGGAGGAAGAGAGAGAAAGAGAAAGAGAGAGAGAGAGAGAGAGAGAGAGAGAGAGAAAGGGAAGAGAAGAGAGATCTGCTCTGTTAGTAGAGTAACTCATGGCTGATTTTCCTAAAACTTTTGTCGTATTTAGGAATACATTCTTTACTCCAAGTTAAACACTTTTTAAAGAGATACATCTTCAGGAAACTAGCTACCCCTTGCAGAGTTGTTGGTGCAGTTTTCGTCTTTTATTATATGCTAGTTTTATGTTTTTTCTTTTTTCATTTGTCGGTGTGAATGACCCTCTACGTACTTCTTTGGTTTTTTGGCCTTAATTTTTATATTCCCTACTTATTCAGTCCTTGTCCATTTCTTCTGCTTCGTAGAGCAAAAAAAGAAGTCCATTAAAAGACATTAAAAGTTAAAACTATATTATAAGTAAAAAATGAGTAGAATTCTTGGAATATTTTAAAGTACACTAGGATTAATTACTTGAGAACATCTCTCTCTCTCTCCCCATATATATATATATAATTCTTTTGTCTTCGCGAATTTTGTCGAAGAATATGTAATAAAAAACGATAACTATACCTGTTATACTGTATGGTTGTGGAAGATGGTCGCTTAGTTTGAGTGAAGAACGCAGACTGGAAGGATTTGAAATTAAAATTTTGAGCAATAAGATGTAGCGTGATTGAGGAGTGATGAGAAAGTATTGTTACAAAGCGTGTATGAAACGTGTATAAACAGGGTGCAAAATTTCAAAGTCAAACGCACTCACCGATCCAGAAATGATGGTCGACAGTATCTCTTACATACGAATTATGAGAGGTCCCTCCTCCCCCCATGGCCTTTTGTTTGACAAAGTAAGAGATTACATCAGTGCAAAAAATTTCAAAACCAGACAATTAGATTCAGGATAATCAATTTTGAATTGGACAATTCATATACATGTTAAAAAAGTATCACTTTTCCTTAAGGTAAGGGAAATATCTTACATTAAGACTTCACGTTTGTATAACGCTCTCTCTCTCTGCACAGAAGTGCCAATTGTCGATTGCAATTCTCGGATCAAACTCCTTGAGAGATGGGCCACTGATGGAAATTGTGAGCAAATCATCCAGTGTGTCAGTCTTAAGTGAATTCCTATAAGCAGTTTTAAGAGTCTTCATCCAGGCGAAATTAAAATACCGCTAATTTTACAGTAATTATATGGTATCTTTAAATAGATAAAAGATAATCGAAATGTGGAACAAGAGCGCCCTAGACAATATTGTTTTACATGAGAAACCGTTATCACGACTCACTTATCTGCTTTCGATTTCGAGCCATTTTGAAAATCGGCATTTATTTTCGCGCTTCTAAACAGCGGAAAACGGAAAGCCACTAGGTGACTTTTGATAACGGTACCTCACGCAAAATAATATTGTCTAGGGCGCTCTTGTTCCATATTTCAATTATCTTTTATCTATTTGAAGATATCACATAATTACTGTAAAATTAGCGGTATTTTAATTTCGCTGCGATGAAGACTCTTAACTGTATTTAGACTGCTGAAGTCTCTCTCACATGAAACAGTACTCACATGTAAAGCTGCACAAAATGCGACAAATGAAAGCAAATTTGGGAATCTCGTAATGAAGTTTTCGATTGAGGGTGGAAAAGGAGAGGCGAATTACAACGTTGTGAAGACTTCACATTCCGTGTTTTCTCTCATTCAGTAACAATTATTTTCGTGCGAAAGAGAAACTGCGCAGCGCTGTGAGTTTAGGCAGAAACCATTCCTATTGAACATTGATCGCCAGCTCTAAATTTCTAGTCGACAATGGCAACCTGGCGACCGGAGATTTTGCGCCCTGGTGTATATATTATTTCATACAGTCAACACAGAAAACAGATAGTACGTACATTAGGTTATTTTTTTGACATAGTCTTCATATTGGTTGAGGCACTTGTTGCATCGTGGGATGATTTGAAGATTCCCTCCTGATAAAAATCCTGGTCTTGCGTGTTCAGCTACGTTGTCACGAAAGTGATTCACCTCCTCGTCTCAAGCGAGCGACAGCCTCCTAGGTGCTTTCGAACACCATTTCAAATTTTGCCATCCGATTCCATCACATGGTCCTCCTGTTGTCCTGAACACAGTTCCACGCGAGCTGTGTTCAAATCTGTTGATACCGTGTTGCGGTGTTGGGGCCACTGCGCTCCTCATCGGTGACGTTTTCTCTACCAGACGCAAACTTTTGACACCATTCTGTGACATGCTGACGAGACATTACAGTCTCTTCGTAAACCTCTACCAGTTACCGGTAGCCGCCGTTACATGCTTCGCCCACACAAATCGAATAACTGAGTGGAATTCTTCACCAGACCAAACGAGTTGCCATTTTGTGTTTAGCTACAACTAACGCCGTAGGTGGCGGGTGGCTGAAACTCTGTACAATTACCAACTCCATGTATTACAGTTACCACACACACTCCCTATTCCTCTGTAACAGAAGAAACTCTAGAAATATCGGCCTTGCAACCTCAGTTTCTGATCCTTCCTCGTACTTTTACGGGAATAAGAAATAGAGGTAACTTCATATGAAAACAAGGGCCCCCATGTGGTGGTTTCCAAGAGGGGGCAAGTATAAGCGACGTTTCAAATATAGGTTCAAATTTTGCTGTAATTAATGTAAAAAATCTGTTGGGTTTTCGATATTCTGAAGTACAACTTCCTCTAGGGGGGAGGCCAACGCCCCACCTTGCCCCCACTGATGGGCGCCCATGTATGAAAACCTGCAGAATTTGTACTGTTACCAAACATTCTTAGGGTCATTAAGTCTAGAAAGCCGAATTGGCCAGGTCATGTAACCACAATGAAAAAAAAGAAGAAGAAGAAGAAGAAAGCTTCCAAAGATCTAACTGGAAATCCAATCGATAAAAAAAAGACTGTTAGAAAGACTTAGGTGCAGATGAGAGAACAATATTAAGATGGGTCTCATAGAATAGGAACACAAACTAGAAACTGTACCCAGTTTGCTAGAAGTCAATGTAGAGTCTTTGTGAATGTGGCATTTGAATCTTGGATCGGGAGAGCTACAGAACTCACCAGACAGGTACATATTGAATCCTGTTCAAAGTCGATTACCAGTTTTTCATATCACTTTCCAAATAGAACAGATGAAGTACAGTGAAGAAAAAAAAAACGAATGGTTGACTTGTATTTACGTCATATGAGCAACAAGGTTGTAGAAGATGGGACCTAGAGTATAAAGTGGAACCTGAAATGCTTGTGATACAGGTACCGACAAATCAATTGTACGCACTCTGTCCACCAGGCTAAGAAAAGGGCTGAAAAAAAATAAACTACAGCATAATATGTGATTGTAAGCTTGTGCGACTATGCATTGTGACAGTTGAACACTTACTTTCTTTTTCAAGTTTCAATGCCGATTTGAGCGTATCTACCCTAATACGTCTCTTCAAATTGTAACGTTGATTCTAATATGTTATTCAGCAGGTTGATGAAAAAGGTTTCTATAGTATCAAGGAGACATATTGCGAGAGGGACCTAAAAACGTCTCAAATTTACACAATATAAAACCGCGTTATAAGCCAGTTCCATTTTTTTAAAAAATGAAAGATTCCATTCTTTTCTTTTCTTTTCTTTTTTCTTTTCTTTTCTTTCCTTTTTTTTTTTGGTTACTTAGACCAGCATTCCTTTACTTTTTTTCCTTTGGGGCACACCAAAGTACAAACTTTAGCGACATCCCTGCGTGTGATATTTTTTCCCTAGATGCAGAAAAGTAAAAACATAAAAATACATACAATATATATTTTTTATTATTATGAAATTACTATGAGATAAAAATTTTATAAGCAAATTTCGTAAGACTCTTGAATAGAAACATATTAACATAAAAGAAAGTTTTACTATCAGAAATGTAAGAAGACATCAAATTTAAAATTAGAGGCGATTTTTGCAAAGGATATCTCTGCGTGGACGAACTCTTGACAGACAAACTCTCATGTCCAGCGTTTCTTTCCAAATGAAATGAACAGCGTTAGAAGCAAATATTCCAACTTTAAACTTTGAGGACAGGAGTGAAATCAAGCCGATTGGTCATATTTTTTTTAATTTTCTTTTAAAGATAATTTCTTTGCAGATGAACTTAGAAGACATTAAAAATCTCGCGACACACCTGACATGTATTCGCGACACACCAATGTGTCGCAACACAGTGGTTGAGAAACGCTGAGTTAAGCTACGATAGTTTCAGGTAAGATGCTTAATTTAGAACTTATAGTAGATATATATACGGAGACAGTATTTGTGTATACGTTATAAAATATATATAAAAAAAACATGCTATCCTGTTAACCAACAGTGGCTAACTCATCCACCGTTAAATCGTGAGATGTAACCAGCGTAGGTTCGTTCGTTCTTGAATAGGGATGCGCACGAGACAAGATTTGTGGCTGTCTCGTCTCGAAAATGTGCTGTAAAAGTGATGTCTCAACTCGAAAAATGTATATTTCTCTATTGGAAGAGCCGTGTCTCGACTCGAATTTTGTCAGGAAAATCCTGTCTCGACTCGTCTCGTGCGCATCAGTATTCTTAAAATTCCGATTTCAATTCGAGTAATCCCAGTGCATTAGTCTCATTAAAAATAACCGATGTGAAGCTCATTTTACTCACGTTCTACAGGTACAGTACTGCTTTAAATAATAACATCAACACTCTGCAATCATTGTATAACTGTTGTGTGTAAGCCATAAGGTTCTAATAAAGTATCCTTTATTTTTTTTAAGTTGACAACCCCTTTCCTCCGAAACTTTTTTTTACGCATTATTTACAGAAACTCCTATTTTGGATTATAGACGTTAGTTTTTGTATGGGAACATATTTACATTGCTTCAATATGGTGAATCTGTGCACTGTTAAAAATACTTTCTTAAATTTGAGAAACCGTTTTTTATCTGTGTACCGAGACAATATTTTCTTAGAAATGAGATTTGGCAATTCTCATCCATAGGGAAAGAAATAGTATACAGGGTGGCCCAAAAGTGGATATATAGTCCCGTACTGACCGGCTCTTGACATTTTATATAATTTTCTTGTTGTTCATTCAGGTAGTGACAATCTTTTTTCACTTACACCTTAAGCTTGGAACAGACTGAACCAAATAAACTAATTATCTTAATAAACTAAAATGTCATACTTTGTAGGACTGTATACCTACTTTTGAGCCATCCTGTATTTTCTCGTTTCACTTTATATAACCTCATCTACTTTTCTTCATTTCTCATTAATGAAAATTTTAAACTGTTCTTTCTAAGAAAACATATTCTCGGTGCACAGAGAAGAAATGGTTTCTCAGATTTAAGAAAGTATTTTTAACAGTGTGAGCTTCCTAAATATATACTATTTTTTTTTGGAGAGGGGGAGAGCGGAAAGGGGAAATGAGTAAAAAAAAACAGTAATATTTTCTATCCATCTATCTTACTAGTGCATGGTTATGGCCCTTGGATTCATTATAATAGAACAGCCAATGATTTCTGCAAGTGAAAAGTAGTAGTCGAATAAAAAAAAAATGGCCACCTCTGCCATATAGACTGCAGTAAACATGTACAGAATTTCAGGATACTCTCCTGCCACTAAGAATATAGAAAGTTGAGCACTACTACAGTTTTGTATTTCAATTTTTTTTTTCCTGGTCTCACTTTTCTCGCACACATGTTTGCTCGGCATGTTGCCACAGACAAAGTGAAAATAGGACTTGACGCATATATTTTTATTTTTTTTTACCACTAATGTTGTCTAATTTATCTTTTTCTTTTTAAACTTTTGATACAAGTTCTGCTTCCTAAGTTCTTTGCACTTTTTCATTGCCTGTGAAAGCTTCGTCTTCTTATTTTTCAAGTATTCTTTAAAACTCAGTGTTCACATTCAAGTATTTAGTTAGAACTAGATACAATGTAAAATGAAACGAAATGAAATCTTTCAGTTTAACCTCCCATGAGTATGTCCTTTAGGCTAAGGAAAAATGGATATATAAGGCAAGTGAATGATGATGGAAGAATTGGTGGGATTAGAATGTGGGAGAAAACAGAAATATTCCAATAAAATCCACGAACATGATGCTGTGCATCACAAATTTACTGGCGAGGGATCGAACCAGAAACCCTACACAACCGAGGCAAGTGTTACAATGTAAAGAACATTTTACTCGACTCTTTATTTTCGCTTCAGGAAGGCATCATGGTTCAGTGATAAGGTTTCAGCTCTGGCCTAAGTGGTCCCTCGTTCGATCTCAAGCCTGGTGAATAGTACCGTGTCCGAGGGTTCTCTCAGAAGTTCTCCCGTTCCCTTCCATATTATCATTCTATCAATTATTTTTAATCATTTATTTGCATTAATGGTGGCTCCCCCTTAGCATATAAAGAATAATCTAGGGACATTAAAGTACAAATTGCTTTTCACGCATTTTTTTCTTATTTTCGCTTCAAATAATACGAATAATAATAAAATGAAATCTGTCAGTTTTACGTCCCATGGTTATGCCGGCTAGGATAAAGAAGACGGTGATGATTAGAAATGAATGTAATGGTGGAATGAAGAAAGGGAGAGGAAAGGGGGGAACCCCGAGAAAACCCACGAACACAGTGTTTGTCCACCACAAAGCCTATTTGGCGTGAGCTGGGATCAAACCAGAGACTTCACCTATCAGAGATGGACGCTTTACCACTGAACCACACTGCCCCTAATAATAATAATAATAATAATAATAATAATAATAATAATAATAATAATAATAATAATAATAATAATAATAATAATAGTAGTAGTAGTAATAGTAGTAGCAGTAAGCTTAGCCTGCCGGTTAGAATTTAAGAACAGAAAAAAACTTATAATGTCAAAATTTTAAATATTGATGGCACGTTTACTAAGCTTACTGTTCATTTTATTAACACTGATACCATATTAAATATGTGAAGATCTATTATAGTGAATAATTAAACTTCTAATTGTTAATGCTAAGTGCCGTAAGAACGCATGTTGACGGTAAGAAAGACACGGCTTTTAGTGTTCTGCTTATAACGATAAAGTATAATAATAATAATAATAATAATAATAATAATAATAATAATAATAATAATAATAATAATAATAATAATAATAATAATAATAATAATAATAATAATAATAATAAAGGAAAATAACCTTCGTTTATCTGAGAAAATATCTACGGGAAGCCACTGAGTCAGCAGAACAGGAGTAGATGGTCAGTTTCTTTCCTAATGTGAATCAAAACTTTTATGTATTCTGTACAATATCTTCTATTCCTGATTGTGATAAATTTCATAAGTTACGGCAAATATTTTTTTAAAGTGGGTCTGGAGCAGGGGTAAAAGTGAGGTGAAACGCGGGAGGACGCCGTTTACCCCACTTCCAAAAAATATCTAATTCGTCCCTCCACTTCCTAAAGAATTATAATGGGCAAAGATAGGCTCGGGGGACGGCATGACATCATCCGCCCCCTATCTTTTCAGATCCACTTTTACCCCTCAGAGGGAGCTACATATGTTTACTCTCGTTTATCTGTTTACCCATTTTCAAAGAATACTTAAATAAATAAATAAAAAATAATAACATAAAGATGTATAAAATAAAATAAGAGTGATACAGTACTATAAGCCTTCATCTTTATAATAAGAAAAAGCAAGCAAAAATAAATAAATAAAAGGTAAACAATTATTATATAATTTATTCGGATTAGTGTTGCCACGAGACGAGACGAGACGAGACTTCAGGCTGTCTCGTCTCGTCTCGTGCAAAGCATGTCCCGTCTCGTGTCTCGTCTCGAAAAAATGTGCTCGTCCCGTCTCGTGTCTCGTCTCGAGAGGTTCTGTCCCGTCTCGTCTCGTCTCGTCTCGTTTTGTCTCGTCTTGTCTCGTAAAAATATAGCAGCATACCATGGGAACGAAAGTAAAATGTAGCAGGCTGCACCATGCTAATCAAGATAGAACTAACAAGGGAAGAGAGGGAGATTATATATCGAAGTGGATGATGGTTTATATACCAATCGAAAGCACTAATGACGCCTATTGCAAAACTGTAATAAAAATTTTGCGAATGCATATACTGTGCGAGTTATATGAATATACAGGGTGTCCAGAAAATCCATTTCCACCCCTTGAAATTGCAAACGATGAGACATATGCCAAAACTGGAAAACACGTTTTTGATCATTATAAAAGTACAATGTATCAAAGCAAACATTGTTGTCCTAGGGCCACCCGCAGAGTCCCAGGCGGGATCCAACTCAAAAATTACAAAAGGTAAGGGGGTCAAGTAGTATATCGTTCGAAACTCCTTGGGAAATGAAAGAAGACGAACAAGTCCCAACTCTCTAAAATTACCCTGTGCAAAATGGCGGCCGGTCAAACTGTCAGCAAAAACGTCATTATAGAGTCTATGGCCACCCTCCAAAGAAAGAAAAAAACTGAAACGGTAAGACAGATGTCAAAAAAGAAAAAGATGTGTGTCATCTTTTCAAAAGTACAATGATTGAAAGTAAAAATGTTTGTCCCAGGGTCCTCCACAAGGTTCCAGACGGGATCCTACTCAAAATTTTCAAATGGCAAATATGGTCAAATAAAGCTGTTGAGAAATAAAAGAACACGGAACAAGTCTCGATCCTCTAAAATTACCCTGTGTAAAATGGCGGCCGGTCAAAATGTACATCTTCATTTCGATTTTCTGAGCACGTTCACTTTCCATTTTGCAATCGGCACTTGTATTCATTCTGAGACATTTGTACGTATTTACTCTTCCTGGTGCAAGGAATTCTTTCGTATGAATCATTTTATAATTGATAAACCAGATAACGAGCATAAGTACCACTGTTGTGCAGTCATAAACATAAATAAGTAGAGGTAAGAGTCTTTACTTCTGATGGCTCCAACCTCTACTTATTTATGTTTGTGGAAGTACATTATATGTTAACTAGTTAGTTCTATACTCAAAGATGTCAAATGTTGTCGTTTCTTTTCTTTATGTCTTAATTTGCTTTTATTTTATTATTTTTTTCTTTATTTAGATATTATTGGGCTCAAAGAGCAGAATCTCACAGTAGGGGCATTTCCTTTCTTTCCGTTGAGTGCAAGAATTAAAGTGAAAATAAACTAAAACCCGGTTACAGAAAGAACAACTAAAATGCAAGATGTTTGCACAGTATTATCGTAGAGCGTCCATACTTGTTCTATCTGCTTTCATTTAATAACAGCTTTAAACGATGTGCTACTTGACCTCCCTTACCATTTGAACAATTTGAACATGACCCCGCCTGGGACATTGTGGAGGACCCTGAGACAAATATTTTTACTTCCAATCATTGTACTTTTGAAATGATGACACACATGTTTTCCTGTTTTGACATCTGCCTCACCGTTTCAGGATTTTTTTTTGGGGGGGGGGCATCGACTTTACAATTACGTTTTTGCTGACAGTTTGACCGGCCGCCATTTTGCACAAGGTAATTTTAGAGTATTGAGACTTGTTCCGTCTTCTTTCATTTCCCAAGAAGTTTCGAACGATATGCTACTTGACCCCCTTACCTTTTGTAATTTTTGAGTTGGACCCCGCCCAGTACACTGCGGGTGGCCTTGTGACAAGAATTTTTGCTTTGATACGTTGTACTTTTAAAATGATCAAACACATGTTTTCCAGTTTTGGCATCTGTCTTATCGTTTGCGATTTCAAGGGGTGGTAACGGCTTATCTGGACACTCTATATATCCATATAACTCGCATAGTATATGCATTCGGGAAATTTTTATTACAGTTTTGTAATAGGCGTCATTAGTGCTTTCGATTGGTATATAAACCATCATCCACTTCGATATATACTCTCCCTCTCTTCCCTTGTAAGTTACAAGTATTACCCAGAACACACAGACTTGTTCCGTCTTCTTTCATTTCCCAAGAAGTTTCGAACGATATGCTACTTGACCCCCTTACCTTTTGTAATTTTTGAGTTGGACCCCGCACAGTACACTGCAGGTGGCCTTGTGACAAGAATTTTTGCTTTGTTACGTTGTACTTTTAAAATGATCAAACACATGTTTTCCAGTTTTGGCGTCTGTCTTATCGTTTGCGATTTCAAGGGGTGGTAACGGCTTATCTGGACACTCTATATATCCATATAACTCGCATAGTATATGCATTCGGAAAATTTTTATTACAGTTTTGTAATAGGCGTCATTAGTGCTTTCGATTGGTATATAAACCATCTTCCACTTCGATATATAATCTCCCTCTCTTCCCTTGTAAGTTATAAATATTACCCAGAACACACAAGACAAGAAATGTCACGGTAGCTACACCGTGAAGCCTTCACCTCTGGTGTATGTGGTAGTCGGTTCGATCTCCGTTAGTGCCATGTGAGCTTTGTGGTGGACAAACATTGAATGTGTGTGGGGACCGCGGTGGCTCAGTGGTAGAGCGTTCACCTCTGGTGCTTCGGGTCTCGGGTTCGATCCCAGCCCCGCCAAGTGAACTTTGTGGTGGACAAACACCGGGTGCGTGGGTTTTCTCGGCGTTCTCCCGTTTCCTCCCACTTTCTTCATTCCACCATTTAATTCATTACTCATCATTACTGTCTCCTTTAGCCTAACCGGCATAACCGTGGGACATAAAACTCAAAGATTTCATTTCATTTCATTTCATTTTTCGAATGTGTGTTTTTTCTCGAAGTTGTCTAGTATCCTACCACTTTCTTCATTCCGCTAATTTTCCCATTATCATCCATTCGGCCAAAGTTGCCTAAAGGTCTTAAAAATAAAATCAAATAAGCTCACAAGGCAAGGACAAATAGTTTACAAGATAATATATCTCTGCTGTTAGTTGTCTGAGGCTTCTCGACCGTGGCTTCTTTTTTTACATTCTAAAACATTGAAATTTGTTTCACCAGTTTCAATACACGAATATAATGTAAATTGCTCATAGGTACGTCGAAGATGAAGACACTAATGTTAAATGATGTTTACACGACAAGCAAAGTTCGATGTAAAGGTGTCATCATCCCCGACACTATCGTATACTATCAGCCCACTTCCTTTATAGTGTCTGTATATATATATATATATATATATATATATACAGAGAGAGAGAGAGAGAGAGAGATGGAAAGATATATAGATAAATAGGGAGATAGATATGTGTGTACACTTTGATTTCATATATTCCAGCCTTTAGGTTTCACAGTGTTAACCCATAACAATCCAAAAACTACTTTCCATTTTAGCATATTTAGATTTGTTGCAATTATTTTTTTTTAAAAAAAGCTCGGAACCAAATAATTTTATTGAGTAATGGAAAGTATTTGATTGAAATTTTATATGTTACTGCACAGTAAGCTCTACTTAAAGTGCCATAGTAATGGGAGCTGAACTACACATCGGACGAAAGAATGCTTGGGGCCAGTCTTCACCTCCATGGTTCAAATCTGTTCCCATAACCGCGGGGTGTGTGCTACTATGTGGTGCTTGCCCCGTTTGTGTAACAAACTCATGACAGTACACCCAGATTAGCTAATGTCTAAAAAAAAAAAAAAAAAAAAAAAAAAAAAAAAAAAAAAAAAAGTTGATTTTTGGGTGGCCATTTTGGATTAAAGTTCCTTATATTGTCGGGATCTATTCGCAATCATACAACGTACATCTTCATACCAAGCCTAGCGGTCTGCGGCGATAGACCATCGGCTTGAAGGTCCCGGGTTGAGTCCCGGAAGGGTCATGTGTATGGATTTTAACAACATTTGTTTTTTCGTACTGTGTCAGGGGGGGGGAATCGTACGGAATAAAAGGATTTCAGTCTGAAAAAAATGGAAAGAATATCCTCCCCAGGATACTTTCATGGGAGTAAGGAATTAGTAAAAATATAGGATATACATTTTATAGCAGGTTTAAAAATATGGTTTGGGTATCCTATTTCATTTCTGTTAATTATGTTTTTCAATGTTCGAATTTTGATCATTCTCATGATATTTTCTGCTTTCAACGGAGTTCCATGAATATTATACCAAATGTTCTTTACACTTATCAAGTTCGAGAGGTTTTATGCGCCTGTAAGAAACAATTTCTGAAGATAATTCAGGTCCTAATGAATATTATTCACTAGGAAAGGGAAGTAGAGCATGGAAGCACGGAGCATGAACATGGAAGCAGAGGGCAATTTCGCACTCTGGTCAGATCAAACATTTCCGCGTAACAAAACGAAGGTCTCCCTGTAAAACTTCTTTACCTAAAGTGTTATTATTAGTATCATAAATTTGCTGAAAGCAAACAATTTGAAGGGTTCGTCGATAATATCTTTGCTTCCTTTGTCGTCCGCCCGCCTTCCAAACGAAGAGGTGAATTTTACAACATGACTGCTGTATAATAAGCGAGCGATTGGTAAAATGGTAAAAGTGTGTTTTTATGTGTGTGTGTATATATATAAAAATAGTGGTATAATTTAGTTATAACTCCAATAAAAAATATTCATTCATGATTTCATGTAGTCGGAACACCACAAATTACATTTACGGATAAAAAAAAAGTTTAAAAATAAAACTAGATGCTGTGCTTATAAGAGAGTTAACTTTATATAATTATATTACTAAATAATGAAGTGAGAAAAATAAATATGGCGTCCCTTGAGTTTCATTTGCGTTGATTGTGAGGTTCCATATACAGCACCGGGTGTGTTAATCGATCGATTATTTCATTGGAGTGAAACAATGACCTGTTGTATGGATTTGTCAAGTGTTAGAAAAGCCGTGTCATCAGCATGGCAGAAACGAGATGAATATTTATGGTTAGCTGTAGAAAATCATCAATGAAGAAGAGATAAATAAAAAACTGATAACGCCAACACCTGCGGGACACCAAACATGAGAAAGATCACCTACGATAACTGGTTATTAGTGGTAATAAAAACGAAACAGTACACAGGGAAAATGTACGTTATATGAATATATGGGAATGAAAGTTCAACCCCACAAGAAAACCAAAGGAAAACATAAAAAGATTATTCTCAATATAAAATGCTTATTGCTTTGTAATACAGTACAACCCCTCAAATCCGAACTAATTGGGGCTGAAGCCTGTTCGGATTTCGGGGGGAGGGGTTCGGATTACCCGGGAAATAATATTACGTACTTATTTCGTCACTGAATTGGCGGTAAAACAACGACTGAGGTTAGACAGGGTGGCTCAGTGGTCGAAAGGGCAGTGACCTTGACTGGCGGTTGTACACTCATGTCCAAAATGATTGTCGCATATCTATAACTGTCTTCTTGTAAGGATATAATTAGATAATGATTTTGAATAAGCATTAAGTCTAAAAATGGTAAAACCTTAAAAAAAACTAAATTTGTGTGATTAAATCTATTTTTTTCATTTTCCAGCTGTAGTTATTTTTTTCTCCTGAGAACGTGTTCGGATTTGCTGGATTTTCGGATTTCCGGGGTTCGGATTTGAGAGGTTGTACTGTACTTGCAGTATAACCTGTTAATCTGGACTAATTTGGGGGGGGGGGATAAGTTAACCAGATTGACAAAAATCCGGTTAAACTAAAGGAAGAGTAGGAACTTAATTAAAAGTCTGTTTATAGCAAAAAAAAAAAAAAAACACGTTTATTATGATAGATTTAAAGGGCATAGCTGTAAATGCATGTACTACTATACAGTAAAATGGGAAGCAATGCAATGTATACAGTGCTATACGTATATACCCCTTATTATAATATTGTGCTCCACGATCTATCTCTGCAGTGGCGCAACCAGGATTTTATTTCGGCAGGGGCCAGGTCTACTATAGTAGTCTGCAAACGACGTGTGCACCATCTGATATGAACAAAATTGAAAGTTTAAATTCTCCCTAGTACTATATATATATATAAATATATATATATATATATATATATATATATATATATATATATATATATATATATATATATATATATATATATATATATTTTTTTTTTCCCTATTATTAACATCCTAAAAGGCCTTAAAGTAAAAATTCAAATTTACAAATTTCCTATTATTAACGGTTACAATTTTTAAAACTTGCACTCTAATTATTTGTTTGTACATCTTTATTTCTGCATGTGATTACGCACTCTTTACTAACATTTATTACTCTCAGAAATTAATTTAGGGTTTTCACTGGGTTTTTCGTTTGGTACAGTACTTTGACTTAATTCAATATTCTTATTTTAAGTTTATTGATACATTATACAAGCTTTGCAATACTATTCAATAAAATGTACAAAAAGTACATTTTACAATTTATAACGACAGACTTCTAAATGTAGGCATGAACTAATCGAAAGTGTCAAACCCTATGATACAGATGAAAGTCCTTGCCAAGATCAAACACTTTAATAGCTATGAAAATATATTTAAATGCTACAATATTATGAAAAACATATAGGTTATCAATTTCTAGTATTGTTCATGTACATAACTTCTCAAAATTACGTAAGAAAGATTAAAAATATATTATCATGTGGCACATAAACCTCGACAGATTAACCATTTCATACATAGCACATTCTTGTTAATCAATGAAATATATCCTGTAAATGATCACTAAGGTATTCAGTACAATAATATACAATAATATCACAATTTGAGAAGTTTTCCATGTTTACAGTTTGATATCAAATCTCCTTAGCTTCTTTGGAAGTCCAGTTATTCGAAAAGGACACCAGTAAACTATTGCAAAGCGACATTTCGCACGTGATATCTCATGCTAGAAAGCAGATTAAGAGCACTCTTCATGTGTAATGTGTGTGTTTGCATATTTTTAAAGATACTGGACAAATGGCAGGCTATATATATATATATATATATATATATATATATATATATATATATATATATATATATATATATATATATATATATCATCGAAATTTGTGTGCAGTACTGATGTATAAGATAGGCAAGATTAATTTCGAGAGAGACCTGGGCTCTCCGAGCTCATACCTGGTTGCGCCACTGTAGCTTTGCATCAGTCTTGCTGCGAAAGCTGGTTTGAAGTGCACGCTGTTGGGACAATTTGGAATGTAATATCCATAATAATGGACAAATGCCGTACAGTATTCTTAACAGTCACTATATGACGAATGCGTTTGATGACTTCTAGTCTGTAATATTCTCCATTATACAAACTTTGCTTTAAACAAACTTCCCGGCGAAATTAAAATACCGCTAATTTTACAGTAATTATTATGTGATATCTTCAAATAGATAAAAGATAATTGAAATATGGAACAAGAGCGCCCTAGACAATATTATTTTGCGTGAGGTACCGTTATCACAAGTCACCTAGCGGCTTTACGTTTTCACCTGTTTAGAAACGCGAAAATAAATGCCGATTTTTAAAATGGCTCCAAATCGAAAGCAGATAAGTGAGTCGTGATAACGGTTTCTCATGTAAAATGATATTGTCTAGAGCGCTCTTATTCCATATTTCGATTATCTTTTATCTATTTGAAGATATCACATAATTACTGTAAAATTAGCGGTATTTTAATTTCGCCGGGATGAAGACTCTTAAATCCAATTTAAACTATTCGCTGAGCAAAACAATACGTTTGTCGTAAATATATATATCCACTGTGGCTTCATCCACTTTCGCCAACTATCCACTATGGCTTCATCAGACATTATTTCTAACGATTCCCCAGATTTGTCATTTGAGTTGAGTAGACTTAATTTACGTGCTATCTTAAATTTATTATACGTTCTGTCACGACAAGTGATTCTGGGCGAAGGAGAACTAGAAACACATTTTTCTTTTAAGGGGGTCTTGAATGTCCAAGAGATACAAAAATTAACTCATTTAAATAAGGTAGTTGGACATCCACAGAAGGAAAGGAATTTGTTAGATTCCAATGAAATAACGCACTTTCACATAGGAGTGCTTCATTGTTAATGTTTGCTAAATCCTAACAATATACAGGGTGTTTCAAAACAACACCGACAATGTTTGGAAGGTGATTCCTGACACCAAGATAAAATAAAAAGTATAGACCAACCTGGGTTCACAAATGCCTTTTAGAGTTATAGGCTTCCAAAAACATGAAAAAATGAACTTTAAAGATTCATAGCTCGAAAACAATGGGGCCTACCGTAGTCGGGTCAAAACCTCACTTTGGTACTAAAATGTGCCCTATCCAAAAATCCATGTTTCAGAATCCTGCGGTACTCACACAACAATTTTTGTAGAGGTAGTTTAGCTACGGGCATATAATTTAAAGTAATCGGCAACTATACCTCTACAAAAATTGTTGCGGAGATACTGCAGGATTCGTATCTCGGTATCAGGAAACACCTCCCAAACGTAGTCGGTGTTGTTTTGAAACACCCTGTATAATACTACATGATCTCACTCACTGACGTAAAATAACGGGTACTTCTGGTTGACGTAGAAAGTTGAAATTTAGCGTGATTGCAGCTTTTCGGGACTAATCCACAGGAAAATTGTCAAAAGTGAATCCTTTTAATTTCTAGAGCTCTGAACTGGGATGAAGAAATTCCCCATGTTATTTAAATATAATTTTTTTGGACCTGTAATCTCATATTTTAGAAACTTGGAACTGGATTAAAAACTGTTAACGTTACCTAAGTAAATCACCAAAAAAATAACAATTTCTAACTTTAGAGTGGTTTTTTGGAGAACTGAAAAATCTTTCGCATGTTATTTATATGGAATATCTTCTATACTTCAACATGTTGATGCGCTTCCGGCTGGATTAGAATGATGAAATTTAGCATGATTATAGCTTTTCGGAACTAACCCACAGGAAAATTGCAAAATTGAATATTTTTAGTTTTTAAGGGGCCTAAAGGGTGTGTGTGAAGAAATTCCCATGTTGTTTAAATGGGCGTTTTGTTGGGATACATAGCGTAATCTTTTAGATAGTTGAAATAGGAAAAGAAACTTGAAATTCGGCAGAATTGTGGGTTTGAGAAGTGCGAGGACGTAGGCCGTACAAACGCGTGAGTCTGGGGGCAAATCTCCCAGCTGGCCAAATTCAGAAAATATTATGAGCAAATGCATGAAATTCACTCTTGATACAAGGGCTGATACATAAGAGATGCGAGGCTATAGGCCTAGTAAATTAGGGGGGCTGGGTGCGAATCTCCCAGCTGGCCAAATTCAGTAAATATTAAGAGCAAACGTACGAAGTTCACTCTTGATATCCAAAGGCTGATACATAAGAGATGAGAAGCAGTAAGGCAAGCAAACGCGGGGTTATAAAACGACTTTTGGTTTGAATTTGGGAGTCTTAATAGAATAGCAAATAAAGATAAGGCCAGGTACTGAAAACTGACCAAAATGAAGAATTCTTATCAATGTCAGAAGTTGAAATTAAGTCGAGAAGTGAATCAGAGGTTGTAGTATGAAACAGCTTCGAGCGGACAGATGGAAAAAAATTAAGGATGTAATAACTTCGCGGAATGCTAGTACTTCACACTTAGAGAAAAATAAATCAAAGTTAATATATCCAAGTCTCAAAGTATGAAACTACGCCTATAGAGTGGCGAGATAAGAGAAATATCTTCTTCAAAATTTTTAAATAATGTTTCTGGTGGGCGATATACACAAGCCAAAAGTAATTTTTGGTTTTTATACATATCTCACGGATAATGTACTCAGATTCGAAGCTATAATGACCAGCTGGTTGACAAAGAATTTTTGCTTCAATGTCATTTTGCAGATATATTGCAACCCTACCACCACCTTTGTTAATGCTATCGTTCCGGATAATTTTGAAGTTAATTAACAATACCAGATCATTAGGAAGAGTTGGCTTCAACCATGTCTCGGAAACTAATAATGCATGCACGCTCTCAACGGAGTGAAAAAGAACTTCGAAATCAGTATAATGACTGACAAGGCTCTGCACAATTATGTGTACTGCATTGAATGTTGGTCGCTACGGTTTATTAAATTCTGTTTGCAATGAATACTGAGGGTCCTCCTGAGGTACTTAGAAATCGTACGGCTGTAAAGGATTATTGTCCTCAAAAACAGAGGGACATATTCTATTTACTTCGGTTAAAAGGAATGAAAAGAGAGTATATATGTTTATTGCTTATATTGTTAACCATGTATTCATGTGATATTGAATATGTCAACACAAGGTATTGCAAAAAGACCTAGCAACAACATAAAAGGAGGGTAGCTTTTTCCGTGTAGGATTAAACTACATGGATAAAGAGTTTTTTTAATGAGAGCAGCGGTCCACAGTATTTTCTCCATGTCAAATAAATATGAGGCAAGAGAGATTAACAGAAATGAAAGTGTTTTGCAGTTATATATTTTCGTGACAGGAAAATTTTATTATACTGGCTGAACCTGCGCTCTCTACACAGCGCATCATTCACATATAAGCATGAATCTCCTTGTTATTCCTCACAAAATCTATATATTCTCTTTACAGACACAAGTGAAAGACGTCTTGATAAAAATCGGCAAAAGGTACCATAAAAGGAAGATTTTTTTGTTTACTATTTTCAATATCTTGCACCATTTTCAAGATTTCAGCCTACTTCCGGTTGGAGTTTCTAATTCTTGTATGATCAGTGTTTTCTTTCTTCTTGCATACAGTATGTAATAAGTAAATGCATTACACACACAATTAATTATAATGTCAGTGATCTTCATTGGACAAAACACTCCAAACAATAAATATTCATGTTAGACTGGAAAAATGGCTATCCTTCGTTTTTCATTAACATTTGGCCATGAAACAAACGCCGGAATAATATACTAACCCCGTATACAAATTTGTGGTATTGGAATGTATAACTCGTAGGATATGATGCTTTACTTTTTAAAATGTCAGTATTTCCAGTGTGCCGCTAAAAATGTAGTAAAGAATTAACAATCATTCTTTTAAAAAACATTCAATTAAAACTCAACAATCTACACAAAATTTGTAATTGATCAGTGGAAACAACGTCTTTCTAGAACTTGTGGTTTTTGAGATATTATTGTCAAAGGAATTGTGGCCACAAACATATAAACGCCCACAAATATATAAACGTTCACAAACATATAAACTTTTCTTGGCCACAAACATATAAACCTAACATTTTAATATATAGATCGTTCTCCAATTCTTTAACCATCTCAAATGTAGCTAAATAGGTACCGCTGTTGTCTTTGGTGAAAAAGAGTAAGGTTTATGAGTTTTTGTGTTTAATTTCATCCTTATGCAACACCGGAACTACAAAAACTGGAACCTGCTATTAACATGGAATTCGAGTCACGTCCGGGTCTTACATTCTAAGCATGTGATGGATGCACAGTTGTAGTGAGCATGAAATCTGCTTTTCGTCGGCTTGCAAAAACTTTGAACAGATGGTTCGGTTTTATATCAAACTGGTTTCTGTTTAAAGCAATTCGTTTTTCTATATGGAAAAACCGGTTCGGACTTATATCCAAACCTTTTTCTTTCTTTGTTAACTTGTTTTGAAGTGACTCATGCATACAATCATAAGAGCAGGTAATAATGTCGGTAAAAATTACACTGGTTTCAATGAAAACCAAGACTTTTTTTTGTAGGAAACTGAAACCGGTTTTCGTGGTAACGAAATATCGTTTCTCGATTTTTCAGGCCGTTCCCTACCACACTATTCAGCCTCCAACAGAGTTGAATTATAGAACTACGCCCCGGCTAAGAGGATTCTAGGTTTGATTCCCAGCGCAAGTATTTTTTTCGGATCCAACATTAAGCTGTGCATCCACGACAAATCTCACTGCTGAAAACTTAAAACGAACAAGCAAAGCAAAAGTATTCTTCAAACTTCTGTAAAAAACGAAAAAAACTACTTTCATTGTGTTCACTTCAAATATATAAACAGATGTGTGAGACACACAATATTTAATTTGGACGAGAAGTTGCATGTCTTCCATGTTTGCCTCCATAGCTTTTGTTATACATGTTTTAAAGCGTGCAATGAACTCTTGTTTACGATTTACACGACCACATAATTGAATTCCCTGACTAAAAACTAAATAGTTGGCATTTGTTCCTTTACAATTGTCACAAGACGACATGCCAGCATTGTCAGCGCTTGCTGCACTGTAGCCAGGTTCTAATTTAAAAATGTCTCTCTTCATCACAGTTTATCTCATTTGAAATTAACTTTGTCGTGAAATCTTATCTTGTGTTTGTATATTTGTTTCAGTGTCAAGATTGAGGGTATTTCTGTGTAGGCAAAATATTACGATGAAAGCTGATTTGGTGCTCTGATTCGTGAGTTCGATTCGTTATGACACGTAATTTCTTTCATAGTGAAGCTATTAGAGAAGCTACTGGAGCTAAGATATTGATTACTGTGATATATAGAGTCCAAAATAATGGGCCACATAATACTAAACTAAATAATGATTTAGGTCACTCCAACCTGAGCTGTTATAAATGAGGGAAACGGGTTCTCTAGAGTTGAAAGATTTTTTTTGTAACAGGCTAAATTTACCTGCTGGTAGATATGTAACGTGGGTTCCTGTCACCACGGCATGGCGCGTCCTCAGGTTGCGGATCGAGGAGAAGGCCTCTAGATATAGAGGTTAGCTGCGAATATACTGAATAAGCAGTCGCGGACAGACGACTAGGAGTGGTCCTCCAGCTTGGGGGTGTAATACTCCTGGATAGAAGTTATCACGCTTGTGTGATACTATCTTTTGTAACTTCTATTTGAGTTCAACAGATGTAATGTATTAACTTCCAACCCTGTCGCTGAAAGTCACTAAAATATAACTGTAATATCTCCTTATGGCGTTACTAAACCTAAATATTTGAAATCTGAATAAAAGGTTATTATATCGATCATAAGAAACGAAAATATTATTGTAGTGTTTTCTTTTATAGTAATCTGCTACTTAAGTGGTATGCATGTTGCGCATCGATGCTTAAAGATGTCATCAGGTACCTTAAATTCATTGGTAATACATCCACATCAAGCAACAGTTCTAAATTGCAAACTGTAATAAAATTTACATTAAACACTTATTTACATGATGGAAAAACCATTGAATTTTGACTTACATGAACTCAGTTAAGAGTCTTGGCCCTGCGCAATGGAGTCGCCACCCATTTATGCTTAGAAACGGGAAAGATCAGAAGAAAATCAAGATTCAGGACAATGTGGAGAGCAACACCAGAAAATTAGTATCATGACGAAAAGTATTAAAGAGAAAAATCTTGTTGTAACATTATACCAAAATATCTACGATATTAACTTATTAAAATAATCCAGAGACTTAAAAAAAATTTCAATGGTAACGTTTATTTTATTATAAGTTTATAATTTTACTCGATATTTCATATTTTATAATAATCTAACAACAACATATAACGATGGATTCTTCTTCGTATACGAACTCTGTTTATATAATTATGTATATATACGTAGATCATATATATATATATATATATATATATATATATATATATATATATATATATATATATATGTTTGCTTGTTTCCTTGATTTTCTGATCCTAGGCGCAGATTCCTTTTTTTTAATCCTCAACAGTATTTCATTATGTGGTGAAACAAATAATATACCAATTACCATTATATTTTCATTATTCTGAATCCTATTCATAATTATATTTCTTATTTACCATATTTATCTATCTTCATTTCTTCTATACATTTAATAATATTCACCTTATCGCCGGTTAACTAAACTCCCACCACAATGATCTACTATTAACATCTCTGCAATTAATGACACACGTACTCAACATGCAATATATATATCTTATTACGATTCTCAGATCATGCTTCCTGTAGGATCATACTTTTCAAAATTCTATATATTATATTATCAGAAAACATTATGAATATACAACCTTGAGTTCGTTGAATCCCATTGTAAAACATTTAAACGGTATTATAGAATTATCATTTGTAGATATATCGTTAGGTTAATTTATCATAATCAGTTAGAAGTAGAATAGGCCAAATTCAATAAGAATGTTTATAACACCATCAATTTTGAATTTTATTGCTTCAGTTTATATTATTAATTATTTCATTTCTCTTCTAGAAGTTTAGGTGGACGATGATGATAGGGAGAGGGAGTCTCCCCCGAATAAATTTATTCTAGCACTTCATTTTTTATTATTTTCTCTCCCTTTCCACAAAATTTATATTTAATTATTTCTAGGTTACCTGGTGTAGTTGTTTTAATCCTCAAATTCCGTGTACAGAAGAATTAAATTTATATTTTTCAATAATACACACCAACTTTTAAATCTTTTAGTTAATACACGTATATATTTTTTTTTCGTTTCGAAAAATTTTTTTAATTTTCTGTAATTTCAATTTTAACATCTTGAGATGCAGATCAAAAACCAATTGTAATCAAAATTTAAAATTCTGGGATACGGATTAAAATCCAAATTGTAGTTCACGAACATCTAGTAATGCGCTAGGTACAGGTATATTTTAGTGGCGCATTACAGGGGTTTGGGTAAGGCTAACACCCTCATCCTGTAAAAAAAGGTACTTGTTCAGAAACATTCACAAAAGCCTCGGACAAGGACTGATAACTTGGCACGACATCAGCAAAAGAAAATGGACATGAGATTTGGATCCAATTAGCTAAGGATAGAAGTCAGTGGAGAGCTTTTGTGAACGCGGCACTGAACCTCCGGGTTCCATAAGCCATAGAGTTAGTTAGTTAGTTATATCAACTGAGAGCTCTGTATGATTCAGTGATAGTGTGCTGATTTTTGATATGAAGGCCGTCCGTGAAAATGAAACGAAATATTTCAGTTTTATGCCCGACGGTTATGCCGGCTAGGCTAAAAGAAACAGTGATGTTGAAAAATGAATGGAATGGTGCAATGAAGAAAGTGAGAGGAAAAGGGAGAACCCCGAGAAACTCCACGTACATGGAGTTTCTCCACCATAAAGTCCACTTGTCGCTAGCTGGGACCGAACCAAGTACCACATGTGCCAGAGGTGAAGACCGTCCGTCTGGTTAAATACTTGAACTAGCAGAGGAAACATCATGTCCTCTTTTGTTAAAGATTTTTCGCATTTCTTTCCACAAACTTGATTTTACCAATTTTTAAGGAGTTCTGTTTGTTAAAACTCCTTTATATATTTACCCTGTTTATCTGTGTTTGGTTTATCAAAACTCTTTTATATATATTTACTCCCTCCATCTGTGTTTGATTTATCAAAACTCTTATACATATACATATATATATATATATATATATATATATATATATATATATATATATATATATATATATATATATATATATATTTACTCCGTCTATATGTGTTTGGTTTTCCAAACTCCTTTATATATTTACCCTGTCTATATGTATCTGGTTTGTCAAAACTCTCTTATATATATTTTCCCTGTCTATCTGTATCTGGTTTGTCAAAACTCTTTTATATATATATTACTCTGTCTATTTGTGTTTAATTTATCAAAACTCCGTTATTTATTTACCCACTCTGTCTTTGGTTTATCAACTCTCGTTTATATGTACTTACCGTGTCTATCTGTGTTTGGTTTTCAAAAACTCCTTTATATGTATTTATCCTGTCTATCTGTGTTTGGTTTATCAGAACTATTTTATATGTATTTTCCTTATCTATCTGTGTTTCGTTTGTCAAAACTCTTTTATATATATTTACTCTGTCTATCTGTGTTTGATTTATCAAAAACTCCGTTATTTGTTTCCCCAGTCATTCTGTGTTTGGTTTATCAAAACTTCTTTATATGTATTTACCCTGTCTATCTGTGTTTGGTTTTCTAAAACTCCTTTATATATTTACCCTGTCTAGCTGTGTTTCGTTTGTCAAAACTCTTTTATATATATTTACTCTATCTGTGTTTGATTTATCAAAATTCCGTTATTTATTTACCCAGTCTATATGTCAATGGTTTATCAAATCTCGTTTATAAGTATTTACCCTGTCTATCTGTGTTTGGGTTTCCAAAACTCCTTTTTATATTTATCTTGTCTATATGTGTTTGGTTTATCAAAACTCCTTTACATGTATTTATCCTGTCTATCTGTGTTTGGGTGCTCTGTCTATCTGTGTTTGATTTATCAAAACTCCCTTATTTGTTTACCCAGTCTGTGTTTGGTTTTCCAAAACTCCTTTATATATTTACTATGCCTGTGTGTGTTTCGTTTGTTAAAGCTCTTTTATATATATTTACTCTGTCTATCTGTTTTTGATTTATCAAAACTCCGTTATTTATTTACCCAGTCTATCTGTGTATGATTTATCAAATATTGTTTATATATATTTACCCTGTCTATCTGTGTTTGGTTTATCAAAACTCTTTTTATATACATATATTTACTATGTCTATCTGTGTTTGGTTTATCAATACTCCTTTATAGGTATTTATCCAGTCTATCTGTGTTTGGTTTTCAAAAACTCCTTAATATATATTTACTCTGTCTATCTGTATTTGATTTACCAAAACTCCTTTATATGCATTTACCCTGTCTATCTGTATTTGATTTACCAAAACTCTTTTATATATTTACTATGCCTGTGTGTGTTTCGTTTGTTAAAACTCTTTTATATATATGTGCTCTGTCTATCTGTTTTTGATTTATCAAAACTCCGTTATTTATTTATCCAGTCTATCTGTGTATGATTTATCAAATATTGTTTATATATATTTATCCTGTCTGTCTGTGTTTGGTTTATCAAAACTCTTTTATATACATATGTTTACTATGTCTATCTGTGTTTGGTTTATCAATACTCCTTTATAGGTATTTATCCAGTCTATATGTGTTTGGTTTTCAAAAACTCCTTAATATATATTTACTCTGTCTATCTGTATTTGATTTACCAAAACTCCTTTATATGCATTTACCCTGTCTATCTGTATTTGATTTACCAAAACTCTTTTATATATTTACCCTACCTGTCTGTGTTATATTGTGTAATTTTAAAACTACGAAATGGGATTTCATTTTGGCACTTCGTGTTTTGTAGTTCCGCTTAGCAACAAAAAGTTATAAGAAAAAGTTTCGATCGCGAAGCAATAAACTAATAAGAGATGTCAAGGACGACCATGACCCTTGAAAATGTTGAAAAGTAGGAAACTTGTGCTTGAGGATCATCAGAGAATCATTCAGAACTTTGCTTAAGAACCTTATTTCAATGTTTTAAGGGGCGCGGTTGCTTAGTGGTAGAGCGTTCACCTCCGGTGCTTGGGGTCCCTGGTTCGATCCCAGCTCGCGCCATGTGAACTTTGTGGTGGACAAACATCGTGCTCGTGAGTTTTCTCGGGGTTCTCCCGTTTCCTTCCACTTTCTTCATTCCACCATTTCACTCATTTCTCATTATCACCGTCTCCTTTAGCCTAACCGGCATAACCGTGGGACGTTAAACTTAAAGATTTCATTTTTTTTCAATATTTTAAACTGAAGAATGAAAGGAGTCCTTATGTTTGTTTCGAATAGGCATCACGTAAATTTATCAAAGTTTGTGGTCATAATGCTCTTCTTTGAATACCATTTTGACCAGCAAACCTTTATGATTTGGATTATCATTGGGAACAAAAGGTAGGCCTGCGGTCATGATTTAGCGACTGTCTTCCTCGTAGATTATTATTACTGAAGCCCAGTTCCGGAGCTTGTTCCAAGCTATATCCTTACAGTTTTAGCGGATCTTCGGTCATTTCTGTACCATGACTTCGTCCCAGTGAAACGGAAGAATGGAACATATCTTTTTTACTTTTAGCACTCATTCTGTCAATCAAACTTTCGAACTAAATCTTGCCATAATATAAAGCAAACCGTGGGGCAAATCTTTTAGAAACAACCATAATTCTGCTTGCAGAGGTCATGGAAAATGTAACACGTTTAAATCACTGTAGTATGTGCATAACTATTACAGTTAGGACGTATAACAACACAGTGACATCAAGGACACGCTGAGAATTGATAATCTTCATCAATATGAATTTGCCACAGGTAAATTGCGCTTTGAAATTCCTTTGTATTGGAATGTTAAAGACGAAGAAGTGATGTTGTTTGTATATCTTTTGTTATTGAGTGTATCGAAGTTTCGTTGTCTGAGGAGAAAACTTGGTGTTGTTTTCAGCATCATTAATGTTTGGCACCACTACAAAAACTTCAAATACACACACACGTGGTAACGGGTACTATATATAAAAGAAAGGAACTTCAAGTGAAAGGTAATTAAGCGGTAAGTGTCTCAACACGTCGCCTATGCAGTCACACAAAATCCTCACCAGAGTCATCAATCACCACGGGATCAAGTGACGGCATGCAAGAAAAAAGTCACTTTCTTGGTACTAGGAAATAGTATAGTATTTTGTCCGTACTGCAATGAAGTTGCTAAACTACCGGTTTTATCACGATTAATCAGTACATGTGAAGCATATTTCTCATTGCTATATAAAAACGATACAATGACAAGGAATTTGCCAGTTATTCACTATAATTTCAGTAAAATAAATACACCGTTGTATCAGAAGTCTAGGGGTCATAGCCCAACTCCGTTATGGGTTCCATCGTCCCTTGCATTGATCAACCGTCTTCCTTAGCCTAACGGAACGGCATAATCGTGAAGCGTTAAACTGAAAGATTTTATTTTTTCACTGAAATATATTCAGTGTCTGAATTACAATGGTTAACTGTCCTAAAAAAAAAAAAAAAAAATCTCGTCCCCCAACATTTTTAGTCTCCCAAGGCAACGTTTTCTGTTCTTTTATTATCCATATAGGCACAAAATTTGTAACTCCCCAATAAGCAAATACAATTTTAATCTTCCTCTAGAAAACCTACGAATAGGTTTTCCCCTTTAGTATTAATTACATTATACTGCAGATAATCGTGTGGTCCTGAAAATGAAACAAAACAAGAAGACAACCCATTAAAACTTTTTCCTTTTTGTTTGTTGGTCGTCCATTGTCTTCCTCACAGTGTTGCTATAAACCTTTTCTGTTCCTACTGCCAATGAATATCTTAGAATACTCTTTTTCACAGACAAATAGTAGTTTCTGGTTCGTTTACCAAAATCATATACAAATCATAGTTAATTATTAATTACGAGCTCTATTTCCCAGTACAGATTATATATTTGGGGACCAAAATAATATCAGATTAAAAATGTTACAGGCATTTAACCCTTAGAGTTAATATGGAATGAATGCATGGATTCTCGAATTTATTGCGCAGGCTGTAATTACACGGCGAACTTTTCGTTTGTTCCTGCTTATCAAATAGATATCTGGCAACTTGTAGATTTTTTTAAAACTCATATCAGTATTCTACGCAGTGTTGCCAGCTATATTAATTTATAACAAAAAATCTAATATTTTTCACAAGGAAGGTGCATCGTTTTTATGCTTAGATTTGTATGTATACATTTTTTTCGAAACACCATGTGTTTTTAGTCTTCTAAAAAAGCCCAAAAACTCGTTATAGTTGTATAATATCTTTATCTGTCGACCGAAGGTTTTAGAAAAACAAGTTAATTTATTTTTCCCTTCTCACTGGCGAAAAGGAAAACAAACGAAAAAAAGAGAAAGAAAGGCATGTTTGTTTTGCTTCGCCTGGTCGTTGTTGATAAACTAAAAATAAAACAGGGTGGTTTTGGTGTATTATGCAGTTCGAAATAACATAAGATCAGGACGCCAATGCAGACTTCATGTTGCATTCAATAGCTTTCCGGTGTGTGAGCAATTGATGTGTGGCGTTTTTCTCCAGCATGAAAGCAGTGTTGCCAGTCATTTGTTTTTTACAATATTTTTTCGTAAAAATAGGTGAATTTTCTCTACTTTTGGCAACACTGCTTTCCTGAGAGACCTCATATGAGTCCCAGTGTTACGGAATATGAAAACGTGGTCTTTGACAAATTCAACGAGATATAAATCATCACCCTGCTACAATATCTCGAGTTGCACATAAGCATTCAATGCAACATAATTTCTGTGCAAAAATAACACTATTTTCTCTATATACGAGGGTTTCACTATTATCTTTTCTTAGTACTTTCTTGCTACAATTTTGCGATACTTGCAGGATATATTGGCAATTTTCCAGCGCACATTTTCCAGTATTTTTCTCCAGCACGAAAGCACTGTTGCCAGTCATTTGTTTTTTACAATGTTTTTTTCGTAAAAATAGGTGAATTTTCCCTACTTTTGGCAACACTGCTTTTCTGAGGGACCTTATGTGAGTCCTAGTGTTACGGAATATGAAAGCGTAGTCTTTGACAAATCCAACGAGGTATAAATCATCATACTACTACCATTATGAACCAAGTTACACTTCTTTAAGCAAAACTACGAAATTTTCACCAAAAAACCCTATTAATTCTCAGGGTTAAGAAAGAAATATTTTATTCCAAAAATCTTTTAATAACATAGCTAGAAAATATAGTTAGTTATAAACTTTTACAAATCTACGTAATTACGGAAATAATTTCTTCTTTTGACCTTTACTACTGGATTTGTTATACTTCATTGGAAATTGAACATTGTAATAATATTAACACTGATAATTATTTAAAAATGTGCTACCGCGTGATTTAATTAAAACTTGTACCGCGAATAGGTTGTAAATGGTATTATACAATGGGTGTTCTGTTCAACAATGTAGACATCCGAAATTTTTTTCAAAATGCAATCTTTATTGATGCATTGAAATAGTAAATTATAAGGGTTGCAAACCATTGTAACTTACCGATATCCAGCACCGAAATGTTTATCTTACATATGAGAAGCTTGAAACTGTGAAGTTGAAAAGCCTTCTTCACTGGTCTAATGGCTAACGCATGCAACTTTGGTGTTCTGGCTCCCGGATTCGATTCCCGGTGGGAGAGCGTTGAAATTTAAATAAATTACAATAGATTAGATTACACCTTCAGACGTAAGTCCACTTCTCATATAGCCTCGAAGCTGAAAAGGACCCCAATTACAATAATACAATTAAAAGTATTACGCTAAAATAGAGCACTGCTTGAAGAAAAATAAACACATATTCAAGTTTTTTGACTAAGAAGGTAAGCTTTTAAACTGCTTAGTTGATTTTTAGCTTAGGAGGAAAAGCTGAGAAGAAATGAAATGAGAAAATGGTGCTGTACAAGGAAAAGCCATGTAATGGGAAAAAAATCAATACAAAATAATTCCTGGAAGAGAACTTTTCAGAATTTTAAACTCTTAGATCCGTGTACAGGTTGAGTTCATTAAAGAAAGTTTGACAACATTGAGCTCGAGGTTGTGTATTAAAATTCCTAATATAAACGTAAATTGTTGATAGAAAAAGTGCATGTGTAGTAGAGAGAGCTTGAAAATACGTGAAACTGATATATATATATATATATATATATATATATATATATATATATATATATATATATATATATATATATATATATATTTAAAAAGAGAAACTTATTCTCTCTTTCGCAAAGAAAAGAATATGAGTAAACGTACATTATCAATGATGAAAAAACGTATATTCCTTTCATTTGTAATTCGAACTTTGGTTATAATAGTTTCTTTAAATTAGTCTTTCTCGATCTTTCCCAGTTTGGGACTCACCTTAAAAGGCACGACACGTGAACAAAAAGTAATGTTACTGAAGAAAGTAGAAAAATTATAAACATTTTTATTCCCAATTTTGGTTCCTTAAGTCCGATAGTTTGTGCTCAAAATCGCATTTAACTTAAGTCGCAATTCTGAAAATTCACAAAACCTGTTTCTGTACCTGCATTTTACTTGACTCGAAGGCGATAGTCTTGGTACACCCAATCATATAGTGAAAGAATGAATGGCATTAGTTACTCAATGATTCATTCCATATTTCAGAATACTCATCCATTAATTGTACCTCTTAAAAATGTCGTTAACGTATATTTAATGGAATGAAATCTTTAACTTAAGAGTCCCACACATATTCATACACCTTTTAGGCTAAAGAATACGGATCAGTAATGAGAATGATTATGAAAGAATTAGTTGGCTAGGACATTGTATATTTCGTGTTGTCGTAAACCAATAGTGTCAACGATTAGCAGCATTATTTGACATTTTGCTAGAGGGGGTAATATTCATCACTCTTATAAGAATTTCACATTGTTTATCAGTATATTAATATACAATTGATTAAGAATATGTATTTCTCAAACTCAGGGTTTCAATTTCCCCTCCACCTTTGTCCACCCCAAATGGCATTCCTGCCACCATTATGAAGCAAAAATAACCTCAGAAATTGAGGGCGAAGGAAGGGTTTCAAGAATATGTAACATCTCGTTTATGATGTAAGCAAAGTGTACTATGAATACTTTCAATGTGAAAGAGTTTTATTTGTAAATATCATTAGGTAGAAAGTGGTGTATTTTAGGTATGCACTCAGTGGCGTATTAATGCTTTTGTTTCGGCGTGCTTTGCTAACCTTATTCATGGAAATGTGAAAGTTCTGGAAGATATTTCATTTACTTTAAAATAGTAAATAAAATTTCGGGGGCTTAAGTCCGGAAGCTCCTCTTAAATACGCCACTGTGTACACTAAAATATTTTCCATGTTTTACTGTTAAATTCTTATGTGATCTATATATCTTTCCATTATAGATATTTATGCAGTCTTTGGATTTTCAGTTGCACTTCACGGGATAAATCCAATATCTAGTGTTGAGAAAAGTAGCTCTATTTTTTATGGCTTTTACCATTTTAAAACTAGACTTAGTGAGCCATTTAGCTGTTTTCTGAAGGCACCTTTAAGCAACAATGCTGACCAATAGAAAGTCACACTGTTTTGATATGAAAGGAACTTGTGACGACGCCTTAAAAAGCTTTTATCAATGTTTTTAATCATATCTCTGTATAACTCTATGAAGCATGTTATTAATGTTGTACCATAGGTGCCGAGTTTGAGTTCTAAAAATGTGGAATTTTAAACTTAGTAAGAAAAGAACCTAACATTATAAAGTTCCGTTACCAGAAATCCTACAGCAATATACAAATAACGTTTGTTTTTATATATTTTTCACGACTGTTCGAATATATAGAGGAAGCTTGAAACATTCATTAAGTCTCTTTCATAAAGGATAGCATACTCAATTTCTAGTAGAACTGTAGATCTCACATACACATCTAAGATAATGTCAACAGTTTAACACACATGCTTTGTTTCCGCGTGGTTTGGTTGTAAATCCGGCAGTATTCATTGGATGTACTGATGCAAACTACATTCTAATAAACCCAGTAGGTAGCGTAGGTCATATCTTTCATTCCAGACTACTAATGCAAAGTGAACAAAAAGAAAAAGAAAAAAAGAAAAAAACGAAGAGTCCAAACCGTATCATAATGAAAAGTTACAAATGTTCAAATGGAAAATTGGATGTTCCTTATAGATGTAGCAGACCTTGCATGTTTCAAATTTCAACGTGAATAAATCACATTAAATTATAGGATGGAAACAAATTTGTGTCGAACTAGTATCAATAAAATTTTGTTTCCAAATAACCAAATAGGTTGCCATTTTCTAGTCTTTTCCGACGATTTATCTGTTCCGAACATCCAGCATCACTTTCATCTATTGCAAATATAACCTTGTAATTTGCACAGATAGAATGAACACGCTAGAGCTCAAACGAATCATAGTGTCAGTTGGATGATGTTGGTTAGCTTATGGACCACCACTTGGTCGAGAATTCAAACCCGTAGTGATCCAGTAATTCGACTGAGACTCTATAACCCAGATAATAAAAAAGATATTTTGCTTATTCCATCCAGATCTATCGGTCTCTTGCTCCGTTTGAACTTTGGAACACGCACACGCACATGACGTGCGTGTGTACGTGAAAAAGGGGAGGAGAAGTGAAAGATGCAACGACAGGATAGGGAAAGGTCAAGAAAGAGAGAGAGAGACGAATATAAATATGAATCATACTTATCATTACAGTGTATGATGAAGAACGCACACACTGTTTATTCGAATTCTCGCCAGTGATGCTTTGTAGGTTCTCCAACAGAAGATGAATCTCTGTTTGCAGACATTATTTTATGCGAAAATGTTATACTACCTGACGGGGAATCGAACCGAGAATTTACGCTTGGAAGTCTGGTACTTAACCACTACATCACCGATTGCTTTAACCAAACTTTCTTCAACAAATGCTGTAATATTTCTTTCTGAGAATGATAACACGAAAAGTATTTACTGCAGATCAATGGAGTGTTTCGAATGTCCTGGTAAATCCCTTTCCCTTTCCCAACCAACATCCGTAAATCGTCTCTATTATGATGAAGGTGTTTGCTTCCACATTCTTAAGCATTGCATGTCGAATATGAGAAATTGATTCTTCACTATCACTTTGTAAAAAATGCAACTTTGGCTTGAACAGTACATGAACCTACGGTAGACAGCTTTATTAATCGTAACTCCATTATTTTACCGCTACACTATCATAAAATCTGAATCTAAAAGACAAATATTACTTACTTTAGCCTTGATCTTTGGAACGATCAAGCTTCTTCCTGTAAGGTTATTTGCACCTAAATGCATAATGAAATTAATTTATTCGACGACCTAGAGAGAAATCAGTGCCTACTAATAAAGGAAACCATATTCACTCCAGGAAAATATACAGAAATAAAAACATATTATTCAGTAATTTCACCGTGCAAATTCAAAAGTATGCGAATAGTAATAATAATAATAATAGTAATAATAATAATAACATATATTATAAAATTGAAAGTGACTGTCACTTATAGTCTCTTGAACCACCCAACTGATTTCGATCAAATATTCAACATTGATAATTTTCGGACCTGTGAGTATTTTAGTTATTCGTTTTGATGGTGTTACTTAGGGGAAGGGGAGGATGGAAAATATAAAAAATAAAGAGAACTTAATAAGTCTTGAATCAAACGACCAATCTGGATGAAATTTTCAACACAGATTACGTTTGTGCATGGAATGCTTTTAATCATTTCACTCGGATGGTGGAGTGTAGGGAAGAAGGAGGACGGGGAGATATACAAAAATCAATGTAAATAAAAATAAAAGTGACTATGTTAATAAGTTAAGAAATCTTGAACCAACGGGCAGATCTGCATCAAGTTTTCAGCATGGATGAAGTTCGAACCTGGAGTGGTTTTCCTCATATCATTTTGATGGTGTAACTAAAGAAAGGGGGAAGGATAGCAACATTTAAAAGAGAAAGGAAAATGACCGATATTAGTCTATAATTTTTGGAGACGCTGAGATGAACAGTGACACATCTGATGCCGTTTAAATCAAAATTCAGCCCTCAATACGGAGGAGGGGGAGACATATAAAAAGGATCAAAATAACCAATATCATTGTGGAATTCATTCTTTTCCGGGTGGCTGAGACGAACAATGACACTGAAGATGCCTTGCCCCGCAACATGGGAAGGTGAGTGGATGTATAAAACTACCCGAAAATGACCGATATCAAAGAGCGCTTTAGTAATAGTAAAAAGTGACTGAATAACGGAACATATAATTTTTTCTCAATTTAGCCCAGCAAAGCTGCCTAATAATAATAATAATAATAATAATAATAATAATAATAATAATAATAATAATAATAATAATAATAATAATAATAATTATTATTATTATTATTATTATTATTATTATTATTATTACTATTCGCATACTTTTGAATTTGCACGGTGAAATTACTGAGTAATATGTTTTTATTTCTGTATTTTTTCCTGGAGTGGATATGGTTTCCTTTATTAGTAGGCACTAATTTCTCTCTAGGTCGTCGAATAAATGAATTTCATTATGCATTTAGGTGCAAATAACCTTACAGGAAGAAGCTTGATCGTTCCAAAGATCAAGGCTAAAGTAAGTAATATTTGTCTTTTAGATTCAGGTTTTATGATAGTGTTGCGGTAACGTAATGGAGTTACGATTAATAAAGCTGTCTACCGTAGGTTCATGTACTGTTCAAGCCAAAGTTGCATTTTTACGAAGTGATAGTGAAGAATCAATTTCTCATATTCGACATGCAATGCTTAAGAATGTGGAAGCAAACACCTTCATCATAATAGAGACGATTTACGGATGTTGGTTGGGAAAGGGAAAGGGATTTACCAGGATATTCGAAACACTTCATTGATCTGCAGTAAACACTTTTCGTGTTATCATTCTCAGAAAGAAATATTACAGCATTTGTTGAAGAAAGTTTGGTTAAAGCAATCGGTGGTGTAGTAGTTAAGTACCAGACTTCCAAGCGTAAATTCTCGGTTCGATTCCCCGTCAGGTAGTATAACTTTTTCGCATAAAATAATGTCTGCAAACAGAGATTCATCTTCTGTTGGAGAACCTACAAAGCATCACTGGCGAGAATTCGAATAAACAGTGTGTGCGTTCTTCATCATACACTGTAATAAGTATGATTCATATTTATATTCGTCTCTCTCTCTCTTTCTTGAACTTTCCCTATCCTGTCGTTGCATCTTTCACTGCTCCTCCTCTTTTTCACGTACACACGCACTTCATGTGCGTGTGCGTGTTCCAAAGTTAAAACGGAGTAAGAGACCGATAGATCTGGACGGAATAAGCAAAATATCTTTTTAATTATCTGGGTTACCAAGTCTCAGTCGAATTACCGGATCACTATGGGTTTGAATTCTCGACCAAGTGGTGGTCCATAAGCTAACCAACATCATCCAACTGGCACTATGATCCGTTTGAGCTCTAGCGTGTTCATTCTATCTGTGCAAATTACAAGATTATATTTGCAATAGATGAAAGTGATGCTGGATGTTCGGAACAGATAAATCGTCGGAAAAGACTAGAAAATGGCAACCAATTTGGTTATTTAAAAACAAAATTTTATTTATACTAGTTCGACACAAATTTGTTTCCATCCTATAATTTAATGTGATTTATTCATGTTGAAATTTGAAACATGCAAGGTCTGCTACATCTATAAGGAACATCCAATTTTCCATTTGAACATTTGTAACTTTTCATTATGATACGGTTTGGACTCTTCGTTTTTTTCTTTTTTTCTTTTTCTTTTTGTTCAGTTTGCATTAGTAGTCTGGAATGAAAGATATGACCTACGCTACCTACTGGGTTTATTAGAATGTAGTTTGCATCAGTACATCCAATGAATACTGCCGGATTTACAACCAAACCACGCGGAAACAAAGCATGTGTGTTAAACTGTTGACATTATCTTAGATGTGTATGTGAGATCTACAGTTCTACTAGAAATTGAGTATGCTATCCTTTATGAAAGAGACTTAATGAATGTTTCAAGCTTCCTCTATATATTCGAACAGTCGTGAAAAATATATAAAAACAAACGTTATTTGTATATTGCTGTAGGATTTCTGGTAACGGAACTTTATAATGTTAGGTTCTTTTCTTACTATGTTGAAAATTCCACATTTTTATCTGTTCTCCCTTTTTTTCTCCTTCTCTAGCCTTTTCTCTTTCTTTCTTTCTTTCTTTCTCTCTCTCTGACTCATTTCTAAACCTCTGTGTAATAGACATCGATTGGTTTCAATTTTTCATTGTGGGTGTTTCAGTTTCTCCCTAAATCAACTTATGAATCTTGTTTCGTCTCGGTTTTGTTATTTCATTTTATCGATACTAATACATGTGTAGTTTGAAATTAAATTGCGTTCATGTTGTTAGCTAATGCTAGTATGGGAGAGAAGAAAGAAGGAGAGAGGGGGGTCTCTTTACCAGACACGATTATGGAATAAGAAGTTGTATATTGGGTGGGCTATCTGCACGGCGTTAGGTGTCGCAATTGTTTTGATGCGGAATGTACCAACCGGGCATTGCCTAGTGTGAATGAGAAAAACCCAGGGAAACCTCACTAAAATGGTTGACCTGGAAAAGCTTTTACAAATTTCCGACCGTTTGTCTCCACCAGGAATGGAATCCTGAGCAACTCGCACCAAAGACGAGAGCGTTAGCGACTACGCTACATGGGGCGACGACAAAATGAACAGAGTGAAATGTTGTTAGAAATAGTTGGTTTTAAATCTAAAGTAGTGGGATTTTTTTCAATCGCACCAGTCATTTTAGATTGTAGACTGGTAATACACTCTATTATAATGAAAAACCAACGTTACCATTTCAGTAGGTTGCCCCTTTGGGACCTTACGGTATCAACAATACAGCACTAGGAATCTACAATGAGTGCCTGAGACACGGAGTATCCATATAATTGGCACTTATGTGTTGCAAAATTACTTAGCTGTAAAAGAACTAATGATCATGCCACTACTAGAAAGTGCCAACGTTTGAATATATTTCTAATTGCATATTCTATACAGTTAATAATTTGAAGGCGTTGGGTCCAGTGAAAGTAGTCCATGGGGTTTCTAGAAAAGTTATATCAAATTTAGCACATGAAAGAAAATATAAATATCTCAAATTTGAGGTAATTTTTCTCACGATTCTATTGACGGATATGTTTGAAAATGGTTCCATCGGATTCAGGGTCCTCAAATTAACATAAAACAAACAATTGGAAACGTATTGAAGCGTGGGCGTTTTTATTATTGACATAAGTGGTTGGTTCCTTAAAGACCCCAGTTTTGAAGTTATTTTCCTCAAAATATATTTAAAATAGTTCCCTTGGAGAAAATTAGAATTTTATCCAAGTATGGGCACTTTTTACTACTGGCATAATCGTCGGTTCTTTTGTAAAACGGTTTCGTGCAAAGATAATTTTTGATATGCAACCCACTTGACGTCACTGATGGTTGGGTTGCGGTTATGCAGGGAATGATGAATGAATTCATGAAGTTGAAAATGCAATTATGTTTTAGTAAAGAGAGCGGAAATATTGTAATTACAATGATTTTTTTTTTTTACTGTAATGTCCCATTATTATGCACCGAGGTTAAGAGAGACGGTGACGACGAGATGGATGATAATGCTGGAATAATGTAAGTTGGAGAAAATTGAGAACTCCGAGAAAACCCATGCGCACGGAGTTTATCTACCACAAAGCTCAATTGGCGGGAATTAGGATCAAACCAAGGATTTCAAGTTACAGAGGTGCTTGCTCTACCACTGAGCCACCGCGACCCCTATAATGGATATGATAGATAATGTTTGGAAGAAGTAGAGGTTGATTTTGATAGATGTACCGTTGTTTGTCTCTTGATATAGGATTAGATTTTCAGTTTAGCGTCCCTTTCACCAGTGAGGCTATATGAGACTTGAATCTACAGCTTAACGTGGGATCGGAACCACATTAGCTCCAGCCTGGAATTGAACCCAAGTCTCCCACACCAAAGGGGCGTATACTAACTGCATAACCTCGAGGAAGCTGTCTTTGATATGCGAATATTATGTCTAGTAAATAGTCCTAACTTATATATCAGTTTTCTATTTGTGAGTTTTATGAAAATAAATAATCTATAAATGACCTGGAAATTAATAATTCTATTTAGAAGTAAAATATGCAATATGTGAAACCCCTAATATTTAGATCTACCTTTGGAATGAGTATAAGTTATGCTTTTGAACGGATATTAGTAAGTCTGGCAAATATGAGAGCTCAAAGAGAAAGAAACAATTCTGAATTGACTCTGTAGGGCTTCACAGAGAAGGAGAGAAGTTCATATAATTTAGGCTTAGAACTATATATATATAATGCGAAATCACATTATCGATATTTATGTTGTTTTTTGGATTTTCAATTGCACTTCACGGGATAAATTCAACATCGACTGTTGCGAAAGTGGCAGCATCAGGCGGAAATTGAGCAGGCATTTTCCAAACCATTATGAAAAATGTTATATTTTATGTTTTAACTAATGACGTGAGGTGGAAAATTCTCTGCGGAATTTCTTTCAGGTCGTTTTATTGAAAAATTTTCCGCTCTAAAAACTATCCACAATCAAATATTAGCTCAACATTAAGGTATAAAATTGATTGAATTTATGTGTATATACACAGTATATACATATGTAATTTCAACAGACTATAATTTATCAAAATAACTCTTTTCACAACTGGACAAACTTCAAACGTTATTTCGTACTTGGCAATGAAAAATTGAAGTGGTATTTCCTGTGTGTAAAGTTCACAGAAAATAAATGCTTTGAAAAGCTATTTATTCAATAAAAAAAAAAAAAACACACACACACACAAAATTCACTTACAAAGAATATTATTATTCTATTATTATTACTATTATTGTATCTGAATACAATAATAGTATTCAGATCTTCAAAATTCTGCATTAGTTTTTTTTTGTGACTCGGCCTATTGAGTCGATTATAAAACAAAGAACTTTGAAGAGACATTGTACACAATAAAAAACTTATTGTTTATTAATTTTTGTGTAAGTCAATTTTATTGTTTCAATTACGTATTCAACTACTTTTAGTGTAATGGTGCAAACAATCTTATGGATTGTGGTTTGTTTCATGTTATTTCAAAAGTTTATATAGTAGTCCGAAGTCTTGTGTATTACTATGAATTCTAGTTCTAACAAATGTAGTCAAAAAATAACTTCGAAAGTGATTCAAATTAGTCATTTTCCGATTTCAACATTTATCGGCATAGAACGAAAACGGTAACAAATAGCGAGAAATGGTTTGCGGGTAAACGACTCAGCATCTCAAGGCAGCTTACCATGAGTATTACGAACACTGTACAAAATCCGGAAATGGTTTAAATTTATTATTACTTTCGGTTTCGATACTGCTTTCATAGAACAAAAATGGTAAGAGATATCGAGATGCAATTGCCATCGATTCAGCGTACCAAAAATAGGTTCTGTTTTCTCTGTTTACTCTCTATTCGAACCGGAAGTAGTTCATATTAATTATTTCCGGTTTCAACATTTATAGGGATAGAACGAAAACGGTAACAAATAGCAAGAAGCAGTTTCTTGCAAAAACGATTCAGTGTCCCAGAAAGAACATACCATCACAACTCGCAACAATTTATCAAAACGGAAAGTGGTTGAAATTTACTACTATTTCCGTTTTCAATACTGATTTCCATAGAGCAAAAACGGTAAGAGATATCGAGATACAGTTTTTCGCAAACGATTCCGTTTCTCACGAGTAGGTTCTATTATCTTCTCTGTTAATCATCTATTGAATCCGGAATTGGTTCAATTAACTATTTCCAGTTTCATCATTTATCTCCATAGAACGAAAATGGTAAGATATAGCGACAAGCTGTTTTCTGAAATCGATTTAGGGTGCCAAGTGAACATACCATCACAACCCGCAGTAATTTATCAAAACGGGAAGTGGTTGAAATTACTACTATTTCCGTTTTCAATACTGATTTCCATAGAGCAAAAACGGTAAGAGATATCGAGATACATTTTTTCGCAAACGATTTCGTTTCTCAAGAGTAGATTCTATTATTTTCTCTGTTAATCATCTATTGAATCCGGAATTGGTTCAAATTAACTATTTCCAGTTTCACCATTTATCTCCATAGAACGAAAATGGTAAGATATAGCGACAAGCTGTTTTCTGAAATCGATTTAGGGTGTCAAGTGAACATACCATCACAACCCGCAACAATTTATCAAAACGGGAAGTGGTTGAAATTTACTACTATTTCCGTTTTCAATACTGATTTCCATAGAGCAAAAACGGTAAGAGATATCGAGATACATTTTTTCGCAAACTATTCCGTTTCTCAAGAGTGTCTTTTATCTCCTCCATTAACCATCAATTCAATCCAGAATTGGTTTAAATTAACGATTTCCAGTTTCAATCTTTATCGTCATAGAATAAAATAGTAAGGCACAGCGAGTAATGACTTTTTGATATGGATTGAGCATCCCAGAACAGGTTCTATCTTTGATCTTTTTAATCTATTGCAATCAGTTATAGATGAAACTAAAGTTTGAGTACTGAAGTCCCATAGTTTGGAATTCTACTGTACTTTCACATTGCGAAACGAAAGTCACTTGTTTCATCTTATGTATGGAACAATTGAAGAGTTCTATGTAATAAGGGCCCATAACGGGAAACCATATTTGGAGAAAATTGCGTGTAAATATTTCAAACATAGATATATATTTTATTTAACGTTCGTACATGTGCAACCTACAAGAGAAGCATGAATTTATTCTTTTCTTCTACAAAATACAAAGACACTAACAGTTCGTTTCAATATAACATAAATATGGATGTTTTAAAAAGGCTTACTTAGGCCCTTTTTAGTGAGAACGACATTGTATGATCTCCCGTATATGTATTGCAGCAGTTGTGTGATACCCTTTATGAAAATGAATTAAAAAACGTAATTGCAAAGTAAGGAACACAGTATAAAGTAAACAGAACAATATAGGGTAGCAATAATACATTAAAGTAGTTCATGCATTATGCAGAAACTGAACAAGTAACAGTTTTGGGCACAGTATGTAGGTCTGGTAAAACATACTCATGATCATCTTCTGCATCCCCGCTGTCTGGTTCTTAGTTTAAGTTTTGGGCTTGACGGAACAAATGAAATGAAATGAAATCTTTAAGTTTTACGCCCCACGATTATGCCGATTAGGCTGAAGGAGACAGTGATGATGAGAAATGAATGAAATGGTGGAATGAAGAAAGTGGGAGGAAACGGGAGAACCCCGAGAAAAGCCACGGTGTTTGTCTACCACAAAGTCCACACGGCTCGAGCTGGGATTAAACCAGGGGCCGAAGGTGAACGCTCTGCCACCGCGCCCCCCGGCTTGACGGAACATTTCCTAGTACCAAGTAACAACATATGTGTTCAGAAAAAGGAACAAACTCCGTACGTCTCGTTCTTTGGCTAAGTACGTCTACTTTGTAGTAGGCCTGACAGCAGGGCATCTTGTTTTTCCTTTGAACCACTTCCGGAAAATTGAGTAAACAACTCTTCTTGTTCTTCAGCATTTAAGTTCTTTTACAGCACCTGTCCACTAATGCAAATTGCGTTTCGGGAATGTCTTTGCCCCACTGCTTGTTACATAGCTCCGAGTTCCTTTGCTTTCCCTTTGTATTACGATCGATTTTTGACTGTCTCTTCTGTTTCTTCGGACTATATTCGAACTCGTGCTAACTCGTCCTAGCACACTGCGACGTATTCAACGCTGTTCAAACTACCCCACCAACATAACTGCAGCAGATACTCCCTTTCGTCTCACGACGACCTCAATTCCTTTACTGTAGCAACATCGAGATTTACAATATCGCAATGAAATTTTGCAGGTTTATAGAATTAATACCAAAGAATGTAAAAATGCAATCTTCCTAAAAAGGGCCTAAGCTGGTATGATTCCCTATTACATAGAACTCCTCAATTTATGTATAGTATGTATATGTAATAGACTAAGCCTATTACATGTAAAATTTACGGCAGAATAATGATGTAGAAACATCAAACAAGTGAAACAGCTTTCCACGAATCGGAAAATTTAAACCTTATTTTGTAATTGTTTTTCCCTAAGTAAGATAATAGTATTTCCTGTCCATTTTTATACTGCAAAAGTGGCCATGAAAAATTTTAGTATTGGTAAGTGTTACATAGCTTCGTTTCATCCTGTGATCCCCATTTGGTTTCAGATAATGTTTGAAGTATTATCTATCAACTTAAATTTTCGCAATGTCAATATTATATAGCACGCCTTTATAAGATATATGTTTCATATTGATATACTTTCAAAAAAAAAAAATAAGTACAGTTTTGTAAGTGTGTTAATTGTGCTTATGAAGAAAGTAAGTTAGCGTGGGGATTTATTTACACTCACTAATAACTTCTATTTTTTTTTGGAAGTGATTTACTGTGTATCAAAAACATGATTACTTGCGGCAAAGGGCACCTATATCTTATAGGAACCATTTGTGAACTTATTTCCTCGAAATTTCTACTCTCTCTGCATAAATGATAAAACTCTAGCTAAACTTCAAATTTGGTATTGTACAGCTTTAGATAGGAAAATATTAGTATTTAGAGGACTGATAGAGCAACAACTATCTTCAGTATGTATTGAAGTCAAAACGAGAAATACCATAAAATAACAGCCCGGGAGCGTACTTGAAGGTATATGGTGCTAGACCAATTGAATGCAGGGAGTTTTCCGAGCGTATAGAACTGGGCCACTAAGGAAAACTAGTTAGAAACCTATATTTAATAAGATATTATTACAGACAATGCATTACAATAGTATTAAATATACTGTTATTACATGCATTTGGTTATGTATCCTTCTTTCTTAGGAAGAGGTCAGATCTTCTTTCTTAGACCGTACATTCTAACATGTCTCACAGGACATACAAAACATTTCAACATTTCTTCATAGCCAAGTTTATTTTTCTCTGTTTCCACAATTCTTTACTTCCTTACCTTTCATTCGACCCGCTTATTAGGGTTACACAGTGCGCCTTATTAGATTGTAATGTTAGTCCATCTGTCTGTACCGTTACTCTACCAGATAACTATTGAACGAAAACGTATTTTTGAATTCAGTTCGTTAATAGCCAGCTAGAGCGCTTATCTCGACCGAATTCGTTCATAATTTCAATCCGTTAACATCGTCATGAGTAACGATGCATATAACGGTGGCTAATCCATACCCCATACCTGGAAATATGTGGTGAAGTTAGAAGTTTTTTTTTTAAGATTAAAAAAGGTAAAAGCTTTTTGAATTTAAAAGGTTAAATACTTTATTAGGTTAAAAGTGTTTCTGAGATTAACTGATTGTTCTTGGATAAACCTAAAAAGAAAAAACAGTGGGGTTAAACCTTCACATACTTGGAGTATGAGGTAGTGTATGAATCTTATCCAGGGGCGCATCCAGAAATTTTTGTTGGGAAGAATTCAAGCTTTGGAGGGAGGAGTTTATAACAACAACAAATATTTTATTATATTTTAGCCCACAGTCCGTGTAATTCTTAAAATATATCAACACGATCAAATCACATAAAATCATACCCGACAACGTATATCACTATGACCTTTTTATTGTCAAGACTCCATTAATTATTTATTTTCTTTTTTCAGTTGTTATAGTAACGTTTTTAAAACAAGCAATTATATGATGTTATGACAACTATATATACAGGTTACATCTATAAAACCAAAATATACTTTTATCGATTGAGATTACATCTCATTTTCTTTCTATTTAGAATCAACAACATATAATTTCTTTTCTTCCTCTTCTTCTTCTACACGACAGATTGTGTATTTTTATGCACCGTTATCCCAAAATCAAAATATAAAAATGGAAGTAATCCAATGTATCAATGCAATGATAAGCGATATTGTTGTAAGTTCAATACTACTAGCCACTAAGTCTACGTAGTAGTATTGAATTGGTATTGTTTGTTGCAATCATTATTGCTTTTGACTTTCGAACGTGTCCCATGTTTTTGCTGCTTTTCCTCAAGTTTTGTAACATATTAGTACGTTCTATATGAAGTGATATTATGTAATACACTGCTCATTCGGCAATTCCTTCGTCTTAGCTTTGACGTGGTCTAGAACCAATAGTATTTTACATCCATCACAATGTTTGTATTACACTAGAATGTGAAAAAAATTAATTAGTATTGATTTAAGGACATAACTACATTGTTTTCACCTTAATATCAATATTTTCTGCAGAGACTGGTTTCTGAAAAGCATGGCTTTGTGTTCATGTTTCCAGTAATCACATAGAAGATAAAATACATTATTCTTAAGGTTACTTTAGCGAATGTTATTTCTTTATTGTTCTATAATCTTGGACAATGGGAATTAGCCAAGAGGATGTTTTATTCTGAATACTTCGTATTTGAAATATTGGCTTTTGCCTGTAACGAGACGCTCCAAGTGTCTGAATGTCAAACTCTTATGTTATCAGCAATAAAGACTGATATTTCTGTTGAACAGAATTTGAGTGGACATTCGAAAATTACATCTAATATTGAGTACCCTAATGTTCCATCAATTATAATACCCATTCCACACAGTCCACAGTCAACGCTATATTTCTCTCCAGCAGGGCAGGTAAATTAATTATTCTGAACATCCACGTTTGATTCAAAAAAGTTCAAAGATGATACATAAACCAATAAAGATAATCCATTAACCTGAAAATGATGATGAAGGTGAGTGCAGATTCATACGTGTAGGTTTTGAAAGAAAAGAGTTTATAATGATCAATTGTAAAGCATTAATTTTAGTTTAACCATAATGTGGTTCAAACATGAGTTAAAATACAAAGCCTTTGGAGGTCAAAATTGAGAACACATTTTTGTGATTTGGAAGTAAGATTATGATACCTCATATGCACCGTTTTTTTTTTTCGATGACCTTCTGTTATTTTCCCGGTAACACCATCATCTGATCACTAAAGAGCCTCTGTGATTTCTGGTCGAAAAAATGTGACAGGTGGTTTTTATAGTCCTGTTTTGAAACTAACAAATGATAGTCTGATCATCGAAGTTCTGGACTTTACAGTGAATGCACTAAAATACAGTGAGAAAAATAAGCGGTAACCTAGTGTAGGTTAATGGACAATTTGGCTGCTAGAACAAGTTAATAATTTGCAACAACCCTTCTGAGATAAAAAGAAAGGTTAAATTTACGAGGTCACCGGTAATCAATCGAAGAAGGTTACTGGAAAATACGTAGAAACAATCCAGTGTTTGGTTAGAGGAAGTATACTATAAAGTAGGTTAGAAGAAGATAACCAATTCAAGAAGGTTAATTTAATTTACAACACTTTGTTGTTATCAACCGATTTCCACATAAGGTAAATTTAACCCTCCAGAACTTGTTTACTAGTAACACTGCATTACTAGAAGCACAAACAGCTACGTCGCCATTTGCAATTTTACGAACGAAAAGTCTTAACAATTGTGAATACATCTGAAGAAATAGGAAAACAGTTATTAAAATATGGATTCTACACGAATTAATAGAGAAACGTGAAGGAAAGTTCATTTACCGAAATTTAGGCATTTTCTAATATTTACAAGAATATATTCTTACGAGTCATGTCTGTAATACAAATAATAATATGAGGTAATAGCACTGCTAACCATGTAACTGGCGTCAAAACATTCATATTCTCATACTTATAATTTCGTGGCAGATTATAGGAAATGTGATACGTTGTACGTTGCTACACGGTAAAATATTACATATACTGAGTAAAGTTTTCCTTATAGTAAAGAGAATGCGAATTCTCACTTTGTTATATATTTCTGATAGGGGTACAATGGTAATACAAATGTACAATTGAATGATAACCTTAACGAGTTGTCATTTTATTTTCATATTGTATTTTTTGATGTGGGTTCACAATCGTCAATTATTTGATGGAACAATACCTATTATTTTAATCAATTGAATATGCTGTATCAACCAGAATACTAGGTTACTATAGTTGACGCACCCTGTTTCATTAACCGAGTAGTCGGTTGTTCCAACATGCGAACTAGGTTACCGGTTATAGGCTATGGTCGTTAGTGATAACTACGTGATCGGTCATCGTACCCCTGTGAGTTATTAGACTGTAACCTAACAATGTTAACCTGTAACGCAAGGTTGCAATCACCTTCTCTTGTTAACCTTTTTGGTTTGGTTGCTGGGACATACGACTTTGTTGTCCCTATATTGACAAACTAACTTGGTTACTGCCCACCTTTTTCCTGTTTACTAGTAACCTTTCTTTTCTTTTTGCGTGTAGCCCAGTTGATTTCTCTCAATGTGTGATAAGTTGTTAAACATGTGTACAGTGTAGCGTTGTTAGCGTTCTATACAACGGCCTTTCTGTTTTCCACTTCCAGCCGTTTTTTTTAAATTGGTAGGTGTACTCGTGCTAATTGTCGGCAGCACAGATCCATCACTGCGGCAGTAACTCGTGATGCATGATGCTCTTCCAATCCTACCAAACGCACACCATAACCTTCCTCGGCGTCAGTATGAGCTTTGTTACAGACTTGTCTCTTTGACAACGATAGTTTTCACACGTTTTTGTAGGAACTTAACCACTTCAAAAATAGGTTGAATTCGTTACGTTTCAGTATAGATTCATAGTCAGAAATCGAGTAAATATTTTTGAGCTAGATCACGTGGCACTCAAACACCAAGCTTCTTTTCGTAGACAGATTTCTCCGTATTGTTTAAAAGCTGTTTGATGATGGAAATTTAAGGTGATTGGCAAAGTCAACTACTTACATATCGACTTTCCTGAAGTTTTGTTGTGATTGGTCATCAAATACAAGGAGCATCTTAGACACGGAAATTTTCAAAACGACAGTAGCTAAACCACGTTTTGGCTGTTGCTTTCGATAATGCATCTTACTCATAAACAGTACTAATTTCTTCCCGGGCGTGCTCAGCGATTGCGCATTTATCGACATAAAATTGTAAAATGTAGTGCAGTTTTGCAGAAAGTTCATTCACCTTCACGGGCGCAATATCTTACGTCTAATTATAGTCAATCCAACATTTTTTGCACATCTACTAGCTTCAACTGTCAGCTGTTGAATGACGTTACGTCTAACTCGTTGCAACTAATATATATATATATATATATATTGAGATTTAAGATACTGGCGCCCACTCATGTGCAAAACGCTTAGTACTTTTTTTAAAATTACCTGATATATCAATCAACACATTATGCTGAATTAAACAAAATGGGATGCTTTGAAGCCCGTAAACTGTAATGTATGCTTTTCCAAGAAAGCTAAGTTTTATGTTTTGTAAAGGTATCTTCTTTGTTGTTAATAATTTATATATATATATATAAATTGAAGTGAGCATGTTTGTAACGCATTAACTGTTGAACAACCTACCGATCTCCATCAAATTTTCAACATAGATGAGGTTCGGGCCTGGGATGCGTTTTGTCATTTCACTTTGACGGTAGAACTTAGGGAAGGGTAGAGATATTTTAAAATGGAAGAAACTGACCGATATTAGTGTCAAATCCATAGTTTTCGGGGTCTGTGAGATGAACTGTGACATTTCCGGTGCCAATTAAATCCAAATTCAGAATCGCAATTTGGGGAGAGGAAGATATACAAAATTGACGGAAATTAAAGATATTTGTGTCGAATACATAGTTTTTGGGGTCGCTGAGATGAACAGTGACACTTCTCATGCTGTTTAAATACAAATTCAGTTCTGCAAGTTAGAGGATGAGGAGATATAAAAACGATCGAAAATGACCAATATTAGTGTCGAATTCATAGTTTTCGGTGTTAATGAGATGAACAGTGACACTTCTGTTGCTGTTTAAATACAAATTCAGTCCTGTAACTTGAGAGAAAGCGGGGGGGGGAGAGGATATATAAAAATGGTCGAAAATAGCCGATATTAATGTCGAATTCATAGTTTTTGAGGTCCTAAGTTGATTGGTGACACTTTTGGTGCCCTTTCTGTTCAAAATGAAACGTATTCTCCCCGTGGGAAGAACAGGTAATATCATTCTTTTCCCCAAAGCAGAATGTTTAATTTTTTGTGTGTCGTATACACTTTTATATAACAGCTTGTATTTACTGCTCTGCGTCTTCTTTTAACAGTGAAATATACATTCCTAACAGTGACGTACAGTATATAATACTTGAAATACAAAGTTTATAGTAGAAAACACATGTAGATTTTAAATTAGAACCCATTCATTGACTTTGAATCTTCCTAACATTAAAGAGCAAGATTTTTGTGTTATATGGTCAACGGAAGTATCAAAGAACGAAAATATACTTAGAAAAAGAAAAGAATGTGAGTGAGCAGCGTTATCCGAAAAAGAAAATTAAAGATAAAAAAAATAAAATGGAAGCTCTACAAGAGAGATAGAGGTGGGTGGAGTGAGGTAGAGAGTAACCTAGCAGAGGTAGGAGTTGTTCCTGACAAGTCAACAGTGAAGGCAATTAGATTTCTCGGAGGCAAATGTTGCAGCGACGGTGGCCAAGGACCATTAGCTCACAGCCAAGGTCGCCAGAGAAACATTGCGGAGCGAAAACCAATTAGAGTCTGTCCATCTCCTCTCTTTAGGATCATATATATATATATATATATATATATATATATATATATATATATATATATATATATATATATATATATATATATCAACGCGTGTGTAGTAAGAGAGAGGAAGAAGGATTTTGGACTCTTTCCATGGATGATGACAGTCCCAAACCTACGACGACATTTTTTAAAAACTCCATTTTTGATAAGAGGAAAAAAAATAATCATTATTTTTGGTTCGAGTTCTAATTTAACTTCGAGGATTCTCTCACGTTTCTATCGTCTTTTAACTAATTATGGACTCATTATAAACCTTACAAAGGGAAATATATATTTACACAATTAAAATGATTATTAGAACTGAGCTATTGTTCTCTTGGCATAGTATAAAAGTTAAGGCAAAAGTAAAATTTATTTTGTTTTGCAAAAGAAACTGGCCGTGTTGTATGCCAGAGATAAACTTATTTGAACTGATTTTTTTTAAGGTTTTGTTTTACGGATTTTATTTTTAAATCAGTGGCGAATCCAGGTTTCAAAGGCCCAGCACCCCCCAGTTTTTGAGTGCCAAAAATAATTTTTAGCGATTATTCATATTTTTTGAAAGTTTTTTAAAAAGTAAACTGATGATATACTTATGATAGTGTGGATTCTGACTGTCCTCTCCAGTTTTTAACTTCTAGATCCACCACTGTTACTATTATTATTAAGTATTCTGCCTTTCGGCAAGTCCTGGGACCAATGAGATATTTTTTTTTCAATTTTAGGTTTGGGCCTTGAAATGTTTCTTCCACGTTTCTCGATCTTCAGCTGTCTTTTTTAATACCTTATATTTTCTTCTATTTTTTTCAAATCCGCGATCAGTGGTGTTCTTCTTCTTACTAAGCTTCGCTTTCCTGCCATCTTCCCTTCTATGGCGTTATGAAGAAGACAATTTCTTCGCAAGATGTATCCAATCCAATTGGCCTTCCTACGAAGTATGTTGGCTAGAATTGTCCTATTCTCTCCTATCCGTTTCAAAACACCTTCATTTGTTACTGTCTCTGTACATTTTTATCTTCTCCATTTTCCACTAACACCACATTTCGAAGCTCTCTAAATGTTTCTTCTCTAACTTCCGTAATATCCAAGTCTCTGAACCATACAGTCCAATACTCCATATAGGCCTATAGCATTTGACCAACATCTCTTACTTCGTGAAGACTGAATTTTATTTTGTATAATTTTAATATTTAATCATTAAACTTATTTTTAGTAATATTAATTAGTATTTATGAACGAAACATCTCAATGCATCACCTTATTTCCCATATGTGCTAATAGATATCATTATCTGTGTTCTCGCTTGCCTGCCTGCGTGATAGATGTCACCAGCGTGCAGGTAATTTGTATATTTAGAATTATTGTGACGATTTAAATTGCATTTTTAAAAGCTGTGCTGTTTCAATTCAATTATTTTTTTAAAACAGACAAGAACTGTAACCATTATTTAGATTTGAGCTTTAATGATTGGGTAATAGCATGTTGGCTGGTGAGAAAACTCAAATTAATTAATTAATTAATTAATTAATTAAAATAAATGTGTTATCTCTGAACTATTACAGTTTTCAATTAAGCATAGTTCTTTTTCCCTGTAGTGCAGTTATAACATAAATTAATTTCGAAAAAATCTGTAACGTTAAACTCGAAGAAAAATCAATAAAATCTCATACTTAAAATGCAAATACGTTTCATAGAACACAGAGTTCTTCAAATTAACTAATGGGCTAAAAAAGAAGCAAGGATAGCGATGGTACTCATGGTGAATCCTCCCATAATTTCGAAAAAAAAAAACTGGGTAATTCAACGGATCGACACATGCCAGGAGATATTTATACGTAATAAAGCTGAATTTTGAGTGTTTGGCCTTTCGTTCATGTGTGTGGCAGGGGCATCATTTGGGAATGGCAGGGGACAATTGCCTCCACTACGTTTGAGAGTTCCATACCTTTGAATCGATTCTATACTAATAAATAACTAATTAACGAGTTAACTCTATGGTCTATGAAACCCGGAGGTTCAATGCCACGTTTACAAAAGCTCTCCACTGACTTCTATCCTTAGCCAACTGGATTCAGTTTCTACTTTGTATTCTTATTTCCATCTTAATATTATCCTCCCATCTGCGCCTAGGTCTTCTTAATGGTCGTTTTCCGATTAGATTTCCAGAGAAAACTTTGAAAGTGTTCCTACTTTCTTCCATCCTACTACATGACCTGCCAACCCGAGCCTCCTAGATTTGATGACCCTAACAATGTTTGGTAAACTGTATAAATTATGCAGCTCCTCGTTATCCGCCATTCCCCACTTTTGTTTGTCTTCGGTCCGAATATTCGTCTCAGGATCTTGTTCTCAATACACTAATATAGTAATAAGAAAGAGTGAAATTCTTGTCAGTGCAGCATCTTGTCCGCTCCCCCCCCCAAAAAAAATTGAAATGACACAACTGGTGTGTAGCTTCTTAAACGACAAGCTATTTATCAGATTGGAACAAATTTTGATACTTGTTCCAAGATTGATTGAAGGAGAGTTTTCTCTATCGAAAAGTGCTGTGATGTGTAAGATCTTAAATACGAATTAGTGACACAAAAACGCTATTAATAAAGAGCGTCACTGAATTCCACCGTGCTACTTTACATTTATATACGAAAAGCAATGACTTTATAGGTAGAGACTAAATGACGGTCCAGGCGAGTCTTTTCCCTTCACCAATTTTGTTACAAAGTTCTAATTACAAAATGTCTTTGATTACAAAGAGTAAATAGTGTCTATCTTATTATTTGACCAGATGAAGGGAGACGTGTTTTGCACGGTGCCCCTTCTCTCAAAGCAGTCTCCAAGGCATCTGCAAGGTTCTGGTGAGTCTTGAAGGAAAGCCCGCTCAGCCCAAGGCAGCTTCGTGAGGCTTGGTTGTAGTGACGATCCCTAGTCCAATGCGACCTCGGGTTAAGGAAAGATGTACCCCTAGTCCAATGCGACCTCGGAGCAGGTGATAGTTAGTTGATCAGTTGGTTGACTGATACCAGGTCCCTCTGTGGTTGCGCTTTTATGTGTCCTCTTCGGATCCTTTCGTGAGGTCCGTCACCTTTCGGCTTTCCTCGGTGTCTTCCGTGTCGGCTTCTCGTCTGCTTCAATTGTTTACAATCAATAACACGTGTGTGTTGTATTGACGTGTGCATCTGTTATAATGTGGGGATCCTTACAATATATATATGGGGCCGGACTTAGGGGGTGCAAAGCTGCTCTGCATCCCCCCCCCCTTCGTTGTAAATATACACTACCTAAAGTGAGGAGCTAGCAGTGAAAGTACCAACACTTTCCGAAAATTTCTGCTGTCAAGTTTCTGTTTGGGCTTATAACAAAGAAAAGTTTTGTAAAATCGATAGTTTAAGTCAATTTTCTAAAAGTTGAAAGAAAAGTATTCACCGAGAACAGACACTTAGCATTTCCAGAGCATTTCCTCATCCACACCACAGATGTCTAAAGGCATTTTAAAAATTCCAATTCAATTTACTGGTAGTTATTGGTGCACCCTCCTCAGAAAATCCTGGATCCGACCCTGTATATATATCGTTATTAGTGGCTTAATTAAAGTTGTGTATCAAAAAATTAATTAATTTATAGTTTTCACAATAATCAAGCTCACTTCTGTCACACAAAAACGTTAGCTGTTAAATTTTAAATTTCCATTTTCCTGTTTAGGATGGTCGATTCACTTAAAAATGACCCATTTTCGTCCGTGTGACAGATAAAAAGGTTTAATTTTGTTGACTAGTATTAACTAATTAATAGTTTCAAGCAGCACGTAGCAGGAAAGCAAACTAAATTTTAAATTTAAAAAAATCTTACATTGTTTCAAAACTATTTTCACCTTCAATGTTCTTTACTGACAAGTTATGGCGAAAGTATTATTTAGATATCAATATGATTCCATTATATTAATTTATCTTACGTAAATATGGAATTCAAAATTAGCACCATACATTGGAAATCCAATTCAGGTAATTTGTACAATCAGATGCATTTTTCTTCTTCTCCTTTATCTATCTATCTATCTATCTATCTATCTATCTATCTATCTATCTATCTATCTATCTATCTATCTATCTATCTATCTATCTATCTATCTAATGAATGTGACTATGTTTGTGACTTAACTGTTGAACCACAGGACCGATCTCAAAGAAATTTTCAACATAGATGAGGTTCGGGCCTGGGAGTGTTTTTTTTTTTTTTCATTTTACTTTTACTGTATATCGTAGGGGAGGGGGAGATATATGCAAATAAATAAAAGTTAATAACTCTTGAACTACGAGACCGATTTCGAACTAATTTGTCACATAGATAAGGTTCAATCCTGGAAGGGCTTCTATCATTTTACTTTGACGGTACAACTTAGGGAAGGGAGAAGGGGGGAATATTTAAAAATAATCGAAAATGACTGATGTTCGTGTCCAATTCGTAGTTTTCCGGGTCGCTGAGACGAACTGTGACATTTACAATGCCGTTTAAATCCAAATTCATCCCTTTATATCCAAAATAAAACGTATTCTCCCCGTGCGAAGAACGGGTATTCTGCTAGCAAATAATAAAATTAAATTTTAAAAGAAGACTTTCACACACTTCTACAATGTGGTCTATTACTAACTTACTGAAACTTTAAAAAAAAAGTCGTTGCAGCTGTCATCACAAAACGCAAATTTCTTTTCGGATTTGGATTTGCACTTCCGCATTTCCGGGAGCTGTTCGAGAGTTTATTTCGTTTCCAAACCAAAACTCCTGGAAAGTGTTTACTAACAGTATTACAGAAGCTGATAGTTTAAGTACTAATTACGGCGGTTACTAATGGTTATTAAAAGTTTCTACGCGACTTGGTACCTACACGGTTGAAGAGGAGATTTGAGAGGAAGGTGTGTCCTCCCCCTCCCCCTCTGGAAACCCCTGAAGCTCTCTCCCTCTTTTTCATGCAAACCTTGAGATTCATGTAGGGCGGACGGACGACGTCAAAAGCCAATTTGAACTTCATTAATTTACAGCGTAACGCTTTCGGTGCTCACCACGCGATACTAATTACCATTTCCTTTCGGGTGAAATGGAAAGGGCACGTTTCAGAATAGAAAAGTTCCATGGATTAAAAAATAAAACGGAAAGTTTATATTGAACTAATTTTAATGTTATAACTGATATCTGTAGAAGTGCACGAGATGTTTCCAGGAATTTATTTTGAACAATATACGATGGAAAAAGGAAAAATGAACAGAATGTGGAGAAATATAGAATCTGATGGTGAGGAACTAAAGCAGATGAGTAATTTTCGATATACGGCCAGTGGCGCTCTAAGAAAATTTTTTAGGTGGGGGCCCATCTAGTTTCTATATTACGTCTCGTATTCCTAGTATTTAATATACGTGGTTTGCTATATTACGTATACATTTTCATGAGCCGGGGGCGGGCCCTCCTGTGCCTCCCTTCGGACGCCCATGACTATGGCGAGTAGTAGACCCTATTAGTAAAATTTGAAGAATAGAAAAGGCAACGAAATCATTTTAAAAAAAATATTTTTTGGGTGAAAATACTCATCAAATTGTTGTACTGTGATTATTATTGTACTATACTAAACAAAAACTTAAACATTACGACGGGGAACGATGACTCAGTGATAGTAGCTCATCTCTAGTGCAAAGAGTTTGCAGTTTAATATAAGCTTTAATAGCATTCTAGACTATTAATAGCCTTACTGAAACCTTCATGACCAAGACTTGCACAAGTTTGAATTTACATTGCTGCAGACCTAACCAAGGCTATAGCACACTTGCTAGTTCCTCGATGGCAAGCTTGTTTCAGACTTGACAATAATACATATATATTCCTCTAAATTGACACACCTGTCAAGTATGACTTAAAATTTACATTTGGCAAAGTCACACACAAAGAGAACCTTTTAAGCTAATCTAACACCCAAGCACACTTCATTCTTACGTCTAATCTAAGTTATATACAGTTTTTTATACGTCAAAGCTATCTGGACTCCCAAGCATGACTTGAAATGTACACTTGACAAAGCCATACACAAAGAGGATTTTAAAAATTAAGTCTACCAAGGAAAATTAAAGGTAAACTTAGACTTACCGTAGACGTGCTTGCTCACTGGGAAACCACATACATTTTTGATAGAAATCATGTCTCGCATGGCTTTTTCCGGGTTCTCCCGTCTTCCGGGTTCTCTACATTCCCATTACACGAATCATTTTATAATTAATAGGCTCGGGGAGGACAATTGTACGTCCTCACTTCCGATTAAATTTTGTTATTAGGTGGAATGGATTGGGATTAGACTACTGAACAGTATGTAGGTAGTTTATTTTCGGAAGTTTAGCTACAGATGGCAGGAGAATTTTGTTTAGTATATGCCATTGCAGTAATTGCATGAGAATGTTGAACAATCTTTTCGAATTTACTCGAAAATTAGAATATGTGATATACCACTGTCTTCCCCCAAGTCGTTCAATTGTTCATTTTCATTAATTATTCGTCTCTTTACGCTTACAGGGCATAATCATGAGACACAAAAGTAGATAATTCATTTTATTTATCCATCGTGAAAAGTCACGAGAAATATGTAGACACTACGAAGTAGGCCTACAGGTATGGAGAGGACAAAAGGAAATTAGCAGAATGAAACGGGAAGTTAATGAGAAGGTATTGGAAATAGACAAAAAGAGAACAGAACAAACTTGAAGTGAATTTTTAAGAGGAAACGAAGCTGATTACGGTATTGTTTGAGAATAGATTGTAATCTAAAAGACGTGGTGAAAGGTATGTATGGTGATACAAGAGTTGAAAGAAGTGAAGTAAGGCAACACTTGATGGAAATATTGCAGTCCTTTGTCGAGCAGGATCCGATACTTAGTTTTGTCCATTCTACTTCAATGTCGAGTCATGTCCGACATGCTTATTTATTTATTATTTATTTAGTTTATTTATTTATTTATTTATTTTTTGCTATACCATAGTACGAACTTGTAATTTGGAAAATGGAACTGTTTCAGAAGCTGCAAGAAGCTGGACGATTAAATTTAACAAATTCATTCAGACCTCTTAATACGAATTCGAAAAATAAAATTAAAAGAAAATAAATAAGATTTATACGTATCTGTACGTCCATGAGAAACTCACGTTTTTCATAAATGGTTGCAATCCGTAAACAGTAATAAGTGGAAAACTCACAAATAAAGATACATAAATTTCATTATGGAGGCAGAAAATATTTCCAATTATACCGAATTAAAAATAAACGCATTTCCTTATGGAATACATTCCGTGCAGGTTTAATACAGGTTTAATTACGTGAAATTCTAGCTCATATATTAAAATCATGGATCTCTGATTTTTTTTTCCATGTAGCTTGCGATTCCACTGAGTACACTTTCCATAATGAAATTATATGAAAGCTTTAGATTTTGCGTTCGACGGTTATGCCGGTTAGGCTAAAAGAGATGGTGATGAAATAATGAATGAAAAGGTGGAATGAAGATTGTGGGAAGAAATGGGAGAACCCCGAGAAAACCCAGGCAGACGGTATATGTCCAACACAAAGCTGACTTGGCGCTATCTGGGATCGAACCAAGGGCACCATGGGTGAACGATCTACTACTGAGCCACCGCAGTGTCAAGTTTCTATAATGAATAGATATTACTACCCCTTGTTGGTGAAGTGGTTAGTGCGAGAGAGCGATTTTGGTACACAAAGTTAAAGGTTCGATTTCTGGTAAGAAAGCATTGAAATTTCAACGCAATAGAATGATTCCAATTTCATCTTAAAAACTGTAGATGCATGTCTTATACTGCCTCTGTGCTGAAAAAGGGCGCTAAACTTAAACAATACCAAAAATTATATTAATACTTACTATTGTATTTCAAGTTGCTTTCCAATTACAAAGTTGATTTAGTTGCTTTGACATTAAAAATTCTATAACCTGGAAATGAAACACGTGCATCAAAATATATAAACACACTGTGTGTTAAAATAAAATTACGATCCCTTAATAATAATAATAATAATAATAATAATAATAATAATAATAATAATAATAATAATAATAATAATAATAATAATAATAATAATAATAATATAAGGAGCGATCATCTGAAACACGTTCAGTGGCCATAATTCATAAAATAAATTTTATTTCGAGCGGAAACTTGTACACAATCTAGAGGTGTCTATGGTTAGCGTGTAGTAAAAATATTTGTTCAGAAGTCTCCATTAGCGTTGAGACACTTATCCCACTGTGTCACTAACTTGCAAATGCCGTGCATGTAAAATTTGGACGGCTGACTTCAAACCAATCACGCACAGCGTCCTGAATCTCAGCGTCAGATTGAAATTTCTGACCTTACAAAGCCTTCTTTAGAGGCCCAAAGATGTTTAACCCGTCGTTCGCTATGGATTGAATACTAATGCGTCTATACACAGCTATAGACACAATTACCTTTTCACGCATGTCTTTTGTGGCAACAACATGGACTTGAGCCGGACGGGGATAATCAGTGGTTTGTTCACGAACTTTCCGAATCATTTTGTACCAGTCAACCACTGTTGTTTTGGAGACGCATGCAGCACCATACACGTCTTCCATACGCCAGAACACTTCAGCTGGTTGACAACCTACGGCACTCAGAAACTGGGTGACGGCACGCTGGTTCTGTTTGGACGGATTGGAGATCTTGAACGCCATCTTTCACTCGTTATACCTGCAAAGCGGAAACACGTATCAACAACATTGCTACACTCAACACACAGGGACATTAGCCATTACACACTATTAAACAAACAATATCCTCCTACACACTATACCAATAATACATGGAACGAACGGGTTTCAGTTGATTGCTTATAATAATAATAATAATAATAATAATAATAATAATAATAATAATAATAATAATAATAATAATAATAATAATAATAATAATAATAATAATAATAATAATACACATTTCACTTGAGAACACTGTTTCTTGAAATACACAGAAAGAAATGTTTGTGGTCTACGTAACAATGTAGGTTACATGCGTAAATCCTGTAGTTTTTGGACTTAACGTACGACTATATATGTAACAACCTGCAGCAAACGTATAACTGAAAATGTATGTTTTATAATACTTTCCGTATAAGCGTTCCATGTATATTACTTTTCGTATGAAACAAAGAAATGTATATAGGCGGTCAGGATCTCACATACAGATGGACGTATATAACACATAGCTGACATAGATATGTAACATACATATACGTATGTAATATACGGAAGATAGTTTGATGTCATACATCCTGCAGTGGCAATACATATGCAGCATATACATAACATATGCTGCATATGTATTGCCACTGCAGGATGTATGACATCATTTCTGTAGTAAACATATAAATTTCGTATACTTGTACAGTCGAAGACAAGACTTCTTTCTATTTTGGTAAAATTTATGTTGTTGAATAACGATGATATGGCTGAAACGTACAGAAAATAGGATTTTTTTATTTACTGAAATCTCTTCTCAAATTGTCTTTTCATTCTGACGAAACTAATTTCATCAGACGGAACGAACTTTTGTCGGTGACTGTACAATATACTGCTGTCTCGGTAACATTTTTCTTAGTGTACGTTTTATTTCAAGACAATCAGTTCGAAAACAGAAAACATTTTCTAGCTTCTCCCCTAAACTGTCTGAATACATAACGCTACTTTACTATTTCCTCTTGAAAAAACAAAAAAAGTATTCGACAATGCATTTGTAACACATGTAAACACAAGTAGGACCTATTTACGTATGTGCTTGTCCTCGCACGTGTTCACGGAGAGTCACAAACACGGAGCACAGACACGTGGAAAAAATATGATGTCTTCCTTGGAATGGCATCGCAGAGCTAAAATAAACGTCCTTTCTTATTGCAATGGCGATATATATGTCTAGAAAGGAAGAAGAGAAAAATAAGTGTGGAAACTAGGGATTCCCAGACTGTGATATGCAGAGCTGTGGATTTTTTTTTTTTTTTTAATAAAAATGACAACTTTCGTGATGTCTTTTCTTTAGGTACGATAACAGTTATTTGGATTTTATTTTCATGAACAGTGAACAAAGGCTTTACGTGAAGAGTTGTTCGTGAATTTATAATAAACATTTCATTTTTTATGTATATACATACTATTATGTACGAGGGTGAGTCAAAAATTATTCGCAATTTTGACAAAACTCTTCTTACATTGTTCATACTGATTACTTCTGTCCTCGTTTATTTTATTGTTATGCTGTTGTAGTCCTCCTATGAAAGTTTGGTTCTAATTCCTTCAATTGTCTTCCTTTCGTTGCAGATAGATCAGGGGCACTTCATTAAAAGTTTGCACCAAAGAGGAACAATGAACAGTGATCCGCTTTTGTAGTCGAAAGGTGTATTAGAAGCCGCAATCCATCAAAGACTTTCGTCTCAACACGGAAACAGTGTCTTGCCGCAACGGAGTGTCTACAAATAAATTGAAAAATTCAAAAATGGTATCACAAGTGTTACGCACGAGGAAGGGCTCGTCCGGAGCGGCCATGATCTATTTGTAACAAAAGGAAGACAAATGGAGAAATTAGGATGAAATTTTCATAACATGACCACAACCAGGACCTTCGCGTGGGTTGTAAGCGCCCGGGGCGAGAATTCCCAGGCGACCCCAGTGTATTATGAAAACAACCAGTTTATTCTATAGTCCTAGATTTAAATATGGAATGTAGGATCATAATCTAACGTAAGATAGAATAAGTTGGTTTAATGTCAATTTTTTAAAGTGAATGGCTTTTGTAGTTAAAGCATAAAAGTTAATAAAAACAGGTTTTTGAATTATTGAAATAGAATGATATTCTAGTTTATTTTGAATTTGATATATATCAGCATACTAATAGCATTTAATATACAAATAACGATACAAATATTAAAACCCAATGCGTAAGTGATAACAGAACCTTTGTAATTTTCTGACTTTTGCTTAAAATAAATAAATAAATTAACTTTTCTTTCCTTGCGATTAACACATAAATTTTTCAGTACATTTACCATAGCGTTAGAATACTAAAGTAACTTTTTCAAGTGACGTCTGTAGTTATTTGTATTTGCTTCAATTCAATCCTACAATTACCTAGGTATAATTTATGTTCACAATCAAAATGTACGGTTTATTAATATTTGTTCTGCAAGGCGATGTTATCGATACGTTGTTCCAAAACATGTAAAGATCATATAATGATAACATAAAAATACTAATACATAGAAGTGAACAAAATTAACTGCATAAAAACATTCAAACACAAAATAGCATTCTACTGACTCTTCTGTAAGCAAATGTGGACAATATCTCCTTGAAATCTAACTTTCTGGCTTCACCATTTTCAATAACTACTATGGACAATGAATTAAATCTTTCCTGGGCCATTGTTGAGCGTAAATACCAGTGTTGCCAGACACGGCAAGCAAAATTACACACACCTTCCGTCCAAATTGCACAATTTTACACACAAGCTGGAAGACAATGCACACAACATTACACAATACATAACTAACTAACTATATGTATATTTTGTCGAATGACGTACATACCTATACGTACACTCATGTCCAAAATGATTGTTGCATATCTATAACAGGCATGTTGCGCGAATATATTTGGATAATGATATCGCAGGGTACATTTAACACTCTTACTATGTGTATAATCGGCAGAGACATATATGTGGTAAATTTCATGTCAAAAGATCTGTAAATAAGAACAATATAACGAAAAAACTTTTCTTGTCCATTTAGCAACATTTTGATGTACTCATTCCAATTTTAGTATTTATAATTTTACTTTCAACCATGCGCGCCGACTACGTGGGTGCTCCAGGGCTCCGGCACCCACATAAATAATTTTTAGCTTGAACCCGAGTTTGAACTAGTTTCTCTTGCGTTTAAATCAGTCGTGTTACCGACTGAGCTAGAGCATTCCCAACTTATCCTTATAATACCGGAATATTTTACTTTCTCACAGCACAGGCCTTTATGACAGTGTTCATAAAATATTTTAACTAAAAGTAAATCAATTAAACATCGTAACTTCCCTGAAAACATATAGGCTAGTATGGCCCACCATTGATATGCACCCACAGAAATCTTGGAAAGTCTGCGCCATTGCTTTCGACGTACTTAATGTTTTCAATTGGACATCGGCAACTCTGTCGTTCATCTGTTTGCAAAATTGGCATTTTCTTCACAAGTGGTGAGAAGACAAAATACTTCTTACCCCCTCCGCCTCATGTTTTGGCCAACATCAAGGGTCAACATTCATTCACATTGCTTGCTTGAACAAAGCGTCTTTGCTTGGGGATGTCATGACACCCGCCTCTGAAAAACAAGAAGTGAGGTACCAAGGAAGCAAGATAGGTTTTATCATACTGTAGAGAAAATAACAAGAGTTTAACAATAATAAAAAATAACTTGTTATTTTCTCCGTGGTTTTATTGCGCTGGCCTGGAGTCAGGCGTTGGAGCTCGTAGTTTTTAGAAGGCAATTTTCAGGGGGAAAAAATGGTGGAAATAATGAATATTTGAATGAAAGGAACTTCGTAAAAGTCATCAATGATCAAAATTTTTAATTGTGCCAAATTACACACAAAATGCACACAGATTGCCATTACATACAAAATGCACAAACATTCCAAAATTGCACACATTTTGTGCAATTACACACACATTGGCAACGCTGGTAAATACGTCTTGATCAGCTTTATCTTATTAAATTGTCAATGGAGCAGGCATTCTTACATAAATATAAAAAATAGAAAGTTGTTTATAAAAAGTAGATGTTAGTTGGACATGACAACGATTTGTTATTGACATTGTAATAGTTGACAGGGACGGAGCCAGGATTTCGATTCGGGGACACCGAGAAAGGATGTCTGGCAATACCCACCTCCCCGAGTAGAGGTCTGGTAAGTACCCTTCGAAACATTTTGTAAAACGTAAGCCTTAAAATTGAATTATAATGCATTTTTAAAAACTGTTTTCAGTTTAAACCAAAATAGGATAGCCTAAATTTGAATTTTATTAAGATATATTTTTCAGTTTTAGTGGGGGGAAACCCTTGATCCCCTCCATGGCTATGTTCCTGATAGTTAATAAAGATAGTTGTTGTATGAGGTTAGTACAGAATTGAAGGTCTGAAAAAACTATTTATTCTGTTATTGATTGGAAAGTACGTGCTAAGTTGCATTTGTAATGCTAACCAGTTATTATCAAGTGGTGTCAAACTAAGCAAATAATTGTAGTATTGCAGTTATCTTGATATTACTTGAGCATATTTTGGACGGAATAGGAATAAAGAAATGTTATTGAATTCTATTGAAGTTTCTTCAGTTTGTACCAAACTATTACGGATAAGAAGTAAGTAGTAGCAGATCTTGGTAAGTTTTCCAAGGTAAAAACTCTTCTCACAGAGGGAGGGCTGGAGAGACTTGCAGTTGAATAATCCTAGACAATGTTTTACATTACCGGTAATTTTACTTAGCCGTGGCCTAATCATTATTAAAAATATCTGAATTAACATTAATTTTATTTTTTAAAAAAAAAAAATCATTTACCAACATAATCTAAATTAATTAATTTTTGTTGATTTGTCGTCCCGGCGCCCGCTGGCCGCGGCGCCCGGGGAAATCGCCCCGCCCACGCGACGGGCTTGACCACAACAGCATAACAATAAAAGAAACGAGGACAGAAATCAGTATGAACAACGTAAGAAGAATTATGTCAAAATTGTGGTAATTCTTGACTTCTCCTCGGTTAATATGTGTTATATTTGCCTATGTTTTACACTTGAAGCGATATCAATCTTCCAGTTTAACGGTCTCACGATTATGCAATTTAGGCTACAGAAGACGATAACTTAAAGGAAGTAAATGATGATGGAAAACATGGTGGAATGAAAAAATGGGAGGAAACAGGTGTACCTCAAGAAAACCTACGGACACAATGTTGTCCATCACAAATTTACTTGATTGGGGATCGAACCTAGGGAGCTATCAAAAAATTGTGACACCTAAGAGTGCCGTGAACTGACAAAGAGCGAGATGCACTGTCGTAAATTGTTAGTACAGGAGAAGTTTGATATTTTATCGTGAACATTGAGAGAAAATGAAATATTTCAGTTTTACGTCCAACAGTTACGCCCTGGATAATTAAAGGATGAATGATTTTGTGAATTAACGGAAATGAATGAATGAGTGATTTAACGGAAGTGAATGATTGTGTGAACTAACGAAATTGAATGAACGAGTGAATTAACGAAATTGAATGCTTGTGTGAATTAACGAAAGTGAATGATTGTTATGAAAGAATTGGTGGAATGACATTGTGGAAGGAAATGGGAGAACAACGAGAAAACCCAGGGACTCAATATTGTTCCCCCAAAACTCACTTTGCTTGGAATCGAATCAAGGAACTTTTCGCACCAGTCACCATGCTTCCACAATAATATTGGAAAATATTTTGTATTTCTGTCCTCACAAAGCGGATATGGACTACCACTGATACTGAATCCGCCTCTAGTGAGAGTGGACTGATTCAATATCCGGTCATCTGAACTTGTGGTGGAAAATAATATCGCGTCTATGGGTCTTTCTCAAGATTCTTTCACGTTATCATTCATCAATTTTTCTGTAACAATTCATTTGCATTTATAATTTCCATCTCCTTAATTGTGGAACGTAAAACTAAATATTTTCTTTTCTTTTCTTAAGATTTAAAGTAGAATAGTGAGGCAGATGTCTGCAGTTTCTCTGCCGCATATATTTGTTGAGTTTTTCGTGCACTCCACTGTCGAAGGCGTTTCCGGGACATTCCATGTGAAACCAACCAATGAAATGACAAAATCTGACCTGACGATCTTAGATTTTTATAAAAACTGGTGCACAGCTTTATTACAGTGAGATAGGAAAAACTCTTAAATATTATCCCTCTCATACTGAAAGTGTCCCCATACAAGATGTTCAAAAATTGCCAAAAAGGGCATTTTTTCACACTGTAAAAAATGAGGTGTTGAAACAACATAAAATGACTACCACTTTAGAGTGTTACTTGGGTGTTAATTTAGCACCAAGCTTTTTTTTTTAGTATGTTTTTCGGCAGATGATAACGTCGTCTCTTCGGGAGTGATTCAGATAGACATTGGTTATGATTTCTCACATATATGGGCTATGAGGTTTACAGTACCAAGCACATCGCCTTCCGAGCATATCAGAAATAACTCGTTACTACCTGAGAGAATTTTCATTCGTATTTATAGTTTGATTTGAGCAAAGTTTTGCGAAATATATTTGGCACTTATGCCAAGTAACGAGTAATGTTCTATGTTTCTGTAATCAGTCACAATAATATTGATGTAAGCCTGTAAATCTTCTGACAACAGTTACATAGGCAACAGTTCTGCCATCTTCTGTTCATAATGCTAAGACACAAGAATAAGAGATAAAGGAAACAGATGGAAGCACTGCTATCTGAGTAAGCGTTGTCAGATGATTCACAGGTTTACAACAACATTATTGTAACCAATTGCAGAAAACAGAATGTTATTAGTTACTTGCCATAAATGCGAAATATATTTTGCAAAGCTTTGCTTATACCAAACAATAATAAATAATGCAAATACTCACAGCCAGTACCGAGGTATTTCTGATATGCTCTGAAGGCGATGTGCTTGGTGTTGAATTGACATGCGAGTAATCAGTGACGACGCCAGCTTTAATTTCGTAGGGGAGCAAAGGAGGGGCAGATATATTTTTGGGGGGCAGCTATTTTTCATGCCAAAAATAATAGTTATATAACATAATAGGGCTATATAGTATAGTTATATTATTACAGTATAACTATATTGTAGTACAGTATAACTATACTACAGTTATATTATTACAGTATATACAGTTTGACATACATTACAGTATAACGTGTATTTCGTTGTAGTTCATTACCAATTACAGGAAAAAAAAATTGTATGCACATCTCATGAGACTTCTATGAAAAATGGGTTCTACACGTAGCATTACATTGTGAACGGAACTCATTACTATGGTTGTTTTCATCACTTATAACGGCAAAACTGGAAGAGCTGTATACAAAAATGGACTTCGCAGTGTCCTCACATCTATCCTCGTCTTTTCCATGGACAGTATTGGGATGCTATTGTAAACTATTGTGATCATTTACAATGGATAAATATAATATTACAACCCAGGCATGCAACAAGACATTTTTGTTCCAAGCTTTGGGGTGTTCCAACACTTCAAGCCGCTACGTATATGTACTATTAAACATGTATTATTCTGTACCCGAAAAGCCGATAAGTAGCTGTAAAATACTTCCTATATTTTCAGAAATATTATAGAATTAGATTGTTTTTATAATAGAAAGAGTACAGATGAAGTGTAGAATCAAATTTTCATGCCGCATCATCATTTTCATGTTCAACAAGTAAAGTTTTATTGACAAAATGTAGAAATATATGTTGGGTTAGGAAGTTTTTTTTGGGGGTGGGGTTGGTGGTGATGGTGGACTTCACTCGTCTGTGCGCCCCTACTACAATCGGCATTGTAAAATTTATCTACATTCGCTCTCCAGAAACCAAGTAAATTTATCATCATCAACAGAGATATTTATAGCCAAAAGTAAATAAATAAGTACCACCATTTCATACCATTACTACGGAACTTTTTAGTACGTACTGAAAACGTTCCTAGCTGCAAGGAAGCCTCATTTAAGGTTACAAGTTTAAATAGCATAATAAAGTATCATTTCCAGTACGTACGATAAAAACAGTTATAGACCGCTATTTTTGAATGTTTAGAAATATAAAACTACTTTTTCCCTTCGGATTGTTTTCCGTTTTATTAAAACTACTTTAAATAAAATAGCAGCTTGAAACCAGTAAGGAACGCAAGCTCTAAATGCATAACCTTGAGTAACATGGGGATAATACAGTACATTCCATCTTGTGAGAAACTTACCTGAGGCCTTCATGGATGCGTGGAAGAAAAATCTCGTAACATCGACTAACTTTGAGGTGTTAGAAATATAAATAATATTAGCGCCTCATATGAGGTTGTTATGCACGAAAGGGTTAATAATGAATTTTTATTGCGTTTTCAGGCCTGTCTGAAATGATTATGTGTGCCCAACCAACGAACTTTAAGAACATCGAGATCGCAGCTCTCATAAAGAGATAAATTCATGAGGAAACCAGTGAAACAATATGGGACTCCCCTCCGTTATACACAATGGTGAAGAAATGAGTGGTACAGGATTTAAAAGTGGTGATTTCTCAACACTACATCCAGGATGCTTTACATCCAGGATGACCAAAAGCAGTGACTGTCCCCGAAATCATGGATGCAATTCGTGACATTATTCTTGAAAATTGCAAAAAATTCAGCACAATCTTTTGATTGTGTGTCAAAGATTGTGGTCATTTTTGTGGAACGTGTCGGTAGCATAATTCATAATGACTTGGGCATGCGCAAGTTCTCGGCTTATTGGGTTCCCAAAAAAAACTATCAGGAGATTAAACGAGTGAAAGAGTGACGACATCAAAGGAAGTCTTCTCCCATTTTGACGATGATGCACATCAACTTCTGTCACGAATAGTAACCATGGACGAAATGTGATTTTTGTGGGTTAAAAGTGGAACTGAAAAGGTAGGGGGATGGCGCATAACGTCACGCCATCAACTTTGTCTATCATTGCCCATTGTAATTCTTTTAGAAAGTGGGGGGACGCCACAGATATTCTCTGGAAGTGAGGGGACGAAGTCCCTCCGCGTTCCCCTCTCTTTTACCCCTGGTTGTACTGCTACGATTCTGAAACAAAACAACAGTCAATGGAGTGGTAGCATTCATTTTCCCTCGCCCCAAGAAGTTCAAGAGACAGAAGTAGGTTGAGAAAGTGTTTACAGCATTCTTCTGGGATAAGGACGGAGTCGTACTCATAGATTTGCCCAAGCGTCAGACATTTAATGCAAAATCTCAGCATTACTCACAAAACAAAGAAAAATTGAAAATACAACGCCGCGAAAAATGAAAAGAAAGGAATTTTGTTCCTTCAGAAGCATACACCTTTTCATCAAAGACTGCAAGCACAAGTGACCTTGAATGATCTAGGATTTCAATGTCTAGATCATCCTTCTTATTCCCCAGATTTAGCTCTGTGTAACTATTACTGATTTCGCAAACTCAAGTAACACTTGAAAGGATGCCATTTTAGGTTTCATAATTATTATGCTACGAACAATGGTGCGAGGAAGTCTCCAGATTTTTTGAACTGGCCTGCAAGAACTGGAGCACTGTACAAGGAAATGTATTGAACCTAGGCGAAAGTATATAGAATAATTAAATTACGAATTTTCTAGCAGTTCCTCGTACATTTCTACTCAATAGGTAGACGTTACGTCAGTGCTTTGAAGAAAAGTAACTAAGGGAGCACTAATTACTAACTAAAGATCAACACTATGACAATACGTTTCATTGAGACTAATCGATTTGATTCCATATCTTTATTATTATTTGCAGTAAGAAAAACACAACTCTTTTTATCTCCTTCATAAATTAATTTCTGGTACTCGCAAATTAAGCTGTTATAAGAACATTCTATGAATATTGAATGCTGTGAATAATGTTTCAGAAAAAAAAATACAGAATCTTTAAAAAAACAAAATGTGTAACTGAAAACTTACCTGAATCAATACACATGAGTTATTTAATGAATTTAATATAATTAACGATTTTACCTTCCTTCTGTTTCTAACAGAAGTTCATCCAATGCGTAGAAAACAAGTCGACCAACTCTATTATTGTTATTTGCTAGGCACAATGAAAGGTTCTGTTTTCAGTTGAATGGGACAAACAATGTTACCTATTCTCACTGTTGGAAACTAAAAATCATAAGAAAGAACTATAACTAAAATTTACCGGGAAAGACGATAAATTAGAGAACAGAAACGTATGTGCATTTGAAGATGCTCAAAGAAGAAAGCTTGAACACTAATCTGCCACGTAGTAAATGTATAGATAATATAATTTGCCAATCAGATTGGTTATGATACTGACGTATAAAATAACATATGTAGAATACCGTATTTTAAGATCGTAGAAGTTTGGGGGGGGGGCAGTCCGGGTTGCAGACAGGGAGCAGTTGTAACCACTTGGGGGGCGCTCGCCGCCCTTGCCCCTCTCTGGCGTCGTCACTGCGAGTAACACGCTAAAGTGGTAGTCATTTTGTGTTGTTTCAACGCCTCATTTTATGCTGTGCAGTTACAGTGGTTATTAAAAATTGTCATAAAATGGTTAATATATGCAATATAGATATGAAATAAACACCAGTGGAAAGCTTAAAGATTGCTCTATAAGTTGTACTATATTAAAAATACCTGGTATAATAAAAATAAAACACTTAAGAAATTCAAATTCAAATTTGAATTTCGCACAGAAATGTCCCTGTGAATTTGTTCAAAGTGGCCCTGATTGTTGTCTCATATGTATACTAAAACACCACAAAGTTTCATTTTGGGATCCGATTCAAAATTCAACATAAACCAAACATTGCAAGATATTGACCGTGTGAATATCTGGGTTCAGATCGATAAACATTTGCCTATAGCTATTTACCTGCAGCATCAAAGGAATTTATATTCAACTTCATTTGTTTCTTAATGTATTCATTTGAATTTACACAATTCGAGTTATTTAGTCAGGTATTATATTACTAACATTACCCAATAGAGGTCATTATCCTTGTTATTCAGTATGGATGTTTCTAAATTTATATTGACTACATTGATACATGTTATTTTCATTTCTTTGTTTCAAGATTCAAGTTACAGGACTTATTATGAAAGGGAGGTATATATTTCCCTCCCTTTCACAATATTTGTATAAAATTTGTTATAAAACACAGTGGCACTCTTCACAATCACTTCATACACTTTTAGCTCAAACAGTCAGATAATTTATTTTTCCTATTTCAATGATGCACTTCCACATGTCTGTAACAACAATCCTGAAACAAAGGAATTAAAATAACATGTATCAATATAGCTAATGTAAATTTAGAAACATCCATACTGACTAACAAGAATAATGACCTCTATTAAGTAATGTCCGGAAACGTAATACCTGTCTAAATAACTCGAAATGTGGTTAATTGTGAAAATTCAAATGAATACATTAAGAACCAAATGAAGTTGAATATAAATTCCTTTGATGCTGCAGGTAAATAGCTATAGGCAAATGTTTATCGATCTGAACCCAGATATTCACACGGTCAATATCTTGCAATGTTTGATTTATGTTGAATTTAGAATCGAATCCCATTGAGTGCCCAAAATGAAACTTCGTGGTGTTTTAGTATACATACGAGACTACAATTAGGACAATTTTGAACAAATTCACTAGGACATTTCTGTGCGAAATTCAAAATTCAAATTTTAATTTGAATTTTAAAGTGTTATTTTTTATTATACAGTTTTTTAGATGTAGTACAACTTGTAGAGCAATCTTTAAGCTTTCCAATGGTGTTTATTTCATGTCTGTACTGCATATATTAACCATTTTATGACAATTTTTAATAACCACTGTAACTGAAAAAATGCCCTTTTTGGCAAGTTTTGAACACTCTGTATGGGGACACTTTCAGGAGGAGAGGGATAATGTTTGAGATTTTTTCATTTCTCACTGTAACAAAGCTGTGCACCAATTTTTACAAGAATCTGAGATGGTCAAGTCTGATAACTTGTTGATTTGACATGGAATGTCCCTTCCTTATATAATACGGACTATAAGCAACAAAGAACGTAGGTTGTACTGTTACTGTTTCCCTTTACACGCCATATGTTTTGATATGGAAAGGCTGGCGGGAGGGAAACCTTTTCTTCTACTTTTCCGCTTAAAATAAATAAAGATTGAGAAGTGGTAGGTTGGGAAAAGCTTCAATTGGGAATTTGGAAAGGGTTAAAGTAGATAGAGGTTACGTTAAGTTAGGTTTTATATTTAAAGAAACCACAAATGAGAAGAAACAGTTTTTCCCCGTTGTCAATCATTTTATTCACAGTAAAATTGCCGACAACTGTACATTGTTACCAACTCAGCAGAAGTTCGTAAATCTTTATTTCTTAAAAAAAAATCTATATAGAGCAAATTACTCAGGTAGTTAGCAACAAGTAGAACAGGAAATGTTGACAGGTAACCGAATACTAAAATACGACGATGCATTAACAAAATTGGTCATTTAACCAACTTTTGCATTCGTTGCCTTTCTAAAGCTCTTCGTATAGTACTGAACCTTCTTTGTAAATTGGCGAGTCACTAGGCTCTCTCATTATGCCCTGAAACTATGTATAAACGCATTGTTTGTGATGTTTTGTGTGTGTGGGACTTTTGTTTGCCCGTGAATTTGAGTTGTTCAGCAGTGGCTTTTGCGATGTGGAACAAAATTAGCATAAAGGTTGTTTGGTGCATGAGGTACGCTTTCCATTCACCGTGCACTATGTTGAGAAATGTTTTGTTATGGAAAATACCTCTTGGACTAAAACATCCCTTAATCATTTTCTTTTGTTCTATCTTTTTGTTTCCGAATTTTTTTGTTTGTTTTGTCACGAAAATACCTTTGTAGTACAGTAGCACTATGGCAAAGCTAATAAATGACTTTTCCGTGCTAGATGAGTATTCTGAAGCACAAAAGAACCAATTTTCACAATATGAAAAATGTTGATCAGCTTTGTTCCGATTTTTAAATATGTTTCAAGATACGAACCAAACACTAATTTTAAAATTTGTCTGTATTAGTTTTCAAATAAGTATCAAATAATAATAATAATAATAATAATAATAATAATAATAATAATAATAATAATAATAATAATAATAATAATAATAATAACTCAGTTATAGAGTCAATACTTTTGAGTTGATCTTAGGTCTTGCCAGCAAGTTGTCGAAGGCTTTAAAACCAGACTTGATTTAAGGACGTGATATTTGACAAGTGACCAATTATTTTTTTTTCACGAAATTTTTTACATATCGAATTTTATCTCCTTAAAACAAGAGACTCCTGAGATACTATATTTTTGGCGTACTGTTTAAGATCTCTCTCTTCCCATAGGATAAGAAATTGAAAAATGTGAAATTTGTAGATATGTTTAAAAATTAGTTTCAAATAGTTCAGTCATTTTCCTGTGACAATGAGATAGACAAACGAAGATTAGGATGTGGAGAAATAATATAGATATTGCCCATTGCTCCTCCTCCTAAAAGCGTAATTTTCGAAAATGCTTGAACATGTTTCTGTTAATTTTTAACGAGGAGTTTCAATGTTGAGTTTCACTTCACTACCTTAGAGGGCTTCTAAGATACTGTATCTTTGGCATAAATTTTGACAAAATCCCAGTTCAAGGTAGGTATAATTTTATCCAGCACATTTGATTTCTAGTAATCAGTGCCTGTTGTGATACCAACTTAGTTAGTATTCGTAAATGATCGACATCCTTCACTTCGTTATAGTCTTGTACCGACACAAGTTTTGAAAATGGAACTAATGTAAATGGAAATATATATTCTTATTGAACCGAATTGCAATAAGCATTCTTTTAGTTTAACGTTCGACGTCCATGCATCGAGGCTAAGAGAGATAGTGATAATGAACGAAATGGAAGAATAACAAAATGGGAGGAAACGGAAGAATCCTTGTAGAAACCCATGCCCAGAATAATTTTTGTTTACTAGAAAGCCCACTTGGCAGGAGCTGGGATCAAACCAGGGATGTCACTCACAAAAAGCGAGGGCTCTACCATTTTGCTTTTTAAAAGAATCTTTCTGGAACATATTTTAGGCTTTTTAAGCTGTTCCAAGGCTACCACGTACGACAGGAACACGAACACAGAAAGATCGACGAAAAGCTAAAATTCTGCCGAATGTCGAACCCGGGGCTACTAACATAAAGGTACGTGAGCTTGCCTCTAGAAATACCGCGGCTCAGTACACACATTCAATTCTAATCAAAAGCAGGTTAATCAACCCTTAACATACCTTCTATTTGTACCTTGGATTCATCTTTCTTTATTTAAGATTCCTTTATTTTAAAATTATGAAATAATTCTGATCAACTTTACCTTAGTGCAAATACCGTACTTCCGCACCAGAAAATTTCACGTAATTTATCATGAATAGTGTTTTTTCTTTATTAGAGGAGGCATGCATTCATTTTTTGATTTCTTTCTGTCCTAATCGTACATGGTTCGGCAGTTTCCTCGTTATAATGTAACCGAGTATGTCGAATTCATTTTATAATATCATGCAATATAGATTCCTGTCTAGTTGGATCGAGAACAAGAATTCTTTTTCCCCTTATTTTTTAAATGTATATAGGCCTACCTTTATAGCAACAGGAGTCGCTATTGAAGTTTATAAGCTGTGATACGTGGCGACATCTTGTGTCTCGAGGTATACACAGCGTCGAGAAAAGATGCTGAAATGTAATGGGAAACGTGACATAAGTTCCATACCACTTAGCAAATCTCAAAACATTTTGTAGTGCTTCTTGTAAACCTCTCTGTCTCTTGGCACTTTTCTCTTTCAATATACGGACACTTGTTAAACTTCTCTGCTGGCTACAACAGCGCGCTTTAACTTGCTGTTATATATATATATATATTTTCTTGCAACGTTAAATCCGAAATTCGGAACCTAAGAAGATTAAGGGCTAACGTGTGAAGTCGCAAGCAGAAAATGTCAGTCGTTTGTTTCCCAGCTCTGCTTTAAATCTCGTTCCCAAAAGCCTTCCCGTTTTGCTGTTGCTTCTACAAATTGGCTTCGTCTATGTGACGAGAATTCAAAGTACTTATTTTGCTGTCATTTCAAGGGATTGCAAGTACGTACTACATTCTTAGTGTTATACATGTGGATGTGAAATTCCTAATATTCACGCAAAAAGAATCAAATATGTAAAATTCAGATGACATTACCTGCAGTAGAAAGGAGAGTATATATATATATATATATATATATATATATATATATATATATATATATATATATATATATATATATATATATAGCAGGTATGGATTTCGATTTCAGTGTTTTAGCATCTGCAACAACTTGGAGAATGAAGGTAAAATGGATAAACACAAATTATAATTTGTTCATTATTAAGTTAGGTCTATAATGATGATTAAAAGTTGTTAGGACCAATACATGTAAACCTAGGTCATTAGGATCACAATTTTTGTCTGGGTCATACAGGTCTGAGGCGCTTCTCAGATTCGGTCTCTTCTTCTGACCTGAATAGACCCGGAGATCCAAACAGACCCAGTGATCTACACAGACCAGGATACACAGAGTGACCCCGTGATCTAGATAAACCTGATGACCCGGACAGACCCGGTGACTCGAACAGATTCGGTGACTCAGACAGACCCAGTGACTCGAACAAATCCGGTGACACAGACAGACCTGGTGACTCGAATAGCTTCGGTGACCCAGACAGACCCAGTGACTTGAACAGTTCCGGTGATCCTGACAGGTTCGGTGATTCGAACAGATCCGGTAACCCAGACAGACCGAGTGACTTAAGTAGATCCAGTGACGCAGACAAACTCGGTTACTCGAACAGATCCGGTGACCCGGACAGACCTGGTATCTCGAACAGCTCTGCATCATTAACTACAGAATTTTATAGTTGATTAATAATCTTCATTACTCAAATTTGTTTGAGTAATGAAGATTTGAGTAATGAGAGTTTGAGTAATCAACGTTCATTTGTTTGATTCCTGGTGTGAGATTTCTTAATCTAGATAACGTGTTTTGAGTATTTCGAATATAATTTCATGTGCATTCGTCTTCTCATATTGAAAAATAATACAATGGTCTTTGAACATAAACCATAGAAAAGATTTAAGAAAACACTGTTTGTGCTTAGTAGAGTCTTTTATATTATAAACGAGAAGTTTTACAGGTTCACTCGTTTAAACTTTGATAATCCCTCATAGGAAGACCAAACAACTTATCTTTCCTGTGATACTCATGCATTTACACGCTGACAACTTGTAGTTATCTTTTAGTGCAATGATTTGACACACATTGACACAAACCAGAAACGAGAAAGAAAATATTGATTCAGTGAGAAAATAAAGAGAAAGAAAGAAAAGAATCGTTGTGTTTGTTAGAATCACATTAGCAACCTCACACATACTCTGCTTGTGTCTAACGATACTTCGTCGTTTTCGGATCCTACAGGCTCTGTTCAGATTATCAGGTCACTCCAGATCATGAGTCTGCCTAGGTGAGAGCGGGTCACTTCGGATCATGGGTGTGACTGCCTCTGGGTTTGCCGGGTCACGATTCACAAACTTCGTGACTCATTCCATCACTAGTAAACAGTGGCTATTTAGAAGTTGACCATGAATAACTTCCGAAGATTTTATTTTGAAAAGGTAAACAAACAGTGATATTCTCTACACAGAACATTGATCAAATTACACAGAAAAATAGTTTTAATAACGTCATATTGTAGTAGCTTAACAGTGTAACTATAAATTTTTAAACATGTATTAAAGGAGGTAAGGTTTGCATGGATTTATTGCATATAAGGGTATTCGAACACTATAATTTTATTAGGAATTATAATAGCACAGAGACACACAGTAACTTAACAGATGACATACATCTGATCTATTCGCATCACTTAACAGCGTAAAATAAGTTTACTCTGTTAATGCTAAGAATATTGGATAATTTTGTGTCATTATAACTCAAGGATATAATTGACCATAACTAGAGGTCTGCGCGGATACAAAATATCGCATCCGCATCCGTACCGCATCCGCAGCATCTCTATCCGCATCCGCATCCGCAACATCTCTATCCGCATCCGCAGGTAATGAGGTAGCAAATATATACAACTTACATATTCTATAATACACGTAGTTTTCTGAATCAAACGAAACAATATATTATACCAATTTCCTCGTGATCAAATACCAAATACGATAAATAAAATGCAATATAAACCGTGCAGATACAAATTAGAAATTAATGAACGATTTATGTACTTACCCAAGATCTTCAAATGCAGATATCGGACCAAAATAATGCCACGTAGGTCATATCCCCTCAATCGACTCATTTTAGAGCACTTTCCCGGCGGGAACGCATGTGGTTCGGATTCCACTTAATCAGTAGGTCCACGTCTCATATAACCTCGCTGCTGAACGGGACGCTAAACTAAAATCAACTCAACTCATTTTAGAGCACGTCACTAAGTTTTTAAACTTCATCATTACTCATAAAAAAGGGGCATTGGTTCTAAACACAAAGGCGAAATAGAAATAATTGTTATTAAGAAATAAATATTAATCACAGGACCGCAAACACATCCACATATCCCGAACTGACACTAGCACCAGTAATTGCACTAAATTTAAAAAATAATTGACGAAACTAACAACGCAATACAATGCATGCTTTCACGACCAAGCTCCTTCGTGGCTAAGCGGTTAGCGTACGTGCCCTTGGGAGACCCGGGTTCAATTTCCGGCTGGAGCTCGTGTGGTTCGGATTCCACGTTAATCAGTAGGTCCACGTCTCATATAGCCTCGCTGCTGAACGGGACGTTAAACTCAAAATCAACTCAAGCTTTCACGACCACGCTTTTACTGAAACTAGAAGTGAAAATAACTTCGAATACAAATAGGAAGTCTATACCGTTAATTTCGGGAAGGGGCAATAGAGGAAGTTTAGAATTTACTGCTTTTCTTTGCAGCCCTCACTCATTGTTGGACACATTTAGGGTAGGAGAAACAACGCATTGGTTGTTCTTTCTTTCTTTACCAGAGGCCCAGAACATACATACATATACAGATACACACAAGAAGAAAGAGAGAGAGAGAAACAATTGCTGTTATAAAACTCCAATCCCTCGGAATGTTCATTGAGGTCCGTGGCACCTCTCCGAAGAGAGAAATCTGTGGGGTCGCAAATGTGCATTCAGTATCTGCTGTACTTCAAAGAAAACAGTGAAGAAGATTGGGGATGCGGCACAGGATCGACACGGCACAGGATCGACACGGCATACGACCGACAATTCAGCTCAGAAACCTGTTTCGGTCCTGTGCCGTGTCGATCCTGTGCCGTTTCGGTCCTATGCCGTGTCGATCCTATGCCGTGTCGATCCTGTGCCGTTTTGCTCTCACGCCGCTGCTCTGAAATAATTTAACTTTTAATCATGTGCCTAAAAAAATAATATTTTTATTATCTGTTTAATCTTTGCTCTTACAAATTATAAACTCCTGTCGATTCTATGCCTGTGCAAGTTATATGCATAGAATACGTACGATCGAAACGGCACACGATCGACACGGCATAGGACCGACACGGCACAGGATCGACACGGCATAGGACCGAAACGGCACAGGATCGACACGGCATAGGAACGAAACGGCACAGGATCGACACGGCACAGGATCGACACGGCACAGGATCGACACGGCGCAGGACCGAAACGGCATAGGACCGAAACGACGCACGATCATCCCCACTGCGTAGTATCTATAAAACCAAATATTTATTTCTCATAAAAGCAATCAAAGACCTGTCAATTGATTTTAAAATATAAGAATTATAAGATATTTACTACTAGCAGCGTTCACCCCGCTTCGCTGCGGTCACCCCGGAACGCAATAAACTTTGTTACTTAGATAATTTTTACTTTTTCGCTTTCAAGTGATATGATAAAAACCATAGAAGATTGCACTAATGTTAACATTATATCGCCTGTCATTTATGTTAACCCGCCCCGCTTCGCTGCGGTCACCCCAACCCGCCCCGCTTCGCTGCGGTCATCCCGGAACGCAATAAACTTTGTTACTTAGATAATTTTTACTTTTTCGCTTTCAAGTGATTTATAGCGCCTGTCATTTATGTTAACCCGCCGAGTCACAGGGTCATGCGGGTTGCATATAAATACGTTTATTTTTATACCTATGATGAACTAATAACAAAGGATTTGTACGTATGCACACCTGAATGGTCAATTATCTCAAGACACTGGTAATTGAAAATTAAAGTGATATGATAAAAACCATCTAGGGTCCAAATCCTAACAACCCCCCAAAAATGAAAGAAATCGGTTCAGCCGTATTAGCGTGATGAGCGGACAAAGGATTTTTTGTACGTATGGACACCTGATTGGTCAATTATCTCAAGACACTGGTAATTAAAAATTAAAGTGATATGATAAAAACCATCTAGGGTCCAAATCCTAACAACCCCCCAAAAATGAAAGAAATCGGTTCAGCCGTATTAGCGTGATGAGCGGACAAAGGATTTTGTGCGTTCTCTTTTATATATATAGATATGAATATTAATAATTGTGTGACAAAAGAATGATAGTGCTAAATGGACAAAATATAATTTCTTGTGTGCTTGGTCAAAAGCATTTCTATATGTATGGAATACTTATATTTATTATATTATTATTATTATTATTATTATTATTATTATTATTATTATTATTATTATTATTATTATTATTATTATTACGTTTTAACTCGTTTTGAAATCATGGCCTGATTCCACTAGAAAGCGAAAGCCATGAGAAATGTAAGCTAAGTAGTAATATGGAATACTTTTAATGTTGCTCACTAGAGGAAACATGCTCGCATGTCTTCTCGTCTCGATATCGAGACCACAAGAGACTTTTTTAATAAGAAGCTCAGTTGGGAAGTAATAACTGAGCCGATGGCTCGAGCCGGCTCACTTGGGGTGAACCATCGGCTCGAGCTGGCTTGGTTGGATGAGCCATCTGCTCGGTTCGGCTCATCTGGGCCGAAGGCTCTTGCTGACACGGTTCGGTGAGCTGTTGGCTCGGCTCACTTCTCGGTTCGGGTCCATAGTGAGTGAGCTGTGAGCCCAGCTGCTCAAGTTGTTTACAGTTGAATCGGTGAGTAGAAAAAGGAGAACATTCCAAAAATAAAGGATAACATTCCACGGTAACAATTTCTCTATAACTAAATATCCAATTCGATTACGTTTTTGCAGTTTTGGGAAATGAAAGGTCTTAACATACGCTACAAGTCTCCCATACAGATATTTTTACGTAAGCAATGGTATTTCCGGTAAACAGTTTTACTTTTCGTTTTTCAAAAGTAACGTGTTGGGGAATATTCTCCTTTTTCTACGCACCGATTCAATTGTAAACCCGGGCCGAACAGTTTTGAAGATATTTGGCCAGTGCCCTATAACTTTTAACAATGTTTGGCTCGAGCCCGAATACTCAACCTAAACCCTCAACCCAAATTCACAAGCTCGTGAACAATATCCTTGACTCCTAGAATTCACGACTACCGAGGTTAGCAATCAACTAGTTTTTTAGTATTCAAACACAGACCGCGTTTCTTTCATGTTTAAACACAGTGTTGTTATAATTATAATTATAATTATTATTTATTATTATTATTAATAATAATAAAAGTTGTACTAGTAGTAGTACTAGTATCATTGATAACCTATATTGTCTATGCAAGATACTTGAAGAGAATACTCGAAACTACAAACCAGATTTGGTTCGACTCGACCCGAATTCGAGTCGAGTTGGAGGAAATTTTTCGAATCGCGTTCAAAGATGTCTGTTTTTAGTCGAATCGAGTTTCAAAGAATACTCGCTCGTACTCACTCGTGCCCATCGTAGGATGACCACATTCTAACAATCGAAAAGTAGGACACAAGTATAATAGTACTGTATATGATATCTTACTGCGTCGGCAATACGCATATCATTATTTCAATTAATGTTAACCTTAAGTTAATGAACATTTTTGTTAAGAAGAAGCACTGAACAAAATTATTAAAGGAATTAAACACAACTCCAAATGCTTTGATGAATAACAAATTGGTTTATTTTATGAACGTACAGTCAAAGTTCGTGTTGGGCTAAATAATAATAATAATAATAATAATAATAATAAATTTCGAAGCGTGGTATTATTTTAAGAAATGAAAGAAAATTTAGACCGGCACAAAAGAACTTCTATTTAACTTGGTTAGTATCACTGTCATAAATTCAATAAGAAACCTTTCCTACTATACCGATATCTCAACAAGGCCTTCTCAGTAAAAGCGATGTATTGTAAAAAATGGTTTGTTGATTGTTCTCCATCCCTAGTCTTCTGAGGAGTGTTAAAAAACACAGCGGTTCATCATTCAGGAAAAGAGTGTGTTTGATTCAAAATATTGTGAATAAAGAATGAAACATTAAGATATTGCAAATAAATTAACTCTGGACATTTCGCAGGACATTTTAAAGAAGAAGGATATTTCTCGATTTCCTAGACATCTTCGCAACACGCAGGACAGCTCTTTGAAAAACAGTACTGTACTGCGAAAATCAGTACGTCTGGTTACCCTAGCCCATCCCTACGAGTAACGCAGTATGGCATTTTAGCCAATGTTACCTTATATGAAAATATTCATAACTTATAGCTGTCAAGTAAAAATGTGTCCTTGCATTTACATAAAGCAATTCAGAAAGGGCAATAATAATAATAATAATAATAATAATAATAATAATAATAATAATAATAATAATAATAATAATAATAATAATAAAAGCGATAGTAATAGTAGTACGGAAAATTGAAGTGATAACATTTGTTCACATATTCTAAGTTTCAGACCTAAAAGTAACGCGTTACTTTCGAAGTAAAGTAACAGTTACTTTTGGGGGGCAAGTAACGCATTACATTTTAGGAAAAAGTAAAGTAACTTGTAACGCGTTACATTTTTACATGTAACTTACCCAAAACTGTCCATGGGAAAATTGTTCACTGCTCGGGCCAAGATTGTTTCTGACTGTCGACAGATGGATGCCGTTTATGGCAGACCTTTGCCTGAAGTACTGCCCAAAGTTTGTAGTCCAACGGGTTAAGATCCGGGCTGCTAGAAGGCCAATCAGTGGTAGAAATGAAGTGAGGGACGTTCCGCGCCAGCCAGTCCTAAGTTGGTTTCGCTGTGTGGCCTGGAGCGGAATCCTGTTGGAAGGTCCACCTTTCTCCAGGGAACATGGTAGCAGATAGTGGTTACACTATAGGTGTTAGCACTGTGTCCTGGTATACCTTGGCAGATGTTTTAACACCTTGTTCGCAAAAATACAGCTGGGTTGTGCTTGAGTAGCTCACTCCCCACCAAACCATCACTGAGGCAGCATGATGTGTCGGGTGTCATCCAGAAGTCCTAAACGGCAGAACTCCTAAAAATATAGGCACTAGACCTGAATTTTAGTACTTCTGCAGTTTAGGACTTGTGGCACGGTATGATTTTTAGGATTTCTGCCGTTTAGGACTTGTGCCGCGATATGATTTTTAGGACTTCTGGCGTTTAGGACTTCTGCCTTTTAGGACTTGTGCCCTTTAGGTCTTGTGCCTTTTTCATTCACTTGCTTTAGTTCTGAAATTCGCCACCACCCCACGAAATTGCGACGATGCAGCAACTAGTTGGCAATAATGTCACGAACGTAGCTAATTCCAACAATAACAGCTATATTTGTACTACTAAGATTATTATTATCACTATCTGTTCTGCACTTATACGTGAATTACATAATACAACTTATTTCATTCTAAGAATTAATTACATAATTAGTTAAGAAATTCGTTTCTTTCGAATGGAGATACGAGAATCCCAAGACAAATTCCTAAAACAAAAATAAATAAATAAAAAATTGAAAAAATGTTTAAAAAGCATATTTTACCAGACTTCTGAAAGCAAGAAAACATTCAGAATTTCAATATATACTGTGTGGAGCGAATTTTATTAAGAGTAAGACAAAAATCCACCAAAGTTTACTTAATTAAGACAAAAGCTCACTAGACATTTCACGAGTGAACATTAAATACCAACGGTATACATAAAGAACGCAGTAGATTTAAAATTGAACAAAGAACATTTATTATGCAATACATTGGGTGACATTCATAAGTTCTAAACGGCACAAGTCCTAAAAATATAGGCACTAGACCTAAATTTTAGGTCCTGTGCCATTTTTGCAGAAATTACTACATAGTCATTTAGGGGTGTAGCCTGCAATTTTTTCTAGGGGAGCTTGATTTTTATATATTAAAAGCAAGTCAAAAGTTTATTTTCAGATTACGAAAGCTTCAATAAGACAATAAATTTATACATATTACACATGTACATAAATACATATTATTATTGTATTTCCAGTTACTTCCTTTTTGAAACCTGGACCTTGACAGAGCGTAAATTTAAAACCACAGCTTGTGGGAGATGTAAGAATAAGTTAGTTATAAGAAATCGGAAACTGTTCATGGAAGTCCATTTGTTTGACTGTATTTATCTTCTGTACTCTTATATAAAAGAGTAAAGATGAGTGATTTTTGGGCATACTACTACAAGTAGAGTCGATAAATTTTAGTTATAAAATATAATTTTCTTATGAAAGCAGTACATAAGAAAGAATTTTTGGAAATAAGTATCGTAAAAAGGGTGGGGTAAGATTTTTTTAAAGGGTAGTGTATCTCGCAAGTTTCTAAAGCTAGTAAAATAAAACTTAGCATATAAGCTTTCCTATTAAAAAAAAACTGAAAATTGAAAATTGAACACATAAAAGGGAAAGAGCAAAGGGAGCACATTTTTTTATGTTCGATTTCCCCATTACTTACTCAGAAAATATGTAAATAAATTAAGGAAGGATTTGTTTAAGCTAGATGCGTGAAACTCGGCATTTGAACTTTTAACTAAAAGTAATAAAATACTATATGTTTCAGCGTCTTGAAAATTACACTTCTAAGCGAAAGGAGGGTCAGTTTGTATAATATTAAAATATCCCACTGCTTATGAGATTTGGGCAGAAAACTCTTTTTCCTTTAGGCCTCGGTTCATCCAGTTAAGCAAACGAGAGTACAAAGTGGCTGATTAATTAGGTTCTTTTAATTATTTTAACATGTTGACGTAGTTTAATTCTTTTAAAACTGTATTCTTTCACATTCTATTATAAACATATTTCATTTGCTGTAATTATTAAACACGTTTAATAAACATAAAACAGACTAACCTCCGGTCCCGGCCAGAATATGTTTTTGGTGTTAAGCCATCATTTGCCGTCCGTAACATAACCTTTGATTTAAACTTCACGTACTATCAAGACTCAAGTCTCAGAAATGTAGCATATATGAAATATACTACTTCTACTACTACTACTATACTACTACTACTACTACTACTACTACTACTACTACTACTACTACTAAATATTAATAATAATAATAATAATAATAATAATAATAATAATAATAATAATAATAATAATAATAATATGTACTTCTGAAATACATATGTATCTATGTGTTATTAATTCTTTCATAATCTTGAAAGAAACTTTTGATTTGTTTTTAGTTTGTAAAAATGAAGGCCCTCTAGAAAAACTTGCTGGCTATACCCTGAATGACTATGTATTGGTTTCTGTACACGTATTGTGTTATCACTTACTAGTCTAGTGTTATTTTTAGAACAAGACAATGGTTCTTGTCTTGGAATATTACTAGTTTGGTTTGGTAGTACAGTGATAGAGTGTGACCTATGATTTTATTTCCCTGTAGGGTATGCTATCTGCAATGCAATAAACTGTATATGCTTCTTCTTCCTAACAAGGCTGGGCGATAAGCCCCTGCAATTCCATTACAAATAAGGACGATATTATTTTATAAACTACTTGGTGAACCTTTGTTAATATAACGCTATTAGTTCTTACAACCTTTTGTTAATCTTATTTAACAATTGCAAAATGGAATAAGAGAGAAAATATATAATGATGATGATAGTTTATTTACATAAGGTATACATACAACAAAAGGGAATCTGTTGGTCACTACTGTGTATCTGCTAAACCAGGGTCAAACTCTGTGTGTCACAAAGGTTAGTTTAACAGAGTTTAAAATAATAATAGATATTTTGTTTGACTTACAAAGATTATCATATTAGCAAAATGATTTGAAATAACACGCCAGACATAGGATAAGCCTTGGGCTATATCGCTTAGAATTGTTTTAAGAGTAAATATATCATTTATGCATTAAATTTCATTACTGGCTACTTACACGTTTCGGCCTCGTATTGGAAGTCAGCTTCTCGTGTTCTTTTCATATTCCACGATAACTGTTTTAATTGCACACTCCGCCAAATTACCTTTCCGACCTTACAATACTTTCTTGGAAAACTTCGGCTAACATATATCACCAGACGTTTCGAAAACCGACATCCTTTACTTCAGGATACAATGCGTTATTTAGCACTTCACCCAACACCTCACCGTTACTATCATTCTCCACTTTCGCTCCTATAATCTACCACCGTTAGATCCCTCTTTACTTATCATCGCCGATTAGGTCATTCATGAACATCTTCCTCTCATTCACCCATCATTTCCAGCACAGTGATTACCATTATTTACTGACATGGGACTCATTCATTTTCATCATTGAATAGAGCAGCCTCTAGGCTAAAGATAAGCTCATTTGTCTAACTAATATCACCCACGTGTTGTCCTGTGTATGCATCTCGCCACATCATTCACGCCCATTACTATATCATACGTATCGTGCATTCTATACCTAATCCTTCGTTATGATCATTAATGTTCTTTCCTTATAATATACTGCCTGATTATTTTCTTATTTATCTTCTTACTAATAACAATCATATATATGTAAAGTAACTTGGCTTCAGTTATCGCATCCTTATTGGTATGCAACCGTGCACATCACATTGCATCAGTTTGAGGGAATATTATTGATGAATTGGCAATGGCTTTCATGTTCTTGACGCTAATCCTTACATTTCCGACGATTTGAACTCACGTTTACTGAGTATGAGTGCATTCTGGGGATTTTTCGTAAAGTGTTTCCACACATTTGAATCACCCTGCTTCACTGTTATGCTCTACCGACACTGCAGATGTCTTTCTAGAGCATTTGAGTACAAATTCGTTATACTTAATACTCAGAACATCACTGTTGTCCGGCATCCATACCTGGCGATTATGCAACCACACACAACGGGCATGGTGTCCGCCATTTTATATTTGTTCCAGATATCGACTTAATACAAACGAATTATTGTTACCTGGTACAAGCCTATCAATTCATATCCATTTAGACCAAGTTTCACTTGGAAGATTATCCGGGACTCCCTACGTTCCTTTGGGGAACCCTTGCGCGTGCATGGTAGGATTGTGAAACATGCAAAATTCAATGGAGCAGGTATGACTTCTTCAGTGAATTTTTTACCCGCCCTCTTTATGTTGGTTAGTTTCCGAACTATTGGCGTCCGAAACTCATTTTTCCACGCTTTGTAGATCCGAAACTATGTCCGATAGCCGAAAGTTCAAGAGAACTTTTTTTCTTGCCTCAGTGGCAGGAGTCACCTCTCAAGAGTTGTAACACTTATTTTGCAACACTCGATATCTATCTATCTATCTATCTATCTATCTATCTATCTATCTATCTATCTATCTATATCTATATCCAGTGGCGGATCCAGGATATGATCAAGGGAGGGGCTAAACCATAATTTGCCGTTTTATCCAGTGTAAAGCAGAATTGAAGCTCATTTTATCCAGTGTAAACCTGAGCGTCAAGGGGGGGGCTACAGCCCCGTAGCCCCCCCTTGGATCCGCTCTTGTATCTATCTATCTATCTATCTATCTATCTATCTATCTATCTATCTATCTATCTATATATATATATATATATATATATATATATATATATAGTAAGTAAAGATCTAAGGGTTTACTTGTCCCTACCATAAATCCTTCATTGTAACCAGATTCCGGCGTTGCCGCTCTAACTCAGGTAGAACTGTATAAAGCTCTCAGTATGGCTAACCCCATTACGGTTATCATAGTAGCCCGAGCCCGTGCAGACCTATAAACACATTACCCCACAGAAATGAGTGCCATAAGTCCATGCCTTCTAAAGGCTGTTGCGCCATGAATTTAGTTATCATTATTATTATTGCTAATATTAATATGTAATATTAGTAATAGGCTTAATAAAGATTCTGCCTGTTTATGTGCTCTGCTTGTAAGTATATTATTTCTAACTTTAAGATATAGTTATAGAGGTCATTATATAATTGATCAGTTTCTTTCTAATGTGATTCGTCTCGTATATAAAAACTGGACAAACTACAAATTAGGATACTATACACAGGAAATTAATAATGATAGCTTTATTACTCAGATATTAACCTGCATACATTAATACATATGAGATTTAGATACTTAATAGAATGCTTTTTAATCATTTCTTTCTTTAAAAATAAAGTTTTAAATTGTCATTATAGACAGATGGCCTGTCGAATAATATTAATATTAATATTAATATTAATAATAATAATAATAATAATAATAATAATAATAATAATAATAATAATAATAATAATAATAATAATAATAATGTTTTCCCAGGACATTGAACAAAGTTACCGTGTCTTGCAAAATATTTTTGTTGGAGACAAAGATCATGTTGTCATCGAGATAGTTCAATCGTCCTCAGAAACTGAGGAAAACGAAAACGAGGACATGTTTTGAACTCTTGAAGTGTTAAGTTCCAATTGTTAATTTTATCTATTTATATGAGAATTTTCAAAATAATGTTCAATCAGGTCTGATATAGTACTTTATGTGAGATTGATTCTAAGTTGCATGAAGGGCATAAACAAATAATAATAATAATAATAATAATAATAATAATAATAATAATAATAATAATAATAATAATAATAATAATAATAATAATAACATTTATAAGACTAACATTAGTGCATCACGCTAACTCCTAATAGTAAATCACGTTGATGCTCATTGCAATAATATAATACAATAATTTAGATTTGAGCATTTATATTTATGTATCCTCAAGTTCGTTGGTCGGCTACCTAAAAAAAGAAAGAAAAAAGTGAATGCAAACAATTAGAGCTCTTAAGTATTGACTTTAACCTATAATTAGTGCTTGAACTTTTCGGGTAAACTGTATCCGCCCGATACCCATTGCGTTTGGTATACTCGATCCTTAGACCTGATAAACCCGTTTGACCCGTGTTTGTCCTGTTTGGACCGTTTGTACCGATAGACTCGTTATGAGTTCGTACATGATAATTAGAACAATTTGTGTTATGATAATAAAGTGAAACAACACATCATTTACCATAATGACAGACTAAGCTTGTTTTCATAAAAACGGGATTATCAAGTCATCCCTATTCATACGGTTCAATCGGGCAAACCCGATTCATACGGGTAAAAATATAATATCGGTCCAACGTGCGGTCCAGTTTCTATTCTATTTTCCGAGCATTACCTCAAATGCACAGTACCCGAAATGGCTCGGACGTAAAAACTATCATATTATTATTATTATTATTATTATTATTATTATTATTATTATTATTATTATTATTATTATTATTATTATTATTATAGGACAACAGTGATGGCTTATTGCTTGCAGTGCCTAGTAGTAGTTGTTTCCTTTCATCTTCTCAGTTAGAACTTCAGACTGCAGGTCAAAGTGAGCTTCATGGATCACCTGCAAATGCATCTAAGAAGATAGTGTAGAATCCTTCAGATGATCTCCGGAACATGTATGGTTCTATCCAAAATCTGGAACTAGAAAACTGACAGCTCGGAAAAGGAAGAGATGTGCTATTCTCACAGACACTCTAGAAAAAAGTACTTTCGAAATGAAAAAGAAACATCTAAAAGCAACCGAAAACGTAAAATCATCAGCTGAGAAGAATTTATTCTCAAGTCGTCTGTTTGGTTTCTGAAGAACCGTACGAAGAACAGGATACAGAAGAAGACTGGGTACAGTGTTTATGTTGTGAGAAGTGGTCTCATTGGTCGTGTTCCGAGAGAAATCCGTACTACATCTGTATAGATTATAGACATTGACTGCCACAGTGAAAATGAGTGAAGCGATGTTCAAGCTGTAGATTTGATAGCATTAAATTTCTGAATCAAGTCCGATTGTTGCAACTTACCCCAGATGATGTTGCAATTTACCCCATGGGTGGGGCAAGTGTCAACAGTCGGACTTAGTTCAAAAAGGGGATGCTATCAAAACTGACGTTCGATGTTTTGCACTTCTCTTTTTTTGGTATGTAGTTAAGGCATGTACCTTTTAGTACACTCAATATAGTTTTTATATCTATAATAATTTTCGAGTAAAAAAACAGACCTGAAAATTGTTGCAACTAGCCCCATCTTCCCCTACAATCACTTTTTCAAAAAAAAAAAGTATAAAGCCAGTAAAGCAATTAACATGTAGGTCTATTTTCGAAGATAATATAGGAATTTTTCGTGCTGCTAATTATTTATTTTTAAAAAATGAGATGCTGAAACCAATCGATATAGCGCAGTTTAAGCAATTCAGTTTGTTTTATTTAAAAAGAAAACTCTCTATTTACAAATTTGATTGTTCCTATGTATTAGAGCAGTCTTCGAAAAATCAGTGCCTATTGTATTTCTAAAATATAGCTGGAGCCGCGGTGGGTCAGTGGTAGAGCGTTCACCCCTGGTGCATGGGGTCTCGGGTTCAAACCCTGCTCCCGCCAAGTGAACTTTGTGGTCGATAAACGCCGTGTGCGTGGATATTCTCGGGGTTCTCCCGTTTCCTCCCACTTTCTTCATTCCACCATTTCATTCATTTCTCATAATCACCGTCTCCTTCAGCCTAACCGGCATAACCGTGGGACGTAAAACTCAAAGATTTCATTTCATTTTCTAAAATATAGCTGTATTGATTTATTGGTATATATTTACCTTCAGTTTGTTTGAGAGAAAATTATTACAAGAACTAAAAAGTGTTTCTCTAGTAAATACGTTTTCATAGTTTAGCTATTTACGTTACTAAACAAATTTGGTTTTTTTAAATACATAAAATGGCGCCCGTATATATATAGGGTGTAACTTAATTAATATAACAAACGTCGTTAGGTGATTCCTGACACCGAAATAAAACAAAAACTATACAACAACCTGGGTGTAACACCCGAAAATTTGTCGGAAAAATGTATAAACCGCCATAACTCATGAACAAAACGTCGGATTGAAGTCGGGCAAAAGAATGTCCATTGTTTTTAGTCGTAGATTCGATTAGTGTACAGTGACGATGCAAGGATGACTTCCAAAGAAACTGGAGTATTCCTTTGAGTATTTTATCAAACGTTGAATGAAGAAATGATCAATCAAGTACAAGATTTAACATTAAAAAATAATAGTGCATCGTTCAAGTTAGAAGAACACTCAGAATTCGAAAGAAAGAGAGATACACATGTGTGATTAATCTATTTTGTCTCAGTACATAATGACGTCTCGGAAGAAGATTTTAAATGGAACGAAGTCTTTAACGTATCACACTTATATCTTCTAGGCTAATGGTAACGGATGATAAATGAACGGCTTCCTGTCCAAGAGTGTGTGAAAAAGGAAAAATAACTTTGATCCAGATTAGGTTTAAAACGACTGTGCATAGGACAGTCAGGCGGCATGTAAATAAATATAACATCGAAAAATGCAAAGATCATATGTGATGAACGAGTGTACAAGGAATTCTCCACATGACCCAGGGATTCCAAATATTGTGTGAATAGATATGGGGCAAAAGTAAGCTGCATTAAACGGTTTCTTCCTCGTAATATGTAATTCCGTGGAATATGGTACTTCTGTGCACAGAAGCAACAAAAGTGGAGAAACAAGGGATGTTGTACACGTTGCATAACGATACCAAGAAGTGCGCTGGAATAGTATACTTGATTTATCCGTTAGATGAATCTTCTCCCAGGAATACTTTTGATGGCGTTTTCCCCTTCCTTCGAGTTGGCAAACCTCAACTTTTCCCTGAGCTATGAAAAACTTCATTGCTATTGTGAATATACCAAAATACTATCCTAGTGTAGACCACTTACATTTTGATTTTATCATTGCCGGAGAAATTTTCTCAAAGGAAGCTCGTTGAAAGTACATTTTAAAAAAAGGATAGTCTTTTTACGACATTCTAATGTACATACCTTAGAGCTGTATGGAATACCTACACGGAGGAATACCTACGGAACTATCGTCCCTTGTGTGCCAATTGCGAGTGGCTTACAGAAGGCTGTCTTGAAGTTTTATTGTGGAATGGCTTCAGTTAGCATGGCTGAGTTGTAATAAGCATCTACGCAACTTGTGAGTGATATACATAGTCAGATGCTCTACTGTTACACGTGTAATTGCTGTATAACAGGATGGGAAATGTTGTGTTCAACGGTAGAGGGTTGTGTCCAGGTATTTAAGGTCGTGTAAAAGTGTAGACGTTGGTGTTTAAGTAAAATTGATTGTGTTAACCTGTACACGCCTGCGCGATGGAAGATTACCCTGTCCACGAGCTGGCAGATATGCAACTCATTTATGGAGTAGCAAAGGACAATAGCCCAGAAGTGAGGCGTTTATATCGTGACCGTCGCCCTCAAAAGAGAGTAACTTTCCTTGTATTTTTCCACGCCTCCATATTCGACTTCGAGAGAGGGGTCCCTTCGGTTTCTCTTACGTGAAATCGGAGGAAATAGCCCCATATGGACAGCTGAACTTGAAGACAGCGTACGTCGAATGATCAAAACCGTCTTGAAACTATCATGTGTATGGCGTAAAAACCCACATGCAACTCTAGTAAACGATCAGCAGCAGAAATTTGGTGTGGTGTGGTGGATAATTTTGTGGTAGGATCTTATTTATTATCGGTCTGCCTGTGTGGGAGTACGTATCTTTTATTTTTACGTAATTTTCTCCCAAAATTGATAGAACATGTGCCCTTGAACATAAGACAGCAGATGTGATTTCAGTATGATAGTACACCTGCACATTTTGACAGGAATATGCAGACTTACCTAAATGAAACATTCCCAGATTGGGAGAGAAAAACCTGTGTTATGACAACCTCGTTCATTCTACCTCACGCTGCTTGATTTTTTATTTCGGGGATACGTATGAAACTCCGGCCACGACAGTCGAAGAACTTGTAGCTCGATGTAATATAGCTGCGGCAATCATCTACGAAATTTCAGATGTGCTTGATCACACGCGGAAAAATTTGCTTCGCCGATGTCATCTTTGCAATGCGGTCAACAGTCGACAATATCAGACTGTGAACTGTTATTCTTCATAGCTGTCTCGTGTACACATACTGCATTGCACAAATACTGTACAAGGTACCTCTGAGTATTTCAGTTATCCTACCTTCTCCGAAACAGAATAAATCGATTGTATATACAATAAATAATTTGAAATTGTATTTCTTTCTTTCCTTGTGCTACACGCGCAAAACCTTGAGTATCGTCGAGTTTCATTCCTTCTGTACTCGTAGTTATTATCTTCCACGAATTTACGCATTACGGGGAGGAAATCTTTTAATCTAGCTTACTTTGGCTCAAATTATATTCACATAATTTGTGGGAATCACTGTTGTTATGTGAAGAATCCCTTATACTCTAGTTCATCGTACATGATCTTTTGCCCCTGACTGTCTTATGCACAGTCGTTATAAACCTACTCTGGATCAAAGTTATTTTTTTCTCATTTTTACACACTCTTAAGTTGAATAGGAAGCCGTTGATTGATCATCCGTTACCATTGGCATAGAAGTTATAATTATGATAAGCTAAAGACTTCGTTTCATTTAAATTCTTCTTCCGAGTCCAGGAATCACCTCCAGACGTTCATTACATTAATGAAGTTACACACTATATATATAATGATAAAAAATAATACCGATATTAGTGTCGATGAAATAGTATTTGGAGTCACTCAGACGAACAGTAACACTCCCGATGCAGTTTAAATCCATACTCAGATTCCATTGCCCTTTATGCTCAAAATGAAACTATTCTCCCCGTGCGAAGAACGGGTATTCTGTTAATAATTTATTATTAAACATCACACCATAAAATACAAAGTGTATCACGTAATGTACACGTTATACTGTTACTTGCTTAATGTATAAATGGAGGATGAAGGACTATTATTGGATCAAAAGATCCAATATATTTCAGACAATAAATTTCTTGTAGGCTTTATATCTGGAGAACAACATATAGTGTACCCAAACCTAAACTATGACTGAACTCAGTATGATGTGCTTAGTGCTGAATAAAACGAAAGCTCGATTTAGGGGCCATTCAAAAATTCTGTTGCCCTTGATCCAAAAAATCTAATATATTTCATTCAATAAAAAAAAAATCTTGTACGTCTTATATCTGAAGAACTACATATAGTGCAGCCAAACCAAAACTATCACTTAACTCAGCATGATGTGCTTATTCCGAAAGTAATACGAAACCTTGATTTAGGGACCGTCCAAACGTTTGTAGCCCCTGATCCAAAAAGTCCAATATATTTCATTCAATCAATAATTTTATTGTATGTCTTATATATGGAGAACTACATATAGTGTAACCCAACCCAAGATATCACTTAACTCAGTGATATGCTTATTGCGTAAAAATATGAAAAGTCGATTTAGGGACCGTCCAAAAATTTTGTGGCCCGTTATAAAAAAAATCCAAAATATTTAATTAATCGAAATTTTTCTTGTACTCCTTATACCTGGAGAACTACATATCTGGAGAAAACTCGATTTAGAGACCGTTCGAATATTTTATGGTAACTGATCCAAAAATTAATATTAGCCAAGATCATAATACTTTGATCCATTTTTTAGATCATTCCTAAAATTCTTGTTTTTATCCAATCTTTCTTTTAAACAGTATCACTCTCTTTGTTCTCAATTTGAAATTTATCAAGCAATTATAAAGCATTGCTTATTATCCAATTTGTATTCGGTGTAGAGCTTCAATTTTCTCAAAGTTTCAAATAAGATAATAAAATATGATTTACTATCGGAATTCGTGTCAGGTATTATTATTACTTTTATTGGTGTTTTCCTTTCTTTCAATTGTTAAAACAAGAAACTACCTTGCACTGTCATAAAATATGTGCTCTTTTCCAATAGCATAATAAGTGCTCATATAATTTTGAACTTTAAAATTAAGGATTGAATCAGTACAAGAAGTACAATTTGGATAACGAATGACTTATAATAGATGTTTAGTGGCGTACTGAAGTAAAGGGATTAAGGACTTTGAAACCCCCCTTGAGCAAGGTATTATGCAAAATTAAGCACGTTTATCATATTAGCACGTTTATATATATAAACACTTGATATTATATAAACTTGTGTTCCTAAAGCCCCTGAACCCCCTAAACATTTGCGTAGAGTACTGATTGTGTTTCTCTTATTATTTTAACCGTTTTATGCTTTGAACGAAATTTGAAGTGCAGGAACCCTGTGAAGGTGACCACCTTTACTATAAAAATTTCTTTAATGGTTCTTAGTTTTTCTTCAAAACAATCAATAACGAACGAAAAATAAATGATTGAGTTTGATTTTAAATCGAAATTTGAAATACCACCAAAAAGTTGGCCCACCCAACCTTATTTTGTAAATGACTCTTAATAATTTTCAAAACAAACTATTTCCTCTTCAAACCAATCAATAAGAAAGGAAAACATGTTATTAGCTTGAGTATTGAATCGATATTTAAAAGCAGAAAAAACAGTATGAAGTTGACCACCAAATGTATCCTGGAAATAGATATATTTTACTGGTTGTTTTGAAACAAGTGATTTTTTCTTCAAAATAAGCAAACCGCCCCGAAACAAATCACCTTCATCAACATTATTTCTTAATTATATTCTTATGTTTTTCGAATCAAATTACTTTTCTTCCAAACAAGCAACAACAAATCCATATCAAACGATTGATTTTGCTCTTGAATCGAAATTTGTAAGTAAAGGAATCAGATTGAATTTGATCACATTCTAAATTTATTTTGTAAATCTCTTTCTCTATTTTTTCGAAACAAGCGATTTGCTTTTAAAAACAACCAATAAGAAACGCTGGGCTTCGGTTTTGATTCGAGACTTTAAAGTGGAGCCAATATGAAATTCCATCACCCATTTATCTTGAAAAGACTCTTTATGTTTTTCGAAACAGACTATTCTTTTTCAAAATAATTAGTAGCATACGCATATCAAACAATTGATTTTGATTTTCAATCAAAATTCTAAGTGGAGGAACAAGGGTAAATTTGGCCATATACCAACTTTATTTTGTAAACATCTCTTTATGTTTTAAGAAAGATACGATTTTTACTATTTTTCTTCAAAAAAGTCAATAACAAACGAAAAACAAACGATTGGCTTCCGATTTCAATTCGAAATTTGAAAGGAGGCAACTTAACATAGGTGCATTGCTTCGCTTAGAAAAAAAAAATCCAAACGCAAATTCTAAGCCTACAGTTTTAAAATTGCAGTTACATGTACATACTTCAACTTAGTATACATAAAAAATTACAGCATTATAAAAATATCAGACAAATAATATTATTTATTCGTTATTGAAAACCTCGAATCAACTATTGGAGTTATTTAGCGTATTTTTTTTTAATATCACAAAATTAAAGGTGTATTTATTACGGCATGGATATATTACGCACAATATTTTTATACAATTTGTATATATATATATATATATATATATATATATATATATATATATATATATATATATATATATATATATATATATATATATATAATTTTTTTAAAAATAGACCATTTAGAATTATTCATCCTTACAATTTTTTATATCCACAAATTCAAGGTGAGGGATATGCGATATTGATATTTTCAGCAAGTGTTGACCACCCTACAGAATGTCGATCCTGTGCCGTGTCGATCCTATGCCGTTTCGGTCCTGTGCCGTGTCGATCCTGTGCCGTGTCGATCCTGTGCCGTGTCGGCCCTGTGCCGTTTCGGTCCTATGCCGTGTCGATCCTACGCCGTTTCGTTCCTATGCCGTTTCGATCGTATGACGGTTCTCTCCTATATATCCTTGAGAAAATAATTGTTACTTAATATTGTGTAATTATAAAATAATGTATTTTTTATTATTTCGATCGTATGAAAGTTCTGCTGTCGATCCTATGCCGTGTCGATCCTGTGCCGTTTCGGTTCTGTGCCGTGTCGATCCTATGCCATTTCGGTTCTGTGCCGTGTCGATCCTATGCCGTGTCGATCCTACGCCGTGTCGATCCTATGCCGTGTCGATCCTATGCCGTGTCGGTCCTGTGCATGTAACCCAGAAGATTTTTTCCTTCTTTTTTTTAAGAGAGAGGGAGAGAGAAAGATGAGCGTATGATGTGATTTGTTTATTATTTCGGTGACCTACGCGCTTCTCTAGTTTGCCACAAAAGGCAAAGATAATTCTGCTGACCAGTTTTCAGTTTATGGAAGGGGATGCGGTGTTTTAAATTAGGGTTTTGGTTCCTGACCTCTCAGGCTAGAAAAACTTTATTTGAAGACATTTCTTCCTCTTCAAGGCGAATGATCTGAAAATTTTCAGCTTTATCAGATGGGCTTTGGCGGCAATTATTTTTCTTTTTCACAGCAAATAGCGGTAGTTGAGGAGTGGCGATGGGGCCTGTCGTTTCTTTCTGTTTAGGTCAGATATGTCATTCACCTACAAAACGGCTGCTAAAAAATATTGAAAACAGCAATAAAAGGACAACTCTCTCGTGTCATTTTTTGTCCTTTTCCTGTCACTGAACACAAGCTTCAAACACTCTTGTATTTTGATTTTAGTATTTCTCAACTGGTTTTAAAACTTTTAATTCAAAACGAATATTTCTAGTGCTCTTTCCACCATTATCAGAAAATTCACAGCATTTTGTTAGGTAGAAAAAATGTAAGAAACATTATCCGCAACTTTATCCGCTATCCGCACAGAAAAGAGAATCCGCAAATACCCATTTTGATGCGGATATATCCGCGGATATCCGCATTCGCGCAGACCTCTAACCATAACTATCTAGCTCCTAAATCTATCTTCGCATAACGACTAGTGCAGTGCAATGTTTGCTCATAGTTTCTAAACTCTTTTTAGACTAATTCAATCGTAAAAAAAAGGAAATATGTTTTTGTCTTATTGCCGGCAACTATTCTTTAAAAACAAAATCGATCATAACCATCACGCTTCAAAAACATCTATATATTACACATTAACACTATGTAAAGATCGGTCGACTTCAGCTCGATTCCTGGTGGAAGCTCATGTGATATAGATCCCTCGTTATGTTGTAAGTCCACGTCTCGTATAGATTCGGTGCTAAACGGGATGCTAAGTCCTAAATCAACCAACCAATCAAAGTTAGGAAGAACTCAACTGTTTGGATGTGTCTGGTAACAAATTATATCCACATTCAGTGTAAAACTTGATAGGATTCATTCTTCAATCTCATGAATGACATTTCAAATGTCAGCGGTTATAAGAGTTGAATTAATTAAAGACTGAAAAGAAATTGTCTAATTTCCTCATACAGGGTGGCCCAAAAATAGGCATACAGTTCCGTACTGATGAACATATTGCTTTTTAAATCATTTTTTTTTGTTATCCATCAGGTAGATTTAGCTTCTTTATTATTTGTTCTTAATGTCTTTTTACTTATATCTTAAGCTCGGAACAGCCGAAGCAAATAAATCTATAAGCTAGAATGTTATACTTGATCAATGCAGGGGTGTATACCTACTTTTGGGCCACCCTGTACAGTACTTCCTAATCTGATGACGAACATCCAATCTTGAAAGCTAAGCTACATTTATTCTGTGCGTTTCTGTTCATAGAATGATACAAGTTTTCATCCTGATTTCAAAGTATTATAGTCTGAAAACGACTAATCGTATTTGAATGGAATGTCTACAGTTCAAAAGAAGTAGAATTCATACACATACACAAAGTACACATAACATCTGGTTTCAAAATGTTGTATTGGCTTTACAAACTAAACAATACGAAATGCAAAATTATTGTAGTTTCACCAAGTTCGCAGTTCACAAATATTTAATATGACATCCTCCGGCTGCATGGCAAGTCAGTTGTCGTATTTTTCTCACATTTTGAACACAGTCGAAAGTTGGGGAATGAACTGATGGTTAATGGGAGAGTGACATCTCCTACCAACTGTACTCAACTTCGAGAAAATATCAAAGGAACAAATTTAAGTAAAAATTTCAGAAAAATAAATTTTTAGCTTGAATTTTTTATTCTCAAATTATTTTACTTTGAAAATTTTTCCATTGAATCAACTTTCTTTTTAGTTTGACTATTTATTTTGAAATGTTTAAATATAATTTCTGTATTCTCAATTTTTTAAAAAAAATTGAAAAACTTTTGGATTTATTAATTTTTTAAGTCGAAAAAAAGACTTGGTTTGGAAAAGGTTTTCGTTTTATTTTTTTCGAATTGCAGAAGTTTCATTCAAATACAATTAGACGTTTTCAGAGCTATATCACTTCGAAATGTTACGAAGATTTCAGAGACCCCTATACCTACTTGCTTTCTCCGGAATGTTTATAATCTCTAGTAGAACTACTTTTCAGATAATGTTAACAAGCTCCGTCGTGGTTATATGATTAGTGTGCACGCCTTCGGGAGTAGTAACCCTGGTTCAGTTCATGGTGGGAGCTCAAGTCATTCAAATCCAACATTGAGCTGTAAGCCAATCAGAGCCGGCACTTGGCAATTTTCCGCCCCATGCAATAGCATCATTTGCCGACCCCTCTTTCTCCAGAAGGAACAAATCTTAAAAGCCACAATGTTACGTATGCTACCCCATTATGAACAACAAAGGGCACTCGCACTCAAGAAGTTCTAAACACAACAAATACAATATCGTTGTTTGTTTTTTTTTAAACAATGTTAGTGAAATATAAAGCAAACACATCTGCAGATGGTAATCTTTTTATACTTGTATAATTCAATATCTGGCTTCAATCTCAATATATCAGTTAAACATTAAAAAAAAAAAAAAAAATGTTTCCACCTTCAATGATAAGAAACTTGTTTGTGACAAAGACAAGACTAGTTTTCATATCAAAACTTTAATAACTAACTAAATGGAACAAGTGTTCGCTACTGTTCGAGAATTGAGTTCTTGTATTTGACAACAATTAAGTAATTCATGCTGGGATTTGTGTGATTAAACTAATGCGACCTAAACATGATTTATGAATGTAGTTTTCCAACAAGAAATATTTATTTTAAATAATATAGTTATGACAGATTTTGCCGCCAAAGGCGACCATCAGGGGGGGGGGGCAAAGTGGGGCGCTTGCCCCCTAAGAGGAAATTGTACTTGGGAATATTGAAAACCCAATAGAATTTTTACATTAGTTACTGCAAAATTTGAAACTATATTTGAAACGTTGCTTATACTTGCCCCCCTTGGAAACCACAACATGGTCGCCCTTGTTTGCCACCCTTAGAAACTTGCTACCCCGTGTAAATGCACGTGTTACACATATGGTATAGCTGGTCCTGAAGCCAATGTCTATTGTATTTCCTCGCTGCTTAGAGTAACATTAAGATTGGTATAAAGGAACAAGTTTTGCCGATAGATGGCACTACAGTCTTCGTATCTTTTCGATGTATTTTTTTACCTTTCACGAAAATTTACAATTTCTCTTACAAATTTCAACCTAGAAACTTCAAATTTTTAGAGAAGGAACTTCATAACCTATTAAAGGGAACAATCCATGCCGATTTTTTATTTAGAATTTTCTTCATTGTTAAAATGGCTCCATTGTTGAAATGGATAACCAAACTTTTAACAATGGAACTGTTTTAACTGTGAAGAAAATTCTAAATAAAAAATCGGCACGGATTGTTCCCTTTAATAGGTTATGAAGTTCTTTCTCTAAAAAATTGAAGTCTTAGGTTGAAATTTGTAAGAGAAATTGTAAATTTTCGTGAAACGTAAAAAATACATAGGAGAGATACGAAGACTGTAGCGACATCTATCGGCAAAACTTGTCCCTTTACACTAACCTTAAATTTCTCTCCAACCAACAAACTAAATATACTGTTAACACGCACACTCTCAAAATAGACACTTAGAATATGAGGACAAAATGGAAGCTGAGAAAAGGCCTACAAAATATCAGTATTTACGATCAACTCTCATTTTTACAGGATTTTCGTGTCCTTATGTTCTATTAAAAAAAAGAAAGAAACCCTTCAATATTTTTTTTCTTAATATTCATAATCAATATGTGTATAGTCGCAAACTTTCGAGATGAAATCATAAAGATGTGAGGATGGCTTTATTTTGTTTGCTTTAACGTCCTACACCTCTTTTCTTTCCCCAAACTATTCTGTAAGATCTAAAGCAAGAAGGCACACACACACACACACACACACGCATACCCATCTCTTGTGCTTGTGAAGTTTGAGAGTTCTTGAGCTCACGCAGAATACAGATGAGCTCTCGCGATATCCTATCCATCAAGTTAAGATTTTTCTCCGTTTATTTTTTTTTTAAAAAAAGCTTAAGCTACTTTCTGTGTACTTATATGTTTTTTTGTAGTAAAATGTGACAGAAACTAGTGGTTAAAAAAGAGAAAAGAAAATTTCGAACGCGTTAGGGAAAGGAAGAAAAAGACGCATTACTAAGGCATGTTAATATTTTGTATGCACATAACATTAGTTTTTTTCTACATTAATGCCAGTCAAAAATTGGCTGTTTTTTTAATCCGAAAAATGTTTCTCTCAGCTATGAATATATTCTACTTTTTGTAGCTATGATATATAATGTGACTTCAGAAATTTCTATAGTATTCCGATTTACAGGAAGTAATGTATCAGATATGAGTATATAGAGCGTGCTGCTCAGTTACTATTCCAATGTTTAGGAAGTGATTCTAGTCCCGAAGACTAGCTGGAAACTCTATTTCTAGACATATCCAACTCAAGACTTTAAGAGTACATACAACACAAGTATTGTTGAACGGCTATGTATGTCTGTCCGTCTATTTGTCTGGTTATCCAAAGACATCAAAGTAAAAGCAATAAGAGCCAGCAAGAAACGGTTATAGACATGCATTCAGCGTCCCCAAAACAATTTTCTTCTACATCCACTTTCCTTTATTCCAACCGAAAGCGGAAGAAATCTACGAATTCTGGTTTCAGACATGGATTCAGTGTCGAAGAAAACTTCCGTCTACATTCATTTTCCTCTATTCCAATCAGAAGAGGAAGAAATGTATAAATTCCGGTTTCAGACATGCCATGGGTTCAGCGTCCCAAGAATAATTGCTATCTACACTCATTTTCCTGTATTCCAACCGGAAATGGAAGAAATCGACAAATTCCGGTTTCAAGAATGGATTCAGTGTCTCAAGAACAATTTCCATCTATATTCATTTTCTTCTATTCCGACCGGAAACGGGAGAAATCTACAAATTCGAGTTTCAGATATGGATTCACTGTCTTAGAAACAACTTTCATCTAGATCAATTTCATCTATTCCAACCGGAAGCAGAAGAAATCTATAAATTCCGTTCTTTTACATGGATTCAGTGTCCCAAGAATAGGTTCCACATGCGTATTTATCTGCTACACAAGACGGAAGTAATATAGATCCACCACTTTCTGTTTCAGATATGGGTTCAGTATCCCAAGAACTACTTTCAACTACGAACATATCCTATTGAAACCAGAAATGGTAGAAATCTTCCATTTCCAGTTTCACACATGGATTCAGCGTTCCAACAGCAGATTGAACTTGCATATTTATCCCTAGTTAAAACGGAAGTGATTTAAATCTAGCACTTCCGGTTTCAGACATAGATTCAGCGTCCCAAGAGTACCCTCCACCTGCGTATTTATCCCTTACTCAAAATAGGATGATATAAATCTAGCATTTCCGGTTTCAGATATGGCTTCAGCATTCCAAGAACAGAAGATATTACCCATTAACCCTCTATTGAAAGAACCGTAAGTGGTAGAAATATATAATTTCTGGTTTTAATGTTATACGCAATAGAACAAAAAGGGTAAAAGGAAACGACAAAAGTTTATTGATATTGTAATATCCCCCATGGTTGTGTTTACAAACACCCAACAAACTTCTATTTACAAACATCAACCATGTGCGTCTTAATATGGATTACTATGATTGCAGACGACAGGGGTAGCAGCAACACTATTGGTTATGTGACGACGCTGGAACAACAGCGCCACCGCCTCAGCTGGATTACATATAAATATATAACCGAGAGGATTTCAACGAGAAACATCAGTCTGCGACTGGTGACCCCTCCTCTAGCTTGCATGGAGATCTTCAGATACCTAGCCCAAAGCCTTTAGTTTGCCCCGAAATCTAGGCTTCCTCTCCTCTGCTCTCTTAGCTTGCTCGTAGCTCTGTTGGTCCTCCTAACCTCAGTGGTCTAACTTGTTTCAGAGCTCTGTGACTCTTAACCCGTTTACTGCTTGCACGGAGCATTGGGGATCCAAAAATCCACTCCACCTAGCTTGCTTCGAAGCTCTGTTACTCTTAGCCCCTTCGCTGCTTGCACGGAGCATTGGGGATCCGAAAATCCACTCCACCTAGCTTGCTTTGGAGCTCTGTGACTCTTAGCCCCTTCGCTGCTTGCGCGGAGCATTGGGAATCCGAAAATCCACTTCAGCTAGCTTGCTTCAGAGCTCTGTGACTCTTATCCCCTTCGCTGCTTGCACGGAGCATTGGAGATCCGAAAATTCACTCCACCTAGCTTGCTTCGGAGCTCTGTGACTCTTAGCCTCTTCGCTGCTTGCACAGAGCATTGGGGATCCGAAAATCCACTCCACCTAGCTTGCTTCGGAGCTCTGTGACTCTTAGCCCCTTCGCTGCTTGCACGGAGCATTGGGGATCCGAAAATCCACTCCACCTAGCTTGCTTCGGAGCTCTGAGGAGATCCTGCCCTAGGCTGCTCGGGTCGTGGGTCAGCTCTCTTTACCCAAAGCATTAGAGAAATTGCGTTATATATTTTTGTAACATACTGTTAATGCTGGATTTTGTAATAAAAAAAAATGTAATGGGAAAACGATTCTGAATTGTAATTTGCTCTTCCTGAGCTCTACCTGCATCTGCACAAGCAGAACTTTACAATATGAATCCAGTATCTCAAGAATAAAATCCATTCTTTCTGTTATTGCTCTACTGAAATCGGAAGTAATTAAAATTCATGCATCATTCCGATTTCAATATTGCTTCTCATGGACTAAAGCGGCAATAAATAGCGAGAAACTTTCTTTTTACATGAATTTCGTCTCTCAAAAATATATTTTACTTCGACTCAAATTCCACACTTGTAACTGAAAGTGGCACAAATCTAGTAGAATATTAAAAAGTAGCGAGAATATTTAAAAAAAAAAAGCCGCATCCCAAGAACAGAAGGCATAACCTCTTAACTTATTACTGAAACCGAAAAGGGTAGAAATTTATAACTTTTGATTTCAATATTGATTCCTATAAAGATGATAAGCGGTAATGGATATAAAGATACAATTTCTTTGATTTGAGTTTGGTGTCGTAAGAACAGTGCAAGGAAGGATCCGTACACCCACACATACTATATGTCACTTGTTTTTACTATATTCATACTATGAACACATGTTTTCACGATTTGTAAATAAATAGTGGCAGACGACACAAGGGAGTCACACGTACTGGAAGAGACGAAGAGAACCGTAGAACCGAAATTTCCCCACGATGGACCTTAAAAGGATCGTCCAAGGAAGAGACCGGCACTAATCGTTCACCTAAAATTCCTACTCCCGAGGCAGCTTTGTGCAAGGGGATTCTCGTTCACCTTCTTCTAACACCATGTTAGGGAGACACTCATCCCATCTAAGGCCGCTTTGGTCTAAGACACTATTCTATCAACCCAAGGTGAAATCTTATGCCCTTTCTATCCAACACGAAAACACTTACTTAATTAATAACAAGATTTTATTGGAATTTTGTATAATACATAACTTTATACAACATTTTTATAATCAAAGGTGAAGGGCTAACGTAACCCCATGTACGTTATTCACTTTACCTACAGAATGTTACAATACATATGTAGATTCTACCTAGATTAAATCTCTCAGCTTCCCTTTTTCTGACTATTCAGACCGAAACTGATAAATTACCATTTCTAGTTAGAATACTGAATTTCTATAGTCTAGAAATCTACCGTGGTTTCAAAAATGTGAAATTAATTGTTCCAAACAATGCCAAATAGAGGGAAATTATGATAATTGTAAGGATTCATATACCCGCACATACTGCAACCCACGGGTTTTCTACAAACACATACTTTTACAATTATAAACAACCCTGGCAGACGACAGAAGGAGACTACATCTCCGGGAATAAAAGAAGAGGATTCGGAAAACTACGAAGAAAGCCGACTACCCTTCGATGGGTCCTCCCTCCAAGAAGATAGCAATAAAAGAGGACGACAGAACCAAGAAGTTATCAAATCAGTGTTTATCGCTCACGTACCAAAGGCTTCTCCCGAGTCTGCTATGAGCGACGGAATATAACCGATTCCGTCTGAGGCCACTGTAGGCTTTATTCCCGAGGTCACATCGTGTGCCAAAGGACTTCGCACTTATTCTACTCTGGAAACATTTAAAGCCTTAGAGGAAAGGCTTACAAGAACTTTTAGAAATTTTAAGACTTTCTCTTAATAAAAAGGTGAAGGGTTAGAAGCTCCCGAGTACATTATTTAGACTATACCTACAGAACATTGTATATTATTTGACTAATTTTGTTAATGTCTGAAGGATACAAAAATGGGTTAAAACAAGTGAGTTTCGTTTCACACTGTAAAACTACAGCAAACTTATAAACTATTTAACTTCAATACTGAAAGTAGAAGTAGTAATAATGGTATATCATTTCCGGTTTTGGTACAGATACAGATGGAGATGATGCCTCTTCTACAAATGTTGAATCGACTCCCTCAAAGAAAAAAAAACACCTTCCAAATTATTACCGTTTTTGGTATATGGCAATCAACATTAAAACTAGAAACAGTTGAATTTTACTATTTAAAGTTTGGATAGAGAGCTAACGGAAGAGATTGATCCTATTCTTGGAACACTGCCTGGATTCAAAAAGGCCGCTTCTCAGCATCTCTATCCGTTTATGCTCTATGGCAGTGTTCGCCAAACCGTCGATTGCAAGCTACTAGTAGCTCGCGGGGACATTTTTGATAGATCGCGTTAATGCTCCGGTTTTCTAACTTTCATACCTCCACTGAGCTGGCACTAATGACAGGGGGCGCTGACCACAACAACTCCTTGTTTCTCCAGTGCAACTGCCATTGTCAGCCTCATCTCACAGTTGATTGTATACGCGTGGGATTGTGCAAGTTGTTTTTTGTGTGTATATTAGACATTTGCTATGTTTTTCGTGTGTATATTAGACATTTGCTATGTTTTTCGTGTGTATATTAGACATGTGCTATGTTTTTCGTGTGTATATTAGACATTTGCTATGTTTTTCGTGTGTATATTAGACATTTGCTATGTTTTTCGTGTGTATATTAGACATTTGCTAACGTGGATAGTTTAATTTCATATTTACTAGAAATGTAAGTTTATAGGCAATAAACAAATGTAAGTTTTTTTTTAAAAAAAAGTTGGTAGTTCTTTTGGTTGGTAGGTTACAGTAGGATTTAAAAAGGGTATGGTAGCTCAGAAGCTTCATAAGATTGAAACTGGAAATAGTAATAAATTCCTACCATTTCAAGCTTTATTAGAGATGGAAGTGAACATAGTAGCTTTTCATGAGGCTCTCAATCGATTAAAAAAAAAAGACAGCTTGTCGCTATCTGCTACCATTTTCGCTCTATGGCGATCAACATTGAAACCGGAAATGGTTGAAATGGTTAATATCTAATACTTCTGGTATGAACAGAAAGTTAATGGAAGAGATGGAACCTATTCTTGAGATATTGAATCGATTTCAAGAAACCAGTTCTCAATATCTCTTACTCTTTTTGCTCTAATACCCGTCCACAGACAAACAGACGGATATAACCGTTCTACAAGACTATCCATAGCACAGTTTGTAAGTCTAAAGACAATTAAATATTCTTATATATAATAAAATACACAATAAATATATTTATTCGATGTTTCATTTTATTTATAGAAAAATAAATATTCTCCCTGTTGCTCTCCTTTCATTATGACCTTTCTATAGATACAAAGGCTCGCTGATTGCTGAAATGCGCCTTTTCTTGCTCACGAGTTCGTAGCTATGTGACGTCAACCACCTGCGATCAAAGCACTCACCCACATGCTCTGCAGGAGTACAATGTTTAATTAGCGACGATTGATCCATATAAAGGCAAGCTGCGTGGACCATTAAGAACCTTAGCAACCCAAAATTTTGTTAATATTCATTACTTCAATGTCCCTCGAGTGAAAAAACCCTCGAATAGTCTGCAATATTTCCATCTCCGTTGAAAGTTCGAATATTATACTTTAAGTATACATGACTATATTTTTCTTTGCTCTTCAACTGACTTTTTTTTTAAAAAAATATGTATTTAAAAATCAATTAAAAGGTATATACACGAGCGATGAAACTTATTCGATCTTGATCAAATGTGACATATTGATAGATTTTCATCAGCTTAGTAACCACATTAAATATTATGGTGTGCAAACTTTTGGTTCTCAAGTTATTGGTCATCAAAGTTAGTGTTTGTACTTGCTTTTTTTTTATAACAAAGTACAAATTCCAAATTTAGTGGCTAATAACTCGAGATAACATTGTATTTCACATGCCCGTTAAGCTCGTTAAGCTGAAGCTGTTCGTGAGATGTGTGCTTTGTATGGAGAAGGAACAATGCCTCAAAGTACTGTTTGCTGCTGGTTTTCGCGCTTCAAAAGTGTGAATTTTGACCTCAAGGACGGAATACGCACTGGTCGATCAATTGAGGTTCATGAAGAGCGATTGAATTATCTTCTTCACGAAAATTCACGCCAAACGACCAAAGAATTGGCGGAGCAGTTAGATCATCAGAAAATTGTGGTGAGCTATATTCACTCAGTAGGCAAGGTTTAAAAACTCAGCGCTTGGGTGACGCACGCGTCAAGCATAAACAACAAAAATCAATGCCCCACAATTGCTACCGGTTTACTCGCTCGATATAGCTAAATTCATAGCCAGAAACAGCGTTTTCTATTCTATAAAAGTAACCAAGAAAGTATGTCGCTTTTTGTGGAGATCTGTGTTCAATTGGCCCTCACACCGTGAGTTGAATGCGAATGCAACTAAGGCGAAGGTCATTTGTTGGTATGGGTATATCCAACTACTACCTGGTTGTGGCAGTTCGGTTACACCGTGAACTTGCGTAAGGACAAAGTGAACATGGGGCCTCCTCAGAGTGTCATAAGGGCGTGTATGCTGTACGAGTTCAAATTGGGGTAAAACGTCGCTGCAACGAGGGGAAAATATGCCAGGCCTTTGGTGAGGATGTCGTGACTACGCGGACAGTGTAACGGTGGTTTAACAAGTTTAAGAACTGTGACGAAACACTCGAAGACGCACCACGTGCCGGAATACCAACACATGTACAAAATGAAGTTCTTGTGGCAGCAATTGAGGCGAACAGTGGCCAGACATGTGAAGAACTGGGACTACAATTCAGTGTGGGTGGGGAATCATTCGGTAGCACCTCCATCAACTTGGGAAACACCACAAGTTGAGTCGATAGGTCCCACATGATTAGACTTCGGGCCAGAAGGCAACGCGAGCAGACACCTGTGTTTCTTTGCTGCATAGCCTGAGAAAGGAGACATTTCCAAATAGGGTGTTGACATGTGATGAGAAGTGGGTCCTGTACGAAGCTTCACGGCACCGTCCTCATTGGTTAGCATCCCATGAACCAGTTGCAAAACAGCCGAAACCAGTACTGCACCAGAAGAAGGTCCTCATGTGTGTTTGGTGGACTGCTCGTATCATCGTGCATCGGGAACTGCTACCAGTTTGTCAGACCATGAATGCAACTGTGTACTGTCAGCAGTTGAGGCGTGTTCAAGAAAAAACTTAAAACTCTGTAGCCAGCGTTTTTAAATCGCAAAGGGGTCCTCCTGTTACAGTACAACGCTAAGCCCCACGTGGCTATAATGACCCGGGACACCATTCTACGCCTTGGATGGGAAACACTATTGCATCCGCCATACTTCCCGAACATTGCACCGTCCGATTATCACCTGTTCCATTCCTTGGTCGATCACGTTAGAGGAAATCAGTTCAAATCCTTAGTAGAGGTGCAAAATGCACTTGATACCTTGTTCGCTTTACGGCCTACCAAGTTCTACTGCGATGGAATCCTTGGCCCTCCAGAACATTGGCAGAAGGTTGTCGATGCTGATAGGGACTATTTTTGATCTTCCAGATACGTCTTAGGTGACATATCAATGTTTGAAGGTGGTATGTGTAAAAGCGACAGAACTTTCTTGACTAGCAATGAAAAATAGTGCCTTCAAGCCAACTTGAAACAACAAAAAGAATAACCGCCCAAGAAAACAAGTGATTCCGCGAGGAAAAGAAAAGCTTTATCTTAACTGGTAGGCATAGTTCATTACGAACTCCTTTAGTGCAACCAAACATTTATTAGGAGCTCCGCTTTCAAGAACTGCACCGTCTCAACGAAGCAATTTAGCAAAAAAGATCGAATAGGCGAAATGGCGTACTTCTGCAACACAATAGCGGTCGTCCTAACATCACCAATATAACCAAAGCCACGAATCCAGAATTTGAATGGGAAGGTCCGTCTCATCCTCCATGCTCTCCAGACTTGGCGCTGTCAGATTGTGATCTCTTTCGAGTGCTCTCAAGTGCTTTACATGATATAGTCATTCAATAATGACATGGAATTGAGAGCGTAGTTGGAAGAAGTCTTTGAGTCAGAACAGAGATTTCTCTCGATGAGGGATCTCAGGATGGGAAGAAGCCATAAACAACTACAGAGTGTGTATTATTGATTCATTACCTGTGGTTTGTTTAAAATAAATTTTAAACCAGTTGAGAATGTTCCAAGAGCATTGTGAGAACGAACATAAAAAGAATGGAGAGATGGAGCGGGAAGGATAACTGTGACTGTTCCTAGATGTAAAAGTAAATCTTTTTATCCGCACCTTCTTCTCTTTCTCGCAAAATATTATCTCTCTATGACTTACGGTTCCCGAGATATTGCTCCTTAAATTTCCGAAATTACAACTTTTTTGGCCAATATCTGGGGAACGGTGGCCAATTAGCCAGTGGCCAGTTGCCCAGTGGCTACCGGTCACTATTTGGTACCAAACTATTCATCATCCTCTTAAATATTGATAAACACCAATATGATCTCTCTATGACTTACTGTTCCCAAGATATGGTTCCTTAAATCTCCGGAAATCGGCCATTTTTTGGCCAATATCTCGGGAACGGTAAGGGTGACGCAAAAAATTTCATCACTTCTTTCAGATAGGTTTTGATGTTCTATGGAATGGAGGGCTCGAAATTGAAAAAAAAAATAACAGACACACACACACACACACACACACATACACACACACACACACACAAAGAGAGAGAGAGAGAGAATTGAGTAACGAACTTTTTAAGTTAATCGAAAATGCTCATGAATTATCCCACAACCCAATATATTTTTTAAAAAAAATAAAACTTTATATTCCTTAGAGAAACTGATTTCTAATGGTATAGGAACAAGTCTGATGGAAACAGTAACCTTTTTCTTTTTTATTTATCAGTAAACCATTACATAGTTTAGTTTTTGATCTTGTATATAATGTACACAACATGTTCTTGCCGCTTGTATTACTTCCTTGCTCTCATTTGATAGACGTAAAATTTCTTTTTCTGATTTTTCTAGCTTATTTTCAACTTCAATAGTGCTTTTGAGTAACACGTAATGTGATTCTGATGAAGACAAATGTGGGTAATTTCTTCTGTACTGTTGGATGAGACACTAATACGTTATCCCTAATAGCTGAAGGAATGAGAGTTCCTAAAACGCCAAGACCCAAGTAGTTCTAAAGGAGGAGCAAAGATGTTCACTTTTCCTTTTTTTTACCGATTATTCATGTGAATTACTTCAGTTATATACGAGCAATTTAACGGATATGCTATTTTAACTTTAAAGGTCATACAGTCTATATGTTTTAAGTTGTGGAGTTCATTATATTGACATATAAATTACCATCTCTTTAGTATCTCATTTATAAATCACAAAATTTAAGCTTTCTACCGAAAAATGATCTTATGAGCCATAAAGCTTGTTTCAGAACTATAGGATTTATTTTACATTTATACGAGTATATAATTCCAAATATCTGTCTGTATACCAGAAATTATGCGTCACAGTCTCATTTATACATATACAGGGTGTTTCAAAACAACACCGACAACGTTTGATTCCTGACATCAAGATAAGACAAAGAGTATAGACCAACCTGAGTACAGAAATGCATCATTTCAGAGTTATAGGCTGCCGTAAACATGAAAAACAAATGAACTCTCAATGTCCATAGCTCCAAAACTATGTGACCTACCGCAGTCGGGTCAAGACTTCACTTAGGAATTAATATCAACGCTATCCAAAAATGCATGTGCAGTACTCACGCAACCCAATTTTTGTAGACGGAGTTTGGCTATGGGCCTATAATTTGAAGTACTCACGAATTACCTCTATAAAAATGATTGCGGAAGTACTGCCGGATTCTGAAACATGGATATGTGGATAGGGCACGTACTAGTTCCTAAGTGAAGGCTTGACCCGACTACGGTAGGTCCCATAGTGTTGAAGCTATGGACTATTGAAATTTATTTTTTTTTCATGTCTTCGGCAGCCCATAACGCCGAAATGACGGACTTCTGCACCCAGGTAAGTCTATACTTTTTGTCTTACTTTGGTCTAAGGAATCTCCTCCCAAATGTTGTCGGTTTTGTTTCGAAACACCCTATATATATATATATATATATCACACGACATATGTTTTTCTTTTAATACATAATATAAAGAAATAAATAAGGCATTGATGTGCCTATTAAAATTTCGTGTGTGACAAAGGAAACGTTTTGGTGCATCTTCTTCAGTGTAATACTTTGAAACAGCAAAATGACTATAACTTATAGATTTTTTAAAAACAAAAATCATTTTTAATTTCTTACTGGTAGCAAGATGGCTCAGTGGGAGTTAGCTCACTTCTCGTGCGAAGGATTCCTGACTCAGTACCAGACCATGTAAGTTTGTAGTAGTTTACAATAGTGTCTGTGGATTTTCTCGTGGTTTTACCGCTTTCTTCAATATTCTCCATTAATCACGTCTTCTTTAGCCTACAAGTCGTAATCGTGGGACTTAAAACTAAAAAAAATAATTTCATTTCATTTTAATTCTAGCCGCTTACTTTCAGAATTTCGTTGTGCTCACAATACATTATGACTGATAGAACATACGCTTACTTTTAAAATCCGTGGACCAGTGACATTCCCTTTCATATCAGAGGAGCATGACGAAAGTTTTTAGGCCCTATTTGAAAAATCAATTTATTTATATACAACCTTTTAAAATTTCACAAAATTGTCCCCACAAATATCAACTTTGGATTTTTAAAAACCATGAGTCAAATATTTATAAAATCGTGTTGTTAGAATATCAGAAATTTCGTTATTATAGACTGCGATAACCCCATCGTCTGTTTGAAAGCGGCGCTCTCCAAGCTTTTCTTTGAGTTTTGAGAAAAAGGCAAAGTTGTACGGTGCTAAATATGGAGAATAAGCCGGGTGCAGTAGAATACGCAAAAGAAACTCTTGTAGAAACTTAAAGTTATCGCTGCTTTATTGTCGTGATGATGATGAAAGTGAGACAGTGGACACTTTCCGTGGACAGATTTCTAAGCTTCAAAGACACTCGGAAGGCAATAAATAACACACCATTCTGTTGTCACTATACGTTGATCATCTAACTGTATAGTTGGTACATTTCCGGTCTTAGAGGGGAAAAAATCCCACCATAAATTTACCCGTGCTCTGTGCACATTTCACTTTCGAGGTAGACTTTCATTTTGAAAACACCATACTGTCGACTGATGTTTTCTTTCGGGGTCATAGTTGTAAATCCATGTTTCGATACCTGTGGCGATATTATGAAGTCTTTACTTTTTCCCTACGAAAATGTTTTAAGCATGTGGTTTTAAGCATATGTTTTAAGCATAAGCATATGGCGCTTATCTTTTTCCTCAGATGTAAGCACATGTGGGACCCAGCGAGTGAAACGCTTGGAAAGCCCGAGTTAATATTTTATTATGGGATTGGCTGCAGTTGATCCAATCTTCAAGCTTGACTGAATTTCTTCGTAGTGATATGCTCAACGTCAATGACGAAGAACAGCAACTGACTAATCAATCGAAGTCCCCACGCGCGCAGAGCAGGACCCTCCTCTTACCCTCGATTCTCGTGAACTGAGGTGTCACCCCCTGGTTCCTGGGTTTTGTAGTCCCAGTCACCAGGTGGCGCGTTCCTGTGGCAGTAACAAATAGTGTTACTGCTGCGATATTTTCATCTGTAACTGCGATACTAGGACGCTCAAAGCGAGACTCATCTGTGAGGCTATGTCGACCATGTTTAAATTCCGCAAAGCAATTATAAACGATTTCGCGTGAAGGGGCAGAGTCCCAGAGACACTTTTCTAAGCGATCATGACACTGTTCTTGCGTAAAATGCTACTTAAAATCGTAAAAGATCATTACACGAAAATCATGTCACCCGAGATCTACTGTTGCCGACTGACAGGGTTAACCTCATCTACAGTTTCAGTTCTCTTAATTTTCAAATAAACCAACCTGCTGTCTTGCAGTTATACCTTTCACCATTAGAGACCATACGCTTTTAACCACCCAGTACGGCAACGCTATTTGAATTTTACTGCAATTCCAAAGCAGACTCTGAGCTTTTCAATACGGCTCACAAGGGAACTTTTTCTGGTGTCAAACGAAATGTGGAACGAGACTATGATCAATCAATTTATGATAGTGAACACGAAAATCCGTAGGCGGGAAAATCCCTCGATCGCAACCGTTCCGTACTTATGGGGGAGGGAGTAGGAACACTGGCAAAACAACACAGTTCTGGATAATGAGACGAAATATGGAGCGAGTTCGATGAAAATATGCGTAGAAGCACAACAAATACTACAATGTGACATTATATTCGACAACACTCTGACAAGTGAGGGTAGAGGCGTAGCACATAACGATAGAGGAGGGGGTGAGTAAGCGCAAGTATAAATGGTCGTATAATTGAGGAACACGGAGAAGCAAGACATCAGGGGAATTGTACAGTAACAATACACAGTCAAATAATCAATCGCAAACTATAGATAGCCTGTAGACGACACCGTGAGGCAGAAATGGAAGAAGGAGAGCTATGGAGTGGATTGTCCGTAGGGTCCAGACCTCCTTCCCTCGTAACTTCCGATGTGTATAGACTGTTATATACATAGAGGAATTCATTTTCATATGTTAATGATGATGATTATGATGACATAAAAGTAAGACAACAATATACGCCCCCTATGTGAATGCACTGTAAAGTCCAATACACCACTATACATTGAAAGATAAGTTCAGAAAGGTGGGGGCCGTTGCGCTCTTGCCTTTCTACTCTCCACCCATATACTTGACCATGTCCATGATATATTACTATGCTATTCCCCTCAAGTCCGGCTCATATGTGTTCATACCTTCTATGGAACTTTTCCCCTACGCTATACTCCACGCTACCCGCCCTCCTCCTCTGTCGTTACGTGCTCCTCCTCCTCTGCCCTCACTTGTTAGAGTATTGTCGAATGTAATGTCACATTATACTATATGTTTAACTGCGCTTCTATGCATATTTTAATCGAACTCATGCCATATTTCGTCTCATTATCCACAACGTGTTGTGTCGGCAGTGCCCCTACTCTTCCCCCCATAAGTACGGAACGGTTGCGATCGAGGGTTTCTCCCGCCTATGGATTTTCGTGTACTCTAACACAAATTGATTGACCATAGTTTCCTTCCATATTTCGTGTGACACTAGAAAAAGTTCCCTTGTAAGTGAAGGTATCCGATGTATGACGCGCCAAGCCAAATATCTTGTTTCTGTTGCTGTGACGTTTCTTTAACATTGTTTGAAGAACTAAGAAATATTTGGTATGTGTTTTATTGAAGACTAGTTCTACACTATAGAGTCATTGAATTAAAACTTTGGGTCAGAAAGAAAATGTCCATGAAACCAATCAAATAAATATATTTTTTGCCCAATTAAAATATTTTTTCAAGCCCAACATTAGGGTTTACTATGTGAAGAATGATTATTTAAAACCAGAATTAGCTCCCAGGGTTTTCTGTACAAGACTATGCACGTTTCTAATATATGAGAAGTTTTCGTGGTCTAATTAATCCTGGCAAACGTTAATGCAAACGATCGAGATTTAACTTTTGTTTCCCATGATGACAAACTTTTCCTGTTTAATCATGAACATGGTAGAACGATTAATTAGAACATCAGTTAAGCTTGTAATTAAAATATTTCTGAATGATGCTCCTATATAAATATTTGTTTAGAGATAATTTAAAAGTCGAGCATAAAGCAAATGTAAAAGTGAGAAAAATTTCCTGTATTGAATAAAATAGAATTGTGCAGCAACTACATCTGAAATTGAAAATCTGCTTCTCTGATAGGACTCCTCTCACTCTCACTCTCACTCTCACTCTCACTCTCACTCTCACTCTCTCTCTCTCTCTCTCTCTCGCTCTCGCTCTTTCTCTCTCATTCCAATTGGTGCAGCAATTTCGTTCAAGTGTTGCCACTTCATTACAAACTGAAACCACACACAGTCTTTCTCCCTATCTTTCTCTTACACCATTTGACTTTTATTCAAAGTTTCTAATTTGAACGCAAAATTTAATGTAGAGCTATCTCCATGAATAAATTACTTTTCTTAATAATAATAATAATTTAAAAAAAGTCAACATCTGTCTCTCAAGAGTCCAAGATATTGAGTTTTCCCGCCTTGGTTTTAATTTTTCAAAGTAATTTCGATTTTAATACCAGCGTATGTGGGCGCACCAGTGGGTCTGAATAAGTGACACTTTTCTCTTTAAGCAAGACATAGAAGATGAGAACGAACTCGCTCCAAATTCCTCAAGTGAAGCTCTTCAAAAATTAGCCACACATTTCCAACACGTGTTTGTTTGTTTAGTGTCATTACGAATATTTAAGTTGAAAATAATGTCAATGTCTTTTCTGTAAATATATGCACATTTGTATACTAAGATTATCGGGAAAAATCAATGTTGTTCAATTGAAGTTTGTTGTAGCAATCGGGAACAATCAACGTTGTTCAACTGAAGTTCGTTTAAGCAAAGTGAGATCATGGATTCTCCTATTATTATTTTTCTTCATATGTTTTAAAAAAAGAAGTTTTCTGAACAATGTTGACACTATCTTTGGATAAGTAAGAACAAATCATAGGAATGAATAACAAAATCTTACGATACTAGAACTATATACAGTACCGTATATATTAATAACAACATGAGTTACAGTTTGTAACACACACATACAATTAAATATTGCGATTCCAGTTCGTTTAAAATTACTTTAGTATCCACAAAACTTACCACGATAATTATTTCAATAAATTAAACTATTTTTTATTCCTTTTAAAGTTTGTATTTCATTATTACTTACAATTCATTTACCAGAACTTAAAAATACACTTCAATCAACTATGGCTTCGCCACTTATTATATCTGTAACAGCAGAAATGAAACGAGTTTAAACAAGTCTGACCACAAGCTTTCTTATCGTAAGGTACCGGACTATTGTCCTAATTGCCCCATAATTAAATATACACAAACCTTGTCGTTGGAAGTTTTGACAATTTATCCTTTCCTTCATCAGAGATATTAAGAAGGTACATCATAAGGACGCAACTTAGATATGGTTTTAAAATGAAACAAGGCAGGCATCTTGAGTTTTGGCATCTTGAGTAATCAAATTTGGCATCTTGAGTAAGTTTCTTAGTACCGTATGAAATATTTTCTAATATACAAATTTTTGATTCCCGAGTTATCATAATCAAATTTGGGAGTTAGACTTAGTAAAATCTTCGAAGAAAAAAACTCTCAGGTGGACTCATCTGATGTTCAACACATTTGGCATGGAGATAGAACTTGGTCTGCTTTGTACATGTGGAATAATTTATTGTGCAGAACTTCATTTCCCGAGTTGTGAGCTGTCGAATTTCAGATTAGGATGTTGTCGAATAAGAAGCTAAGAAGCTAAATTATGATAAACTTGATTAGCAAGTTGCAAATAAAAGATGAACTTATAATGAAGATTTGCTAAAATCAATGAAGGTCTTCCTTTTCCTTCACAATAGGGAAACTTATTAATTTGCGATCAGATCACTTTTCACAAAAATTCTACTTTCTATTAGGTATAAAATACTGCAATTTCAAATGAGTGTAGAAGAGATTGAAGAACGGGATAGGGTTTTATGTCAAACAAGGTTTTACGTGAATTTAGCACATATAGTTAGTACAACCCGGTACATCAACTATATATTGATTTTAGAAAGGCTTACGACTCGGTTAGGAGAGAAACATTGTACAACGTCCTTACAGACTTTGGAATACCGAAAAACTTAATTAGAGTAATTAAGGTATGTTTAAATGAATCCCAAAGTAAAGTCCGGGTAGGAAAATTTTTGTCCACGAGCTTTCACGTCGACAATGTCCTGAAACAATGAGATGCGTTGTTGCCATTATTATTCAACTTTGTCCTGAAATACACTATAAGGAAAATCAAAGAAAACAATCAGGGCCTAGAGTTGAACGGTATTCTGAGGGAAGAACATAGACTGAAAGTATTTGAGAACAAGATCCTGAGACGAATATTCGGACCCAAGAGGAACGGAATGGGGAATGGGGAATGGCGGAAACTTCATAACGAGGAACTACATAATTTATACGGTTTACCCAACATTGTTAGGGTCGTCAAGTCTAGGAGGCTTAGGTGAGCGGGTCATGTAGCTAGAAGGAAGAAAGTAGAAACGCTTTCAAAGTCTTGACTGGAAGACCCATCGGAAAACGACCATTAGGAAGACCTAGGCGCAGGAGATTGGAATACAAAGTAGAAACTGGATGCAGTTAGCTAAGGACAGAAGTCAGTGGAGACCTTGTGTGAACGCGGCATTGAACCTCTGGGTTCCATAGGCCATAGAGTTAGTTAGTTAGTTAGTTATGTTGAAATAACTAATACTTGGCCTGCAGCCTGGAAAGGAGAGGCAAGGAACAACATTTCACAGGCAACCTTCCTGTGACCATGGTAATATAAACTATACCTAGACCTTTCTTCGTATATTACATGGATTTTATCCGCTATAAATAGGGATTTCCGTAATGGAAGTTAACATATAAGTTAAAACGGTAATATGTTAAAGCAAAATAATAAAACGTACCAATAGAATTGGAGAGTTAAGTTCCAAAGTTGGTCGTCCGTTTTTAGCAAAATTTTGAAAAATTATCGGGAAAAATTGATATCGTTTGTGTGCTTGATAATATGTAAGGAGAGCGGAAGTTATTATTATTTTTTAAAAAAAAATAAGCGGATATATACGTGGAATATTTGGCAAGCGGAGGGAACTACTTCTTGGAAGGTTACCGCATGGTTGGATTGTGGGAAAGTAATGAGCATTTGTATTCCGAACATGGCTGCAGGTGTACAGAGACGTTCCATTGGTACCCTTTAAAAACCGTCCTAAAAATGGATGCTTTTCAAATTTTCGTAGGTGTTATTACGCCTTTTGTCGAAAAGCCAGGCGCACGACCAACTTCGGAATAAATTCCGAATTGGGTTGAGTTGCAGACCGAATTTTATGCTCCCTGTTCAATTTGTATTTCATAAGGTGTTTGGTATACTCAAACTCCTTTATATTTATCCTGTTTGTCCATGTATCTGTTCCTCCGCGAGAAAATAAATAATTTCAGGAAGTACTTGATGGACCACGATCAATTTTGGCCAGCATGTAGTTGCTAAAAGGTTAGGAATCCAGTACGTTGGTGGAGGTGATATTCAAACTAGATATGGTTAAAATAAATCATTTCTAGTTTCAACATTAATCAATACAGAGCAAAAAACGGTGATAGATAGCTAGAAGCTGTTCCCTGCAATCGATTATGCGCAGTGGCGTATTTACGATTTTGTTTCGGAGGGGCCTTTGTTAACGTTCGGGGGGGGGGGGCTTTGCCTGAAAATGTGAAAATTCTGCAAGATATTTGATATACTTCGGGGGGGTTAAGCCCGGAAGCCCCCCTAAATACACCACTGATTATGCGTAACAAGACACATCCTTAACTTTCTGCTAAAACCGAAAGTGATAAAAATTCACTACATTTCCGATATTGATTCTGATTTACTTAAAGCTAAAAACGATACAAGAGAATTAGAAGCGTTTTTTTAAAAAAATTGATTTAGCGTTTTAGAAAATAGAAACTCTATTCAAACCGGAAATAAAAGAAATGAACCACTTCTACTTTTAACGGTGATTGTAAAAAAGTAAAAACAGTAGGGGCCTAATAGATAACGAGAAGCACATTTCTACAATCGATTAAGAATCTAAAGAAGATATTCCACTTCCAAAGCCAATTCTGTCTACTAATTCAGGAAGTACAAAAACCTACTTTTATTTCCAGTTTCAATATTAATTGAGAAAATATTACGCCATACAAAACAAACTCCTTCACGAGATACACACGTGACGCTGCTACTTGTTTTATTGAATACAATCAATAACCGTTAATTATTTTCAGTTTTGTTCGAAGTATTTATTTAATGTGATCTTTCCAACTTTGACGCGAACTGTTCTTATTTCTCCTGTTAGTACTCAGAAGAAAGCAGTATTGAGGGAGGGAACAAATCACAGATCCAAAGGTTCTGTCTTGTTCAAATTCAATGTTCTTGTCGAAATAAGAAACACTCAAGTGAAGTATGCCATAAGTACAGAAGAACCACCATCTACAAGCTGGGAAACTAACGAACACTAATCTAACTTCTACTTTGTCTGTATCTTTCGTCATATTAGTATTTGCCTATGTAATATCGCATAATTGCATGAGCGCCGATCTGCAGGAGGGCTAAGGGGACCGGGTCCCCCAAAGTGTGCTTTGGGGCCCAAAATTTGGATACAGCGCTTCTCAAGTCTTTGGATAATAGTATGGGGGCCGGTTCAAGGGGGGCTGAGGGGAGTTAGCAATGTTTTAGGCCCCCCAAAATCTGCATATTTTAGCTTGGATCGTTTTCTTGTCGCTGATTACTAGTAATCTTACATTTACATCAATTTCCTGCTTTCTAAGTTACAGAGTCCTAGGAGCTTGACGAAAACTTACTTTTCTAAACCACGGTGCTGTTTCTATCGTGTATGCAATGTTAAAAAAATTCTAAAAGTGAGTGTTAAGCTTGTAGGGAAGTCGTAGCATGTCACAGAGCTCAAAAATTAATCCAATATTTAAATAAATTAATTAATCCCACATTTTCTAGGAATGGAATGCTTATTTACCGCTTTAAGGGTCACTTTATTTCAATAGCAACTCTCCAAGCTGTTCTTTTTTCATCTGGGGAATGATAGAACCGTGCTGAATATAGGTCCAAAAGATTGTATCTTTTCACGCACTTCCGAACCCTTTTATTAAGCGAGTATGTAGATGCTCTTTCCGGTTTAGTTTCGTCTTCAGAGCGCGTTTAAAGACGCTTTCTCACTGATTAAGAATTAAGACTCTTAAAGTCCCTAAGTACTTAAAAATATTTTGGTGCTCCCATATACCGTATGTATATGTAATTCAAAATATAAACATAGGGGACGCGGTGGCTCGGTGGTAGAGCGTTCACCTCCGGTGCTTGGGGTCCCTGATTTGATCGCAGCGCCGTGTGGTCTCTGTGAGGGACAAACACCGTGCTCGTGGGTTTTCTCGGGGTTCTCCCATTTCCTCCCACTTTCTTCATTCCACCATTTCATTCATTTCTCATCATCATCATCTCCTTTAGCCTAACCGGTATAACCGTGGGACGTAATTTTTTTTTCAAAATATAAACAATAATATACCATAAAAATTAACAAAACCATCGAAATTAAACGTAACGTATAGTACGATCAAAATTAATCTTTATTTCTTTTTGTATTTTTCTCCTTTATGTTTGAATATTTCTTCTATATTTTTTAATTTCCGAAGTTTTTAATGAGGTCCTGAATCATTACTATGGTCATTATCTTTATCATTAACTAACTAATTAACTCTATGCAGAGGTTCAATGTCGAGTTCACAAAAGTTCTCCACTGAATTCTGTCCTTAGCCAACTGAATGCAGTTCCTACTTTATATTCCTATTTCTACAAGATTCACCTTAATATTTTCCTTCCATTTGCGCCTAGGTCTCCCTAATAATCGTTTTCCGATTGGATTTCAGCTAAACTTTCAAAGAGTTCCTACTCTCTTCCATCTTGGCTACAAGACTTGTCCATCTGAGCCTCCTAGATTTATAGGCCCTAACAATGTTTGGTACACGGTATAAATTATGTAGTTCCTCGTTATGAAGTTTTCGCTATTCCCCATTCCCGTTCCTCTTGGGTCTCAATATTCGTCTCAGAATCTTGTTCTCAAATATTTTCAGTTTATGTTGTTCCCTCAGTGCAAGCGACCATATTTTACATCCATACAGTGTAAAATTTATGATTATAGCTTTTTAGGCTTCAAATTCCTCGACAGAATTCGCGACGACAAGAGATTTTGAACTGAATAATAACACGAATTCCCTGCTTTTGGTCGACACTTAATTTCTTCGTGGATGTGGTTTTGGTCTGTTGATATTGATCCTAGGTATTTGAAACTACCTATTTTGTAGAAAGTATTATTTGATACTAGCAGCGTTCACCCCGCTTCGCTGCGGTCACCCCGGAACGCAATAAACCTTGTTAATTAGATAATTTTTACTTTTTCGCTTTCAAGTGATATGATAAAAAACCATAGTAGATTGCAGTAAATGTTAACATTATATCGCCTGTCATTTATGTTAACCCGCCGAGTGACACGGTCATGCGGGTTGCATATAAATACGTTTATTTTTACCTATGATGAACTAACAAAGGATTTGTACGTTATGGACACTTGAATGGTCAATTATCTCAAGACACTGGTAATTAAAAATTAAAGTGATATGATAAAAACCATCTAGGGTCCAAATCCTAATAACCCCCCAAAAATGAAAGAAATTGGTTCAGCCGTATTAGCGTGATGAGGGAACAAAGGATTTGTGCGTTCTCTTTTATATATATAGATTTTGACACATCCATAATTTGCAGTATTATGCTCCAGGCGACTAGTTTTCTCTGCATTTACTTCCAAAATCATGCCCCTGCAAACGTTTAATAAGACCTCTGCATTTCTTTCTATTGTTCTCCAATCATCTTCTATCAGATCTAATTCAGCATACGCTATAACATAGTGAAACCTCTATCCTTACTATTATTATTTTACTTCCGCCAAGAAGGTTATGCTTTTGACGGAGTATCTATTTTCTTCATTCACGTTGTACAGAAAGTATACACAGAGAAAAATCCGTTCTCCGGTCAGCGGTATATTGTACAAATATACGGTATCCTCTTGCTTACTATAGAAATCAGTACGGAGCATACGTTTCCGTATGCTACATAGGCACTGCCCTTCAGTAAGTACGCCAGAAATTTTTACTTGGGGGGTGTTCAAAATAAAAGGGGGGTGCTCTCAGAATAGTGATATACATTTTTAAACAAACTCAAAGAGAACAGTATATTTTGTTACGCAACTATTGCAATACTATTATTATTATTACTACTACTACTACTACTACTACTACTACTACTACTACTACTACTACTACTGCTAATAATAATAATAATAATAATAATAATAATAATAATAATAATAATAATAATAATAATAATAATATCAGCTCTTCGCAGTGGTAGGTTCAATAAAGTAAGTTCACACATTTGAGCATTTATTATTATTAGTAAACTAAGTAATACAGTGAAACCTTTCACCCGGACATCGGTGGAACAGATTATTTGTCCGTAAATGAGAGATGTCCCTAAAAGGAAGGGTTCTCTCTCATAACACCCCATCACACATATTTATGGCATGGAAGAATAAGAAAGTTTGTCCTATTATGAAGGTGTCCACTATTGAGAGATGCCCGTTAAGAGGTTTCACTGTATTAGGAATTAACCACCACTATTTTACCCAGTAGTTATATATGAATTAATTACATACGAATTATTGTAATCATTTTGCAAAATTCTGCCATTATTTCAATTTATTCACCCCCTGCAAGTTTTAGTTTGTGATTTTTTTCCAAAATATTAATTGGGAAAAAATTCTCTCGTCCCATGCTGAAATCACATTTGTTTAGTAATTAATACTGTACATAGTACGAATTTCATTTTAATATTCTAACCCTGTTGTTAACGTTAATTGTTGTAATATTTGATCTCAATCTCCGTTCCTGCTCCTTCTTAGCTACGTTATTGGCTCTGAATATCTCTCATAAGAAAATTATTCATTGATTTAGTTGTTTTCCAGAAATCCAGTTTTTCAATTTACAAAGTTTTGTATCATCTGTTTTGTCTTTTTTAATGTACTCTAATTTTAATAATCCCAGAACTCATAGTGGTCTGGTCTCTTGTAAATACTTGAAAAGGACCAAAAATGGCCAAAAGCACACGAAAAAGTGAGCAAAAAGTGACCAAAATCTCATCATGCTCTTTTCCTTTGTCAATTTCTCCATCGCATCTCTCTTTGTTTGTTGTTTTGTTTCATCTTTTCTTCTTTTTAAACTTCCTCCTTTCTTAGGTTTTCTAAGTATGCTTTGTAGTTACGGTAAGCTGACTTAGCAGATGTAAAAAGCTTCTAAGTAAGTGGAACCAGCTCTGGACTATTTCCGAATTTCTTCATCACAGACATTATATTTAACTTAGCATTAAGAGTTCTCAAAAACGTGAAATTCAAATTCATCAGCTACTCTTAAGAAGAACACACAAGAAGCATAACACAAGACGAACATGATGAACCTCACAAACGCACACACACAACCTTGAACGGAGCGTTAACTATTACGAGAGAAAACTAAAAGATTATTATGATAGAAGAAAGAGTAGACACAGAAGGGTTCTCAACCCGACCTTGAGAAATTAAGCATCCACCAACCGTCCACTGCGCTTTAGAAAGAATAAAAGCTAAAGTGAGAATAAAGCTGACTGTTTCACATGTGACAGAAAGTACTGAAGCTTGCAGAAGAGTAATGATAATGAGTAACAAGTTTCAGCCTTTTTCCATTTGTTTTTATACTTTTCTTAGAAAACTGCCAATGCAAAACATAAATCACACGAAAAAATCAATTTACCTCTCAAAAAAGTAACTTTTATTGACAAATTTGAAAAAAAGTTACTTTTAGTGACCAACTTGAAAAAAAAGTAAATTTTAGTTAAAGAAGTGACTCGCTATGAGCCCTGTTCCGCTCAATGAATTTACATGAATAAAAATATACTTTACAAAAAATTAAGCTAGCGCCAAATGCGTTCCCGCATAACATTAGACTCAGTTTAAAAAATATATAATTCTTACTTCGATTAATCTCTTCATTTCTAGAAACGTTTTTACTACACCCTTCTAACGTCCGTCCGTTGAAACACCATTTGCAGAGCAGGATCGAAACCAGCCACAGAGCTTTGGGGGCCATGAATATGTTAGGAGGGGCCAAGACATTAAAAATTCTCTTACAAATATCTAAATTGTGCATTTTGTATTGAAGTCTGGAGAGGACATGAAAAATTTAGGGAGAGCCAGGCCCTCCCTAGCCCCCCCTCTGATTGCGAGCCTGTTGCAGAGTAGCACTTACCGACTGAATCTGGTACTATATTGTCACATTTTTCTTTATTGAGGAGGAGGTAGGTGAATGACCGCTCAAGACGTTGCCAATTTCAGTCATCTGCATCTGTCCATCAATCTTTTGTCGGAAACGACCGCGGAGCCCAGGAGGGTAGGCATGAGCAGGTCTGTTTCGTCAATTGTTTTGATGGAAATACCGCCCGAAACAATAAGGTCGTGTGGTTCTCGAAGCCGTACATGAGAACGAGGTCGCTTCAAATTTTGAAGCGAAATAAATAAGAATATTGCCTTCTTTTTTAAACGCTAAGCCTTTTAAAACTTGATATAATAAATAACCTATATGATACTGATTGATACAATTGGATTTGGGAAAGTATTCCTTTTCCATCCAGGGGTGTGTGTAAAGAAATTTGGAGGGGTGTTAGGAAGTGTTGGGGGGGTGTAGATTACTCCCTGCTGCCCTTAGATGTTACATCATGCCGTTGTATATACTTATGTTACCGTCGTCAGCTATATGTTATATACGTCCATTTGTATGTGAGATCCTGACCGCCTACATTGTTTCATACGGAAAGTACGTATAGATGGAACACTTATACAGAAGGTATTGTAAAACATGCGTTTTCAGTTATACGTCTGCTGTACGTTAAGTCCAAAAACTACAGGAATTACACATGCAACCTATCTTTTTAAGTACGCCACCTACAATTTTTTTCTCAGTGTACAAATTTAACAGACTGGAGACTGCATACAAAGTTTCCCCACGATCTTATTTATGTAAGGGAAATTTTTCATGCGATTTCATGACCCTTGGCAAACGTCTATACTTTCTGAATATATAGGGTGTTTCAAAACAACACCGACAACGTTTGGGAGGTGATTCCTGACACCAAGATAAGACAAAAAGTATAGACCAACCTGAGTGCACAAATGCTTCCTTTCGGAGTTATAGGCTGTCGAAAACATAAAAAAAATGAACTTTAAAGCTCCATAGCTCCAAAACTATGGGACCTACCGCGCTATCCAAAAATACATGTTTCAGAATCCTAAGGTACCCTCGCAACAATTTTTATAGAGGAAGTTTTTCTACGGCCATATAATTTGAAGTACTCACTACTACCTCTATAAAAATTGTTGCAGAAATACCGCAGGATTCTGAAACGTGGATATTTGGATTATATATATATATATATATGTCTTGGGTCTAAAAGGGCCAATGTCACTTTGTGGCAAAAATGAGACACTCTTCAATTTTAACGTTTATAAATGGGTGTTTTCTTGTGGAAAAAGAAGAGCAAATATCAACACGAAATAGTTTGTAATATATACCATTCATATTAACATTTGCTTTTCTTGCGCAAGAAAATTTCCATTTATAGGCATTAAAATTTGACGAACATCTCATTTTTGCCAAGAAGTGAATGTGGGGAGCCTCGTTTCCTCGATTCTTGTTCAGCTACACTATTTGCAATATTGCACCATATGACCCATGAACCATGGGAAATTTATTCGCTATGGAATATTTCTGTAGTGGTCTCTTTCCTTGAAGCTGTAAGCATGCAATTATTTTGCTTAATTGTTAATCCATCCCTGATTAAAAGGGTTAATTTTCAATTACATGTGGTAGTAATTACCTATTCACTTTATCATTAAATAACTGAAACTCTTAAGACAGTATATAATACATTTTGAAATAATGTTAATTGTATTTTTCTTTTTTTTTTTCCTTTCAGAAATTTTGGATGCATTATGTAAAAAATTAACCGATGTATCGGCCATTTTGTTTATCACCAACTACGAAGAGTATGGAAGAGACACTGCCTCTGCTCAATATTTTCTTCAACTCACTGGATACCTTGGAATACCAGTCATTTCGTGGAATGCTGACAATTCTGGGTTGGAAAGGGTAAGTACATTATCATCTTCATATACTATAGTTGTTGTCAGGTTGTACTAGTTTTGTAAACCGCATTTCTTTTTTCCAAAGACGTGTTATGACAAACCTTATTACAACATAAGTTATTTTAAGGTGGTTTACCACCCGGAAGTCGGTACACATTTTAGCTAATTTCCTTAACTACTGCGCAATGAAACGTTACATATTATAAATATTCTACTATAAGATAGAGTTATGTTTCAGCTACAATACAAAACACTGATTCATTTGGTTGTGTCTTATGATATCGAAAAAAGATAACAAATAAAAGAAAATATTTGATTTGTTTTACAATGAGCACACAAGGTGGCACTTGCTATTAGATTTTACTAGAAGTGCTCAGTTTTATGAAATGTTATTTATATGTGTAAAATACTTTAAAATAACGACCTTATTACGAAATAGATATATTGTTTGACCGTTTTCCATATTATGTTTCATATTTTATTTAAATATTACTTTACACTTAAGGAAATAGATTTTGAGAAGAAACTTACGCAGAACGCCATAATGCGTTGTTGCCAAATTTGTACGTTTACTCTGACAGCCATAATAAAAAAATCCTAGATTCTAGCGATGCAGTTTGAGGAGCAGAACTTAGCTGTGAATTGCGGTAAGGGTCGAAAATGAATATCTTCAGTAAGTATCCAAGCAGAATTCCATGATTACTTCCTTTATTATCTGACATCAGCAAACACTCAACACTATTCTGGCAACGTCGCACTACTCAAGCACCGTTTAGCATAGCACCGAGAACACCTTAAAAGTGAAAATGAAGTTTTTAGTTTTATGTCCCACTCGATTGTATCCAAAAAACTAAAGGAGATGGTTGATTAATGAAAGTGTATGATCGTGAACGAATTGTTGGAATTAAACTGTGAGAGAGAAACAGAACTTCGAAGAAACCCTAGACATGATATTCTCCGTCACAAACAAGCGGAAATACCGCACTTTAGCATCGTGAATTAAAGTCTAGTGATTTCAGTGTTGCAACATATACTGATAGTGAAAGTCACGGATCAAAACCACAAAATAATATTGCCAATGCTCAGAACAAAACGTTAGATCTACTATTCTCATGTTAGAATAGATGGCTACACGTTAGTGAAGTGCATATTTCTTTTCACGTGCTACTCTTGACGACTGTTTTAAGTTGGTCACAAGGATGCGAATGACGTTAGATTTACATCGAAGTTGCACCACATGAGTGTAATGTAACGCCACGTCGTATTATCATGGTCAAGGTGGAACAAAACGAGCTCTGCGGGGCTTCTAACTCCGTTCGCTCGCTCAGCTGTTTCATGACGTAAGTAAATGACTTGTAAATGACTTTTTATGCATTATATATTACGTACAAGAGTAAATGAATATTATTTTTTCTCTTATTTTAATGATAAAAGTGTTATGAAAATTTAAAAAAAAAATAGAAAAAACTTTCCTTGGGCCGGGTTTGAACCCACGTAAAAAGCGATTTTTATTACTAGCCCGTGCGCTAGCATGTTCGGCCACGAGTACCAAAAGCAACTAACACTTGATTTGTGCTATATGTTTGCTACGTGGATTCGTGCATAACTTCAACCAATCAGAACCGTATATTTATCTCCTACGGCTAGGGTCGACCGTGATTAAAATATATGCTAGTGAAGTAACCTAAAATTAATATCGAACGTGACTAGCCGCAAATTTTGCATAGAGATTCATTTTTTAAAATTTATCTGCCTAAGATTGTTCTGTTGTCAGACGGGAATTTATTTTTAAAAAATCGATAAATTAAAACCATTGATTGCAGTTAACATCTGCACAATTTCCATTACCTTAAATTCAAACATCAGTTAACGTTACATAATTAGCTGTGTAACTGAACTAATGCGTTTTTGTTGACGTAAATACTAATTTTCTTATCAAACTACTAAAAAAAAGCCTTGGCCAAATACTTACGTAACATGTCCATGCTGATTACAGCAAAGTATACTCAAATTTTGCGTCGAGTTGACGTGAAACGCTACGAAATGTGATCCAGGTTTACATTGACATTTATTTATTTTCGAATCTATTATGATTGGAACTAAAGATTGAAACGTTTGGAATGTAGTCATTATATTTCTTTGTTAGTAAGAACTTTGCATACAGACGACTTTGCACACACACACACACAAAACTATTGGAAGTATACTGGTACGGATATTTCTTTCAGAATGACCTCGCTATCTTCTTGTTTCTAAGGGTAGATCGTATTTCAGAGTCAAACCAAACCAAGATCATCAGTCTTCTTGTTCACCTCAACCATAGGTTGGTGGGTAACATGGAAATTTTGAAACTTTCTCTCCCTTGAGAGAGCTGTTTTATACTTTGATAAGGTCTCTTCTTCGTAACTGCATTTAGATATTCCATCCTTGGTCTTCCTTTTCCTGGTTTCCCTTTTGTCTTTCCCTTTATGATATCAGCACAGTGATCCAACCGGATTGACGAATAAGATGCCCAACCATGCTGTTTCTTCTTTCTTCTATTATCTTCACCATTTGTCATCCGTCATTAGCTTCCTTTAATACGTCTTCATTTCTTTTCCTTTTGGTCTATGTTATACGCAGCATTCTGTGTCAACACCACATTTCAAATTTTTCCAGCTTGGATATTTCAGCTTTTCTCAATGTCCACGTCTCTGATCCGTAGAACACCACGCTCCATACTAGGGTCCTTAATATTACATTTCCTTCCTTATTTTTGTTTTCATGTTGTTTTTTAGGGACTTAGAAAAGTGATGGTGTTCCAAGTTCTTCCACCTCGCAGTGAAACAGCCCTAGAAGACATCCTATCCCTGCCTGTTTTTGTCCACATTTGAGCCATGCTGATGTCAATCATCTTCAGCCTCAGTGTGGTAATGGTAGAGCTGCTGCCCACTACTACAATATCTCGCTTCGTCTGTCTCCTACCCCGAAAAACTTGTCCGGCATGGGAAGCCCTCTGATAGCGAAGCTATCTCCGGCATAGCTCTTGGGATCATCACAACACGCAAAAATATTATTATTATTGAGGTCACGAAGGACTATGGCTTGCTGTGTTTCAACATGAATAATTTTTTAAAAAATCCAAAAATTCAAGTAAAAACAGACTATTGGTAACAAGTGTTATCAGGTACGGGGTGATTTTTTTAAAACTCACGGATTTCATTTGGATCTAGAATTTCTAACTCAAGTCTGATTTTCATGACGTTTGTGGCAAATGATCAAGGAAGGATGGGAGATACATGGAACTTTGTATACTGGTTTAAATTCATCCGAAATAATATCAATCACGCCTTAAGAAAAACAGCAAATATTTGCCAGTGTATCTTACGATTGGGAGTTTTCTCCGTTAAATGGCACCTTGCCAAGGTGAACAAGAAACAGGAAACTGAGCCCTTGTATTGGGAATTGTGCTGTACAATTCTGTGCTACTGTGTGAGTATGATCAGGACACAGTGAGAATTGTGTGGTCTTTGGAGCAACATGAGTTTATCATTAACAGTTTTTGAGAACTGAATCAGTTATTGCTACACAAAGGGCATTTAGAAAATAATTAGCCTCACATTCTGCCCCAGACAGGAACATAATATGGTTGCTAGTGAATAAATTGGAAGAAACATTATTATTTTTGAGTAAGACAAGAAAGCATCGGACCTTGGACGGGTGTTGTGGTACATGTCGCCCAACCTGTCCTTAGGTCGCCCAAGAAATCTCTCTGTATTTTGCAGCAAAAAACCTGCTATAGTTATTCAACATGAGATTTATAGGTGTTACACTTAATTTGTATCCTCACTAACACTTAATTTGTATTCTGCAATTTCACTTCAAAAATCCAAAACCTCATTGCAATTGTAAGGTACAGTGGCGAATATTTGCTGTTTTTCTTGAGGCGTGGTCGATATTACCCGGATGAATTTAAAACAGTAAACGTATTTCCGTAAATCTCTCATCCTTCCTTGATCATTTGTCGCAAACCGCATGAAAATCGAACTTCAATTAGAAATTCTAGACCCAAATGACATCCATACGTTTTAAAAAATCACCCTGTATAAGCGTGTGAGAGCGTGCGTGAAAGAGATAAAGAACGTATAGTGTTGGTTATGACACGAGGACGGTTGGTTACTGAAGGTCAAACGAGCTACGTTGTCTAGCACCCCCGCCATCCACTTGTTGCTTACTACACCTAGATTAAATAGATTTCCTCCGTTGCCAGGCGACTGATGGAATACATCTCTAGAGCTACCCATCTCCAGGAACTTTATCTGCGTACAACGAACGGGGCGAAAGGAAAATTGCTCAACCCCGATTTATTTTCCTTTTTTCTTTTTTAAAAATTCTCCCGTAGTTTTATTTATTTATTTATTTTTAATTTCGCATTCCTTGAGAATTGAATTTGTTTCACGTACTAGTTTGTCTTTACCTTTTAATTACTAAAATAAATTTTATTTATTTAAAAAAAAAATAATCAAAGGGGTTATTATTGAAGGCTCTTCTTTCGTTTTCTCTTATTTATTGAAACATATATTTCTTTTAAAAATATGCGATATTCTATTACATTTTAATCCTTGTTTTGTTTTCAGTTTAATCTACACACAACCTTACCTACCTTATATTCTAAACTCAGTGAGTGAGATTTGATAGGATTTTTATCCTATATTCTCAGATGCTTACTAAGAAAAGATTTTTTGATTAAAAAATAGATTTTTTGTTTAAAAAATTAATCTCAAAATGAATTAGAAAGTAGTTAAACTAGAAGAGAATTGTAATATCACAGATTTTTATCATTTACAATCTTTCCAGCAAAATTACGTATTTCAGGCACAGTATTTCCTAGGACAGTGATGACCTATTTTTTTAAAAGGATAGGGCAAAAGAAAATAGAAAAAATGTAGCCAGGCCAATATGATTTATTAAAACCAACAATGGTATATTTTTACAAAATTATTGTAATACTAAACCCTGTTAACAATTGAAATATTATGTAGGTAAATGTGTTGAATGAAATTCTGAATGCTTTTTTAAAAGTTTGTCATATTCTGGTTCGAACTAGGATGCACTAATTCTCAGAGGTGCCCACAGTCCGTAGTTCACTTGTCACTGCCTTAGGATATTATGCAAAAGTTATATCGCTTCCACAATTCCGAAGACAATTACAATGGTACAACATAATAAACAAAAACATTACCTTTTCTATTTTTCAAATATATGGTAGACTGGGTGAAATTTTACAATACAGGGATACTATAAATGATTAATTCGTTTTCAAAAGGCTATATTGTGAAAAGTATTACACGTACAAACATGGGAGATACATGAAAATAACCGCAAACTTGTGTGAAAAATACATGTAAAGCAGTGGTGCCCCCCCCCCCTCATGTCAATGACGCATCCACTCAATTGTCTATCCGTAGGTGTTCTTCCATGAAAAAAAATCTTTTCGATTAATTTTTACACCCCCTCAAACACATTTATATAGATTTTTAACCCCCCAAATATTTCAATGACGCAGTTTGCGTCATAGCCCCCCTTTGTGGGCATCCCTGTGTAAAGCAAGAAAAGAGTTCTGTGTTACAATATGCGAGGTGTTCGTTTGTTACAGAACAATGCCACACGCTTTCAGAAGAGAGCACCGTAAACAAACCACCGTGTAAAAGGGACAGAAAACCTGGTGAGTTTGCAGTTATTGGTATATATATATATATATATATATATATATATATATATATATATATAGGGTAGTTACGGGACATTTCGACACGCTAAGGAAACACTGGTAATAATATGAACTGAAAATTGCAATTTAACTGGGAAAAAGAGACAAAATGTATACATGAATACTTCCACGATCTGTAAATCACAAAATGAGCTCATAATATTAATGAGCAGACAACTTGTGTATAGAAACACGTATTATTGTAATTGAAACCAGTTGGAAAAATGAGGGGGAGAATTGGACACTAACGATGGGAGATTTCGACAGTGGGAAATGCTTCACAGATGTTCAAGATAGAACTCTCACACTACGCTGAGTACGCTCTTAATCACAAGAGCCATACGTGTAATGTACATCAGACCCATTTTGTACACATTGCTCATGGAACCAGTTCTTACACTTCTCCATACAATGTACCCTCGACTGGCCATCCATGTCGTCAAAGAGAAAGCCATTGCATGTGTTACAATAATTGCTGGGATCCGTTACTGCTCTGGAGGTAGAAGCTTGAGAGTTTGTGTTGCTGACACGATGATTGCTCAGCTTCTTTCGAACAATTTCCACCTTTTACAACCTTAGTGCCTTAGTTATGTATTCTGTCGGCCCTCGTAGCCAAATGTGATAGTGCAACATGCTAGTAACGAAAATCGTTATGAATTCTTTGGATATTTCAATGTAGGATTCCTGTTTCTACGTAAACGACAAAACGATAAAGTTACCTGTGGTACTGGAAACAGATCTTGAAAGGATGGGGAAGACTACGTAAATGACGTGGTTTCTGCTGAAGCTTGTTCTGCACTTGTAGTGTTTTGAATAGTTGGAATGTGTTACTCTTCCAGGTCATATATGAACACTTCCTCACCTAAGATATCAGGATTATAGGGGTAGATATCATACCTTTTGAAACCACTTGCAAACGTTTCAACATTTACTCACTTCATCCAAGGAAAACGCAGTAGTGCTCCTACGTTGTCTCTCAGGATGCTTTTGCCAAAAATTTCTGTCGAAATATCCCCCAATTGTCTTCACATACAACAGATAGCAGCAGCTATCACTCTGGAGGGGGTTGTCCATTCTCGTGCCATTACTGCATTCCCGAAGCATGCTGTGTTTCACTCACAGCATCTTTCATGCTTCGGTAAACATACCTGCCAGCTAGCCCTTAAGTTCGGCTTTATTAATCTTATAACACACACGTTTTTACGTACAAAAACTGCGACTTATCTTAGTTATAGATTCCTAACTCCTCACAACTCGACAATATTTTCTTCCTTCTTTGTACAGCAGCTCACCAATGTAGCCGGAAGACAAACTCCTACCTTGTAGCGTTCCCGCTGCAGTCGCATTGTACCAGGGTTGCTAACTTCTTACAAATGTCGGAATCTCCCGAATATCGAAATGTCCCGTAACTACCATATATATATGAGACTTGGCTAAAAATACCAGGACTGGCAACTATGTCAGTAGTATACGTGAAGCAATGGGGAGCGCACCCGCAGAACAACCTTGACGCTCGAGAAGAGAATGATACATGAATTACTGCTCTGGATCGGATCTAGTCTGTGAGCAGCGATTGAAGCGAGAGGTGTGCAATCGCGTCGCCGGAAGAATGGCAAGTATGAAACTTGAGCAGCGCATTAACTTTAAATTCCTTGTGAAATTACAGAAATGATCGAATGAGTGTCTGAAACTGTTGCAGGATGTATATGTGAATATGCGATGTCACCTACGCGAGTGTTTGAGTGGTACAAAGGCTTCAGCAAGAGATGCAAGAATGTTGATGATGATGAAAGACCGTGACGTTTTGTCACAGCAACAGAGAAAAATGTTGCAAGAATGACGGACATTGTCCGGAAAGTTAGCAGGCTCAGCATTCGAATTGATAGCAGACATGGTGACCATCGATAAAATCCCTGTCCGCACAATTCTGTACGACCACTTGAACATGCGCAGAGTTTGGACTAAAATGATGCCGTAAAAGTTCACACAGGAGCAAAACGACTTCGGGAAGCTCGTGTGTAGTGACACAATAAAATATCTGAAAGTAGAACCAGACTTGTTAACTAAAATCGCCACTAATGACGAAACGTGGATCTTCCAGTATCATTCCGAAACAAAAAGACAATTCATGCACTGGAAACTTCAAGGCTTTTTTTTTTTTTTCTTAATTCAATATAATAGACATGTTTACCTGCGAATCAATTCGTCGCTGAGCAGTAGGCCTACTATCATACCATTACCGTATACAACACTATGAACTACAATTATAGTAATATATCTGCGTGTGTGTGTGTGTGTGCGGTATGTGCGTGTACTTATTGCATAACGTATTTCTCTTAACAAAGAAGATAAAAACTATTAGCATTGGAATGATGACGAAGAAGGGAATCATTTCTATGTTGATTACTAATTCTTTCAGCATATTTCGCGTCTCATATTTATATTTTGTGGATTGGTTGTTTTTCTTGAAGTCGGACATCACTTTCAGCAATGATATGGACTTGCAAACCATGCTCTGTAGGATAAATGAAAAAATCAGAATTTATACATAATAATAATAAATATGATATATTAGGCGAGCTTTCCTTCCCTAGCAAGCGTAACTCGAACACAGGGCCGGATTTAGAGAGGGTGCACTGGTGCACTGCACCCCACTTTCGTTGTAAATATACATTATTTAAAATGAGCAGGGCAACATTTTCACAAGGATTCTGTACGATATAAGTGTCTATGATTTAAAAAATTCCTAATCTAAAGCAACAGATTAATTATACAGTGAAACTTATACTGATACAAAGCAACAGTGGCTCAGTCGGTAAACCGTTGGCTTTACACTCGGAAAGTCATGGTTTCAATTCCCCGAGATCAGTAAATGAGCATTTGCAGAGCAATTCCTCGTTCACATCACAGATGCCTAAAGGCATTTTAAAAATTTAAATTTAATTCAAATATACTGGCAGTTATTGGTGCATCCCCAATCAGAAAATTCTGGATCCGGCTCTGCTCGAACGTGCTACTTTGTCTTGCTTTTGCCAACGAGAACGAACGGCTCAGGTCACTCGATTAGGCATGAGCGATTATGAAAACTGAGAAAGTATGAACAATGATACTACTCATAAAAGTACCCTTGGGAACACATCAAGACGTACAAAATACTTGTTGCAAATTTTTTGACTAGCCCCTCAAAGTAGTTTTCAGCATTTGCTTTTTACTTTGTCTTGGCAGTTGCATGTTCCGACCTGACTTGATATAGAGGTTAAATTTGGCTACTTTCCCAAGAATAGCTAAAAGATTACTTTTGTTAGACCTAAGTCTGGAGACTTTCGGTACTTTTAACTCCAACTTTTCGTCGCAATATGACTGTGGATTGCACTACTATACCGTAAGATAGGGTTACTTTGTATCTCAAGTGTAACTTTGCACTAAATATGAAAAGAGTTGCACAGTCCTCTGTCGGTAAAACTATGAACTGTAAAGAGAAAGTTTCAACTCCATCATAAGATAAAACATTTCTCTAAGTGTATTTTGGTTATAATGTTGGTGGTTAACTTTAGTTTTAATTACCCGGAGGGTTCGCTATTCTAGCGATATGGAAAGCAGTCATTGTAAAGGTCAACAAAATTTGGAAGATATCACCTGCAAGAATTTCCGTCAAAGTTAAGTCAGTTTCGTAGAATACTACTGTGTATAATGGGACTTTGAAGCAATACTTGAAATTGAAGTGTGAAACGTTTTAAAGTCATAAAAGAAAATAAAACTGGGAGAAGGCGGTTTCAGCCTCTAATCGGGGTTACTTTGCACCAGTCCAAGGTAACCCCTTAGATAGGAAATTACTACTGCTGGCACCTCCTGCCTTCTAATTTTATAGAAATTTCGTACTTAGGTATGCCGGAATGGATTTCTTGTTGGAAAATAAATTACAAACAGTGCCGATCCAGAAAAGCTTAGTTTGAGAGTGGCTTCACTCAGAAAAGCTTAGTTTTTTTTTTTTTTTTTAAGAAACCACTGGACTTTTGGGAAGAATTGAAGCCTATACACATAGGAATGACTAACATTAGATTTTTAAAAAAAGGAAAGAAAGAAAGAAAAAGAAATAATGCAATTTGGGTAGTCTTTAGCCCCAAAGCCTCAAACCCTGTAAATCTTGCATTGATTACGTTTGGGATGATATTCTTGGATATAAAGAGCAACCAAGGCAAATCAGTTCAGGGGGATCTTTTTCTGTACCTGAGTTGGCATTTTTGTGGGGCATATGATAAACCATCAGAATGTGGTTCCTGTGCCGGTACCAGAAAATACATAATTTTCTTTACAAATATCGAAAATTTATACTAAGTACTGATACAAGTATCATCATTCTATTATCAACATTTGTAGACTGCATGCAGTTTTGTGTAGAAAGTGAAATGTAGGTGAAGGTGTAAAGGTGAAGAAGTGTAATGAAGTCAGAAAAATGCTAGGTTCTGATTAATGTGAGGAAACTTAAGGAGACGGAAATGAGGAGCAAGGTTAATTGTGTATCAATCCTTTGTTAAATTTATCACAAAAAATACAATGACGATTTCATAATGAAAATTTTATATAAAAACACAGCTTTTAATACTTGTTATTCAGAGGAGAAATGACAAATAATTTAAAAAACAATGGTCTGGTAGATTGTAAGAAATAATAATAAAAAAAACAACCGTCATATCATGGTTCCAAATTAGAGGTTCCTCTTGAAGTCGATCTCAAAAGCTTACTAATCCAATGCCAGGCCGAAGGAAGTCTTTCGGTGCAGAACCTACATCAAAAAGCTATTACGCGCTATCTCTTACTAAATATTGAAACCGAAATTACAAGTAAATTTGTATCATTTCAGATTTTAGTAGAGTGATGGAGTGAAAGTAGCATTCTTTCTTCAAAATATGAATTGATTTCTTTCTTTTTTTTTTTTAAAAAAAAAAGAACTATAACACTATCTTTTATCGTATTTGTACTTAGACGATCAATATTGAAACTCAAAATTGTTAATTCCTACCACTTCCGGTTTAAATAGAGGATTCATGGAGGACATGGAATCTATTCTATCAATTCCAAAAGACAGTTAGTAACTATCCTTTACCGCTATTGTTCTATGGGGATCAACGTTGAATCTAAAAAATAGATAATTTCTACCACTTCCAGTTTGAATAGAGATTTAATGGAGTAGACAAAACCTGTGGCTGGAGCGGAGCACTGAATCGATACAAGAAAACAAAAAGTGTCACTATCTAAACGTTTTTGCTCTGTTACCTGTCGGTAGCCGATCTATAGCAGTCAAATAAAGGAATAAACATAGGACAAAGGAATATTGTTCTGTCCCAACAAAGGAATAAACAACTGGGACAGAACAATAAAGAAAGCCATAGCTATCTCATGGGAAATGAATACTTTTAATAGAGACAATGGGTTTCAACTCAGCCCTATCTGGTTGACTCTTTTCAGGAACAAAATACAAAACATTCAACAAAGCCATTTCTCGTAGCCACAACAATAGCCATTCAGGAGCTAGCATCCTTCAGCCAATAAGAAGTCAGCGTATAACTCGGCCAATCAGAAGCTCCACTCATAGCTCTATCCATAAATAGTCATCATGCTCTTATCTCCGGTCTCTTCATTACTATTCCTGAAGATGAATGCAACGTCTGGATTCGAAACGTCGGATGTCAATACATTTACCTGGCTGATAGCCCGAGAAGACTTCCTAAAATGTTTGTCCTTCTATTGTTACAAGCTCTGAGCTGAAGAGTTCTGAAATAAGACATCTGCATAGTCATTTCATAACTTTGGCCCCAGCAATATTCTTTTGCTACTTTCTCTTAGTTTTCACTGAAATTCCGAAAGAAAAATAATGTTTGGTATCGGTTTACAACTTAAAAAAAAATAGAAAGACAAACTTCAAACGAGGATCGTTGGGCTACAATATGAGTTAGACAATTAATATGGTGTGAAAGGTTATGTTATTTTTTGCCATAGGTTCACTTCGTGTGCTGTTTAATGCCAATTCCCGTTTCTTGATGGCATTATGGATTCAACACTTAATGAAAATCTCCATCTGCATATATTCAAATTAAAAAAAAAAAAAACACATCTTATAGTTGCTGTTCTGGAGAAATGGTGCTGTACTTGGCCTTGCAAATCTAACAGCAGGGTGTGATAGGCGCGGTTCCAAGGAGGGCTATAGGGGCTAAAGCCCCCCTGGACGCTCAGGTATACTGGATAAAATGGGCTTCAATCCTACTTTCTTTACACTGGATAGAACGACAAACTATTGTTTTAGCCCCTTCCTTGATCATATCCTGGATCCGCGGCTGGAACGTGGCATGTAACAGCGAGGACGTCATACCTCATACGTATTAAGAGATCGGCATAATTGATCGTATCTTGATAATCGAGTGATCCTTCGTTAGCTATGAAAATAACTAAGAAGTGAAATCTTCGAGCAATTCGCTCGGACTTCTGCTTATGCACTAATCAGAAAGACAACTTGAGATGAGAGGTATTGAACGCTGTAAATGTTCGCATGCGCTTTGCTGAAACTTGCTTCCCAAATTTGTCTCCGAGTGGCCACATGGTCGTTGAATAAGACCCTGGAGAAAGCGTAAGAGAGCTCACTATGCATTTTTGAGCAGGGGCAAATCTAGAAGATAGGGGAAGTGGGAGCATAATGACCCCCGGGGCAAGATGGTCACCCCGCTATATAGCGGTGTTCCTCTGGTGACAGAGAATTGATACTACTGCACAAGCCGTAGTTAGTGTGGCACGAAGTGTTTAAAAAGGGTGACGTCGCCACCTTCAATAGCGTGTGAAATAAGTGGAGAAAACCATTTTCATGGAACGTCCATGTAAGGAATACAGTGAATATTCTACCCATTGTTGAAAAAAGTAATTACTTGAATAAAACATGATACACACATAGATAGTGAGAAAGGTTTGGCCATCAAACAATCATGCATGATTTCGTTGTGGAAGATGGTGGATAACAGATAAAGGGTTTTTGAAAATTATATTGGGATTGGGGCAAAATGGACCCTTAAAATTGTACAGGGGACCAAAATATCCCGTGTCGAATTGAGCATGGTAATATATTATCCTGTGAATAGTATGAAGTCAGTGCTCCCTGTGATAGAGCGTGTGTCTTTATTTTGTCATCTGTTGGCATGTTAGAGACCTAGTCTCGAAATTTTTTTGATAGCCCCTCTATTCCTCTTCGTATTTTCTTTTTCATTTAGTTTTATTTTAGTATTATTTTCGTTTTTATAGTTTTCCGCTCGTTGTTTTATAATTATGCAACTAATGTTTCATTAACATTTTCAATGAATAAAGAAACTAGCATTTTCTTATCGAAACAGAACATAATTTTGGTTAATATGTATATGTTCCAAGGATGGGGCCATTTTACCCAGGGGGTTGGGATAAAACGGCAATTCACAATAGGTCCATTTATTTGCATTTGCTTGGTAAAACTTTCACGCCTTCTACCTATTTACATATGTAGAAGAAAGAATAAAGAATATTGTACTGCAAAATCATCTACTTTCCATTCATAGCAACGTTGCTGTTTCAATTCCAATCTTAAGATGTCTATTATGCTCCCACCTCCCCTAAAAACTGGGAGGCAGCCTGACCCGACACTATGATAAATATATTATGAATTTTCTATAAACTTTCAAAAATATATAAATAATAGCATAAATTATGTTTATAAATAATATATAAATTATGTTTGCCACTCAAAAAACTGGGTAGCCTAGGTCACCCGGCCCCGGCCTAGATCCACCACTGCTTGTGAGCTTGGATGTAGAAGGGAAACAATTTTGCTTACAATGTATCGAATATTGTTTGAGATAATGTACTGTACTTGGAGACATACCGTATAATACAAGTAACTTGAAATAGAATTCCACACTTGAGACAAAAGAGACTTTAGAAAGACAACTGCAGAAAGACGTACAAGGTATATTTGGGGCGTAATGCAATAGCGAGAAACTTTGAAATTAATTAAGGGAACCGGTAGATCAACACCACCACTGCAAAATTAGAGCTCCTATCGGGAATTCAACTCTGGACCGCATGTACCAACTAAGCATATTATTATTATTATTATTATTATTATTATTATTATTATTATTATTATTATTATTATTAGTAGTAGTAGTAGTAGTAGTAGTAGTAGTAGTAGTAGTAGCAACAAAAGTAGTAGTAGTAGTATTGGCCTTATGACAATATTTGACACCTGTTATCCTGCTTCTCATGTAGTTAACGAACAGTTGAATTGATTCTGAGTTGAACGTCCCGTTCAGCAGCGAGACTATATGAGACATGGATCTACTGATTAACGTGGAATCCGAACCACTTGAGCTCCCGCCGGGAATCGAAGCCGGGTTTCCCGCGCCTTAACGAACAATGTAAAGTAAGTCGATTCGTAAAACATGCTTATAGAACATGATAAAGGATTGTATTTCTTTCATCTTGTGCAGTAATTATTTATTAATTAGCAACACTAATGAATGATCTTCGCTAACTTCATCAATTTAGTCGTTTCTGCGGAAGCTTCCGGAGTAGTAATTCGAGTAATTTTACATGCAGAGAGAACAGAAAAGGTTTGAATACCCATCCATAATCATCTCCCTGCAATGGTGTACAGAAGCAACCATCCACGAAATCTCTGCTCAACAACCGTCACAGAACACAATGACTGATATGGGCAAAGGAATACCACCATTTGACGATCGAAGCATGGTAAAAGGTCGCCTGGATAGATAAGTCGAGATACCTGTTGTTACACGCTAATGGTCGAGTACAAGTGCGTCGTCAACCGCCCGAAGCAATGGTCCTCTTGCCAGCAGGGAACAGTTCAGACCGGTGGTGATTGTATCCTCGTATGGGGACTATTCACGTGGGATGAAATGGGACCCCTAGTTCGTTTGACAACGTCTCTCACCGGCGAAAGTCACAGTAACTTATTGACAAATCATTTTCACTTTTCTTAGCATCCTACTGGCAACGTATACCTATAGCAAGAAAATGGTTGTCTCATCGCTCTCGAATTATGTTGGACTGATTCGATGAGAACTAGCTACATGCATGTGAGGATACTTGCCTGGTTCCCAACAAGCAACGATCTCAATCCTATTGATTACATCCGTGACGCTGTCGAGAGTAATGTGTGTGCTGTGGACTTTGCTCTGACCAATCTTCATGCGTTATGGGAGACTTTGCAGCGATCATGGATCAGTGTGCGTTTCCAACGCTTCCAGTGTCTTATGGAGTCTATTTCACACTGTATCGCAGCCATCGCTTAGACGAAACGAGGTACTACACGCTACTTGTAAAGTATCTCTAATTATACGTTATGTGTTCAGATTTTCAAGTTATGGAATCTACGTTTGGTAAGAAAGTTTAAAATATCCACATGCACATTAGGTAAAGAAGGAATTTTGATACATAAAGCTGCGTTATTAGCGATTACACCCAAATCCATAGACATGTAACATAAATGTTGGAATTTTAACCAGGAATGAAAAAAAAACGGTTCTGACAAGCTTTTGAACCGGTTCAGGCACCAAGAACCCATGCTAAAAATAGGGGCGTTTTCACAAGAACCGGTTCATTTTCCATCCCTGATTTTAACAAATGGGACAAACAAAACCATGTACTTTTCTGTTATGCAAGAAGTAATATTGTCACGTATACATCACACGAAAGAGTTTGGTTTCTATTGCATATTTTTTCAATTAATAGTTGATTGAAACTAAAAGTGATAGTATATTTTTACCACTTTGGGGTTTAGTAGAGAACTCATATTGGAGATGGAATTTATTCTTCGAATTTATAATTGATACTTCTCTTTATGTATTCCAATTTTTACTCTATAGCGATTTCTATTACTTCTTGTTTCAATTAAGGGTTAAGGGAGTAGATGGTATCTGTCCTTAAATCGCTAAATCGATTTAGAAAAACACTTCTTGCTATCTCCTATCTTTTCTGCTCAATATTGTAATATTCACTGCAAATGACGGCGCTCCACGTAGTTAGTAACAATAACATATGATACGGAAATGAACGATCATCATTACCAACCAGAGGATTTCCAAGGACCAGAGGACAGACTACAAAATGTCACCGCAGAACCTCACGGAAGCTATCAGTTTCGCCTGATCAGATCTCTCTCTTAGCTTGTCTGGAGCTCTGAGAGAATCAATCCAATCTCTTGGCTGCGACTGGGCCTTGAGATTTTCTCTCTTCCTTGGCTTCGACTGCACCCAGGGAGACTACTGTCTCTTTTTCTCGGCTCCGACTAGGTCTTGAGAACTCCTCTCTCTTCAGGCTGTTCCTGTACCTCAAGAAAAACCTATACCCGTCTCCCGGCTGAGACTGAGCCCCAAGGCTCTCCCATATCTGTCCCTTGGCTGCGACTGAGAGTTGGGGCATCCTTATTCACCAATACCAAAATAAGGGACTTCACTCAGCCTTCGGATCGCATATTTGTAATGATATTTGTTTCTGAGAATGTTTTGTAATAAAACGGTAGTGAGTGGAGAAAAAAATCTCGAGTGCCATCATTTTGATTTACTTCAACGAAGTTTACAATATTGAATTCGAAAGTTGTGGTGGGTTTCAGTAGAGAGTTAAGGGAGGTAAGGAAATGTATTCGTGGTACTCTTAATCGATTATTGGAAAACGCTTCTCGCTATCTATTAGGATTTTGCTCTATCGTGATCAACGTTAAAATTCCCATACATTGAAGTGGTTGATTTCTACTACTTCCAGTGGATGGATCACCTACAACGACATACTCGATTCCTAATATTAAACCTTCTACGTTCTGCCCAAAATTGATGGTATTCCATCCAGTAGTTCTTAAAAAAAATTTATTATCTCCCGAATAACGGATACAGAGTAAATATAACTCCTTAAAAATTAATAAATTTGAAAACTCAGTTATAATAAAATATATGCATAAGAATTGTTTATCAATGGATCTCACCCCTCTTTCAAATTTGGTGGATTTAAGAAAAGTGCAACCTACACTTTCTCATGAGCCAGTAATTTTTATATTTATCAGGTGATTGTAATAAGTTATAAACTTAAAGATGATGCGACTTAACGACAATCTACACTTACGACCGATTAGGTGGCTATTATTAACTACTTACAATAATTGTGGTTATGTTTCCGGTTTAGGTATGAAATTGTATTTGTGGTGCGTTGCGAGAGGTATTTAGTAATCTAAAAAAATAACCAAACTCTCTACTATACTCTTGATAGGAAAGTTTTATAACATGAATTAAAACATGATAATTCTAGGCGTGAACAAAAAGTACAAGCCTCAATGTGTAATTTAGTTTAATGACTGATTATTTGTTGTTATATGGCATCTGTGAAGTGTTTATGTGGTGTGACATGTATAGCAGTTGACAGATCTCAATTAAGCCCATCACTGCCGATTTCGAATCGATCCAAATGTTCTGTAACTTTGTCCTTAAGAGGCTCCATCACGGCGAAATTAAAATACCGCTAATTTTACAGTAATTATGTGATATCTTCAAATAGATAAAAGATAATCGCAAAGTGGAACAAGACCTCTCTAGACAATGTTATTTTATGTGAGATACCGTTATCACGACTCACTTATCTGCATTCGATTTCCAGCCATTTAGAAAATCGGCATTTATTTTCGCGTTTCTAAATACCTGCAAACGGAAAGCTACTAGGTGGCTCATGATAACGGTATCTCAAGCAAAATAATATTGTCTAGGGAGGTCTTGTTCCACTTTCCAATTATCTTTTATGTATTTGAAGATATCACATAATTACTAAAATTAGCGGTATTTAAATTTCGCAGTGATTAGGCCTCTTAAAGCAGAATCTCAACACAAGCACTTGATCTTAGAAGAAGTCCTCAGGGATTGTGCTGATTGATATTAATTGTCACTCTTTCGAACTTTCACAGATATTGACAGAGATTTTCGGAGTTTGGAGTCAAGACCAAATTCCAGTCTCAAAGCGAGATAGGAACAACACAACATGTAAAATCCAGCTACATACCTTATCATCCCGGAAATAAGTTAAGATTTTATACTATTAATTTTGCTGAGATTGCTCTCTAAAGTTCCCGTGGTTGACATAGAGCCACGCACTCGAAAGACTGACATAGAAATCCAAGATCAAGTTCAAATTGTAATTTGGTCAGTTGGTGGAAAATCTGTCAATGCAAGATTTACATAATGAGGTAGCCCATTATTATAATTAAGCTGTCTTCAGCATAAAGCGAATTTACAGACGAGATTATGTAATAATTTTTAACATTCTATGATGGATTTTCTAACATTAAATTATGTGTAGCAATCTTTTTCTTGTTGGTTCATCTTCTTGACAAACGATACTAAATTTGAAATAAAAGTACAATAAGAACAAAAATTTATAACTGGCCGTCTACATAATAAAAAATATAATGATAAGAAAATAATAACAGTAATAATATAATGACAATAAATAAGCTATACCATTAATATGGAAAAGCTACTGTTATTAAGGCAATAGAAATATAAACAATTTTCTATATAGACTCAACATTATACGTTAACATTGTGATTTTAAAATATGAACAAAATACAATTAAAAATAAAAAAAATCAAGCAAATAACTGTTTACGTTATGACGACATTTTGACCAAATTTTGTACAAATTGTGATGCAGTGTAACCTCAGCCTAATTCGTTGGCCAACAATTGATCAAAACAGTATTTTATAGTGTACTTTCAGTAGACTACCACTCAGGCCCGTAGCCAGCCCAAAAATATAGGGTGGAGGCGGTAAAAATTAGGGAGGCCCCGATCCAACTATATTATAATTCATTTGCAAGCCTACCGCGAAAATTTTGGGGGGCAGTAAAAATTTAGGAGGGCCCGGCCCCCACGTGGATGCGGGCGTGCTAACATTTGTCCGATCTACGACCCGGAGCCATAAATTGGAAATTTTTAACTAACTAAGTAGTACGAAATTTATAAGTTCAACTACCATTACTTTTACTGTTTTAACACTTATTTATTTTTATTACACATTCTTCACATCTCTTCAAGCAATGTTATTAAATACCTTTTGAACTTTCATTTTAGATTCCATTTTAAGTACAATAACACTACGACTTCTTACTTTCTTTTCCTTTTCCTTTTTCTGAGAAATAAGTCAAAAGCAAAAATTATAGAAAATTCCGGAAAGAAATGACAGATTTCATATAGAAAATAAACCTCCATCTCTGCTTCTATTCATATACGTATGTGAAGTTTTTGAACATAAAATCCCGCAATAAAAATAACACTATTTCTTCCACCAGAATGCAGTTTGATCATACATTATTATTACCATAAAGCTGAGCTGAAAGAACTTTCCAAACAATACACATTTCGCATTGAAAGAAAAAAGCAGTGTGCTCTTATGAAGGAACATATTTTTATTTTTATTATGGACCATCCAACATTGTGAATTTATGTAGTGATGATATCGTATATATATATTTTTTTTTTAAAAAAAAGAGAGAGAAATAACCTTCTGTCGTGTAGATGTCAGTGTCTCCGGTTCATGGATTTGGGGCACAAATGTTTTGTGTACGTTGGATAAAGAATATAGATAATATGGAGATATCCGCTGAATAATCCATGTGTTATGAGCATGGGAACGATACGACGGAAATTTATTGTGCGTGCGGAAGTAAAAGCGGGTGATGATTTGGAGCGCGAAATATTAAGTTGGAATTTATTGCAATTAAAGTGGCTTTTTTTGCACTTTCCCAACAAACGTTTACGATTCTTCATTCATAGTTCCCAGTAATTTTGATTTTTACAAAGAATACATGAAATACATGGTTGTTTTAAGTTATTCTTAAAAAAAATATACGATACATATTCTCGTAAACAAAATGATATGTTGTGAATGTAAACTTTTATCCTCAGTATTCGAGAAAGATGAGTTTATCTGTAAACTTAAAAAATGAGTGTTCTACGACAACCACGCCCTTTATATTAAGATGAAAATCATACTAAAACACAATACAACCTCGTTTATCTGGCTCTCGCCGATCCGGATCTCCGGATAATCCAAATCAGATTTGTAGACATTAAAAAAAAAAAAAAAAAATAATGCTCAGATTATAACTATGATAGCAAAAACGTAACTATAAGTACGCCAAACAATCGCTTTTTATTTTGATTAAAAGTACAGTTCCTGCATAGATTGTACAATAAATTATGGTAATACTGTACATAAAATACTTTTTGTTGAGTTTAAGAAAACTTCACTACAGTGTCACAGGGCGTTGCCAACGTTAGCAGCCCAGTAAGAAGTTTAGCTACTTTGTATTGAATCAACGATATGAGGAAATGCAGACTTTGTCACTGTAAATTTTGGTAATTGACCACGTTCATCCACTAGGTGTCACCTCCATCTGGTTCAGGGGCGTCATTTAGGGAGGGCAGGGAGGGGCAATTGCCCCCTCCTGAGCTTGAGATTTATATAGATTTTTTCAATAGAATAGTATTAAATCAGTAAGAAAACGCGAAATTTTACTTATATCAAGGGGTCTTGCCCCACCCAAGCAAAATCTGAAATGACGCTCCTGATCTGGTTACTCATGATGTCAGAGGGACAGTCGGATCAAAAGTAATTGAGAAAACTCGATCTTGGTCACTTCTTGGTCAATGCGCTCCTGGTCTTTGCATCTCTGGACACTTCCTAGTCATCCTGCAATCTTTCCGTCATTCGATGCCATGGTCTATTGACAGTTAAGTTTTCACCATTGGGAGCCTATGAGATGCCCTGATCTGAGAGTCTCCAGAGCTTCGAGGACAACGCTTAACATCGCCTATGAAAGAGAGGGAGGAGAATGGAACATCGTCGAAATTTAGGTTTGACTGTTCGAAAATAATTGGTTCCTTTACTCTACCATCTTTTCCCTTTATACAACCATTGCTACCATTATTATTAGAATCATATATTTCATTGCTAACAGATTTCTCAAAGTTATTCCTCACCTTCAGGGACCTCGTGTCTCAATTACAACCCCTCTAGAAAATCGCGCTCAACATGGTGGACTATGCGCCGGTTTCGTATCTCTGTGGTCCTCTAGTTGCATCGAAATTTTAACCTCCACCTTTACAAGTAGATAGTAGAAATTTTTCTTCGCCCACCTACCCTTTTGAAAGTAGATTTTGTTGTCTTCCACTTCTCTCAATAATTTCTTGAGTACTAACAACATCATATCCAGCTGTTACCAGAATACAAAGTAAAGGACACAAATGAAAAATGTCTTCCATTAGCAAAACCTGGAAAATGTCACAAATGCTTATCTCTGATTGGTCGAACGGCTACGCACAATATTTAAAGGATACTTTTCGAATGATTTTTATTTGGTTTTCTTAATAGCTTCCCAGTAATTGATTACAAATAATTACTCCAAGTTGAAATACAATACTATTCTTCCTTTGTTAGTAACGTGTTAATTTCAACTAGCCAAATTCCATCAACTTTCCTGCCTGAGCGATTTGACAAAAAGTCAGTAACTTCGGCCACAATTGTATATGATCAAATTTAGGGAATGAAGAAAAAATTCTCTTGAATTAAAGTTATACAGAATACCATTAGAAGCACTAATTATGCGTAAAGTAGTGTAAAAAAAAAAGTCATTGCAAGTGAAGTGAAAGATTAATAAAAACCATCATACAAAAGAATTTGTAACGACGGAAGTAAACATAAACAGAAAGTAGAAAAAAATACATTTCCGTCCATACGTCATACCAACTATGAATCTATTTCCTTTACCAACAGCTTCATTTGACAATAATCAGATATCTTTTAAAAATCACAAATTATACTCATCTTTAAAATTAAGTAACAAAGCAGGAAAAAATGCCATACAGCCAACACGGAATAAAATAATGCCAAAGATGCGCACTCTTACTTATTTTTGCCCTCAAGATAACCGCCTTCACCCTCATTCAGTCTCATTTTGGTAGATAAGGGTGAGGGTGAGTGAGAGTTGGGGTTAGGAAAAATGCCCATCTCTGCTATGCACTATTAACAAAAGTGATAAAAATTCTTATTTTTCTCTTATCTCAAACATAATATCTAAAATACATACCTTTTATCTAAAATAAAGTCAATATATACATTATTTTCTAGATTATAGAGTATCGCTTTGTTTCAGTTGAAGATTAAGGGAAGGTAAATTTAAATAACTTCTCATCTTGTTTGTTTAGTCTGTCTTTAGACCCTAACCTGTGACTTTCAACGAATAACCACTAGTGGAAAAGTATTTAACGCAAAATCCACGAAAGAGAAACTTAACGATCAGCAAAAGCCACGAGACGCTTTTTGGAGAAATACGTGTGAATGTGCTAAGAGGAATATGGAGATACCTCTAAAATTTTATCTTAGAGTTAAGAAGTAATAATAAAAATATTAACAATATTAATTTGTCATAATATATAGAAATCAATTTTTTTTTTTTTTGAGGTACTAAATTCTTATATTTTCACTGTTTTCCAAAGAGTAAAATCATGAACAATAAAGATGGAAACATTCACCTTGAATACACACACACACACACACACACACACACACACACACATATATATATATATATATATATATATATATATATATATATATATATATATATATATATATAACAATTTATTTATTTAGCTTACAGAGATGTTTTTTTTGTTGTTGTTTGTAATTTTGTAGCAAAATACATCAGGTTATGATGGCTTTTTTGATTCTGCTCCGAAGAACCTTCTGGTTCCTTAAACCCAAACATTAGTCATCATCATCATCATAGTATTCTGCTATTATTGACAGGTCACTTACTGCAACTGAGAAGCTTCCATGCTCCACGGTCTTCCACTAACTTCTTCGTCTCCACGTACGATTTCCCTGTTTTGATATCGTCCATTAAATGTAGTCTCATTCTCCCCCTCCCTCTCTTTCTTGCTACTATACCCTCTAAAACGTCCCTCATGATAACCTTCCTCCTTAGCCAATGCTCCGAAAAGTTTCTCCTCCTCTTCTTAATCATACCTAAAATTGTTCCTTCCTCCCCTTCACCATTTATAACACCCTCTCATTCTTTCTACGCTCGACCCAGTTAATTCTTTTCATTCTTCTCCACACACACATCTCGAAAGCTTCCAGTCGTTTTTAATCATTTTTGCGTAATGTCCATGTTTCTGATCCATACAGTGCAATACTCTAACATTAGCAAATAATAGATATTATTGTACAACAGAAACTTATTAAATACTTTCTAAACTACTACTCGTATAATACCTTTACATAACTACTAGCAGAAATAAAGTTGGATCATAGAGGTAATCAGAACTACTTTGAAGTCGCATTACTCTCTCTCATTTCTCTCGCAGTAAAATTAAGGAGGACTAAAATAATTAAGTTCATTCGTTAAGCGAAACCCATACGAGACATGATCTTGTAAACGGAACCTGCTTGTACTTGCAAATAAGGGTTTAATTTAAGGCAATTTACATAAATCATGTTTTCTTTTAAAAAAAAATAAAAATAAATTTCTACTTTTTTCGCCTTTTTATATTCATGTTATATCACTCCTAATGCCTCTTTTGAAACATGATTATACTAATAGAGTATATATATATATATATATATATATATATATATATATATATATATATATATATATATATAACGGTAATCATATGCGCAACACCCTACCAACTCTCTCTCACACACACACTATCTTGCTCTTCCTGTGTGATGAGGAACATTAAAAAGCTTCATGCATCACAGATCTTCTTCTTCCTCTTTCTTCTTATGAAAATTTCGCACAACAATAATAGTAATAATAACAATAATAATAGGGATATATTGTGTATGCATCGTTGACAACTGCTAGAGGTTTATTTAATACTCATAACTATTGTATATATATATATATATATATATATATATATATATATATATATATATATATATATATATATATATATATATATATATATATATATATATATACATATATATATATATATATATATATTATAGGGAACTGCATCATGTTTGTGCCTTGAGTTAAGGAGATTTTGTAATTCATTTTTAGAATGTATATCTCAGAAGTGACTCAGGAGAAAGGCAATAGACGAGAGGAGATAATTTAATTATAGAATGAGAAAATAAAACTATACAGACAGAGAAAGAGAAAATATGAAAGGGAAAAGGTAATAAAACGAGAATGCTTTGTAAACAGTTGTTCACAATCTCAACAGGTAAACAATTAGTAAACAAATAAGCATACGAAAGGAATCGTTTCACTTGTTCGTTTGTAGCTGAGCACCATTTTATTATTAATATTTAACAAAGATATTATACAGGGTGTTTTAAAACAACACCGACAACGTTTAGAAGGTGATTCCTGATACCAAGATAAGACAAAAAGTATAGACCAATACGGGTGCACAAATGCTTCCTTTCGGAGTTATAGGCTGCCTAAAACATGAAAAAAAAAATTGACTTTAAAGGTTCATAGCTCCAAAACTATGGGACCTACCGTAGTCGGGTCAAGACTTCGCTTAAGAACTAATATGTGTGCTATTCAAAAATGCGTGTTTCAGAATCGTGCAGTACTCATAAAGCAATTTTTCCAGAGGGAGTTTGACTATGGGCATAATTTGAAGTACTCATCAACTACCACTATAAAAATTGTTGCGAAAGTACCGCAGGATTCTGAAACATGGATTTTTGGATAGAGTAGTACATCCTAGTTCCCAAGTGAAGTCTTGACCCGACTACGGTAGGTACCATTGTCAGTGTTTCTCTCAGAAACAATGTTCTGGGGGGCACTGCTGGTACTATTCTATTTATTATTATATTATAGACTATTATTTTTGGTCTCCTCCGGGGGTAGTCTCAGAGCTCCGCGGGAGGGGAGGCAATGGCCCCTCCCCAAAACAAATATGTCTGGAAGAAACACTGCTTATAGTATTGGAGCTATGGTCCTTTAAAGTTCATTTTTTCATGTTTTAGCCAGCCTATAATTCCGAAATGACGGATTTCTACACCCAAGTTGGTCTATACTTTTTGTCTTATCTTTGTGTCAGGAATCACCTCCCAAGTGTTGTAAGTATTGTTTTGAAACACCCTGCATATACAGAGTGTTGCATAATTATGAAGTGTTTCAAAGACTGCGGTAAAGAAACTGAACATACAATTGAACATGAACACATTACTCTCATATGTTTCCTTAAAAGAATTTTAATCTCTGTTCTCTATGACAGGGCCCACCCTGGACACGTCTAATAATCTAATACTTGCTCTCACATTCACCCCAGTCAATTCGAAAGCAGCACTACATATAGAATGCGTTTTTCCTAAAAACATTTGCATGCGCTATATTTCCCAAAATTGCAAATATGTGCAGGTTTTTTCTTTGCATATAGTAAAAACAGTGTTTCCGGTACGACATATTAAAAAATCACAAACATGATATGCCATGTTTTCTACTAAAATGCCAATTTATAGTTTGATCATAGTTTATATATTTTCAGTACTACAGCATTTTCCAAATATATTATGTAGATTACTAAACATTACATCAAATAAATATTAAAAATTATTATATTCTAAATATTAAAAACGATACATACCTGTGGGTCTTGTCATCATGTTTACCAGCCACCAGGTCATTGTAAGCCGCTACCACTTCATTTCCTGCACACTATCTTATGTGCACACCATTAAGGTTTCATTATAACAAATTATTTCGCGTCAATTTTTTATTTCATTATTCGAGTTTTTGCCAATAATTACCTGGTTTGGGAGGCATGGTGGCTCAGTGGTAAAGCGTTCACCTCCGGTGCTTGGGGTTCCTGGTTCGATCCCAGCTCGCGCCGTGTGGACATTGTGCTGGACAAACACCGTGTTTGTGGGTTCTCCCGTTTCCTCCCACTTTCTGCATTCCACCATTTCATTAATTTCTTATTATCGCCGTCTCCTTTAGCCTAACCGTCATAACTGTAGGACGTAAAACCTAAAGATTTCATTTCATTTCATTTTTACCTGGTTTGTCCCCACTATGCGGCGGCGGAACTTACGTGAGCGGGACACCAAACCCAGTTAGCCTATGTTCATGAATTGCGGAAGACTTTTTTTTTTAAGTTTTCATCGAATTGGAATGCCGATTATGGGAAAATATAATTTAATATTTTACGAAATTGTTTGTAATAACTGTCAACTATTCACTGTATAAAATTTCTATTCAGTAACATATAATCTGCTGATTGTTTAATGCGTTTTTCTGTAATTACTTTTTACGTTACGAGATTTTTAGCCATTATACTTTTGGTTGCCGATATATCAGGGGTTTTCAAACTTTTTGCAGTTCAGGCTCTCCTCAACCACCAAAGTCTGAACGCGCCTCCCGTGTTAAAAATGAAGTGTGTCAGAGTCAGTGTCAATGTCAATGGGATGTATGAAATGTTTGTTTCGAGTCACACAATTTATTAAATCTTGGAACCTATTTTGAAATGGTAAGACGCAAGACGGCTTCGACCAATGAAAATAAAACAAATAAGATTATTCGTGAATGACGGCAATACTTTAGAAAAGATCAAAACTCAAGAATAGTCCCAAAAATAAGAACAAAATATTACGAGAAAGAAAAAATCAGCTAACATGGCGTCGCACGAAATTCCAAAGACATTTAAGAGGACATACTGAGATACAGAGAGAGAGAGAGAGTAGAAGATCGTTAGTAGCCATTTAACAATCATTATACACGTTTAAGCCAAAGGTGAAAGGGTCATCCATGATCGTGTGTGGAACAGAGATAATACATAGGCTTAGTCCACTATGTATTACTAAAGAATGGTGAAGACTTAAGTATGCGTTTTGCATTATAAATATGTTCCTTTGTAGGATCTTTTTTTAAAAGTCCTCGCACCTCCCTGGGGAGGCGCGCCGCACAGTTTGAAAACCCTTTATATATACTATTACAAGATTAATTATGAACACCACGGTTCATTAAATTTCACACGCCTGCAAAGTGTTTCGGAGAAAAATGTAATCGACACAGGAAAGTGATATTTGAATGAAGATACAGTCGAATAGGGTTGGCGAATACATTTTTTCAGCCTGAGAACCCGGTGTGCCGAATGGGAGGCGATTTGCAAGTTGTAAGACGCCATTATCTTTCACCCCTCCTAAAAAGTATCCTTATCTTGCAAAATGTGTACGTTTTGATCTCACCTCTGGTTGAGCACCCAAGAATCCTCCCTCGATACTAAAACTGAAGCGTCTATATACAGGCCGATAGCCAGCCCAAAAATTAAGGGGGGGCTGAAGTTAGGGGGGCCAATTCAACCATATTATAGTTTATCATCGTATTATAGCTCATTTGCAAGATTACCGTGAAAATTTTAAGGGGGCCAGCGAAAATTTAAGGGGAGCCCCCCTAGCCCCTCTGGATACGAACCTGTCTATATATATAAAAAAGAAACAATAGTTACTTCAAACTTTTTTTTGTGAAATCTGTTCATTTTTTTAACTTTTAATGCTTGTAACTCAAACACGCTTACGATCGAGAATTTCTCCGGTTGCCTAATTTTTTTCATATATTAGTATAAAAAGGAGTTGAATGAACATACTATCGATATGAAGTTAGAGTGACACCCCGCATGGGCGGCGATTAGGGGGGGCAAAGGGGGGCAGTTGCCCCCCACTTTTCTGAAATATCCTATTAATGTTTATAGTTTCAACCAAGGAAATTTGTATATTAACATTGATATACAAATATTCAGATCATGTCTTGCCCCCCCCCACTTTTAACGTCCAATCGCCGCCACTGACACCCCGCGACATTCCCTTGGGAGATACTGTATGTCCGTGGCATAATCATAATGCAGGGCAAAGAATGGAGACTTTGCACACAACACACTGTTGTAGTTGAATGGCATCTTATTCAATGAACGTGAAACCATACCTGATGTAATCTTCACTATACAATCTTCTCTTTGAACTGGAAGCTGCCATTTTACTTCACACACATACACACACACAGAGATACAAACGAGAAATTACAAAGTCAATACAACATTCACAACACCACAATAAACTACTCAGATCAGAACATTGGCCTGAAAAATTAATGAAAGGAACAATAGCTTGTGAATAGTTCTACAGCAGATGTAGATAGTCTGCGATATGTTTATTGTAATGAAGCACAATAGCGAGACTATTGAAACAAGAAAGAAATAGCGCGTTATCAATTGATCACCAGAGCCGTAGCTAAGGGGGGGCCAGCGGGGCGCCCGCCCCGGGCGCTGATAGCAAGGGAGCGCCGAACGAACAAGGAGAAAGAAAAAGTGGTGTTGGACATGATTAAAGATGAGTCGCTCCCAGAAAGTATTAGTGCCCTATTGGATCAATATTGCTGTCGGTTATCATTGAAATACGTAGATTTCTTAAAAATGTTCTTGCTCGCTTCGCTCGCAATCCAAGAGTTTGAATAAGTCACAACAAGTTTTTACTTATTACTTAAAGAGTTATTATAGATGATTTCTTAATGACATGTGGTATACAAGGCACCGAGTAATGACTTATAGTGTACGCAGGAGCATTTGCAAAATCCGAAACGAGCAAAGTCGTGTTCGGTGTTTTGACAGTGATGAGGTTGCTGAGTTCGAAACGTTTTTCTACCCAATCGGATTAATCACGAAACACAGTGGGGCCAAAGCACTGAATTCTTGACAAAAATAAGAATTCGCGATATGAAGCAGAACACTGAAAGAAAACCAATTAGTTCAGTGTGTGCAGTTGCTACAATAATATTATTTCGACATTATTTAATCAAAAACATAGAGTTTTACATCATAAAAGGAAATATTCCTTATATTCGCGCCTAAATTATATAACAGATTATATGATTAGCATAAAGAAACGCATGGGCAATATGCTTTGATTTGCCAATTTATGATTGGCTTACATTCTTACGCATGAAAGGAAAAAGTGTACTTATTCATTTTACAACTGAAGGGTAATAAAATTGAAGAAACGTTCTTGCTCCTCAAAATTATTTCAAAGTTGTGGAGGATTCGTTATGACAATGAGGATGCAAGGACGCTTCAATGCATAAAAATGATCTCATTACAAGTTCTCGATATGAATATATTATCAGATATATTAAATATATGATTTACAAACATCAGTAACCTGTTCAGGTTGTTTCATATATTGCATCGTGCATTACGTGTGCTTATTTCAGGGCTTGATTGGAACACTTCTGTGCACGCGTCACAGAAAATAAAAAATAAAATAAAATAAATAAATAAAATAAAATAAAAAATAAAAATACTGAATTGATCAACACCATTTTCAATATGGTTCTACCTTATGGTCCATAGATTGTTTAGCAAACATTGGCGTTTCAAAATGTCGCCACCATTAATCAAATATGTTTGACTAGAGTTTAGTTCTGTTGGTGAATGCCAGAGAAATATGACTAGATGTTGGAATCAAGATGGGTCCTGGGGACGAAGCCCCAACGAGGCCTGGGGGCAAAATTACCAGAATCGACCTATATTCAACCTTGTCACTGCGTACATGTGGAACACACGTCTAATAACCTAACACTCCCAAATCAATTCAAAAGCAGCATTGCATCCAGAAGGCGGTTTTCCTCAAACATTTTCATGCGCTATTTTTCCAAAAAGTGCAAATATGTGCAGGTTTACTCTTTGCATACAGTAAGAACAATGTTTTCGCTACGAGCATATTAAAAACTCACAGACATATTATGCCATATTTTCTACTAAAATGCCATTCTATCGTTTGACCATAGTTTATATGCTTTTAGTACCACAGTATTTTCCAAATATGATATTAAGTAGGGGATTATCATAGGAATGATATTAGCATCATTCCAAATATGATTATTGACTACGCACCACATCAACATTCTAAATATATGATATAAAACGATACATACATGTCGGTTGTGTCACCATGTTTACCAGCCACTGAATATCTACACGTAATGGAGGAATAGTCGCATTCAAAATCAATTTCCTATTTTCTGTCACTAAGCAGCGCCTTTTCGACTTCGGCGGATAACCAAATTTGCACATCCCATGAGTTCATTGTAAACTGCTATCACTTCTTTTCCTGCACACTATCTTATGTGTACACTATTAAGGTTTCATTACAACAAATTATATCGAGTCAATCTTTTACTTCATTCTTCGAGTTTTTGCTAAGAATTGCCTAGTTTGGTCCCACTGTGCGACGGTGAGAATGAAGGTATGAAAGTGAGAAGAGTGAAGAGACACATTCAAACTGCTGTTTGCGCGGGAATATTTAAAAAAAAAAACAGGTAAACGAGGGGAACAATAACATTTTCGAACTTCAATAGAATAGGGGCTTAAGGGATCAGAACTTAGCCCAACGAAGTTGGACTTTTGCCGACACTTATCACTACCAATGATTTATTTTTAAATTTCGTTGACATATCAAATGCTTCCAATTTGGAGGAATTTATTAGGGTCATTTTTTCATCAACTTTTTGTATCGCCAGCATATTATTTTGTGCATACGTGTCTAGTTGTGTGATGTCTTTATCTATCTACGTACATACAAAACATAAGTACATAAGTACAAAACATATACTCTTTATATATGTACGTGTTAGTGTATTTTAATATGTTAATTAATAATAAGTATCTTAAATTCGGAACTTTCATTCATTAAGAAATTAAGTACTTAATTACTATAATTTCAGACATATGTAGGTGCCAAAGTATATTTTGGATTTTAAGTACAAAAATTGAACATATTGTTCACCACCATCGATCAATACTTAGAAATTCACAAAGAATGCTCCTTCTGAATTTCCATTACATTTTACAAAATATTTCTTACCGTAAAAAGATCGAAATTAAAATGCTATTGATGTGGTCACATAGAGAATAAAATTTAAAATTTTACATTTATTACTGGAAATTAATACTGTCACCCATTTCGAACAATTTAAAAGCACATAGTTTTTAATGTATTAAAATTTCATTTCTTATCGATAGTATGAAACGTTGTAAATAGTAGTAACTCTTCATAACTGTTCTCCTAGTGAATCTGTATACAACCAAAGATAGTTTTGTCAAGTTTAACAAAAAGTCCAAAATAAGACTTTTCTTGAAAAAGGATACATAATGATCATTTTTGGTGCCTACAATGGTCTTCCAAGAAGATTAATAAAAATTCAGTGTACCATAACAACAAAAGCTGCTTTTCTGATATATATATATATATATATATATATCATAATTATTGGTAAGATGAGTGTAAGGGGCGCCGAATTCTACTTCGCCCCGGGCGCCGAAATCTCTAGCTACGGCTCTGTTGATCACTAATCAGCTTCCAACTAGATAATGTAGGCTTCTGGTATATTAATTGTTACCAACAGTGCCGTAAATAAATACTATACAGAAGTAGAGTCCGTCGACATTACCTACGACATTTTTTGTTTTTAAAGCTGTTTGTTAACAATTACGTTATTTTTGCTAAATAATAGAAAGGATTGTTGGTGTATTTTAAACAGTGTTGCCAACAACCTCTGAAGAAAGTAGGCTAGATTGCCTTCAGAAATAAGCTTTGTTACGCTAGAAAATGGCTTCACTTTGAAGTACTAACCTATAACCCACATTGTAGATTTTAAACCCCTTTTTCTTGTGTAGGATTATAAGAGAGTTATAGTAAAATTTAAAGTGTTGAATTTTATTCGCTGAAGACTAACATGCAACTTACATGGCGTTTAATTACAATAAAATCCATCACCAACTCTTCTGATTTTTTGAAAAGTCAACAGCCATATTATCAGTTGAATTGAAATACAGTGACTCAAAAAAGTATTCATACACACAGTTTTTGACGTAGGATTATATATAAAGGTTAAATAAAAACAATGTTACAATCATCTGAAAATGTACATAATTTATTATGTTTGTTTGTACAAAAAATATCAAAAGAAGAAATATTTAGATGACAAAAATAAATAAATGTACTTTCTCAACTCAAAAAAGTATTCATACAGCAACACAAACTACAAATCTCGACGAGTTCTAACAATCTGTACTAGAAAATCAAGTTTTTAATACTCAGTATGCATATCTTCAAAACAAATCATTGCCTCGAGACGCCTTGGCATGGACTGAACAAGCGTCTTGGTCATTTCTGGGGAAATCTTAGACCACTCGTCCAAAAATATCTTTTGTAGTTCTTCTTTGCTCAATGGACGGCATTTCTGTACTGTACGGGTGGTGTGGTCGAGATAATCCCACAAGTGTTCGATAGAATTGACATCTGGGCTTTGTGAAGGAGTCAGAAGCCGTTGTGGAGCGTTGTACAGTAACAATTCCCTAATTTTCAAAGCGGTGTGCATAGGGTCATTGTCCTGTTGGAAAACAAAGGCTCTGTCAAGACCCAACTTCTGCACACTGTTTGATAAGTTAAGGCGCAACATACTAATATACTTATTAGCATCCATGATCCCTTCAATAAAAACTAAGTTTTCCACTCCAGAAGACGCCATGCATCCCCAAACCATCACACTTCCTCCTCCAAGTTTTACTGTAGGAATAATATTGCGATTGCAATTCACTGTTTGGCTTTCGTCATATCCATCTTTTGTCATCTGATCCGAATATATTAAACTTCGATTCATCGGAAAATACAGCAGTATCCCAAAATTCGTTAGGTTTAGTATGGTATTCGTTGGCATATTTTAGGCGCTTTTGTCGGTTTACTTCTGAGATGTATATTTTTTATTTTGGTTGTCCTAGCATGAAAATTGGCACTATATAGTACACTTCGTATAGTTTGAGGATTCACAGTGCAAGTAGATGTTGACGCGATTTCTTCAACCAAAGACACAGCACTTCGGAAGGGTGATTTTCGTGTTAAATTGACTACTTTCCGTTGGTCGCGGCGTTTAAGCACTTTTGGGCGTATTGATCTTCGTCAATTTTCTGTTGTTCCAGTTTCTTTATACTTCTTTATAATGGAACTACAGTACCAAAACTAATTGAGAGAGTTTTTGCAATTTCACGATAACTCCTATCTTCTTTATAAAGACAAACAACCCCATCACGTTGCGTCAAGGAAAGTTCACTTTTCTTGCTCCGCATTTTGACTACTAGCACTCACAACAAGAGCAGACTAACAGACATGCAATGAGCTGCAGGTAACGAACAATGCAGGTACAGTACAATTGCTCGAGTTGAACAGTACAAGTGTTCAAGGCACAGAACAGGATAACAATCCCTCTGTATGAATACTTTTTTGAGTGTCATAATTAAGTGATTCACATTGTGTTCCTTTCCTTATAGTCTTGGCAGATTTTCAACTCATGCAACTGTTAGTGCTCTTCCGTCTCTTTGTTTGAATATAACTTTTAATTTTCTGCTCTCTCATATAACTCACCCATGACGAAATTTTTGGGTGTATGAATACCTTTTTGAGTCACTGTACGTCATCATCAATGACACCGCAGCAAGCTGAAGAGGATGCATCATCGTTAGATTGTGGATTGCTTGTGTTTGTGTAGACTTCCATTGTCCCAATTTTCAGTAGTACTTCTTTTGGCAGGTCATAGTCCTTGCAAAAACTTCTTATTCCTCCCTACACCCACATGAAGCACCATGATTGCATTGAGAATTTTCAAGCTAATTAGATATCCTGTTTATTTTTTTTAAATAAATAAAAACAATTTCTGTAGCTTGAAGAACCGAACAGTTTACTAAAATTGTATTAGAAAATGTTCATTCTTCCAATTAAACGCGAAAATTAAAAATAATTAGCAAGTAGCAAATGGGGCTCTTACGGGAGCGAAATTAAAATTCATTCGGTCGGTAAGTAAGAAAATTTTCATTCTTCCAATTAAACGCGAAAATTAAAAATAATTAGCAAGTAGCAAATGGGGCTCTTACGGGAGCGAAATTAAAATTCATTCGGTCGGTAAGTAAGAAAATTTTCAAACTTCCAATTAAACGCGAAAATTAAAAATAATTAGCAAGTAGCAAATGGGGCTCTTACGGGAGCGAAATTAAAATTCATTCGGTCCGTAAGTATTGTTACTGTAAGTACAGTAGGAAGTCGAAAATCCGGACTAATTGGGACCACAAGTAGTTCGGATTTTCGAAAATGACCAAGAAAGTCCCATTTAGGCTTAAATATGCTGTACGGTATGCTCTTTTATTGATACAATGATTACAGTACATTCAGTAATTACAATACCGTACGTAAAGCTACTTACATTTAATGTTTCTGAAGAACCTGCTCGTACACTAAATTACACTGATCTTGTAAGTCACACTTAAAACTTATAGGTCTAAGAGAAAATAAAAAATAAAAATATGTATGACAAACAATTACGTATGAATGAACTTTTGTATATATATATATATATAAACTGACTTCACACAACGTCGACGGACACACTACTGTTTGTTTATCGCTAGGGATCGCGTTCGGATTTTTGACGTTCGGATTATCGAAGTGCTACCGTAGTTGTATATCTATGGATGGGGAGAGAGAAGAAGAATGAATAACTAGTGTTTGTTGCGTAATAAAACGCCCTCTGTCTGGAGAAATAAACTAGTACGACAATGTAGATAAATAACTTTTAAAAGTTACACAAATAGGATAATTTTTAAAAGTTACACAAATAGGATAATTTTTAAAAGTTACACTTTATTTAACGGCTAATAAAAGGGTTTCATAAAATAAGCTATATTTAAGGCTATAAGCATTTCGTAGATTTGTATGGCTAAATGTCTCTCCAAATTGGCTAGATTTAGCCCAAAATAGGCTAAATTGGCATCACGGAATTTAAAGTACTAAAAAATTAAAAATGACATTTCAACAATTTCTAACTGATTTACAAGGATTTGATCCAGTTTAGTATAACTTTTAACAGTGAGTCTATACGAGGCATGAACTTACAGCTTAACGTGGAATCCGAACCACAGAAGCTCCAGCCGGGAATCGAACCCGGGTCTTCCACGCCCAAGGCGCGTATGCTACAGGCATAGCCACGAGGAAGTTCTGACTTACAAATAGCCAATAATGTATGTATACTAAACTACGATTTATAAATGTTGTAACAAGAGACGTAAAATTAAATATCTCAGAAACGCAAAGTAACTATTAAGTAAGAACTGTGGTTTCATAAAGACCAAATTTTGTAATAATAATAATAATAATAATAATAATAATAATAATAATAATAATAATAATAATAATAATAATAATAATAATAATAATACTGCACTACAATGGTATGCAGAAGTCTTGTTGGAAACAAATACAAACTCTTAAGAATAGGATATTATTATTGAAGATTTGAGAATTCAAAGCTTTATTTGAAGTCGCTGAAGGAATCAGCGAAAAACCACGTGCGACCAACGAACAAAAAGGTTAGCAGAGGGGGACGTGACGTACGCAAGGTTTATGAAGGGGACACCAGGTAAACAAGGTTGGGAACCACTGGTATAAACAATTTATTATTATACTAAGTGGTACACAGAATTTAACCCATACATTAGTAGAGCGGATAGCAGCATAGGCGGCGCCACCGTGGGTGCAGTGGGTGCAGCTATAACCACATTAACTTCGATTTACAAATTTCCTACAATAATCCTTTCTATTTTGTATACTTCTTGTTTCCTATGTTTGGATATATTTGATTGTCTTCTTAAGTCTCTCATAAGTTACTTGCTATCATACTGTGTTTTTCTATTTTTTTTAGTAAAACTTATTGATTATTTTTGAGATCTTAAGGCTCAATAATGCAGAACATTCTGGCAACAATGTTAGGATGCGTTGTCCCATCCTAGCCTGCACCCACATTACCAAAATCCTGGCGCCGCCTATGGGTAGTAGCACCTTGAAGCTTTTTTAGACTTACTGTTTTGTCTATTAACAAAATTGAAACATTAATGACAGAAAAAGCCAAGCAAAATTCTCGAGAAATTGCCAGAAAATGAATGCCAAACAATCATTATAAAGTAATATTATAGCCTTGAATTCTCAATCACCTGAGAAAATACGTCAGCAGATAGCAATTTATTTTGTTACGACACTTTTTTTTAAAAAAATCACATCCTCTTGCTGCAACCCTCATAAGTAATTTCCAGTTTTAATAAGTTTTTGATTATTGTTACCCATCGCTTACATATTTGTATTTTATATACATATTTGTATTTCAATATAAGTTTTTCAATATTTTCATTTATTTTTTATTACAAGTGTTTGTTTTCAAACGATTCTTTATCTGTATTCATTGTATTTGCATCCATTATGGTAATAAACCTTTTTCATTTTCTTTCGCGATTTCCATGTATTCCTCTTGTAGTCCCCAAGTAGAAGAAATCCCGGTATAGTCAATTAAACCATACAAAAAAGCATGCTAAATCAACTTGTGGTTCAACGTTTTCCCCCCATTCAATCACTTGATATATATATAATCCTGAAATAATTTACGCAGTGGCTGTTCTTAAGGAAAGTCAAAATTAAAAGTTGCTAAAGTGTGGGACAAAGTTGATGGCATGTGGTCTAAGCGAATGAAATGAAGGCTGTCATGCGACGTTGCCATGTGGTAAAAAGATGTGGCTAAGCAGACGCACAACAGTTTGAACAGGTGGCAAATTTGACGTGAATGTATATTAAAAAAGGCGGCGACACTAGTGTTGCCAACTATAAGGACATGTCCTGAAATGTACGGACATTTAGACATTTGTATTTACCATGGAAACGGATTTCGTAAATTTGTAGGAAACGTAAAGAATTAAAAAAAAAAAAACTAATGAGTGGAAATAAAACACATTTAACCAACATGCTGATCAATGTCACCGTGCTCATACAATCATGTCAAATTGTAATTCTACCTGAGTTACCAACTCTGGTTTCGATCGGTTCAGATTCTAACTACCGAGAAGAAGGAGGAAAACCACCGTAGACTTTGAGTTGACTGTAACGAACTTTCTCTATGTTGTATGATATTAAAACAAAGATGAAAAACAGAAAGAAAAGGCCCAGAGCTTCTTAATTCAGAGCTGTTTTCGTTATACATTCCTCCCTGAAAGCACAAGAAAGAGTTTGTAGAGCTTTTAACATAACGGATCAGCACATATCTCTCTACATAAGCAAAGTATTATAGAGATTCGCTTGTTCTTCAAGAGATTCAAACCCAGTTATATTGGGAAAGAGCCTATGTGAACATAATCTCGCCTTTTAATGTATCCAGAAAAACACATAATGGAAGGAAACATCATTTTGCGCAAAGACATTCTGGCATAAAGTAAAAATACACATTGCATAATTTTATGTAGCAAAGTAAGTAAAATGACATTTGTAATGCACGATCATATATATATATATATATATATATATATATATATATATAGTACTATCAGAATGTCCGTTCTTCAGGGGGAGAATACGTTTTATTTTGGACATAAAGGACACCAAAATTGTTACCAATCAACTTAGGGACTCCAAAAACTGAATTCGACACTAATATCGGTCATTTTCAATTATTTTTACATGTCACTATCCTCCCTTAGGAGTACTGATGGGGGCTGAATTTGGATTTAAACGACATCGGTAGTGTCACTGTTCATCTCAGCGAGCCAGAAAACTAGTGGATTAGACACAAATATCGATCATTTTCGATCATTTTTATATACCTCCTCCTCTCCCTCACCTAAGTTACACCGCAGGCCCGAACCTCATCTATGTTGAAAATTTGATTAACATGAGTTGTGTAGTTCAGGAGTTACTAAGACATAAACATAGTGACTTTCATTTTTAATTATATAAGATTTTCCGTAGGGACTTTTCGCTGAAAAGCAGTCATTTTAACTTAGTTGTATGGACTTAGCCAAAATATTGTATATAACACTGGGCAATAGCGCTACTCTCTTATTTGGTAACAGCATGTAAAGGGAACGCTATCAGGCTATCAGGCTTCTCTTACGCTTTAGAATTAAGGGAATAAAGCTTCACAGAGTTATGTACAAGAATTTATTATTAGATAAGTTTTCCCCTTAGCTTATAGCAATAGAATGTAATTTTGATTTATCGTAAATTCCCTTAAGATCCACCACTGAATTCGTAAAGAAGTAAAGATAAATTAACCTGAGTTTTCAGAAAACCCATGCACATGATGTTACTCGCTTTGTTTCCATTCCGATTTCCTACTTTAAAAACCACTTGACATTGCCTTTCAGTACTCGCCTTAATGAAAATACTGATAACATAATTGAGGAAAATAGTGGAAAAATATAATTTTGTATAACTTCAATATTCACTGCTCAATTTTTTTTTTTATTTTTTTAAAAAATTCTCTCAAACAAGACAAAATTAATAACGGTCAACGTTAGCAAAGGGATTATGTAAAACGAAACAACAACAACAACAACAAAAACAAAAGCTTTTAAACTAACGTTGTTATAACCCTTAATAGAAAAAACAAAGTTTTTCAAAACTAATTTTCCTTTGGCAAAGTGTTAACACTTGAATAAAAACATTTACAGCTTTGATAAAAAAAAAATCAGTAGCGAACCGTAAATAATAATAATAATGAAAAAGCAAGTAATTAGGATCCAACAACCGTATGCAGAACAGGAAAGTACAAAAATCAATCAAAACAAATTGAATGACAGTATTTATATTTTCATACACATAAAAGCGTATACATACTAGTGGCAGAAGTATCTCTGATTGCAGATATAAACAAGGAATTCTTAATGGCTACCTTGCTTTTAAAAATGTTTTTAAAATGTGTAAGTTACACTATTTCCGCTCTTTAATAGGCAAATAAAGGTGTTAGTTTAATCATATTGACTTAAAAGGTCTCATAGGGGAGACCTTTGGTTTTCTTTGTTTTTCTATTCTAAATTTACATACTTCAGTTTATTTTATTTTAAACTGATATGCTATTTTTAGTGACCAGGATTATGTCTTATGAAATGTAGTTTAAGCAAAGACCACTGTAATTATTAATATAATAATACTATGTTTTTTTAACCCTTTGAGCACCATGTATAGAAATATTATTTTAAAAAGAGTATGTACGAAATATATATGTACAAAGGTAAATGATAATTCGATATTTCAAACTATTGCTTTTTTGATCAAAAGATCCAATATATTTCAGTCAAAAATTTAGTTGCAGGCCTTATATCTGGAGTACTACATATAGTGTTGCTAAACCCAAACTATCACTTAACTCAATATGATGTGCTTATTCCGTAGAAAATACGAAAACTCGACTTGGGGATTGTTCAAAAATTTTGTGACCTCTGATCCAAGAACTAATTCTTGGCCAAGATCGCAATTTTTTATTCACGTTTTTGGATCATTCCAAAAATTCTTGTTATAACTTGTAAAACTGTCAGATAGTATATTTAACATAAAAAAGTAGTGTTATATAAAAATAACGTCGCACAGTTATGACTGCTGGGCTAAAGGAGACGGTGATGACGAGAAATGAATGAAATAGTGGAATGAAGGAAGTGGGAAGAAACGGAAGAACCCCGAGAAAATTAATAAATACAGTGTCTGTCCACCACAAAGCTCACGTGGCGCGAGTTGGGATCGAACCAAGGTCCCCATCCAACAGAGGTGAACGCTCTACCACTGAACCACCTCGGCCCCAAAGGTAGTGTTATATTTAATACGTGAACTAATAAGTAGTTTCAATAAACTTCCAACGGCTTATGCCTTACAGTTGAATATATAAATTAAATATGCTTATTAATAATTCACTTTTCGGTGTAAAGTAACTCAAATATCTTTTAAATACAATTCCATTAGACCAACATAACTACATATTGTAATTTCTTAAACAAGGAATTTCAAGAATAATTAATAACTCACCAACAATTCCAACTATAATGAATTAGATAGTTCAAGTGGCTTCCTTCTATATCACACCTTCATAATTTCACTAGTAATACAGGTACGAACATGCTTGTTTTGACTACAATCATTCGAATATCAATATGAAATACATAATAGTTGAAACAATTTTACGGTAACAATTCTCATTCCAAAGAACTCACTTAAATATAGGTCTAATAACATTCCAAAAATGTTACTTCAAAAATCTGAATATAAATCCCATTATACTGACTTTCTACTTCTCTACTATAGTGCTGCCAAAACGTCTTGAGCCGTGGCAAAAATGCGAACTAAAGCTCACACCCATGTGTATAGCCAATAAAAGTTCAGCTGTTGCTAAGTGAGAGAGCCTTAGCTAAAGGGAGTGCAATTTCGCGCTCGGAACGGAAGCCAATAGCAGCGCTTGGAACGGAAGACTAAGTGTCAAGTCAATATGGTATATCTATAATTGCTCCATTTCTTTAATTTCCACTTTTGTATACAACACTTAAGTGATGTTGGCTTATGACAATATCAAGATCGAAGTGTTTTAGTTCGAGACAACCTCGCTATTGGCTCTATTATGCTACTAGGGGAGAAACTGGGATAGAAAATAAAAACATTTTTTTCATGTGAAGTAGCTGATTTTATCACTTGTGGTTTGTCTTTTACTAGCTGTGACAATACTCCTTCACACATACACTATTTGAAATATAGTACATTTTGGTACATTTTACTGCAAAAATGCAAGAACTAATATTCACTCCAAGTTTGCTCTATTGAGAATGAATTCTTCCTACAGTGCAGTTGAAAGTATGTTCGCTATAGACGTTTTGTGGATGCTGAAGATAGTAAATAGAGAACTTGTAATTTTGTGGTTAGAGCCCAGGTCCACGTGGCCTTGGGTTGGATTTCCGGTCGATGTACCCAACGTCGTGAGGCAAAGTGGGAGTCCCATGAGTAAGGATGTGACTGCCACTAGACCCAGAAAGCTCCTGATATACCTGCTAGAAGAAGGGCGATGTGACGTACAGACTATGTGTTCGTCGTTAAGCTGAACATAGTTTCGCCGGTAGCTAAAAGATGGCGTTGAAGCAAGCTCAGGCTAAGCCAGTGTTTAGCTTTTCTTTTAGGATATACAGTAATATAAGAGTAGACTTTAAAAATGTATATTTTTTTTAAAGATTGAACTATAAGTAAATGTATTTATATAGGAACAACAACGTAACTCAACCTAAAACCTGCTATGTTAAATAAATAAATAAATAAATACAAATGTTTTTCACCAGGCACGCATACATAAATTTATTTTGGGACCAATCTAAAGTTTTCGGTTGTGATCCAAATTCAATGAAAATAAATACTAAAATTTGTAAAATTATCCGTAAAATTAGAATAAATTTACAGAAAAGTCGAGGTTCGACTCCGGACTCGCAGAACCCACCCCTTGTGTACATATCTTTTTCCCAATGTGTATACTTATTTTATTTTAAAAAATATGAATCTTTGTGTGACTCCAGAGTATTCATACAATACAACTAGCTTATCCCTGGTACTTGAGTTTCATGAGTTATGCTTCTTCTTTACATATCTGTTCTTGCCGAAGAAGACGAAAGAGTCTTAAGGGCTAAGCGCAAAAAGTAAGAGAAGGAATTTTTGCCAGATCTATCTCTCTTGTTGTGACACTCTCTAAAAGTCATTAGTGAGAGTGCTTTTTGTGAGTGTGTGTTGGAAGGCTGAGCAGAGGTGAGAAGAAAGATGCTGACTTCTTAATGCATTTTTCACAAGAAGAAAGACACCGAAAAATGAGAACGAATTACCAGTTAGAAACTTCAAATTCAATAGTTTGTGATGACGATAGCAAATTTTTCGTCACTTTCTTCCAACAAATAGGCTCTTTATATTACTCAGTGTCATCTCCCTTGCTCTCTTTCAGCCTAGTGATAGGTCATTCTAGGTATAATACAAGCTTTCCCAACCGTAGTGTCGTAACACATTGATATGTCGCACAGTTCCATGGGGTGTCTCAAAAATTTTAGAATTTAAAAATTCATCAAGATGGCCTTAAAGCCTAAAATTTTCGTCACTTTGTTGCAACAAATAGGCTCATTATATTACTCAGTACCACTGTCTTACTTTCTCTCTCTCTTTCAGCCTAGTGATAGGTAGTTCGATTTCGGAGTGAAAGATTCCTGGTTTGATTCCATAATACAGGCTTTCTCAAGTAATAAACTGATTGTCACACAATTCCAGGATGTGTCCCAAAATGTTAAGAATTTCAAAGTAAATTTATGTCATCAAGATGGCTTATAAGCCTAAAATTTTCGTCCCTTTGTTCCAACAAATAGGCTCTTTATATTGCTAAGTGTCATTCTCATTCTTGCTTTCTCCCTTGCTCTCTTTCAGCCTAGTGATAGATGATTCTATAATACAAGCTTTCCCCATTATTGTGCCGTAACACATTGATATGCCGTACAGTTCCATGTGGTGTGTCCCAAAAATTTTAAAATTTAAAAATAAATTTGTCATCAAGGGACCTATAAGCCTAAAATTTTCGTCACTTTGTTGCAACAAATAGGCTCTTTATACTACTCAGTGTCATTCTCTTACTTCCTTTCTCTGTTTCAGGCTAGAGATAGGTAGTTCGATTTCGGTGTGAAAGATTCCTGGTTGGATCCCATAATACAGGTTTTCTCAACTAATAAATTGATTGTCGCATATTTCCATGGGGTGTTTCCCAAAAATGTTAGAATTTAAAAATAAATTTATGCCATCAAGATGGCCTATAAGTCTAAAATTTTCGTCACTTTGTTGCAACAAATAGGCTCTTTATATTACTCAATGCCATTCTCTTACTTCCTTTCTCACTTTCAGCCTAGTGATAAGTAGTTCGATTTCGGTGTGAAAGATTTCTGGTTTGATCCCATAATACAGGCTTTCCCAAGTAATATACTGATTGTCGCACAGTTCTAGGATGTGTCTCAAAATATTAAGAATTTCAAAGTAAATTTATGTCATCAAGATGGCCTAAAAGCCTAAAATTTTCGTCACTTTGATGCAACAAATAGGCTCTTTATATTACTCAGTACCATTGTTTTACTTTCTTTCTCACTTTCAGCCTAGTGATAGGTAGTTCGATTTCGGTGTGAAAGATTCCTGATTTGATCCCATAATACAGGCTTTCTCAACTAATAAATTGATTGTCGCACATTTCCATGGGGTGTTTCCCAAAAATATTAGAATTTAAAAATAAATTTATGTAATCAAGATGGCTTATAAGTCTAAAATTTTCGTGACTTTGTTGCAACAAATAGGCTCTTTATATTACTCAGTGCCATTCTCTTACTTCCTTTCTCCCTTGCTCTCTTTCAGCCTAGTGATAGGTAGTTTGATTTCGGTGTGAAAGATTCCTGGTTTGATCCCATAATACAGGCTTTCCCAAGTAATAAACTGATTGTCGCACAGTTCTAGGATGTGTCCCGAAATGTTAAGAATTTCAAAGTAAATTTATGTAATCAAGATGGCCTAAAAGCCTAAAATTTTCGTCACTTTGTTCCAACAAATAGACTCTTTATATTGCTCAGTGCCATTCTCATTCTTGCTTTCTCCCTTGCTCTCTTTCAGCCTAGTGATAGATGATTCTATAATACAAGCTTTCCCCATTATTGTGCCGTAACACATTGATATGCCGTACAGTTCCATGTGGTGTGTCCCAAAAATTTTAAAATTTAAAAATAAATTTGTCATCAAGGGACCTATAAGCCTAAAATTTTCGTCACTTTGTTGCAACAAATAGGCTCTTTATACTACTCAGTGTCATTCTCTTACTTCCTTTCTCTGTTTCAGGCTAGAGATAGGTAGTTCGATTTCGGTGTGAAAGATTCCTGGTTGGATCCCATAATACAGGTTTTCTCAACTAATAAATTGATTGTCGCATATTTCCATGGGGTGTTTCCCAAAAATGTTAGAATTTAAAAATAAATTTATGCCATCAAGATGGCCTATAAGTCTAAAATTTTCGTCACTTTGTTGCAACAAATAGGCTCTTTATATTACTCAATGCCATTCTCTTACTTCCTTTCTCACTTTCAGCCTAGTGATAAGTAGTTCGATTTCGGTGTGAAAGATTTCTGGTTTGATCCCATAATACAGGCTTTCCCAAGTAATATACTGATTGTCGCACAGTTCTAGGATGTGTCTCAAAATATTAAGAATTTCAAAGTAAATTTATGTCATCAAGATGGCCTAAAAGCCTAAAATTTTCGTCACTTTGATGCAACAAATAGGCTCTTTATATTACTCAGTACCATTGTTTTACTTTCTTTCTCACTTTCAGCCTAGTGATAGGTAGTTCGATTTCGGTGTGAAAGATTCCTGATTTGATCCCATAATACAGGCTTTCTCAACTAATAAATTGATTGTCGCACATTTCCATGGGGTGTTTCCCAAAAATATTAGAATTTAAAAATAAATTTATGTAATCAAGATGGCTTATAAGTCTAAAATTTTCGTGACTTTGTTGCAACAAATAGGCTCTTTATATTACTCAGTGCCATTCTCTTACTTCCTTTCTCCCTTGCTCTCTTTCAGCCTAGTGATAGGTAGTTTGATTTCGGTGTGAAAGATTCCTGGTTTGATCCCATAATACAGGCTTTCCCAAGTAATAAACTGATTGTCGCACAGTTCTAGGATGTGTCCCGAAATGTTAAGAATTTCAAAGTAAATTTATGTAATCAAGATGGCCTAAAAGCCTAAAATTTTCGTCACTTTGTTCCAACAAATAGACTCTTTATATTGCTCAGTGCCATTCTCATTCTTGCTTTCTCCCTTGCTCTCTTTCGGCCTAGTGATAGGTGATTCTACTTATATAATACAAGCTTTCCCCACTATTGTGCCGTAACAGATTGTTATGCCGCACAATTCCATGTGGTGTGTCCCAAAAATTTTAAAATTTAAAAATAAATTTGTCATCAAGATGGCTTATAAGCCTAAAATTTTCGTCACTTTGTTGCAACAAATAGGCTCTTTATATTAGTCAGTGTCATTCTCTTACTTCCTTTCTCACTTTCAGCCTAGTGATAGGTAGTTCGATTTCGGTGCGAAAGATTCCTGGTTTGATCCCATAATACAGGCTTTCCCAAGTAATTGACTGATTGTCGCACAGTTCTATGTGGTGTGTCCCAAAAATGTTAGAATTTAAAAAATAAATTTATGTCATCAAGATGGCCTATAAGTCTAAAATGTTCGTTAATTTATTACAACAAATATCCGCTTTATATTACTCAGTGTTATCCTCTTTCTTCCCCTCATTGAGCCTAGTGGTAGGGTAGTTCAACTTAGGTGTGAAATATCCCTGGTTTGATCCAATAATACACGTTTTCCCAACCGTTGTGTCGTTACACTCCGATGTGTCGCACAGCTCCATAGAGTATGTCCCAAAAATTTTAGAATTTAAAAATAAATTTATATCATCAAGATAGTCTATAAGTCTAGGCTTTTAAAGCCATTTCGACTATTCTGAACACTTAACTGTTGCATAAAGCCATAGAATAAATAGTTAAAATCAATTTTGAGACAGGCTGTAGCAATCAACGACAACATTGATGCTGGTTTCGATTTTCGGCAGGGGAGCCACGAAAGAAATGAGTTCATTACGGTGGTTCGGATTCCATCTTAAAATGTAGGTCCATGTCTCATATAGCTTCTCTGCTGAAGGGGATGTCAAACAGGCATGTAGCCAGAATTTCATTATTGGGAGGGACAAGAACATGAAAATCTTTCCAGGTTTCTGCTTCAGTAACTTCCTTTATAAGTCTACAGGTTTGCATGTTGTGACTGGGAAGTACACACACCTACGTTCATTAAATTTCAATTTATTAACAACCAATTGGTAAAAAAAAAAAAAAAAAAAAATGAACATCTTATTTCTGTTTAAGGTATACAAATGAAATTGCCGGTATACTACGAAATCTTACTATAGATCATACTCACTTACTACAAAATAAATTAAAATGAAATGAAATGAAATGAAATCTTTGAGTTTCAAGTCCCACGTATGCCTGTTAGGCTAAAGGAGAAGATGATTAAAGCAAGTGAATGATAATGGAAGAATTGATGGAATGAGAAACTGGGAGTCAACGGGAGTACCCCCGAGAAAACCCACGAGCACGATGTTGTCCACCACAAATTTACTTGGCCATGGATCGAACCAGGGACTCCATACATTAGAGGTAAATGCTCTACCACTGAGCCACCATGGCCATCATACATTGAAAGAGTTCATCTGTCCATTTACAGAAGCATTTTTTTTTTTTGTCCGTCAGCAGTCATAACATTAGTCACCTTCTCAACGACAGGTGATAGATGGGAAAGGATTTTTAAGAGCGCAAGTCCTGTAAGCCGCTGGCAACACATTTTTTTTTTTCAGAAATGGGATTTGATTCTTTTCACTGAATAAAATGATCTCTCCGCCGACGCGATTGAAACAGGTAAGCAAGCCAATATACTGAGCAGCTTGCTGATTGTTGGAAAGAAGGTTGGCTTACAGACATGGAGTACATCCATAATTTCAACAGGTTTATTTGGTTGATGATAACATCGTTCTTACCACAAATTATACTCAACAATGAGGACGGAATCTGAAACAAAACCACACAAATGGTTCTGAATTTTTGCGAGATTTTTTTAAAAATTTTTCCTTCTTCAGCATGTCTTAGCAAAAGTATTTCTCTTGCCCTAAAATTAATTTGTCCCTTGTATATTGGGTGAGAAAGTATTTGATATTTCACAGAGTTGTGCCTCCGTAGCTAGTCCCAAAGAAACAACTAAGGACATTTTCGTTATCCGACCAGCGTCCGGTCCCACAATGATCGGTTTAATTAGGCGAAGAGTCCGATGTAATTTGTTTTTTGCGATTGTCTCGAAAACTACGCACGAGATTTTTACCTTTACGCATATCATATTATTCAGGACAATAAGATCTACCGATTTGTAATTTGTCTCATGTTAGTAAAAAAAAAAATCCATTAAGAGCTACGAGGGTAAGTCAAAAGTTATCCGCAATTTTGACAGAACTCTTCTTATTGTTCGTATTGATCTGTCCTCGTTTATTTTATTTTATGCTAAGGGCCAGAGTTGGCGTGGGTCAATGAAAACTTGACCCACGACCCACTGACCCACCACCCACCGTGACCCACTCTGACCCACTACCCACCATGACCCACCACCCACCGTGACCCACTCTGACCCACCGTGACCCACCACCCACCACGAATCACTCTCATCCACTGTGACCTATTCTGACTAACCAAAATCCATCGTCATCAACTCTGAACACGATCCACGGCCTCTTCTGTACTGACTAAAGAGTTTACACTTGTAATAAAACAAAGACTGTGAAATTGTCACTAATCGAAGTTTGAATTTTTAGTCAATCGCTCAAGCACCACTCTGCTAAGGGCGCCGATATCTCTGTAAATTTGAGGGGGGGGGGATGATGGTATATATATAGAGATTTTAAGACAAATTGCACTCAAATTGTGTCAAATATTGTATATTTATAAATACAATAGGGGGCCCACATGAGCTTTGGGGGCCCGGGCCCCCGGCCCCCCAGGATAGACGCCCTTCTGTTATGCTGTTGTGGTCGTGCTCTGAAAGTTTGATCCTAATCCCTAAATTTGTCATAATTTTGTTGCAGATAGATCATGGCCGCTCCATTAGAAAAGTTTGCACCCAACCAGGGAACAACAAGCAGTGATCCGTTTTTTTGTGGTCGGAAGGTGTACCAGGGGTCGCAATACAGCAAAGACTTTCGGCACAATAGGGTACATGTCTGCGAATGGGTTGAAAAATTCAACAACGGTCGCACAAGTGTTACGCACGAGGAAGAAGTCGGACGACCATCTATGGCCACAGATGATAATATTTAGCGTGCACGTGGCATGGTTCGGTTAAAGTAGGTTTCCATTTTACATGAATAACTGTCATAAAAGAAACCTTGCAACCCGATCTTTCTATTTACTGTTTACATGTTACAACTTCCTCAAAGCAAGAAAGGTATCTCCACCCATGCAGCACTGCACTCTGGTGGACAAATAGTGAACCTGCTCATTAAAAACGTGTATTTTGGCGGACTTCCCCTCCCTGTCCAAAAGAATTCGTTGTTTCGGAAGCAGCGAAACTGTTTTTTCCTTTATGTCAGCGGGAGAGCGATAGCAGGTAACAAGCAAGACAACCCACAAAGTTGCACATGGGTTAACTCCTTGAAAGGTTGAAAAAAAGTTATATGTCCCTTTCAAGATTGTTTACATGGAGAAATATAGTAGGGTTGCAAGTTTTATTTATTTATTTATTTATTTATTTTTATGACAGCTACAAGATTCACTTAGTGTGACAACGTACCATTAGACAGACGAGTGACTATTGATTAAGTGACACTTCGTCTGGAAATTAGTCATGGTTCTCCGTATGTAATCATCCACAACAGACTTTGGTTTCATAAAGTTTGTGCAAGATGGGTTTCCCCAAAACAACTCCCAGTGTTGCATTAACAAACACGCTTGGACATCTATCGAAAACTGTTGTGGCAAGACACTGTTTCCGTATTATGCAGAAAGTCGATGGATTGCGGCCCGTGATACACCTTGCGACCACAAAAATCGTACTATTGCTCATTGTTCCTCTTTGTTGCAAACTTCTAATGGAGCGTCCATGATCTGTCTGCAACAAAAGGAAAACTAATGGAGCAACTAGGATTGAATTTTCATAGCATGACCACAACAGCATAATAATAAAATAAACGAGGACAGAAGTCAATACGAACAATTTAAGAAGAGTTACGTCAACATTGCTGATAATTTTTGACTTATCCTCGTACATAATATTGTTGGAATTATTTTGTAAAATTTGTAAAACTTTTTATAGAAATTGGATAAAGTTTAGATTTATGACAGATTTATCAAATATTCTGATACTCAACTTTATTTGAAGATCATAGTTTAGCGAACGAGACTAAGCCACCCACATTTCACCTTTTACTTACTTTTTTTTTTTTTTTTTTTTGTATGGTGAAGTATCCAAACCACAACTGGAAATGTTTTCATCTCAAATCTCGTTATATCGAAACGCAACGACCATTCATACATCAACTGTATTCCCCTGAGCCATATAAATGGATAATTGCTTCATGTTATTAATTAAAATATTAGTAAGTTTATTCTTATTTATGGTTTCCGCTGAGTAAATCTAGTTAAATGTAAATAAAACGTCCTCTGAGGCAGAAGCATCTATGATTAAATATGGCTATCCTGTTGTTCTTTTTTTCTTATTATTTTTATTTATAAATGGGGTTAAAATACCAGCGCTGTACATAGTTTCAAATGTATCAACGCCCTACAGTACAATGGGCTAGGTGCTTTCCTTTTCGAATAATTACGGTACACGTTAGGGACGCCGATTTCTGTATAACTTGGAGGGGTGACGGAGGAACATTCAGATATGTGTATTTTATTGTCAGATATTGTCTAATCTATTATATAAAAGAGAACGTACAAATCCTTTGTTCCCTCACCACGCTAATACGGCTGAACCAATTTCTTTCATTTTGGGGGGGTTATTAGGATTTGGACCCTAGATGGTTTTTATCATATCACTTTAATTTTTAATTACCAGTGTCTTGAGATAATTGACCATTCAAGTGTCCATAACGTACAAATCCTTTGTTAGTTCATCATAGGTAAAAATAAACGTATTTATATGCAACCCACATGAGCGTGTCACTCGGCGGGTTAACATAAATGACAGGCGATATAATGTTAACATTTACTGCAAGCATATTTCACGGGTATTAAACACATGAGATATGGAGTTGTGCATTTAAATTTTCATTTCAACCCAGCGAAGCGGGTAATATATGCTAGTCTATTATATAAAAGAGAACGTACAAATCCTTTGTTCCCTCACCACGCTAATACGGCTGAACCAATTTCTTTCATTTTTGGGGGGTTATTAGGATTTGGACCCTAGATGGTTTTTATCATATCACTTTAATTTTTAATTACCAGTGTCTTGAGATAATTGACCATTCAAGTGTCCATAACGTACAAATCCTTTGTTAGTTCATCATAGGTAAAAATAAACGTATTTATATGCAACCTGCATGACCGTGTCACTCGGCGGGTTAACATAAATGACAGGCGATATAATGTTAACATTTACTGCAAGCATATTTCACGGGTATTAAACACATGAGATATGGAGTTGTGCATTTAAATTTTCATTTCAACCCAGCGAAGCGGGTAATATATGCTAGTAGAACATATTAAGGATGTTAATGCAAATCCAAAGGGCTTAAACGAACTTTTTCGGATGGGACAAAATCGATATCCCGTAGTAAACGTCAAATTCCATGTGCCTATGATTGGATACATTTCAATAATAGTTAGTCTTTTTAAATTCTATTTTTTTTTCCTTACAAGTTCAAACCTACCCTATACAATGTTAAGGGGCACGATAGTTCAATGGCAGAAAACCTACATCTGGTGCAAAGTTTTGTAATTCCGTCCCAGATTGTAAGAGTCTGTGGTAAACGACTTTCCAGTATCTTCATTTTGGACCATTATGAGACTGCCAAAATATGGTAAGCGTAAGTATCGGGAGTCTTCTAGAATGGCTACTGACAGGTAACAGAGCTAAAACAATGAGATAATGAGATTTCTTTTTCTTTCTTTCCTTTTTTTTGTATCGATTAAATGTTCTACTCCAGCCATAGGTTCTGTCTACTCTATTAACTCTGAATTCAAACTGGCAATGGTAGAAATTATCAATTGTCGATTTCAATATTGATCACATAGAGCAAAAGCGGTAAGACATAGTGACTGTCGGTCTTTTCGAATTGATTCAGAGCCTTAAGAATAGAGTCTAAGTTCTCCGTGAACCATCTATTCAAACCGGAAGTGGTAAGAATTAACAATGCTCAGTTTCAATGTTGGTTGTCATACGTAGTACAAATACGGTAAAAGACAACGACATGTAGATTATTTAATCAATTCAGGTTTGAAGAAAGTATACTATTTTCACCCCGCATCACTCTGCTAGAAACAGAAGTGGTACAAATTTATTGTACTTCCGGCTTCAATATTTATCTCCATAGAGTAAAGCAGGAACAGATAACCTAGCTCGTAATATTATATATATATATATATATATATATATATATATATATATATATATATATATATATATATATATATATATATATATATATATATATTAGTGAGATGTGAGTTCTGAACCGAAGGACTCCCTCCTGTCATTGCCTTGGCATTAGATTATTAAGCTTCTGGCTTTAGCTCTAGGAGATCCTCCAATTTGGAATCATGGTTTCATGGTTGGTTTTTGAATTTCTTACAACCTACCAGAGAGGAATATATATCAATGTACCCAACAATATATTTGACATTTTGAATAATCCCTTTGGTACATAAAGACCAATCATGTTCTCTTTCAGAACGTTTCTGGTCAAGAAATATGCATAATTGACATATCGCATTATGACAGCTCAGTGGTGCCGGTGGCAATAGCCGAGTGGTTTTGGTCGTTCGGCTTCGGATCATGAGGCGCAATCCACTGGGGGTTTGAATCCTCCTGAAGAGCAAGGTCGGGATTTTAACTGTCCTGGATCTTTCTGTGTTTGTGTCCCTGTTGTGTTTGGATTACGCAGAAATTGCCAATGGCGAACAGTATCCCGGTTGGGACGATTTTTTTAAAAAAAAGTAGTAGAGCGTTCACCTCTGGTGCATGGGGTCCCTGGTTCGATCCCAGCTCGCGCTAAGTGGACAAATAGCATGAACGTGGGTTTCCTCGGGGTGCTCCCGTTTCCTGCTACTTTCTTTATTCCACCATTTACTTCATTTTTCATCACAACTATCACCTTTAACCTAGCCGGCATAAGCGTGGGACGTAAAACAAAGATTTCCTTTCATTTTTACATTATGACAGGTTATCAGAAGATCATCACAATAAAACACTACGAGTATAAGCTATATAAAAGAATCTGTGAAGTATTAGAGGGATTTCCAGATTTCATAACAAATGAAACAATACATTGTCTTCCTGACTTCCGTATTCAAATTACCTATGAGATATCCCGGCTATACTTGTATGTTGCACTCTGAAGGTTTATGATTCAGTAATCCGGCCAACAAATTTCAATTAGGTTTCTTAGTGTTGATCAACAAATGAAGTCCTGGAATTTACGGTTTTGTTATCACAGTGTATCATAACACTAATTAGGGTAATTAGAGTCAAAATAGTTCTGGTTAAATGACCGATTTCAGCTATTGGTATAAGCCAGAAGTCGCCAAACTCATGAAGCTTCTTAGTTACCGTAACGTTTTTAAATCGTAGGTATACTGTGAGCTACCAAACAAACGAACTACCAAGTTTATTTTTTTAAAAAAAATCTTACATTGGTTTATTGCCTATAAACTTAATGAAATCAAACTATCCAAGTTAGCAAATGTCTAATATACACAAGAAAAACATAACATGCACAACGCTACGCGTACACAATCAACTGTGAGATAAGGCTGACAATGTTTTGCGCGAGAGAAACAAGCAGTTGTTGACGTCAGCGCCCCCTATCGTTAGCAACAGCTCAGTGGAGGAGTCAAGTTTAGCGAACCGGAGAGTTAACGCGATCTACCGAAAATGTCCCCGCGAGCTACTAAAATAGTACCGGTAGTTCGCAGCCGTTGGTTTGGAGATCACTGGTATAAGCTATCACTAATTTAAGGAGCAAATAGGTGAATAAATAATGGTATTCGTTTTAAGGTCATGCCACGAGTTCGTATGTTAATTACAGTTGTAATAAAGTTTTTTCCACTTATCTGTATTTATTTTGGAAACTGTTGGCTGCGTAGTATGCAGTGATTATATACTTACGTAATGAAACAAGATGTTTACATACTTACATTTACATTTCCTCTCTTACTCTTGTTGTGTAGAAAATTATTGCTGATGAATGTTCAGGGTAAACATCAATTTGTATGGCATGAGAAAAAGAGGTATGAATATGGTTTGCTGTTTCGGACCTTATCGCCTCATTCCAACGCCGCGGATTAGCCTTCAGTCTAATTGCCAGCAATATATGTAATTGATTTTTAAGTTTCCAAAGATTGTGAGTTCGGCTTCCCGAATTGCAGAGCATAGTGAACGATGTGACAGATTGTAAAATTTCGATAAGAACATGAATCGTGTTAAATTCTGTAGAAACTACAGAAAATTGAGTACAATATATACCGTAACTGGTTGTCAAGGTAGTTGTATTGTAAGTGATGTGGAACGCTTTTAGAAATGGAAAACTGTGCATATGTCTCGCAAGATAACAAGTGATTTAAAATTGACAGCAATATAAAATTATCAATGATATATGCCTGGTAAGATTATCAATGCTTTAAAGATGGCAGCAAATTATCAGTTAGATATTACAAGGTTACACCAACGTTGTTTTGTTTTGTTTTCATGAGGGCATGTTATCGACAACTGTTCTCACAAATCTTTTCAACAGATTCTTGCTTACAGTAAATTCTCGACTATCTGTTTTGCGGATTATACACAGTCTTCCTATTCTTTTCTGTTACGATAAATTACTGTATGAAAAGAGTATTTACAGTGCTAGAATAACTTGTACAATTGCGACAAAATGTTGCGACAACAAAACTTCAATTACAAGTGAAGAGAAGGTGTTTTAAGACACGCATACACAGAAGAAAAGTTGATCTACTCTTTTGTGGGAAAGTAAAGCAACTAAGTTCAAAGTACAGAAAACTACTGTTTATTAAGTCACAATTGTATGTATCAGGACCCCTACTGTCAATGAAAATCGTTCAAAAACATTTTCCAGTGGTGGATCTAGCCCAGAACTGGCGGGACCTAGGCCCTCCCAGTTTTCTGAGTGCTACAATAATTGAAGCAGTATTTTTGAAAGTGTATAGTAAACTCACGCTATACCTATCATAGTCTCGGTTCTGATTTTTTTACTTTCTAACTCCGCCCCTGACATTTTTATGTTGATTTGTATCCGTTTGTATCGGTCTTTTTATGGAATATATATCCCCAGTTGCCACGCCAATCAATTCCGTGGATATTCCAGAGTTTGCTGTGTTGAACAATACGAACTATATCAATTAAGATTGTTATTATGTATTTAAGGTTATTCGTTGGATTTTTAAAGGTTATTTTACAGTTTACGGAACATTAACTGAGAGACTTACAATGCGACCTTTTAGTACTGACATGAAATAACCATTTTACTTATAGAACATCAAGAATTAAGTTAAAAGATGAATAAAAAAACCAAAAACGCAATTAAAACTAGTTTGTTCTTGGATTTAATTTATTTTCAGTAATGGTAGTTAAAAACAGTTGGAGATATACGTTTCTGTTCTTCCTTAAGCATTATCTTTGCTTGAGCTATTAAGGAAAATATTAAAATGATGATATGAGACTGGTAATGAGATAAAAATTAAACAATAGCCTTAATATTTGAGTTCTCCTATTTTCAAATTAATTGCCAACTGAGCTTTGTGTCTGTCTGTTGTTTCTGTTCCTTCATAAAAATAACGTTTCGTTTCATTGCTTAGTTAGAAACGTTTTGTTGTTCTTAGAAGTAAAGGAGAATTTAAATGTAACGACCCATCCTTGTCATTTCGTCCGCTTGAATCATTCTTAATTTCATTTTTCCTCCCATCAAACAGCAGGTATTCTTTCAAAAACAAGCATCGGATTTAGTTACTAACATTTTTCAAGGTCTTTTTTTTGTCAGAGCATGGCTGTTAAATTACAAGCAATTGTAATACTACATTAAACAATGGTTGGTCATTACTGCTGCTCACCGTGACTTAACTTTAATTAACAATCGTTATTAGCCATATCATGTAATAGCACATAAAATCTTATAATGCACTTTTGTCTCTAGTACTAAGTATATAACGAAGTTAAAAGTTTTGTTTCTAAACTCAAGTATTACATATGATTAAAATCCGAGTCAATGAACGCTTGAAAGGGAAGTGTAGAGGACGTGGTCGAGAACAGAATTTCCGACATAGTTTGGAGCGGGGATAAAAGTGGATCTGCAAAGATGGAGGGGCGGTAGGTAGCGGCATGTCTCCATACTGTCCCACCGGCCTCTCTTTGCCCATTGTAATTTTTTAGGAAGTGGGAGACGCCGTACATATACTTTCGAGGTGGGGGAACGGCGTTCCCCAGCACTTTTACCTTTGGTTTGCAGTAGTTATGAGATAAACAAACCAAAAAATATCCGCACTTGCGAGGCGAAAGCAGTATAGAAAGGCATGGCATTTTTTCTTCAGCTATATTTCGGAAACAGTGCATCGTAGTGAAAAAGTTACTATATCCAAAATGAAAGCTGATAAAATTCCCTACCGAATTGTTTCTATGGCTTCTTCCTATTCGCAATAGTTTTCGAGATATCAGCCTGCAAAAATCGCAACTTTTTGGAAACTTTTTTTTTTTTTTTTTTTTTTTACAAACTTTATCTTCTAGCACCTCAGCTCTTAGTTTTAATCAAAATCGTTTGACAGGAAGTCGTAGAGCAACAAATTTCCATTTAAAGAGCTCCTATTTAATTTTTCATCTTCAAATAATCGAGAGTTATACATCAATTTGAAAATTTAGCGATTCCGAAACAAAACCACAGATTGTTGTATTGTGTATTTGTACCGTGAAGCTTGAGAGAAGGGAGTTGTATAATAAACAGCCATTTATTAAAATTGAATTTAATAAAAACCAATTCACACTAACGTAAAGCGAATAGAGTACGGTACATGTAATGGTAAAGATGACACTACTGTAAGCTTTAATGAATCGTAATCCATGCATTAAAAAAATGCAAAGAAAGTTTTTGGGGTGTAATTGTTGGATTCACGAAAAACTGTTCACATGGAAATCTTGTTTCGGCTCTCTGTGGCCGGGAGGTCCAGTAATTGTCTCAAGAAGTAGCTCATATTCCTGTATATTTTCTTCCACTTTAGATTTCCTACACAGAGAAAAATCCGTTCTCCGGACAGCGGTATATTGTACAAATATACGGTATCCTCTTGCTTACTATAGAAATCAGTACGGAGCATACGTTATCCGTATGCTACATAGGCACTGCCCCTTAGGTGTTACATCATGCCGTTGCAAGATGTCTGACATCTAACAGTTTTCCGTAATATATCACATGCATATACTTATGTTACCTTCGTCAGCTATATGTTATATACGTCCATTTGTATGTAAGATCCCGACCGCCTACATTGTTTCATACGGAAAGTACGTATAGATGGAACACTTATACAGAAAGTATTATAAAACATGCGTTTTCAGTTATACGTCTCCTGTACGTTAAGTCCGAAAACTACAGGAATTACGCATGTAAGCTCTTTTTAAGTACGCCACCTACAATTTTTTTCTCAGTGTACAAGATTTCCTCAGCTCAGTGGAAATGGACGAACTGCGAAAGTATGGATCCAATAGTGCAAAATGGTAAATGTAATGAAAGACTATATTAATGCAGAGAGGTCAGGCTATTGGGATACCCACTTTACTTTGTAAAGATAATTATACTTTAGTTTCACGCATCTAGCCATTCTCCCTACGCGAAATCTAACCCATCTGTATGTGCGGAATATGATGGATACTTCGTCAAAAGCGAAACATATGGAATACCACAAATTCGTAAACGGTGATTACTTCACGATACGACAGCCTGATCCTTTGTAATTGATCCCGTTGATAATGTCAGTTGAGACGGTATAGCGTTTCAGGAAAGGACAGACATCTTAATCTCAACTGCTACCGCTTGTTTTGTCAAATCCGCAGCGAACATCAAACCTGACATTTCTTATTTCCCGCCAACTGAGGAAGCAGCGCAGAAATATTCCTTCAGAACGTTTCACCAGGTCTAGCTCTGGAAGCGAGCTGCCTCCTGACAAGCGGCTGGGAGCGTATGACAGACAATAAGTTCACTCATCTGCAGATCAAAAGCCTTCCAGCAACAGCAAATCTCTTGGAAATTATTCTCTGCCGGTTCACCAAGGACTGTACCAATAGCTAATTGCATGAAGGAAGGCTTCAATGAACTATTCCCATCTATGCCAAAACTTCCAGGAATATTGTCGCAATGGCGTCCCTGTGTCGGAGAACGAGGATGATGACATTGAAGAAAGAGATATACCCTACCGATAGTCTTGGAAATTATGGAAACTGAGGTAAAAGAAAACATAAATGGAAATGACGAATATGGGCCAAATCCTGAGCCAATTGGCAAATCTTCCTACAGTGGAAAATAGCAGCAAACGAAAAAAATTCTCGTGTGAGTAGTTTTTTCGCCAAACCAACAATTAACTTCAAAAATCATTTTGTTTACCACTTTTTTTTTTAACAATTTGATTATAAAACAAAATTTAGATAGTGTAATTGAATAATGTTTGTGCCATTACATGTACTGTACCACATTTCAAGAAAATAAATCCCCACGTTAAGGGGGTTTGTATATCCAGACTTGTAATTATGAAAACATTTACGAACACTCCAACCCCAATGATAAGTTATTAGGACGTTAAATCGAATGTGATTTATTCGGAAAAAGCTTTTATACACTACAAGCGTTTTAACTTCCAAATATTCACACTGCAAACTCATAGTTGTATTGGACTAAACAAAAGCGATTGTGGAGCAGAAAACTATTTTACACGAAAGTTAAAAGAAGATCTGCGATTGCACACGGAACGGTCGAGCGGTTTTGGGCAATAGTCAGGCCGGTAGCAATAACCGAGTGGTCTCGGACGTACGGCTTTGAGTCATAAGGAGCATTCTACTGAGAGTTTGTGTCCCTCTGAAGAGGATAGTCGGGATTTTTGACTGTCCTCGATGTTCCTGTGTTCGTGTTCCTGTCGTGTTTGGATCATATAGAATTTACAAGAAATGACCATGGAGACCAGTTTGTCAGTTGGAACGAACTTAAAAAGGAAATAATCTATCAATCAAATATTTATGTGTTCAAATTATGTACGAAGTCACTTGTTTAAGTGTGTTCCTATTTTCATCCTGAGACCGAGAATATGTCTTTGTCTAACTCTTTGGCAACTCTTTTTCTTTCAAATTCGATTAGAAAGGAACATTATACGAACTGCAAATCTAAAATTCAAAGCTAAAAACAAAATATTAGGTATGTTCATTATCTGATTATTATCCTCTGATTTGTAACACAAATATTTATAAGGGATACTTATTTCAGAAGATTTTCCCCGGAGGAAAAAACAATCTTTGAAATCTTTTTAGTTTTACGTCCCACGGTTATGCCGGTTAGAATAAAGGAGACGGTGATGATGAAAAATGAATGAAATGGTGGAATGAAGAAAGTGGGATGAAACGGGATAACCCCTAGAAAACCCACGAACACGGTGTTTGTCCAACACAGTCCACACGGCGCGAGCTGGGATCGAATCAGGGACCCCAAGCACCGGAGGTGAACGCTCTACCACTGAGCCAGCGCGCCTCCATTTTGCCCGGAGGAATTTTAAATATGCGGGAGAGGGTGTACTGCAGAAACACTAGTAATCCACAGTGAGTATGATCGAAGATGTGGCCCCAAAGGGCTCAATTCCTTAGCTCGAGGGTTCCCTAGGTCATTCCCTGAAATTAACACTGTTTATGAGATTTTCATAATAAATAGAATATTACATTGTCGGTCATTCCATATTTTGGAATGGCAAAATTATAACTTTTAGAGAATTGCAATAAAGGTATAAAGAATTATAATACTAATTACACAAATATTATTATGTAAGTTTCCAATTTCTTGCTGGATTAAAACTTGATATTTTTTCGAATTGTACTTTAAAGTAAGTCATCTCTATGTAAATCTAACTGAAAAGGTATTTGCGATCTTGCTAAGCCAATACTTTTCTTAACCAATAATGTTACGTTTTGTATTGAAAGATACGTAAAGTTTTTTAAATGGAATTACGCTCACCGATTACTTTCAAAGGAGTGCACGGTGGCTCAGTGGTAGAGCGCTCATCTCGGGCGCGTTAGGTCCCTGGTTCGATCCCCGACCAAGTAAGTTTGTGGTAGACAGTATTGTGCTCTTGGGTTTTCTCGGGGTACTCCTGTTTCCTCCCACTTTCTCGTTCCCCCAAAGTCATCCATCATCATTCACTTGCTTTACTTATAGTCCCCCTTAGCCTAACAGGCATTATCGTTAAACTCAAAAATGTTCATTTTTCGTTTTCTTTCAAATCACTATTCTGCTCGATCGGTCGGATGCATGTATGAGAAAAGCCTATTATTTCATCTAAATAATAAAATAATGTAATAAAAAAATAATTCACATTACAAAACAGGATAAATTTCAATCATATTTCCAAGCAATAAAATTAAATATCGGTTAAAATGTACGAAATTTTCATTCGTTACAATAAAAGTTCGAAATTCGTCAAAATTACGTGTTCAAACAGAAAAATGGGAAGGGGCCAACAATGCTAGGTGAGTAACTCAGCTCAGCAACATAACGTACAGATCAACTAAGATCACGTGTTTGAAGTCACAAACCCTGTGCCCTCATACATACACACACATACAGTAATAATAATAGGGCATTTAAGCTAGGGATGGCAAATGAACACACCATTCACCGTTGGGTTGTCAAATTTCGTTCCGGTGATACAGCATTGTAAAATGAGCCTCGTGTGAACTAACATTATTCAGAAGAGCTTCTGATAACACCATGGAAGCGGACCTTCAGAAAAGTTTTCGACCTACTGTAGATGACTTCGATATACTCAAAACTTCGTTTCTGTAGCTCCGTGCAATGGGTAAAATGAAAAAGTCGGACTCAAGGTACCACATAGTTCAACACCGGCCACTAAGAATCACCGTGCGGAAATGTGTAGTTCTCAGAGTGTAAGGTAATTAATAATCGGGAATATTTTCTTCATAGAATTGCCACTTTAAATAGATTATTTGCTACAAGAATCGTAAAGGGTCAGAACAATTTTTAAATCTTGATGAACAACCAGAACAGTTTCCTAAACCACCTCCCAATCCAGAAGAAGTACCTGCTGGTATGGTGGTGTATGGTGGCAGATCTATTATGTTCTTCTCTGGTGAGATGTTTCAATCAGTGGAAATTGTTACATTGCTGAACTCCATGAAATACAGTTCCCCAATATATTCATTGTATTTCCCCAATATATCTCTTATTATAATCTCTTCCGGCATCTCGATTACTTCTTGGGAGGGAAGACCTTCGTTGATCTCTCATTATAATCTCTATCGGCGTTTCGATCACTTCTTGAGAGTGAAGACATTTTATGATGATCTCAGACGATCATATCTTTCGACATCTCGATTACTACTTGGGAGGGAAGACATTCCTTGATAATTTCTGACCATCATCTGCTTCGGTATCTCGATCACTTGTTGGAGGGAAGACATTCCCTGATGATCAGTTGATGCAACGTGCGCTTGACGACTTCCTTACATCACTGACTTACTTCATTTGCCGATGGAAACGCGTGTGGTTGAAGACGACGACTATTTTGATTACCCAGGTATCACAGTAGTTTACATTTTTCGGAGGAGTGAGGGATGCTTGGAAAGGACATACCTTAAGTGGACATTTCAAGCCCGTCAATCTATCTAATAATTTCGAAACTCTGAACATTCGTCAAACTGGTGTCCGTTACATCATTTTACTGTCGTATGTGTGTAAAAGGAATGTATTGTTAACGACAGTGAAATTTTTCAATAGTACGAAAGAGCGAACAATAAAATAATGTTTCTCTCAATTGACAGAAACTAAGAGAAAAAGTGTAAAACGGAAGAAGAAAGTTGAACAGAAATAGGAATGGTAGAAGCGAGACCTCCAATCATCGGAAGAGAGAAACGTCAGGAATGACAAAAAAGAAACTCAACATCCGTTTCCATCCAAGAAAGAAGCGGATGCTCCAATAAAAAAGGGAAATGAAACGTTCACTTTCTTAACATCAAACAAAAGAATTTCCATAAAACAATTTCTGTTTCTATGAACAAAAGGATAGGGATAGATAATTGAGTTACATGAACTGACGTATGAGAAGAAAATGGAAATGGGACTGACGTATGAAAATATACGGTTCAATCATCAATAGAGATTTTGATGGCTATATTTATCCATTGCTTCTTATGAGTCTGATATTTTTAGGTGGTAAAATATTACATTTAAGACATGTACAAGTATTAGAAATTTTATTAAATGCTCATGTATGTCTATCAAAAATGAAAATGAAATGAAATCTTTGAGTTTTACGTCCCACGATTATGCCGGTTAGGCTAAAGGAGACGGTGATGATGATAAATCAATGAATGAAATGGTGGAATGAAGAAAGTGGGAGGAAACGGGAGAACCCCGAGGAAACCCACGCACATGGTGTTCGTCCACCACAAAGTTCACTTGGCGGGGGATATGTCTATCAACTGTCAACATGAATCAGAGTAAAAGCGGGAGGGGGGAAGAAATAATTTAGATTCAGTTTTCGAACAATAGATTTTCTCTTTTTACTGATTACTGTTGAATGGCGAGGGGAGTTTTTTTTTAATATATTCAGCGCCCCAAGATATATATTTCATTTGCACTCTTTTCTCTCTATTAAAAAAGAAGTGGTAGGAATCTACAACTATTCTAGTTTCAACATTGAGACATAATGGCTTAGCGGTAAAGACCTCACCTCTGGTGCTAGGAGTCCCTGATTCGACCTCAAGTCAAGTGAACTTATGCTGAACAATATCATGTCCGTCGTTTTTGTCAGGGCTATACCATTATTTCTCAAGATCATTTCACCTATTATTCCTTAATTATCCAGTTTTATTAATCATGGTCGAAAAGGCGTATTCATGAGGTGTTATATTAAATATTTCATTCCCCATTTTGACTATTGATTTTCAAAGAGCAATAACTGTACAAAGTATCAGGAAATGATTTACTAATACCTGTTCAGCGTGCCTAGAATAGGCTTTACCCCTCTGTCGGAACCTCAAATGATAGAAGTACTACTTTTGGTTTCAATATTTAATCCCTATACATTTCCGAAAAAAAAAAAATGATCCGTTGTCACGCTTTGTGGACACCTGCACAAACATAGGCAAATTTGTCACTTCGAAGGGGGCCATTGCCTCCTGAAACCTTTTCTCACCGAACCCGTATTTCCTACTTTGAAGTCATCTTTGCACTGGCAAAGTTTCGTTTTTCAATGTGGCCCTTTTAATCAAGGGGGCAATTTTTTGAAAAGAGAATCTTTGCTCCCTTAACCTATTTTCCGAAAGAAACAAAAAATACGTGTCGATTTATTTTCGGTCTAGTAGGCCTATATATGTGCCAAGTTTGAAGAAAATCGGATGACGAGAAACACTTGTGAAGCTACCTCCTTTACATTTTCACTTTTTAGACTTGACGGGTTTTAGACTTGTCTTCAATTATTCTCAAAGAAAGAGACTTGGTCTTGATGGACTATTGTACATGATATATATATATATATATATATATATATATATATATATATATATATATATATATATATATATATATATATATATATATATATATATAAATATAATATATTATGCGTGAGAAATTGTTAAAATATCAGTAACATAATTTTTTAAATTTCTTGTTATTCGCAGATGGTGTCGCAATCAAGTCTCCAAGTACAATTAGCACCTACTCTTGAACACCAAACTGCAGCCATGTTGAATATTCTTCAAAGATATAAATGGCATCAGTTTGCAATAGTCACCAGCCAGATCGCAGGACACGCTGACTTCATTCAAGAAGTGCGGGAACAAATTCTTCAAATGCAGCAGACATTCAAGTAAGTGTACGCATTGTTTATTTAATCTTACTCCCCAAGAATAAAACTCCCTGATCCAATGATGACTCTCATATAATGCTAATTACTGAACAATTTGTAGGTAAAATTGCGTTTACTTCAATATTGTTATAATAATTATTGTATCATTTATGTGTCTTGGCTTCTCTCTTTTATTCGTCCTGGTTCATAGCGTATCCATCTAGTGTGATAGATCAATCAACCAACATTCTTAGGAAGATAGTCCCCAATTAACCAACATTCTTGTGAAGATTCCTTACAATCAACCATCATTCTGTCAAGATTGTCCACTCAATCAATATTCTTGGGAAGACTGTCTTCATCAACCAACATTATTTTGTAGATTACCTCCAAGATTGCCTCAATCTGAGAACATTCGCTGAAAAATTGTTCACAATCAATCAATACTCTTGGAAAGATTAACCCATCAATCAATATTCTTGGAAAGATGGGCTTCAATCAATGAATATCTCAAAAAGATCGTCTTCAATCAACCAATATTTTTGAGAAGATTGTTCCCATCAACCAACATTCTTTTGAAGATTTCCTCCAATCAATCATCATTTTGTAAAGGCTGCTGGAATCGACGAACATTCTCTGAAAGATTGTTCCCAATCAACCAATATTCTTGTAAAGATTGTCCCATGAACCAACATTCTTGGAAAGATTGCCCCACAATCAATATTTTTAGGAAGATTATCCCCCAATCAACCATGTTTGGAAAGAGCATCCCTAATCAAGCAACATTTTTGGAAAGATGCCATCAATTTACAAACATTTTTAGAAACATTGACACAATGAGCTACTTTCTCTGTGCTGAACATCTTATACTTGGCGCGTTCAACGCATAAGAGAATTAAGTTCAGTTACCAAAGTTGTGAGAAAAAAATGACATAAAATTTGTACAATAGACTTCAGTACATGAAAAAGTAAACACTGTTTCTTAACTATAATAGTTATTTATAATATCTGGACAGAAATCTTTTAAACTCTGAAAGGAGCTTGAGATAGAGATATTAAAGATGAAATATTCCCAAAATGACCAAAACATGGACTGATTCCCTTGTGCACTGTACACGCCATTTGTTAATGATTTGTACAGGGCCATAAATAAGTAACCTCGCTTCACTTTACTACGTTTCCAAACATATTTCACAGTTAGACTCCTCAGCAAACTGTCTTACACTAATTGTTATGGTGATATTACACACATTCAAAACTCGCATTGCCCTGGATTGTTTGGTATTCTGGGTTGCTTCCTCACGAAATAACACAAGCGTACTTGTTATTTAGTCTGTATATACAACTCGCATCAGAAGTATCATCTGTGTAAGAACGATTAAGAAGGGTTACTGGATATGATTTTTCGGATCCGTTACTGCATTTTATGGTGTACGAAGTAGTGCTGTCGAAATCGGTTTTTGAAAAAACCGAAAACCGGTTTTTGAAAAAAGTGAAATTTCATAAAACCGAAATGTCGGTTATGAAAATCGCATTTGCGGTTTCGGTTTTGAAAACCGAATTTGCGGTTTCGGTTTTGAAAACCGCATTTGCGGTTTCGGTTTCAAAAACCGCTTTTGCGGTTTCGGTTTTGAAAACCGCATTTGCGGTTTCGGTTTTGAAAACCGCATCTGCGGTTTCGGTTTTGAAAACCGATTTTCTCAAAAACCGAAAACTGCAGAAGTCACAAAAATTCGAGAGCACTATTATCAAGTAACGACGAGGAAACAGCAAAGAATCTTTCCCATCTTCGGCTCACAGTTGCCAGATGGAGGGAAATTTCCCCCGGCGTAGGGAAAAAATGCTCAAAATTTGCAGAGGTGAAAGAAGATATTTTTTCTTAAAATGTCTTAACGTGTAGGGAAGTTCTTGTTTAGTATTCTTTTACAATTGGCAAAATAAAAAAAATAAGTTGCAGTTTCTCACAAAGAGGCACGGCTATCGTTATTGGGAAGTAAAAAGATATAGAATAAAATATGATCGGTGTTCCCTTCACGTATGAACTATTGCAGGTGTCTGGGACTTGCGATAAGAAACCAGTCAGCACATGCAAAACCACAACATTGACATTTATCGGAGTGGCAACAAATCAACAATAAAATTGTGTATTGCGATCTAATTTTTTTTCTTTTTTTTAAGAAAGGGAGGTGGTGTTTTTTTGCTAACAAAAGAAAGAGTGGCAGTACTATTTAGAAACAAAGTGAAAGAGTAATGATAATATAAAAGATCTCAGTCTAAGTGGATGAGATTTCAAATTGGATTTCATGGGTTGCAGGTGTAGTTATCTTAAATAGGGATATACCTTATTTTCTATTTAGCTTAGTGTTGTCATATTACCTGATTTTTGCAGGTACCACCCGATTGTCAGGTTCTATATTCGTCCCTCGCTATCTTAATCACGAAAAACCGCCCGCTTTTTGGGATTGGAGAAAAATCGGGAACTGCTACCGGCTGGTCAGAGCAGAACATTAATGCAACTGTCTACTGTCAGCAGTTGAGCCGTGTTCAAGAAAAACTCAAAACCCTGGAGCCAGCACTTCCCAATCGCTAAGGGGTTCTACCGTTACGGGACAACGCTAAGCCCCACATGATTAGAGTGACCCGGGACACCATCCTACGCCTTAAATGGGAAACACTATTGCAACCGCCATACTCCCTGGACAATGCACCGTCCAATTATCCCTGAACCATTTCTTGGACACTCACATTAGAGAACTAAAGTCCAACTCCGTAGTAAAGGTGCAAAATGCACTTGATACCTTCTTTCCTTCACGGCAAACCAAGTTCTACCGCGAAGGAATCCATGCCCATCCCGAACGTTTTCAGAATGTCCGTTGATACTGATGGGTACTATTTTTGATCTTCCAGGTACGTCTTAGGCAGGGGTGTAGCCACGGGGCCAGGCTTCCCAAATGATTTCCTGGCCCCCCTAATGACCAGATGTTAAAACATCATCGTGAGATTACTTCGCTTCAGTCATTTAAAAATAACAATGTTTACATATAATTAATAATTTACGGTAAAATAGTATGGAAAAATAGTATTTTACCATACCGATCACAAAATAGTATGGTATTTCTTCCTTATAGCGATCCGAAAATAGTATGGTATACTTTTTGTGACAGTAGATTACACAATTTACGGCGATTTGTATTTGGCAGTTTGAAGACAAACGTTTTGACAAGGTACTATAAATTCTATGAAATGAAATGAAATATTTGAGTTTAACGTCCCACGCCTATGCCGGTTAGGCCAAAGGAGACGGTGATTATGAGAAATGAATGAAATGGTGGAATGAAGAAAGTGGGAGGAAACGGAATCCCGAGAAAACCCATGAGCACGGTTGTTTGTCAACCACAAAGTCCACACGGCGCGAGCTGGGATCGAACCAGGGACTCCAAGCACCGGAGGTGAACGCTCTACCACTGAGCCACCGCGCCCCCCACTATAAATTCTATCATAAAACAATGGTACTATACTAAATCGTAAGTACATTATATTATTTATATGCTGTAATTAGTGTTTCAAGAAAACTTTTTATCAGATGGAAAATTTGGTGAAAAGCAACGTTTTTATTCAGTTTTTCAGTTTGGATTTCATTCGCTTTTTAAAATGCTATTTCGTGTAAAACAGGAAGTGAGATATAGCTGTTAATAAAATAATTGTCTTTTTAGTCACTAATAATAAATAAACATTTTTTCAGAAAATCTTAAAATAAATTAAGTGCAATTTCAAAGAAAATCAGTCTTATGTATAAAAGTAACCAAGAAAGTTCTGTCGCTTTTTGCGTAGATCTGCGATAGTTGGCCCTAACTGGCGGCCGGGTTTCGTCGAGTCGAAACATATATCTCGCGTCGGGGTGTTGAAGTACCACCGCGTAGCAGCGACCAGCGAGAACTTCGTCTTGGTCCGCACTTCTTAGATTCTTCGCGGAGAATCGTGAAGGGACCAACACGAACTGTCGCCAGTCATGTGCATCCGGTTATTATTATATATTATTTTTTGCTGACGAATTGTTCCTAAAGTGAGCTCCGAGGGTCAAGAATAACCTCTGCCTCAACATCATGACGTGAAAAATCTTGAGATAAGTGCGATAATTGTATGAATTTAGATGACAACTGTCGTCAATCATTAGAAAGTGAGTATGCGAGAACTATGAAATAAAGTAAATAGACACGCGTCATTTTGTTACAAAATTACATGGCGAACAAATTTTATCTAATTCCAAACAGTTATCGTCGAATATACACGGTTAAAGGAGCACTGTGATTGACCAAATTAAAAAGATCTTAACGATTTATCTCTTTACAAGCAACGTTTCCTTCATCGCCATCGTAGCGAAGTAGGAAGAACACTTGCCTAGTAATCATAAGGTTGGTGGTTTGAGTCCCCTTCAGGGTAATTTTTTGGTACTTTTTTTAAAAGTGTTTTTTAGACTCACCTTAATGTAACTAAATCACACATATAGCCGATTTAACATTTTGGGGGAGTAATTTTGTGGTTCATTGGCGTTTTGTCGCATCTCTGCCGCTGGTGGCATAATTTTCAAAACGGTAGAGGGGCCACCGGGGATCGTCGCTGCGGCGCCGCCAATGTTTGGCGTGATGTCGCTAATTGCCCATTTGTGGTCCACCGACGCTTACGGCATGGGGACAATTCAGTGTGAGTGGCGAAACCATTCAACAGCACCTTCAACTGAGGAAACACTAGAAGTTGGGTCGATGGGTCCCACATAACTTGATTCCGGGTCAAAAGGCAACGCAAGCAGACACCTGTGTTTCTTTGCTGTCTCGTCTGAGGAAGGAGCCATTTCTGGACAAGGTGTTGTCATGTGATGAGAAATGGGTCCTGTACGAAGTTCCACGGCGCCGTCATAATTGGTTAGCATCCCATGAACGGTTCCAAGACAGCCGAAACCAGTACTACACCAGAAGAAAGTCCTCCTGTGTGTTGATGAACTGCTCGTGACATCGTGCATCGGGAACTGCTACCAGCTGGTCATCACATCAATCCAACTGTGTACTGTCAGCAGTTGAGCCGTGTTCAAGAGAAACTCAAAACTCCCAAAGGGGTCCTTATGTTACAGGACAACACTAAGCCCCTCGTGGCTAGGATGACCCGGGACACCATTTTACGCCTTGGATAGGAAACACTATTGCATCCGCCATAATCCCTGGACATTGCACCGTCCGATTATCATCTGTTCCCTTCCTTGGACAATCACTTTAAAGGATGCCAGCTCAAATCCCAAGTAGAGGTGCAAAATGCACTTGATAACTTCTTCACTTCACGGAACACCAACCTCTACCGCGATGGAATAAATGGCCTTCCAGAACGTTTGCAGAAGGTTGTCGATCTATTCTTGATCTTCCAGATACGTGTTAGGTGACATATGAATGTCCGGAGGTGGTGAGTGAGAAAGCGATAGAACTTTCTTGTTTACCTATATAGATCGGTTCTGTGTATTGAAATAGTTATGCACAAAGGTATAATGTTTGGTCGGGGGCAGTAGTTCTTGGTTAAACATAATACAAACTATCTGTAACATAATTTATGAAATTACTATTATTATTATTATTATTATTATTATTATTATTATTATTATTATTATTATTATTATTATTATTATTATTATTAATAATAATAATAATAATAATAATAATAATAAGCTAAAACAGTGTTTTTAGTTTTCCGGAAGGAAACCAAAATTTTCCAGTTTTTTTCAGGCTTCAAAAACACTAGCTGTAACACATTTTGTTAGATTGTAGCTGCCCCCCTTCAAAAACGACGGGCCCCTCTTACAGAAACCTGCTGGCTACACCCCTGGTCTTAGGTGACATATCGATGTTCTAAGGTGATAGGTCAAAAAGCGACAGAACTTTCTTCGTTAATTTTATACATACCATGTAAAACTACTGTATAAGTTCTAGTATCTCGAGTTCGGGAAGTCGGAATGTCAAAATTCCTTAAGATTCGTGTTCCTCGTGCTCTACTTTACAAAATATATAAAAATCAGGTGGGGTCCAGTTTGCTTCCTTGCAACTGAAAAGTACCTTGGAAGTGTCATCAAAGAAGTAACTAAAAAAAAGTGCAAATGATCCCAGGTCAGTATTTGTAACACACAAGTTCACCTCAGTACTTACGGTGTTCTAAACCGTAAGAAAGTGGGAGGAAACGGGAGCAAATAAAAAAAGTTGAAACACAGACATAAATCAATACAATTGTCTCGATCGATAGATGCTTTCACAATTGTTAAAAGGTGAAATTAAAAACATTGGTTTCGGTTTTGAAAACCGCTTTTGCGGTTTCGGTTTTGAAAACCGCATTTGCGGTTTCGGTTTTGAAAACCGCATTTGCGGTTTTCGGTTTTCAGAAAATCGGTTTTCTCAAAAACCGAAAACCGCAAATGTCACAAAAATTCAACAGCACTAGTACGAAGCCTGATTCCATCTGCCCAGCTATATGATTCCAAATAATAGGAGATACTGATTTCTGTAAATCCTTACTTCAACCATCAAGAGCCATTTAACGAAGGGAAAGTAAACGTTTCTCATGTTCGCAGTGTCAGGAACACGAATAGTAAACCAAATATTATTCGAATCAAATGCAAATACCGAAATGAATCTGTATGTGACTGAACAGTGCTTTATAGACTAGGAACACAAAGACCAATCAACAACTGTTTTCCCCAGCATAGGAAGGCAATATGCGATACCTAACATGAGTCACTGGAATAGCTTGATTTTTTAAAAAAAAGAAAAAAAACTTTCAGCAAGAGATTGTGGTCTCTATGATCTCATTTATTCATGTGCAGTTTTTGTCTTAGGGAAAATTTCAAGCACCAATAATCATGTATCCCGGATCAAGGTAGGCTCTACATACTATATGTGTAATACGTCAATTTGCACAGAGAGGCAAAATCTTGTCACAATTATATTATTTAAAATAAATATTTCTTGTTGCAAACATACTTCATGATTATGGTAGTTAAATTTATTAAGCTGACCTATTTGAATACTATATTCATAAATCACGTTTAGATTGCATTAGTTTAAGGTCACATGGATAGTGCTAAAGCAAATGGTCAAACAAATCCCAGCGTGAATTGCTTGATTGTTGTCAAATATAAGAGCTCAAGTCTCAAACAGTAGCGAACAGCTGTTCCATTTAGTTAGTTAATATAGTTTTCATATGAAAACTAGTCTTGTCTTTGACACAAACAAGTTCTTTATCAGTGAAGATTGAAACAAGCTTTTTTTTTTTAACAGATGTAGAAGGAAAATCAAGAAATAAAGTTAAAAGAGCTAGTTGCACTGGAATTGCAAACTGATATATTGAGATTGAAGCTCGATATTAAATTTTATAAAAGAAGGATTACCATCTTTCCTCTGCAGGTGTGTTTGCTTTATCTTTTTCTAAGACAATAGAAAAAGATATTTGGCGTTTTGGTATATGTTAGAGAAGACATTAAAGTGAAAATACTAGATCAATCCCCCAGTTTATATTCCGCTTCTGCAGAATACCTCATGCTCGATCTGAATATACAAAATAAACATATTCTATTGATCTCCGTTTATCGCCCACCTAATACAAACTTTGAAAATTTTGAAGAAGCGATCTCCCAAATTATCCCCCAGTACAGTAACATCATAATTATGGGAGACGTGAACTATGATCTTTTGACGTCTAAATCCGAGGTGCTGCGATATAAAAGCTATATTAATTCTGTAAATCTATCTTTTTGTACGTTACAGCCTACTCATAGAACTGAGACGAACGAATCGTTAATTGACCACATAATAGTCTCTGATACTTGTAAAGTCACAAATGTAGATCAAGTATCCGTGCCAGGTGTAAGCGACATGACCTTCTTTATCTAACTTATAACATAAAATGTCCAAAATACGTTCCGCGAGTAGTAGATAAAAGGAACCTAAAACAAATAAATGACAACGCTTTGTACGAAGACACAAATCTCGTTCCGTGGTACTTAGTTTACTGTGCTCCCACTCTGGAGCAAAATGTAACACTTTTTAATAATTTTGTGCAGCAATTATATAATAAACATGCCCCTTTGAAAAGGAAAAGAGTGCGTAGACCCCCCAATCCTTGGATTAACGATGATATACTTGCGCTCATGGCTCTTCGAGACTCTGCCCACAGACGTTACAAAGCGGCTTTAAACAAAAATCAAACATCTCATTAATGCAAGAAGAATATAGAAAATTACGAAACCGTTGTAATCAAGCAGTTCGTAAGGCGAAAATCGAATTTGCTAGAAGTCTTCTGAGCCATACGACTCAACCACGAGAGCTATGGCAAAAACTGAAGTTCCTTGGTATTGGTGTCAAAGCCAAAATCGATAAACTTCCAGAACTTCATATAGACACCATAAATGAACAGCTATGCTATACACCAAATATCACACCAGATAAAATCAATACTTTGAAGAATATTAAAAACACGAGCCCTGTAAAAAATATATTTAACCTTCACCTCGTCACTGCTCCGGAAGTCATGAAGACAATAAACAAAATCAAATCACCTGCTTCAGGAGCTGACGACTTGCCAATCATTCTTATTAAAAAAATATTACCGTTCATTGTAGATGTCATTGTGCATATTTTTAATAGTTCCATCACAACCGGAGAATTTCCATCAATTTGGAAACTCTCTCACGTTCGCCCATTGCCTAAAACTAAAAATCCAACAAAAGCAGAAGATCTCCGTCCTATTAGTATACTCCCTGCACTCTCCAAAGCGTTAGAGCATATAATACATGACCAATTAACTAAGTTCCTCGAAAAAGATAACATCTTAAATCCGTTTCAGTCAGGTTTCAGATCTCAGCACAGCACTAGCACTGCTCTAGTAAATATCACTGATGATATTCGTGCCGCTATGGATGAACGCCAAGTTACACTGTTATCCCTACTAGATTTTTCTAAAGCTTTCCAAACTATAGACCATGACATACTGATTGCCAAACTGTCTTCCTTCTACAACTTTTCCCAGTCAACTTTATCTTGGTGTAGCTCCTATTTATCAAATAGAAAACAGAAAATTGTCACTAATTACATATGTTCCAATACGAAACTTGTTCCATGTGGAGTACCGCAGGGCAGCGTCCTAGGACCTCTTCTGTTTTCCTTATACATTAACGATTTACCTGAGCACATCACCCATTGTAAATATCACTTATATGCAGATGATATGCAATGCTATCTAACCACTAATCCCCTAAATTTAACCACCGCGATTGATCACTTAAACAGTGACATTGAAAGTATCTGCACATGGGCACGTAACAATGGACTGCAAGTAAACCCAACCAAATCAAAATTTATCATGCTTGGTTCTCGAAAACTACTCTCCACAATCAATATTAAAAGCCTACCGAATGTTCTTGTAAACAACGTAGCCATTCCTGTAAGCGATAGCGTCAATAGCCTAGGACTCCAGATCGATAAATCCCTAAATTGGACAGACCATATTAATAGAGTATGCAAAAAAGCTTACGGCTCCCTCCATTCTCTTCAGCGTTTAAGAAACCTTCTTCCGGAATCCATTAAAGCATCCCTGGTTCAGTCATTGGTAATCTCTCATTTAGATTATTGTGATGCAGCATATGTTGATTTAACCGAAGATCTGGCAAAACGTTTACAGCGCATTCAGAATGCCTGCGTTCGATTCATATTTAATAAAAAGCGCTTCGACCACATCTCCCATTGTTATCAGCAACTAGGATGGTGCAATCTAAATACCCGCCGCCGCATTCATTCTCTAACACTTTTATATAAAATAATTAATTGTAAAAAACCTACTTATCTATCCTCTAAATTTAAATTTCTCGGCGATACTCACCCACTAAATACCCGTTCTAAAGGAAATACAACACTCGCCGTTCAAACGCACAAATCTAATTTCTTTTCCAAATCTTTCACAATATTTGCCACCAAAGCTTGGAATGACACCGCTGAAAGCATCAGAAACTGTGGTTCAGTATTGACTTTTAAACGTCGACTTAAAGAACATCTTTCTAATGAAGGTCTTCACTAAGTAAAAAAAAAAAAAAAAAAAAAAAAAAAAAAAATTGTTACACACGAAACTATTCCTTGCGCTACCATGCAGTCGTTCGTTTTTTTCTATTTCTATTTCTTCTTATTTTCTTTTCTATTCCCTTCTGATACATGTGTATGAACGTATACATTATACACAATCACTTAAGTAGGTGCATCATTTTATCTATAGATAGTGAATGATAGGAATGTATTTCATGTTATATATAATCAAGATTGGTGTCTTTGTTTCTCCTTATATAGTTTAACATATCTTTAGCATTGTCTCTTGTTTGTTTTAGTGTTTGTTTTATATGCAATAAGTTTCATTTTCATTTTTCATGTTTTATTTTATGTATTGTTCTGTATGTCGGTAACTGTTCTGTATGTCGGTAACTCTTTAACGTGCCTAACTGTATATCACTTTTATTCTCGTCGTAAAAAAAAGAAAGAAAAATATGAGATCCGACTGTAAAAGACAAATGTAAATGGTTGAGTGGAAGAAAAGGTTATGCCTTAATTCCGCCATTTTAAATAAGAAATAAATAAATAAATAAATAAATAAATAGATTAACGAAATTATATTTGTAGTGTTTAGACCTTACTGAGTGCGGGTGCTTTTCCCTCCTCTTTGTTGTTCATGATGCGGTAGCATACTTAAAATCGTGGCTTTAAAGATTTGTTCTTTCTAAAGAAAGATGGCGACAAATGATGCCATTTCATCGTGCAGCAAATTGCTTAGAAACGGAATTTTTCCGGATGTACTTAGAGAAAACATCAGGAACACTCTACAGCATCAGTACGAAAGAACTAGAGGGAGAATGTCAATCAACTTGTTCCATCATGCACAGAAATGCATTGAAATAATCAAATACTGTTTTCTACATTTCTTTTGACACGGTGGGTTGGCTACATAACTGACATCATCAATAGTTTGATAGATTTAAAATAACCAATTACTCGCGTGGTTAATCAACAAACCGATAGAACAAGAAGTAGTCACCCTGTTGGAGCTGTTGACTACAATAATGATCAACACTAATCTAATATAGAAGTAAATATTTCGTAAACCAAGATTTCTACCACGATAAATATTGTTTGCCAGAGACTTGAACGCGCTTCTTGACAGTTCAAAACAAGGACAATGGCATGTTATCGAATCATCCTCCTTAATCAATTAGTATGATCGAAACAAGTCTTGTACGTAAATTGCAAATAGGAAAAATGTAAACGACTCGTATGAGCAAATCAAACGACTGAATCATTTTCATGAATCGCAGTAGATGCTTCCGTCCAACACTTATCTTTTAGCGGAACATGTTGTATCTTGTTTTCATCGTTGAATGGAAGACAGGAAAGGCATAACAGCTGCCTGTTATGTGTTTCTGTACTTGCACATCTTGATTCATCCGTGTTAAGGTGAAAGAGATGATTATCATCACAAAACACTGGTCTCCTTTGAAGAGCATAAGACTGAAATGGTGAGAGGCATTCCCTTAAGGCAGAAATTATTCGGAGCAACACAAGCGGAAAACTCCACAAACGTCTTTATAAGAAGATTAAATTTACGTAGAAACGTTGAAGGCTCTCGTACAGAATTCTGTGAAGCTGAGAAGTTTTGTTTTTCTAGTATAAAATCCATGTTAATGTGTTGTTGGCTTATTATGTACACTTCACACAATAGTGTTCAAAGTGATAGCAGGTACAAAATAGGATTCGAAAGATATAGATAGGTGAAAGGAGAATGTACTATATATACTATACAGGGTGCGGAAAAAGTCCCGGAATGGTCTAATATCTCGCGAAGTATAAAGATCAGCAAAACAAAAAATAACATGTGTTAAATAGTTTTTGAAAAAAATTCCAATGATACTAAACACAGCCCCTATCCCCACCCCCTTCGGGGGTACGAGGGTAACTTTAAAATTTTAAATGGTTACCCCAATTTTTTATTGCACATTTCGATTCTCCAGAAAAAAAGTAACAGTGATTTGACCCCAAATTGAAAACAGTGCCTTCACAAATCGCACTTGAAGCGACACACAAAAACGGAACGTAAAACATTATGAAAATGTGGTATCTCGGCATCGTACTCTGTGGCCATGTGGTTAGCGTACTGGACTATGGAACCAGAGGTCGTGAGTTCGATTCCCGCGCAGAGTAACACTTTTATGTGATTTTTTACGCCCAAATAATGAATTCATACATTTTAATTTCGATAAAAATAATGTAGTTGTCCATATTTACAAGAAAATATAAATGGAGACAAAAATGGTTTATTTTTGTTTTAAGTAACCCTATTACTAAGGACTACTTCATAAAGCTAGTTTGAAACAATCATCGAAATTTGTATCTTATGTAACTTCAAAAAAGTATTAATTGAAGTTAAAACATGTGGAATTTATTTGGGGAAATGAAAGGAAGAAGACTGCCTTGAACGCGGATCAAACTCACAATCTCTGACTCTATAATCCAGTACGCTAACCGTACGACCACAGAGCACGGGATTGACAGTTTGCATTTTCATAACGTTTTGCTGCACCACTTTTTATTGTGTGTCGATTCAAGCGCCATCTGCGAAGACACTGTTTTCAATTTTGGGTCAAATTACTGTCACTTTTTCTGGAGAATCCAAATTTGCAATAAGAAATAGGGGTTCCCATTTAAAATTTTAAAGTTACACCCCGTACCCCCGAAGGATTCTATCATTGAATAGATTTTTAAAACCAATTTAACAAGCGTTATTTTTGTTTGTTTTGCTGATTTTTATACTTCGCGAGATATTGGACCGTTCCGGGACATTTTCCGCACCCTGTATATATATATATATATATATATATATATATATATATATATATATATATATATATATATATATATATAAGGGATGGCCGGATCCGGATCTCGAATCTCGGATCTGGATCCGAATCTCGGATCTGGGTCCGGATCTCGGATTTCGGATCTGGATCCGGATCTCGGATCTGGGTCCGGATCTCGAATCTCGGATCTGGATTCGGATCTCGGATCTGGGTTCGAAATTCGGATCTGGATCCGAAATTCGGATCTCAGATCTTGATTCTTATCCAAACCCACATCCCACCCAAATTGTGATAAACTTGAATATAAAAAATTCGCCGAAAGTAATTTCACGAAGTTCTGACAGTGAAGAAGAAAACAGAAAATTAAGACGAATATTGACAAGTCTATTTGTCTCCTGCATTCTACACTAAAGATCAAATGCTTGCCTTACTAAAAAATAATCTGATTTAATCCGGATGAGAGTTCGAATGTCGAATCTAGGTCCACCCGGTTGCAGGACCGAGATGAAATATACACATATTTATATTTGAAGCCGGAATACAAAACTCGAATACTTAAAATTCCTCAATACACCTGTGTCATTGACAGTTAAGAAAACATAAACAGTTAAGACAAGTATTGACTAGTTTTTACGTACATTTATCTTGCTCAGTCTGCTCAAAATATCAAATGTATACCTTACAATTAGATTTAATAATTATTTAGTAAATCACAATATGAGCACCGAGAATAAACTATGAATTTTGTTCCTCCTTATCTAGATTTGAAATTTCGGATTCAAATATAGAATCAGGCTGAAAGGTAAATATTTGAGATCTGGAAACCGAAACAAGTGCTAGTACCAAGATCGTAGCCGTTTGTACCTAGGTAATGCGAGCGGAAGGCACTTGCACTAATTCCGCATGTAGTTTGGGGAACACGAGAAACTAAAAACAAATAAATATTCTTTTTCAGGAGTAAGTCGCGCTTTAACATGACTTTTCATGAGTGTTGTGTTCAAATACGAAAACTGTAATGGCGAATTGTTTGAAATAAAGGCCTTTTCTTTTTTAGCAATAAAGTTAGGTACTTTCACATTGAATAAAAATTAGCAAAACACATTTCACTGATTAGAGTGCTGGTTCTTATGGAAGCTTTTACACTGAACCGAAGATTTCCTCATGTGGGTATCGGCTTGCTGAAAGACGTGGTTTATCAAGAGGTCGACCAAGATTCTTTTGGACTTAGCCTGTAGACTGCATCTGGTCTCAATTATTCCCATATAACAAGACTAACCATATATAAAGTTGGTTCGAAATGATTTAAAATATCACTAATTCACCTTAAGGGGATAATCGCGATTTAAATATCCGTAAATCAGAAGAGATGTAAAAGTTAAGCGTTAAAATAAACCCGATAATTCCTAATGCAACCTAATGATAGCAATAAAACTCCTTATGTAACATTTTCAAAGCTAAGATTAACAGTTATGTTCTTGAAGAGGGTTTATGGCAACATAGAATATTATAAATCCAATTATCATAAGTAGTACCTCTGACAGCCCCGCATTTCACACCACCATCGCCCTTCATCCTGACAAGTGGGCAATTCACTTACCCACAATGTTTTTTCAGGCGTTCCAGTGACATCAATATCTCAGTTTGGGGTTGGGATCATGCTTCGGTGAACCTTCGCTATCACCATCAGCAGCTATTAGAGAATCAGAACTTATTTCTGTATTAGATAATGTGAGTAACTATAGCTTTTCGTCTATAGAAGACGGAGAGCGTGCCTTCGGTGCCTGTGGTCATGGGCTCAATTTCCGGAGAGGCACTCAACAATTTCGATGTTGACCCAACATCGTGAGGACAATTGGGGAGTTATCTTAAGTAAGAGGTAACTGACTCCAGTCTAGAAAGCCAGCATTAGGGACTTCGGGTGTCGATGCGTTGACTACACATCCCCACTTTGAACGTAAGCCCGCTGGTAGGAACCGAACGACTGTCGTGCAAAGAATTTAGTTTCTTTTAATTATCATAAATGCCTTCTTTATTATTAAATTTTATCCAATATTTTCTTTTCAACTAGTTTGGGAAACTCAGAGCTAGCTACTTGTTGTCTTTTTGAATCATGTTCATAGTTAGCACAACTAATCACTAAGGAAAAACAATGTTTTGAATAAAATTCGCCTCACGTCTTTCGTAGCTCTTAGTTATTTTTAGTTTTTTTTTTCAAGTTGAAGGGTGGTTTATCATTTCCCCCTCGCTTTCCCTATTTTTTTCTAGTTTTACCTATGTTTCTTTGTACGGATATTGCGCCTATATGCACGTGCTTAGTGTGTTCGTTTACAAAAGCGGGCCATTTTCCCGCCACTATAGAAATTAAGAGTGCACTGTATCAGAGAAATATTAATTGACGTATGTAAGTGAATATATCTGTGACGGTCATAATTACTGTTTTTGCATCGTACATAGTTTCCTCATCCTCATTTATCTCTTCACCCCCGCTTCCTGAATTCCAGTTCTAGTATTCTTTCTTGATGGGGGACTGATGTCTCATGTAGCCTTATTAACTATAATATCAGCAATAAAGAAAGTAAGGTTTAATTTGCACTAATTTTAAAACATTACGTTAATTAAATAATAATAATAATAATAATAATAATAATAATAATAATAATAATAATAATAATAATAATAATAATAATACGGAACGAGGTCAGGCTACTTGTTAGGATTCTTGCTTCGCAATTGGATAACACCGGGTTCGAATTCGGAGACCAGCCATCCTGACTGAGGATTTTCCAGGGTTGTTCCTCAGTTATACTGGGCAAATGCTAGGTTAATACTTTGATCTAAGGCTCTGGAGACCTTCCTTCCATTCCTTTTCCAATGTTTTCATCTGTTGATTACTACAGTGTAAAGTGGCCTCTGAGAATGTATCTGGTAGCTTATAGTAAATAAACAATAACGACGTAATATATCTTCACGAAACGTGTGGGTTAATTTAACTAGAGCCTTACAGTCCCAATAGATAGCTAAAGTTTTAATATCAATTTCCTGACTTTTAAATGCTATTTTCATATTATTTGAGCTTTCAATTTTCTCATGTATGTTCCCACCGAGAATTGAACCTGAGATCACATGAACAAATGCGAATATGTTGAATATTTTTGAACACTTTATTATACAAAACACTTCAATGATACGATGCATGGATATGTTTTGGTTACGTCCTGCAATGTATGATTAAAGAAACCTGGAGGGTGAAGAAAAAATAACAGAAATCTCTTTCATATTTACTCCTTCAACAAACTTCCGACCTCAGAAGGGCAAGCCATAAGTTAGGTAATAAAGCCATGCAACGAACACAACCATATCGCTATCCTGAAATTCTCGGGTGTATGTTTAAAAATCTACTGTTGTTCCACGTCAACCAGTCTATATTTTTTGTTGTATATACCTTCGAAGTGAAAGATATTCATTATTACATTTGTTGATGGTTGGACTCTAGTGAGTCAGAAACTACTATTAATAAAGAGTTTGTTTTGTCTAGTATTCTTGCGATTAGAAGGGCCTTATATAAAAGATATTTCATTTGTATATGAGAAAAAAAAAGTTTATTTTCTAAGAATAAAATAAATATTTTCAATGTGAAGCTAACATTAAGTTTCGAAGAGGAGCTAAACAAAAGAATTTGTTACCATTTACATCAGTTTTCAGACAGTTCACTATACTCTGAAATGGGAAGATATCAAACTTAGAAACATTTTACTAAAGAGACGTCGACAGAAAGTGCAACATGTAAATATTGCAAGGTTAAAATAAAATAAAGAACAAAGGTAGCACAAACGTGTTATGGAAACATTTAAAAGCACAGCAACCTACTATATCAGTGAATCCGAAAAAAAGTTTTAACAAATTTTAGATATTCAATTTTATCATCATAATTTCAGATGTAGGTTTGGATACGAATGAAGATCTGAGATTCGAATTTCGGATCCAGATCCGAGATCCGGACCCAGATCCGAGATCCGAATTTCGGAGCCGGATCCGAGATCCGGATCTGAGATTCGGATCCGAGATCCGGATCTGAGATTCGGATCCGAGATCCGGATCTGAAGTTCGGATCCGAGATCCGGATCTGAGGTTCGGATCCGAGATCCGGATCTAGGTCCGGATCCGAAATTTTTTGGCCATCCCTACCCAGACAACACGTACGTGTACGACACATGTGCCCTATCCATGCATAAGCCGTACATGTGCACGTGTGAATTTGTGTGGATGATAAACACATACATAATCCGTGCATAAGCCGTACACGTGAATTTGCGTGGATGAAACACACATGCATTACTCGTGTATGTGCACATGTGCATTTGCGTGGGTTATGCACACGTACATAACCAGTGACTAAGTCGTGCATGTGCACATGTGCATTTGCATGGATAAAGCACACATTTATATAGCCCGTGCTTAAGCCGTTATGTACACATGTCCTTTTGCGTGGTTGCAGCGCACGTACATAACCCATGCTTGAGCCGTGCATGTACATATGTGCATTTGCGTAGATGAAGCACATTTAAATTACCGGTGCTTAAGCCGTTGTATGCACATGCGCATTTGCACGGCTACTGCACGTGTGTTTGAGACGTCCATAATACCGTGCAAGTGTATACATTTACTTTCATTCTTTTACTCTCATTGTAATCAACAATATAAAGTAACCTCCATTTTTGGTAGGTGTCGTTTTTCCTTCAAGCGGTGTTATAGAGACTTTTCGACGAGTGACAGCTGAATGATTTTATAAACTTCATAACGTCCTCCGAGCTAAGATACAAGATGAACAGGTGGCAGCACTGTACCGTTGTAACTACTGTCAGACAGTTCATAGGTTTATAAAATTATTTTTGTGACCGATTACAGCAGAATATGTTGCGTTATTTGTTACTTGGCAAACACGTCAAAGATACTACTTAAAGCTTTGCTCGTTGCAAATAATAAACTCCAAAAGTAAAATTCTCACTGACAATTATTAGTTACTTGTGAAATACTTTGAAGGCGATGTCTTTGGTGTTATAGATGGTGTTACTGCGTAAGGCACCATATATAAAAACTCTTTTCTCCGTTGCATCTCGAATATGCTTTTACATCACCTCTGCACTACGAGGAAATCACATGTGTCCTACATGTAAGTCATCTGGATACTGCGTGTAAATCATCTCTGTCCTACATGTAAATCCCCTGGGTACTGCGTGTCAATCACCTGTGTGCTACGTGTAAATCACCTCTGTCGTACATGTAAATCATCTGGGTACTGCGTGTAAATCACCTATATGCTACGTGTAAATCACCTCTGTCCTACATGTAAATCATCTGGGTACTGCGTGTAAATCACCTGTGTGTTACGTGTAAATGATCTCTGTTCTACATGTAAATCACCTGGTTACTGCGTGTAAATCACCTGTGTGCTACATGTAAATCACCGCTGTCCTACATGTAAATCACCTGTGTGCTACGTGTAAATCAAATGTGTGGTACTTGTAAATCACCTGCGCAGTAGGTGTAAATCACTTGTGTAGGACGGGTACGTGTGCATTGCACATGTCCTGTGCACGTGAAGATGTTGAATAGGACTTGTGACGTATATGTGCATCACATGTACAGGCGTGCATTTATACAGATGATGCACATGTTGCATCCGTGCAATTGTACATGTACTATACAGGTACTGTGCGTGCATTGTGCTGTTTGGGTAATATATATATGTGTACAACTATATACAATATTGTCAATCCACTGCTGCCTAAAGTTTCTCCAACTCTTCTTCACAATCATCTATCCTAGACAAGTCTTTTCCATTGTGCTTCTTGATTTCGTTACCACCATGTATGAGGATGTTTGCTAGGTCATTTTTTAGCTCTTGGTATTCAATCAAGAATTGCTTTTGGCCCATCGATCATCATTACCTTCTTGAAATATATCCAGCCCACTACCACTTCAGTGGTTTTATTTTCATGATAATACCCGTCACTCATGCCATTCTTCTGGTCCATGTGACTATTTTTCTATCTCTGTGGGTGATTCGTAACACACGCCTTTTCATGCTTCGTTGTGCAGTCTCCTGACGGTGAATGACTAAGTTTGTTAGTGTCCATGTCTCTTATTCTCCCATTTAAAATTTAAAATAGACAAAATACAGTCACTGAAATCTAAACATATTGGCGTTTGACTTTCAATAGCAAGCTGTTTCTGTCGAAAGTACTCCACAGCCTAGCATACTACATCTCGCGTCGGTTAGTTTCTTCTTTAATTGCCATTCATGGATGTCTTCTCTCCCAGATAGATACGAGTATTCTCTTCTAATTCCATATTTTCAAAATCCAACCTTGACTTCCTTTCGAAGTAGTTGAACATCACCTTAGCCTTTTCTATATTAATGTTCAACCCGATTTTCTTGCACTTGATACTAAGTTCTACTATCATACTGGACTTTGTAGATCTGTGTTGCTGTTTGCAGAGAACAATGTCATCAGAGAAACAAAGATGAAACAGATGTTAACCATTTACATTTATTCCTTTATTGTTCCAGTTGAAACGTTGAAACACATACTCAAGTAAGTTTGTGAAACGATGGGAGAAATGGTATCGTCCTCACGTACGCTCTCTTTTATTCTTACGGTCTTTGTACATTCAAAGATCTGGATATTTGCTTAGTTATGGATATTATTTATAACTTTTATGTACTATCTTCGACATCACTTGATTTAAGAGCGTTCATAAGTGCCGATGCCTTCACTGAATCGAATGCTTTCTCATAGCTTAGCACATAACAGTAATCCATAACCTTTCTATCAGTTCCGTCATTACTTCAATATGATCTATTGATTCTATAACTACTTCTAAATCTAGCCTGTTCTCCTGGTTGGGCTTGAGCTCTCTTATTTTCTCTCATTTTCATAATCCGAGCCTGAATACTTTTGTTAACACTTTGTAAATTGCTAGGAATACATTAATAAGTCTAAGTTTGGGTAGATCTTCTTTGTGCTCTTTCCTATGCAGCAGCATAATCATGGCAGTTCTCCACTTCTCGGGAACTCGACTACTTTGTGGACATTTAATACAAAACTGCGCTAGGACTTTTCCCACTTCTTCCCCAACTTCCTTTAGTATTTTCAGAAAAGATGGAACACGGTTCTGTTTATTTTTATTGAAGTATTTTTACACCGAGTTTCATCTTCCTAACTTAAAAGGATCGTGAGATGCTAACTTTTTGCTTAAATTATGACTCCCTCCTGCTCCTTAGGTTATGCATTTTCTCAAATTTAATATCATATGGTCCTTGGGAGAACTCAGGTTGGCATTAAAACGTTTGAATTGGTTTAGTGTTATTTCGTGATATAATCAGATAGAAACTCACATTCACCTTTATTACATAGATTTATCAAAACATTCATATAAAAGATTTGGCGGGAAATATATATCCATACTAAGTGATCGATATTGCCTAGCTTTACTTTTATTTCCTTTTAAAGAAGATATATAACTCTACTGTCTGTTGTTTCTATTTCCTTGTGAGTGTGGGAGTAACCTATTTATGACCGTACTACATAAAAAGATATGGTATTGTAGTCCTTACAATGAAATGTATTTCCTCCTAAACGATAACAAAGAAAACTGTAACAATAGGAAGAAGCAATCAACATTCTCTCCTTTTTCCGTTTCATTTTCATGAGATGTCCTTTTTTTCTATTCTTTCTATTTTAACAAAATGATTTTCTTCTAGTACACAGAACATTGAAATCAAAATAACATCGAAATAGGTTAAAAAACCCCCATTGACGCATCTGCTGCGTCGAGACTTTAAACCTCAACAGCTCAGCTATTAATTAAGCTAGAAAGATAATTTTGGTATCAATGCATTCCTGAAGGATGAAGCTTTGCGCTGATATGCATTTTCTGTATGTGGGAGTAGCACGGCGGAAGGGAGAGGGTAAAGTTCATGTCTTTTTCATCAGGTTTTTGGAGGCCGTCTCCTCTTGGGGGTATACTCATACGTGTGTAGGAAGGTTAAAACAGCCACTATCGTTCACTATTAACGTCAAGCTTACTTGTTAGTCCTAACGACTTATAAATTTTCCCATATATATAAAACTCTTGCCAAAGCCAATATAGTACCAAAATGTAAATACGAATATGCACTTTAATAAATCTTTAACTTCAAGTAAAATATTATATAAGCAAAAACATATTTATAAAATATAGAACCATGTACATATACTTAGTAAATCTCAGCAAAAACTATATAATCTGAACTTGAAAATATCCACATAATACACTATTTTTTTTTTGTCTTCTCTTAAACATCTTTTCACTTTGCCATGTGGAGATACTTATCACAGCATTTCTATCCCAACACAAACTTACATAAATAGTCGGCTCCCGCAAATGACCAACCTATACAAATGTCTGACTTATATAAAAGAAATTTAAATAAGTGGCCAACTTATATAAATGTTTGATATACCGGTACATAAAAATCTAACTTGCACATATGGCAAACTTATTTCAATAGCCATCTTCCTCAAGTAGCCAAGTTATAAAAATGTTTGACTCTCATAAGAAACAACTTTCAAATGTGACAAACTTACGTAGTCTTCTATTATAAGTGGTCAATTTATACAAATATCTGACTTACTCATAAAACAAGTTAAACAAATGGCCAACTTACATAATTAGCCATCTTCCGAGGTAGTCAATTTTTAGAAATGTTTGATATCAAACAAAACGCTCTTAAAGTCTGCAACTTCCATCAGTAGCAAACTTACATAAATAACTAACACTCTTAAATAGTCAAATTACTTAAATGTCAAATTATACAAGTGGCCATGTTACATTTATGTCCAATTTACGACAGAGACCAACTTAGTTACTCGTCTTACTTCAGAAGGCAAATAACATTATATTCTTAAATAAGCGTCTTACATACATAAGTATCTAATATACTAAAATAACCCGTTTACAAAGACGCCAAGCGTTTAGAGGTAGCCAATGTATGCAAAAATTCAATTTCATCAAATAGAATCCTACCGAAATCCGAGTTGAAAATAACACGTCTTTAACTCTTTCTATAGATTCCTCTAGGTTGCTGTAGTTCCACGTCTCATATTAGCTTGTTGCTGAATGGGACTCTAAATCCTAACCAACCAACCAAACTAACCCATTTAACATTACATTTTTTCTGAGCTGAAAATAACTCCTCCCAATCTCTTCTTACCACAACAAAGTAACATATCTCTAACTCTTAATATGACAAAGACGTGTTTCTGAGTTTAGAATGACTCGAATAGTTTCTGAGTCTAATTCTTTTTAGCATGATAATGACATGCTTCTTTGATGAAAATAACCAGTATCTACAAGTAAAGGTCCACATAGTTGTCGCTCAAATCAGATACAAAAATATGGCTTTGTAATTGAGAACAGGAAGAAATACAGACCACCAAAATTTAAACTGCTATGGACTATAGGGATTGGAGCTAGGGAAGAAAAACTTTGAATGTCGCTGAAATGAGAAAAAGGAAGTAATGACGGTGAAACTGAGTATCTGCCAAAACGTGAAAGCAAGCAAATAAAATATAACTTATCAGCCACAAAAAAGATAGCAAGCACTATGAAAACCATAAACAGAACTGCCATTTGGAATGAAATGTTGTCAACTCAACAAAAAGTTAGAAATGTCACAAACGGCATAATAAAATAGCAATTGAGACATCGAAAAATTGCATAAGTAACACAAAAGACAATTGAAAAGACTGATTATACATGCACGAAAAGGAGTGAACGATATTTGTGCGTGAATGTCGCACACGGGGGAAGACAAGTATAGGAAAAGAACAGAAGACAATACTCACAAGTTGTAGTTTAGTTGCAGTTGACATAAAGGCCTATAATGAATACGTCGCCAACACACAAACATTTCTAGGAATTTGTCAAAAGGACATAAAAGGAAGTTCGTCATATGCATCCGTGCAACATTTCTGTGTAAGGCCCGTTTCGAAACTTTATTGGGGTGCCGCGATGTTCACTAGAATAGCCAGATTTGAAGAACGCAGAACAGGTCAAACTTCTGAATCACCTTGCGGTAAACTGGTAAGGAACAAATGACTGAAAACGGAGTGAGGTCTCGCTTAGCCACATTTTAATGTTACATGATAAAATCAATGTATCGGTGATGAACTGAACTACGTTTTAGAATGGAAGACGAAGGAAGAACGCATCAGCAGATTGTACAAAGTTTGTAAATTTTGCAGGAATCAGATTCTTGTAGTACTCAGTACAGTCTGGAACAGTCACGTTGTAAAGACCAGCATCCATGATTGTTGCTCAGGACTCAATCAAAAGCATAACGTGAGTCTTAGCCTGCAAATTGGGCCACAAGATTTGCTCCAGGACGATATACAAATCGCGTTTTGGCAGTTTCTACATTAGAATGTTCAGCGACTATGCTCGTTGGAAGTGACCACTGGGCTCTGAAACAAGAACATACATGTTTAGAAGCAGTGTGCCAGCATTCCAATCACTGGCATAATTATATATAAATTCATCATGGCGGCGATTAAATCCATGGCAACAAGGATCATCTTGTTGCCGTTAGTGGCAAGAGTTCTTCTAGAACGTATCTCTTTATCAAATCTGGACTGACCTATAATCTGCTCTGGATTCAATCATGCTTTCTAATGAAAAAGTTGATTTTATTATCAAGATATTTGCGGTGGTTGTTTCAACAGCTGCAGGATCAACTTCGACTTTAGTATTAATTTTATGTGTAATCTTGGGCGAAATTATTTTATTTCTTCGTTTGAAACATTTGACCCATGATTTGGGCACTGTGAATGATAATGGTAAGTCGTTGTCTGCATCAAGCTTTTTCTTAATATTCATCGCTCAGATACGTATTGTGCGGTCGCGATTAATTGCTTGGTGTTCTGTCATTACGATGAAATACTATCATACAGCATTATTAAATCGTACTGGTAAGGAATGGCGGCATCGTGCCGGTAAGGAAGGCGTTATGAGTGTCATACAAATTTGTGCAAAACTGCCTTATTTTTTATTTTGCGTTTTCTCCAAAACAGTAGTGATCTTTAGACACGGTGACTTCCACAACTAATCAAGGGGGACACAGAAAGGGAGGCTCCATGCTTCTGTGCTGCTTGGTCCAGATATTGTATGCATCAGTCAAATAATTATCTGGGAATTTTGTGTACGTTACGTTTAATGGGATAAAGTATATGATCAACTAGTGCATTCGTTGTACTCAACGAGCAGTGGACTTCGTTCTGACAGCAGTGTCTTCCTCCTGGTAACGTTGGATCATCGCCGAAATAATTTTCAATGTCCTTATCATATGTGCCATCGTCGTCTATCGTTAATGTTTTAAACTCATCCACAACAACTTCTTTCTCATGCAGCTGTGTTTTAATATGTTCCACAACAAGACGTCCCTCCTAAGTTCGAGCTTCCTACAAGATACCAAACACATCTGCTAACAGCTTGTCGAATTTTGTATATATATAATTTACCTTTATATATCAGCCTTCAATGTACTGCCGCTCTCTACTTTCATTGATACTACCTGACGTTCGTGATCGAATGCTCACACAGAAACATCAGTGCTTGCTCGTACACGCTCTTACCACGACAACTACTACTCTGTCTCGTGCCTTTACATACTATTCCCTCTGCGTACTTTCTAATTGCACACGTCTCCTGTACAACCGCTTCCTGTGCTCCTTACCATGACACATTATACTCCACACCTGTCTTTATTTAGTAGCACAGACGTCAACAGGCTTTGTTTACATTTCCGCGCCAACTACATGGGTTCTTTCTCCTAGTCATATGTACACAATGTAACTTTACCACGGAGTCTCATTGCTCCGGTTCCATATACTATTTCTGTTTAAGATAGTTTTCTGTTGTACACAGATTATATTGAATTGTCTGGCCTGCTTAAATTTGGTGAGTTAACTTTGTCTTGCCTACTTTCACTCGTTGCAAGATATTCAGTTTCACTGTCATTACTATTTTTCTCTCGTTTGGACGATATTCAGAATCTTGTCTTCCCTAGCTCTGCTCCCTATGGTCCATAGCAGATTATGTTTGGTGATCTTCATTTCTTTCCATACCAATCAGACGCCGTATGTTTGCATCGTATTTGCGCAAGAGTCATATGTATCTTTACTTGTTAGCACAATAACACGTTTCTAAGACGGAAGTAATATGTTTCAAACTCTTATTCGTATAACTACTACATGTTTCTGAGCTGAACATTACACCTCTCAAAAATGTTCTTAATATAATAACATGTTTTTGAGCGGAAAATAGCACGTCTCAAAACTCTTCTTAGGATGATTATGACATGTTTAAAATTCTTTCGACTTGTTGTCTTATAGTTTTTTTTTCAATATAGTAAATCAACTTGTACTACAAATTTTAATATTACCTTTCTTTAGAAGAAAATCTTACTTTAAATTTTACTTTAAGTATTTCTTTTTGCAAATTGACTATGATCGGATTTTCTTTCGACTTTAAAAAAAAGAACAAAAAAACCAATGTGCTGTATAAGAATCTGTTGCGGTAGTCTTTTCTTTTTTTACGTTTTATGCCCTGTTGCTATGGATTTCGAGTCTCTTAAAAACATAAATCCTTCAGATTTGTCTTTATAGGACAGTAATCCATTCTCTAGGAGAGACACTGCTTTTTGCGCATTGAGAGATTCTCCGCTTTTTAAAAGTTGGTTGCTCAGAATGCTTCTTTCTGCTCAGCTTCCGTGAAAGTATCAAGAAAGATGAAGAAAGAAAGTACTCGAAATACTTATAAATACTTTTTCAACTTTTTATTTTGGTTTCGGATTAAGAAGTTTTTCTTATATTGATTAATATGCTTTTTTTACCTACCTGCTTGGCACTTTAAAATCTGTTATAAAGTTGTTTTTCCAAAACAAATTCCTCAGGGAGTTTACTGTGTATGTATTCGTAAGCTTTTAGTGTAAGACATGCCAGGCAAATGTCCTTGCTCACGAAATCAAGACGGAAAATTTTTTTGTTTGCTAAAGTTGAAATGACAGCACTTCACAGTAAATCTTGTGTAAGGTCTTGAAAAAAAAAATTAGCTTTTAAAGTTACTGAGTAGCTACTTCTTAACTTTATACGTTATATCGACACGTAGTCCTATAGTTTGTAAGCTAACAGAAATATAGAGTTGTTTATAACTTCAATACCCACTTCTTGATTAGAAGCTTTTCGTGGTGATTACCGATTTCTTTTCGTTTCTCACATCTTGACTTACCTTTGTACTTGTATTATATAAATCATGTAACACGACATTAGCAATCACATAAAGTATACGTAATATATCATTCATTTACTGATAGATGACGTTCTCTTCACTTGCTTTCACCACTAGCCTTCACTCTTCTGCACAGCCACATATCTTGGACAAAACTTTTTTTTTTTTTTTTTTTAATATTTACCCCTCGTTGCTTCTTGATTACGTCACATCACACTACCTTATATGAGGACGTCTCCTTAATTATATCTTGCCTTTTCCTTTCTATTTGAAGAATGCCTTTCTATATCAATCATAACTTCTTCCTGCAATATGTCCAGTCTACTACTATTTCAACATCTTTGCCTTGACGATAATGTACGTCATTCCCACCATCTTTCGGTTCTTTATATATATATATATATATATATATATATATATATATGTATGTAGATAGATAGATAGATAGATAGATAGGTAGGTAGATAGGTAGATATAATTCCGAGTAATTCCTAACATACACAAGATCACGTTTTAATAGCCAACTTGCAATTCCTATTCATAGATCAACTTATTCCTCCAAATCATTTATAATTTCAACGTGTCGTGATTGGAATACTTTGCCAACCTCGGTACGTGAGTCAAAATCTTTAGCATCTTTTAAAAGAGCAGTTTATAATTTATTGTTATCGAAGCAGGGTTGAATGGACACAGAGACAGAAGAGCCAATAGAGAAACTTGTCATAAAGATATGAAACTCAACACTTATTACATATTATAACATGTATGTACTTTCGTGTAGCAGTATATTATATTTGTGTGTGTGTGTGTGTGTTCAAGTGACAGTCTGTTTCTTGTTTTTTTTTTTTTTTTACTTTCTAACTTTTCTTTCTTTTGCTATTGTTAGCTATATCCTTTGATTTTTCAATTTTGTGTCATGTTTAGGTGGTAGATAAGGCTACATATAGCCTTAACCTCGACATGTAAAATAAGTCAAAATAAATAAATAAATAAATAAATACAAATCTATATGCTTGGTTATATACTGGATATAGTGAATGTTCGATTTTTTTTTTTTTTTTACTGTTCAAATTTCCGACCCATTTGTCAAAACAGGTAAAGTACATTCATTGAAATTTTACGTTTTGCATACATTGAGATTTCATATTTCAACATAAAGCAGTTCATTCCGAGCGTATTCCAATCTACAATAGTTTAATTATTCTATTAGTTTTTGGTTTTAATGCGGTCATCTATCTTCTGTCCCATATAGTCGTAGGTAGTCGCTTCTAATTCTGCATTTTCAACTTATTAAACAGTTTGACTTCCTTCTGAGGACATTTACTATTACTTTCATCTTTTTCATGTTCATTTTTAATCCAACTTGCTTCTTCATTGAAGCATTTTAAATTAATATAAGGGTTATTCAAGGAATAATATCAGACCAGATATCAATGAAAAGACAAACGTATGTAAGAAAGTATTTATATTGCAATTTTATCTACACATATACTACTTTCTGCCATAAATTCCATAAATATTAAAATAGTTACTATAGATGATCAGGAGTGTATGCAGGGAGTGGGTCCTGGGGTCTGGAACCCTCTTGGAATCTCGATTTTCTGTAAATTTAGTCTTATTGTAGGAATATTATCCTCATATTCCGATGTAAGTTTTGGATACACGTCTGTAGCATTTCATAAGTTTTCTTTTCTTTTTTCTTTTTCTTTTCTTTCTTTTGCGTCCTCTCATTATTAGGTCTGCAACACAGTACAATTATCGGGTACAATTTAATGAGAAACTAATTGTGAAATCTAAAGAAAATGTAAGGAAAATGAAGTCGTGGTGAATCGTATGTTCTCTGTAACATTCCTTCCCTTTTTTTCACCACAATTTATACGAGACTCCTTGAATTATCATTGAGCACTTTAATGACCTTTATTAAAGAGTCATGCCTATTTACCTAACACTGAACTATTCGTGGGATGTTTTTCTTTAATGTCACCAGACTAACGATGAATTTAAGCCTACTTCATATTAGCATTTGTTGAATGCATTACGGGCAGCATTTCGTACGCGGTAGTAGTTAGTATTGTGTTAAATATTATATAATAAGAAAACAGAAGCATAATCACCTCCTATTAGATACAGGTGGGTCTTTTTTTCAATCTCCATTAAGCCACCAAAAGAGAAGCACTTGAGGTGGCGAAACTCAAATTAGTCAAAACTGTTCATTGGAGATCGCAACATTCTCCATACCTAAAGATCCTAACGACAAGGCAAATTATATATATACACGAGGTGTGATAAAAATATGATGAATAATTTTATTAGAAACAAGTAATAAGCTTATGTGGAATTTGATTTCGTCTCTTTCAAAGTACTGTTCTTGGCTAGCAATGTACTTATCCCAACGTTGAACCCATGACTGGAAGCATTTCTGGAAGGGCTTTCAGCTGCTCTGTCGTGGTTCTCTCAATGTCAGGAATGGTGTCAAAACGTTTTCCTCTAAACACGGTTTTAATTTTTGAGAAGATCCAGGAGTTACTTCATGTTATATCTGGAGAGTACGGTGGATGTGAACAGACAGAAATATTTGTTCAGTCAAAAACATCGTCAAAACTCAGTCAAAATTCGGGAAACGAATTTATCACTCACTCTTCTCATTTCCAAATCGATGGTTAAAATGCTTTGTACGCACCCGTGCGAGATGTTTAGTCCTTTGCAAAGCTCTCGAATAGCTATTCATCTGTTTGAAGGAACAATTCTTACCACTTTTTGTACACTTTCTTCTGTTTTTGAGGTTAACACTAGAAGTCCACTTGGGGGTATTTTTTCGGCCCCAACTTGGGGGTATTTTAAAATATTTCTTACACTTTTACTTGTATTAAATATTGATAATTATAGGGGTTATGCATATGTATGTCTTACTACAGGGATGCAAATAAGCAACCAAATTTTACTCCCCCAAGAAACAAGCTACTAGCCCAAATCCCACAATAGAAATAATTTACTTACCTTCGGTATGATATTAAATATTCTTCCGCACCGATGAATCACTCCCCCCTGGCGAGTGGGCGAGTGCTTATTTCCATCCCTCCCTTACTATTATTTAATTTTTTTTAATAAACTCGAAATCAGTGAAATAAATAAATAACCAAACTTAATTGCTGCTATGATAAATGTGGGGTCGAATTTGATCCCAGGCAATGTTTTGTATGTGTGTGTGTGTGTGGTTTTAATTGCAACAAGTCACAGGTATATTATTTTAAGCAGTGTTGCCAACTTAAATAAATTGCTATATATTATTCTAGTGCAAATAACGTAGCTAAACTGCAAAATATTTTAAAATTACGGTGCAAGAATGCTTTCAAAAGACGACGTTTTTCATAGTCTGTTGGCTATTTATAATGTTAATATCAAAATTTGTGTTCCACCAATTCATGTAAATGTAAATTGTAACTGAAATGAAATGTAACTAATAACTTTGCAGTAACAATAGCTGTTTTCCCTAAGCCTTAGGCCTGGCATACATTTCAGATTAGAAACGTGCTTAATTAAACGTTGTAATTACACTCTAATTACATTTTACTTGTTTTAGTTTAACCACCGACTACTTCAAACTCGATCCATACCATATAGCTATATGCAATTATTCAAGGACTCGTAGTTAGTAATGCATATTGTGTTGAGTTTTGGTTTTGTTTGTTTTAGTTTAATGTCCCACGGTTACGTTGGGGCGCCTAAAGGAGACGTGGAGCTACTGATTATAGTGGAATCCGAACTACTTCGGTCGTTCAACTGTACCCCCACCGGGAATCGAACTCGGGACCACGTAGACCGAAGTCAAGCCTGCTAGCTGCTAGACCAAATGGAGGTCTTCACATTGTGTTGATTTAAATTATTGAGTCAGTGTTTCCATATCCGAAGATAAAAAAGTAGCGTGTCTGTACTCCAAATGTAGCGGATTTGGACTATTTCTAGCCCAAATATATAGAAATGAATTATTTGGTAACTAATAACTGGTAGCCACAAGAAAGAAATATATATACACATTGCCGTACTGTGGGTAGTTGGGGCCCCGGGACTGATTAACAACATGAGGCCCCCTCACATATTTTGTATTATAAACAAATGACAAGAATCAAACGTATACTAAAATAAAATATCGTTTTCCCGGTATCAGTATTTAGAATTAAAATGTGGCAATAATTTATTAAAATTTCAACTTAGCCACATGAAATGATACATGATATCAGGGACGGGCAGGAGGTGGGTCCTGGGATTACAAACTTCCTTGAAATCCCGACTTTTCTGTAAAATTTACCTAATTTTAGGAGCGATTTTACAAATTTTAATACAATTTTTCCTCATATTAAATTTGGACTACCCCGAAAAACTTTGGACCCCCTCCCCCGAAATAAAATTCTACTTACGTCTCTGCATGACATTGAAATTCTATGATTAATCAGAGCAAAAAATATTTTTAAAACTTTTTTATACTACACATAAAGTACTGCGAAGAGTAGTACGAAAAGTAAAAGAAGATATTTCCGAAAGGAAACAAATTAATGTTTTGTCCTACTTAGTTGAGTAACAATAACTCTGTGTGTCCCTCATAGTTCATTTCGTCACCACCGAGGGATGACATTTTTTCCTGGCTTAGAAACAGGTAGGTCTGCAGTATCCATGACAATTTACTCAAATTATAGCATTAAATTCTTTAATTTCTTAGATATTATTCTTTATTCAGTTTAATTTTTTAAGTCTGACTGTTTTTTTCGAGTCCCTTATGGGTGAGGGCTCCGGGGCACTGCTTCACTTGCTAATGCCTAGTTACGGCACTGGATGTATGCTTTTGTAATGCATTACGACCTTATGAATTTGAATAAGAAACAGAATGTACTTAAAGTGAGACGCGAACTATACGAAACATCGGACTTTGAATCTAACTTGTTTGGTTATTCAACTCGAGATCACACATAGCAAAGATGAGTGCGGTAGCTCCCACCACAAGGTTCAGGAAGTTCGTATTGTAAAGTGTCGATTAAACGCGGAGATGTGAAACAGTAATAAAGCAATTCATTAATTTGAAACAAAATATATTGTAGTAATAATTTACCCTATTTGTTAAGATAATGAACATTATATATATATTCTGTTTTTTTTTTTTAAGTGAAGTCAAAGCAGAATGTATTGGATAATAAATGAGAAATTGTAAAATTTCAATTTCGATACGATTAAATACATTCGTACTGCTATGTGTTGCGTTATCCGTTAGGAGGTATGAAAGAATTCTGATTCAAAGGAAGGAAATAAATATGGAGTTAATTAGTATATGTATAGTACTGGAGTAAGTGTATAGTACTGGAGTTAATTTAATAGAGTTTAATTGTGTAGGCAGTACTGAGACTATATGAGACAAAGTTTGTTGCTGAAAGTAAAATATGGGTTACTATTAGGGTTTTATTCCAAGTATGATATACCTACTGGTGATTGAATCTGCAACGCACGCATGGAAAGCATTAGCGCTAGCAAATTAGCTATGAAGAGGTACACCATACCATAATTCTAAGTCAGGAATAAAGGCAAAAAATAAGAAGCGGAAACGACAGATGTACGATAATAATACTTTCACAATGTTAATTTCACACTATTTAGTTCTAGACTTTCGAGACGAGACCGAGACTTTTCTCTCGAGACCGAGATTGAGACAAGCATCTGTTGACCGAGACAGCAATTTTTGACACGAGACGAGATCGAGATCGAGACCGCTTTTATCAACCGAGATTGTCAAAGTATCTTCTCATCTCGTCTCGATACCATCCCTTCCAGCCGATTGATAACTTTCGGAATCACTAACTTTTTATAATCGTAAATCTAATAATAATTCATGCAGTTTTCCCATGTAATCATTACACTCTTCGTTCGGGTCAATCTCATAAGTTGGTACCTCTACTTACTCGTGGTGAGGCGAAACCGAGGATCTAGGACGTGGCACCATTTCGACAGGAAATACTGTGAACATATGTTTTTCCATCACACAAAAATTCGGGCTGGAAAGGGTTAATACCATCTAACGGCGCGATGTGTAACTTCTACTATCATTGTGTCAGTAGTAAAAAATAGAACATGGAAAGCAACTATTAAAGTCACCGTTTACCCATAAAGCAGTGATGCCAACCTGAAACGTTACAGCGGGGCCGCGGTGGCTCAGTGGTAGAGCGTTCACCCCTGGTGCTAGGGGTCCCGGGTTCGATCCCGGCCTCCGTCAAGTGAACTTTGTGGTGGACAAACACCGTGTGCGTGGGTTTTCTCGGGGTTCTCCCGTTTCCTCCCACTTTCTTCATTCCACCATTTCATTCATTACTCATCATCACCGTCTCCTTTAGCCTCACCGGCATAACCGTGGGACGTAAAACTCAAAGATTTCATTTCATTTTTTGAAACGTTACAAACTTCCATCCCGAGAAGCAAACATTCCCATTTTGCTCTTGAATTTCCCAACCTGTACGAGTACTAATAACAATGCTTTCTAAACTTAGAAAACATGAACAATGAAATTGTTGTATATCGGTCATTTTCTTCTATATATGAGTGAATTAACGAAAATTCCAATTGTCCACGTTTACGATACAGTTATGACACAGGTTTTTTTCCTTAATTGAAAATGCTGATAAAAATAAGTACATATTGTTGTGAATTTATTATTTCCATCACACTTTTGTGCTATAATCTTTTACTGAACGTAATAAAAGTAGATAAACTTTCATTCTTCAGTCATTCTGTATGGAACGACTTAGAAGTTGGACGTTTCTCGATTTATTTTCTTCCGTTAATTCTGTTCTTTCTTTCATTTCTATTTTTTTTAAATATCAGGGTACAATTAACGTGCCTTGGAACTTGTTTTTTGAGATCCATAAGTCACTACATATATCACTTTAACATTAACATGCATTATACAGTGTGTTTCAAAACAACACTGCTAACATTTTCGAGGTGATTCCTGACACCAAGATAAAACAAAAAGTATAGACGAACCTGAGAGGACAAATGCTTCCTTTAGGAGTTATAAGCTGTCGAAATCATGAAAAAATGAACTTTAAAAGCCTATAGCTCCAAACCTATGGGACTTACCATAGTCGGACCAAGACTCACTTGGGAACTAATATGTTCCCTATCCAAAAGTACATGTTTCAGAATCCTAAGTTACTCACGAAGAATTTTTTTATAGAGGGAGTTTTGCTATGGGCATATAATTTGAAGTACTCTGCAACTACCTCTATAAAAATTGTTGCGGAAGTACCACAAGATTCTGAAACATGGATATTTGGATAGGGTATATACTAGTTCCTAAGTGAAATCTTAACCTGACTATAGTAGGTCGCATAGTATTGGAGCTATAGACTTTTAAAGTTCATTTTTTTATGTTTTCGGCAGCCTATAACTCCGAAAAGAAGCATTTGCGCACCCAGGTTGGTCTATACTTTTTGTGTTATTTTGGTGTGAGGAATCACCTCCCAAACGTTGTCGGTGTTGTTTTGAAACACCCTGTATACTAACAAAATTTGACAATGAGCATTAATTTCAAATTTATCGAAGACTCATTTGTCTACTCTTGCTCATAGAGAATTTTATTGGCGTCAATGGAATAGATATATGAAAAATTCCATAAATCGTGCCATTTTTAAAATGAAAATTCCTTTTATATCATTTCGAGAAATCATTGTCAAGAAAAATCTCACAATATGGTATTTTCCCACGGGTTGGCATCAGCGCCATAAAGATCTTAACAGATTAACTTTAATAATGAACTTTGCCCTAGGTAAACTCTCTAGGGATCTACTGATGAAAACAAAATTCAAGAATTCGCTTTCTTTGAAGAGTTAGCGTGGGAGTAGTAAACACGGCGTACTTATTGAAGTAATAACTTTACAAACTTATAAATAATATTTGCGTAATCCTAGTAAACAAACAAACAAACGTGAATACATTTTTACTCTTAGAAAAATCGAGAAAAGTATTTACTAACTAACGAACGTTATTTTTAAAATGTTATTAATCAAGAATGTTGTTGCGGTGGAATCTTTTCACACAACAAAACAAGCATCTTAAACTTCACAATATGTAGTCTATCTGTAAACATTTCCTTGTAGATAATAAAGTAGCATTGTTGAAATATTTCTTCAGCCTATATACAATACATATATATTTTATTTGTTACCTTTCTTATTATAGTACATAAGTACTGAGTATACAGTACTTGGAAAAATCGTCTTTCTGTCATTAGCTTCGATGTGACGCACGTCTTTATTGCTAATTCGAGGAGGCAAAGATACTCTGTTCAAACATTTGTGACGTAATTCCTCTAATAGCCAATTAAATTTCATACAAGAGGGGAAAAAAGGAAAATGTAGAGAAAAAATTGGAAGAGCCTAGAGGAAGATGCTGTGACTTAAAGAGGATATATTTCAAAGAAAGGTAAAAGATGATTTTTTTCAATCAATATTAGTTTCTGCTATATATGAATCAATATTAGGACCAGAAGTCGTTAGTAGAGAAATAAGTACAAGGATAGAGTTTGTTCTTGCGACACTGAATCTAATCAAGTACCGTAATGATTTAGTCACAAAGAAATTTTGCTCATTGTGTTGTCAACTCTATCGTGACAATAGCATCGATCTGCAAGAGGGTGAATCCAGTGAGAATAAATAAGAGAGTGCAAAAATTTGTCAACCAATCGTGGTTTCGGTGTACCATAGATACATGGGTGGAACAGATAGAATGGGCTGAAATCTTGAGGATTACAGAGTTTCTGTGAGAAGAAAAAAGTGGTAATGGAATGATCGGCTTCTGGTATGCAAATCTGGCAACAATATTTCTCATTTTCATTTTATACGAGTTGTATCTCCAACATACTTAATACGCTGTGAATCAGTCCCAATATATCAGAGTCTAATGGTTGAATCTGCTGACAGAGACAAATATGCACATCTAATCTAGTACGATGGACGAGATTATTTTGTGGTCACAATTTCTGACAAAAAAAAAATGTTAAGATTAATCAAATGTTCTCGGGATTGCTGCCAGAGTGAGTTTTGCTGTGCTGAGCTTTCGTTACCATACAGCGGCAACATCTTCAGAGCTATGTGTTGGAGTGTGCTGGTCGTACAATTTATATTGTGGTCTTTGGGAATTGCTGTGTTTCTATTGGTTGTTTTTGTTGGCCAATGGCGTGCTCTGATTTTGCTGGTGGAAACTGCTCTCTGATTGGCGGATGGTTCTTTTCGTCCTGAGAAGCTGGATCCAGATGTCAGGTAGATGATAACCTTCGTCTCTGTTGATGGATGGCTTGTATGTACGGATGAATAGAGATTTATGTATTTTCCTGTTCCAGAATTGTTTGCTTTTCTTTAGTACTTCAATTTGGTCCCACATGGCCGTATGATTGTATTGTATGCAGTGTTCGGCTATTGCAGATTTTTCAGGTTGTTTAAGTCTGGTGTGTCGCTGATGTTCTTTCATTCTGTCTTCAATGTTCCTTCCCGTTTCACCTATGTAAGTGGCGTTACATTCACAGGTGATCCTATAGATGCCTGGTGTCTTTAATCCCAATGAGTCTTTTGCAGTTGGTAATAAACTCCTGATCTTCGGTGGAGGGCAGTGTACAGTCTTGATGTTGAATTTCTTCAATAGTCTTGCTAGTTGGTTGGAGGTTTTTCCCATATATGGAATAACTGCAATATTTTCCTTGTCTGCCGTGTTGTCCTTTTTGTGGTGCAATTTCTGCTACTGTATTTTCTCATGGCTGTCTTGATCTGTTTCGACGAATATCCGTTGAATTTGAATACCGTTTCCAGGTGAGACAGTTCTGTGCTTATATTATCTGGATCTGCTATTTGGTATGCTCTGTGTATTAGAGTATTTAACACCCCATCTTCTGTGCAGGATGATGAAAACTGGTCGCATCGAGGTAGAGATCAGTGTGCGTGGGTTTCCTGTAGATTAAATGGCCTAGACTTCCATCTGGTTTCTTGTATACGAGTACGTCCAGGAATGGGAGTCTTCCTTCTGTTTCTGTTTCCATAGTGAACTGGATGTTGCGGTGTATAGAATTCAGATGCTGCAGGAATTTGTCGAGTTTCTGTCTGCCATGGGGCCATATGACGAATGTGTCGTCTACATATCTGTAGAATACTTTAGGTGTGTATGTTGCTGTTTCTAGCGCCTTGTGTTCAAAATACTCCATATAGAAGTTCGCTATTACTGGAGAGAGAGAAGAGCCCATTGCCACACCATCGCTTTGTTCAAAGAAATTGTCTTGGTAACTGAAGTAGGTAGACGTTAGGGTGTGTCTGAAGAGATGTACAATATCCTTGCTGAAATGCGATTCCAGGAGTTTAATAGAATCTTCCAGTGGTACCCTCGTAAAGAGAGAAACCACATCAAAGCTGACGAGTATGTCATCTGTGTTTGTCTTGATGCTGTGTAGTAGTTGTACAAAATGGCAGGAGTTTCTGATATGGTGTGTACACTCTCCTGTTAGTGGCTGTAGTAGTCCAGTTAATTTCTTGGCCAGGTTGTACGTGGGGCCTCCTATGGTGTTGACTATGGGTCGTAATGGAACTTCTTTCTTGTGTATCTTCGGAAGGCCATAAATCCTTGGTGGTATTGAACCGGAAGGTTTAAGCCTCTTCTTTTCTTCTTCATTCAGACTGGAACTTTGTATTAATCTGGAGGTTTTTTTTTCGATGGCCTTGGTTAGATCTCTGTCAATTTTCCTGTATGCTGGATCTTCAAGTAGGCATGTTAATTTGGAGTGGTAGTCTTCCCTGTTGAGAATGACGGTCGCATTCCCCTTGTCTGCTGGTAATATTATGATGCTGTCATCTGCTCGTAGGTCATTGAGGGCTTTCCTTTCTTCTCTGGATATGTTGTATTTCGGCTTCTGCTGCTTGGCCCTCATAATGAACCATCAGCCAATCAGAGAGCAGTTTCCACCAGCAAAATCAGAGCACGCCATTGGCCAACAAAAACAACCAATAGAAACACAGCAATTCCCAAAGACCACAATATAAATTGTACGACGAAGCAGCATCCATCACGGAAGGTTGTTAGACTCTCCCTCTCGAACGAGTAACTGGTTCAGGCGAACTGATTAAAACGCCAGTCACAACAAGAGGAGCTCACATAGATTGTTTTTGGTGAAGAATAGGCTGTATAAGCATATACGCTTAACGAGGCCAAAACTGAGAAAACATTCGGGCGAGCATTTAACAACTAAGGAAGGCGTGTCCTCGTAGTTGTTAATCTTTTTCTCTTTCCAGGAAGAACACAGCGAGCCACGTAGAGCGTCCAGAAGTTTATTCTTGTATATTTACAGGTGTAGCTGAGAGAATATACGGTCCTTTTTAGAGCCACAGCAGATCGTCAGCAACAGAGGAGCCGAGCAGTGAGGACCAGGGACTTGTCTGCCCAGAACTGAAGCTTCTTCTTCTTTCTTCTTTCTTCTTTTCGTTACAGGTGCAGTTCAGCGAGTGGCCCTTTTCAGAGCCAGCAGAGATTGTAAGTATCCACGATAAGCCACATTCAGGCGCCCAACTGCAGAAATTGCTTTTTGAAGGTTGTGTTAGGGTCCGCAACGAAAGCATTCGGTGACAAATCCTAAGATTGCTGTAGCAGGGATCTCCCGAAGCAACCCTCATTAAGCAAGGACTGCAGGGAAGTCGTCATTTAGAGCACTTGGGCATTGTGCCCACATCATACTAAATAGCGTTACAGGCCTAGCGCCTGCCCACAATTAGCGAATATCCATAGAAATAGAAATTGTACTGTGCTGACAGAGTTACGGTCCTTCACAGGGCCATAGCCCTCAGAGCACACTCTTTCCATTGGCGACAATGGTTAAGAGACGGACGAGGAGGACAAAGCGGGATGTTGAGTCCCCCTCCCCCAGCAGTGAACCGGAGGCATCTCCCTCTAAGAGCAAAGGAGAAGAAAAATCTCCAAAGAGGCTCGAAGTTCACTCAGCCCCATCATCTATAGACTCAGACAACGAAAGCTGTCAATCAAATAAGTCATACTCTGATGCTGTGAAAGCAGTACCAGAAAACATAGATAACACACTATTACTCAGTAAGGGGTCACTTGAAACAACACCTCAAGCAAACAGAGATTCAGACAGCTCTTTGGCCACACCCAAGAGAAAGCGATACCCTCCCATAACAATTAAATCATTAACAGATTACTTGTACATCAGTAGAACCTATGGTGAAATAGAAGCCCGCTGTACCCGGGGAGAGGAATACAAAATCACACCTCTAAATGAGATCACAAATATTAGCATCCTAAAGTACTTAGAGAATAAGAAGATTGAGTTTTACACAAACTCTCTCTACAGGCCAGTCAAGGTGGTGATTAGAGGGCTCCCCCGGGAACTCGCCTCCGATGACATCCAGGATCATCTTAGACAGGTATTAGACTCCCCTACCCTCACTGTCTCACAGATGAGAAAAACAACGAGCGCTGGAAAAGAGGCTTTGCCCCTTTTTCTTTGCACGGTCCTGGATGGGGAAACTAAACAGCGACTCATGAAGGTCCCTCATATCTTCCACATTCGAGTAAGATTTGAGGAGTACGTTCAAAAGAGTGTAGTGGTGCAGTGCCATCGTTGTCAAAGATTTGATCACGGCAGCACGAACTGCAGGCTAGCGCCTCGCTGCGTCAAGTGCGCAGGGACTCACCTGACACCTGATTGCAAGAAAACCCGCGAACAAAAGCCTAAGTGTGCTAATTGTTCAGGAGAGCATCCGGCCAGTTACAGGGGCTGCACAGTTTACAAAAAGATTGTGGAATCGAGGCAAAGAGGAGCGACATCCAAAACTAACGCAGACAATCTTGAAAGACGAGCAAACGCAACGCACAACATAAACAGGAAGACAACACAACCAACACACACAACAAGACCTGCGTTGCTACCTACCCCCAAGCCTGGACTGCTTCCCACTCCACAACCTACATCTTTACCTTCACGTACCTTAAGGGGCACTCCCCAACAGTCACCTATCATAACCAGAAACTCACGTACAGCTCCATCTGGGGTTGTGCGAGAACCTATCCCTGAGGGTACCCAAGGTAGCAGCAGAAACATACGCAAAGACAAAAACTCAGAACATACGCAACAACAAATAAACTTTAACACAGACAGTGATACATTTTCACCCACTGAAGCCACCACAGACCCAGAACAGAGGAGGAAAAACATTAGAATACGACAACAGCGCGCCAAAGCAATAAAAGATAACGCAGACAACGCATTTCGGTCACTGCAACCAAGTTTAGATTCACTTACGTTAATGCTTCATGATTTCAGTGTTCACTATGACAGACGTAAAACGCTGTTTTACGTTCAACGTCTGTTAGAGTTTTACGCTGAGAACAAACATGAATTCTTTTTAAACGTAATAAACTTCATAATCAGAGTCGCCCAAACCGCTGATGGGGCACCGCGTTAGGAAACAAACAAAAATATTAGCTTGGAATGCGCAGGGCATCTCCGAAAAGAAGGACGAATTGGAAAGCTACATAAATGAAAATAGCATCTCTATAGCTTTTGTGTCAGAAACACTGCTTTCAACGCATCACAAATTGTATATCCAAGGGCACCGTATTCTCAGACATGATCAATCAAATACAAATGCAGGAAGAGGAATCTTGGTAGTGGTAAAGTCCGACTATAAACACGAATACGTACCCATTCCCCAATTAAAAACAATGGAAGCCATCGCAATTAAAATATTCGTTAAAAATACTCCGGTTGTATTAGTTGGCATATATCAATCACCCAATACAATCATAGACACAAACGATGTCACGCTTCTTTCCCGCCTGGGAAACAGAGTTTTGTTAATTGGAGACTGGAACAGCAAGCATTCTGTTTTCAAATCAAAAAGAGCTAACGAAAATGGCAAAAAGTTACAAAATTATCTTGAAACATCAAGCATTGAAATACTCACGCAAAATGAACCAACTTACTATCCTCATAATTGCAACAGTAATCCAGATATCTTGGACTACGCATTATACAGGAATATTCAATTACCGCTCTCAATAATTGCTGATGATGATCTCCTTTCAGATCACACAGCAATTATTGTCACAGTAAACTCAGAACAAGACAAAGAACCACCACTAAAGAGACTAAATTATAAGAATGCTGACTGGACCAGGTTCCAACAATTAATATTAGAAGGACTAAATAGAAAGATTGAAATACAAACAAAAGGAGATATAGATACTGCCGTAAATTTCCTCACCACGCTTATTAAAACTACTTCAGAAAAAACTATACCGTCTACAACTAATAAGATAGATTTAAAAACACTACCCCCGAAAATTTTAGATATGATAAAAACGCGGAATCGACTTCACAAAAAATATAACAAAACTCGAGACCCACTTTATAAAGCGATCGTAAATAGATATAGAGTATGCATAAAAGAAGAAATATCCGCGTATAAAAACCGCATCTTTGAAAATAAAATCTCAAAAATGTCACTAAAAGACGGAAGCGTTTGGAAATATACCAAAAATTTAACTACAAAAAACATTAACACGCCATGTATACATGGAAAAAACGGATTAGTCTACTCCTCAGAAGAAAAAGCTGAAGCTTTGGCTGACTTCCTGGAGGGCTCATTCAAACCAAATCATGAACTAGAAGATCGTAGGCACGATGTAAAAGTTGAACGAACAGTAAGTGAATTCTTAAAAGCACCCCCATTAGACAAAATTAGGAAAACTAACACTGGAGAGTTAAATGGTATCATAAAACGGCTTCGGCCACTGAAAGCACCGGGTCCTGATCAAATACAGAATATAGTTTTAAAAAACCTCCCTAACGCATGCGTATCATACTTAAGTTACATCATTAACAACATAATGAAACTTAGCTATTTTCCTAATGCATGGAAAATAGCCAAGGTGATAAGCATTCCTAAGCCCAATAAGGATGCTAAATTTCCTCAGAACCATAGACCTATAAGTCTTCTGAATACAATGGCCAAAGTAGCCGAAAGCATAGTGTTCAGAAGACTTAGAAGCTTTTTCTCAACACATAATATAATCACACCTGAGCAATTCGGATTTAGAGCACAACATTCCACGACACACCAATTAGTGCGCGTAATAGAATTTATTACAGACAAATATAATAAAAGACAAATAACAGGCGCGGCCCTGCTAGATGTGGAGAAAGCATTCGATAGGTGTTGGTTCCCGGGAATCCTATATAAAATGATACAATATAAGATTCCTGACTATCTAACTCACTTTGTGCATTCATACCTTAAGAATAGAAAATTTTTCGTTGAACACGAACGGAAAACCACAAAGGAAAAAGATATAAAAGCAGGAGTCCCTCAGGGATCCATGTTAGGGCCACTTCTCTTTCTAATATATGTTAATGATATACCAAAAACTACCAAAACACAGATAGCAATGTATGCAGATGACACAATCGTGTATGCATCATCATTCTTGCCAGATCAAGTCACAAAATACATACAGAATCACCTGAACGAACTCAAACCCTGGTTTAAGCGTTGGAAAATTAAAGTCAATGCTGAAAAGTGTGAAGCCATACAATTTACTAAGAAATACAAACGAAGACCAAACAACCAACTAACTCTATATAACACACCAATAGAATGGAAAGATAAAGTTAAATATTTGGGAGTAATACTAGATAAAAGGCTTACCCTTAGGTACCACATGAACTCCCAAAGAAACAAAGCTAGTGCTAGACTGCGAACCCTAGCCGGACTTTTCCGCTCACCTGCCCTCAATACGCAGAGCAAAGTTATATTATATAAAATGTTAGTTAGACCAATAGTCACATACGCTGCGCCAGCATGGGCTTTCTCCGCACCCTGTTATACGCGGGCTCTGCAGAGACTTCAGAACAACGCTGTGCGCATAATAACAAATTCACCCCGATATCTGCCTGTTCTACGCCTACAGCAGCGCCTAGGGCTGACTCTGATTGAAGATCATATACAGTATTTAGTAAGGAACTTCTATCAATCTGTGAAAACAATAGAAAACGACCTTGTGAGCTCTCTGGGTAGCTACACAATTCCAGAAAGCTACTACAAATACAAACGCCCGCTACATGCACTAAAATAGAAACACATCCAAAACACTTTTCAGAGTATTAAGAAAAAGAAAATGTAAATATGTACATAAAAAGGTATGACGAGGCCTGTTAGGCAGAAAAATAACTAATACATCCTACTCAAATCACTGATATATCACTAGTATTAACAAAACTGACAAGTCCAATAGGATACTAATATCAATCATATCTCAAATACTATAATATGACTAAATACTATATACTCGTGTATATGTATATATCTTAGTCTCATTTTAGATTGACGCAGTCCAAGGATGAAGAAGACGAGAGACTTGCATGAAAAAAAATAATAATAACAAAAGCCCCACTAACAAATCTTGCCCACCAAACTACAGACAACTTAACACAATAGTATAACTCACACTTGACTTTTTAAGTTAGGGAATCAATACAGACAGTAAAGATGCTTTTACATGAATTTTTACCACCCCTTCTTAGTGTGGTTTTGCCATGTAAATACTTGAGCACGAGCATGACCGATAAAGGGGGTTTTCCTGGACTCCAGGTGTTTCCAGGTTTCTCCTCCTACTACCCAAGCCAATGGTGAGGCGAAAAATCTTCACGCGCTTTCCTATCTTCTATTTTACCCTTCTTTCTTTCTCTAATACACACTGTCCGGTAAATGTCTTTGGATAAAAACCGTGACGCGACACAACACTCGACATGCTGCTTTAGATCTCTAACTGCATGTAGGAGGTGGACGTAGATATAGGTTGGTGCATCACTCAAGGGGGCGAGCTTTCTTGCTAAGGGGCCCTCTTTATTCTCTAATTTATTTCCGTATTTCCGTACTCCAACACATAGCTCTGAAGATGTTGCTGCTGTATGGTAACGAAAGTTCAGCACAGCAAAACTCACTCTGGCAGCTATCCCGAGAACATTGGATTAATAGTAGACGCCAGCAAAGCTTCAAGATCAAAATGTGAAGATGTTGATCATGTCCTTGCAAAGCAGTTGTGAAAACACGATTTGTAAAATGTAATATTTAACTTCGCATAAGTTGCTTTATTTCATATCATACATTCTGAACTAAAAAAAGCTTCTTTTAGCGAGCTCAGAAAATATAGTTTTCATTTCTATAGGAACTATGGCTATGTTCAATGTATTACATTTTAGCTCTGCATGTTATTTTTATTAACTAGGTGTGTATGTGCACTTATAACTTACATGTAAAAAATGTATCGACAAAATAAATGATTAATTATGCTAACTAACTAACTAACTCTATGGTCTATGGAACCCAGAAGTTGAATGCCATGTTGACAAAAGTTCTTCATTGATTTCTGTCCTTAGCCAACTGGATCTAGTTTCTACTTTGTATTCCTGTTTGTGCGAGATCCCTCTTAATATTGTCCTCCCATTTTCGCCTAGGTCTTCCTAATGGTTGTTTTCCGATTGGATTTCCAATAAAATTTTCCTTTCTTCTAATCTGGCTACATGAATTGCCTCCTACACTTGATAACCCTAACAATGTTTCGTAAACCGTACAAATTGTGTAATTCATCGTTATGAAGTTTCCGCCATTCCCCATTCCCGTTCCTCTTGGGTCCAAATGTTCTCAAATATTTTCAGTCTGCGTTCTTCCCTCAGAGTAAGCGACCATGTTTCGCAACCATACAGAACAAGAGGCATGATTATCGTTTTATATATTAAGGCTAAAGAAGCAATATATATATATACAGATGGTGATCAGAAAAATGGAAACACCTGTAGTTGGCAACGTCAGATGTATGGGTCGGCAGTGGTGTCGTGGCGTCCGCAGCGCCGGACCACAGGTGGTGGTGTGTTAGGTCGGTCTCCATACTACGTCAGGCGCAGTGGAACAGCAGTGTCCAGTAGCTGCAACAGACGGAGGTAGTGTAAAATGGGAGACCTCTCAGATTTCCAAAGAGGGCAAATTGTTGGTGCGCGGTTATGTGGAGTGAGTGTGACGGCAGTGGCTACTGTGTTAGGTGTGTCGCGTGGGACAGTGTCAAAGGTGATGACGGCCTACACAACACACGACAAAACCACACGGGGAAGCGGAACAGTGGGCGGAAGAAAATCATGAGTGACAGGTCACGCCGGGTATTAAAGCGCATTGTCACGCAGAACCTTCGTGCCACTGCGGAGTAAGTGACGGAGGAACTCAATCAGCACCTCCCTCACCCTGTTTCGACAATCACAGTCCGCCGCGAATTACATGACATGAACTTACGGGGTCGTGTTGCACGGGCCAAACAGCTCATCAGGGACCATAACGCTTTCGCACGCCGCAAATGGTGCCGCGACCATGGAACTTGGACCGTTGAGGACTGGAAACGTGTGATATAGTCGGATGAGTCATCCTTCAACCTATTCCCAACCACAGGCCGTGTTTATGTGTGGAGAACGCCCAAAAAACCTTATGATCTGCAGTGTCTCCGTCCAACTGTGAAACATCTCGGTGATGCTGTGGGCCGCAATATCATGGTTTTCATTGGGTCCTGTGGTCACACTTAGCGGACGAACTACTGCCAACGTTTATGTCGCAATTTTAGGAGACCACTTGCATCCTACGGTCCGGATGTTGTTCCCGGACAATGATGCCATCTTCCAGGATGATAATGCACCTATTCACACAGCTGGCGTTGTTGCAGCGTGGTTTGAGGAACATCGGGATGAAGTTCAACACCTCCCTGGCCCGCCTAATCCCCAGATGTGAACGTAATTCAACATCCGTGGTCCGTCTTGGAAACACGACTCCGGCGACGATTTCCAGCTCCATCCTCTCTCACAGAACTGGCCGATGTCCTGCACGAGGAATGGTGTAAAATTCCGCTTGCTACCATTCACGACCTCTATGCCTCCATCCCACGTCGCATCAAGGCTGTTCTGAAGGCGAAAGATGGCCTTCTATATATCCATTCTAACATGTACAATATGTAACACCTCTTATTTCCGCACATTATGAACTAATCTTTACGTAAAATATTAAAATTTCGTCATCAATACTTCTCGAGATGAAATATTATTTGCGCTAGAATCATATGACAAGAAAATATTTTGAGTTGATACATGTTATTAAAAGTTAAGTATCATCAAATTAAAAACTCTCATATCGTTACAAAGTGATAGTAATACCAAGGAATCATCCAGAATATATTCAAATCAGTCTTGTGTTTAGTTGCAACAGTTTCTACGTACATTAAAATATGTAACATAAAAGTTGTGAAGATGCCTAAAGAATGTTGTTTTGAAATTCGAATTAATTGCTTTTTTATTTGGGTTACTACATTATTGCATGATCTACAACTATATCTAGTATCATCATTGCACACTTTATATTTTTACATAAACCCTGACAACCCTGACAAAGCCGAATGACTTGAATCGTCAGTTAGAGGAACCCCCATATCTGTAATCTCTCATAAGAGATCTGCTTCATCAAGATGAGTGATCTCAGATGCGGGCAGGTGTTGAATAGAGAGATATCCACGTTTCATGAGAAACAAACTTCTGATGGCGTTTGTAATTAAGTTCAGTAACATTGTACTAAACATTATGAGTTCTAATATATATACGATGCTTTTCATCATAATTTATGGAATATTTAACAAGAGGAAAAGTTAAGTTGTGCTATTGATGGGGGCCACACGGAATGTTATCACAACGAGTTGACTATAAAATGTTGTTGAGCTTTCCAAGTAAAAGTTTATTTTTTTATTTATTACTGAAGCGGCCCTTCTCCGAACTTGGGGAATAGGTTTGGGAATGTAACTATCTAGCTCAATGACCCAAAAAGCTATAGATTGGACACTAATATAAGTTGTTTTGGATGTTCGTTTTTTTTTTACATGCTACCCCCTTTTCTCCCCCACATCTCTTCATGGTAATGCTGATAAATTTGGACTCATAAGGACTGAGAGTGTGTCTATTCATCTCAGCAAAGTAGAAACCTATAAATTGGAAACTAGCACCAGCCGTTTTCGATTATTTCTACATGTCACCACTCCATTTCTTCTATAAATTATAACCTCCTGCTCCTTCCTTATAAAATTCAATACCATAAGACCCTTGGAATGTAAAGGCTTGATAATCATATCAGGTACCGGTATAATTTTATTTGGTTCAGTAGTTATTGCGTGATGCAATTAGGCAGAAACTCACATTCGCTTTTATATCATAGAATATCTATAATTATACATAAAACTCTTTTGGAAGATACAGTAGCTTTGTAGTAGAGCGCTCACCTTTGGTGCGAGAGATCTCTGGTTCAAACATAGGCCGCATGAGTTTGTGATAGCAGCAGTTAATTTGAAATCGCTGAATCGTACTCCAAATTCTAAATCTCCGACTTAATTATACAACAAAGAGTGATTAAGGTGAAGCTCTCACTTTTTAAAATTTCTGATCTTCTAATATACATCTTGTCTTATGTTTGGCTTTCTTCGAAAAATGAAACAGAAACAAAATTTCATTGTTTATAAGAACATATTTTACCCACTCAACAACTTCTTGTATATACAAATACAAAAAAAATATTATTAAGCTTCAAATGTCGTGAACTATTTGTATCCTTATGGTTAAGTTAAATGATCCTTGCGAATTGCATGTGTACTTTTTCATTCCGGTCGATTAAACTGCAACCACTCTTGGCAGTGCTCCATATAAAAAGAAGAGAGGCCAACGTTAGTTTCCGATTAGAAGCAAGAGATTTTAACAGTGGGAGATCCCAACCGCTCTACCGATTCTTTAAGCTGGCATGGAAGAGAAGAAAAATAACAATTTTCTTATTAAAGCAGTAAGGATACTAGTTGGAGCTAATTTTCGTAAGCATAACAAGGATGAAAGTCAGTTTTAAGAATGCATAAAATAACATTGAATGAAAACTTCACGTTTTTGGTCAGAAATTTTAGGATACAAATGTATTAAATCATGTTCATAGATAAACGTAATTACGTACAAACATGTAAGAGAAAAGAGCTTATCAGTGCTCAATATCTTTATTTTAGACTTCCAAACTATGCTTCCATAAGTGTGGGGAATCCTATGGAACGGCTTTTTTCTTCCGTTCTTTCGCCTTTTATTGGGTATTAAAACAAAAACGGTAAAACACAGTGGAAAGCTTCAATGACTCAAAATTCCCTCATTACATTCCATGCAAATTAGAAGGGATAGTAAGTTTCTATACCCAGTTTCAATATTGATCACCATAGAGAAGAAGAGCAGTAATAAATATCAAATATCCAGAAGCTGTTTTCTTTATATGGATTCAATGGCAGAGAAGCGGTACACTGGTTTTCGTTTCTCCCTCACCTTTTTATTATAAAAGTGTATGCACAGTACTATAAATAAGTAGATGTTTTTAACAATAATCCTGTCTTTATGAGTTTGGACCTCCTGCTCAGAGTAGCGTAAAGGTATTATGGTTAATAGTTGGGAATTTCTTGCCCAAAGCAGCGCGAAGATATAGGAAAAGGAACTTTTTCCCCGTAGCAGCGCAGAGATGGGATGGTATTTTCTACCCAGTGCAACGCGGAGACGGAAAAGAACTTTTCCTCGTATTAGCGCAGAGGTGGAATGGTATTTTTTTTCCCAGTGCAGCGATAAGAAAGAAAGAAACCTTTTGCCAGTAGCAGTGCAGAGGTTGGTTAATATCTCCTGCCCAATGTAGTGCAAAGATTGCAAAGAAACCTCTTTCCTGTAGCAGCGCAGATATAGGAAGGTGTTTCCTGCCCAGTGCAGTGCGGAGAAGAGGAAAAGTGAGTGATGTTTGTAAATATGACTGAATATTGCAATATATGTGTAATTCCATCCTATTGTATCTACTAAAACCCAAGGTGACAGAAACTTAATATTACTTATGGCTTGTGTATTGCTTCTCAAAGAGATAAAACGTTGATAGGAGGCGACAATTGAGGCAATCAGAGCACAAGGTAACCAAGCCACTTTAGCGCTGTGAGAAAAAGGGACATAAAGTTTGTATACACAACACCTAATTTCATGGAAATGTGTGCACTATTTTTCGCCTTGTAAAAGTTATTCACAATATCTGAATATTAAATTTTTAACGCTTTGTGAATAGGTTCAGGTAGAAATTTTTAAGATGAGATATGTCCAAAATGACCAAATTTGGATTTGAGCCTCTTCTGCACTGAACGTCCGAATTCCTCCTTGATATAGATTCAGGATCCCCAAAATAGATTTCTATAGATCTCAATTCCTACTCTCCTATTCAAACAAGGAGTACAAGAAAATGTAACTTTTCGGATTTTTATATCAACTCCAACTTATCTAAGACTATGGAACTCTTAAAACTACAAAGATACAGCGAAAAACTGTTTTTGAGAGGGTTTCTTATTTTGATGGGAGGAATCTATTCCCAAAATGTCGTGACACGTTTTTCGTAACACCCTGTATAAATTAGAAACGTTTTTTTAATTTACATGTATTTTTGACTATTGTATACTAAGCTACTGTAATGACCGCAAAGAAAAGTTTAAGTAAACATTATCTGACGGTGAGTATAAGAGAACACATCTGGTATGTAATATCTACTTTGAATGCACGGAAGCTTCTGATATTTAATTTCGATTTTGACCACTAGAGAAGGAATTAGCATGTCACTAAATTAGAATGCATGCCAAACATCAAACGCTGTTGGATTGAGATGAGGGATAAACCCTTCGAAGACAAGTAAAACCACCATATAACCGCGAAACTGATTAAACTACAACGTAATTAATAAGTTTTGTAACATCACTTGTCTCATCATCTAAGTCGAAAACTTAATTTAGAAACTGTTTACTTTAGTTGTTTTCAATTATATATATATATATATATATATATATATATATATATATATATATATATATATATATATATATATATATATATATATATACTGAAAAGTGACTATTAAACATATTATTAATTGTATTATAAGCGTAATGTTCAAAAAGAAGATAAAGAACTATTAATAGTAATCTAAAAATTAAATAGTCTTTTTCAAAAGATGAGGGAAAGTTATGTTTTTCATTACCTTGTAGAATATAAACCAGGTAAACAAAATCTTGTAATTCTGAAAATTTTGGGCTTTTTTGGTTTTGCTACTCTAAGTTCTATTAGAAGAATGCACTTCACAGCTTTCTTGTTTATCTAAATGGATGCTACGACATTCATCTCTCAATTATTATAATTTTTTTTTAAATGCATCCGAGTCTTTTGGTCCACTGTATACTACAGATTAAAATCGTGATTAATTAAGGAGACTAATTAGTTACACTTAAAAAAAACTTCTTAAATATCGTTTTTATATGTAAGAACTGGGCCTGGAATGGTTTTTATCATTTCACTTTGACGGTACAACTTAGAGGATAGAGAAGGGGGAGATATATAAAAATGATCGAAAATGACCGATATTAGTGTCGCATCCATACTTTTCGAGGTCGGTGAGATGAACAGTGGCACTTCTGCTGCTGTTTAAATCTAAATTCAGCCCCCATTAGTACTCCTAAGAGAGGATAGTGACATGTAAAAATAATTGAAGATTACTGGTATTAGTGTCGAATTCACAGTTTTTGGTGTCCCGCAGTTGATTGGTGACAGTTTCGGTGCGCTTTATGCCCAAAATGAAACGTATTCTCTTCGTACGAAGAACGGGCATTCTACTATATTAGTTTGCTCACTAACCAAAATGTCGGTAAACAAATATTAATATTAAAATCTAACCATGATTACGGTCTTTGTTCCACTTTAAAATAATTGAATTAAAACAATACAGTTATTAAACTGCAATTGAGACAATACAATAGTTTTAAATCTGCCAATTACCTGCATGCTAGTGACATCTACTTGCGTGATTTAACACGATGCACTGGAACTTTTGTCTTTTATAAATAGGATTTAGATTACATAACTTTTATTAACAAAGACAATAATTTTAATTATCTACTTTAAACTAGGTCTATCAAAACTCAGAGGATTTCAATTTCAAATAATAATGTACAAATATTGCAGTGAAAATAATTTTAATTGTTACATGAACGATTACTTTGACAACCAATATAAGAATGGTAGTTGAAAGCTTTCTACGTAGGATAAGAGATGGCGCTGTAAACACTAAGTATTGGTGAGCTTTGCTCTCATTTTTTTTTATTGAATTTTTACTATTTACAATTATTTACTTTGGACAATTTTATTATTTATTACAATCTTCACATACTGTTTTTTACTTTCAATATGTTCATGTGCCGCTTATCCTTCGTTATTACATTAATACTGTGATAAACAATTATATTTCAAACAGGCAAAATGGGCCATCTTGACTCATGCCATTTTAATACAATTACTTATTTTAAACAATTTATAATTAAAACAAATATAGTGACGTAGTTCACAGGGCTCTAAGACCGGGACTTCCTTTATAAATCTCCTGTAAAGGAGGTAACTAAAAAGAAGAAGAAGAAGAAGAAGAAGAAGCTTTCTACATAATATCATAGCATATAGTAAGATAATCGTTATTACTAAAAACATTAAAATACTTCACATTTATTTTGTTATCTTTGTAATCGTACTGAACTGCATCATAATTACAGAATTTAATTTCAGTTATTTTATATTGAGAGAGATAGGTGTTCATTTGAGATCTTAAAAAAAATGAAGAATCGCAGGGGTAGTTAAAGAGGTTCACTACTACAAAATATTACGTTTATGTAGTATTGAACCGGCATTATGCTGCATCTGAAAAGAAGAAAACTATTAAATACTACCACTCAAAAAAAAAAAAAATAGAACTATTTCTTCTCATAAGAAAATAAAAAAATAAACATGAAATATAAGATAAAATTTTCAGGCTACATCGTGCATCTATCTCTGCTGAACATGTATAGTTTTCTTAAGAATGCGTACACTCATGTCGAAAATGATTGTCGCATATCTATAACTGTCTTCTTGAAGGAATATAATTTGCTAATGATTTTGCAGGGTACTTTTAATACTGATACTATGTGTGTAATTGGGAAATGTATATTTGTGGTAAATTTCATAGGAAAAGAATTATAAACACGAAAATTAGAACGAGTAAAACAAAATGTTGCTAAATGGGCAAGAAAGTTTTATTTTCGCTTTATTGTTCTTATTTACTGCTCTTTTGACATGAAATTTGCTACATACATGTCCTTGCTGATTATACACATACTAACTTTGTAAGAAAAATTGAGCGAATTCGTTCTCAAATTATATTCCTGCAACAACATATTTATACACATGCGACAATAATTTTGGACATGAGTGTACAAATCTGTAACTTGCTTGCTGGAAGACAATGATAAACCATATTCTCCAACTTTACAGTAAACTGGGAAAAAGTTCAACATTCTAATTCAATTCAATGCAATGACACATACCAAACAGACTTCTCCTGCCATCTGGAGGTATATTTGCGAAATTAAACTACCTGCATATTGTTCTGTGATCTGATCCCAATTCACTATACTTAATAAATTAATATCACCGGTAGTGGTGCTTACCATTGTCTTCACTCGAGCTTCTCATATATATGTCGAGATACAAGTCAAGTTTTGGAGGATGCCGAACCCGGTGGACCCCCCGTTAGCGTCCGCCCCTGGTGGGATTCTCGGTAGGAGCTCATGTGATTAGTATCCAATCCGAAGTTAAACTATATTTCCACGTCTCATATAACAATGAAAAAGGACATGAATCTCCCTTTGAGTTTTACGTCCCACGATTATGCTCTTTGGGCTCAAGGATACAGTGATGATGAGAGATGAATGAAATGGTGGAATGAAGGAAGTATGAGGAAACGGGAGAAACCCGAGAATATCTACACATACGGTGTTTGTTCACCACAAAGCCCAGTTGGAGCCCAGTTGGAGTCGAACCAGGGACTTCAGCACCGGAGGAGAATACTCTACCAGTGAGCCATCGCGGTATCAATTTCCAAATAAAACAATCAATTAATCAGGATACAATAACAGAAAGGTATACCTTTAATAAAACCTTCGAAAATATGAGGTAAAAAAAAAACCGTTTTACAGTTTAGAAAGCGAGAAAACAATGTAACTGTGTCTATATTACAATTTCATTTTCAATGCGAAATAAAATTACCATCAAATTTTAGAGAAATGTAAATACATCCATGATGAACGTTGTTCTAACTACATTAATTTCCATCCCTCCCCGCTTCCAGTTTCCTTCATTTTGTAATGAAGCTAATACATTCAAGTAACGTATCGTATCAGTTTACAACATAACACATGTGCAGTAACAACAATCATTTCAAACGTTTTTTTGTTTGTGAATATATATTCATTATCAACTAATTTTGAACGTTAATCACAGATTCATTACGTTAATTAAGTGTCAAGTTTCTTCTTTGTTATTATTAAAATTATAATAATAATAATACAATGTAAAAGAACAGTGCACAAATGGACACAAACACACACTGTTCATTGCATTTCCACCATATATATATATTCTTGTGTATATTCATGAAATATGTAGGGGGAACGGTTTCTCACTGGAAGTGCATACTTCTGGTGTGAGGGGTCCGTGATTCGATCCCCCAGCCAAGCAAGTTTGTGGTGGACATTATCTTGTCGGTGGATTTTCTCGGGCTACTTCCATTTCCTCCCACATTTTCATTTCACTCCATCATAATTCACGTGCCTTCATCATCCATCTCTTTTAGCCTAACAGGCATACACGTGGGACGTTAAACTGAAAGATTTCATTTCATGAAATGTGCGGTTTATATATAACTCATATAGTAACTTAATTGAGGCAGGTGAACTACCAATAAGGGCAGAATACTTATAATTATTATCATGATAGTAAGAAAGTAATCTAAAACGACTAACAAAAACAATGAGATAGGGCTTATTTCGTTTGACATGGTCAACTGTTATAGAAGACTTCAAAACTAAGCGAAATTCAATATTGAAACTGGAAGTAGTTGATCTTGCTTCTGTTCGTAGTAGAGCGATAAAGTCATAGATTGATCCTGTTCTTTGTACGCAGAATTCATATGACAACAATTTCTGCCTATATCTTAATTTTTTACTATCTAGGAATTAGTATCTTGAAATCGAAACTTTTCTAGTTTTTACTATTTACGATCATAGGTTCCGACTTTTAAGTTCCCAATGGATACTCAGGCACTGACGTCTCAGATTATTATTATTATTATTATTATTATTATTATTATTATTATTATTATTATTATTATTATTATTATTATTATTATTATTATTATTATTATTATTATTAATTATTACTATTTAAGAGACCAGTGGTTCCCAAATTCCTCCTGAGGGGCGAGAAAGACTATGAAGGAGGTCTACTGAAAGAAAGTGAACCGTGAAATTATATATTTAAATTGCAAAGTCTACAAAATTAATTTTAATTTATTTCAGCACCATTTTCTAAACTTTATATTCAACAAAATTCATAAACATTAAGATTTTGTTTGTGAATTTCTAACGTGTTTAGCAATATTGACCAAAGTAAGGAGATAGAAATATATATGAAAATAACAATCATTACAATGAAACTTTTAGAGCATTTGAGGACACTGGTGCAAATCGTGGGCGTATGAGGAGGACATGTTCCCCCAATCTTGGAAGTAGAGGACTTTCCCCTCAATAATTCGATTTGAAGTATGTTTTATTGGGGAGAAATGCGATGGTTTGTATCCGACTGCAAAGAGAAAAGTGAGATGAAATTGATGTCCCTTGCTGTACAATATACAACAGGTTTACCTCAGAAATCAGATTCATCTACCGTAATATGAGTCTCAACTCCCCCGCGTCAGAATAAGCCACCTCAAATCTGCCCGCCTCCCAACGTTGAAGACAACTCTGCTCCCCTGATCCTCCACAGTATTGTTTTTCAACTTCACAAATATTTTGAACATCCTTTAAAAAAAATATTGGATCGGTCTTACCCGTCCCCCTCCCCCCCCCAAAGTTGAAGACAGATTTGCACCGATGTTTGAAGATAATGTGAGTGAAAGTAGAAAATAATTCAGATGTCTTGTAATTTATATAAAGGCATTTTACGTTTTCAAAAATATAAAATAACAATATCAAACTCTAAGTTCTTTAAAGAAAGAATTATCTAAAATTACACTCACTTGTGAGTACAAATTATCATAACCATTGTAATAATATATAGCTCGATCTTCGATAAGCCATAAACCTGAAAGATCTAAAATACGTATTGATAAATGACTATTCAACACATATGCATCTTTATCATAAATTTAAGCTGGAATCATATGTACTATAGTTTTTTTTTTTTAATTCACGGCATGAAAGTGTAATTTCGAAGTTAATCCCAACGCAACAATTGAATGGGTGCTCAGCATCCATTAGAAACCTCCGATGGGTACTTGAGTCTTGGAGAACCCATATAGTCGGCGCCCATACTTACGATTGTAGTAGAAGAGGTCTGCTGAAATAAAGTGAACAGTGAAATTATATTTAAGTTGCAGAGCCTACAAAATTAATTTTAATTTATTTCAGCACGATCTATTACTTTGATAATAACTCCATATAAATCAACTGCTTTTAGCCTCTTAGTTTTGTTTTCGTTTTATGGGTATCGATATTAGTACCGAAAGTAGTAGTAGAATTTTCTATCAGTTCTGGTTTCAGTATAGACATAAGGATGGACATACAACCTATTCTTCTAATACTGAATCCATACTTAAGAAAAAACTGTTTTCTTTGCCATCCACTGCCGATTCTTTACTTTGGCGACCAGTTCTGAAACAGGAAGTCACATATTTCAATCACTTCCGGTTTGAATAGCACTATAAAGGACAAGGTGAAGCTTATTTCTGGAAGTCTGAATCTATATCAACGAGACATTTCTCGGTACAAATTATCATTTTTGCTCTATGGAAATCAATATTGAAACCGGAAGCGATAGTGAATTTACAGCATTTCTGATGAAAAAAAAGGGTAATGGGTAAAAAGAACCTGTTCTCGGAGCGCTGAATTGATTTCAGAAACCAAGAAATGAGATCGATAAAATTATAGTACGTTTTTATTTATTAGGCTATATTTTTTTCTGTTTCAACCAAAATTGTCTCTTTCCTTTTATAGAAACAAACAAAAATCGAAGAAAAAAATTAACGAATATTTTCGAATGATTACTTCTAGTGCAGAGCGTAGTGAAGCAGATCCTGGTGACTGACTTGTCTCTCGAGGTTTGAATTCTCCTATCATGGAGAGAGTTAGTATGCCTTCACACTAGGATCCTGTGAGTCGCTCACGTGAGCTGCAGCTGCTAGCTTTACATTGTCTTAAATGTACGCCTTCACACATGCACTTCGGTGCAAGTGAGCCGTGGGTCTGAGCTGCTATGAAGATCACCCCGCCAGTAGCTGGCTCGAGCGGGCTTCTGGCAGGGAAGAAGATAACACACAGTCTCATGAGAGCCCTTTATAGTTGAGCGTGAACTCAGTTGCAATGAAGAAAAGTATACATATATTTGATATTGAAAATTTTCTCATTTTTGGTGTTACTCTGATGAAATGCACAAGTTATACTATTATACAGTTCGTTAACGAAGATATAGACACCCTGACGTAATTGAAAAAAACAAAACATTATTTCATGTTTTCTCAGTTTAGGAAACAGACTGTTACAAAGGTAACCCCTATTTACGTTGTTTATTTCATTTAATACCTAGGGTAAAAGTGTTTTAATGTATGCACTTGCTATACCAAAGAAAAATAAACAAGGAAATGATATAATGTCATGAATAATCTTATTTTAAAGATGTTATATTTTCAGTCGATAGATATCAACGTTTGTTGATTCCGTTTGTAGATATGAACGTTTGTAGATATGAACGTTTGTTGTGCACTTCCTCCTCTCTTGGATTTAGGGGCAAGAAAACTAGTTATTTCCTTTACCAATGAGAGTGAGCGATTTCCACTTACATTCTACAATTTCAGTTATTAAAGACAATAGTACCGTTACAATGATAACAGTTCCGTTGCCAGACTTGTTTATCTATGTTTCTTACAAATATAATGCAAGAGGACGAAATGTTGTTATGCAGAAGTGTACTGAATCGCTGTGAAACAAATAATAAGTATTCTGAAACATAGTGCATTTAAATGACTTGCAAATAGTGTGTAATCAACGTGTACTTATCTTAGTAAGTAGCAGTTATATTTATACATGAGTTATAGTATAAAATAAAATCAAACTCAGGCAAAATAAAACATTCGTTATTCTGTAAAATGAACATTCTTTCAGTCTTGATTGATTTATAGGATGAATCGACATTGTTCTATATCTTATTTTCCTTTTTTCTTGCAATTTATCGCTGAGATTAATCTGCAGCTACTTCTGACTCTAACATGGCTACCATTTTGGTATCACGATCTTTTGAGCGGCTCAGAAGTATTCAATGCCTTCACACTACAGGTTCACATTAGCAGCGAATGTGAGCGACTCACAGGATCTAGTGTGAAGGCGACCTTAAGATAGAGAACTCATTTTTCTTTCCTGAACAGCTACACTGTAGAAATCATGTACTTGACCAGATTATAATCGGCTAAGATTTTACCTGATTCCTATACAACCCGCAATTTAATTCAGCATTTCTGGTTGCATATGTTCACAGGCAAATAGAAACCTAAGTGCGCCAATTACTCCAATCGCACAATTTTCAACATCCAGTTCATGTTATATGTAAGCACGAGAAAGAAATCTCATAAAACGATTTTGTCTGTCCGTCCACCCGTCTGCGTATCAGAAGAAAAGCAATGAGAAATAGCAAGAAACTTTTTTTCTTCACATGAATTTTGCGGACAAGGAGTATCCTATCTTCGGCCTTATACTTTTATTCGAACCAGAAATGTTCCTATCACTCTGTTCAAACTCTAAGAGATAAATCAGTTTTCTAACTGGATGCTCTGTGACGTCACAAGTTCCACTTCCTAGTAAACCACACAGAGTGGAGGAGAAGACAGGTCACTTGGTATTGAGAAACAACAATATAATAGACCATAACAGTGTAGTTTGATTTGATTTTGAGTTTACCGTCCCTTTCCTAAGCGAGGCTATAGGAGACGTGAACCTACAGTTTAACGTGAGATCCGAACCACATGAGCTCCCACTAGCAATCGAACCCGGGTCTTCCACACAAATGATAATGTAATCTATGGTTTTGAAGGCGTAATACTCAGTGATTCAATATTATACGTATTCTAGTGCTAACACTTAATTATTGCCAAGCGATACATTAGTCAATTTGCAATGACTATGATCGATATTCTGGTTTTAAGAGCCAATTCGCAATAGTTTAGAAGCATATCGTACAGACACAGTGTGAAAGGAGCTTACTTGTTTCTATGTCTTTATAGCTCGTTACATTCAGCTTATGAAGAAGGGGAAGCTTTGGCGATATTTTCATATTCAGTTAATAGTGTGCCTCGACTTAAATACACTAAATAATAAGGATGGTTCTATAGTTTGATGATAATCAAAAGGGAGGAAATTCTCTCGGCTAAAGATCTGACTAGTGAATCTAGTCGTATTTTAAGCACAAGATTCCATGTCGTATATCTTCGGTGTAAGAAAGGGATGTTAACTCAGTCAATCTTAAATCAATGAACCGATTATACTAACAAGTACATAGTTATTTTATCCAAAATTACCTAACTTTCCATCAAATTTTAAGTGTGTTTGCAACTTTTCCTTGTATAACCATTACTACAGTGATTTTTTTCTGCATAAATAGCTATGTTTATTGTTGAATAGAAAGCTATCTTGGCCTGTTTTGGAAATAACTTCAATTGCATTGTCTACAATATAGTAGATATTGTAGACTCGTTCATTTAACCTCCGATAATTTGTGTCATTATAATGAGAAGACAAGATGTGTTTGTTGTGGGTATAAATTTGTCAAGAATGCGCGCTAACCTAGACCGCGTATGAATACTAGTTAAGGCCAAATTAAATATTAAAAAAACAACGTGTATCACAAATTAATGATAACTTTTCAGCTGAATGTATACAATGCGCTACTTTCGACATTCCTAAAGTTATATAATTTTAGGAGATTGTATGTCACTTATTGTTATCTTTATGAAACGATGTGCTCGTATGTATAGGTTTTGCAGGTGGCACTCATCAAATTAAGCTGCACCTCTAAGTAACATGTAGTACTGCCTAGATGTTCCGAACCAGAATACGTACAAATCAAAGGAATATTATTTGAAGCTGTAGATACTCAATTAATAGAATTTTATTAAATTGTGAGTACAAATTAGTTCGGTCAATTTGAAGAACGGCTCTGGTTCTTATGAATGTTTCATAGTGACAACTGATTTCGATGGTTTTAGAGAGGTTAGAAATCTGTCAATAATATTCCGTTTATATCGCTTTGAGTTTCATACAAAACCCCTGTTTTTTACTGTGTTGAATACGTCAAATTTTGTGTTTACTTAGCAGCATTTGCGGGAGGTTTTTGAAGTGCAGCGGAAGCGCATCGAATGCTTGTAGAAGTTTTATGGTAACAATGTTCCAAGTGATAAATCATGTAGGGAATGGTTTCAATGTTTCAAGAATGGTAATTTTACGTTGAAGACAAGCCTCGCTCTGGACAGCCAAAGAAATTTGAAAACAGAATTGGAGGCATTACTCAATAGAGATCCGAGTCAAACGCAAGAGGAGCTTGCAGAATCATTGGGAGTTACACAACAAGCAGTTTCCGTACAACTGAAATCCATGGGAATGATTCACAACAATGATGCCTTATGAAATGAAACAGAGAGACATTGAAAGGGATTTTTCACTTGCGAACACCTGATTTAAAGGCAACAAAGAAAGGGTTTTGTATATCAGATTATGACTGGGGATGAGAAATAGATATTTTATGACTACCCAAAGAAGAAAATAATATTACGCTATGCCAGGTCAATCGTTGCTAACGACCTCAACATCAACACCAAAACCGAATATTCATAGTTCGAAGGTCATGCTGTGAATCTGGTGTACTGTAAAAAATTTAATAGGTAAATCCACAAGAAATGGTGGCAATCTGTTTGCAAAATATCTATGTAAATCAATTTACAATTATAAAGTAAAATTACTAATATGAAATGGTATAGAATTATATTTTATCAATAAAAATATAATATTTTCTTATAAATTTACTGTAAATTTGTAAACAAATTAGCAAATTTTTAAATTTAATCCAACAAAATGTATATCAACTTACTAAATGAAGAGAAAATGATTTTATATTGATATTTGCCAATTTAATTACAGAATTTGTTTCAGTGTGGGACCAAAAGAGTATTGTATACTATGAGCTGCTACAACCTGGCGATTCCATTACGGGCGATCGGTATGGTCTACAATTTATTCGTTTGAGACCTTCATTACGAGAAAAACAGCCGGAATACGATATGACAAAGATATGACAAAGTTATTGGCCTCATGTCGCAAGAGTCGTAAAAAAATTTTGGAAACTCACAAATGGGATATTTTACAGCATCCGCCTTATTCGACTTACATTGCTGCTTCTGATTACTGGTTGTTCCGAAGGATGCAGCACGATTTGGCAGGTCACCGGTTCACTCACTTCTTTCGCAGAAATCGAAAATTAGCTTCTAACTTGGATCACCTCAAAAGACGAGGCATTTTTTCTTGATGGAAGTCAAAAATTGCCGAAGAGGTGGGAAAAAGTAGTAGCCAGCAATGGAAAATAATTTGATTAATCTGTTCATTTATTTTGTTCTGAAATAAATGCATTTTTGGCCACAAACAAACGGACCAAACTAATTTGTACTCCCAATAAAAAGCAAAACATTTCTTCCAACTTCTTCACGAGTTTACGCAATTCTAGTCATACCTTCCATAACCTATTTTAATAGATATTAAGTACAATTATACCTATTATGTCATATTAGTTCATACAACTTTATATCTAGAGTTCCTCCGTGGCTGAGCGGTTAGCGTACGCGCCTTTGGCATAGGATACCCGGGTTTGTTTCCCGGTAGGAGCTCATGTGATTCGGATTCCACGTTAACCAATAGGTCCCGTCTCATTATAGCCTCGCTGCTGAAAGGGACGTTAAACTCAAAATCAACTCAACAGTTTTATGTCTAATCCATAATCCATATTGAGTCCATTTCAGTCACTAAACAAACCATTTGCAATCTACTTATCTTAATTACCAATCATATGTAACGACTCCAAAACCATTTATATCAACTCCCAACACTTAATACTACAAGGAACATATTTTCCATTATGCCATTCAAAATTTTAAAATTCAACTTTTCTCTTTTGTTTCATGTTTTTCGTTTTGAGTTTTCAGGATTTCGAAGTTTTTTCTTCTTTTTTTTTAAAAAAAAATGAAGAATGAGATAAAAAAGGAACATGTTGAAGTAACTTAATGCATTTCAATTCTCTTCTGCGGTGAGGTACTAAAATATAAGTTCCTCATAAACCGTTTACAGAATAATTCTACGAAAAGTTTCTATCCTTAATACCTCATAAGAGAAATGAAGCATACTAATCCAAACTCGTACAAAAACATTTTAGTAAACGGATTTATATAATAATCTTAAGTAGATTTAAAAAAAATACATTGTTGTTTCCAAATTAGGTTTCTAAATTAGAAACTTTTCTAATTCGCTTCTCATTTGTTAAGTTCTACCACAGCAGTCCATACGTACAGTTTATAGTATATGTAGATTCTAATAACGATGCGCAACTTTAATTAATTAACTCCAAGTTCAATCAGTTTAAGGTTGGACAAGTATCCTTCCCCCTACGGAAACACAAACTCTGTCTCACAAGCACTGTACTGTATCACGACGCTTTCATCCTGCTATTACGCAAATGCTAATTACTTCCGCGCGAGTAATCCTACACAATAGCGTTTTCCTCAACTCAAACTGTAATAAATTGTGTGATACAATGACAAGGGATTGTATAGAGATACATATTTTTTATTTATTTTTTTGAAAAAAAAGCATAGATCCACATACGTAGCTGCTTTTGAATGTTACATAATGAGATTTTCTGAACAACGTGATTTTATGTTGTTTTATTTTTCTCTATTTTTCCAGTAGCGTAAGAGTGACAAAAGGAAAGAATGTAATTTGCTGTAACATGTCCATCAGTCTATAAAGGAGTTTATTTTCGAATTTCAGGGGAATACTTTCTGCTTTCATTTTTCTTGTTTTAAATTAAAGATCTTTTGACATGGATAAAAGTCACATTTGATTTATGGTCGTTAATAAAACTACATGCTGTGCGTGCTAGTGTAGGATGTGGAAATAGGCACGTATATTCATGGAAAATGCCTTTGTATTTTTTGGCGGATAATTAGATCCGAAGTTATTTTGTATACAAAATAGTCAAACCTACCCTCATAATGTACTAGTCCTTTAAAAAATTCGACCCCAAACCTCAATAACATTATTGAAGTTTAAAGGGATAGATTGGTTGATTATAGCTTAAGTTTGAGGCTTAGAACAGTGAGAGGGTCACCACAACACTAATTCTGTTCCATGACGATAGTGCAGAGGAGTGATGTAACTTTCTATAATGTGACAAATCAGACATTTCACACCGTTTGTCCCTGTTAAGGTTAAATTTCATCCTATCAAGTATCCGAAAAAATACTTACCTTCTTAATCAGAGGTTTGTAGCCTTTTCCAGCTCTTGGCACATTCATATTAACATTTAGTGATCTCTATTTAACACATAGTGGAAAACATGCATTGCAAGACATTGAATATACAATACCAAAAAGAAAGAGACTGGAGCCCCAAATCTGGAAGATATATATATGATCATACAAGTTATATTCTGTGAAGAGTACAGTCGATAATAATAATAATAATAATAATAATAATAATAATAATAATAATAATAATAATAATAATAATAATAATAATAATAATAATAATAATAAAATACAAGCTTTGAACCAACATATTTTGCTTGCCAATGCAAATCAACTTTTTGCAGAGCAGAGAAAATGTAATTGTTGTGTACGTTTCCGAAAGCCGTATTCAATTCTGTCATTTAGTCTTCTGTGGCGATGGAAAAACCTTGACTCGTAAACCAACTTTATTTTCAACTTTATACAGTAATTATGGTACTCCTTGTTATATAATTTGTACTTGGTCTTTATTTATTACAAATGTTTTATGGTATTATTTTACTAACCACTTTCCAAAAAATAAGAGGAAGTTATCAATTCAATGAGTCTATATACTATAATATTCCGCATGGTTGTGTTGACAAGTACGCAACATTAGATTCTGTTTACAAACATCAACCATCAACCATATTTGATTACTATGGCTGCAGACGATAGGAACAGCAGATACAGCACTGGTGATGTGAGGACATTGGAACAACAGCGCCACCGCCTCACGTGGAGCACATAAATATATAACCGAGAGGATTTCAGCGAGAGGCATCAGTCTGCGACTGGTCTCCCCCTCCTTTAGCTTGCTCTGGAGCTCTAGGAGATACCTAACCCAAAGCATCTAATTTGCTTCGGAACTCTAGTCTTTCCTCTTATCACTCTGCTTGCTCGGAGCTTTGTGTTGGGACTCCTAACCTCAGTCACCTAGCTTGCTTCGGAGTTCTGTTAATCTTAAACCCCTCATTGCTTGCAGGGAGCATTGAGAATCTTAAAATCCACTCCACCTGGTATGCATTGGAACTCTGTGAAGATCTTGTTCGAGTCTGCTCGAGCCTTGGGTCACCTCTCTCTACCTAGTATTAGAGAATTTATATTATAGTAACATTTTTGTAACATATTTAATAGGATTTTGTAATAAAAAACGGTAATGAGAAAACAATTCCGGACAATAATTTGTTATACCTATGCTCTACCTACACCTGCACAAGCTGAACTTCATAATATAAATGTTCCGAGTATGTTCACGTAGAGCCTCAACATAGGTGCACCTATTTTGACTACTCTTTTTCGTTTGTTTGAAAGAGTATACTTTCCCAGTGATCTCATATAAATTTCTTTAGCATTTAATTTTAATATTTAGGACTAGATCATGAAACTAAGGGCAATGTCATGCTTATAGGCAACCATATATTCTTTATCGTCTTTATGGTTGCATAATATTGCAGGGGTTGTACTGTAAACTTTCGGAACATTTTCATTTTACACTATACTATCTCTGTTAATAATATTTTAAACAAATGGACTAAGTGTGTGAGGCTGGTTAACATTCCTTGTTTAAAATGTTCTATAATCATGAAATGGTCTTTCTTGAATTATTGTGGCCTCTTTGAAAAGGAGAGTGGCTTAAATTGGTGTAAAATTTACTGACATGAGAAAGTGACGTAGGAACCCTGTTTTGCGATCGGAGCAAGAACTATGAAAAATTTATTTTATTTATTTATTTATTTGCCATCAACACAACAGGCATAAGCCCAATTATAGTGTTGGTGTATTACATAATACATTTACAATAGTTTTCTTAAACATGGAGTTCATATAGCAGATGTCAATTTCTTTGTGTTTGATACATATTTTGTTATAAGTAGAACACATTCTCCAAATTGGTGATTTCAATAATACGTTGGTCCTTGCTTTTTTGCAATAAAATAGACCAGAGTTATTAGCACGAGTTTTAAGTGTTGGGACATGAAAATTTAATGTTGATATGAGATCTGTACAATTAAATTCGTTTTGTACTATTTTATGGAGAAAAATCAAATCTGTCACATTTCGCCTTTGTTCAAGTGTAGGGATACAGAAGTTGTCTATTAATGTTAGATAATTTTCATAATATGGATAGATTCCAGTTGTCTTGTACGTCAAGTATTTGATAAATTTAGATTGGACCTTTTCCAGTTGGTGTCTGTATTGCTGTTGTGATGGGTTCCAAATCACAGCAGCATATTCCAGTTTTGATCGCACATAGGCATAATACATTTTTGTTAGTGTAGTACTATTGTTAAATTCCTTTCCAATTCTAATTATGAACCCTAACATCTTGAAAGATTCGTTAACTATGTTCTCTATATGGTTTTTAAATGTCAGTTTCGTATCAAATATAACTCCAAGATCTCTGACTGAATTTAATCTATTTAGTAAGATCTGATTCATTGAGTAATCAAACTCTATTTGACTTTTGTTTCTGGTAAACGATAAAATGTTACATTTGTTTATGTTTACATTAAGTTTGTTAAGAGAACACCAATTAGCAATATTTTCCATGTCACGTTGTAAATCGAGAAAGTCATGGATGGTTTTTATCCTACCATATATTTTGAGGTCATCAGCAAAAAGCAATTTGTTACTTAATAATATATGATCAGGGAGATCGTTAATGAATAAAAGGAACAATAACGGACCTAGATTAGAGCCCTGGGGAATTCCAGAATATGCAATATATTCAGATGATTTATATTCCTTGTAGATAACAGTTTGTTTTCGATGATTTAAATATGATGAAAAGAACTTGATCAAGGGAGAAGAGAAATTATATTCGCCTAGCTTATGTAATAGTACCTTGTGATTGACTCTGTCAAATGCCTTTTCAAAATCTATATATATTACATCAACCTGACATCCTACATCTAACGAATTTGCTATAAAGTCTGTGATAAGTGCAAGGTTTGTTGTTGTTGATTTGTGTGGGATAAAGCCATGTTGATATGGTGAGATTACGGGTTGGATGTGGTCAATTATCCGTCGGTATAGGATTTGTTCAAATATCTTTGCAAAAGTAGGTAAAATTGATATAGGCCGGTAGTTATTTATTTCATGTTTATCATTGGTTTTTGGTATTGGGCAAACTATAGATGATTTCCATTTATCCGGAAAAACGTATGTTTTTAAAGCGAGATTGAATGCAATGCTTAGCGGATATGTAAACGGATCTATACAACCCTTTACGATATATGGAGGTATTCCATCAGGGCCAACAGCAGTTCTGGGCTTTAATTTTTTGATTGCCATTTCTACTTCAGATTGAGTGATTTCCTCAATGGTAAGTAACTCTAGTTTGTTACTTACATAAGTTAATAAATTGTTCGTAGGAATGTCAGTGAAGCCTGTATCTGGCACATATACTGACGAGAAATACTGTGCAAAAGCATTGGCTATTTCATCATTATGATAAAGTTCGCGTCCCTCATAATTTAATTTCCCCCCAAGAAGATGCTTAGTCTTATTTTTTATAAAATTCCACAATTCATTAGCATTGTTATTAATGTTATTTTCAGAATCTTGTATGAACGCTCTGTATGCTAGCTTAATTTCTTTCTTTATTTCCCTACGCAATTCATTGAATTTATTGAGATAATTTACTTCTTTATTACATTTGTATTTTTTATGATACCTTGCTTTAGTTTTTATTTTTTTGATAATTTCATTTGTAAACCAGCACGGATAAGCTGTTCTCGAGCTGTTTTTAACTGGCACGCACTTGTCAAATACACTATAAATAATATAATAGAGATTATCAACTAGGTCATTGGCGTTTTCATATTTCTTTAGGCAGTTCCAGTCAATAGATGAGAATTCAAGATGCAACTCTAAGAAATTAGCTTTCCTAAAATTATATCCTGATATATTAGTTTTCTTTTTAATCTTCGCGGTCCCCTGCTGCATCACGTTTATTACTAAGGATGGATGGTGTACATCTTCTGGAATTAGGAATTCACTCATTCCTCAACTAAATGTAAAAGCCTCCTCAATTTCCTGTCACTCTATAATTTAACTATGTATAATAATATACAAAATATCAATAACCGTACACTGGACCTAGTACTCTCGAATGCATGCGAAATTGAAGTAAACCGTGAAAATTTACCATTGGTACCTATAGACAATCACCATCCCCCCTTAATTATAACGCTTTCAATTAAACGTTTTCCAAAACAAAAAGTAAACAATAGATCATCTGGTTTTAATTTCAGAAAAGCCGATTATCATAAATTGTATTTAGAACTTTCAAAAGTTAATTTTAATTGCCTTTCATATTTAAATGACGTAAATAAGGCTGTAGAAACTTTTTATCAATTAATTGACGACGTATTTAAACAATGCATTCCAACTAAAAAGAATCCCAGTATTAAAATCTTTCCTGTCTGGTTTAACTCAGAAATAATTCGAAAAATCAAACAAAAATCGTACTATCACAAAAAGTGGAAGAACACAATAGACAACAATACATATTACCGTGATAAATTCTGTAGTTTAAGGACGGAGGTAAAGACAAAAATTGCGAAAGCATACAAAGAATTCGTAGCTAACTCCGAGAATTGCATAGCAGATGATCCAACAAACTTTTGGAATTTTATCAAAAATAAAACAAGGCATTTGACTAATGGCCCCCTTACGTATAATGGTGAAAGTCTACAGTGTAACAGGGATATTGCGGAGGCTTTTGCACATTATTTTAAGTCTGTTTACAATCATGAACCTGTGAGTTATAACACTGATGCTCTAATGTCACACGAACCTAGAAGTATATCACTCGATATTTTCCAAATCACTGAAATAACAATATCAGAAATAGAACATGCCATTAAAAGGTTGAAATCTAGAACAGCGTGTGGCCCTGATGGTATCCTACCCTACATAATAAAGGGAACTATTGATATCATAAAACATCCTATACATATACTATTAAACATGTCCGTAAAATATAATGTTTTTCCAGACCGATGGAAAGAAAGCTTGATATGTCCTATTACAAAAACTAGCAATGCTAAAAATATAGAAAGCTTTAGACCAATTGCAATTCTATCCCCATTTGCAAAAAATTATGAATATATAATACACAATCGCTTACTTAATCATGTTAGATCCAGTATCTCTGTATACCAACACGGATTTCTCAAGAATAGATCCACTTCAACTAATTTGACAATTATAACAAACTTTATAGCTTCAGAACTAGACAAAGGAGGGCAGGTGGATGTAATCTATACAGACTTTCAGAAAGCGTTCGATTTAGTTAACCACGACATTTTGCTTGAAAAACTAGCTCTTATGAATCTTTCTAAGCAAGCATTAGTACTTTTCACATCATACTTACGTGATCGTAAACAATCTGTAGCTTACAAAGGTCATATCTCCAAAAATTTTAATGCTACATCGGGAGTACCGCAAGGATCAAACCTTGGACCTTTATTATTCCTCATCACTATCAATGACATAACTAAGCACATCAAGAAATCGCATACTTTACTCTTTGCAGATGACTTAAAATTATATACTCAAATTAAATCACTTGAAGACTGTAAAAACCTCCAGGAAGACTTGGAAAATGTAAAACACTGGTGCCACGTGAATAAATTTAGCCTAAACATAACTAAATGTAAAGCTATTACATTTACTAGAAAAGGAAAATACATAAATTATGATTATACTATTGACGGTATAAATCTTTGTAGGCCGGAAACTGTTAAAGACCTTGGTGTTACCTTCGACCCAAAACTGACTTTCGCAAATCACATTGAAACTATTGCAAACAATGCTTATAAGAGTCTTGGATTTGTTTGTCGTGTAAATAGAGACTTCCGTAGCCACATGACAATTTTGAAACTATATTATTCGTATATCAGATCCCAACTGGAATACGCTTCTGTTATTTGGACTCCTCATAATGGAAAATATATCCAAATGATTGAAAGAGTGCAGTGTAAGTTTTTGAGATTACTAATGTATAAAAAAACTGGAATGTACCCAGCATACATATCATACCCAGAACTAACAAACAATTTCAATATACCGACATTAGAGCAACGTAGGTATGTTAATGATTTAGTTTTTCTACATAAAATAATAAATAATAAAATTGATTGCATAGAACTAAGTTCTAATATATTTCTGCATGTTCCGACATCTAGAACGAGGTTAAGCAATAGTAGTACCATGTACTGTAAGAAAGCACGCACTGACATCCTGTATAAATCCCCTTTATGGAGAATGAGCTCTCACTACAATAATATTGAAGAAAAGTGTGAAATGATAGACATATTCAATATGTCTGAAAAAATGTTTAGGAACACAACTTGTAGTATGATGAGCTGAGTTAATTAATGAAACAATAAAAATTTCTGTATGTTTTCTTCTGTAAAAATAATGATATTTTACCATATATGTAAACAAACACTGTAAATGGGCAGGACGCCTGTTGTGTTGTTTTTACAGTAAATAAATAAATAAATAAATAAATAAATAAATAAATAAATAAATTAGTGGACAATATTCCCTACTGACTTATATATTCGTTATATTAGACAGAATCAGATCTAATGTACGATTATTTTCGTTCGTCACATTATTTAATGATTCCAAATTATAATAAGACATAAATTCATACAAATTCTTACATTTAGAAGAGCTTGTTTCAAAATTAAATTCCGTACCGTTTATTTCCGATAAATTGAAATCACCAATCAGGAGAACAGGACAACCTTGAGGACAATTAATTTCAAGGCGAGTAAATAAATCATTATACAATTTAATATTAGATCCCGGTGAGAAATACACAACACAAATATATATGGTTTTCTCCTCACTGTTTATTTTGGCAATCAAGCAGTCATAATTATCATCACACCTGTCCAATAAGAACATGCAGTGTTTACTTAGGGCTGCAATAAGAACACCCCCACCCCTTGTTTTACAGGTTTTGACAGAGTTTCTGTCTTGTCTCAACACAGTATATCTGTTATCAAATAACTCAGCATCATAATGAGATTCGTTAATCCATGTCTCAGTGATTGCAATTAGATCGTAATTGTTAGTTAATACACTACAAAAGAAATCACATGTTCGACCACATAGGGAGCAAAGGAATGGAGGGGTTGAGTAGTGGAATAAAATAAACTAAACATTGTGAGTGTACGACAACCATAGACACATGAGTTGGTTATTAGCAAAATCGTCAGTTACGTCCTCGATCAGTGCCGGATTTACATAAAAGCTAAACAAAGTATAACTTAGGCACCCATTCGCTTAGAGGCCCAAAAATTTAAAGGAAAACTTATTGTAATGCAATTTCTAAAAACAAGAAAAAGCAAATAAGATAAAACGCACATACAACAATGGTGTTTTGTATTGTTATGTACTATTCTTCTATGAAGCAAGTAATAGGGCTCTATTTCTCAGCCCCACTTGTAATGAGGACCCTGTTATCCAGCCCCACATATAATTGGGCCCCATTTCTCAACCCTACTTGTAATGAGTCCTTGTATCCATTTAGATATTCATTAAGTCCATAAATTAGCATGTAGGATATATTCAAACCTAAAAAGCGGCGACATTTTGTCACTGGAAAAGAAAGCTTGACTTATAAAGGGCCCCTTTCAACAGCTTAGGGCCCCACCAAACATAAATCCTGCACTGTCTTCGATAATCTTTCTTCCCTGTAAGTACTACACTTTTGAACGCCAGCTTTGGCGTTTACTCCTTGTTTATTGAGAATAAGAAAACCAAACTGTGACGTTATATAATTTTACAATGAGACGTAGCACCCCTAATTCTAACTGTGAATCTACTATCTTTCAACCGCAATTCTTAATTCCCTGTTCATTGACACATCTGGAACTACAGAGGAAACTGAACTGACCATCCTATCGCTGATCTAATGTTGATGAACCTATTTAGCCACTATAGGGTAAGGGAGCTAGAACATATCTCATAGGAGAACGTTAAGATTATGTAACTTAAAATAGAAGTTAATGATTAATGTAATTTAACTACAACATATGGAAGGGAATTGTATGCTGGATTAATTCATGTAAAAGTACCAATTTACATGAAATAATAGATAGAAAATTTTTACCTAGAATGTACGATTTTTCAGTAAGAGCCGAACAAATCACATACATTCGTGCGGCCATTGCATTGTCGTAAAATTACAGCTACGCTTAAGACAAGCAAAATAAGCCATGAATATTTTATCAAAATATTACGTTATATTATAATAAGAAAACTATTTCCATGTATATTACACTTATCTCTAATTTGCAACGAAGTTACAGCAGTGCGTTAAGCGGCGATTTCCTACAAGTCTAATTTAACTTAAAAATATTTGCAGTACAACTTTACATAACAAAGTGTACCAAATATGGCATACTGGTGCTGCAAACTGACATTTGATGAACTATGTAAATTATTCCCAACTGGAAGCCATATGATGTCAGAGAACGACACTGACAAATATGGCAGTGATTATGAAAAAAAAAGGTAGCAAGTCATACTTATTTCTCTTGGTTATATGGTGTCTTGTTCTTTCTCTTGATCATATGGTGTCATATTTTTCCTCTTGGTTCTGTGGTACCATATTGTTTCTTTTGGTAATATTGTGTCATGTTCTTTCTCTTGGTCATATAGTGTGATATTCTTCCTCTTAGTCATACGATAGCATATGCTTTCTCTTGTTCTAGTTACCCTAGTGGTGAAAGGCAAGTACGGAAGTGAATGAAGTGGTGTTCAGCCACCAGCAAAAGTACCCCCACCCCAGGAGCACTAATTCCATAACTTGGGTTCCAGATCATTTGCAGTTGTGAGAACGCCTGGACAGATGCAACCCAACTTAAACGAAACTTTTCTCAACACTGGCAGCAATTAGTAGCCCTAACTCATGTGTTTATGCAAGTAAAATTGCAAAGTAGGTGACTAACGAAACAGTTCTCCATTCTGAGATGAATCTCTATGGCTCGGAGCGTGTTTTTCAATGAACACTATATATTATTCTCAATATTGCTGTGTATGTAATGTTTTATTTCGTTATATACTGTATGTTCAAAGAAATAAAAATACTGACCACGTATAAATCAGAAAATGCTTCAAAGTAGATGAAAATATCAAATCTAGAACAACTGCTGGAAAGTTTGTAAATGATTGCCTCCATTGACAGACCTTCTCCAATTCTTCTCATTCCAACATCCTTTTCTTTCTGGAGAGGAGATCTTGCTTGTCACGCTGAGTATGAATTGAAATTTAAACGTTTGAAAAAGTTACAACCTGGCCGGGATTTGAACCGGGTTCGTCAACTAGAACCACTTACCTACCGCTCTAAAAAAGAAAATATTTCCGTAGTAAGGCATGAAGCAGTGGACCGAATGAATGGAATTGTGTGTGAATACTGTATATTTAAAATAAGGCAATTCGTGTTTCCCAAGTGTCGGCATCGGATGTGCTTCAAATTTGTTACATCAACTGAAGAAATAAAATAAATCGACACGTGTTTTTGTTTATGCGGAAAAACATTGTAAGGGTTAAAAGCGCCTCCCGAAGTAGTATAAAATACGATATACGTTTTGTGCTTACTATTGATATGCAATATTTGAAGCAAATCGGATGATGGTACTTATGAAACACGTATTCCTTATTTTATATATACAATATCTATGCATACTTTCATATGCTCCGGTCCACTCCTTCCTGCGCTTCTACGATAATATTTACTTCTTTCGGAGGGGTTCTTGGTTCCAACAGTTTTCCCGCACAAACAAACAAACAAAAAATACTTATTTCTTATTTTTGTCTACTGCATCTTAACACAGTTATGTTGCAATTCTCCATGTCCTTTAGTCATTTCTGACATACTGTTATTAGCAATTTTGACATTTTGTGATCAAAGGTTTGGAGGGTTCCGTGCCCCACCCAAACAATTTTTCCAGGAAAATACGAAACACGTATTCCCTCATTTCATGTCTACAATATCTGTGCACAATTTCATTTACTTTGGTCCAGATCTTCTTGCCTTTTGGGCGTCAACTTTAAAAAAATTGTGTGAGAGGTTTTGCCCCCTAAAACTGTTTTTCCGCATAAAATAAAAAATACATATTCGTTTATTTCATGTGTTGTATCTACCTGCCAAATTTTTATCAAAATCGGAGTGTTACGCTTGGAAAATGTTACATGTAAAGTTATTAAGAGAAAGACATAGAGAATGGTAATTTCGTTCAAAATTGAAAAAGCATATTCACAATTACTTAATCTAAAAATAGATCATTCCATATAGTTCGATGGTACAAGATATATAAGAATATTCTCAAAAAGTTCAATCCAGTGTCTGTTTCAAACCGAAGAGAATCGATTATAATTTGGTTACTGAAATAAACCGACACATTAGGTTTGAAACTTAAACCATACCAAACCGGTTAACCGATTAACCAATGTTTTGAAACATTTCTAGACTGGAACATTTGGATAGACTGTAGTTAGTCTTCCATCCATGTTGTTTTGAACCCATCGGCCCACTTGAGCAGTTGGGTATCATGTTGCGGGCAACAATTAAAAGAATGAAAGCAGTGTTCTTCCAGAAACGACTTTCTTAAAAAGTTAAATACCAAAATCTGAAGTTTAGTAGTTGTCTCAATTTTAAAAGTTGTTAATATTAATTTAAACTTTACTCTCTTGGAATTTATATGAAAAAGTGGCAGATTTGGAAATATCCTTGTTTTAACTTTTTTCTACGATGGATATCATTAACACAAATGTTATTTCAAAACTATTGAAGGTTTCCTTGGATTGTAAAAGCCAATAGCCTGAGTTTCAGATTGTTTATATTAAGAAGCACTCTGATTGGCCAAATTAAAATGACCTCAACGATTTGTCCCTCTACATGTAACGTCTCCTTAATCGATATCGTGGCGAAGTCCGGAAAGACATCCGTCTACTGATCACAAGGTTCGTGGTTCTCGCCCAATCCGGAGTACTTCTTCTAGTGCTTTTTAAGACTCACGTTATTGTAAACAAATCACGCATATATTTGATTTAAAATATTTTGGGTGAGTAATTTTGTGATTCATTGGTGTTTCTTCGCACCTCGCCCTTCTGCAGTAATAATTTTCAAAGTGGAAGTGGGGCCACGGCGGATCGTCGCTACATTGCATCCAATTTTTGCCAAAAGGTCGCTAGTTCCCCATTGCTGCTGGTCCACCGACGCTTTAGGCATGGGGTAGCTTAAATTTCAGTTTTTTTATAAGTTTTTTCTACATTTGACAAAAACAAAGCGTCCATATGATATAACGTAATAAAGAGAAAATATGTATAAAAAGTACGTTTGAGTGCGCGAGCCATATATATCACGTCTTCGCGAGACAACGGATAGAGATTTTGATTTCCCCAATGTTAAGTAGACTGATAAAATGTTGAACTTAACAATCTGCAATGTATATTAATGGCTCGTGAAAGAATACAATTATAAATAAATATCCGAAGATATATATTTAGCCGTCTCCTTTAGCCCAGCCGGCATAACCGTGAGACGTAAAACTTAAAGATTTCATTTCATTTCATTTCCAAAGAGATATATTTAAACTGTAGTTTCACGTAACATTTAGCCTCGATGCTCAAGCAGGACGTTAAACTTCATCATATCTAAATGCTGCAACAGCATCCACTAATACTACATCTATCATTATTTTTCAATAATTTACTTTGACAATTTAGATTTGAATTTTCTTGACTATTGTTTCTACATAACACATTCTATTTTATTATGATCGAAATAAGAGTTTTACAACATTGAAATCGTAAAAGAGTGCAATTTGTTGAAATCACTTCACGCCAACATTTTCATCCCTTAATACACAGTAATGACTTAGAGTAGTGGGATAAGCATTGGGTTCATATCTCGCTAGTCCTGGGTTCGACTCAAGCTGGGTAATTAAAGGAAATTTTTATCATTTGTAATATTCGTATTTCAAATGTAAGATATCATGGAAAATATTCAATTTCTCTCGGTCTTAATCTTGAGGTGACGTTTTTCAGTGCACTATCAATATGTAATCAACGAAATACAACTACAAGAAAACGCCAGCTTTATCAACCTTGATTCGTACTGTATGGGAACGTAACGTGTTTAGCGAACAACTGGATGAATACGTAAGGCATATCATTAGTATGAGTTAAAACTACCCCTGATCAAAAACAAAGGTTATTTATTCCTAACAGTTGCTTATGTCTCTACTTCTTCTTTCTCTTCTACTATTACTACTACAAATATTAAGGTTTTAATCAATTCATCATTTCAGATACGTTCCATATCAACAAAAAGACTTAAAATTGAATAATCAAAAACTTCATATAATATTAAATATGTAGCAAAGTCTCGACTTTTCAATAATAATAATAATAATAATAATAATAATAATAATAATAATAATAATAATAATAATAATAATAATAATAATAATAAGAAGAAGAAGAAGAAGAATATAGAAATAACAGACTTAAAATTCCAATTAAGTAAACAATACTTTCCAATAAAGAAAAAATAATTGCCAACATGGGATTCGAACTCGGATCTCTGCCATACGAGTTTCATTCTTTGCCAATCATTTTTTTTTTCAAATTCGCCTCTTCTGTGGTATTGTTCGTCAGTGGCACCTCAAGTCCTTTCGACCTATTCCAAACACGACAGGGACACAAACACAGAAATATCGAGGACAGTTAAAATTCCGATCTTATTCTTCAGAGTGATTCGAACCCCCAATGGGCTTCACCTTTCAATTGTCAGTAATTTTCCACAAATTCCTCATGCAAAGATAAGAAAATTAACTAGTAGTTACGAAAGATACAAATAGAACTTCTATTTCTATACGCGTTGATACAATTCCAAGAATGAGAAAATTATGTCTGCCGTGTTTTCTTCTTTGGAAATTACAAGTTAGAGTAAGGAAGAATAGTAATGTAAATATGGTATATCGTAAAAACGATGAGGTAGCCTCAACTTGAACATTTTGAGATATTTTACTCATTGACGAAGGTATATGTAACTTGTTTTTGAGTTAAAGAGGAAAATCACGAGTAAGTCATTGTGATGCTTACATAAAGAACGTCGCCTCATACGAGCATCAGTATCTTGTTTATATTCTTACATGTAATGATTTCAACTAGCTAAAAGTTTGAGTGAAAGCTGAAGTGAAGCGGTAGGTAAGTAGTTAGCGCGTTGAACTTCAATTAGGCGGACCCAGTTCAAATCCCGGCCAGGTTGAAACTTTTTTCAAATGTTTCAATTTCGATACATACTCAATGTGACAAGCAAGATCTCTCCAGAAAGAAAAATAAGTTGGAATGAAGACAATTGGAGAAGGTATGTCAATGGTGGCAATCATTTACAAACTTATTTCCAGCAGTTTTTCTAGATTTGATATTTTCATCTAGTTTAAAGCATTTTCTGATTTATGCGTGATCAGTATTTTTATTTCCTTGAACATACAGTATATAACGAAATAAAACATTACATACACAGCATTATTGAGAATAATAAATAGTGTTTATTGGAAAACACAGATCTGAACCATCGAGATTCATCTCAGAATGGAGAAATGCTTCGTACGTCATCTTCTTACAATTTTACTTGCATACATACCTGACTCAATGCTACCAACTGCTGTCAGTGCGGACAAAAATTACGTTTAATTTGGGTTGCATCTGCTCAGGTGTTTTAGAACCTGCAAATTATCTGGACCCGAAGTAATGAAATTAGAGCACTTAGGGGGAAGTAATTTTGAAGTGGCTGTACAAGTAATTTTGATTCCATGCACAGTGTAAGTGATATTCTTAAATTCAAAATAACACAAATAATATTTCAATATATTCTTTCACAACGTTTTTCACAATAAAGAATTAAAAATTCATGTTTTTCTTAATGATTCTGAATTTTTAATGCTCTTTATATTCAAATTGACTCACAAATATAGTGTCACAAAATATTTATTCCTGTTGCATTCACATATATAGATTTTAATAGTCCTCCTCACTAGTGTAGTTACTACTGTAAGGCACGTGGTTCCGAGGCGATTCCATGTGACAGATTATTGAAGCTTGAACGCATTGTTCTGGCTTGGATACTACCTTAAACTTTAGATCCACACCTTATATAGCCTCAGGGTTGAAAGGTGCGCTTAACCCCAACCAATACATCTTGTGTTCATTTTTTCCTGGCTTTTTCTTAACCATATCTTTTCCGTGTTCTCGATTCAAGGAAGAATTCTTTAAATAAAAATCAATTATATAATTTATAAACAAATTATATCGTAATAAAAATTTTAAAATACTTAAAATCACTTCTTTATTCGTGTAAAAATTAATTCCACAACTGATTTCAGAATTAGATAAATCTCAAGCTAAATACATTAATTAGACTTGATATTCCCTGTAAACGTAGAAGCTTGGCATAAATCAGAATACCTTAACGGATACAAATGTACTCCAACACGAATTTCGAGAATCAACATACTATTGTATTTACACGGTTTGGTTTCACATCATTATCCGTTTGCACAGTACAGTTATTAAGCGCTGATAACCGCTCGCTAAATTCTCTTCTCTATTTGATTTGCTGGCATAGTAGTTAGTTTCCCAAATGTTGAACACACTGGAAAGGTAGATACGCTTAATTTAATTCTCTCACAACAAATATTAAATACATAATAGCATATATATAGGCCTATATATTGTAAAATTCTCACATCGTTAAGTTTTAATCAAAATGGAAATGAAACTTACCATTTCCTACTGGGTGGGATAGCGCGATTTTTCTTTCATTTTAGGTCTTGAGTGAGTGTTGATTTTAGAGGAATTTAGCGGAGTGAGGAGTGAGAGATAAAGGGAAACAAGATTAGTGTTGGGACACTATTAATCAAGTTGCTCCTTATCTCGGTAGTGTTGACAGCGAGAGAGAGAGAAAAAAATGATTCAGAGAATTAATTGCTATCTACTCGAGATTTCTTTGTAATTAAATAGATCCATTTTTCTCCTTTCTATCGCTTTAACAAAGAGAGTATCAAATTTCAACATTCTCTTAAAGAAGAACAAGAAACTAATCAACTTTTGTGTCATAAAAGTTCTTATTTAACACGCTTTATTGTTTGTATTCTTTTATTTTTGACTGTTCATCATTTCTCGATAATTAACTATATAAAATTAAATCTTTAGCAAAAAGACTTGTGTTTATGGTATGATATGGCGAAACACAATACACGTAAGAATATTATGTTCAAGGTCAGTTACAGAAAAGTATTAACTTACAAATTAGCTCTACAAGCTAGGCAACTTAAAGAACTGTCGTTGCTGGAAAAACAAAAGCTGAGAATCAAAAAATCATCACGATACCATAACTAACTAACACTATGGCCTATGGTACCTGGAGGTTCAAAGCTGCCTTCGCTGACTTCTGGTCTTAGCCAACTGGATTCAGTTTCTATTTTGTATTCCCATTTATGCGAGATCCATCTTAATATCTCCATCTAGGTCTTCCTAATGGTAGTTTTCCGATTGAATATCCAGTTAATACTTTGAGTGTTAATTTCTTTCTTCCACTCTAGCTACATGATTTGCCCACCTGAGCCTCCTAGACTTGATGGGCCTAACAATGTTTGGTAAACAATACAAATTAAGCAGTCCCTCGTTATGAAGTTTCTGCCCATTCCCCATTCCTGTTCCTCTTGCGTCGTAATATTTATCTCATGATTTTATTCTCAAATACTTTCAGTCTGCGTTATTCTCTCAGTGTAAGCGACCATATTTCGCAACTATACAGCACAACAGAAGTGATTATTCTTTTGTATATATATTTTAAGCTTCATATTCCTCGATGGAATTCGTCACGACAAAAGATTTTGAGTTGAATATCGTTTGCTCATTTAATACAGCCTGATTTATTGGTTCATGGCCTAAAAATCAAAAGATCGCCACTTTATCATATCATGTGTAAATTTTGTCCAACCTGGTTTGTCGATTTGCCTAAGAATTGAAAGATATGCACTGTATTATATCGACTACTAATTTAATCCAGTCTGGTTTGTTGGTTGCTTTAGCATCTTTGGTTTATAGCTGTTTTGTACATGTTTATATAATAATAATAATAATAATAATAATAATAATAATAATAATAATAATAATAATAATAATAATAATAATAATAATTATTATTATTATTATTATTATTATCTGTAGTAGTATTAAGTTTTCTACCTTTTAGCAAGTCCTGGGAATAATGAGTTTTCTTTTCTAGTGTTTGGACCTTAAAATCTAATGTTTTCTTCTACGTTTCTCGATCTTCAGCTTCCTCTTCTAATTTCCAATATTTTATTCTATTTCTAACCTCATCGATCAGTTGTGTTCTTCTTCCCATTCTTCTTTTTCCTTCTATCTTTCCTTATATGCTGGTATGAAGAAGACAATTTCTTTGGAAGATGTGTCCAATCCAGTTAGTCTTCCTACGAAGGATTCTGTCTAAAAGCGTCTTCTTCTCCCCTACCTGTTTTAAAACATCTTCATTTATTGTTCTCTGTGTCCATCTTACTTCAACACATTTCCTCTCTAACACAACTCTCTAAATATTTTTTTCTCTAACTTCCGTAATGTTTGAGTTTCTGAACCATACAGTCCAATGCTCCCTTGATCAACTTTTTCCTTAGTTCAATATTGAGCCTGCTAGTTAAGAGTGTTGAATACTGAAAAGTTGAAAAACGAGGAAATTAGAAATCTTTTCGCTGAAAAATTCGAAGAAAAATGTTCAAACGAGGAAAGGATAGGCGCAGGTAGTAACGCAGGGTGGGAACATATTAAACGTTGCTTACAGCAGGCTGCAGAAGAAACAGTAGGTTACCGCGAACACAAAACTGCTAAGAAACCATGGGTTACAGAGCAGATGTTGCAGAAAATGAAGGAGAGGAAGATGTGGAAACAGGTTCATACAGAAGAGGGCAGAAAGATGTACAGAAAGTTAAATAATGAATTACGAAGAGAAACAGACAAAGCGAGGGAAGAGTTTTACAAAAGAAAATGCGAGGACATAGAAGAATTAGAAAGAGTTGGGAAATATGAGGAAATGTACAAGGAGGTGAAATCTATGGAATTTCGGAGGAAACAAGGGAGTATCATGATGGCAGTAGAAAATAAGAATGGGAAGGTAGTCAGCGAGAGAAATGAGGTCATAGGAAGGTGGAAAGAATACGTTGAAGACTTATATGAGAGTAGGGATAGACCGTGTAGCCTAAATGTTGAAGTGGAAAATGAAGTAGGCGAGGATGATAAAGGATTTAGTATTCTTCGGGATGAGTTTGAAAAGGCTATATCTGAGATTAGGAATGGAAAGGCAACCGGAATAGATAACATACCAATTGAATTCATTAAAAATATAGGAGACAAGGGAAAGAAAGAATTGTGGCGACTATGCAATGAAATATATGAAACAGGAGAATGGCCAAGAGACTTTCTGAAAACGATCATGATACCGATGGCTAAGAAATCGAACCCAAAGAGATGTGAGGATTATAGAACTATTAGTCTCATATCTCATGCAGCTAAAATTCTGCTCCGAATACTGAACAGAAGGTTATATGGAAGAACAAATAAAGATGTTGAGGAAGAGCAGTTCGGGTTCAGAAGAGGCAAGGGCACAAGAGATGCTATTGGATTATTAAGGGTGATCGGTGAAAGATTTATAGAAAAAGGGAAAGAGGTGTATGTTGTATTTATTGATCTAGAAAAGGCTTTTGACCGCGTGAATTGGGAATTGTTGTTGGGAGTTCTAACAAAGATAGGGTTGGAATGGAAAGATAGAAGACTCATAAGAAACTTATACATGAACCAACAAGTAAGTGTTAGAATAGGGGAAGAACTGACGGAAGAGAGTACAATTGGAAGGGGAGTTCGACAAGGATGCTGTCTCTCGCCAACACTATTTAATGTCTATCTAGAAGAGATAGTAAAAAAGAGCCTACATGATGATGATGGCATTTCGGTAGGAGGTAGAATGATTAGATGCATAAGATTTGCAGACGATATGGCCCTTGTTGCAGATTCTGAAAAGAAAATCAATAAAATGTTAGAAAAAATGAGAAGGGGCTTTGAAGAATATGGGATGAAAATAAATGTTAGGAAGACAAAAGCCATGGTGATTGGAACGAAGGGGTCTGTGTCAAATATAAAAATAGGAGGGGAGAAAATAGAACAAGTGAATAGTTTTCGATACCTGGGTAGTGTTCTTAGTAATGACATGAAATGCGAACGTGAAATAAAAGCAAGGATAGGAATGGCGAAAGAAGCCTTTAAAAGAAAGAAAAGTCTGTTTTGTGGGACCTTGAACAAAGAGTTGAGAAAAAGACTCATAAAATGCTTCGTGTGGAGTGTTGTGCTGTATGGGGCGGAAACGTGGACATTGCGTAAGGGTGACGAAAATCGACTGGAAGCCTTCGAAATGTGGGTGTGGAGAAGAATGGAAAGAGTTAGTTGGGTCGAGCGGAAAACGAATGAGAGAGTGTTAGAAATGGTGGGTGAGAAAAGAACACTTTTAGATATTATTAGGAAGAGGAAGAGAAACTGGTTGGGACATTGCCTAAGAATAGATTGTATCATGAGGGACGTCCTAGAGGGTATGGTGGCGGGAAAGAGAGGGAGGGGGCGAAGGAGACTACAATTAATGGATGATATTAAAACAGAAAGATCATACGCGAAGACGAAAAGGTTAGCGGAGGATCGTGGAGCATGGAAGCTTCTCAGCTGCGGCAAGTGACCTGCCAATAAAGGCAGAATACCTATGATGATGATGAAGTTAAGAGTGATCTTTTCTTGTTGAATGCTTCTTTGGCTGGCAATACTTGACCTGATGTCTTTGGTGTAGTAATCGTCTCTCATCAAAATACTTCCCAAATACTTGAACTTGTCGACCTTTG